>NC_132872.1:10728505-13228505 GCF_048164855.1 Canis lupus baileyi
ATTGGAAGCCAGACCCTCAGGTATCAACTTCTAAAATATGGAAATACATAAAGTCCTGTGGTGCTACAGTCAAACCCTCCTGGCTTCTAACTTGGGGATTCTGATAGAATCTCTTGGGAAACAATTGCAAAAATTGGGGCTATAGAATAGTGTATAAGCTCATTTCTGGGAGGCCTTCTTGGGATGTAGTAAAGCCATGCGGGTGTGCAAGGGTGGTGTGTCCCTGATTACATTCTCTAGGAATGCCTCCATAACATCTAGAAGTATGGGAAACCTGAAGCCTGTCCCTCAGGCTGAAGCTCTATGACAGATAAATAGGCCTTTTTCACAGGAAGACTAGGGCTGAGTCTGTGCTATCTGTGCAGTGCCCCAGGATAGTTGGCCCGCCAAGAACTAACTTTCTGTTTGTTATAGTCCCTTGGGGCTCAGTAACACCAGCCCCTTTGGCCATCATAGCCAGGTAAATAAGAGGTATCCCTTAAGTGGCTTTCACACACTCATTGACTTTGGCAGGGCCTCTGTAGAATGTATGGGACAGAGCACATTCATTGGCTTGTGAAAGGCAACAGAAAATGTCTTGTCTGAGTGCACTCGTAATCTTCAGTGATGCTGCAGGAGAGTGCCCTCTCTTTGCATGCCCAACAGACCCAGGTTGGGGCAGGAAGATGCTATGACTACCTGTACTTGCTAGTCCCAGGCAGGGTGCTAGGGAGTTTGAAACTGCTCTTGCTGATTTGAGCAAGGGAGTAAAAAATGCCCATGGCCATTCATAACTCCCCTGTCCCACCTAGGGAGCAGGAGATCACTGCAACTGCATGCATTCTCCAGCCTCAGCAAGGCAGTGGGAGGATCCCATGCTGAAGCATGCCTGTCTGTGCATCACATCTACAGAGAGCCCCACTTGTCCCCTGCCCCTCCAGCAGATGCCCCTAAATTAGCAAATGAATCTCTTTCACATACATTCCAGATGCTTTTCTAATTGGTTCTTTTGTGCTCTATCCAAGAGCAAGTAAGATATCATGCAAACCCTTTAAAAAAGAGAATCTCAATTTTTTATAGCACTTTGGCTATCAATTGTATTAGTTTTCTAAGTCAGGAGCTTTTCTTTCTGGTACAGAGAGACACTTTGGTGCACCCCCAAAGGTTGAGGTGCTTGATGTGGTATTCTTACTCCTTGCTCCTCCAGGAGAACTTCCACAATGGTAGGATCCCTTCCTATTGTGTGTCACTGTACCAGGGATGTGGATTTTGGTAAGATTGTCTCTCCATCTCTCCCACTGCTTTTGATGTAGTCCTTTTATCCTGTGTTATGGAGAACCTGTTCATCTAGTTTTCAGATCTATTTCAGAAGGAAATGATCCATATGTAGCTGTAGATTCATTGTGTCCATGGGAGTCCTGCAATGCTGTCTTGGGCCCCTCTTCCTGATACTTACTTTTTCCCAAAAACATCACCGATCATGTCACTCCTCAAAAATCTTTTATGTTATCCTCCATTAACTTTAAAATGAAGTACAGATTTAGCCTGGCATTCAAGGTCTTTCATAACAAGATTTCTCTCTAATCCTATACTTTCATATATATAATCTGCCTCTAAACTGGCCTATAAAGTGTTTCCTGGATCCCTGTCAATGCTTTGCCGATTGCTTTTATTTCCACTGTCTAAAATAACATCTTCTCAACTGATAAAATTTCATCATCTCTCAAGATCCAGCACAAATGCCATCTCTGCCAGAAAATCATTTATTATGTCCATCTGAACTTCTTTTCTTCTTTTCATGGATAATAGACTTCTATCAATGGCCCACTATATGTTAGGAAGAACGTTAGTTACTAGAAATAGAATTGTGATTAATTTAGCGATAGGATTTTTTTTTCTGCCTTCAGTATTTTTGAGGCTAAGGAGAGGCAAAAGAGAAGCATAGCAGTGTGCAAAGATGGAAGATCCACAGGGTTCTGTGGGGATACATAAAAAGGGAACTTGGCCCAGTCTTGGGCCATGAAAGAAGGATTCTATGAAAAAGTGACATCTATGCCAAGGCTGGAATCAGAATTCACCACATGTAGGGATGATGAATAAGGATGAGGAAAGAAGGTTCCATGCAGATGGAAAACATGTATTAAGGCCCAAACATTAAAAAAAAAAAAAGAAGGCACAGAATATTTGAGGAATGGAGAGAATTTCCAAATAATCTGAGCATGAAACAAATCAAAAAAGTGATGAAAGCTGACACTGGGAGGAAGTAGAGGTTTATAACAGTTGTTTCAAACTACAATAGGAAAATTTAGCCAGTGAGAAAGTGGCTGTACAGAATAAGAGAGGAGAGAGCTTTATTTTGAAAAAATTTAGGTCTGAGAATGTTCAGTATACTGATGGTCCTCAAGAGCAGAGTATGATATGACTCAAGATTAGTATTGAGGAGTGTGAACCTAAAGCATGAAGTTGAAGGCTACCAATATTTAAGGAAGGGTCAGGGGTTCTAGCAGAAATGGCCAGAAAAGCAAGAGGAGAAACAGAGGGTGTGATGACACATCAGGAAGAACTAAGGCTAATCAGTGGAGTTAAATGTGCCTAAGGAGTTGATAAAGAATGAGAAGTGCTTGGTAAACTTACCCAAAAAGGAATCAATTGGAGCTCTGGAAAAAGCATCTTCAGTGGAACTATGGCGGCAGAGCCAGACTGCCCTGGGTTGAGGCGTGAGTGGGGATGAGATGGTGACACTGCAGTTGAGAGCTGTTATAGGAAGACTGGCAATGAAGAAGTGAAAGGAAGACACTGGCAACTACAGGTAAATATGGGTTGAAAAAAGGATGTTTTAAATTATGAAAGAGATAATATGTTTACATACTACAGAGAAAGGTCCAGTAGAAAGTTGAAATTCAAAATACAAAAGAGAAGGAAAATTATTATGCATAAATCTCAGAAAAGAAGGTAAAGCAAGGAAAGCATTAGCCTTAAACAGGAAGCTAGTTATTTGCAGCAACAGCAAGTTGAGTGTTAATTCCCAGTGATATGCAGGTTTGGGGGGGAGCAAGGAATGGGGGAAAGTCTCTTTCTCGTGGCTTATACTCTCTCCAAATTCCCATTATATTTCACTTGAAATCCTTTCTAGCACTTGATACCTGTCCCATAAGGTTTGGGTTTACTTGTTCTATATCAAGCAGTTTACAGACCAGTGCTGTCCATAACATACATTACGCAAACCACTAATGTGAGCATATATATGTAATTTTAAATTTTCTAGTAACCAGGTTAAGAAATGTTAAGAAAAGGAAATTATTATTATGTTTTAAAATGCAGTTTGTTAAAGCAGTTTTGTATTTACAGAAAAATTGAGGAGACTGACATGGATTTCCCATATAACCCCTGCCCCCCAAACATGCATAGCCTCCCCGTTATCAACACCCTCTATGAGAATGGTACATATGTTAGAATTAATGAACCTACATTAATATCATTATTACCCAGAGTCCATAGCATTTACATTAGGGTTTAAGGAGGTAATTAATTTTAATATGTTATATTTAACTCAATGTATACAAAATATTCAACATATAATCTACATAAAAATTAATGACATATTACACATTCTATTTTTTGTACCAAATATTTGAAACCTGATGTGTATTTAACACATTAAATCTCAATATAGACCAGCCACCTTTCAAATGCTTAGTAGCCACACGTGGCTAGTGACTACTGTATTGGGTGGTATAGACAAAGATGATAAGTACCAGGAGATCAGATACTATTATTTCCTCTACTTTTAATCTCTTTTGTTCACTCAATGGTTGTTAAGTTGAAACTTCATAAAATGAGAACATCTATCAAAGTAGTCATGGGACATTCAAGAATTTCTTAAAGAAAACTTAATTGATCCAGTAAATAAAAATCAGCAGTGCCTATGTAATCAGCTTTGCTGCCAGAAGTCTTCTTTTTTTTTTCTCTTCAAAGACATTTGGAAAACTAAGTTTATCTTCATGATGGGAAATGATGCTATGTGCATTTGTGCAATATAGATGGGATTAGGAAGCTTTGTGACTAAATCAGGCTCAGTTGCTCTACTCGAGGCTTTCCAACTCCTGCCTTTCCAGAAGAGATTATGATTCAGTGAGTGTACATTAATACAGAATTCATCTGATTTGATATTAGAGCAGTTTTTCTTCTTTCCGATAAACTATCATCTCCCTCACAGGTGGATGGTGTGGATTAGTGGAGGTTGTGGGGATTGCAGGCTCCTTGCTACTCGCTAACCACTCTCAGGAAGCAAATGAGCATTGAAGTTTTCTCTTCTCCAAATAGTCCTTGTGCAGATGGAAGACGACTTTCCTTAGAGATACAGCCTCTGGTACTGCCAATGTGCTACATGAATGAATGAGTGATAGAAACGTTGGAGTTAGAAGTGACCTTAAAGACCATTTTATTGACACTTCTACACCCTCTTTTCTCAAGTTCTTATTTTATTCTTCTGATACTGAAAGCAGATTGAGGACTTGCATTGAGACGTTCCCTAGAAACACATTTTGTTTAAAAGTGTGTTCAGAGCAGACTGAATGCATGCTATACCCTACAGAATAATTCTTGGACATGTGGCATATATATTTGCAACTGACAAAAAAAAATCACTCTGACAGATTCTCTCCCTCTAAATAGTTAAGCTTTGTGTATTCTGGAAGCATCAAATGTGTCCCTTTAAATGGATTCTCCCATTTATTTTAAATTTCCTAAAATAAAAAAAGATCCCCGCTATGTATGGACTTCTTTGTCAGTTCCTGCCACTGTACTCCCAGCTGTGGCTACTGAAGAGCTCCCAACAGATTGCTCAGCTTTGCCTAATTCCTGAATCATTAAGATTCAGGCCTGGTGGTATATTAGAAACTAATTCTCTACCAGCAGGAATAAGAAAATTAGTCTGTAGCCCTATGCCAGGTGTCCCTTTTCTCCCAAAGACTGCATCAGCACCAAGCTGAGCTTTCTTCTTCTAATCACTGTCCCTCCCCTTCCCTGTGCATTTCCACCCCCATTCTCCTGAGCTGCCTGCCCTTCTGGGCCTCTTGCAACAAACCCCAAGTCCAAGTCCAGTCAAGCAAGCCTCTAGCCCCCTTCTCATTCCTGCAGATATCTTCCTTTGGGGTCTACATCCTATTCCCAGCATCATCAGTCACTGTTGCTGTTCTGCTTAAACCCTGGTAGCGCTCTCTGACAGCAGGGCTCAGTATCCTCACCTACTGCTAGGTATCAAGCCATTGCCTCCTTGTTCCCCCTTATTTCTCTTTCATTTAATCAGACCTTTTGGAAAACCCACCCTAAACCTAGAGGACTAAAGGATTCACTGTTTTGCATTTTTGTGTTTTTTTTGTTTGTTTGGTTGGTTGGTTGGTCGTTTTTTTTGTTTGTTTGTTTGTTTGTTTTTTGTTTTTTTTGGGTTTTTTTGGACTTAACAATTTGGCCTTCAGACTCTCTTCCCTCGGAGTTATCACATTGATCTTAGGATAACTCCTCAGAACCTCGATTTCCTTCTTTCCAGATACTTCCTCCTTCCTGATCCTTTGCTGCAAGATCCTAGCATGGCTCAGGCTGAAAGTATGCAGAGTATCAAATCCTGGCCAGTTCTTAGAAACAAAATCATAAATACTTGTTTGTGTTCTAATATCTCATTTTCACTGGGTACTAGGGGTCTAGGGGTCTTCTACAGGATTATTATATTCAGAGTTTTTGATGGCTGCCTTACCAAGAAAAATCAATCATCTATCTAATCTTAAACATCTAGTTTAAAAGGTAATATGAAAACTTTGACTTTGCTCTAGGGTCCCATAAAGATGAGAAAAGAGGTTTTAATACTGTGAGCTCTGTTTATGCAGAAAATTACAGATACTCGGGTTAGTTGAGTAAGAATGGAAACACATGTGTGGTACTACTCTTGATTGTTTTCTTGATTTTCTTCTGCTTTCACTTTTTCCTTTTTCTTTTGGGATGTTAAGAAGAAATCCACTGTACAAAGTCAGGATAGATTTTTTTAAGTATAGGAATCTCAGTTGTCAGGACTATGCACACTAGAACACACCCTGACTCCATATATTAGCCTGCAGAGACTTCATCATATATTAGGCTGCAGCAAAGATTGTGTTTATATAGCCATCTTGAAAATTGTCAGACAATATATCACTTGAAGGCTGTCATATAAAGTAAAACATTAAGAAGAATATTTATGGGTTTTTTTGTGCTGTCCTAGCATTACAACTCCAATAAATCATTTTGCAGCATGTACCCCTCTTTCCTTTCTGTCTTTGTAAAACTTGTGCAGTTGAACAGTTGGTTGGAACTTGGAAAGTCACAAGCCTCACAGAGGCTCTTTAAGTCTTCCAACAGTTTATTAGAAAGAATGTAGACATTTTTTTTTTAAATCCCCACTGTCATGAACATAAATTGAGGTTTTCAGCCTGGGACAAGCTGAATCAAAAAAATAAAAAATTCAATAGTATATTAACATTTTTTCCACTCATTTGCCATTCTGACAGTGCAAATAAAATTTGGTCTAAATGTACAGACTCTCAAGCAACAATGTACAGCCTTTCTTCGTCCTCCATGCTAAGAGATGTAAAAGTTTAAGGGTCAAAAATACCAAATGTACAGGCTTCAAAACCATCTAAGTTAGGGCATTTACTAGTTTTAGGTAAGATACATCTGGAACACTGACAAGTGATCACTCACAATAATGTGAAGTAAATATTTTGAAAAATAAAACTTTAGTGGGATAATTCTGGAGGATATACCAGAGGAACACCCTGAATTGGAGGGTGGTGATTAAAATGCCATCCTGTGGGATGTTACTCCCCAGCCTGTGAGCACCAAACTGCACATTTCCCCTGTGTACACTTTGCACACTCATTGCATGAAATTAAAACTAGTTTGCTATGGAGAGATGGCGGCATGGTATAAAAATCACTCCAATTCCCAAATAGCACTAGAAAACTGCAAATTAAAAAGATATCAAGTGGTACCAGTCATTTTGACAACATACTGACACTGAACAGAGACATCACTCTAGTAGTTTGGGTTTAACGAGTGCTGTTAAGTAAGTAAAGAGTTTATCTTAGAGCAACTATGAAGTGCTCTTGCCCTTTTGGGTGTTTTCTAGGACTGGTTGATTCCTGTGTCAGGCTCCATGCTGCCCTTGCTGAGTGGTAGAAAGTCTCAGTAAAAGTCAGCAGCTTTCATTCTGACAGACACCACTTTTTCAGGAGAAATAAAATCGGGAATAGTATTTCTAGGTGCGATTGCTGACATTCCATCCATGTAAGCAACGTTGTTAACTTGGCATTCAAAAGTAGCTTGTTTTATGTTTTATGTTTTACCTTAGATATATTGTGAGGTTGCTGGGGGGTACTCATCCAGCCAGAGATGTTAATGTATTCACAACTTAGAAGGAAGAGAGAAGGAAATAGAGTGGGGTTTTGACCACCATTAATATTCAATCCAGAACTTTCACAATAGGGACCCCTGGCTACATGACAGGCAGGTATGAGGGGCAGCCACAAATTCTGGAGGAGAGGGTGCTACTCAGATCCCCGTCTTCATCTGCATTTTGTCTCTGTACAGTAAGCTTTACAAAAAGGATACCAGTAAGTACCTCTAGGCTTTCATTTTCTTTCTCATGTGTAGTTGTTTATGTGTAGTTGTTTATTTTTACAGGAATGGGAACTAATGTCCTTCTCTCATTTGAAAATCTCATATCTTTTCATCAAGGTTGCAAGTATAGCTAGTGCAAAATGCAAAATGCTACTACAGGACTAAAAGAAAGAAATTAGTACCATGTGTAAAAGCTGGCTAAATATGACACAAATTTCCATATCTTATATTTTACTCTATTGTTTAAGAAACCATACATAAACAAACAGATTTTTTTTTTCTGGAATGTCATGAAAGAACATTGTGAAATTCAACCTGCAGGCTTTCAATAAAGACCTAGTATGACTAATCCATAATTCAGTAGTGAGCGTGATCCATGTTCCTATGATCCTACATGAAAATTGTGCACATACTTTTAATTGCTGACTAATCTGCTTCTTTTAATTCTTTTAATGCTTACTTCCTTTAATTTGCCCAAGGAATTAAAACACATTCCTTAGATTTCCAAATCTTCCCTAACTAAAGGTTGTTCCTAAAAAAATAAAAGAATAAAAAAATTACCATGTGTTTCAAGTCAACTTCCTTAGATCAACTTGTAAATTTAGGTAAGTTAATAATATTGATAACAATTGTCAACTTTCACCATGAAAACCAAATCAGTACAACACAACTTGCATGTGAAATATAAAACTGTTCATAAAATCAGGGTTTACATGCTTTTAGCAATTTGTTTATTACTCACAAATGGCATAGAAATGAAGAGAAGTGGATATGTTACCTAGGAATAGAACTGAAGATTCAAGGTAATTTACTGAGGTTCTCCCAACCCACAGGCCAAATATGTGATCTCAGAGAAGTTTTGTTTTCATTTTTGTTTACTGAGTTTGTGTTTGTAAAATAAATATCCGGTAACAACACAAATATTATTATAAATAATAATTATAAAATTATAAATAATTATATTGTAAATATAAATAATAATTATAAAATTGTGTAATGTAGTGATTGACATATATATATTCACTAAGGTTTATACAAGTAAGAATGCAAGCTCCATGGCTTTGGATTCATACAGACCTAAAATCAGAAATGGGTTATGACGTATGACTCAAATGACCTTGAGCAATTTATTCATTGTGCATTGAAAAAAAAAAAAAAGAGAGAAGAAAAAGGGCTACTTCTTAAGGTAATTTTAAACTTAAGTAAAAATAATTTACATTAAAAGAGCTGGGACATTTTCAGGGCTCAAAACATGTAACTTATTTCTCCCCTTCCAGCCCTCTTCATTAATATGGTTGGAATTGGGATTCAAGTCTAAAACAAGTCTAAAACAAGAGAAACTTGTTGATACAATTTACCCTTGAACAACACAGGTTTGGACTGTGTGGGTCTACTTGTATGTGGATATTTTTTGATGACTATTTTGGGAAATGTTTGGAGATTTGTGACAGCTTGAACAAACTTGTAGTCAAACTATGTAGCCTGAAATATCAAAAAACAAGAAGAAGAAGGAGAAAAAGGAGAAGAAGGAGGAGAAGGAGGAGAAGGAGGAGAAGGGGGAGGAGGAGAAGAGGAAGAAGAAGAGGAAGAAGAAAAGTGTTAGGTATTACTGTAAGAATATAATATATATACAAAATATATAATATTGATCAACTATTTATATTATCAGTAAGGTATTTAGTCAACAGTAGACCATTAGTAGTTAAGATTTTGAGGAGTCAAAAGTTATACGCAGATATTTCACTCTTGGGCGGTGGGGGGGGTGGTTGTCATCCCTAATCCCTACATTGTTCAAGCGTCAACTGTACAGGGCTCTCCAATCTTTCCAGCAAATAAATGTATATATATATATATATATATATATATATATATATATATATATATATATGAGAATCTGCCTGGAATCAAGAAAAGCAAGTAGGGAGAGAAAGGAAAGAAATAAGGAAAAATGGTTTATTTGGACTTTGGAAATGTGTTGGTTGTTGGGCATGTGTATTTTAATGCCAATGATAAGCACCGTGGATATCAGGCACAGCCGTGGAGCAGGTTGGTTATGTGTCCCTGCACTACTCACAACTTTGCCTCTTCATAATTGAATCTTGACAGTGGTGGGTGGATGCTATTCTAGCTATTTGGGACTTTGAGGAGCTAAAAACTCAAAAAAAAGTATTCTTTCTCATTTAAAATGAAAATAGCCAGGTACCTGGCTGGCTCAGTTGGAAGAGCATGTGACTCCTCAATTTAGGGTTGTGAATTTAAGATGCATGTTGGGTGTAGAGATTACTAAAAAATAAAGTTGAAAAAATAAAAAGTAAATACATAATCCAAGGGTAAAAAAGGTAAAAGTAGTTTTTAAAAAATAAATAAATAAAATGAAAACAGATTTATTTACTTTTTCTGGTCATTAAGGCAATCCATACATATACAAGTATGGATTAGGTATAGGGGCTGGGGGGGGAGATAAAACAATCTCTTATAAGACTCCTCTTCTGGGACAACTGGTGGCTCAGTGGCTGGGCATCTGCCTTTGGCTCAGGTCGTGATCCTAGGGTTCTGGGATCAAGTCCCACGTCGGGCTCCCTGCATAGACCCTGCTTCTCCCTCTGCCTCTGTCTCTGCCTCTCTCTGTGTCTTTCATGAATATGTAAATAAAATTTTAAAAAAAGACTCTTGAGACAACCACTTTTAACCTTTTGATTTAGGGGATCCCTGGGTGTCTCAGTGGTTGAGCATCTGCCTTTGGCCAAGGGATCCCCAGAGTCCTGGGATCGAGTCCCACATCGAGCTCCCTGCATGGAGCCTGCTTCTCCCTCTGCCTGTGTCTCTGCCTCTCTCTCTCTCTCTCTCTCTCATGAATAAATTAAAAAAATTAAAAAACTTAAAAAAACACTTTGGTTTATATAATGTTTCAATATTTTTCTTTGCTAATATAGAAGAATTCTATCCCACATTTTACTCTCCCTTTTCAATAAATATGGAGAGAATAGACCTACATAAATCTTTTTAATGGTTACATAGAATTCTATTGCATGTTAAAATCATTGTTTGATCATTTCCTTATTAATGAGCATTTTGGTTATTTCAAGTTTTACATTCATGTAAGCAATGCTTGTAAATCTTAAAAATACAATTTTGATATTAATCTGATTTTATTTTGTCATAAAATTTTGGATTACATTCTCAGTTGAATTGTTGGGTATAAGAGAGTATACATTTTGGGGGGCACCTGGGTGGCTCAGTCAGTTAAGCACCTAACTCTTGATTTTGACTTAGGTTATGATCTCAGGGTCATAAGAATAAGCCCCATGTCCAGCTCCACACTGGGCTTGGAGCCTGCTTAAATTCTCCCTCTCCCTTTGCTCCTTCCCCACACCCTGGTTGTTCTCACTCTCTCTCTTAAAAAAAAAAGGGGGAGAGGTACAAATTTTAAATTATGATTGATTTTGCTAGACTACCTGCTGTTTGAGACATTTCTCCTTTCCACTAGGGGAATGCTTAATAGATCCACTGCTAACATATATACATGGTTATAATGAAACACTCTTTGGTGTTTGTAAAATATTTTCATATTCAGTGAATCGTTTGGCCCTTATAATTATCCTGTGAAGAAGGCAGGGCAGCTATAACATACACTTCAGTAAATCGAGACAAGCTAGTACATGTAATTCCTTGATGGTCCAACACATGCTGCTTGAAGTTCGTCTTTCATTATCTTTATATTTCATGTAAGTAGAATGATAGTTTCGCATATTTACAGTTCAAATCTATTATTTAAAAATCTGTGATTTCTGCTAAAATAGCAGATGCCACTCGGCCTTTTATTTGCATGTCATTTGCATCTAGTGCATTGGATATCATTTTATAGATACCCTCTTAGTCCTTAATTTACAGAATTCCTCTTAGTCCTTATTAAAAAAACAAACACACACTTTTTGGGGGTAAAAGTAACACTCAAACTTTAAGGCTCATGCTGTTGAGGTACTTAATTACTGAGAAAGAGGCTGCATCTTCTTGGTGAAATTTATTCCTAGTTCCGTTATTCTAACTGATGCAATTGTAAATAGGATTGCTTTCTTAATTTTTTTTTTGCTACTTTGTTATTAGTGTATAGAAATGCAACAGATTTTTGTATATCAAGTTTTTCTCCTGCAATTTTAATGAATTCATTTATTCTAAAAAAGTCACAGAGATGAAAAGTACAGCATAGGGAATATAGTCAATAAAATTGTAATAATGTTGTCTGGTGACAGATGGTAACTATACTTATCCTGGTGAACACTGTGTAATGTATACAATTGTCAAATCACTACTTTGTGCAACTGAAACTAATATAACATTGTATAGCAACTATACTTAAATAATAGAAAAGGAAAGGAAAGGAAGAAATGAAAAGCTGAACCATGCAATGCCACTTTGCCTCTGTAGGCCTTCTTTCCCATGGATCTTCTCATTAATAAGGTCACCATTTCAAAATTGCTTAGAAGACTTGATTTCCCTGTAAATACCCTGGCTTTAACCTGGATAAATAACCCTTCACTTAATATCATAGCTGAGACGAGTCTGGAATATTCAAACAACATATTAGGGAAAGTCAAAAGAAGATACGTTTTGTTGTTGTGCTGTTACAGACATTTGAGAATCCAATGTAAATCATGGGTTCTCTTACTGATTAAGCTACACATAAATACTCATGCAGGAATTCTGTATTTTAATAAAATTCATGGATTTTTTTAGTGTCCATGTATGGGCTACAAATAATAATCTCAGAAACTTAGTTGGAGATAATCTGATTTGAAAAACTATATCTTACTTTCTTGGGTTACTGCTTTCATCATAAAAGTTTGTTCTTTCTTGAGTGTTTCTTCGCAGCCCGCACCCAACATTATGTTCTTATACACCTAGACTCTCTAAAGTACAGATCAAGAGAGGCCAACATGTATCAATAATTAAATTCAGGTCCCCTTTCCAACATTTGACAGTTTCTTCCCTGACCTCACCTATCAATCAATGTCCTGGTTCTACAAAGACATCAGAAGAATAGCCATGTTTCTATGTAATGCAGGCAACATAACACACATTACAACAAAAAGAGATAAATCCATACAGAGCTTAGGTGGGGAAGACCTTCCAAGCCTACTTTGGTTTTCAGTTTCCCTCAACCTCTTTCTAATGTTTGATGTTGTTTCCTTTTTATTTGCTGAAAGAATTTAAAGTTCTATGTTATTGTGTTCTAAGGGATTCTAGGACTTAAAAACTCTTCCTCTCTGTATCTTAAACAGTTGCTAGAAGACACCAGCTAAACAACCTATAAATCAATAAACCTGCCGCCCTATGTTCATGGAAGTAAAGGGATAGTGTGTCCCTGTGCAGGAGAGAATATACTAGAGATTGCTAGGCAAACTACTCAGAGACAAGATCTCCTAGTTCTTAGTAGAGGATGAAAAAACAGAATAACAAAGATGATTTTCTAAAGAAGGAACTTCTGAGATGAGATAGAAAATTGGGATTTGAGGCAGAACTTAAGATGAGAGTTAGTATTAAAAGAAAGAAATTGCTTTCTGTAAAGTCATGTAAAATTTCACAAGGGGATGAGTGAGGTTTGCAATTTAGAGCATCTTACCAAGATGCTTTGCAGTCCAGATTGTGGCACTGTGAAGAAAGGAGTGTCTCTGTCTCATTTGGAAGTTTAGCAGAACAGCTTTCCCCATTTTATTATGCTTAAGTCCCATGAAAGTTTGTTTGTGGTCTACCCCTCAAAAAATAAGTCATGTTCACTGGGGCTTATAGCATGAGTTCCCTTTCTATTGCTTCATAGTTCTAGGGCAAAACTACAGTAGGGTTTTGCTTTATTGTGTGATTTGAGTAGCAATAAAAAAAGATTATACTGCGCCTGTTTTGTGTGTGTGTGTGTTCACTCATCCTGTCTATGCCTGAGTTTTCTTAATGACAGATTTATTTCCTTGCCTATTAAAAGACTGTGACATATTAAGACACTATAGGGAGGAAGGAAGGAAGGAAGGAAGGAAGGAAGGAAGGAAGGAAGGAAGGAAGGAAGGAAGGAAGGAAGGAAGGAAGGAAGGAAGGACCCACTAAATGATAATAGTTCAATTTTATCAGCAAACCCCATGTAGAAATTAGTTGCTATAGTTGAGCAGGAGCCTCAGCAAGATGAATGTTTGGATGAGGGTTGAGACCCTGAGAGGGGAAATAGGTTACTTACTTCAGCAGTTTTGCCAGAGGTCAATGGGGCCAGACCTCTAAGGATCATACAAATTCAGAGGCCAGAAAGGAAATTAAAATATCCAACTTGGGAGGCCAATTTGTGCTGTTCACTTATTCCAGTACAGAATTAGTGCTCTGTAGCTCTGGTCTCCACAGGCACATTCCACCTCAGTGACTCCCTAGTTACTAACATTTTTAAAACTATGCTTTTTCACTAGTTTAGGCTCTTGAATAGCATCTTTTCCAAAACTACACTGTAGAAATCCCCAATACCATACAAACAGTAATGACCATAGCATTTTTTTTCACCATCACCTTGATACAAAAGGTGACTGCTTTGTATTTTATAAAGTTTTAGCATAAGTTCATGCAAGCCTGCCTGGGCTTACTGATTCCCATTGACCTCAGCTCCAGGACTTACTTAACCCTCAGCCCCAGGAAATCTCCATATTGCTCTCCAGAGTTAGGTATCAGAATATAGTGTTAAATGTTGCAGCCTTGGAGAGAGCTGAATTCCAACTGCGATGATATTTTAACTTTGGCAGGTAACTTCCCTGGTCTGGGACTAAGTTGCTCCATTTGTACATGGAGGATTCAGTCATTCTTATTACCAAGAACCTGCTGCATGTATGTTGGGCACTATGATTCTAGATAACCTTTAACTTCCTTTTTGATCTATAGTCCTCAGACTTTGTCTTTCAGCCCATAGCAGGTCTCATCACTGAGTCCAATTTGCTGCTGATGATCATGATATGATCTTTCTATCAGGTTAAAATATCCCCTGTTCCCCAATGAATATTTGAAGTTCTGTGTTCAACTTTCTCAAAGACCGGATATTCTCTATTTAATTTCTAGTCCTCCCATGATCATTACTGACATGCTCCTACCTTCTAGCCCTTGCTTTTTAGCTACTATTGGAAACTCTAATCCTATTGCCCTTTTTCCATTTAAAAAAGATACTTTGGCCTCTGGCCCAAGGTTCTTGAGATTTGCACCCCCCCCCCACCCCCCCGGTAGATTGGTCAGAGTCTTGATCTCTGAATGACCATCCTTCTAGTAATCCACCCAGGCTTACTTTCATGTCACAGACTGGCTCCAAAGGGGGCATACTTGGTGCTGGCTTTCCCTCAATGGAATGATTATGCCACATTCTAATCCCAGTTCTGACAGCATTCTGATTAAATATACCAACCAAAAAATGGAAAATGCTTATGGCAAATCTTCAGGCAAATACAGCATACTTGGGTTGGTTTGTTCTTGCTGCTTATCTAAGTAAATATGCCAAACAAGCTCTTCCCATTCTAGCGGGTAACAGACCAAAAGGGAAGTGCTACATTTCTATTGTCTCGTTGTGCTCTGTATCTTTTTTTTCTTTATTTTTATTTTTGATTCTGTGTCAAATATCTGTCTGTGCATAGCCTTTTTGCCTCCTAAGTACTGACTCTCTTTGGAGTTGTGGTTTTAGAAACATGCACACATATATATGCAATTAAATGCAGGCTTTGACTTTTCGCCTGGGAAACTGGAAGGATAAGGTGAGCTAAGCTTTTAATTACAAGTACCCATTCTGGGAGGCAGGGAGTTTGAGCTTCCGACAGCTACTGCTGCTTAGCCTAATCCCATCTTTCAGGGAAGAAAAAGAAAAAGCCCACACGTATCTATCTACAAAAATGTTGACTTAATATATTCAACATTTTTTATGTTTGCTAAAGTAAACTCTGCTTGAAAACCAGAGGGAAAAAAAAATACTACTGTTGTTGTTAAGGTGAAGGCTTAATGTACCTATGATTCTTTGATTCCTCTTAGATTATTGCATTATTCTATTCCATTTTGTTTAAGATTGTCTCATGATATACAGACATGCTAGTCTTCTGCACTTTTATAACTGCTTTCATCCAGAATCCCAAATCTCTTTACAAATACTAATTACTGTGGTCTAATGTCACTGGAAATTGTTAAATATGCTCCAAAGAGGTTAAACACTTTAAATCCCGATTTACAAATTAAATACTAGAATGTGGAAAAGCTAAGCTGCATTTGGGGATTTAAATAGGGTTTTGGTTGAAACAACTGGAAATGACAGCTGTCAACCCAATCCCCTAGTCCTTGAACTCATTTGATATCCTACACTTCTTGAATTATTATACATGGAGGAAGACAGGTTGCCATTGTGAATTCAGACACTGAAAATCTTTTTTTCTTTTTTTTTTTACCTTCCAAATAATATATATCACCTAAAAATATCATCATGGAGTTGTGGCATCTTTCCAGGCCAGATTTTAAGATATTCCTTTCTTATGGAAGTTATATTTTTTAAAAAACATAAACTGTAATCAGTGAAATTATTCCTTACTTCTTTAGTGATTTCTAGAGATCTACTAAGTGGATTCAGTTTTGTAAGTTTAAAAAAAATAGAGATAAACAGACCATATATGTGTATATGTATGGTTATGTACATGAACATGCATATGTCATATGCATTCATATATATCATATAAATATATACACACAGAGAATAAGACAAGCAAAAATATTCCCACTTAATATCTTACTGTAAGGGACAAGTAGATGAGAATTTCTTGTGTGTTATACAACCATGTGTCAATATATTTCTAGCATTGCCTTATTTCTAAAGACTTAAGAGTTTTAGTGAAACAGGAAGATACAAAGTCTGTATACATGAGCCCATAGTCTAACTTCATCTTAGTGTTACCTTATTATATTTTCCTTTTAGCAATGGGTGCTTCGGAGGCCAAACTGTAAGTAAACATATAGAAACTAGAAAGTGTGTCTAAAGAATGAGACTGATCTGAGAATAGGTAAGAGGTGACAAGAATTTTTTTTTAAGACTTTCATAGGCTTGAAGTAAATAGACATGCCATTAGGAGATGTCTGAGTAGATATTTGGAGAATGAGAGTAAGAACGTGAGATATATTTGGCTGTGTATAGATAGGGAAATTAAAAGACTGCCATTGGCACAAATATTGTGTGAGATTGCAAAGAAATCTTGCCAATGCAGCATGCAAGTGGTGTCTTGTTTCCTCTTGAGCCATAGCCTAGAGCATTAGATCTTTTGTGCCTGAATCCAAGGGACATGTTTTCCTACCTGGATATGAATCAAATTTCATTTTTAGTTGGAAGTGCGTGGCATTAGGTAGAAGAGATATTGGTTGGTCAATGCTTAAGAGGCTGATAAAAAAAAAAAGAGGCTGATAAAATAATTTATTTAGCTGCTAGAACACTTTTCGTGCTAGTCAAATAATTGGAACAATTTATTTCCTATTCATAAACACCTATTTATTAGAATTTCTTTTACTAATTTTTAAGTCTAATGTTAGGAAAATCCTAAAATTTTGTTCCAATTTTATGCTAGGTTTTGTCACATGATTTTAGGCATAAACATCCCCAAACTTGGGATGTGTGGACTCCAGTGTTCAGGTTTTCTGGATTGTATCTGATAATTGGATGTTTTGGACATAGGTTATCTGTAAGAATTAACATGACTTCGAGTTATGTATGGCTTATGTCTATACTTATATATACATAGCTCTCTATATTTATCTTTATTATAGGAGTTAACAAAAGTAAAGAGTCCCTGACCCATGGTAACTTGTCAGTAACTGTCACTGTCACTGCTGTTGTTGTTACTGTTGTTTGATTGGTCATTTTTTTGCAGTCATTATGTGACATAGAAACCTTCACGGGAAGTATGTACTGTAATTTGAAGAATACCTGCATGATTAGCAACCTCAGATTGGCATATCACACACCGACAGCCATCCTAACTAACTCTTCCCCGGACGACAGTGCTTCATCTCACTTCAAACTCTGGCATCTTCCACTCTAGAAGATCCCTTTATGATTGACAGCTCTATTTCTCTGTGTGTCTTCTGGTAAGGAGCTGTAGGCCATTCAGAATGTGAGCCAGTACGTATGGCCCTCTAGTGATCTTTGAATAACCACTCTCCGTGGAAGGTGCATTTTCAGTCTGGCCAGTTTTTAGCAGGACTCAGAGAGTCCAGGCTACCAATGACTCTCACTAGAGGCTTTCTTTACCTTTGGCTTGATGAAGCCCAAAGGACTCTCAAAAGCTCGCCCTGGAGATTCTTGTTACTGTCTCCTAGCTGCAGATCCATGGGAAACCAGGCCCATATCTTGAGTTACCCACTTTCTGAATGATGCCTAGAGAAAGTGAAATTATATCTAGTGTGGATCTAAGCTTTGTACCAGAATGAAGTCTGAGTCATATTCCATAAGCCCAGGGTTGTTATCTGTTATCATACATGGGAATAACTTTTCCGTCTTGTCACTGCCTATGTAGCATCTTTTCTAGTTTTACTCATAATTACAATTCATCTCTCCAGTCTCCAAGCTAGCCGAAGATCTGCTACCATCATCATCTGTCCTAAGAACAAATACTGTTAACAGATTACATCTGCCATATTCCTTAGCTCTCTACCAATTAATAGTGTTTCACTGCTATTTAGATCCCAACTCTGGAATCAGTCCAACTTGGCTTCATATCCCTTCTCTAATTTACTGGTTGGTTGACACTGGACAGATTATTTAACCTCTTTGAGTCTTCCTTTCATTGCTTGTAAAATGGTGATATTAATAACTACAATTTAAGGAGTTTCTGTAAGGACTGAAAACAATGGTATATGTAAAGTGCTTGGCACTAGCTGGCAATTGTTTGATTATATGAAATGAATATGCAAGACACTTAATGCAATATTTTGGCATCTATGGGCACTCAATAGCTCTGAGCTATCACTGAATATGTGCTTTTTAAGCTTTTTTTCCTTTAGTCCCTTCTTCAACCTCTCTCTCCCTCTTCTAGGCTCTTTGGGAGAGAATAATAGAATAAAGGATCATCTCTTTCTTTCAGCTGTTGGGGGCAGGAAAGTATCAGAGGTAGAAAGGAGAGAAATATAAACAAATTATAATAGGAATTCTGAGGAGGGAGAAACTGATTCTGACAAGGGAAGGGAGGTGTCAGAGAGGCCTCACACAGCAGGTAACACTTGAGCTGACTCTTGAATGACTAAATGCGATTGCTTAATTATATAGAATAAAGAAAAGAAAGGAAGACAGGAAATGTGATCACAGTCAAATACATTTGACATGTTATAACTTGTCAGGTAACAAGAGTGAGGTCAGCAGAGCAGCTACTGTGTGCTGAGACTGTGGATATAAGGGAAGCATTTGTTCAGAAGGATTTGGTTAAATATTCATTTATTGTTACTGTCTTGACTCTGGAAGAGACCTCAAAATCAACAAGCAGAAGGCTAGCAGTTAAATTCATATTTTTGTTGTTGTTTTAGGGCATTTATAAAATCTGTAATGAAATGGATTTTTTTCTCAAGAGGCACATTTTTCCAAGCCAGAGATAAGGTAGTTTGCAGTCTTATTTTCAAGGCACCCCACCCCAGTCCCTAACCACACAAACAAATCTATCCACATTCAGTATATTTGTTGAATCATAAAAAAAAATAACAATGAAAGCATAAACATTCATCTTTCCAAATATTAATCATGACTAAGCAAATGTTGTCTTGGTTTTTTTAAAGACGTAAATAAGAAAAAAAAAATCCTTCTCGACAATACAGTTGCTTGTGCTTGCACAAATAGCATTTCAAAAAGCATTATAAGAGCCACAGCAGTTGGTGTGAGAGAGGAGAGATTAGCAAGACTCCATTCCAGGAAAATCGTTATGGTGATCACTTATCACTTGTCATTACATATAAATCCTATTGGTCTTTTTGCCTCAGTTTCAGCTTGGACTTAACTTACACTTGAGAAATCACTCTTTATCTTCTCCTCTTCTAGAATTTACTTCATTCATCTGACTGGCTGCCAATTTACCCTGACTATCCTATCACCCACCTTTGGTCTCTCTCTCATTCCCTTCCCTACAGCAAAAAGAAATATTTTTGCACTTATATGTTTGACGGCACATATACTGTTATGTTGAACAGGATAGCTTATATGATGCAAGGCATAGATAAGGAGAGCCTGCAGTAAACAAAATGTCATTGGATCACTCCTAAAAATGTTGTATTGATAGAATGTTTAGAAATTCTGTAATCAATCATGGCAAAATCCATCCAACCCAAAATTGGCACTTTGATTTTGGAATAAAACTCTAACTTGGATATTAGGAAACAGATGTTGTCCCTTTCCTTTTTCATTATGCCCTTGCTCCCATGTATATCTTTTAAAGTGTGTATATATATTCTTGCCATACTCTAAAATGATTCATTTTTTACGTATCATGTACAAGTTCTTCTCCCTATATACTATACTATTCCCCCTATATAGTATACTATTCTCTCCTATATAGAGTATACTCTACTCCCTATATACTATTCCACCCCTTAAATACATCAATTTCTTAATGGAACTTCGGCCTGTAGAATAGCTCTAGGAGAAAAATTTCCATATTCAACATCAAGCTCGGCATTGGACATATAATGAGATCTCGTTGTTGACTGATAGAATGAATGAATGAATGAATAAATGAATGAAAATTAATGGCTAGGGATGCTGGGACCTATGAAAAGTGGAATTATAATAGAGCAGTAAAATCTCTACTCTTGTTATATCCTTTCTATATACTACATAGCAATAACATTTTTTTAACAGTGTCTTGAAGATACTGCTAAATTATTTTCATTAACGCGTTAGTAAGCTTACCAATACGGCCATAGGAATAAACCCACAATTTCAGGACAAAATGAACAAACTGCTAAAGCCCATTGAATTTACTTTCAAAATGGCTATGGAATACAGCTTTATATTTGAAACACAACTACCACTGCCTTCGTTACTATATATATTGTATATATTTTATTTAAATTATAAATATAAATATATATCCCTTTGAGATGCATCCCCAGATTTCTAGGTACTCTCTTGACAAAGACTTTATCTTTCATAAAGTTCTGCAGGAGAAAGTTCCCTGTACTAATGTGCCACAGAGAACTGTAATTCCACCTTTCAGTTAAGGAATTATCCCCTGATCAAAATATTAAGAGGAGCGGCACTAGTTCTTATGATCAAGTCTTAACAGCTTAGCCTGGATCTGTTCAGAATAACCTGGGATTTCCTTCCAGAAAGGGGATTTGTCACCCCTTTCTTCCAGGAGAGACAGGAGACAGACTTTAGTGGGTAGATGTATGAAAAGACAGGTTAGGAGTTTTGTATTTAAGTACAAATAGACCAGAGTATCAAATAGACTTGAAGGCAGGCCTGGATGTGGAAGTGCATACTCAGAATTGGTTAGAACCGTGGATGGTGGGTTTGGTGACCCAAAGGGTGAAGAAGGCATGGAATGGGAGTCCAAACAGAAGGAGGGAGCTGTGAGGATACCCATTTTGTCTAGGGCTGAACATAAGCACTTCAGTCGGGTGAATTACACTTGTACTGTACATATTAATAAGATAAATACGTTCTCACCTGCAAATGATAGCTTGTTGAAAATGAATAATATCTTCTTCTAGGCAGTAATTTCTACTGATTTACTATTAAGACAGCATTCCTGAGTAAGCATGATTTGTATCCTACATGACAGATAATCTTCCCTTTCTGTCTCTAAGAATATGCATAGCACTCTTTATGAAATAGAGTCAAATAGAGCAGAACTTCTGAAATCTTTGAGATCTCTGCTAATATTTAATTCTTCCTTAAATTAAATAAACTTAGTACTCTTTTTCAATTCTGGTGATTTTTCTTAATATTTTCTATCCACCTAAAATAAAGAAGCCTTTTAAGCCATGTTAGTAAGAATAATTTCGCTATATTATAAGACTTTTGCCATAACCTAGATGTCAAATGACAGGTATTTATTGAGCATCTAATGTATACCTGGGCTTTGGCTAAAAACACAATACTTAAAAAAAAAACACACAATACTTTGTGATTTACCAGCTTTAGGTAGACAAAAAGCAAAGACCAGAGAATAGTCTATTTATTTTATAATAAATATATAATTACTACAGAGGAGAAGAACTCTATTAAACAATTCATCTTTACAGCACCAAAAATGGCCATTGTAATGGTGTAATATTTATATGCGTAGGTTACTTCTGTTTTTTTGTGGGTTCTGCAATCACATTCCACTTTTGCCGTAAGAGTTACCATATCTTTTTTAAAGTATCCGAATGTACATACTGTTTTCAACACAATCAGAGCATTATTGCTCAGACTTCCCTTGACCCATCCTCTCTCCTTAACCCACCCTCCAACTCTCCACCCTCTGCTCAGTAATATTTTATGTCCCACGTGCCCAAACACATGTTTTCTCCTTACACTTGTTTAGGTCTTTCTGGGCTTATGTCCCCAGGAGCCCTAAGGCTCTATCATTTCTTTCTTTCTTTCTTTCTTTCTTTCTTTCTTTCTTTCTTTCTTTCTTTCTTTCTTTCTTTCTTTCTTCTTTCTTTCTTTCTTCTTTCTTTCTTTTTTCTTTTCTTTTCTTTCTTTCTTTCTTTTCTTTCTTCTTCTTCCTCTCTTTCTCTCTTTCTTTTTTAAGATTTTATTTATTTGAGAGAGAGGGAGAGAGCATGAGCAGGGTCGAAGGGTGGTAGAGGCAGAGGAAAAGCAAACCCCTCACCCCTGCTCAGCTCAGCAGGGAGCCTGATGTGGGGATCAATCCCAGGACCCTGAGATCATGACCTAAGCCAAAGCCAGATATTTAACCTAACCAACTGAGTCACTCAGGTGCCCCTATTATTTCATTAATGACATCCAATCTCTAGACTAAGTCCATAAGTTTAGAAGTTCCTATTTTAATTTTTTTTCCATCCCTTTGTCTTCAGACTGGGCTGTGCTCTTTTTTCTTCATTTATTCTAAATTAAACTCTTCAGGCATGGATTTTACAAGAATTCCTCTGCTTCCTAAATCCCTAAATCTACTTTCTTTCCCAAATCCATAAGCCAGGTGTTACTTGTCAGTTCATTGATTCTGGCTTGAGAGTAGAGAAAGGAAAAGCCACCCACCAGAGAACTTTCTGTTCTACTTTCTCACTTTGTGAAAAAAAGACATAGCTGTGTCAATTTTTTTTTTTTAAAGAGTAGAACTGTTCCTAAGGATAAAGACTTGGAAAGAATGTGAACTTCTTAGAAGAATTATGCCACATAAGGAGATGCCTTCGAGTGCATTTTTGAGGTGCTTATAATGTATGTGCTGGAATTTTTCATCACAGTTCACAATGAAAATAATTTGGCATCAAAAATCAAATCTGTGATTCTAGCTAAAGTAGATTCATTCTTATAAAAATCCATTTAAGGAAGTAAGACCATACCTATAAGGAATTTTCGTGGCCAGGATCCCAGGCATAGAGTTAGGCTTATCATTACATTCATCAAATTAAATAATGGGAGTACAACTCAAATCAGTGCTGGACACATAGAAAACACTCATTAAATATTAGTTTTACTTCTTGTTTTTGTATGTGTGGTTTTTCTACACCCTCAGTGTCCTCTGTGTGTGTGTATTTAAAATATACATATTTGTTTGTGAGGTATCATAATTTTTCTTGAAATCTGAGGATATTTAATGACCAGCATATGGCATATGATATGACTTTATGAACCTCTTCAAACTTAGAGGTGCAGATCAGAACATTATGACCTAGATTGCATGATGAAATACGTAATAAGTAGCAATAAGATTCATATGTTCAGTTCCTATACTGCACAATAATTTCCAGTAACAATTCTGATTTAGAAGTTCATAGATATAGACCTTTCTTCTACATAATTTTTGACTTTAGAATTAAGGACAGCCACGGATAGAACCTACATTAGCGTAGCACTTGGCAAGTCACTCAACCCAGCCCTCTTTTTGGTATGCTTCCTTCTAATTTTAAACTGTTCAAAATTGTGTGTTTCAGCGACTACTTCTTGCCTCCTACTATTTTTACAGAGTTTCTAATTCAATCCTTACAACTTCTAGGCTAGCATTTATTTTTGGTTGTTGAATAAACTAGAAGACTATGAAATAATTGCTTTTGTTTAGATGCTTTCACAGCATCTCTATAAAATATTTTCATAATACCCTTTACCTTTTTTCTCAATCCCAGTTTCATGTCCTTATCTTTCATATCTATCATCTTCCTAAGAGCCCTTTCCTTTATTTTAATCTCTATATTTGTTTTGCCATTTATTTTTCTCATTATGAAATAAAACTAAGGTTACAGTAGCACACTTCTTGCTCAGTTCTCAAAGAAAAAAGATGGATTAGCTACACTCTAACAGTCAGAATTTAATTTAGAGAATTGAATAATACATAATTATTTGTAAAAGAAAGCTGTAAATAGACTTCAATATACTTTCTATTAAGATTCAAAATGTTTTATTTCACTAAAATTGCCATTATATTTACTCTTTTATGGACATAAATACAACTTGGGTGAATTAAAAAATAAAACACCTTTTCTCAGCAGCCCCACATGTTTCATAACTTCCTAATTTATTAGAACACAATGAACAGGTCCCTTACAACACTGAATACCACCATCACATGCAAAGGTTTGATGAAGCAGGGTGTTTCTCTAACTGGAATAATTGAAGATGTGCATGAGTTTAGCTTCTCTAACTTGTGGACTGTGATGGCTACTTGACTCAAACTTTTACAAAACTCTAGATGTCCCATTACTACTTCCACATTTATAGAGTTACTTATATTTTCATTTATCCCTTCTGCTCCTTGGCCATGCATTCTATATTTTTCAGATTTCATATCTTATTTAATGTTTAAAAGAAAGTATTTATGTGAATTAACATTTACTCAACAAATATATTTCAATAGTTTATTATATACAACACTGTTCTAGATACTGGGAATGAAGGAGTATAAATAAAAAGTCCCTGTTGTCACTGACATGCACTTATTCTACCAAGGGGAGATAATTGGTAAAAAAAAAAAAAACAAAAACAAAAAAAACAACCACCTACATAGGTAAATTTTATAAGTAGGAAGGTGTTAACTGCTGCAGAGAAAAATAAAGCAGTTAAGAGGAATGCGGATTCTAATGGTAGTGGTGGCGTGTGTATAGGAGTGTGTGTGTGTGTGTGTGTGTGTGTCAAGTCATTTTTACTAGGGTTGGCAGGAAAGCCTTTATGATAAGATGACATTGGGACAGACACTAAAAGAAGCAGTGGAAGAAACTGTGATGCTCTGGAGAAGGGTTTCCTACAAGAAGAGAACAGCAGGTGTAAAGCCGTTGGGGGGACTCTGGATGGTATGTTCAAAGAACAGTAAGGAGGCCAGAGTGTCTTAAACAGAGTGAAGGAAGGGAGTGTCATAAGAAATGAGGTCTGAAAGTAACAGGGTGCATCTGAGGGAAGGAAGATTATGTTCAGACCTCTAAGGCCTTTGTAAAAATGCTGATTTTCTTATAGGACTACATGATGTCCTTCGTTGTTTTTTAATTTTTATTATTTTCCTTTTAACTTAATGAAACAAAATAACATATACATACTAGTCTTAAATTTTCAGCACTAAGAATCTTGACAATTATATATCTGTATATATCCATATAAAAATTGCCCCTAATAAAATAGAGAACATTCATATCACACCAAAAAGTTCCCTCATACCCTTTCCATTAAATTCTTCCTTTTTCTGCTCTTGAACTTACATAAATGGAACCGTATAGTATGTACTCTTTTATGTCTGGCATCTCGTGCTCAACATAATGTCTATGAGAGTCAACCTTGTTGTTACATAAATTAATAGTCCATTTCTTTTTATTGCTGTATAGAATCCTAATGTTTATTTTTTAAATATTTTTTATGTATCCCCTTTCCCATTGATAGATATTTGGGCTGTTTCCAGTTTGTGCTTATTATGAATAAGGTTGCTAATGATGTCTTTCTGAGGACATATGTTTTCATTTATTTGAAATATATACCCAGTTGTGGTGCTGGGCCATAGCTGAACAACATAGATGTATGTTCAAATTTATAGTAAACTTCCAAACAGTTTTCCAAAGTGTTTATCATTTTATACTCCCACCAGTGTTGTGTAAGGGCTGTGGTTGTTCTCCTTTGATATTGCTAGTATTTTTTAAAATCTTATTCATACAAATGGGTGTGAAATGGTCCTTGTTGTTTTAATATGCATTTCTGTTTGGTCTAATGATGATGAACCCCATTCCTGCATTTATTGGTCATTCCTATATCTTCCTTGTGACATGCTGGTTCATGGGCTTTGTCTATCTTATAAATGAGTCTCTTGTCTTTGTATTGATGATTTGTGGAAATTCTTTATATTCTCACAAAACTGCATTTCTTCAGATATACACATTCTAAATATTTTTCTTGGTATGTAGTTTGCCTACTTCATTTTCTTAATGGGATCTTTTGATGAATATACAATTTTACTTTTGATAAAATCTAATTAATGTTTTTTGTTCTTTGCAGATTAGTATTTCATGTGTTGTATTTAATATGTTTTCAAAAGTTCACAAAGCTATTTTCTATTTTCTTCTAGAAGTTTTATAATATTTTACACTTAGTTTATGATGTATCTCATATAAATTTTTGTAAATAAAATAAGGATTGAGGGTTTTTGCTTTTGTTTTCCATAGAGATTGTATCTTTCTAGATTTTCCTTTCCCCATTTTGTTAGCTCAGTGGTTTGGTTGAACATCAATTGGTCATATATGCCTTAGCATTTTAAAAGGATCACTGGTTCCTACATTGACAATATACTATGGGAGATACAGAAAGGGAAGAAGCAAAGTTAACTCTTGAGTAAGAGGCTTGGGCCACAATAGCAGCAGGTCTAATTTTGGACATGTTTTGAAGCCAAAACAACAAGATTTCTTAGTAGATTGGATGTGGTTTGTGAGAGAAGGGAAGACATTAGCGACAGCTGCAAGTTTTTTGACCTGAAAAACAAGTAAAAATATGGAGAGATAAAGTTGCTTTTTATTAAAATGAGGAAGACTCTAGAGTGGCAAAATCTAGAGATATACATATGCCTGGGCACATTCATAGATATGAATACTAATCACTACAATTTTTTGAGACCATTTGTGATTTGACCATTAGATCATTTTTATTCTTTTTTACATTTCTTCAGAGATCTTTATGGTAATCTAGATTTTTTTTTTTTTTTGGTAATCTAGATTCTTGTATCCAACTGCCTAGTAGATATTTTTAACTGGAATGCATTTAAGTACCTCGAGTTTGCTATGTTTAAAACTAGACTTAACAACCCGACCCTTGCTCTCTAGAATTTTTTTAATGACTGGGTGATGTTTAAGTTAAACAAAAACTGGAGTGATTCTGGGTGCTTCCCTCTCCCTTACTATTATATCTGCCTTATCATTTACCAAGCTCTAGAAAAAAAAGAAAAATTAAAGATATATGAGAAAAAATAATCTTCATTTATATTTCCTTTATAGGTCTTGCCTAAGAATTTTTGAGACGCGTTCGTAAAAATCCCCACTAACTTCTACCCCCATGGTTCTGCTCTCTAAGGAAGTCTGGCTCTGCTGAAGAGTAGAAAATGCAGCACATTATTTGGATGGCCTGAGTTAGAATCAGACGTTAGTTAGAATTATTGTTCTACTTCTTCCTAGTTGTAGGACCCTAAGACAAATTAGGATCTGTCTTTGTAAAATGAAGACAACATTAACAATGACCTCAGATTAAGTTAGGAGCTATGCTTCCCAACGTAGGGCAATATTCCTCCCAGGGGTATTAGGCAATATTGAACCACATTTAATTGCACCGCTGCAGGAATGAGCAGAGGGGAGAATACTGGCATCTAGTGGAGGTAGAGACCAGGGCTGCTACTGAATATTTTATAATACACAAAAAATTACTAAGCTCAGAATGCCAATAGTGTCAAAGTTGTGAAACCCTGGTTTAGATCTATAATTATATTTATATTTTTATTTATTTTATGTACATATCTTGCACTAGACTTGCACTAGACTATACCCTTCATAAGGAAAGAATGAGTCAATTTTGTTCACCAATATATACTCACTGACTAGACTAGTGCTTGTACATAGTAGATGCTCAATAGAAAAATTGATTGATTTCCATATATTTGGTTATTTATGTATCTGTTTCTCCATTGAATTGCACTCTCACTGAGGGCAGACCATCTTTCCATAAGTGGGCAACAGCATGAAGCACAGTGCCTGACTTACGGCAGATGGGCCATACTATTTTTTCAGATAATGAAAAACTATGCAGATTCTCTGTAATTTTAAAGGGGATGAAATGTGAAGTTAACACATACTCCCTTTTCTCTTCCAAAATCTTCTCCTGATCCAACTTTTTTTTTTCTACATTCTTAGACTAAACAAACAACCCACAGGAGTAATTTGTGTGTTGTATAATCAGTTCCAGACTAAAATATTTTGTGTTAGGCAGAAAAGAAAAATAATTTTATTTCTCTAAAAAATAATAGTTCTCAGTCTAATTATTCACCTCTAAATAATAGAAGGAGGTGGTATTTTAAGTTTCAGAGAAGAAGCTATCTTTCTCGGTGATCTTTTGCATGCTAAGAATTCATAATTTAGCAGAAAGGATAAACATATGGATAATCATAATACAATGAGAAAGAAAAGAGACTATGCCATTGAGTTCTCATTGCCTGGTTTATAGTAGGTACTGATTGGATGAAATTAAAAGAACCTAAAATAAGCCTGACAATAATGTTCAGTGAATGGACACTTTCACTTTTGTCCTAATGGGTAAGAATTCAATGTGTGTCAGCTTTTTGTATATATATTCTTAGCATTTCTACCCGGTCTTTCATGAAGGACCTGGCTATGTTTACTGGGGGATTAAGGGATCACAATGTTTTAAAGCTTTGCTGAGGCTCAATATGAATTCTGGGGAGGAAACACAATGAAAGGAAATATACTTTCATCGGTTTTATCCCCATAGTCTCATAGATAAATACTATTCTTGTCCAAACTAGACCAACTTGAATTGCCAGACCCAATCTCTTGGGACTTCAGCTCCATCTGTTCTCTCCTCATGAGACTTTCCTCTCTCCTCACCTTTCAAAATCCCTCTTGCCTTTTAATATCCAACTCAAAAGTGACTTCTGCCATGCAGCCCAGTAGATGTCTCCCTCCTTGAACATCAATATCACTCAAATATAATTCAAACTTTTTGAAGGAAGTCACAATGTATAGCCCACACTTAAAAAGTGATGAGTTATACTGCAACTCCTTAAGGAGTCCTTAAGGGTAGAGTATCTAAATATTATTTGAAATTGTTCTACATGGGAGATTTCAGAGCTCCATCAGAGAAACAGTAGGAGATAGATAGATGATAGATAGATAGATGATAGATAGATAGATAGATAGATAGATAGATAGATAGATATGACTTACATGCTCTGGAGGCCGGCAAATCTGAAATCTGTGTGAGGTAGGTTCACACAATAGAAATTCTAGAGCTGATGCTCCAGTCCAAAGAATCCAGGTGGAACTTCTTCTTCTTCCAAGAAATGCTGGTTTTGCTCTCAAGGCACTTCAACTCATGAGATTATTATCATCCAACCCATTATTATCATTGGTTCATAGTATCAATAATAATTTCTTTTACTTAAAGCAAATTGATTGTAGGTGTTAATCATATCCATAAAATATATGCATAGCTAGATTAGATTAAACACTAGATTAGTGTTTAATTAAACACCTGGGCACTATGGCTTGGCCAAGTTGACATATAAAATTTACCATCAAAATCTCATCTCTCTTATTGATTGATTCATTCATTGATTGAATTACTTATTTATATCAGCATGGACATTTATTTTATACATCTAGTTATAATCCAACAATATTTTGTTTATGATTTTGCTCAAATTGTTCCAGCTTTGGCCATCGGTAGTTTTTTCAGTTTGATACTGTGTGTCTTTGACATAATCCCACCATTTTCTGTGTGCATGTGTATGTATGTGTGTGTTCATATGTATGTGTATTTAGCACCTTCTACTTTCAGGCACTGTAAGATGCTTATCTTACATATTCCCCTGTCCCAGTTCTAAGATTAGTGGTTTATCCAAGGAGCCCTGGTTCCTTTTATTGGAGAATGGCATTAAAATCCAGATTTAGAAAAAAAACAAAACAAAACAAAACCAGATTTAAATATTACATATGCCTATTGTTATCAGAATGTATTGTTTCTAATGCTCTCAACTCACAGAGCAAGGAACTATATGTATATCTACTAACTTATATATATACACACATACCTGTAGGTATTTTTTTAAGATTTTATTTATTTATTCATGAGAGACTCAGAGAGAGAGAGGCAGAGACACAGGCAGAGGGAGAAGCAGGCCCCATGCAGGGAGCCTGATGTGGGACTCGATCCCAGGACCCCAGGATCATGCCCTGGGCCGAAGGCAGGCACTAAACTGCTGAGCCACCCAGGGATCCCTCTATAGTTATTTTTATATGCTTCCAACTTAATCCATTATTACATGGATCATCCTAACTTCTGACCCTAGCTTATCTGGAGACCCCCACCCCCCAACTCCAACAGTAAGAAAGCTGGCTTCTATGATCTACCATCAACTTACTAATTTCAATTCCATTATACTTATATAGTTGTTTGAGAATTGTTAACCTGTAACCCCACGGGAAGCAACTTTATCAACTTCCAAAGTGAGGTCATCACCTTTTCCCCAATCCTCTTCAATGGAGTTATATTTTTTTTTTCGCATTCTGTATTCCATCTGGGATCCTTAACCTTATAAATGATTTTTTTTTAATTACATACATTAAGGCTTACTATTTGTGCTATAAAGTTCTGTGAGTTTTAATAAATTAGTAGTGTAATGTATCCATTATTACACCATCATAGAGAATAGTTTCATCACCCTAAAACAAAAACAAAAACAAAAACAAAAAAACACGCTTTACCTATTTACCTCTCTGTCCTACCCTGGAATCCCTGGAAACCACTGATCTTATTATTCTTTCTGTAATTTTACCTTTTCCAGAATGTTACCTAACTGGAATGATACATTATGTAACCTTTCAGTTATACTTCTTTCACTTAGCAATATGCATTTAACATTCATCCATTTATTTTTGTGCCTTGATCATGCATTCTTTTTTATTGCTGAATAATATTCCCTTACGTGATTATAGCACAGTTTTGTTTGTTTTATCCTATTCACTTGTTGAAGCAGTATCTTGTTGGTTCTAATTTTGGGCAAAGTAATATTTGATCAATAACAGAATGAAGAATGAAGTATGGGATCAAATGATCAAAACAATGTCTTTAGATTTAAAGTTTTAGAAAAGGGGAAGAACCTAATTCCTTCTTATTTATTTCAGCCTCAACTTCCTTCATGCCAATTCCTTCTTTTCCATTACTATGCCTACTTAACTAAGAATTCATTTCCAACTGCTGATCAGTGACGAGTGTAGCTTTTGAAGCTAAAAGAAAATTTTGTAGAATTATTATACATAGCCCAAAATTAATCTGAAATTCAAGAATAAGGAAGGATGCGTTATCATACCCTTTGCACTGAAGAATGTATGGACACAGCACATTGACATAAAAGGGAAAAACAAACCAAACATATAGCCATCATGAGTAATTGCAAGAAGATTATAATTACTATATTTTCAGATGCTGCAATTAAAGTTCCCCATTTCCTGCCTGTCATGGACCAGGACTTGAAAATATCAAAGTTGATGTAGATGGACAGGAGATAAAATACCTAACGATGACAATTATATCTAAACAATTATCTTTAACAGGAAATTAATGAAAAATGCATATACTACACTTCTTTGTTTATTTGTTGCTTTTAATTCTGTGCTCAGAGAGCCTTAAAATCTCTCCAGGTTGGAAGGCAATACCCCTTGTATATTGGAAACAGAATTTGTATCAGGGCCCATCTCTAAAGCAGGAAAGAAAACACACCATCCTCACTGAAGCATGCCAATTCCGAGGCTGATTCACATTCCAAATTGAGTTGTTTTGCCTTTCTTAGCCTTCCTTTGAATATGTTTCCAAGCTATAATCTGTAGACAACTGTTCGCCCACATACCTGTGGTTAGGCATTGTGAGACAGCTTTACCTTTATTCCATATTAAATGTAAAAATTACTTTAATGTAGCACTGAAGTAAAAATGCTGTAGGCACTCCAGAAAGTAAAAGCCAGAAATTTCTAACTTAATGGTCCTGCAGAACAAAAACCTCAGCTTCATTGTGTACCCTATGCATGACAAAATGTACATTTGACATAAAGCTGAAAGATAAATAAGATAAACCACTTTCATCTTACTACTTATTATGAAGGATTTGAAAAAAATATATCAAGGGCAAGCCAGGGTCTTACTCTTTCTGTGATTTTGCTCTTGTGTATCTCTCTGGGCCGGGAGTTCTTAAGTCAGATTTCAGAAATGAGCACAGGAGGAGGACAGAGAAGAGAACTTTGCTCAAATATACAGTCCAGTTGAATATGTCTTTTTCAGCTATATATACTATCAATATATTTTTATAATAAAGTGGTTTAATACTATTTTTTTAATTATGGAAGGTACTTTCCTTGATCAACAGTTATTTATTGAAAAACTGCTTTGGTGGTATCTGACTGGCTCAGTCACCAGAGCATGCAACTCTTTATCTTGGGGTTGTGAGTTCAAACCCCAGAGTGGGAGTAGAGATTTCTTAAGAAAATAAAATCCTAAAAAGTGAAATTAAAAAAAAAAAGCCTACTTTTTAAAAATGTTGTCCATCGAAAGATGAATGGATAAAGAAGATGTGGTTTATGTATACAATGGAATATTCCTCAGGCATTAGAAACGACAAATACCCACCATTTGCTTCGACATGGATGGAACTGGAGGGTATTATGCTGAGTGAAATAAGTCAATCGGAGAAGGACAAACATTATAGGTCGCATTCATTTGGGGAATATAAATAATAGTGAAAGGGAATAGAAGGGAAGGGGGAAGAAATGGGTAGGAAATACCAGAAAGGGAGACAGAACATGAAGACTCCTAACTCTGGGAAACGAACTAAGGGTGGTAGAAGGGGAGGAGGGCAGGGGGTGGGGGTGACTGTGTGAGGGGCACTGAGGGAGGCACTTGACGGGATGAGCACTGGGTGTTATTCTGTATGTTAGCAAATTGAACACCAATAAAAAATAAATTTATTATTAAAAAAATAAAAGTGTTTTATATCTTTTCAAATATTTTTTTAATTTTTTTTTCAATTTTTATTTATTTATGATAGTCACAGAGAGAGAGAGGAGAGAGAGAGGCAGAGACATAGGCCGAGGGAGAAGCAGGCTCCATGCACCAGGAGCCCGATGTGGGATTCGATCTCGGGTCTCCAGGATCGCGCCCTGGGCCAAAGGCAGGCGCCAAACCGCTGCGCCACCCAGGGATCCCTCAAATATTTTTATTTATTTATTCATGAGAGGTACAAAGAGAGGCAGGAGACAGGAGAAGCAGGCTCCATGCAAGGGAGCCTGATATGAGATTCGATCCTGGGATTCCGGGATCACGCCCTGAGCTGAAGGCAGATGCTCAACCACTGAGCCACCCAGGCATCCCAAGAAAGCCTACTGTGGCCATGCAATGCTGACAAATTCTAGACACACACCAACATTCTAGGTAGATAGGCCAAATGTAGTACCTACTTAGAGAAAATAGACTTATAAGAAATTAAAAATAAGATATGATTAAGTATCTGATAAGTGGTAGAAACTGGTTGTTCCCATGAAAAGGACTGTGGTAAAATAACTGATTTCCTAGAACTCTTGGTACAGTCATAATGTCATTAAGAACTCAGAAAAAAACAAAAACCTCAGGAAAGTGAGAGAGCACATCATGGAGAGTATTTAAGACATCAAAAGAAGGCAACTAAACCAAAGAATTGATTAGATTGTGGTATATAACAAAGCCCACCAAAACTTAGTAGTTTAAAACAACTAATGTATTTAGTTTATGATTTTGTGGATGGCAGGTGATTGTTCCAGTCCAGGCTGGTTTTGCTGATTTCTATAGGGTTTCTGTGAGCAGCTAGTGGGTTGGCTGATGGCTGATAATTCAGGATGGCCTCATTCCCATGTCCATTGATTTTATACTGTCAGCCAACATTTTCCTCCATCGCACTAGCATAGGCTCATTAATATGGTAAACTCAAGATTCCCAATGCAACAAGAGTGAGCAAGCCCTAAGGCAAAACCACTTTTCAAGTTGGTTCAAGTCATGTGTGCTCTTGTCCCTTTGGCCAAAGCAAGTCAAGACAAACTGGACAAATAGGTGACTTATTTTGACTGAAAGAACTGCAATTTCACTTTACAAAGTCGTATTCATGAGAGGATGGGTAGAGTCTATGGCCATTTTTTTTCAATACACCACAGTATATAAAGCAAGGATCAAAGATAGAGCTCCAGTGGAGTAGAGTTAATGTTGAGAAGTGAAGAAACATAGTTGTTTGCCCTTCAATGAGCCACTGCAGAGTGTTGCTAGAGGAAAGAAGAGATGACTAAATTAACATTTTATGAATATTAATCGAAAAGTTGGGTTGATGATAGTCTGGAGGAGAGAGAATTTAGAGAAACAGTCAATGTTTGAGACAGCAGCTAGCAGTATCTGGCACCTATCAGTTGCTTACTAAATGATCCCTATATCTTAATCTGAATCCAGATGTGAAGTAATTAGGACATGCACTCTGGTAATGGTATGAATGTAATGCAAGTGCCAGATGTGAGAAGCAATTTTGAGTGAATTATTAGCATGTCTTGATTACTGATGGATTTGGGGGTTAGGGGAGAGAAGTAGAAGGAAATTAAGAAGAAAAAGATAGCTTCAAAGTTTCGATCCTTGACAACATAGAAAGATTGGTAATATACTGACAGATACAGAGAAGGAAGGAAGCATCTATTGGAACAAATTTTTGTTTAGACACATTAAATGTTAGTGGACGGCAGCATATTCGATTGATCATGTTCAGTGGGGCATTGGAAATATGAGTGCAAAGCCTGAAAAAGAGGAATATATGACTACATGGGTATTATAGATATTATTGTCCATCTTCCACATGAGGATGATTAGAAAATGTAATAGTTGGATGAAGTTTCTGACAGAATACAGAGAGGGAAACAGAGCATGGAGATACTCATTGGAGGAAAAAAAGAGAAATCAGAAAAGGATTATTAAAAAAAAAAGCAGAGGGAGGAATGGTCAAAGGATTAGGGGTATTGGGGTTGGGGATGGGGAACAATATGATATAATGTCAGAGAGGCCAAAATAGGGATGAGTTCAAAACAATTTCCTTAGTTTTTATCAGAAGTATTAGTAAGGGGATTAGATTTTGTTGTTTCAATAGGAACAACAATAACAGACAAAAGAAGTTGGCAAGAGGTTGTCAGCAATGCCAAAGAACGGTCTAGAAAGATAACTGAGGCCAAACTCCCACTTGCAAGATACTTCTCCTGGATCGAGGAGAAGATCTAATCACTAAACTGTGTTTCAGCTCATCAACTTAGCTTACAATTGCACCATTTAAAACAGAGCAATTTGACATGGTAGTAAGAAAATTTTCTGACCCAGACAGATACATGGGTAGAGTCAATAATTTCTCCGTTCATTTTGTTATTTCCTAATGCTGCATATGCCCAATGTCTGGTCAGCTGCTTGTTAATTATGAGTTACAAAGTCAGTGAAAGCAGACAGATCGTTAGGGCTCACTGTTTACGTTGTGGTCATCGTGGACAGGGTCCCTTAGAGTTGCACAACACAAAATGTGTGTGACCATTTATGACAGCTTAGGATGGGAGGAAATCACCTTTGAATGATTTATACTCTATTGTGGAGGAAGGGCAGGCAGGAAGAAATGCACACAAACACGCGCACACATACACTACACAGAGCCATTAGAAAATCCCAAAATATTGATTTCACAGAAAGACCAGGCAAAGGAATCAATGACAGAGAATTGTGCAAGAGATTCTGGGATGTTTTTGTTTGGAGGAGAGTAAGTAGACAAGATATCTTGAAAGAAAACTCATGTTAGAGAGAAGTAGGTACAAGGTCAGAAAACCAAATATGTGGGTCTCCCAATGCCAGATTCCTAGGCTATATGGAAACTTGAGGGATAGGAACATTTTCACAAGGATTCACAGTGAAGGGAAGCAGTTAGGGGATGATTTCAGACAGAATAATTACTTTTTAAAAAATCTTAGTTATATACATATACATATACATGCATACACATAGATACATACACATGCATATGTATAGACATATACATATATTCAGAGTTTTTACATATATACACATATAGAGAGTTGTATCATCTGCTAGCCTGGGTAAGTATCCTGCGATACTACCCTTCACATTTATTTTACAATTTATTTCTGGATTTCTAGGGACATCTTGTAAATTGAATATTTTTCACAGACATCCTGGTTTTTCATCTTCATAATGTAAGAAAACTTATATATATACATTGAATAAAACTCAACAGTTATTAAAAATGAATTGACAGTGATCAGTGCCCGACATATTGTCCTAGCATATTCTTATTCTTCTACTTCAGATTAAATGATGTGAGTTGAGACTGTCATAATCTTGTTGACTTGTTTAATTTGAAAAGCACAGTTGTCATTGAATTGATATGAGTGAATCGATGGCTAATCAGTTTAAGTAGCAATCATTACTGAACATATTTATGGGAACTTAATTACTGTACAGTAGCACCATGTCAAGTGTGAAAAAGCATTAAAATATACTAGAATGTGTCAACAGGCAATGTCAGAAAGTGCAATGGACTATGAACCCATTAAACTTTTATATTTTTATGCACTTTACTTGGACAAATCATCAAATCTTAGTGATAACTTGCAAAATATGTAAATAAGTAATATTGCACTTCCAAGCAACCCATGACACATTCTTGGCCTATTTGTACATTCACTGTATTTAACACAACTTGCCATCAGCATTGCTATTGTTGAGTACAGATTCCAGAGTATTTCATCTAAAATTCTGGTGATGATCTAGGCAGGTGGTGAAAACTGTACCTATTTAAGCAATTCCATCTACATCAATCTTACTTCTTTCAATATTTTATACTCTATAATCTAGTTTATTTTATTGGACAAGCTTGCCTTAGAAAATAGGAACAACACACATGAGACAATGGAAAGACACATGTTCATACAAAGGTTCAGACCTCTTTAGAGGGTTCAGCATGGCTGGGAAAGATTGGATCTGAGTTAGAAGCTGAGCATTGGTCTGTGAGCAATGAGGAGGAGAAGAAGGTGCCTGTAGTAAAGATTATGAGAATAATACAAGGAGAAATATCCCTACTTCAGATTTCTGAAATGATTTTAGAATCAGAAAGCATAGTCATGGTACGAAGATGACACTTATTTAGAGATGTTTTTACAGCTTTCAGTTCTCTCTCTCTCTCTCTCTCTCATCTTACATGCAGACAGACACACATACCCCAAACACTGTGAACATACACACACTCCCAGGCTTACCCACGTACAGAAAAGTACACATCCTCTTCCTTTGTAATTAGAGACCAGAAAAAAAAAAAACCCTCATTGCTACTCTTATCTTTTCACTGCCCCTTTCCCTAGAGTCTTTGGTTGACCTTTTATTAAAAACTCCATTCCAAAAGCCAGATCCATCAGTTAGGAGAGAAAATATTCTTCAATCAAATGGAGTCTTTGTCTCCTATTTTGAATCAAAGGTGAAACAGGAAATAAAAGCAATGTGTTTCTTGAAATCATATTTTTATCTTATAGTCTTGAAAGCTTATTGACAAGAACACTTGTGTCTTGAGGGCTTTTATTTTGCATCCATTCTCTCATAGTTTCTATAAGCGGTATATTTCTATCTATTTCCACCCTAATTAAAACAGTGCTTAGGGGATCCCTGGGTGGCGCAGTGGTTTAGCGCCTGCCTTTGGCCCAGGGCGCGATCCTGGAGACCCGGGATCGAATCCCACGTCAGGCTCCCGGTGCATGGAGCCTGCTTCTCCCTCTGCCTGTGTCTCTGCCTCTCTCTCTCTCTCTCTCTCTGTGACTATCATAAATAAATTAAAAAAAAATAAAAAAAAAATAAAACAGTGCTTAGAAAATAGGAGGAGGAGTATGGAAAAGGTAAGGAAAGTTCATTTTAATCAGAAAATAAATTTTTAAAAGAGAAACAAATTGGCTTGGCAAGAGAGGCAAAAATTAAAACACACGGTTATTGGGAAAACCAAAAGGAAAGAAAATAAGGTATATAGGTTTTGGCCAAAAGCTTAGGAAAACTCTGACTGATGCAGGACAAATCTGACTGTACATGTCTCAGCTGCTCCTATGTTCTCTTAAAGGTTTCATATCTTTTTTTATTTCTCTAAAGTAAAAGAACAACCTCTTGATGAATTGATTGCTGGGACAATTGCACATGTAATACAAAAATGCTTCTTTCCCAAGTTTAAGTACTATAGGGCTATGAAGATGTAAATGTTGGGGATTACAGGCTCACAGTCAAAATTAAATCCCCCCCAGACTCCTGAAAAATGGAAATTTACCACATCTGATCTGTACACATAGTTTTTGAGAAAAGATATACAATCCTGTGTCTTTATGCTCACAGGATTGAGTATATCTATAACCTAAGAGTTTAGCTTATCGTGTATTTCCCCTTAGCTCAAACAGGTCCAAGATTCAGGCTTATAGTAACACTGTAGGGACAAGGATGTATTAGTCAGTTCTACTAATGTACTTACACACACACACACACACAGGAAGGAATGGTGAGAGAGTGCAATCACAAGCTAGCAGTGTTCAGAGTCTTAACTTTTAGAGGTACTGGACAAACACAAAGCTTTCTTCAAAATTTTCTTCCATCAAAAATATATGTAACAATATCCATATGAATACTAGTGTTGAAATATGTGATCAGATAGATGAAGAAAAAAGAAAAGCATTCTGCTAAGTTCAAAGAAAATGTGTTCCTGAGATTGAAGGTATAATAAGTAACACGTCTTCTAATATTTTTGCACTGACAAAGTGAAGAGAGGATCTGAAGTAGCTGGATATTGAAAGTTGTCGATGAAAAAGCTCTGAATTGTCCATGCTAACTCTCTAATGAATCAGATTCCCTTGCAAATCGTTCTTTTCTTTCTTCCACTTTACCCTAAAGATCTGATTCTTGTGTTTTGTCCATTTAATAAGATAAGCATCTCATTCAAAGGGAAACAAGCTGACCTTAAAAATTTCAGGCTTATTGGAATCAATCTCCACTGAAAGGAGCTACTGCTGTCTCTGGGATCAAAAGTAGAACATGAAATCCATACTGGCTCATTAAAATCCTAGACTTCTTCAGGCCCATCTGTAATGATGACAAGTAGTAATCAATGTGATTGCAATGTGTACTTAATGTTTTCCTATATCAACACATGCATACATGTAGCATGGTTTAGAGAGGTTGGAAGTATTTCAAGATTGCTTTGCTCTCAAAATTTTAGACTGTGTCATAGTTTCTATTACACACATAATTGAAACAGGTGATGATCTAGGTAGGAGAGGAGAAGCTGCTATTGTGACTTTTTCCCCATTGTGAGCTTTTTGGGTTTCAGCAGCCCAACACTCTCAAGCCCCAATGTGATACCCAAAGATACTAAACATAAGCCAAACCACTATCTCGTGCTAACACCCAGAGATGATACACCAGCAAATGTTTCCTCTGGGAAGCCTCTGAGGATCCCAATTACTCTGAATCAAGAGAGAAGTCAGTCAGGCTTGAAGTAAGGGGCTTGCATTTAAAATCAGCAGAGAGGGAAAAATGTGATGAACAGATGAAGTTTCTTGGCTTGTCAGAGCTGCTGAAAACTATTACTGTCAAACTTACCACCTCCTTTCTACCTATCTTTCTTTACGGTATTGATAGGAAATGCGATCAGATCCATTCTTCTTCATCTTCCTGCAGGAGCGTGGGGTTGTTTATTGACAGTCTCTAAATTTCAACCTGAGATGTTATTTTTCAGGCCAGACTTCTGGAGAAGCCCCTATGTCCCTCCTTATTCAGAATTAAAACCCAGAAGGTAGTTTCCGGGGAAAATTTAAAAAAAAAAAAAGAAAAAAAAAAAAAAAAAAAGGAATGTCTACAGCCCTGTTTGCTGCCAAGGTACTTAATGAAAGATTGCAGGCACCACATCCTCTTTAATTGAATTTCAGCTTGTTTCACACATGGGAGTCCAGTTGTCACAAGGGAATTCAAAACGAACACATTGTCCTTCATGGCTATGGAGGCCAGTGTAGTGGAGGATGAGAAGAGCATTATTCACAGAGATTGTCCAGGCCTCCTTAGAAGGGGTCAGACGGCTGCAGTCCTTGAGCAGTGAGACACTGGAGCTGTGCTTCCAGGATGAGATCCTAGCCCGCCAAATGTTATTCATTCTTTAAACACAAGGCCCTCACTCCTAGTGGCTATAGTAAGAAAGCGTATGGACATTCTGAATAAGTAATTTTTTCCCCTGGCTTCTAAAACCAGCTGTCCGTCAGTATCTTTAACATATTTAGATATCTTTGATCAAGTAACTATTATAGACTGTTTTTATTTTTAATAATTAAAAATTGTTATATAAAGCACATAACATGGAATTTGCCATTGTACCCATTTTTGAAAGGTACAGCTCAGTAATGTTAAATATGTTCACACTGCTGTATAACAGATCTCTAGAACTTTCTTTGTCTACCAAAATTGAGGCTCTGTACCTATTGAACAACTTCCCACATCCCTCTGCCTCCAGTCCCTGGCAACAACTATTATATTTTGTACGAGTTTGATTATTTTTAGTACCTCAGGTAAGTTGAATCATGTATTTGTCCATGTGTTGTGTTTTTATTCAAGTAGTTCATATATAGTTAACACTGGCTTGGCATTAATTCCATGAAAATTGAGTTATACGGTCCTTGCAACTATAATAAGTCCTAATAGTCCTAATAGTCCTATAATAAGTTCCAGCCTTCATGAAACTCACAGTCTAGTGGGGCAAACTAATATTTGAATAGTCACTACAGTGCAGTGTAAAGTATAACGTAACAGTGACGCGCACATATAATCATAGCACTTCAGTTAATAATCTTAATTGTTTTTGCCAAGATACTTTCCACGATGACTCCAGATCAGAAAATTTTTCTTGCATTTTAATATTCTCACCACAGGTCTTATTCCCTGAAAACTAAGATCATATTAATATCTTTCTATTGAAAGTCCAAGACTGCTTTTAATTTTCTACCCCTTATGTATTGATCGATAGTCATAAGTATTTTTCATTTTTTAGTGTTGGAGAATCACAGTGAAAAGCACTCCTCCCCCCACCCCCATTCTACTTTCTCTATCAACTCTGCAGTTCTCTATTCTGGCTGATGTTGTATGAGCACTTTTCTTCATTCTCTTAAGATTTTGTGTCTTCAGCCAAGCATTCTTCTCCACTCTTTTTGAGAAGTACTGTATAGTTTCTAGAAATCCCTCTTTTTAGTATTAAAAGTTGCTTCTTGACATTTTTTTTTCCTTTGAAACACCCATAGGCTCATCTTCACTTTGAAGAGCTCCATTCAAAAAATCTCTTCCAAAATACTAACCTTTAAATGTAGATAGAGATCCATGTGTACTCATAATTGGTACTCAGATTTTTAAATCATAGAATTGAGAATCTTGAAGGGACATTCAATATTATTGGCAGCAATGCTCTTATTTTGAAAATGAGGACAATGGAGCTTAGACATAGGAAATGACTTGCCCAAGGTCAAAGTCTCTAAAGATATATTCCAGGTTTCTTCTGGATCAACCATTTGTTCCCACTTGTATCAACAGAGTGGGTAGCAAATGGTGGATTTGATGAGTCTTGGGAGGCATAGCATCACCCCTTGTGTAAGTGCTCTGGGAAAATAATAAACCTCTCAATCAGCCTTGGCAACGTACATAAAGACAGTTCTATAAGTGATTGTGCTCATATCTTCCTCCTAAGGTCTGTGATAAGATGCCTGAATTTATTAGTGCCAATAAATCCTCTTTAATAAAATGTGGCTCGTGGGAAGTAGCTGCTTTTTCAATCGCTATGAGAAGAGACATATAATAGCTTTATTTTAGGTAATACAGATTTTTTTTTCCTATTGTCTGTATCATGTCCTTCCTCTAAAACACTCTGAATCTCCTTTACCCATTCATTCATCATTCCACAAGAGATCATTGAGCTCCTAATGCATTTCTGCCATTTCATTTGGCATTGGGCATAAAACAGTGAATAAGATAGACTTGGTCTCTGCCTTTATGTCTCTGCTTTCAGAACTGTCTAGCAAAATTATTTGTGTTTTCAACCTGTATTGTTTCATCTAGGAAGCCTTAGGGATTCCTTGTTTTTGTTTTTGTTTTTTAAATAAATGTGACGGTAGAGGAGTATTCCTCAAGCTTTTTTACTGTGTCCATGTATAATTAGGCCAACACATGTAAGAAAAGCAATGTGACAGAGACCTGCTAAGGCTCTGAAATGATAAATTCCTTGTCCATTGCCTGAGACTGCATATTAAGCCAAAGTTCTCAGCTCTAGAAATTATCAGTGTAATTATAAGGGTCAATTGTTTGTTTGTTTTCTTCCAGACCTGTTCATTTGTGGGGTGCTTGTACATTTAGTAATCCATAACCTAGTTACTTGGGCTGTAGGTAGTAACATGTCTATCTAGTTAAACACTATGTATCCTTAGTGCCTAAAACAGTGCCTGGAACATAGTAAATATTTGACAAATATTGTTGAATAAGTGAAATGAGCTTCAGAAAAGTGCTGGTTGTATGCGGGCTGGTCATTTTTCTTTCTCGCTCCTAGAACTGCCATTAACCTGAAAAGCTGTAGGTAATTTGTACTAATTTGCATGAACCTTGCTGTAGTTATAGTCTTGTTAAGGGAAAATTATTTTCTAGGGTTTTTTTTTTCCTACAATATTCAATAATGTTTCTTCCACATCTTGCTGCTTCCTTTCCTCAACCTCTTTTCCTAGAGGTGGTTGCCATCCTAGAAGCCTGGATGGGTGCCCCAATTGAGCGAGACCACCTCAAGGCATCTCAGGAAGACATGCCTTCAGGCAGGGGTTGAAATTAGCAAGAGGGGGTAGGGCTTTCCTAGTATAGCAATGACCCACAATCTAGTACATATTCCCACTTTGTGTTTTATTTTTTTGCCTGGGTGATGGACTAGTTTAGAAAAGATATGAGGCAGTGAATTTTAAAAAAATGCATTGAATTAATTTTTTTTTCATTTAGTAATTACTGCACTGCAGCAAACAGAGCTGGGTCTGAGTGAACGCTGACATCTAATTTTCAGGTTTTGAATTACTTAGTGAAAAGCAGGTCTCTCTGTTTTCATCTACCAACTTTTCACTGTGAGGTAATTATGCAGAACAGAGTACGGTTCTGGGCAATGTTTAACATAGGTAGGTCATAACTAGACAGAAAATGGACACTTGCTTTTAGAATAGGAATAATTAAAGGCTCATAATTTTGGAAGATCAGTGATGATGTCATTTAATAGACGCACACTTGCAAGGAATTGCATGCTTGTAAGGCATATGTTTTTCAACTTTAAATCATTCATAAACTGTCAACGTAATTTGGAAACAAAGCTTATTTTTCCCCTTCATCCTATTGTTGGTGGTGCATTTCTATGTCCAAGAGAAAGATTGCGGTTTATGCCATTCTATCGATTTTGTTTATTTGTAAATGTATATAGAGATATATTTCAATTGATTATTCCTCAGGAACCAAATGAACCAAGAAATTGGGAAAATGAGAATCTAAATGGAAAATGGCATGGAATCGTGGATTTGGAATTTTAGGGGTATAAAGAAGTTTAAAGCTCATATCTTAACTCCTCTTTTATACAAACTACACATTGCAAGAGTTCAGCAAACTTCACAGTATGAGGAAACAGTTTTCATGATACTACTACCAGCCATAGTTCAAGGGTCTTCAAGGTGACTCTCATTTCAAATCAGCTGTCTACAAGTTCAGGGGTTCCCATGACCAACCTCAAATTTGTTAACTTGCTAGAATGACTCACAGAACTCAAGGAGGTGTTATATTTATGATTACAGTGTTATTGTTATTATAATGCAAGAATATAAGCTACAACCACCCAAAGGAAGAGAGGCATGGGGAGTAATCTGGGAGGTTTCAAAACATGAAGTTTTCATCATCTACATTACCCTCCCAGCACAGCATCAATGTATAGCAATACATGGAGTACTTCCCACCAGGGATGTTCACTTGAGTTCACTTGAGTCCAGAGTTTTTATTAAGGTTTTATTGCATAGCATGGTTAATTAAATTATTGCACTCTGTCTGTAGTCTCCCAACCCCACCTTCTGAGCACCAACCATTTAATCACATGGTTGGCCTTGCTGGAGTGGCAGCCTTCATCCTGAGTCATCTTCTTAGCTATAAACTATCTAGGAACCCACATGAGTCACCTCGCTAGCATGAACTCTCAGGTGTGGTTGAGAGGCCCACCATTAATAACAAAACAAACATATCATTCAAAAAATTCCATGGGTTTAGAGGTTGCCCTCCCCACACCCCAGGGGCTATGACAATGGCTGAATCTTGCTTTAGGTGAAGACAAATACCTTACCACAAATGTACACATCCCAGATCACTGTTTGGATTTAAGGAAGTTCAAATTCATTAGAGAAAAGAACTGAGTATCATGGAGAGATCTCCTGGCTCCTTGTCCAGAATTTTCTTCCCTACTACTCAAAATGTTTAGTAGAATATGAAATCTACTCTATAGCAGCTTTTGCAGGAAAATATCTTGAAAAAATGCTAATTATATAAGGCAATGGAGGGGGGATTATTGATTTTAGACTGGAAGGTTTAATTTGCATACTGTGACCTCCAAGTGAGAAAGGGAGCCTAATAAATCAAGACAAATCTGTTAGTAAAGAGAAAGGAGTGAAGAATGGAAAGAAGGTTCTATAGAAGGTAGCTGGCTTTCTGCTCTGGGACTCAAGAGGAACGAATGAGGATAGCATTATTTGGGTAAAGGTTAGAAAAGGGTGGTTGCGGAAATTGGGGAAGACCATTGCTTTAATGAAACTAGGGGGATTTTGAGCAAGTGCAGTTAAAGATGAAACTAAAGAGTAATATACAGTCTGTTTATTTAATTATTAAGAAAAGAATCTACAAATACACTAGAGTTGAGTAACTGGATAGAAGACCTCAGAATTAAAGAATAGATCCATAAGAGCCCTCTTCATCTTCTGTTTTCATCCATTTAATGCAGACAGTGGATACAGTGTAAAAATACTTGCATGATCTTAGGACCTCTTCTTTCTTATTCATGAGTTGGTTACTGTAAAAGCATGTATATCACATGCTAAATTTTGTGTAAGAAAAGGAAAATAATAAAATATGCATGTACCTGTTTACTTTTACAAGGGAAGTATAGTAGATATAAACCAAATAACTAAAGGTCTTGTTTATACCTAAAAGGCATTGGCAGGGGAAACAAAGCAGAAGGGGTAGAGAAGAATGTGAAGCCTTTCTGAATATATTTCTTTTGGTACAATTTGGACTTTGAAAGTTTTTTGGTGTTCTTTATATTCAAAATGTTAGAATAGGGAGAAAAAAACAATAACTGGCAACAGTCAGAAATAAACAATCCCAGTTGCCTTTTGAATAAAGAGCATAGTCATACTTAAAGGAAAAAAAACTGAGAACTAATCCAAATATTTTAATATAGTTATTAAGATATAACTTACATTCAATAAAGTTCCCAAGTTTTAAGTGTCCGCAACTGTCTTTCTGTCTTTGGATCACAGTACCCTGACTGCATGCCCTCAATCTAGTGGGGAAAACTGCAAACAAATCTTAAACTCTTATTTATCCTTTTATTTGTTTGGTTTTGGTTGTGGTGTGGGCATAGAAATTTTGAAAGTACTTTGTGTGCATTATAGGACTGAACAAAGGAGGAAATGTGGTGATGTTGGGGAAGCCAGAGAATTCAGAATACGGAATGAGGAAAGGCAAAGAAGAACTTTGCAGAGTTAGATTGGAATCGGAGATAAAGATTTCCTGTGTTCATTGAAAGTGCAAGAAGCAATGACTCCTCAAGAATCGCAAGCATACTTAAAGCCCGGATATTTGTTTTTGAATGTAATTGTCCACTTAAAAGGAGCCAGGGCTAATGAAAGATAGAGTTGAGTCCAGGACCAGGGCGGGGAAGGTACAAGAAGAACGCATATCATTTTATTGTTTAGGAGGTGCTAAAAAAAGAAAAAGAAAAAAAAAAACATGTTAAAAGGACAGAGAAGCCAGCTTAAAGGGACTTCTGTTGTATGCATCTGGGGCAATTTCAATATTAGGAAGCATAATGAATTATAACATACTGATTAAAATAAGAATCTATAGGGAGGAAAGGAAAGCTCTTCCTAACTGATGCCAATTGATCAATGTGGAGAGAATAGTGAATCAGGGAAAACACTATTTGCAACAATCACAGAAAAAAATTGTCTTAGGCAAGAATTATCAATGGATACTAAATTTAGGGGGGAAAAGTTGGTGAGAAACAGAAGATTTACATAATCCCAAACTGTTTCCCCATAGATTGCTTTTTAGTTGCAAGGGGAAAAATAGTTCTTATACAGTGCAGAAATTGGACAACACTTTGACCTCGTAATCAAAATTAACATCACCAATGAGAGGCAGATGGATAAGGTAGCTTCAGATAGGATACCTAAAAAGGACACATCCCTTATATAATACTCCAACTGGGCATATATTACCCAAAATGAAATTAAGGGGAAATATTAGATGTGACAACTAAATGTAATAAATAACCATGAACTGCTGGATCTTCACTGAAGGAGAAAAATGCTATAAAGGGCATAACTGAGTCATTTAATAAAATTGGGATATAGGCTATAGATTAGATAAGTATTGTATTATTGTTAAATTTTGTCAATTTAAAATACACATATATATATATTTATGTACATATATATTACAACATGCATATATATGTCAACATTAAATTACTTAATTTAATGAGAAAGAGAACAAAAGTTGCAAAGTAGTACAAACTGGTAAAACTGGGAAAAGACATACAGACACTCTGCTAATTTTGCAAACTTCTATAAGTTTGAAATTATTTTTAAAATAAGATTTGATTTGCTTTTAAAATATTTTATTTATTTATTTGAGAAAGACAGGGAGAACAAGTGAGAGAGAGTGTGTGTAAGTGAGGGGAGGAGCAGAGGGAGAGGGAGAATAGACTCCCTACTGACCAGGTAGCCCAATGAGGGGCTGGATCCCAGGACCCTGAGATAATGACCCAAGCCAAAGGCAAATGCTTAATAGACTGAGCCACCCAGGTGCCCCTAAAATAAAATTTTAGAAAGGAATAGAAAGGCTAAATTTCCAAGGAATGAGCCCCTAAATTCTTGGCTCTGGCAAAGTAGGAAGGAAGTTTCTTATTTCATTACTGTAAGATCCCTTTTTGAATAAATCCCTTTAATTTTTTTTTCCTTTTCAGATCAGACCAGCTGCCTTTCATGAATCTTATCTCTTAATTTGTTCTTTCCTTCTAGTATAGTGTTCCCATGGGTAATGCATGCGCTTCTTCTTTTGCTTCCCTTGCATTGTTATAATCCAAGGGAGGCTCCCACAAGAGCACAAGTGGGCATATGCACAAATGCCTCAAGAAGACTTGCGCAGGTTCCCAGGTCATTCCTTCCACCAGGGACCCTTTTCTCTTTCAGTTCCAAATCCAACTTTTCACTCAAGGTAAGCAACCAGATGGCTCTTTCAGCCTCCAACAGGTCCATGTAATATGAACTTACTTTATATCTTGTATAGCTGTTGAGAATTAACAATCCTGCCTGGCCAAATTACGTATCACCTCACATTTGTGATGCTGCCAGCAGCTACGAGAACTTTACGGACATGATTTCATTTACTCTCCTGTGGTCTTTGAGCAGTAGGTAAGGAACAAGTATCACATGCCCCGTCCTTCAGAAGAAAGAAAGGATGCCCAGATCGATTATGTACACTATTCATAGGCCCAGCAAAGCCTTCTTTTTAGAAAAGAAACATGTTTCCTGTTTGACAACAGTGTTTTGCTTTGGAAAATCCTTTTGAAGTTATATGATAAAATAAAAATTAAAAGGAAACAAACATTATAATGCTTTCAATTCAGGTCACTATGGATGGAATATCCTTATAGTATGTATCAGAGTCTTCATTTGTATACATGTGTTCATATGACCTCCAGGATGTGATGCTGTGTGTGTGTCATTCTAGCAGTATCCTTTTTACACGAATATTATGTTCCTCCCTATTATACTAGAGATCAAAGGGACAGTGGGAATGCAATGTAGAGAGGGGGTCCATCAGCATGTTTAGCAATAACAAATTATGTTTTTCTATGTACATCATTGGAGATCCTGAGCATTGTTAACTCAATTTTTTGATTCTTCTTTTTATTCATGACTTATTAATAGTGTTGATTTTCTGTCTGCCCTCTTGACTTCACTTCCTTCCTTCACCCCTTCTCCAGCTTGATCCAGCTGCCACACAGTTTTCTTCTAAAACCCTTTGAGCGTTGTTTGAGCCTCTTATCTTCCTGAGTTTTCCTCTGTATCTGCCTTTCTTCCTTCAGACTTAAGACTGAATATTTGAATCTGACCCGCAGGTCTAGTCTTTCTTCCTCAACTAACAGCTACTACATAAAACAAGGATGATGTGATCTCAGAGTGACTTCAGGGTTTTTTCCAAGTTGTTTAGAGTGGTTATTTTAACAGGGCTTTAACAGGTGGTCCTTAAACAGTTTTCCCCTGTAGTATATATTGTGAATTCATTTCTTATTTTGTGGTTCACAATTTTTTTTGTGGTTCACAATTTTTACATTGAAATGTACTAAAGAAGTGATTATGAGATAGTTGTTAATCGTGCTTAAAAGCTAATTTCCCTTTCATGCTGAGCATAGCCACCAGGTGAATGCTGAAGTTTTGGTAGGCAGAAATAACTGAAACAGGTTTTGGTACAATGTCCCCCTTAACTTTACTTCACAGAGGGGCTCCTGGGTAGTTCAGTCAGTTAGGCATCTGCCTTTGGTTAAGGTCATGATCCCAGGGTCCTGGGATTGAACCCATATTAGGCTCCCTGCTCAGGGGGAGTCTGCTTCTCTCTCTGCCCCTCCACAGACTCTCTCTCAAATAAATAAATAAATAAATAAATAAATAAATAAATAAATAAATAAATAACATCTTTAAACAAAACAAAACTTTACTCCACATACAGCCAACCTCATACAACAGTAATTCAAGGAAATTATTGATCTTTCAGTGCTAGACAAACTAATTGTGTCAAACAGTTTGTTACTTTATTTGACAAATATTTATTGAGCACTAAAATTAAGAGGTGTTGTTTTAGCTAGAAACTAGATGTGAAGGATACAGTGGTTAATGAAACACTGCTCTTAAGAAGCTTGGATCTCATAAGAAAAGACAAATAATATACTGAACAGACAATGAATAGGGCAGCTTCGGGTAGTAATAAATCCTATGAAGAAAAACAATGTGAACAGGGTAATTTTGCATGAGAAAGTAAGGGACTATGGGGCTAAAAGGGGAGTATTAGATTCGGTATTCAAGGAAGATCTCTCAGAGAAAGTACTCTCTGAATCAAGACTTGGATAATACGGGGACTGCCATGGAGTATAGAGATACAAAAGTCCTGAAACTGAAAAGAAGTTGGTTCATTTCAGGAACAGAAAGTAAGTCAGGGTACCAAAGGCAGCGATGAGAGACAGGTGCAAGATAATGTCAGAAAGGTTGATAGGGCCAGTGGGTGTAAGATATGGTAGACTGACATGAGCACTCCTGCCATTTGTGATTTCATGCTTATTTTGCAACTATGACAAGCAGATACATTGGAAGAAAGTAAGTAATTGTATAAGAGGGGATGAGGCAAAGTAAGATATTGACCTAAGAACATAGCTGTGCTATTTAGTCTTGGGGCAACATGAATTTTTACTCAGGCCCTTTAGCTGAAACCTCTAAAAGCTGAAAGTAGCTGAAAGCCACTAAAAGAGGAATTGTGGGATTATTTGGGGGAAAGTTCAGACTGTGTTTGAAGATGTTGTATCACCACTTCCAGCTCTTGATGGCCTTTCAACAGGCTAAGGTCCAACAGACTACCATACCCTTCCTCCCAAGGAGCATACACTGGTAGTGGGTAGCCTCCAATTTTACACAAAGACCAGAAAATGGATCTGTTCTCCTTTTTTAAATTGGCATAGAATGAATTTTCCTGAGTGTAAAAACAGTTTACTTAAATAAAATTCCATTCACCAAGCTTTTGGAGGGGAGCAGTGGTAGAGTGTTGGAAAGGAAAAATTCTTCTTCTATCCTTCAAGTTCTCCCAGCAGGACTAAGAGTTCAATTTATATGAGGCAGATTAACAGGAAAAAAACAAACAAACAAACAAAAAAAAAGTGTTATTACATGCTCTCTCAGTATACCAAAATAAATTAAATTAAATTATTTTAAATTAAAATAATCAGTATGCCAAATTGGCACCTTTGAAATGGTGGACCTTGGCCCCTACAGTAGTGATAATCCCAAATAGCAACTAATGAGCAATTTCATCTGTATTTGATTCCTAACTGTATTATACTGATTTGACATCAAGCTTTACCCCATCATCATCTAGTAGCTGTATCACTACTAGCTGTGTCACTTTACCTCCCCAAGTCTCATTTTCCTCTTCTTGTATAACTAGAGGAATAACAGTACTTACCTGATAGGATTGTTGTGAGAATTATAGTAAGTGAGGTAATTTTTTGAAGAGTCTTCAACACAGTGTCTTTTACCTAATGACCACGCCACACAGTTAAAGAAGTTAGCAATGAAAATAACCGTTGACATTTGCATAATGCTTACATTTTACAAGACATCTTCCCATGCATGATGCCATTGGATGCTCACAATAAGTCTGTGAGGTTATAGTTCCTGTTCAAGTTCATGCAGCTTTAAGTGGTGCAAAGCTGATTTTAAAATAAATCCCATTCCTGAAAGGCACGTATTAGGAAGAAGGAGACAAGGGAAGGCAGAAATATGTAATGACCGAAGCCCAACTCAGCATAGGATTCACAATTTTTTATAGATAAGATACAAAATCATGTTTCATGCATTGGTAATAAAATGATCAATCTATTTTGTGCATTAACTAAATGTCATTAATGCAATACCTTCTATTCCATTGGGAAAAAAAACATGTTAAAGTTTCATAGCCAAATTGTGTTCCAAATTAGATTCACACACCATTCATTAAGTGATGCAGATGATCTGGTATATTTCTATTTTAGACTTATTTTTCTGACACCCAGCCAGTTCTAGGAAACAACATGGCCCCTCTTCAACAGATATACAGCTCTTTAAATGCTTCACACAGGATTGGAAGAAGGATCTAATGCCCACTTCAAATGGCACAGAGATTTGGAATGACATCACCAACAGAAATGTATAATTAATGTGCTACTGTGTAGTGCTTGGAGTACTCTTAATAAACCCTGTGAGTTGTTAAGCATTCAGACTGGGATTTGGCTAATGCTCTGGAACACTCCTCCTCCAGCACAACTGCTTTCTCTCTTAGGATAGGAATAGAGCCAAGTGGACCAGAAGTGGTGCTAAATAGATTGATAGAGAAATGTCTGGCAGGGATATTTTCCTATGTTACAGTTATGTTGTCTTCATTCTCATCACCCTACCTTCAGGCATTTTCTCTCTTTTATTCAAGGAACAGGAGAGACACCATCCTAACAGCCTTGTTATGCTTCAGGTCAATGCCAGACATTCAAGGGTCACTGACTTAACAAATGGGAAGAACCATATCTTGCTCTGCCTCGGGCAAAATACAGGCCTGGAATGGCTCCGTGAGCTACCTTTGTATTTTTTTCTTAGCCCGAGTTAACCTTAGGCAAAACTGCAAAATAGTTGAAGTCTGAAGTTGATCTTTGGTTTCTACCTTTCTATACCCCATTCCTCTTGTTTAGGGTTTCTCCTGTTACTTAGAGCCTCCTCTGCAAGACACTGGTTATGGGAGATACAGAAAGTTATAAAGCACAGTCCTTTTCCAAGGAAACTTTTGTGATGGAAATAGCTAATGGTACTACTGATGCAGGCTAATGGGGTCCAAGAACCTAGAGAGGGTCCTGCAAAACGAGCCAAGAGGATCCTTGGCTTTGTACAGATGGAAATCAAACACACGCCTGGAGGAAGTGGGAGCAAGAGCTCATTAAAGATCTAGAGAGATTATAGATATGGACAGAATGTCCAAGAACCTCAGAAAGGAAAGGAAAATAAATGAGTTTCGTCTTTGCTTGGGGCCTGGGGTTTTTATTGAGGATGGTGGTCTAGTAATCCAGGGACAAGGACAAGTGTTTAGGTGTTCTCCATAAGTTACTTTTGCCCTGGAGCCATGGGTATTGATGAGTCAGTGGTCTTGGGGATCATGACCACCCCACCCAGTCACTCCTTAGATGTTTATTTATTGTGGCAGAAGACTCTGAAGAAATTGTTAACTCCTTAAACTTTACAAGGAGGACATACATTATCGGTTCTATAAGGTGTGTGTAAGGGAGGTATAGGTCCTAGCAAGAACAGAACAGGAAAAGGAGAGGAAAAAAAAACAGTTTTTCATGGGGTCCCGTTAGTTTCCCTGTCTTATTATCATTTCTGGCATGGAGAAGGAGGGTCCGTTTACAATAGGAGAGTATTTTCCAAATTACATGCAACCGAGGACCACCAAGACTGCCAATGAGATAAGGAAATGACCATAAATGGCAGGGCCTATGGTGATTTGTCTTTAGAAGAGCCACTGGGTTGGGATGCCTGGGTGGCTCAGCGGTTGAGTGTATGCCTTTGGCTCAGGGTGTGATCCCCGTTCAGGGATCAAGTCCCTGATGGGGAGGAGCCTGTTTCTCTCTCTGCCTATGTCTCTGCCTCTCTGTGTCTTTCATGAATAAATAAATAAAATCTTTAAACAAAAAAAAAAAAGAAGAGCCATTGGGTTGACACATCATACCAGATGTCCTTGGACCATTACTTACTTGTCTCTGGGGTAACGCACAGGTATTATAAATCAAGAATCATGACTTAAAAACCCTCTGAGCATTACAGAATTACCTAGCTTACAGCACCTGAGTGTTGCTCAAAATAAATGCTCCCTAATACCTGTTTATGATTTTGGTCACAAGTATTAGAAAATTCTAGCATCATTTGCTGTGCCTCAGTTTGATTTATTTATACATTTATGTAAACTGGCTCTCTGAGCTGCTTCCCAGAATTCAATCATGTAGTTAACTTCCCCAATAGCAAATAATGGCCAGAAAGAAAGGAAACTGAGAAATATGGAGCATATTTTTCAGCTCAAGTAATAAATGAGATATAGAGTCAATAGAGTTTTTGGTACTGCTCCAATGAATAGTAGGTTCACATGTAGAAGAGGTCACACTGCTGAAAAGTAAGAGCATAAAACCACTAGGACTCATAGACAGTGACATCCCAGAGCTCAAACTTAAGAACCACACACACACACACACACACACACACACAAACACACCCCTGTACCCACCCCCCCCCCCCCAAAAAAAAAGATTCCAACTGTCTTATTTCGGTCTATCTTACATGCAATTTGCATTACCTACAGGTTTGGAGTAGGCAAAATTTTCCTCGACTGGTATTGAAGTCTGGACTACGTTTTTGTTTCCATTCCTCTTTGACCCAGGTGCGGTGCGCTCTAGAGAAAAACCAAACCTGGAGTCAGAAAACTTGAGCTTTAGTCTTGACTTAGCCATTTATTAGCTCTGTGTCCTTTAAAACATTCCTTGTCACCTCTGACCCTTAGTCACTTTTACTCAGAAAAAGAGGTTAATTGTGGCTTGCAAATATTATAAAATAAATAATCTGCAAGTGTATAATGCGTATCAGAATACTCCCGGTGAACTACAACTCAAATGGTTATGTCATGTAATGAGTTTAGGTTGAATGGAATTCAGAGGCTATTTTTGTGACTCTCTTGGCTGGTGTTAAATCTTTTCACCTGGTGATTATAATGATTGAATGGTAGGAGAGAAAATGAAGTCCATGTGTCAGTTTAGTGTTCAGTTGCAAGTAACAAAAAATATTTTGTAGTGATTTTTAAAAAGGATTTTTCTCATAAATCAAGAAGGCTGGATGAAGGGGCTGTAGCTTTTAGTGCGGTATCTTATTGTTGCTACAACTTATGTATCAGCAATATTCTTGGGCTTTCCTTTATGATTATAGCACGATAGCCTCAAGTACAGATAGCGGGTTCTATTCAAGGCAGAAAGAAGAGTGGAGGTATGTCAGCCACAAATATTTCCTTTTATCAGTAAAACAAAGGTTTTCCCAGGACCCTCCAGGAGATATCCCCTTCAACCTCATTGACTAGAAGGTACTGTGGCTACCTCTTTGTACAAAGGGGACTGAAGGGGGTAAGTTTTCACCTATGCACAATTCTGCTCTGACCCTAATGTGGGTTTTCTAACAAGGAAAGGATAGAAAGAAGAAATCGGACAGTTAACTCATAGTAACTGTCACAAACTAAACTTCAATGAAATCATTTAAAATTGAACTATTTTCCCCAACCAGGCACCAGTATTGTCTTAACATTAAGACTTCAATCACCAACATCCAATGATCCAAATATGCCAGTTCTCAAAGAGGATGACTGCATTTGGTGTTAAACTTGCTTTTTTTTCTCATTATTTACTCTAATTGAGGAACATTGAGCTTCTTGGAACAGAAACCATCTAAGCCATGTTGTTTTCTGATATGTTTGTAACTACAGAAATCAGCAAATAGGAGAAACCAGATCAGCAAGGCATTGACTTGTGCACACATCTAAGTTTACCAACAGTAGCTAATTATTAGTTGTATCTGGATAAATGATAAATGGTAAAAACATGGCAAATTAGCAACTGTGACTCCCCATGCAGGCAGCCGATTTTAGTTCCATCTGTAAATATGGCAAGAACCAGTAATGTGCTTCATACGAGTTTGGAGATAAAGATGCATGCTATTGTGTGCATAATAACTTTCTGAACATTTGATGAAGGTCTTAGAGTTATGACCTTCATATCTCACCGTATTTACCCGTGAGTTTGATAGTGCCTCTCTGTATACATAGAGATAAATGCAACAGCGTCTATGTGGTCAGTTTATAGTACTCATGTGCTAAGGATTCTGTTCTAGTCACATGCTTTATTTTTTTAATTTTTTTTTATTGGAGTTCAATTTGCCAACATATATCACCCAGTGCCCATCCTGTCAAGTGCCCCCCTCAGTGCCCGTCACTCAGACCCCCCAACCCCCCACCCACCTCCCTTTCCACCACCCCTTGCTCGTTTCCCAGAGTTAGGAGTCTCTTGTGTTCTGTCTCCCTCTCTGATATATCCCACTCATTTTCTCTCCTTTCCCCTTTATTCCCTTTCATTACTTTATATATTTCCCCAAATGAATGAGACCATATAATGTTTGTTCTTTTCCGACTGACTTACTTCACTCAGCATAATACCCTCCAGTTCCATCCACATTGAAGTAAATGGTGGGGGTATTCATCGTTTCTAATGGCTGAGGAATATTCCATCGAATACATAGATCACAGCTTCTTTCGATGGACACCGAGGCTCCTTCCACAGTTTGGCTATTGTGGACATTGCTGCTATAAACATTGGGGTGTTCCGGTAGAGGAAGGGGAACCCTCTTCCACTGTTGGTGGGAACATGAACTGGTCCAGCCACTCTGGAAAACTGTGTGGAGGTTCCTCAAAGAGTTAAAAATAGATCTGCCCTATGACCCAGCAATTGCACTGCTGGGGATTTACCCCAAAGATATAGTCACATGTTTTAAAAGGTGATGAGCAGCCTGGGTGGCTCAGTAGTTTAGCACCACCTTCAGCCCAGGCGTGATCCTGGGGTCCTGGGATTGAGTCCCACATGAGGCTCCCTGCATGGAGCCTACTTCTCCCTCTGCCTGTGTCTCTGCCTCTCTCTCTCTGTGTCTCTCATGAATAAAGAAATTAAATCTTTAATAGATAGATAGATGATAGATAGATAGATAGATAGATAGATAGATGATAGATAGATAGATAGATAGATAGATAGATAGATAGATAGATAAAAGGTGATTTCAAGGAAGAGCTAGTATTCAAAGGGGAGGGTGTGCCTGGGAGGAAAAAGAAAGTGTAGCAAGGAGTTTGGAACAGGAGAAATCATCTCTCTATATCACCCAAAGATCTAGAATGTATTTCTTTAGTTCCCTTCATCAGTCTTCTACTCAGGTACAGAAATATGAATAACACTGAATGCAGCTTGAGCTTTGAAATTACAAAGAAATTAGACTATGATATGCACATTTGTAGAGTTCTTAGTAAGGAGTGTAGATAAGCATGGTCCTACTTATCTCAAAATATTTAGATATTTATCCTCCTGAAAACTAAACTATTTCTTAGCAATTTGATTTATAAGTGAGAAACATGTCAAAATTTTCTCAAAGCTGAAGACACGAAATATTGAACAACTTTCATTTTAATCACTAGCATCAAAGAAACATCTGGCTGGCTTAGTCTAGTGCATTGATTTGATTGAAATCATGCCCTGTATTGGATATTGTAGAAAATCCTGGTTAGCATCCTTATAGACGCTATAGGATATCATCAATCAGAAACCCATGGAATAATAGAATGGTTTTGGCTGCAGTTTACTCTGTGATTTCATGCCTAAATTCCAACTGCAGGAAAATAGGACTAATCCACTTTGCTAATTCACTTTAAAAAAAAAATTCAGAGATTTTTAGAAGATCTGAAAAGCTACAGCTCCTCTATAAGCTCAGTTGCCTCAAGAAACTCACCAAGGCTACTTGATAGGTTTTTGGGTAGCCCAACCAGTCTCTTCCCCCTAATTAGTAAAGTGGAACACTGACACAATGGACCCATTAGTATGCTACTACTCATACCACTCTTCTGCAAGCCACAAGAAGCTTTGAGGACAACACCAGAACACATACCCTGTGCAGTTGGAAACCTTTTTAGCTCAGTAAGATAATTAAAAGCATTATAAACCTTGGAGACATTTCCCCCCGCAGGGACTCTGTAGATTAAAACAAAACAAACAAAAAAACCCACCACTTTAGTAGTGTCCATGCACCATAACATGAAAACAAGCCAACTGCTTCAATGCTTATGAAAATAGAGGTTATATACTCACCTGCATAGGAGAAAACCAATACAAAGCATAGTTTCTATTTGAGATACAAAACCAGCCTGAGTGCTAGACAGTGATAAATTGATTGACCATGACCAGTAAAGTGAAATATAATTTATTTTTTTTTTTTTTTACCTTTCAACCATCCTTTTATTTGAGTAATCATCATATCCTGTTCCCTTGTAACCAGAAGTATCCCACTCAGAACTGGCCAATTAGAACTCCTCATCCCCCACTGTGACCATGGAGATTGCTTCAGGAGTAGTCATGTGACCCAGCCTGATGCCTCAAGCCAGGCCATTCCTTTCTGGAAAGCTCACCAGGCCATTTATGAAAGCTACAGGGTTGAAATGCATCTTAGAGCTGCATGTGACAAACTTCCTCTCTATCTGGAAAGACAATGTACCTGAGAGTTGAAACCCCTAGAGAGAAGAACAAAGCTGAGAGATGAAGGAAGGGAGAGAGAGAGAAACAGAGACAAGGAGAGGGATTGATACTAATGATTTGTGGAACTGGACCCAGCTGTAGTAGGTACAAAGTCTGTTTTTGGACTTCTATTGCCAAGATTTTTTTTTCCTCAAGCTAGTTTGAATTGAGATTCTCTCACTTGAAATTTTGAGTATATACGGTCAAATACACAAAATTGAAATTACAATGAGTTCCAGGAAGCAGCTTATAGATTTAAGAGGTTTTTAGAATACTAAAATGTCATTAGGTAGCAAGTTTGGCTTAGCTGTGGCCTGGCTAAGTGGGATATGGAATCTGGACTTGTTGATCCTATCCCACCTGGCTCTTTCAATGATCCCATCACTATTATTCCAAGTCAGACCTGCAGCAGTCTCTGACCTCATTGGCATCATGATCTAAAATCACTTGTTTTGGTGATTTGAACTCAGAGCCCAGAACAGCGGTAACATCTACCAGGTGAATAGGAATATTCAATAGGAATGAGCAGTACTACCCTGTAGCTAAAGGATGGAATCATTTTGGCTAGAAATGGTGGGAACTGAAGTTAACAGTTATTTAAAAAAAAATCTATGAACATGAGTTTAGTGCTGTCGATTTAGTGCCGCACTAAAATTTTGTGTCATCTCCTGCTTTAAGGCAGGAAATGGTCTGATGTTTATCCTGAGGACTACAGATCGCAGGGAGGAGGTCTTTTGCAGAATTTTGCTTAAGGGCCAAAAGTTTAAGGGCATGTTGCTTCTCTACTCCCAACCATTTAACCATAAGCAGTCCTGGGTGTAAGGGTTTCTATATAAGTAGCATAAGATAAATGGGAATCCTGAATTGTGAATATAAAACAAAACCTAAGGAGGAACAAAACTATCTACTTAGTTGAAAAAAAAAAAAAAAAAAAAAAAGATGACTTTTAGTGCTTATCTGCAAAGCTTTTAACTCAAAAAGCCACAGGACAAAAGGAAGGAACACTGCAGACCAGAGGATAAAATCCTTTCCAGATCAGTTTCCCTTTGTACCTGGCCACTTGATATACATTAGTCCGGTGGCTTTTCTACTTAATAGGCGTGTTGTGGGGCTCGTCTGGAAACCAGAGTCTTGTACACATTGGCTTTTTAACAGCTCCATGAGGGAATTGATCACAGATACTCTCTGGTTTTAACCTCAGAGCATGGGGTGGACTTAGTTAAGTGCACTCACTGTCAATATTTCTCCTCCATACATAATGCAGAGCACATGCTCCAAGTGCTAACTGGGTAATTTAGAGTTCAATACTTAGGAGAGTGAGAGAAGGGAAATCTCACGTTATGCTTTATAACTGTTGCTGTTTAACACTTAGATCAAAAGCTTTATGGCAATCACACCTTTGGTGCATTTTACTTTCGCAGGAGTTGCTAGGAGTGTTTTGTTTTTATTATAACTTATTCCCTATGGAAACTGTAGTGGGTGTCATTGGTGAATGCATGAGGAAGTGTCATACTCTATACGATTGTTGTGGAGCTAGTGGGAGTGGGGGACAGAGGGTGCCTGTTGGTCTGTGGCATTCCTAGTCACAAACTGCTAGAGTGTTTATACATTCAGATTTGGCATCCACAGATTATTTTGTCATTTTTTCTTCTTTTAATCATTATATGTATACACACATATTCTCTGCATACATAGCAGAAGGGACTTAGACTATTTAGCAAGCTATGTTGATAGCTGAGCCATGTTCAACACTGCACAAGTACTTAGGGGATCAATTAGGAGACTACAAATCTAGCAGTCCTTTACCTAAAGTGAGTCTCACGCTTTAGGGCATCATCTAATTGTCTCCCAAGTCAAAGCTTTGTCTACCTTATTTTGGGGGAGGGAAGGTTCTCTCCAAAGGTAAGCAGATGGTGCTACAGGTGAAGCAACGGGTGGCCCCATCTGTGGCTCCTGGGGCCCTCTTAGGGCAACTCCCAGGAAACAGAAAACCAGGGATTCGGGCATCAGCAAAGGGTATCTCAGCACAGATCCAAGCCCTAGAGGTGTAAGGGGAACTCATTCTCTGCTTTGAATATATTCAGTTTGACCTTTTCAGGATCTCTGAGCACTTCATTGAGTGTAGTAATTCTCAAGGATTAATCTGAAATCTTGCATTTAGAACAACAATTGCAAAGTACCACAGAGCTGGGTGTTTTGCCAACTCTGTGAATCAGAATTATTTGAACATATTTCAGACAGTCTGCTAGTCCACTTTCTCAGAGGCCTTTGTCACAATAAGTCAGGTATAAATTATAAATACTTTGTAAAGCAACTGTGAAGTAAGTGAGGTCTTCGTGTCTTGATTTCCACCTTGTCCTTTTGCAGAAAGAGAGTGTAGAAGAGTAGGGATGTGGCATTAGAAGCCAGAAGCACCGCATTCAGTCCCTGTGCGCTTAATCACTGGGTATAATGACCCAGTTATTAATATTCTAAGTCTTAGTTTCCTTTCAGATGAAAAATAAGGAAAGCTTACATTTGATCTCGAGCTAGATGTCAGACACTGTGATGACTAAATCTCCTGTTTACCTTATTTTGTTACAGCCCCATAAGATAGGCACTGTTGTTGTTCCTACTACACAGATGAGGGCACCGGGACACAGAGGTTAAATTTTCTGTCTGAATTCACAATGTACAAAATGGTGAAACAGAGATTTCAACCCAGGAAAATCTGACTGTAGAGACATTTCTCCTAATTATTATACTCTACTTCTAATACTACTAATTTCTTGACGAGGATGAGCATAAACTTAAAAGTGTTCATGAGAATATTTTGTAAACTGGAAAGTCATTCATAGAAATAGCCAATATTATTCTTAATCAAATCTAGAAGTCTCTCCTCCTGCTCTTCACTCATCTCCTGCTGTTCCCTAGCATGCTAAAGCTCCTATTGTAATGACTCATTCCAGATGTTTCTGCTGCCCATTAGTTCTTCCTTATTCCAGCCTCTCAGAATTCTGTTCCTGTTTGCAGTCTGTTTTCTATCCTCAGTATACTGACAGTCCCTGATATACTAAGTATATTTATTTTTCAGATTAATATATTCATATATTAATAGATCCCTTCAATACCTCAGTGAATATGGTTATCAGATATTTAAATTATCAGATATTTAAATTAGTGGGGTTCTTCAATAAACTTCCTATAGAGAAGTCAACTGGGTAAGTCAGGACTTCCCAGGATCTAGCCTACAGATCACTTACATCTGAATCATCTGGCAATTGTAATAAAAAATCAGACTCCAGGACCACTTAGGGAATCTGATTTAGTTGCTCTAACAATATTCTCCATTGACTCTTAAACGTATTATGGTTTGATGCTCATTGCTCTACAGTTAATTATAGATCCCGTTCTATTATAATGTACAGATAGTTTTGTATACTAGTAGGCATTTCCCATGAGGGGTGTCAGGGACAATTTGTGCAGAAGAATGTTGACTATCAAGGGTCAGCATAACATCAACTTGAAAAAGTCTGTATGCAACTTGCATGAAGGAGTAGATAACTTGTAAGACATATAAAGTGATTTATTCATTAAGAGAGATCTTTTCCTAGTCAAGGGTCAAACAACATTTTCTTGTCTTGGTTTACAGAACACCTTTCCTGGCATCAACCAGTAATGCATACAAACCCAGCTGATCAATTTAGCTTTGTTCATGTGTTTGTTTGTTTGATGGGTAGTGGATTCTACTTGTGACTTATTTTTCAAATTATTTTCATTTTCCCTGAAAAAAAATTTAATAACTATGCAGAGATATTTATTTTTTTAAAGATTTATTTATTTATTTGAGGTGGGGAGGGGCAGAGGAAGAAGGAGAGAGAGTCTTAAGCAGAATCTGTTCTGAGACTAACACCGGGTTCAATCTCATGATCCTGAAATCACAACCTGAGCTGAAACCAAGAATCGGTCACTTAACCAACTGTGCCACCCAGGCAGCCCCAGAGATACTTATTTTGAAAAGTAGACTTTTCCAATGTTCCTCCTGCGTACCATATGAGAGAAAAGAAAGATGAAAGAAACCTTGTTCTAGGTCTGAGTAGATTCCAAACAGCCAGTCAGCAAGAGGGAAGGGGTCACTGAAGCAGTATCTCTCTGACATGGCACTGAATTATAACACACAGGAACTTTTCCTGTGACTGAAAGGACAGGAGAAAAAAAAAAAAAATCAGCCGTCCTAGGAACATTGAGGTCTACCAAACCGTGTACTCTAAGCAGCTAGAAAAATCTGAAGCCTCTCACTTCAAAGGTCTTGAAAAAATTTCAAATACAAGTGCCAGAAAGCCAGGACCTAGAGCTGAAAGAGAGGAGCATGGTTTTTGTTTGTATTTTCAAAGGAGAATTAGTGTCTTCTGGAATCACTGTGAATACATTATTTTAAATGGAGCTAGTTTCTATTTAAGGGTCTGTGAAGCCAAGACAAAATATATAAGGTTGATTGTGACACTCGAAAGCGCTCTCATTCCCGAGGGCCTGCCAGTCATCATATTCCATGCCCATTCTCTCCCAGCTGTAAAAATTGGCCCCAGGGTACAGTATTTGACACAGAAAGCTTCAGTCTCAAAATATTTCTCTCAACCCAATTTTCCTTAAAATTGGTCTGGCCATTAAGTTAGAAGACAGAAAATATAACCTTAGTGAGGGAGATACATTCACAGGGACATCTGCCACTCAAAGCCACTATATTTCCACAGGCAAGTCTGTCGTCCATAAAGCCCTGAAATGCTCATGTCCATAGAAGAACATACGAAACATCAGATTTCGGCAACTGTGGGAAGATAAGTTCATGGAATTTGCTATAGATTTCTTTGTTTGAACAAATTGGGAGCTGCTCCCCTGAGACCCCACTCATAGCATTTTACGGTGGTCACTGAGTTATAAAAACAAAGGGAATGATCTGGTGGTTCACAAGCTACACTACTAAATCATTTATTTATGGAAGCTTGCGACAAAAAAAAAAAAAAAAAAAAAAACTTAAAAACCCATAAAATATAAATAGCATAAAATATTTCACACCTTTTGGAAATCTGTGCATACAATTGATTCTCTGCTAATGGATGCAGTTGGGCAGCTTTGAGGTTTTAGCAGCTCTTCCTCCCTCTTGGTAGATGTTGACACCAGAGAAGCCGTCTGGTACTGGAGCTGGTGTTCTCAGTAGAGACCGGAAGTCTTCAGGAACGTGCGGATAATGGAAATCAGTTATTCAAATGAAATTGTTTTTCACATTTCTGACTGAATGACCTTAGGAACAGTTCTAGAAAAACACTTTCTAGGATCTGACAGGGCTCCTTGTCTAGCCCAAGCTCATCAGCTAATTGTGTTATTAGGATGTTTAATGTTTACTCTTTTGCCCATTTGAGCCATAGAGGTATTTTAAGATTTTACTATTTTTAAGATACGTCTATAGATATTCACTGGATAGTTAGTGTTTTGTTTCTAGATTCCATGCAGATGGCTTTAGCAGAGACTACAGCCCTCTGTTACTATCTACAACAATCTGGCATCTTTCTATTAGCTACCCCTTAATGCTAGGGAAATGGTGGTAATGAGGAGGGTGCCTGGGCTCATATCTGAATAAAATATCAGAGAGAACCTTTCATTTAACAAGGATTTTGTGAGTGTCTAATAGGTGCCAAGGACAGTTCTGGATGTGGGGGTACAATTGTGACCCAAAGCAGCAAAACTCCTCCTCCAAGGGAGCTTATATTCTTTGTTGAAGTAGAAAAATAATGAGCAGTTAAACTAATAAACATAGGGTACACCACAGGGCTATATGGAGGACAACCAAATTGGACATAAAAAGTGAGGATACGAAGGAGAGCAGGTCAAGTTTTATTACTATGATTGTCAAAGACGATGAGCAATCGCAAATCCGCACCTATGTTTACTTACCAATAAAAAGAAAAGAGCGCTTCCAATCATAACTGTAAGATGCCATCAGGTGTAAGATGAATCCAATTCTCAGAGATGAAACTTAAAAACAGAAAAGGTTATCTTAAGGAAATAATGTGCATAGTGGGCTGGCAGGAAAGGCTCTACTGATAAAGTGGTATTTAAGCCGAGAACCCAAGGCAATGGAGGCTGAGTGATGTATGACTATTAGAGGGAGAGCATTTAAACAGAGACCAGCAGGTGCAAAGTCCCTGAGGTGAGGCCATGCTGTGAATACTCATGTTTGAGGTATAACAGCAGGCTGCGGTGGCTGGCTGCAGGGAAATAGGCAAAGAGTGGAGCCTGTAGGGCTTTCTAGGCCATTGTGAGAAATTTAGATTTTACACTGAGTGAGAAGGAAAGCCAGGGGAGGTTTTGAGCAGATGAGGATGCAATCTGGTTTAGGACACCAAAGCATTACTCTAGCCGCTCTCCACTCTCTGTGGAGAATAGGCAATAGGGAAGAAATAGTGAAAGCAGAGCAACACGGTGGGAAGCTTTTGAAATCATCCATACACAAGGCGGCTTTGACTAATGGCTACGGTGTTGCCATGAGGCTATAAGCGATCAGATTCTTGGTGTATTTCAGAATTACAAATTGTGAGAGCAGGAAGCTATGTATGGCCCAAGTTTTATTTTTTTTCCAAGTTTTAAAAGGCTATATTCTTCTCCAGGGATGCCAGTCATGCTTGTTATACAGTTGAAACAATATCTAAGGGCATTTCTTGGAAAGATAACATTGATGGAGGTCCTTGAAGTAGTAGAATTTAGAAACTAGAAGATGATGTCCATGACATCTGGTGGAGTTCTGAGAGAGTCCCCATCTGGGCATAGATGCTAGCTTAAAACTAGGGATTAAGAAGCAGAATCTCTCTGGAGAGTGAGAACAGCCTGTGTGCCTAAGTAGTGAATGCATTGCAGAAAAAAAAATAGAATCAGTTGAGATTGGATGAGGAAAAGTCCTGAGATTCTACAAACTAGTATTTTTATCCAGCCTCCTTGGTGATCCCAGTCTATATTGTTTTACGAACTCTATGGCAGGCAAATCAATCTTTTTAATCTATTTTTATGTTTGCTTTGAAGAGTACACTGCTTAGTAAAATCCCACTTTTTAATCACTGAAAAGTAAGGGGCAACGGGGGTTGAGTGAAACAAATTTAACATTGTCGTCCACATACCTGGATCTGAATGTCAGGCCGCAACCTCTCGTGCACGTGGGCTTGGGAAATTTACTTACCCTCTCTGAACTCTCAGGGCCAACCTCTGGAAAATGATGCTAATAATAACACCTTCCTCATGAGATCACTGTTAGGATTAAAGGAGATCACATAGCTTTGGCACCTAGCTCAATTAGTGGAACATAGTAAGTTTTTAGTAAATAGCCATCATCATTTGTACCAACCATAAAAGCATAAGAATAGGGACGCCTGGATGGCTCAGCGGTTGAGTGTCTGCCTTTGGCCCAGGGTATGATCCCGGGACCCGGGATCGAGTCCCACATCGGGCTCCCTGCGTGGAGCCTGTTTCTCCCTCTGCTTGTGTCTCTGCCTCTCTCTCTCTCAATCTGTGTCTCTCATGAATAAACGAATAAAATCTTTTTTAAAAAGCGTAAGAATATAAAGAATAACATAATGCCAAGGAGACCAACATGGTGGCAGCAGTCATCCTCCCGGTTGGAGAAACAAGAGGAAATCTGCTGGTCTCTTACAGAGACACACATCTAAGTCAAAAGGGAAGAGACAAGGATGAATTTGAATTGTGGTTCTTCTCCTGCCTGGGTTTTCTTAACCCCTCACAACACTGTGATTTACATGGCACCCTTGGTTCTCCTTAATTTAGTGTTTCTCTGAGTTCCTTGTCTCATTGGAATCTCAGCTGGTGAGAGTCCCTGAGTTAGTTATGGAAGCAAGTGGGAAACCTAGAGAAATAATAGCAGACTTGCTACTGTGGGGCCCTTGGAGAGTCTCATAGGGGTCACCTGGGGATCCTCCTTTGGAAGGCAGCTCTGCTCACCACTATACCACCAACGCCTGGGATTGTCCTTTGTTGTCATCGTGCACAGTTGGTGGCATCTCAGAGAATCCTTGCTGAATTTGGCTGTGTTGACTTTGTTGAATTAAACTCTTTGAATTCAGTTTGGTGTCTCTCCTGTTCTGCCTTTGACTCTTGCTTTCTTCCTTCTGTTGCCTGCCTGAAGCGTCATCTGGTTCCTCTTACATCTCTCCCTTTCATTTTCCATCTGTTTGTCTCTCACTTTTCCCCATATTGGTTTGTCTCTACACATTCCTAGGGCACCTTTCACCAAAGATCTGCAGAGTTCAGCATAATTGTTACTTGGTAGGTTTTGTAGAGCATTCATCATCATTTTCATCATAGGACCAATTAACTCCCTGCTGCCCTTCACCAACCTGTGGCAGGGGGCATGCTGTTCCTGGTTAGTTTAAGGCAGCAGGGAGCTAATTGTTCCCTTAGTTGGTGTGGTGGTAAACTCTTTTTATAATGTTCACAGGTTCACACCCTGCTCTTAAAAGAACCTATTTTTACTAACTTCTTGGCTGATTACCACCCTGCCTGTAAACCACTCTTATGGCAGGAAAGGTACTGTCAAGGCAGCTCCAGGCAAAGTGGGATAATACAGTGTTTTTTGACACCTTTCAGTGTGAGCTCTGGCTCCTTTAAGTAACAGAGACAGCCTGCATCATTATTTTTAAGGAGAAAGATGTCACTGTGTGTGAGTTTGTGTTCACTAATGTGCAGATTTGGGAGGCCATCATTTTCTATTTTCCTTGGATGCATTGTCAAGAGATGGATGGAGCAGAGTGAGGCCCCTCACATTTAATGCTACAGGGCCTTGAAAAATGTAGGCATTCCACAAAGGCTACAATTTACAAACAGTGTGTGCATACCCCCCTGTGCATTTGTTAGTCTGTGGTTAACACCTGTATGCCTTGTGAATGAGTATTAGAAATATTCACGAGAAATGCTAAGTGTAGGCAAGGCAACACGTATTTCCAGAAACTCTCCGCAATACGCGTGGGGGAAAAAAATCCCCATGTTCTTGATGGAAGCAAAGAGGCACAGTAAAACTGTTATCTTGTCCATGAAGCCCAATTATTGATTAGCACCTGCTTGCTGTGCCTGCACAACCTACATCCTAAGATACTGCCTGCAATGAGAAAGACAGATTGGCCTAGCAGTACCCAGTGTCCTGTGAAGGTACAACACGTGTTAAGCCACTACTACTGCAGTAATTGAGATATGAAAGAAAATGTAAAAGAATTGATTTGCTGACACTATTGATGAGCACGTTGATTCTTTTAGACGAATCAACACACACAGACGCACACACACACAGTCCTTCCCTTTTCTATCTAATTCTCCTCTTCTGCCTCCTCATCCTCTCCCTTCTCCTTCTAACCTACCTTCACTTCCATTTCGGTCTTCTCCCTTGGCCCTTTAATGTTTCTCTTACATTAAGTTATTTGAAATAGCAAATTTGGGATTGTCTATAATAACTTCCAGTCTGCCCCTTGCTTCAGTTCTCTTTCCGTCTCTCAAATTCATCACCATCTCTAACCCCACAGCCTGTACTTTAGGGCTCCGTTCACTTGGGGTTGCTGACCTCAGGCTCCCCTACAAACCGTTCATTCTTCATAAGCTTCTAGACAGCCTTTCCTTTGCCTCTCTACCCCAACCCACCAGTAGGGTTCCTGAGTGCCTGAGTCACATTTTTGCTCCAAGCCTAGGACTCAGGACCCTCTGTCATCTGCCCACGCCATTCTTTCTGAGTGCCATCACTTGTTACCCTTGCTTTTGGTCTGCCTCTTTTCAAGCCAATACCCCTCCGCATACCCCTCCATACTGACACGTGTTTCATGGTGTTTTGGAGCACTTGCACAGGTTGTCCTGCCAGCACCCTGCAATACATGGGCTTCATTTCCTTATGGGTGGCTCAAAGCTCTCACTTCCTGTAAGTGTTTCTGGAGATTGTCCTATATCTTTATGTATGTTCTTCTAGTTTGCATCATTGTGCTTTAGGTATTAACATTGCTGGCAGCCAGCTTTCATTTGTTGTACTGTTACCTAGCAGCCTTTCTCAAGGAATTCTAAATGTGCATTTTCTTTTTTCCTGTGAAATTACAAATAATGCTTATCACTGACCTTGTTTACAAAACGTTTTGCATCCTGTCGTGCCTGGTATAGAATCACACGCATAATAGGAACTAGATGAGTGTTTCTTAACAAATTCTTCTCTTACTTCCTTAATGATATATGCTTTGTGCTGCTGATTCTTTTCATGTTGGTATAAAAAAAAAAAAAACCTCCCTAGCTAGGTTATGAATCCCCTAAAATTGTACATTTTGACTCTTATAGAGCATTCCACTTGATGAGTAATCAAAATTGTCTTGATCTACTAAATAATTAAATTAATGATTTCTTCCATTATTTATGAAGAGGTATATCCTTTTTTTTTTTTCTTCTTGCTACTACTTTCCAAGGATTTGGGCTACTAATGTTATTTTTAAAAGACAGTTGTTAGCTCCTCAAGGGGTGGGGATTGATTTCTGTGCCTGTGTCTTCATCATGTACAACACTGAAAAAGTTGAGCTGAAAAAGTAGGAGGTACTAAGTAATAACTTGTGGATTAGACCTTAAAAGAGGTAAGACTCTGTTCTATTCTGAAAACAGCCTAACATCGTCAGCAGTTAGGAACATGGACTTTGGAGCCAAACTGTTTGGGTGTGAATCTGAATTCTACCCATACAAGCTGTACGACATGGCCAAGGTATTAAACTTCTCTGTGCCTCGGTATATGCATTTGTAAATGGAAATTATAGCACATCCCATTTCACGGGGATATCGTGAAGATTGTATTGAGCTAATGCATATAAAATACTTAGAAAAAAGCTTGGTGTGTAATAATTGCAAAAAGTCATTTGCTATTATATCTTGCCCTCAAGCACAACAGTCCAATGGACAGTTCTCAGCTTCAGTCTTTGATGACTAGGATAATCAGACTCTGCTGTGGAGCTTTTCTTATAAATAAATATTGTAAAGAAAGAATAGTACTAATAGTCTCAAGATCCTTTTTCTGTATAATGGTATTAACGATTGATCCTATTTATATAAGCAGCTCCAGGAATGCTAGTCTAGAAAATAACAAAAAAATGAACAATAAGGCCATATAAGATCTTCAGAGAATATACAACTTCAAAATGCAAGTGAAACTAGTGCTTAAATTGCTATGCGGTATTCAGAGCTCTTGATGAGAAAGATGTATTTAAGCAGGCATTGGTATTTTCGGGATACTGGCTTTGGAGAGAGTGCTTTTCTAGAGCTCTCCTTGGGAAATCGCAATTTGAATTTATGCCCAGGGTAGCTGGGTCATTCACGATATAGCTGTCCTCTACTCCGAATTCTTTCCTCCTCCTATAACCATATCAGGCCTCCACCCATCAGCCAAACCCTTTTGCATATTTCAAAACTTAACTCATGTGTCATTTGCTGATTCTTAGTCCCTCCACCTGCATAAAATCAGTTCTCAAAGCTTCTTCCACAACTTACTCATGTGCCTATCATTATATTTATTACCTGTTTTCTAATGTATTTGTTTACATGAGTGTCTCCTTTTAGCTTATTTACTTTATAGACGGGGCTTTAGAAAGTCCTCTATCCTGAGTTGCCAGCCTCGTTTCTACTACACTTCAACTATCCAAACAAAGTTTTTGCTTGTTTATTGGTTTTTTGAAATTTTAAAACCCCATATAAAAATGTTGTGGAGTTGTTGAATGGGAAATCAAGACGGAGAAACAGGAGCAGAAACGGTCTATTAATAAGAAAAAAAAAAAAAAAACCTCTCACAGTAAATTAGAAAAGGAAAAAAAAAAAACACATAAAGCAAAGATCCTTCAATGAAGAAAGTCTCCTGGAAGAGACATATAAAACTCTCTAGTAAAGGTCTATTCTCTGTAAAAGAGTTGGAATGGCACAAAGCAGAAAAATCTTCAAGTGCTCACAGAAAACTGGAGACTTAAAGGCATAAGTCACAGAGCATTAAATTGGAAGAGTATCTAGGGAAGGGAGCAGTACAGGAATGAGCTTTATGGTCAGATGGACTTGGTTTTGAACTCCAGGTCAGCAACTCATCATGTGACTTCAGGAAACTAATCCTAAATCCTAAATTAATCCTAAATTTCTTAGTCTTTTTACATAAAAAAAATGAAACCTACCTCTGAGGTCTGCTGTGAGGCTTAAGAATTCCAAGCTCAGGGGACGCCTGGGTGGCTCAATGGTTGAGCATCTGCCTTCGGCCCAGAGCGTGATCTTGGAGACCTGGAATCGAGTCCCACGTCGGGCTCCCTGCATGGAGTCTGCTTCTCCCTCTGCCTGTCTCTCTCTCTCTCTCTCTCTCTCTCTATGTCTCTCATGAATAAATAAATAAAATCTTAAAAAAAAAAAAATCCCAAGCTCAAATGCTTGGCTTCTGTAACTGCCAAATAAATGTTAGCTCTTATCATCATTAGTGTAGATAAGATTCAAGTTTATCAGTGGAAGAAATCTAACATGACTATTATCTTACTTCTGTTTAGCATAATTCTTGAGTAATACATCCACAGAACTTTATTCAAAAAAAAAGAGACTCACATAGAGGTACTCCTAGAAATGTTAGTACCTGCTGTTCGTATACTTAGACACTTAGTGTTCATATATGTATACTTTTATTTTCAGGCCAATTTATTATTATGTACAATTTTGTGGGGTTTTTTTAAAGTAGAATTTTTAGTACAGAAAAAAATAAGGCACAGTGACTTAATGGTACAATAAATGATGAACCGTCTTTTCAATGAAATTAAATATAAGAAGTAGATGCTAAAAAAAAAGAAGTAGATGCTTTCTGTTTTAAGTTTTATTGATTTTTAAAAGGTCTGATTGATTGATTGATTGATTGATTGATTTGAGAGAGAATGAGCACAGGCATGGGGAGGGGCAGAGGAAAAGGGAGAAGCAGACTCCTCACTGAGCAGGGAGCCCAATATGGGGCTTGATCCCAGGACCCTGGGATCATTACCTGAGCAGAGGGCAGATACTTAACCAACTAAGCCACCCAGGCTCCCCATAACATGGTTATTTCTAAGGGAAGAAAATTTAGTTTTAACATGGTTTCATTAGCAATCTTATCAGTAAGTTCAAGGGACTACAGCCTAGCAAAAACGAATAAAGTGCTTACCTCTTTCATCATTACAAATGTACACTAGAGGGACGCTCAGTGGTTGGGCACCTACCTTCTGCCCAGGGCATGATTCTGAGGTCCTGGGATGGAGTCCCACGTCGGGCTCCCTGCATGGAGCCTGCTTCTCCCTCTGCCTGTGCCTCTGCCTCTCTCTGTGTCTCTCATGAATAAATAAATAAAATCTTAAAAATAAATAAATAAATAAATAAACAAATGTACACTAGACCAAGAAGGTTGAGCCAACTCAGCCTCATGTATTGTGAGGAACTAATTGAAACAGTCTGTATCTGTTTTGGAGCTCTTCCTCCACATAATATGAGAATAAAATTTCACATAGCCCCCACTTTAGCATGACTGCATATTATTTTTACATCAGATTATTGTTGTGTGTTTCTTCAGAGTACCCCTTGTGAGATAGGTTTCACTTCCATTTTCAGAAAAATCAGAATATAGCAAACTCAGTAACTTTCCCAAAGTCACAAGGGATCCAAGGCAGAGAAAAATTCAATGGACAAGGGTCAAAATGTAACCTGACACATTGTAAATTTTCCAGTAATTAGTTGAGAGGTAATCCTTAAAAGATTCAAGAAATGTGTGCCTACATGTATAAGGATTAGAGGATATTTGGAATCTTGAAACCTCCTTATAATATATGTCTTTCTGGACACATTTATTTTTATATTATATCTCCTTCATCTCCCCCCCCCCTTTATTACAAAGGGACTCAAAACAAAATATCCCCATAAAAACATAGCCTGTGCTTCTCTTGCTCTTCTCCTGCTTATATACACACTGCCTTAGTTTGACTGCTAAATCAATTAATCATTACCAGGCTCCTCCTGGCACTGACATAGAAGCTCTTTCAGTTGGCAGAAGACAAAAAAAAAAAAAAAAATAGACAAAAAAAGAGTGAAAAAATTATAAATAACTGTTTTAGTAGATTAATACTTCATTTGCATTTACTCTTCCCTCCCCTACTTGTGAATAGATAAGCTCAGATTTCTAGCTAACTAAAATTTCCCACTGCCATAAAAAATAATAAAACATTCTTAAAATGTTATAATATAGTAATGCCTTTTATTTCTATCTAATACAGTGTCTATGTTGAAATAATTCAAAGCAGTTTAATAGATTTAAAGAATAAATACTATTTCTCACTTGTCCTTTTCTATATAACCTTCATTATATAAGATAATCACTACTAGGATTCTGAAATAGAGATAGCTCTTATGTTTCCTATTATGGTTTTCTTAAGATTGGTCCTCCCTCCCTTTATATCTCATCAGAAACTATTTCCCCTTCCTGGGAGCAAAAAATAGATTTTCCCAGGAGAACTTATGAAAGACATCTGCTAAGTTTCCATCTTTCTCCAATATCTATGGAGATCTTGAAAGCCCCACATAGTCACAGGTCCTGGACATCTTGGAGCTGGATGTAACCTGCCAGAGATGTCCCAAACTAAAGACCATAAAAAAAGACGGCCTTTATGATAGGTGGAGTTCTGGACAGAGGGGTTCTTACAGCATAGGATTTGGGTGGGCCATTGGATTTAGCATGAACTGCACTTTCAGATCCAGCAAGAAGTAAATAGTAATATTAATAACTCCTCTAAGTTCATAATGTGTGCCTCTATATCCTTGGTGGACCAAAATAGATATCAGAGTTCTTAGAATAGCCTGGTTCATTTTGAGGTTGTTTTCATATAGTCTTTACTTCTGAGTAGCAGAGATTTCAAGGATGAGGAAAAAACTGGGGCACTGCTCACTTCATTTTGTCACAATGCCAAACCTTCACCAGCACGGAAGCCCTTCTGAGGATTCTCACTGTCCTGAATACCTGGGTATGAGAGTTTTGTATCTCTCCCCTCGGTCCTGAAGCAAAAATAGTCCTATACCACACGCAAAAAAGTTGGTGATTGCATATTTTATAACAGAGTGTGATTTTTTTTCTATTTAGTTTAGAGATGCCTAACAGAATGTGAAAGAAAAGTAGACAAAAATGCAATAGAAGTTGATTTAGAAGATTGACTTGACCTACACTTAAAGCAGGTGCTCAGATACACTAGTGTTAGTTTCTGCAGTTAGAAAAGTTTTCTTAAAGTGAAAAAGCTAACAAGTAGTGCAAATATTACCTAAGTCCCTAAATATTCAAGATATAATCATTAGAAAATCAGATAAGTTTACTCACTGACGTGTACAGATTTTACTTTATCAGTTTGAATTCAGAGCTAACGAAAAGAGAAGAATTGATATTTTATAATTGCATCCACGAGGTTAAATAACAGTGGGATTATGAAACTTAATCCCAAGGTATCCCAAACTTAATATCAAGGTATTCAAGTGATCACACCTACCGTACCAGTGGTAGGGATTCATTGCCTTGGCTGTAGAAATGTTTAATGTATCAGTTTAAATCGGTTCTGTCCTTTATGGGAAGGGAAAATAGAACAGTCTCCCAGGCACCGCTAAAGAGAAACATGCACTCGTCCACCCCCATCAGGTATAGTGATGAAGCTGAGATTGTACCTGCTTGGTCTTTAATTGACCCAGGGCGTCCCCACTGTAAGACTTTCCAAGACCTCTCTCTAAATTCATCTCCTTCTCTTCCCTTGAAACCCATTTTCTGCTCTGTCTCTTGGTTTATCAAAGAATAAATGTAGTCAAATACACAGGAAGCACCTATGTCAGAACAGGGAAAGTGGTGAATGCCCCTCTAGGAATTTTCTCAATTAAAAAAATAATAATAATAATACTTATTCCTCCTTCTGAACCACAGCCCTTTTATTAGCTTCAAAGCTAAAGGGTATTTGAGCACCAGGTTTCTCAACATCACTAAAGCTTATTGCCAGGGTCATAAAGGAAGAATGGTCCCAGACACTCTCTGGCCATATCGAAAATCTTCTGCCCTCCCAGGAATATCATAGCATTTTCTGAAGAATCCCCAAAAGAAAAAAATGAATACATCACCTAAGAACAGCTGGGGGACACTGACATTATTTTAAATAGATCTATAGAGAAATATTAATATTATGTGACCTGTTTGAGAATTTCAGGACATTGAAGTCATTATTTGCCTTGTGTCTCAGAGAATTGTACACATGCTTTATATATTCAGGGTTTAAAAAGAAACTCACCTTTTTTTTTTTTTTTTTTTTTTTTTTGCAACGAAATTAGTCTGGGCGGTTTGCATTCTATCCTTTCTCCTTTGGGTTTTTGTGCTTAAACATTTCAAACATAAATAGGAGAGAATGCTTCTTAAAATTGCGTTTTTATGTGGTTAGTTCATGAAACACTTTTTCAGTGGTGTTATCTCTTTGATGACTTGTGATAATTTTTATTCTACTGTATAATAATTTCAAAATAACCGCAGTACTGCTCTTATTAATCGTTATTGAAATTTGAGTTATTTTGACATCTTTTTCAACCCACGATGTCTAATCTGCTGATCAACTGCTGCCGTTTCTATGCCTCCTCCATCCTTTCTGTTTCTCTTTCTATAAAGGACACCCTCTCCAGAGATCTGAGTTATCACAAAGGCCCCAAACCCATCTCTTTCTCTTTTCTGTGTGATTTTCAATCTGTCCTGCTCTCCACAGTTAAATGGCATTTTAAAAAGACATTTTGATGATAATTCACCCTATTTTAAAGCTTTTCAGGAGATCCTTTCTTTTGGTGGAATGCTTTAACTTGACAGTTAAGGCCAAAATTTATTGACCATAGCCAGTTTTTCCAACCTTTCATCCTATTAATTTTCCACATGAGTCCTTCTTTCTGGATAGAGTGTGGAGTGAACTGTCTATTCAAAATCCCATCTTCACCCCCTGACTTTTGGATTCTGCTCATTATGTGCTCAAAGGCTAAATTCCCTGCCTCTTCCCCTTTGCTATAAACATTGGACATAAGCCCCTCTTCCTCTTCCATGAAGCCTTCTCTACCAGAACTTCTCAGAGTAATCCCATAACTCATGCCTTTATCATTCACTCTGTCCGTTAATTTTCTCTCAGATTATTATGTAAATATTTCCCCTGTATATATGTAAACTAAAAGCTAAAAACTCTCAGCATTTCCCTTTCCTTTGAATTCCCAAATCACCTAGCAAAATTCTAAGGGGTAAGGGAGCGAATGCATAAATGAAACATATTATTAAAAAATATTTGATGAGATAACCAGATTTCCATTAAAACTGTAGTTTAGTCCCAATAAACTATATTCATCATTAAGATGTCAAGCATTCAAAACAATGCATCAGTATCAGGGGTAGGCATTTGGTCATTTGTAGTTTGGTGTTTTTTAAGATTTTATTTGAGAGAGAGAGAGGGAAAATGAGTGGGGCAGAGGGGGCTGAGAGGAATGAAGATTTCCCTGCTGAGCATGTGATCATGATCTGAGCCAAAGGCAGACACTTAAACTGACTTAGCCACTCAGGTGGCCCTGGTCATTTGTAGTTTTAAGGTAACAAAAAAGTGATATTGGTTCAGATCTGTTGCATTTTTCTTGTTAAATGTATCATTTAATAAACTGTGACACTATGTTTCAATGCACCATTTTCATACCTCTGTGATTCCTGTTTTCTATCATTTCTTTCCTTTGCACGATTTCTGGGTCATTTCAAGGTATATTGGTAGTAAATTACTTTGGGCTGATCACTTTGTTTTCCCCATCCATAACTATTCTAGCCCTATTTTCCATTTCATTGCATAGCCTGCAAATCTTAGACCCTTCCTTGGTCCTCAAACATATAACTTGACCTTTTTATGTAAAGCTAAATATTTTCCTTGTCAGAGAAGACAATAGAATCCATGTAAACCACTTGCTTACTAATGCCTATACTGGAAAAGTAAAAAGCCAATTATTTTAAACCTACCTGTATTAAGAAGAATAAAGACTAATATTCCAGTTTTAAAATGGAGCTTAAGGTTGGAACTTAAAATGGAATTTATGGTTGGAACATAGGATGGTACAGCCACAGTGGAAAACAGTGTAGTGGTTCCTCAAAAAGTAAACCAGAATTATAGATGATCTAATAATTCCACTCCTAGGTATGTACCCTAAAGAATTGAAAATGAATATTCAAATAAAAACTTGTACATGAATTTTTATAGCACAACTTTAATATACAAAAGGTGAAAACAACCCAAAACATTATCAATGGACAAATAGCTAAAGAAATATAATTTATCCGTACAATAAATATGATTGGTCCATATAAAGGAATGAAGTACTGATTGATATATGTTATAATGTAGATGAACTTTGTGAACATGCTAACTGAAAAAAAAAGCCAGTCACAAAATAACACATACTGTGTGATTCCGTTTATATGGAATATCCACAATAGGCAATACTATAAATACAGAAAGTTGATTAGTGATTGCTTAATGCTTGGGGTAGGAATTCGGAGAGAGAAGTGTGATAGCTAAAGGTTACCGGGTTTCTCTTTGTGGTGATGAAAGTTCTAAAATTGTGGTGATGGTTACATACATCTATGCATATACTAAAATCTATAAATTTTGTATTTTAAGTGAGTGGATTATATGGTATATATATTGTATGCTATGTAAAAAAAATTCTTTTATAATGGAACTTAGAACGAATTGTTTTCTGTTTAGATAAATAGCTATAAACATTGAGTCATTTACCCACAAATAATGGAGGAGTGAAAAAACACAAGCAAGTTTCAGTGCTGCCTCCTGACATCCTAAGCCCATTGGAAAGGAAGTAGAAGAATTTTTCCCTTAATTCACATTAAATGTTATAGTTTCTTTGCAGTCTAGGGAAACACGTGTAAGGAAGCCAAGAGTCCTCAGGGAGTTATATCCCTTGACCACAAATCAGAAGAAAGACAGGAAGTCTGTAAGTTCCCATGCAGATGCAGTAGCTATAGCATGGTACAAGCATGCATCTATTTATCTCAGGTTGTATTGGAGAGAATCCATCAAATGTCCCTTTAAAAAAAAAAAAAAAGAATGTTAACAGGGCATAGTCTGATGTTTATTGCCATAGGACAGCACTTCAGTGTCATACAGCCTAGTCACTTGGAGGGTGACCGGCGGTTTAGAGGTGCTGGATGCTCAGAACTCTGAAGATCATAATAGCATCCTAAGTAAAACAAAACAAAACAAAACAGAACACCTCACTAATCTTTTTAAAATACACGTTAGTGACTAAATCCAAGTTATTGCGTTCAAAAAACAATTTTACTCCTCCATATGATATTCCATCAGGCATATCTAGGATTCATAGCCTTTATTTCACAGAATGACCTATCATCAACAAAGAAAGTCACATTACACATGGTATTTACTTAGTGAGGAAGAAGCCTTAGATTGGCCCAGTTCCAGGGACTGATGACCAAAGAATTGAACTATTGCATTCACCCTTCTAGTTTCTACCCCTGAATGATCTCATTTCACCAATGAGCAAGATGATTTTTCTCCAATTATATTTCGCGTGTTCAAGGACGATGCCGTAAATGATATCGGGGGCTGCAACTGTTCCTGATCCTTTTCCCTTTGATTCCATTCCCAAACATGAAAAATAAGGAAATTATAAACGTAAACACTGTCTGTCATTAGTTGCAAACTGTTCCCTCCCACAAGAGATTTTTCTCTGAAAACACGAATTCTCCATTTTGCACTTTTTTTAATTAAAATAAATAGAGTAATATTAAAAAGCTCTAGATTCTTATTTCCTTTGTTGATTTCACACTATTAACACGGTAAGATTGTTAATATAAAGACTAATGAAGCTTTCTGATGACTTTCATAGTATATAGCCCACAAGTGACATGACTTTCCTTTCCCTTTCACTCACCCAAATTAGAGTAAAATATGGTACAAAACACTGCCCTACTCAGAAATGTAGTTTGTAGCAAAAATTTAAAGCCATATGCACATATATACAGTGGCACAGTATAAATTTTCAAATCTCTCTCTCAATCTCATCTCTAAGTTTCCACCACCCCTTCCACTCATGGTATATTTAATGTAATGTTGATGTTCTAGTTTAAATGTAAGTGTTGTGTTGGTGAATGCTTGTGATTAGCCACAGTTGTTCAATCACACCCCTCCTGATACTCCTACACAGTCTAGTATGGAATATTTCTGTGTGTGTGTGTGTGTGTGTGTGTGTGTGTGTGTGTCTGTTTCTTGGCAGTCATAGCTTATGACAATGCAAAATCGCTGGTCTAACAAATGACTTTATATTTCCCTTGGGCAAAATTAAAAAAGCAAAACAAAACAAATGTGCTCACATTCATGCTTCTTCCATCTTCTGTCTCCTTCTCTACACATCGTGCACTATTGAATGGTGTCTTTGATTAGAGTACATGAACCAGAAAAGAAGAATGGGCTCTTGCTGGAGAGAAGAAAATCTCATTGATAACTCATGGGTTGTTTGCTCACTTACCTGGAAATGGCTCAAAGTACATCAATATTAAAGGGAATGTGGAATCTTTCTCCTGTGCTTCCCAAGTTAGGAGTTAGGGAATACAAGCTTTCTGTAATCCTAATACGTAAAACTGTTGAAGTTTGCCCAAACTGAGAGTAGGTCAAGAGTAAAAATTTCAAGACCTAGTGTAATTATCTGTAGTCAGCTCACTGAGAAATATGCCAACAGGCTGAGAGTTACTTGGTTTCCTCTTTATATTGAATCTTTTCTCATTTTATCCTTTTTCTTTATTAGCTTTTAAACGTTTATATATTTGCTAGTCCTCTGCTAATTTTTTCAAGGGATGAACTATTACTATTCCCTTATAATGAAAGAAATTCATATTTTCGTTTTATTTTACCAAATCTCCCAACCCCACAAAAGTCCCAAAGAATGAATGAATCCTTCATCCCTCTTCATTGTAAAAGAAAAGAAAAGGCAATATAGCATTCCACTGTGTCTTTTTAAAACAGAACAAAATCTTTCTCTATGGTGGTAACCATTAGAGCACTGTCCATCATTTTGTCCTACAAAGAGGGTGTCCTAGGATCAGGAAAGGGTCAGAAAGGCATGAATGATGCTACCATATTGGGCATACAAATTAGGTCTTTATTATAGATTCAGAGGGCACCTTCCTAGAGAGGTTATATAAGTACTTGAATGTATTTTATTCAATTTTTTGGACTTAGAGGATTGAGTTAAATGTAGGAAATGTTGGTATAGATCAGACTTGATATTCATAAAAGAAATATCCCAAGACTTCATATTATGGACATATTGCTCAACACTTCTCTCATTGGCCTCTGCCCCTTTCCCTTATCAAGAGTAACAGCTACAGAATACTTAGATATGAGGGTGAATTCTTGGTTTGCAGACATTCATATGGTGTTATTAATTCTGGTTGGAGCTAAATCCCTTCCAAGTAGACCACATCAGGGGTATGGATTCCCCCTACGCATAACTCCTGGAGAGCAGAGAACTATCTTTTCCTTCTCATCATGCAGAACAGAAACCAATTTTTTAAACTTAAAGTGATTTGCTGGAATTTAAGGGAATTTAAAAGGTTTTTTCATTTCCCTTCCTTACCCTGACTTTTCCTCCCACCTCAGGGTAAAATTGTATTGCCATTTTGGGATGGAAATGTGATTGGATGTTATGTAAACTTTAATGTGTCCCTTATCTGGGAAGACTGAGTTAGTGTCGGCCATAAACACATTAGTTCGCAAAAGTGGATTAGATTTCTGATAAAAGGAAAATCCCCAAAGAGTGGAGAAAAAAGGATAATGATCTTGGGCTACTGCAGTGGTAGCTGAGGCAGCTGGCAGACAAAGGGGTTGGGGAAAGAAAAAGAAAATATGAAGGCCTTGGATGCCCATTGGTACAAAGCCTGGCTGCAAAGGGAGCAGGGAAAACAGATGTGACCTACTTTTTAATTATACCTCAGGCAGACATCCTTGGGACTTAGTTCTGAGAAATTTAGAAACTTGAAACTTTTTTTAAAGATTTTATTTATTCATTTGAGAGAGACAGAGAAAGAGAGTACATGGGGGGAAACAGAGGAAGAGGGACAAGCACACTTTGCCCTGAGTACAGAGCCCACGCAGGGTTCCATCCCCTGATCGTGAAATCATGACCTGAATTGAAATCAAGAGTCAGATACTTAATCATCTGAGCCACCCAATGCCCCCAAATTTGAAACTTTTATTATAAAACTTTTAATAGTAAATACTGAGAAAACATGAGTCAAAGAAATACTTTTATAAGTAAATATATATGCATATATACGTCACATATATGTATATATACACACTATATGCATACATGCATAGGTATTGGGTGGGTCAAAAATACTTCTCTTTGTATAGGTCTGGTTTTGACTAAAAATAAATGATACTATGAAGAGAAATAATTCTTGATTAAATAAAGTTTTTCTATAGAGAAGCAAAGTGACTCACAGTCAAAATCAGCCATTTCAGGCCAGGTACTACATAAACATAGATAAACAAGTGAATCAATTAACCAAACAACTATATTTCATCCTTAAAGTTTGGAGTTTTCAAAAGACCTCTTGACTTTCATTGGGGGAAAAAAAGTCATGTTTGAGTTCTGATGCCAGTTACTTGGGATTCTATTCTCAGAATAAGAGCCCAAACCTATTTTTACATTGTTCATTAGAAACCATGTATGGTGATATATCTGTTCCAAAAGCATTTGTTGTGAGCCTACTGTGGGGAAGGCAATGAATGCTACTAATGTACACATGAATTGCACAAATTTCCTGCCTTCCAAACCTCATCATACTAGAAGGCAGATGTGTAAACACATATAAAAAAGAAATAATAGCTATAAACATCTATGTCTTGCTTGTTCTGTGTCAGATCCTGTTTTATGCATTATATATCTCCTTCCCCCCTTCTATACATGTATGTCCTTAACATCCTAGAGCAGCTTTATGAGGAAAGCAATAAGAGTATCCCATTTCACAGGTAAAAAATTTAGGCATAGAGAGATGAAGTTCATTTTTCCAAGGTCACATAGCTATTAAATGGTGGAGTCAAAATTTGCACGTAGGCAGTTCAGCTCCCGAGTTCATATTTGTAACTACCGTGCTATGATGGAAAAAAAACATAAGGGACATAAATGTGAAAAGTTGTTGATGGGGATAAAAGGTGTCCTAGAGAGAGATAAACTGATTCTTTAAAAAAATATCTAAGAATGAGGGTGAGGAAGTGAGGGAAAAGTCAGGGATTTACTCTCCTTGTAGAGTCGTTTTTGTTAACGATTTCTCATTTCGCTAAAAAAGGCTACATTCAGTCAACTGCATTTCAATTAAGAATAAGGAGAAAAGTTGGTTTTGCTGATATACCATGATTAAACAGATCCAGTAGTGTGATGGCGTGAAAAAAGTAGATACCCTGATTGATCAATTACATGAGGTGGAGTGAGGTAGGGCATCATTTGATTCAATGTAACATACGAGTGTTAAGAAAACATCTACCTGAGCTAAAATATTTCCACAACTTATGCTTTGGTGATACAGCATTTAAGGCAGCAGATGCTATCTGGAAGTGATAAGCCCTTTGGTGGTCATTAACACATCAGCTAACATTATGTTTACCAGCTCCCTGGCAGAGAGCAGAAAGCCTGAATAGTAGGCAACTGAGGCAGAGGACAATAGGATATGGATGCTGGGATTCAAGAATTCAAAGAGAGGAAGAAAAATGGGGAAAAAAAAATGGTCTAGGCCTTATGAGCTCTAACAAACCCAGGTAGACAATGATGACCAGGGCAGGGGAGTGTGGGCAAGAGTGACACAGAAGCCTCAGTTGTGTGGCCAAATGTTGCACTCACATGCCCATAGTTCCAGGAGGAAACGGGTAGTTTTTTTTTTTTTCTTTTTTCCCCCCTTTCCCATACATGGGGAACTGGAACATTCATTTGAAGGGATGGAATATGAGTAAACAAAGCAGTCTTTGGATACAAATTTCTTCCTTGACTGGTTATACGTAGAGTAGAGAAGGTAAGAAAACAACACTTAGAGAACATCCAATTCTCTGGAGTGAATGGCAGGTTTGAACTGAATTCCAGCGTTATTCTTGTCAGTTCGGTCATTCCCCAGTTCATGGTGTAACTGCCACACTTTGGCTATTCTTGATGCCAGACATTATTTTGAAAACTGATAATTTTCCCAAGAGTACAATGCACCTTGCAGGACCATGCTGACACTGAGTGGGACGGTACCTCAATACCCCCTCTTCTCTTTCATGAAGAATGGCTTTCCCTCTCATGGCTTCATTCCCTCTCAGGGATGGACGGGTGGATCCAGAGAATATATATGAAAGGGGTTGCCAGGCTTACCAAACAAAAAAACAGAATATCCAGGTAAATTTGAATGTTGGACAATGATATGTTTTTGATATAAGTATATCCCATGCCATATGTGGGATATACTTATACTAAAAATATGTAGCATCTGAAATTCAAGTTTGATGGGATGACCTGTATGTTATCTGGCAACCCTATATATTGCAGATTACATATATCACAGGCCTTGGTGTTTAACAGAAGAGTAAATCAAACCCCAATGCTGCTACCTAGCAGATGTGTCCCTTCAGGGAATTTACTTAGTCTCTGTGAACCTGTTGCTTCCTTTGAGCAACAGAGATAATACTAAATCTATCAAAGGGTTGGTGAGAAAATTAAATAAGCTAATATATAGACTTTGGTAGAAGCCTGTAAATTGAAGTCTCAACAAATGATGGATCAATCTAGGGCATAACAGCATTTAGAGGGTACTATAAAAACTAGTTATAGTTATTACGATGGAGTTCAATTTTTTCACCCTTCTGAAAGTGTTTTCGCTATCTAGATGCATAATCGATATATAATTTCCACATAAATTTAGTATTTTTAAAAAATTTCTGAAGGATTTTAGGGAGGTTTTTTTAGGTAAAATATTTCAAACTCTAACTGAAAGCAATTAGTACCAACTTTCCCTTGCAAATCCATCCTCTAAAAATGTGCTTGTTGCATAACTGTTTGATCCCCAACATTGCACAGTCGCTCTAACAATTACCACTCTCCATTAATATCCTATCAGTGCATGTGAATTCTGCAGTACTGCAGCTTCTGCTTCATTATCTGCCTCTATGTCACTCTGTGTCAGTCTCTGTTTATCTCTATCTCTTTGTCTCATAAACACACACACACACACACACACACACACACACACACACCCGCCCTTGCCTGGGGAAAAAAAAAGAGCCCATTTGTCTGTCTCTGAGAGAATGGGGTAGGTGTTCTAGAGATTTTTCTAAAATGCATTTTCTATTTAAAGAGGAGAGAGAGAGAAAGAAGGAAGAAGAGAGATAACCCCCAAGAAAGTCAAACTATCTATTTATTTAGTTATGTGTTTTGGGTTGCATTTTGCATTAATCGTCACCACACACAGGAGCCCTGCAATTTATTATTGGTGATAAGTGTGGACAGTAGCTATTATTTTCTCTCCCTGTTCTAAAATGTGGCATAGTGGGACACTTAGATTTATGGAACATGCATTATTCAAAACTCTAGTTCTGGGATGGCTCAGCAGGAAGACTTCCAGTTATTTCCATATCCTTTCTTCAAAATTCTTCTTTACTTGCTTTCTTTGTTTCCATATCAGGGTGTTAGAAATCACTCAAAACTCAGAAGTGGGAGAATTCATCATGGAAATCTCTCAGTACAGTATCTTTCACAAACAGGAATGACTACAAACTCCCTATTCTAAAAAATCCACAGAAAAGCCCTGGAGGAAGAAAGTAGATTTTCATTGGGAGTAATGAGATGAGCACCTAATTCTCTAGAAAGTTCCTTAAGTGTTAAAGACCCAAATGATATAGTATCATTTTTTGTTTTGAGCCCCCCACCAGCCCCTAACTTGAGTGTGTTAGTGGGAGGAATTATTCACCATCAATCATTTAAAGGTACATTTTTCACTCAGTATCCTAGTCTTTCACACTTACGCAAGATGCTTGAAGAAAAATAAATCAGGAATCTAAGAAGAATCTATAATATAAAAATAACTTAAAAATGGAAAATATCTAGGAAATGAAGTGTCCATATATAATACGCTGTATATAGTAACACTGATATATGTAATTAATGAATTTACAAGTGAATTTATAAATATAAACCATTTGAAATTTTCAGAGTTCAAAGCTTATAGTTGCTATTAGTAGTGATTATCACTAGATTGTATAATTTCACGAGGGGCTCCACATAAATGAAAATAAAGCATGATTAAAAGATATTCAGCTTTTTTGGGCATAAGAAATCCATTTAAAATGACTTGGACTAATGCAAGAGGTGGAAGCTCTCACAAGGATGAGTTGAAACACCCACCATTGGGAGAAGTCTGAAAATGTCATTTGGATGTCATGGTAACCTATGAAGAATCAATAGGATAATGTAATCCTTGGCTATAAACAATACAGAAGAGAGATAATAGAAAGGCATGGTTAGTAGCCTGAGCACCAGATAGCTGCTGTATAGTTCTGATTCTATTTGATTCCATTTGACAATTATTTCTGTAGCTTTCAAAAGGCTAGTTCTCTGTGAGACTGAGCTTCTTAAGGGCAGAAGCCGTACTTCTCATTCTGTGGCTCCTAAATGCTCAACTTTGTGCCATCACTCATACTCACCTGTGAATGCATATACCAAATAACCATTTAAAGATACTTTATTATATATGAGCCACCATGCTCTATCTATCTATCTATCTATCTATCTATCTATCTATCTATCTACCTGTTGATCTATCTGCAAGATCTCAGTGAATTCTCACAACGCCTTGAAAAAAATGTTTTGATTACTATTAATATCCCCATTTTTATATATGTTGAAAAGGTGGAGAAAGGTTTGGTTGCTGAATACTTACGGTATTTCTCAATATTGAAATAAGAGAGAATGAGGCTTTGGTTCATTGGAACTAGCAATTACTTGAGAGTATTACATGCTTTACTACAGTTCTCCTGATGAGAGGCTTCTGGGAACAACCCAGCAATGAAAGTACTATCCAATCAGGCTGGATCCAAGTTGTGCCATGTGAGCTGGCCCCCTTCCCACGCCCACTTCAGTATAGCATAGTGGTTAAAGACTTGGTCCAGACTGTTTCAGGTTAAATTCCAGTTATGCCATTAAAATATAGCCTTGAGAAAGCTACTCGGGTAGGAAGAGAGACAGTAGCCATGTCATGGGTTTGTTGTGAGGATTAAATGAGTGAATAACTATGTGGCACTTACAGCATAGTGAACGCTTTGTAAGTGTTATTTTCACTATCTGCATTCTTGTTGTATCTGGGTGAATTGAGACTTCAAGATTTTTCTCCTTTGGGAATAAGCAAGCACCTTTAAACAGTGCAAGGGAGGATCCTGAGCTCTGTTAAATAGGATAGAGAGATAAGATGCAACCTTCCCTCTCCATTCCTGTCTTCTCAGGTAAGTTCACAGTTTTCTAGGGAAAACAAGGATGACAATTCAGACTATTTGAATATCTATGATTCTAATTGGAGAGAATGAGAACATGCTACCAGTCAGATATAAAACGGAATCCAAGGTGACCTCTTAAGTGGTAATCTTCTGAAAAGAGCCTCTTCCAAGAGTTGCAAATTTGTCTTTCTATGGCTTATCACATTATGAAATATTTTGCTCATCAAGGTAAGAAGCGGCTATAAAACAGAACCCCTTCTTTTATGTCCTTCTTGAGTGGAGTGTATGGATGGGTGGTTTGGGAAAAGTAAGGATTGGTAGCGAAAGAGAGAAAGCAGGACAATTAAAAGCATTATAAAAAAAGTCACCTCGACTGTTCCATCTTTGTGTTAGAATTCCTCTGAGGTCAGTATTGGGTTAAGGAAGGTGGCAAATTAGTGGGTCGAAGCACCTGTTTACAAAAAAAAAAAAAAAAAAGAAAACTCAAGAAAAGTTATTGTCTGACCTGTGAGCTGCTTAAGAATAAGCTTAAATTAACATGAAAGCATAAATGAGTTTTTAGTTATTGGAAAAAAAAAGAATTGATAGGCTAGACTGAAGCAGCATTTTAAAAATATAACTTGTATTTTTTTCTGCTTACGCTAGTCATTCATGTTCAATGATGCATACGTAAAATATGCATCTAATCTCAACAACCAGATATAACCAATCTTAACATTATGATGCAGAGTTTCTAACCTCTTTTTTGGAATATATGCATCAGTGATATTAATATGATTTAACAATCACTGTGGCAAAATAAATTAATATATAAATCAATAAATCCCAAAATTTTAAATCCCACCTTATTTACTATACATATTTAGTTGCATATGTCACAGATTTGTTTACAAAGTGATACAAGCTGTGGTGTATTTTTTTCATTAACTCATTCTAATAATTTCCAAATCAGTTTCTTTTTAGAGATAACTGGTGCCCTCTGTTCTCCCAGGTGTGGTCTTTTACTTGATAGTATTGCCAACAAGGAAGTAATGCTCCAATGTGCATCATGACTTGACATAGCAAACCCTATCAAACTCTCCTAGTAATGCTATCATTGAAGTGATAATCATTGGATGATTGGGGTTCCAATAATTGGAGAATCTCTTAACATCAATTATATTGTCAATGGTACTTAATCTACCTGCAGTTTCTGCCAACTAATAGAAATAACAATAAAAATATTCTAGCCCTCAACATATTGCTTGCTATATTAAAATATAGTAAATAGCTCTATTATTGGACTCAATCATAAGCATCAGTTGTTGGAAAGTTATATTTGAATAGATGGAACCTGTTCTTTAGGTCCAGATAGGTAGTGCAGGGGAATGAGAACTGAGATCTGTTGCTAGGTTTCTTGCACTAGAATTCTTGCTGTGCTCTTTAAGTTTTAAAAAATTTTCTCCAGGGCAGCCCGGGTGGCTCAGCGGTTTAGCACTGCCTTCAGCCCAGGGTGTGATCCTGGAGACCAGGGATCCCACATGGGGCTCCCTGCATGGAGCCTGCTTCTCCCTCTGCCTGTGTCTCTGCCTCTCTCTCTCTCTCTCTCTCTCTCTCTCTCTCTCTCTCCCTCTCTCTCTCTCTCTCTCTGTCTCTCTCTCATTAATAAATAAATAAATAAAAATTTAAAAAATTTCTCCATCTCAGTTTCCTTATCTGTAAAATGGATATCATATTCAACAGAGATGATGAAACGGATACCCCCATATGAGGCTTCCACTGGTCCCCAGTGGAATAGATTCTCACTGGTACCATCTATCCCTTAAGTTTCCTTTCTGTCTTCGGAGTGTTGCCCATCACTGTCCAAGACACCAGGTCAGTGCCTATCACAGCTCCAGGTGGTTTTTAAATTTACTTGTGTTTTTTGTTTGTTTTGTTTTGTTTTACCTCTTCTCCTTATTTCTTGGCTTTCTCAAAGCCCAGATCCTTCAGAGATGAACCAGAGGAGCATCGTCTTGCCCACCAGGACACTTAGCCACTCAAAAGAGTGCTGTTGCTCCCATCAGTACCTGGCTGGCAGGAAGGATTAATAAGCAACAGTGTGGATCATAGAAAGTGTACACATAAGATTCCTGGGCTGGGATATGGCATTTACCCTCGATAGGGAAATGTCGTGGTATTTTAGCCACTGCTAGGACTACGTTGACGTTCTTATCGAATAACAGCCCTGTATACGTGTGTATGTAAGTGCCCATACCTCTGTTATTATTTAACACTATGTAGTTAACCTTTTGCATAAAGCTATATTATCTTGAATTATAAAATACCCTGAATAAAATTTGGACATTCTTTAATTTTCTCAGTCTTTTCAGTCCTCTTCAGAGATATGGATTTGGTCTTTTGAATCCTGGTGTCAAAGGAATGAGTCATCAAAAAATATTTTGGGAAAAAAAAAACAAAAACAAAAACAAACTATTCTCCAGTTTATCAGGACTTTTTTTTTTTTTTTAAGACATGAAGACTAGTTAGAAGTCAGTATGTACTTGGAGGGAAGTATGAACAACTGACATTGCAGAAAACACCATTATAACCAAAAAAAGAACAGCAAACACAGAAGAAAAGATGCTCTGAGTGTTGCGCTTTTCATAGTTCCCTTGGTTTATATTTGTGTTTTAAATAGAAAGATATTGTCATGGCCTGGACTTATGGTATGCAAATGTTGTACTATATCATTCATTTGCTTTCTACTTATTGGTCATGAATATGGATGCCACTTACCCTGTAATTAAAATATAGTCTAGTAATTTACACCTGAATTCAATTACAGCCTTAAAATAGTTTCTCCACTGAGATCTTACGAAGTAAATCTGAGTTATATTGCTCTTTTTCTCATGCTGAGTAATAATATTGGCAAAGTCTTGTCCTACCAGCCATCCAATTCTCTTGCTATTGCACACAGGCACTCCTAGAAGATCCTTTCCACGTTTCAGCCTCATTAGCCCTCGTTTGATTACACATTGTGCTTGGAGAATATCTATTCTACTTCCAAACTCATTAAAAAAAAAAGACAAAGTAAATATATATGTAAATTTATATACTATATTTTGCCACTTCTCCTGATACTTATCAACCTATTTTATGGCTTCTCTTCCCCTATAATATATAGGACTCTAGCAAACAGTTATTTGTCCAATTCATATTGGCATCACTGTGGCAAGTATGGTGGCTTATGCATAGTAGGAATTTTAAAAATGGGTTAAGGTGTGAATGGAGGGAATGAGCAAGGAATGCAATATAACAAATGCCACAGTGGATAGAATTATCATCTCAGTGTGTATTGTGAATGGTTGTTTTAGCAAAGATAGGAGGTATGTATTTAGGTAGAAGTATATAATTATTGTCTTTACTTAGGTTTGCTTCAAAGTGTGAAAAATGTAGTCTAAATGTCTAACTCCCTCTTAAATACACTTTATGAATCTGTCATTCATTATTTGTCTAAACTTTTTCTCCATCCTATGTCTTGTGGGAAAATATGTTAGGATGTTTACTAATACCTTTGTAAAATAGCACTTCCTTTGACTAGTTCAAAGACAAACTACTTCAAGCCTCAAAGGAGATGTTCTGTTTTATTATTCTAGAATTTTGTGGATAAGGTCACTTTCATCTTATCTACAACTTTCATTGGTTTAGGGCGCACATTCCTCAGCAACCTCCTCTTGGCAGTGTGAAGCATGTTTAGAGTTTATGTCTACAATCACAACACATGCTCATCACCACTTGCTTCCATTTCCGTGGTAATTTTAAGCACCCAGGTGTGTGTTTTATGTTTTGAAAAAAAGAAAACAAAAATTACATATGCCATTTTAAGTGGGAAGAAGTATTATTCTTTTATAAGTACAATTTTAATTTATTATTATTATTTTTAAAGATTTTATTTATTTAGTCATGAGAGACACAAAGAGAGAGGCAGAGACACAGGCAGAGGGAGAAGCCGGCCCCCTGTGAGGACTCCATCCCAGGACCCCGGGACCACGCCCTGAGCCAAAGCAGATGCTCAACCACTGAGCCACCCAGGTGCCCGAGTACAATTACACTTTAGATTTTATTTCTAATCCCCTTCTTAACAAAGAATAGTCTCCTAATACTTACCTTTTTATCCTACAGGAGCACTGACCCAGATTTTTCGAGGATTAATCAAGACAGGTTCTAATATCCCTTTTTAGGTTATATCTATTAGGCCTGCTTTTAATGAAAGGGCCATAGTGTCTGTCCGAAAAATTTTTTTGAACATTTTTTTAAAGGCATTTGAACATGGTCAAGTAGAAGTTATTTATCAGCTACTGTATGTGTGAAATCAACAGAGGCCTTAAGGTCTTTTTGCATTCTATTTTTTTTAAATTTTTAATTTAATTTTATATAAATTCAATTAACATAATCTATTATTGGTTTCAGAGGTAGAGGTCACTTATTCATCATATATGTGTGTGTGTGTGTGTGTATTGTACATTGAAGAAGTTAGAGTAATCTAAAAATTTCCCCATATTCCAGAATTTATAATAACAGTAATTTAAGACAAGAAACAACAAAGATACCTGGTATGCCCACTACACTTTTTTTACCCAAATGTATGCTGATTGGCTTGTTTCCTGTTATTTTTACCTATACCTGCCTCCTTTCATCATTATTCCATTTGTTGTTGTTGTTGGTTAACAGCCCTCCATTAACTAACAGTTGTTACAAGAGGCTTTAAGAAAATCTGTAGAAATAATTGTTACCGATTTTTCTTTAATCACATAATATTTACCTTCTTTTGGGAACCCTAGCTAATTAATGAGCACATGCATACACTTCAGTAGTTACTATATTTGGGACATGTCTTTAGTTTCCTTTGTCTCTTTTTAATTTGAACTAGAAGGAATATTTTAGAATGAAGAATAGTAACATGACCCCTAACAAAGAAAATAATTTTAAAAGAACAACAACAGCTGGCATCTATTGTGTGTTTCCTGTTTCCTATGTATTATTTTAAGTGTTTCCTAAGGGCTTTAAATATTTTAAATCATATAATCCTCTTAACAAACTTCACTGAAACCCAGAAAGTTTGAATAACTTTCCTAGGTTCTCACAGCTAGTTAATGGTAGAGCCAGAGTTCAAACCTCCCCCCCCCCCTTTTTTTTTGAGAGAGAGATGGCAAGGAGGAGAAGAGAGAGGTAGAAAGAGAGAGAATCAAGCTCCACACCCAGCACAGACCCATTGAAGGATCACATGGGCCCACATGGGGCCCAACAGGACTCTATGTCATGACTCTAAGATCAAGAGTTGGAGGTTCACTAACTGAGCCATCCAGGTGCCCCTGAAGCCTGGGCTTTTAACCATTTGATGACCCAGCTTCAACTCATTTTCTTGTGGTGAAATTGAGACTATACTCTTCATGTATATATCTTTGAGTGATATAAAAAGAATCCATTTTTTTTCCACTAAGGAAGAAGTGAATCCCTTATTAATGTTTCTAACTTTATTGCTAGGTTATTGAGTCCCAGAGAAATGTTTCTGTGTAATAAATTTCCAAGGGTCCCCTTTATAAAGTACTTATCATCAGGCAATAGTTATAATATTTGCCATGACAGATTATTTTTTCAGGGAACAACACATAGCAAAACCAAAATACTTTAATGTGAAGAATATTTTGATTAGGCCTTCTCTTGGGTGTTCATTGTTACTCTTGGATTTGTTTTCTGACTCTAATTCAGAGGTGCCTTTTAAGGTCTTGGTATACAGTAGGTATTCAAGAGTATTGTCAGGAATCAATGAATTGCATAAGTGACAGATAAATTCTTGTATTTTTTCGGTGAAATTCAGTTTTAGAAACCTATCTCCTTTGCCCCTTCAGATAATACAACCGTTGTTGCAATATTCATTTTATCCAGTGTGTACAGTTAGCTCAGCACAATTTTTAAAAACATCCTTTGTAATCAAACAGATGTAGATTTAAACCTCCAGCTGGCCTAGTAGTTACTTCAAATGGTCATAGTAGTTGCTTCAAAGAGTCGAGAATTAAAGACGCCTGGGTGGCTCAGCAGTTGGGGCATCTGCCTTCAGCTCAGGGCCTGATCCCTGGATCTGGGATCGAGTCCCGCATCCGGCTTCCTGCGAGAAAACTGCTTCTCCCTCTGCCTGTGTCTCTGCCTCTCTCTCTATCTCTCAGGCTGTATCTCTCATGAATAAATAAATAAAACTTTAAAAACAAAGAGTTGAGAATTAAATGAGGTAATCTACCTGAGGTACTCAATAGACTACCCACACATAGTAGGCGTGACATTAATGGTATATAACTACTCTTTAGCAATAGTGACAATAACTGCTTTCAGATATTGTTGCTTAATTTTTTCCCTCACAGTTAGTATGCTCTTAAAATATATTTCTATTAACTAAATTTGCCTAATGTTAACTGTAAATATTTTCTCTGGTACAGCCTTTTGTTATACATCAGTTCATTGACCAGAGTGTCCTGCAGGGAATATAGTTCTGGGTACCATTCAGTTTATGATGTATGTGTTTATTTTCTATGATTAAGAGTAGAAAGTAGTAGGATACATAGTGTGAGAATAAATAGTGTGGGAAAATGAATGTTTTCCTTGGTCCTGTGTTTTCCCACGAAGGATCTGTTGCCATGGGGGATCTATCTGTCCCCATTCAGTCCCACACTGTCTTTACAGACCCCACCAATTCTTCCTTGCTCCTCTGAGATTGAAAGGCTGTCATCATCATTCTAAACTTGCATAATTACATACAATGCATGTCCAATCTGCCAGTCCAAATGTGGAGAGCTGACATTCTGGCATGTTCATGTGTGTATTCCAGCCAGTCCTCTAAACCCTGCAGGCACTCTCAGCACAGGTATTGAGGAATCCATAAAGAGTCAAAATTACATGGGCAAAGGAAGTAGGGGTATGGGACAAAGGAACAGTGGGGTCTAAACTCTAATACTTAGGCTTCAGTTTCAGGAAATTACAAGAAACGCCTGAATAAAGATTATGCTTTTTCTATTCCCAAACATATTACTAATTTGGGGGTCAAAATAATTATAAGAAGGTTGAGGTAGTATTGGGCACAAAACAAATGGAAATAGAAGCAAGGATTGAACATTTGTTAAAGTCCTATAACAATCCAGATAATGAGCAAAGTATTTCTATATACATTATAGCATTTAAATCCCACACTAGTTCTACAAGGCAAAGAGCATTTAATCCATTTTGGAGATAAGAATTCTGGCCCACAGATGTTAAGTAGTTGTTCATGTAGCTGAAACCAAAAAAAAAAAAAAAATATTTCTGATTCTAAAGCCCACAAGTGCTTTTAATGCATAGTACTGCTTCTACAGGAACTTTGTGGATAAGGATGTATGTCAACAGTTAAGGACATAATTAAAGTCTTCAGGGAAGACACAGTGAGAGATTCTAAATTTCTATTATTTAGATGGCTCTAGGATCTCAGCTAAATGAGCTTACCAATCTTTCGGAAAGAGGGGTGTATCTTTGAGTCATGATGAAAGGGAAAGGAAATGGTTGAGCAGTGGATAGGAAAGAAATTTGGTCCACTTGACCTTGTATTGAAAGTTCTTACCTTGAAGTTGTCCCAAGTCTGCCTGAATAACGAGGGCTGTCATGAAGGAGACTGATAAAGACTGAATGTCTGACACTGACAACAATAACATTTCATCATTGGTAAAAATGTTCCACAAGGGGCTGATAATATACCTAGGGATCATGCATGACTTATTCACATAATGGCAGTGGCTCCCATTTAGAATAGCCTCTGAGAACAATGGGATGTGGGCTTGCGAAACGTTTCTGCTCCATCAGCAAAGACTTTGTCCAGCAGAGAAGCTGATGAAATAACACTACTTGAATCCTCTTCTGTGTGTGTGTCAGAAGGTGGAAGAATGAAAGTTTAAGGCAAGATTTAATGGTCCTGTGTACTATATATTGGTACATGAAATAGACTTTAAGAAGCAAGAAGATAAAGGTCATTTGGTATTCTAGAACTGATTGTACTGAGGAGATCTATTTACACCTCAGGCCATGTGTGGAATCCTTTGAAAATTAGCATAACCACCTGTGGACTTTGTAGAGTTCAAGGATGCAATGCAATAGACATTTTTATTCGAAGATTTGTCTTTACTTTAAACTTTGTCTAAAAGACATAAATGAAGACAGTGACTTAGATTTATTTGATTGTCCAGTGTATTCCTAAACGTGATATGGAGAAATGGGCATTTCTTTTATATGGGTGGAAATGTAAATTGGTATAATCATTTTTGAAAGCAAATTAAATATACTTATTAAAATTTAAATTTTTTTCATTGATTCAGCAATTCCTATTATACAACATCTACACAGAAATAGTCATACAAGTACACAAAGATACAGACACATATTCATTCCAGTGTTCATCATGATGGCGAAAATATTGTAAATGATCTCAATTAATAAGGGATTAATTAAATTTTGAAAGATGCATACACTACACTACTAAAGAGTTAATATAAAGAATAAGATAGGTCTATGTCTAGATATAAATGTCCATGACATATTGTCAAGTGAAAAACAGCAAACTAAGAACAAGAGGTATACTCTTATCTCATCTTAAAAAATTAAAAAAATATATTGTGCCTGTGTGTTTATGTTATCTTACAAAAGCAGGAAATGGAGGTTAAATAAAAAACAAAGAAGTATATACCAAATAATTATTAGTGAATAATAATTATTATAGGGGTTTTATAGTTGTCCCATTATACATTTCTGTATCATCCTATTTTTCATAATAAACAAGTACATATATATAAAACATACATTATATATATATGACTTTTATAATCAGAAAAATATATATGTATTTGTGGACAACTACAGAGCAAACAAAGAAAAAAGAGTGGAACCCCAGGCCTGGGAAAGCTTCTAAAGCTATTGGCTGTAGCAGAAGTACATGAGTAATACCATTAGGGTCTCCAGTGTGTACTAAAGAAAACACCATAAAACCTCAAAAGCACAAGTCAAAAATACCTAAGATTTACAGTTCTTTGACATTTCCTTGTTCTTCCTAAATAATTTTCTAAGCATCTTCATATTTCTCTATCCTCTATGTTTCTTGCTGACTGATGTTCTTACCTGGCTCTTAATGGATCAGAGGATAAGTAGAAAAATCCCTATAAGAAGAAATAAAACTCAAGAGACAATAGAGAAGCATTTGAGGTTTTGATGTCTGTAATCTTGACGTTGAGAGAGGTAGGGCTTGATGTCACCGAACATTTCTAGATAAATCATTAAGTATAGTATAGCTGAAAATACTAAATGATTTTTGAGCTGAGGTATGGCCAACATTAAAAGAAATTTTTAAGAGTTAGTAAGAAAAGGGACACTTGGGTGGCTCAATCAGTTAAGTGCCCAACTCTCTGTTTTGGCTCAGGTCATGATCACAGGGTGGTGAGATCGTGTCCCACATCTGGCTCCGTGCTGGGTGGGGAGCCTGCTGAAGATTCTCTCTCTGCCCCTCCTCCCTCTGCTTGTGTGCATTCTCTGTCTCTCTAAAAAAATAAAAATAAAAATGTGTAAAAATGAATACATATTTGTATCATTATTCTTTTTAAGAGGTTAGTTATAAAGAATTATCGGTTTGGAATCTTATGTTGGGCTTCCATTTTTATTTTTTAATAAACTTTGTATTTAGTATATAAAAATGGAAGTGATGCCACAACATTTGGGTGAGCTGCTATAGAAATTATTTCTTGAGAACCTAGAAATACACTGTGACCATTTCCAGAGAATCTGGAACTTCATACAATACTTGTTTTTCTCTAAATTATCTTGCTTAGTATAATGTTTTCTTTTTTTTTTTTGGAATGTTTTCAAGATCCATCCATATTGTCACAAATGAGAGAATAGTTTCCTTTCTCCTGGCTGAATAATATTCATTGTAGATATGTACAACATCCTTTTTATCCATTCATCCATTAGGGGATATTTGGGTTATTCTGTATCTTCACTATTGTGAATAATATTGCAATAAACATAGGAGTGCACATATCTCATAGAAATCTTTTTTTTTTCATTTCCTTTGGGTGCATGCACAGAAGGGGAATTGCTGGATTGTGGGATTTAATTTTTTGAGGAACCTCCATATTTTTTGGACCAGTTTATATTTCTATCAACAAAATATATAATTTCCCTTTTTACCCATCCTCACCAACACCTATTTTCTCTTGACTTCTTGATGATAGCCATTCTAAGAGTTGTGAAGTGATATCTCACTATGATTTTGATCTGCATTTCCCTGATGATTAGCGATGTTGAGCATCTTTTCATGGTTGACAATTTTAATGTCTTCTTTGAAGAAATCTTTATACAGTTCTTCCACTATTTTTTTCCATTGGATTGGTTTTTTTTTTGTTTTTGTTTTTTGTTTTTTGTTTTTTGTTTTTTGTTTTTTTGCTATTGGTTTGACTGGGTTATTTATATATTTTGGATATTACCCCCTTATCTGATTTATGGTTTTGAATATTTTTTTTCCCATTCCGTAGTTTGTCTTTTCATTCAGTTACTGTTTCTTTTGCTGTGGAGAAGCCTTTGAATTTGATGTGGTCCCATTTATTTTCCTTTGGTTGTTTGTGCTTTTGACATCATCTCCCCAAAATTATCACCAAGAACAGTATTGATGAGCTTCTTCCCTACATCTTCTTCTAGAAGTCTTATGGTATCAGGTCTTATGTTTACGTCTTTGATTCATTATGAGTTAATTTGTATACAACATGTGTTTCTGTAGTTTCCCCAGAACCATTTGTTGAAGAGATTATCCTTTTCCCAGTGTGTATTCTTGACTCCCTTGTCAAGTTTCAGTTGACAGTGAATGCTGGGGTGTAATTCTGGGATCTCTATTCTGTACCATTGGTTGATGTGTCCATTTTTTGTGCCAGTACTGTACTGATTTTATTACTATGGCTTTGCAGTATAGTTTGAAATCTGGAGATGTGTTACCTCCAGTTGTTTATTCTCAGGATTGCTCTGACTACTTGGGATCTTTTGCATTCTACAGAAGTTTCAGGATTGTTTCTTCTATTTCTGTAAATAACTTAGACATTTTGAAGAGGACTATATTGAATCTGTAGATGGCTTTGGGTAGTATGGCCATTTTAACAATATTAATTTCTCATGGGTTGCCTTTCCATTCGTTCGCATCATCTTCAGTTTCTTCCAGGAAAGTTTTGTAGTTTTCATTGTATAAATCTTTCACTCTTTGACTAAATACTTTCTTAGGTATTTTATTATTTTTGATGTTATTGTGAATGTGATGGTTCCATTTCTTTTTTAGATGTTTCATTAGTGTAAAAAATGCAATTGATTGCTGTATGTTGATATCCTATATTCTGTATGTTTTGTATCCTGCTACTTTACCGAAGTTGTTATTAATTCCAACAGGATTTTTTTTTTACTAATTCTTTGAGATTTTTCTATGTATAGGGTCATATCATATACAAATAATAATTTTACTTCTTCCTTTGTGATTTGAATGCCCTTTACTTCTTTGCCTTGCTTAATTGTTCTAGCTAGAACTTCCTGTACTATACCAAATAGGAATGATGAGAGTGGGTATCCTTGCCTTGTTCCTGCTCTTAGGGGAAACACTTTTCTCCTCACTGAGTGTAATGTTAGGTATATATCTCATATACGGCCTTTATTATATTGAGGTATGTTCCTTCTATTCCACTCTATTAAGGGTTTTCACCATGGAAGAATGTTGTCAAGTGCCTTTTCTGCATCTTTTAAGATGTGATTTTTATCTTTAATTTTATTGATGGGATGTATTACATTTATTAATTTGTATTTTTTAAGCTTTTATTTATTTATTCATGAGAGACACAGAGAGAGAGAGGCAGAGACATAGGCAGAGAGAGAAGCAGGCCCCCTGTGGGGAGCCCGATGTGGAACTCGATCCCAGGACCTAAGCAAAAGGCAGACGCTCAACCACTGAGCCACCCAGGTGCCCCAATTTGTATATCTGCAGGCTAGAGATAAATCCCACTTGATCATGATGTATAATCTTATTTGTACTTGAATTGGGTTTAATAATGTTTTCTTGAGAATTTTTGTACCTATATTCATCAGGGATATTGGTCTATAGTTTTCTTCTGGTATCTTTATCTTGTTTTGATATCAAAGTAATGCTGGCCTTATAGAGAGTTTGGAAGTGCTCCCTCCTCCTTGACATTTTGGAAGAGTTTGAAGAGAATTGGTGCTACTTCTTTAAAATGTTTGGTAAAATTCTCCATTGAAGCAGACTGGTTCTAGAGTTTCCTGTGTTGATAGTTTTTTGGTTTTGGTTTTGTTTTAATTATGAATTCAGGGATGCCTGGGTGGTTCAGTGGTTGAGCGTCTGTCTTTGGCTCAGGTCGAGATCCTGGGGTCATGGGATCAAGTCCCATATCAGGCTCCCCGCAGGGAAGCCTCTGCCTGTGTCTCTGCCTCTCTCTGTGTGTCTCTCATGAATAAATAAATCTTTTTTAAAAATTATGAATTCATTATCTTTACTTGTTAATGGTCTATTTGGGTCTTATGTTTCTTCTTGATTCAGTCTTGGTAGGTTGTGTATTTCTAGACATGTATCCATTTCTTCCAGGTTGTATAATTTATTGACCCAAAATTATTCATAGTAGTCTCAGGATTTTATGTATTTCTACAGTATCAGTTATAATGTCTCCTTTTCATTTCTAATTTTGTCTTTTTTTAGTCTAGTAAACATTTGTTAATCTTATTTTTTTCAAAATTAGCCCTTAGTTTCATTGATCCTTTCTATTGTTTTTCTGGTCTCTATTTCATTTATTTCTGCAAAAAATCCTCATTTTCTTCCTTCTGCTAAATTTGGGTTTATTTTTTAGTTCCTTGGGGGTATAAAGTGAGGTTATTTGAGATTTCTAATTTCTTAATTAGTTTATTGCTATAAACTTTCCTCTCAATACTGTTTTTTTGCTGATTTGTACAGTATTTGGTAAGTTGTGTTTTCATTTGTTTTGAGATCATTTTTTAAAATTTCCCTTTTGATTTTTTTTCTTTGACTCAATGGTTGTTTAGAAGTGTGCAGTTTAGTTTCAACATACTTGTAGAACTTCTTTTTTTTTCTTTTTTTTAATTCATGAAAGATGCAGAAAGAGAGAATGGCAGCGACGTAGGCAGAGGGAGAAGCAGGCTCCCCACAGGGAGCGTGATATGGAACTCGATCCTAGGACTCCAGGATCATACCCTGAGCCAAAGGCAGACACTCAATCGCTGAGCCATCCAGGCATCCCTAGAACTTCTCACTTATGATTGATTTCTACTTTCATATCATTGTAATCAAATATGATAGTTGATATGATTTCAAAAAATTTTTAAGAGAGGTAGAGAGAGTGCAAGTGGGGGCGGAGGAGTGGCAAAAGGAGAGGGAGAGAGAGAATCCCAAGCAGGCTCCACACCCAGTAAGGAGCTTGATCTCACAATCCTGAGATCATGACCTGAGCCAAAATCAAAAGTCTGCTGCTCAACGGACTGAGCCACCCAGGCACTCTGATATGATTTCAATTTTAAATTTGCTACAATTAATTTTGTGGCCCAGCATATGATCTATCCTGGAGGATGTTCTTTATGCACATGAGAAGAATGTGTATTTTGCTGATATTGAATGGAATGTTCTGCATATGTCAATTAAATTTATTTGTTCTAAAGTGTGGTTTGTTCTTACATTCCCTTGTTGATTTTGTCTAAATGATCTATTCATTCATTGCTTATAGTGTAGTACTGAAATCCCTTACGATTATTGTATTGTTATTTTTCCCTTAAGATCCATTATTAATTGCTTAATATATTTCAGCACTCAGTTGGGAGTGTATATATTTATAAGTGTTCTATATTTCTGATGCATTTACCTAAGGCTGGGACCCTGTGCTTGAAGTCTGTTTTGCAGAATATAAGTATGGCTACAAACACCTCTTTTTTATTTCTTTTTGCTTTAAATAACATCTTGCATCCAATCACTTTAAGCCTATGTGTGTCTTGTAAGCAGCATATAGTTGATTTTTTTAATCCATCCATTCACTCTATGTCTCTTGATTGGTGATTTCAAATCATTCATATTTTGAGTGATTACTGGTATGTAAGGATGTACTACTGCCATTTTATCTTTCGCCTTCTGGTTGTTTTGTCTCCCCATTGTTTCTTTGCCCTTCCATTTCTGTCTACCTTTCTAACATGATGACTTTCCATGGTGATTTGCTCTGTCTTTTGGGATTTTTTATTTTTTTGTTTTTATGTTTTGTGTCTCTATTCTAGATTTTTGCTTTGTGGTTACCAGAAGGTTTACACCAAACATCTCATAGATATAATAGTCCTTTTTCTGCTGATATCAGCTTATCTTCATTTTCCTGGAAAGGTTCCATTCTTTAACTCGTCCCCTTTAATATTTTTGGTGTCACAAATGACTTCTTTTTATGCTGTGATTTTTACTAAGGTTAGAAGATATAACCTTTATACCATAGTTAAGAGTTTAATATAGTATTCTTTAAAAATTACAATATTCTTTTTTTCAAATATTATTTATTCATGAGAGACATACACAGAGAGAGAGGCAGAGACTTAGACAGAGGGAGAAGCAGGTTCCATGCAGGGGTGCTGATGTGGGACTCCATCCCGGGACTCTGGGATCACGCCCTGGGCTGAAGGCAGATACTCAACCACTGAGCCACCCAGGCATCCCAAGTTACAATATTCTATCACCTAATCAGAGCTGTATGTACTCTCATCTTTTCATTTCATCTTGAAGAGCTCCTTTCAACATTTCTTTGAGGCAGGTCCAGTGATGATGAACTCCTTCAAATTTTGTTTGGGAAAGCTTTTATTTCTCCTTCATATCTGAAAGATAACTGCTGGATTGAGTATTCTTGGCTAGCAATTTTTATCTTTCAATATTTGAATATGTCATTCCACTCTCTCTTGGCCTGTAGATTTTCTGCTAAGAAATCTGCTGATTAGCCTAATGGGTGGCATAGTTTTGTAGGTTATTGTATCCCCCACCCCCTGCTGTTTTTAAGATTCTTTATTGTTGACTTTTGATAGCTTTATGATAATGTGTCTTGGAGAAGGTGATTTGGCATTGAGATAATGAGGTGTTCTATGACCTTCGTGGACGTGTATATCCAGTTCCTTCCCCAGGTTTGGGAAGTTCTCCACTTTCATTTCTTCAAATCTGCCCTCCCCCTCTTCTCCTTCTGGGACATCCATTATTATGTTGGCTTTTCTAACAGAGTCAGACAGTTTTCATAGGGTTTTATCACTTTTTAAAAATCTCAGTTCTTTTTCTTCTTTCTCCTTAAGAATTTCGATGTTTCTATCCCTGAGCTGGTTAATTCTCTCTTCCATATGATCTGCTCTATTCCCAATGCATTCTAATGCATTTTTATCTCATTTATTGAGTTCTTCAGTTTCAGAATTTGTTTGGTTCCTTTTTAGAATTTCAATTTCTCTGGTAAAATACTCCTTCCGTTCATTAATTTTTTTCCTAGGCTTATTGTATTGCCTGTGTTTTCTTGTAGCTCATTGGTTTTCTTCATAATGGCTATTTTAAACTCTTTATCAGTCAGATTGCATTCTCCCACACCTTTGGGTTCAGTTGCTGGAAAATTGTCGTTTTCATGTTGTGATACCATATTACCATGATTTTTCATGGGGTTTGATAAGCAGTACCTCTGCATTTGAAGTAGCAAAGACCTTTCTTGTTGAGTCAATGCTTTGTTTACTTTGATTCTAACAGTTCAACAGGTTGGTAGTAGAACAGTAGGAACAGGTGGTTCCTTTTGTCTTCCAGAAGGTGATGCTATGGCACAAGTTTTTGGTTTCCCTTAACTGAGCTGACCTACCCCCTCAGGATGGGACTCTGTTAAAAAAAAAAAATGTGGCAGAGTGGGGGCCAGTGTGTACTCAGCATTGGGGCTCTAGCTATGCCTATAGCCTGGTGGGGAAATCCTCAAGTAAGTGGAGGAGAACCCCAGAGGTCCATGGACAGTTCCCAGTACTTCCCAGGGAGGCACTTTCTCTTTGCCTACTTCTCTTTACCTTTCCCCTCAAGCTCTGCAGTTTCTCCTCAGAGGGAAAAACTGGTCCCTCCAGTTGCAGCACACTCAGCTGGGCATGTCTCCACTCACCACCTTCATCCTCCACCTCTTTAGAAAGGTCATGCTGGCTTGCTGATGAGCCCGCCACACTGTCTTCTCTGTAGTCACCAACTCTACTGCCACGGCTCCACTGCCCCGTCCCTTGCTCTTCCATCTCTGCAGTCTAGTCCATCCTCTTTCAGATGCACAGAAGGGTAGATACCTAAGGCATCCTTGTATGCTGTGCAAAGCTTTTTAATTTGTTATTGTTGGTTTGGGATGTCCAACTAGCTGCAAATCAAAAAGGAGAGAAAAAGGAAACAACTCATGCTGCCATGATGCTGACATCACTCTGAGCAATTTCTCCTTATTACTCTAACTCCTTTGTTTGAAAACTAGTATTTATTTACTTATTTTGACACCTTAAAGGGAGGTAACCATGTCCACTTCAGACCATATAAATATTAGGAACTCTTAAATTTTATCCAGGAACCCCAGAAGTAAACAAATGTGACAAACCCAGGGTAAGTGTTCTGCCCAATGTGTATATCCAATAATTAGCCAAATAGTTCCTGAAAATAGTTCTAAAAACTGACCTCATGTCTATTTTGAAATAAAATAGTTTTAGAATATATATTTAACTTTCTGAAACACAGAAAACCCTATTTTTGTGGGGAGGGTATGATCCTTTCATCGATATCTAGAATTGACATTGATGGAGCACAGTTTCTTCTAATCAAAATGTGTGCTATGGTTTGAGTTCCTGACACTATCAGTCTTGGACCCCAGGTAAGACTCTCTAAATGAAGATTATAATGTGGTTTTGGCTGAATGTGTAATAGACAGCTTTACCCAATCTTTCTACATCTAAGTGCCATGTCAGAAACTTGTTAGGGAGAATGATGTGTTGTAAGGCTGCAGGGCTTGTGGTAGTTTTGAATTCATTTTTGTACAAACAGGGCGGGACAAGTTGTTATATCTGTACTAGCCAGATAGATTTTGAAAGGGAATTATCAATTATTATACTGACAGGACCATATCATTTTGAGCACAGTCATAGCTAGCCCAGCTCAACCACAGTTAAGGTAGTAAATATTTCTGTTTAAAATATTGCATCCCCAAACTTTGGGCTGACAGAAATAACACTTGATGCCATATAAATAACAACGTAGGTCATATACCATTTTACTACACATCCCACCTCTGGCCCTACTCTTGTTATTCTTGTCTCTTTGCTTGTCATTCTCCCAGATGGTTTCTAAGCGTCTTGAGGATAGAGATCATGTACTGTCCATCTTTGTATCCTCAGAGTATAACTTAATGCCAGGCACAAAGTAGGTTCTTACATTTTTGGAATGATTTAAAAAACTGAATTAAAAGGCGATAACTAAAGACACAATTAGCCAGTACTTCCCACAGTAAGTAGGGATGGACTGTGGATATATGATTTCTTCTTCCTGTTTAAAATCTCTACATAATTTTATGTACTAACTGGTTATAACTACCAAGGAGGAAATGAAAGTAGTCTTTCTTAGAAGATTATGTAGATCTTTCCAAGATTTCATTTTATTGAATTATGTCACCTCCTCTAGTCTCTTTGAGGGGCACTCCAAATAAATGGTAACCTCAGTAAAGGTAGATACCATACATATTTTGCCAACCAATCTATTTGAAGTGCCAACAATGGTGCCTGACATTTTATAGATATTTAACATAATTGTTGAATTATCAGTGAGCATTTTTGTCAATTTATACCTAGTTTCATTCTAAAAAATGATTGGGGAAACCTTACATAGATAGATACAAGTAGAAAATAAATCTATAAAAATTGGAGTAAGGGGATTGGGTACAAAGAATAAATTGGAGGAGTAAGACAGATATATGGAAATACATGAGATTATTATGATTATTATGAGATTTTTACAAGACTATTGTCTTGTACAGTTGTTAAATATAAGCCTTTTATTTTTTTACCTTATGAATGACAAAAAAAAAAAAAAATACCCAAACCGGTAACACTATAGCAGATGCTGTCCGTGTTCTGCTGCGTATGTTGCCTAAACCTTTCAGTGTGTTCCAGGTAATATTCAGGTGACCATTCCCACATCTGTGCCTAGGACTCTTTACCCCAAAACTTTAGGAAGCAGATGAAAGTGCTAACCACTTAATACCCTGGGGCAGCCTCAACTGAACACTAGCAAGAGGTGGTGAACAAATATCTTTATCTCCATATCACTTAGGAATGACCCTTCTAAGGCACAAGTTTTCTGGTTGTTGTTGTTTTAAATCATTTCCCACAGTCTCTCTGTGGGATTAAGCTTCAGTAGCCCACTCTGGTAGCTTTTTCATTTCCTTCCATATTTGGTAATACCTCACCACTTTTTTCCAGTGTTCCTGCTTTTCTAAATAAACTACTTTTAATCTGATCTTTGTCACAGAGTGTGTTTCCACAGCAAAATAGGATATAAATAAAAATTATATTCCAAGGGTAACAAGAACAAAATAAGCTGTATTAACAGGCAGAATACTTTTCTGAAGAAAAGCTGGTTCATGGACACTCCTAGAGGGGGCAATGGCTGATGGGTAAAACAACATCTCTGATAATAGCGATCAGGCAATGTCTCTGTCTCCTATGATCATGAGACTTCTCACTATGAGAAGAATTTAAAGAATAGAAAAGAACATTTAGTCCAGCTGCAGAAAACAGAAATCTTTATTCTGGATTCTCTATAAACTAGTTTAGGATTACTCTATCTTTGCTCACTTGACTACCATTCCATTTTCAGCCCATTCCTCATCTACTTTTGCCACTTTGGCTTTACTCATTTGAAGGCTGGTATTCATTAGCTACTTGTTATAGTTTTGGCTGACATACTGCTCACTTTGCAAGTCTCCACACACATCTGGTGTCACATGTTTTCCTTATAAATTTACCTTCCATTATAAAAGTTGTCATGCATGATCTCTATGGAGATGAGCAGCCTTTCCTTTGTTTTCTCCTGGGGAAAGAAAAAGGAAAAGATGATGTGCTGACACACCAAATATTTAAACCAAATACTTCATTAACGTACCTATAAATTTTTTATTTGCAGTCCGATGGGCAGTGTAGTTCATTGCATGCATGCTGGTCTTGGACACAAGTGGTTGTCATGTCTCCTAAAGCATCTGCCATATAATTCTAGCAAGTAACTGTGGCTGACTTTTCTAATACTCCTGTTTCTTTTGCCATCCCTTAATTCAACAAAAGCCAGAAAACAAAATTCCAGGAAAACAAGTGTTAACAAAGAATTGGATGAAGTGAGAGATTCAAGCCATGGGTAGATAATTGAAAATAAGCAGATTGTGCCATAGTTGGTCTAGTTATTTTAGCTTCTTTGACAGCTTGTTCAGAGCACCATAGTCTAGCTGTGATTAATTGTTTGGCTATCACTTGTTAATATGGCAGGGTAAAAAAAAAAAAGAAAAAAAAAAGAAAAAACAATTATGCTACTGAAGGTTAGGCATGTTCTATAGACATAGCAAAAAACTTCAAAATGAAATATATTGGTGAATAATTAAGTGGTGACTAATCAGTGCAAACTACCAGTATGGAAAATTCAGCATTTCTCAACACCTGCCACCCTCCCTGCTCTCCCTTTCCCAGCAATCCTCCTTTTCACACATCTGAATATGTGCTATCTTCAGTAGGTACCAGAACTGTCAGTTTGTTTATATATGGTAAACACTATAGCTAAATGTTAATGGAGAAACAACACTTGCCTCAGTCTAATTTAGGTAAGGCAATATCACTCTGGATCTTAGAAAACAGATTAAAATAATATAGGTCCCTGGGGGGCGGAGGTCAGCACATAGTTGGAGAGTAGGAGAACTATTATAGGGGATTTTATTAATAATAAACATTTGCTGAAAACTCTTTTAGTGCTAAACTCATTACTAAACTGCCTTTATGCTATTCCATGTTTAATCCTGACAATAATATTGAGTTAAGAACTACAATGATTCCTCCTTAACAAATAAGGTAATTGAGGCAGGGAGATTAGTTGTCTGAGAGTAAATTGTAGAGTTAGAATTTTTATTCAGACTGATTCCAGAACCAACAGTCTCAAAGGAACCCAGTACTCAGGGAACCAGGTGAATATAGCTGATGGATAGCTCATTACAAAATGAAAGGAAAAAGAAATGAGAGAAGAGCAAGACGAATCTAGAAATGTTCAGTAGCTAAGCATGAGAAGAGAAAGCTATTAGGTTCCAGCACTTCCCAGAAATTCCAACAATACCAATGAAGAGATTTCCCAGGAACACAAGAACAATGAACACTGGATCAGAAATGGCTTGAGTCTGAGCATTGACGACAGATATTTAAGAAAATAGTATTATCAACTAAGTAAAAAAAAAAAAATAATGTCTGTACAAACTTGTTTCGTGTCACACAGATTTCCTAGATGTCATTAGCAATTTAAGAATAGCTGCTTCATTGAGACCAAGTGTGTTGTCTTCCTCAACACTTGTTTCTGAGTTGCAGACTCACTTCTATGTGGATAAGAAAACAGAGGAGCAGGGCTAGCCATCCAGACCACGCTTACACAACACGGGCAGCTAGCCAATTGCTTTTTACCAAGTTTTACATTAAATTTACTTCAAAGCGTGTTTCAAGTCTCAACTTATTTGCCTATGTTGTTAAGGACAGAACAATAACAATAACAAAATTTTATTTTGCTACATAATCCAGGTACTGTAGAAGAGGTGAGGAAGAATAGGAATAGTATTTTTGAAAGGAGTAATACTGAATAATGAGCAGAGACCATTACTATAAGTTAATGGAGAGGGATAAAATTGGTTAATTTATATATTGTAACTTTTACAGATGTTTTATATGGAAAAGAAAGGTTTGAGAAATGCTACATGTGTTTTTCTTCTCTTATTTTCATTGTATATTTAAATATAAAAGTCCTGCAAACTCCTTCAGTAAAAAGAAATTTTACTAAATTTGCTTAACTTTCTGTTTTCTAAACATAATTCACCCATAGAATCTTTTTTTTTTCTTTTCAGAGAATGCCTTTTAATATCTACCTGGTGAATCTTAGATCCAATTTGGGGAAATTTTTCTATAGTCAAGTCACTTCATCTTAGTAAGAAATTATAAGGTAATTCATATCGATATAGATATAAATATAAAAATTTATATAGTCCTCACCATATGGCAAGCAAGTATTGTAGGTTGTTGGTAATGACAAAAATTCCTACCCTTATAGAGTCTGATGTTGCCTCTGACAAGTTGGCTTCTCTAGAATAGAACAGTCTTATTGATAACAGACTTCAGTTGGTGATTTTCAGAGCATTCCCAAGAATCAAACTGATATTTTAAAACCATTAAAAACTAAAGCAGGGATGCCTGGGTGGCTCAGCGGTTAAGCGTCTGCCTTCAGCTAAGCACATAATCCTGGACACCCAGGATCAAGTCCTATGTCAGGCTCCCTGCATGGAGCCTGCTTCTCCCTCTGCCTAGGTCTCTGCCTGTGTGTGTGTGTGTGTGTGTGTGTGTGTGTGTCATGAATAAATAAATAAAATCTTTTTAAAAAGTAAAAAAAAAATTAAAAACTGAAGGAAACATATAATATCCCCTCAAACCTGAGATTTCAGACTTAATGAAGGCTGTATCAAAAGGAGATATAATTCAGATATTGACTTACATCTATGTAATCCAATATAGCCTTATAAATCAGTCACATTTAATAAATATTTATCTTGCTTTAATTGCTACTTTGGGTGTTTCAGTGGTCTCACTCTGAAGTGCACTTCAATATTTATTAGATATGATTTTTATTTCTAAGGTAATCTGTACATTTTTATTTTATTTTTATGATTCAAATTTACTTTGCCTACTTCTACAAGATTTAAAGATTACATTTGATACCTGATCTTGAAATATTAATTTCTGCATTTTCACAAATCATTACTAAATGGCATTATTCTCTCCACCTTCCCATGACCCACAGTCCATATACCCAGATATGTTCACTCTCCATCTAACTTGCTAACATTGTGTACCCTGCCCCCACATTCTCCTGCAGATCTGCCCTATACAACCTGCCCACTCAGCAGGAGTTCCTTCACAGTGGTTCCTGACACATCTCATTCTATAAGCAGCCCAGATAAGGACTTGTGTCAATCTTGTCTTGTAGAGAGGGGGAGATAACCATATACACGAGTTCAAATGCAGCCCCAGCAGTAGGCTGGCAGCACACATTTGCTCTAATTGCTAGTCCATCCACCAAAAAATACTCACAGAAGACAGCATAAGTAGAGAGCTCTATATGTCATAGTCACTGCAATCCCAGTAGATGGACTGGGTGCAGATATCTGGGCTGTGGTGTTGTCCACCAACAAAAGCCTCTCAAGGGACAATGCAGGGAGAGTGCCATGCAGGGACAATGCAGGGAGAGTGCCCTGACTGCAATCCAAGCAAATGGGCAGAAGGTACGGTCTGATGTAACCACACAAGGCAGCCCCAGAATGGCCCTTTCATGGCACAGGGACCAAACCCTATCCTCATTAAGCAAAGTGGGCCATTGCAGTTTATTGGACTAACAGCAAATGCAGCTCAGCCACAATAACAGAACACACATGACACAAATAGGAGATACCCCCAAAGTGCTTGGTTCTGGTGAATGGAGTATATTGCACTGCAGGGCACCACAGGACCTCTTCTTCTTAAGGCTATCATTTTCAGGATCAGGAACCATAGATAACATTCCTACTACATAGAAATAAACACAGAACTTACCCAAAGTGAGGAAACAGAGGATTATGTCCCAAATGAAAGAACAGAGCATAATCACAGCAAAAGAGCTAAATAAAATGGAGATAAGCAACATGCCTAATAGAGAATTCAAAGTAATAGTCATGAACATATTAGTGGACTTCAGAAAAGAGTGGAGGATTTCAATGAGACCTTCAACAGAGGCATTTTTGTTAAAAAAAAATCAAAGATGAAGAACTTAGTAACTAAAATTAAAAATACACTAGAGGGAATCAGTAGTAGATTAGAGGAAGCAGAAGAACAGATCACCAAGCTGCAAGACAGAGTAATAGAAAGCAATCAAGGTGAACAGCAAAAGAATGATTAAAAAAAAAAAAGAATAGATTAAGGGAACTCAACAACACCATCAAGTGTAATAGCTTTTGCTTTATATGGGTCTCAGTGGGAGGAGAGAGAGAAAAGAGGGCAGAAATTTTATTTGAATAATAACTGATAACTTCCCTTATCTAGTGAAAGAAACAGACATCTAGATCCAAGATGTACAGAGAGCCCCTGGCAGAATCAACCCAAGGAGGTCCACACCAAAGTACACAATAATTAATATGGCAAAAAGTAATGATAAAGTGAGAATTTTAAAAACAGCAAAACAGTTACATACAAGGGAAACCTCACAAGGCTATCAGCTGGTTTTTCAGCAAAAAACTGTGGGTGAGGAGGGAGTGGCATGATGTATTCAAGGTGCTTAAAGGGGAAAAAAAGCAAAAAACAAATAAGCAAAAAGACCTTCACCAAGAATACTCTAACCAGCAAGGGTAACATTCAGAAAGGAGAGATAAAGAGTTCATTTTGTAAAACAAAATAACAATAACAACAAAAACTTATCTATTTTTCTAAAGATTTTATTTATTTATTCATGACAGACACACAGGGAAAGAGAGAGGCAGAGACACAGGCAGAGGGAGAAGCAGGCTCCATGCAGGGAGCCCGATGTGGGACTCGATCCTGGGTATCCAGGATTGGGCCCTGGGCTGAAGGTGGCACTAAACTGCTGAGCCACCCGGGCTGCGCAACAAAAAATAATTTAAAGTTCATCACCACTAAGAAGCCTTACAAGAAACATTATAGAGAATTCTTTGGTAGAATGTAAAGGCCATAATCAGAAGTAAGAAAATTAGGAAAGGAAAAAAAAAAAAATCACAGGTAAATACAAACATAATAAGAGTAGATTAATCACTTATAAAACCAGTACAGAGGTTAAAGCACAAAAGCAGTAAAATCAATTGTATCTATAAAAATCAGCCCAGGGATTTACAAATAAAGAATGTGAAGCATGATATGCACATAAAACATGGGGGAGGGGTAAAAATCCAGCACTTTTAGAATGGGTACAAACATATGCAGCCATCAACTTAATATAGACTGCTATATGTATAGGTGTTACATATCAACCTAATAGTAACCACAAGTAAGAAACCTGTAATAGATATACAAAAAATAAAAAGAAAAGAATCTAAGCATTTTACTAAAGAAAGCCTTCAAACCAAAAGGGAAGACAGAGAAGAAAGGAACAAAGAACTACAAATACAACTGTAAAACAAGTAACAAAATGGCAATATATGCATAGCTATCAATAATAACTTTGAATGTAAATGGACTAAATGCTGCAATCAAAAGACATAGGGTGATGGAATGGATAAAAAGCAACGCCCATGTAGAAGAAACTCACTTGAGCCCTAAAAACACTTGCAGAATGAAAATGAAGTGATGGAAAAACATTTGTCATGTGAACAGAAGAAAGGTGGGGTGGCACTGCTTGTGTTGGACAAAATAAAATTTAAAATAAAGACTATTACAGGAGACAAAGAAGGATCCTACATAGTCATAAAGGGAACAATCCAATGAGATGATTTAATCATTGTAAATATTTATGCATCCAAACATGAGAGCACCGAAATACATAAAGCAGCTATTGAGAAATCAATAGTAATAAAATAGTAGTAGGGACCTTTAACATCCACTTATATCAATGGGTACATCATCCAGACAGAGAATCAACAAGGAAACAGCAGTCTTGTTTTTTGTTTTTGTTTTGGTTTGTTTTGAAACAGCGGCTTTGAAAAACACACTGGACCAGATAGATCTAAAAGATATATTTAGAACATTCCATTCTAAAACAGTAGAACACATTATTTTTAAGTTTACATGCAACATTCTCTAGAGTAGAGCACAAAACAAGCTTCAATGGCTTCAAAAAGACTGAAGTCACACCATGCATCTTTTCTGACCACAATGTTATGAAACTAGAAATTACAAGAAAAAAATCTGCAACACAAATACACAGAGGCTAAATAACATACTTCTAAACAATGAATGGGTCAACCAAGAAATCAGAGGAAATTTAAAAACATACATAGAGTCAAATGAAGGTGAAAATATGATGGTCCAAAATTTTTTGAATGCAGCAAAAGCTATTCTAAGAGGAAAGATTATGGCAATACAGGCCAACCTAAAGAAGCAAGAAAAAAAATCACAAACTACGTAATCTTAAAGCAGAAATAAGTGAATAGAGACTAAGCAAATAAGAGAACAGATCAATTAAACCTAGGAGCAGTTTCTTTGAAAATATAAAGTTGGTAAACCTTTAGCCAGATTCATCAAAAAACAAAATAATAACAGAAGACTCAAAATCAGAAATGGAGAATAACAAATGACAACACAGAAATACAAAGGATCATAAGACAATATTATGAAAAATTATATACCAGGAAATTGAACAACCTAGAAGTGGGTAAAATTCCCACTTTGGAAACATAACTTTCCAAAACTGAATCAGGAAAAAAATAGAAAATTTGAACAGACTGACTGCCAGAAATGAAATTAAATCAGTAATCAAAAAATGCCCAACCAACAAAAGTCCAGGACCAGATGGCTTCACAGATCAATTTCCACCAAATATTTGAAGATATATTAATACTAAGTCTTCTCAAATGATTCCAAAAGATAGACGAGGAAGGAAAGCTTCCTATAATTGATTCTATGAGGCCAATATTACCCTGGTACCAAAACTAGATAAACTGCAAAAAAAAATTTTTTTTGAAAGAAAGAAAGAAGAAAGTAGGAAAGAAAGAAAGAAAGAAAGAAAGAAAGAAAGAAAGAAAGAAAGAAAGAAAGAAAGAAACCAACCATAGGCCAATATCTCTGATAAACATCAATGTAAAAATCTTCAACAAAATATTAGCAAATCAAATCCAATGATACATTTAAAAAATCATTCACCATGATCAAGTGGAATCTATTCCAGGGATGCAAGGGTAATTCAAATCAATCAGCATGATACATCACATTAACAAGAGAAAGGATAAAAACCATATGATCATCTCAATAGATCCAGAAAAAGCATTCAACAAAGTACAACATTCATTCATAATAAAAACTCTCAACAAAGTAGATTTAGAGGGAACATAACTCTATATAATAAAGGCTATGTATGAAAAACCCACAGTAACATCATAATGACTGGTCAAAAACAGATCAGGAATAAAACAAAGATGCTCATTCTTATCAATTTTATTCAACATAGTACTAGAAGTCCTAGTCACAGCAATCAGGTAAGAAATAAAAGGCATCCAAATTGGAAAAGAAGAAGTGAACCTTTCACTATTTGCAGATGACATGATACTATTTTATAAAACCCTGAAGACTACACTAAAAAGCTACTAGAACTGATAAATGAATTCAGGAAAGTCACAGGACACAAAATTAATACACAGAGATATGTAACAATTCTATACACTAATAGTGAATTAGCAAAAAGAGAAATTAAGAAAACAATCCCGTTTACTATTGCGAATAGTAATTTAGAATTACTAGGACTTGTAGGAATAAAATTAACCAAGGAGGTAAAAGACCTATACTCTGAAAACTGTAAAACATTGAGGAAAGCAATTAAAGATAACACAAACAAATGGAAAGAAATTCCATGTTCATGGATTCAGAGAAACAATATTGTTAAAGTGACCATACTACCCATAGCAATCTACAGTTTTAAAGTAATCCCTATCAAAATACCAACCATATTTTTTACAGACCTAAAAAAATACAAAAATTTTTATGGAACCATTGAAGACCCTGAATAGCCAAAATAATCTTGAAAAAGAAGAGCAAAATTGGGGGTTATCAAAATCTGAGATTACAAAGCGTTATTAATCAGAACATTATGGTACTGGATCAAAAATTGACACAAATATCAATGGAATATAATAGAGTCCAGAAATAAATGCATACATTTATGATCAATTAATCTCTGACAAAGGAGGCAAGAATATACAATAGAAAAAAGTCTCTTTGACAAATGATGTTGGGAAAACTGGACAGCTACATGCAAAAGAATGAAACTTGACCACTTTATTACAACATATACAAAATAATCTCAAAATGGATTAAAGACCTAAATGTGAGATCTGAAACTGTGAAATTCCTAGAAGAAAACATAGGCAGTATTTTCTTTGACATTGGCTATAGAAACATTTTTTTCGAGCTATGTCTCCTCTGGCAAGGGAAACAAAAGCAAAATTAAACTGTTGGGATTACACCAAAATAAAATGCTTTTGCACAGGAAACAAACAACAACAAAAACAAAAACATAAAAAGCAACCTACTAAGTGGGAGAAGATATTTGCAAAAGACATAGCCAATAAGAGTTTAAAATCTAAAATATATGAGGAACTTATACAACTTGACACCCCCCCAAAATAAAAATAATCTGATTAAAAATGGACAGAAATCATGAACAGACATTTTTCCAAGGAAGACATACAGATAGCCAACAGACACATGAAAAGATGCTCAATATCATTAATCAGGGAAATGCAAATCAAAATAAATATCACCTCACATCTGTCAGAATGGCTAAAATAGAAAAATAAAAAACACAGGAAATAGTTAAGTGTTGACAAGGGTATGGAGAAAAAGAAACTCTCAGGTACCATTGGTGGGAATGTGAACTGGTGCAACCACTGTGGAAAACAGTATAGAGATTCCTCAAAAAATTAAAAATGGAACTATCCTACAATCTAGTAATCACATAATTAGGTATTTACCCAAAGAATATGAAAACACTAATTGGAAAAGATGCATGCACCCCTAGGTTTATTGCAGCATTATGTATAATAGCCATGATATAGCAAAAATTCAAGTATCCATCCATAGATGAATGAATAAAGAAGATGTGGCATATACATACAAGCTATAATAAAGAATGAAATCTTGCCATCTGCAACATGGATGTATCTAGAGGGTATAATGTTAAATGAAATAAGTCAGAGAAAGACAAATACCATACATCTCACTCATTTGTGGAATTTAAAAAGCAAAAAAAAAAATATGAACAACAACAAAAATAGACTCTTAAATGTAGAGAACACACTGGTGGTTGCCTGGATGAGGTGTATACAGGGGATGGGTGAAATAGGTGAGGGGGATTGAGAGTACATTTAACATGAGGAGCACTGATTAATATATAGAATTGTTAAATTTGCTATATAGTATACCTGAATAATATAACACTGTCCATTAATTATACTTGAATTAAAAAAACTTTTCAAAGATGAAATGATTTTGTGGGAGTTAAGCCTCCCAAAATAAAAAAAGTATGTAACATGATCATTTAGAAAGAGATGTAATCAACAGAGCATTTTTCTATTATGTTTTTGATACAATTCTCAGGTTTTAATTAGTAATTGAAAATACTGAATTTCAAAGAGTGTAGTCATTCTAGGAGTCTAAATAAAAAGAACATTTCAGGTTCGGATGGTGGGGCACTTTTGAATTCCATTTTGGTTGAGAATTTTGTTATTTTGTAATGAAATGTGTTGGGTTCTCATTTTTCTGGAGCAGTGATATGTTAGGAACATTAGAAAATGAGTAGTCATTGTGAAGTGAAACCAGATTATTCTGAACCATACTGTTTGCATGATATGAATAAGCTCTCTGAGGACAAATTCTGAATCAACTTTACATTCTTCCAAAGCCAGGCAATTTGTAAGAAGGGATTTAATAAATATTTGTCAAATGAGTGAATGAATAAATGAATTATTTAACCGATAAATGCAATAGCAAATCCTGGCCACCTTTAATAGCACTTTTCCAAAGTGCCAGAATTACAAGTTTACAAAGTTTGGAAGTAAGTTTAAAATATAGAATTGATTTCAGTACCTGAATTGCATGTTATAAAGAAAAGTAGCTAATGATGTGAAGGAACATTTTGTTATAACTGTAGCCCAGAATATAGCCATTTCCATTCCGGAGACAATGTCACAGGTCATATAAATACCATTTCATTTGTCCAGACATTGTTCTAGGTATTGTGGATGCAATAAACAAAATTCCTTCCTTAAAGAGTTTGTGGAGTTTAAGTAAAATCTCATGTGGCAAAAATTTTATGAATAAAAAAGTGGAATAAGAGAAATAGTGAGGCATATTTCAAATATGCTCTTAAGTCATTCTATTTATTTGATATTTGATTATATTTAAAATAAGGTATTTCAGAAAACTCATTTTTATAGATTATATGAATTGAGATCTGATGTAAAGAAGTAAGCCATTCAAGATGCCTAGGAAAAGTTTTCCAGGGAGAGAAAATAGTACATAGTAGGTAGAATTGCCTTGAGATAGAAGCTAAAGACTAGCAAAGAGGCAGTGTGTCTGGAAGGCAGTAAGTGAAAATAATAATAATAATAATAATATAGGAAATGAGGGCAGAGAAAAGTAGCAGGTAGTGGAAAGTGTGGGAGATTGAAATGGGAAACCATTTTAAAAAGTGAGTAGTTTTAAACAGTGGTGAGACCTGACATTTTGAAAGAATTACTCTTGTTATTGAGTGGAGAATAGTGTCTATGCCAGAGAATATCATGTGGAAGGAGAAATGCCAGTTGGAATTATTGCAGTAATCCAGAAAATAATCCAAATAAAATAATGTCTGGGACCATATTTGTTGGTTATAAGGTCATTTTTAGGATACATTTTGAGAGAAAAGAAAGATCTGTGCATGGGTTCGATGTAGGTATAAAAGAAAGATGTGACTCTAGAATCACTTCACGATTTTTGACATAAACCACTAGAAGAATGGGAATGTTGAAACCATGATGGGAAAAACTAGGGAAATATCAGATTGAATGGTAGCAGGGGTTGAAATGGAGAGTTCTGTTTGGAACATGGTACTTTTGAAATGCCTGTTAGACAAAAAGACATAGAGATGTCAGTAAGGCAGCTATAGGCTTCTGGATAAAGGAAGTGGTATTGTGGGGACATATACGTACATTTGGGATCCATTAGGTAGCATTTAAAGCCTGAAGACTACATGAGATTACTTGAGGATTAAGAATATATATATATATATACACACACACACACACACACAATGGAATATTACCCAGCCATTAGAAAGGACGAATCCCCACCATTTGCTTCGATGTGGATGAAACTAGAGGGTATTATAAGCTGAGTGAAGTAAGTCAATTGGAGAAAGACAATCATCATATGGTTTCACTCATATGGGGAATATAAGAAATAGTCAACGGGATTATAAGGAGAAGGAGGGGAACTGAGTGGGAAAAATTAGAGAGGGAGACAAACCATGAGAGACTCCTAACTCTGGGAAACACTCAAGGGGTAGTGGAAGGGGAGGTGGGTGCCGGATGGGGTAACTAACTGGGTGATGGGCCCTGAAGGGGGCCGTTGATGGGATGAGCACTGATATTATTATATCAGTTATATTATATGTTGGAAAGTCAAACTCCAGTAAAAACAAATGAAAAAATAAAAGAATAGATAAAAGAGAGAAGTAGCGCAACACTACTAGGTCCTAGGTCATGTTGAATGATGAAACAATTAGAATGAACAATTAGATACATGAAACAATTAGAACTATAATAAAAGCAGTTAATACCAGGGAAGCAAAATACAAATTTTTATATTTTAAGAACCAAGACACAATCCATTCAGTGATATAATTTTCCCCCCAAAGGAAGGCATTGGGATTACCTTTCGAGGTCTGACCCACCCAATTAGGCTATAACTCTATTTCCTTGAAATGTCTACCTATACAGTGTCCTTCTAATATTTCCCTTGCATTTGAGTCCTAAGAATTGTTAAGAACTAAAATATCAGCTCTTTTTTGAGATATTGAAGCTATGTAGAACAGTGGATCCAAAATCAGACAGGAGGTCGTCCTTAATGCAGCTTATTGATCATTGTGAAGTTTGGGGATCACAACTCTTGACTGTTAAGCCTCCTAAGGAACTAACGGTCTTGCTTGCTGGCAGAGTCAAGGATCCCCGGGCTCAACTACATCTTCCTAAGGCAGTATGTGCCTTCCTTCGTATACCCAAAGGGAGAAACAAACCTCTCTGACTTTTCTCCTCTCCTCCTACAGGATAAGAGACACTATGAAAATCACACCTAGCCCAAAGTATTAATTCTAACTCTACACTGGCTTTACTAAGAAAGAACATGAAAAAAACAGCTGTCAGGATTGAGTTGAACATAAGGAAGAGTGCTCGACAACAAGGGTTGTTACCCTGCTGAAATACATTATCATTTTCCAAAAATGTTAAACATTTGAAGAGGTTGTAGCCCTCCATTTTTCTTTCTAGGAGACTTTTAAAAAATCACAAAGTATTTCCAGTCTAGAAATGTTTTAGGTGTAATTTGAGTTGAAGGGCAGTGGCCGTTCTAAATTAATATCTTCCAAGGTCTCATCTAGTACATGATTTCATTATTTTGTTTCCTTGGGCAGTTTAACCTCATTTACCTTTGATGTGGCACAAGCTTTTCCCCTCTTTCATCGTATTTTCCAGATGACCGTGCAACCATTAGAGAGATGCATGGTATAAAGAATAAGAAGGAAAAAAAAAAAAACATAGCAAAGAAAGTCCACAAGGGAATACACCAAGTTAAACAAACAGATTTTGTTTCGTGTTATGAAAATCAAAACACTGCCTCTTTATCATGGTAGGTGGGGCAGCTAGGGATTTCTGTGGAAAATTACCTGTCCCCTGATCTTCTAAATCTAGATACAATTAGTCTTTTTTTTTTTTCTGGTTTGTTACAATATAAAAGGAAAATAAAATTACAATTGCTAAAGTACTTAGGACCCAAAGTATGCAAATATTACAGATTAAAACCTTGGAAATATACTTAGAATGTAGAACAACTCACTGTGCATCACTGATGAGATAACAGTGCTGCTTTTATGATTACAAATCATGAAATCATGACTAGTCAAGGAAAGCTCTATATTTTGGAGAAAGTATTTCATTACTTGAGACAAATGGAAATGGCTAAACAAGGATGGTCTTCCAGGATTTCAGATACTCTGAACTCAACTCAAATTTGTGAAATTTAGTTTTAAAAGAAACATTTACTAGGTTCGCAGATTGCCACTGTTGCTCACCCTCATTGTATATGGCTTTGTTAAAAATAAGAGCTATTTGAACCTTGTGGTTTTTGCCTTTTCTTTTAAAGAAGACTCTTTCTGCCAGAGTTTCTAAGGTTTATTTTTCTGCCTCATTACTTACTGCACCCAAGCTTTCCTAAGAACTTACAAATAACAAATGTTTACTATGTTTGGTGTACCCCATTCCAATTTTAGTTTTCATTTAATTTTCTTGGAGTATCATCCTACTCTTCAATTGTCAAGAACAGCATCTCAGAATTTGCAAAATTTGCCAAGGGATTCTGTGTTTGTCTTAAAATTAATCATTAGCATTAACTGACACAAGGAAATAGGCATTATCTTCTCTGTGTATATGCAGCATAGTCAGAGAGTATTCTGGACATATAGTGGAACTGTTTAAAGTATAAGCTATAGATTAGCTTTCTCGATCCATCTATCCACTCTTCCATAAGCCCTGAACTACTAAATTTGAAGCAGCAGAGTATCTTGGAAACATAGAAGAGTCATCACAGAGAGGCTGCTATTTGTGCAAGATCATGGGTAGTAGAGGTTTAGTACCCAAAAAGTTTTTTGCCAGTTTCTTTTACCTTTCCTGTTTTCCATCTATTTCATTCTATTTCCTTTCTTTCTAGGATCTATTTATATATCTGGGTATAATCTATTTATCCTGTGTAGTGTGCATTGTGTAAGCTAGCCTGGGAACCCAACAAATTCAGCATTATCTTTGGTACAGGATCTATAGAGGTAAAGCAATTGAATCCCTGGAGATTCTTCTACAGAACCTTGTGTGTTTGAGTGTGTGTTTGTGTGTGGGGGAGAGAAAGAGAGAGAGAGAGAGAAGAGAGGAAAGCAAGTGGAGAGAGGACAGCAAGAGCTGAGAGATTACTTTGGCTCTTTTTCAGCCTTTTTTCTTCATGTAAAGCCTCAAGGATATGAATTTCAAAGATATTTCACATAACTCTGAGGTGTAGGCCTCCCTAGAAGTCATTAGGAGGTTTCATTTTACAGATAAAGAATTCAGGGCCTGGCCAGTTCAGGTGACACTACCCATTAATAGCCGAGCTTGCATCTTATACGCACACTCCCTGATCTTTCAATCAATCACAATCCTTTCCGTCCACCCTAGCTTAAATCTAAAAAGTTCTTCCTCTATTAAGAGAAACATAAATCAAATATGAATGACTATAAAGTGCAGAAATATTAAAAGGGAGGAAAGATGAAGGGCAAGTACAAGTACAATTTAAAAGTTACCAAGTTTTCCTTATTTTTTCCATGTTTAACATTTTTAACTCTTTTATGAAGAAAAGCAAGATAAAAAAGCACATTGGTATGGTTAATGAATTGAACCTATTAACAACAATTATAAGATATACTGCCTATCACAATAGAATATTTTCAAAACAAATTGATAGTCCTTTAAAAAACAGTTGAGAAAGTCACCTAATAAGCTAAGATTAATGTGGCAATACCTATAATTTCGTGACTACTATCAGTGTGTAGGCCTTAGAATAACCACAGGAGGATGTGATGGATTTTCCTCAACACTGAATAAATGCTGTTTACATTAACTTGTACCAAATAAAGTTTCCTGATCCTAAACAACTGCCACCATTTTTTCATCCACATATATCACTTTATAGCCAAGGTTAAAATGCCTTCTGAGGTGCCCAATAGAGTATCTGACATTCAGCCAATCTTAGGGTCATGACTGTGGCATGGTTATTTTTTTATAAAACAACAAGAAGATTCATTCCTAGTTCCCAAAATATATTAGCATGGGAACCTCTAAGGAGCCATATCCAAGTGTGCCCATGATTCCTTATGGGCCTGTGGAGCAAGTACTTTTGCATGAATCAAGCAAACATACATCCTCAATAGTCCCAGGTTACTGGGAGGTACTTGAGGCACACATGCGCCCACCCCTCTGTACATAAAAGAAAATAAACTTTGATGAAGGTAGTTGTAGAAAAGGGACCTCTAGAAGGTGCCTTAGTTTCCTTTATAAGGACACTTCCGACCTTGTAGTTCCAGGATATGTGCATTGTGTAAACCCACTAAAGATAACAGCTTCTCCTTCCACCAATTTTGAAGTTTTAAACCTAAAATTTTACTATTTTGGGGGTTCCTGGGTGGCTCAGTCAGTTCAGCATCTGCCTTTGGCTCAGGTCATGAACCCAGGAGTCCTGGGATCAAACCCTTGTCAGGCTCCTTGCTCAGTGGGGAGTCTGCTTCTTCCACTCCTTCTGCCTCTCTACCTCTCTCCCCTGCTTGTACTCACTCTCTCTCGATCTCTCTCGATCTCTCAAAAAAAAAAAAAAAAAAAAAAAACCTCTTAAAAAAAAGACTTTCCTATTTTTCAAACTAGTCAACACCATCATCTATCATTATTTATAATCTCACAGTCTTGGCCTTGTACAATGTTTGATGGATAGCAAAGCTTGTTATGTCATAAACGAATACATTTTAGTTTACTATTTTCTTGAGTCTTATAAACTAATTTTTTTAAATTTTAATTCCAGTACAGTTATCATATAGTGTTAAATTACTTTCAGGTAAACAATATAGTGATACAATAATTCTATATGTTACTCAGTGCTCATCATGATAAGTGTAATCTTCATCGCCTTCACCCACCTCACCCATCCTCCACCCGCCTCCCCTCTGGTGACCATCTGTTCTCTACAGTTAAGAGTTTATTATTTGGACTTCTTTTTCCCCTTTATTTGTTTATTTTGTTTCTTAAATTCTACATCTGGCTAAAATCATATGGTATTTATCTTTTTCTATTTGACTTATTTTACTTAGCATTATACTCTAGATCCATCCATATTGATGCAAATGGCAAGTTTTCACTTTTTAATGGCTGAATAATATTCCTGTGTGTGTGTGTCTGTGTGTGTGTACGACATCTTCTTTATCCATTCATCTACCAGTGGACACTTGGGCTGCTTCGGTAGTTTGCCAATGGTAAATAATGCTGCAATAAACATAAGGGTACATTATGTCTTTTTAAAGTAGTGTTTTCATATTCTTTGGGTAAATACCCAGTAGTGCAATTACTGAATCATATGGTAAGTCTATTTTTAATTTTCTCAGGAACCTCCACACAGTTTTCTATAGTGGTTGCACCAGTTTGCATTCCCACCAACAGTACATGAAGGTTCCTTTATCTCCACATCCTTGTCAACACTTGTTTACTATAAATTAATTTTATCATTAATTCCCAAAAAGTGAAATGTTCAAATATCTTTAGGAAATAGCATTCATGATTGCTTTCCTTGTCAAGGTTTTTAAAGTTAGCCAACAATTTCATGACCATGGGTCACTGAAACTGATTTCTTTCAGATGATCTATAAAACCAATTACCATAACATATTTCTTTATGTAAAATAAGTTTGTCTGAACTAAATTATTTATCCATTATGCTAAAAAGCAGAGGGTTCATTTTCTTGGTTCCTTTTTTAAACAAAAAAATCAGGTAATATATGACATTATTATTAAAATCTCATCCGCTATTATTTGCTTTAGACAGGAGAAGGAAAGCAACAGCCCTTGGGCCAAATCCAGCCTGCCACCTGTTTTTGTAAATAAAGTTTTATTGGAATACAGCTATGCTCATCCATTTATGTATTCTACATGGCTAATTGTGCACTCCTATAGCAGAGCGGAGTAATTGGGATGGAGATCTCATGTCCTGCAAAGTCAAAAATGTTTACTTTCTGAACTGTTACAAAAAAGTTTTCCCAGCTTAGCCTCAAGCTGTAGTTTGATGGGGAGATAGCTTCTATAAATCCTCTAGGAGTTTCCGGTTACATATGCTGGTCAAAAAAATGTCATTCTTGGTATTTCAAAAACAGAGGGATCTGAAATCCTAACCAAACTCTCTAAGGCCATGGTGTATGTGGAGAAGTAGTCTCTCTTAAATCCAACATTATTATGCAGAGTCAGCTTGCCCATCTTTAGAAAAAAGATTTAATGTGATTTTATCTTCAATTCCATGAGGATATATCATTTACTTATAGTTGGTTTTTCCACCACCCTTTCGGTTCCTGCCATAGTATTTATACAGTTACCTATGGTCTATGTGAGAGACACTGTGTCTGTTAAATGAAAAACACTTTTTTCCTGATTAATTTTTAATATATCAGTTTCTTTGATTACCCTGAAAACTATCCCTACTTTCAATCCATAACTTTAGTAGGACATTACTCAAGGTTTCACTGTTATTTCTATGTGTTATCTTCTATTTTACTCTTCAATTCACAGTCACTTTCTTTTTTCATGTCAAACATGGTCTTCCTCAATACAGTGATGTTTATCCTTTGCATAGTTAATTCCACCTGAGTAGAAGAGATAAAACATAGCAGTCCTGGTCTGTAAGCAAGTTGTCTTGGAGGTCTCATGGACTCAGAAAACAAAAAAATCTCTTAATTGGTCTCTGGAGCTTTGATTTTTATTAACTATTTTAAACAAACCTTTTCTATTGAAAAGAGACCCAGAAACAAAGTACAATATTGGTTATTTCGATAATATTAATCATTGTAAATATCAGGCCAGTTCCACCTGGACCTGTCACTAATGATAAGGTAAGGGATGATGTAGGTAAATAGGGAACAATCACCTACATCAAAGAAATCTTGCTGAATCTGATACATACAGGTAAAAGAGGTATCAAAGTCTATGATAGTAATTAGGGAGACACACTTACAAATGTCCCAAATACAGGATTATAAGCTTCTTAAGGGAATGAAGCTAATATATCAATCCCTTCTAGTTCTCTTAGTAGTGAACTAAGTTCACTTACTAAGAATGCAGTAAATGCTAAGAGTTGACTGACAGAAATCCTGTAGGACAGTAAGTCTTTCTCAGGAGCTGAACAACAAAAATTAAAAGTGCTATTTTAAGTCCTTTATAAGTATCACTGAACACTCATTCTTTTTTCTAGCACTGAGAATACCTTGTGTGTTTAATTTTAAGAAAAAGTAAATGATCATTCATTTTTCTAATCTCTAATGATGCAAACGTAGAGAAATTGAACAATCCTAAATTCACTTTTTATAGAAGAGTATACCATTTTAGGTAAAAGTAAGGTAGTGTCAGATTACAGAGGACCTTGAACAACAGGCTTAGGTGTTTGGTCTTCCAGAGGCAATGGAAGCATTTTAAGCAAGGCATTTAATTTCATAAATTAATTTGGAAACACTTGTTAGGAGAGAAAACAAGGGGGGAAGAGATGCCATGAAGAGGCCTGGCTGCTATGTTAACAGAGTAGTGAAGAACCGAGCTTATAATATCAAGCCAACACAGTGGATAGAGTAAGTGAAAGATATTCAAAAAAGAAGTTGGTTCAAGTAAGTAAATCTAAAAGCCCTCATTTTATCCATCTTATATTCATTTAAATGTGCTGACAAGTGTGAGGAGAGGTAGAAAAAATGTGTTAAGAGAGCTCATGAGATAAGAAAGAATTTATCCAAGGATGACAGTGAATTTTTGGTTGGCTACAAAATGTTTTGCCAAGAAGAAATCATCATTTTTCTAAATTTCAAAATGGGTTTTGATATATTTATTGAATTCAATATTATATATGCAGATATATATTACATACATATAGTATATGTATATTATATATATATTATACAACACACATATAATCTGGGACTATAATAAAGTTGCCTATATACTAAAATTTTTATATTAAGTTAGTATCTTATTTTAGGGTGCTATAAAAATATGAAAAGATGATTGGCTTATAAACAACCGAAATTTATTTCTTATAGTTCTGGATGGTAGAAATTCTAGATTAGGGTGCTAGCATGGTTGGAGTCTGGTGAGAACCTTTTGAGCTGCAGACTCTCCATGTATCCTTACATGAAAGAAAGGAGGCCAGAGAGCTAATCACCTAATTATTTCCCAAAGGCCCCATCTCTTAATGCCATCATATTGGAGATTAGGATTTTCAACATATGAATTTGAGGGGGACACAAACATTTATTCCATAACTGTTAAAAAAAATGAAGTACTTGTTTTCTATAACCAACTGTGTTTGGTTAATACTTATTATCTATTGCCTATGATAGTGACCTGATTATCAATTTAAATGAGATGATTGAATGTGTATAGACCTCTTTTGTTATAGGTGTTTAAAATTTGCTAAGTAGCTTCTAAATCAGCCTTGTTTGCAACACACTAGTTCTTCAATAAAATGGCACAGTTCTAGGTGAAGTTCGTGAATCACCAACTTTACAGTCTTAATGAATCTCTCCTCCTTAGAGCATTATCTCTCTTTGTTTCATCTTCTTAAATATCATCAGTTTATTTGCAGCAGATTCTAATGCATAATATAAACGAAAAGTGTCAGTCTACAGTGCCCAGGTTTTAACTGCAGAAAAGGGGGATTGCTTCTTTTTCTTGGGGCCTTGCTCTCAGCAATGTCTTGCTTCTGCCCTCATGCTCTGTATCCCAGTGACCCTTCATCCTTCTTCTGGGTGACTTTTGTCTTCAGTAAGTTTTTGGAAATATTCAGGAACACCTCCCTTCCTTGATTCTTCGGGTACTCTCTGCCCAGATCACATTTCCCTTCCTTCCTGTGGATCACACCATATCTGACTTTAGGGGACCCAATGAACCCCTTACATATCATAAATAGTGTATAGAAAAATAAAGCTTTCTCAGCATTTAAATAAATTTTATTAGGCTTTATTTGAACATAAAGGAACAAGAGAGAGAGGCAGAGACACAGGCAGAGGGAGAAGCAGGGTCCATGCAGGGAGCCCGACGTGGGACTCAATCCCAGGACCCCAGGATCATGCCCTAGGCCAAAGGCAGACACCGCTGAGTCACCCAGGCATCCCTGAAAAATATGTTTCAATAAAAACAAAATATAAGGGCAATAAATGGATTTTAAGATTTCAGATCTGAATAATTACCTAAAAAGGGACTTAGCTTGGCTAAAGAAGTTGTTGGTTTTGCTCATCTCAAAGATTTTAATGTAGAGGAATACACAGTTGGCCAAAACACTCAAATAGCAGTTCCAAAGTTTGTTTTGGTTTAACAATGAGGATTTGGGTCTTCAGGCCATCTCTCATAACCTATGTTAGATTTTCATCTCTAGGCAGAGATCCTGCAGTTGTTCCTTTCTATCGTTAGGTTAGTTTGTACTTTGCATGGCCTTGACCTTAGTGATCTCTATTTCTCTAAAACCAAACTATCTCCTCTTCTGTGTTTCTCTATACTTGGAATCCTGACTCATTGTTCTTTTTCCTATTTAATTTACCTAACCACTGATGGGACTGGTCCTACTCTATAGAATAGCCAGGGGCAAATACTTCTACTTTGAAAGAGCCTTGTCACCTGCAAGATGGAGCAACTTCCTTTCTTGAGGGTAAATCCACCTCACATTATCTTCTTATATTTCCACCCTTTCTTCTGTTACTGAGTCCCTGTCCAATGCAAAAACTTGAGTCCTACGAACTAGATACTATGACCATGTGCATAAACTAATGTGTGGCACCTGTCCTCAAGGTATTTATAATACAATGAGAAGAATCACTGAGTAGTTAAAATTGCTGATGGGTTTAATGTCTTTCTGACCACCATGTTTTAGTGTCCTATCTGAATAGCCCCTATTATCCATCTTTGCCTACAAAGCAGAAATGATTGACATTTTTGTCCAGTTAATCATTAGGTCTTTCTTGGCCCAGGTTACCTGCTCCTAATATTTCTGAGCAAGGATTTCCTTCGCTGAATCTGCTCTCAATCATCTCTAGTGGTGTGACTGTCCAGTATCCCATCACCATATATGTACAGTATCAAAGTTATTTTGATAATTTTAATAAGGTTAACCTAACTTCACTTAAATTCTAGATTCTAGAGGAATGAGAGTCAAAATTTTTCATATGAAGAAAAGTAAGGTCATAAAACCAAGGATCCTAGAATTACTGACCAAACTTTAATATGCTTATATTTGAAAGTAAATATTAGCCACCTTTGCACAGGAAGAAGAAAAATGCTATAATATGAAATTAAACCAAAAGCAAAAAGGCATTATTATTCCTGATAGTTTTTAAATAGTGTTCACTTTCTGCAACAGTCAAAACTTTAACTTATTGCCCATCAAAGAAGTCTTAAAGCTATGAGATTTTATGTCATTTATGCCCAGGGGTTGATTGTCCTCTGTGCTATCTTTTCAAGGACTGCTTTTATTTTCTGTTTTAATCTCAATATTATATTTCCATTCCATACATATTCTGAGAGGTCATAAGTCACCAACACCTTTTATGCAAATCAAATAAAAATGTACAGGATGTTTGGTTTTTATTTCTAAAAGTTGATTCACATCTGTTCCTTGCTGCAGTCTGCACATGCAGATGCTTAAAAAGTCCAATTCTTTGGCCTTGGCATCCTAACTCCAGTAAGCATTTTTTTTTCTTTAGAAGGCAGAGGTCACGCTATCCTCCTTTATTGTGTTTAACAGTAAGTAACCAGAGCATAGTGTTCTCTCAGAACCTAGTATTGCTCCTACATTTTGGCATGTATTATGAAGATTTGGTATGTCTTTAGTTATATTAAGGAAGCAACACAAAAGTTTTTTGTTATTGTCCATTTGGACATCTTACTGAATTTCACAGTTCTCATATGCAGATGCTGTAGTACCAACATTTTATTGGTTAATAAATGCTGGTTAATTTTTTTGGTTAATTTGGTTTTATTGGTTAATTAATGCTGTAGCACCAACATTTTATTACTATTTAGGATCTATTCATCAGATTTAAGATACTGTAGCCAAGTTCCCTACCCCTTTTTCTACCCATAATTAATGTTTCTCTATGCTCAAAGTATTTAAAAGGCTTATTTTTAATCCTAACACCTAGAAAATAACTCCTATATAGTGTACCCACAGAATATACAATAAAGTATGGTGGTCAAGAGCATGGTTTTGGGAGACAGATTGACTGCATTGAAAACTTACCACTGTTCTCTACAAAATATGTGACCTTGGGCAAGCCAATCGACCTCTCCAGTTTCTTCCTTGATAGCACCATCTCGCATGTTTATTATTTACATTAACCAAGGTGATGACTATAAAATCACTTAGGGCTTGGTACTTACTAGGTGCTCCATACATAATAACTATACTTGTTACTAATCATAGCCAGGATCATGATCTCAAAACATGATCCCCACGGCTCTCCTTACCACCTAAAGTATCTCCTTTATAATAACTCTTAGTATTAAGACACTGTCTTGAGAAAGGCACTGAACAGTAGTACAACATCACCCAACTAGTTTGGTTATAATAACTGATTTTGCCTCACTTTAAAATGTGGCCACAGTAGCCACCCCCTTCTACACGGTCACGCTGAGTTAATACCTGTGCCTGGAATTGGGCTGCAACCTCAACCACACCTGCCACCTGCCAGCGCCCCTGGACCACGGACCCCTGCAAAGTGAGTGAGCTTCAGACCTTCGTGAAAATGTGTAAGCAGGGTCTGAGCGTTGTGCACACCGAGGAAATGTGCTTCCTGTGGGAGTGGTGGAGAGCATGAGGAGGGGGCGGTAAAATACCACCTTCTACTCATAAAACTCAATCAGAAGACAGTATCAAGGAAGAAAACACAGTAAGAAGGTGGAGGAAAACATAAAGACAGACGAACCATCATGTGAGGAAAGTGATCTAGAAATTGACAATGAAGGTATAATTGAACCAGACACTGATGCCCCTCAAGAAATGAGAAAGGAAAATGTAGAGATAACCAGAGAAATGATGGATCAGGCAAATGATAAAAAAGTGGCTGCCATTGATGCCCTAAATGATGGTGAACTACAGAAAGCCATTGACTTATTCACAAATGCCATCAAACTGATCCTCGCTTAGCCATTTTGTACGCCAAGAGGGCCAGCATCTTCATCAAATTACAGAAGCCAAATGCTGCCATTCAAGACTGTGACAGAGCTATTGAAATAAATCCTGACTCACCAATTCAGCTCAGCCTTACAAGTGGCGGGGGAAAGCACACAGACTTCTGGGTCATTGGGAAGAAGCAGCACATGATCTTGCCCTTGCTTGTAAACTGGATTGTGTTGAAGATGCTAGTGCAATGCTGAAAGAAGTTCAACCCAGTGCCCAGAAAATTGCTGAACATGGAAGGAAGTATAAATGAAAACGTGAAGAGTGAGAGGTCAAAGAAAGAATAGAAAGGGTTAAGAAGGCCCAGGAAGAACATGAAAGAGCCCAGAGGGAGGAAGAAGCCAGAGGGCAATCAGGAGCTCAGTATGGCTCTTTGCCAGGTTTTCCCAGGTGGCTTTGGGCGGGGGATGCCTAGTAATTTTCCTAGAGGAATGCCTGGAATGGCAGGAGTGCCTGGGCTCAATGAAATTCTTAGTGACCCAGAGGTTCTTGCAGCCATGCAGGATCCAGAAGTTATGGTGGCCTTCCAGGATGTAGCCCAGAACCCAGCAAATATGTCAAAATATCAGAGCAACCCAAAGGTTATGAATCTCATCAGTAAATTGTCAGCTAAATTTGGAGGTCAAGCATAATGCCCTTCTGACAAATAAAGCCCTTGCTGAAGGAAAAGCAACTTCGATGTCACAATAATACAATGGATGTCACAATAATACAAACCAGTGTACCTCTGACCTTCTCAAGAAGAAAGCTGGGGTGCTGTGAAGAGAAACCCTACCCCTCTGCCCCGCATGCAACTGAAACATTCTACAGTGGTTTGCCATTAGGGTATTCATTCAGATAATGTTTTCCTACTAGGAATTACAAACTTTAAACACTTTTTAAACCTTAAAAATATTTAAAAACATTAAAAGGGTGTGTTAGTCCCTACATTTTTCTTTACTAATCATTTCAGTTTTTTTCCCTTTGGATTATTTGGGCAAGGAAGCTACTTCAGTGTGGAAGGTTTATTATTGCCCAGTTTGAGTGAAATAAAGGTTTATTAACGAGAGGCAAATATAACATTTAAATAGATGAAGTTTGAGTTGGAGATATGGTTACTGAGGTATTTTGACTTGTCTTTCTCAAGGTTTTATTTTTTAAACATGATTTATTTGGATAGAACCATTGGGACCACCAATATTGCAGTAGGACCTGGGTAGGGACCAGAAGTGCTTGGCAGGGCAGCAACCTTACTCCTTTTAAGGGTCCTGCGCACCCTTGTGCAGATGCATTTAAATCTTACACTGTGTTGAAGGGATGGTTTTTATAATGCTTCAGTAGCGTTGGATTCCTTTGCTGTGTTCCTGTCTGATACAGAAAATAAATGTTTTGCATTATTTCCACATAAAATAAATAAAATAAATAAAAAAAAACAAAAATAAATAAATAAATAAATAAATAAATAAAATAAAATAAAATAAATAAAATAAAAATGTGTGGCCACAGAATCGTGAAAATAAAAAGCACAGAAACATTTCTGATTAAGAGATGAAGTTGAAGGATATTGAAAATTGAGAACATGGAGTCATGTTAACATTAATAGATGTTATTATTTTCATGATGTAGATAAGTTCAAAGGATTATCTACCAAATTGCCATAAGCAGTAAAATTTGGATGATATATGCCCCCAAATGAGAAATACTTAACTGTAATCCTGGCTCAGTGTAATACTTGCAGTATAACCCGAGGATGGGGAAACAGCCTGAGTAGCACTGTAAAAAGTCAATAGCATAGCTTTTCCTGTGCAGGGTTTTAGGAAACCACACATATGAAAGTACAAGACTGTGGAAATGTGTAAGATAGTGCATGACATATTGTGCTTGTTCAACAAGTGCCAGTTTCCATCTAACACTAAACTCCATACTCTTCTTGCTATCCCATGGGAAGACACACCATTACTGAATCATTTGTACTTCTAAGTTGAATAAAGAGCTGGTCTTCTTGCTTTCTCCCCTAAATCTGGGACTTTTTTCCTTTCTCTGTTTATCCATTCATTCATCTGTCCTACTCATTCTTCATCCACTTATGAATGTCCTGTTTACAAAACTGCATTACATTCCTCTTTCTTCAGCTTTTTCTTTTCAGTCAAAATACCTAGCAGTTAAAAAAAGTTTTTTGAAAAAAATAACAAAATAATTAAAAAGTGGCTGTGGGCATAAAGATTGATTTTCAAAGTCTGGGGCTTCTAATTACTACCAGAATGTTTGGCTGCTACTACACACTCCCTAGAGAAAGCTGGCTCTTCTTGAAAATGTTAGAACAGTCAACCCACCAATCGATTCTAAAATGCTTTATGCATTTATGAAATATAATCCAACTAAAGTGGCATATGTAATAGATAGGACTGGTTAGACTGTAAGAGCAGATACCTAAGTTTCAACAGCTTAAAACAGTAGACATACTTGGGCAGGTATTCTGGGGAGCAGAAAAATTCTACTCCTAGTGGTTATTAAGGATGGAGAGCAGTTCGTGCCCACCCAGAAATGCCAAAAACAAACAACAAAACAAAACAAAACAAAAAAAAGGATGGACAGGTGCCATCTTGTTGTTCCACCATCCCACAGAGCCATGTCATAATGAATATCCAGCCAGAGAAATAGCAAGTCGCAATCATGGAGGAGTCACACAATATTTCACCATAGCCTTGGTCTAACAGTAAGCACATCCCATTTGCTCATAATGATTGGCAAGACATAGTCATAGACACACGTAGCTACAAGGGAGGTGCCTAGTGCCAATTTACTGGAGGATAAAGCAGGATGGACTTCAGTGAACAGTGAGCGATCACTGCCACGCGTATCAAAGAGAAGCTATAGTTCAACTGTATTTTTATTTACTCTAAAACAACAACTTGTTAGTCTGCTGATACTTATCCCATTTTGCTGAAGAATCCCTCAAGGAATAGTAATTTATTTTGCCTCTTCACCAATGGATAACATGTTATTTGGCAGTGTGGGTGGCATTAGTTGTAGAAGGGGGATGATCTTTCTTAATGTAATTTTAAATAACAGACCCAATTTAGTGCAGCACCAGCAAAGTATTCAATTAAAAACACATTATTAAAATAAAAATTAATGTTCTGTTGCCGAACTGCTTGGCTGAATGCACCAATTAAAAGTTTTCTTATCTTCCTGACCTCTTCTCCAATCTCTTTGGGAAAGAGAAAAGACATACACATAAACACACACAACTTTCCGACCAAATAAATTGAGGTTAATGATGAACTCTGTCCCTGAAATACTATAATCTTAATATTACCTACAGCATTTGACACATGTTGTATGGCAAATAATTGTTTAAAAAAACACATAATACAAATCCCCAGAAGAAATCCTCACACAGGTAGCACTTATTTTGGCTTAAGAGCTCTGTGGATTGAGGCGTATGCTCGCCTAGGCCTGCAGGTCACCTGAGCCTTCCACAGTGCCTGCTTCCCAAAGGCTTTGTCCTTCCATTTCTGGATCTTTCTCATCTGCAAGGAGTACCCACATGCTCAAGAGGGATGGCTAGAACCTGATCCTGAGGTGGTCATCTACTGGTCCCAGTGTTAGGCATCCTTCCTAGGGCTGCAGACCTTAATGCACAGATGATCCAGGAGCCGGTCGATTGGCTTGTCCGTATAGAACATGAGAATGAGCTCCATAATTGGACTCAGGTCCAGCTACTTGACTCTCTTCTCAGTGAAGCCTAGCTGGGAGGACTCCAGAATCATCCGGTCCTCTGAGGGCTATTTGAGTACAGAGTCCTCCATGGAACTCAAGTGGGCCTGCGATGTCGTCCTTCAGCTATGCATGATGCATCCTCGAGACTGTGCAGGCATCATGGGGAAGCAGTAATTAAGGGTCTGTTGCATTTTCTCCTATATAGACATTCTCTTCTTCACTTTTTGCTTGCAGGATATTTCATATCTAGGGTCCGCTGATACCACCTGCATATAAATTTGCTCTACCAAATTCCCTTTCACCTCTTGGGAACACTACTAGAGTGTGTGTTTTAGCATTCCTCCACCTTCAGGCAGTTTCTTTCTCCTCAAGATCTATTTGTGGATGAAGGAAATCTAGGATTTTGTGAAGCAACAAGTTTTTCAGGTAGATCCAGCTCCCATTTCCCTTCTTCCTTTAATCTTTTATCTTGCAGTGAGTTAACCTTTCTATTCTAGTGGAACACTCTGTCAAGCTCATCTGTAAAGGTTTATATTCAGACGAACAGTGATTGTACCCTCAGTGTTGTACAGCACTGAGAATACACAGACGATCACGGCAATTGCTGTGGAGTTGCAAACCAGTTTTCTCATTTGTGTGTATTTGCACATGCTGATTGATACACGTTTTGTGAATGCACTGAAGTCAAGTCTCCCTTGCTTTCCAAGAACTCTAGGCCCTCCAAAAAACCAAATGGCCAGAGTGATACCTCTTTGAACTAGATTTAAAATGCGGCAAGTGGAGTCATAACCTCAATTTCTAAATTAATCCTATATGATATGCTTTGTGATGGGGAATCAGGAGGTGAGAAGACGTTAAAATTTTTTAAAACGGCAGATGCAGACAGCTATCAGGAATGGTCTCTTGTCACATCACAGTTTAGAAATTAAAATCCATAGGTTCATAGGAAATTTTGTCTGGAAAGAGCCAATGATATTACACATAAACACAGGTGCGTACACAAACATACACACCATGTGTACAAACCCAACATATACACACCTGGATACAAAGACACCTAAGTACTAAAACACAGTGTGCATCTATATAGTCCAATTAGAAAGAAACTGGGACAAAAACTAGATGAAGAGGTCGTCATGGGTAATCTAGAGGCTGTATTCTGAAGCTCCTTCATTTTTCCAGACTTAAAACTGGGCAGATGTCTCCTGGACAGTAATTTTCATTGAAGCCACAGCCTAGAGAACATAGTCTTTCATTCTAGGAAACTTCCACATGTGGTGCAGAAGTAGCATTCTGTTACAGGTAGCTGCTGTGCCACCAGAGGCCAGGAATGCTTCCTGGTAAGTCTCCCTGGCACCACAGGACACCTTTCAGTCCCTAAACAAACCTACCCAGCCTGGACCAATGGTTTCAACAGCATTCCGTTTCTCTATTTGCCCATTTGTAAAGAGTTAAAGTATACCTCTCTCAGGGGGTGGCTCGATGATGTAACTCAACATTGAATTGCCTTAAGTGAATGCACCTTCCTCCTAATACTTATTGAAATATAAAAAGAAAAACTCCGTATAAAGGTTTTATTTATGAAGAGTTTATTTTTGAATATGGTTTCTATCAGACTGTGGATAAACAATGACTCTTGAAAAAAAAAAAAAAGAGCTGTATGAACAGATTGCTCTCCCAGTGGGAATGAACTCCAAATATCAGGGAGAGGGATGACCTAGAATCTTGAAAAGCTGAAACATTCCCAGGAGGAGGCAACCTCTCAGGTATTTTTCTTCTAGTCTTTGCATAGCTTCTCATCCCTGAGAAGTGCACAGTAATGAAATAGGTCAGCATGTGGAGAGATATTAAAGAGGTGTTATCTGCCCTGTGAATCATGTCATTCACTGCTTTATGTTCCCCTAGAAATGGAGGAGAAGCAAGAACTCATTAGAGCAAATCAGGCCCAAATTTACAAGCATGTTTTGACTCTCTTGTGATGGATTCAGCCTGGAGCTCTGCTTTAGGTTGGCAGGATGATAGAGGTCAGGGCTGTGGAATGGCAAAGGGGAATCAGCATGCACCTGCTCTTTTTTAAATATTGTTTATAATTCACCCATGCTTCAGATGTCTGTCTTTTCATTACACATAATATTGGGTAAGTGTTGTCTGGGATAAAATCAAGCCCGAGTTGCAGGTACTGCTTTCAGGGAGCTGGCAGGCAGGAAGGGACAAGGAGAAATGTTAATGTTCACATTTAATTTGAAGGCGTATGTGAGTTATAGTTGTGTATATATCTGACTCAGCCTCTGACATTTATCCAAGGGCTTGCTATATGAGGCACAGTACATGGATTATCTCATTTCATTCTCACAAAAATCCAATGAAATGATTATATACTTGGTTCCATTTTGCAGATAAGGAAGCTAAAGTAATGAGCTAAGGTCACATACATTCTGCATGTAATCGCTTCAAACTTTTATGTGTTTTGGGCACAGTTGTCAGAGAAACCTTCTTAATGCTGCTTTGATCTGTATTTCACTCCTTATTGACTTTTCCCAGTGATTCCCACTGTCTACATAATAAAGCTGTGACGGATTGGAGACCCTAGGATCAGAGCCCTATCTGTTGCTTTTACCTCTACTCTAACAGGAACCAGCTGTTTTTGCCTTTCTCTTGCTGTTTCTTCACATAAATTAAACTTTCCAGTGTCTGAGCTTGCTCTCACCTTGTGAGTTCCTTACCTTCTGGGTACTTGGGATCTAATTTTCCCCTGACACAGGGAAGAAAGGTCAGTCAGCATGGCTGTGTCTCTGCCATGGCACTTACCGTTTGTTCAGCTTTTATACTGGGCTGTCCTCCTCTGACATCTGTACCTGAACCAGTTGTCTACAAGCCATCTTTCCAAGTTGGCTGCCCCTATTCGTTTTCTAGGGGCACCATAACAAGGTACCACAAACTGAGTGGCTTAAACAACAGCAATATATTATCTTACAGATTTGGAGGCTAGAATTATGAGATCAATCAGCAGGGTTGGTTCCTTCTAATGGCTGTAAGGGAGAAGCTGCCCCATGCTTCTCCCATAGCTTCTGGTGATTTGCTGGAAGTCTCTGGCATTCCTTGACTTGTGGAAGCATCACCTCAATCACATGAGGATACCCTTGTGTGTACATGTGAATCAAATCCCCACTTTTTATAAGGATACCTGTGTAGAAGAGCTGAAAACAATGACTCTGTCTCTGACTCTCCATCTTGTTCATGCCTAAAGAATGACTTTCCTTGTAGCTGCATGTTCCAGGCTCCTAGGAGGTTAATGTATGCCTGAATCTGAATGTAGGATGGCTTGTTCTGATCTTCCCTAAAGTGGCACACAGAAGGCTGTACTTTAGATAAGCTGCACAGAAGGCCCCATTTAGATACCAGTAGAGAGCCTCTGGCTCACAGATGGTGCCACTTTAGATAACTACCCTTTGACCTTGCTATCATGCAGCTCGTTCTATAAAAGCTGGGGATTAATGTCTGGACTGGGAGAGAATGGGGTAGAAAGGAACTATGCAGTTGCCATGAATAGTCCTCTGCTCAGTTCTCCCTGTGAGTAAGTTACCCTGAATAAAACTCTGTAAATGGTATAGAGTGGCTTGTGTCATTTTTCAGTCTCAAAGTGCCTTCTTGGTCTGGAGTATACTTTCCTGTCCCTCCTCTACCCTCTAACATCTGTCATGTTGGATTAGGGTGATGACCTCATCCAACTAATTATATCTGCAAGGACCCTATTCACAAATAAGGTTATATCTAAAGTACTAGGGGTTAGACCTTGAACATACAAATTTGGGCGGGGGGACACATTTCTACTCATAATACTGGCTGTTATGGCTCCCTTTGATTTACTCTGCAACTACTGAGTCCTACATTTTTATACATTGCTTGCAACATCTGGTAAACTCTGAATCACGATAGGCATTTGGAAGATGAAAGCACTTAGAAAAAGTGTGAGTCAAGTCTGATAGTCCCCATCCAAGCAACTGCTTCACAACTCAAAGCTCAGTAGAAAACAGAGAGCATTTTAAGCCACAATTATTGGGGAAGGGGTGCTTTGCAAAATTATTTTTTGTTGTGGTGGTGGGGTTTTTTGGCATCTTAATTATGAACTTGATGCATTGGGCCCTATAACTGTCTGCAGAGTTATAGCTTAATCATATATGATGAAGTATGGCTCAATAGTAGAGCTGGAACCAAGGAAAATGTCATTAAATCTTTCCAAATGTCATCAAGACAGTTTTTTTTGGATCAAATTAGATGGATTAAATGTTTCCTTCCTGCATCTGGAACAAAAGTGCAAATATAGCTTATCAGCGTCTCTTTGAATTACCATGTAATTCTACAAACACATCACTTTACCCATGTAACCCATCATAGGGCATTCACAATAACATTAGGACTTCGTAGTGACTACAAATTTGGCCTGTTAAACCAATGAGATATTTTTAGCTTTTGGCGGATGTCATTGTGACTGTGTGTAAGAATTGCTTTGTCCTTCTACATTTCAAACCATTTTAAAGGTTAAATAGAGACAGACCTATTTTTGAGCCAAGGTTCAGAAAACATTTTAAAAGATTGTTTTGAAAAAAAAAAAAAGATTGTTTTGAGGTTTTGTATCTAAGTTGTACAAATGTGCTCTGATCCTTATTCCAAAAGGAAATCCATTCAGTACTTACTAGCAATTAAAAAGAAAGAGAATATTTTAAAATGCCAAAGGAATAAAAAACAGAGGAAAGAATGAGAGTTTTGTCTTTAGAGTAAGTATGTTCAGATTAGAAAGTAAAAGTTAAAAGTTTGTAGGTAATTGGTAGAGAATAAGGACTAAGTAGCCTTTTAACTACTTCTTAAATTCTAACCTTTTCTATTTATTTCCCTGCTCTGTTACTTGCTATCAAACTATGGAAAATACTTGAACTTTTAGGAGAGCCAACTCAAGCCAATCCCTCATTCACCTGTAGAAACTCACTAAAATTGTTGGTTAAAATCCTAAAAAGAACTAGCTAACTTGTTTTGAACATAATATAATATTCAAAATATATTTTGAAAATTGCCAGTATCTTGGATTTAGACCCCATTTTCCCCCCATGAGTACCAGTTGTTTTATTCAGAGCTGCCCAATACTTTATTAAATTTAGCTGAAGTTGGTCTACAGTGCAGTTTGGGAGATTTTGACATTTGCTGTCAGAGATTTAAGGTGTCACTATGACAGGGACATGAAAAGTTGGCAACACAGACAGAAATAGGCAGTGGCTTTTAAGCTTTTGTGTCAAAAGAAACCAGGCTAATAATATTGGAATATAATGGGTATGAGAAGAGGATTAGGAGAAAGGAGCTCATAGCATAAGTATATAAGGACACCATGGAAAAATGACAAAGAGCACAGGAATCTCCACAGAACAAGACAGGATGCAAGTCTTAGAGGAATACATAAAGGAGATAGCATGGGACTTTATGGAAAAATGGCTGAGACTGTTATAATTTTAAAACTTTTCATACATTCAATTAATAATGAAAAGATTAGGGTGTCTGGGTGGCTCAGTAGGTTAAGCATCTGCCTTCAGCTCAGGTCAAGATCCCTGGACCCTGGGATTGATCAAATTCCCCATTGGGCTCCCTGCTCAGCAAGGAATCTGCTCCTCCCTCTCCCTCCTCCTCTAAATTTCCTCCTGCTTGTGCTCTCTCTCGCTCATGCTCTCAAATAAATAAAATATTTGGGGAAAAAATGAAAAGATTAGAGGACTGTTTACAATTATAGGAAAGTAATTAAGTAGTATATGTCTCCCAAGGGGCAAAGAGTCTTTTTAGAATATAGAGAGATGGGCTGCTTAGAGGTCATTTAAAGCTTTTCAATCACAGAAGAGAAGGGAGAAAACAAGGAAAAATTCGGGATTGGTAAATGCCAAGAGAAAGATGAAGAAAAGGAGATAAAAATTTCCCAAAGGCATGTTTTAGTCAGGGAAAAAGGTCATTTTCTTAAGCAACTTTTCATAACTTTGTACTACAATTCAGGATTTTTAAAATAATTGTTAATTATTGAAGATTCTTTGGGGCAGGTTTTGTGTCCTTTCTACCAAATTTTATTATCTTGTATTATATTTTGTACTAAATATTTAATAAGTCAAGTTCTTTAATATTGATTTTTTCTTAGATTTCTCACCTATAAATGTAGACAATACTAATAACTAGCTCTTAGTGTTGATGGAATGGGTTGTTAAAGAAGCTTCAACACAATAAATACTCATTGAGGAATAGGAATAGCTGTTACTCTCTGTTACAATGAAATAACTTTTATATGAATTAAATAAACAAAACATATTGCCTCCATGTTCCAAACTGAATGTATGTGTGTGTGTGTGTGTGTTGGCATCATTTGTATTTTGGGTTTTCTGAGGATGCAATGAAAACATTTTAAATCTGTACTTTAAAATTTTTATGCAGTATCTTGTCTAAAAATGATTTTCTAACTGTCATCTTTTGTGTATGTTAAAGGCTATTTTAGAATGCAGTTTATATAAAAGTAGTTTGAAAAGGCCTCTGTAGGAATATGATTCTAAGAAATGTAAGGCAATAGACACACATGTCCACATGCAGGTGCTCATGCACACACACAGAGCAGAAACTATTTAGTAAAATATCTCACCACTAGAAAAATCTTTTTACCTTTAAATATTTTTTAATCTATTTTTAAAACATCTATTTGAACAGTGGGAAAAATCCACTTTTTCGATTGGCAAAGGCAGTCATGTTTGTTGTGCCAAAACAGTTTGAAATAGAATTTTTGATTCTGAGCTTCTCTAAGATAAGGATTAGGTGTTACTCATCTAGCATACTCCCTGGCTCATAGTAGGCACTAAATACATATTTATAAATCAATGAATGAACCAATCAATACATGAACAGAAGAATTAAAAGCAAAAAGCTAAAAGTAGAGAACCACAAAAAGAACAGAGCAGTGACCAGACATATCCTAATTTTCCCCCAGTTGTTTTTCTGTTTAGTACTTTGACAGGGAGATCCTGGAGAGATACATTTTTAGAATGCTGAGAAACTGTTTCTTAAGCAAGAAGCATATCACTCCGAAGACTGTAGTGATAGTTGTCAGTTTAGAAGCTTCATCTGCTTTCATAACCTGAATCAAGAGGCACTGAAAAGCAAATCTAAGCCCACACTCACAGACCAAATCAAAAGGTTGTAAGAGGACTTAAAAAAACAAAAATAATAATAATAATTATCTAAAAAATATTAGACTATATATTTAAAAATATAGACTATATATGTGAATCTTAGAATATAAACCCCAGAATGGCAAGGACATTCTTCATCTTTCTGTTCTTGGCACCTACATAGAATCTTGCATGTTTCTTTTATTTTTGTCCTTTACATATTTGTTTATTTTTGCTTCAGTAAGTTTTTGTGGAATGAGTTAATGAATAAGTTAATGACATTGCAAAAAAGTTAAGGAGTTATGAGTGTGGGCTGATAGAAAAAAGGATTGATATAAGTACATTGAAGACTGTGTGCATGAGAAGAAAGGGAAGGCATTAGACGAATATGAAGAAAGAATGAAAAGAAGAGGTTATGGATTCCAAGAGAAAGTGAGCAGCATGGGGTGTGGAAAAGGGGTAAAGGTTTGGCCATATTGAGGCTTATTTTTTCTAACCAAAAAGTATTTAAGCAATTTGGGAGAAAGGCAAAATTTAAAAATCCGAATGAAAGCAAGTTATATATTATGTTCCTCTGCAGACCTCATAAAAGAGCAATTTACTCTTGTATGTTCTCTAAATGTTTGTTAGAGAGAATGTTTTATGGGCGTACAGATTTTAGATTCTGTTCCATCTCTGAATCTTAACTAATCCACTTAAAAAACAAGATCGCTTTGTGCACCTGGCAAACTAAAAAGGCTTTTCTACAATGGGAGTCTTTTGAGTTGGAGACCTGAGTTCTGGGTTGGTCATTCTCAAAATTAACATGACTCGAAAGGCCATTTGAAGAAAGCAATTAGAATTCCAATAAAGTCCAGACCAGTCAGATCTCAGTTTCTCTAAACTCTCAGCTTAACTCACTAGAAATGGCTCAGTGGCAATGCCACACACTGGAAGTGATGGTTACCACACTATGGTCAAGAACTTGGGGTCTCTTTCCAGGATGCAGTTTTCTCCTCAAGTTTACAGCTTCATGGTAAATAGATGATATCATCATGTAATAAGAATAAAAACCAATAAAGATGTAGGGCTTAAGACGATATTGGGCCAACACTTTCATTTTGCAGTTGAGTATAGTAAGGATAAATGTCTTACTCAAGGTCACAAAGCTAGTTGAGGACAAAACGTGCATAAAACTCAGGACTCTTGATTTCTTTCTGTAGCACACTTTCACTGTATTATGTACATAAAAATAGTTGATTATATGGACAATAAAGAGAAGGATGTATTTGAGGTAAGTCCTTGAATAGCCTAAAGTAGGCCATTTATTGGATATTCTAATTTTATGAGAACAGACTTGATGGGGGAACACAGGGCTAGCTGAGGACAAGGCACGAGCCTGGGGCAGCACATTGACAAGTCCTTGAAACAGGCAGAGGGACATTCCTCTATGGACTCAACTGCCTCGATGTTCATACTTTGCTAAGGGCAAAAGGCAATCTTAGCCCAACCCCAGGAACCTATAAACCTACTTTAACATATAACAATTCCTTTAGAAATTTCCCTTTATCTCTAAACCCCCAAGATACATGTTGGCAATCATCCCCAAGCACATGGCCCACCAATACACATCTGAAGGGTCTCATGACTCAGGTTTTATTAGACGGTAATAAGTGACCTTTTCCCAACAATAGCCAGACCCCTCAAGGTCCTGGAAACCTTGCTTCCAAAATTCCTTAGAGAGTGTGCTATCCCCAAACCCCTCCCAACTGCCAGGTATATCATCAACCACCCTTTGCAGGTCAGGGGCAGCGGCTCTTCCTGCCCACGGGTCCTGTCCCTGGGCTTTAATAAGACCACCATTTTGCACCAAAGACATTTCAAGAATTCTTTCTTGGTCATCAGCTCCGAACCTCATCTATATTCCAAAACTTCATCAGACTTGATCATCACTATCTCCAATGAGTTGTACAGAATCTGGCACTGGTCAATATATATACATTGAGATGTAATTTATATATAATAATTTTGTATAGATCTTAAGCATTTGGCTTAATAAATTTTAACTTTTATTTAATGATGTACAGAATTTAACTATGTACAGAATACAAATATTCTGTATATGAGCCCTGTGTCGGATATATAGATTATGAAAACTTTTTCCCAGTCTGTGTCTTGCCTATTCTTTTTCTTAATAATGTCATCTACACTACCCCAGAAAATTCCCTCTTGTCATTTTATGGCCAATCGCCCCTTCATTTTCTCTACCCACAGAAGTGACCACTTTCTGATTTCTATCACCATAGATTAGTTTTATCTATTCTTGGAAATAATATAAATAAAGTAATGAGTCATGTTTTTGTGGCTGGTTTTTCACTCCTCATAATGTTTTTGAAGTTTATTTATGTTTTTGCCTATATCAGTAATTTCTCTTTTTATATAGTAGCATTTTATTGCCTGAATAATGCATTTTGCTTATTCATTCTGTTGTCATATATTTGTGTAATTATGAATATGAAAGTTGCTATGAAGATTATTTTACAGGTTTTCTTGGACTTTTTTTGGACATTCTGAATACATTTGCATGCACTTGTTAGCCATTTGTATTTCTTTGTGATGTATTCAAGTCATTAACCATTTTGTAATTGGTCCTTTAACTTTCTTTAAAAGATTGTTTTGGCTATTATATTTTATTTATTTATTTATTATTTATTTATTTAAAAGATTTCATTTACTTATTCAATGAGAGAGGCAGAGACATAGGCAGAGGGAGAAGCAGGCTCGCTGCCAGGAACCTGATGTGGGACTCGATCCCAGGACTCTGGGATCAGGCTCTGAGCCGAAGCCAGATGCTTAATCACTGAACCACCAGGCATCCCTATTTTGGCTATTCTTTTTTTTTTAAGATTTTATTTATTTATTCATGAGAGACACAGAGAGAGAGAGAGAGAGAGAGAGAGAGGCAGAGACACAGGCAGAGGGAGAACTATTTTGGCTATTTTAAATCCTCCTTATTTCTACTCAAATTTTAGGATCATTGTGTCAATATCTACCAATAGCCTGTTGGAAATTTGATAGATAATTACATCTATAGATTAAGAGAGAAAACATATCCTTAAAATATTAAATTTTGTCATTGAGCGTAAGCCTAGCTGTTCATTTATTTGAGTCTTTTAAATTTCTCATGTTTTATAGTTTCAGTGTGGACAGCTTGCATATTTTTTAGTAGATTGTTCATATATTCAATATTTTTAATGATATTATAAACAATTTTACTTTTTTTTCAAGTGTTTGTTTGCTTGTATAAAGAAACATTCCATTTTTTTGCGTGTGAATTTGAATTCTGCAGTTTCACTGAATTTTAGTCCTAGTCTTTTTTGTAGAGTCTATGAAGGTTTTCTGTATATACAATTACTTTACCTGCAAATAGCACAGTTTTAATTCTTCTTTTAGATTGTTAGGCTTTTACATTTATTTTCCCTGCACCATTGTACAGAAGGGAAACTCCAGGAAAATATAAAATAGAAATGATGAGAGAGATCATTGTTCTTTGGGAAAGTATTAGGAAACCCATATTTCTATATCTATTGAGATGATGATATGGGACTTTTTGTTGTTGTTTTCTCTTTATTCTGTTATTATGAATAATATATAGATATATATTATATATGTTTTAATATATTAATGTTTAATATTTTTATATAAGTATATAATACATAAATATGTATTTTTTAATGTTGAACCACTTTTGCATACCTAGGATAAAATCCATCTGTTCATGATGCATCACTGTGTGTGAGTCTGCTTGCTGTACTCAGTTTGTTTCTATGTTTTTAAGATTTTGCGTCTATGAACATAATAGGTATTGGTTATAATTTTCTTCTCATATTTGCCAAGTTTCAGTATCAGACCATATTAGTTGAATAGTGTCTCTTCCTCTTTCCATTTTTGGAAGAACTTATGTAGAATTGGCACTATACCTTACTTAAATACTTGATAAAATTTCAGTGAAGCCATTTGAGCCTGGAATAACTTTGGGGAAAGTTCTTTATTATGAACTCCATTTATTTCATAGTCATGAGACTAGTTAGAATCATGATTTCTTATTACATCAGTTTAAATAAGTGTATTGTTCAAGGAATGTGCCCATTTCATCAAACGTGTAAAATTTACTAGCATAAAGTTTTTTTTAAGCCTTTTTTGCACAGTGTCTAGTAATGTCCTCTTTTCATTCTTGATATAATTTTATTTTCTCTTTTTTCTTGATAAATCTTACTAAAACTCGTTAGGTTTATTAATTTTTTTTAATGATTTCACTTCCAACGTTTGGATTATCTGCTGTTTGTTTTATATTTTGCTGATTTATAATTTCTTTTTTTTTTTTTCCCTAGGGGAAAGATTTTCTATTTTATTTTATTTTTTTATTTTTTTATTTTTTATTTTTTTTTTACAGTTTTATTTTTTTTATTGGTGTTCAATTTACTAACATACAGAATAACACCCAGTGCCCATCACCCATTCACTCCCACCCCCTGCCCTCCTCCCCTTCCAACACCCCTAGTTCGTTTCCCAGAGTTAGCAGTCTTTACGTTCTGTCTCCCTTTCTGATATTTCCCACACATTTCTTCTCCCTTCCCTTATTTTCCCTTTCACTATTATTTATATTCCCCAAATGAATGAGAACATATACTGTTTGTCCTTCTCCGACTGACTTACTTCACTCAGCATAATACCCTCCAGTTCCATCCACGTTGAAGCAAATGGTGGGTATTTGTCATTTCTAATAGCTGAGTAATATTCCATTGTATACATAAACCACATCTTCTTTATCCATTCATCTTTCGTTGGACACCGAGGCTCCTTCCACAGTTTGGCTATCGTGGCCATTGCTGCTAGAAACATCGGGGTGCAGGTGTCCCGGTGTTTCATTGCATTTGTATCTTTGGGGTAAATCCCCAACAGTGCAATTGCTGGGTCGTAGGGCAGGTATATTTTTAACTGTTTGAGGAACCTCCACACAGTTTTCCAGAGTGGCTGCACCAGTTCACATTCCCACCAACAGTGTAAGAGGGTTCCCTTTTCTCCGCATCCTCTCCAACATTTGTTGTTTCCTGCCTTGTTAATTTTCCCCATTCTCACTGGTGTGAGGTGGTATCTCATTGTAGTTTTGATTTGTATTTCCCTGATGGCAAGTGATGCAGAGCATTTTCTCATATGCATGTTGGCCATGTCTATGTCTTCCTCTGTGAGATTTCTGTTCATGTCTTTTGCCCATTTCATGATTGGATTGTTTGTTTCTTTGGTGTTGAGTTTAATAAGTTCTTTATAGATCTTGGAAACTAGCCCTTTATCTGATATGTCATTTGCAAATATCTTCTCCCATTCTGTAGGTTGTCTTTGAGTTTTGTTGACTGTATCCTTTGCTGTGCAAAAGCTTCTTATCTTGATGAAGTCCCAATAGTTCATTTTTGCTTTTGTTTCTTTTGCCTTCGTGGATGTATCTTGCAAGAAGTTACTATGGCCGAGTTCAAAAAGGGTGTTGCCTGTGTTCTTCTCTAGGATTTTCTCATTGGATGCAGAGAAAGCATTTGACAAAATACAGCATCCATTCCTGATCAAAACTCTTCAGAGTGTAGGGATAGAGGGAACATTCCTCGACATCTTAAAAGCCATCTATGAAAAGCCCACAGCAAATATCATTCTCAATGGGGAAGCACTGGGAGCCTTTCCCCTAAGATCAGGAACAAGGCAGGGATGTCCACTCTCACCACTGCTGTTCAACATAGTACTGGAAGTCCTAGCCTCAGCAATCAGACAACAAAAAGACATTAAAGGCATTCAAATTGGCAAAGAAGAAGTCAAACTCTCCCTCTTCGCCGATGACATGATACTCTACATAGAAAACCCAAAAGTCTCCACCCCAAGATTGCTAGAACTCATACAGCAATTCGGTAGCGTGGCAGGATACAAAATCAATGCCCAGAAGTCAGTGGCATTTCTATACACTAACAATGAGACTGAAGAAAGAGAAATTAAGGAGTCAATCCCATTTACAATTGCACCCAAAAGCATAAGATACCTAGGAATAAACCTCACCAAAGATGTAAAGGATCTATACCCTCAAAACTATAGAACACTTCTGAAAGAAATTGAGGAAGACACAAAGAGATGGAAAAATATTCCATGCTCATGGATTGGCAGAATTAATATTGTGAAAATGTCAATGTTACCCAGGGCAATATACACGTTTAATGCAATCCCTATCAAAATACCATGGACTTTCTTCAGAGAGTTAGAACAAATCATTTTAAGATTTGTGTGGAATCAGAAAAGACCCCGAATAGCCAGGGGAATTTTAAAAAAGAAAACCATATCTGGGGGCATCACAATGCCAGATTTCAGGTTGTACTACAAAGCTGTGGTCATCAAGACAGTGTGGTACTGGCACAAAAACAGACACATAGATCAGTGGAACAGAATAGAGAATCCAGAAGTGGACCCTGAACTTTATGGGCAACTAATATTCGATAAAGGAGGAAAGACTATCCATTGGAAGAAAGACAGTCTCTTCAATAAATGGAGCTGGGAAAATTGGACATCCACATGCAGAAGAATGAAACTAGACCACTCTCTTTCACCATACACAAAGATAAACTCAAAATGGATGAAAGATCTAAATGTGAGACAAGATTCCATCAAAATCCTAGAGCTGATTTATATTTTCATCGCCATTATTTCTCTTTTACTTTGGGATTAATTTGCTCTGTTTTGTCTAGCTTCTAAAGTAGAAGTTTTCGTTTTTTATATTTAAGTTATTCCTCTTTACTGCTGTAAACATTTAAACTCTAAATGTCCTTCTAGTGCAGCTTTAGCTGAATCACACAGATTTTTTATATACTATGTTTTTTTTTTAGCTTTGTTTTTTTTTAGATTATTTTTTAAAACTTTTATTTATTTATGATAGTCTCACAGAGAGAGAGAGAGAGAGGCAGAGACACAGGCAGAGGGAGAAGCAGGCCCCATGCACCGGGAGCCCGACGTGGGATTCGATCCCGGGTCTCCAGGATCGCGCCCTGGGCCAAAGGCAGGCGCCAAACCGCTACGCCACCCAGGGATCCCTATATACTATGTTTTTATTATCACTCATTTTGTAGTCTAATTTTCCTTTTGATTTCTTCTTGACCTATGGGCTATTTAGAAATCACAAGTACTTTAGAAGTTTTTATATAGCTTTAAAAATCGAATTTCTAATTTGATACCATTGTATCCAGAGACTATATTCATATTATTTTAATTCTTTAGTATTTTTGTTACTTTTTATAGCCTAGTTGGTAGTCTGTTTTGGTGCATAATCCATGTGCACAGGTAAAGGCTTTGTATAGTAGTTGGGGTGGAATTATACATAAATAGTTGTTGGGGGGTGACTATATAAAATCTCTGACCACAAACGTGGACTTGTCTACTTCTCCATTTAATCTGTCAAGTTTTGCTTCCTGTATTTTGAAATCTTGTTATTGAGTACATTTTTAGAATCATAACTTCTTGATGAATCAACCCCTCTATAATTATGAAATGTTTCTTTATTTCTCCAGTAATATTCTTTCCCTTGAAATCACCTTAGTCTGATATTAAGGTGGCCAACCAATCTTTTAATCTTAGTGTTTAAAAAGTGTCTTTAGCACCACAAATCTTAATCAGTGAATTAAAATTTCTTAATCTTAATGTTTCAGTGGTTCTTTTAAATACATTTACTTTCAACTGCTCTGCCTATACACATAAAATATAGATTATGTCTTTTTTATATAACCTTATCTCTGACTTTTACATGGAATTTTTTGTTTATTAACATTTAATGTGTTTAATGTAATTATCAACATAGTTCTAATTTTAGTAGCCTATCTTCATATTTGGTTTTTATTTATCTTATTTATTAAACATTTCTCCTTTTTTCCCTTCTACTTTGAAGTAAATTGCATGTTTTTTTGTATTCCATTTTTACTTCCCCTTTTAGTATATAGATTTATATCTTTGTGTTGTATGTTTATGCTTTATCTAGAGGAGTGATGAATGAAATAACTTAAATGATGGAAATCTTCTATATCTGTTCAATTCAATATGGTGGCCACTATAGATATGTAGTTACTTACCACTTGAAATGTGGCTAATATAACGTAGGAACTGAATTTTTAATTTTATTTAATTTTGATTAATTTTTACCTGAATTTAAATATCAACATGTAGCTACTGATTACCCTATTGGACAGTAGAGGTTTAGAGTTTATAATATTAATCTTACACTCCTTATAGCCTAAGTTCAAATAATATTATGCTAAATTAAAAACAGTTTAGTGGGGGTTTTTTACCATCTTCTTGTCCTTTATGTACTTTATTTCTTTTTTTTTTTAATTTTTATTTATTTATGATAGTCACAGAGAGAGAGAGAGAGAGGCAGAGACACAGGCAGAGGGAGAAGCAGGCTCCATGCACCGGGAGCCCGATGTGGGATTCGATCCCGGGTCTCCAGGATCGCGCCCTGGGCCAAAGGCAGGCGCCAAACCGCTGCGCCACCCAGGGATCCCCTATGTACTTTATTTCTTATATTTTAGTTCTAGATACGCTAAAAATCTCTACATTTGCTATATTATTATTTTCTTTTAAATATTCTGCAGTCTTTTAAAAATACACATAGATACGAGATAGATATATATTGAAAGGTCTTTTATATATTCTCAGATATTGACTTTATTTTATGCCTTTCATTTATTCCTACAGATCTGGGGTTTCACTTGGTATCATTTCCCTTCCACTGAAGAACTACTTTTAGCATTAGTACAGGGCTGCTGGAGACAAATTCCCTGAAGTTTAGTTCTCTAAAATGGCGTTACTTGCCCTCTTTAAAAAAAAAAGAGAGAGAGAGAGATAGCTAGACCTATATATAATACTCTTAGGTTGACTTTTGGTTTTTTTTTATCACTTTATATTATGCTTTGTCCATTAATATATCATCCAATAATTTTTAGTGGTAAATCAACCATCATGCATACTGTACCATTAAAGATAAAGTGTCTATTTTTTGCTGGCTGCTTTTAAATTATTAAATTTTGTTTTAGGCAGTTAAACTATGAAGAGTTTATGCATGTTTTGTTTTGTAGCAATCTTCATGGAGTCCACTGAGTATCAAGATGTGTATTAATGTCTTTCAATCATTTGGAATCATTCTCTGCTATATTTCTTTAAATATTTTTTCTACCCTATTCTCTATCTTCTTTTTCTACACTCAAGGTGGATTTGATAATGCCCTACCGATCTCAAACACTTCTATTTCATTTTTTTTTTTACTATTGTATTTTGGCTTTAGTTTGGATACCTTCTATTGATCTGTTTATTTTTTTTTATTTTAAACAAGGAGTTTATTTAAACAACAAGACATGACATTTGACTTGAAGGGAAAAATATCTAGGATTCATTTTTTATATTAATTTATTTCTACTTAAGACAGATTGCCCTGTATGTTATTATTGCTATGTTCAAAAAAGTTATAAAATTGTCCTTGGTTTGATAGTGACAGATGTAAAGCTTTAAAGTTCTCCAATCAAATAAAGTACAAAAGGATTTTTATGTGGCTCTTTTTGTTTTGTTTTGAGAGCAAAATAATTTACTGAGATAAAAAGATAGGAATTGAATAACACAAATGGATAAAGGGGTATTTTCATAAAATCAATATTTCCCCCATATTATCTCCGCTTGGTATTGATCAGAACATATCATTGGCCATTTAGTTTAAAAAAATATAATATGCTTGTGTATATACATCAGTTACCTTATGTGCAATGAAAGAATGGGGAAGAGAAAATTAAAGAATAGGAAAAAAACTATAGTTGGGATGTCGTGGAAGCAAATTGCAGTTTTCTAATTGAGGTTGTCCTCTTGGTCTGGAAGAAAAAGATTTCTGGAGTAAAAAGTAGCTGGTTCTCTTTTTAGTAAACACCTCCTGTTTGCTGCTGGAACACATCAATTGTATCATCATCCTCCATCTCCACCTATACAGGAATGTCTGTTTCATTGATTGGCTGTTCATCCCTTTGGCATCTGATCTGTCTCATTGACAAATCTCATTGACAAGCCTATTGTTCACAATAGGCTTTCATTAGTTTACTAAGTGTTCTGTGCCTCTTAATCATAAATGGCACCACGGAACTATTCAGAGCCAACACCTTCAAATTAACATGATTGTTGTTTCCAATCTTAACTCCTTCCTTGGACTTTTCATCTGCCTTGGTGTGTGCCAAATTCTCCTCAGCCACTGCTTCACAAAGAGGTACCAGGCTCTCATTTGATCCAGCACCAGGAGCTCTATTGACCTGTCTTCTGGTCTGCTGTTAAATCAATCTAATGAACATTTCATTTATGATACTGCTTTTTTTTTCTGGAATTTTCAATAGATTTTTATTTAACATCATGCTTCTGCTAAAATCCTCCATCTCTTTACTCACGTTGCTTACTTTTTCTATTTGCTCCTTTAGATTTTTTATTGTACATATTTTACTTAAAATCTCTGATAATTCCAACATCTGGGCCATCTGGGTCTGCTTCTCTTTTGGCTGTGATTTACAGATCTTATTTGTTGTGGAAATTTTATGGCACTAAGGATGCTTTGTGTAAGGAAACAATAGAAATGGATGTAATCATTTTTATTTCTAGAAAAGATCTAGAGTGGAGAGCTAAATAAATCTGGTCTCTAGTTGAGATATGTTTGGGCTTTGTTGCAGCTTTAGTTTGACCAAAGGCTTTACAGGTTTTGGAAGTGGAATTAGAATGAAACCCTGCAGACTACTAGGGGTCTGAGCACTAGTGAGATCCGTAGATTTCTATGCTCCTCTGCCCAAGTGCTAGCTTTTTAAAATGTGAAGATCTTTTATAGTACTTCCAGCTCTTCCTGTTTCTAGGGAGTTTTCTTTGCTCTCCTCCAGTCGTACTAAGACTTTGTATGCCCAGGAAGATCTTTCTCTTCCCAAAATGCCTCAGAGCAGTCCCTCTCAGAACAGTGTCGGTCTCCAGCTCTTAGAAGCTGAAATCTTGAGTTGAAATTAATCCCTCTCAATTCTCCCCTGCCTTCAAGCCTGTGGAGAAATGCCCCTGAAGCAGTCAGTAAAGACCCAGGCAGTAGAATTGGTGAGTGAGTGCAGATTTACTCTATGACTACACTAGAGTCTCAGGATCCCAATCTTTCTTGGCAGCCCACATACAGGCCTTGAAATTTTGTTAAAGATTCTGCTAATTTTCTATCTGTGGAGAAAGTTTTCTTTTCCTGCTAGTCAGCCAAGGAGAGTAGCTTTGTTTGTCTTTTCTCCTATGAAGTATTCGTCACTGGAATTTAGCTTATTTAAAGTTTCTTTCACTGTCACTTTTATCAGAGGTTCCAGAAAACTAATTTGTACGTCATGTGATATGTTTTGCTTGTTATGGTGAGAGTTACGTTCTCTTACAACTTCCTACTTCATAATTGGAGGTGGAACCATCAATACATTTGTTGATGGAATGAAGGAATGCAGAAGAGCAGATTCTCTTGCACTAAGTTCTCAAATTCTAGGTCAGTTCCTAATTTGCTGCTTTGTGTTATCTTTTTTTAAGATTTTATTTATTTATTCATGAGAGACACACGGAGAGAAGCAGAGACACAAGCGAAGGGAGAAGCAGGCTCCCTGTGGGGAGCCCCATGTGGAATCAATCCCCGGGATCACGACCTGAGCTGAAGGCAGATGCTCAACCACTGAGCCCCCCAGGCATCCCTCCTTTCTATATTCTTAAGCAAGTTTTGTGTTTTTTAAACCTCTGTTTCCTCACATGTAGGAAGGGGATAGTAATGATACCCAGTTTGTAAATTTTTTGAGGATTATAGGAGTTGTATAAAGTACTTAGGGTGATGCCTGAAACATAGTAAAAATCATATGAATGTCTGTTACTTTTATTTTTTTATTTGTAATAGAGTTTTATTCAGAAAGTGTAGAAGGTGTTCAAAAATCTTAGCAAGATAGAGGATCAAGATAATTACACACACACACACACACACACACACACTTAGTAGAGGGTGGAATTAAAAACCACTACCAATTATTAAAACAAAAGGTATTTCCATAAATAAAGCAGTGTTTAATTAACCTGAATGACACTTTCAAAGTTACTGATGAGTTAGGTGCTTCATCAGTGGGATCAGGTATTTAGTTGAGTTGGGGAGAAAATATGCTGTTACATAAATTTAAACAATTAAAGGGTAATCAGCGCCTCTGGCACTGAGATGCATGCTATCGTTGCTGGCCTGTATACCTCCCAGAATTGACAGAATCTGCTACAGGGCAATGCACAGCTGATTCTCTTACCTTTCTTTATGCCATCCCTCAAACGGCATTGGCCAACTGTGCTTTGTTCTCAGGTCCTGAGATTGTCTATAAATGAAAGAAAGAAGCTGCAGAAACCAGATGGAACATCTTTTTTAGCCTCCAGTTTTTTTTTCTCTTCTTAATCTCTCTCTCTAAAGTCTTTCCCTCTTCAAAATCTGTCCTCTTACATTTTATTACCATATGATATCTTCCAGTTATCTTCCCATTTTCCCCTCTCCCTTCGTCTCATGTACCTCAAGTCAAAACAGCAATAAATAACAATAATTATACTAGTAAGCTATATAGATTAGGGAGAGGAATGCATGATATGCTTCAATAAGTGTATCTTTTTATTAAAAATTATTCAAAACTCCAAAGTGTTGGAAAAAATTAGATGTGGGAAAGGGTCTTCAAAAATTAAAAACAAAACCAGGAGGCCTGGTTGGCTCAGCGGTTGAGCGTCTGCCTTTGGCTCAGGGCATGATCCTGGGGTCAAGGATCGAGTTCCCCATCAGACTTCTTACGGGGAGCCTGCTTCTCCCTCTGCCTGTGTCTATGCCTCTCTCTCTTCCTCTCTCTCTCTCTTCCTCTTTCTCTCTCTCTCTCTCTGTCTCTCATGAATAAATAAATAAAATATTTTTAAAAAATTAAAAACAAAACCAAGCTCAAACCCCAGAATCATCTAAGTCAGGTATAGCCTGTCAAAATTGCAATCTGGAAAAACTGTGACTCTAATCCACAAACTCTGAGAGAAATTCTCAGCTATGCTTTCTTAGGTTTTCTAAAGCTATCTTGGGTCTCTCCAATTACTAAAAATGTGGTCAGCGGCAAGGTTAACTGGTTTCCAACCACTAGAAGTATTGAAATACTCCATTTCTCTGAGCTTCATTCTCCTCTAACACCTCCAAACAATATATAACTCTCAATCTCTTTCACATACACATAAACACACACACACACACACACACACACACACACACCACTGAAATAATACATCTATTCTGATGCACTTTCAGATCCTGTGACTGCTGGTTCAGGGAGGTATTCTTAAACAAGGGGCTCTTCTAGTATAAACAACAACTTACATGTAAACAACAACTTATATGTAATCTGGCTCCATTCCTAATGAATTTGCTGAGAAACAAGGGTTTGTAGGATACAGTATGTACATTTTCTGAAGGAAAAATTGAAAGTGGACAACCTGTACTCCCTCCCATCTGCTCCTGTGCACTCTGCTAGGCAAGCAACCAATATCGGTCACAAGGTCTGCTCCACCTACTCCGCTGATTGATTGTTTTCTCTTTGCCTTGTTTTCAAGGTTGATACTCTCTGAGCCAAACAGGCAGGCAGCTGCAGAGGACAGGAGCACAAATCTCAAATCCTGTAGATAATTGCTGAAGGCAGCTGAGTTCAGGAGCCCCACCTGTTAATGAGCAGCCAATTATTTATATGCTTATAAATCATCTTTTAAATACTAACAAGCACTAATAAACTTTGGCTACCGGTTACCATGGTAACCGACTATGTCGCAAAGGAGACTACTGACATATGGACAATGGGTCAATGGTCCAGTATCTCCTGGGACTGCCATTTGTACTCCTTCACATGAAACAGTTATGTCTAAGATCTACTTAAAATCACATGACTAAGGAGGCATAGGACATGATGAAATGCCTGTTTTTTCCTTACAGCCCAGAGAGTTTAAAGGGAATAGAATGTGTTCAACTCCCCACGAGCTATGGGAACAAGCTGCCCTAACTTGTTAAGTGGCAGTTCCTATGTATAGCCATACAGCTGGTCTACTTAGGCCACCTGCTGTCAGATATTTTATTCCCCAAAGCTTCCTGGACTGCTGGGTTCCACCAGTCTGAAGAGGTTTTCCCAACACATTCTGTTTACTGTTGCAAATAGGTAAGACAATAGGCTACTTGTGGGATGCTCAGTAATATTTAGTGAGATGCAAGGAACGGTTTCAGATGAAAAAGAACATATTTTTGCTCCTAGCAAACCGACAGTACTTTCTCTTTTCTTTTAAAAGCACAGTGAGAAGGCAACCACCCATGACCCAAAACTCTTTTTATAGTAGAGAAAGAAAACCACCTTCTGCCTTGAACTGGCTTTCCAAACTAGATATAGGGAAGCTCACCACAAGTGGTATGGGGTACAAAATGACAGCTCAAAGAATCTGATGGTTTCAGGGCATTAGTGAATAGTGACCTAATCAAGCAATAGAGGAATGTGATTGTAATCATTTTGCCATGACTGACCCAGAAATGGCTTTTACCATGATTTCTAAAAAGATACTAGTTTTCAATAGAAAATTGAATTGCTCATACTATAGAGGAGTTCCTTATCCTTCAGCAGGTGTTCAAACTGATACCTTTAACCTCTCAGCTGCCTACTCTAGGGCAAAGAGCATGAGCTTTAGATTAGGATTTATTAGTATCACTACCATTTATGTGCCTCCCTCAGCTGGAGGATCAAGGAAATGAATGTAGTTCTTCACAAAGATATTGTTCCTTCTACCTTGGGGTGTCCTCTGTTCTCTGCATGCTTTATATTATGCAGGGCGTAGGGGTTCAGAGACTGCATGAGATTTATTTTCTATACCTATGTATCTTTTATATGTCTAACTGAATGCATGTACGTGTTGTATTGGAGTTATACATATGCCACTGCTAGGAAATTTGCCTTCTCCTGCCATTGTTATTTTCTGTGAAGAACAACTACCTCATGTTTGGCTACACCAGTCCTTTCAATCTCCTATGCTTGCTAGACTGAAAATTCAGATAAGGATTTAGAGTTTTTACAAAAGGGCAAAGATAAATCAAGTCTTGGATAACATACTACAGAGGGTTGTTCACCAAATGAAATATTCTGGTATGAGTAGGGTGACTATGTGAATAAAAATCCAGGGGAAGAGAAATTACAGGACTGATAAGGGGTCAAGAGAGGATTAGTGTAGAAAATGTTGTCAAAGTATAAACAATGCCTAGATGAAAGGGCAATTAACCAGGTGGATTGTAGGGAAAGGTTTATGAAGGAACTTCCAGTCCTTCGGTCTTATTCCAGCAGGTTGGTGGTGAGGTTGGCAAGGTGAAGGAGTAATTTGTAAGTGTTTGCATGACTGATTTAATAAGAACTGAGTCATTTGAAATGGCCAAGGGAAAGCAGGCTAATCGCCCAAGCAGATAGGAATTTAACACCACCACCACCCTCGCCCCAATCCTTTTCTTCATTTGGAATACTCAAATGGAAAGATTGGAAACTGGAAAATAGGACTTCAGCCATACTTCCACTTCTGAATAGCTATGAGCCAATGGGCAAGTTGTTTCTGGGTCTTAGTTTCTGTAACCCTTTCTGTATACTTTATGAGGGCATATGAGTTCATACCAATATAATTAATGTGTAAAGCTATGAAAGGTGAATGTCTCTAAATAAAATATTGTTCATGTGGAAGACAAGAATATTGCTAATGATAATAATGACCCATCCTGTTCTTTGGCAATGTGCTAATATTCTCAGAATTGATGAGAAAAAGATATTCAATAAAATACATAGAGAAACTAAAACAAGATGCTCTAGATAAAGCTATAAACTGCCAAAGGAAGAAAGTGGGGAAATTTTTTAAAGAGAATAAATAGATGCTAACAGGATAGAAAGAAGAATTAGAAGAGTCAGATTTTGAGTGGCAGAAATACTTACTAGAGGAAGATTCTGGAGACCTGGTTATAAGCCTGGTTCTGTCATTAGCTGAGCGATCAGAAACAAGTTGCCGAATCTCTCTCAGACTAGAATTTCTCATCCACTAACAAAAAGATCTTTTATCACATGAAATTGAAAGTGGAACCTCAGTGTCTAAAAGCAGCTTAAAGTCTTGTTTCTTTTGTTGAAATCTTTCTTGACATTTTCTTGGCCCCATTCCTCACTGTGGCCGTGGATCACCTGTTTAAAAATCAAAGATTTTTGAGGATCATACTCTGAAAACCAAGGAAGTGGATAGCAGCTGATGGGTTACTTTTGAGATTAAAACAGTCCTAGAAAAGTTTGAAATCCCTTGAGAATGGAATTGAAATGGATGTTAAAGATCAACTGGAAAAGGTGGCTAATTTTTGACTAAGATTATTGTTGACTGACAGGCATGTGAACAAACATCTAGAAATAGTATTCACCATAAAAGAAAGATGAATTCATGGGGAAGTAATGTCCCCCAAATCAATATTTTTCTAAGAAACATATAAGCATACAGTTGACTCTTGATCAACATGGGCTTGAACTGTGCATGTACACTTACACATGACTTATTTTGATAAATATAGTACAGTGCTATAAATGTATTTTTTTCTTGTGATTTTCTTAGTAACACTTTTTCTTTAGCTTAATTTATTGTAAGAATACAGTATATAATACATATAATATAAAAATATGTGTTAATTGACTGTTTATATTATTGGTAAGGCTTCTGTTCAACAGTAGTAGGCTGTTAGTAAAGTTTTCAGGGAGACAAAGTTATATACAGATTTTCAACTATGTAGGGGGTTGCCCCTAATGCTAGTATTGTTAAGGGATCAACCGTAGTAGGAAGAGGAGCCATGAAAATAACTTGGATCAGAAGACTGAACTCTGCACATTAATTAATATCCAGTGCAGTCCGATACAATTTGTAACTCAAGGGGTGAAATGACCCAGTACATCCCAACAAAATGTTGTTAGGGATGTAATCTCTGCCAGTTCTTGTTCACTAAGGCTCCTTTGTTCCATTCTTTCCCCCTTGCCTAATAATTCAGTGAAGTTCTCATAAGGAAATATTGAATGCAGTGGCCCACTCCTAGCAAGAGGAAGCTGGACAGACCTCTAACCAGGTCCATTCAGTCTTTTGCAACCATGAGTAAAAGAGGATTTGGAGGACGGGTGGGGAAGGAGCTGCCTGCCTTTCCAATGAAGTCATCATTGTTTCCCAAAGATTTTGCAAAATGCCAATCAACAGTACATTAGAGAAAAGGTTCACACAGCTCTTTCCTGAATTTCAGAATAGGATTGAACTGTTTGGGGAATTCTGAACATTAATCACCTTTTATTCAAAGCTGAATTTCAATTTCCAAGTTTGAAATCAGCCAGTGGTGTATACACTTCAGATGGGCTACAGAGTTGAGAGGGAAAATGAAGAAATAGAGCTGTGGATGGGAAAACACATTTATATGATACTCTTCTGACAGCTCTCACCTGTATATTGTTGATGCAGTAACAAGCCCATGAAACTAGATGTTAAAATACATGCATTTTTAATCTTGAGAAGTATTTTAAATATTCTGAATTTTTTAAAGTCTACTCAAATATTTCAAGTTTCTGTTAACACCCAGTCTTGTTGGTTTTCGGATCAGATGCTTTCACTAAGGATTATAAATCAGACATTTGGCTGCAATCTCACTTGGTATGCCTCATGATGTTAGGAAGTCAGGTTATTTTATGGCTAATATCTGAAGGGGCAAATGATGAGTAAAAGGAACTGGCATTCTTTCTTTTTATTGTGGTATAATTGACATACAATATTATACTAGTTTCAGGGTCACAACATAGTGATTCAACATTTGTATACATTGTGAAATGATCACCAGAGTAAGTCTAGGTACCATCTGGCACTATACAAAGTTAATACAATATTATTGACTGTATTCTTCATGCTGTTCATAACATTCCCATGATTTACTAATTTTATAATTGGCAGTTTGCACTTCTTGATCCGCTTCACCCATTTCACCTCCCACCCCCCTTCCTTCTGGCAACCACTGATCTGTTCTCTGTGTCTTATGAATGTGGGTTTTATTTTGTTTGTTTTGGTTTTTACATTCCACATATAAGTGAAATCATGCAGTCTTGTCTTTCTCTGACTTATTTCACTTAGTGTAATACCCTCTAGGTCCATCTCTGTTGTCATAAATGTCAAGATTTCATTCTTTTTGTATGGCTAAGTAAGATGGATAGATGATAGGTAGATAGATCAATTTACTTTTTATTTTTTAAAGATTTTATTTATTTATTTATGAGAGACACACAGAGAGAGGCAGAGATATGGCAGAGGGACAAGCAAGTTCCCCGCAGGGAGCCTGATGTGGGACTCAATCCCAGGACCCTGGGATCACCACCTGAGCCAAAGGCAGCGCACTACTCAACCACTGAACCACCCAGGTGCCCTAGATAGATCAGTTTATAGGTGATCTGTCTATTTATCTATCTCACCACATTTTCTTTATCCATTCATCCATCATTAGACACTTAGGTTATTTCCTTATCTTAGCTATTATAAATAATGTACAGTTAACACAGGGACACATATACCTTCTCAAATTAGTGTTTTCATTTTCTTCAGATACATACCCAGTGGTGGAATTGTTTAATCATATGATAATTCTATCTATTTTCAGCTCTTTTTGAGGAAACTCCATACTGTTTTCCGTAGTGGCTACACCAATTGACAATACTACCAACAGTTCACAAGGGTTCCCTTTTTTTCCACATTCTTACCAACACTTACTATTTCTTCTTTTTTTGATAATAGCCATTTTGGCAAGTTTATGATAATATCTTATTGTAGTTTTGATTTGCTTTTGACTAGTGATTTGTAATGGCTAATGATGTTGAGAATCTTTTCATTTGCCTGCCGTGCTATGTCTTCTTTGGACAAAATTCTGTTCCTGTATTCTGGCCATTTTAAATTGGAATATTTTTGTTACTGTTGTTGAGTTCTGGGAGTTTTCTTACATATTTTAGATATTAACTCCTCATTGGATATATGATTTGCAGATATCTTCTATCCAGAGATTGCCTTTTCATTTTGTTGTTGGTTTCCTTCACTGTACAAAAGCTTTTTAGTTTGATGTAGTCACATATTTTTTCAATATTTGCTTTTGTGGTCCTTGCCTTTGGAATCAGATGCAAAAAAAAAATTGTTAACACTGATGTTAAGGAGCCTACCACCTATGTTTTTTTTCTATGATTTTTATGGTTTCAGGTTTTACATTCAAGTGTTTAATCTATTTTGAGTTTTTTGGTATGTGGTGTAAGATAGTGGTGCAAGTTCATTCTTTTGCATGTGGCTATCCAGGATTTCCAACACTGTTTATTGAAGAGACTGTCCTTTCTCCACTGTATGTTCTTACTTCCTTTGTCATAAATTAATTGACCATATATGCATAAGTTTATTTCTGGGCTATATTTTTCTTGATTTATGTGTCTGTTTTTATGCCAATACTATACTGTTTGGATTACTATGGCTTTGTAGCAATGTTTGAAATCAGGGAGTATAATACCTCTGGGCTTTGTTCTTCTTTCTCAAGATTGTTGTGGCTAATTGAAGTCTTTGTGGTTCCTTATAAATATTATAATTACTTGCTCTAGTAAGTAATTTGAAAACTACCATTGGAATTTTAATTAAAATTTCATTGAATCTATAGATTTCTTTGGGCACTTTAACAATATTAATTCTTTCGACCCATGAACACCAAATATTTTTGCATTTATTTGTGTGTCTTCTTCAATTTCTTTCATCAATGTCTTGTAGTTTTCAGTGCATAGGTCTTTATAACTGGTGGAAGGTTCACTTCTTTCTTTTTAATTTTTTAACCCCTTTATTTCTTTTTCTTGCCTAATTGCTGTGGCTAGAACTTCCAATACTATATTGAGTAAAAGTGACGAGTGGGCATCCTTGTCTTCTTCCTTTTCTTGCAGAAAACATTTTAGCTTCTTATCATTGATTGATTATTTCAATGACCCAGTTGTTTATTTTTTTATTTTTTTTAAATTTTATTTATTTATGATAGGCACACAGTGAGAGAGAGAAAGAGAGGCAGAGACACAGGCAGAGGGAGAAGCAGGCTCCATGCACCGGGAGCCCAACGTGGGATTCGATCCCAGGTCTCCAGGATCACGCCCTGGGCCAAAGGCAGACGCTAAACCACTGCGCCACCCAGGGATCCGACACAGTTGTTTAGTAACATGTTCTTTAATCTCCATATATTTGTAGTTTACCCAGTTTTCTTCTTATAATACCTGATTTCACATCAGTGTGGTTGGAAAAGATGCTGTTTCAAACTCCTTGAATTTATTGAGATTTGTTTTATGGCCTAACTGGTGATCTATCTTGGAGAATGCTGAATGTGCATCTGAGAATACTGTGTTCTGCCTTTGGATGGAATGTCCAGTCTATATCTATTTAATTCATCTGGTCTAATGTGTTGGCTAAAGCCAATGTTTTCTTCTTGATTTTCGTTTGGATGATCTTTCCATTGATATAAATGGAAAGTGTTAAGGTCTTGTACTGTTATATTGCTATCAATTACTTTTTTATGCCATTAATATTTGTTTTTTTTTAATATTTTGGTGCTTTTATACTGTGTGCATATATATTTATAAATGTTATATCTTCTTGCTGACTTGGTCCCTTTATCACTATGTAATGCTGCTCTTTGTCTTTTATTTTGATCTTTGTTTTAAAATCTATTTTGTCTCATGTGAGTATAGCTCTACCACCTTTAATATTTGTTTCCATATTCATGGCCTATCTTTTTTCATCTTTTCACTTTCAGTTTGTGTGTGTCCTTACTTCTGAAATGAATCTCCTATAGTGAACAGTATATAGATGTGTTTTGCTTTTGTTTTTGTTTTTTTTGATTCATTCAACCACTCTATGTCTTTTGACTGAGGAATTTAGTCCACTTATATGTAAAGTAATTATTGATAGGAATGTGTTTATTGCCATTCTGTTAATTGTTTGCTGGTTGTTTTTATAGTTTTTATAGTTTCTCTTTATTCCTTTGTTATTAGATAAACTTCCCATTTCCCCTTTGCATATTTGCTCTGAGTTTTTGCTTTTGGTTACCATGAAGTTTACATATATCATCCTATATATAAAATAGTCTATTTTAAGTTGATTGCAACTTACATTTTGAAGACATTATAAAACTAAATTTTTACTCCCCCTGTTTTATATTTTGATATCATATTTTATGTCTTTTTATTTTATGTTTCCAACTATTTTATTTTTAATTATAACACTTTTCTTTTTCAATCTTCATAGTAGCCCTATAATTGAGTAATCCACTACTTTTACTACATATTTACCTTTTCTAGTGAGATTTTTACTTTTGCATGTTTTTCTTTTCATTAATTAGTGCCTTTCCTTTTCAATTAAAAAAAAAAAACTTTAACTTTTCTTGTAAGGCCATTTTAGTAGTAGTTGCTTGTCTGGAAAACTATCTCTCCTTCAGTTTAGAATGATAACCTTGCTGGGTAGAGTATTCTTCATTGGAAGTTTGTTTATTTGCTTATTTTGTGTTTTTCTTTCAGCATTTTGAATATGTCATGCCATTTTCTTCTTTCTGCTAAGAAATCTACTCATAGCCCTATGGGGTTTCACTCATATGTACCAACCACTTTTCTTTTGTGTTTTTAAGATTCTCTTTTTTATCATTAACTTTTGACATTTTAAATATTGTCTTGATGTGGATCTCTTTGGGTTCATCTTATTCGGAACTCTCCAGGCTTCCTGGACCTGGATGTCTGATTTTCCCTTTATAGGTTTGGGAAGTTTTTAGCCATTATTCTGTCAAATAATTTTCTGTCCCTTTTTCTATCTCTTCTCCTTCTGAGATCCTTATGTTGAGTTTTTTTTTTCCCACTTGATGATGTCCCATAGGTCCCTTACATTATCTTCATGTTTTAATATACTTGTTTCTTCTTGCTGCTCTGTTTGGGTGCATTTTATGCTTTGTCTTCTAGCTTGCTGATCTATTCTTCTGCTTCACCTAGTCTGCTGTTGAACTTCTCAAGTGTATTTTTTAGTTCAGTCACTGTAATCTTTGGCTCTGTGACTTAGGATTGGTACTTTATAGTTTCTATCTCTTTGTTGAAGTTCTCACTATTCATTCATTCTTCTCCTGAGTTTGGTGACCATCCTTATGACCATTACTCTGAATTTTTCTCAGATAAGATTACTTTTCTCTATGTCATTAAGGTCTTTTTCTAAGATTTTGCCTTTTTTTTTTTGAAACATATTCTTCATTTCCTAATTTTGCTTGACTCTCTGTGGTTGTTTCTGCATATTAGTCAGAACTGCTACATCTCTCAGTCTTGGAGAAGTGGCTTTGTGAAGGTGATGAAACTTCCTATTCAATCTTGCCCTAGCTATTTGTTTTCTCTCAAAGCTTTGTAATTGTCTGAACAGCCTGCTTTATTTTTGATATATCACCATTGTTGAGGGGTGTGTCAAGACATGTCAGTGTCCCAAAGCAAGAAGGGGGAGATCTCATTTAGCACCTGGTTTTGGCTGATTGGAAACTAGACCCTCAGGCAGCAGTTTTTAAAATGTGCAAATATATCCTATGGGATCACAATCATAATCCCTGCTCATCCCCAGACCAGAAGTTCTGCAAGTGTTCTTTGGACAACAGTTGCAAATACCAGGACTCCAGAAAAGTATATAAGCTACTTTCTGGGAGGTTTTGTGGAGCTATAGCAAGACCAAGGTTGTGTGCAAGCATGGTGTCTCCCTGCTTACATTCCCTATTAGCTCGTCCTTAGCCTCTGGATGTATGGGAAATCTGAAGTCTATCCCTGGGGCTGGAGCTCCAGGATAAGTAAATGGGTTTTTTTCCACCACCACCACCCCCACAGGAAGACTGGCTTGTGTTTCCATCTGTTTTCTCTGCAGTCCCCTGGGAGTGGTGGCCCCAAAACTATCTTCTCATTTGTTACATTTCTGTGGAGCTCAGGAATCCCAGCCCCTTAGCCACCAGGGCCAAGTAATCAAGGAGTGTCCCCTGTGTGAATTGCATATCTTCATTGGCTTCATCAGGGCAGAAGCAAAATGGGGTGGATGAGCCATGCTTGCTGGCTTCAGAAAGGCAAATGGCAGGAAATGTCTGACTGGGTGTGCCCATAGGTGTGAGGAGTACAGCAAGAAACTGTCTTATCTGTGCATGTATGCCATCTTTAGGCTAGAAGCAGGAAAATGCCATGAGTGCTCATGTTCTCCAGCCCCAATCAGGGAGTCAGGGAATATTGAAACCACTGTACTCCTGCTTAAGTAAGGCAGCAATAGACTGCCACAACCACTTGCTCCCATCTATCTTTGCTAGGTGGCAGGAGGGTGCTGGCTCAGAGCCTGCCCACCTGTCCTAGTTGGGTGGGTGGAGAGTTTAAAAATGGCCTCCACCAGCGCCTTCATCTCTGGAGAGTTTCAACTGTTCCCAACTTCTCTAGAATTTGCTTTTAAATTCGCAAATGCACTTCCTTCACATATAGTCCAGGTGTTTTTCAAACTGCTTTTCCCAGCCCCCACCTCTACCCCCACTGGCCTACTGGGCCCTGAGGCAAGTGGGAGCATGCACAAGCTATTTAATAGGGAATGTCAGTTTCCTATAGCACTTTGGGTCCCTTGGATATCAGCCCCATTGGTTTTTTAGGCCAGACATAAGAAGCTCGTCACTCTAGTGCAGATCATATGGGTTGGGGTACTTGATGTGGCACATCCATCCCTTGCTCCTCCAAGAAAAGTGCCAGGGTAGTACAATCTTTTTCTATTATGTGTCACTATACCAGGTATAGGTTTTTTAGCAAGACTGTGTCTCTGTCTCTCCTATCTCTCTTGTTGTGGTCTTTTATTTGTTGTTGTGGAGAAGGAGTTCATTTGTTTTCAGATATTTTTTCAGAGATATATGATAGATATGTAACTGTATATTTGGCATATCCATGGGAGGAGGTGAGTTTGGGATTTTACCACACTGCCATCTTAGGGATCTCTAAGACCAACATTCTAATATGTTCCAGCTCTTTCTTGTCTAAGTAGTTGAAGACCTAACTTCTAGTCTCTTCCTATTTTTTCTGGTCCTCCTTTTTTTTTTTTTTGGTCTCAATCTAACTTTCCTAATTCTCCCTATAAATGTGTATATGTGAGTATGCACATATCTATGCACATGTGAATGGTATGAAAAGGAATAGGAAAAAAATAGGTATGAGGCTTAGCAACTTGGGGAGAGAATAGAAGGAAACATTAAATTTTTTTTTCATTATTTCAAGTACTTCTTGTAGACAGAACTGAGCCAGATTCTAAAATGAATATTTAATTTGGACAGATAAGTTATATTATACCTCACTAATATAGAAAGAAAATGAGGTGTGTAATATGTGTAGAGTGTGTGCAATAAATCAGTGTGAAGTTACAGAGAAAGTGTGGCCATATGACTGTATATGTTGTCCTCTAACATCTTCACTCTCTTCCTATTAGGTTGCTGGTAAGAGTCAGTGTAAGTCCTCTGTGACTTTGCTCCTGTGTGCCTCTCTAGAACTCCTACGATAGTCTTCTTCTAGACATACTAAACAGCTTGCAGTACCAATTGAGTGCTATAATGTGTGATTTTCTTCCCACTCATCCTTCTTCTCAATTGAAAGAAATGTATTTAGCTTTGGCATCCCTTTAATCATAGAACTTTCCTTGAAATTATTTGCTCTGTTCCAGAATCTTGAAAACAATTAATCAGTCTCACCTTTGTGCCTGTACTCTTCCTCTTGCAAATGTCTCTTCTAACATCTCAAATTTCTGGTATGCTAACGTGCTAGTTTGGATGATATTTCCTGTTCTACTAAACTATGGAGGTACAGTATATATAATTCTTCCTTGTATTCCCAGTATCTGACAAAGCATCTGGCACCTAGAAGTTATATATAATTATATATATTAATATTATATATAATATTATAGTAATATTGCTTAATATACTATCTATATTACATGGCATCATAATACTTCATGATTAATATCTATTATATCATAACCAGTATATAATTATATAATAGCTAAAACATAATATATATTTTGTAGAATATTATATATAGTATATTTTAGCAATATACCTATGTATACTATACACACATATAAAATATCATGAGAAATCTTATTCTTGCAGAGGCTCAGAGCATCTAGTTACTTGCCAATTATTTGGGTTCTGCCTTGATATGTTGGATTTTAGGACTGGCTTGCTATGAAGGCTACTTCTGGAAGAACTAAGCTAGGAATGTAGAGATGTTATAGGAGACCAGAACCTGTGACTGGGGTACTGAGTTTAGAGGGTGAAGGAATGGCAGTAAAGACCACTGATCAAAAAAAACAAAAAACAAAAAACAAAACAAACAAACAACAAAAAAAAAACACTGATCACATCCTGCCTTTGTTGAGATAGTGTCAGGAATGAAGCAAGCCTAGAATTCTACAAGGGGGCTGACAGGATTGAAATACCTGGGCTGATTAAAGCAGTGTCAAGGAAATGAAGTTGTGGTGACATTCATGGTTTGAAAACATTAACTTTACAGAACTATGTTCATAAGACCTTTGGGTAGATTCTAATTTGATCCAGCAACAATATCTGCTTGGCTCCAAACTGTTGGACATCTGCTAATTTTTCTAACCATTTTAATCATTTTGGGGGCTCTGCTTTAGAACCTCTCCAAATCTCCTCCTTCTCACTAAAGTCTCAAGTCTTCAAAGTCTATGCCAATTTTAATAAAGTTCTAAAAGGACTACCATATGTTTCCAATTTGGTATTTCTGTTTACTATTCCATTATTTGTCTCACTTAATATATCAAAATGCAGTGAGAATCCTTGAATTTCTGTGAGCCAATGACTTACAGAACAAAAAGTTGAAATTCAATCTCAGGTCACACATAAGCAGGAAGTAATTTGTGTGTCTGCCTTACTCTCTACAGGATGATGTTCTTGAGGACAAGGACTTTGTCTTTTTAAAAAATTTTCCCCAGTACTTTGTATAGTACCTATCTCCTTTTTGGTTTCTTTGTCAAATATAAATATTCAGGGTGAGTTTAGTATTTTCATTTTCAAACACTCCTAATCAAGAGTGCTTGGTAACTGAAAACCAAGTAGGAAATTAAGAACAGAAATACAAAATGTTGTCAGTATATATATTAGATCATCTTTAAACTTGTGACTCCCTTTTATATGGCCCAGTGTGGAACACGGGGTAAACGAAGTTAAAGTGAAAAAAAAAAAAGAGATAGTTTTAGAAAAGATAAAGAGGTAGGGAAGGTGATAAAAAGTAAAAACAGAAACAGAGGGCAAAGACAAAGATGTTACATGCTAAAACAAATAAAACAGGGCAAACACTGTGTGAATGACCCCTCCCTAATTTCCCCACTGATCAAAAGCTGTCATATTTCAGCCTGGCAAGGGCTCGACATATAGTCGAGGTTAAACAGTCTTCCACAATCTGTCATTGCAGGCATAGCTGAACTAGGTGACTGGCCCTTCTTTGTCTTGTCCTCAAAGGTCTCATTCACACAATCTGAAATTGTAGCCTTCTCTAAATAATCTATTTTTAGTCTTATAGGAATAGATGTGATAGTTCAGATATTCCCCCAATAGCAAATCTCCAGGCTAGTGAACAGATCATTAACTGAAGCATCACCCACAAAAGATGAGGCCTGAAATTTTAGGTTGTCTCTGATGACTTTAACCAAATAGCTATAAATGGCTGAGAAATATCACACAGGGAGATAGCAGAAGATTTCTAGATTTTGAGAAGTAATCTAGGTAATATTTCCTTAGAATAGGACTTAACAAGAAATGTAGGTACCAGTGTTGTTTCTGTCTTATCAAGATTGTGGGCATAGACTAGCATTGCTTCTGAAAAAGAAATACCTGGTCCCCACGCCCTGCATCCCAAAAAGTACCCGATAAAGTTAGGTCCTTATTATACGTCCTAAACATTTCAGAGGAATTAAAATGAAGTGGAATGCGATGCCTACACAATACAGGTACAATTCTTACACTAATTATTCTGAAGAGTAAGATTTTTGCTCATTTGTTCTAAATGAAATCGAGCCATTTCAACAAATCCCTTTTAGCACTCACCATCACCAAACACCACGCATACCATGCATTCAAAGGCAGGAAGACCATGGTTCCTATCCCTTAAGGAGTTTATGATGCAGCAATACTATTTTATAATCTACTCCAGTGAAATAGACAGAAACATTAGCAAAGAACTCTGATATGTTTGACAGTTATGCTACCAGAACGATCCAAGTGCTTTCTAGAAGGTTAAAACAGTAGGTGTTGCCTGAGATAAGCAGAAAGACAGGAAGAGATGGTATTTGTACTGGGTTTTGATTAAGGAGTAAGAATTTGCTGCTTAAAGAAAAGTTGGAGTGACAAAGTTGGGGGGGGGGGGAGGTAGGGATATCCTACCCAAGAAAACAGACCAAGCAAGGGGACACACACTTATACACAAATACACATTTGTGCACATACTCATGTATCCTAGAAGTCAGCATATTTCAATAAGAGTTCTGAACTGCATATAAGAAGAAATGCTTTCTGAGCCTGGCTTTGCTGGGATCCATTGTATGACCTTGAGCTCGACTTTTAAAGTCTTTGGATCTCAGTTATTCCATATGTAAAACGAAAAGACTAGATTCTACGATGGCTAGAGCTCCATCCGATGAAAAAAGCTGGGAGATAGAATTAAAACCTATTTGATCTGAAATTCATGATTTAAGATATACAAGAATAGCTTATGAGAAGGGATCCATGCTAGCTAATTTCATATAAGGGAAAACATTTTTGACTCTCATTAGTAGGAAAGTTAATTGCAAACTTAATATTTCTTCAATCTAAATTTCTTTACTATGTGGTAACACAGATATCGTAGGGTATAAATTTAATATTTTTCCTTAAAAATTAAGGACTTCTCCCCCACACTCTAAACTTCAGATAAGAAAAGGCACTGCTGAGACTTAGGACATTGACATATAGTACATTATAACACTCTGTCTGGCTCTGCCTAGGCAAGTGGAGATGATAAAGAATCAGTGCCGTGCACAGCTTCAAGTTCCAGGTGACAGTGAGAATTGAACGGCTGGAAATACAGGGGGATGTACCAAATCTTCTGCTCCTATCTCAATATCTGTAGGATTTGCATTTGTCAAATATGAAAACTTGAGCTCAGAAACTACATATAATACCAAAGATAGCACCAGACATATTATCCTTCCTCTGCAAACATCTCTCCAAGATTTGGAGCTCAAGGTTTCAACTTCAGCTCTCTGGTACTTCATTTACCCCATCTGGAAGCAGCATGAGCACAATTAAGAAGAAAACTTGAAATTTAAACTCTGCCAATTACATAGATTTTAGATGAATTAATAATGAGTTAGTGAATAAAAACCAATTGGTTAGTAAATCACCAACTGTCCAGTTTTCCAAATATGTCCATATTTTTGCACATGTGCCTCTGTGTGTGTGTGAGGGGGTGTATAATGTTCTATGGCATTTCAAATTAGATTTAAAATGTTTCTTGGAAAAACAATGCAAATTTAGTGCTGGTTACCAAAGGTAATTCTTTTCACTTATAAAATGCTCTGGTAACATCAGAATCTCAAACTGTATTTACAAATTGGAATAACTTGTAAAATGGCATTTTAGAGAAAGGATTCCATTTCCTTTGTTTACAAGAAAAACACATTAAACACGTGTTTAAGCCATTCTCTTCTTAAAGCTCCGTCGTGTGCTAATGATGAAGTTATGGCCTGTTGTGTTATAATTTCTCTTGGAAACATGGAAGTCCCATTGCACATGTAGCAGTCATCTCTCTATTCATCTATTGATGAATCTCTCTAATCATCTGTTGAATTAGTGACAGTCCTAATGGAACTTTGGATAAGGCAGAAAAGGCACATTTGGAGAGGAGACCATGCCTCTCCTTCAGCGAGTTCATCACTCTGTTGCGTACATAGGGATGTCCTGAGTTTTCTCTACCCTGGGTTCTCATTGTCCTGTGATATTGATCCAAACCACTTAGTGATGAATACAGTCAGCACTCTCTTTCTATTTAAAGATCTTGAGTATCTATTATTGTTTTTATGTTTATTATCTTAATACCTGACACTTATAACATCTTTTTCCAAAGAGCTCTCTGGAGTGCAATAGGATGCCAAGTGAAGACAAGTGAATGCTGAAGCACTTTGTGTTCTACGGATGAAAGGAGATTCACACACACACACACACACACACACACACAAAAAAAAAAAAAAAAAAAAGGAGATTCACTCTGGATCTGCTGCTTTCCAGGAACAACTTCTCTTGCTTCTTGTTTTCTTGCTCCAACATGGCAAGCTCTTCCCATGGTGCAGTTTTTAGACTCAGCTCTTCTTTTTCTTCTTTTACTCTTTCAAACATACACATGCAGACACAGACACACACGCACACACACACACTTCAACTCTCATCTTTATCCTGATGACTCCCCAATCTGTATTTCACTACTGGATCCTTTCTTAAAACCCTGCTTCATATTTATAACTATCTTTTGTAAATTTCTTCTTTAATATTTAAACAAATCTAAGATTCCCAGCATAAAGCTCATTATTTATTTATCATTAGAAAAACTATCTTATAACTTTATTTGATATTCCAAATGCATTTTGAAATGTACAGAATTAAAAAAAATGACCTGGCCCCAGTTAGAAATAAATTATAATAAAGAAAGGCATAAGAAACTCAAGGGTAGAAGATTATGATAAACAAACAAGCTCAGTGAGCATAGCCTGGAATATTTTGGACTCTTAAGAGTTTCAGGTTGAGATCTAGTGAGAACCAGTTAAAAACATCTAGGGTTATATTAAATAGAAATTTAGAATAATCAACCTTTAGTGAGTAAGGCTCACTGTAGCCCAGGTGTTACATATATTTTAGATTATTCCTTTATGTACATCACATTTTTAGAGAGTGGATATTAGAGAATAACTAATGTTATTTTATTTATGAGCAATTATAAATATAAGCACGAATACTGAAAGGATCATATGGTTTCTTTCTGGAATTTTTTTCTTTCTTAATTATGCACATCTGGGAAATTCATACCAATTGAGCTAATGCAGCCAAATCCATTAACAAGCACACTCCCTCCAGTAAGTGTAGCTAACCAAATGGCAGTGCTGCTGCTTAGCAGCAATTAGTTCCTCATCTTCCCCTATCCCCAGTATACTACACTCTGCTTTTTCAGCTCCCTGATCTCTAGCAGATCTCTAGCAGTGATGATCCCATTCTCCAGAAATCCGGGGGGGGGGGGGGGGAATTCACAGGACTCATTTTGGATACCTTTCTCTTACCCATTTCATGTATTCAGTTAGTCGACAATTCCTTTTGACCCTTCCTTTATATCTCTGATATTTATTCTTCTTCTCCACCCTCACTGCAAAATCATTACCTTTCAAGCCTGAGTTACTGAGGTAGTATCCTAATTGGGCCCTCTGTTTTATGCAACTGTTATACCGATGGCCACTTTCAAGTCTTCGCCCAAGAAGATAAAACACTTTAAAAGGGGTCTTTCCCTGTGCTTCTTTGTGATCTCAGTGTCTACTATCTTGCCTAGCATGTAAAAGGTTGAAGTGAACTCCACATATTTGAATTTCTGTGCATTTAGAGCACTTTTCTCAAAATTTCAAACTTATTTTCTACTGGTTTTGAGTCATTCACCAATCCATTTGTTGATCTTCTTTTCCTGACAAGGTTGATTTTTTTCCCCCTCATCATAGAGCCCATAGTGAATGGTTCCCACAGTCTTGCAGAATATCTACTTACACAAAGTGATCGTTAAATTCTTATTACTTAATGAAATAATTGAACTATTGTTACTAATATCATAACCCAAAAATAACATAAACCAAATTGGTAGGAGTGAAAAGAAGTTGCAAACCATCATTTAGTATTGTTTCTTAATAACAAGGTGGTCATTTTTGTCCCAAGAAAAATGATTTTACTCATTTGCTACATGCATTAAAATAGGTACCAGCATTACACTGTCTCACATTAGCTGATGACTAAATTGTTTTTATTTTAAGAGATAACTGATCACAATACAAGTTTCCCTTCATTTATTATCTTCCTCTCTCTTTGCTCCTGTTGTCTTGTACTCCTTCTTGTTCACTTACTGCTATCAGGTCCATATCTGCACACCTGCTTATCGTTTTCTCTATCCTGCTACTTCCCAAAACTGGTCCTTATATCCAAGCTAGATATTTTCTACATCGAAGCTCTAACTATAACCTATTTCTCCTGAAACAGCGAGTATTCCTTGTATCAGCTCATTCTCATTGCTTCCAAACATCACAGAAGGCTTCTAAAGCCACTTACCAACCTGATTCTAGCCTAAGATCAATACTCTGTCATGCTTTCTTGCAAGAGAAAAAGAGAACACCACTGAAGAAAAGGACTCTAATTTTGATTTTACTAATGGAGAAAAAGTTTGTGTGAAAAGTTTAACTGATAAATTGTTGTTGGATATGGGTATTGGAAATATTTGCCAAGTGCATTGGATGTAGTCTCTGTTTTGGAACTATCTATATTGTCTGTATTTGTTCATAGCTCTGTGTGTGTATTATATACAGTTTCACTGGTATCTCTATGCCTGACCTATATCTATCATCTGTATAAAATTTTTTAAATAGGTGCAATATATTGAATTAATGGTCTAAGCTAAGTTTTCTTCTGTGTGAGGGGATTTTATGATTTAATGGGTTAAGATGATGTAATTTTTTTTAATTTTAATTTTAGATCTCTTAAATTACTTTCACAGTTGTTGACTCAAATGATCTTATCTCTTGTCAGTAAAAAACAAGTTACTAAAGGACTCTCCCATTTGAAAATAAACAAACAAACAAAAAAACCTTCTCTATTTATTTTACCAGGTAGAGATTTACTGGGTTTAGGAAATTTCCCTTGTATAATATTCACATCCCTGCAAAAATTGGAATTTACCACTCACACACAAGTATTAATTATTTTAACTGGCATTTTTTTTTCTTCTGCCGAAAGAAAATGGGAATATCCATTAAGAATGGAGATGACTTTGGAGAATAGGCTATCTGAGAGGTGTAGTACACTGTCTACGGAGAACATATAGGGAAGAAGAGAGTGCTCCAAGCCATTAGAGGGTGAGGAATTGTACTCCAATTCTTCTGCTGATACAATCTATAATGCCCTAGCATCTCTGAAAGTCATCTCAAGCCTTGCCTATGGTTCTAGAACCCCAAGGCTGGGCAGACCACAACCTATTCAAACAAGTAATTTGGGATTGGTCTTTGCCTTATTGTCTGTTTTTTTCAGCTGATGTACCTTCCTTTGTTTGTTTGTTTGTTTGTTTCATACTTGCTTTTAAGTTTAACATAGCTATAGACTGTTCCGTTGCTGTACAGATCTAGCCTCGGAGAAACGGGCATTTCTAATCTGTAGTCCAGACTTTTTGTGTAAATATTTCATTTGTGGTGTGAAGGATTAATATCCTGACAGCATTAGGCAGACAGCATGGTACAACAGAAATAGTACTGTTTTGAGAGTTTTACTCTTTGAATATTATCAGTGATCCTAAATAACTGTAAACTCTAGGCTCCCATGTTTCAGTTATTAAAATGGAGAGATTGAGCAATGAGATCTTCTTGGTCTTTACCAGCTTTAACAGTATGCAATTTTTAAAATTACATATGCTTCCTGATTTTCCTCTGATTTCTTTAATTTCTTAATGAGAGCTTAATGGGTTGGAGTCAAAGTGTTTTTCTGACAAGTGGAGTGATAATACTTGCACTGTTTATCTCAAAGTGTTACAGAGAAGATAAAATATAAAATTATGTGTGTCATTATCCATTATGAACTGCAAAGTCCCAACCTTGTGCATAACAAATTATTATTGTACGTTTCTATTTCTTTTATTCTGGTTTAAAAGACCCATGATACTTCAGTGTGCAACCAGCAGAGGGAGACAAGTTCAGATTATATTTCTTCTTCAAACATAGAAGTAGTTAATTGCTATGTGCACATGCGTTTTTAAAAATTAAAATGAAGCTTGTATGATTGGTAAATATGTCACCAGCTTGATGTGCTATTTGTATAGTAAAGTTACAAAAACACATGAGAGAAAGAAAGATAAAGCACAAGAAAAATTGGGGGGGATGTTTGATTTCTGGGCTTACTTTATTACAGAACTCAGAGATAGCTCTCCTATGAAGCATGTCATATTCCTGTGACAACTTCCTAAGCATGTCCATCTGGAGGTACAGACTATTTGAGTACCAATTTAGGAACCAATTCAGAATTCTAAAAGTAGAATTTCCAAATTTCCTCTGAAACTAGTTTCTTAACTCAACTTTCTCATTTTACCAGCCTGGATTTGAAGGGGGAAAAAAAAAAATACACACTTACACAGACACACACAGGGGGGTGGGGTGAGGGAGAGAATGAAATCTTCTGTATCTAATTAGTTAACAAATCCTATCAGTCCCTCCATGAAATTCCTCCAAGTCTTCACCCCTTTTCTCTTTACACTGTCTTTGTCCTGTGATCTACTTTTGTCATCTTTTGCCTGTGCTATTTCAGAAAGGTTATAACTGGTCTTTCCTGCCTTTGACTTGCCCCAGTCCATCTTCCACTCCATTGCCAGTTAGTTATCATCTTAAAACACAAGTCTGATTATGTCACTTGCTTAAGGCCTTAAAAAAAATTATTTATTTGAGAGAGAGAGAGCAGAAGCAGAGGTGGGGGAAGGGAGCAGTGGACAGAGGCAGAGGGAGAGGGAAAAACAGGCTGAACAGGAAGCCTGACACGGGGCTCCATCCCAAGACTCTGGGATCATGACCTGGGTGAAAGGTGGATGTTTGACTGATTGAGCCACCCAGGGGCCCTCCTAGCCTTCCTTTAATGGCTCCCTTTTGCATAAAATAAAGACATACTTGCTAACTTGCCTGCAAAAACCCTTACAGACCCCAACTTACAAAAAAACAGTTATTTTCCTTTCTAACTTTTTCCATTTCTACCTGCATATCCTTTCCTACAACTTATCTTCCCCACCACCTAAAGTCTCTGAAGGAAGGTCTTCATTCCTCATCATTATTAGAAGCAATAATGTATATAATGAACAATGCTGATTTCCTTTCTCATTTGTCACCAGCAGCTTGACTAGTCTTCTGACTAGTTTCTCTACTTCATCTTCCTTCTGACCTCTAATTTCCCATAGCCAGAATAATCTCCTTAAGATGTCCATATCTCATCTCACTCCTCCATAATTTATTTAGTTATTTTTAAAAAGATTTTATTTATTTATTCATGAGAGATACACACACAGAGAGAGAGAGAGAGAGAGAGAGAGGCAGAGACACAGGTAGAGGGAGAAGCAGGCTCCATGCAGGGAGCCTGACGTGGGACTCGATCCCAGGTCTCCAGGATCACACCCTGGGCTGAAGGCGGCGCTAAACCGCTGAGCCACCTGGGCTGCCCATCATTCCTCCATAATTTAAAGTAACCTTCCATATGCTGAGTGAAGTAAGTCAGTCGGAGAAGGACAAACATTATATGTTCTCATTCATTTGGGGAATATAAATAATAGTGAAAGGGAAAACAAGGGAAGGGAGAAGAAATGTGTGGGAAATATCAGAAAGGGAGACAGAACGTAAAGACTGCTAACTCTGGGAAACGAACTAGGGGTGGTAGAAGGGGAGGAGGGCGGGGGGTGGGAGTGAATGGGTGACGGGCACTGGGTGTTATTCTGTATGTTAGTAAATTGAACACCAATAAAAAAATAAAAAAATAAATAAATAAAAAAAAAAAAAAAAAAAAAAAAAAAAAAAAAAAAAAAAAAAAAAAAAAAAAAAATAAAGTAACCTTCCAAATAGGAGATGAGGAGGGAAGTGTGATTCTTCATTCAGACCTCCAGGATTCTCCATGATGCAGCTTCTCTCTTCAGCCTTCTCTCTCCCTTCCCTGCTGCTAGCCATGTAAGCCTTCCTCCAGGTCCAATCTTCCTTCAGGATGGTTCTCATGGCCATCTTTTGCATACTTTGCATAACATATTAGCTTCCTCCAGTCCCCTCTTACACATCTTCCAAGGGTTACATAAAATACCATTTTCTCCAAGAAGTTTCTTTCTCAATTACTTTTTCTGAACTACCATTGTGCTTTGATTTCACTTCCTTTGAATTTAGTACTTAACTGTTCACTGGTTATCTTATTCTCTGCTTCATATGTGTATACCTAACTTCTTCATCTGAGGTGCAAATCCCAGAATTTTATTATTTCTCAGTACTTCTCAGTACCAGAGAGGAATGGGCATATATGTTGATTAATTTTGGTCCTGCTCTGTAATGGAGAACAGCTGTGAGAGGCTTGCCTTATAATTGTACAAAGATGATGTTTGGTCCCTCTCCAGGAGGGGCTTTGAAGAGCATCCCCCTCATTAGATTCCATGAGGGCATGGTGTCAGTCGCATACATTATTGTTTCTCCAGAATTTATCATAGTGCCTGTTATATTGTAGTTCTCAAAAAAAAATTGCTTATTTTTGTCAATTGCTTTTTTATGTACTGACACCACTGAAGAGACACATCTCGCGAATCCTCTTCCTCTCACCAAGGCAGTGCTCCCACATTCATTGCCAGCAGCAGAGAGGGATGAGATTGTGATTTACAGATAGGAAAGGAAGATAACTTTTAAGCAGACTAAGTTCTGGAACCTTTTGAATAAGATAATGACCTAACACTGGACCTGCCCTGCAGCTCAATATTGTCAGTAAACTCTTGAGAAAACATATTAGTGTTATTTACATGATTTACAGCCTCAAGATATTTAACTAGGCATTCCGTTTAGATTTAGTGGGATTACTCTTGTCTGCTAAATACATATAGATACATAAGAAAATATTTAGTAAAGTTTAGCAATTAGATGGCATCTGTTCATCTTGTTAGGTACTTCTTCCTCTGTAGCAAAGCACTTTTCTCATACTGGCATTTAGTTAACGTATAATAACCATATTAAGGGTAAGCAAAGTTTGCACCTGAAAAAGAGCACCAACTGGGACACAGTTTTGTTTTTGTTTTTGTTTTCTTGACTAGCTGGTATAAATTACAGTCTACTTGGCGGTCTGTCAGTTCTTATTTGATGAGTGATGATTTCCTACAAGGCAACACCAGAATCGAACTAGTACAGTAACGGAGAATGCTGGTATGTGGGAAATATTGATCATTTGTGAGAGAACATGGCCTTTGGGCAGGGGGAGGTCTTCTCATAATGAGCAGGTGTAGTTAACTCAATCTTTCCTCCATTTCTGTTGTTACTCCCCAGTCCAACCCAGCTGCCACTGGATGACAAAGATATCCTTTTATTTGTCTCCTTGCTTTCACTATTGCTCTTCTACAAGTCATTCTCCATATGATATTTGGAGCAATCTTCCTAAAATATAAATCAAATTATCTAAATCCCTAAAATCTTGCATTGATCATTCAAGTCAGTAGAATAAAATCTAAATGCTTACCTTGGAATCTCTTCATTATGACCCCTCCTCAATCTCTAATCTCATCTGCTTTTTCTAGCTACCTCCCACAGCATACACATAAACCACACTCCTGGTTTACTTTTCTTGTTTTGCTTTCTATGTTTGGTGTATCCGTACCTGCCTCAGAACCTCTGCATATGCCATTTCTTTTATCTGGGAAATGTCTTGCAGATATTTGCATGTCTGCTTCCTTAGATTTTAGGATGTATCATACCTAATACCAGGCCATACCTCTAGGCCGTTTTCTTTGCATCACACATATGTTTCTCCATTGCATTTAGTCTCCAACATAATCTTAATGTGTATTTACTTGTTTAGTGTCTATTTCTCCACCGAGGATGTAAGTTCTATGAGATAGAGTCTTGGTCTGTCTTATATAGCTATCATATCCATAAACACTGAATAAATGAATGACTCATAAACCTACTGGGAATGTCAGAGTACAGAACGACACACCTGCCTCTACTCTTTCTCATTTCTCTTCGGCCTATTTTCTGAGTATAGGTATCCAAGTCACTACGGTAACCACAAATAGGGGATATAATTGTCTGATTACCTGTTTGTACTAATATCTTGCTATACTGAAGATGCTGCTACCACCATCTTTCCAGATGTTGCAACATTCTTCCCATATGGGAAGGAGAGATAAAAGAACAGTAGCAATGCAGATGCAGCATTACTTGACAGTTGCCACCTCCTTGTACATGGTGACAGACTGGACAATCTAGAGAAAAGGAAAGTCTAAGGGACAGTATGTACATGTCTGTGAAATAATAAAACATATATATGAGGGTAAGTCTGCTGGTGTAGGAGGACCCAAGCAGCAGCTCAAGAACCTCAGAGACCTTATGAGAACTTAGATCCAAGTACTGATACTTCCCAAAACAGAATGAATGAGCGAAGAAGCAGAAGACCAATATGATAACAATATACCACAAAAGCATGAGCGAAAAGCAAACCACAAAAGAGCAGTTTTAACTGTGCAGAGTACAGATTGAGTGCTTTACATCACTGAGGGTTCTGTAGTAAGGATTTGAACAACATTTAACTGACTTGAAGCTGATTGATTCTGTTAGGCAGTGAGACACATGTGGATGAAGCTACCGTATTCAAGGGAGCCAGATTCGAAGGGAAATTCACATGAGACAGTGCCATGCTTATGAACATAAACTGAGATACTTGAATATTGCTAAATTATGATGAAATCATTGAAGATGTCATAGCGGGAATCCTAAGGAGAAGTATTAACAGTTCTGCATTCCTAGTTCATATGGAAATGCTAATTCCACTTATGAAAGTAAAATACAGGCATGGCGTTATTATGATTAAGATCCTACAACTGTAGAAATGTAGAGTGGTATATTAATAATATTATAGACATGTTTAGCATAAAATGTAAGCAATGTAACTAAATTAGTTGTACATTCCAGGCTGCATCTGGATTTCCTGTGAGCCTGTTACATTACAAAGCTAAACAGAAGAATAAACCTTTCATGCTTCTTAGGGTGCTCAGACGTTAGCCAGTTTTTGTTTTTCCTGCAGCATTTGTCCCTGGAGAGTGCCAGAATCTTCTAAAGCCTCTTTTAGAAGGCAGTATGTTATTTTAAAGTAGTAGTTAAGATCATCTTACTTGGGTGATGATGGCTGTTTCACATGGCTAACAGCCATACTTGCCTCACAAATAACCTGAAAGTATGTTCGTTTTTGCCAGCCCTCTTGGAAGAATGCATATAGTGGTGTCAAAAAAAAAAAAAAAATAGCTTGTATAAATTTCAGGAACTTATTTGTTTCCTTCTTTGCATTTCTTAGGAAAGCCAGCAGAGGAGTTCAATTTGGAATAGTTTTGGAGGAGTGACCATTAGGATGAGATAAATTACTCAGGAGATACACATATATACATATATTGACCATTGGATTTATTAGACCTCAGTGAGAGCTCCTGGAGGCGAGAAAACCAGAAGGAGTACACAAGGGAGTGAAAAGGGGAAAAACACCCTAGAGAACATAAAGTTGAAACGGAAGTCAACGGTACACTCCCAAATAGATTTATTATTTTATAAATGATAGACATTTAGCCATTCCCCTGTCCTCACATTCATCAATTGTAGAGTGCTGCCCCTGTGCCAAGAGTTGGGTTAGGAAGTTGCATTTGAAGTGCCTGCTGGACATAAATGATAAATACTAAAGAATTAACTTATATAATAAACTTCATTTTTTGGAAATTCTTCAGAAATCCAGTATAAATTATCAATCTGAATTAGAGAATTCTTAAAAGGTAGTCTTTTTATAAAAAATAAAATAAATACAGTCTTCTTTTTGTGTTTTGCTTCCAAGGAACATAGTAAGTCAATTTAGTTCAACAAAAGTGGCCAATAAGTGGATTTTAATGAAAATATTTCTTAAAAAAACTTTTAATCACATTATATCATTTCTTCCTATATACATATGTATTCAAGATTTTATCCTCTTGGTTAGGTTAGGCATGTCTATTCCATTTCTGATTACAATCTTGATTAATTTAATACATTCTTTTCTCAGAGTGATTGGCACTACAGATTTGATAGATTTTCTACAAATCCCACATTCCTGTTACTTTGGTGTGAATTATTTTGAACCCCAGTATTTTAATTTTTATGTTTCATCTTAGGACCAGACAAGTCCTACTGGTAATTTGAGGTGAATTGTATAGACATTAGTGAGCAACCCTTATACAGCATCTCCTGCAAATCATATGGTGCCACCCCACCAAACTTCCTTCTTGCCCTGGAAAAACCTCTTTGTTTGTTCATTCAAAGTGTCGCCCACTGATACAAGAGGATACTGATACTCTTGATATATCTGATCCTCCTCAGAGTTTCTAGTTCCCGTAGTGGGGGGTGGTATCTTATCATACATCTGGCCCCAGCAATGCAAATAGATGTTCTAGTGGCCCCAGTCCTTTGGGTCTTTCTTTTCTTCCTCCTGACACTGGAGAAACACTACTCACCCAAAGAAGATGTTCTAAGACTATCCTTCATCTCTGAAAGCTCAGAAGAAGCCTCCTGGGAGATTGTCAAGCCTATTGGCAGGGGTGGGTGGGGTGGGTGTCCTTTCCTGCAGTCTTTGCATACAGTTATGTAATCCATGCATCTCCATTTGGAACTTGATGTTCATCTTCCCAGTGATACTGGGAACCACAGGATTATGGGTTTTGTAGTTCACCTAACCACTTGACTTATCTTTTGTGTATGTGTGGCAAAATGGGTTCCAAGTTTTAAACAGCCGAGTTACAAATTAGAGGTGGAACATCACTGGTTTATTATCTGGGTGCAACTTATCAGCACCAACGTAGGACAAAACACTTTTAAAAAACCCACAGTTTTTTCCTTACTTTCCTCACATAATCTGTAAGAGTGTACTTACCTTTTAACTTGATAAAATTCAGCAGGTAAATTCTTTGAACTTGGGGGGACAAGGCGGGTGTCAGCACAGTGAGTGCTTCCTTAGGGCTTGTACTCTGGTGGGCGTACTTGAGAAGAATTCCTGCCCCCCCCCCTCATGCCTTTGGCCAACCATTTGTGTAACTAAGAGGGGTGGACATGCTATGTGTGTGTATTTGCTTGTATATACTTGGATATTTAGGGTGAGTTGTGTAAGAAACAGGAAATACTTGTTGCTCCCAAAGAGGAGAAATGGTTGCCCAAAGACAGGAGTAGGAAAGATAAGTACAAGTTGCTCTGCAGCACTCCTTACCACTTGATCTTTGCACTGTGAATGCCTTAACTATTCAAAAAAGTACAATTTAAAAAGAAAAAAAAATCCAACAATGATGTCCTTGGCTAGTCCACCCCTATCTCTTATCCTCAGCATCAGCACTGAGGGAGATATCTAATAGTGGGGGCTGTCACATGGGTGACTAACAGTGTTAGGCCCTATGGGTCTTATCACTTGGCTTGACTCATGGAGTAGAAGGAATGACGCATGATGGCACGCTGTGTGCGGTCCCAGGACTCCATCCGGAGCCCCAGTGCGGTCCTGTGAATGCCCACCTTTCCGATATGCAAATCTCTTCCTTGCATGGGAACATTTCGAGGAGCAAGTGCCAGCAGCAGCCTAGGCAGCAGCCACAGGCCCAAGGACACCCCCCCCAGCCTCACTTAGGACCCCTCCTCGGGTGTGGGGCTGAGTACGGGGGGGGGGGGGGGGGGGACGAGGGAGGGTTTCCTGGAGAGCGAGGTTGACTTAGGGATGGGGGGATCAGCTGCTGAGGCTGGCACTTGCAAAAAAGACAAACCAGGCATTCACACTCCAGACCACTCAATGCCAGCATTGTCTCCAATCCATCCTTCATTAAGGTGGGGGCGCGCGCGGGGGAGGGGGAGGGGGGCTCCAGGAGGGGGGAGGCGATAAAGGAAGGAGGGAAAAGCAACCTTTTTTTTTTTCTTTTTTTTCCATCCTGCACAAGAAAACGCAGGAGAGAGGAAAGAGTGAGCAGGATGGGAGGCCAGGGAGAGTTGGTGTTGAAGTGAACTTTGGCTTTTGATGGGGGCCCCCTCCCGCCCAGTGGCTTCTGTTTCGCATCCTTGGGCGCCGGTCCCCTCCAGTGGCGGGCTTCTGGGCCCTCTCCTGGCCCCCTGCTGTCCTGGGGCTCCTTCTCCCCCCCACACCCCCACCCCCGGCCTCTCCCACACTCTTCCTCCCGGGGTCCCCGCGCTCCTGCACCGCACAGCGAGCTGCGCCCCCTCCCAGGGCAGGCGGCCGGGCCGGGGGAGGGCGCCCGGGGCTCCCCGAGGCTGGGCCTGCAGGGGACAGCTCGCGGAGGGGCCGGGCCGGGGCTCCCCGAGGTCGGGCCCTGCAGGGGGCAGCTCTCCGAGGGGGCCGGGCCGGGGGAGGGGGCGCCCGGGGCTCCCCGAGGTCGGGCCCTGCAGGGGGCAGCTCGTCGAGGGGGCCGGGCCGGGGGGAGGGGGCGCCCGGGGCTCCCCGAGGCCGGGCCCTGCAGGGGGCAGCTCGCCGAGGGGGCCGGGCCGGGGGAGGGCGGGGGGATGACGTGCAGGGGCGGCGGGCCCCGCGGGGGGCGGGGGAGGCGCGAGCGCGGGGGCGGGGCGGGGCGGGGGCGGGGGCGGGGGCGGGCGGCCGCCGAGTGGCTGTGCGCTCGGGCGCTGGCAGCTGGGCGCCGGCTCCGGGCCGCCCGCGCGGGAACTGGGTCGGCGAGGGCGGGAGCGCCGGCCGCACACGCACCGGGAGCCGCCCAGCCGCGCGTCCTACGGGCCCGGCGCACCCCGCAGCCCGGCTGCGAGCCGTTGTCGGTCCCCGAGGGAGGCCCGGAGCAGCCCGCCCGCCCGAGCCCGGGAAGCCCGCGCGCCGCCCGCACCGCGGCGAGGCCACCATGCTCGGCGCCCGCCGGCCGGCCCGCAGCCAGTTGCCGCTCGTCCTGCTCAGGCTGCTCTGCCTTCTCCCCACAGGACTGCCCGTTCGCAGCGTGGACTTTAACCGAGGCACGGACAACATCACCGTGAGGCAGGGCGACACGGCCATCCTCAGGTAGGGCTCGCGGGCAACTTTTCTGCCGAGCGCGACGGCGGGGCTGCGTGTGCGCGCGCGTGTGGGTCTCTGAGCGTGTGTGTGTCGACTCCAGCCTGAGCTGCAGGCTCGTGTGCGTGTGTGCATGTGTGCGCTCAACTCCGGCTTCTGAGGTTGCAGGCTCGAGTGTGTGCGTGTGTGTGTGTGTGTGTGTGCGCGCGCGCAACTCCAGCTTCTGAGGTTGCAGGCTCCTGTGTGTGTGTGCATGTGTGTGCTCAACTCCGGCTTCTGAGGTTGCAGGCTCGAGTGTGTGTGCATGTGTGTGTGTGTGCTCAACTTCAGCTTCTGAGGCTGCAGGCTCGTGTGTGCATGTGTGTGTGTGTGTGTGTGCGCGCTCAACTCCAGCTTCTGAGGCTGCAGACTCCCCTGTGTGCATGTGCCTGTACATGTGCTCAACTTCAGCTTCTGAGGCTGTAGGCTCCTGTGTGTGTGCATGTGTGTGTGTGCTCGTGTGTTCAACTCCAGCTTCTGAGGCTGCAGGCTCCTGTGTGCGTGTGTGTGTGTGTGTGTGTGCATGTGTGTGCTCAACTCCAGCTTCTGAGGCTGCAGGCTTGTGTGTGCATGTGTGTGTGTGTGTGTGTGTGTGTTTGCTCAACTCCAGCTTCTGAGGCTGCAGGCTTGTGTGTGTGCGTGTGTCCTGAGCGTGTACACGCACCTCTTACAGAGTGGCCCACTGATCTGGCCACAGATTTCAAGGGAATTCTGTTTCCCGTGGAGGACCAGCGGTGTTGACGAAATGTGGTTTGGTTTCTTAGGACCAAGAAAGCCCAACTTTGCCGATGGTGTGATGGTGTTCGTGGCACTTGGGCCAGTGTTCCTGCTTTTGTGATTTCAGATGCTTTGCACTTAAGAGTTTTGTTGGGCTTCTTTAATGGGAGAAAGACGAGTTGTTGAATTACGGCTCTCAGAGAGTGGTACACAGTACTGCATTCTCTATGCTGTGTGTGTGTGTATGTGTGTGTGTGAGAGAGAGAGAGAGAGGGAGAGAGCAAGGAATACATGCACATCAAGGCTCTCGCTCTGCCCCAGCAGTAGTTGGGACTGGAGACTTTCTGTAAGGACCCTCTAATTGACATCGAGGGCAATAAATCAATCTTAGAACTTTGGTTGGTTACTGAGCCTTTTCTGGAATGCGGATAGACATCGACACATGAAACTAGAGAAGGAAAAAAAAAATAGGAACGTGCCAAATTGCTGATATTTAAGAATAGGAGCGTTAAGCACAAAGGTTAGGCAAGAATTAACCTGGCGTAAAATGGATATTTCAAATTGATTATTGACCTTAAAGTCCTATCTCTGTGTGGCTCTGCCAAACTCTGAAGTATAATTTGGGATTGAAATTTGGAAAGGAAGAGTCCCAGTCCTTGGGAGTTTGACCCCTGTAAGGGACAGTGAGCAGGAGAAACTCAGATGGAACCTAGCCATAATTTTATTTCTAAAAAAGCATCAAGCTTCTTTTCCTATGTTTCTCTTCTCTCTCCCCCTCCTCCACTTCCTGCACATACCCTTGTCCTTTTTTCTAGCTTTCTTAAATTTCTGTCAGATACGAAAGAGAGGAAGAAAGGAAAGAAAGGAAAGAAAGAAAGAAAGAAAGGAAAAAAAAGAAAGAAAGAAAGAAAGAAAGAAAGAAAGAGAAAGAAAGAAAGAAAGAAAGAAAGAAGAAAGAAAGAAAGAAAGAAAGAAAGAAAGAAAGAAAGAAAGAAAGAAAATGTTTTCCTTGGAGAGCTTTTAAAATCTCATTGTGTCCAAATGAAATGACCCAGTGTCAGTCTGTCCATGCAGTTAATACGGCTTGTTGTGGCAATAAAAAACAGTATGCCAGTATGCGAGAGAAAGTAAACCTCTAATCTGTGTGCAAGGAGCTGATAGTGCATAAACCCTGGGGCATCAGGGAGCAGTTCTCTAGCAGAGCTGCCTACAGCAGCAAAGTTTTCTTTCCTTTTCTCAGAAATAAATTTGGTTGGCTGTCACAGTGTCCTGCTTGGGGATCTCTAGCCTTGTTAGAGAGGAATGTGTACGTGTGGTTTGGTGTGTGTGTGTGTGTGTGTGTGTTGCTGCAGGTTGTAAAAAGGAAGAAAATCGTTATGTGTAAGTGCTCCTTTCTTCGTTTCCTGAGCATTGAGAGATTATGAATCCCAAAGATCCTACTATCCAAAGCAGATTTTCCCTACCAGCTTTCCAGCCCTGTAAACCTGCATGTGTGATTTATCCACATGGAGTAATAAGATTTATAGAGTAATTTATCTGTTTGCAAAGGGATTTGGATATGATGCAGAAAATGTTTTTTGCAAACACATAAGCATGCCATCTCAACTGCTAACATTCATACTCCCTAACGTCATTAACCCTTTACTAGTGAAGCACTCTATATAGATTTATGGTATCCTCAGAAAGACTTTTTTCGCTGAGTGTGAGACTGAATATGGGGAAAGTGACTATCCTGGATGTGTATGTTTTTATTTAAAGGTCCATGAACTTTGTAAGTCAGCATCACCTGTATCTTAAGCTATGGTTATTAAGGAGTTAGGGAAACATCTAAATGGTAACTCAAAAGAAAGAGGATATTCTTGTTTTTGTATAGCATGTGCATAGAGTCTGTGTCTATGAGAGGTGTGTAACTGCATAAATGTCTACGTAGGATATCGATGTGCTTCTGTGTGTCTCTGGCTTAAAAGAAATGGAGTTTTTAAGCATTACACTTTGGGAGGCATTATGGGGTGGAAATGGGGGTAGTGAGAAATGAGAATAAATATAGAAGCAGTTATTCACTAGGAAAGAGAAGATAGACAAACAGAACCATGCAGAGAAGTCACCTGTGAGAGTCCATTGCTTTTTCAGACCTCACCTAATGTGCCCTCTTTTTTTTTTTTTTTTTTTTTTTTTATTTCCTTTGCCTTGGACAAGGCTTTTATTTCTGGGTGGTGGAGCTCTATCAGAAGTAACTATGGAGAGAGTTCCCTTTGTTTTCGTAGCTGACCTTCTTCTCAATCTCTTTAACTGAGCCCAGTAAGCTTTGTGGGTCAGTTTCCCGGTGAAGAATGGTTTTCTTGCTTTCTGTTTACAAGTCTAGCCCGGGAAAGGCTTGCTTATACTTTATTTGTGACAATTTACTGGGAGCATGAGCTTCCAGGGGAGGAGAGGAAAAAGAGAACTCGATTCATTGGAAGCCACAGTAGATGTTTGGCACTGAGAAAGTGAAATGGCAAGGAGAAAAAAAAAAAAACCCTCTCAGTGATTCTGTGGCCCTGAATACTCTGAAATAGCAACAGGAGACAAGGAAGGTTTGTAATTGTGGTGGTCCAGTGGCAGGAGTTTGGTTGACTGTCCTCCAGACATTTCCCTTTACTGCCTTGAAAAAAAAGGTGTATCTTTTGGGAACTGATGCTTCTTTTTGTATAATTATGATATACTAGTCTTGGGGTCTTGTTTGGTACTTTCTATCTTTTTTTGGGGGAAAACAATAAAAGACTATAGAATGAAAGTGACAGAACTAGATAGAGGAATACTCTCCTTTATATGAACCTAACCCTGTTGTTTCCCAGACAAAAATCTAGATCTTCAGAGGTTCTCTATGAGATCCTTTAAAGGCTAAAGGAAACCACACACCATCTTCTATCTTATTGTTTTTTTAAGATTTTATTTTCCATCTTCTATCTTAAAGACATAGAATCAAGGTATGATCCACAGACAAGTGGCAGCAGCAGCAGTTACATGGGTTCCTTCCTAGATATTAAACCAGAAACTGCATTTATATTTGTGTGTGCAGTAAAGTGTAAGACATACTCATAGGACTTGACTTATGGAATGTTTCAGGTATTTTTCTGATCAGAGCCCACCTGTCTGTCACCCCCAAGAAGTGTATGAGTTCATCAGTTACTAGACACATTTCTAACACTGGTTTTTCTAACTTTCTACCCTTGCACACATGCTCCCAACAAGATTCACCTCCTGGTTATGCTTGGCAGGTTGAAATCGTATGGCTTTTTTGATAAGTCAAAGGAAAAATGGAAAAGATAGTGTTCTAATCTAGCCTGCAAAATTTCATTTTTACCAGTCCCATTGACGATATATTTAATATCAACATATGTATAGAAAGATAATGATAAAGTAATTGATCCTAATGTATCTGTTCAAAAGGTAACTTTGTAAAAATTACATTTTATGCATATTTGTACATATTGTATAACTGCATATATGATAAAATGCTAGGGTTTCATTCTATTGTGATTTTAAACATTTTAAATGTGAGGTATTGCAATTTTATTTATTTATTTATTTTTGCAATTTTATTATTTTACAATGCTGACCCTACTTGATGTTTGCAAGATATTATACTTTTTATGGTGATAACATTTTCCCATTTAAATGTAAATATACTTGATAAGTGGTAGGTGTAAGAAATTGTCTAAATTTATTTATTTATTTATTTTTTAAAGAAAGGTTTCTTTTTTTTTTTAAGATTTTATTTATTTATTCATGAGAGACACAGAGAGAGAGAGAGAGAGAGAGGCAGAGACACAGGCAGAGGGAGAAGCAGGCTCTATGCAGGGAGCCCGATGCGGGACTTGATCCCGGGACTCAAGGATCACGCCCTGGGCCCAAGGCAGGCGCTAAACCGCTGAGCCACCCAGGGTTCCCCTAAGTGTCTAAATTTAACATGGCCCTAAGCTTTTAATTTTTTAGAATTCTAGGTCCTCATTCCCTTGTTTTTACTCTAGGGGAAAAAGTGGAAACAACACAAGAGATTTGAGTATTTGACAGTGCAATGTGAAAATGTTGTGCAAATTTCAAGGGAAAAATGGCTTCTCTTCTATAAGGCATCTGGAACGCCTACATTTACAAAGAAAGTGTCAACACTCAAACATACTCCTGACACAATATGTGATTTTTCTACCACTTGTAAATCACTATTTGAAAACAAACTTTGTGGGCATGGGTCTTTGGGGAACGTCTGTGGCAATTATGAAGTTTTCTTTCTCTGGCTAAGTCACTAATCAACATTTATTGGTTATTACTGATACTTAAAGGACCCTGCATTTCACATTGAATCCTTTATCAAACATATTAGTAAATGGTCGAGTATAGCACACTGTATATTGTCCAGGAATATGGCATATTAGATACACTTTTTAATGTTGATGCACCTGTGCATTGTATCATTTGTTGTTACTTATGGACAAAAGAGTGCAGCCCAGTCTCATGTGACAAATACAAATTGTGATAATTTGTGTTTTTATAAGTATGAAACACCTAAGTATATATACACACACCCCACATATTATGGTCATTTTTCTGTTCTATGTCATCTGACTTTAATGAATTATCTGCAGAATTGTGGAGTGAACAACCAAAGGTGACTGACTTATCTACTAAATCAGTTGGGGAAGGTTAAACATTTGTGTTTCTTGAAGCTGGTTCTACATAATAGCAAACTCAGGCAAAAAGAGGATTAGTGCATATTTTGCTGTGGTCTTTGAGAGCCCCACGTACAAATGTATATAACTCCCGTGATAGGAAGTTACCTAACCGTGTGCTGGTCCCCCTTGCTGTCATCACTTGAACCTTAGAGAGCCCTTCTCTTCAGGCTGTTACTTAGGCTTACAGCCATTTGCCCTGTTTTTGGAATGTCCTGCTTGTTAGTTTATAAGACTTAGAAGACCTAGACTCTAATTTTGGATCTATCCTTGCATGCTACATGACTTTGAACAAATCCCTTAAATATTTGAGCTTCAGTTTAATTTATAAAATGCTGAAACTGCCTATTTTAGTTACTCTAGTTACTTTACAGGGTTGTTTGAAGAAGCTCAGAAGAGGTAAAGTAGGGAAGTTTGTCCAATTGTAAACTTCTACATAAGCATAAATATATTAGTCATTTTCCAACCACATTCAGCCAGTTGTTCTGACTTCGGGCAGCTCTTTTGCTTAGACCAGTGTTTCTCAAACTTGAAGGTGTATCGGAAGGTATATCAGGAGTGCTTATCAGAACATAAATTGGTTGGCTTCTACCTTCAGAGTTTCTGATTCAGTAGGTCTCCGGTGGGGTCTGAGATATGCATTTCTAGCAAGTTCTTGATGTTGCTAATGCTGCAGGACGAGGCCACACTTTTGAGAATTGACTCTTGCTATAACAAGTGTGTTCTGCAGATGAGTATTTTAGATATCACACAGTCTCTTTTTAAAATCCCAAATCTCAAAAACAAAAAAAAAAATTAAAAAAAAATAAAATCCCAAATCTCAGGGATTTTACAAGATCCTCAAATGATTCATAAACATCTGAAAGGTAGAGAAGCAGTGCTTTAGATGGATCACAACCGTGGCTGCCTATTGCAGTCAAGGGGAGACCTTTCAAAAAATACTGAAGCCACATAATCTCTGCTTTCAGAAATTCTTATTTAATTAGTTTAGAGTAGGGCTGGGCATAGGTTTTTCTTTTCTTTTTTTTTAATTGATTCTGATGTGTACATAGAGTTAGAACCATTATTTTACTAGTTGAGGAATCTCTTATAAAACACCTTTGGGGGATCCCTGGGTGGCGCAGCGGTTTGGCGCCTGCCTTTGGCTCAGGGCGCGATCCTGGAGACCCGGGATCGAATCCCACGTCGGGCTCCCGGGGCATGGAGCCTGCTTCTCTCTCTGCCTGTGTCTCTGCCTCTCTCTCTCTCTCTCTCTCTCTCTCTCTCTGTGTGTGTGACTATCGTAAATAAATAAATTAAAAAAAAAAACACCTTTGGGTCAGTACTTAATAGATATAGTAAAAAATTGAAGTCATATTGTATGGCTTGGGAACTATGTCAACAGCAAAGATGTACAAGTTCAATTGGGACAAAAGAATGAGACCATCATAGATCTATTTCTTTACCACACAATCCCATAGCACAATGTCATGGAAAATGTAGTGACTTTATCTTAATATGGATCCAATTTATATACTCTCTATTGAAAGATCATTAAAGCTTGGGTTTTTTAAAGATTATTGTCTTGTGTTCTCATTTTCATTGGTATTAGGCAAGACACAGAACAGTTTTAGTATGGTTTTTTTCAGTTCTATCTCTAAGAGATAAAAGAGATAATATTTAGGCAAGAAAATGTCTTCAGTGATAACTTATTCAAACAGGCTTAATTGTGTGCATTTATGTTGCCATATACACAGATATATGATTTACAAGATGAAAGTTACATGTTTGTGGACTTCATCTCTATTTTACATGGTGATCAATCTTTAGCTGAAACGTAGGATCAAGTCTTTGTGCATAGGTAAAGACTGTCAAGGGTATAATAAGTTTAGAATGCTTAACAAGTAGTCAGAAGACTTAGATCTAAATATCATGAAATAATCCAATCTATTAAATGAGAATAATCATCAATCACTTGGCCTACTACACAAACTATTTTTGTGATGATCAAGTGACCCAGTATATATTGGAGTGCTGTATAAATTATAAGATGGCATAAAATATAAGCTCTTAGTAAGATTATTGTCATAATATTCACAGTAAGAAAAAGCTTTTAGAACATTAGGAAATTTGATAAAATGAGCTTTTTGTTTTTATTTCTTGGTCAAGGATAGTCATTGGCTCTGTGTATCATTTTTCCCCCTAAGGGCATTTGAAGTTACATGTATCTTAGAATATAGTTGAGTTTCTTATCAGGAGTGCTGGGTGAGTGAACACTTTTGTAGCCACTTGTAATCAAAACATAATCTGGAGTTAATGAGTGATTAACCTTAACAAAAGAAAACACTTTGCTTCAGATTTTGTTAATTACTGTAGGATAAACTTGTAGAAGTCTCGGGTAGGAAAGGCTCTGGAGATTGGGCGGTCTCTATTAATTAATTAATTAATTTATTAATTTATTTATTTATTTATTTATTTATTTATTTATGAGGGAGTCTGTACAGGTCGGGGTGTGGGGCAGAAGGTGGGGGATAGGTGATGCAGACTTTTCACTGAGATCATGACCTAAGATCATGACTGAAGTCCTGTGCTGAACAGATTGATGGTAGGTGCCTCCTACCATCTCATTTTAAAGTGATACAACTGAGGGGGTGTCTAGGTGGCTCAGTTGGTTGAGGGGTTAAACATCTGCCTTTGGCTCAGGTCATGATCCCCAGGTCCTGGGATCAAGTTCCACATTGGGCTCCCTGCAGGGAGCCTGCTTCTCCCTCTGCCTATATTTCTGCCTCTCTCTCCATGTCTCTCATGAATAAATAAAATCTTTTAAAAAACAATAATAAAGTCATGTAACTGAGGAAAGAAAAATTTAGTTGGTTGTTTAAATATTTGAGTGATTTTTAGAACTCGAATTCATGTCTTCTGTTTCTCATTCAGCAATCCTTCAAGTTATCTTCCTGGTTTTCATGCAGTCTCATTCTGTGCTGTTTAAAATTATGCCAGAAGTGTCCTTGTCCTTCCCTTTGTTCCCTATCGTCTCTTCTTCTCCTCCAGTCCCTATCCTTCCCCCTCCCTCCACTCTCCTCCTCCTTAGTCCTCTTCCTTTTTCTACCCTTCTCTTCCATTCTTTCTCTCTCTCTTATCCCTTCTCCTCTCCTCTCTTCTTCCTCTTCTCTTTTCTCTCTCATCCCTGAAAATCAAAGTTGAGCTTTCCTATGAATGATCCTCCAGCTAGTGCTGGCCAAAGAAGTTTTCAGTAAATACGTTATTGTTTACATGTCTACTATCACCTGTCTTAACCAGATAGGCTTTTTTCTTCACTTAAAGCTTCAATCTTACCATATTGGCAAAGCCAGTCTTGTTCTTGGCAGAACCTACATAACTTTTTTTTTTTAAGTTTTGTTTTGTTTTCCTTTTTGCTTCTGTTGCTCTGCCTGTTACTTATATTTCTTATCTGAATTCTTGACTCTTTACTCCAGTACTTCACTTGGGTTCCTCAACCCTACTACCACCTTATTGTTCCTTTTAACTTTCTACCTGGTTAAGTTTCCTATTACTTGTCCCTCGTAGAGACCCCGATCAGGATGACTGTACAATGAGATCATGGTGCAAAGGCTCTGCTTTCAGTTTGTAGACTATCCTTTATATAACCCCAAGCAGTACTCTAAACATTGTAGTCATTTTAAATTATACTTAAAATTCTTTGAGGAAGATAGAATTTATTTTCTAATTTGTACAGAATTTATTTTGGGCTAACAGGAGGGCTGATGGTCACTGGGAGGAACTGGACATAGATATAGACCAGTCTCCTGGGATGGTGGAAGCACTGGATGATAGGTTCTGCTACCAGTGCTTAGGGGGGTGCTTGTGTGTCATGAAGAACAAGGTTTCATGAAGCTTTCTTAGCAGATGAGCCAAGGGAGGTCCAACATGTTACACCACAGAGCACAGTAAGCACAGTAAGGGGAAGATAACAGGTTAGCAACTCCCAGTGAGCCCTATAGGTAGGCAAGCAGTTGACACAGGGAGGTCTGTAGCTCGTATAGAGACTATGTCACAAGGCAGAGCCAAGTCAGAGAAGAACAGAGTCCATGGGATAAGGACTGGCTTATACAGATACTGAGGGCTCTGCCCTCAGTAATAAGGGACTTACAGCCCAGACATACTACTAAGAATAGCTAACTTGGTCAAGGATACAAGTAAATCTCTGTATCAAAGCTTTTATAACCAAGGGGTAACACAAAGATATCTCTCAGAGCACTGAACTCCATCTTTTAAAACTTGTTCAGGATCATGAAACCTGGTCTAGATAGGCAGGGAAAAGATAGAGACAGAAGTCTGAAATGAGGTAAGAATTGACACTACTTGCTTCTCCCTGACTTAGGCAACTTTGCTAGATTACATCTTTGTTCTACTTAGTTCTTTGAGACCCCATGTAGTTGGTAGAATTATGGACCTGACCTCATCTGACTATCCCAGGGCTATTGTTTTCTTTCTTTTTTTCCCCAGGTCTGTTGTTTTCCAGTATCAATCTAGAAGTATTCCCAGATCCTTCAAAGCCTTCTCATCTACAATATAAAAGTCAAAGGTCCTTACCTTGGATAGCTCCCCATGCCCTGCTACTTCATTGCATCTACTAATTCAGAATCACTTAAATTCTCTGTTCATGAGCATGTGAATGTGTGTACACACATGGTGCTGTTTCTTACCTTTGACCATGAAACTCTCTCTGCCTGGAACCTTCTCTTTCTCCCCTCCACCCTTTCCCATTGCATTTCTTTGCTAAGTTACATCTGTGTTGCTTCTTCTAGGCTCAAGTCTAGTTTTGGTGATGTCTCATTCAGGAATCTTCTCTTATTCTCTCAGATTGTGCTAAGTACTCTATTATTGGTGATAGACTTTCTGCATATCTTTGTTCCCTTTTAGCTTTACTGAGGTATAATTGATAAATAAAATTTTTATATATTTAATCTGTACAGTGTGATGATTTGATATACATATACATTATAAAATGATGACTACAATGAAGTTAATTAACACATTTATCACTTGACTTAGCTACCTTCCTTTCTGTGTGATAAGAACACCCAGGATCTACTCTCCATGCAAATTTCACATGCACAGTGCAGCATTATGAACCATTGTCACCATGCAGTTTATTAGCTCTCTGGAATATATTCATCTTATAACTGAAAGTCTACCCTTTGACCAACATTTCTCTATTTCCACCACCCTCCAGCCCCTACCACTCTATTCTGTTTTTATGACTTAGACCTTTTTTAGGTTCCATGTATAATTGAGATTATACAATGTTTGTCTTTGTCTAGCTTTTTTTCATTTAGCATGATGCCCCCCAGGTTGCAAATGGCAGGCTGTTGCAAATGGCAAGATTTAAACAATTTTTATGACTAAGTAATATTCCATTGTGTGTGGGAGGAAGGGATAGAGTGAGAGAGAAAGAGAAAGAGATATGATATATAGATATAGCTAGATATAGATACATCACATGTTTTTTTTTAATTTTTTAAATTTTTTAATTTATTTATGATAGTCACACACAGAGAGAGAGAGAGAGGCAGAGACATAGGCAGAGGGAGAAGCAGGCTCCATGCACCGGGAGCCCGACGTGGGATTCGATCCCGGGTCTCCAGGATCGCGCCAAAGGCAGGCGCTAAACCGCTGCACCACCCAGGGATCCCCATCACATGTTTTCTTTATCGATTCATTCATCAGTGAATGCTTGGGTTGTTTCCGTATCTTGGCTATTGTGAATAATGATGCAGTGAACATGGGAGTACAGATACCTCTTTAAGATACTGATTTCCTTCTAATATATGTCCGGAAGTGGGATTGCTGGGTTTATACATACCTCAGTTGAGCATTTAGTACACTTTAGAGTCGCTCTTGTCTTGCCTCAAATGTATTATCAGTCCTTCAAAGACAGGCATCTCATCTACTTTAACTTTCCATCTAAAAAATTAGCTTAACACCTATAGGTGCTCAGATAAATATTCACTTACCAAATTAAACAGAAAGAGGTAGTCTTACTGTAAAGCAAGCATATGAGAAATTGGTTTATGGAAGAGGAAATAAGTTTGAAGGAGACAGGGATGAAGCAAGATATGTTAATGGTAAAACCAGCCACTACTAGAGAAATTATAAATGTGTGGTTGAAGAAGGTAAAGTAGCAAAATCAGAGTTAGATTATTTTCTGATCGGTGGTTGAGGGGATAAGGGGTTTGGCTAAAACATTTCAACATTTCCCATTGTAGATACTCTTTTTAAGCACAGCTTTCTAGGGCATGTGGAAGGCATAGGAGAGCATTTTAGGAGAACTCAAAACTTTAGTCACACGTGCCCAAAGTGTGCTCCATTCACTGATGGATGAGCTTTTGACAAAATTAGGAGTCACTCAGTGCTTCTGGTGTGTCATGTCCAATGTCTGTGAAGAACTCAGAATCGCAGGTAGCTCAAGAGAAGGAATAAACCTTCTGAGAGCTGCTGAGGCTTTCTCCCTGAAAGATGGCTGTGAACTTTCCGGAACTAAGTTGAGGATTTGGGAGTTATTTATGGTTGGCAGGCAGGATTGTTGTGCATCAGGTAGTTTCACCTCATCTGTTCTACTTCTTTGTGAAATGAGACAAAGTACAGATCATTTGCACTCATTTGACTTGAAGTAATTATTCACACTGAACAATGATGCCTACTTGGGTTTTGCAGTGTTGAGCTCTTTACTTGCTGCTGGAGAAATTCAAACTTGAACGTACAGTGGACTTTTTAATAATCTCAGATTCTCTGTATATTTTGTCATAATGCACAAAGGCATTATTTAGATGAGGTCAGAGGAAAAGCCTGTAACTCTGAGGAAAATGAAACACAGCTTCTCATACAGTAATGCATTATTATATTTATTCCATTATAATTTTTAGTGATGCATTTCTCTATTGAATTTCTATATTTTGAAGTTATCAGAAGTTACTAATATCTTTTCTAACATAATGCTTTAGTCATGCTACTACTTGCCACACTTCTCTGCTAGGAATAGTATAGCTAAAATGAAAGTCATGTAGTTCAGCACTAAAAACCATGCATAGACAAATGTATACATGTGAAGATACTGATTGGGAAAATTACTTGGTTTACTAATTTCTAATTTTTGTGCTGCTTCAGTTATATTTCACTCTAGGACATATATCAGACTTGTTTGTTTCATGGGACTTGAGTCACATATGATTGTCAATTTGTGGCTGATCTTTGTCTTGAGATAACCAAGATTGCTGTCATCTTAACACATGTTCATGCTGTAATTGTATGAGCATATCTTAAGATCAGCATTTTATATCGCAGAATCATTAACTTAGCAGATGTATCTTTCTTTGACTTTCTTTCTGACCATTATGCCTCTACCATTTTTTAAAGCATTTTAAAAATATTTATTTATTTATTTGAGAGAGAGAAAGAGAGCATGTGAGTGGGGAGGGGAAGCACAGAGAGGAAGTGAGAGAGAGAAGCTCAAGCAGATTCCCCACTGAGCACAGAGCCCAGCAGAGCATGATTCTGAGATAGTGACTTGAGTCCATACCTAGAGGTGGATGTTCAAACCACGGAGCCACCCTGGTGCCCCTCTTCTGTCTTTCTTTTGTGACTTGGATACAGTGAGCTAATATCTAATATCATTAGCACCTCAAGGAACTGCCTAAAGTCTATAGAATATCACTAGATCAGATAAACTTCTAGATTGAATGCCAAGGGACTTAGGCTTTAGTTCCACAAAACCTTAACTCTAGAAAGTTGGGAATTAATTTTTATTGTTTTAACTCCGAGAGAGTAATTCCTACTTACCTCTTAAGCAAAGATGTTGATCTGTCGTTGAATATGGTTGAGTTCATTAAAAGAAATGTGTGATGTCATAAGTGGAATGGTGATATGCTCAAATTAAAAAAAAAGAACAACTCCTACATTATGTTATAAATGTCATGGTATAGGGAACTTAAAAACATTTTTGCATTAATACCTTGATACTTGTATAGAAATAAAGTGACTCCAAACTTATTCTGAAAATAAAAGTATATACTTAATAGAATCTGTTATGATAAACAAATTACATCATAAATATGCTTAATTACATTGTGCAGATCTATTTGAACACAAGACTTAATTTTTTAGTTTCTTTTGCATATATCAACAATAATATATAAAAATCAAAAGCATATATATGCTTTTTATATGTACAATAAATATACATATACTCAATATGAATCAGAATATTATTGTGAACTTGGGTTATAGTATATACTTTAATAGGAATCTAATTTAATTTGATGCACCAATACGGAGAAGCTTATTGCAGAAAACTAAATTTTCCAGGTTATGAAGGATACGAGTAGGTACTATATATAGGAAGCATCATATGATATCTTTCTTAATTTTTGAGTAGTTTTATTTTTAATCAATCATTATGCAAGTGCCAAAATTACTCTATAAGAGAGGTCAGATCTGTTGAGTGAATTAAAAAAAAAAAAAAAAGAAAGGTCAGACTTAATGTTTCTGTCCCCCCCGCAAGATTTAATTTTTTTTTTTCAGATTTATATACTCTTTGTTGAATCATGAAATTAGACTTAATGTTTCTTGTTTCTATTCTATCTTGGTTAACGTACATAATAATCCCTAAGGAGTAAAATAAGATTGTATAACATTGCTTCTATTTGGATTATAGGATGGACACTAATGGCGTATTAGTTAAGCGAGAAATAACTTTTAAAAATGTAAAATTAATTCTTCATATTTCTGAACTCAGTTCTAAGCTAGACTTCCATTTTCTTTCATCCTAAATCAAGAGATATTGTCATCTGGTAAAAAGCATGCTTGCTGCAAATGAGACTGGCCACTGAAGGAGAAGAATAAGAATTTTAATTAAACTTCAATTTGTTTATCAAGTAAAAATACCATAATTATGCTTTTATGCCCTTTTCAATATTAAAGATTCAAGGCAAGTAAAGAAATGATTAGAATAATAGAAATAAGTTCAGGTGTAAGACTCAGATGCACTAAAACAACTTGGTAGTATGATTATAGACCTACTATTGCTAACATTTGAAGCCCTGTAGAAAACAGAAACCATTTCACATTATTGGTGACATACAATATTGTCCTGGTTAAAAGGAGAAAATGATACTAAATCAATAACAGCAACAAAAGCCTAAGTAATAGAACATTTTAAAAAGGAAGCAGTGACCACTAAGAGCCAACATAGGTTCCCTGGGAACATACTGTTACATGGTAAATAGCCTTCTTTCTTTCTTTTTCTTTCTTTCTTTCTTTCTTTCTTTCTTTCTTTCTTTCTTTCTTTCTTTCTTTTTCTTTCTTTCTCTTCTTTTCTTAAAGATTTTATTTTTAAGTAGAAATATATTTCTTTAAAACAAACAAAAATCTGGGCTGGTAGATTAGGGAAATGCCATTTACTCTGAGTATCTGTATTTTGACAAGTTTCTCCTGATAGACATATGAACAGATTATCAGTCTATTAATGAGCTAGATTTTTTTGGTTAATTGGATGATCATGCCAGAGAAATACTGATTGACAGCATTGAAGGATTCTCTCAGTCTGTCTTTGGCCATGTTCAATATTTGGATAAAAATACGGGAAGCAAACCTGCTACCATGTGTATGACACAAAAATAGGAGAATGGTTTTGTGTCATACCATGTGTATGGCACAAAGATAAGAGGATTTTGTCTTTTCACAGAATTATAAGGTAGAAATGGATGAGAGCTTATACAGAGGTAAGTTATCACTCTCTGTATAAAAGAATGATATTCATATGTATATGTCTTTATACCACACTTCATTCCTCCCCATCCACTCCCAAAATAAAGGAGAGAAAAGGAAAGAATTTAGTTTGTAATTTAAGTAGAACATAATTTAAATAAGTAAATCAGGTTGAAGTCTTTTATAAATGATCTTTCAAATAGTTTTATGATGTGATGGGAATAACACAGCCTCTGAGCTAGGAGACCTAGCTCCAAGTATTGCTTCTACCAATCCCTAACTTTGCAAGCAAGGGCAAAGGAGGGCAAATTACTTATCCTTGCTGGGCCTCAAGTCCTCTATTTGAAAAGTTAAAGTGATAATAATAGTTACCCTTTTACCCCAGAAGGCTAGTATAAGAATGAAATAAGAAGGATCTGTAGTTATAGGTAAGATAGATAGATCGACCTATACATCTGGGTGTATGTATATTTATTTTATGTCATTTGCTTTTCTGCCAAGTGGAATAGGTTTCCTTGTAAAGAAGTAAATTTTTAATCATCTTCATATTTAAGCAGAGACCAGGTAACCACAATTAAGAAATGTTATTTAAAAAGGACCAACATCCCAAAATTTTAATGTAGTAGAAGGTTGAAATGGATCATTCCTCATATGCTACCATTAATCTGTATTTCTACACCAATGCATTTTGTGTGTGTTTAATTATTTATTATTTTGCTGGCATCCATTATAACTTTGATTATTTGTGAAGAGCTTCATTCAGAAATATGTTCTCTAATCATTTTTCAGTGGGTTGTAATATTCATACCTCTACTACTTTCTTCCCACTGGAGAGTTTGTGAACATGTTAAGAGAGAGAGGGACTGTGTTTCATTAAAATGGAAGATCTATTTAGGTCTTTCATCTTTCTATGTAGATCAATATTAAGACAAATCCGGTCTTAGAAAGATGCTTTTATATTCATGCAGCTTCACAGAGATAGGTAAGATTGATCAGGTCGAATGGGGATCTCATTTCTTACGTTGTTCAACATGGCTCAAGATGTTATTTCATTTACTTCCCCAAAGAGTAAAAACATGGTACTACCTCCAAATCCATGCTTCTTCTTGGTTCTCTTTCTACTCTGAGGACTTAAGTATCCTAGGCCTTGAACCTCTCCAGTCCTGACTCCCTCTGAGCCCTGACAGGACTAAGCATCCCTAGCTATTTGATATAAGAATCTTCTCTCTGTTGACTACCTCAGTATCATCATCAGAAGTCATCTCCAGTAAAATGGGAGTGGAAGAGCAGTATCCATGGTTTTTATTCACTTGTGGGTAAATCTGCTATTTCTAAATTGAGGAGTGCTTTGTATGTAGCACTCCTTTACTTTTTATATCACCTACCTTTCCCAGAAAAAATGAAGCAAAAAAAAGAAAAAAAAAGAAAAAATGAAGCAAAAGAACTTGAACGTCTGATTTGCTGTGCTTACAATTCAGATAACCTCTGCTACCACTAAATATTAGGTTAAATAACGAATGCCATGCATCAATATATCTAGGTAAATCATATTTCCAACTCTTGATGAACCTGGTCTCTTTCACCAACTTCAACAATTTTGCTTTATTTTTGTATGTATATTTCCTTATTTTATTTCTTCTTGTAAAATGACTCTAATTTACCTGAAAGTTCAACTGTTAAAATTTGTAAACGGTAGTTATGAGTATTAAGCCAGTCTCTTTCCTGTAGAGTTGACAAGTTTTTAGCCAATTACCTCTTCATTACCTTAGCCATGTTCATAGTGAAAGAAGCATTGATGCACATCTTTGCCTGTGGAACCAGTTAACTTTCAAATTTATAATGTAGCATTTTGGGTCATAGTTTTGAAAGCCCTCAGAAAGTTTGAGCTAACCAAAATGAGGATTTGAAGGGAGAAATGAGGAGACAGAGACAAGTTAGGGTCAAGCAGATTAGGAAAGGACCGAATGTCAGGATGTCAGTAAAAGACACATAGCTTCCTTCCAAAGTGGGTTATTGCGTGTACAGCTGAAAATATTCCCACAGATGTCAATTTCCCAATGGAAAATTTGTGGATGCTCAAGTAAAAATAGAACTTGTTAAAAGATAATGACAAGGAATCCTAAGAATTATCTAACAAAGTCCTAAATATGTCAGAGTTAATTTCTTGTAGATAATGTCTCAGTTTCATTCAATATTAGTCCCAAAAGAAAAGGGGTAGGCAATCAGTTCCCTAGCCTCTTGGGCAACTACAGAATTATTGCAAAGTTTCCAAACTTCCATAAGAACCTTAAGCATTATCTATGGACATTATGTATCTCACATATAAATAAATAATTGTTTTTCAAACTTAGAGCATAAGTTCATTTAAAATATTGATTAGAAATGGAAATGAGAAGGCTGGCAGAATGATAGAGAAAGAGGGAGAGTCCTAAGTAAATAAAATAAAGTATTACTGGAAATACAGATGTGGGAGCCTAGGACCAAATATGAAAGGACATGTGGAATTAAATAGATTTTCAAACTAAGATTAATTTGGTTGGTAAAATGGAGTTTGAAGGGCTGTTGGATATTCAGGTAGAGTAGCCCATTGACAAGTGAATCTGAGAACTCTGGCATTGAGAAAAAAAAAAACTGCATGACTGAGGATCATTGAATGTTTCCCTATTAAGGGATAGTTTTATCTATAGTTTAGATGAAATTGCTAAGGGAAAGAATGTAACATGGGTAGTTAGTATGCATAGCCCTGTGCTGGACATTCTAGGGGGATTAAATAAATGTCCAACAGAAGTGGATTTACGGTGCAGCCTAAGCTTTGGGGCTCTTCACTTGCGTGGACCAACTATTCTGAAACTTTCTCTCTGATTTTTAATTTACGATTTTGTATCTTTTAAAAGAAAGAGTCCACACTGTATAAATGTCAGGCTCCACAAAAATCTGGATCCATACTTGTTCTAGTTCCTCAGGAACTTGTACAAATGGAAAATTAAATGACAGTGAAAGCAATATATTCCTAATAGTGACTTTTCAAAAACTGCTGTGGGTTGATGTGTTACCGTGGGCATTTTTAATGAACGAACTGAGTCTTAAGGGTTGTGGTGAAACTTGAATGGGGATAGAGAGAAAAAGTAGAAATCCAGACATTTCAGTAAACAAGTGAGGGCATAGTACATAGAATAAAGCAATCTCAGATTGTGTGCTATCAGAAAAATACCAGGAGATGTCTGTCTCAAACTTCTCGACATACCTCTTCACTTTGAGGCAGATTAGTAATTATAACTACACCCCACCAATCTGTAGACTACTTTGGCTCATCATTCTTTACCATTGAAATACAGCCTCACTCTGCTGTTGACAGCTCTGTGTTGCTTCAAAGTTAGGAAATATGGTGATGGCGGCTCCAGGGTTCAGGACAAAGAGAAAAAGACACAGGACAGTCACAGAAGATATATAGTCCCATTTCAGATTTGATTTCCCAATTGTGCTACAGTGCTGTTACAGTTTTTATTATTGATATTATTATTATTTTGCTTTTATTTTTCTTTACACTTAGTAATTATAATGAGCTGTCACTGAGTAATGGAACTCCTTTATTCCCACTGCTATTGCTGTACTCCAAACCCTTATCAGTGCATGGCTGGCTGCCTTTAGTCTTTCCATGTACTGAATACTTAACTTTACGCTAGGCACTGGGCTGAGTACTGGCACTGAACAGTGAGCAATATGGAGATCATAGTCTAAACTTCTAGATTTTCACCACAGTTTAGATTCTTCTGCAAACACAACATTTCATCAGTTCCTTTCCTCGCTTAATAAACTATAATTGGCCTCCAGTCTGTGCCCCATCAGCCTCAATTTCTAAGCACCATCAGGCTTTTCATATGTTTCTCTGTAATATCCATCCCCTCTTTTTGTCAGGAATGTTTCCTGATACCCCGGGCCTACATTTCCTTTTTAAAATATTAATGTTTTATCTTCCTTCAGAATTAATCATTCAACCCTCAGTTTATTATTTTTCCTTACTTGTTTGTTTATTTATTTTTTATTTTTGGACTTCTAGGCAATACCAAACAATTCAGTGCTTAAGTGTTTGCTAATGGTTTCATGCATTTTAGCCTTATATCCTCAACTAGAATGCAAACTCCCTAAATTATTGTATCAAGGAATGTTGGAGAACACAAAATACCGTGGTCTGGGTTATCTTTCCATCAATAGTTGTATTAATATACTTACTCAAGTATATCATATTAACTGCATTTTAAAGAGGAAGAAAAAAACTCTAGGGAAAATAAATGACTTCTCTATGGTCCACTAGTTATTAGTGAATCCTAGTCTAGATCACTACTGTTTCCATGAAACCATGTTTTCTCTGCCCTACATATTGCCCAGAACAGAGCTAGATGAATGGCAAGTGCTCAATAATTTCTTTTAATGGTGGTCACAGAGTGAATTGTGTTTGTTGCTATGTTCCATTCATCCATATATGGATCATATATGGCCAGAGGTATGGAGTGACAATAGGACATTGATTTTCCTTTGTCAGAATTAAATATGGGGTGATGAAATCTTTAGGGGTAGTGAAAATACCAAAGGCGAACAATTCTTTTGAAATTATTTTCATGCTGATTTTGTATGATAATCACATTCCCAGAGTGGATGACTTTGGGGAAAGCTTTATGACTTAGACATCTAGTGTTGCCATCAGATCTAAATGCCCCGCCCCCTCACGATAGGCAATGTATTTGGCTTGGCATACTCCTCTCTCTCTCTCTCTCTCTGTCTCTCTGTTTTTTATTAGTGAAGTTGGCCTCTTGGGAATGGCATTTTTAAGAGTAATGCAAATACCTCCTTTTCTATCAATAAAGCTGTGATTTACAGTATTTAATCTAGTTGAAGGGCAAGAAAAATGGAATTCTGCACACAGAAGAAATGAAATTATAATAAAATGGCACACTCCCCAAAGTTTTCTTAATATGTAGAGTATTAACCTGGCACCCAGCCTTATTTGCTGCATACAAAGCTCCATCAATCAGAAGAATGGAAAGCCTGGCTCTCCAAGACTCTTATTAAAGCATTTGACTTACTAGGTTCTGTAGATTTTATTGAGTAAATAACATGATATTTAATCCACAATATCTCCTCTATCATCTTGTGTAAGACTGAGTCTCTAAAACCTAGAGATATTCCTTATAATTTCTGCCCTATCGTTATCTGAGTTCTACCTTTTATCCATATGCTGCTATACTCTATATCATCCTGTGACCCTCACTTGATTATAAAACACTCAGCTTTCATTAGTAAGAGCTTTCTCTGATTTTTCCCCCCACTAATTGCCCCTTGGAGAAGGTAGGGCTATGGAAAATTAGTAGTGTTTTGTCACTAACTTAGAAATGCTGGAATGAAATTTAAATCTTTCCCCAATGAACTATAAGCTGCTCTCTCTTGCTCAGCCTCAAAACTTGAGTGTGATTTAATGTTTATTCAGCACCAACAATATACAGGCACTTCAAAAAAAGCATTCTGTTTATATAGCACTCTAAAGTTCTAAAGACATGTCACATACTTTGCCTAATTAGTACTCACCAGACCCTAGTGATGAAGGAAAGGAGGATGTGCACATTATCCCCACCACATACACTGGAAATAAAGCTCAGACTTTTAAGCAAGATAATTGAAGTCAGTGGCCACAGGACATGAGTGGAACACAGCTCCCTCATTCATTTTGAACTAACCAATAAAGATATTACTTATTTTTCTCCTTTTTCCATTTTTAAATCACCTATTTCTACTACCTGTTTTAGAATTTAGTTCATTCTTGTCTTAATTTTGTAAGCAAACAGATATTTTTCATCTCGCTATATTCTCCCCTTTTGTGCATTGTTATCAGTCCATTCCCTTTTCCCTTCTTCTTTCACTTATGATTGCATTTAAACTCATTATTGTGAGAGACATCACCAGAGGGATAGATGGGGAGGACATTAAGATGTTCTCTCCCTCCCTCCCTCCCTCCCTCCCTCCCTCCCTCTTCTCTTGTTCTTGGTGCTGTGTTCAGTGCAGGCTCTCTGTTCTCATTGAGGCTGCAGTTTCTTTGCTGAATCACTGCTTTGTATTCAGCCAGGGACCATGGAGTATTCCCAGTGTATTTATTTTCTGTTCCTGAGCTGAATGCTGGGTGCTTCTTTGTCCTGATGCTTTCTGCAAAGGAGTTTAGGAGGTGGGGGGGGGGGGGGTGAGGGGGGAAGAGGAGGAGGGGTAAGAATGCCAATAAAGCTTTCTCTATCCCCTAGAGGAATGTGTGCAAGCGTCTTTAACATTGCTTCACTCAATGTTCTCCTCTCTGCTGCCCTTGCTCTTAATTGGATCTAGACCCTGGAGAAAATCACTTTGTTAATGGGATGGTTAAAGAAAAAGAGAGGTGGAAGTTGGCTGTGCTCAGTTCTGGCAACTGGTCCTCTCCGGGAATAAAAGTCTCAGATGCCTAATCTGGGGAAGGGGTTCTGCTTTCTTGATCATGAGGAAATACCATTTCCCTTCTGTTGCATTTTTCCCCCTCTCAAAATGGATTATTTTCTTTGTCTTCTAAAAATGCATAAAACTTGTTGCTTAGAAAATATGAGTCATCCATTTCCACAGCCGTTTATGTATTTATCCATTTATTTATTTATTCATATATTTGACAAATGGCTGCTAAACGTACTCTTGTGCCTGCTATTGTTCTAAATTGTGAGAGTAAAATGGTAAGTGAGAGAAATAAAGTACCTGCCCTCATGGGGCTTACATTCCATTTGAGAAAGAAAATAAGCAAGTATTCGAACACATGCATAACAGTTATTGCTTGGGGTAGCGCTATACTTGGAAATCAACAGGATGTAATAATAGAAACTATGAAGGGAGTATTTTGGTTGAAATTTCCAGATATTGCCCCTCTGAAGGGATGACATTGAAGCTGAGACATAATGGCATTTATGTAAGCTTATCAGCACTTTTTATTTATTTCTAGCAGCTTTAATGACGTATAACTTAGATATCAGAAAATCTACCCATATAAAGTGTTCAGTTCAATGATTATTAGTAAATGTACAGCGTTGTGCAACTATTATCACAATCCAGTAGAAGATTTTCAGAATCCCTAAAAGATTCCTTAAGCACATTTTAGTTAATCCCCATTCTCACCCCATACACTGGTCACTTACCAATCTGTCTCTTTATATTTGCTTCTCCTAGACATTTTATATAAATGGAATTTATATAAATGGAATATGTGGTCTTTTACATCTCTCTTACTTAGCATAATGTTTTTGAAGGTTCATCCATAGTGTAGCATACAGCAGGGTTTTTTTTCTTTTTTTAGAGAGAGAGATACAGACAGAGATAGAGAGAAAGACATTTTGGGGGTGGGGGAAAGGCAGAGGGAGAGAAACAATCTTAAGTAGGCTCCATGCCCAGTATAGAGCATGATGTGGGGCTCAATCTCACAATTTTGAGATTATGACCTGAGTCAAAATCAAAAGTCAGATGGTTGACCTACTTATCCAAGTACCCCAGTTTTTTCTTTTTTATGACAGAATAATATTCTTTTATATAAATATGCCATATTATGTTTATTCATTTACCAGTTGATGGACACTTTGATGCTATTATGGACAATGTTGCTATGAACATTTGTGACAGCATACTTTTTCATTTCTTTTTTTTTTTTCATTTATTTTCTGTAGCTACCTAGGATTGCAATTGCTAGATTGTATGGAAAATTTATTTTTAACTTTTAAGAAGTTACCACATTGTTTTTCAGTGTACCTACACCATTTTACATTCTCATCAGCAGTGTGTGCAGGGTTGCTTCTCCATATTCTTGCCAACCTTTACTGATGTTTTCCTTTTGGCAGAGTCATTTGAGTAGGTGTGTAGTGGTATTTTACTGTGGTTTTAATTTGTACTTACCGAATGCCTAATGTTGAATATCTTTTCCAGTGTCTATAAGTCACTTGAATATCTTTTTTGATAATACATTATTCATATATTTTGCCCATTTTTAGTGTGTTCATCTTATTGAATTGTAAAAATTAAAAAAAAATTTTTTATATAACTTCTTTAGCAGGTATATAAATTTACAAATATTTTCTTAGAGTCAATGGCTCATCTTTTTATTTTATTTTGAAGTATAAAAGTTGTTAATTTTGATAAAGCAAATTTATCAAGTTTTTCTCTCATGAGAACTTATGATTTTGGTATAAGAACTAAGAACTTTTCGTTTAGCCCAAAGTTACAAAGATTAATATAAGTATTTTTCCTAAACATTTTATAGTTTTAGCTCTTATGTTTGGGTTTCTGATTCACTTTTCATTCATTTCTGTGTATGGTGTGAAGTAGATTCTGAATTCTTTGTTTTTTCCTATTTGCATATCCAATTGGTTCAGAACTATTTGTTGAAAAGATTGTCTTATCTCTGATTTGATTTGACACCTGCCAATATATTTATTTTTAAATTGCTTTATTTCAGGAGGATCATGGCCCATAAACCTGAAATCTGTTATCTTGTCCTTAGATCAGTCATTGCCATAAGATGCCCGAAATTTATAGTACTCCTTTTCTGTTACTGCCTGGTTTTCTAAAAGATATATAAGATATGGTCCTTACATCACCTACCTACTGTGTTAGGCATAGTGAGATATGAAGCCTTTTTTTTTCTCAAAAAGGCTTTAATGAATATGCCTTAACATACATATCAACAAGAGTATGTACAGTGTCACTTTTAAATGTTAGAACAAAATGAAGCAGTTAGAATTTTCAAGTCAAAAGAAGCTAACATCTGAAAGTCATTTTAATGAAAGGCACTATAATAAATATATGACTGGTTGTTTACTTGTATATCCAGAATGGTTGGCTATATGTTTCTAAATGGTGCAAGTAGATGAATATCAAGAATTATATCCTTCCCCATGTTAAATCAAGTTACCCTACCTTTTCTGGTCCACAGTGTCTATTTTGCCTTTGTGTTGATTGTCTACACCCTTTTAATTTGCACACCTATGTTTCCACCTATCTGCTTTGCTTCTGTTGATGTTTGTTTTGCATTGTTTAAAGATTACTGTTTTATTCCTGAAAAATTGTCTTTGAAATCTCACTTGTCTTCATATTTGGAATCTTGCCCCACTTTACTCCTATTATTTTTTTTCTGGGACCATTGTCTTGACTTAAACTCCAGTACACCAATTTTCTAGAAAGGAAATTTGAATAATCCCAAAAACAGTATTATTTTAAACCTTATTAACTTAGGCCTCAAACTTTCCAGAAACAAAAGAAATGATCTAATTACTATAAATTCCAAATAGAAGCAGTAAATGATTTGTTGAATAAGAATTTAGAGAATTTAGAGAGAAATCACGCATAATGGTCAAGGAAAGCTTTGAAGATACATGGCAAATGAAGATCCTTGAAAGATGTTAAGATTAAGTTTGTACAGATGTGGGAAGAATAAAGAAGTAGACAACTCCAGACAGTATAGTTTCATTTGTTTATTCATTCATCCATTCATTCATCATCAAGTTACCCTAGATATATAATGCTGGAGAATAAGCATTCTATAATGCTAGAGAAAAAGAAAGCATAGGATGCTTTTGGAGAATATGTAGAAGTCATCTACAGAGAGTGGGAGAGAAGGGGAAACACATCTAGAAGATGACATCAATATTGACTACTTAATATTCAAGTAAGAGTTAATCTATAATGGTTAGAAGGAAGAAGAACTGGTGTTTCAGGGTGAGGAAATAACACGTGCAAAGGTAGAGACACTTAAAAGTGTATGGAGAACTCGGAATTGAGAGTGGGTTGGTATGGTTGAAGCACAGTATGCATGTAAGCATGAGCAATTGAGGTACAACTGGGGAAGCTCAAGGTGATTTTTAGAAAATGGTGTATCTTTACTGGGCAAGTATGAAGACTGGAAAGAGAACTAAAGTAGATATATCTGGAAATGTAGAATGTATCAGTTATAAGTGACCTTAAATACCAGGTTTAGGAGTCTGAATTTAGTTCTTTATTTTTATTTATGTTTTTTCTCAGGCAAGGAGAGACATGATTTAGTAACTCACATTGCTATAGTTGTGGCCTATGAGATAGTTTGAAGGTGAGGAAAGGCTGACAACAGGGGCATCATCTAGAAGATTATTGGCGATAGAATGTGTTTGATGTTAAAGAGATAAGCTACAGTGGTGAGATGGAACTGAAATAAATAAAAAGATACGAAACAAATATCTTGAAAAAATAATCAACAGGCACTTGTTGACTTAGATGGCAAGGATGAGTGAGGAGTCAAGATGGCATAAATAATAGAAAATTAGAGAAAGACAGCATTTTTGGTGAAGCATAAATGATGAATTCATATTTAAGTCTGCTGATTTTGAGATGGCATTTAAAATATCTGAAACTTTTCGGCTATCCAGCTAAGATAAATGACTAAATCTCATGAGTGACATCAGCACTGAAGATTGGGTTGGGAAGTATTACAGGATAGTAGAAAAAAAGAGTAGTACTTTAAAATAAACATAAATGGCATAAAAATGCATCCACTATGGTTGTGCAGGATAATGACCATGTGAAAGTCCAGGTACCAGTAAGACAGTGAGAAAGAATAAATGCATATTAGTGAAACAAATGCCCTAAAGATGGTACAGCTTTTAAAAACTGTATCAGTGATATATCAAGGGATATATAACCTAAACTTAGGTTATTAAAGTAACTGTGATTAGATTCCACCCTGTCACTTCTGTCTCTCTAGGAGGTAATTTTTTCCTCTCCAACATACAGAAGTGCCATGGAGCCTTGCTGTGTCCTCTCCAGCAGGAAATTCATAAGATCCACAGGACTTGGGTCCTGGTACTTAGAGAAAAAAAGCAAAACTTGTTGTTGTTGTTGTTGTTGTTTTAACTAATAGAATCTCAAAGAAATACAAGAGAGTTGTGTTGACCTGTTATTACTGATCATAATCAGGACTGACAAGTGAAACAAAGAGTCTCATTCCCTTAAAGCGACAGTGAATTAAACCAGTTGATTAAACAAAACACACACAAAACCCATAAAAAAAAAAAGACCAGAACATAAGCCAAACTCTCTTTCCCTTCCTTTCTCATCCCCTTGTCCTATTTCTGATTTGTTTTCCTGTCAGCATTTTCTCCACAGATCGATTCCTCTTCAGTTAGTCCCAGTGATTTTTAAGCAGAGAGAAGCTTACTCTTTGCAGGTGAGAGATAATCAAATTGAATATTACACAGCCCCTGAAGTGCAGGCAGCTGATAACAAGAGCCAAACTCAATATCCTGACAGATGTTGTCTTGGATTGATTAATCTCTGCTCTCACCAGTGTAGCCATCCTCCAGCATGGACAGCACAGCCCCTTGGCCCCATCCCAAATGGGTTTTCACGTGGCTGGGGCTGGCTGAGAGAAATAACCCTGTTAAGAGTGCAATAGAATCCCTTCCTTTTGAGGAGGAAGAAATTAAACTCCAGCATACACCTCTGTTTTAAAATCCATTGTAGTGGAAGGCGGCTGGTTTCTGGGCTTACTTAATGGAACTCACAATAAAGGAATATTGTGAATTTTTAGTTGAGTTTTTAGGTTAGCCAAAAAAAAAAAAAAAAAAAGAAAAGGTTGCTGCCTCTTGATCTTTAAGAGTTGAGGCATGTGCATTTTTGTGATGGAAAGAAACAGGAGATTAGAACAAATAAAAGTAAAACATGAAAGTAGAAAAGCAAATAATTACAAGACTGCTTCTAAATGTGAGAGAAGAAAAAAGAGACTTATTCATTCTTTCATTTCTGTTCTTGCCTTATTTTTTCCCTTCCTTTTGCCTTTTCCCTCCGTACCATTGCCTTTCTTTCCTGCCTGCCTCTTTCCCCTTTTTTCTAATCTCCTTCTTTGATTTTGTTTATTATGAAGATACTCTCTAAATGCTGAGAACACAAAGAGGACCAAAAAAAAAAAAAAAAGTCTCCATCATCATGGACATGCCTTCAACTTAGGAGGAGCCAGGAAGTAGATAAGTCACAAAACAGCAATGTAAGAAGCCTGTAACAAAGTACCACGTGCTATGGGAGCAAGAGGAAATTGAGGGAGGCTTCATGTAAGAGAACAGATTTGCCCTGGGTCTTGAAAGATGGCTAGGGATTCATCAAAAGGATAAGGAAAGGAGTGTTTCAAAGAGAAGTAAGCATGTGCAGAAAGCACATGATGGATTTCAGGTGGCGTGTCAGCAATATAGCAGCCCCACTAAATAGCAGTCTCAAAGTAAGCATGTATTCCACTCTGAAAACTGCAGCAGATTTACCACCACCTGCCTTGATACAGCCATTTAACTTCATTGTTTTCTTATCCCCATTTTGCTTCTATACCTCATTCTTATTCCAAATGTAGTATCTCAAACTTGTGAGCTAGTGTTTAGTTCCTCCAGCTCTAATCCTGGTGTTCTCTTAAAGCCCTCTATTTAGCAGTTGCAGGTCAATACATCTGTAAGTAATAATGCCTCTTTTCCAGGCCTGGTACAAAACACATGTCAGTACCTAGTAGGGAGGGGCTCTGTGTGGTTTGTTTGGAGAGTGAGCAGTTGGGTGGCTTGAGACTGGAAAAAGTAGTGACAGTAGCCCAGGATGGATCTTGGGAAGGAGATGAACTCGGAAATATGTTAGGGCTTGGAGTAGAAAATGCTAGAAGTAGGGCAGCCTGGGTGGCTCAGCGGTTTAAGCACCGCCTTCAGCCCAGGGAGGGATCCTAGAGACCCAGGATCGAGTCCCACATCAGGTTCCCTGCATGGAGCCTGCTTCTCCCTCTGCCTGTGTCTCTGCCTCTCTCTCTCTGTCTCTCATGAATAAATAAATAAAAATCTTAAAGAAAATGCTAGAAGTAGATAAGATAAATAGAACAACTAAGAATATGAGTTCCTTGAGACTTGTCTTGTCCAGTCTTGTGGTCCTAGCATTGGCACAGTTCCTGTCATATAGAAGTGCTCGATTAGTGAATCATTTATTTCCGTAATGCTGACTAAAGGCAAATGGCCCAGAATCATTTCCCCCTCTACCTTGATTTTATAGAATAAAGTAATGTTTTAATCTGTGGAAATAAGCCCCATGTGAATGATAACTCTGCTTCTTTGAATTTATGTATGATTTCTATGCTTAGAATCGTAAGGAATGTACAGTGAAGCCTTTGTGAATATCATCGCTTTAAGGAAAGTGTTTGAATTGAAATAAACATTTTACTTTAAAATTTATAAAATTTCCAGAATACATTTGCCCCAGCCCGGTTCCTTGCATTCCCATCCCCCATTAGACCACCTGTCTTTCCCCTTCTGACTGCTTCTCACTCCATTCTTTGCCCAAAGCCCTGCTGACATATTACAGAGCTTTCATTTGCATTGTCTGCAAGGGCCTATGTTAATTTGACATCAGCAGCATTACAATGCACATAAAGGGTAAAGCATTATTATTATTTATTATGATGCTTTGAGTTTACACTTTACCTGTGGGAAGTTTCAAATGCCTGCATCATTCCAGTCTGCAGTAATCATCTATACATACAATTTGAGGATATGCCAGCTCTCTCTCCAAGAGAAAAGAAGAAAATGAAGACAATCTGGGTAACTCTTCCTGCCACAGTTCCAGGAAACAGTCTTCTACCTTAATCATTTTGTTGTGCATATTGAAAAGTACCAAGGAACCTGTTTCTTGGTCTCAGGCTCATTGACCTACCTATATGACCTACCTATATTTATTATAGCAGATTTAACTTGGTCCTCTGACCTTTGTCTGGTTGGACTGTTGTATGTACAGCCCACCTTCAGCAATATTGTGAAGAAGGAAATGTTTGTCTTTATTTTGTCAGGTAAGTATTTTTTTAGACACATCTCTCTTATACACCATCACTCCTATAATTTATTACCTCAGTTGACCTCAGGTGGCCTCATGCCACCTCTATGAGCCTCACTTTCTTCATCTGTAAAAGGGTCATAATAATAACTGTCAAATAAATATAAATCTGGCTTTAGGTAGGAGAGATTTTAATTAGAAAGCAAGACTATCATAGTAGGGAGAGAACTGTGATTTTACGGATCTTCAAGTTTCTTAAAATCAAACAAAAACGTTTTATTTGATAGGGTAAAGGAGAGGTAAGTAAGCAGAATCTTTGGAGGGGAAGTTAGACAAGCAAGGGGAAATGACCATTGGGGTCTGTCCGGTACGGAAGTATTTCTCTGTGGTCAGATGATTCCCAGGAGAAACTGAGAAGGGGGCGCAGTTCACTTTTTAAGTGCTTGTTCAAACTTGGGGTAAGTGGAGTTCAGGACCCTATAGAAAGGACAGAAGCTTGGTGAAAGTCTGGTCAGAAAAAGACAAAGCAAAGGTTAAAAAATGGGTCTTTATGAACTATGAAAACTTGATCACTGCTGCTCAGGATGTTTGTGGAAATTAAGTGAGAGTGCATATGCAAAGGGTTGAACATGGTGATTCCAGCAGATCACAGAGTAGAACTCAAGGAACTCATTGAAGCTCTGTGATCCAGTAAAGATAAGATCCAACAATAGCAGGGTGATTCCTCCCAGACTTCAATTCCTTCTAGTACCTCAAGGCACATTAAAGAGTCTACTTAGGCTTTCTTATGAATTAGGTGATTTTTAGCTGAAATATAATTCCCACCAAGATGAGAAGGACAAAGATTAAATAGTTGCTCTGTCTGCCCCAGACTGTTGAGATGTAAGATTATGTAGGTCAGGCATATGTTAATACACGCCCAATGAATGAATGAGTAAATGAATGAATGAACTAACTATCTTGATGCCACAGGGCAGGCAGCATCATGATATGCTGGAGGAATTGTGCAGTAAACGACAGAGGATAGGTGTATTATTGAAATCCAAATGGAATTAAAATAAAATATTTTAAAAAATAAATCCACTCAACAGGATGGTAGAGCATTTTGAGAAACCTGCTACTGAAGGAATGGGGGAATATTTTAGGGAAAAATAAAGATTCTAGTGCCTTTTTTTCCGTAGCGAATACTTCTGTCATTTATGCTTCCTTAGTGCCCATTGAACAGTGATAATAGTTTCTAGATCAGCTCTAAAATTCACTCCCCCAAAATATAAATTCTCTAAAATAGAAACTGGTATGATCTGACAGTGTACAATGGCTACTTTAAAATGAAGGAGGGAAGTAATGACACCAAGACAGACACATAGGTTGTTACTGACTTTACTTCTAGTCGCAAGAAAAATTAACAGCTATTTAAGGAAGAAGATAGCTCTGAGAGAATACTAATCCTAGTGAGGCTGAAAGCACCCCTCACCATCATAGAGCCCAAGACAGATTGCATTAGAAGAATAAAAGAAGAGGCTACATGTTGACTGAATTGCCCTTTCCCCATGCTGGCATAGCGCCATGCAGAACGATCTCTGAGCCTCTGGTTCTTCCACTGGGAACAGGGAATCCAGGAGAGACAGCCAGCTGTCCCCCAGCATTTTGGGTCACTTTGTGGGAGCCGCTAATATGGTCTCATACCAAAGGGATTGCAGTGGTATCTGTGGATCTCAACCACTGGGAATCTGACTGGGACAGAAGGAGGATGACTTGCAACAACCAGCACACAGATCTTGGCAAACGAAGTTCATATCTGCATTGCCCAAGGGTTAATCCCAATCAGCAGCTTTGCTCATCTATGGAACCAAGTAGAAGACTTATTTTGACCAGAAAACTCAGTAGTTTGCAGATCTACCTGATTTTATGGGCCCTACAGCATGTTTTCCCTTGCCCAAGCAAGGAGCTAAGTCATAGCTCCACCTACTGTTTAGTGTCTTCTGGCTCCATTGGACTAGAAGAGCTATGGAAGACTCCTGGAAGAAGTGTGGCCCAGTGGCACTTGAGCCAAGAGGTGAACAGACAGAGATAATCACAACCATAAGATTTCAGGATTTATTTTCCTTTAGTGCCTGGAAAATAGGGCAGTGGAGAGGTAGACCAGACAGAGTGGTGGACAACAAAGCAAAGTTTACTGAATGATATAGTACAAAGCTCCCGAAGAGGGAGGAGGCCTGAGAGGATTGCATTAGGGTTTCTAAGTCTAAGGGTTTTCTGAGAATGTTTGTGGACTGTTTTAACCTGATTAATCCTTCATGCACCTGTCACACAATCAGGCTTTTGTCCACACACTTATCTACCTATCAGGTAGCTGTTCATGTGGGTGGAGGGCTCCTTCCAGGGTAGTGTAGAATAGCAAGATGGGGTACAGGTACAAGGTATGGAGAGTTGCTATGTTGCACACAGACAGGGAGGATTCTATCATAGACAGGGCTTAGAATCCTGGCCTAGTAGCCAGAGAGCCTATTTGGGGAATTGGGATTAGCCCGAAATGGACCCTCTCCCTTCTTCCCAGGTAAGGGAGCTGAGACCACCCTGTCCATTATGGAGAGTGTCTTTCAGCCCCATCTGACCAGAAGGGCCAGGGAGAACTTTTGGAAGCTGTATAGTTCACCAGCATTTGAGCTAGAGGCAGATAGGCAGAGCTGATAGTTTGCAGAACAAAGCCAATGGTCCTCTTTAGTCAGGGCACTTGGGTTGTGGGTCAACTCGACTTAATACAACAAATAGCTTTACTGACTTTAGAGCCACTTCTCTCATTGCATCTGGGTAGGGAATCCAAATCATAGTCCCACTAATTGTTGAATGCAGCCTTCAGCCTGCTGGACCAGTGAACCTAACCAGAGCACATGGGAAGCGCATAATCCATTTAACAATCCTATGTACAGTGGCACTTGAACAGAGAATATAGCCTGTGGGTTCCCTAATCTGCATAGCAAAACCAATGGTCTCACCTGATGAGGGAATTCAGTGTACACTCTGGCCTGATTTGGGTCCCCAAATAATGGGCTGCATAGGCTCTGGGTCCCATCCTGATGCCCTGCCAGGTCAGGGAAGCTGATTCATAGCTTCATATACTACTGAATATGGTACCCAGTCTCTACCATTTAGTAAGTCTGACTGGAGAATCCAGGCAACAATGGAGCCAATCCTCCAGCCTCACTTGGGTAAGGAAGCAAACCAGCAATCCTATCCAACTGCTCTCAGCCAGTGGCACACCCACCCATTCCTCTCCTCAGAGCTTGAACAATCACCTCATCCCAAAATAGACTATAATAGCAGGCCCCACCTGCCCAAGAACATTGCCAGCAGAAACACCCAGAAACCAAACTGAGCTTTTTGGTTAAGAATTGTCTCTGCTAAGACAAATCTGTCTAGAAGAGGATCCCAATAACTCAAATGCTCAGAGTCAATTGTAAGGAATCAAAAATCACAAAAAATCATGTAAATATGATACCACCAAAGGAAACTAATAAAGCTCCAGTAACTGACCCTTAAGAAATGGAGGTATATATATTAAAGAATTCATTAAAAAAAAAGAAGAAGAAGAAGAAGCTTAGCAAACTATAGGAAAACCCCAGACAGACAACTAAACAAAATTAGAAAAACAATACATCAATGAGAAAACAAGAAGTTTATCAAGGAAATAGTAAACATAAAACAACAAGAACAGCAATAACAAAAGCACCACCGCCAACAAAAAACCCAAGCAACCAACCCAATCAAAAAACCCCCAGAGACCCTATGGTTGAAAAGATACAACAACTGAACTGAAGAATTCAATAGAGCATTTTCAAAAGTAGACTCAATCATGCATAAGAAAGAATCAGTGACCTGGATGATAGGAGTTAGAAATTACCCAGTGAGAGGAATAAAAAATGAAAAGGAATGAAGAAAGCCTAAGGGAATTATGGGACACAATGAAAAGAAACAATATTTACATTATGGGAATTTCAGAAGGAAAAGAGAAGGAGAAAGTGTTTAAAGAGAGTATTTAAAGCAATAATGGCAGAAAACATTCTGAACCTGGGAAGAAAAATGGACATCTAAATCCATGAGTCCAAAGAAACCCAGATAAGTTAAACCAGAATAGGGATACAGAGAGACACATTTTAATAAATTGTCAAAATTCAATATTGAAGAAAACTCAAAAGTCAAAAACAAAGAATTTCAAGAGCAGCAAAAGAAAACAGAGAAGTTACACACAAGGGAACCTCCATAACCTGTGGGCAGATTTTTCAACAAAGACTTTTTAGGCCAGGAGAGAATGAAATGACATATTCCAAATATTAAAAGAAAATACTTGTCAACCAGTGACTAACCCAATGAAGCTGCCTTTCAGAAGCAATGAAAGTATAAAGACTTTTCTGAACAAATAAAAACTAAAGGAGCTCATTACCACCAGACCTACCTTATAAGAAATGGTAAAGGGAGGTTTTTTTTTTTTTTTGAGTTGGAGCTAAAGAATGCTAATTAACACCATAAAAACATAAAAAGATAGTATAAATGTCACTAACAATGGCAAATATATAGTCACAGACTCTGCAATATGGTAATAATGGTGCATGATTCACTTAAACTCTGTTTTGAAATTTAAAAAGACTGTAGCAAAAATAATCATAAATATAATAACCTGTCATTGATTAAAGAATATAAAAACATGTACATTTTAATAGAAATAACTTAAAATGTGAGAAGTAGAATTATAAAGTTTACAAATTCTACTGAAATTAAGTTGTTATCAGCTTACAAATCTAAAATATTTTAGGTTCATAGTAACCACAAAGGAAAATCTTGTAGCAACTACAGAAAAGAATATAATAAAGAAGTCAAAGATACCAATACCAAAGGACATTAAATCATAACAAAAGGCAATAAATAGCATAAGAAACACAGGACAAGGGAGCTACAGTACAATCAGAAAACAATTAACAAAATGGCACTAGTAAGCCCTTACCTATCAATAATTACTTTAAATGTATATAGATTAAATTCTCTAATTGAAAGACATAAGAATGGCTGAATGGATTAAAACTAACAGACCAACCAACCTAAATCCAACAATGTGCTGCCCAGAAGAGACTCACTTTAGCTTTAAAGACACACCACACAGACTGGGAGTAAGGAGATGGAAAAAGACATTTCAAGCAAGCAGAAACTAAATAAATGCAGGGGTAGTTATATCAGGCAAAACAGACGTTAAACTAAAATTGGTAAAAAAGGAACAGAAAAGGTCATCATTTAATGATGAAGGAGTCAATAAATCAAGAAAATATAATTATTTTAAATATGCACTCAACATTGGACTACCAAAATATATAAAAGAAAAATTAACAGAGATAAAAAGAAAAACAAACAGTAATACAATAATAGTTAGGTTGGGGCACCTGGGTGGCTCAGTGGTTGAGCATCTGCCTTTGGCTCAGGTTCTGATCCTGGGGTCCTGGGATTGAGTCTGTATCAGGCTCCCCCAGGGAGCCTGCTTCTCCCTCTGCCTAGGTCTCTGCTTGCCTCTCTCTCTCTCTCTCTTTCTCTCTCTCTCTCTGCCTCTCATGAATAAATAAGATCTTAAAAAAAATAATAGGTTTTAAAGTGCAAAACTGAAAAAAAAAATAAAGTGCAAAACTATAGACTAATGGACCAAACAGACATAAACAAAATACTCTCCAACACAGCAGAATATAGATTCCTCTCAAGTGCACATGGAGAATTTTTTTAGGATAGATCATATATTAGGCCACAGAAAAAAAGCCATAGTAAATTCAAGGAGGTTGAAATTATATCCATTATCTTCTCTGACCACATTAGCATGAAAGTAGAAATTAATAATAGTAAGAAAATTGGAAAATTGATGAACACATGGAAATTAAAAACATTTTCTTAAACAACCATTGAGTCAAAGAAGAAATGAAAGGAGAAATAAAAAAAATTTCTTGATACAGATGAAAATGGAGACATAATGTACCAGAACTTATGAGATGCAACAACAGCAGTTTTAAGAGGGAAGTTCATAGCAATAAACATTTACATTAAGAAGCAAGAAAGATCCCAAATAAGCAACCTAACCCTATGCCTTAAGAAACTGGAAAAAGAAGAATAAACTGAGCCCAAAGTTAGCAGAAGAGGGGAAATAATAAAGATTAGAGCAGAAATAAATGAGATAAAGAACAGAAAAGCAATAGAAAAGATTAACCAAACTAATAAATAGTTCTATGAAAAGATAAACAAAATTGACAAACCCTTCACCAAGGAAAAAGGGAAAGTACCCAAATCAACAAAATTATAAATGGGAAAGTAAACACTCCAGTAGATATCACAGAAATTCAAAGGATCATAGGAGGCCACTATGAACAACTAACTCTATGCCAACAAACTGGACAATCTAAAAGAAACAGAAAAAAATTCTTTTTTAAAAAAATATTTTGTTTATTTGAGAGAGAGAGAGAGAGCACAAGCTGGAGGTAGAGGCAAAGGGAGAGGGAGAAGCAAACTCCCCACTGAGCAGGGAGGCTGATGCAGGGCTTGATTACAGGCCCCTGGGATTATGACCTTAGTCAAAGGAGATGCTCAACTGACTGAGCCACCCAGGTGGCTTGAAATAGAAAAAAAAAAATCTTATAAAAGTATGGGTACCCAGACTAAATAAGGAAGAAATAGAAAATCTGAATAGATCAATTACTAGTAAGGAGACTGAATCAGTAATCAAAAATCTGCCATGGCTCTCTTCCCCTGAGCTGCCTGAGGTGACCTCTGGAAATGGTTCGCTACTTGCAGGATTCAGAAAACCCTATAAAATCATGTAAGTCAAGAGGTTCAAATCTTCGTGTTCACTTTAAGAACATGCATGATACTGCCCAGGCCATCAAGGGCATGCAAAGCCACCAAATATCTGAAAGATATCACTTTGCAGAAGCAGTGTGTGCCATTCTGTCGCTACAATGGTGGAGTTGGTAGGTGTGCACAGGCCAAACAGTGGGGCTGGACACAGGGTTGGTGGCCCAAGAAGAGTGCTGAATTTTTACTGCACATGCTTAAAAATGCAGAGTAATGCTGAACTTAAGGGTTTAGATGTCGATTCTCTGGTCATTGAGCACATCCAGGTAAACAAAGCCCCCAAGATGTGACGTAGAACCTACAGGGCTCATGTCCGGAATAACCCATACATGAGCTTTCCCTGCCACATCGAGATGATTCTTACTGAAAAAGAGCAGATTGTTCCTAAACCCGAAGAGGAGGTTGCACAGAAGAAAAAGATATCCCAGAAGAAACTGAGAAACAAAAACTTACGGCCCAGGAGTAAATTCTGCATAGAATAAATGCAAATAAAAAAAATCTGCCATGGAAGAAAAGCCCAGGAGCAGATGGCTTACTGGTGAATTTTACCAAACATAAAAAATTAACACCAATCCTCAAACTATTCCAAAGATCTAACAGAAGAGAACACTCCCAAATTCAGTTTACAGTGCCAGCAGTATTCTGATACCAAAACCAGAAAAAGAAACTACTATAAGAGAAAACTATAGGCCAGTATCTCTGATGACTGTAGATGCAAAATTTCTCAAAAAGATACTAGCAGACCAAATTCAGCAGCTCAATAAAAGGATCTTACACCATGATCAAGTCAGATTTATCCCCAGGATGTAAGATGCTTCAACAAATATGCAAATCAATTAATGTGATACATCACATTAAAAGAATGAAAGAAAAGACTCCTATGATCATCTCCATAGGCACACAGAAAGCATTTGACAAAATTCAACATCCATTCATGATAAAAATTTTTAACAAATTATTCATAGAAGGTACATATCTCAACATAATAAAGGCCATATATTTTAAGCCCACAGCTAACATCATACTCAATGTTGAAAGATAGACAGCCTTCCTTAAGATCAGGAACAAAACAAGGGTGCCTATTCCACTCCTATTCAACATAGTACTAGAAATCCTAGCTAGAACAATCAAAGAAAAGGTACAAGAGGTATCAGGGATCTAAAGAAAGAAGTAAAATTGTTTCTGTTTACAGATGACATGATTTCATATATAGAAAATCCTAGAGACTCAAGTAAAAAACGGTTAGATCTAATTATTGAATTTAGTAAATTTGCAGGATGCAAAATTAACGTGCAAAATCAGCAGTGTTTCTGTACACTCAGTAAGTGAAGAGGTATTTCTTTGTTTTTAAATGATCTTTTATTAAGCATGAAAGCAGTTGCCAGGACTTCTGAGTAAGCTGTCAATTTTTTTAGGAGGACTTAATTGTTTGTAATGAAATGTAGAAATATGATTTTTCTCTCATATTGTATGATGTTATATATATATGTTATATAACACGTGTGTGGGCAGCCCTAGTGGCGCACCGGTTTAGCGCCGCCTGCAGCCCAGGGCGTAATCCTGGAGACCTGGGGTCGAGTCCCATGTCGGGTTCCCTGCAAGGGGCCTGCTTTTCCCTCTGCCTGTGTCTCTGCCTCTCTCTCTCTCTGTGTGTGTGCCTCTATGAATAAATAAATAAAATCTTAAAAAATATATATATATATAACACGTGTGTGTGTATGCATGACACTGAAAGAATGTTTTTTTTCCTTAAAAAGCACAATTAATTTGAGACCTTTTGTAGTTTTTGTAGTAATTAGTTGTTATAATGGGATAGTGCTAGGGTCACTGAAACTACAGCAGACCAAGATTCTTCAACTTTAGACTGCATCGGAATCACTTGGAGGGGGACACCTGGGTGGCTCAGTGGTTTTAGTGCCTGCCTTTGGCCCAGGGTGTGATCCTGGAGACCCAGGATCGAGTCCCATATCAGTCTCCCTCATGGAGCCTGCTTCTCCCTCTGCCTGTGTCTCTGCCTCTCTCTCTTTCTGTGTCTCATGAATAAATAAATAAATCTAAAAAAAAAAAAAAAAAAAAAAAAGAATCACTTGGAAGGTGTGTTAAAACACAGAGTGCTGGGCTACACCACCAGTATTTCTGATTCAGTAACCTTGGGTAAAGTCCAATAATTTGGTTTTCTCATAACTTCCTTGGTGAAGCTGAAAAGGTGAAGCTGAGAATGCAACCACGTTTTGAGAATCACTGCTTTAGTCAAATACTGGGACAACTCCTAAGTAATCATCTATTTTTATTTTTCAAACCTGGTTCATTGCAAAAATTTTAGTATTAACGTCAAGGAGAGAATTTCTACTTCTTCACCAACATGTTATTAGTTGCTTGCACTTCAGATTTATTCCCAGGTTTGTTTCTTTATGGCAAGAATAATAGACTCATTTCCCCCTGATTCTTAGATTTATTTCCTTTTTTGTAATGTTTAGAAAGTTACCAACTCATGATAATGTTAAAATACTAATGCTATATGTTAGTTTTATATCAATAAAACTGGGGGCACCTGGGTGGCTCAGTGGATGAGCTTCTGCCTTTGGCTTGGGTCATGATCCAGGGTCCTGGTAGGGAGTCCCGCATCTGGCTCCCGGCAAGGAGCCTGCTTCTCCTTCTGCCTATGTCTCTTCCTCTCTTTCTGTTTCTCTTATGAATAAATAAATAAATCTTTAAAAAAATAAAAAATAATAAAACTGGACAGTAATAATATTAATGATAAAATTCTCTATTTTAAAAAATATGGACATTAGTTATCCCTTAGATTCCTAATGATATGACTCCTTCTTTTGATCCAAGCCAAAATTGTGATGTAATTAATGATTTCTAAAGATGCTGGTAAACTAAGAACTAATAGGTGCTTGTTTAAGTCTTGCTTGGTGGTAGGTTATGCTGTCATTAAAAACCTGTTTCTTGAGGCTTTTGCATAGCTCAATCAGTCAAGCATCTAACTCTTGGTTTCGGCTTGGGTCTTGATCTCATGGCTGGTGAGATCGAGCCAATGTCCAGCTCTGTGCTGAGAGGGGAGTCACTTGAAAATCCTCTCCCTCTGCCCCTCCTGTTACTCGAATGCTCTCTCTCTCTCTCAAATAAATAAATAAACCTTTAAAAAATTTGTTAGAAACCTGTTTCTTATTGAGACAGGTCCTTGATTTCTCAAAACATTTCCTATAAAGGAGGATGAGAGTTCAAGTGACTTGCCAGAGATGTAGAAACAGACATCAATAAAGCAGGAATTTGCTATGCCCTTAATGTGTGAGACTACAGTATTAGGACTATATATCCTAAGGGAGTTCTAGGCAGGCAGAGCCAAGAGAATTTTCTTTGACTTTTCTTAGAGAGTGGATCTTTTCAAGTTAATATAATCTATCATTTGTTGCTTCCTTGTTCATTTCATGATTTCATCTCCATTCTGACTGTTGGGTAGTACAATCATGCATGAACAATTAGGACTTCTAGCTGTGTCCCTCTGAAGGAATAGTTCCAGGGGAGCAGATTTAGTGGGAATAACAGTTTCAGTAAAAATTTACAGCCAGACACCAATGGCCTGGAAGGATAAAGCTACTATAGGGGAGGGTGAACCACTGCAAGAAGGAAGGTAATGAATTGAGAAAGTCATTATAAAACATTTGCTGCTCACATTTCAGAAGTATAGGTTAGACCAGAGAGCGAAGGCTTGAGAAAACTCCATCTCTCCCGGCAGGGTGACAAACGTTGGAGGATAGAGAGTTCAAAGACGAGAGCTGATGTGGATAGGGAATTGGCACAGAATCCCTCCGATGGACCAGACGACAACTTGTGTTGTTCACTTGTCTGATCACATTTTATTTTGCTGTGACGTGAATTTTACTCTAAGTTTTGATATGAAAAGCGGTTAAGGAGAGTGTTTTAAAAACAGAAGCTAGAAATAGAAGAAAGCAAAGAAAGTTTGTGCCAAGATTAGAAAGACTAATTCAGTAATCCTACAAAGATTTTGCACACCAGCAGTTTCAGAGGTGAATTCCAGCAGGTGATGGAAGAAGGTTCAAGGAGCTTCCTCTAACACGAATTCTTCTGCTCTGCAGTGTCCTTCAGCTTTACCAGAGTCCACTGGAATAAAGTGACACTGGAAGTCTTTGTGTGAAACTCCCTTTTATAATCTCCTCTTGGTAATTCAGTATTTAAGTTAGCCTCTGTTGTTGGGGGCTAAGAATTAGGGTCTTATTTAGAACTTATTTAGAAAAAAAAAAGATCTATTGTTGCTTTTCAATATAATGGTCTATGAAGAGGGCTAAGAATCCCTATTATTTATAGGTATGATTTTGGTGTTACATGGAGATTTAGTGACAGAAGCTGAAGAAATTGTCTCAACGTGATGAAAATTATATAATAGTGAACACTCAGGAAGGAATGGAAAGTGAGATTCATCTAAGGTCCACTCAGTATCCTTGAAAGAGATCATTTCCATGAAGGATGCCTGGGTGGCTCACTGGTTGAGTGTCTGCCTTTGGCTCAGGTCAAGATTCTGGGGTCCTGGGATTGAGTCCTGTGTCAGGCTCCACAGGGAGCCTGCTTCTCCCTCTGCCTATGTCTCTGCCTCTCTCTGTGTGTCTCTCATGAATAAATAAATAAAATCTTAAAATAAAAAAAAAGAATCCATGAGCCCTCTTTGCCTTGGCACCAGCCTCTCAGTGAGAAATTCCCTGGCAGAGAAGGCAGAGAGACCTGGGGATCTGAGCAGATTCGTACATGAGAGCTGGCTTTAAACACACCAATAACTCTCTCTTTTATTCAGAATAGGTCTGTAAATAAGTGTCATTCTCCTTCCATTCAGCTCCTCCAAAGCATTTACAGCTCCTTAATTAGACATATGTCTGCCATTTATTACCATTTAAAAGGCCAAGATGTTAATGTCCCATTGTTGAAAATTCTAAGTAATTAATAATTAACTAAATAAGCGCAGCTTTTTCTCTACCTACCTCATCTTTGGTTGTCTCCCTGTATTTATATATTAATACGGAGTAATTAAATGATGGCAGGAAAAGTGTTTCAGAGCTGGCATCAGCATAACAATGGATCTATTCTCACCCTTCCAGTCTTAATTAGTGCTATTTCTAAAGGATAGAATGGAGAGGGCTGATTCTACTTGTTGCCTTTACTTTTCCAGGTTACCAGGGTAGTTTCCCACAAGGTATAATTTGGAGCAGATGACTTTAACTTTCATCTTTAAAAGGCGGGCATGGTGAATGAAAACTACAGACCCCGGCATGCAGAGCAGCTTCCTGGTGCTGATTTTTAAAAAAGAAGAAGAGGAGGAAGAAGGCTACATAATGAGTTGTTGTTTCATTTCCCTGAGATATTGCTCATCAGCAAAGAGGAAGATGACCAAGGTCACTGTAAAGTGCCCTTACACCAAATTTGGCCTGAAAACTATGCTTTGTCCACCACACCTGTCTTACGTTGTGCCTGAAGGATCCGGAGGGAAAATGTTTAAACAAACAGCTGGTGGTTAAGCTTTTACTGTGTGTCGTAACAATGTCAATGATAACCTAAAGCTCTGTACTTAAAAGCATCTCTCATCCAAGAAACCTGAAGTGCTTTACACATGATAACTCATTAGAGCTCCCAACATATCTCCAAGGGAACTGGGAGGCACATATGATCTCCGGTGGGCAGATGGAGAAACCAATGTAGAAGAATGGCAAAATACTTTTATTTTTCCCATTTCTGCAATGGGAAATGACTCAGCAGCAGTCTGGGAATAGAATATATGTTTCCTGACTGTGGTCTGTCTGGGTAGTCCCTGGACCCCACGTACTGAAGGAGGAATGCTCTATGGAAAAGACTATAACTAAAGCAAGGAAGGATTTATGCTTTTATAGGCATTATGTATCTGAGAATCAGTAAGCTAACTTACTTTCAAACTGCCCATTGTTATGCTTTTACATAGTTAAGCTCCTGGTGTGATGGACAGACCGTTGACTTTGGATTCAGATTGATGCAGCCATTGAGCTAGCTGTGAGATGTTGTGCAATTTCTCTACCTCTCTAAACCCATAAGCTGGGGAAAATAATATCTATCATGCGTCATGGCCATGAGGGTTACACGCCTATTTTTGCCGCACCTATTTTTGCAATGCCCATAATCAAGCTAGGGTGCTTCTCATTATGTTGAACATTAATGTAAAGCCCGGATTCAGGTGTGATTAAATTCGTAGGGAAAAAAAAAAACCCTCAATACTCACTGTTTTTTTCTCAATATAAAAGGCAACAACAACACAAAAAGATACTAAATATACTTCCCCATTCAGATTTCATTTTTGGAAGTTACACATTGTAGGTTTGTCTGTGTTAAATTAATTTCTAGTTTAGTGAGTTTCTCCAAAGGAAAAAAATCAAACATTTTTCTGCATTTGTAGAACAGACACATAATATTGATGTTTTATCCATCCATTTATTGACTTACATTATCATTTACCATTTTACAAGTGTAACTTTTTATATAAATCACATTTTCCAACTATAAACATATATACTCATTATGTAAAATTTAAATGACACAGATATGTGTAAAGAAGGAAAACATGAATATTATTTGGTGTTTTTTCTTTAAGATTTCTTCCAAGAACATATTTCTAGAGTGCATGTTTTGTCTCTAATAAGAAATATGTTTTATATAAGAAGTATTATGAAAAGAAATTTGTATAATGGTTACCTCAAAGGCTATTCCTCAATAAATTCAGAGTTATTAGGCTCTGATATTTACTTTCCTATCTATCATGGGCCATATAATAGTATGTTTTAATACTACATATAAAATTTTCTTTAAAAAAAAAAGAGAGACTTGCTTATAGTCTAATTGTGTTTATAGAAGTTTATAGTTTAAGAGAGTGTCACAGGGTTTCCCTGTTAAGGGAGAGTTGAATCTGGAGTTAGGAACAAATACCATCCGTGGCCACCTGGGAAGCTGGTTTTAGTAGGCACTGGCCTCTGGATTGCTCCTGTCATGCTCAATTTATAGATCCTAGCATGCAAATTCATCAAATTATATGACAGGGCAAATCAAGCATGCAAATCATGTACCACAGTAATAAGAGTACTACATGAACAATAAATAACAGTATCCTAAGATTGAATGGCCCAAACTTGCCTTCACAAGTCACCATTTGTTTTCCTGCAAATACTTAGGCTGTACTTACACCTTTGTCACAGTGTAAGCATCTGTTGCAAAAGCCTGAATATAGGGAATATAATCTTGTTGTATCCTTCCTGGGAAAACAAAACAAAACAACTAAATAGCATGGGGGTTCCTCAAAGCCTTGCTACCCTTGAAAATCAATATTATTTAAGATTTGCAATATTCAATATTGAAATTCAACTGGGGGTAATCAGTTGTTGGTCTTTTAAATTTGACATTAATTTTAATTACCTTCATGTTCCTACATCAAATAGCAAAGCTATTTCTGCTTCATTCGAAATAGTCTCCCCTCTGTATCTGCTTCTCATAGGTGTTTGATGGATGCATGGTTGGAAAGACACATACATAAATAATGCACTGGTATAGACAAGTTAGATGGAAGATGAATAGGGAGAGGGATACATGAATGGATGATGAACTGATGGGAATGTACTGTGTGTTCCCTTTACAGACAAATATGCTAGGCTGTTTTTTTTATGTCTTTTTAAAGAACTTGAAATTTAAATAAAAAAATCAATTAGTGAAGGCAGAAAGTTAATTTTTTTTCATACTCTTACAGCAGATGCTTTGAGAATCAAAGACAGGTGGCTTAAGAATTGCTAAAAAGAGCCATCACTTGTCTTTTTCTTTCTGTTTAGCACCCCCAAAACAATTTCTCATAACTGTTTTTCCCCTTTTTACCTTTCTAATCTTCATCTTGCTTTTCTTTACACTTACACGTTTTACTGTTCTAATTGCTAATCTTTTTTCTCCATCTCCCTGATTTTCTCCTTTTTTCTACCTAGTGTCTATAAAACATGATCATTTATTTTAGTTTTTGCTTTTTATTATAGGGGTGCAGAGTAGAAGGAAGCAAGAAGAGTTGGGCCTTTAGAGAAGAAAAATGAATGTTTTTTTAAATTTCCCATTTTTCCTCTCTCTTGTGGTGGACATTTTCTACCCAACTCCTAATCAAAGACCAGGAAGAAGATGCAGAGAAATGGGAAGATGAAGTGGAATGATTTGATTTAAATATCAATAAAAAACAGGAAAGGCAGGAAGTGAATGTATGCCAGTAGAGTAATAGAAGGGGTTTAAGTGAGGCATAATCAAGAAGGAAATAGCAAAAAAGGATTCATAATGATATCATTTGTCCTGAAAGGAAGCCATGCCTCCATGAATTTAAAGCTAATAACTCTTTGATACCACTTACTCATTCTAGACTATACTTTATATTATTTACTTTAACCTGGGCGTATAGTGAGTTTCCAAGGCATAGAAGGAATTGAGTGTTTACATACATCTCTTTGTATGGTAATTTATTCATCATTGGTATTTGTGGCCTCTATACCTTCATTCATGCAATACATCTCCAAAATCCCCTAAACCTTAAGTAAATGATAATTCCAAGAAGGAAAGAATTTTGGATAACATGTCCTTTGTTGACCTTTCAATTTTTTGGTAGATGTGTATTTCCGGATTTTAGCCAGAACTAAACGAAAGTATAAAAAGAGATCGAAATTTAACTGCCGTGGGAAAATCATATTTGAATTTGCAGCAAAGTGAACGTAGGGAAAATCCAGAAGTTTCATAAAGTTTTTGCCTGAGAGTTCAGATAATTTTCTAGGCTAGAATACCAATAAATAAAATACCAATAAATCTAAATACCAATAAATCTAAATTTTAGTTGATTCTGGTTTATCCAACTTTATGTAGTTCTTTCTGTTCTTCACACTATGGTTCACATACATCCCTGTTGACAGATCAGAAGGGTGGGTTCTACTCCTTTTCAGTTATTAAATCACTACATGATCTTGTATAGGTTTCAACATCTATGGATCTAGCATCTTCACCTGAGGGGAATGGAAATGATTAATCTATGCCTCTTCTTATGAGCCTTATAGATCTAAATGTTTGAGACTCATTAAAAATGTTCGTCTTTCTTATACTTAGCACCATTGTTTTTTTAAATTTTTTTTATTGGAGTTCAATTTGCCAATATATAGCGTAACACCCAGTGTTCATCCTGCCAAGTGCCCCCCTCAGTGCCCATCACCCAGTCACCCCAACCACCCGCCCACCTCTCCTTCCACTACCCCTTGTTCATTTCCCAGAGTTATTAGCACCATTGTTGATCACAAAAAGTGCTCATTTTAATGGAGTTTTACATGTTCCTTACTTGGTCATTTATTTTTAATTTTTTATTTATTTATTTTTTTACTTGGTCATTTAAAGTCAGGATGTGATACTTCCTCTCCAATTATTTATCATATTGGAAACACTGCATATTGCTGATGTGTTTCTTACTATCAGTGTGGCAGTCTGATAAAACATAAAGAGTGGCACTTTTGCAATCTAGACAGAGAAGTCCCCACCACTGTCTCTCTCCCAGACAGTCCCCACCTATCATCTGCCCATATCAGGAAAATAAGTAAATGGCTCATCTTTTCCATACAAATAATTTAGTAGCTTGTCTGTCTAGAAGGTAATGGCATAGCATCTGCAATTCTTGCAATTTTGATAGTGTAACATAATAAGATATAAGACACCCCAAACTGCAACCCAGACAGCCCTGTTACTAAGAATGGGAAATTACTCTGGCCTCCCATTCACAGAAATACTGTGGTTAGCACCACTTGCCTATGCTTGTTCTTTGAGTCTCTCTGAGCTGCCTACCTCTTGGAAGTTAATTCAATTTTTTTCTACTACCTATCTCATTGATAGTACAATTTGAATAAAAACTCCTGGCTCTGGACAAAATGATCTGAATCTGTTTTTATTGCTATTTCCCATTGATTCATCTCTTTGTAATAAATCTTTGTGTGTGTACAATGTTATTTTGGAGTTGCATTATTACACCAACCTTGGATTTCTAGAGGACGAGACATTTAAAGGGAGAGAAATAGATTTTGCCATATGTTTGAATACTATATAAGACAACAAGAAGAAAATTGCAAGGAGAAAGAATGACCTATATTTCTCCTTTTATTTTAAGCATGGCTTTTGATATTTAATCCAACAAAGAAAATTTTGTTTCATCCTTGGAATGATATGATCTGTCTGAGGTCAGCTGATGAGAAGGAAAAAAAGTATATTTTATCCAATTAGAGCATTTCTTTTGTGATCTACAGAGAAACAGTGTGGTTGTCATCATAGTCATTATCATCATTATTGTTATCTTTGTAATAATAATGAAAGCATGTCTTCTTTCACCTGCATAACTTATTTGTATTTACCCATCCATTATTCATCCATCCATGCATTCATCCATCAATTAATATCATGTTTTTTATGCATATATTTTGTGAGGCACAATGCAAGGAACCAGAAACTGTCCTCAAGGAGTTTAAAATAACCATCTATTCAAGCCAGTTAAGCCTAGTAATAATTGGACATATTTTTGCTTTATTAGAAACTCCAGTATGGCAGGCAGAAATTAATATTGTCTGAGATGTTAAAAATTGGATTTCAGCTTTCACTATTATATCATAAGAATGAGATACTTAAATTTGATTTTGTAGGAACTGAATCTGAAACTTATAAGCAGGGGTGCCTGGGTGGCTCAGTGGTTGAGAGTCTGCCTTATGATCCTGGGGTCCTGGGATTGAGTCCCACATCAGACTTCCCACAGGGAGCCTGCTTCTCTCCCTGCCTATGTCTCTGCCTCTCTCTCTCTGTGTCTCTCATGAATAAATAAATTAAATCTTTAGAAATAAATACATACATACATACATACATACATACATACATACATAAACACAATCACATAGAGACCTCTTTCTGGATCTGGAGGCTTGATACACTTGTGATTTAGCCTGCTCTATCACCCAGTTTCTTTGTGCAGCTATCCCCCAAGAAATGGAAAAAGACAGCAAAAAACAAAAAACAAAAAACAAAACAAACAAAAAAACAAACAAAACCCTTAGAGGTAATATAATCATGGAACTCATAGAATATTCATATCCATTCTTGCTATTAAAAATCTACAGTAATATTTCAAATAGTGAACTCTTTACCATTTGTTTGTTGAACTGTGAATTAAAACATTAGAGGGAAAACATTTTTTTCATAAATATCTTATTTTTAATATGTAAAGGTTTCTAAGCCAAACTTAAATTTTGACATTTTTCATGTTGTTAACTAATCATGTGTGAGAGACATTCACCATGTCAATCTTTAGCAAATATGTAAAATAATAACCTTATATGTATTCAACACATAAATTTTTTAGAGGATTATTTCAATTAAACTTTTAGCTAAATTGTATCAATGTGGACTTGGTTAATGCATGTTCTCCAGGTTGTAAATTGATTAGATTTGTACCAAGGAATTTTTTTAAAAAGGTTGGTTGGTTGGTTGGCTGATTGATTGATTGATTGATTGATTCATTCATTCATTCATTCATTTTTTTTTTTTTTTTTAATTTAAGAGAGAGAGTGCACATGAGTAGGAGGGACGAGGAGGGAGAGGGAGAGTCTCAAGCAGGCTCCACACTGAACACGGAGCCCCCCATGTGGAGTTCGATCTAATGACCCTGAGGTCATTACCTGAGCCAAAACCAGGAGCCATCTGCTTAACCAACTGAGCCCTACAGGCTCCCCCCAAGGAATTTTTTAAATAGCCTTTGAAAATGAACAGTATTTCCCAGATTAATCTAGCATTACTGGTAGATATTTATTCAAAAAATATGTATTATAAAAGCAAATTCTAGGGTGCCTAACTAGGTGTCTCAGTGTATTTTTAATGGATGTAAAATTCATTATTCGTTGTTTCCAACTTCTAATCATCTTTTTTTACCAATTCTCCATCTCAACCCCACTGCTCTGTGGCTCTTAAGTGGCTGCCCTGTTTTAGGTATAGACTCCCTTTTTAAAAAGACTTTGCCCCCCATGTTTGACCCACGTGGCTTCCTTCCCCCGTTATTCCATTCATGCAAGGATAATTGTTCAGTCCTTATTTCTACCTTTTCTGACAGCAGTTATTAAGATGGGAATGGTGCTATCATCATGAAGATTTCCTTCTATTAGATGCTGTATGTCTCTAAAACCTTCCTAAAATGCTATTCTTTAGATGAAATGTGTTTCATCTTTCAAATGAGCATTGTTACCCCTAGGAGACTGGTTATTCCTGTTATAATTTTATAATAATTCATATATGCACATAGTTAATGCCTGCAGAAGTATGGGTATTCGGGGGCATTAAATTTTTACAATGAAATTTACCCATTGGAATACATGTATAGAAATTATTGGGTTCTTGTTCATTTTTGCCATTACAATGGAAACTCATTAAAGGCAAACCATGAAGTGCTGAATTGCATTTATTTATCCATTATTAATTTTAGAAAAATTTATTGAATTTTCATTGGATGAGGGATATAGTAAGTATATCAAATTTTCTTTAAAGGAGGTATACAGGGACGCCTGGGTGGCTCAGTGGTTGGGCTCATGTCTACAGCTCAGGTCGTGATCCCGGGATCCAGGATCAAGTTCCACATTGGGCTCCCTGCATGGAGCCTGCTTCTCTCTCTGCCTGTGTCTCTGCCTCTCTCTCAGTCTGTGTCTCTTGTGAATAAATAAATAAATCTGTAAAAAAAATAAAGGAGGTATACATTTCTCTTAGAATGAGTATATGAAAAATATGAATGAATAAAATCATAATTTAGAGTAATATAGATGCTATATATATAAAGAGAAATGGAAGGAAAGACAATAACCTGAGTTATTGGCCTACTTGTCAATATTTTGGACCCTTGGATATGTAATTTAACCTGTGTGAGTCTCAATCTCCACACCTATAAAATAAGGAACTTGAGCTAGATGTCCTATAATACATCATTTATTCAGAAATATGCAGGTAAGAAAATCCATCTCTTACTAGCTTGAGAAAAAAATAATTGTCTCTGCAGATATGAATGAAAATGGCTTCAGGATACAGTTGAATCTACCTTTCTAACTTGTGTACACACAGTTTTCCCCTATCCATCCCCTATTTCCACCTTTTCTCATTTCTGCTTTCTTTCTTCTCTGCTGTTTATTGGTTTTTCCCACATATTAGAGGACTATAGGGTTGCTGGCAGTGCTGGGCTTACACCCATAATTATAGAGTTATAACCATAAAGGAAAGGAAAATTTTCATGCCAACACCATCTAGAAAATCTCTGGGAAGGTTATCATTAGTCTTTATTGTCCAGGGAATTGTAAACCTCTTATCTCAGTGTAACTATTAATAACACTCTTTCACACTCAGAAGTCTAGTTTGGGCAATAAATTATTTAATCACTCTATCTTGGAGAAGGCTGATTAACTTAGTTTAGGTTTCCTGCCATTTTTGGAGTAATCCCTGTGAAGAAAGTAATGAGATACAGTGGTTGTCCATATCTGGATCATAGGCTAACAGTTAAGGCAAGAGATTTGGGGTAATGGAATTGGCAGCTTCCACTCAAAACATGATGAGAAGGGGTGCCTGGGTGGCATAGTCAGTTGAGTGTCCAAGTCTTGGTCAGCTCAGGTTGTGACCTCAGGGTCATGAGATCAAGCCCTATGTCAGGCTCCATGCTCAGTGTGGAGTTTGCTTAAGACTCTCTTCCTCTGCCTGCTCCCCCACCCAGCACTCTTTCTCTCTCTCTCTCTCTCTCAAGTAAAATAAATCTTAAAACAAAAACAAAACAGAACAAAACATAACAAAAAAACAAGTAGATAAGGGACTAGTCCTAGCAGGTAAGAGTGGTTTGGGCCAGTTGCAAAGCATGAGGATGTACTTACTGCATAGGTGAAGCACACATATGTCTTCTTTGCCATGACACACAGCAACATATATACAAGGAATGCTGAATAGAGGCACAATCAGCATTAGATGGGGCTTTGTGGCATCTGATATTACACATAGTAGATTTATTTTTTTTAATTGAGGGTAATTGTAGTGCATACTGTAAATAAGTCATCTCAGTTTATGTATCTTTGTCTAATGACATATATATACGCATACACACATAAATATATACACGTGGATACATATATATATATTCACATGTATATATATTCACTTAAGTTGGTTTAATGCCTATGAATAATAATTTAATTATTAGAAAACTAGTATTATGATTATGTTGATATTTCTATAAACAACTAAAATGACTTTTATATTTAAACAAATATCTTGAAGTATTTGTGTTTGTGTGTTATTTCTTCTAATCATTGAGATATTGAGATACGGTGATTTTAAATTAAAGTTGTATAAGCGGCGTGCATATGTTTTGCCTTTCCTAGTCAGGCCTAACCTCAGTCAGCAGTTTCATAGGATGACAGTTTTCAGGGACAGTTGAGATCTTTCTTAAATGAGAAGTGACTATGCTTCATAATAGTGTTGCAACCAGTCCTTAATGAGTGGATGTACTAATGTCTATTCGTTCTTTGGACATATTAGCCTAAATTTATTTTTTAGCCCTAACATATGAAATCACAAATAAAATACATAATTATCTCCTCAAAATAGCATCATATCAGCTGTTTTTACAGTATATTTAGGCTTTGAGTCACCAAATGTTTTCCACAATGAAGGGAGTGAAGTGTATTATTGAAAAATGACAGTGGTTGAATTTTCCATTTGGGGTTTCTATATTGGGCAATGGAAGCATGAAATAAGATTCTTCATGCAGTAGCAAGTGGTTTAGTTCTTCTCATAAAAAATATTAACTACCTAACTGTACCTCAGGCATAGTATTAGGCAGTAAGAATGCAAAAAATAGTAAGACCAAGCCTCTGATCTCAAGATTACAATCTGTAAAGTGAACAGACTTGCACAACTTAAACATGTATAATAAATGTATATATGCACACATACACACACGTATATAAACACATATATATGGTATTATATGATAGTACATATGTAGCCTTTATTTGGTCTATTTTTCATAAATAGTGAATTAATTATTAGTATGAACTGCTGTGCTCTGAGCTGTTCAGAGGAAGAAAAACCTAATTCTGCATAAAGGAAGAGTGAGGGTCTGGTTAGGTAGACTTTGCAAAAAAAGATTATACATAAATCTTGACTGATTAGAAGAGATGGTCAAGTCAGCAAGGGAGGGTATAGTGTGATATAAAAAAATCACTCTAGATATAGAGTACAGCCTACAAGCTTTTTACCTAACCGGTCTTTCCTGGATGTTATAAGGAAGCTCTGAGATACTCAAAGTACAAAATACAGAGGGATAGTAAGTAACCAGTAATTTCTTAGAAGTCCTTACCTTTTTCATGGCTTCATGTCCTGGCAGCCAGAGTTGGCCCAGGAAAATACAAGGCTAGAGCAGAACTATATAGCATTACCATCAGAGAGCCTTCTCTTGAGAGATCTGTACTTAATTCCTTTTTAAAGGTGAAGTTGAAGAGGAGGGACACTGTTTGTAGGTCCACCCCATGGCACTTACTGCATATACACTGTTACTAAACAGTAGGATTAAACCATTATTATAGAGACCTAAAGAAAAGTTAATAAAATTACTAAAGAAGGAGCCAAAGTGGAATATGAAAAAAAAAATGCACTCAGAAAAAAAAAGTGATATCTATAAGGAACAAGGTCAGAAGTGGCTGGAAGTGTTACTGATGTTGGCAAGCCAGGGATGGAAGAGCACCTGACTTTTGGGAAGCTTAGTGAGAATGCCATCACATTTCTTATGAGTCACTGCTCTTTTTCCACAATGACAGAGCCTCTGTTTTATCACCAGTCCTCAACTGGAGTTTGCTAGATTGCCAATTTCTAGTGCTCTTGCTCTCTGATTCTAACCAATTTGCCTCATTACATTTTTTTTTCTTTTTTCCAGAGTTTTCTGCAGTGAGTTTCTGCCAATTGCACTTCTTCAAAATCTCTCAGTCTTATCCCTTTATTTTCCTCCCCTGTCATCACTACCCATACTCAGGCCTGTATTATTTCTTGCTTGTGTCATTGTAAGAACCTCTCCCTGGCTTCGGTGCTCTGTGTTGCACCTCAATCTAGTCTACAGACCGTAGGCAGAGCTTTCTAAATATGATTCTACTTTAATTATGTCATTGCTTTTCTTACGCTACTTCAGTTGCTCTCCATTATTGTTAGAATAAAATAAAATTTCTTCCAAAAGTAAACAAACTCTTTATAATCTTGCCCCTACTTATTGACTTCCCAATCTCATTTAAAATTATTTTCTGCCTACCTTTTCCCACCTCTACCTTCCTTTGGCTTTTCAGTCCACTTGAAATCAAAGTGGACTTTGATTCTGTGTCTTCCAATGAACCATTTTCTCTTTCACAGTTGTTTTTAAAGCACTTCTTCTAACTACAACTTTTCCTTCCGTCTTTATTTCAATTTTCACTCCTTCTGGGAAGCCTCCCCTGACCTGCCAGTGGTCTTGGTTAGGTAACCCTTATACACCCAACACTCTCTGTTGGATTTATTTCATTGTGTTTCCCCCTTCCAGAGATTGTCAACTTCTTGAGAACAGTGATGTTTTATTTATTTCCAGAATCTAGTGCGTAGGCTGGTACATACAGGTATTTAGAACATGAGTAGTATCTTTTATACTGAGATAATATTCAACATGCTTACCTTCTAAATTACCAAATATTCTTCATTCTCTTAAAATACACATTTTTATAGTTTCTCCAAACACATTCAGTTTTGGGGTAATTTTTCCATATAGTCTAAAGATCACATGGTTCAAGGACCATCTCTTTAAAAAAAGAGATTCAAAAAAAAAAAGAGATTCATTAAAATAAACAAAAGTGAATTATTAAACAAGAATTCTTAAAAGTCTGTATATCTCATGGAGTTTTATGAGATAATGAATCAAACTAATAAGAAAAACTATGTTCTTAATCACACAAGGTCATCTCATAACGTCTTCTTTCTCATTTCTTCTCAGTGAGCATGCACTCTCAACAGTAAGTTATATATATTTTTTAGACTATCTTTTTGCTCTGTGATCAGTTATTGAGCAAATACTATTAACTAGGCAATATTACTATATTGAGAATGTAATTGTCACACTCAAGATTATAATGCAGTATTATAAAGGCTAATTATATCTTTATTTTATGTTTTAAATTTATGTTTCATAGTTCATTACTTATTTTTCACATCAGAATGTAACCTTTGGGATGATAAATATTATTTTATTTACTGATTCTTTATCATAAGTCTGGTTCTGGATGTAGAATGCTATGTAAAAGAGATATTTAACTCTATTTTAGAAGTTAAATATTCACAGAGAAGATGACATGAGAAAAATTTATAAAATAGTATATAAAGCACTCAGGTCAAAGGCAGGCATCATAACAAATTTACTCTCTAAGGCAAGGAGAATATCAATCCTTTCCTGGGGCTATGTAGGTAACCAGTGGCTGAGTTTGGCCTGGAGTCTACTACTCCTAGCCATGGTGGAAACATGTAACTATCCATGCGAGAGGAGAAACGTGCTTTGACTACTGCCTGTCTCTGAGATTTTGTTCAGAGCAATTCCCATTTATGTTAAACTCGATTGGTAACAACTCAGGACTGTATTGCCTGCCTGTTTACTCATTCATTCATATATCATCAGAATCATTACTGAGCATCTACTTCTTGTCTAGTGATATTCTAGCACTGGGCAATAGAGCAGTGAACAAAACATACAAAAATCCCTGCCCACAAGAAGTTAATATATTCTAGTGGAGGGAGATAGATAAATATAGAAATAAATAAGTAAACATTTTAGTATGTTAGATTGTGATAGGTACATGGAGAACAAAACTTAGTTGGAAGGGGTATCCAAAGCTATTTTGCCAAAGATATGTATGGATGCAGTTTATTTATTATTATTTTTTTAATTTTTATTTATTTACCATAGTCACACAGAGAGAGAGAGAGAGAGAGAGAGAGAGGCAGAGACACAGGCAGAGGGAGAAGCAGGCTCCATGCACCGGGAGCCCGATGTGGGATTCGATCCCGGGTCTCCAGGATCGCGCCCTGGGCCAAAGGCAGGCGCCAAACCCCTGCGCCACCCAGGGATCCCCTGGATGCAGTTTAAATAGAGCAAAACACTCCAGGCTGAAGGAATGACAAGTGCAAAGGCCCTTAGCCAGACCTTACATGGAAGAGACCAGGAATAGGCAGGAAGCTTGTGTGCAGAAATGGAGTGAATGGTGGAAAGAGAAGGAGACAAGGTCAAAGAAATGGCGGAATGTCTCTAGGGTTTTGTAGGTCACTTTTAAGATGTTAACATTACCCTATTAAGACTTTTTTAATGAGATTTTTACAATTTATTTGACAGAGAGCAAGCACAAGCAGGGGAAGCGACAGAGTGAGATGGAGAAGCAGATTCCCTACTAAGCAGGGAGCCTGACGACATGGTGCTCAATTTCAGGACCCTGAGATCATGACCTGAGCCAAAGGCAGATGCTTACCTGACTGAGCCATCCAGGCATCCACCCCTACCCTATTAAGACTTAACACTAAATCTGAGGGCCATTGTAGGGATTTGGGAAGATAAGTGATATGATCTGACTTATGTTTTCAAAGGACCTCTTGGCTCGTATGTCAAAAATGGATTGCAGGGTGCAGGATGGAAGCAAGGAGACTGATTAGCATATTTAATACTTAATAGTATTATAATAGAAAGATGATGATGGCTTGGTGTAAGTGATAGCAATGGAAGTAGAAGTAGTGATCCTGTTTTGGATTTGTTCTGGTGATAGAAATGAGATAATTTCAAGATAAATGAGACATGGAACATGACAGAAAGACGAATCCAAGGTATTTTGGCATGAACAACTAGGAGGATGAAACTTCCAAGATTGAAATAGCAAAAACAATGTGCAGGGCAGATTGTAGAGGGAAAAGATTTGGCGGTAGCAAGTTTAATTGCCTATTAGACTTCTAAAGGCTGATGTTAAGTAGACAGATGGATAAGGAAGTCGAGAGTCCAAGAGAAATGTCCATGATGGAGATATGTTGGATGTAATGATAAATCCTACAGGAGATAGACGGTAACTCTAAAGTACCATCTGTGCTTTTTAGAAGTCTGTAATCTACTGGCTGGACATGAGAGATATATAAAAATAATAAGCAGTCCAAAGCAATAGATGTAGTGTATTTACAAAGTATTTGAGTACCAAAATGAATGCTGGAGACCACAGGTGCTGTGACACTTCAGAGAAGGGAGATGTACATGCAGGAAAGGGTCCAAAGAGAAGACTGGATATGAAATAGCCTAGCAGCAAGTGTTGAATTACAGTAGTCGCAAAAGGGAGAGGTATCCCAGGCTTAGGAGGCAGGGAATGAGAACACAAAACTCTTGAAACACAGATGAGATCTTCCCATTTGTCTAGGAATATATGCATGGAAGTCCCAAATTAGATTATAAAAGACAGAATTGCTTAAGAAATGATGTGAATTGATCTGGTCAAAAGTATCTTTAGAGTTTTTGAGTTAGTGAATAACATATGTAATGCATTGTTTTCCCTAAATTAATCTGATGGCCACATTGAATTTTTACTCAGTTGTGCAAATCCAGCTTTAGTACTCCTTCCAAAACATGGTCCATCAGAGCACTGAAGTCTAATTGATAAAGGAACAAAAATGTCTAATTCCATAGCTTTGAAATACTTGTACTATTTTAAAATATAATTAGATGTAACAGAGTCATATAAAAACTGTTTATATAAAATTATAATCATGTTCTCAAGGTCATACTTGTGACTGTTAGGTCACAGCCATACTAACGTTGTAAATTGGATAGGCCCGGGCAATATATATCCTTTTGCTCTAGCCAGACTGTCTTTGGCAATTTTCCAGTGACCAGTAAAAACCATCCTACAAAAGAAGAAAGTTACAATAGGAACTAAAGAGGTGGAAATACTTTAAACCTCAGAATATGTTTGCCTTCCATGAAGTGGCTGTACTTGCCCTGTTTCCAGTCACACCTTAAGTTTTCCAAGCAGACTGTATAATCGGAGTCTTTCTCTGGAGATAATACAGGGTGAAAGCCCCTTCAAAGAAGGGATTTGTGCTTGCTGGCAGCTCCCAGAGCACTGTTCTCTCTAGTAGTTAAGATCTCCAGAGTGGCTTATGGGCTTTGTGTAATTTCTATCTGCACCCAGACAGCCGGACTTCATTTCATTTTATTTGCATTTAATAATAAGCTGCCTTTCCTTAGCTGTTAAATTGTGAATTATCAAACACTATCAAATCCTCCTTCCCATATTCTGAATACACTTACTTTGAAACAGACCCATTGGTAACACGCTGGTTCCAGGGAAAAGCTGGGCTTCGTGCCATGTATTTCAGGGTGGGAACTACTCTGATATATTTCTTTTGGGGCTAAAAAATGCCATTTCTGATCTAATGTGAACACTGGGAACGGCAGAGCGAGCTTCGTGGTGGATTCATCTTTAATTATTAAAACAGGAGAGATCATTCATGCCTCTTTGAAGTTCTTATTTTATTTCCAGGAAAGGAAATGAATGTACTAGTCACTACGTGTGAAGCAGGGTAGATAGTGGTGGTAAAAAGGAAAAAAAAGGAACAGAATAACAGAAGGAATAGAAAATAGAGGGGAATAGTGATTACAAAGGGGAAAGGCACTGTAGAAATGAGAACAAAGGACAGAGTTGGCCTGGCTGGTAAGAAGCTAGTGCAGAGCTCTCAAAAATATTTGGATGGTAGATTTGAGATCTCTTTGCTGAGTCTTTGTCAGTCATTATGAATACAACTGTATGTTGGCAGCAACCGGGTTTATAAGGGCTAGAGATGAAGAAAAGGATGAGGGATGAGGGGGAAAGATTTTATATATTAAAACCTCCTGAGGAATTCTCTCCTCTTGCTATGGATTTGAGAGGAATACCATATATTAGTTCAAAAAAAAAAAAAAACACAACTGGGCAAACTTGAACAGGGTGAGGAAGAAAGAGACAACCACGATAAAAAGTCACTGGACACTGAGCATCAGAGATCCCAGTGTGTGGTTTTTCTTCCTGTCTAAAATTGTCCAGTCCTAGTAATTAGAAATTGAGCATAATGAGAGGGCTGGTCTGAGTCACGCTTTAATGAATCAAAATTACAGCAAGCTGGCACTCATTACATGGAAGCACTTATATGTGTGGTAGGGGTTGGGGGAGCAAGGTGTCATTTTTTCAGGAGAGAAGATTACTAAAGCTCAAGGTATGTTGGAAGATTTTGTTATGGGGTAGGAGTAGCAGAGGGAGCATGGGATTTAGGTGCATCCATGGACCCTAGGATTCTTATTCTCAATGTTGTGATAATCATGGATAATGTTGTATACATATATCAAAAACTATTATCATTTAGTTGCTTCTCATGCTTGAGGAATTTGAGCCTTTTCTGGCTTACAATGAAATAACCATAAGATAAAGAAAGGGTTGGGACTAGAACGATGTTGCTGATGTACATAGAACCTGGATATTTGTCACCATAATAAAGTTCCTCCTTATTTGATTGTCCTCTAACCTGACATATGTGGAATTGAAATGAGTTTTCTCTAATCAAGAGAGAAATAGGGAAAAGAAAAAAATTTGCATAATAGATGCCTTAGATGCAGAGAGCCCTATATGCACCTGGAGTCAGACACCAGATTCACTGATCTTCCAGCCGTAATATCATCAGTTCCAACCCAGGGCATGCCCATGAAATGGTCAAATGAAACAACTAAAGCCTTGCTTCTTTACTATTCCACATAAATGGATAAATGTATAATTTCATCTATTCTTAATGCCACCAACCTTGCAATACACCATAGCCTAATTAGAAACATTTCTCATTTCGTCATGGCTTTCTATTTAGTTTATGAATGAAACATTTTCTCCATAGATTCACTTTATTAGCTCACAGCTGTATGTTTGAAGGATATCTTAGATTGGACTCCCCCATAAAAGTAGACCCTGAAATGAGGAGTTATGTCTAACTGATTTATCAGGAACCATTCTAAGGAAAAACCATAGATGAGTAGGAAAGTGGGTATTGAAGGGAAAAAATCACAAGTAACAAAATCACAAGTGAGAGTAAAATATCAGATACCACAGAGGTTAAGGCATACGTCACAGTTGTCCTAACTTAAGAAAGAGGGCCTGAGTATTCCAATACCCTGAATCATTGGTTAAGGGCTTTATTAGAGGAAAATTTGGGGGCACTTCTACGTTTGGGCCAAACCCTAACAGCCTGAGGACAGCCCACTGACAAAGAGCCTCACTTGCTAGCTTTCTGTTGAACCTCATTGGGAGACAATGTACATACATGAAAATGGCAGAGGAGTTGAGGGGATGTGGGAGGAGCACTGACCAAATCTACTGCAGAGGGTATGGCACTTCCTAGTCCATACTGCGTACAAAATATGGATATTGTCATTGCTTCTTAGTATAACTCTTGCTTTTTCTTCCACGCACCACCCTCTCCACCCCCCGCAACAGCCACTCATTCCTTCCAGCTTTTCAAACACACCATGTTGTTATGTGTTTCCTTGCTTTTGTACATGGCTTTTCTTCTCTGAAATGCCCTTAGCTAACCTCTTCCCTTTGATTGGCTGATGCACTCTTGCTCCATCCTTGATGTCCTACTCAAGCTTTACCTTCTACATGGAATTTTCTTTAACTGAACCTGGAATAATTGACACTCATTCCATCATCAAACAATAGCACCTTTAGTTGCTAGCATAGGACATATCACACTAGATCGTAATTTTTCATTTCTATGACTGCTTACTTTGGCTATAGTGGCTATGTTTTTATTTACCTTTGAGAACTTAGAACCCTTGATCCATGTCTAGCTCATAGCCAGTGTCAGTGAATCTTGCTGAATATAAATGAATGTATAAAAAAGAATTTGAGTGTAGGAGACATTGAGATTTTTACTTGGAGGATCATTTGACTAAATTCCCATCCAGAGTAGAAATCTCTGTCCATTTCATCCACAATCAGTGGGATATTTGGTCTGTTTATTTTATTTTATATTGTATTTATTTTTAAAAATATTTTATTTATTCATGAGAGACATAGGCAGAGGGAGAAGCAGGTTCTCCGCGGGGAGCCTGATGTGGGACTTGATCCCAGGACCTTGGGATCACGACCTGAGGCAAAGGCAGATGCTTAATCACAGAGCCACGCAGGTGCCCCTGCATTTATTTTAAATAATTTTATTTATTTTAAATAATGTTCCAACCCAAACTGTCACCTTTTATTTAACTATGTGTCCTGCAAGCAGTAACAGTGGTGGGAGTGTTTGCTCCTTGGATCCCACACCTTCACACTTTTCCCACAGTAATTAGAATCTATATTGTACCTAAAATTACTTTTTAGTATTTTAAATAAAATTTTCACAAATAGTAATGGCGTATTCACAGTCAACACTTCTTACGTTGAGAAGTCAGTAGAGAATATCAACATGGATTATATATTAATATCATCTTCAAAACTTACATTGTACCATCCCTGGGTATTTCATGGACGTTCAGTTTTTTTTGTGTGTGTTTTTCCCTGATTATGTCAAGGGAAGAGTCTCCCCATGCTGAGCCTTTTCCTATGGCCCTTTGTATATCAAGTGACCAAACTTTAGCAACGCAGTTTATGGCTTTCAAGATGTTCAATGTGAAGAGGAAATAAAATCTAATAATAATTGAGCAATGTTTTGTTATCATCAGAGGGATAAAGAATGCAGAATTTAGACAAGGTACAGACCTGTTACAGAGGTAGAAGTCATGGGTGATCCAGGAGAGTTACGAGATATAACTGATACAAAAGTGATCTCAAGGTGAATTTATCCAGCATCACTGTAACCAAAGAAATCCCTCTCTGCCTGTTATTTTTCACTGTTAGAAAGTATATTTTATTCTCTTTCCACAACTTTCCCATACCCACTAGGACCTTTATCATCCCTTGCCTATCCTACCACAGCTGGAAGTTGGCTAGCTTTTGGAATAGACACTAGAGAGCCTGTGTTTGCATTTTTTCCTCCACACCATCTGTTCACAGAATGGATTACAGTTGCCTCCAGTTAAAAAGCAGATTGTCTTGGCCCAAGGTCAGGAGAGAAGTCTCAGCATCCTGTTTGATTGTTGAAAACCTCTTCCCCATCCCTGCAAGACAGGAATGGAACATCTGCAATTAGAACTTGTGTCCCTTGACTGTCTCCTCTGGCTATTGCTTAGCAACTCTTAACTGAAAATTCACAAAAGTACCTCCTCCTTCTCTGGCCTGGACTTCTATTTCTTCATTTCAATGTGTTTTCTGTTAGGCTCTTTTTAAAAATTTTCAGATACCTGCTGTCAGCCTTGATTTACCTTCAAATGTGCTTATGCTCGGAACTTTCAGAGCTGTGGTCCCAATCTACATTAGGGCTGGTAAAAAGACCTACAGTTGTCTTTTGCCAAATCACTTTGGCATCATGTTCAAAAGAAAATTTATTAAGTTTCTGTCTCTTTGTTTATTGGAGATCAAGATCAGAGAAAGAGAAGGTAGTAAAACTGAATATTAAAACTTTCTCCCGGGATCCCTGGGTGGCTCAGCGGTTTGGCGCCTGCCTTTGGCCCAAGGCGTGATCCTGGAGACCCGGGATCGAATCCCACGTCGGGCTCCCTTCATGGAGCCTGCTTCTCCCTCTGCCTGTGTCTCTGCCTCTCTCTCTCTCTTTGTGACTATCATGAATAAATAAATAAAATCTTTAAAAAAATAAATAAATAAAACTTTCTCCAGAATGCTCGGCCACCACTTTGGAAGAGAGGTAAAAAGATGCTTCATATATGTGTGTGTATATATGTGTGTATATATATATACACTCTGCCTCTTTCAGAGCTTTCTATTGGCATCTAGTAAAAATTTTCCATATCTCAGAGCCCTTATTTTTTTCATTTTATTTCATTATATTTTATTTAATTTAAATATTTTATTTCTTTGAGAAAGAGAGAGAGTGCATGTGAGTGTGTTTGGTGGGGAGGAACATAGAGGGAGGGAGAGAGAGAAGCAGACTTCCTTTGAGTTGAGTGTGGAGCTGAAGGTGAGGCTTGATCTCAGGATCTGGAGATCAGTAAATCAAGAGTCAGAAGCCCAACCAACTGAGCCACCCAGGAGCGCCTTCCCCCCTCTTAGTTTCATTTTTAAAGATATTTCTGAACGTAGAAAAGTCCTTTTGTTAGCTAATTGCAGATTATATGCCTTTTGGTCCATAGAGAAGGCTGTTGGTGTAAATTTTCCAGAGTATAAAATGGCAAGGGTAAAGGAGAATGAAGAGTTAAATGAAAAAATACCCAGTATCTGTCACTTCACCTTTACCTTCAGGTGCATAGACCGGACAGTTACTTGAAATCCTAAAAAGTAGGATCAGTGTATGCACCTTCCTAAAGATTTCCTGATTTCTTAGTCAAGTGGCCTGATTTATCTCCTTAGTACTTCTGCAACATTCTCTCTGTCCTTTTTCAGACCCATTCTTCTTAGATGTTCACCTCCCTTCTTCCAAAGGTCCAACTTCTACCTGCCAATGTTCAAGTTACCCTTCAAAATCCAGTAAAAAATGTTATTTTTTTCCATTAAGTCTTCTGCAATTGCATTAGCTAGAGGCTCCAGGGTGGAAGAGGGCATTTTAGATAAATGGAAAAGAATATGAGTCATATGATTTACTAACTCAATAATTGGTATCAATTTGTAGTAGTATTAGTATTAACATCAACAATAATAACTATTCCTTGCTTGATTTCTTCAATTTTACATTTCAACAAGATTATTGTACATATACCTACTAAAATCACCCATGGCTAAGGCTCTCTTCACATTTATAAAATGCTCCTTGTTCTGGGGTAAGTTGTGCCCTAATGCTCCCACTCCTCCAAAGAAAACCAAAACCAAAACTCTGTGAAGTCCTAACCCCCAGTACTTTAGGATGGAATCTTATTTAGATACAGAGTTTTTACAGAGATAATCAAGTTATAATGTGGTCATTAGGGTGGGCCCTAACCCAACATGAAAGGTATCCTTTTAAGAGGAGGAAATTTGGATACAGATATGTACAGAGGGAAGATGATGTGAAAACATAAGGAGAAGATGACCATTTACAAGCCAAGGAGAAGGACACAGAATAGATCCTCCCCCCCCCCCCCCCCCCCAGCCCTCAGAGGGACCAACAGTACTGGCACCTTAATCTCAGACTTTTAGTCTCAAAAAACTGTGAGAAAGAAAATTTTTGTTGTTTAAGTCAAATGGTTTGTGGTACTTTGTTACAGCAGCCCTAGTAAACTAATTTTTACCCTTAAACAGTCCCCAGGGCATTCATTATCTTTTAAATCACTTGCTCCATTCAGTGTCCCAAATGATAACTAGACAGGGTAGATATTTTAAAATAGGCAACCATATTAAGTAAAGGCATTTCTATAAAATGTAGAGAGACTTATAAAGAGTCTCTTAGCAATCAGGGAGACAGACTCTGAGACCTTGTGAATCCTTAGTTTGTAAAGATGACTAAAGAAGGGAAATGCCCCAGTGATGCTCAGGTGGATAGATTCATGGTTTGCCTAGAGTGCAGCCTCTTTGGACTTAACATTCAACTTGGCTCTGGCCAAATTGCATTTTATTGTATTCCTTGCACCTTTGGGAGTAATCTCAAGTAATGGGAACTATAAAAATAAACATTTGAATGCCAAAGATCTACCTGACATTGCTGAAGTCTGCTTATGTGTACCCTACTATTTGGCACTCTAAGAAGGTATTTTCATAGAATCATAACATCTTACTACTTGCTGATAATTGAAAGAATTTTAATCAGCTTACTGTCTCTCTTTTTTTTAAAGATTTTATTTTTTATCTACTTATTCATGAGAGACACAGAGAGAGCGAGAGAGAGGCAGAGATACAGGCAGAGGGAGAAGCAGGCTCCATGCAGGGAGCCTGACGTGGGACTCGATCCCGGGTCTCCAGGCTCACGCCCTGGGCTGAAGGTGGTGCTAAACCCCTGAGCCACCCGGGCTGCCCTCAGCTTTCTCTTATGATAGATGTGGAAACTGAATCCAGAGAATGGGAAGTATCTAGGTCAGGGTGGTGGAGCTAATTTCGGTTCTCCCTAATTTCAGTCTTCGATTTTAAACTCTTGGAGAGTGAGGCATATAACACAGTATTTTCCCCTCACCTTCCTTCTCTTTGGTTTTGTCTTTTATTTCATCTTCCTTGAGGTTCCTGTAGAAATAAAAGAAGCTAGATTCTGACCCTGTGGCTGAGCAGAGCTCAATGACTTACATGCACCTCTGCTTGTCCTATAATCCAACCAGCCTCAGAGACTGCTTAGCTCCTAGCATCTCAATAATTCATTTCACACATTCTAGTCGGTGTTGTTTTGACATATAGCTTTTGAAAGTGAAGGGAAGGAGAGGGAGGGTGAAGGGAACTTTGCTCTGGGTATCCATGCTGGACTTCTTTGAATTAGGAAAACATAATCACTCATAAAATAGTGTGAGAGAATTGTACCTTCTAAAATATATTACTCAAAATTAAATGTTTTCTGTGTAGGAGGACAGGTGGTGATATGCAAGAAAAGGGAAAAAAATCACAAAACACCCCCTCAAAATTACCTTTTCTCTGCCTAGGATTTTTAGATTGTTCACATGTACTGAGAACAATGCACCATCTGTCATCAATATTGGGAATGATCCAACTAATTTGTTAACTTTATCACTCTATATACCCCACATTACCTAATATTCTAAATTAATGGGTCTAGATACATATTTGAAGATGAGTGACTCCCAACCCCCACTGTGCATCAGACTCCTCTTGTCAGCTTAACCCAAATAAATTAACATAGATGCCCATGTCCCACTTTCAGAAATTCTGAGTCATTTGGGCTGGGATGTGGATCATATGGCAGTTATGTCTTTGAAATCTTTCCAGGTGATTCTAATGTACAGACTGTTGAGGACAACTGATTTAGTGGTTCCATAAGCCAAGGCAATTGATGTGTGAAATGGATGAAAAACAAGAATATTACTCAGAATAAGGACAATAAAGTGAGAGACATCCTCTTCCTGAGTTGAAATCTGAGATAGCAGAAGCCTAGGAAGTGACCAGAGGAAGTCTGGAGGATGCTGCTATAATCTTTTGTTCTTCCCCAAAACACATGACATGTCATTTTAATCAGAGAAAGATGATAGATTACTGTGCATTGCCTAGCAGAGATAGACTAAATAATTCTCTGGCTTGATGAATGAACTTCTTCCTAAATAAGTGAAACATATTTGTATTTTATTTAATTTAACAAAGCCTTTTTATATGGTTTGGTCTAAGGTTAGTAGGTTTATATCTCAGATGAAGGAGGAAAGTGCTAGTTAGAATGCAGCTATTAGACACCAGTATACTAATGAGCGAACTATGGCATGTCATCAATGTGTGAAAAATGGGTAATCGTCACTAATGCCCTGCTAATGTTTTCATAATGATCTGTCAAAGTACTAGAGCTAATTATTGTCATGGCAATTTGGCCCAGCTTCACTGGGATAATCCTGGCATTGGTGAAAAAGAGCATACATTGCCAATTTGTTACCCACTTTGAGTCTTTTTTCCTGTTTCTCTTCATATAAAGATCATATATGTCATTTTCTATATACTTTTAAACATGTCTTTACAGATATCATTTTCTTTTTATTTTCTTGTTTTCCAAGCTCTGTGTTTCATCTTTTCCCCCCTACTTCCTTTTACTTTTCATCACAGACTCAGCCCTGCAATTGCATTTTGCTTCTTTTATAAGGGCAAGTCATTTTATCTCCCTGAGCTTTATTCCTTTAGTATAAGAATAAGGTAACTAGATAAGCAGTAATGTCCTTCTTTCTTTAAAATAATAGACTTCTAGCTTTCTCTTACATGTCTGCTCTATGTCTGCATCCATAGAATCATTTTTATCAAGTTTATTTGTCATCATGATTCATTTTGGACCATAGTTTGTACAGCAAGCAAGTTGCCTACTATGGGTAGTCAATGGCACAGGAAATGAAGTTCATTGTCTACAGAGAGATGTAGAGGGAGGAGAAGAAAATAACCTTTAAATATGAAAACATACTTCCAAGTATATTGAAGGGTGACATTACCACCTCCAAATTTTCTCCTAGGATAGTTATTTTTATGGACTAATTTTTCATTAATAATCTTTCAAATAATTAATTATTGTGATAATGCCTAGGATCTGTACAGCATCTAGTGAAGGGATCAGATTTCAGTTTATAACATCCTTGAGAGATAGTTGGGGCAGGTAATAATTATCCCTTCCTTTTTGGTAAGAAGCAATATTTGGCCCTTGAGCCATATTTGCCAACCTCTGCCTTAGAGTCATGCCCAAGTTGTGTGGTCCTCAGACACTTAGGCCAATAGATACACTGATGTTCACATTCAGGTGCTCATAACAAAGGATATTAATGTTTCATGATCTATTAAATTGACATTTAAGAGATGATCCCTGTGCTATTCAACTTGACGACCACTGAAAGCAAGACTCATTTCTTGGAAGGGCTAAATTTTCCAATAAGTAACACAAAATCTTGAATAGCAGATTTCCCAATTCTGTCCAAGACTCACTGGGCTCCAGATAAAGGTTATTGTCCAGGCTATCTCTAGCTTATACAACTGATGTGTTTCTGAAAAATAATGCTAAAGTTGAAAATCTGTGAAATGATTTTTTTTTCCTTTTCTTTCCCAGATAACTTCATCTATGACTTTCCCTGGGAGGGAAATATTGTGAGACATAATGAAGAGTTTATCTTTTATAATAATACTCCCTTCATTTTTGATAATGAACAATTTATATTCACTTCATTCTCCTATACGGTCCTCACTGAGAAAAGTTAATCAAGAAATAACCAATATGCATGATCTTTTATACACTTACAATGTACACATGCTTATGCCTACATGCCACACAGTGCTGTAACATATCTAGATATGTTAATTAGCTAATACATGTTTCATTGGCCATTCCAAATTATCCTTAGAACTTATTTTTTTAAATGTCTATTTATTCATGAGAGATACAGAGAAAGAGAGAGAGGCGGAGACACAGGCAGAGGGAGAAGCAGGTTCTACGCAGGGACCCCAATGTGGGACTCAAATCTCGGGCCCCTGGGATCACACTTTGAGCTGAAGGCAGATGCTCAACCGCTGAGCCACCCAGGCATCCCACCCTTAGAACTTAAGTATCTTCAATAGAGAGTCCTTAGTTGAAAAAGACAAGATAAATTCTTTCTAGGAAAGAATGCACCAATTTATTACTATCCTTCACTTGTTTGGATCTGATGCAATAAAAAGGAATAACAAACAAAAGGAGTAAATAACTCTTAAAGCATTTCTTCCTTTATGAGTGCCAATAAAAACTGAAAACCTAAAAAAAAAAAAACAAAAAAAAAAACAAAACAAACAAACAAAAAACTGAAAACCTAAGTACATTTTTAAGTTAAAAAATTATTTATTTTTGAGGGAGCACAAACAAGGGGAGGGGCAGAGGGAGAAGCAAATTCCCTGAAGATCTGGGAGCCTGACAGGCTTGATCCCAGGACCCTGCCATCATGCCCTGAGCTGAAGGCAGACGCTTAACTGACTGAGCCACCAAGGCGCCTTAACCGAACTACATTTTGTCAGAATTCAGTTCAATGTGCATAATTTTGCCCTGTACAATAAAGAATATAAGGTAACAAGCAGCCTTTGATTTAGCATTCTGACTTTACTGAATTAATCCTATTAGTAATAAGATTATAAGTCCACAATGTTTTTTGCTATAACAGTAGTTATAATAGAAACAAAAAGCAAAAATTATAATCAATCCAAATATTCATCAATTAGAAAATGCTTAAAGATATCAGGGTATATTCATATTATGAAATAGTTTGCAATCATTGAATGAGTTAGATCTCATTATTATGTAGAAGAATTTATTAATGAATCTATTAATGTAGAAGAATGTCCATGACTCATTAAATCATGGAATCATTTATAGAGTGTGGCCCCCACTCTATAAAAACAATCCCCACAATACATGTATAGGTTTGGATGAGCATGGAGAAATATGAAAACACATATACATACATCCAGGCTGTTAAAACTGGTGCTTCAGGAAGGTGCCAAAGGGGGAGACAGACAAAGATCTGTAGAGACTGTGAAACTTTTCTTATTCATCAAGTTAACAAAGAAAATAAAGACAGAGGAAAGCACATAGCCAAAGGAAATCTTTAGGTATAGTTACATAAATGTATCCTTAATCTTAAACAGATAATACCAGTTAATGGGGTATATATCAATTATATGCCAACCAAAATATAAGAACACATTAATTAATTTTAATAATCATAGATTATATGACTTTAACCTGACATCTAATAATACTAGCTAGGGATGTCTGGGTGGTTCACTTTGTTAGGCTTCTGACTCTTGATTTTGGTTCAGATCATGATCTTAGGGTTGTGAGATTGAGCCCATGTCAGGCTCTGCACTCAGCGTGGAGCCTGCTTGAGATCCCCTCTCTCCCTCTGCCCCTGCCCATGCCCCCAACTCAGGTGTGCTCTCTCTCTCTCTCTCTCATTCTCTCTCTCAAACATAAATAAAACTAAAATCTTAAAAAAAATAATAGCAAAAACCATAATTTTAAATATACTATCCAAGTACTGTGCTCAGCACTTTATATGGACTCTTTTTTTGCCACCCATGGCTGCTATTGAAAACCCCATTTTACAAATAAGACCATGATTGAATCCCTTATTCATACTCATATGGTCTAAAAGATGTTGCATTGAATTTATTTTATTTTTTTTAAAGATTTTATTTATTTATTTACGATAGACAGAGAGAGAGAGAGAGGCAGAGACACAGGCAGAGGGAGAAGCAGGCTCCATGCCAGGAGCCCAACGCGGGACTCCATCCTGGGACTCCAGGATCGCGCCCTGGGCCAAAGGCAGGCGCCAAATCACTGAGCCACCCAGGGATCCCCTGCATTGGGTTTTAAATCCCAGTTTGCTAAATCTAAAGCCATTTTTCTCAGCAATGTGTTACAATCACACAAAATGTGTGGTAGTGTCCTAGAAAGGCTCCAGGTATATAGAGTTTTACACATGGGAAAGCCAGTGATTATAGAAGGTTAAATCAGAAATTCTGAACCCAGAAAGGAACTTGGGCAAGATCTACAGTTTATGAAAATGATTAAATTTCCATCCTTCGATTCTACATTTGCCAGTGGGTGTTTTCCATTATGACATTATCCATGGTTATCCATGATAGCCTAATTTCCTTTCTGGTCAAAATATTTATTCTTATCCTGCTTCCTCTGCTTACCACAAATCTTTTTTGATTATGCTGATTTATATGGCTTGTACCTCAGGTCAGACAATTATTTTTTCCCTTCTAAACCCACTAATTTCCTATAAACAACTCTTCAATATCATTTCCAGTTAGACCAACTTTTACTTTGATACAACATGCTCACATGAACCCAAAAGATTTTAATTTGAACAGTTTTCTAAAAATATAAGTTACATCACCTCACCAATCTGCTTAGAATTCTTAAGGATCTTTTCAGAGCTTTACAAACAAAATCTAAACCCCTGCCCCATCCTCCAAAGGCCCCCACATGGTCTGGCCTTTTTCTAACTTCCAGTAGCATGTACTAGACTTTCCATGACTCAGACTAGCTCTGCTCTCTTGTTGAAATGCCCAGCCCTGGATCGCTGAGTCTGGTCCTTGTTGTCTTTTCACCTCAAAGAAGTTGCTTTGGTTACCCAATTACTTGCTATACCAGCAGACTGTTTTAATTCTCAGCATAACTCTGAAAAACTATAAGGATATATTCTCGGGTATATCAGTGAAAAATGATCATCTTTATTTGTAATTCCTGTTGCAATAAAATTAATAGTCAATAATACAATTAAGTTCTTCACTGATGCTTTTATATCTTTTAAATCCACCTGAAAGCAACATTCAGGATGCCTACAAACACACAAATGCTTTTAATAAGAATGAACTTGTTTATATCATTATAGGACTCATGATTTTTGGTCTAAGCAGTTATGCATAATGAAAGAACAGACCAAGTATAAGTCCTCTTACATGTGTTACTTCTGCCACCTAGGACCATCTGACCTTGGCCAAGGTTAATGTAACTTTGCCAAGTTCAATTCAATCAGCTAGAAACTTAAAATGATAGTATTTATTGTATAGCCACATCTAAAATACAAACTAGGTGAGGTGGTTCTCTAATTGAGGGGTAGGGGGTGGGTTGGGGTTCTTATGTCAACCTTATTACAATGTTTACAGTTGTAACTGACATTTATTTGTATAATTAGTTTATTTCTTGTCTGCACCACTGGACTGTAAATCTCATAATGTCAGGGATAGTATCTCTCTTGTAAGTCTGTGAGTCTTCAGCATCTAATTCAGTGCCAGAACAGAGAAGACCCTCAATAAATATTTATTGCACTAATTAATTAAGTTCTTATGAGGATCAAATAAGATGATATGTGCAGAGGCTTTTTATGAATTCTAAAATACACTACAAATGTATAATAGTAAATCATTCTCTTTACTACTATAACGTCTTCTTATTCTTCATACCACAGAAGGAAGGGCACTCCTAGGGTAAGTGGGTTTCTGGAAAATATTTTTTGTAGAGGCCTCTATCTATGTGAATTCAAAAAGTTCCCCAAATTAGTATTCTGATAGCCCATCTCATATGTTCCCTTGAAAGAAATGCCACATCAGCCATCAGGAGCAATCCACTAACTAGGCCAACCATTGGAACTGGGCCTGGCTATGGGACTTCAGATTGACTCTACAGTCATAAACCTTGGCAAACTCTTAAGGACATCTAAAGCTCTTCCACACAGAGAAGAGATTTAGAGTGCACTGTAAAGAGGAGAAATAGCTGTGCCTGGTTTTGGGCCCTAGAGGGAAACAGAAATTTTGAGAAGGCATTCCAAAGTTTGGGCCCCCTCGAGGCACAGGAACAAGGTCATGGCTTTTCTTTCTTGTGTCTGGGGTAGAAGAGGGGTGCTGACACATGGGGCATCGCATGCTCAGAAACATATGCTGATTTGCTGGCTCTAATCCTGGCTCCCAATTAACTGGTTATTTTCAAGCCAGCTGCATTTTCTGTTTCCTTATTGGTTAAAGAGGACTAATAGTGTTTTTCTATTCACTCTCAATAGTTTATGTGTGTATCTTTGTGTGTCATAGCACACATATTCTTTGTGAAAAAAAGAAAGAGTTTTGTGGAATTTAAATGTTATTAACAGTCATGGAAATAAAAGGTGAATAGTCTATGACTTTGAAAAAAAGTGTAGGATATCGGTCAATAAATTCAATAGTGAGGTTTTGTGTGATAGGGGAAATAGTATTTGGACTGGTAGAGTGAAAAAAGGAGGGAATACAAAGTAAAAGATTTGAAATTGTTTGTCCTGGAAATAGCAAAAGAGATAAGACAAATTCTATTGATGACTATCTTAAAATAGGGAGCTAAAGGGTTGAATTTTATTTAATATCTGTGGGGAGGTTATTGAACATAGAACTGATTGACAAAAAAGTTTTAGAAATATTGATTTGGCATTAAGTAATGGATTATATAAATATTTATAGATGCTAATTGACCCCACAGGGGCACCTTTGAAATGTGTTCTACTTCTTCAACTTCCTTTAAATTTTGTTTTGGCATCAGTAAAAATACCCAGTTTGTGAATATCCAATATGTGAATCAAAATAGTGCTCCTACTAATTAGACATAAAAACTGTTCAAAGGAAAAATGCTTTAAAGACAGATTGGCAAATATTACAGAAATGTTCTTTCTTTTGCTGAATCCAAAGATCCCAAACGACAAAAATTAAACTATGGCTTTCATGAAGTGTTTGTGTAGTTTCAAGGATAGAACTACAATCCCACTATAATTGCCTGATATAAAAGATGTTGTTGTTATTGTTTTGTCTTTTGTTTTGAAAACATCAGGTCAAGCTGTAGTTTGGCTTGTGAAAATAAAACATTTTGTTTCTGTAATAAGGAGAAATTATTTTTCATCATGCATTTTATCCAAAATGAGAGACACAAGGTTTTTCTATTTGAGGATTAGGTAATTAGATGCAAGAATGCCTCATCATCAGTATTTAAAATTAATTCACCCACTGGGTGTCTTACCTTATTATGATTGTATTTATCAGAATTCAAAGAGTCTTCCTTGTAAGGAATTGATAAGACATACAACATTTAATTGCAGTACCTTTCCAACTTAAAGATTATGTTCCAAAATTTCTTGGCAAGTATTATTCTAACTAATTATTTTAAAGTTCTGAAAAGTAAATCCTGCTATATTAATAGCAAAATCCCCTTAATTTTAATGAATTTAGTGTATTGTTTGAGTCAAGTAAAAATTATAAAAAATTATGTACATAGTAAAAATATGCACAGTAGTTATTATCCTACAAAAAAAGTCATCATAAATGATAAATTCACATAACTGTTTACAGTTTGATGTATTTTTATATAAAATGAGACTTTAGTATATCTAAAAGTATGTTAGGATTTTAGTCCTGAAAATACTAGCAGATTCAATGACCTGAGTGATAATCTAGAATGCTTTTAAAGTGAATGGGTTGATTACCACCAAGTTCTTTATAATGCTTAATTTCAGGATGATCATTTGAAGCTCAACTATAAAAGTCAAGACAATCCCTTATAGATATTACAAATGAAATCTGCCATTAAGCGCAATTGTTACTATAAATTACAAAAAAAAATTGTGTTGAAAAATGAAGATAAAGAAGGAAAGCTACAGCAGTTTTTGTCTACGATGATATTCACAATATAAAACAAAATCAAATTAGTCCATTAAAAAAATCTTACAGGAAAAATACTGAATGTTAGTGTTTATCATTAGATGGGAGGAGTAAGGGAGTTTATTTTTTTTATTCTTATATGTATTGTGAATTTCCTTAAAAAACGTCTTTAAACTATTTTTAATGATGAAAGTATTTATTTATTTATTCATTCATTCATTCATTCATTCATTCATGCAGTCATTCAAATACTGTCCCAGAAACAAACAGGAGCTCAAAACCATTTAGCATGGACCACAGTTTAAAGTCCTTTTCCCCAGCAGTGGTTAAAATAGCCTCTTTTTCTTCTCTCACTAATAATATCATGATGATCATAATAGTGATGATAGACAAAGAAGACAAAGCATGTTTTTGAAAAGCATAACATGCATTTCCAAGCAATTTTGACATAGATTTACTCACTTGTTTCTCATGATACCAACTCTGTGAAGTCATTGACTTATTTACCAAAGGGAATCAGTCCTTTTTTTGGCTGGGTCCAAGGCAGAAGGATTAAAGGAGCTATATAATTGGCAGGGGAAGCATCCTGCATCTTGGCTGAGCTGTTATTCAATCACCCTGGGAGTGTATTCATCACTACTTTCTTGTTCTCAGAACCTACATTGGTAGGAATTCATACTCTGGAGTCCTGGAAGAATTTGTGACATCCAATTCCCAAATCTGGATTCAGTTTCATAGCTTGTAGAAAATTTTGTAGGCCGATTGTAGTTTGGCTGATAGCAAAAATGCACCAAGAAACAAGTATTAACAGTTACAGTGACTTCAAAAAGCAAGAAGTGATTGTCAACAGCAGGGATTTTTCTGATCATCCTGTTTTACGTTTTGTTGTTCTTGTTGAAATTCAATGCATTTCAGAAATAATAGAGCAAGATATAACCAAAAATAATAACTAAGATGTAGACGACCAGATGCTTGGTTTTTATCACTATAGTTGACTTGTTTAGTGACATGGGGTCAGACATTTCATCCCTCATTTCATTTCTAGTAAAATATATTTAATGTTGTGATAACACTTGTCAAGCATATTGAAACTTTTAGAAGGTACGTAGTGTCAAGTGTCATGATACCCATAAAATGACCAACAGTTTCCAGTTTTCCAAAGCTTTTTATGAAAATCAAATGCCTCCATGCAAAAAAATAAGTAACTTCTTTAATACATTACAAATCAGATTCTTATTTTATTACAACTTTATGTAGTTTTATTGAAAATGACTAGGGAACCCATTACTCTCCTTAGCAGAATAGAGAAATTTTCATTGGCCTGCAAGGAAGTAATCATTTTTTTCCCCTTATGTGATCATAAATGAATACAGTCAAATCTCTTTACTGTTGATTTGTCTCACCATATAATTTGAGTACTATGTAGATGACACTTCCTTTCCTGTATGATATTAATGATGGGATATTGAACTAGACATTGAATGGAGGAAATTGAAGAGGTTACTATAATACAGTATGAGAATTCTTATTTGTGTTGTGGCATCAAACTAGGATTTTTAAGTTTTGTACATTATTGTCTTTGATCATGTTGGTCTACTCAACCTAGAATATTCTTTTTTTTAAGATTTTATTTTATTCATTCATTCATTCATTCATTCATGCGAGATACAGAGAGAGTCAGGCAGAGACACAGGCAGAGGGGAAGCAGACTCCCTGCAGAGAGCCCCATGTAGGACTTGATCCTGGAACTCTGGGATCACACCCTGAGACAAAGGCAGACACTTAACCACTGAGCCACCCAGGAGTCCTGACCTAGAGTATTCTTCATCCCTTTTGATATGTGAGAAACCAGTTGTTGGTTTGTAAACTTCCTTGGTATAAACTGAAACCGGTCCCTGTATGTGGAGGGCATGAATAGACTGAGGAAAGAGGCAGACCACTTCGGATTGGTAGGTGGCAGTTTTAATGAGCAAGAGAATTAACATGGGGGAATTGCCTTGGGCAGCTGCTAAGACAGGTAGGCCTCTGCACCTGCCCACCAAATCTTAAGTTTATAGGAAGGCTTTAACTGAATTCAGTCATGTATAGTGCCAGGTGATCTTAACACCACATCGTTATCTCAAGGTTGTGTCCTTGGAGCAGCCTCTGGAGGTCAGGGAGGCAAGTAGAATGCACCTTCCAAGGATGGGAAGGGGGTAAGGAGCCTCTGATTGTTGAGGTTGAGCTGATGGGTCAGCTGGCAATAATGACCTCCCCTAACATCAGTCCAAAGTCATCTGCCCCATGAGATATCAATATTGATGATAGAATCTCATTTTACAGGATGCGATAATTTAGATGCTTCCTATTTATCTAGATTATTGGAGCACCTTTTTCTTCGATACACAAAATTGTCCCACACAAATTCCATTTCATGAAAAAAATTCCAAAGTCTTCCTCACATTTCTGAAAATATCTAGGGTGTTATTTGGGGAAGGTTTGGTGAGAGGGAAATTGGGGAGATTATGTGAACTTCTGGTAACTTTTGTTGCAATTTTTATTGTAATAAAATACACATAACATAAAATGTAATGTCTTCACCTTTTTTAAGTGTACTTAAAAATTAGTGATACTAAGTACACTCATATTGTTGTACAACCATCACCATCATCCATCTCCAGAACTCTTTTATTTTGCAAAACTGAAATTGTATACATTAAGCAAGAACTCCACATTCCTTCTCTCCCAGCTCCAACAACCCACCATTCTATGTTCTGTCTCTATGATTTTGACTACTCTCAATACCTCATGTGAGTGGAATCACACAATATCTGTCTTTTTGTGACTGGCTTATTTCACTTAGCATAATGTCTTCAGGGCTCATCTGTATTTTAAGATACGCCAGAACTTACTTCCATGGAATAATATTTCATTGTATGTGTATATCCCATTTTGCTTATCCACTCATCTGTCAATAGACACTTGGGTTTCTCCACATTTTAGCTATTGTGAATAATGCTGCCAGGACCATGAGTATGCAAATACCTAGTCAAGACCCTGCTTTCAATTCTTTTGGAGGTATATTCAGAAGTGAAATTACTGGACCATATAGCAATTCTATTTTTGATATTTTGATGAACTGCCATACTGTTTTCCAAAGTGGCTGCACCATTTTAGATTCCCACCAACAGTGTGCAAGGGCTTCAATTTCTCTGTATCTCACCAACACTTGGTATTTTCTCTACTTTTAATAATAATCATTCTAATGGGCATGAAATGATGACTCATTGTAGTTTTGATTGTATTCCTGTAATGATTAATGATCTTAAGTGTCTTTTCATATGCTTATTGGTCATTTGTATATCTGGAAAAATATCTATTTTTTAAAATAATTTATTTATTCATGAGAGACACACAGAGAGGCAGAGACATAGATAGAGAAGCAGGCTCCATGCAGGAAACCCGATGCAAGACTCGATCCTGGGTCTCCAGGATCATGCCCTGGGCTAAAGGCAGGCACCCAACCGCTGAGCTACCCAGGCATCCTGAAAACTATCTATTTAACTCCTTTGCCCATTTTTGAATTTAGTTTTAGGAATGAGCTACATATTCTGCATATTTATTCTTTACCAGATATATGATTGAGAAATATTTTATCCCAGTCTGGGGATTGTTTTTTTACTCTGTTCATGGTACCTTTTGATGCATGAATCTTTAAAATTTTCATAAAGTTCAATTTGTCTATTTTTTCTTTTACCTATGCCTTTGTTGTCAAATCTAAGAAATCATTACCAAATCCAATATGGTGAAGTTTTTGCCCTGTTTTCTTTGAAGAGTTTTATAATTTTTTGTCTTACATTTAGGTCATAGATCTACTTTAAGTTAATTATTGTAGATGATGTTAGTAAAGACCCAACTTAATACTTTTGCTTGTGAATATCCAGTTTTTCCAGCACCTCTTTTTTTTTTTTTTTTTTTGGAGAGAGCGAGTGAGTGAGAGAATGAGAGAGCATGCGTGTGCATGTGAGGTGGGGGCAGAGGGAGAGGGAGAGATAGACTCTTAAGCAGGCACCACACCCAGCACAAACTCAACATGGGGCTTGATCCCACGACCCTGAGATCATGACCTTAGCCAAAACTAAGATCAGAGGCTTAATTAACTGAGCCACTCAGATGCTCCCCCAACTCCTAGGATCCTTTTAAAAAAAAACAAACCTGTCATTTCTCCATTGAATGGTCTTGGTACTTTGTCAAAAATAATTTGATCATGCATGTAAGGACTTATTTCTAGACTCTCTGTTCTGTTGAGTTCTATGTCTGTCTTTATGCTAGTACCATACTCTTTTGATTACTCTTTGTAGCAGGTTTTGAAATCAGGAAGTTTGAATTCTTCAGCTTTATTCTTCCTTTTCAGAATTGTTTTTTCTCTGACTACTCATGGTCTCTTGAGATTCCATCTGCATTTTAGGATGAGATTTACTATATCTGCAAAAACTGTATTTGAGATTTCGATAGGGATTGCATAAAGGTGTTAGTTGTTTTTGGTAGTATTGATATCTTAATATTAAGGTATCTAATCCCTGAACCAAAATGTCCTCCCGTTGACTTTTGTCTTTTTAAATATCTTTCAGAAATGTTTTGTAGTTTTCATCGCACAAGTCTTTTATCTCCTTGGTTTATTCCTAAGCATTTAACTTTTTTTTTTTTTGATGCAGCTGTGAATGGATTTATTTTTAAATTTCCTTTTTGGACTATTCATTGTTAGGGTATAGAAATGCAATAATTTTCTGTTGACTTTGTGTCCTCCTATTTTGCTGAATTCATGTATTAGAATTTTTAGAATTTTTCATATATAAGATCATATCAGATTATACAAATAGAGATAATTATATGTTTTTTTAGATGTCTTTTATCTATTTTTTCTTGATAATTTCTTTGTCTACAACTTCCAATCCTATGTTGAAGGGAAGTGGTGAAAGCAGGTATCTTGGCTGTCTTCTTGATTTTAGAGGAAACACTTTCAGTCTTTTACCTTAGAGTATGTTTGCAGTGGACTTTTCATATATGGCTTTATTATGTTTAGGTAGTTTCCTCCTATTCCTAGTTTGTTGAGTGTCTTTACCATGAAAGTGTTGTATTTTATCTCTCTCTTTTTTTTTTTTTCTGTATCAATTAAGATTTCATGGGGTTTTTCCCTCTCTTTTTCCTTCATTCTGTTAATGTAGTGATTAACTTTTTTTATGTTGAACCACTCTTGGATTTCAGGGATAAATCATACATGTGCCATCGTGTATAATCTTTTTAGTGTAATACTGAATTTGATATTTTGTTGAGGATTTTTGCATCATTGTTTTCCTGTAGCATCTTTGACTTTGGTATCAGGGTAATGCTACCCTCATAGAGTTAGAGAGTGCATCTTTCTCTGGATATTTTGGGAAAAGTTGGAGAAGGGTTAGTGTCAGTTCTTCCTGAAATGTTTAGTAGAATTTACTGGTGAAACTATCAGATCCAGGGCTTTTCTTTGGTGAGAGATTCTGCTTACTGATTAAATCTTTTGCATTTCCTGTTTTTCATTGTTTGGTCTTGGTAGGTTTTTTTTAAAGAAATTATTTATTCATGAGACACACAACACACACACACACACAGAGGCAGAGACATAGGCGGAGGGAGAAGCAGGTTCCATGCAGAAAGCCCAATGTGGGACTTGATCCCAGGACTCTGGGATCATGCCCTGAGCCAAATGCAGACGCTCAATCGCTGAGCCACCCAGGCATCCCAAGTCTTGGTAGGTTTTGTGTTTTTAGGAATGTGTTCATTTCATCTAGGTTATCAAATTTGTTCATGTATAGTTGCTCACAATACTTTCTTATAATCCTTTTTTCCCCATAGAATTGGTAGTTATATTCCCATTTCCATTTCTAGTTTTAATAATTTGAGTCTTCTTTCTTTTTTTCACAATTCATCTAGCTAAAGGTTTGTCAATTCTGTTGATCTTTCTGATAACCAACTTCTGGGTTTTTAAAATTTTTCTTTTATTTTTCTAGTTTTTACTTATCGCTGTACAAATCTTTATTATTTCCTTCCTTTGATAGCTTTGGCTTCTTCTTTTTCTAGTTCTGTAAGTGATAAAATTAGATTGATGATTTGAGATTTGTTTGTTTTTTTTTGTTTGTTTTTTTATGTAACATATTTTAGCTCTAATTTTCCCCATTAGTGCTACTTTCACTGTATTTTATAAGTATTGATTTGTTGTGTTTTCATTTTCATTCATCTCTCCATATTCTCTAATGTCTCTTGTGATTTCTTCTTTGATCTATTCATTAAGGATATGTTCTTTAATTTCCACACATTTGTGAATTTTTTAGTTTTACTTCTGTTAATTGATTTCTGACTTCATCCTGTTGTCATCCTTTGTATGACATCTAACTATTGAGACTTAATTTGTGACCTAATTTATCATCTTTCCTGGGAAATGTTCCATGTGCACTTGAAAGGTATGTATTCTCTTGTTGGTGGGCAAAGTGCTCTATATATGCCTGTTATATCTAGTTGCTTTATTGTGTTGTTCATGATCTCTACTTCATCATTTATCTCCTGTATGGTTTCTCTACCTCATTAAGAGTGAGAGATTGAAGTCTCTGACTGTTATTGTAGAACTGGCTTTCTCCTCTCCAAATCTGTCAATTTTTGCTTCATATTTTGATGGTCTATTATTAGGTGTGTAAATGTTTATAAATGTTATATCTTCTTGCTATACTAACCTTTTTATTAATATATAATTTCTTTTAAATTTTTTTGTCTTACAGACTTTCTGAGTTCAATTCTATTTTGTTGATGTTAGCATAGCTCCCCTTCTCTATTTGCATGGAATATGGCTTTCCATCCTTTTACCAAACCTATGTGTGTCTTTTAATCTAACATGAGTCTTTTGTAGACAGCTTATAGTTGGACTGTGTGTGTGTGTGTTTACCCATTCTTCTAATCTTTGTCTTTTGATTAGAGAGTTTTTATGATTAATAGAAACTGCCTCTGTGCCTAAGTATGAGCTGGAGGGGAAAACTTTACATTGTCCTTAGATCTTTTCTGAGCCTGTGTCTTCCGTTGAGTTTGTGCCTTCATTCTCTAATTTCCCCGTATATGTGGTTGCTTTTACATATCTTAGTCTTCAATATCTGGCTCCCAAAAGAGGAATAAAAATGAGGGGAAGAAGTTGTTGCCAACCCTTTAATCCTCTGGAATTTACCTCACTCAAGGGACAGGTGTTTGCAGTGGTGAGAGGAGGTGCAAAAACAATGGCCTCCTCCTCTTTCTCTTCACATCTGTGAGTGTTAGCAACAATCAAAGCACAGATCTCTGATATGTGGAGGACAATATCTTTTTGCCCACACTGGCTTCCACAAACTGTGTGCAGGGTGCTCCATGAACATGCATACAGCTGCCTGCCATGAGGCTAAGAGGAGGGGAATGGGTAGCTGGTGCTGTGCGAAGAGGTGAAATTGACCAAAATTTATCATCCAAGCCTTCCTTGGGAAACTGCAAGTTTTTCAACAGACTCCAGAGCTTCAGAAGAGTTACATCAGCTATATTCTGTCAGGACAAATGTTGTTTAGGTCAGAAAGACGAATTTCTGATGTTTCCTACTCCACCACCTTCCTAGAATCCTCCTGGTTTCTGATAACTTTTATGTTAAATTCCTGTTCTTGTTAAATTCTTAATTGTGTATTTATAGACTCTGTTATTTTAGCTGATGTCTTGTCTATGCCTCGAATTCCCTCCTACACAACTTCTCTCCTATTCCCCAAAACACTACAACCATAAAATTGTTATGTGAATAGAGTTTCTTGATATAATAAAGGGACATGGGATATAGCACATAATGAAACCATTCAAATTATAGTTTTTCTTTTTTAATACTATTTCTTCCTGACTTCACCAGACCTATGTATTAGTTTGCTAGAGCTACCATAACAAAATACCGTAGACTTAGGCATCTTAAGCAATTGAAAGTCATGATCTAACAATTCTAGAATCCGTGATCAAGGTGCTGGCCTTTCCCTTATATAAGGGTGCTAGTCACATGAGTTTAGGGACCTGCTCTAAATGTCCTATTTTGAAATGTTCATCTGTTTAAAGGCCGTATCTTCAAAAAAATTATTACATTCTGATGTCTTGGATTAACCTGTGGATTTTGGATGGACAAAATTTAACCCTTAACAACAACCCAAGACTGCAGATTACCTTTATGTTCCTCAGGTAACTCTTCTCTTTCTCTTCTCCAGATTCCTATGCCAATCCATAAAATAATTTGTCATTCTTGAGCTGTAAGAGGGCAAACCCACCTTCCTGTTCTTTATTATTTCTTGGTCTCTGTTTTCTTTAATAGACCAACTAGGGTGGGGAGAGGGAACACAACCAAAGAGCTCCAAAAACATGTTTTCTAGAAGATAAGAGTAATTCTCTTCTTGGAATGAACGCTTCCATCATTGTGACTCAGATTACAGCTAGTGTTGTAAATAACATTTTTCTTCTGACTACTCTATGTGTATCCCATTCAGTCTTTTATTAAAACTATTTGCTGCATCTATCTGCCTCAACCTGTAGGTTGTGAGGTCTTTGTAGGCAGAGACATGTCTTATTTATTACTGTATTGCTCATAACCTCTGTCTGAAGACCTTTATATCATAGGATCTTTCTTCTTTTTTCTAGCTTTCCTCTTTATGCTGTTGGAAAAACTGTGAATTCCGTTCAATGTTATTCATGTATTAAAACTATTTCTTTAAAATCCCAGGCTAAATTTTCATACATTCAGTCTAAAGGTTTGTTTCTTAATTTGTCCTTATACTCTTCTTATGTACTTCCATTAGCTCAAATTACCTTATACCAGCTTCAGAAAGTTTTTTAATCTCATAGCTATCTCCATTTATTAAAAATAAGCATTCTTTTCTGATGATGTAAAATTCTAGTTTATTGGCCATGAATTTATGTTTCCCCTCTTAAAAGGCTGCCTGTTTTTGAAATTTTATATAGGGAAGATTTACAGCCAATTTTGGATTTTCGTTCAGTTAAATTGTGTATATTCACACACACATATACATATACACACACATTCATGTGTACACATGTGTGTATGTATGTATACACTCACATATAATTATACATTTGTATTATGTTGGCCTTGAAAATACAAATATTTTTCCTAGGAATAATTGGAATTTTTATATTCTGAATCTGTGATGATAGAGGCATTTCTCACTGCTCTGAAAAATAATTCTGCAATTAATAAAATTGCTGACTTCTTTTTTTAATCTTTTTAAAAAGATTTTATTTATTTAATCATGAGAGACCCACACAGAGAGAGGCAGAGGCATAGGCAGAGGGAGAAGCAGGCTCCATGCAGGGAGCCTGATGAGGGACTCAATCCCAGGATTCCGAGATCACATCTCCGCCAAAGTCAGACCCTCAACCGCTGAGCCACCCTAGTGTCCCTAGAAGTACTGACTTCTATTATAACCTGTCTTGGTGGAACTTCAGTCACTATTTCCTCCTTTTCCATGTCATATCCAACAAACGTGTTCAGTATGATTGTAGACATTACTTTTCCTTTGGATGTGGGAGCTAAGAATCCTATTTGGCTAGGGTCAACTTTTTCAAGCTAGCCATCTTTTAGGAGGCTTATAAAGTAGATTCAGAGCCAGGCTTCTCCAAATACTATTCACTTAACTTTGAACAAGTTTTTTTGAACAAATCTACATTCTTTTTCCTTCAGTTGATCCTTTACTTTGTTTAGAATCTGAATAATCACTGTTAGTAATGGAGATTTGTTATAACTTTTCACTTGATCTTTTCTACATTGAAAAATATGTATGTCTTCTGACATACAAGTGGACTACATAGGTATTAACAAAAGTGTTTTGGAGGGCATTCAGAAGCCTCATCATGACTCCTGCTCTACTCTTGGCAATCATCTGTTTTGACTTATGAGTGCAAGATGATTTTCAATCTTATTTCACTGTATATTATATGCATGATTTTAACCTGTCAGGGGATGTTCTCCACCTCCTCTGTGCACAGCTGCTAAGAACACTATGGGCATCCTTCTGAGCCTTTACTAGTGCTCTTCTCACACTATTAATTAAATAAGAAATATTATTACAGCATTTAAAAAAACCTATCAGACAGCTAACATTTTCCACCCACCTGCATTTACCAGAAGCAATTTTGCTCCCACTCACTCACCTGCCACTCATGTCCGTAGGTTAAGAGAATATTTGTTTGTGCTTGCTGACCAGCATATTCAGAGACCACATATAGTCACAGTCATTACGCCTGCAAGGAATGTGTGGGGAAACAAAGATAAGAGAACCAGTGAATAATTACTCTTGCTTGTAAGCAGTGGGTTTCATATGAAATAAAAAGGCAAGAAAATGAATAAATGGAAAAAGAGAAAGAAATACCCTGTTCAGGGATCCCTGGTGGCGCAGCGGTTCGGCGCCTGCCTTTGGCCCAGGGCGCGATCCTGGAGACCCGGGATCGAATCCCACGTCGGGCTCCCTGCATGGAGCCTGCTTCTCCCTCTGCCTGTGTCTCTGCCTTGCTCTCTCTCTCTCTCTCTCTCTCTGTGTGACTATCATAAATAAGTAAAAATTAAAAAAAAAAAAAAAAGAAAAAAGAAATACCCTGTTCAGAGATGAAGAAACTTAGGTCAGAAAGAAGTCATTTAATAAGAAGTGAGGAAATAACAGGGGTACATATCATGAGATGTATTTGCATCCTAATGTCTTTAGAGTGGATGGCTGCCTGGTCCTTCTCTTTATGCTTTATGAAGTATTTAGCACACTTAAGAAATGAATCAGTGACACTGTTTTGAAGATGGCAGTCGCTTGTGGTTTCTCTAGCTTAAGGCCTCAGATACGCATATTCAAAAAATATAGGCTGTATCCATACATTTGACTCTTCCTAATGAAAGGATCCAATTATCTTATTATTAATCCAATCAACTGCTGTTGTACAGGTTGTTAGTGTCTAATGTGCCAACTGTGATTATTTAGCAAGTTGTAGTAATCGCTTCAGGTACAAGACATGCCAGCTACCTTAGTCCCAAAGTCGGGCAAATCGAATCAATCCACCCCTCTCCCATCATTCATAGTTTGTGAAGGGCTAGGCAATACACACAGCAGGAAGGCAACTCAGAAAGACAGGTAGCGTGTGTGTGTGTGTATGTATCTGTGTACACGTGTGTGTGCATGAGCAAGCATGTGTGTGTGTGTGTGTGTTTGATATGGAAATTAAAAAAAGATTACCATGTGCAAAATAAACAGGTCTTTGATTTTGGTACCTAGAATCATTCCCTAGTCCCTTTTAAGGCAAAGTAGAAAGGAGAACTCTGGATAGCACAGAATGGATCTACCATTTCTGAATTCCCATCCCTTAACGCCAAATAGTTATTCAGTAAAATGATTTTCTGGATCAATAAATGAACAAATACACATTATTTCTCAGGCACTTCCTCCATATCTCCTTGGGCACTACATGCCTGAACTTCTTTGATCCTTTGAAACTTTTCTCCATGCTCCTTGACTTTATATTCACTTATAAAAATATGTGTGGGGGGAATCTTGAGTGACAGGTTTTTTTTCTTTGCCTGGTCATGTGAAGACCAGACAGTGAGTACTTAGTACCAAAAACTATTGCTGCGGGTATAAAAACACACTGATTCTCATTGCTTATCAATCCTGGTCTTCACTTTTATGGATGAGTCTTGGAAGGAGATGCTTTTGATAGAAGTAGGATATTGGCTTCAAGGAAATGTAGTCTCTCCTGGCCCATTTCACTAGAAAATGAAAAAAAAAAAGTTTAGTTCGAGTATGCTGCTGTTTATTGTCCAGGATATTTAGAACTCATCATCCTAAGGATTAAACCTAAGGACATTCTTGTTGAGCTCCTACCTTCCAGCTCTTTTCCCTGGTGTTTTATTTTACTAAGGGCTGAGGAGTAAAGTCCCCTCACTGCACCCCCTTCTCAGGAAAAAGCTGCTGAAGGGCATTAGGCTATGCAACATCTATACAATATAGGTGCTTGGAGCTAGGCTGACCTTTGTCACCTATTCTGTGTTACCAGGACAGGAATGGTCTGATATGGTGTGATGCCACACTGCTGTGTTAAAGACCGGTCAAGTCTATGTCTTTATTTAATTTTTGCCATTTTAAAACCTTCAGTATCTTGAGCCTATTTGTTTGAATCACACCAAAACATTTTATTCTTTCGTTGACTACTGATTCAAGGGGAAACGATCTTTTCTTTTTTTTTTTAAGATTTGTTTATATATTTGAGAGAGTGTGTGAGAAAGAGAGAAAGAGTGCATGAGGGGCCAATGGGAAAGGTAGAAGCAGGCCCCCTACTGAGCAGGGAGCTTAACTAGGGGATGGGGAGTTTGATCCCAGGACCCCAGGATTCCAGGACCCCAGGATCATGACCTTAGCCAAAGGCAGCCTCTTAACCAACTGAGCTACCGAGATGCCCTAAGTGGAAATGATCTTAATACATTGATAGATGGATTAATTAATGAATTTAAAATATACACATAGTACCTCAGCTTAGAAGAGAACTGAACTCTAATATATATCACAGACTATGTTATCAATAAGTTTAAAAGATAATCTGAATTATGAAATTTAATAGTGATCAAAATTCAGAGGTTCAAAGAAATCAAAATTTCTTTCATGGAAGCTAGGTTTTCCTTCCTTTAGCATGGCAAAAGCAATTTTATACATGGTAAAAATCTCAAAGATAGGCAGATATTTAAATGCAGTCCAGAGTTTATAATTGGACTATTTACTTATTTACATCCTACATAACTTCAAAAATGCTCTCTGGTGGAGAAGAATAATGACCAAATACATTATTCAAATCCATATTTGTTCTCTTAATAATTCTTAGCTTTTTATTTGTGCATATTACTATTTTTAAATCATTAAAACCCAGTTAGCTCCTTTCATTAAAGAATAATGTTTGAACATCTCACATTTTTATTTCATAGGAGGGACTTTGATTTAGTCAACATTTTTATATAAAAAACAGGTGTGCGTATAGACAGAATGTCTTTCATCTAATACATCACTCATATCAAAGTTTAAAAAAACGCATTCCAACTGGTGAATTTATTATTGTATTCCAGTAATGAGCAAGCATATCTAATGAGCTTTTTTTTTTAATTCTCTCATTAGATGTAACTTGGCATAACAAAGCTTTCCTTCCTCCCTAAATGTGAGCAGGCTCTTAGGTTTTTGTGCTAGTCCCTCTTGTGTGTCCTTGCAGTCTAGGTTAGTGCCTTCTTCCCAAGGTATCTAGACTGTTGCCATCCAACAACTTCCTTATATTCATATATCCTTACACATCAACTCACTGCTGAAGTCCATGGAATGAAGGTCTACATTGAATGAAGGGGTCTGGCCCACCAAAACCCTTTTCCGTTGTTCTTGAAAGAGCAACTAGCTCTTCCTTTGGAGAACTGCCACTCTTGCATTCCACCTGGTGCTATTTGAGTTTGTCAACCATGAAGCCTTCTCTACCTTGATGAGGGCAACTAGACTGAACAGCTCAGTAGTTTGTTTTTTTTTTTTTTAAGATTTTATTTATTTATTCATGAGAGGCAGAGAGAGAGGTAGAGACATTGGCAGAGGGAGAAGCAGGCTCTATGCAGGGAGCCCAATGTGAGACTCGACCCCAGGACCCCAGGATCACGCCCTGGGCCCAAGGCAGGGGCTAAACTGCTGAGCCACCCAGGGATCCCCTTTTCTCATTAGTTTTAATATGGATTATGCTTATGGGAGGATGGAAAGCAATTAGAACTCTTCCTGAAGATGAAACCTCAGGAGATTCATAGTTGGTTCTTGCCTCCAAGCTCTCTGAAGTTTCCATGGTGTTTTACTTTCTTTGGTTCTGTGCATTTCATTCTTTTTTTTAAATTGTCTTACCATGTGAAGCCAGTCAATTCATTTTTTTTTGTCCTTATGTTAGTCTCAGTGGAAACTTTCTGTTACTTTCAATGAAGAACATGAACTGATGTAACTTTTTCATAAACTGTTTTCAGGGTTTATTTATTATTTAGTATTTTTAGCTTTGGAACAAGATAATTAGGCCCAATGGTTGTAAACCTTCTCTAAAATCCATGAAGAATATATATAAAATTGGCCTTAAAAGAAACCATTCAGCTTGTATGCTTGACCATCACTTTGAGGATTATACTCTATATGTAAATATTTCTTTTTATTGAGGATTATACTCTATATGTAAATATTTCTTTTTATTGTCTTATAATGTACTGGGTAAATTAAGGTTTCAAATCTCTCAGACCCAGTCTTCTAGGAATGATTTAGTTACCACTCTGCAGGATTTTGGATTATCTACTTAAATCTTTAAACCTATAGATATCATCCATTGTCAATATTTGGGATAATCCCAGCAGGATACTCATTGTCTTTTTTGAACTTGAAGAGACTTTGGTTCCATAAAGTCTCCAGTGATTCAAAAGATTCATATTTGTCAAAGAAAATTCTGGTAATTTACTTCTCAGGGCAAATGTTGAAAATGACTACTTTTAAATGAATATAACATTTTTTGCATTTAGTTACATAGAGATTAATTAAATGAGTAAAATCTGCTTTCATCTTATTATAAAATTATAGTTTTCAGCATTGACTTTAAAAAGTAATATTGGGGAAGTCAGACCTAGTGATCTTGTTTGGCAATTTGCTGATCTTGCTATAAGGTTAAATAAAGGCCTAACTCATGATTAGGTCTATCATCATAAGAGACTGACTTCTTATGGAAAAAAAAAAGTTAAAAAGATATTTCCATATAGTAATTCCTAATCAGCAGGAATGCTCATTTAAAAAAAAAAGAATTATCTTAAAAGAAAATTCGGGACACCTGGGTGGCTCAGTGGTTGAGCATCAGCCTTTGGCTCAGGGTGTGATCCCAGGGTCCAAGGATCAAGTCCCACAGCCAGCTCCCCACAGGGAGCCTGCTTCTCTCTCTGCCTATGTCTTTGCCTCTCACTCTGTATCTCTCATGAAAAAATCAATAAAATCTTTTTTTTAAAAAAGAAAATTTATAGCAGACTAGGTGAATTTGCTTATTTTCTCCTTATTGCAGTTATTACTCAAATCTTCAAAATATGTACATACATATAAATGTGGAAAAGAAATATATGTTCTGAACCAAACTTATCTTTATATAGTGAATTCCATTTTATAGAATCAATGGTTTAATAGAGTCAGCTACTTATTTGGGTTAATATAAAAGCCAATTGTATATATTATATAAGAAATCTATAGTGGGATGCCAGAGAATTAGTCATGCCATCTAATGTAAGAGTTGTGTGCATTTACCCAGTGTTCTAAATCCCCCTCTTCCTCAAGGAAATAGAACACACACACACACACTTTTTTTTTTCTGCAGCCTTAGAAGTCTTTGATAGCTTTCTCCATCTTCCTGGGTGGAACTACAAAACATTGGTGATGCCCCCAGTATCTATCCTGATTTATACTTCCTTTGAGAATACACAGGTAGTAGATATATGTTGGTCTTTCCTCTGACAGACTTAAGGCAACTTAACATAAAATGTTGCATTTACATGTACCCAATTCAACCTTAAAATTGAAGGATCTCTTCAGTTCCCTCTGAGCTCTAAAATTTTTATGATTCTGTGATTCTGGGTACAAGAAAATATTTGAGCTCCCTCATTGCCAAGGAAAAGCCACAGGAGCTGTGATACTACAAATTCAGCAAAGACAAAGCAAGGTTTTTGGTAATTGCAAAAGCCATGGCTCAAATAGAATTGGAAACAGTCAAGTCCGGAATGGCTGGCATGATGGCCACGATATCCCCAAGAAGGTGGTTTAAATAGGATACAGGCAGAGAAGTAGTGAGCATCAGTAAGGTCTGCAGTTTGCATCAAAGTATCTGATCTTGGAAATGCCTGCTTTGGATTTTGATTCAGGGGTGGTCTTAGAAAGGATCAGGGATATATGACTGGAAGGGATAGGATGAATTCAGGATTTGTGTCTGAAGATAAAGCAAAAGTAAAAATTTTATTTATTTATTTATTTTTTTTTTATTTTTATTTTTTTTTAATTTTTATTTATTTATGATAGTCACAGAGAGAGAAAGAGAGAGAGGCAGAGACATAGGCAGAGGGAGAAGCAGGCTCCATGCACCGGGAGCCCGATGTGGGATTCGATCCCGGGTCTCCAGGATCGCGCCCTGGGCCAAAGGCAGGCGCCAAACCGCTGTGCCACCCAGGGATCCCAAAATTTTATTTATTTAAATGTTCCCTCTGATGAGGGTTAAAAGTTTATGTTGGTGGTAAGTGGCTCTAGCTTCAAAGGTTAAAAGAAAAGGGCGAGAAGAGTTGTAGCAGATCCTGATAATATATTCTTTCCAGCCAAACTCTGTTAGTGATACTCTAGCTGTCAAGTACCAAAAACAAACAAAAACAACAACAAAAACACATTGAATGGCATTGAATGGATATGCAGTTATCCTAGAAACCCTTCTACAATGATTTTCACGAAATTTCTCTTAATTAAATCATTTAGTTAATATATTCAAGTGATTCTTTCCTGAAGTGGGTCTAATAATGTATAATCAAGTGTTTGTGTGAATATGCTTATACCTGTACACTTTAAGTGTACATAACTAAGGCATTCCATTATATTAAAATATGGGATAGAGAATAAATGGTGTGACTTTTATTAGATGATTTCCCAATACTCACACCTATACACTTTTCATCTTTTCCCATTTTTGTTTTGTCACTGTGTTAGATAGTAGCAGAAAGAAATTTATACTATCCTAATTTCAGCTTGATTTGTAAAGATTCATATATAACAATTCAATTCAGTACAGAATTATGGAATGTTCTCTACATGCACTGGATTATCTGGGGATCTGTGGAGAAATCAAATTAGATGGAAAGACTTGATCCCTGCCTTCAAGGCGTGTACAGTCCTGTTAAGGAAATAAAACTTGTGAACATGAAGCAATTAAATAACAATACCAAGACAGTTTATAATAAAGTGTTAAATTAAATATCATCAAGCACCATAATTATATGGTTTGAACTGTAATTCTTATAGGCAGAACTTGCCAGAGTTAATTGATCATTTTGAATAATTCAGCAAGAGTAGAGGGCTATAATTTATCTTCGTCTTAATTTTCCCAGTAGGTCACCCAACCCTTTTTATAACTTAGTCACATTCCTAGGCATGTGGTATTATTAACCCTTGTTGCCTCTTGATTTGCCTGCAGCTGTATCTCTGTCCCATGATCTTTATCTTTTGCTTAACTATAATTCCCAGATTAACTAGAGATGAGACTATAGCTAATCACTACCATCCAGAATGTATTCTGAACACAAGAACAAGCAGAGATGACTCTGAGTTTACAAATTCCAACTGAATGAGTTTTAGAAGAAGGTGAACTGTACTTGTGATCTTACCCAGATTGGATATGAAATTCAAATCCTACATAAAGAAGTAAGCACTTCTGTGTACAGGCAACTAATGACAAAGGGGAAAAACTAAACAGCTATAAACTTAGGACAGGATCTGAGCTATTCCACATTGGGGCAAATAACCTAAGTACATACACCATGAGATCCCCCCAAAAAGTATTTTACTGCATTATACAATGTAGTAAAATAATTGATGCTTGTTGGAATGGAATACATGTAAATTAAATAAATGGTTGATATATTTTATAATTAGTTACAAGAAAAACGGTTAAAATGGAAGCATGTATTAGAGATGAAGGGAGATACCTTTCAGTTATTTTAATGTTTTACTTTGAGGCATACCACATTTTCTGGAGAGAATGATATAAAGGAACTATTACCGCATCTTTAATAGAATATTTCCATATTAGAGCTCAAAACTTGATAGGAGATTTATCTAATGGCCCATCATTAGTCTTAGAGCCGTCTCTAGCTGACAGTGTAAACAAGACTACTTTGCCTTTTCTCACCTGTATCTCCACCTGTAATTTCTTTCCTCTTCTTCTGATGGTCTTTTTATTGTTCTCCATTTGGGGTCCCTAGCTCTCTACTAAAATGCTCTCATTCCCATTGGCCTCCACTGGCAAGTTCCGTGTTTTGGATCTGTCTCATTTTTTCCTTTCCCATCCCAGCTCTCTAATCACATACATCTCGAGCCCTATACTCTTCTAGATACCTTGATAACCAGCTCCACATTAATGTTAAGTGGGTATTAATGAGTGATGTGTGGTTTTTTTAAAGGATCCCTCCTGTTGACAACTTACCTTAATAATGGCAATGTCAGAGAACTCAGGCAGTATTTTTAAGACAGGTGGAACTTCCTGTTTAAATACCTAGAGTAGATGCCTGCTTCTTCTGTTTCTACATATGGTGAAACCTGATTAACCTTTTAACCAAATGACAGGGCTGACAAAGAATCATGTCACAACAGCTGAAGGATTAGCCAAAATTAACTCTGACATCATGGCCAACATTTTCACACTGTTACCTGAAAAATTACCTGAAAGAAGGTAATATTCACATGTTGCTGATATCGATTTATTTAAATAAGGAACTAGTTGGTGTTAGTCCCTGAAAAGAAATGAGGTAACATTTTTGTTTCACTTCTAGTTACTTGAGCATTTCAAGCTCTTGAACATTTCAAGAGCTTCAAATATATTTGCCCAAAGCATGTGTGAGCCAGAGCAGCCAGTTTGAAGGGAATGATAGTGGAGAGCAATAAGATCTTTCCCATTTTCTGCAGCAATTCAGATAAACAGACAGTGGCTTTTGGGACGGTGCTTTTACTTAGGTCATCACTGCCATTTATTATGTAGTTAGTCTTCTAATCATTAGAAAGAGGATTTAGTCCAGGCTAACAAGTTCTGACTTTATTCAGTTAAGAAAGAACATAATCACATGTGATGTAAGGATGGGTGGCTATCCATGTGAATATGCTGCTGACTCTGGAAAATTCTTCAGAATCCTTTCCTAACATAGCAAGGGCCAACCCTCTCTGCAATTTCCCTGTCAGGTGCTGAAGCCACCTTTCCATTATTCAGGGATTAATGCTGCTGAGGTGTTCTCATTCTGTTTCTTCTCCCTTCAGATGTTTAGCTTTTGATCATTTTGTTTGTTTGTTTGTTTAACAGCACCTCCAATGGAAAGTAGGGTGTAGGGAAGAGACAAAGGCAAAATTCAAACAAATCAGTTGTATTGTGTGCAAGACACAGCAGGTGTGCTGCCGTTACTGTCAACGATGCAGTCCTTATAGTTTTCTCCCCAGACCCAAACTCCCAAATCCCTCCTTTCTTTATACAAACTGTTTGAACAGACTTTCAGGCAGTCTTCAGGGTTATAAGAGGAAACTTGTATATAAAAAGTACTGAGGTAAACCTATATGTATATCCCCTGAGATAAGTCAGCATATTTTTAAATTTATTTTATTTATTTATTTATTCATGAGAGATACACAGAGAGAGGCAGAGACACAGGCAGAGGGAGAAGCAGGCTCCATGCAGGGAGCCTGATGTGGGACTCGATCCTGGGTCTCCAGGATCACGCCCTGGGCTGAAGGCAGGTGCTCAACCACTGAGCCACCCAGCTGTCCCGATATATATGCTTTAAAATCTACCTGGAAAAGCACGGAAAAAATGATGGACAGTGATTTGTTCCATCTCATTTACTTCATGTCTGCCATTTTCTGTCCCTCTTTCTTTTTCTCATTTGTTATTTTCCCATCTTTCCATATTGTGATATTCCTCCATCGTACAGAAGAAGAAATACAATATTTCTTCTTCTAATTGTTAAAGCTATAAACAGGAGACAAAGACCTGAAGCCTGCTGTGAGTTTCTTGGGTTCTAGTATGGATGGATCATGAAGCAGTAGTCTTGTTCTCTTGGTTTGGACTCTGCTTGCCCTTTTTTGTACTGTCTCACTACCTGCAATTTCCCTTTAAAAAAATCCATGTTGTAGGTTATTTCTAGAATAGGAAGTCTTGCAATCCAGGAAAACAAACATATCCAAATATTTTAAAGGTGGAGAGGAAGAGAGAGGTAGAGAGGGAGAGATTGAAATGGGCATGGGAGGGAGCAGTTGGGGAGAAAAAGACTGAAATAATAGTGAAAAGAAGAAGGGGTGAAAAGGTATCCTAATACAAGGGATCAAATCTTTCAACTATAGTTAGTGTCAGCACTTTAAAAAAAAGATTTTATTTATCTATTCATGAGAGACACAAAGAGAGAGAGGCAGAGACACAGGCAGAGAGAGAAGCAGGCTCCCTCTGGGGAGCCCAATGTGTGATTCGATCCCAGGACCCCAGGGTCATGACCTGAACCAAAGGCAGATGCTCAACCACTGAGCCACCCAGGTGCCCTCAGTGTCAGTTATTTACACACATGTCATTACTGCCTGACCATATTAAACTAGACCTAAATGAATTTGCTTATAAGTCTAAAGAGAAGTATTTGTTTTCTGAAACAATTATTTGGCTGACCTACCAACTGTGAAAATGTTTTAAGGGCAAGCTAGGGAAGGAAAGGCAAGTTCTGTATACAATATCCGAAGATTGACCTTCATCATCAAAGCTTATTTCGTGAAGAGTGAATAGAAAGAATAACTGTTCATATTATGACTCTGTTCTATCTTGTATGCATAAAATTATCAGTACTTTAGTGCTCAGTGCAATGCTCTAAGCAAAATTAGAAAATGTACTTGTCCTGTAATTCTTCTAGAAGTACTCTGGAATACCCAAACCTTTGTGGGAAGTTGATTTTCTGTGTTATTGTTTCAACATAAATTAAGAGCACCACTTGGCTATTTTTCAAAATTGTACATAAGTAAATCATTTTTATTTGTTCCTTCATCAAGTTTGGGAACTGATCTTAGGTATAGAGGGATCTGTTGTATAATTTCATCTACTTCAGTGAGTAAAATGAACATATAGATTTAAAAGTATTGGGAAAGGGAAGGAGACACTTGAGAATATGTCAGGAGACTACTATTGTAGGATATGTGTACAACCAAAACCAACACATAGTAGGTACTCAATGAATGTTTGTTGAATGAATAAATTCCCAGACATGCCTGAAATACTTGAATGACATGTGCTAACACTCCTCTCTGGTCGTTCTCACCATCCTCCTCTGCAAAATGAAGGTGTTGAGCAATAATCTGTAAGGATAATTTCATCTCTAAAATTGTGTGATTCATAATTTTTGTTATAACAATCAAAATAATAGTGGGAACTATCTTCAAAGACCTACAGATACTCATGCAAACTATAGACAGTCATTAGAACTCTAATAAGATGTAACTAACCCTTAAGAAATAAATAATCTGTTCTGGTTTGGGGGGAACTCACTGGACATACATGTGCACATAAGGTTTAAAAATCTCATTAATAGGAATATCTAACAATGCAGAGTATTACCCATCTGTATGAAATCCTTATCTGTGGACATATGGTTATTTGCAATTAAAAAGCAATTTTCTTTTTCAGAATTTTTGACTAAGGTTCCAGAGTCTAACCCTTCTAGGAAGTGTGTTAATTTTAGTAATGTACACTCAGACCTTTTAATTCATAGAATACTTATGGTTTCTCCCTTCATTTCCTGTCAAAATTCATTCTTCTTTAGATTATGTGCATGGCATATCATATTTATTTATTTACCAAGATAGCATTCATAATAAGGGAACACCCAGTAGGAAGCAATCAATAGTTATTAGTATCCCCAATTTTGTTTTCTTTCTCTGTTGTATTTTGCTTTTTGTTTTTTCATTATATAGTTATACCAGCTCCTGTAGGCGTGGTAATAGACCAGCAACTGACAACAGCCATACCAAAGTTTCGGGAACACTTGCTGGTCTTCCTGGGTTAGGTACCCATTTATTACAAAACATTTTTTTCTCCCTTAGATCAATCAAAAGAGAGAGGGAGAAAACAAAACAAAACAAAACAGAAATTATAAAAAAAATAACATTTAAAAATGCAGGGTGGATTAAAGGTCTAAAAACTAAAATGATGGAAATTAATGAAATTGTGAGCACAGTTTTTATTTAGTGTAACTAAATATCCATCCCAGTTTGCCTGTTCCTGGAAGTCACTGGAGACATCCCATTTCAATGATTGTCATTCACATAAGGTAGTTATTTCTCTGTTCATTTACAGAAGAGAGAAGATTGACGTACCCTGAGTCTTGAACCTTGGGGCAGGTGTCTAGTTATTCTCATTTCTCCAGGTGACCCCTGCTCTGAGGGTTGATAGTCCTGCAGAATTCTAATTCCTTCAATTTTACAATAATAAAAAATACTTCATAACTATAGCAATAATGATGATGACAATGATAGTATTGAAAGGTTGATCTCTCACATATGGTTGATCCTTTACATTAGCTATGTATTTCTCTTTATAAATCCCAGCCTTCTCAATACTTTAGTGCATTGTATTTTGTTCGTTTGTTTGTTTGGCTTTGGCTGCTATTTGGCTTTAAATAACCTTGCCTATCAAACAAAGCAGGCAGATAGATGATAATCTCTGTGAGAGGAGAGGCAATGCAATGACTATGGTTTTCTTCATAGTACTTAGCACAGTGGCTAGCACAGAATTATGCATATGGTAGACATCTGTTGAACAGACAAAATGCATATATGCATGTGTGGGCACACACACTTGGATACAGGTATCACAATCTATTTGCTTATAGCCTCAAAGAAAGTATTAAGGAATGACTATAGTGAATGATACAGAAATCAGAGATTGAGGCCTAAATAATTTTAAGGAAATCTATTTATGTCTTGTCATTATTTCTTTTGGAAACTTTAGAGTTAGCTAGACTTGGCTTTGAACCTTGAGTGCTAAATTGATCATATAAATATTTATTCTTCCAGTTTCTTCTTCTTTAACACCAGAATAATAACACATCTCTTAGAGTTGTGTATAGATTAAATATACTTATGAAGCCCTTGACACATTTTGTATGTAGGTAAATAGTTATTATTCAATTGCAAGAAATTTAGATTTGGGGTCATCTGGGGTGGGTTTCCTAGTGTAAGCATTACATGTGTTTCAGATATGACAATTGTAGGGGGTGGACTGGAAGAGGCTGGAAGCAGAGATTTCTTTAGTAAATATGATAAGGCTAATTTAGATTTATAGGTGAAATAAAATCTTCTCTGATGAAGGGTTTCTCAAATCTCGCTGCAAGTCTACATTGAGTCATACTGTTTCCCCCCTTTACTCCACACTGGCTATCAACCAGTTACTGTACTTTGCATTTGGACTTATCTTGTCCTACAAGCCACATGTGACTAGGGGAATTCTGGGTTATTTGCTTTTCCTTTTACACTCTTTCACTCAAATCTTTATGTATGTCTCTTGTCTGTATCTATGAAATCACAACTGATTTGGACTAAAAGCAAAAGTCCACTGTACTTTTGGCCTAAAACTTGTAGCCAATCCATATGGCAAAGCTACCTGGTATTGAATAAAGGATGGTGGTACCATGACTCAGATGTGGTCACAGGATCCTCTTAATTTTTTGTTGGCTTGTTTTTGGTATCTACATCACGAGATTGTCATTCACGGTTCAAATCCTTATATTTCTTGAAATGTTACATTTTTGCACAAATATTACCTTGAAATTGTGGCAAAGAGATTTTCACATATTATAGATTTTTTTCTTACTCATGAATAATAAATTTACATTCTCACAGTGTCTGTATAGTGATGCTGTAATTAAGAGCTACTCAGGTTTATGTGGAGCTATCAGATGGCTGAAGAATCTCTACCCATACATGATTGACACAAAACAGATTGCAGGCTGGCTAATTTTGCCTATATCTGTATTTCAGAGTGACCTGCATCCTGTCTTTGACTTCTGTGGTTTTGACCCAGGCTGTGCCTCTTGGAAACTAAGCTAACTTATGAGACATGACTAAAGTAGTTTTTGTGTTTGGCTACTAATAATCAACACAGAAAGCCACGCTATCAGTAAACCCTGAGTGACCTGAATCCATCATAAAAACTGCCTTTGGCCAACAGTACAGGCCATTTTATACACAGCACAATACATTTTACTGACTGTGTTTGGGCTAAACTGGCTGCCTTAGGTGACTATCTTTGTTTCCATTAAAGTACTTGTATTAGGAAATTACCTGAAACCTAAGAAGCTATTTTCTTTACTATTAGAATATAAATAACAAGTGGACCCTGGTGATTATTACATTGCTTTCACATTCCCCATCAATCCCTTCAGGCCAGTCAGTGACAGATCTAGAGTGGGTGTTTGCTCTGCCTGCATTGCCTACTTTCAGGGTCACAAACCTGTCCTTCCCGTAACTTAGGGGCTCTTTAGTGACCCATGTTTCACTGTGTTTGCTCTACAGCAGATGTCTGACTCTTTAAAGTTTCCCCTGAGCAAGATATCCTGTCTTTCCAAATACATCACAAGTAGGTGCAAGAATTTCACATTTTCCTCCCTTCCACTCCAGGGATCAGTGATGAATGGTCACTGCAGTCTTTTTTTTTTTTTTTTTACCCCCCTTTTGTTTGCTAACCCTATATACTTTATCACTCACTTTGTTCTCAAGTTCTATCTCCCGGGTATTCTAAATACTTAACATATAATGGAACAACTTTTCATCTTTCTTTTACCTTCTTTCTTACATTTTCATTTTGGAAAGAATTCATTAATATTGACTCTTGAATCATGAAAATGATCCTCAGTCGTTGAATTATAGAGTCATAGAATGTTGGAGTTAGAAGGGAGCTAAGTTATATTTCTCTTATATCCATGCTTCCAATAGAGCATGTCCTGGCTTGTAGCTGCATGAAAATTTCCCCCACATAGCTTCATATGTCATAAAGCATGTCACACGCACTTGATGTTTGGGGTTTTAATGCAAAACCCCAAACATCTATTAAATCGAGCCCATTCAATCTCTAAGACTGCTGCAGCTTTTTTAGCAGCTTGAAATGGTGCAGGGGGCAATTCCAAATACAAGCATTTGCCACTTGAAAGCTTAGAGAATGTGATTTGAAGGGCTCAGGGATGGTCCATATGAAAACATATTCCTCATCTATTGGACAGATAGATACCTTTTTTGTGGAAAAAATGTCATGGGGATCCCTGGGTGGCGCAGCGGTTTGGCACCTGCCTTTGGCCCAGGGTGCGATCCTGGAGACCCGGGATCGAATCCCACATCGGGCTCCCGGTGCATGGAGCCTGCTTCTCCCTCTGCCTATGTCTCTGCCTCTCTGTCTCTCTCTCTCTGTGTGTGACTATCATAAATAAATAAAAATTAAAAAAAAATGTCATGCATAAATTTTAGAAATATATTAAGCTGTTCTCTCACAGACTAGCATCTTAGTATAAATTGGTTCAGATCCTCCATTCTCTTTATTGTTTGACTGAGGAGAGAGTTCCTAGAGATGGACAAGCAAAAGCAACATTTGATGTGGATTCTGTAAACAAGGCTAATAAGCAGATTAAATTTGAATGAAGAATAGGGTAATGTAGGCTAGTGTTAAGAAAAGCACTAAAACCATGTACACAAAATTTGATTGTTCCCAGTAACAACTCCCAGTGGTTCAAGTTTCTCTACCCTGAGACTGAGAAGAGGGAACATGTCCAGTGCTTCCCATCAGTAGCGTAACAACTGAAAGAACTATGCAGTCTAGTGATGTCAGGAAGTGATCTCAAATATTAACCATGTACTAAGGCTATGCCATCCCCTCTTATGTACTTTCCCATGGCATTTTAATATTGTTCCTATTATTTTACATTTATATAGCCCTTTCTCTTGAGGAAAATTATAACTTTCAAATGCTGACTTAGTGCTACATTAGCCCTGTTTGTCATTGCTTATCCAGGCAATACATATTTAGCTTCTTTAATCTTTTTCTATAATATACATCATTCCATTTCTTTAATCATTTCGGTGCTATCCTCTGTATTCAGTTCCATTTCTCAACACATTTCAAGTATCGGGAAGCCTGACAGTAGTTTAGCCTAAACAGAGTCAAGGAAGGTGGGAGTCATTTCTCTATATTTCTGCTCTGTCCCAACATAATGGATCGTTGTATTCAGTTCAAAATAGCATCAGCCCCTTTGGCAGCCATATTACATTGCAAACTGATATCTAATTTGTCCTCCATTATCAGCTCTGGGTTTGTCAGTGTTACTAGTCCCCAGGTTTCTCCTGCCCACTGAATTATTTTGCTGAAGATGTATTGGTTTTCATTTTTCTAAGCTGAATCTCATTTTGTTATTTATTTTTGACTCATATCACTACCCTCTCTGGGTCCATTTATATAGCATCTTAGGAGCTTTGCTGGTGCCTGCCATACATCTTAACTTATCACCTGGAAGTTCCATTAATGAGCTACTTTCACTCTTTTCTTACCTAAGGGATCATTAACATAATGAAAATAACCCTTCTTCTAGGTCATTTTTAGACAGATTTATTAGGATCTGAGCTAAGAATACTCCCAAAAGAAAAATATTGTTTAGCACTATTTTCATACGTAACAAGAATATCATTTTTACACCTTTACATTTGAATTAGGTGAATTAACTGGAATTATTTTCTAATAGATATTTTTGAACATTTTCTAATACTTAACATATTGTCAGACTACATCTTACCTATGCCTGATTTGGAGTTGTTAAAACAAAAATCACGGTTGAAAGTGTTTAAATGTCATTATCTCAGTTACTTGGAGGCCATCTGGATCCCTAAAAGGATCATTTAACTTCTTTTTTCTCCATATGCCACACAGATAATCATACCAGCTTCTCTTATAGGAGTACTGATGATGGGGTGTACAGAGCTTATCAGAATTATTTCCCTTTTATTAAGAGCCAAAGAAAACTATAAAACATGTTTCTAATTGGGTGTGGTTATATAGTATGACTTTTGGAAAGTCTAGATGTGGCAAGTGGGAAGAGACACTGACTTGTCATAAGAATTCCAAGGTTGTGAGGTTTATTGAGCAATGAAGACATTTGTTCTAATGGAGCTTTGGATCTGTATTTGCAGAGTATTGTCTACAGGCTGTATGACAGGTACACATTGCAATTTTTAATATGTTTGTAGAAGTTACGGGTTAGTAACAGAATATGTATTTTTTCCTAAAGTAAATACTATCATATGGATGTCCAGTGGTTTTGTTTGCTTTCTTAACATTAAAAAAAAAGTCCTCACTGTACTAGAAAAAAATATTTAACTTAGTATCTCATCTGTATATGGAGTATGTTGGGAAGGGCAGATTCTGAAATCCTTTTTGTCATAAGATGTATTTGCCATGACTTGAACGTGTTCTGTTTCCTTCCCTCAGTCATAAGGAGTAATGGCTTTGATCACTACTGAGATATCTAGGGACCTTTGATAATTAGTTATACTAATGTCAACTATAATAATAACAAAGATAACACTGATAATTATTAAATTCCCACTGTGTTACAGGCACTGTGTCAGGCACATTCTTAATACATTGCCTCTTTTAATCTCTACTACAACCCTGAGATACACTTTTCTCTGTAGCTTACATATTAGGAATCTGATCTTCTGAGAGCATGAGTTAATTACCCAAAGTCACACAGGTTTTAATTGAGTGACAAGGATAATTGAATGACAAAGCTAGGACTATTAGATTCTATAATCCTTACTCTGCCCATAGTACCTTGAATGATTTCTGGCCCTGACGTATGTTCTGCTCTACAACTTGTCACTGTAAAACAACCATTATGCCCAAGACACTGTGGGTCAGGAATTTGGGAAGTGCCTAATAACGATAGCTTGTTTTCGCTTTACAATATCTGGGACTTCAATTGGGAAGACCCAAATCTGGGGGTGATTTGATGGCTTCGAGTGACTCAACAGTACAGAGCTAGTGATGTCCAGGGGCATATTTGCTTGGATATCTGGCCATTAATGCTGGCTGTTGACTGGTTCCTCAGCTGGGGCAGTTAGCCAAAACACCTATAGTTAGCTCCTTTATGTGGAGCCTGGCAGCCTAAGACTTCTCATGTGTTGGATCAAGGCTCTGAAGACAAATGTCTTAAGAAAATCAGGTAGAAGCTGTATCATCCTTTATGACCTATACTTGGAAATCACTTAGTGTTACTTCCTCTGTACTCTATTTGGTCAGCTGTCCCCTAAGTTTAGCCAGGTTCAAGGGGAAGAGGATGTAGATCCCACTTCTTCATGGAAAAATGTCAATTTTCAGACATGCTTAAAACCTCTGTAATTCAAGTATTGATGTGGGTTCTTGAACTCTGATATGGCTTTGATTTATTTACTATAGTTCTCAATCATGACTACAGTTCATCACCACTGGGGAACATGATAAGCTTATCAAGTTCCAGACTCCACTCCAAATATTCTTTTTTTTTTTTTTTTTTTTTTTTTTTACTCCAAATCTCTCTCTTTTTTTTTTTTTTTTTTTAAATTGGGACATGACCCTTTTTTTTTTTTTAATTTTTATTTATTTATGATAGAGAGAGAGAGAGGCAGAGACACAGGCAGAGGGAGAAGCAGGCTCCATGCACCAGGAGCCCGATGTGGGATTCGATCCCGGGTCTCCAGGATCACGCCCTGAGCCAAAGGCAGGCGCCAAACCGCTGCGCCACCCAGGGATCCCATACTCCAAGTCTCTTGAAGCAAAATTACTAGGAAGGGATCTTGGGAATTTGTAGTTTCATCAAGCTCCTGGTGATTCTTAGATAGTTAGACTAACCTAAACACCAAGTTTTACTTATACTGATTCTATAGGTAGAGATATTCCAAAAAACCTATAGCCAGGTCCACTCTTTTTTTTTCTAAATTTTTTTCTTGGTCTAGCCAGATCTACTCTTGGTAGGATTGCCTCAATATGGTAAACTCCTTGGCATCTGTTACTACGGCTGATTGTCTGTCATCTCTACTTCTTCTCCCTGCCTTGGAGAGGCACTAGAAGCTTTACAAAATACCACCTCTACATCTGCAACAGGAATACTGGGATCTCCTTCCCCATCTCATCGTGGATGGATGACAGGACTTTAAGCAAAATATCTGCTGAAGCTATCACAGCAGGAGGTGTACCAGCTTAAAGCTGTCAGTTGATAATCACTATCCTGTGAATGGTTGGGCTAGTGGCACCCAGTGATTCAATTTGCATATTTATAACTTGATGTGTGCACAGAAGTGCCACTTTGGGGTGCCACTGCAGCAGCTCCACTCCAATGAAAATATCTTCAAAGAGCCTTGTCAGCTTCCTTCAGCATTTTTTTCTGAGGTTTAGAACCAGAGGAGGGTGGTGATCCCCACCTCAGGAGGAATGGCTAATAAAATCTATTAACTCTTTTCTCCTTTTGGACATCATCTCTCACATCTGCCTCAGCAACCAGTCCCGTTAGTGGGAATTAGAGCACTACTTAAATTAAACATAAAGGAGAAAAGATGCTTCTATTTTATCTGCCTCGTTTCCAGTCTTTGGATTATCAGGAGTTTTACAAGTCCTAGTATCCGTGCACGGAGCAGGAGAGAAGAGACTATAAAGGATCATCTGGGGAGGATGAAAGGGGTTGGAGGAAAATGCTTATAGGAAGAGCTTTGTAGCTGGTGACCAAGGGACAAGTTACTAAGGAGATTCTCCTGCAATTTAGAAAAAGAGGCTATAAAGAGAACCTTATTGCATTCATCCACTGGGCAGGAAAGTCAGACTCTACTTACTAAACTAACTCCACTACAGTCTTCCCAAATCTCAGCCACTGTTCCATCAGTCTATATGTTGGAGACTAGAGAGATGACAATCAGTAAGATAATGTTTTCCATATCCTCTACAAAGGTAAGAGTCTTTGGGGAAAGTACATAGAAACAAGCAAAACTCAATGAAAACCATGCCATTTTCTTTGTAGGACTGGAGTTAGGTTGTGTAGGGCAAGAAAGCAAGAAGGTAACATTCTCTCTTCCTTTCTCTCCTCTTTGGTGATTTCAGACTGGGTCCAGCTATGTGTATTTTTAAGAGTAAGAGGAAAAGATAAAACAAGATGAAATCAGAGAGAGAGAGAGAGACAAATCGTAAGAGACTCTTAATCATAAATAACAAACTGAGGGTTCCTGGAGGGGAGAAGGTGCAGGGAAGGGGTAACCGGATGATGGATATTAAGGAGGGCATTTGATGTAATGAGCACTGGGTGTTATATAAGAATAATGAATCACTGACCTCCACCTCTGAAACTAATAATACATTATATGTTAATTAATTGAATTTAAATTTTAAAAATTAAGTGTATTTCTTGAGCAGTCTGCATCAGAATCTTGTAGGAGTTTTATGAAAAATGAAGATGTCTAGAAACCACTTTAGATCTACTTAATCAGCAACTCTGGAGATGGATCCATAGAATCAAAATTAGTGAGGAGTTGCCCAGTGGCTGGGAAACACACTCTAATTGAAGAAGCATTAACTCAGATGCTGCCTTTACTAGTGTTAGGGGTGCCAGGAAGAGTGCCTTTAAAGGTTTCTATTAGCATGCACACACTCTTCTTGGGTCCTTGTCCCTCAGGGGGACTCATGGGCACTAGGAGGGTCTTTTGAAGTTTGATGGTGTTAAGTAGTTGACCTTTATGAAGTAGTTAAAGTCTTCTTTGATATTAATTAGCCATTAGGTCAGCAAACATTATAAAGGGCTACCTACAGTGGAGAATACAGTAAAAATGACTCTTTGGTTTTTGAATAAAAGTTTATTTTCTGTATTTGAATCCAGTAAAATTGCTTCTCCAAATGACTACTAATTTGCCCCAGCCCTGGAAGAGCCACTAGAGGCTGTATAACATTCAAATAAAAGTCCCAACAGACATCAAATTAACAATAAAATATGCTTTAATAAATGGACACTATACAAAGTCATAGGAGTTAATTGCCCTATCTGACTAAATTTCTTGGAAGAGTGATGTAGAAAAGAGAAATGGGAAGTAGTAATTATTCAGCAACTTATATACGCCAATGTTTCGTCTTTGATATCCAAAATTTCAGGGACCCCTGAAATTCAGGTGGCTCACCTGGTCTGCCTTTGGCTCAGGGCATGATCCTGGAGTCCCAGGATGGGGTCCCACGTGGAGCTCCCTGTATGGAGCCTATTTCTCCCTCTGCCTATTTCTCTGCCTTTCTCTGTGTCTCTCATGAATAAAAAAAAACAAACAAACAAACAAACAAACAATTTCATTGACTTCAGTGCAAGTGAGCTTGTATATAGATATCAAAAAGTATCATTTTAAATAAGTTAAGATTATTTCTTTTTTAATAAGTTAAGATTCTTATTGTTTATTTATTATGCATGGTGCTAATCCCCCCACTGATGATAAATCTCTAAAAATAAAATGGATTGGAATTACAATAAACTTGAAAAAACAAGATTCAGATGTAATGCCATCTAATATTTGAGGTGAAGTTAAATGGTACATTTGTTCTAGTCCAGTCTTTACTATTATATAATGAAGTCCTCTTCCATAATATTTGGAAAATGAATGAACACCTGATGTTGGCAGAATTACTTTGAATTTTGAAAATTTAGACATCCTTCCATTTATGGCTTTTTTGATAGCTAATGATTTGCATATGTAGCATCAAAGAATTTTAGATTTGACTAAAACATTTACTCTCTAGCTGAAGAAGCCAAAGTACAAAAATCATGATTTTTAAATTGTTTTTTTTTTTTTCTGCTAACAATTTTCAGTCTTCTTCTTAATAGGGAAATCTACTTTAATTTGAAAGATTTTCATAAAATCAGAAACAAATAACTAGAAAGAATTATTTTGGTTGAACAATTTTAATAGAAAATAATTTAACTGAATGTTAAAAGACCTTATGTGTGGATTTCTTCACATATAGCTGATATGCCTTGGATGAATGGGCTTTAGTTTCTTTAACCCTAAAATGGGAACAAAAGATGGATCAAGTTCATTGGGCTGTTGTAAGAACTAAATTAGAAAATGTACATTTAGTGCTTAGCATAGAGCTTATTAAAGTTTGATGCATGTTTCCAATTATTATTTTAAAAGGTAAGTTTATAACAATATTAAATTCTATCTACATGCAATAGTCTATTCTTATTAGAAACTACCCTATAATTCATACATTGTAGTAAGCCAAAAGTGTCTTACCCTGCATTACTCTAAATTGGGTGACATTTTACCTTGTTCATAATTATGAAACATTCTTGATGACAATGAAATTCTGCATTATAAAGATCTGAAATTCAAACTCATTTGTTTTTATTTCTATATACATCAAGCTGTATTCTTATATTGTAGAGTCATGAAGGTTTATTTCAATGTTAAATAGTAAAAATTATATACTCTTAATTTTCTACAATAAGCATACAGAAAAATATACATGTTTTTAAATAACATAGATAAAATTGGTCCATCTTTGAAGAAAGATAATTACTTTATTTTCATTGACCATGTATAACAGCATCATCCCTTTCCCATTTTGTGTTGGTAAATGTCAGTGTACAGAAGGGCCTTCTTTGTTGACAAGGTAGTAATGATGATGCCCCTATCACTCTTCAGCTGTTCTCATTAGCGCCTAACCACCTTCATTTATTACTACCGATTCCCTCATGTTCAGTATATTAAATGTTAACAAATGGTTCTCATTTTACATGACAATTCTAATAATTAATGATTATAGAAGCATGTTAGACACATAATGCTAAAATATATTACCTGTAATGTTAATCTCTAATTTGAGTTCCTTTCATATGTTGGGAATAGAATATGCTTTTTAGAGGTCAGAGCAGGAACACAGATGTACCTCTACACCTCTTCTTCACAATCTTGTGCCTGTTAATTGAAATCAGTGAAGAATTCTAAATCTAATTTTCCATTAGCAGTGTCAGGCTTGCCCGAGAGATCTCTGAGGCCCAGAGAAGAATAGCTGAAATTCATGATGGAAAGAGATTGAATATGATGAAGGAAAATATTCTTGGCCTGACATCTCTTTACTGCCCAAGAGACTATGGGAGACCATTTCCTTTGCATGATGGATTACCACTCTTCCTCTGCTCCAGTGTTGGGAAGGGAGAGTGAAAGCAAAGGAGCAAGCCTAGACCCCAGGGTACTCAGCTAATGAGCACCAAGAGGACTGTAGACAAAACATTGGAAAGGAAAATACAAGAGGAAGGGAGGTGAGGGAATCAGTGCCTCAGAAGTAGGGAACAGAACTGAGTTAACTGATGGACGATGGTTGCACAACCATACCTCAAGTGTCCTGACCTTTGCAGTGTCTCAGCACAAATTAGGATGGGTGTGAGAGAGACTCACTGATGTCCTCAAGGCACATGTCACACAGACTCCAACCTAATTCATTCTGCCTGTTATAATTTTTTTTTTAAGATTTATCTTCTGGTTATTTTTATTTTTATTTATTTATTTTTATTTTTATTTATTTTTAATTTTTATTTATTTATGATAGTCACACAGAGAGAGAGAGAGAGGCAGAGACACAGGCAGAGGGAGAAGCAGGCTCCATGCACCGGGAGCCCGACATGGGATTCAATCCTGGGTCTCCAGGATCGCGCCCTGGGCCAAAGGCAGGCGCCAAACCGCTGCGCCACCCAGGGATCCCTATTTATTTATTTTTAAACATCTATCACGGTCACACTCTTTGCCAACCGAGTGTTGTTTCAGAGTCAGAACCATAATAAGCTGTTATTAGGGACTGACATTGTTCCTGATCCTGAACTACCAGATCAGCCAGGTATGAGTCTAAAATTCAGTGTGTTCTTTATATATTACTTAGTTGAACAAATATTTACAAAGTTCTCTTCCATGCCAAGAAGAGTGTTAGAAGCAGGGAAGATAGAAAATCAGATGGTGGTTTTGTCCTTGATAACTTCAGGGTCTAATGAGAGGAAATAGCCACATCAACTTAAACCTTGATATGAAGGAATCATAGAAAGGACAACAGTGCAAGTAAGATTAGAAGTTTCCAGGATAAAATCCTGGAGAAAATAATCTTTTGTTGGAGCCCAAAAAAGATGTAAAAAAGAATATTCTAAACATAGAAAATAAGATGAGCTATAGTATAGAGTAAGAAAACTGCTAGAGTGTCCCTGGACACAGCAGTTTGGTCTTACTAGAAGGGAAGTTGCAGGAACACTGGAAGGGCATATGGTAGGAGAGGAAGGCAGCGAATCATAGAGGGTCATGTAGGACCTTGTTACTCAAAGTGCTATCCCCAGCCCTCAGCATTGTCCTTGGCTGGAACTATTTGGAAATGCAATTCCTTTGGCCAGATATTCTACATCAGAATTTGGATTTTAACAAGATCCCCAGGTGATTTGTTTGCACAATAAAGCACGAGTAGCACTGGTATAGTGGTGTTGGACAGATCTGAGGAAGACTTAATTGGAAGCTGAGGGACCAGAAGTTTTTCTCAGCCAATCTCTATATTTCTCTTCCTTCCTCACCAAGAATGGACTCCTCAGGGTAGCTTCAAGTTTAATTTGGGCCTTGAACTCCTGCTTTCTGCTGCTTGATTTCAGTGACACTTACCCCACACCCCCAATCCATGCAAACCTCACATGAAAAGCCTTGGGGTATATGAGGATAAAAGGAAGGTATCAGGGACACTTTGAAAAATCTTGAAGACTAATGTTAACAACTTAATATACTTCAACTGTGTAATGGTTGTCAGTTTTTCACATCTATTTTCCTCACTTCAGCCGTGATCATGATCAATCTCCTCATTGTGTAGATGAAATAATTGAGACAAGTAATATCAAATGTTGAAAGTCACATGGCTGAGGTAGAAGTAAAAAAAAAAGAAAGAAAAAAAAAGAAAATAAAGAAGAAAGAAAGAAAGAAAGAAAGAAAGAAACTAAATTGGCTTTTCTAATACAGAGTTCAATGATGCTTCCTCTTCTCTAAGTTGCCTTCCTAGCTCATGAGCTTATGGAACTCTGATCTGTTGCTGTATTGTATTATAACATCATTTTTCTCAATATTTTATTAAGTAATCTTTACACCCAACTTGAACCCGTAACCCCAAGATCAAGAGTCACCTGCTCCACTGAATGAGCCAGCTAGGCACCCCAAGCATCATTCTGGAACAGAGGATTTGAGGACACTGGGAGTTGGGCGACCCTCAGAGGTCCACTAGAGGATGACCGTGTTTACCTGTTCAAGGAGTTGGGATTCAGTGAATTGTTAAAGCAATGCAATTCTTTTTACTCTTTTTTTTTTTTTAATATTTTATTTATTTATTTAGGATAGTCACAGAGAGAGAGAGAGAGAGGCAGAGACACAGGCAGAGGGAGAAGCAGGCTCCATGCACGGGGAGCCTGACGTGGGATTCGATCCCGGGTCTCCAGGATCGCGCCCTGGGCCAAAGGCAGGCGCCAAACCGCTGCGCCACCCAGGGATCCCTAATTCTTTTTACTCTTTAAGCAGTTACAAAGGGAGGCAGAGCAGAGCCAGGACAGAAGTTTAAGTCAATTTTAGACTAACTCTAAATAAGAATAGGGATCAAATTCTGATATAAGCAGCCTTGCTTTCCTTTTTCACTGCTCAAGAGTATTGAAGACCTCAGACCACTACATCATGGCCAGTCTAAGGTTTAGAGCTCATCTTAATGATTGAATTAAAATGTCTACATAGGGGATGCCTGGGTGGCTCAGCTGTTGAATGTCTGCCTTTGGCTCAGGGCATGATCCCGTGGTCCTGGGATCAAGTCCCACATCAGGCTCCCTGTGGGGAGCCTGCTTCTCCCTCTGCTTGTCTCTCTCTCTCTCTCTCTCTCTCATGAATAAATAAATAAAATCTTAAAAAAAAAGTCTGCATAGATAATTTTATTTATCAAATTGAAACTGGTCATTGCTTATATAGTTAAGTTGGAAATAAAGATTCCAATGTCCAAGTTGGATATGGATAGAGTAAAATGTCCCACTCCTCAGTTATTCAGCTTTTGATAATGGTTGGAAATGGTGATAAGGGACATGTAGAAAAATCATGAATGTCTTTAGATATGTTTGTGCTCTCTTCACTATTTTCTGTGAGGGTTTGGGATCTTAATCCTTTCTTTTGGCTCGTGGAGAGAAAATGGAACTTTTCTCATCATCAAAATAGGAGTGCTTCTCTGCTCTGGTGGTTCCCAAATAATACTTTGGTCATCCAAGGCTCAAAATAGCTCTATATTCAGTTCTTTGGCAACTTTAGCTCAGAGGCAAATAGTGTTACTTTAAAACCTACACCCTGAAACTCTGCATACTATTAAAAGTTCAGAGAACAGAAATCACAGAGAGAAAAGGTAATATTTAAGAGATGAGTTTAAGAAAGTAGAAGTATGATTCTTGATCTTCTGTTTGTTCTTGTTGTATAAGAGATATTTTTTTTTCTAGCTTTGGCAATTCCACCTCTTATTGGAAACAAAAATCTGGATTTATCTGAAGATTTGAGGGACCTCTATGCCTTCACTAAAATCAAAGATGTTAGCTTTTAACATGGGACTTTCCCTTGTCATTTACTTCATAAGAATGGGAACACCGAGGTATGTGAGTAGGGGTATGTGAGTAGAGGGAGATTCGATTAGAGTAGAGGGCAGCTAGAAGAGAGAATTACTGACTTTTTGTTAAATAAATATGTGTATATGTATTTAAATATGTATAGATTAATTTTTTAATATATAGAAAAATAATTTTAAAATATATATTATATTATTAATATTATATAAACATAATATATATTAATCATCTGGTATATATGCACATATGTATGATGATTAATATGGTAATAGATCTGTGGTCAGATCTTCCACAGATGACCAAGAAACATTAAAAAAAAAAAGTTACCATCTTGTATTCTAGTGTGTGAGAGGGATTCTAGAGGCTAAGGAGCCCAATCTAACCCTGAAAGGGCAAAAAATGAAATCATAGTCCATATAGCCTGTGAAAAAAAGAGGCAGTTAAGATGGAATGGAAATGACTATAAAGACTTAAATACTACAGATACTACCAGGGCACACTGGTTGTTGTGGGCCAGCTTAGAGAAGATAAACTGCAGAAAAGAAAAAAATAACTTCTCTCAACTCAAGAGGAAATGCTTTTCACACAGGTGCTATGGGCACCAAACATGACTTGCAAAAAGGTGAATTTAAGGAAATCAAGAGAAGAGCATCCAAGGAGAAAATAAAGCCTTGTTTGTTGTGGCTCAGGTGTCTGAGAGCTTAGAATGAATAGACTGTGACACTAGTATTATTAGTGAAAAGAAAAATTTTATTGACTACATACTGTGTAGATGTCTGTGTAGATCTGGCTATGTAATCTAAAACAGTCGAACTTCTGGGGTCTGAGTCTGAAGTAAAAACAAAGATGGGTAATTTGTGGAATACTTCTCTCTGCCTAATTCCAGAGGCAAAACTCAAGGTTTAGAAAGAGCTTTTATAGCCTAAAGATCACAGAGACAGAATTAAAGAGGGAATGCTGTTTCAGCTCAGAGTTATGAATGTCTGGTGAGATGTCTGCCCATCCCAACTTTAGCAGATAAATAAAATAAATCAGTTGAATACTATACTTTTATTTGACTCATGTATAACCATTACACAAAAAAGAGAAAGCTCTGCAATGTGAACTTCGGCATGAGTTTGTTGATCACTGCCTTTATTCATTTGTTTATTCATTAATTTATTCATTCATATGTTCACTCATTCTATAAATAATACTTGAATGCCTAGGAAAGGATCAGGGTATATTCTGAGCCCTAAAGCTACAGTTGTTACCACGTAGACTTCATCCTCTGGCTCACAGAGTTTATAGACGGGTAGAGAAATAGGTAAAAACAAAAAACAATATGATTTCAAATGACAAAATTACTATGAAGAAAGAGAATAAGATGGCATTATAGAGATCCGTTGCTTTATTTTTAATAAAATAAAGAGGATAGACTGCTTATGTACAGTAGTCTGGGAAGTCCTCTTTTAGGTGTCCTTTAAATTGACACCCATGGTAAGAAGAAGCCAGGCTACATTAGTGATATACATATATTTAACAGAATACAAAGGAAATCTAATTTATTTCAGAAATGTAGATTGGAGATTAAAGAATAATTTGCTAGGATGTAAAGTCCTTAAATTTTTTAAGGAAAAGAATCTCTCTCCCTCTTTCTCTCTAATTATTTCTCTTTATGTCTCTCAAATGTGGAAACTAGCAATTCTTTGTGTCCATGAAGTTCATACATCTCTGTCTTCTTTTCTTTTTTAAATATTTTATTTATTTATTCATGAGAGAGAGAGAGAGAGGCAGAGACACAGGCAGAGGGAAAAGCAGGTTCCCCACAAGGAGCCCAATGTGGGACTAGACCTCAGATCCTGAGATCACGCCCTGAGTCGAAAGCAGATGCTCAACCACTGAGCCACCCAGGCATCCCTCATCTCCGTCTTCTTAAGCACAACAGAAAGCACATCTAGACTTTTATAGTTCTTAAAAAGAAAAAAAAAAAACTAGTTTCAGTCCATCAGAGATCAAAGAGTTGTCTTTGATACAGTATTGTGTGCATGGTAGTTGCTCAATAAAGACTAATTTAGAGAATGGAATTTTGTTTAAAGATGGTAGTTGCTGGGGACTCCTGGGTGGCTCAGCGGTTTGGCACCTGCCTTTGCCTGGCATCATCCTGGAGTCCCGGAATCGAGTCCCACATCAGGCTTCCTGCATGGAGTCTGCTTACCCTCTGCCTGTGTCTCTGCTTCTCTCTCTCTCTCTCTCTCTCTCTCTCTCTCTCTCTCTCCTCTCTCTCTCTCTGTGTGTCTCACATGAATAAATAAATAAAATCTTTAAAAAAAAAAAGATGGTAGTTGCCAAATATATACTTTTTGGTTAAAAGAGGAGGTTAAATTTAATGAGATCCTATCATGTTTTTATGATTCTTTTCTAAATACTCTAAAATGCTTTATTACTTATTCCACAGGTAATTGCTATTCACTTGACTAAATAACATATGAGAGTATTAATCCCGAGAACAGTAACCCTGAGTCGTGATTCATAGTGTTGGTTCAAAGATGAAATTCGACTGAGAGGAAGGCTTCTGTCTCTATCACTCAAATGTTACTTAGATAAATAACAGGATAAGGGAAAACACACAATGAAAGATCACCTTATACTTGTCAGAAAGGATAAAATTTAAAAAAAGATAAATAAAAAATTGTTCGTGAGAATGTGGAGAAAAAGGAATCTGCATGTAACTGTTGGTGGGAATGTAAATTGGTATAGCCCTTAAAGAAAACTGAATGGAGTTTCCTCCAAAAATTAAAATGAGAAATACTTTATGATCCAATAATATCATATAGTACTGAGTCTTTTAGTACTAAGTCTCATTTGCATGCTGAGTCTTTACCCAAGGAAAACAAAAACACTAATTTGAAAAGATGAACACACCCCTATGTTTATTGCAGCTCTATGTACAGTAGCCAAGATATTGAAGCAACCTAAGTGTCCTTCCAGAGAGGAATGGATAAGGAAGATGTGGTACATATACATAGTGGATTATTATAGAATCCATGAAAAAGAATGAGGTCTTGCCATTTGTGACAACATGGATGAATCTGTAAGGTATAATGCTAAGTGAAATAAGTCAGAATGAGAGAGGCAAATACCGTTTAATTTCATTCATATATGGATCTAAAAACAAAACAAATGAATAAAATAATAAAGAAGCAGAATTTGATCTATAAATATAGATAACAAACTGATGGTTTGGGAAAGGTGGTAGAGAGATAAACAAAATGGATGAGTGAGAGATACAGGCCTCCAGTTATGGAATGAATAGGTCATGAGGGTAAAAGGCACAGCCAAGGGAATATAGTCAATGGTATTGTCATAGGGTTGTATGGTGAGTAGACCTGTGGATGGTAGCTGCACTTGTGAGGGGGCATAGCATAGCATATAGAGAAGTTGAATTACTATGCTGTACACCTGAAACTAATGTGACATCGTGTGTCAACTATACTTAGATAAAACATAAATAAAATAAATGATGGACTTTGAAGATTTTGAGCTAAGAAAAAAGAGAGAACATATTTTTATATATGCTATTTGTTTTCTGACTAGATTGTAAAGTACATGAAGATAGAAGACAATGATTTATGCCTTAGAACTCTAATTTCTAGCATAGACAAATCACGGATATTACCTAATCTTTAAGACTGTGTGGTGAACTGCAAAAACTGTTTTTAAAGCCAGACAAACTGTTTTGAATCCTGGTCTGCAGCTTGCCAGCTCTTTGAGGTTGAGCTAATTGATATGTCAACTGAGCCTCACTTTTTTCACCTATAGAACAGAAATCCTGCTACCTTTAAGGTGGATTTTGAGATTAGTGATACTTTAGGCAAAATAACTATGGGATAGCTATTAATATTAAAAACAAGAAGAAAAACGGGCAGACTGTGCTATTGAGTTCTGTAAGGGCAGGAAGAGGAACTGGATCTTTCTGTATCCACAAGTCTTGGTTCTTAGGAGTAGATACTCAACAGGTATTTGCTGAATGAGGAAATAAATGAATATTATGCTTCATGATTTGAGATGGATAGGAAGTTAAGAAATACAGAGAACTGAAGAATTTAAAGACTGCATTAGATATCACTGTACCCATAAATTTCCTATTGCCTCTAGGAGGAATACTGTTACATTATCTCCAGAAAGAAAGCTATCCCTTTTATTCATAAAGCACTTCAAAAGAAGCACTTTCAATTATTCTTATTTTCCTAAAGCAATTTCCCACAATTCAAACCTACAAAAAAATTAATCAAATAAACAATACCAAAACACTTCCTCAAATGTTACTTGTAGGAGTTACCATGCAATGATTCTTTGAACAGTTGCAGTTGGGCCCAGGGAGGAAGCGCTGAAGATTACTTGGGTCTTTAGTTCTTAAATCTTGCTGTGCAATAAGTGAAGAAGTCTGATGAAGCTTAGAGAATGTTCTAAATAAGGCAATTGAATGGTCTCTGTGCTTAGAGAAAAGGACAGTAAGTTCTAAGAATTTCTGAGGGCTATGATCAAAATCTGCAAGTTAGTCTACACACCTGTTGGAAGGATTAATATTGACATAACGGGAAGGTAGACTTAGACCTTAAGTAGGAAAAGACTCAGTTTTTCCGAAGACCTGAGAATCTGAGATAAAAAGCCTATTGTATACTGATGGTAGAAATAAGGGGAGTTACTAAGGAGCAAGGGAATTTATCTAGATACAGAAATATCTAGACCAGATAATCTGAAGAATAGGGTCGTGGAAAGAATACTACTTATAGGGGCGCCTGGGTGGCTCAGTTGGTTAAATATCTACCTTTGGCTCCAGTCATTACCTCAGGGTCCTGGGATGTAGCCCTGTGTCTGGTACTCTGCTTAGTGGGAAATCTGCTTCTGTCTCTCCCTCTGCCCCTGCCACCTACCCCTCATTGTTCCCGGCTCATGTTCTTCCTCAAATAAAAATTCTTAAAAAGGCTACTGCTTATAATGTCTCAATTAGACACTTCTATTTTGGTGCTTGCAATGAACACAGCCCTCTTCTTGGAAATAAATTGTCCCATCCTTCACCTATAGCCTCCTCTGGAAAACTATCTGTGTGACCACGCTTTTGCCACCCTGCCCTAATCGTGTTCCCTAATTGTGTTCACTTCAGCCCTACCACTATATACTGCAGGGGGTATCTGCTAACTGGGCATTGAATCTATATACTGGCCAATGCAAAATGATAAAATGGACTAAGGAAATTTGTTCTGGAGTTTGAGGTGGAGGTATTACTACAATATGGCTTAGTTAGCAAAGGAAATTGAAGCTGAGTCATGCAGCAAACCCATGAGTTAAGTGGTCTTAAGAAACCTGAGTTGTGAGAAAGCAGGCTGTGACTAACCAGAAGTTATGAAGCTGAAAAAGGGATGCAAAGCTAAGAGGAAGGGATTCATAGTGCAGGCAGCACCAGGAAGAGAAGTGCATATCCTGAGATGGAGATTGCTAGAGAGTAGCTGAGTCATATTTATGATTGACAGATATTAACCATCTCCTGTTCTTCCTGCAGCTTTGCTCTTTTATAATTTCTGCTCTTACTGAGTTTGGAGTTTTCAGGTTTTTTTTTCCTGGCTCACTGAACAATATATGTTCACAGTAAGACCCTATTCTTTGTGGTAAACCTACTTCATAACCAAATTATCCCAATTAAAATGTGTATGATGACTAAGCAGCCAGTTTTCCTTCACACATTCTCAGTTTTATGTATTCCATCCCAGTGTTCACAGATGACCAGCAAGGTTGGATCTGTTAATGGTTTGAAAAAATATGATTGTTGTATTCTTTGCTGGCCTAATATAGTTTGCAGAGAAGTAAAGAGGGGAGAGAGAAGGAAGGAGTAAAGAAAGTTGGGGAGCAGAGGAGGAGGGTAGGAGGGATAGACGAAGAAAAGGAAGAAAAAAAAGACTGAAAGAAATAAGGAATAAAAAGGTCGAAAGATTTGCATAGGAAGAATATGATCCAATAAGTGGTGAGCAAATCCACTTAAGTGCATTTGGAGTTTAGGGAGATTTGTTCACCGAGGTACCTGGGTAGCTCAGTCAGTTGAGCATCTGACTCTTGGTTTCAGCTCAGGTCATGCTCTCAGAGTCCTAGAGTTGAAGTCTTGTTGGGCTCTGGGCTCAATGGGGTTCTGCTTGAGGACTCTCCCTCTCCCTTCCCTGCCCCGGGCTTGCACTCCCTTTCTCTAAAATAAATAAATAAATAAATTTTAAGAAAAGATCTGTTCACCTATAATAAGTCTTTTAAAGTTACCATCTGTCAAAAGGAATAAGTCAATTTTGAAAAATTTTGCCTGCCCAAATACACAGGTCCTAAATCTGGGTAAATAATATGCCTCCAAGTATAATGTAAAATAAGCAGTCTCAAACACGATTAAGAGAGAGGTGGTGTTTGCATGTGACTTGTGTACCAAGAATCCATCTACTATTAATATTGTCTAAAAAAATGCATTAAGCCTCCATATAGAGCCCAGAAAAATATTAAGGAAAAAATGTCTGGATGTCCCTAGTTGAGTTCACATAAAGGAGGCAGGCATATTTCCATATAACAACTCAATGGAATAGTTATAGCCACTTCAATAATACAATACAATAAAATTTATTTTTATATTGAGTCATAAAATTACTATGCCAGAAGTGGTCAATAGTTTATCAGTTCTCAAAATGGCTAGTGTAGGTTGTGGCTGGGAAAGGTGTAAAATCCCTCAAATGTGTCTAATTATCCCAAACTGTAGGCCCAAGGGAAATATTCTCCTAACCCTTTCTGTTGATCAGTTTATGTTATAAAACATATGGGTTGATGACCCTTACAACATAGTTTTGCTTCAGTGGATAATGTAACTACAGATCTCTTTTATTGTACTATAAATACTCTGTCTTCCCTTGAAAGAGTATTGCATTCATCCTGTGTCTTTCTCAAATTATTTTCTTGTGTCATTATTTCACATATTAACTGAACATCACTAAGCCCTATTTAGAAGGAATGGATTCTGGAAAAGAACTTTTGAAAATGCCTTCGGCTTCAGAGCATGGAAATTTGTTGAAAATAACTGGGACCAAATTTAAATTCCAAACCCTGTCTCACCAACAGTCCCAGATTAGAGGAAAAGGAAAGGTTTAGAAGCCATTTATGCCTTTTTTCTTCAGGCTTTAAGAATAAGTGTGTGTGTGAGAGAGAGAGAAAGAGAGCAGCTCTGAAACATTAACACTGAGATGAAAGAATGAAAATCAGGGTACTTAAATTTGAACCCAAGTTCCATCACTTACCAATTGTGTGGTCTTAGCTAATCCTTCAATTCCATTTTCTCAGCAGTAAAGTATCAATAATAGCACCTTCCTAATAGAGTTGTCATGAAGATCAGTGAGCAAGAGCCTGAAATGCCCCTCACGTGGTACTTGGCACCTAGTAAGCAACTAGTAGACGTCAACTGCTAAAAATGACCATAGCTGTTCTTTTTCTTTTTTTTTTTTTGTAAGATTTTATTTATTTATTCATGAGAGACACAGAGAGAGGCAGAGACACAGGCAGAGGGATAAGTAGGCTCCCTGCAAGGAGCCCAATGTGGGACTCAGTCCCAGGACCCCGGGATCATGACCTAAGCTAAAGGCAGATGCTCAACCACTGAGCCATCCAGGAGTCCCCAGACCATAGCTATTCTTGATGTAACTTGTTTTTGTATGTAGAGAGAGTGATTTCCTTTTTTAATGTCCCCTATGGAAAGATATCCTCACAAAGAAATCATTGAAAGAGGTAAGGGGCAGCCTTGGGTCAGAAAACTCTTACATTAAATAAGGTTGAGGGATGCCTGGGTGGCTCAGTTGGTTAAGTGTCTGCCTTTGGCTCAAGTCATGATCTCAGGGTCCTGAGGAGCCCCACGTCAGGCTCCCTGCTGAATGGGGAACCTGCCTCTCCCTCTCCCTGCCACTCCCCCTGCGTATGCTCCCTTGTACTCTCTCTCTCTGTCAAATAAATTAATAGAAACTTTTTTTAAAAAGAACAAAAAGAAGAAAAAGAAGGTTGGAAAAAAAAACTGCATAGCCCAGATGCCCTCATAATGATCCTAAAGGCAGGAGGAGAAAACTCTGAAGGCAGATGAAGGAACAAACGTTGAGTAAATTTATCCAAGTGTAGTATTCCATGCACTGCTGGCTTATGATACTCCTGTCACATGCTCCTGCTCCCACTACATTGAAGGCTGGGTTTGGGGTGGCAAACGGTGAAAGGAAGAGAAAAACCATCCTTTTTTTTTTTTTTCATTGAAATATAATTGACTATAATATTCTCTTAGGTATAGGGCATAATGATTTGATATATGTATATATTGCAAAACATATTAAGCCTAGTTAATATTATTAATAGATTACCACATTAAGCTTAGTTAATATTCAGTATCAAGAAGACAGTAGACAAAAGATGCAGAAAACAGGGTGGAGAGAAGCAGGTGAGAGTGAGGATAAATGACATTCAAGCTTTGTCTCAATATTGGATTCCTGACCCATCGTGACCATGATTTCTGAGCAATACAATCAGCTAGATGCCACGGCCCCCTCAGAGAATCTAGTACTTCTGGCTTGTGCCAACTGTCCTGTGTGCTGACACAGCTGTACAAAGGGAGAAATGGAGGAACGTCTAACTGGTGGTATGGATTGATGCCTCTCCAGTGCTATTAATTACTGCCATTGTTTCCAAGGGCTGCCACACTGGAAACACAATAGCAGTTTTCTTACACATTTACCTGAAAGACTGGTGTCTGACATCATTTCAGAGGAGTAGAGGTTGGGGTTATAAGCATAATGTATTGTTTTGCTGACATATGCCAATGTTTGGAAAGTCTTCCAATTTTAAAGGAGGAAAAAAAAAAAACAACATAAATTGTAGTCAAAGGAAAAAAAAAAAAAAACACAAACCGTTGTTTGGTTTTCCATCTTCCCTGGGGAGCAGCTGCTGATTTCACTCTAATTTTAGCTGCTATTGCTTTGAGCTAAACTTTCCATTTTTATTAAAAAAAAAAAAAACTTTGAGTCTAGAGGATTACAAGCTCCTGTGCTTTTGATTTTTAATAAAAAGCGAGCATTTACCTCTGAACAGTAGCAGCAAGAAAGGGAATTAAACCGGAGGCTAGTGAGCTGACCTTTAGAGGGGTGCCGATCCAGAGGGAGATGAGAAATTTAACACACATCCCTTTTCTTTCTCATGTACACACTCTCCAGTTAATATTCTTCTTTTTATATTTATTTAAATGGGGGAAATCATTTGATTTTTTTTTTAATCTGTGTGCACTAATGTTTGCGTTGCATGAATTGCCTGAGTGGATGAAAGTCCTTCCAAGTGCTATGCCTACTGGTATGGTTGGATTTTCATATGTAATATGAAATGAATGTTGATGGTGCTGATAAGATATAGAATAGAAAGAGAAATCACATATCCATCTCTATACAAGACTACTGAATGGGGAATCTGGGGTGATGCATGACACAGTGAAACTAATCGCTCCAGCATGGCTGACAAAATACTACTTGCAACTGGGAATATGTATACCCAAATTGCAGGGAAATCTCATTCTTGAATCTGTTCACTTTTTTATAGGAGAAAGGAAGCATAGTAAATTTAGTCTAATTTGCATATCACTTTTCTGTAAAACAAGTATATTCCTGTGACATTAAATGAATACCACTGTGTAAAGAAAAATGGGCTATGATCCATGAATTCAGTTTACAAATTACTGTTTGCTACTCCCCAGTCCTCCCCCACCACCAATTCTAGGCAACAATATTTTGTTTCTGTCAAGGAGCTCACCTGTAACTAGCTTAGGATACAAAATGTTGAGCCTCAAACTCGGCCTTCTACTTCTTTTGCTTTCCTTGTTCTCCGTTTCTCCTACCTCTTGTGAAAAGAGTCCCAGCCCGGGAGAGTAAAGGTTGGGAGTTTGCATTTCTATTTGAATTCATCGATAGCTTTACTTCTCTCTGTCAAATGGATCACTACTCTTACAGAATTTAGTTCTCTTTATCATCGAAAAACGCTTCACTTGCAGAGAAAATATTTAAAGAAATACTTGTTAGAGTATCCAAACATAATGTATTGCATGAGTTTTGTTTTCATGACTTTTACCTTCACATGGTTATTGGCATTAGTTAGATGTGTACATTGAATCCTGTCTGAGTTGTGTTTAATTACTTTTGTTATTTAATTTATAATTTCAAGTTAGCTAAAATTATACTATGGGATAATGGAAACCTCTCATGGAGCTAATTAGACGACTAAGGATCATTTATAAAGGTCAGGCTGGCAGTTGGCTTGGGAGAAGGAAGTTCATTGGCTAGAGAATAGCAGTGAAAGGACAGTCTGTACAGAGTTAGAGAATCTCAGACTGGAAGAGCATTAGAGATGGTCACGCCCAAACCTTTCCTTCTCTGGGGATAGAGATTAAATGGAAACAAAGTTCTACATCTTCCTGTGACTTGCTATGAATTCTTTAGATGAGTCATTTAATTTCCCAATATCTGGTTCATATAATCTATCATTAAAACCCTAGCTTTTGATTAGTGCCATGTAGGTTGTCCAAAGAGTTGATGCAACTTTGCTGCCGTAAGTGGTAAGTGTGTTTTCTTTCTTTTTCTTTTTCTTTTTATTTTTTTTATTTTTTTTTTGGTAAGTGTGTTTTCTTAAAACGATGTATGTATGTATGTATGTATGTATGTTTGTATGTATTTGAGAAAGAGAGCGAGCGTTCACCTGAGTGAGTGCACGGGAGGAGGATGGGCAGAGAGAGGAGAAGAGAAAATCCAAAGCAGACTCCCCACTAAGTGCAGAGCCTGACTTGTGGCTCGATCTCATGACCTTGAGACCATGACCCCCGCTGAAATCAAGAGTCAGACACTGAACCAACTGAGCCATCCAGACACCCTATGAGTATTTTATTACTGAATTTATGGAAGACACTTATCTTCACAGTTTAAATGAAGACATTTGTGACTTTTTACATGGATTCTTGATCCAGTTGCTCACTTACAAAACCTCTTTTCCTGCTACTAATTAAAGATGAAAATCATGGAATCTGTTTCCTTCATTTTCTCTTTCAACATCATGCAGACTAGATTGCATTCTTCTCATCACAAGAACAGTACTCATGTAAATCACTCAAGCATCCCTCCAGTCAGTGTTCCTCTTCTCTACTTTCATTCTCCTTCACTTCATTTTGATATTAACTCTTATTAACTCATAGTTACCACCTCATATTTGAAGCACACCTATTTTATTTGCTTTCCTATACTGCCCCACCCTATTTTCTCCCAAATATCTTTCCCTACATTCATTTATTCCACAGCCATTTATGATCACCTACAGTTTGCCAGGGATTTTGCTGGGCATGGAGGGTATATAATGAATAATAAATGATTCCTGAAACAACCTAAAAAATATAAGAGGGAGAGAATTCTGTAGGGAATATAGAATTGTGTGATACAGTATGAAATCCTGCTCACAAGTAAATCCCAGTGATCAGTAGTTTCAATCCAGCATCTTACTGCTTCACTAGGACCAATGATGGCTCCATCTTACTCAAATGATCACATCTCAACTCTTTAACCTATGGTCAAGGTCCTATATCAAGTGTCCTTTTTTCATCCATTAGTCTGTATTCGTCCCTAGGTCTCCCCACAGAGACATAGTTGCTGTCGTCTCTATGACTTGGTTGTCTATCCCAGATTCACTTGATTTTCTCCAACTGCTCAAACAGTACTTTCTTTCCTAACCCTTTTCCCTTTGAACACTTGGGATTTTTATTTGACTACATTGACTTTCCTCCCCTTTCTGAACACTGTTAGCTTCTGAACATGCCTTTGTAGTCCAAAATTTAGCTATTTATCATATACCAAAGACACATCAAGGACATGAGCTCTGGGGTCATCATTTACTAATCGAGTGATGGCTCCATGTTTCTATTTTCTCCTCAAAAAAATAAAGATAATAATAGTTTCTACATCCTGGAGTTCTGGACAGGATCAAAGGAGGAAATAGGTAGGTAGGTAAATGACAGAAAAGTAGAGATATTCCTTCATCACTTAGAACAGTTCTTGAAACAGTAAACACTCAGCAAAATGTCAGATGCTATTATTATTGTATATTTACATTTGTAAATTACTATCCTCTGGGTATATGTCTTATACCTTTAAGCATAAATTTTTAAAGATAGTCTCTATATTTTATTTCTTCTGTAGCCAATAGAGAGCTGTCTATGGTGCTTGTCATATAACAGACAATAAAATTGACTGATTGTGGTCTTTAACAGCTATTTTTTTTTCCCTTTGGCTCTGTCTCTGCCCCAATATAGATTCATAGATTTCCCTCCTCTACTTTTTAAAAACATATACTATGTGCTATGTGTCTCAGTTTGAGAGGCTGTCTAAAACTAGTATAGAACTAGAAAAAGAAAGCAGAGATGAGACTGCGCCCCTGATATAACAGGGGAAATATTTGATCCTTAAAGTGACTTAAGGAAGAAGTGAGCATCTGAATGAATTTTGGAGGCTTGCTAAATAGAACTTGAGACGTAGACATTAGGATATGGGTCGAGTCATTCCAGATGGATGGGCTGAAATGAGCAAAGTCTGAAAGGCCAGAAAGCATCGAGATAGGTTTGGGAAAATTACAAATCATTCAGTTTAGTGGGTAAAACATAGTACTGGAGAAAAAAAAAATAGGAATTTGGGTGAAATACTGAATTTTAGGGTCAGTCTTTTTAAGCCTGAGTGATATTTTTATCTGATTTATATTTTTTAAATATCATCGTTTGGTAGATTAAACAAAAACCTAGAATTCAATTTTTCTTTCTCAGAATTATGAGACTCTTTTTTTTGTTGTTTTGTTTTTAAGGGGAAATGATTCATTCTTAGGCCTTATATATGACATGTTTGAATAAGAGGAGTTCAGCTTTATATAAATGTTGACAGCTCTAAAAACAGCAGTACTAATGGTCAAGCTAAGCTCTCCATACAGCAACCCCAGAGGGCTTCCAGAAGCAGGCAGGGGAGTTCTGAGTAAGAAATGGCCCCTGGAACTACCTTATCTGTCTTTACCAGTTAAACCCACAACTATTTTCTGGCACAGCTAGTTTCCATAGATACCATTGTGAGTTTTATTTTCCTTTTATTAAGGTGGACTCATTTCACATTTTACAGGATGGAAAGTGCTAGGTAGGGATTCTTCTCTGAGCTCCCACTGCATTTCCTTTTTAACTTTATTTTAGTATTTGGCATCTTGTGGTGTAATTTATCTGTTTATGTGTCTTTCTTCCCCACCAGCCTGTGAGCTCTATCAGGAGTTTCTTGAAATCTTTGCCGTGTTTCAGGCATTGTACTAACGGTTTCACGTAGATAATTTATTCACGTTCATAACAGTTTTATGAAGTGGATACTATTGTTAATCTCATCCTATAGAGAGAGAACTGATGTATAGGGAAGATAAGAAAATTATCCAGCTTGTATAATTAGTAGATGTTAGACCTAGGATTTGAACTCAATGTAATTCCAGAGCTTTGGCTCTCAAGTATCATATCATATCATGCAGAAAAGACTGTCAATTGAATGTGTGAATAAATGGAACAAATGTCATTATGTGCATTTTTGGTAGAAAGAGCATTGAATAGGGAACTAGGAAACCTGACCTCTAGTCCCAGTTCTGCTTCAAACTTAGCTGGGTGACCTTGGGCAATTATCTTAACTTCTTTGAACCTCATTCCTTTACTTGGTTATTGTGAAAATTCAGTAATATGACGTGTGAAAGCACAAGGCCTGGTATATTCTAAGTTTTTATAAATGCTAGTTTTTCTTTCTTTCTCACCCTTCTTTGCCCTGAGAAGCCTGTGAACCAACCTTGACTTTTCTAAAGCATATGACATCCTGTCTCAGTCTATGCCCACCCCCCAGGGGCCAGAAGGTCCTTGCCCGCACTTGAAGGAGGGAGAACATGGGCAGCAGCAGATGATTATTGAGAGAGCAGAACTCACTGAGGTTATTGCAGCTGCCACTTCAATGACCGATGATGGCAAGGGGCCACCACATCAGGGCAGGGCTCCACGTGTCCATGCTGGGTGCACCCGCCTCAAGTCACTCTGTATCTCTAATGTGAGTTACACATGTAATTATCCAGGCAGCAGGCTAAAATATCTCCACAGATAGCAAAGTTTCATCAGCAGAAGGGCATATTTTGTTTCATGTGACTCCAGCAGAGCACTGCCAAGTGTGATAAAGCTGTGGTGATTAATTGAAGGACAAGTTAGAAAGTCATGGAATAATATGTTGTCCCTATGGCCAGGCCTCCATGGGTTAAGCAAAGCAGAAGGTTAAGGAACACACCTGAGTCTTTCAGAAAAAAAAGATATTCCACAAATCATTTTTAGCTAGGAGTCCTCACTAGAAGGCTTTTCCAAAGAGCTCAGAGTCCATATTTTTGCGACTAAGTCCTTAATATTGACTAAAACTATCACTGCAAAATAAATCACATTTTATTATTTCTTTCTTTTATTTTTTTTAAGTTATTTATTTGAGAGAGTGAGAGAAGGAATGTCTGGGGGGCAGAGGGAGAGATTAGCACAGAGCCTGATGTTGGCAGACCTCATGATTCTGAGACCACTACTCAAGCTGAAACCAAGAGCTGGATGCCCAACTGACTGTGCCATCCAGGTGCCCCAGAAATCATATTGCAGATAAAATTTTGTTGGGGAGCAATGGAATGAGTGAAATGCACATATTCTGTGAGTTAGGTGCATGCCTATAGAGTAAAAGAAACACATATACATGTTTGCAAAGACACTGAAAAAATCATTTCAATAAAAACTTTATTATTCTCTTATTTCGTTATTGTTCTTCCATTAGGTTGACCTCAGGTTCCTGACAGGAATCCTCTTTTGTATGTATGTATGAGGCTAGAGACCATACTTCTTGTAAGGAGTATAGACAGCTGCTATGCCCTGTGTAATCTTGTGCACTCCAGAACTGCTCGTGAGAATTGTGGATAGTTTAAAAGGCATAGAACATGGAAGAAAAAAAAAACAAGGAAAAGGAAAAATGAAATAGATTATGAAAAAAATGTGAGGAAGAAGGAAGACTGGAAATAAAGAATTCCAAATGGAAAAGAGGGGAAGGAAGGAGGTGAGCATGGTCAGGAGGGGTATGTGCCGCCAGCAGTCATCTATGGTGCCACATAGTGACTGACTCTGTCAAGGATTCTTAGACTGACTCTTGGGATATTAATGATCATATTCGACTTAGGATATTTACATCATATTCTCTAAATAGGTCAAAGGAAAGTCCAGAGACCATCAGGGTTGCTGAGCCAACATTTTTTTTTTTAAGATTTATTTATTGGGTAGAGAGAGAGGAAGAGAGAGGGAGAGAGAGAGAGAGAGAGAGAGCCCTCAAGTGAATGGAGGGGACAGAGGGAGAGAGAGAGAGAGAGAGAGAGAGAATCTCAAGTAGACTCCTTGCTGAGTGAGGAGCCTGATATGGGATCTGAGCCAAGGCTCATGACCAAAGCTAAAACCATGAGTTGGATGCTCAAACAAGTGAGCTACCCAGGTGCCCACTTAGCCAACATTTTTAAGGAGGACTTTATGCCTGACCTGCTACTTCTTTTACTGCCATCTCTACCCAATGCCCATATAAATACATTGTTCATGATCTGGCACAGTGTTATCATTTTTGTTTTAATTTTTGCCTTTTTTGGGGGGAACTGGTAAGAAGAGAGAAATGGGAATGTACTGGGGCGTTTTGAGTGGTGAAACCAAAGGGTTGAGATACACAGATCTAGACCATCTTTTACCTGCTTATTGATGAGAATGCAACTGAATCAAAGTTATTATTTGTTGATAGATTGCATCTTTTGCTTCACTTTCCTACATGGCCACTCTATCTCAGATGAAGATTAGATCACTTGGTACCATTTACTCCTCATACAAGCATTAGTTGTTGCTCAGGGCTTTATTTTTTTTTAGATTAAGTAGATTGTTTTAGTTTGTTCCTTCATTCAGTCAAAAGGTATTTATTGAATACTACTAATACAACCACTACCACAACTACAGCCCTGAGTTACCATTTATTAAAAATGGATATTATGGTTTACCTGCTTGACACATCATCTTATTCACAGTTTATAACAAACCTTTGATGTATATATAATTATGTAAGCAACCAGGGCTCACATAAGTTTTATAATTTTCTAAAGTCATGGTGTTTATAGTGGTAGGGCTAGAATTCAAACTGAGATATATCTGGCTCTAGAGCACTTTCTACATCACCATGCAAGAAATAGGGTTAGGCCCATACAAAAAAAAAAAAAATACAAATACAAATAAATAAAATAAAGCACTATCCTCTAATTTAAAATTTACTGTATGAAAAAACAGATCTATAAATAACTCTAATTCATTGTAAATGGTGTTGAATGTTCTGAGCAGTGATTTTTCAAATGATGCATCAGGATCACTTGGGGGCATTTATTAAAAATGTAGATTCCAGATTGCAACCAAAAACCCTGGGTTGGGGCCCAGGAATCTATTATTTAAAAAGAAAAATGTGTGAAAATCTCCACTGATTCCAAAGCCCAGCCAACTTTGAGAACTAAAGTTAATCCTAATAGTTAAGGCAAGGGACGCCCGGGTGGCTCAGCGGTTGGGCGCCTGCCTTCAGCTCAGATCCTGATCCCATGATCAGGGATCCAGTCTCACATCAGATTCCCTGTGGGGAGCCTACTTCTCCCTCTGCCTGTGTCTCTACCTCTCTCACTCAGTCTGTTTCTCTCATGAATAAATAAATAAGTCTTTTTTTAAAAAAATAGTCCAGGCTATATATTATACCTTCTAATAAGAAGGGGTAAAGGGTAAAATAGATTCAACAAGAAGAAGTGGAGGTTGTGGAAGGCTATATGAGGTTGTTTAGTTAATAATTTCCAGGGTTATCTAAGCCTTTGAAATCACATCATGATTTTTGGAAAATAGTTGTCAGTAACTTTAGACTAGCATCTACCAATTCTATAAATGACTATCCTTAACCTTTGCTGGCTTGAATAGATCTCATGTGTTAAGGTACACTTAAATTGTTGTACTTTGTAAAAGGAGGGCACGTGATGTGATGAGCATTGGGTATTATACCATATACTGGCAAATTGAATTTAAGTAAAAAAAAAATTGCACTTTGCTATCATAATTAGATGTTCTAACCTTTCAATTTACTTGGGATAGTAATCTAGTTACTAGATTGTATGAAATCTACATTTTGTATGAAAACAAAACAATATATAATCATTATCATCATTATTATCAAGTTATAACTGTCAACATTTTTGCTTAGACACTATTTGTATATGATCAAGGCACTTCACCTCTCTGGGCCTAGACTTTTCATCTGTGTAATGAGGAAGTTGGACTAAATAACTTAAAGTTGTGAAAATACATGTAGTCAAGATCTTGGGCTGTCATCCCTAGTAAGCTATTCCCCTAAGACATTTTTCTTTCCAGTTGGGAAACTTCTTCATAATTCAGTAAATATAGAAAGACTATTTCAAAGGCCAGCTCTGGAATAACTAGGAATCATTCTGGGCAGACTTGAGGCTTGTGTCTGAAAAGCTATATATACAGAAAGCCTAGAGGATCGAAATAGTCCAGAACATTTCAGGACTGGACAGCTGATGAGTGGGTAAAGGTTGCCTGTGCCTCACTCTGTCAGCTTGTCATTTTAATGAATATCAGAATCACCCACACACCAAATCGAGAAGCCAAGGACCTCATCTTAGCTGAGAGTGAGCCCCTCTCAGAACCTGGCTCTTGAAACAGTTTCAGTAGCTAAAAGTTCCACTCCCGCCAGCCGCTGCGAGGACTCCTATTGCAGGAATTCTGCGACCTCTCTTGTCCTTGATTATAATATAGGCGAAAAACTGCCTCAAAAAGATAAAGATACGTTACATGATTTACAGTCTGACCTTAAGATGCTCTTGACGGTATGTCTGAAGGAAAAGAAGGAACGACTGTTCCCAGACAGGTTGAGTTCTTTCCTTATCAGAAGGGTTAAAATAAATATTCTTTCTCTTCTGTGCCTTCCTAGTATTTCTCTGGCTGATAAAAGGGGAGATCTGAGTTTTGGACTGAGAGTTATGGGGAAGCAAATCTGAAGAGATGGAACAGACTTTTTTTTTCTTTGCCAGTGCACATGAAGTGTGAGTTTGCAGCAAAAGAGAAAGAAGGACTTGTCGATTAGAAAGGGGGTTGGCCTGGAAAGGGAGAGTCACTAAAGCAAGGGCAGTAATGCCCACCAAAGCAATAGTGAAGGAAAGTCTTGGCTGGCAGGCTAAGCATTCTAGCAATAAGACAAGTTTGTATTGTTGGCCAGATTATCATAACCAGATGCCATGAAACGTTTGACTCATCCAGTCATTCTCCTTGTTCTGATTTTGTGCCCTCTAAACCAAACTCAGATCTAATGTTTTTCCAATGAGGAAAGGACGCTCACCATGCTGGAAGCCTATGTGAGAATTTTCTTTTCCATTATAAAATAATAAACCGTCATTCTTTTTTGAGTGCTTAAGTGTTCACTTGGCTAATGAGCAAATGCTCATGCTAAAAACAGTGACTAGTTAAAACTGTACTGTTTAGTACAGGAAGTAGTCACTAACCAAATATAGCTATTTAAGTTTAAATTAATTAAACATAAGTCAAAACTTAAACTCCTTTAGTCAATACAAACCATGTTTCGAGTGCTGAAAGCCACATGTAGCTAGTGACTACCATACTGAATAGTGCAGATTATCAAACATTTCCATTATCCAGAAAGTTCTGTTGGGCACTTTTAGAAAACTTAGATTAGATTAGAATTAGATTAGAATTCTCAATTCCTTTGTCAGATCATTCTTGGTAATATGCTGTGCCTCAGTTTGCCTTTGAAATAGAAGAAGGATGCTGTCAACCAAACAGGAATTATGTGGGCATTTTTAATGTAATTGCTAATTGATGCTTTATAAATAGAACAAAGAAGAGTGTTTGTATATTTAAATATTAATGTGAATAACACTCCTCATTTTCATCGTGTTCCATAGGAACCCTATTTAATAGTTTTAAACCTCTCCATCATTCCAACAACTTCTTTGTAAAATGAGGTGGAGGGAAACACTGAAAGGTTGTCCTTGATCTTGTCAAAGAATTATAGGCTACTATAAATTTGTAAAATGTCTAATATTAAACATGAACTTCTGTGGGGTGCCTGGATGGTTCAATTGGTTAAGCGTCTGCCTCTGGCTCAGGTCATGATCTCAAGGTCTTGGGATCAAGCCCCATGTCTGGCTGCTTCTCCCTCTGCTTCTCTCCCTCCCCTCTCAGCCCCACCCCACGCTCTCTCTCTCTCTCAAACAGATAAATAAAATCCCTAAAAAAAATGTGAACTTCTGAATGAGCCAAGCTTTACTCACAAAAGTACTAATGATGATACTTTATATTTGTGTACTACCTTTCCAAAATGCCCTCATGTGCATTCTTTAATTGATACTTAAAATAACCCTCTGGAGTAGACTCCAGGGCGCAGGAGGGGGGAGCAGGGTGTGTATTTTCATCCCTATTTTACAGGCTCAAAGAAGTTAAGTTACTTTCTCAAGGTCATATGGTTTGAGTGTCAGCAACAGAACTTCTGACTTCTAAGTTCATTTTTGATTCTGTTTTACCACGCTGTTCAGTTATCAGGATAAGTACTATATTTTAGAAAAGTCAACAATAGAAAGAGAATGGGAATGTTGAGGATTTGGAGTCATGAGATATGGGCTGAAAATATTCCCCCTTCTTCCTCTGGGCCAAAGAAGCACTCTTGAACCTTTGGAAGTCACAGGAGAAAAACTACTTTTCATCTTTCTTTCCTACCTACTTGACTCATAGAACATAGCTTGCGTTCATTTCATTCATTAATCCAATGGGAATGAGCACTTTTCCTATGCCAAGCACTTGCCAAGCTGTGGGAGATATAAAGCAGAACAAAACAAACCACTAATATTGAGGGAGCTACATTTTGATGGGAAAAGGGATAAACCTTGATTACCATCCTGTAGCATCGATGCTAGCATAGTGCTTATTACAAAATGCTCTGACAGTGCAAGGGAAAGGGTGATTCTTTTTCTTTTTTTTTTTTTTTAAGATTTATTTAGTTGAGAGAGAAAGAATAGAACTAATGAAAGAGAATATGAGTGGGGCCAAGAGTGGCAGAGAGAGAGGGAGCAGGCTAAGCACAGAGCTCAATGTGGGGCTCCATCCCAGGACTCTGAGATCATGACCTGAGCCGAACATAGATGCTTAACTGACTGAACCACCCAGGTACCGCAGGGTGATTAGTTCTGTCTAGAGGTGGGTGGTCATGAAAAACCTCCATATTCTTTTTAGGTGACATGTGAGCTGGACCTTAGAGGGTAAGTGGGAGCTAACAGGTAAAATTTAAAAGGAGAAGCATTGGGGTACCTGGGTGGCTCAGTCGGTTGGGCATCTGCCTTTGGCTGACATCATGATCCCAGGGTTCTGGAATCGAAGCCTCCGTGGGGCTCCTTGCTCAGCAGGAAGCCTGCTTCTCCCTTTCCCTCTGCCTATAGCTTCCCTTGCCTTCTGTGTCAAATAAATAAATAAAATTTAAAAAATAAATAAAAGGAGAAGCATTTCTAAGTAGAATAAATACCATGAGCAAAATTATGTTGATTCAGAACAAATTAAAACAGTAGTCTGTATTGTACTAACTCTAATCCTGGCATTTTGTAAATATATTAAAAATCTCTTCATCCTTAAAACAACACTAGGAGATAGTTACTGCTCTTATCTGCATTTTAGAAATAAAAGGAACTGTGGCTCAGAAAGGTGAACTAATTTACTCTAGGTTCAAATATCTCATAACTGTTATAATCAGGAATCAAATGTGCTCAGCCAAATTCTAGCAATAGTGCTCTTAACAACGTAGTGGTGATAATAATGTATAGTCAATTTTATAACCTGATTTTTCTTCCTTTTTATGGTATATCATAAGCTCTTTCCCAAGTCATTAGAATTCTTTATAAATGCTGTTTTAATAGTATAAGGACCCATCTTGCTGATGTATTATAATTTGTTTAACTAGTCCTTTATTGTTGGACATTAAGTTGTCTCCAATTTTTTACTATGTTGTATAAGAGTGCATGACTATTTTTGTGATTCAGAATTTTCTTCCACAGTCTCAACCTTCACAGACTCACAGAAAGCCCCAGAGATTTCCTTGGTTCTAGCACCAGACTGAATGTGCTCTCTTTTGGATTATTCTTTTTGGAATTATCTTTAGTGTATTGAACAACACTAAGTTGCTACTTCTAAAGTCCCAGATATTTCCAGGCCTCTGCTACCTAGTTAGAATATTCTGAATGATTACAAATTAGTTTTAATATTAACCTAAGAAAAATATAATTAAGAAAGCAAATCAACTGAAAATGTTATTACAAACCCAAATAGAGGTGATTTTTGGATTATCTGCTCTTCTGAATTACTTATTACATCGCTCTGTCCATTTGAGTGCTGGCAGTTTTTGATTGCTCTGCCCTATGTCAAATTTGGCAGAGAGAAATGTGAAGGTTTAGGTTAAGATGTGAGGTTTTTTTTTTCCCCCTAAATTAATGCAATTAAAATTACTAAGCTTCGCTTGACCCATACTGATTGTATATCTCTTTTCTTGCTTGGCGATGGCATCCATTTTAAGGGAAAAACCTAGAAATGCTGAGCAAAGAACACACACCCTTCATTTCCAAAAGGTTCATTTCCCACTTCTGCTTTAGATTGACAATGAGTTGTAGTTCAAAGGCTGCCCTGCAGGAAAGCTCATATACCCTATAATTTAGAGGGCCTGAGACGCCTCATGGGAAACTTGGTAAAACATTCTATTTAGAGACATGCCTGCTGATATGACACATATTTTTATAGTTATACCTCTTTATTGCTGGGACATAAAACCTGTTTTCACTCAAAATGTGCCTGCTTTCAGAAAATAGAATAAGAGACATGCAGAAAACAACAATTCTATTATCGTGTATTATAACTTTTGTTTTATAGTTCTCTTCTGCAACTCATCTCTTTGCCTTGTAGCTATGGAGTCTGGACAGGAAAATCTACACATTTCTTCCACCAAGCCCAGAGATGAGCCCCAAGTTAAAGACTAGTAATACCTGCTTTGAAGGACAGCTCTATAGCCCTCATGAGCTTTCAACCAGTTAGGCCTTCCGAGTACAAGTTCAACAGAATCATTCATTCAGTTCTTCATTCCTTCATTCCCATGAGAAAGCCATCCATACAATCAACATTTCAGAAATACTGGGTCTGTGCTAAGAATTGGTCCACTTGTTGCCAAGAATACGCACATGAATAGAAGATTCTGACACTACCCTCTCCATGTCTCTCAGCAAATGATCACCCCTTGTAGATCTTTATATATGGAAACATTCCTCACTTTCTGACTAAACATTCTAATCTGACTATACTTTCACCCATCACTTCAGTGACCCACCTGTTACAATGGTGGGAGGGGAAGGAGGTGTGGCTGCTGCCTTCTATCTAAGGATAATCCCTTTACTTCTCCCTTCCCACCCGCTAGCATTTCAACTTCTTTAGAGGGTACGGGTTGCACCTGCATTTATGTACCATTGTTTTTTTCAGGGTCAGGCACAATTCTAGGTACATAATAGTTTTTCAATAAGTATTTGTTGAGTAAATAAGTGAATTTTACCCGAAAAGACTGAGAGCCTAATGTGGAAAATTAGATGTGTACTGGGCACAGAATAAAACCTCAAAATATTAGCTGAAGAAAAATAAATATATGATTAAAAACACTGAAGAAATCTGTTCAATATCAGAGACAGGGGAAAATACTCTTCAGAAGCTCAGATTCCCTCAAGCTGAGATACGGGAGCAGTTTTTTATTTATGATCATACTTCAAGATATACTAACTTTGGTTTCTCCTGGAAAGCCATTTTCTTGTATTATATTCACTAGATTAGATAATTTTACTTTTCAGTATCCTAATAGAAAATGAGTCTTAGGAGGACACTCAGAATACACACAAAACTGTGATGAATATAAATGATATAATTATTTTTGGAAATTAAGCACTTTTTCACTGTTTTTAAAAAATACTTTTTTGAATTTTATTTATTTGAAGGAGAGTGAGAAAGAGAGCTTGAGTGTGGGGGAGGGACAGAAGCAGGCTGCCTACTGAGCAAGGAGCCTGATGCTGTGCTGGATCCCAGGACCCTGAGACCATAACCTTAGCTGAAGGCAGTTGCTTAACCTACTGAGCCACCCAGGTGCCCCCACTGGGTTTTGATGTTTGTACTTTCCTATCAATGTTATGTATTTCTTCACCCTTCCCCTGTTTTTTTTTTTTTTTTTTTTTGAGCTAGCCCATACATTATTTTACCTAAAGAAGATGAAGGATAAGAAGGAAATGGAAATGAGACTAGAGGTAGTAGATTCTGCTTGAGTCAGATTCTTTTTTAAAAGTTTTCAATTTTAATTTCAGTATAGTTAACATACAGTATTATAATAGTTTCAAGTGTGCAATACAGTGATTTGACAATTCATACATTTCTCATTGACTATCATGGTAAGTGTACTCTTAAATCCCCTTCACGTATTTTACTCATTCTCCCACCTACTACTCCTCTGTCAACCATTAGTTTGTTCAATATAATAAAGAGTCTCCTTTTTTTCCTTTGCTCATTTGTTTCTTAAATTCCATGTATAAGTGAAATCATATGTTATTTGTTTTTCTCTGACAGACTTATTTCATTTAGCATTATACTCTTTAAATCCATCCATGTTGTTGCAAATGGCAAGATTTTTTTATGACTGAATAATATTACACACTACACACGCACACACACACACACATACATATACATACATACACAACATGTCTTTATCCATTCATCTGTCAGTGGACACTTGGGCTGCTTCCATAGTTTGGCTATTGTAAATAATGCTGCAAAAAAAATAATGGTGCGCGTATCCCTTTGAATCAGTGTTTTTGTATTGTGGGAGTAATTACCCAGTTGTATGATTACCGGATTGTAGGGTAGTTCTATTTTTAATTTCTGTGGAACCTCCATACTGTTTTCCAGAGTGGCTGCATCAGTTTGCATTCCCACCAACAGTGTACAAGGGTTCCCTTTCCTCTGCATCCTCATCAATACCTGTTGTTTCTTGACTTTTTGGTTTTAGCTATTCTGACAGGTATGAGTTTGTTTCTCATTATAGTTTTAATTTGTATTTCCCTGTTGGTGAGGATGTTGAGCATCTTTTCATGTGTCTGTTGGTCATCTGCGTGTCTTCTTTGGAAAGTTGTCTGTTTGTGTCTTCTGCCTATTTTTAATTGGATTATTTGGCTTTTGGGTGTGAGTTGTATCAGTCCTTTATATATTTTGGATACTAATCCTTAATCAGACATGTCATTTGCAAATATCTTCTACCATTTCAGTAAGTTGCTTTTTTTGTTTTGTTGATTTTTTTTGCTGTGCACAAGCTTTTCATTTTGATGTAGCACCCCATAGTTTATTTTTGCTTTTATTTCTCTTGCCTCAGAAGATATATCTAGAAAAGTCATTTGTTATGGTCAATGTCAGAGAAATTAATGCCACGCTCTCTTCTAGGTTTTTGTTTTTTTTCTTTTTTTTTTCTTTCTTTTTTTTTTTTTTTACAGTTTCAGGTCTCACATTTAGGCCTTTAATCCATTGTGCATTTATTTTTGTGTATAATGTAAGATGTGGTCCAATTTCATTCTTTCGCATGTAGCTATCCAATTTTCCCAACACCATTTGTTGAAGAGACTTTTTTCATCATATATTTTTCCTTTTTAAAAGATCAATTGACCATATAACTGTGGACTATTTCTAGGCTTTCTATTTTGTTCTATTTATCTATGCCTCTATACTGTTTTGATTACTACAGCTTCATAATATAACTTGAAGTCTGCAATTGTGATACCTCCAGTTTTCTTTTTTTTTTTTTTAAGATTTTATTTATTTATTCATGAGAGACACACAGAGAGAGGCAGAGACACAGGCAGAGGCTCCCTGTAGGGAACCCAATGTGGGACTTGATCCCTGAACTCACAGATCATGCCCTGAGCCGAAGGCAGATGCTCAACCACTGAGCCACCCAGGAATCCTGGCTTTTTGTTTGTTTGTTTTTTGTTTTATTTATTCATTTTTTTTAAAGATTGCTTTAGCTATTCGGAGTCTTTCGTGGTTCCATACAAATTTTGAGATTGTTTGTTCCAGTTCTGTGAAAAAATGCTATTGGTATTTTGATAGGGGTTGCACTAAATCTATAGATTACTTTGAGTAATATAAAGATTTTAACAATAGTTGTTCTTCTAATCCATGAGCATGGAATACATTTCCTTTTTAAAAGATTTTAATTATTTATTCATGAGAGACAAGGAGTGAGAGAGAGGCAGAGACAAAGGCAGAGGGAGAAGCAGGTTCCATGCAAGGAGCCTGATGCAGGTCTCGATCCCGGGACTCCAGGATCACATCCTGGGCTGAAGGCAGGCTCTAGACCACTGAGCCACCCAGGGATCACCTACATTTCCTTTTTTTGTGTCATCCCCAATTTCTTTATCAGTGTTTTATAGTTCTCAGAGTACAGGTCTTCCACCTACTTGATTAAATAAGATTCTTTTTATTAATAATAATATTTAATAATATTAATCTTGGCTCAGGCTTTGGGGTTTTCTAGGACTTACTTACTCAAGATGAATGAGCTGGTATAGGGTGGACCATGTAGTGCCTTGGTCCATTATGGTTTTCTCTTCCTCTTACTCTTTTCTTAACCCAATAATTCTATTTTCTTTTATTCACCTATTTGTGTAAAAGAACTCATCCTAAAATAAAATCTTTTTGCTGTTACAAAAATACTGTGAACTATAATTGGGATATATTATGATTTTGAGCAAACGATAATATAATTTTGTACAGGCTGTATCACCATCTGTAATTCGTTGGCCTTTTCATTGAAGTAGGGAAGGACATTGGAACTATGTACTTAAGCAAAAGGATGCTGCTGTGTCCTTGATCTTTATTTAAAAGACAAACTTGTTATACAAAATTAGCTCTAGATGTCTGGTACAATCTTGAAATGTTAACACCTGAAGTCGAGTACTTTTACTTCTTCCCTCATCTTCATCTTGGATTCTTTAGCTCAGCTTGTGACTTTCTTTCCCTTCTCCATAAGGAAATTTTTCAGAAGCATAAACAGTAACATTCTTGCATAAATTTCTGTTCATTCTACTTCTGCACCACATGCACATCCCCTTTAGGTACCATGCACACCATTGCCTTAGTATAAGTCCTTATCAGCAATCACCAGGACTATAGGGTCCCTAATACTGTCCATCCCCTAGACTCCCACCATAATTTATTTCCCCTAACTGCTGCTAGAGAACTCCTCGTAAAATCTACATCTGACCTTCTCATTCACCTTCTAAAATTCCTTTGTTTTTTTCTATATTTTAGATGATTACAAACATGTCATACAGACCCATGCCGGCTCAGTTTCCTCTCCCATAGCTCCCTTCCTCACACTCATCCCTCATGCTTTGAAGTTCAACAAATGTGTCTTGTTTGTTTCCTAATGGGCTCCATGTGGTTTCACAGCATTGACCCTGTAGTTTCTTTTGTCTGTAACAACTTCTTCATGTCTGAATGCCCAACTGTCGTCCACCTACTAAAAGAAACTTCCCTGATTATAAATGTTCCTTTCAATTTTCAATCCCAGGTCCCATGTTATCACTTACTCCTTTCTTTATGTATTCCTGTATCTTACCTAGTTTTCTATGATTATATATAGGAATGAACTCTTTGGATGTCTCCTTTCTTCCAATTAACTCTCACTCTTTGAGGCAGAGATTGTCCCTTACTGGTTCTCAGGTCCTCAGGATGTGGTACATAGCAGTGTAGTTTAGAATATCTGTAGAAATGCGTAGAACATTCTACCAAATACTCAGAGATTAGTTAGCACAGCCAATGAGAGAACATACATATTATTAACCATGCTCCATTTAGTAAGGTAAAAGTTGTTTATGATCGGTTCATGATTATCCTTGAGAGGTTTTATAATGCTTTGCCCCTAATCTCACTTGTCCATGAGTATTAACCCAGCCCTGTCATTTAATACCCTTTTATCTACCTTTAAGTGATGGTGTCCCTTAAATTTGTTTGACTGTTCTAACACTTTCATCAGTTCGCACTTGCTTTTCACAATGATATAAGAGATAGCAACCCAAATATCACACACCATATAAAAGATTGCTCTGTGCATCCAGTTGTTAAATCTGCTGTGCTCTAGGTATGCTCGTGCCAGTCTGTACATACAGATTATTCGCTCGCAGGGTTAGTGACTGTAACATTTTTGATTAACCTCTCTGTACACTTCACAAGCACTTACTCTGTGCCATGTTTAGATCATGAAGATACCCTGAGTCACTGAGATGTTACCTGATATCTGTTGACATAGTTTTTATGAGTGTGGAATAATTCAGTGTTCCTCAAATTTAAGAAGAGTTAAAAACAGCATATTTTTCTAGTTTTATTCGTTTCCATCTCAGACATAATGGACATTGAATTACAAATTAAAAAGAAGAAGAAGAGAAAGAAGAAGGAGAAAAGAAAGAGACAAAAATATATTACAGGTTACCTACATTATGCCTCCATACCAAAATTTATCCATTCATAGACATTCAAATCTTCAATGTTTTTACCTTGAAATAAGCAGAACTTATCTTTCAAATATTTTCTAAGCTTTAATGACATATGGCAATTTTCTCAAAATCTTTATTTCGCCCAAATATCTTCTACAGGACATAAGACTGCTGTAGTTTGCTTAATTCAACTCAGAGACAACTTGACATTTCAGTTACTATTTACTCTCCTCAAGATGAAGCTAGGCATTTGCAAGAGATTGAGAAGTTCTCTCTATTTGTTTCATTTTCCAATGTTCATGGGCACACATTAATTTCAGAGTTCATGAAAAAATAAAAACAAAAACAAATGAAGGTATATGTAATTTAGAACTATAAGCCACTTAAAACCAAATGATAGAATAGTTTAGAATCCTAGATTCTTTAATTTAGAAAAATTATGTATTTACTTGATAGAATGACAAATACATATGACTAAACTAATGTAAGACGAGTTTTTGCATCTAGTGTATCGTAATAGAAAAAGTTATTTAAAAAAAAGTTATTTGGGGGCTGAGGACTAGGTAATAGAAGGAGGAGCTAGTAAGTTGAGCATACTTACAAAGGGATAGTGAATTATAGGGGGAAAAATTACTCACATACAATTTTGCCTAGGACTGTCCTAGGTATAGGTATCTAGAAAGGAATATTTTTTTTTTCTGGAAAAGCGCTATCGTAAACAAAATGAGCATATTATATAGAATGCCACTGGGAATTACATAACATGTAGATGCTTTCTGTTGCATTGTGGGTCCCAATTATTACTGCTTTCATTTGGAACACATTCTTCCTTCTTGACAGATTGCCATGATCACTATAGTAAATGAATAGAGTTTAATATCTGGAGCCATTAAACAGTAGTATTTGTGACAAAGAAGAGACCTCAGCTGGAGAATTTATCTTTCTTTACCAAGAATTGCTCTAATGGTGGAAATCCGAGTGAATTTTGTCCATGTTCACACAGTTGCAATTGACCATTTTTCTTTAGGAGGTCTTTTCATTGGGATGGGAAAGAACCAACAATTAGGATCAAATTGCCAGTTCTATCTTGATGGCTTTGTGTCAAGGAAATATTTTGCTTGCTGTCTTTATAATACCTAAAATCATAATTTTATACTTTCATTATTTTTTTTCATTTACCTTATAAAACCTTAATTTCATGGTTTGGTAGGAATACTTTTTATTATGAATATGTATGAAGTATGAGGTTCATTCATATCTCCAGTGACTAATCCAATGAAATACATAAATCTCAAGCCATTATTGGAAATACGTCTCAATCCCTTCAGGGTGGACAGGTTTCTCATGAAACCATTTTAAGGAAGAGATATAGTCTTGGAAATCAGCAATTTACCTGTTTCTAGGACAAGAGAATATTAAAAAATGTTATTGACAAAATCTTCTATCATCTTCTTTCATCTGCATCACTGAATTGTGTTTGTTATTGGTCTCCCTCGTTGGTTGTATTTTATTTCTTTTTGTTTGCTTGTTTTGACCTCAGGTACAGGAGGTTGAGTTAATCTTCTCTTGAGTTCCATGTCAATTGTCATCAGAATCAGTTTGGTTGTCAGAGGGTCATATTTTCAGCTGTAGCCTGCAAGTAATTTGATAGTTTGTCTTTTTGTCTTTCGGCCTTGGTGAAATACTTTAAGGCTTAGGCACATAAGTGTGGCTTTTTAATTATTTCCATTCCTGGATTTTCATTTTAATAGAAATATTTAAACTGATAAGATCCTGGTTATGGATGATACCAATTTTTTTTTTAATTTCCACTTCCAAATATTAAAGATATTGTTTTAATTCCCCAAATATGTAAAAAAAGTGTACTCAGTATATTAACTTTTATTAGAGTGAAATAATATTCTAAGGCATTATTAGGTCAGTAACCACATATTAAAAGATTATTTATTGTTTTGTTTGTTTTTGCTAAGACAGGTACAGATGATCTAAAAGAGTTAAATCATTTCCCCAAAATGAGCACCGTGTTTCCAGAAGTTATATTAGTCTTATCAATATCACCTGCAGTCTTACATAATGATATAGATGAGCCCGATCATTGCTATAAGTTTAAGTGCCTCTCTGTTATGAATCAAGTCAATGGGAGAGCAGAGAATAAACTCTAGTAAGACTCCAAGTGGTTGCCCAGAGTTCCCGCCATGTGATTGTGTGGTTTCTCATGTCCTATGTGCCCTGGGTTTGAATCTTTGGGAACTGAGGTCCAGCTCTTTTCTCTGCTTTCTCATATGGCTTTGCCTGAGCAAGGGGGTGGATGACTGAGTGCTGTTGCACAGCCAGCCTGCTTTCTTCACCTCTCTGCTAAATGGATGTGATCAAAATGTGCCTTAGACACGGGAGCCTAAATAATGGGGCTGCGTTTCCTTGTGGAGCTCAGTAATATTTACTGAGCCCAACAGCTTCATTTTCCTTGGTTTCTGCTGCATTAATGGCTGGCTTTGGGGCGGGAGGTGAGAAGGGAGGGAGTGAAGAATTGCTGAGAGGGACTCAGGCGACGTGGTTAACGGATGGCCTTATTAGAGACACTTTCCCTAGGCCTAAGTGAAGCCTTTTTGTCTGAGTCGGCAAGAAGTGGGTCATTTTCCTGAGCTGTCAGGCTCAGTGCTTACTTGACTTGTGGCTGTAGCTGCAGCAAGCTGTGGGTTTCCCCACTGGTTTTCAGTTTCCTGAGATGTGCTATGAAGGCTCTGTCTCATTAGATCTTCCCAGAGCAGGACAGGACTTCTACACAAACCATTTGTTTTCTGGACCATAGGCTGCCTCATAACTCTGCATGCCTCATGCACAACCAGCCACAGGTGGGGATCTCTGAATCTCTATCCCTAAGGCTGGGTCCTGTTCTGAGTTGATGCAATGGTCCAGTGGTTCCAGACACCTGGAGAGGAAGGAAACTACTGTAGAGTCTCAAAATCGTATAAGCATCAAGAAGCATCTGTATGTAGGATAAAGAGCAATCCTAACTCATTACTATTATTTCCCAATGTAAATACATGTTATGATGAGTAACATTCAAATTCATTTAAAATATTTCTGAATCTATAGCAACATCCCGTCACCATGCAATTTTCAATCCAAAGGATATTCAAAGAATGAGCATGGTTCTAAATCATTCTTTTACAGTGTTTTCATAATATTTGCTAAGAATTTGCTCTCCATCAATACTGTTTCCAGTATGTGACATGCTGTTTCCTGTAGGCTCTATCTGTCACAGATTATACATCAATGACCTTTTAGCAAGTCAATAGTAATCCTTCCCCACCCACAGCTGCTGTTTTAGAAGAATTCAGTCACTGTGTTTCTACCTCTCCCACTCCACAGTTTAGGGCCTTATGGGTGGTCATTCCCTAGGGATATTAAAAGGACAGAATACTTAGATGGTCAAAACAAAAGGCAATCTATAGTCTATTACTTAGCAAGACTCTGTACTCTACATCATTTGCATTGGTCTGCATTACCTTGTCACTCCTGCTGTGTTTTGGGTTTTGGTTTTTGAGGGTTTTTTTTTTTTTTTAAGTTTTGGTTTCATTGTCTCCCTACTCCTTACACACCTTTCTTCCAAAGTCCTTAAGTGATTGACATGTATGTGTATGCCATATATCAGGATAGGCACTGCTCAATTTAAAAAAAAAAAAAACCTCTTCAAAGGGAGGTTGTACCTGTTTCTGAATCTTGCAGCAAGAATGTGGGACAGGAAGGGAAACTATGATGTACCAGGAAATAAACCAGTATCACTAGACGGTCTCTTGCATACTTAAAAGTGTTAAGTGCTTAGTTTAGCCTGACTTGAGAATCATTTCCATCTCCAGCATGAAGAAGAATAGAAAATAAAGTGAAACTATGCCTTGAAATTAGTTCTTAAAATGTATATAACATGCTTAAATTGATAGATAAGGAAATAACTTTATGGAGTTATTTTTTTCCCAAAAGTCACAGATTAATGACTGCATCTTTACACATTAAGAAGAGGACACTTAAATACATTTTCTGTTGAACAATACTGCCCAGATTTATTTGTGCCTCTGTGCTCTCCCCTTACTCCCTGTCTTCTCTAACAAACTCCAGAAGTCAGAGAAAAGCTTCCTAACTTCCAGGTTTCTTTCTTTCTTTTTTTTTTTTTTCATTTCTGAACACATATATCTTTCAAACACATTTAAACATGTTGGAGCCAGAAGATATAAAGCTGCTGGTTTTAAGTCCATGATTTATTTGCTAAAACTGGGCATGATTTTGGGCAGAAAATTAGAAAAGGGAACAGAAGGAGGGTTTCTCCCTTCTGTCCATGGCTCTGCAGGGATTTCTGTTGGAACCAGAAGAGAAGAATCAGACAGAAGGTTTCTTTAGCTTCCAAGAGATAGTAAGTCAATTGTTGCATTATATTTTAGGTATCTGTGTCTGCAACAAAAGCACAATGGATAGCTAGATGGATTTATAGATAGATACCTAGATGGATGATAAAGAGAAATAGAACATGCGTTGAAGAATTGTGTCACAGAATGCCGTTTGGAAGATTATTTGGCTGCCAGAGATGCCACACATAAAGAAGATAAAGGAGAGCCAATAAGCAGGAAATCTATTATGACTACAGAGTTGGTGAATTCTGGAAGAAGAGAAGGGGTGGTCGTAGGAGTATCACTGAAGAAGAATAATGAAGATAAAATTAGAAAACATGAGCAAAACCAAAATACTATGTTTTTTTTTCTCCTCCTGTGTGCTCCAAGGATAAACAATTACTTTTTCTAAAAAAGATAATTTTTAGCTAGTTTATTCTCATCCTATATGAAGAAGCCAGTGTACAGAGAAGTTAGTTGACTTTATCAGTTTGCTTAGTGTCTTACAATAATCTTGAGATTTGTACTCTTAGTCTATCCAGAAAGACAATTCTGAAGACAAGAATGAAGGTAAAGGTATTGAAATTAGGATACTCAATGATTGTTGTCAAACTAAGCATTTAGATTTTAGGTAAATCAATAGATAGTATGATATTGTGTATCACTACCCATACAAGAAACATCCTTGTTTTTGTCCCCCCCAGGGAAAAACATAAAGGTTTCATTTGTCAAATAGAATGTATAGAAATTTTTTTTAGTATCAGGCAGTATGTTCTTTAGCACACAGAATATTATATCATGATTCTGCTCTCAGCCAGAGATCTCATTGCCCTTTGTTATCTAGAGCAAATTGCTTGGACCACACCAATGATGTTGGATCCTTGGGAAGTTCAGTGGTCTCCCCAAGATTTTAGTGATTCTGGTTAGAAGAGTATTAATAACCCCTGTGGATGTCCTTTGCCTCTGTATCTTCTGTCTATCTTGTCTCTCAGCTATTTTCAATTTAGATACAGAATTCAGTCTCTTCATTAGGATAAAAAAATATCCAGTGACATTTTGTTTTGTTTATAGACCTTGCAGAATATTGGAAAGAACATACTACATGGTGCTTAGAATCCTTGCTGTACTTTTTGCCTCCACAAACAGAGGCAACAGATACTAAGAAAAGAATTATTTGAGGGCATTCAGTCACGTGTGGCGTTCAGTTCAGTACTGACTACATGACAGGGGGCTGACAATTTAAGTTTTTGGACTCTTGTCATTTGAGTTTCTTATCTGTAAAATAAGGAGCTTGAACTATTTTTCTGGTATTTTCACGGTTAGAGATTCCATGGGCCTCCATGGCATAACGGCTATGTCTTCAACTTCTTTGAATCCCCCACAATAATTGGTTTGATGTATTACCCATGGGAATGGATTCTCAGTAGATACTTAGAATTTCTTCAAAAAAAGAAAAGAAAAGAAAGAAAAAAAGAAAAAAATCCTTATTTTGGGATAGGCTTAACACCTGAAGAACTCACATGGACATGTAACTGGACATGAAACTACCTCGGTTAGATAAAGCAAACACTGCTCCAGTCAAACCGTAGTTCTTGGCTATTCTCACAAAATCTGTAACTGCAAATTGTTTGTAGGGTATTTCTTAAAGTAACTAAAGCTCTTATGGTTTAAATAATCCACAAAATGTATCAGCTTTGCCTTGTCCAATACTTAAGAAAAAAGTCTTTTTTTATATTCAAAGTTTAGTAGGGAATTAACAAAGAGAGTAGATTAGCAGCTGCAATATATTTTCATCTCATGCTCTTTAGCAATTGATTCGGTTTGTCTGTATGTGATTTGGCTGCAGTGACCATACTGATGCTGATACTTATACTGATATTCATACTCATACTTCTTGCATTATGTGGCCAGATGATTCAGTTCATCCAGCACACACAGAGAGGGATCTTTTATATTCAGTGGAAATGGGTGCTTTATTCTAAATTATATCTTAATGTCCCTTCCAACTTTATGTAAGCAAGTATGTAAGTTTTCTAACATCCTATTCTAAAGGCATGAAAAATACCTTACCCCCTTGTTTTTTTGGGGACAGAGGGGTTTAAAGATTTCATTTATTTACTCACGAGAGACACAGAGAGAGAGAGAGGCAGAGACATAGGCAGAGGGAGAAGCAGGCTCCATGCAGGGAGCCGGATATGGGACGCAATCCTGGGACTCCAGGATCATGCTCTGAGCCGAAGGCAGATGCTTAACCGCTGAGCCACCCAGTTGTCCCTACTCCCCTTGTTAATCTGAGATCTGTAACTTTAGGAGTGTATTTCCTCATATAGTGTCTCATGAATGCAACTGTATCATAGCAAAATAATCCCAGAATCTTCCCTTTTGGGCTTAAGGCGGGGAGGGCATCAATATAGAATACCTATTTATTGCCTTTCTAAGTTCTATTCAGTTAAGGAATAAGACACAGAAGACAGTATCTCTTCTGATATGATGAGATGGTGATTTCTCTATTATTGATAATCATAACTGGAGCTAAAGCTATAGAACTGTGACTAAAATGATGTGCTAACACTTTCTATCCCCTGTCTCCCTCCAACTTCCTTTGTGCCTGGTTGTAGACCTTGGGACTGACCACAAAATAGAAAGTTTAACTCTACAAAATAGGCACACTTAGAATTATAGTTTTATGTTTCTCAAGGTGGAGAAAGAATAAATTCCTGTAGCATGCAACTGGTAAATGGAGGTCAGCTCCAGCTCGTCAAAAAATGTGGATCCATGGATGTCACGTGATATCTAAATAACTCAGTCTTGGAGAGTCAGAAGGTCAAGTTATTACTGTACTGAAAATCCTTCAAGGTGGAAAATAGAAACCAGGAAAACAATGCTCCCCGTCAGCATTAATTTTGCTCAGATTCAAAAAAGTTCTGGGACACCTTGGTTGCTCAGTGGTTTCGTGTCTGCCTTTAGTTCAGGTCGTGATCCCAGGGTCCTAGTATCGAGTCCCACATCAGGCTCCTTGCAGGAAGCCTGCTTCTCTCTTTGCCTATGTCTCTGCTTCTGTGTCTCTCATGAATAAATAAAATTTCTTTAGTGTTGGTCAGATGTGTTTGATTTTCCAGGCGTAGGACAACTGTGTGATGTCAGTTCTGGACACTTTTTATTTCTCCCTCAACTCTTAAGGTACGGTTTTCATGTCCTCTTTTATCACTCTCTTCCCTGTAGTATTTCATCAATCCTGGGTGTTCCACACAGGGCCATTCTCACATCCCTAAGGCCAGGAGATAAAATTTGTCCTATTAATTTCCTATTTCCTGCTCCCTTGCCAATGAGTTTTAATTGAGCTTTAGGAAGAGATTACAGGAAGAACTGGGCAACTTATAGCTCCTCCAGTCTGGCCTGTTGTCAGCATAAATGCTGTAAGTTCTATTGGCAACAAATTGAATTACTATGCCCTCTGTCACCCTCCCTCACTACCCCCTATGCCCAGTCACTGCAGGCTTGAAAGTTAAGTGCAGGTTACTTTTGTTATTTGATGTTAGTGGTGAAACGGCTGACCCTATAATATCCCACATCAGGTATTACCCACACAACATATAAATTAACCTTGATTCATAACATTTCTTAATATTTAAATTTAAATAGCAATTTAAGCTTGTAACATTGTATGTTGCTTTTAATACCTTGAAGCACAATAGGATATGCTGATTACTATAATGCTGAATCTGTATGAATAGTATTTAAAAATCACTGCCGCTATGGTAACCAAAGGAAAAAAATTCTTACTCTTTATTATAGTCTGTTAAATGTTCTTTTTACTTCAGATTGATTTCCACGTGTTTTTATTCATTTCATGTAAAATAACTTTTCTGAAATAGAAGTGATTATTTGTTTTGCTTCTTATTTCTGAATCTTAGAATATTCAAACACTTTAGTAGACTATAGTAAGATTTAGCAATCAGCGTTTGAAATAATTGTAGTAAAATCAGGATTCAAAATCACATAGAAACATTGTTCCCAAAACATTGTCCTCCCAGCCTATTTTATGAAATTCAACCATTAATAGCTATAAATCTTCACTGAAGAATCTACCATATGGACTCATTATAACCAGTGTTCAATGTTAAATGGGTTTCCTTCAGCTACCTGCAGTGGGTCTGGATTCTTACACTCTAGTGTTAGTAAGTACATGTGCAGGATGTATAGACTCAAGATGATGGCAATGATAATGATTATTCTTTCTTTCATGTATTCGGTTATTCATTCATTCAACCCCTCAGCTAGACAACTAAACAACCAAAGAAGCAATCAACTAGTATCTACTAAGAACATTGTACATAGCACGGTTTGTATCTTGTAGACCACCTGGAAAGATGAAAAATATGTTTTCTAGTATATGTTTAAAATAATACATGCACATGGCTGAAAACATTAAAATATAGAGTAGTCTCCTACCTTACCTACCCCCAAATCCTACTTCACAATTTATTGTTTGCTTTGTTATATTGATTAGCTCTATATATTTCACCGTAACACTTAAAATGATGCTACCAGATTTATCAGTTTTAGATATTGTCTGTTGACTTTGTGTTACGATAACAATTTTACCCATTCAAACCATCTGGTCATTTTCCCAACCTGATATAACTGTAAACATATTCTCAATTTTCTTATTAGCTATTTCCATTTTTTTTCCATAAACCACAGACAATATTCTTAATCCCTGTTTTGTAAGTTAAGAACATTTACATTTCTTCTTGTTCCTCTAACTTGTTTTTCACCTTTAAAAAAATATTTTAATAGAAATTTGAAATAAAATGTAATTATTCTAAATTTCTTTTTTTTAAAGATTTTATTTATTTATTCATGAGAGACAGAGAGAGAGAGAGAAAGAGGCAGAGACACAGGCAGAGACACAGGCAGAGGGAGAAGCAGTCTCCATGCAGGGATCCCAATGCGGGACTCGATCCCGGGTCTCCAGGATCACGCCCTGGGCTGAAGGCAGCGCTAAACAGCTGAGCTACCCAGGCTGCCCTTATTCTAAATTTCTATACCTGTCCTAGTTTATAAAATTTTCAAGTTTGGAAGATAATCTTCAGGGCAACTGATAGCCTCTATTAGAATTTAAAATGAAGACATATCCAGATATGGATATTAGCCATATCCTTCATAAGATTGCCTGATGTGATTGTAATCTAGATATGGTACTGTGTATTAACTCCTGTGAAAGAGAAATCATCTTGGTGGCAGCACCAGAAGCAAGGGACATCCAGAAGAAGTATTGTGGCCTTGCAGGAAAAAACAAAAAGATATAAGATGAACAATCTTTGAAGAAAATGGTGGTAGGTATAAGAAAATGAAGGTGGTTTAAGTGAAGGCCTTTGGGTTGGTATTCATTCATAACAACAACAAAAAAAAAAGAAAATACATGGAGAAAAAAATAGTTTTTGCTTCCTTCTGTTAAGGTTGACACAAGAATGTTCAAGAGGTAATTCTCCATAGGATTTGGACTTAAAAAGGTTAATGTGATAGCCTTTAGGTTATTGTACATTGATATTATTCTGAGCTTTACCCTTACTTGCTCTTAGGTTCACTGTCTTGTAAATGAACACTTTCAGGACAACAGAAACAGTATGTGAGCAAACCATTTAACCTTGTGAGCTTCAGTTATCTTCCCTGGAAAATGAAGGTGTATGAAGTCATTTTTTGGTGTTAAATTTTATATTGTGGATCAGAAGTCAGAAGGCTAGACCAAGATACACTGAGGTTGAGTAAAAGATCTATGAATAATATCTTACATTTGTAAAGCACACTGCAAATTATAAACTTAAAATGTTCACCTTGCCCTATTGATTTATCAGGACAACTCTGGGATATGCATTGGGTGCACTTGCCTAAGACCTTACAATTAAATAATGACTGAGTTGAGATTACAAACCTGATTTCCTTTTTCTTTAGTAGAATTTTTTCTCACTTGTCTTGTGAGGTAGACGATACAAAAGCACACAATGTCTTTTATCCATACATGGTATAAGTCCATCACATAATAATAATTGTCAGTGTGATTTTATTTACTACTTGCATTTAATTATAAAATGTACATTCAATCCAAACTGCAGAAATGAAATAATATAAGGAGTATTGGAGATTGTAAAAGGTAAATTTTAAATTAACTCATTTTGGTCAGGAAAGAAAATGTCTTCTGTACATCTTTTGTGAGGGGTGTCATTTTACATGGTTGGTGTTCTCAGAAAGAGTAGGTCTCAAAAGGTGACAAACTATAAGTCTTTCTAGGATTTGATTTTGGGGGGAGGGGTGAGAATTGTTGTTACACAATTTACTTCGAAAATGATTGCTGAATGGTGACCTTAGAGCTGGAGAAATTTGTAGGGCTATAGGACTATAGAAGACAGTAAGAAGAGAGATAAAGAGAAAAAACCCAAAGAGTTGTTGCCTGGCAGATTGTTCCATAACAATGGGAGATCTGCCAGGCACTTTTATGTGTGAGTCGAGGACTGTTTTTCCCAAGAAAACTGTAGATTAAATGCAACTTCTGAAGTCTGGTCTGTAAGCGGATGTGTCTATTTCATAACTGGGGAACTCTGCCAAAGTTTCATGTACCAAGAGTTTGTCTGAAGCTCTAGTGAGCACAGGAAGTTGCAGTGGAGCATGAGAAATACCTGGACTTTGAGGAAGGAAGGAAAGGAATCACCAAAGCTTGATTGTATATTTGAACTGAGCCTTGCATAAATCCTATCCTCCAATTCTAACTCAAGTCATTTCCCAACCTAATATTAGTTGTGGCAAACCACTGAAGCCAACTCCTATTAGAATGAAAACATTCATCATGGCATCATGGAATGTAAGGAATTGAAAACACTCCAGATATCATCTAGGTCAAAGCACTCATTTTGCAGATGAAGAAACTGAAATCCAAGGAGGTTAAGTGTTTTGTCCAAGTTAAATAGCTTGTTAGTACTGTATTTGAGATTAGGGCCCAGATCTCATGACTCCTTGGCCAGTGCTTTTGGTTAGATCCAATAGAGTCTGTCCATAAGGCCAAGTCTTTCAAGCCCATATGACAGAGTCCTCAAAGATCTAGTTCTGCCACAGAAAATCTAAGCTGGTCATTGTTGTCTTCATAATTCTATTTCCAATTCACCAACCCATATGTGTCAATGCTAATTAGTAAGGCACAGGCTTAAGATTTAGAGCATTTATGTGCAAATAGGTTAGATTAGGGTAAGGAAGCAAAGATGAGTATGTCCAGCAGAGAGAACAACTTGAGAAAATACCTAAATATGAGAATTTGGTTGGTATCCTTAGCAACCAGTGCAAAGACTAACAGTTTCCTGTTGGACAGAAGGGGTACATAAATTTAAAGATAGAGTTCAGGGTCAATATATGTAGAGTCTTCAGTGAAATTTCAAGGTTTGGATGGGATCTTTGGTGCAAGAAAGAATACTGGAGATTTTCTTTAAAACAGTGGCTTGCCCTAACTGTTCTCAATTAGACTAATGCAATAACAAAAATCTAGAATTGGTTATATCAATATTATATTATAATATTGAATTTAGAGGCATAACAACCAAGAAAGTATTTTTATATTTAGATTATTTTTACATGTTTCTCGGGGAAGGTGGGAGGAAATTCTTCAATATACAGATTCTAATTTTAATGTCCACTTATTCTTGAATATAGTACAGCACAGATAGTGAAATTTAATATTTCTCCCACATCAGTGTGGCAAGGGCCAGTGTACAGGGTCACGCCATGTAAGGATACTGCCACTTATAATGTCTCTTATGAACTAAAATGCCACTAATCCATTACCTTCTTATGGAAGTCATTATAGGCTGCTCAAACAAAGACCTTTTGGTTTTTGTTTTTTGTTTGCTTGTTTGTTTTTAAAGATTTTATTTATTTATTCATGAAAGACACAGAGAGAGAGAGAGGCAGAGACACAGGCAGAGGGAGAAGCAGGCTCCCTGCAGGGAGCCCAATGCTGAACTCCATCCTAGATCACGTCCTGAGCCAAAGGCAGATGCTCAACTGCTGAGCCACCCAGGTGTCCCCAAAGACCTTTTTGAATACAAGAGGGAGTTGTACTTCCAACCTTAAATTGCCATTCTAGAGTCCACAAGATCAATTGATACAAAGAGCTCTGCACAATAGGGTAATTAATGATTTGCTAATCCATCAGAGTAGCTGCCTCTGGTATTTGTCCTAGGAAATATGAGAGGATGGACCGGCAGGTAATGAAAAGAAAAGACAAAAGAAATGCAAAGAGAGAGAGAAATGGGGAAAGTAACTAGTTGCCTACTGCTGTGATAGATTTTTAGTCCAGGTTTAGCTGTAGGCCATACGTCTTCACAATAAATCCTGTTTTCTTAAGGTGGCCTAAGTAAGTCTTCATTCTTTGCAGCAAACTGATAAATACCTTGAGCTAATTTTTGGTGTTGCCAGTTGATAGTTAGAAAACTTAATAAGCGAGTTTTGTGTTAGAGACAGTAGACTAAGATTTCCATTAGACTGTGCCACCGAGTGACTACCAGATGGTAGGACTTCAAAGGATATTGTCATTGAGCTACTTTGAATTAAAAAAAAGTCAACTAGAGGATTTTTTTCTGAATCTGCATTTGGGAAATGACATGTATAAAAGGAACAGAGTAAAAGAGAGGAGAAATTGACTATAAAGTCAATTGATCTTCAGTAGCCTTTGCTGCATCATTTGGCTATTGACCGAACCGATCATTTCCCTAAATCAGTTGTGACAAACTAAGGAATCCTGTAATTGTTGGTATTCCATTTTTCTGGAAAAAAGTCTGTTCTGAGTTAAATACAGGCAGGGATTGCTGTTCAAACATGTTAACCAAATTAAACAGGTTTTGGGAAACAGACTTTTCAGAGCCTTCTATGTTATGGTGGATTGTGAATAGCTAAAAAGTGCTACAATATGCAGTTGTTTTCAAATGTTTGACAGGAAAAGTCCCTACCATCAATTTTTGAGAACTGTTTATTCATATAGCAGGAGAATACTTGTCTTGATTAGCCCCTCTCTCTTATAAATCGGTATGTTCTCTCTTGTGTTAGGCCTTCTCTGATTGCTGTCGATGCTACTGATTGTTTCTTTGATGGAATTTTATAAAACAGATAAATAGAAACTCTAGGTTCTTTCTGTGAGTTTAGTTTCCACCTCCAAGCATGCACTGTATGGAGTAAATCATTTCAAGTCAACCTAATAAACCCATGGGTACATTTAAGACTAAAAAAGCACAGATCTGTTTTTACTGTGTGTGAAATGGCTTAAACATTTATATGTTTTGAACTGAACTTCATTTATTCTCAAATGAATTCACCAACTGTTTGCTTGTTTGTATCTTCTTGGTCTTGACATGTCTTAAATACGAAGGTAGTTAATGCAGGAACCCAGCTCTTATTTGAGGCCCCCTTATAAAAAATATTCTACAGGGTGATTTGAGAGCAAGAGAAATTTCTCATCGCCTTATGCCAGGAAAATGAATAGTGCTGCGTTGAAGACCCAAGAGATCAGAGTGGGTTGAAAAAAATTCAGCTAGTGCATGTTATGAGGAAGTCAGCAAATTGAAACCCTCGGTACTTTTAGGGGCTTATCACAGAAAACCTTCAGACTTTGTGAGAGAGAGCACAACAAAATGAAGTGAAGTTTTCAATTGGCTTTTTAAAGTTTAAAGAGTTAGAAATTTCACAAACCTTCACTCTACAGGTCCCCAGTGAAGAATCAACAATGTGAGAATAATCCCACCTGCACCAATGGACATATATTTTAACTCCATGCTTGTGTTGGTCTTTGGTGAGGAGGAGGGCACAGGCTAAATGGCAGTTCTGCTTTGGTTTGCATTTTTTTCTAACTCCTTCCCTTATTGCCTCCACCTTTTTTAGACAACAGCACAGGGCAGCCGGGGTGGCTCAGCAGTTAAGCACCACCTTCAGCCCAGGGCCTGATCCTGGAGACCAGGATCGAGTCCCATGTCAGGCTCCCTGCATAGAGCCTGCTTCTCCCTCTGCCTGTGTCTCTGTCTCTCTCTCTCTCTGTCTCTCATAAAAAAAAAAAAAAAAAAAAAAAAGACACCAGGATGGTAAGCTCTGCTTTCTTCCCCCTAAAATAAAAAAAAAAAAGAGAAACATACCCTGTCCTCTTTTACATGGTCATAGTATCCTACAAAATTTTTTTCTGCCTCACTTCTCTCTGTTCTCTTTCAAGGTCAAAGTTATTACAAATGAAGAGGAAGTATCATGCTTCCTGAGTCCAAGCCAGCTGGTTTGGAATTACAGAAAGTTGGAGGCTTGTGCAGTGTTCTTAGCCAGAGATGCAGCCCCTTAATGCTTGTGGTTGAGGGTAAACTAAGAGCTTTCTTGAATAATAGCAGGCAGACAAATCTGCATTGTGGGGTTAGCGATTGGAGCATGAAGCGATCAGACTGGAGGTGGGGCTTTGGGACATGCTGGTGATGAGAATGGTAAAGTTAGATAAATGGTCATTGCTTTTGGTTTCATCTTTTTTATCTGATAAGAAAGAAACATCTTAAAATATATTCCCTTTCCAACATTCATTATTTTTTTTCAGGTTTATTGTTCTAGTGCATTTTGCTTTCAGAGTCCTTAATATTTTACGTCTTTAGCTTAGTCTTTGGAAAATGCTAAATCCATCAAGCTACAGTAAGTGATGGAGCCAGATACAATACACACAAAAGGAGATAAACATTTCCCAGGCAGCCTCTCTCCACCAGTGTGCATAAGCACACAGGTACTGTACCAGAGCCTGATGATTATGCCCTCAACCCACTTTGACGGAGGGATTTGTGTGGATTACAAATTAAGGCTTCGTGCTTGGGAGTGCATCTTCTCATAATACAGGGTCACGTTGTGAGAGCTCTAGGTGAGAAAATCACAGAGGAGTGCTCAACAGTTCTGACCTCACCTCCACAAGGCAAACACCACACCAATATCTTATCTGCAACAGAGAATTTATGGCTCTCTGCATGTGACACCATCCCCATTTTCCCTCTGTGTGCTTGCACACACAGACACGCACAAACACACTCACATCAATCCATAAACAGTTAACTTTTTACAAACAAATTACACATCGACATCTAAGAAAATGCTACAAACCTCAGCCAATTCTGGTTATATCTGTAAGTGTCCATTATGAGGCAAGCAATGGAGACTGGAGCGGAATATTCTGTTCTTTATCTAGATGGCCATCAATAGAAAGAAATAAGGTAGTGATGACGGTGTCGTTTTGTACACCTATTAGGCTCTAGTTTTCCTTAATTTTTTAACTGACAGACATGGTATCAAAGTAAGAAATGCAGACCAGGGAACTGGGAACTGCCAGTCTCTGGCATTAATATTTACCATTAGGTCCTTGTGCTGATAAAGACCAGCTAGATGCACACTTTCTTTCACCCCAGATCCTGTTTTTGCATGATACAGATGATTTATGTAACTTTTGGCCTAAATAGTTTAAAAATCACTAGCCCTCACTGAAAAATGTGGTAGCAATTCCTGTGCTAATCAAGGTAAATGAGCCATAGTCAGATAGATGGGAAGATAGACCGAAAAATGAAAGAGGGAGAAAAAAAGGAGCTGAAGGGGGTGAGTTAGAGGAAGAGAAGTGATGAAAACCACGGAAGCTTTGTCTGAGGACATGAGCCTTAAAGAGAACAGCATTGCTATGAGCCTGAGTTACTGTGAGAGCTGTGCCTTTCTGTCATTTTTAATGGAATGTTATTAAAGACAAATCTCGAGTAGTGAACCCTTCAATGCTTTCTTTTAATTTATTTATTTCTGCAGAAGGAAACCCTGTTAACCCCAGCAGATAATGTATTCAACAGCTTGTATCCATGGCAAGGTTGTTCCCTAAAAATTTTATGGGATAAATTTAGTTCAACATTTGCACATATTTACACATGAGGTCTCCGTTTCAAGGTCTTTGGCTTAAGTAAGAAAGTCATCCCGAGGCAGGATGGCTGCCAGGGCTTCAGAGGATACTCCACATGCATTGCAAAGCTCCCCTGTTTCCTAGGACATGAAGAGGACATTGCCTCCAGTGACCCCTTCTCCTCTTGGAATTTCAAAGTGTAAGCTAGGGCTGCTGCGGATCCCACAGGACACTTCCTACCGGGAAGCCCTTTAGGTCATGTCTCAGGCCTAGGCTGGCTCCCCCACAGTCTTTGCCCTCCTTTTGTAAGCCCTAGAGATGAAGCCTGCTTTCTTTTTCTCTGTAGAAGGGCTCTACCCCCACTGTATGTTAACTAACTGGAATTAAAACAAAAACTTAAAAGAACTCTGCCCCTTCCAGCTCTTTTCCCTAAAGGAACTACTCTGGAGTGGCACAAAACCATCCTGTTTCTCAGATTGCCACTGAATCTGCACAAGCCTTTTCTCTTGTAAGGCTTTTATAGCTAATATTAGTGTAGAGAGGGGAGTGGTAGCAAGAGAGGGCATTCATTGTCACCTTCTATAGACATCTAAGGAGCACCACACCTGAGCCTATTTTAGGTACAGGGGATGCCATGTCTAGAAGCAAAGTCACTATGTTTATGGCTCTTACATTCTAGTGAGAGAAAACAATAAATGCCATGACCTGATTTTTCTATAAATTCTAGGGAAAAAAAAACTGAAGCAGGTTAGGGCTTTTGGAATGGGGGATATTTTGGAAAGTATATTCTATTTTTTAAAAAACACACATTGCTCAAGAGTAGTTACATTATAACGGGGTCCTAAAAGAAGGCAAAATGTGGGATGCTGGGGTGGCCGAGTGGTTGAGTGTCTGCCTTCAGCTCGGGCGTGATCCTGGAGTCCCAGGATCGAGTCCCACACCAGGCTCCTTGCGTGGAGACTGCTTCTCCTCCCTCTGCTTCTGTCTCTGCCTCTCTCTGTCTCTCATGAATAAATAAATATTATCTTAAAAAAAAAAAAAGAAGAAGAAGACGAAATGAGTCACACAGTGTGGAGGCAAAGCATTCCAGGGAGAAGAAATGGGAATGGCACCAATAAGTTTGGACTACTTGAGAATTGACAGGGTTGCCAATGTATCTACAGGGGCAAAAGTAAAGCAGAGATTGGTAGTAGATGAGGATCACCTCCTGCAGAGTCATCAGTGAAAAATTGGGATTTTTATTTCCTATCTGATAGGAAGACACTTCAGGATATTGACATGAGATAATTTACATTTTAAAAAGTCACATGGTACAACTAAGGATCAGGAAATTGAAGGGAGCACTCCAAACACTTAGTTGATTTGGGGCTGAGCCAACCCTAAAGCTCAATTTTCAAACAAGCCCTGCTCACAGATCAAGCTGAGACTAAAGTCTGAGCTTGGTGATCAAGACCTTTACTTTCTTTGTTCCTTTGAGTATTTATCCTTGAAAGTGCAAGGTCATTCGACTATTTATTAAACAAAGATGCTTTACTACAGTGTGAGGGATTCTTGGGATATATACATGTCCTGGTTTATTTTGTTTCCGTAATTATATCATATTTTATGTTTCTTCAAATAGGATTGATGAGCAGATGATTTAGAATGATGGGTGAAGTTGGTCATTTCAGAAATTAAGTATTTTAATTTCATATGCAATTGATCATTTTAGGGGGATTCTGAAGTCTGGAAACTATCCTATGGGTTCTTTGGATTGGAAGGCCATGAGGAAGTGACATTGCTAACGGGCTGTTCTATATACAGCGGGGTGGCAGCCATGGAGGAGTTAACCTCAGTAGCTGTCCTTTCTTCAGTACCAAAGTAGCAGTGCCCTGTGCTGCAGTCAATAGTGAAATAAAAAGATCTTACTTGGTGGTAGGACGGAAAATATCTCAGAAATGGTCCACAGCTTCTGTAATGTATTAGCCTTAGATAAAAATTTAATTTTAAATTGAACAGAAACATGCAAATGCATTATTAGCAAATTGCATGCTTTCTAGTCCTTTTGAGTGTTAAGTAACATATATGTCTTCTCCTAGGAAAAATATTTTAAAAAAATTCTTACAACTTATATAGTTCTGATAGCTCTGTACGATCAATACATTACAAATGATCATTTGGGGGGCACAGAACTCTGAGTTACAGAACTTAGGTAGTGATTTACTCTACAAGAAGAAACAACAGTAGAGAAGTAATTTCAGGCATGAGATAAAATGATCAAAAAAATAAAATTATCTTTACAGTGATTTTTCCATATTTATTTTTAGAAGACATGAGAAATGCAAGTGTTTCCCCCACACTTGTCCCATTATTCAAACTGCCTTTGACTACATGTAAAATCACAAACCTATATATAAATAAATATCTTGAGTAAGTTGGGACCATCCTTATAGGAAGAGAGGTAAGAACTATAGAAGATTGAGAAGAGGGAAATGTGATTTTTTTTGTTGGGTAGATGCCTCAGACCATCACACCCTCTATCTGGACTTTGACAAAGCAAGTCTTATGGGTTTCATTATAAATCATCTTTATTATTTTTATACTCCATAACTTTTTAAAATTTATTCAATGCGATATTTTTCCCCTATCTTTGACCGGGACTTTGCTGATCACTCAGATAATACAAAGTCCTAAGCTTTAAGTGTAAAGCATAGATTTGTTTTAAAAGTAAACTGTTAAGCCCTGTTAGTCAACAATTTCGTCTTATTCCAAGGTTCTTCCGCCATCTCAAGATACGGTTTACTTCAGTAGGGAAAAGAAGATACCAGTTTCTTTTCTCTTTCCTTACTCTTATTAAGGATTTTTTTTTTTTAATTTGTGTAGAGCTGGGGCTCTGAGAAGGAAGAAAAGATAAGGAGAACTGGAACATCTTACCTTATTGGTAATATCATAAGACAATTTTACATCCTCTAATCCTGGAAAAAGGTTTAAGCTGACTTTTTCTCTAGTGGACACCTTCAAGGATTCTTAGGAGACCCATTCATCTCATGGAAAGCACTCACCTGTAGCTCTTTTGATCACAATGAATGCCTCCCTCTTTCAGTGATGACTGGCTCTTCTAAAGCCCTATAGGAATCGAGTTATAGAACTTCAGTTGATCTTTGCTGAACCCTGCTTTTCTCTATAGTTTGCCCTGTTGAAAAGGACCTCAGAGGACTTCATCCTGGCTCTCTGCCATGCAGGGCATATATCTACTGCACAGGAAATACCCAAAGATTGTTGGAGATACTGGGGAGTGAAGACTATAATCATTTCATCCTAGCTCCACTTTCAACCCATCTCTTGCCCTTCTGAATGCTCAGGTGGAAGTCAGATACAAGTCCACTGTAACCCCTCACTACCTATAAAGCTCTGGGAGAGTCTTGTTGAAACCTCTCTTGAGGTGATTGGCAAGCTGTCAATCAATTGGGAAAAGGGCCCTAGCACAGCTTATTCCAAAGACTTTCTTTTTTTATATATATCTTTTAGCTTTGAAACCTTTTATGTTTTTTTTCTATGTTGGTGAGAAGTTTAAAAGTCTTCTAACCTACTACTCTTTTTTTCTCTAACATGAATCTCACAACTCTCTTTGATATTTGATATTTCTCTCCACCGAAGCTTACACTGTAACATTCTCAGTACCTCGTATAATATGGGGAAGGCCTTATGTTCATTAAAATCACCTAGGTAATTGTTTTTCTTATTGCTTCATTTATTGAAGAACCTTTCAGATGGTCTAATTTAGACTTAAGTTTTACCAAAGTATATAATTAAAATTTATTTCGCCCAGTCTACTGGATGAGTAACCTGAGTGTGCATGGCTTTATCGATAGGCAGGTTGTCTCTACAGTATAATTTAATGGCTCAGAAGCCCTTTATGCCTTTTAGCAACTGTCTTCTTCCATCTCCATCTCTATCATAAGGTTTTTGAGATTCCAATGGAAGAGAGCATTTGCTTTGAGTAAGAGTCAGAAAACCTGAGTTTAAAAACCATTTCCATTTCCCTACTCAACACCTGTAGGATTTTATTGTTGGTAGTACTAGATAGAACTCTCTGCATTTTAATTTACTCATTTGTGAAATGTGGTCAGAAATATCCTCTTACCCAGTCCTGTCATATTGATTAAATAAGATGGTGAACATTTAAGGACAATGCAGGGTTAAAGTAGTCACCAAATATGATTTGTCATGACTGCTGCTGCTTCTGCTGTTGCTACTACTACAACTGCTACTACTGCACTTCAGTCATGAGAGGGGGAGCAGAGAGATGCATCCAAAGGGGGCCGACTATCATGGAGGGGCACATTGTTAGAGAATATTGATGGGGCCAAGATGGTCAAAAGCAGGATGAGGGCAATAAGCAGCTTGTTAGAAGATAAGAAGTAGAAGAGAGAGTAAGAGGCATTGAAAAGGAAACTAGCAAGGGATCCGAACCAAATATTTCCATGTGTTTGCCTCAGGTTTATCTTGCCTAGAAGAAAGGTCGGCTTCATCTTAGGTCTCAATGTCAGCTGTGAAATGGACCATGCATATATACTTCTCATATTTCCTTCATAAGAATATCTTTGCAATTCCTGAGTTAGTGGAAGAACTTCTGTTTGGAAAAAAAAAAAAAAAAAAAAAGATATATTGCAACATCCTTGGCTTAGTTACATTCCAGAACATTTTTGTTGTTGTTGTTGTTCTGTGCAGTCTGCTTAGGGTATAGGTGAGATTCATATACCAGAAAATGTAAGTTTCAGAGACTGGAGGTATACATATATAAACAGATTAAGGAATATGGGGACAGGGTTTCAGAGCATAGCTTTGAACTTCCAACATATCCATATGATATATGTATGATATATGTAAGATATAACTCGCATCCCTGCTATACTGAAGCTATTTAAGGAAGTTATATTGTAACTTCCTATTTCACAAGGAAATACCCATAAAAAAGCACATATTAAGAGAAAAAAATATTACAATGACATACAGATGCCAATTAAATTACTTTTAAGAAAAGTTTATCTACCACTGGCTAAAACAATAGAGATTGTGTGTGTGCACTCACGCACAAATACCCAAACTCTAGGTTGTTTCCAGGGGCTGACTCTCCAAGAAATATTTTGTATATTACGCGGTGTTCTTGCTCTTCTAAGTTGGGGATGAGAAAAACCAGAGGCAACTGTCTCTGACCTTCACCTCTGAGCCCTCCCCTCTTTATCTTATCCTCTGTCCCTACTTACATCAAACCACATTGTCACTGTTTCAATTAAGTCCTGCCCAGCATGAGCCTAGTCCATGTTCTGAGTGGAGATTTATCAGAATTATCCTCAGTTTTAGTAAAGACTGAAGATGTTTTTAAAGAGCATCTTGATTTTCTTATAGAAAATAAACAAAGCAGCAGCACATGCATAATCACTTACATAGCATCCCTTTCCATAATAACAACTTACACAGCATCCCTTTCCATATTGGCAGTGTCAGAAGGTTAATTAAAGGAGGCTGTTAATCTGAAGAAGGATGTTTTCATTTCAGATCAACACCTCTCAAGACACAAGTATAACTAACGTCTATTGATTAGAATGAAAAGATGACATAGACAATGTGAGGAAACACCCAATAGCCATAGAAAATTCAAAGTCGAATCCTAGGGGGAAATATGCTCTAGATTGTTGTGGTACTCTAAATGAAATCATCTTCCTCTCAAAAGATGTAACTAGTATCTTTAGATTTAACAATGCACCTATCCAACATAAAAAGACAGGTGCTTGGATTTGCATTCATGTTAAAAGTAATGTAGTGATAGCATCTTATTATTTGTGTAGTGTTTTATATATTACAAAATAGTCTCATGTTCATATTTAGTCCTCACAAGAGTCCTATATGGTAGTGTAATGTGCCTGTTTTTTCAGATGGCAGTTTAATGCAGGCTCTAACTGCCATGTGTGAATCTGGCCATTGTAGAGATAAAATATGACTCTTTTGCTTGTATTTATCAATTATGATAGCTGTCATGCTTTATCATCTGATTACAAAATGAGTAATTGTCATGAACACTAAAGGAAATGGACTGTCTCACCAGCTTTGCTAATAAGTACTTTTCTTTGAAACCAGCAAGATGTCAGTTCATGTGAAGCTTGAAAACTAGATTGTAAGAGTTCCAGAAGAAGTACCCCTGCCTCACCTCTATTCCACTACCATGCATCTTTAATGCCTTTCTTTCTCCCTCTTTCAAATCTCCTCAAAATTCTCCACAAAGCTCTTCAGTCTAATTTCCTGTACTTCTGGTCTTCCCTGGGTTCAAGAATAATCCTACACATCTCGGGCCTGTATGGTTTCAAAACTTGTAGCTGCTGGGTTTTCTTTCATATTTATTCCACCACCTGCATTTCCCTTACCCTGCCCTTTCATTTTCACTTGTGTGTTCAATGTCTTCCAGGTTCTTGAGGATGAAATAATGTAATTAACTTATTAGATGGGTATTTGTCAGGAAAAAAAAAATACATTTCTTGGGTTTTCACAAGAGGCAGCCTGTCACTCTCATTCTACTCTTTACATTTGTACTGAGTGATCACTTCCCCTGGCTAGAGGGAAATAAACAGAATTGTGAAGGAGGGAAGCAAGACTATTGGAAAGAAAGAGAAGCTACAGGATAAAAGCCTAAGGAATGCTGTCAGTCATCCCCTCCTGTAAGTGAACCACTCTCAGAAGATGCTTATTTTCCCATCTATACAAGCCTTTGTAGAAGCCCCAGATGCTAAGCATCATCTGATAACCCAGCATTTTTAAAACTACCTGGCCAGCACCATGGAAATGGATGCCAGTGCTAGGTCTTGTTCCTTAGTCAATTGAAACCCGACCTGCAGCCAACCTATTTTAGGAAAGGAGAACAATATAGCATATACAAATTGGAAGTTCCAGTCACCAAGTCCCAGAAATTTCTCCTCTTCCCTGTTTAGAACAGAGAATAGAGCAGAAGACTGGGGCCCAGGAACCTAGGTGCAGTTCCCTTTAGGTCCACTCATTGGTCATGTGACCCTGAGATGCTTCACTTCTCAGAGCATCTCTGTAATGAGTGTCTTTTTTCCTAAAGTGAAAATATCTGCCACACTTTCCTCACTCAGTTGTCATGCCAGGGAGCCAATATGATTTAGGTGAAATACATCAAGGTTAAAAAGTTATTATATATTGATTTAATACCATTATCTTTTTTTTTTTATTGTTTTGTCTTCGGTGGTGTAAATATTTCTGGTCAGATTTTTGTTTTGGCTTAAGTCACACCGGAACAAAAAGTTCACAAAAACTGTCCAAAATTGGAACTACTAGTAATTGGAACCACCATTTTGTTCTTTAAATATAAAGGTTCTCCTCTAAGTGCATATATTACAGAGTCCATATTTTGCCCAAACTCAGATTTCTGAATTATTGTTTTCCTAACCAAGACTGACCATAAATAATGGTAAATGTTTGGACTGTATGCCTAAAATTTCTGACATGTACCAGAACCAATAATATTGGAAAAACGGGTAAATTCAGCTAATCTATTGTATCATATGCAAGACTCATTTACAGCAGGGTGCAATAATCATTAACTTATATAATTTGGGGAAAATGTGTCTCCAGAAATGCTTCATTTTAGATGAAATTTTCATGTAGTGTACAACGGATTTCCAAAATTCAATACATATAATATATGCTCAGTAGTCAGCAATATACAAGTAACAGTGTTATTGAACATAATTTTATTTCTTCAATAATTACAAGCAATAAAATACAATAACCAAGAATATCTTTTCTTTCGGCAAGCACATAATTCTTTTTAAAAATGTAAAACATTTATATTCCTTTCCAAGATTTGAGACTAACATGAGCAAAAATCAACACAGAGAATCCTTCCCATAATACAGCCACAGTTACTAATGAACTAGTTTTAGGCAGAGACTATAGTTAAATGAAAGAAGAGATATTTATCTGGGAGCTGAAGTAGACTTTCTGGGCAGCCAAGGAAACTAGTATCAGGGATGCCATTGTTGTGGAAAGACTCTCCTAGAAATCAGGCCTTTTGTGAGAAAGAGCATTAGGCAGTCCTCGGTGTGGTTCTTTCTCCTCTGGGAGATAAACTTCTTGTGACTATTAATTACTAAAGGATGATATGTGTAGGCTTAGAGAACAATGCAGAAAGCTCTCCTGCTCTCTCTAGGTTGCCTCTATACCTCTTTTCCCACAGAAACACATAAAATTTAATATAATTTAAAAATATAGGACAGGGGAACCTGAGTGGCTTAGTCAGTTAAATGTCTGATTCTTAATTTCTACTCAGCTCAGGATCTCAGGGTCATGACACTAAGCTCAATGTCAGGCTCCCCGCTGGGTGTGGAGCCTGCTTGGGATTCTTTCTGTACCCCTTCCCCTCTGCTTTTTCTCTCTATATATAAAAAATAATAAAATAAATGAAAATAAAATATAGGACACAAAATGGTGAATGCATTCCTGTGACTCATGTGCGAAGTTTATTCAAGTGGCAAATAGTAGCAAAAATACTCTTTATGAAAACTCCCCTATGATAAAGGCAAACTCCAGATACAAAGACTTTCTGGGGCAGCCTAGGTGGCTCAGCGGTTTAGAGCCGCCTTCAGCCTAGGGCCTGATCCTGGAGGCCCGGGATCGAGTTCCACGTCGGGCCCCTGCATGGAGCCTGCTTCTCCCTCTGCCTGTGTCTCTGACTCTCTCTCTGTCTCTCAGTGTCTCTCATGAATAAATAAATAAAATCTTAAAAAAAAAAAAAAGACTTTCTGACAGTTTTGTAGATGGAAGCACCCATACACTCTCTCTTGGCCCTAACAGGGTAAGAGTTTTCTCTGTTGTCCCTGAAGGCAGACCATAGGCCAGAAGAGCCCCGCATCTTACATGAGGCAGATGATTTAATACAGAAGGATTAACAAAGCATCCAGTTTGGGAGATATACATTCTAATTCAATAAAAATATATTTTTCAAATATCTATTCAACAAAAATACATTGAGCCACAACCATGAGCTAGGCTAGGTGTTGGGTGTTGAGTTATAAACTGATTTGCATCAAGCATGGACAACTTTGTCATCCCAGGAGGTAATTTTGGTAGATATGTGTCAGTTTTTTACTTTATCCATGGCCACAATTATGTCATAGTAGAAGCAATTCTCAGTTACTTCAAACATAGGTAAAGTTAAATCATCAACCTAGAGATGAAAAGAGCCATACATGTGCCCATGTCTCCCCAGAGACTCCTCTCTTCCTGGCTTTTCATGCTTTACAAATCCTTGCATTCCTCTTGTTTATTTCCCCCCTCTGAATTCATGTTCCTGTTTAGTTGCTTTGCAGATGAGTATGATATGAATTAAGTATAATAACTTCAGGTGGAGAATAAGCAGTAAAAAAAAAAAAATCAGCTAATAGTTTCATTTAAATGTCCTCAGTAGTAAAGAGCAGGAAGAGGAAACCTAGACAATATATAATCTAGGAGCTGAATTATTTTCAAATGGAATAATTTTCAGAGTTCCACAGAGTGACAATAGCTCTTAAATCACATGAAGGAAAAAGCTTATTTCAGCTTCTGAGTATGTGTGTGACTTTCTTTTTGCTCCCCAAAGCTAGAATTGCTCTGATAATCAGCACACAGAAGGGTGGTCCTGCTGGGACCAAATTATAAATAAGAGAAACATTCAGTGCCCTCAAAGGATTTTACCTGTGGTAATAGTGCTTTCCATCTTTAATACACTTCACTTTTATTATAGGATTATTACTTTCAGCCCCAATCCTAAATGTGTCGTTTTGTCAGTACAATATCTCATACAGATAAATACCATTAAATAGGGTAAAAGTAATTATGAAACATTAAAGTGACATCTTGTATATCACAGTACTAATATCACGTAAGTGTCCAAAAGATAGGATGATTTCTTACAATAAGCAACAAACATGACTTACTTCTTTTATATGATGAAGATAAGAATAGGCTAAGTCCATGATTCTAAACATTTGGTGTATTCATTCTGGAGCATTTACAACCCACATACCAGGTGACTGTTAAAATTTTGACATATGTAGACATGAGTGGACAGAGTGTGATCTGCCCTCTTCTGCAGATGTGCAAAAACCGGCACAAGAGGAAGAAATGAATTGTCATACTAAAAGCAAATGTTGAACAAGTATCAGGAAAAAATAGCCCTGGAAATTCTTGTATCTAGAGTGATGCTATATACTTGGAAAGTTCAGTGTAGTATCTGGATTAATAAGAATTAACTGTTAATATCAGCCACATGAATATTAGCCACATGCTGAAGACGTATCACTTCCTACCAGAATATTATGATTCACTTCTGTTTATAGACCTAATGTTGCTTGATCTCTCTTGTCAGGGACCGTGTTCTATTGCATGTTGTTTGATGATCATTCAAGTGTTCACTGATGTGTAGACTAAGTGTTCAAAACTGCAAGCCCTACTGCTACTACTGCCTTTCCTTTCAATTCATTTGTCAACTGCTCTATGTGTACTAACCTGTGAGTGTCAGCATCTCCAACAACCGTGACTGTGAACCAATGTGAAGAACATGAGTGCACTGGAGTCCTTTTCATCCCAGACTTGATCCTTGGTGACCATTGGTGGTCAGCTCATTCAATAATGGACACTGCTTGGCTGCCTCTCTCAGCAGATTATGTAGAATGTTCTCAGTAAGAATTGCTCCACTGGGCTGGCTCTATTTGTTTGTTCTTATATTCTGTTTCTCAAGGGATTTTTTTATAGACTTCAGTCTTTAAGCTGAGTATCTACCACAAAGACCCTCTTTGCTTAATAATACCTTGTCTATCTGTTACCCATGAAACTTCTTTATTCTTTTTTTGAACTGCACTTATTTTCAGCCTAAACTAACTCTTAAAATAATCCTTACATCCCATGTTGATTAATCATGCATAAAGTAATATTTTTATTTCAAATATATCTTTTTGAGAGCTTTAAGAGGTGCATCCAACCCTAACATGAAGGAAGCAGGTGGATGCATTTACTTTCTTTCTAATCCAAATATTTCCTCATTATAGATAAAACTTTTTTTGCACTACAGTCTCTCAGGATTTAAAAAAAGAGTGTTAAAAAAAAAAAAGAGTGTTAAACTATAGAGCACTCAGTATATTTAAAGAAATATTTTCCTGGGGGCATCCATCATTTATATTTGCAAGGAAAATCTTTTTGAATCCATCAAATCAATTAGATTTAATATTAAAGCACAGCCCATTCTAAGTCTGATTGCTCTTAAAATCTATAGTCTTGAGGGTTTTTGTTTTGTTTTGTTTTTTCTTTTATTTTCTTGTGTGAATGCTTATCTATAGTTCAAGAACTTAATGATCACATACTTTTCACCTTTGTGCTTTTCCCTGGTTTGGTCTTCTTCAGTTAAGTGTAGAATGATGCTACCATTTGTTATAGCTTTCTTCTGTTTGTCCTTATGGGAATAAAATTAATTGTTACATAGGTCTTACTTTGGGAGAATGCAGGGAGTAAAAGATGTAAATATAGGGGGATTGAGGGGAAAAGGGTGGCAACCTCTTACAAACTCATATTACTAGTGATGTTTAATCTTCTTAAGAAGCAAATTTTGAACTTTTACCGCCAATCCGGGTTTCAAAAATCAGGGAAGACTATTAATTTTCCTTGATGATATTTCTACATTAGTCTGAAAGCCTAAAAATGAGGCTAAAAAAGGAAAATCCAGTTATACCCTGTATGATTTTTTTTTCTTTTGTTGTCAGGCTTGAGTTAGATAAAGAACATTTATTTAAGTTGTAGGTCCCCCAACCCCATCACCACCACCTACAGACACACATTGGATTTTTCCACAAAAATGACTGAGATGATTAAATATAATTTTTTTTCAGATCTTACTTTATGAAGAAGAGAGGGAACAAAAATTGCTCTGTGACCATGTTTATTAGATAGCCAACAAATGTTTTAAGCAGTTCAAAAATAAAAGCCTGTGCTATGGGTATCAGGTTTTTTTTTTTAATATTACTACTTGGTACTATTCTTATCAATCATGGAAATACTATATGGACATTGTTCCCTTTATATTCCCAGTTTTCAATAGCCCCTGACATCTATTTGTTCTTCTATTACCTAAATCCTAGTAATAGGAACAGCAAGATAACGTGAAAAAACAAAAGTAAAGAATACAATAACAATGTATTTCTCTTAATATTCCAATACAAACTATGTGTTTTCCAAATTGTAATACATGGACTCTAATATATGGAAACTCTGACAGGAAAGTTCAAAAGCTAACAGAAGAGGAAATGCAGGTTTTTAAAATAATATACTAAGTGTGAGGTAGACCAGGAAGGCAAACCTCTACTTAGGTGATACACAAGGAAGAAGAACAGTTTAGTGGGAAAATAGAAAAGATGTAGATAGAAAATAACAGATTGGAGCCAGAGAAGAAACTTAAACTTAAGGAGGAATCTTAGTGGTCACCTGGGGCTAGTGTTCTGGCCTATGATAAAACACCTTTTACAGAGATGATAGGTGATCATCCAGGCTCTTCGGACACACGCGCATACACACAGAGTCAGAGAGAGACAGACACAAAAAGAGACAGAAAAAGCACATATTACACACGTATGTAATTCAGAATGATTGCAGTCCTGAAATAGATTCCTCTAAGAGAGCAGTAATTAATTTCTTTTTTTTTTAATTTTTATTTATTTATGATAGTCACACAGAGAGAGAGAGGCAGAGACACAGGCAGAGGGAGAAGCAGGCTCCATGCACCGGGAGCCCGACATGGGATTCGATCCCGGGTCTCCAGGATCGCGCCCTGGGCCAAAGGCAGGCGCTAAACCCCTGCGCCACCCAGGGATCCCCAGTAATTAATTTCTATGTGAGACTGAAACTACAAACCCAAAAGAATTTTTAGAGTTAATGTTTCCTCTATTATAGTGCCTGTTATCACTCCTGGAATATATTTTATAAGAATATTCCACTTCTGTCAGTTGCCTTTGTATATTAAGATGGGCTAGGTTTCTTTCTGTTACTGGAGGTCAGAGGTTACAGAGCAAATCAATTTAGAAGCCAGGATGAGAATGGAAAATCAAGGAGTCCTTATCCAGTGCCGTGTTAGTCAAGGATAGGGTGAGGTAGAGATAGGATTGATAGGGACAGAAGTTTGGCTGGTGTAGCAGGTCACACATGAACTCACATTTGATATACAGATAAGGTCTTCTGTCCTGCTTATCTCTTTCTGAAATTATTAAGTGCTTTGATGACCTTTTGGGGAACAGTGAGCAATTCTAAGTAGTATTCAAACAATGAATGACAGCACTTAATAACACAAGAAGGACTCAGGAAATCCAAGGGAACACATTAGCATGTCATAAAGTCCTAGAAATAATTTACCTGATTCTGAGAGGTTATTTATACTCAAAGTGCTGCTTCAATGAAAGAATAGAAAATTAAACAACAAAAAAGTTAGTTTGTTACAGTTAAGACATTTAAATCAAATAGCAAACCCAAATTTCTGGATTATTTTTTCATGTTAATAGGCTTTTCTACCACGTATTTAGAGTAGGTTCCTACACATAATGGATGACATTATTTGTATGTGCCCTGATTCCGCGGAAGCCAAAATCATGCAAAAAATAATGGATTTGGGGCACCTAGGTGGCTCAGTTAGTTAAGCATCAGCCTTTGGCTCACATCCTGATCCTAGAATCCTGGGATCAAGCCCCACATCGAGTTCTCTGGTCAGTGGAGGGCCTGCTTCTCCCTCTCCCACTGCCTGCTGCTCTGCCAACTTGTGCTCTCTCTCTGTCAACTAACTAAATAAATAAATCTTAAAAAAAAGAATGAATTCACCAGGAGATGAAGTTATTCCTATTGTCTTTGAATCAAAACAAGGCAAAAACAAGAAAATACCATGACCAACAGATACAGAACATCAAAGTAGTCCAAAGTCTTTGCTTCAAAATATAGAATCAAGATAAATTTGGTTAATTCTTTATCAAGAAAATGTATTTCCTCATTAGACAGCGTGCTACCATATCACAGAATTGAAGATATGTACTGAACTGCTACCTCTGGCCATTATCAAATAGTTAACTTGAAGATAATCATTTAATGAGGGCAAAAAGACCATTCTAATTGGTCTTTGTATCAAACAATCAGACATACCTTGTTAAGTGAAAGAATCCTAATGCAAAGTCTTGGTGTTGTAGGTTTTTGTTTTTTGTTTTCTAATGTAATTTTTGCCTTTCTTCAGATACTTAATTGGTGGCTTCAGTTCCATGATATAACAGGACTCATAAGTTCTGTCCATGCACCACTAGACAGAAGTTTTATTAACATATGTGGTCCTTGTCTTTATTATATTATATCCACGTTTAGTTGTTTATGGTTCTGTGACTCATAAGACATATACATAAATAAGTGGTCAGTGCTATAATACATGAAGACAGAAAAAGTGCTTCACTAACTCTTCTCATTTTTACATCCATCTCCTCTTTCACTCTGCTTGCTTTTCTAAAATACCATTTCCATTTCATCACTTTTTAATTTTTTTTTCTGTTTTCACAATCGCATTTTGCTCATGTTCTCTTCCCCATACTCAATTCAGATAGATTATATAGGAATATACTCATTGTACTTTCTTACTTCTCTCCTTAGTGTTTCTGGCTGTCCTTCCCTATAGCAGAAAAAAGCCCAAGAATGAGTTGGAGTATCATTATTGGATTACTACAAAACAGTAATAAAAGTCCAACTTCTCTTTTAGATTAACTAACTTGGCTCATTATCCCCCAGCAAATTATATTTTATGCTCTATCCACAAAGTAGATTATACTTCTATGATATAAAATCGGAAATTTAAAAGAAAAATGTTTCAATTTTTTCATACTGTTAGTAAAGTAGGATATTCTTTTTCAGTAATCCTAGAACACCTAGCGCCAGCTGAGTTTACTAGCACAATCCAGTTTCGGTATCATGTCCACCTGGAGGAACTTTAAATATGAAATTAGTTAACTGAGAGTATGTAAAACTGGATTATTTCAAGTTTTGCAAACTCAGGGAAGATACTTAACTTTTCTAGGTCTGTTTCCTCTTCTGTAAGATGAGTACAATTAAGTTATGTATTAGAAATTAATTTTCATGCTGAAAAACTTATGATGGGTAATAATCACATGATACCGTGTGTATGGATACTGAAAATAATCTGTATCATATTAGAAAGACTGAATTCTGTTTTTATTGGCTGAACTCTTGGTTAATTCTCTTCTTGGCCATCAACTCTTTACAGTAGAACCATGGAACATCATTATATCACCCTATAACATCCTAGGTTTCCGTCTATTTAAAACTTCCAAGAACCACTTCTAAAATGTTAGTTGTGAAAGGAATCTATAGTATATATGGTCCAATTCTCTACTTTTACATATGAAGTAATTTAAGTCTGGAGAAGTAAACAGGCTTTGTCAAGATCTCAGAGATAATGCCTAATACAACCGGGGCTGCGCTTTAAGTTTTCCTGACTTTATATGGTATTGTTGCTGCTTATTATATATAGTTATTCAAGTGGGATGTTTGGGTGGGCATGGAAGGGCTAAGAAACATGTTAAGATGTTACTTAACATCTGTAAAGTGACATTCTGTGATCACAGCTCAACCAGGGCAAACAAGGAGCCCTCACAAAAGTCACAGCTGAAAGTTTTTCTGAAACCTTCCAACATATATTAAACATGAAGACTCCCTGGCAAGCCAAAGTTATTCGGGGTTTAGCAATTACAGTGCCCAAGTGCTTTCAGAAATGCATTTTCTTGGACCTAATTGAGAGCAGCTTAACCATTGTTTCATTTCAGGATCAGTCCTTGTTGGCCACTGAAGGACCAAGGCCGCTCGCTGCTGATGGCATTCTGACAGAGTCAGCTACTCAGATAATCACAATGTAGATCTCAAACACAGCAAAGAACCTTTGTGGTTCATCTAACCCCACAACCTCAATTGCAGACAACTCTGCTTGAGTTTTATGGGGCAAAAGGATGTTAATTCTTTGGCTATCCATGGAAATGGAGTGCCAACTTAAGGAGAAATTGTCCTTTCACACTGCTTAATGATAGTCCTCTACCATTTTTGTCTATCATCCCAATAAGGTGACAACTTTCATCATAGTAGGGTTCTTGTATGTCTGAAAGGATCCTAGATGAGAAATTGATCACTCACATATTATTAGGACATGTTTCATATAAGACTCTGGTGTAAAGTTGTATCATGCTTTGGAAAACTTAATATAAAACTATACGAAGCCAGCTTTAATTTATAAGCAAGTAAATTGGATATCAGTGTTCATGGTGGGACAGTTGATTATTCAAATTTTAGAATTTATCCCTTTAATGATAGTTCAGTGCCAAAATTCTTTTATAGAGTGCCTTCATGGAAATGTGTATGTACTTTTATTTATTAAAATCCAGTAAACATAGTTGTTAGGGCAGCAATCTGTTGTACAGAGGAAGGCATATTTCCACAATGTTTGGGCAGTTCTCTTGGCTTAAACATTGAAAGCAATGAACCTCTTCCTGCTTTTATAATTACAAATTCATCTGTAATCCTGACCCAAGGGATCAAGCAAAGAGTCATGTGCTACTTAAGAAGGTGATTTATATATATGTCCCTTTTTGCCCAGGACAGTTCCAGTTTATACCAGTTGTCCTATGGTAATTATTAATAGTGTCCCCCCCACCCTTAGTTCTCAAAAGTGCCCTGGTTTGAATTATCTGGTTGCCTTATTGATGGGGTTGCTGCCTAATGGAATAAGCTCAGTGTTAGCTTGGAAATAAAATAGTATTACACAAATAAAATTTGGCAAGGACCCAGAGCACTGCTATTAGGACATTCATTCATTAGTTTATTATATATTATTCAAACTTTACTGAGTATTTATTAAGCATTGTGTGTCAATAAATATTTTAGAGCAATTTATTGAGCATTGTGTGTGGGATGCTAGAGATTCAAACATGAGCTGTAAATGGACAAAGTATGTATGTGTTGTATATCTCATTTAACATTTAACAAGAGGTTGCAATTCATATAGTATAAGTGAGAAAACAGGGTTGCAGAGGTTTCATATCTTATTATCCCACAGTTCATACATAGAAAAGTTGAAATTTATAGCTACTCATTATTAAAATTTTATACTTTTCCTTCCATCATTTCACCTTAATTGAGAGATGCATTAAAGAAATTTGCGCTTAGTTTATGGGAGGAAATGGACAGAGATAATGATGAAGAAGGAATGGGTAGAGCCCTACTCAACACAGCAGCTTTCTGAGCTATAGGGACCATTCAACAGGAAGGCTTATCTAGTCCCTACCAAGGTAACTCATGACCCATGTGGCTACACTGACAAGGACAGTGTGGCTATCCAGCCCACTGAATGATCTGATGTTACATAGATTCTCTCATCTGGTTGGGCTGTCATTTCATTTGCTATTAAAATCCCAAGAAAGGGCAGCCCCAGTGGCTCAGCGGTTTAGCGCCGCCTGCAGCCCGGGGTGTGATCCTGGAGACCCTGGATCGAGTCCCGCATCGGGCTCCCTGCGTGGAGCCTGCTTCCCCCTCTGCCTGTGTCTCTGCCTCTCTCTCTCTCCTCTCTGTGTATACTCATGAATAAATAAATAAAATCTTAAAAATAAATAAATAAATAAAATAAAATCCCAAGAAAAGTTACTTCTTTTTTTTTTTTTTTTACTCTGCAGAATTTTCTGCCCTCTTGCCTGCCCTGTCTTTGCTGCCTTCATCCTTCAAAAGAATAATATTTCTTTAAATGTACAACAGTTTCTAAAAATTAAGAGTAAAGTCCAAAAGAAACAAAAGTAAAAGAAATGAAACAGGATAGAGAGAGAGAGTGAGAGTGTTTGAGAGAGAAGAAATGAGAACTTTAGAAATCCTGAAACACACAAAAAAATATTAAGGTCAAATAAAAAATGGAAGGATTCTACACTTAAGTTTTTTCAAAAAGTGATGATTTTTTTCTGATGCCCTCACAGACTGCAGTGCCTTGAGGATATTAAAGAAGTGCCATGACCCTCTAGGCTCCCATCCTGCAGCAACATCTAAAGAAGCTCATCCTCCACTTCCAAACATCCTCAACTTACATGAACTCTTCAGACATAGCTCAGAAAGAAGAGGAAGGGGGAAAAAAGTCACACCTTATATAAAGGATAGAGCAGAGTTACAACTAATCTTTGAACTATAGCAAGGAAAGGGGGTTTTGGTCAGCCAGGCAAGGGAGGCACTCATAGCTGACATGAGGACTATGCTTACCAAAAGGAGTACCCCTTAATATAAAGAGAAAGAGGTGTTTGTGTTTTATTTACCACAAGGAAAAAAAAATAAAGTAGCCATTCTTACTAGTCTAGGAATAGTAAGAAGAAGTTGGGAAAAGAATGTATTAGTTGAAGTTAGATTTAGTTGCTTATTACAAAAAGCCCAAATAAAGTGGCTTGAATGAATGAGGGCTTTTCGTTTTCTTTTTTCTTTCTTTCTTTTTTTTTTTTTTTTTTAGTTTTCTTTAATGTAAGATAGTACAGAAGAGATATCCAAAAATGAAATGATGTCACAACTGCCCTGAGCCTATATTTTGACTCTGCCATCTTTAATGTGTGACTTCCATCCTCAAGGTTCAAGGAAGTTTTTGGAGGTCCAGCCTTTACATCTTTATTTCTCCTTCAGAGAACATTCCTGAAGCCTCTGTCCATTGACATTCATACATTTCATGGCCAACTCCATCTACAAGAGAAGCTGAAAAGTAGAGGTTTTTAGCTGGGCTCATTGCCAATGATATAGATATTCTCTTATGAATGGAGAAAGAAAGAATAAATCTTGGGGCAAACAGATGGAGATTGCATTTTATATTGAAATGCACATGATATGCACATGATGGAAGGAAAACAGGTTCCTAACCTAATAAGCAGCTGCTGTTCCTTTTTTTTAAAGATTTTATTTATTTATTCATGAGATGCAGAGAGAGAGAGGCAGAGACACAGGCAGAGGCAGAGGGAGAAGCAGGCTCCTACAGGGAGCCCGACGTGGGACTCGATCCTGGGTCTCCAGGATCACACCCTGAGCTGAAGGCGGCACTAAACCGCTGCACCACCAGGGCTGCCCAGCAGCTTCTATTCTTCTGACTGCTGCTCTTCTTCTTTCAGTTGATAATAAGACTTAAGGATAAAGGGAGTAGTTCTTCCTGACTTAAGGGAAACACCGCAGAAGGACATCAAGAAGTGTTGTGCAAACACACTGGGGGACAGCAAAATAAAGTTATTTGCTATGCTAATTTTATTGCTTCAAAATGTGTTTCTTAACATAGTCTAAGTAATAGATGTGAAATACATGGTGTTGGCACCATCAACTCAGGAAAGGGATGGATCTCTTCAAAGTTCATTTACATTGCTCACATTCCATTGTTAATTTCCACTTAAATGAGTACCTGTTATATTCTGGATGAAGGGGACACCGGACACTCAAAAATGAAGCATTTGCCTTGCATTCCAGTTCATTGGGCACTGTGGGAATTCATTCTTCCTGGTGTATTGCAAAAGTTCTTAGTTTTGAATCTCTATTTTGAGATAATGGTCAGAGACTCTATCTCAGAACCCTACACTGACCTTATCATTCTCTTCTCTGGGATGGGGTATCTGTAAAAGAATGCATGTAAAGTGCTTAGCAGCTGCCTGCCTCCCAGAAAAGGAACACCCAGTAAGTGTTGGTTATCATTATTGTTAACATTAGTGTTACAATCTTCTTGCTCCTTGCTAACTTCCCTGCTTATTCCATTTGCAGTGTTTTTCTCACAGACAAAAGTGGTTATTTATATTCTTTCCATTTTTCCTTTCTCATCATATCCTCTTTTGTTCCTCTGTCCACTTCCCTGCATGCCCAAGACCTCACTCTGCATGAAATACCAAACTTTTTAGGCTGTTTTGGGGGACTTTTAAACGACTGCACTCAAATCTGTGGACAGATGGTGCACATACAAGTAGCTAATCAATAGTTCACTTTCAATATGCTCATCTTCCATCACTGGGTCCACCAGAAAAAATAATGAGACTTCCCTATTTATTGAACACTCTTTGCCATGTGCTCTACACATCCCACAGTTTCCTATAAACCTTATCCTCAGATTTGTCTCTTGACTTCAGCTCAGGTGTTGCTTCCTCTGAGTGATTTTGTTTCTTAACCTTTCTGCCCTCTCCCAAAGTTCTTGGCTTGTAAGCAGCATAATAAATTCCCATCTCATCATCATTAACTGTCAACTGGATATCCACAGCCAGGTGAAGGGTAGAATAGGAACCCATGTCTTGTCACTAAAGCATGCTGGATCTCTAATAGCTCATTAGCATACCATATACAAGCATCCTGCTTTTAATTAGTTACGTGGTGTGATAATTAAGTAGTCTTTCTCTGCAATTTCCCCTCATGTGGGGAAAAAAGGGGGAGGGAAGAGGTTGGCTAGTGATGGAAAGGGGTGTTAAAGCTAAGTATAAAGTTTTAAATAATTGTGACCCTGGAGACAAAACAGCTAGCAAACTCTCAAGGGGAGAAAATAAAATACTTAGCTTATGTTAAAAAAAAAATGAAGTAATAAAAACCTCCCTTGCTGGTAGTAATTTGAAGAAAAAATCTTTTTTAAAATTTTAAACCAAAGATGAAGACATATATTGATCTTGATATGAGAGCACAACATGTGTCATGTGCTAGCCCAGGTCAGGAGAGAAGGACAAGGGGAAGACAACTGCCTAGAAAGGAACTCTAATGAGACCTTGATTGTTCAGCCTCAGAAACATTTCAGGAAGCCTGTACCTGAGCTCTAAAGAATGACCAAGGTAATTACACTGTACATAATTTCCTCTCACCTGTAGGAAAGAGGATGCATCATTTTCCTGTATGGTTGTCATAGCATTGGTCTGAGGCAAGGCATTGGGAGGAGAAATTTCTCCTCTTAAAAATTCCATCACTTTGGGGATCCCTGGGTGGCTCACCAGTTTAGCGCCTGCCTTCGGCCCAGGGCGTGATCCTGGAGTTCCAGGATCAAGTTCCACGTCGGGCTCCTGGTACAGAGCCTGCTTCTCCCTCTGCTTCTCCCTCTGCCTGTGTTTCTGCCTCTCTCTCTCTCTCTCTCTCTCTCTCTCTGTCTATCATGAATAAATAAATAAGATCTCTTTAAAAAAAAATTCCATCACTTTGTGTGTGTCTAGGTGGTTGAGTCAGTTAAGCATCTGACTTTGGCTCAGGTCATGATCTTGGAGTTCTAGGATGGAGACCTGTGTTGGACTCTGCCCTCAGCAGGGGAGTCTGCTTCTCCCTCTGCCCCTCTCTCTACTCATGCTTGCTTACTTGATCTCTCTCACTCAAATAAATAATAAATCTTTTTAAAAATGCAAAACAACTCCATCATTTTGGAACAATTGTTTAGGTTACTAAATGGCCAGCGCATCAGGATATATAAACTGAAGCCATATTCTGGCAGAGTATAAACTATTGGGTTTCCTCTGGTGAGGAAACAGATGGCAGGTCCATGAGTCTTCTGTATGTGGATTCGAAAAGTTACCATATCATCTAAAGGACAGATGTAGGGCATCCTTGGGTGGCGCAGTGGTTTGGCGCCTGCCTTTGGCCCAGGGCACGATCCTGGAGACTCGGGATCGAATCCCACGTCGGGCTCCCGGTGCATGGAGCCTGCTTCTCCCTCTGCCTGTGTCTCTGCCTCTCTCTCTCTCTCTCTCTCTCTCTCTCTGTGACTATCATAAATAAATAAAGAAAAAAATATTAAAAAAAAGGACAGATGTAAACCTGTTATGATATAAAGTACCAAATGCAGTTCTACATTGAACCTTAATAGTAATATTGTCCTATAATCTCTTGGAAATTATGTCCACCTCGAACAAGTGCCAAATTTCCAATTAAAAAAAATTCCAGCATGAACTTTATTTAGCTTTTCTCCAGGTGATTCTTCCTCAGGAAGAGAAGAATTGACAACTCTTGGTGCTCCTAAGGGTATACTTTTTCATGCCAAAGATGATTGTCAGTAAAATATGTGCAGCATTATAAGTCTGTTTCAAATTAGAGACTAATCTCTAACCAACCTCTTTCAACTAAAAGTCAATATAAAGACAATAATACAGAGTAATGCATGGACATAAGAAAACAGTTGCCAAATCACTAAGAATATTTATTTATTTATTTATTTATTTATTTATTTATTTATTTATTTATTTATTTATTTATGATAGTCACAGAGAGAGAGAGAGAGAGGCAGAGACACAGGCAGAGGGAGAAGCAGGCTCCATGCACCGGGAGCCTGATGTGGGACTCGATTCCGGGTCTCCAGGATCACGCCCTGGGCCAAAGGCAGGCGCCAAACCACTGCGCCACCCAGGGATCCCACTAAGATTATTGTCAAAGAAAAAAGATGACTCTGATATAGAGATTTGGAAAATGAGTAGATTACAAATGGAATAGGGCTGATAAGTGTAGTGTTTACCCATCCCTGCCACCATGTTCTCTCTCTTCTTTATTCCTTCCTTCTCTTGTTCCCTTGGTATTCACCGCAAAGCAGAAACACTGAACAATCTCCCTTAGCTCCTGGGAGTCTCCCAGAGGACCTGACCTCAGAAGCTGAGCTGTGCCAGTATTCACCTGGCCTGCACTAGGGCCACAGTTTGATGTCTTGGAAACCACTCTTTTCCAGTATGTGGGAAATATCACAAGACCATTTCATTGCCCAAGCTTGGCAGGCAGTCAACCCCAGATAACTCTACCTTGCTTCACCATGAAGTCCAGACTAAGAATGTAATCTGAAAGAAGAACAGAGGGAGAACTTTCTTATCTCTCATCCTGGAAGAGTGATTTTTTTTAGGGTTCTACTAGCTACCAAGGAAGAGACCAAGGAGGTAGCAGAAAGTGTTCTGCAGAACTAGCGGGTGACTTAATATTAAAAGGTGATATTTTCCTTTAATGAGAAAGGCGGGTGGTAACAGCAAAGCGTAAGCTAACATGTAGACATGTCCCACTACTATCTTGCCTGGTAGAAATACACCATCATTTTTAGAAGGAGCTTCTCAGAACTTATCCGTACTTTCCTCTGTACTTACCTCTATTCTCCCAAGGGGCTGAGTACGTCCCATTGCCATCTGAGTGAAGAAGCCACAAATGACTTTCTTCCACTCTGAGTTAAAATCTTGGCCTCAAAACCATGCTGCCATAGTTCCCTTAGAAGTCACAGGATGCAATAAAAAGAATACTTCTTTATGCAGATTAATATTAGTGATATTAGTGGATCTAGTCATTAATTGTTAGAATGGAGTCTTATAAATACAAAGTCATATCTCTAGAACTCTAGAACTTGAAGACATAAAACTGTTGATCTTATAAGAGACAATATAAAAACTGTAATCTTAGTATGTGCTTATGGAAGCATGCCTCACTTTAGAGAAGCGAAGCTGAAAATGTTACTTAAAAATGGCACTTAATATAGTTTCTTACCAAATATATAACTATAAAAATATTCGTCCTTTTATATAATAGTTTAATTACTGCAATCGAAAGTATACATAGTTCATTATGACCACCCTCCATCTCTGCCCTGATCATATTCTTTGTTATCTTTGCCATTCATAAATTAAACAGATGGCCTTTTACTAATTTTTTATCTTCCTCTCCTGCAGAGTGTTATCGTCTCTATGTCTGCTGAAGAGCAGACAAGTTTCCCTGGTGACAATGGGTGGAATGACGGAGCCCAAACCATAGAATATCTCTCTAACCAAACCATTAAGAGCCTACAAAACAAGATCACTGCCCTTTCTATTCACTGGGCACCCAGAAAACTAGTTTCTGTGAGTCTATCCGAACCTCTTAGTCCCTGCACCTACTTCATGAAGGATGTAGAAGAGGGTTGGAAGCGCATGAACTGTATGCAATAGGGCTTACTTTGACTCTGATGATTCATTCTTCCCCAGTAAATGTCCTTTTGCTTCTTCTTGCTGTCCTTTAAGAACATGGTATCTTTTTGAACATTTTCCCTGTTCCCTTAGGCAAGATGTGCTAAGTGATTTATGCCTAGAAATGTACTGCATTATTTTCTGTGCAGTGGTAGCTTTACCAATACAGCAGTCTGTAGTCTAAAGAAGCTTTAGTAGTTCTGTTTTACGTGCACCAAAAAGTTCCTGCCATCTATCTGGCACTCCTAGAGAACATCAGAGTATATAGAGCTCTAGTCACATACCTGCAGCCCAAAAGCTCAGAATCTCAGAGAAGACCTTGCACATTTTGACAAGTCAAAAGTGTTCAAAATATCAGTATACCAAAAAAATGCACTTATGGGTGTATTCAAGATGTTAATACAGAGCCAGGGAAGAAAATTTATTATCATTTGTATCACTTATCCCCTAAAATGTAAGCCCAAGAAGACTAAAATCTCACAGCATGATCTAGGATCTATGGTTTATGATTTCTACTTCCCAGATAGTTAAAATTAAATTTCAGGCTTAATATTAAGTCAAAGACTCAACAGTAGGTCATAACTATTAATTCTGTTTGTATAGCCCATGGGAAAAATGCTTTTCTCTCTCTCTTTTAAAATATTTATTTATTTATTTATTTATTTATTTATTCATTCATTCATTCATTCATTCATTCATTCATTTTAGAGGGAGGGAGGGCGGGGTTAGGGGAAAAGAGAGAGGGAGAGAAAGTCCCAAGCAGACTACATGCTGAGAGCAAAGCCTGACTTGGGTCTAGATCTCACTACATTCAGATCACAACTTGAGCCTAAGTTGGACACTAACCAGCTGTGCCATCCAGGTGCTCGAGATGTTTCTCTACACTTAGGTGAAAAATATATAGAACCAACTGTGCCACCCAGGTGCTCAAGTGTTTCTTTCACTGAGGTGAAAAATATTCATGCAAACTATGAATAGTGTATTTCTACCTTCATTTGGGTCAGAAAGATAATAAGAAAATGATAAGGAATAGGATCCATTAGGCTTACTAGGGAAGTAATTTAGTATTTATTACATTTTCAATTATTCTTCTATTGTATACATCAGTCACATAGAGTATTAAAATATTTGCTCAATACTGTCTTACTTTAATTTAGAAAAAAGATGGAATGTAGATATGCATACCCAAATGGAGAAATACAACATATTCTAGTGGCAAAGAGACTTATGAAAACTAGAGCATTTAGAAAAGGAGATTCCCAAGATCAGTACATTCGGCAAACCTGCCCACAGTTGGCTAAGAGTTTTCTGAGGAACCTAGTCTTCAGAAAGCTTGGACGCTAATTGTGCTAATTTCCTAGAGAGGCAATTGTTACCTAACAGGAAATGGTGCAAGCCACAGCTTCAAGCAAAGCAAAACTGGAGGAAAAAAAAATTCAAAGCTATGAGAAAGACTGAGCTAAAGTGGAAGGATGCCATGAAGAAGAAAGAATCAGATGACAGCTTTCTAAATAGCAAGGTGACATGCTGATAATTCAATGTGATGCTAAGATAATAAAAATGCATGAGAACATTGGCTTCATAAACAGACATACGCTATCACAGGACAGGAAAGCTGTAGCCTATAGCTTCTATTTATTCGGTAAGGTGAGAGTATATCTGGCATTCCCCTCCTAAGCCTGAGCGCCCCGGGATCAGAAAGATACTGATAACTGGAAATGAAAGAGGAAACCAACAACAAAAATGATTAAAGAACTTTAGGACGAATGGAGAAAGATTACAAGAATAAAATAGCTCTAGTTTCACTGTGATAACTAGGAAGGAATATGCATGATCACTATCTACAAGTGCTGTATCAGAAAGTTGTAAACACTAAGGAGGCAAAGAAATAATTTATAATACTGTGATGCCAAGGTGTATGTGGCTAAGGGTAATAGGATAGAATTACACTATGCAAAACATAATTTGAAAGCTCTGGAATATACTTCAGAAAAGTTAATTGTGCACAAACTGTTTTACATGCTCAGAATGTTAATCAACTGCATAGTTCCCCAGGTGATGCTCTATCTTTGCCTCCACCTCTACCCCCATCAACCAACACTCAAGGAGAAGCACTTCACTGAAGGCCAGATCTCCCACGGGAGATGCTGCCTTGGACTTTGGGCCTTGGGCCCAGGTTCTCCCTCCCCAAGGCACAGATGCATACTAATTGGCTTCTATTTCCCTAAGTCTCACAAATATTGATCTGGCTCAGGCCAGAGAAAATGGGACTGGAGATTGGAACCTAGAAGTTATGCTCTTCTAGCAATACAAATGTTCTACCCCAACCCCAACTGGGAGCCTCCGCAGGTGATCACTACTCCCTCCAGGTGTCCAAGTGCAATTGCCAATAACGTTGTAGATCATACAGTGGTCTCAAAGAGGATCCTAAGAGTATGTGAGGTCTTGAAGAAGATTAGAAACTCTGTATTTGTATCTCATTTTTACCTTTATATAAATTACATTTGTAATATATTAATATGGCTTCTAGTATATTAATAAAGCAGTCCATGCATATTATTTAAAAATAAACACATATACATAGATTGAGATCCTGTGTTTTAATACATTTTTTTTTTAAATCTATGCATTACTCGATAGGACGGAGACTCCTAGATGTGAGAGTCCTACCTACCACCAGAGGCCTCGGTAATATCAAATGAAATAAAATGTGTTTGTTTAAGCCCTTTGGAAACTTAAATTGATTATACAAATGTAAAAAGGGATCTTTATTAAAAAATTAAAAGGAAGAAAAGTGTAGGATCCCTTTCCTTAGAGAAAGATTCAGGAACATCTTCCTGAATGCAAACCACAGATTTGACCCTACTTGTGAGACAAATATTTAAACTTGGAAATGTACCCTTTCAAGCAACAACCCATACCTGGGAAATTGCACATAGAAGATTGTAGAGAAAAGCTATAGGAAAAAGGGACGTATTTTGAGATTAAGTAAAATGAGAACAAAGAAGAGTGAGTGCATAGTAATGCTATTGTAGGGGATAAGGCTGGTTGTTTTGATGGCAGGGAGTGAAGAAGTGGGAGAATCACTCTTATACTTGAGAGTATTTGTTATCAAAAGAATTCTCCAGTCATCTTTACACTCAACCAATAGGAGATTGTAAGCAACCCTACCACACCATTGCATATCCCAGCACCACAACTACACTTATTTATGTACTGCTTCCTAAATAGAAACTAGTTCCGTTCTCTTTACATCATCTTGGCTTCTCATTTTGTGATATAGGAATAATCTATCAAAGTGTTTATAAGCCTTAAAATAGGAAAACACAGGGGTGCCTGGGTGGCTCAGTAAGTTGAGCATCTGACTCTTCATTTTGGCTAGGGTCATGATGTTGGGGTGCTGGGAGCCACCCCCGCATCTTGGCTCCCTGCTCAGCAGGGAGTCTGCTTCTCTCCCTCTGCTTCTCCCTCATCTCATGCTCTCTTTTGCATGCGTGCATGTGCCCTCTCCCTCTAAAATAAATAAATAAATCTTTAAAAAAAATAGGAAAACACATAGATAAGAAACAGTGAAATAAGAAAAAGCTTTTGGCAAAATTTTCCAGTTTTCATTTATGTGTCGTAGAGTGTCAGGACTGAAAATGAACTAGTCTAAATTCTTCACCATTTGTGAGCAAAATATAACAACTGAATACTGTCTTATATCCATAGAGCAATATTAGACCATGCAAACCATATTTTGTTTTGGTGTTTCTAACACTCCCTGTGGCCCAATGTATCATAAGTAAGCTAAGACAAATATTTTTGAGTACATGCCGTTAATTGATTGAGGCCCTTACATTGCAAGAGATCATTGACATTTTAAGATTGACATGTTATTGGATAGCTAAATGTATATTGTGAAAACTTATCAACTAAATGCATACCAACTGAACAATTCTGTAGAACTTTGCATTTCTGTTGTCCTAATTACCAAATATGTTGACAGTGTTAGAGCACCAATGAACTAATATTTGTTTTGGTAAAAAAAAATAATAAAAATTAAAATAAAATTAAAAAAAGACAATCCTTGTGTAGGATTAAGCCAAATTCAAAAGTCTGTAGATTCAGTGAAGTAAGGACATGTGTGGGATTTTTTTCTAAATGAAATTTTTATTGATCTCTCTACTAGGAGCAGCTCTCCTGCCATACCCCTCTTCTTCTGAAAATGTATACCTGCTCAAAGTTCATCTCCATCCCCTTCTTGGTCAGTAGTGCCTCTTAGCTGTTGAGCAATTACTGTCCACAGTGGTGTTAACCATAGACAGTGACAGATGAGAGTGTCAGCAACTTGGTAGCCCCATCCCTTGATCTCACTTATTCCTAGCTGCAGCTTCCATCTCAAGGGACCTTTCAATGGACATCAATATAGCAGCCAAGTTCCCTGGTGCTGGGGCTGCCACAAGTAGAGGTGGATGGCACTGGGACTGGAATTGGGATTGTGTTTGGAGCCTCATCATTGGTTATGGCAGGAACCCTTCACTGAAGCAACAGCTCTTCTCCTTTGCCATTCTGGGGCTTTGCCCTCTTGGAGGCCAGGGAGCTCTTTGTGGTGTTGGTGTCCTTTTTCATCCTCTGCCATGTGAAAGAACCATCTCCATCTCCCATACATAGGTCTTTCTCCCATGACTCATCTGCCCTATTATGTTGCTTTTCCTATACTTCCTCAGGCAGCCTCAGTAGTTGACTCAGGGTTTGACAGAAGACACATACTATATTAATAAGATTTTTTAATGAAATTTTTATTGATGGAAAATATCATTCCAATAATTTTCAAGAGTGTTACATATAAACCATTTGCTAAGAAATTGCAGATTTATGCATAAATGTGTTTATCCCTTTCTCTTTCATGTTCCTATTGAGTAGTCACTTTATAGTATTATGCATGCAAAAAGCGATCACTCTAGAAGCATATGCTCACCTGAAAGTAACAACTCTGTTTTACTCTTAAGCAGTTGTGTTCATCTTCAGGAAGCGGAATTAATAGATGATGTCATTTTCCTATTGGCAATCGTGGCTTCCTTAATTCAAACTTGGGTGAATTAAGTTCACCCAATGGGTGTTGTCGGGGTTACTTAGAATATAATACATTTCTATAAAAGAGATTTCCATCACCTAATTATACTATGAGACTTTTTTTAAGTATTGCTTTTTTCTAGAATTCTGTTAAATTTTAGTAAAAAGGAAAACCTTGGAAAAAAATGTCCCTGGGATGCCTGGTGGCTCAACAGTTGAGCATCTGCCTTTGGCTCAGGCTGTGATCCCAGAGTCCCAAGACCAAGTACCACATTGGGCTCCCTGCATGGAGCCTGCTTTTCTCTCTGCCTGTGTCTCTGCCTCTCTCTGTGTCTCTTATTAAATAAATAAATAAATAAATAAATAAATAATAAAATCTTTTTAAAAAATTGTCCCTGACACTCTGTTTAGTACTTTTTAAAGATTAAAATTTTCAAATATGCTACTCTTTAAAATGGAGAGGACTCTTAATTAAAAAAAAAAAAATGAAGTAAAGCTTCCTTATTTAACTAAGTTATTGGTAATGCTCAGCTAATAAAAGGTATTTTAAAAGCTACTGAAAATTCAGAAGAGACCTATACAAATGGTAAGAAAAATTATAATGAGGGTTGAAAAACAATTTGAGAGAAGATAGATTCATCCTTAGATTACTCATTAATTTTGTAGAAAGGCAACCATATTAAATTTAGTTCAGGAGGCCACAGAATTACACATTCTTTACTCTTTTATGAGAATGAGATTAAGAACAAGAAAACAAGCTGGAATCAAAAAATCAGTCAAAAGCAAAGTGGGGTGACAATTAGGGGCAATGAGAATCAGCTTTATTCTTCCCATTTTACCTGGTAATTGTCAGGTTATTAATTTGATAGTGCTAATTAATATTACTTACTTAATGAGGCACTGCGAAATTCTGAGCCATTAAGGAAGATCCAAATATGTTTCTGTGTTTACTGAGGAAGCAAAGAAATAATTTTTAAAAATCAATAAAAGAGTTGGAACAAGAAAAAAAACACAACAAATAATATTTACTTAACTATTCATTGATTTTACTAATATTTTTTTTAAAGATTTTATTTATTTATTCATGAGAGACACACAGAGAGGCAGAAACACAGACGGGGGAGAAGCAGGCTTCATGTAGGGAGCCGGATATGGGACTTGATCCAGGGACTCCAGGATCATGCCCTGGGGTAAAGGCAGGTGCTAAACCACTAAGCCACCCAAGCATTCCAATTTTACTATTCATGAAGTACCTATTCTGTATCAGAAATTATAGGTAATAAGGTTACAGTGATAATAAGCAAGACTTAAAAATGCCCTTAGAGGGACGCCTGGGTGGCTCAGTGGTTGAACATCTGCCTTCAGCCCAGGGCCTGATCCTGGAGTCCTGGGATCAAGTCCAACATCGGACTCCCTGTGGTGAGCCTGCTTCTCCCTCTGCCTGCGTCTCTGCCTCTCTCTGTGTATCTCTCATGAATGAATGAATAAAATCTTAAAAAAAAAAATGCCCTTAGAGGTCATGGAACTTAAATTCAAACAATCAGAAAAATTACATTGCTCAGTACAATTCTCAACCACATATGTAAGCTGATCCCATGTTCTGTTATTGCCTTTTGTGTATTTTATAATTAGCAGCAAATACTTAGAACAAATCTATAATTTTATATAGGATGTGCAATGACACATTTTATATAATACAAATTTGTTACATAAAATAGTCATATTGTACTACCCTTTAAATACTTACAAATTGAGTCTTGAATGATTACTCAACAAATTATCCAAAGAATTTTGGAAAACAGAAAAGATAGATGAGAAAAAGAAAAACGAACAGTAAGAAAATAGAAGAAAAGAGTGAGCATCTGTTCTGGACTGGATGTTTGTATCCTCAAATTGATGTAGTGATCCCAATTCTCAATCTGATAATATTATGAGGTGGGACCTTTATGAGGTGATTAGGTCATGAGGGTGGAACTCTCCTGATTGGGATTGGTGTCCTTTTAAAAGAGACCTTGGAGAGCTCTCTTGATTCTTCTGTCCTATGAGGACACAGTGAGAAGATGGCCATCTATGAACTAGGAAGCAGGGTCTCATCAGATACCATATCTGCTGGTGCCTTGATCTTGAACTTCCAAGCCACTAAGACTGAGAAATAAATGTTCATTGTTTAAGGCACCCAGTCTGTTATCTTTTTTATAGCTGCTCAGCACCAGTGATAGAAGAAAAATACATATTGTGTGTTTAGAACCTACCACTCCTCCCCCACCTCCAGGTTTCTGAAGGATAGAGTATATATGCATAGATTGGATCTGCTCCAGTTGTAAACATGTACCAGTGTTATTAGTCTACACAAGTCACTGTAACTCCGATGCTTGGTTCTCTGCTGTAGAGGACATTAGAGAACATGACTCTGGAGCTGAAGGGCAACCTCTGGCTTCTCATCCTAAATATAGAACTTAGGTCCTACACCCTACGGGTGTCTTCTTTGAAGAGCACAACTTTGCTATGGAAACCATGCCTCAGGCAAAGCCGAAGGGGCCTCAGCAGTGGGATTGGAAACAGATGGCCCAAGGTATGGCAGCCCAAATGTGGAAGAGCAGGCAAGAAGTGCTTTCTGCACCTGAGTACAAGCAGTTGAAGAAAGGTTAAAGGAGGTTTGTGTCCTGCTACTGAAGAAGAGCCATTTGTACCACTCATAAAAAGTGACCTAATGAATGTCAGGATCTGATCCATCAGATTCATATTTTCTCTCCTTCCTCTTCACTTGGAGAAAGTGAGGATATGAAATAGGTCAAATTACTCTACTTCATAAGAAAATGAGGTGATGAGGGCATAAAAGAGAGAAGAAAGAAAGTACCAGGCACAGAAGATGTGGATAAATTATATTAGAGATTTAGGTAAGATGAGGTATTTTGAACAGCTTTTACATACTAACCTGTGTAGGTGAGTTATATATAATTATAGGTGAAGGCGTATTATATATCAATCATGTCATCAGTGTACTGTTATTCCCTCCAACCAATTCTTCACCCTCACTCAAGCTGAAATCATGCTATCAAAAATTAAAGATGGAAAACACCTGTGAGGTCATAGCCTGTCCCTTCTCTTGAGCAGTGTAAGGAAAACCAGTGTTTTCTTCAGTATTTTGTAAAAGTGATTTTCTATCTTCCCATGCTGGCGTGCACAGAGAGGTCTGCCCGAATGCACATGCCTTGCTGGTTGGTTTTGCACAGACAGGTTTTAAACACACTGGGGGAAAGCAGCTCTTGCTAAATGTTTTATAACGTGTCAGGAAACCTTTATCGAACATTTAATCCAAAACCTGGCTTTGAACCAGGGAGGCATACAATTCCGTAATTAATTTTTTTTTACCTTCTTTTGCTAATCGCTGATAAAAAGCTTAATTCTATTAACAACTCGACTTGACAAATTGCACCGCTCAACGGAAGCGTTTAGAAATTAATTATGCATTTTATTGCATTAGATTGGATAAACAGGGAAGCACCAGCAAGAAAAAGGAAAACCAGGACAGAACAAAAATGGTCACAATATAAACAATCCATTGGTGTCTGACCCTTTCCATTGTGACTCAGTGTGTTACTTAAAAAATAAATAAAATAAACACACAATCTTCTCGGATGACACCTTCTATTTAAGTATGGCTTCTCCTCTAGGCCATGTTAGTAATACAAATTTCTTCTACTTTTTCCTGAAAGCATACATTTTCCTCCCTACAGCCCAAGCTGATTTGGATTCCTAAAGGAACTTCTCATCTAATTGTCATGGAAGCTCAAGTTTTCCCCTTTCTTAGATCCTTCAGCTTCTAGTCTTAGGAATCTCAGAGCATGGCCTTCAGGGATTTAACTAAGTAAGAGTAGCAGATTGTAACAGTAGGTGTAATATTGTAGCATCAAAGTATTAAAAAACTAGGAGAAAGATTAAGTGAGTGGGCTTCCAAACACTTCTCTAGTTAAAGTTAAGTGCTCAAGCAGTCAAAAGACCAAATGCAATTTTTATGGCTCTCTTTGTCTATAAATATACATGTTTCAAGGTGGCTTTTGAAAGAGACTTCTGGCAGGTAATCAAATTGTGCTAGCATGTGGACTTCTACACTGTGCCTGCTCTAACCAAAGACTTTTACCCAGTAGCAAACTTGTCAATAAATTCATGTTTAAAGCATCATACTCTTTCGCATCTCTCTGGCCAATCTTACTTTTCTTAATTTACATGCTAAGATATAATGAGGCTTTGAGATTTTTCTTCTAAAATCTGATGCACTCAACTATTCATTTCTTTCATTTCAGTTTCATAATTGTTATGTCAGTACATAAGCATGTTATTGAAATGAATATCACCATTAGTAATGGTGGGAAGATCAGGAGAAGAGGGTCTTGTCTATAAAAATCTGGAATTGTTCCTTAAAATGAGATGGAAATGGAGATAAAATGTAATATCACACAGAGCGCCGGAGAAAGGTGCTTCTTTTCTAATGTACAGCTTCAGTAATTGGTAAAGAGCCCCCTCCAATCTGAAGAAAGATGAGAGTAAATTTCTTATCAAAAATCCTCTCCAAGAAAACAGAAGAGAGATTGAGAGAGATTGGCCAATATCCAATGCCAAAGCGAAATATTCTTGGCAAATCTGTAAGTTTTTAACCGGGGAGATTTGTGGGAAAATACAATGTGGGGCAATTTAGGGGTTTTGGGAAATTTCTTGGGAAACAGTTTCAATCATTAGATCTTTTTTCCAAAGAGTTTTAAAATAAATTCAACTACTACACAGATCATAGTAAGAGTTTCATATAAAGCCACGTGCTAGCTTTTCTCCTAGTCCTGGTGAAGTCAGTGGCACTTGCTTCAGGTTTGAGTCTCAGCAGTATCTGTCTCAACATTGTTGAGAGGAGAAAGTGTTAACAGAGGAACTGGTTTTGTTTATTCATGAGAGACAGAAATGGAGTAAACCAGGCTAACAGTCATATTTATCATGGCATGTTGGGCCCCCCTTTTAATCTCTCTCTAGTGTATATAGTCTCTACCCTTCTCATTCTTGGTCTGCCCACATCATGCCATTGTCTTTTTCTGAAACACAAGTAGGCAGTGGTGAGTGAAATCTGTATGAATCTATTTGTTGCATGAATGAATATAACAACTGTCAAATCCAAATCTAATTTTTGGACAGACTGCTGGTTATAAAGTGGATAAAGTGGAAACTTTGATCACCAACAGATAATTTTTTACCTTGTTCTCTGTGTGGGAGGGCAAAGGAGTTTCGGATACTATGAGATATAGCATGGTCTCCATCCTTAGAGAATATTCCATGTATAGACAGGGCATGTTAACAGAGAAACCACCCTATAGGCTATCATATTAAATGTCCCCTGTGAAGGATGTGTACAGTCAGTGCTGCCAGACTTTAGAGGATTTTGGCCCATCGTGGAACTCTAGGGGAAGGCGGTAATGGGAAGAAGCACATGGTGTTTAAATTGGTAAGAACTTGATTTTAAAGTGTGTATGCACTTATAAAATGTTATGATGATTGGAGGATGAGAATGATCTTGCTGGGCCCTTTTGAGAAAGAAAAGTTATTACTGTGACCCTTACAGCAACTTGAACCCTCCCCACTCCATTCTAGTTTCTTGACATCGCCCTCTGCTCTTAAATTTCAAACTGTTTGTTTTATCTATTTATTTTCTTTTTCCACTTTAAAATTTAATGTTCACTGAAGCACAACAGCTGCTAATGTCCAATGTACAGCAACAAATGAAAAATTTCCATACTTCTAAAAGGAATCCACATAGGTCTTCCTGCAGACTAGCTTCAGCTATATGAACAACAAAGAAAAATCGTAAAGTTTATTACATTTAATGTTATCTAGTGCTCTCTCTTTCCCTTGCCTCTGCAGTCTTATTTTGCGCTGCTGTGAACTGTTATCTGCAAAGATAGGTGAAAGATAAAAGACAAATAATAATAATAAAAACATATATGTATTACGTATATGCAATGTTCTAGAAAAATGTGTTTCTCCAGAGAGTTTAGCTGATGTTTACAACCACTACAGAAACTCTTTGTTCAGAGATTGGATCTTGCTAATGGAAAATACAACGTCCCGTTTTCTGTCTTTCCATGGATGGCATCTGATTACTGAAAATCATGTTATATGGCTGGTCAGTATGTACAGATGGTGAAGGGCGTTTTATTTCTCTATTTATTCAATTTGCAAAATGTATCCATTTTTTTAAGATTCCTTTGCAGTAGTAATATATCAAGAAGATCCCTAACTCTCTCTTCAGGAAGAAAGAAGAGGGGAAGGGGAAGGCCATTTGCTGAGCTCCATAGCTCTGATAATTCTCCAAATATGGAATAGTTCTGAGACAACAGGCTTAGCTGAAGATCGTATTGACCACAAAGCTCTAGAAAGGGATAGACTTATTCAAAATTTAGCGGATTATTTCCCCCATTGGCTAGGGCACTGTAGACCAAAGAGCCCTCATCTTTGATCAAGACTTAACGTCTCCAACTCCCTGGAGTCATCTCCTAATTCTTAATGATGGATGTTATGGAATCGGCCTTCTTAGAAGCTGTTACAAATCAGAAAGAAGTCCCTTAAGGTTACCTTTATGGTGACATTTGTGAAGGCAAGTAGACATTTATTGCTGCAAAGTTTTCCTTGAATTATTCACATTCATGATGCTAGAATATTTTCTTTTCAGTGAAAAATCCAAGGTGTGTATCACAAATATTTAGCTACTTAGAGTCTCAGGGAATCATGATTACAAGTATCTCTAGAGATTTTTCAAATGAACCAAACACCTACTACCCCTAGAGTGTGCCCTCTGGTTTCCCCCACAAATTATTGAGGGAAGCAGTATGGGAAAACAACAATGGTGTTGAAATCCTCCAATTACTCCAAAGGCTGAATAAGAGTCTTCATCTTGCAGGTCGCAAGTTACCTAGCCACATCCCTTATGGCTAACTTTTAAATGGATGACTTGCAAAGTCTCATTTTGTCTCTGTTGATTTCATCAGGATTTCTTCTTGGTGTGAGACTACCGGGTTCTTGCTCTGGCACATGCAAATTGTCCCCACTGGAGGCAGAGCATGCTGTGCATTGTCCTAACCTCTAAGTGTGTACTCTTGGTGTGGCCCTTACATCTGCCTCTTTGTGCTTATATACTGGGTGTACATTTGTAGACACTTGGCACAGGATTAGCTCTGTATAGAGAGGGTCCCTAAACCCCCCCCCACCAGTTTAAGAACAACGAATGTTAATGTTGTTCCTAGCCAGCAGGGAGAGGAGCAGGACACTCCTAACAAGAGCTGACACGTGGAGAAATACTGGCTTTTTGTCTCTCTTGTATGTTAAACAATTCATGAGATTTGGAGTTGAGTGAGACATTTAATAAACATTGGCCGCTTGGGCTGCCTACAGCTGGTGATTTGTCACTATTGGTCAAATGTATGAGAAGCAGAATGAGTTTTTCAGCTCTGAGGACTTAAGGTTTAACAAATAGTGCTCTTTACCATTCATTTAAATTTGAAGGCACAACATGATTCAAGTGATAAGCACTGAGTTTTGGTCTATCTAAAAAAGTAAGGCTTCCATAAGATGAAATTACGGTATTTGCAAATCAAAATCTTTCATGGAATCTTAGCACTGGAATTGTTTTTGGATGTCATTCAACACAAGCTCCTATCCCATTATAGAAATCCCTCCTGAGGAATGTCAGTTGTCTATTCTTGGTGAAATACTTTGCTTGGCCTTGTTCAGTTTCTTTAAAGGAGCTGCCCTCTACAGTCTTGATATGAAAGAAGTGACCTGCCAGACTTGAACTATCTTACCTCACCTGCCTATATATGTATTGGTGACCTCTCTTTTGCTAATGAATTCATCTGCTTTCAGTGTGATTAACCTTATGGGTAAAGCACCCGCTGGGTGGTCTTGGCCCCCATGACCGACTTCTGTTAGAAAAGTTTTCTTGATATTACGGTGCTCGCTGCTTCTTTCCCATCTCTACCTTTTATACTAACCATGCCGTTTGCAAAATATTAAAGCTAAGTTTTGTAGCTGAATTAGTAATGTTAGATTCCCGAGTTTATGAAATTCTAATGAGGATTTCATCAGAAAAAACCATAAGTCAAATAGAGGCTCAAATCAGGTGTTTCTACCTTAAATTAACAATAATTTGCTCCAGCAGAATATTATTGCAACTGATCTGTGTAAATGGCAGGGATATGTCTTACAAAAACAAACTGTTGCTTGGCGCCTCATGTTTTTGCAAAGAGGCAGCATGTCTTAGCATATAGGGGTCTGAACACGGAGCAACAAGATGACGTTGGGCATCTGAATAGCTAATCTGTTCATTGAAGGAATCTCACATAAACAGTGATCCAATTACCCCTTCTCTGCTTGCATATTTTGTTCTACCTCTAAGAAGGAGGTGGGCACATGGACAGCAGTAGGTTCCTTTTCCTTTTCTTTCCTTTTATAGCTTTCTTTTTTTTCTTTTTTCCCATCACAATTTTGAACATCTGAAGGGGGAGGTAGGAAATAGGTGCTCCATTGTGGGTAATAATTTATGTTTAATTTCTATACAGATATGATTCTTTCTTGGATTTTTTTTTTATAAGGATGAATTGAAAAATGAATGGATGGAGTGCCTGAGTGGCTCAGTTGGTTAAGAGTGTGCCTTCAGCCCAGGTTTTGATCTCGAGGTCATGGGATCGAGCCTCTTATTGGGCTCCCTGCTCAACAGGGAGTCTGCTTTCCCAATGCAGCAGACCCCCCTCCAGTTCTGCTTGCGCTGTCTCCCAAATAAATAAATAAAATCTTAAAAAATGAAAAATTAGTGGAAATTAGGGTGAAGGAAACAGTTCTCTAAAAATGGAACTGTAGGGCGATGCGTGGGTGGCTCAGCGGTTGGGCATCTGCCTTTGGCCCAGGGCATAATCCTGGAGTGCCAGGATACAGTCCCACATTGGGCTCCTTGCATGGAGACCTGCTTCTTTCTCTGCCTATGTCTCTGCCTCTCTGTGTGTCTCTCATGAATAAATAAATAAAATCTTTAAATAAAAAAAAAATAAAAATTGAAATTAAAATGGAAGTGTAAGGCCACCTGGGTGGTTTGGTGGGTTAAGCGTCCAACTCTTGATTTCTGCTCAGGTCATGATCTCAGGGTTGTGAGATTGAGCCCCCTCTCAGGCTCTGTACTGGGTGTAGAGCCTACCTAGAATTCTCTCTCCTTCTCCCTCTACCTCTCCCCTTTGCCCCCCTCACACACTCTTTCTCTAAAATTAAATTAATTAAAAAATAAAATAATACAAAGAGAAGTGTTATTAAATTCAGAGTCAATGGTAGTGAGCATTTCTTTAGATGAGATAGTCAGTTCCTGAAATTCCTGGTATTGTGGATTTGACATTGTGTCTCAGGCAGCAAAGAAGGTATCCTGTCACTTGAACCAAGTATTCATAGGGAAAATAACAATACCATCTTTAAACTAAAATTGTGAAGGAAATGCAGTTTGAGTATTACTGTCAAGCACTCTGTTACTCATTTTACTGAATCTGAGTCTGTTTAGCCTAGATCATCATTCTGGGACAATAAAAGGCAGAGGATTCAGAAGATCTGGGTTTTTCTGTGGCACTGCTATCAAATAACTGAATGATCCAGAGCAAGGCAGTTATTTCTCTGGATCTTGAAGGCTCCTTATTTATAAAATGGGGTACATGATGTTTATTTTAGGGCTCATGGGAGGTTTAAATGAGATAGTACACTCAGAAACACTTTGTAAATTATAAATGACCATTTTAGTAGCCTGGTTATTGACAATATGATATTATCATTGGTGAAACTATAAAAATAATAATAACAATAAATTTGTGTTACAGAGTACTACTGGCTTGTGACTTTGGCTAAGTATTATCTAAAGGGGCTTACTTGAGCAGTATTTTTTGGGACTTTCCTGGGTATACAGTTCCCAAAAGACTAGATATTAAAAGATCTTCCCTAGTTTCCAGAAGCATCTGAGAACTACTGGCTCTCAGGATAAGGCAGGCAAATTTGTCAGGGCACCAAAGCAAAAAGAGTATCAGATAAAGTGACTAGATGACTTACTAATCCTGAAATCAGGGGATATTATTTTGGACACACCTTAGATCAACACATACCCTGAGTCTTACAACCTCAAAAGTGTTACTAAACTTTAGTGCATTTTAAAGATTCTTCTGATGGGATTTTTATCAGCCTGAAGAACAAATTCTAGTTTTTCATACATAAGGCCATATAGACATGCGGATGTACTCATGTCTACATATACTCACAAGCATCTTTGGCCTGGTGTCCTGCTCAAGAAAACTCAATGAAGCATGAGCAGGGTAGGGTAGAGAGTTCAAGGCCAAGAGGATTCAAAGGAGCTGATATGAAAATGTGGCAGCTTGGCCATTTCATAGAAGAGAGACTTGTTTCCTTTGCCTGGCTTTTTGTCAAGTCAAGGTAACGTTTGCAGAATGGAGGATATGGACTAAATGGTTTATTTTGCCCTATAGGTCTTGTCCAAACATCACAGTTGCTTGGAATAGCCCTTCTCTCTTTCTAGGTATCAAGATCCCAATCATCTTTCCAGGCTCCAGAGCTAAAATCCCATTTCCTTTCTGGAGTCATTTCTAACTCACCCCAGCAGGCAGGCCTACCTACTTGCTCCTATGTAATTAGTTTCCTTCTAATATTTGAACTTCTAGAGATAGGATCCCCATCTGCTTCATCATTGTATCTCCAAAACCAAGCACATTACCTGGCACAGAATTTGGTAACTGTCAATAAAAAAAGAATATTTCCTTGAGAATATGTCTTCAAGGTCACCCACCTTTTTGTTACTCTTGTGATTTTTCTACTATAGTATGTGGACACAAAGCCACCATGCTCCATAGTTCTCTAGGTGCAAATAGACTCATTATCATTTGAGGGAAGTGATAAGTAATTGCAAAAACTCTCTCAGATGGGTCAATTTGGCCTGGCAAAGATTCCTATTGGTTGGTTTAGGTTTAATTACATATTTTACCTGTACTTTAAGAAGTCACAGACCAGATATAGACCTCAGTTGCTAAAAGTCTCTGATCTTTAGATTATATGCTTGACTCAAGGCCACAATTTAGATTGATATTCCCTCCTTTCTGCCCACAGAAACTCTTCTGCCTTGAGTGTGCCCATAAACTTACCCTAGTCCTAAAACTTCTTCCTTTCCAAAACATTATTATATACATTGCTCCCATAATTTCCCCAAAAATGTCTCCAGGTATCTCCATAATTTTACTTTTCTATGTCATATTTATGGGATTTTTATTCTTCTCAAATCAGCAAAATATATCTTGACATGTTAACTTTCTTAAATACTTATCCAACTTGTGTATTAGGGCCTTAGAGGATAACATTGATACCGTATAATGATTTGTTTTATTTATAAACTAAGAAACTGTGTGACAGATACATACCAAAAACATCTACAACAAACAGCCTTTGTGTGATAGAACAAGGTAATGAGTTTCCTATCACTGATTATGAACAAACAGAAGCCAGCATAATGCAGAGGCAGGAAAATTAAAGGAACAACTTAAATATTAGATAATCGTCACTCCCAAACTTGTAATTCTTTCAACTTTCACATCGCTTTATTGAGATTGGAGTTCCATGACCTCACTTCTATGTCTTACTAAAAATGGTATATAAACCCTGCATGAATTGTTTATACCACACATTCTGTATAATTTTACCAGCTTGCTTCCTAAATACATATCCATTTTCTGACCATGTATTCATTAGTGAGAAGATGACCACAGTCACTAAAAAGAAAAATGAGGATAAGAAGGCTAATGTTAGGCTTACTGATTTCAGATGTTCTAAAATGAACATCACCCCCGCCCATCCCCATTCCACCTCTCCTCTGCCCTATCATCACTATTACCAGGACATTTGCAAAGTAGGAACAAATCTGTCCTGTTACTGTTTTGGAGTTTCTAGGGCTGCCCTCCCATTCTTTATTTCAAATGTTCTCTTCCTGACTCTCCCTTCCCCCACCCTGATATATGCATTGCTTTGGATGTGACATAGGGGGACCACATCCCCTCCCCTCTCCTGCCCTGAGGTGCTAGAGGAGCTCAGAGAATAATGTGCAGTAGGGTTGTTTATCACCATGCTGAAAAATGGAAGGATGGCATCGCTACAGGAGCAGATGGCACTGCATGCTTGGCATAATTTTCTCAGACAAACTAGGACTAGGGCTGCAAATACTGGCATTTGCCTGCTATAGTCATTCATATCAAAACATAACAATGAAAATAAGGTACTTTTGCAGAAAAGGTATAGAGATTTATTTTTTTCAGAGATTTAAAATCACATGTGTTTGTCACAGACTCCTTTGTGTGCATATATATTTGTACACCTAACATCTTTTTATCATGTGAAATTTTATATATGATGTTTTTAGGGTTTATTTTGTATTTATCTTTCTATGTATTCCCCTAAATGTACTTAGGCAGTGATATATCAGAAAATTGAATTTAAGCTTGTAGAATGTGTTTGGAACGTAGAAATAAAAATGGTAGTAGAAAGAATAAGAATGTGCTTTAATTCTGGAAACTAGCAAATGTCTAAAAGAAAAATTTGATGTGTGAAGGAATCGTTAGTTTTTGTTTTAGAAAACTCAAATTAAAGTTCTACTACTTATTAAATGAGTGATTTTAAGCAAATCAAACCTATTGGCATACAATTTCTCTCATTGGCAAAGTGAAGAGTTCGGACTGGATGATTGCTAAGATTTCTTCTAATTTTCTTTGATTTTGTATTTCTGTGAGGACTAATGAAATGGTAATGCAGACCACCTACCTTTTGGTCCCTGTGTGTGTGTGTGCGTGTGTGTGTGTGTGTGTGTGTGTGTTTTCTCTTTTTCCTCCCTTCCTCCTCCAACTTTTTCTCCTTAACAACCCTGGAGTGAAATAATGCATTACATTTCTGAAGTATATTCCACCTTTTTTCCCCCTTTCTTTCTTCTCTCTTCTTTTAGAATCAATACTTCCCTGTCTCAATTTTCATTTCATTTGAGAAACCAAGAAACTCCCAAGAAAATGGCTATAGTCTCCCATGTATTTGAATTAACAAATATATGTATTCATCCATTCAGCAAATTCAATTGTAGGCAGATGTTAGTCTACAGAGATACAGTGACGGTTAAGATTTGTTCCCTGCCTTATAGGAATTGACCATCCAGCAGAAGGCATACTGCCTACATATATATGTAGCATGATGTAGTAAGTGCTAAAGTAAGACACAAGGGACAGAACTGATTTTGTTAAGATATGAGGAAAATGTCACAAAAGAGGTTAAAACATTGGGTTTTAGAGGAATTCGTATGATAAAGAAAGAAAAAAAACACTCTATGAAGAGGGAACTGTATATACTAGAAATAATGGTCTGATATATTTGGACAAAAGTGAGAAGTTTTATACATCTTGAATATAGGATATAGATGAAAAAGGTAGGAATTAAAGGCTAAGAAGAAAATATGGGCCATTTTGAAGGGCTTTGTTTTCTTAAGACATTAGGATTTTACCTTTTAAGGAGAAAAGAGAACAGCAGAGATTTGGGTTTTTGTTTTGTTTTGTTTTGTTTTATTGAAGGAATATTGACATACAATATTGCATTAGTTTCAGGTGTAAAACAAGCGATTCAATATGTATATTGCAAAATGGTCATCACAATAAGTCTAGTTATCTATCATCTGTCACCATACAAAGTTGTTAGAGTAATTGTTGACTCTATTCCCTATGCTATACATTGCATCCCATGTCTTATTTATTTTATAGCTAGAAGATTGTGCCTCTTAATCCCCTTCATTTATTTTGTCTATTCCCTCAACCCCCCTCTCTGGTAACCATCCCTTTGTTCTCTGTATCTGTGAATCTGTTTCTGTTTTGTTTTGTTTGTTTCTTTTAGATTTCACAGATAAGTATTTTCTTTGTCTGACTTATTTCACATAGTGTGATATCCTCTAGGTCCATCCATGTTGTCACAAATGACAAGATCCTACTCTTTTTATATATATATATATATATATATATATATATATATATATGAATATATCAATATATATATATATATGAATATATGCACACACATATATATATACCACATTTTCTTTACCTGTTCTTCTATCAATATCATACCTTGGCTGTTGTAAATAATGCCAGAATGAACATAGGGACTTTTCAAATTAGTATTTTCATTTTCTTTGGATAAATACCTAGAAGAGGAACTGCTGGATCATATTATAGTTCTATTTTTCATTTTTTGAGGTACCTCCATACTGTTTTCCATAATGGCTTCACCAATTTACATTCCCATCAGTAGTACACAAGGATCTCTACATCCTTCCAAGGAAAGGATCTCTACATCCTTCCAAACATTTGTTATTTCTTGTTTGTTTCTTTGTTTCTATTTTTTATTATAGCCATTCTGACAGGTGTTAGGTGATAGTTCATTGTGGTTTTGATTTGCATTTCACCAATAATTAGTGATGTTGAGCATCTTTTAATGAGTCTCTTGCCCATTTGTATGACTTCTGCCCCATTTTTAAAATATTTTATTTATTTATTTGAGAGAGCACATGCACAAGTGAGGAGGAGGGACAGAGGGAGAAGCAGACTCCCTCCCAAATGGGGTGCCCAACGGTTGGGGGTCACTCAATCCCAGGACCCCAGGATTATAACCTGTGCCAGATGTAGTTGCTTAACTGACTGAGGCACCCAGGCACCCTGTCTTCTGCTCATTTTTAATTAGGTTATTTGTAGCTCTTTTGGTGTTGAGTTGTATAAAAATTCTTTATATGTTTTAGATATTAAACCCTTATCAGATATATCATTTGCAAATCTTTTCCCATTTGGTGGGTTATCTTTTTGTTTTGTTGATGGTTTCCTTCACTGTGGAAATGCTTTTTTATTTTAGTGTAGTCTCAATGGTTTGATTTTGCTTTTGTTTCTCTTGCCCCAGGGCAGCTGTTTTTAGTTGGTGCGGCTAAGTAAATCTTACTGAAGCAAACAGGAAAAGGATAGCAAAAAACCAGACACTCAAAGATTAGTAGGAAGAAGACTATTCTAGGCACACAGATGGATTCTTGTTTTCGAATTTTAATAGATTAAAATGAAGGGAACAGAGAATGTTTAGAAGAGAAGATAACGACACGTTAGGTATGAGAACATGGATTGCCTGGCAGGGAGTTAGAAATATATCTGGCTACATGATAAGAGATTAGATCAATGGAAATGAATTGGGGAATAAACAAAGAGGAAATTTGAAGTTAAATGATTGTGGTTGAGAAAGAGGTAAAATAGCAAATTCCAAAGAAGAACCTAACTGATACAATTGCCAGAGAAGTTGAGAGATAGATAATACTCAGGGTAGCATAGGACTCCAGTGAGAACAGAGTATTTCCTCTGTGATAGGGATTAAGTCAAGGTCACTAAACCCAGAAGTGTTTAGTAGGAGAGGAAATTGAGGAAGATCTTAACTAGAGGACTTTATTTTTAATGTATTTGGGATGTGGACTTTAAAGCAGAGTAGTAAGAGTTAAGGCCATCTACCATAGTGAGTTCACAAGAGAAAGTATTGAGGACAAATAAAAGATTTGCCAAGCAACATAGAACGTTCTGCTGAAATCAGACTACCCTATTCTGTTCCTTCTGCTACTCATCAGATTTATAGTACAGAAATACAAATTTCATAATCGTAAGTCTTCAGACATTTATAATAGATTAAGTATAGTCTTCAAATAAAAAAGTACTTGTCATAAATTTCATTTCCATTTACTCCTCCATATCTTCTTATTACATCACTATACATATTTGGTTTGGTAGCAGCAAATGGTCTATGAAATAAATAAGTCATGACTGCACAGACACAGTATCCTTTCCTAATCCTGATTCTTCCCAAATTGTATGGATACAGAGAGAAAACTTTGTCTGGAAGCATAAGAGTTCTTGAACCTTCACTGTTCCAGGGTAGTTAGTTCAAAGTTAAAAAATGCATTGAGTAGTTAAGACTTTGAAAACTTAGAAATTTCAAAACAGTTCAGATTTTAGGTCTCTTATAGATATTCAAATTCTGTTTTGACCTAGGCATTGACAATTTGCTAACATATGGGAGATGAAAAATGAAAAAATAGAATAATCTATTTCCTTGCTATGCTAAAGAGCTAGAGTGTGCTGGTCTTATGGCCATTGCTTCTTGGATCTAGTCCTCATACTCTCACACTGTTCTGTTTCTTTGTAGCAGGAGTCTGACCTCCAAGGCTACCCTGTTAAGCTCACCTTCTTCCTGGGCTCAGGCAGTGGGAGGCATGGTGAGAAACTGGACAGCAGGAAAAAGTGAGCAACTAGAGTATCTGTCTTTTCCAATTGGTGTCTTGTACAGACTACTGAGGTTTTTTTGTGACTCCAAATCCCCAGGACAGATCTGCATACTTCCAGTTTTTGCTTCTGTGTTCAAGCAATACCATTGCCTCTGTTTAGTATAGGGAAGGAGTAGCTTTCTGCTGCTGCTAATCACTTTTTGCTCTCAGTGTCCCCTGGATGGTTTCCCATCCTCTTCTATCATCTATTTATCAAGTTCCTATAGTAATTTCCTTTTAAAGACTCATGGAAGATTGTATTTTTTGCTTATACCTTGACTAACACAGCAAAATTAGGAACTTACTTCAGGGTAAGAGATTCTGATATTTTAATTCACAATGGAATAGAATTCAATAACTATTTGAAGGTTTTTTCCTAACTATAATACAGAACAGAGCAAAGTGCTGGAAATATTCCTTAGTAGCCAAATCTTAATAGATTTTTTTCACGTTAAAATTCAAGTTAGATAGGTTGAACATGTTTGGGCTGCAAAGATTAGTACACAAGGAAAGCATATTAAAAAGTAGAACCAAAGCAGAAAAAGAAAAAGTAGTTGGAAAACATTATTGAAATAATAATGGGGCAGCATAGAGAAAAAAAAAGTCCAAAAGGCAGAAGGAAAAGTGGGGAACCAGAGGATCTGGAGAAGAAAAAAGACAGTCTTTTACGGAAGAAAAGAGATGAAGCTGACACAGAACATGCCCACAATGATGCTGTCCCACTTCTTCTGGATCACTGGGCCTGCCTGGAGTATCTAAGAAGCTTTTTTAATTTCAGTACATGACCATCCCTTTCCTTCCCCTACCATCAACCTGCTAATGCTTTTCTAATAATTACCATTTTTGAAACTATTTTGGCTGTTAAAAATGTTTCTTTTTAATAAGCTGATTAAAAGAGGCTGCTTATTAGCATAAGCTCTTTGCTGTTCAGCCCTCTTCCTAATTAAAAGCACTCATCTGTGGAGACCTCGATTTTTCCTTTTCTCTGTGATGAGTTTTTGGATATTTTTCCTTGGAAATTTGTTTTATTTTACTTTTCTTTCTTTTTGTAGTCTTCCACTCCTATGTTCCACAGAGATAGAAGCTACTGAGTAAAAATAGCACAGGGGAGGTGGTGTGCAGTCTAAATATCTAAGAGAGGGCTGGAAGAAGCAGCTAATATAGTTAAGTTGGATCTAAGGAAAAAGTCCGACTTTTATGGTGGTTGTGTAGTTGTGTCAAATTTCTAGGACCATGAGTTGCCAAAAGTCATATGTAAAGCTGAAGGGTGATGAATCCAAATCTATTGTTCCTTGCAAAGGATTATATCCACAATATCAGTAAATATGCCCTTGAAAATATTCCTTTTCTCACAGTGATAGTGTTGAGAGCACGTATTTGAAAGCTTCCTCAGGGTGACCCTAGAACATAGGGATATGCAATGGATGACAGTCATTGGTTATAGATGCACCCACCCCTCAGAAATGGTCCTTAAATATGTGATTAGGGAACTTGGGAAATGATTGGACCCCAAATGATGAGATTAGCATCATAATTTTACATATTTTTATGAGCAGAAGCTTTTAATATAAAGAAAAGTATACATTTAGAAATTGTCGGCATAAAGAATAAATTAACAGAGTGCTCTGTAAGAAACCTGGAACAAAGGGAGTGAAAGAGAAAAATGTGTATGTCTCAAGTTGTTGAAGGAAGAGGAATTTCTATACAGATACATGAGATTTTTTGTTCACTTTGCATAGCATATTATTTAATGTTTAGCATTGTTTGCTTTTGGGCCCTCTTGAGAATCTGATGAAACTGTTGCTTTCTCACCCCTGAAAAACAAACATTTGCATATAAATACAGTTTTATTTTTTTTTGCAATATCTTGAGTTTCACAGATGCCTTAAGCCCAAGAATCCATAGATATGAGTTAAAAATACTTGATGCAAAAAAAAAAAAAAAAAAAAAAAAAAACTTGATGCAACTTCTGTAATTGGTGCTGCTAGCTATATAGATCATTTTTCATTTTGGCTTTACTATAATCTCATCCTCATCAAGTGAACTTCTAATTTCAACTTTTTTCCTAGTGTTTTCTGTAGCAGAGAGATTGTGCCAACTAGATCTAGTATAAATGTTTTGCATAAATTGGCAGACATATTCATCAATGAAAATTAATAATATAGCATTTTATATTCACATATATACTTTTTGAATCTTGCTACTGTGGATTGCCTTTCTGAGTCTTTTAACTCTAAGCTGTGTGGCAAGGTTTTCCTTTGATACTCAAAAAACAACAGATCCAGGTTCAGTGATGTGATTTTCTTAATAAAATCTTAAGGAAGACCTTATGGACTTTTATGGGTTTTATGGAAGCTCCAAGGGACCTGACCTCCACATATCTTATAAATAGCATTTATGAGAAGTATTATGTCCAATCAAGCATTCATATTATGAATATTTTCTTTGTAAAAGGAAGATTAAAGGATATTTGTTTTTGTAAAGCTTCTTGACTTATTCTCAGAACCACACTTCCTTATAACATCCATTAATTATGCAATTTGGGGAAATTTTCTATATTATGAAGATTTTGTAAATCTATGAAGAAATAATCCCATCAAGTTATTTTATGGATATGAGCAAACTGATTATACTTTATATATATATATATATATATATATATATATATATACACACAGACATTTTATATATATATACACACACACACACATATACACATATACACGCACACACACACATTACTGTATGTAGAAAGCTACATGAAGAAGGAAAAGATCCTAGAATAGCCAGTACACTATTGAAGGAGAAGAGCAGATTTGGAGAACTGACACAACTCAACTTGAAGACTTACTATAAAGCTACAGTAATCAAGACAAAGTGATATTGGCAAAAGAACAGACAAATATACCAATGGAAAAAACTGGTAACAGGCCCACATAAATAAAGTCATCTAATCTTTGACTGAGGAACAAAGACAATACAATAGAGCAAAAGTAGTCCTTTCAGCCAAAGATCCTGGAGCAACTGTATATCCACATGCAAGAAAATGAATCTATATATATAGGCTTTACATGCCTCACAAAAATTAACTCAAGATAAATTGTGGATCTAAGTGTAAAATGCAAACTATAAAACTCCTAGAAGAAAACATAGAAGAAAACCTAGAAGAAAACCTAGATGGACTTGGGTATGGTGATGCCTTTTTACACTAAAGACATAGTTCATGAAAAAAAAAATTGAAAATTAAAAACTTAGGGGCACCCAGGTGGCTCAACCAGTTAAGCTCTCTCTCTCTCTCTCTCTCTTTCTCAAGTAAATAAATAAATAAAATCTTTTTTAAAAAATGAAAAACTTTGGGGCACCTGGGTAGCACAGTTGGGTGAGCCTCCAATTCTTGGATTTGACTCGGGTCGTGATCTTGGTGTTGTGAGATCAACCTCACTTTGGGCTCCATGGTCAGCACTGAGTCTGCTTTAAAAAAAGACTTTTTCTCTCTTTCTGCCCCTCTATCCTCTCTCTAATGAATAAATAAATCTTTAAAAAATAGTTAAGATTAAAAAAAAGTTAAATACTTCTGCTCTGCTAAACACAATGCCAAGATACTTAGAGCATAAGCCACAGACTGAGGAAAATATTTGCAAAAGACACTTCAGATAAGGGACTTCTATCCTTATATACCAAAAACTCTAAGAACTCAACAATAATAAAACAGCCCAATTAAAAGATGGCCCAAAGATCTTAACATGAACGTCACCAAAGAAGATATACAGATAGCACATAAGCATGTAGAAGCTGCTCCACATAAAATGTCATCAGAGAAATGCAAATTAAAACAATGAGATACCGCTATACCTCAACTAGAATGACCAAAGTCCAGAAGATGGACAACACCAAATGCTGCTGAGGATGTGAAGGAACATTTTTATATGTTGCTGGTGGGAATGCAAAATGCTACACCCATTTTGGAAAACAGTTTGGCACTTTCTTATAAAAATAAACATCAAATCCAGCTATTGCACTCCTTGATATTTACTAAAGGGAGCTGAAAACTCATGCCCGCACAAAAACCTTACAGAGATTTTTATAACGCCTTTCTTCATAACTGTCAAAACCTGGAAACAACTACGATATCCTTCAGCAGGTTTATGGTTAAATAAACTTTGGTACAGCCAGACAATGGAATATTATTCATTGCTAAAAAGAAATGAGCTATTATTGTCCTCCATGAAAAGATATGGAGGAACCTTAAATGCGAATGGCTAAGGGAAAGAAGCCAATCTGAGAAGGCTACATACTGTGTGATTCCAACTCTATGACATTCTAGAAAAGACAAAACTATGGGAACAATTAAAAAAATTAGTTGTTGTCAGAAGGGGTGGGGAGAGGAATAGGCAGAGGAGGAAGGATGGTTAGGGATGTAAAAGTACTCTGCATGGTAATATAATGATGGCTATATGTCATTATACATTAGTCCCAGCCCATAGAAAGTGTAACACCAAGAGTGAACCTTCAGGCAAACCATGAGCTTTGAGTGATTATGATGTGTCAATGTAGGTTTCTCCTGGTTTAAAAAGTTAAATTAAAAAGTACCATTCTGGTGAGTGATGTTGACAATGGAAGAGGCCATGCATGTGTGGGAGCTGGGCAGCGCATATGGGACATCTCTTTACTTCCTCTCAATTTTGTTCTTAACCAAAATTGCTCTGAAAAAGACTTTAAAAAATGAAGAAATATTTATATAATACTAAATTGCTTATAAATGACTATATATATATATATATATATGTATATATTTAGTACACACACACAATGTCACAAAAGTGAAAAAAAAAAGGAAAAGAGCAATAGCAGCTAGGTTATGTTCACTTGAGGGCACTTCAAATGGTAGAATTTATAGATCATAAACTTTTAATATGAGGAAGCATGGAAAGTAACCTAACGGATTAAATCTAACCTAGAGAAGAGAATGCAGACATGACTGTCTCCAAATTCATGAGCAAACTGACATAGGAAGGAGTACAGTTATTCTGAACTGACCCCAGCATAAGAACTAGGCTAGTGAGTATGAGATATGGAGAGTGGATAAGGTAGAAAGAAACCAGATTAATATCAGGATGACTTAAAGCAAATAGATCCATCCAACAGAAGAATATTGGATTTTGTTAAATAGTGGATTCTCTATCCCTGGAAGAGTTCAAGCAGAGACTAGATAACTACTAATCAGGAAGCCTGTTATAAGTATTCTAAGAATTATGTTTTTAAAATTATTCTAAATCTAAAATCTATGACTCTTCTATAACGTTATATACTTCTATTCCATGACTACTTGAAAGGTCTATTTTTTTTTAATACTTAGGTGTTTCTTATTGTTTTGCAAGTTAGCTTATCTTCTCTGCTTCAATCATTTAACAATTTAAATCATTTTTATTTAGGTACTGTTAATTTATTCAATAAACTGAATAACATATTTCTTAATATAGTATCTTGTCTTAAATTTAATTAGGATTTTAAGAATAGGATTCCTGGCTTTCAATAGATCTTGATTTCACCAATCTTTTTTTTTTTTTTTTCCTTTTTCTTTAAACATATGTTCTGGATCCTGTATTCTAGGATTTGTGGAACTCAAGTTATAATCCAAAGCTTAGTACGCCAGGAAATCACTTCAGTTTTCTATAGTTTAGCAAGTGAACTTCATCAAGACAGAGACATATGGCTGTGTGTGCATGTGTTTCCACTTGAACATTCATTCGGTAGTATGCCATGATTGGGACCCCAAGTCATCCACTTTATTCTCCCAATGGAGAACTATATATCTATTTCATAGTCCTGTGGTGAGGTCAGCAACCGTCACAGAAGAAGAGCTGGAATAGATTCCCTTTATTCTAGACTTAGACTGTTGCAGGTGACATTACACAACGCAAGTCTACTACTCACAGTCTCTCAAAGCATAGCTATCCTCCACCACATGGGGAGAACTAAGCTGAATTCACTCTCACCTTGTGAATCATCAAAACCTTGTCAGTTGGGTTATGGTTATAGGATGTGGTGTTGATGATGCATGGGATGAGGGGGAAAATAAAAGCATAAAACCCCATCTGTTTTTAAGACTGCAGGCAGACTGGCTTAGCATTGCCACCCTCCAAAATAAAAACAAAAGATAACCATATCATAATTTAATTTTTATATCGAGTGTATTTTCTGCTGAAGTCAGCAAATGCCAATACATATGACTGCCTTGATATCAGGTTTATATTTTCTTAGCTAATTTTAGAGGAGAGGAAGATGGACTGGAACCTCATAGGCTGATTTTACTGGGCACAATCAGAAGACATGACTGGCATGACATGAAACTGACGATGAAATTGACATGATGACATAGGGAAGGGTTTCTAGTACCATCCATTATATAGGTTTTGTAGAAAGACATTAGACACAGTTATCTTCTACCTCTTTTTTATTCCTCCCATTTCTGGATATCTTGCACCTGAGCTTTGAGCCACTCTAAAAGATAGGCTTAGAAGTGTTGTCTACTTAGTTATGGTCCCATATATGAGTAACCCCCTGCAGCAGTCAGAATGGGTACAAATTTTCCTCAACTTACTATGGGATTATATCCTATAAAGTCATCATAAATTGAAAATATTGTAGGTCAAAAATGCATATAATGCACTGAAGCTACTGAATGTCATAGCATAGCCTCATTTACCTTAAATGTGCTCAGAACAACACTTCCATTATCTATTTGGCACAACCATCTAAACAAAGCCCATTTTATGATCAAGTATTGATTATCTCCTGTAGTTTATTGAACACTGTACTGAAAATGAAAAATAGAATGGTGATATGGGTACAGAATGGTTGTAAGTGTATCAGTTGTTCACCCTCACGATCACCTCGCTGACTGGGAGCTGCAGCTCACTGCTGATGCCCAGCATCATGAAAGTATCCTATCATATATCACTAGCCCATGGAAAGATCAAAATTCAAACTTCAAAGTATGGTTTTTACTAAATGTGTACTGCTTTTGCAGCATCATAAAGTCAAAAAATCATAAGTCGAACCATCTTAAGTCAGGGCCCATCTGTGTTTAAGCAGATCCCAGTTATGCAGGAATAGTAAAAAGTTCAGAAAAATGTTTCCAAAATGACAGCTATTTTATGCTTCTGTTCTAGAATTTTAACTATTTTTTCAAAAATGTCAGGCAGGATCAAAATAATGCTGCCGTGATCAAAAGAGCTTGATTAGCTTAGTGGAGGCCAAAAGGATTATGTTGTTTAATGAAACTTTACGAGAGCCAATCCCATAGTAAGAGAGAACTGAAAGATCCAGGCCTCAGACCCTTGCAGGGATCACTTAATCAGGTGGTCATGATAAAGACATCAATCCTCTAGAACCTGGGGTATTTTTCCCCCCAGGAAACCGTTGGTGGTGTCTAGAGCTAATTTTAGTTGTTACATCTTGGTAAGGGAAAGGCTGGATGCTAAGACATCTAGTGAGTAGAAGCTAGAGATGCTGCTAATTATTCTACAATGTACAGGTCTGTCCTTCACAAGAAAGTATTGTTCATTCTAAAATGCCAATAGTGCCAACACTGAGAAACCCTCCTTGAGGAATTTGTTTGGACTGGCCTTTTAATGTCAGCCCCCTGATACCCTGCCCCTCCATTAATTCTAAGACATACATGAAAACTTGGTCTAGTATGTTGTCGAATTATACAGTGCTAAAAGCATGGGTTTCACAGTTAAACAGTCTAAGTTTGAGTCCTAGTCAGTGAGTTGTATGACTTCTGGCCACTTACTATCCTCTCTGAACCTCAGTTTCTTCAGTCGTAAAATAGGCTAATAATGTCCTTAGGTTTTTCGTGAGGACTAAATCCCAGGGTATTTAATAAATAATGGTGAAGTAAATGAAGGGAATGGGAGTAGGTATCTTGTAATTACAATACCTGTGTATTAATTGGGTCAGGAGACAGGTACAAAGCTCATGTACTTGGCGCTATGCTAAGTGTTCCATTCCAGTACTTCATTACCTTGTGTAAATGACAAGCTTCTTGCTCTCCTTTTATCTTTCCCACTTTGCTCTACAGTTATCAGCAATTATTAGCATTGCCACCACAGAGGCTAAGCAAAAGAGAAGAGAAAATAAAGAGTAAAATTTATGAAACCACTAGTGATTTGAATGTATGTACTTTCCAGTACATTGAACAAAGAGTTAAACATGTTAAGATAAAAGGAACATGCTACTGATAGGGTCTATATGTTATTACTGATACTACTGTTAACTTCACCTTTACTTGAGTCTTTGTGAGAAAGAGTGGAGAGTGGATTTAATAATGTTAAGATAGGACTAGGCCTTGTATTCCTCCTCAATTTTATGTTATATATTGTATAGGCATGTTATATATATGTATAGGCATGTTTTTGATGTTACCATCAGAAAGTAGTTTTAGTGTCTTCAGTTTTCATGTTCCAGATTTTGAAATGGCAAATGTGATGTCTGAAAAATATATATTATTTAAATTGTAGAGGCATAGCATTTTCAAAGTAGGAAATGACCTTGTAAATCATCTGGTACAGCTCTTTTGTTTTACAAATAAATAATCTAAGACTCATGTAGGTGAGATAACAGTCTCAAAGTATAGCTCAAAGGAAAATTTTTCTGAATATTTCTTGAATTCATATATCGTTTCTCATTCAAATATATAAAGATAAATAAACTTTAAATAATGGACCTTTTCCAAATAGTATAACATTAAAGGCAATGTATGAGCCCAAAAGGTGTTAACTAAGCATTTAAAGAGCATTCAGTAGGTTGTTCAATTATCATCATGCATTTGTTATCATCTTATAATCTTGGGGGATGCTTTTTATCTTACCCATTTAATAACTGGCGGCTATAAAAAAGCCATTATTTAATGTTGTATGGTTTAGCATTTCATAAATGAAATCAAGGTGGGCTCCAACACTGAAGTGAGGGTCAAGATGAAGGTCAGCATTGGGAATAAGTGACATGGAGAATCTTTTTTTTTTTTCCATTTTTTTCTTTTACCATATAGTATCCTTTTCTTTTAGATTTAATATGAATCTCAAAATATAGATACAGGAAACAATAAAGTTTAATATTTATACTATACGTTAATAATTTGGGAATGAATCTTTTCCCCAGCCTTCTGACTAGTACAACTTGGGTTATTTTTATTTTTTTATTTTAAAGAAAATGCACAACAGATTTAAAATCATAAATTAATAACGTTGAAAAACCTAATTCTAAGTCAAATATAGAAAAATAAAAGTATTTTTAAAGGGAAATAAAATGGAAAAAAGTAATATTTCACTACAAAGGAAGCCTTTCCTTTTTCTAGTTACCAGTGAATTGAGCTCCACTTGTCCTTAGTTTTTTGATGATGATCAGTATAGAGTGGAGAAACACAAGTGGTGTACAGATATACTAATAATTTTAATAGTAAAAAGGACCACAGACATTTACTGAACACCTACTATGTCCCTCTTAGTGTTTTCACATATGTTGACTTATGTAAAAGAGTGGCGTTTGGAGGTGAGATCTAAAAGCTGGAAAGGAAGACACATTTCAGTCTAAATCTAATCATAGTATCTGAATTAAGTAATCATACAGGATTTATTCTTCAGTCCTTTATTTAATTTAAATGTAAAAACAGAATATCAAAGTCACAGGGAATATGGAGGTATACTACTGTATTGGATTTAGTCTGATCTCTTCAGAGAAAAAGATGATTTTGTAATAAATATTCTAGTAACTTCATGAAATAACATATATAGTACCTTTTAAAAGTGAGTAATGCATAGTAGATCTTTATTTATTTTTTATTTATTTATTTATTATTTATTTACGATAGAGAGAGAGAAAGAGAGAGAGAGAGAGAGAGAGAGAGAGAGGCAGAGACACAGGCAGAGGGAGAAGCAGGCTCCATGCACCGGGAGCCCGACATGGGACTCGATCCCGGGTCTCCAGGATCACGCCCTGGGCCAAAGGCAGGCGCCAAACCGCTGAGCCACCCAGGGATCCCCCATAGTAGATCTTTAAATATGATATCCTTTTTCATTACCAATACACAACATTACCATTGTATAAAACAACAAAGGTTTGGAGACTAAGTTATTTGAGGCTTAGGACAAAATCAATCTTTATCTACCTCTCTCCTTCTATCTCTGTCTCTGTCCCTGAGTCTCTTTCTTTTCCTCACTCCCATTCTCCCTCTCCCTTTCTCTTTCTATCTTTTCCTCTCTGTGCATTTATGCCTGCACATGTATGATTTTTAAAGTTTAATAAGGACACACTTTGGCAGGAAAACAAAAACTTGAATGTTGGCCTACTTGAGTGGTTAGTCTGTTTACTTTGCACTATACTGGCATGTCCCAAGTCATGTCCTTAGAATATTTGTTCTGCAGAAATATAATTGTATTACATTTATACTTATATAAATAACCATATATATAACTATATATATATATAGTTATTTATATTTATATATATGGTCAAAAAGTTTGGTGGATACCAATTAAAAGCCTTTTTTTCTGGAAGACAAATCAGAGCCTTTAGTATGTTTGCTAAACATGCTGTGAATTTCTCTAAAAAATAGCTGTTTTCAATTTCAGTTTCAGGAAATCCAAGTACTTGTGTCTTCAATTCAAGAGCAAGAATTAAAAATTGGTATGTGGAAGAAAAGATAAATTTCACTTTTCAGAAGAGGCCTTGTTTTGTTATCTTTCAGTTAACACGAAATAAAATTTCTCTCTTTTCTAATAACTTACTCCATCAGGACTAATGCAGTCAGCTCTGATGTTAATTCTGTAGTTGAGTTTTGAACAAGAAACCATTTTCTTTTGATGGAATGGGATTTCTTATTTAAATGAATGGATGAATGAAGTCTTGAAGCTGGCCAGAGTGTCCTTCGCCATGTTTGCTTTTTCTACAAGTTCCACCTTTTTATCTTATCAGACAACATTTGGTCATTTCATGTATTATTCTCTGTGTATGCCTTTTTGTTCTTTCTTCTTTCTCCTAACATTCATTTCCCAAGAGAAGTTCAAGTGAAAAATGAATGAGCCAATATTCTCCAATCCATGGGATCTGTGATCAGACCAGTAAACACCTAAGAAAAACTCCTCTTCAATATACACAACAGAACAACTATCACAGGAAGGGTGTTCATAGAGATGGTTTATGTCCAATGCATCCAGCTCCTGAATCTCTGATCTCACTGTATTTGTTTCTAAGAGCCAGGCCTTAAAAAAGTATCCCAGCCAGGAGTTGTGCAGGTGCCAGCTGCCAGTCAGCAATTCTTTGCTCAAACCAGATTGTAAGTCCAGCACTTCAAGTGGAGAATCCACAAAGAGTCAGCAGGAGAATTTTCTGCTGCTCACAGAGCATGTTGCTATGCCTTCTGGAACTAGGAGGGGAGAATTAAGTAAACCATGTGACCATTACAAATTGAACTGCAACATAGAATTCATAGAGGTCACAGAATATCAATAATTCACCTTAAACTAAGTAATATATTATAATTTCTATTCTGGTTCATTTTTTTCACCACACCACATCATTACTTCAAGGCTCATCTTTTCTTGTCACAAATATAATCTAGTCCATAATTTCTTAATTAAAATGTGGCTGCACATTTTTTTGCAAGCTCTCAGATGTTCTAAATGACACTTTTCTTTTCTACAAGGTTCTAAGGAATGTTTAAAGAAAGCTAGAAAAAGAACCAACTATGTACTTTACCTTTGTCAACGCCACACAAGTTGACAGTGGTCCATATATCATAAAGGCAGGTGGGCTAAATAAATGTCCCTTGTTTTTTAATTTTTTGCTAATGTATGAAAAGGATGCTTCAAGTTGGTACAAGCTCCCCCTACTAGTTCAACAGGTGCTCTGAGGCCATCTGACATCCATCAAAGGCCTAGATAGTTTCATTTAACTTAATAATGCTACATTCTTGGTGTTTAAGACCTGTGCTCATCTGAGACTCAGGACCTTCCTTGCCTCAGGTAGCACATCTATACTGCTGCTGAAGAAGAAGAAGAAGAAGAAGAAGAAGAAGAAGAAGAAGAAGAAGAAGAAGAAGAAGAAGGAGGAAGGAAGGAAGAAGGAAGAAGAAGAAAGGAGAAAAAGAGGAAAAAAAAAAAGCTCTTCAGACCATCTCTTTCTGTAGCTAAACTAGCTGGCGCTATGATTGATTTTCTTAACTTGGAAATTAGATGCTCTACCAAGCCAAGGCCTTTATAAAGCATCTGGACAGCTTCGATAGGACTCAATAGATTGTCAGCAGCCTTTCCATCTAGATCGTGAATGGACCAAGCGAATATTTTTTCTCTAAACATCTTTGGTTGAAGGGACTTTTACAAACTCCCTTTGCACAAATACAGATGGCTTCACTAAGAGAATGTCAACTTTGTTCTTAAGTCTGAGGAATCTAATTTTACAATCTGTAACATCTGAGAACAGACGTTGAAGAAGTAAGTCATATGGTCACGCTTACTACCAATTTCTTGGAAAGCTGCTACCTGGCAATGCTAGTGAAGTGGGCCCAAACATGGGATGACTGTGGAATTGGAGGACTATATGTAGTAGTACTTACAAGAGAAAGGCTCTCCAGCAGCATTTCTTGTACTAATTTCAAAATTCATATAGAGAGCTGTTGATTCAGTGTATATTTCTCTAAATGTGCTTAGTTCATACACCAAGACTAGGACCCTAACCTTGAAAGGTAAGCCATATAATGATTTCCATCTACAAACTGTCTTTCTGGCTGAAAGTGTAAGGAAGGCAAATCAGAGACCGAAGACTAAAGGCTTAAAAGGTTAGAATATTCAAAGTGTGACAATCTATAGAACAAGGAACAGAACCGGAGGAGTCTTTTACATGTTGTTAAAATACAAAAGCCTCTCAGCGTGCTTAAGAAATTCCATGATTATTTACCTGCTGACATGTTTTTTCGCCTCATGACTGATAACTGAGATACATAGAAATTATATGTTCTGAGCTGTGATTAAAGTTCTTTCCTCCTTAACTATGTCCTTTTTTTTTTTCCTTTTGGTTCATTCTCTCCAGAAGTCACTACTGATTTCTCTAGACCAATGTGCCTGTTCTCTTTAGATAGACTTGGATTTCACTCAGAGTGTCAGAGCCTTTAGCCTTTAATTGTGCACTCATAAGTAGTTTATGCAACTTAGTTTTTGGTTTTCTAGTGGGTGTATCAGTTCTTGGAAGACAAGGGTTATGTTTTTCACTCTTTCTGCATGCCCTGTATCAGGAGCATGGAAGATGCAGATCCTTTCTCTCACCAGCCCTATGTTTCAGAATGGGAATGAGTGTTACCTCACTCATGCTCTGCAATTATCAGTGATTGAGTTTGTCAGGACTTTGTCCTGTAAAAAGAACCAGACCTTTTCACTGCATCAAATGTCAAAAAAAAATCAGGCACCAGATCTAATTAATAATAATATAAAAGCCAATTTCACAGCCCATTACCTCCAACAGACCAATATGAGAACATTAAAGGGGGACTTGAACAAACATGGGCGTTCATATTTGTGGTCTTCATAGTGACCCACAGTCAAGTCAAGGAAAAGCGGAACTTCCTTATATTCCCTCCCCAGCTGATCGTTTTTGGCTCTATTAACCCAGACTGTAATGCAAAAGAAAAAGAATCAGGAGAAAATTTCAAGCCCAACCTCCTCAGTTTGCTTCATTAATAAGGCTACAAACTCTTTGTCAGGTTCCTCCTCCCTTTACCCCTCCCTTTCACTTTCCGTTTCGTTTAACTGAAGGCAATTCATCTCATTTTAATTAATTTTTACTTGAAGCATTATCACCCTGAGTATAAAGGCAAAAAGTTTTTTTTTTTTAATTACAAAGCTAACGGCATTAATTACTAGTACAGTGAATGCACCAGCGCACGCAAGCCGAGTGAGTTCCAAGGAGCTGAGGCAGCAATTGGTGAACATCTCAACAGCTGGAAAAGGCTTAGTCACAAAGGAGAAACCTTTCTATGGTAACAATATGAAGGCTGTCTTCACACTGATTGAGCTACTGTTTAATTGAAGGTGACATCGCTACAGACTAGGGACAGCACTATTGCATTACAGAGAAAAGGTTATTCATAGAGTCTCTCTGGACTTTCCACTAGGTCTACTGTCTAGGAACCCGTAGGGAACTCAGAAATCAAACAAATTTTGAAATATATGAAAGGAGGTGCAATAGCATAGCACTACAGTATGTGCGAATATGATATCAAGTGTCATTTTCCCCACCTATTTTGTTTTGGTCCTATTAATCAAGAAGCAATCTCATCATGTGTTAAGCTAAAACCCAATACCTAATCCATGGCTAGAGAGAACTGACTAATGCTGAGTGTTTGTAACATCAGAAGGTTTGCATATTAACCTGGTCAAGATAAGCGAGTGTTTACCCACAAGCTTGAAAGGCTCAAAAAGTATACTAGAGCAGAGCCTTCGAAGTATTTTTCTTCATATAGTGTGTGTGCATTCTGTTTGTCAAGCAAAATGTCATGAGGAAACATTCCAGCCACTTTGTAGACAGCTCGTAGAATGAGTAGGCCCATATTTCTGCCCCAACACTTCCTTAATCTTCTGCCAAAGGATTATACACAATTCTGCATCTCTGTCATTCTCTGCATGCAGCTCAAAAATCTCCTAGGCAGTCTCCTTTGATTCCAGACATTTTTCCCTGCTTATTTAAAATCTCACCACACCACACCCCTATTTCCTTGTAAATCACCCTCTCTTTTTCTCTCTCCATTACATTTTTTAGTCAGTAGCTGATAATATTTAAATTTGGTTCTGAAAACCTACCTGTACCACCTTACCACCTGTAAGATATGAAATTATTTAGGGAAAGAGAGAATCTTGCCTAATAACCTCTAAAGTCCTCAAAGATGCCCTTATGCGTTCTTCAGAAACTACCAACAATATCACACCTCTCTTCCAAGTTTTACCATCATTTCTCTAATACATAAAATTTTAAATAGATATAAAATAATACTTCTATTCCAGTTTTCTTTAAAGATTTATTTATTCATGAGAGATAGAGAGAGAGGCAGAGACGTATGAAGAGAGAGAAGCAGGGCTCCCCACGGGGAGCCTGATGCGGAATTCGATCCCAGGACCTCAGGATTACTCCCTGAGCCAAAGGCAGAAATCAATGGAGCCATCCAGGTGCCCTATAAAAGTGTTTCTATGGAATAAATGAACTTCTGGAATGTGTGCTTTGTATATTGCCAATTGCTGGTAGTTATAAGGTACAGGAGTGGAGTGTAACTTAGTGATATCCCTATAACAATTTATCCCTAGCCCAACAAAATTTAAAATAAGCAGGAATTTCCAGCTAATTTTACCTCTGTGGTGTTAATATTGATCCGAATTTAGATTTTTATTTGTAACTACTCAGAATATGTTATAACTTTTAGATTTCCTTTTATTTTCCTTAAATAAGTAAATGAATCTTGTGTTCTTGAGGATGATTCTGCTGGTTTTTCTCTGAATATCTTAATCTTGCAGAAGAAGGCTATAATTCCCCCCAAGAAAATACTTTCAAAAGAAGGTTTAATATCCTTTGTTTGTGGAATTTCCATGAGAAAGCTTACAAAGCATAATAAAAAATTTAGAGAAAATCAATTGCTAAATTTATTCAAATTGTTATGAAACATGACATTTCTTTGGATTTGAATTTGTCAAACATTTTTATTACTTTCCTAATCTAGATGGTTTCTCTAATCCCTGAAGCAACATGATGGAGCTGATACTTCCCAAGTGGTTCCTCAAGTTATCATTTGAAAGAGCCTGTAGCAAACACTAAATGGGCTATTGAATTGCTGCTTGCCCAATGCCCCCAGCTTCCTTCAGGAATAAAGAGGGAATTAATGTTAATCTCCTTTTGAGAGTTCAGACTAGTTTTCTTATGGTACCACAATTGCTTTACTTGATATATTTTCCATTTGACAGCACTTAGAATTGACCTCTCTTATTTTGCCACACTCAGCAAGAACAAAACAATCGCCACTGCTACCACAACAACATAGCAATACATATGAGAATCATAGTGATAGTAGTAGATATCATTCCATTGAATACTCACTCTTTATATTATGTTGGACTAATCAGTTTTTAGGCCCATTCAATCCCCCTGTCAGGTAGATAGAATCATTACCCTCATTTTACATGAAAGGAAAGTGAGACTTGGAGTCTTTGCCCAAAGTGACACAATTAGTAGGGAAAAAACTTCACTCAACACAGATCCATCTGGTTCCGATGCCTGAGTCGTAACTATTCTAATAATACCAGTGAATAATGTGTTATTAGCCTTGGCAACACTGTTTTGTCACCAGATATTGTGATAAGTGCTTTTCTGAAGGGATGTCTTCTCTAGTACTTTGTAACCTCTTAAAGAAGAGTTTTTGTTGACTAGGATAAACTATGGCCCACGTGAAATAAAGAGGATTTAAAAAACAACAACCAAATTTAGAGAAACTAATAAGATTGATGTTCTCTCTTGTTTGAAGGCAGGCTGTACTGAACTTGTGCATCCCATATTTTATATTTTAGGACTGGCTTGCACTACTTTTAAAATTAGCTTGTACTTACTATGTACAAACATAATTACACCGTTGTATATAATTAATACATATTAATAGAATACAGAATGCTTTTTCTACAATCTCCTTTGAAATAGTACCAGCATGACTGAATTTTGGTAAGACTTTCAAAATCGCAGTTATTGGGATGCTATGCAAAAACTTTGTGGTTGAAAGTTATGACCCTTTAAAATGTGAATTGACTCTCAGTTTCATCGTTCAATATTTAATAGATTGATAGCTTTGGGGCTGTCTCTTCCAAATGTGAGCTGTCTCCCATAAAATTCATAAATAAGGTGGCAGGAAAGGGATAAGAAAAGAAGGGAGGGGCAGGATGATAAAACAAGAGAAATAAGAGGAGAGATAGGAGAAGAGAAACAGAGAAGAAAGGAAAGGAAATGAAAGGAAAGTAGCTTGGGCCTAAAATATATAGACCAGACATTAGTTAAGCAGGGTAAAGCTGGGCTTTGAATGTATGCTATACTCATTTATTTAGCACATACTTATTAACCATATGTTAATAATATGGTTTATGGTAATGAAGAAAATAGTCATGGAGCTTTGAGCAAAGCAAAGAAAGTAAATTTTAACCCAAAATACTGTATAAGTGCAGAATCTGGTTAGTGCTATGATGAAAATATGCCTGGGAGATGTGCCTTAGATTGTGTGGTCAGGTAAGACCACTGTAAGAAGTGGTTAAATTGAGACGAGAAGGATGAGAAGACTCTACCTGTGTGAAGAGCAGTGCAAGAGATGCTATATAAGTATAATTTACAAACAAGTGTATAGGTTATACTGGAAGACATTCATAATATAAAGTAGCTTCATGAATCCTAAACAAGTGATTCTGAATGATTTATATACCGCACTATGAAGGGGGATTGGTTTTATTTATTTTTATTTATTTTTATTTATTTATTCATGAGAGACACAGAGAAAGAGAGAGAGAGAGAGAGAGAGGGAGAGAGAGGCAGAGACACAGGTAGAGGGAGAAGCAGGCTCCATGCAGGGAGCCCAACGTGGGACTCCATCCCGGGTCTCCAGGATCACACCCTGGGCCGAAGGTGGTGTTAAACCGCTGAGCCACCCTGGCTACTCAGGAGATTGGTTTTAGATGAACTTGAAGCAGAATGACAAACCCAAGTTTCACTCTCAAGGAGGACCTTTTAATTCCTTTATAATAGTGATAAAATGTATAAGGATATAACATTGTTTGCGTATTTCTTGAAGAAAATAATGCATGACTTAAATTTGTTACAGAACAGAAGGAGAAGGAAGGAATGGCTGCAAAAGACAAATCAGTGGTGATGTGATATGAAGGGATAGGGTGGGAGGGGAATTTGCAGAGCCAGATTCCTCAGCATCTACTGCACAACAGGTTAGAAGTAGTCTTCTTATTATAATAATACCAGCCATACATTTTAAGAAGCCCATCTGTGATATGTCTACATTACATACACAAAACAGAGAGAATAACCGTTAAAGGGTTTAAGCCATCTAATACATAATTCTGCAAGGATATGGGCCATAAAAATCTGAAGAACAGCTGATACTAGATGTCGCTCTCTCTAGATAAGGGAGTGCCCATGATGGTACTAGGGCCTTGAGTGATCAAAAGATATGTTCTGTTGGGCAGAGGGTGGTGTCACTGAAAGACAATTATGAGAACAGTTTCTGCTGATAAAATAGAGCAAATGGACTGCTCTGTTGTTCCTCGAGCAAAAATCAGCAACAGCATGAGAGAGAACCAGGGAATACCAGAAAGAAAATTCCATTTGCTGGGATCACTTTCTAGTAGAAGTGAAGTAAATGTCAATTTATCAAACTTTGATCTCATCCCCGTGGGTTAGACAATCAGCTCTATTCAGAAGCTGAGGAGACAGGTTATCATCAGAGAAGAGGACTTGACCCTGAAGCTTGAGAACGAATATCAGCTTAGCACCTAATATTTAGGGAAAGGGGGAGGGGTGTGGAGATTTGTAGTGGCTGTTCTGTACAGCAGTTCGTGAAGTTTCTGGGGGGAGAATTAGAGATAGAATTTAGGAGACGCCTGTTGATTGTTCACTGGTTAAATCAATGATTTTTAACTCGAGAAAAAGAAAAATTTGAAGAGGTACCATGAAGAGCATTCAATTTGATTTTGAAAGCTGGACAGCTAGATGCTAGAGCGGAATTGTGAAAGGATTTGTTAAGTCAGTCACACAGCATAGAAGGAAAAAATTATGGAGATTAGAGCTTTTCTTTTAGACATTGGTAGATGATTTGTAAAATTGAGTGTCTATTTTGGAGAACTGATTGTTATTTTAAAGAACTAAACATCCTGAAATAAGACAGCTTGAGGAAGTGTTTATTTTCAGCATTTTATTTATTTTTTTAAAATACACAGGAAATCATAGAATAATACAGCAAATACTCAAATATTCAATTCCTAGATTCGACGTTTATTATCATTTTGTCACATCACCTATATTTAGATGATGTATTTTAAAGCCAATTAAAGGTAACATATATTTCATCCCTAAAAAATGAAGTTTTTTAACTTCAACATCTGTCCCTACATACCCTCAGTACCATTATTACACCTAACACAAATAACAATAATTCCTTTCTTTCTTAATACCATCTATTATAAGGCCTTTATTAGTTTTTTAGAGCTGCCACAAAACTTTTTAGAGCTTTATTAAGCTAACATAAACTAGGTAGCTTAAGACACTTCTGGAGGCCAGAAGTCCAAAATCAAGGTGTGGCAGGGATGCACTTCCTCATCTTCCAGCTTCTGGTACCTCGAGGAGTCCCTTGGCTTGTGGCAGCGCAGCTCCAATCTCTGTTTCTGTCTGTGGGGGCCTTCTCAACTGTCTGGTTTATTTGTCTCTCTCTGTCTTCTCTTGTAAGAACACTAGTCACTAAATTTAGGGGCCACCTAAAGGATATTCTCATCTTGAGATTCTTATTTGCAAAGAACCCATTTTCATATAATTCATAGGAACTAGAAATTAGGACTTGGACATATCTTTTGGGGGGCCATTAGTATATTCACTACATATACATATTCAGGTTTACCCCAAATATTTTCTAAAATACTCTTTATAGCTGATTTGTTCAAATTACTATCAAAGTCCATTCATTGAGCAAAGTATTTAAATGACAAGCTGAGAAAAGTCTGTTTTTGATCCATAAATCAAAAGTTCTGTAGATTCATTCATTTAACTAATATGGGTTATCACTAAGCACTTACTATCGGCAAGACATTCTATCATAGGGGCTGGGTGTATGGTGGTAAACAAAATAGGTGGTGAGTTACTAGGAATCGATCATTCTAGGGCTGGCAGCGCTATCACGGAGCCACATGACCTCACAAGTGTCGCTTCAAGCCAGATAGACTGAAGGAGTGCGGCTCTCACACAGGGATATAAGGTTGCCTTTTCTTTTGTGCCTTTTGACTTTTGTAAGGTTGGCAAGGCTTTTTCTTAGGTCTTAGAATTTCCATCATATGTTGCTTCATTGGTTACATGTTTGTAGGTACTTTATAGATCAGGATAGGATGATCAATGAGAAACAGGAAAGTGTATAAGCTGTGAAGATTTTTAGAAGAAAAGAAACAGCTTTAGATGCAGAAAAATATATCCTCTTCATCTTTGTGCCTTTTTTTCCCCCTTAAATCAAATATTCATTGTGTTATCTAGCTCTGGATTCTGCATCCCTTTGTCAGGTTCCTTTAGAATCTGCAAATAAGTTGAAAAGTTATAAGAACAAAAGGAAAGATCCAAAGATGAGTCTACACTATTTTATTTTTTTTAAGATTTTATTTATTTATTTATTCGTGAGAGACACACAGAGAGAGAGAGAGAGAGAGGCAGAGACACAGACAGAGGGAGAAGCAGGCTCCATGGAGGGAGCCCAATGTGGGACTCCATCCCAGGTATCTGGGACCATGCCTGGACTGAAGGCAGCACTAAACCACTGAGCCACCTGGGCTTTCCTAGACTATTGTTTTTTTTTAAAGAAGCCCTTAGAAGTATGATCTTTACTATTGCTCACTTGTTTCCTGGATGTGTTATGCAAATGACTGATAAAGAAATCTTGTAAAATGCTTAGATATCCTCAGGTGAAGGGTCTAATTAAGTGAGCATTACTATTTTTATTATTTTCTGGGTATGGTTTAAAATAATTATGATGGGATAACATGAATAGTTGTTCCTTGAAATAGCTAACTCGGCAGCCTAGTAGAGAGGTTATGATCTTGGACTTGTAAGTCTAGGTGAGTCATTAAGTAACAGAGAGAACAATCTAATTAAATTTGACATCCTCACATGGGGAATCGTACCCACGGGTAGTACTACAGCATGAAACTTCAGGAAGGATTTTTTCTTTTTCTTTTTCTTTTTTTTTTTTTTTTTTTAAGAAAGTTCATTAGAAAGAGACTGAGGGGAAAAGTTTGAAAATGAAAATTTATGAAATCAGCAAAGGAGCCACTTTCAAATATTCCCCTGGAGAAAGAATTAGAGCTGAAAGTATCAGCAGTTTCCAAAGGGTTATGCAGCTGGTACGCACAAGGGGTCAGACCTCAGGCAGCCACATTGTGGGACTGGAATCACCGTGAACCTTAAGAAGCTTCTCATGTAGTTAAATGCCATCACGTTCACACAAAGTGTAATTAGAGAATGAGGCCCCTTTTATTGTTGAACAAAGGTACTACACTATCAGTGTTAAACACCATCTTCAAGAGGATCATGTACAATATCACCACTTTAATAAAAATTGTTTCACTCTCTAAGATATTTCCTTCAAATCAATGTCCATGTGAGCATATATTACACAGTTGAGATGCTAGTGGGCAAGTTTTCTTTTTTTTTTCTAAGTAATCTCTACACCTAGTATGGGGCTCAAACTCACAGCCCTAAGATCAAGGGTCAGATTCTCTACTGACTGAGCCAACCAGGCATCTCTATGATTTGGTTTTTAATTAACATGTTTGCCTAAACACTTTCAATAGTTTTTGTCTTTGTATATGTTTTAATGTAAAGTGCCTTCGTACTATTTGAATAAATTGATGTATCACACTAGATCAATCTTTTATTTTTTGACATTTAGATTGATTCTAAATTTTGATGGTTATAGATGGTTTGACTGATTTAAACAGTTCTTGATACAATGAAAGTACTTAACAAATATTTGGTGAAGGTATGAATATAATTATTTTGTCCTTTCTTGGCTAGTATTACTAGGGGTGTCATTCTGATTTTGGAATTTCTATTACTTGTCCAAAGAGTGGTATATTTTACAGTATCACCAAATTATATAAATACCCTTTATTCTCAATCTATTTGTTCTCTGCTATGTATTTAAAGACAAATCTAGGAGCACCTCAATGGCTAATCGGTTAAGCATCTAACTCTTGATTTCAGCTCAGGTCCTGATCTCAATGTTGTGAGATTGATAGGTCTCCGTGCTAGGTATGGAACCTACTTCAGATGCTTTCTCTCCTGCTCCCTCTGCCTCTTCCCCCCATGTGCATGCATTCTCCCTCTCTCTCAATAAATAAAGAAGTAAAAATAAAAATAAATCTAGGCTAATAGTTCCTTTAGTTTGTGTGCATTGCATTGAGTCTATTACACTAAAGAAAACTGTGCTACCCATTATGCAGTTTATGTATTTTGAAAAGAGGGTTTTTATCTATAGAAGTCTATTAAAAAATGGGTGAGAGGATGAAAGGTGAGAAAAAAGAAAGAGGAACGGAAATAAGGAAGATGTTAAATTCCCCCACAGAGTCCACCCCTGGCTTCTATTAAATGATGCACAGTGGCTTTTCTTTTCCTCCTTGACACATACCCCAATGCATGCTAGTCCCAGCACAGAAGTCTCAAATACAGCTCTCATTGCAGAGGCTTCACACTCAGACCTGAAGTCCAACCAATAAAATTAGAATGGAAAACTATGAGCTTAAGCCTTTTCCTCCCTCACATTTATTCAAATAGCTAGATATAGAAATGTGTTTATTCTTCAAAGGAGCTACTTTAAAATTTTAAAACCAACGCCAATCAAGTAATTATTAAAAAATAACTTCATCCATGGCAGGCAACTGTCTGTCCATAGGATGCAGCGCTATGGAAATAGAAAAGTATCTATTTTTTTTAACTCATCAAATAGGCATAACATCATAGAATGTCAGAGCTGGAAGGGGTCTCAAGGATCACCTTTATTTTATAAATGACAAGAGTGACAAGGATTCCAAAATTCCACTTAGTGTTGGAGCTGGGACTAGAACCCAGATCAGTGAGTTTGTGCAACCCCATCTTTATGGATCTTTCTTCCAGAAAGAGGAGCAGTCTCTAATTCCAAGTGATGGAGGTGAGCCCAGTGAGGTGATACTGGCTCCTCAGACACCCCTCATAATAGATGCTTAATAATTGTTTAAATGAGTTCCCACCCTGTGAAATGGTGAAGCAAATTGTCGTTTGAGGAAGAGCAATAAAAAAAGGCATCGTTCACTGTGTTTACCACCCACCCCCATACAGACACATAAACACAAACACATACTTGTCTACCCAGTGTTACATAGAGGTCTTCAGACTGTTTTCTGCAAAGTAACAAGTGGCCCTTAGCATTTCTTCAGGGTCACAGTGAGGATAAGGGGTGAGACGCCAGGACCTTTATTGGCAGCTTAATCAGCATAATTCTATCAGCATCTGTTACATAAAGCAAAGATCTGTCCTGTTTTGTGATGATGATGCTTCTGCCTCCACACACAGGTACACACACACATTTGGAAAGCACCGGTCTAGATGAATGATCTCATTTTATAGGTAAACCCGTGGAGGCTTAAATAGGTGGAATGGCTGAGTGACCTCCCGAGGAGGTAAGGTGGGAGAGCAGAGAGGGCTAGGATTTCCCTGTGGGAGAGTCTGCTTTGTGTGAATGGAGCTCTCGGTTTTCTGTTCTTGGATTCCCCATGAAAGGTTTACATGAGGGTCTGCTCTCAAATAGAGACAGTCGGAAGGAAGGTAGCAGGCACAGAGCAGTCTCAAGGTCCGGGGAGAGGGCAGGCCCAGGGGTGGCAACTGCACTGGGGTTAGGGGTGTCTTTGCTTTTTATGTTTGCAGAGGTTATGAGTCATTGCTGTGGTGGTCTCCCACTGAGGTTGTTTGCAATCATCTGAGAGACTCCTCCCAACCGTATGGGAGGGGGAGTTTTTGGCATCAGAAGGTACTGGCAGGAACTGTCACACCATCTCGGTGGGGGTTGTCAAAATCACAATGTAAATATTTTATTTATTTATTTATTTATTTATTTATTTATTTATTTTTAGTTTATTTATTTATTTATTTATTTATTTATTTATTTATTTATTCATGAGAGACACAGAAAGAAAGGGAGGCAGAGACACAGGCACAGGGAGAAGCAGGCTCCAAGCAGGGAGCCTGACATGGGACTCGATCCCGGGTCTCCGGGATCACACCCTGGGCTGAAGGCAGCGCTAAACCGCTGAGCCACCTGGGCTGCCCATGCAAATATATTTTAATAAAGCTATAGGTTGCAAACGGGCTAGAGATTGTATTGGAGTGTGCTTGTTTTGCACCTGTGACTCTTGGTCTGTCAGCCAAGGGGTGTTGATGCCTTAAGGCTGGGGTGTTAAGAGCCACAAAGTCAGTATGTTGTGCCCTGAGGCTTCTGATGTGTCACCTATTTATCACTGCCTTCACCTCTAGCTCTTGTCTAAGGAACTGCATACTCCATCAGAATCCTGAGGTTCCTGGTCCAAAACCTGCCTCTGTTATTTTATTGGATTTGTTAACTTGGCCAAGTTATCTTGCTGAGCTTCCATTTTCTTACTTATCAAATAGAATTATTACATTTTTATATAGGCCAATTTTAAGGTAAAATGAAGCAGTTTGCATAAAGAGGCAGTATTCAGTATTTTAAAAAAATGTTTAGTGTTTGTTTTTTAGTTTTTTTTTGTGTGTGTTTTGTTTTGTTTTGTTTTTTTGCTTGTTTCACTTTTTCTTCATCTCAGGGTCAGGACTGGGACCATGCCTCCTGAATCCCATTGAACACACTTTTGAGTACAGAATGGCTGCTTATTTTGCTCGTGTCAGAATTGTTTTCCTATCCATTGTACTTGATTACAGCTGTAGATAAGTGGCCCCCAAATCCCTTATCTCATTCTTCAGTTCCAGTTTGATAAATACAAATCCTGAAACTCCTAAAGATATGATGCCTGAGATTCTGTAATGGTTGCTCCATGACACAACAAATCCTGATACCTGATATGAATAAGAAATTGGTGTTTTGAACTGTCCACCCTCTCTAATGCTTGGCAGCACAAATATCCCAAAGCCCCAATACTGTCTTTTCCAGTCACTGATAAATTATGCTTTATTATACATTTCCCCACATTTAGCTTCTGTTCCAGTATCTGTTGCATCTCATATCATTGTCCCTCTTTCTCTGGTTCTTTGTTACTTTTATTATTTTTTTAAATATTTTTTTTTTATTTATTTACTCATTAGAGACACACACAGAGAGAGGCAGAGACACAGGCAGAGGGAGAAGCAGGGTCCCTGCAGGGAGCCCGACGTGGGACTCGATCCCGGGTCTCCAGGATCACACCCTGGGCTGAAGGCGGTACTAAACCGCTGAGCCACCCGGGCTGCCCATCTTTGTTACTTTTAGAACTATCTTTTGTGTGTATGTGTGTACACGTGTGTGTGTGTGTATATGTACATATACACACATATATGTATATGTCATATGCATAATATATATTGCATATACATATATGCATACACCTATACACATATACACACGTGTATATATGCAAATGACAGAGCAAAATGTATGTAGTTTTTTTGCTACTACTGCTCCAGGGCAACAGCATAAACTGTTACCAATAAAAAATTTGAGCCCACTCAGGATAAAGTTAAAAAGCAGAGGACTGATTACACGGTATTGAAAATGAAAGCAGAAGTGGGGGTTGGGGGGTGGACCGAAGCCATCTGGGAGAGAAGCTCCTGGTAGCCAGAAGCTATCAACCAACTCCAGGCAAGTACTGTTGGGCACGGAGAAGACCTCAGTGCTGTGACATTGCTTGGCAGACTGTTGGCGGGTAGGGCGTGGTGATGGGATAAGGGAAGTGCAGTGCAGCAAGTTAAACAGTAAAATTGTGCCTAATAACTAGGAGAAACTTACTGTTTCTGTACCATCTAAAGCAGAGCTCATCAGGTACAGCCTACTATGACCTACTGTACTCCATAGGTACTCTGTTGACATCTGATCCCTGTTGTTTTATTCGGGATCCATTAGATCAGTAATCTGCACTTCTTTCTCCTAAATCCAGTCTATGCCTCTGCCTTTTCTAGTATCTATAGGTCCTACTACTCTTGGAAGGTGACACATGAAAGGAAGGATTGCCACTCCTGTTGCTCTTTTCCTTCCCAAGCCTCCCGCTCCTGAGTACCAAGACCACATGATCCCCATTCCCTATTCTTTCTCACATTGTTAGGTTGCTCAGTAGCATCTTCCCATGCTCAAAGAGTTCAAGACTAGACATTCTATGCAACCAGTTTTAGAATGTGCTCTCCTTTCACCTGAACCGCTATGGAAATAAAAGCATCTCCTCAACCCTACGAACTAAATATTATTCTCTGGGTTATGGCCTAGTGTGGGAGCCCCTCAAGTTCCTCCAGTTCCTTCTTATTCCCCACCTGGCACCAAGGCAGGTATAAGTAGTGTATAGAGGCTGGGAACAGGAGCACTGGAATTAGAAATACCTGATTTCAAGTATCAACCTGAGCATATTACTTAAACCTTCTAATCCTCACTTTTCTCATTTGTTTTTTTTTTTAAAGATTTTATTTATTTATTCATGAGAATACACAGAGAAGAGAGAAAAAGAGAGGCAGAGACACAGGCAGAGGGAGAAGCAGGCTCCCTGCAGGGAGCTCCAGGATCACGCCCTGGGCTGAAGGCGGCGCTAAACTGCTGAGCCACCCGGGCTGCCCACTTTTCTCATTTGTAATCAGAGATGCTACTGTCTTCATAGAGCTTTAGTGCCACATAAATAAGCAAATACTGTGTAAAATGTTTAGCACAGTACTTGGCACATGGAAGCACTTTGAAACAAGTAAGGAGAAAACTGTGATCCTTTGGGCTTCTTCCTACTAGACTGTAAACTCTCTGGAGCAGAGATGTGTCTTATTAGCTGTGCCGAACGTAGTAAGCACTTAATTAATTTGAAAATAACGAGTTCAAGAATGCATGCTTTTATGAACAAATTATAAAATGAGAGCTCAGGAGATTAAATAACTTGCCCAAAGTCATCCATTGTTAGAAGAGCTGGAATTTGGGATGCCTGGGTGGCTCAGCGGTTGAGCCTTGCCTTTGCCTCTGGAATTCCGGGATCGAGTCGCCCATCGGGCTCCTGCATGGAGCCTGCTTCTCCTCCCTCTGCCTGTGTCTCTGCCTGTCTCTGTGTCTCTCATGAAAGAATAAATAAAATCTTTTAAAAAAATCAAATAAAATAAAAAAGAAGAGCTGGAATTTGAAGTCAGATATATTTTATTATATGCTGCCAGTCAGTCTTCTGTAACATAAACACTTTCTTTAGTTTCTTCACTTTGTGGAGGGTTAGCTCTTGCTTTTTCAAGCACAATTCCTTGAACTGTATAGTCGTGGTGACGAAAACAGCCATAAATCCTTGAGACTCCATATTAAAATGTTTTGGCTCAATTACCTGCATGAATTTATCTGTTTGGTGAAGGTGTGGGCTCATACCCTAACAGCCACCAGCAGTGAGAATTAATCTCCTGAGTCTTAATTAAAACAGTCTTTGGAGAATACAACTGCCTCAGGAAGTGCCAGAAATCTCATTTGAAAGCTTCCTGATTGTGATATTTCCAATGTCATAGCACAGATTCAAGAAATTTGGGTGTTTGGAATAAGCTTCGGATAAGAACAGCCTCACTTTAAGTGCTTATCTGAACCACCATACCATCTGTTCTTCTCCCATCATGGTTCTGAACAGTACAGAGAAACAAACGTTCCTCTCTCTGTCCCACTTTGCATCTGAACATGATCTCCTTCCAAAGTAGTTTATTTCTCTCCTTTCCCCATCAAGTAAAGCAGAAACTAGCTGTGGACATCTCAACAGCACTGAAAAAATCTCTTATCTTTTCCTAATACCTCCTCCCCAACACTCCTTCCCAAATCTTCTGTTTTAAACTCAGAGTTATTTCAGTGAAGTTTTTTATTTTTTTCAAATTTATTTATTTATTTTTTTACTATTCACATCCAATTCATTACTACGCCTATTTTTTTTTCCTAAACAGTTTCTTGTATCTCTCCCTTCCTCTTCACTTCATGCATTAGATCATTACCAGAACTTTTTTTTCCCCCGTTTCTCTGTTTCTAGACTCTCTCATGCTCACACCGTCTCAGACAAGATGTAAGGGTAATTGGTTTTAGATAATAGAGGAGGGCCACCAGATAAAAGAAACAAAAAGTCTTAAAAAAATTATTTTGATCTCATTCTCTATTATACAGTGCCCAGAACAAGGACAGTGGATGACACTTTTCTTTTCTGTCCTCATCAGAGCATACCTGTGATAGCACATTCAATTCTGGGCACATTCAAAGCATATTAACAAACTGAAGAAAAGCACTACAGAGTGATCTAGACAACAGTGGGCCTAGAAGTCCTGGGAGGTAAGGGGCAAGTTAAAAACCCCTAAGGAAATTTATTTGGAAATAAAGGGAGACCTGATAAACTAAGATTTAAAGGGATTTTATATAAGAGGATTACATTTATTTATTTTTGTCACTTTTAAGGATAAAACTTGAGCCACTGATTAGAGACTAAGGAGAGGTAGCTTTTAGATCGATCTAAAGAAGAATTTTCTAATGTTTGATATTCATAAAAGAGATAAGCACCTTTGTGAGGTAGTGACTTCCCTGTACAAGAAGCTGTTGCATGGCTACTTATTGGAAATTTTGTAGGAAATACACATGTATAGAGAAGGGAAATCGACCACATGACCTCTTTAGCTGTCAACAATGCTTCTTCAATCATTTGAGCCTTGCTCTTCACCATTTTCTTTTCTTTTTCATTTGTTTTTGTTGTTTTAAACAGCTTTCTTGAAGCATAACTTATATATAGAAGTCACTCAATCTAAATGAACATTTTGAGCTTTTTGACACCTTATTTTTTTAGAGCAGTTTTAGTCACATCAAGACTGAGAGGAAGGTGCAGAGATTTCCCATATAACCACTGCCCCTACTCATGCATGGCCTCCCTCATTATCAGCATCCCTCATCAGAGTGATATATTTGTTACAGTTGACGAATCTACACCGACACATCATTATCACCCAAAGTCCTTAGTTTACTTTAGGGTTCACTCTCGGGCGGTGTACTTTCTATGCTTTTAGACAAATGTGTAATGACTTGTATCCATCATTATAGTATCATAGAGAGCATTTTCAGTGCTTTAAAAATCCTCTGTGCTCTGTCTGTCCATTCTTACCTGCCAGTCCTGGCAACAACTAATCTTTTTGCCATCTCCATAGTTTTGCCTTTTCCGGAATGTCATATAGTTGGACTCACAGTAGTAGCCTTTTCTTACTTGCTTCTTAAAGTTAAAGGTTCCTTTTTGTCTTTTCATGGCTTGATAGCTCATTTCTTCCAGATGCTGATTAATATTCCATTGTCTAGATGTGCCTTAGTTTATCCATTCATCTACTGAAGAAAAACTTGGTTGCTATTTAATCACTTTCTTGTTGAACTACTCATTCTTTAATCAAGCTAATTACCCATCTATTATGGATTATCCTGATCACTGTATATATCTATATCTGTATTTGTAGATACAGAGATATATCTCCAACTTCTAGACAATTCATGCCCATCGTCTTCCTCTAAACCCATTTAAGGACACTTCTCTAATTAAACACCACTTTCTGAGTGCTTGGCAGGTGAATTAGTTAGGGGTCAGGCTAAAAGTCTTTCACAAATTAACCAGGAAAAAAACAAAGCAAAAAAGACAGAGCAGAAATGCAATAGATCATTTCTCTGTCAAGTTATAGCTCAAAAGGAAGCAGTCTTGATGAGGGTGGTTTTGCATCTTCAGTAAGTGGCCTCCATCTCTCTGACTCAGGCATTTTTCCCCCTTCTCACCTTCTTGCAGCAGCAGGCTCCTGGGAAGGTGCCAAGGCAGTGCATGTTCAATAATTTAAAGTGCAAACTTGGAAGTGGCACATATCACCTTCACTCACATTGCATTAACCAGAATTTAGTCTAATGGTTGCATCCAACTATAGCAAGACTGAGGAATAAAGTTTTCCTTGAATGACGAGACTCCAGCTAAAACTTGATTATAGATGAAAGGGAGAATGGATGTAACATCTCACAGTTGACCAGCGCATCCCCTCAGCAATTTGTTACATTGGGGTTTGTTGTTTTATATGCTTTCTTCCCTTTTTATGACAGTTAGTTTTGCTTTTCAGAAAGCAAACAACTTTATTTTGAATCATAATTTGCTGTTAAATTCCACTGAAATTTCAAAGATGAGTTCGTAGATTTAAAATTTGTAGTCCTGGGCAGCCCCGGTGGCCCAGCAGTTTAGCGCTGCCTTCAGCGTGGGGTGTGGTTCTGGAGACCCGAGATCGAGTCCCGAGTCCCACGTCTGGTTCCCTGCATGGAGCCTGCTTCTCCCTCTGCCTGTGTCTCTGCCTCTCCCTCTCTCTCTCTGTCTGTCATGAATAGATAAATAAAATAATAAATAAATAAATAAATAAATAAATAAATAAATAAATAAATAAATAAAATTTCTAGCCCTTGATCTATCAATAATTTTAACATTGTCTCTTTTGAGTATAAAGTTTTTGGGCTTTAAAATAAATGTCCCACAGTTCTACCCAAAAGGAGAATTAATGATAGTGAAGTTTATGAATCTTTGAATGTGATTTTAAAATACACAAATTACAACATAATACTGTGAAAATTCTCATATTACTGGATCTTTTCACTTACTAATGAGACCTAAAGTCTTTATATTTTCACACAGTGTACGCTAGTGCAATACAGCTTGGTGCTTAATGAGACAAATGAGTCAGGTTCCCTGCAACCTGCTGCTCACTAGTATATGTACACGGGCTTGCACTCACCCACCTGATGAAGAGGAAAGAATGCTACAAGGAACTAGCACTTGCATAAACTTAAAACTCAAAAACCTGTTTCCATGATTCTTGTAAGCTTTAAACATTAGTTAGAGGGTCATTCAATGCTTAAATAAACATTTGTTATATCTAGTCAACTCAGAAGGGTGTCTTTGAAGTTCATTTTACTTCCGTAGTTTCTTTGAAGTTTTATTTTGTCTCCAAACAAAATTCTCTAAATTAAATCTCTGCCTTAATAGGATAAATGCTAAAAGTGAGATTGCATAGTAAATAATCTCAGAAGAATGTCTATATGGATTAGTTCCTCAATTACTTCCATCTCGATGCTGTTTAAAATTGGCTTTTGCTTTGATTCTGTTGCTTATCGGGAAATATTATGGTATTGCCATAAATGGAAAAACCATCACCTTTAGCATCTTTAAAATTTGCTCAGAAGGTAACTTTTTCATCACTACTGGGTCATTTTGCACCTAGAACTCCATTTTGTGAACTTTTTTTCAACTGGTTGATCATAAGCAGTCTCTCAATTCCAACTTCCATTTATTTAATGTCACAGTACACATGGTTCATTATTTTTCAGAAGTACCAGACTGTGAATTGCCTCATGACTGCTCAACAAACTGTGTCAAGAAATAAAATCCTGTGTCACTGGATTTGGTAAAAGCTTTCTTCCTTTAGCATTCTTTTCATAGCCTTTATCACAATCAGAATCCAATTGTAACCTGACTTCTCTCTTCTATTACATATGAGGAAGCACAATCAGAGTACTGACACAAGCTGTAACCCATAACACCAAAATCTCCTGCTGTGATCTCTTTCCTGGGCATCCTTCATTTTTTGTGTATATCTGAAAATAAAGGCTGAGTAGATGGCAGAGTCCTCATTAAACAAGAAGTATTTTGGCCTCTTCCTGGGACGTGTAATAAGAACTCAGTCATCTCCACAGAAAGTCAGCATATCCCTGCCCACCACTGTGTTTAAGGTGTGAAGGATGGGTCAGTCTTCTTTATCCTCTCTTTAGATTCTCAGCATTTATGTTAGATACCCTAAAAACCTTTGGCTTCCCCATATTTCTAGGTCGGCAATGCATAAAGTCAGCCTACTTTAGTACAATCTTGGTTATTGCTTTTTGATCAAATGTCTCTTTTTATTTAGTCATTCAGTATTGGAAGTTTTCTCTACTACTGGCCTATATAATGTGTTTATGTTTCCAAATCATCTTTATCATCATCACACAAGAATACCTGGGACACTAAAGCCAGGTAGATCCATATTTTTAATTTCTAAACAGTTTCCCCTTAAGTGAGCAGCCAAAAAAAATCCAAAATCTGTTTCTTCAATTTGAAACTCTAAACTAAGGACTAAATACTAGCTGACTGATCACTGTTTGCAATTCTTTCCTTTTTTTTAAAGATTTTTTTGTTTGTTTATCTGAGGGAGAGAGAGAGAGAGAAAGAGAGAGAATGTGCATGAGCGAGGGGAAGGGCAGAGGGAGAGGGAAAAGCAGCCCGATGCAGGCTCCATCCTATGACCCCAAGAGCATGATCCTAGGACCAGAGATGGTGACCTGAGCTGAAGGCAGATGCTTAACAGATTGAGCCAGCCAAGTGCTCCTAGTGTTTGCATTTCTTTGGACTCTACCCTAATTCTACTTAGTTCTCCAAAATCAGAGGTCCCCCTCCCCCCTCAAACACATATGAACATATTTACATTGAAACCAAAGTATATGCAAGAGATATTTCAGTTTGAGCCTTTTTGGCTTTAAATTATCATGCACCTATAAAAAAATAGAAAAACTATATACATGGGGGAAAGGCAAAAATATACATATTTCTAAAAGCAAATTGGAATTTGAGGAGGATATTCATATAAATAATAACTGACGGGATCCCTGGGTGGCGCAGCGGTTTGGCGCCTGCCTTTGGCCCAGGGCGCGATCCTGGAGATCCGGGATCAAATCCCACGTCAGGCTCCCGGTGCATGGAGCCTGCTTCTCCCTCTGCCTGTGTCTCTGCCTCTCTCTCTCTCACTGTGTGCCTATCATGAATAAATAAAAATTTTTAAAAAAATAAAAATAAAAAAATAAATAAATAATAACTGAGAAAAACCATTTGATAAAATCTTATATGCATTCATAATAAACACATTTAGTAAATTAGGATGGAAGGGAACTTTTTTACCTCACAAAGGAAATCTAAAAAATATAACAAAATACTTACTGGTTAAATTAAATATCGCTTTGAAAATTAGTAATGAGACAAAGATGCTCAATATCACAAAATCACACCTGAAAGCCTCATAGCCAGGGCAGCAAAGATAAGAAAGGGAATAAAAGGCACAAAGATCAGAACGCAAGAAATAAAGCTCTTACTATTTGTAGAAAATATGATTGTCTACATAAAACAAGAGGATCTATACACTATTAGAACTATAAAATAGTTTAGGAAAGTGGTTGGATACAAAATCAATATACACAAATCAATTGCGTTTTGTATACTTTAGCAACAAAGAATACATTTCTATATTTCTCCTTAAAGGTAACTTTAGTGCTACCTGCATACAGTGATTTGGGCCTGGATTCTTAACCTGCAAAGAGATGGATACTTCCAGGGGAAAAGGAAAAACAGAAGTAACAGCATCCTAGGAGAGTTTATTTAGGAGTAGGAAAGGCTTTCTGGAGCAAGAGTTACTGGAACTAGTATTTGACCTCAATAGGAATGAGGAAAGGATGTGGATGAGTGGGACCAGGTAGTCATGGCTGAAAAGAAACACAATATAGAGATGGAAGCTACAGCAAACACAGAATTGCGGGTTCCGAGAATAAATCAAAGGCCTCAGGGGAGGAGGTGAGTTTATTATCTTTCCAGGCAATACCAGTAAAGAAATTCATTGAGTAGTTCACTGAAGGGGAACTGCTACGGGTTTCCAAGTGGTGGAAGGTGGGAATTTTTCAGGTTGATGCCAATTGAGGATGAAAAGCTAGCATCCTGGATAGGTTAGAATGAGTCAATTGGTGTCAAGACAGTTGGTTCAAGTAAGTCCCACCTCTCATTGGGCAGGAAAGAGTCTTCAGTAAAGGTCTGGGGACCGGGGAAAGGCGTCCCTCAAAATTCATGGTACTTTAACAGCTTCCACTGGTTAGAGGAGCTGCAATGAAACAGCATTTAGTTTCTGTATCTCCCGGGCAAATGCCTTAGTAAATGGAACATTTTCCTTTTACAAGAGTAATGTGGGATGACTGGACATAGATTAGAGGCCATTTTAAGGGATCTGTGAACCTGTAGGCAACAGGAAGCCACCGGAGGAATCCAAGAACAGAATGGCACAGACAGATTTCTGCCCTGGGGGCTGGGGACAGCCTGGCAGCCACACAGAGGAGGGTCGTGATGGGAAACACAGAGAGGAGTTGACTGCCCGTGACTCTTCCAAAGAGAGATCAGTTTGGTTTTATGAAAAGACACTAAAGCACAAAGATGAGGAAGGCACTGTCCCTGCCTTCCCCCAAAGTGTTAACGTTTTGGATGTTTGGATGAGCTTGGTGTAAAGAGGCAAGGCGGTTTTAAAGTCTGTACTGGCTGGTGCCGCCTGCGCTTTACCAGGGCCTGAAGGAGGCTCTGCTAGGAATGGCCATTAACAGTCTAGGCACAGGCCAGGAGCCAATGCATGCAAATGAGAAACAAACAAACCTGAAGGTGGGATGGAGAGAAGGAGGTGCAGGGGGGAGGGACAGAGAGTAGATGAAACAGCGAACCCACCCATCCGATGAATTCTTCTCTGCTCTCGTTTCCAAACTGCACAGGCTTGGCTGAGCGTGCACCTCACTTGTTAATCTCCTTTTTGCATCCCTGTTTTTGTGGCTGTCAGAACTCCATATTATGCAAATTGGGTTTAAGCAATTAAGGCAATAATGTTTCCCTTGAAGAGTTTGACAAGGTGGTGGGAGCTAGGAGTGAATTTTGCAGAAGGGAGCTTGGATGCTTATTTACCTACAAATAGAAGAGGAACAAGAAAAGGGAAAACACTGCAGCATCAGGCTTACCTGAGCTGAGCTGCTGATTTTCTTGCTTTGCCTTGGTGTTTCATAGGAGAACAAAGGGTCACTCCACGGAATTAGTGGGTGGTAAATTTAAAACAAATGAACACCTTTCAGAAGATGCAGCTTTAACCTGTTGAATTGAATTCACTGTTGCAGAAGGACACCGAATCGAATAAAGTGTTCTGGCAGGATTTTAAAGAAGACTGGGCAATTTCAAGACCAATAACATTTGAAGCCACTAGGGTTGTGTCACCTCGGTTTGGGGCCATGAGCCAGTTGTCTCGCATCTGGAGAAAAGCAAGTCCAGAAAGCCGGACTTTGTCTTCAAATTGCACAATAGTTGAGAATGTCACATTTACCTTCCTTTGAAAAATCCACTGTCATTAGGAAGCTTGATATGATCTATCCCACTCTTAATTGGAGATGGCACATTCCACATTTCTATACTTAGGGGAACAATACCCAAATGATGCTGTTCTCAACTTGTGCATGTGGCCAAACAAACAAACAAACAAACAAAACCTCTTAGAGTTTGCCAGAAATAGTTTTTAGAATATTTACTAAAGTTCCAAAATACGATTGTGAATATTCCTCTTCCTCCAATATCATGGTTGAAGCTTCCAGAAATGTCAGAGTATCAGTAGAAAACGGTGCCCTCTCTCCTGCCCGGCATTTATTAACTCTTCAACAGATAGTTAGAAAATGCCTGCTATGCATTTAGCCCTGTGTGTGTGTTTGTGTGTGTGAGACACAGACAGACAGGCAGACAGACAGAGATATGAAAAGTGAGACTATAAACAACAGTAAAATTATAAAGTGTCTTTCTCCTCGTTCCTAAGTATTCTATTACTATATTCCTCACTCCTGGTCTCTTATACACACCTTTTCAGTTTACATCCTATGCAAATCTTTATCATTTGCCAAGCTTCTCCTTTCCAAAACTATAATCCCTGTCACCCAAAATCAACATCTATACTCTCTCTTTTTCTTAACTCTTTTTCTGATGTAGTTGATGGTTGGTGGAACGATTTCTTCTCTCTCATAAATTCATCAAAATACTGAATTCTGACCTCTGTTCCCTGGGATAATTTTCTTTTTAGGAAATCCAATTAAATAATCATTTCCTTAATCTAATCAAGTCTTTCTGACCTTACTTTACTTGATTGCTCTACAGCATTTCACAGCTAGCCTCCTTGAAATTTTGACTTGTCTTCAACCTATTTTTTTTTCGATAAGTCTCTGTGTCACTGTTCTTCCTTCTATTTATTAATTCATCCACTCATTCCTCCTTCATTTATTCTAGTAGTCATGCGATAAAGTTCTCTGTGCTAGGAACGTGATATGTTGAGGTTCTCATTTTTCTCCTTTAACCTATAGGACACATTGGTTCCCAATGTCTGCAGATTCCACCTCCCATAAGAGCATCAGATATACTTCATCCCTTCTAGTTCTGTAGGCAGGATCTCCATTATATCTCATTATGAATAGTGACAACTTCCTGATCTCCCTGAATTTAGACTCACAGAAATGCTTACAAAAGAAAGTCCGTGCATTTTTTTAATATTTTATTTCATACTCTTACCTTTTCAATACTATCTTTCCTTATGCTTCTATTCTTGCCTTGTACTTCACCCGTACCAGACTGTTCCTGCTTACCTGAGTAAGTGATTTTTGTCTCTATCTGTGTGCTCTTTCTCACTGTGTTCCTTATTGTTTGGCAACCTCCCCCCCTATCTCTGACTAGTGATATTTAATTTATTCTTCACGTCTTTGTTTAAATGCCACTTTCCTGTAATTCTCTGGGAAGAATTAGTTACTTTCTAGGCAGATAGGTAGGTAGGTAGGTAGGTATATCTATTATATATCTATTATATATGTGCAGGTATACCTACCTATATCTATTATGTATCTATTCTACATATAGGTATATCTATTTATATGTATATAGAAATACTCACATGCATCATGTTGTAATAAAGCCGGCATCATGTTGTAATAAAGCCGACATGTGTCTGCCACTAGACTATATCTCCTTGGGAACGAGGACTGGGTCTTGTACTAGCATTCAGTAGATGCCCAGAAAACATCTACAGAGTTAAAGTATGGTTCCCTGGACTCAGTTTCCCAGTATTCTTCTGAAGAAACAGAGGTTCTTATCATTAAGAATAATGGAAAACAGATGACTTAATAGTGGAAGAGAGAAATTAAGACTGTATTGAGAGCAAAAGAGAACAATCCAAATGATTGGGTTAAAAAATCTGCTGTCCTGCCTAGAAAGTTAAATAGGGAAGGCTTTGAAGAGTTGGCACAGAGCTTTAAGCAATCTTTAACTTAATACGCTGAGTCTGTAGAGTTGTAACTTATCCAATCTAGCTGAGTAAGGTGAGTTTCTATACTTCATACTAGTTTGTAAACCATGATTGCCTGGCACTGTAGTTTAAAAAAAATGATGTTGTCTGCATCTTGAAGCAGCTGGCTCTATGTGAATATTTGAAGGTGAGACGTTTGGAAGGAGGAGTGACAAGGACATAGTTATAAATTCCATACCTAGAGTCTGCATTCGTGCAGTCCTTTTGCATCTTTCCCAAACCCATTCCGGTCTTTCCAGGATAAAAAGGGCAAACAGGGACAAAGGTAGAAGCATTGGGAGGTGGGAGATGGAACCCAGAAAAAGTGTGTGTGTCAGAGGGGTAGTTACTTTTGTTTCAGAGCTGGTCAGAGGAGCTATGTTATCAGCGACTACCATTTAAAAACTCTTTTATTTGGAAAGTGAGATTTTGAATGGCCTCTAATCTCCCCTTAATTTGGTAGACCTTTTAGGAAATGCTGAACACTTGGCCCCCAGATGAAGACAGTAACAGATTAAGACAAAATGGCTATAAAAATCCTGGCCATGGGAGGCAATGGGAGGCTTTCAGGAGTTAATCAGCATTAGCAGCAGGAATATGGCCACAAAGAATGTGGGAATACCAGAAAGAGGTGATTTTTGAATGAAGGAGCACATGGAAAGAAGGTGATCAGAGAAGACTGCTGGAAAGAAGGAAGGGAGAGGATGGTGAGACTGTAAAAGAAAGATCCACTTCACCCCTTTCCAGTTTTCCCCAAGGCAAGCGCTGGCTTGATATTTTGTCTACACAGAAGAAAGCAGATTTCTAGGAGGGAAAAATCCCTGCTATTTTTTCCCCCTGAATTTTTCCTTTCTTGCAAGATGATTTTCACAGAAATTGAAATTTTATCTCGGCAACAATAGCTGAAATAAAAATCCCTGTAAATGAATATGATGGCTTAGGGTAGTATATTGGGGAGAAGTAAAATCAATACTATTATTAATTACGATCTACTTGAGATAGGACTCCAATGTTTTCATCTGCCCACTGGTAAAGTGGCATGAAATGAATGGGTTTAGTGAAATTGCTGTTAATTCAATTCATTTCAACAAATACTGATAGTCAGACACTGTATTAGGTTCTGTGAATAAGTAGACGATAAGATAGTACCATAACCAAATATTTAGAGAACTAACTAGAGCCAAACTCTGTGCTAGTTGCTGTAATAAGATGGAGCCTAGCACCACCATAACTATAGACCAGACTTTGTCTTTTTGAGTCCTTAATTGTAGTCTTAGTTAAAATCAGAACACAATTCAGTTAAAGATCCCTGTATTTCAAAATTCAGCTGAACATCACCAGCAGTCCTGAGATCAGTAACCCAACGATTATCTCTACGTTTGTTATGAAAAAAACAACAACAACAAGTTTTTGCATTTTTGAAATAGGGGCATTGTTCCAACTATCAAATTACTTCCTCAGTCATTTCTGATCACCAATAGTATTCTATTTTCCTTTTAGGGCAGTGGCCTTCAAATTTTAATGCGCACGGGCTCCCTGCATGGAGCCTGCTTCTCCCTCTGCCTGTGTCTCTGCCTCTCTCTCTCTCTCATGAATAATAAATAAAATCTTTTAAAAAAAAAAAAGAAGTCTGCTAGAAAGAAAATTTAAAAAAAAATTTTAATGCATATTAAAAAAATCACCAAATGTGTTTTTTGGGTTTTTGTTTGTTTCACTAAATATGTTTTTTAAACAGATTTCTGGATTCCAGCCACCTTTGAAAGATTCCAGTCAGTAGATCCAGGAAGTGACCAGGAACAGTTTATTGTTAACAAGCAACCTGAATGATTCTGATATTGTTGGTCTATGAACAATACTTTAAGAAACATTGCTTTATAGATAGACCTTTCTCTGAAAAATTGTCCCCATTTTTTTTCCTAAAAAATCTTTCTCCTGGAACAGTTTTTAAAGAAATCCATTCATTTATTTTTGGACTTCCATCTATACCAAAAGGTCCTACTAGATGGTATACTATTACAGCCTTCTTTCTGCTCATTTATTTTGCTCCTTTTTCATGGTCCAGATGATAGTGATTGTAGTAGATTACATACTGATGTTGATTCATTGTCATACCAATTTAGGAGAAAATTTAGCCAAACTGTTTAGAGACATAGTTAGATTGTATATATTGGCCACCTTAATTATATTTGTGTTATATTAATGAATATGAATATGACATGATGATTTAATCAGAAATATTAAAATAGATTTTAATACTAGAAAGTCTGAAAAAATGATCGTTGAGTGATGAAGATATAACCAGGAAAATATAAATTACACACTGTTTAAATAAAATAAGTTTAATTAAAAAAATTTTACACAGGAAATACAATTGTGAGAAGCCAATCAGAAGGCATCCAGGCAACCCCAAGATTAGCACCAACTACGGAGACAGTGGGAAGTATTAGGGTTACCAGAGCCAAGGAATTGATCTCCAGACACAATAAATCCATAGCCAAAGATGGTGACAAGGGACAAGGGGAGAGAAATGCGCTGGCTTTTCTCATGCTCCTGTCCTCAAATTTTCTGCCATTTCTTTTTACGAGATGAACTCAGTTGACAGGGGAGCTTGTGAAATGCAATGTGTACCAGTCAGTTCCACAGTGATTCAAAAGAAAGAGGCAGTGAGGAATGGTTCCTAGGATTGTTAAAAGATAAACTGAGGCATGTTAAAAACTTAAGAATTTATTTGAGCAAAAATCAGTTGGAATTGGGCAATGGCAAACCAGAAGTAGGTAGAAGCATTCTGTCTAATGCAGCTGTGAAAAACTTAGAAAGGGGAAGCAAAGCGAAATTATTGATTGACTATAGTTTATTTTGTTCGGCTGTTTGTGATTGGTTGTCCTTAGTTTTCAGTTTTGTAACCTTGAGATATTTACAGGCTTTCGATTTTGGTTTGCTGGCATGCTCTAATATCAGGGCATTAGAGCCACCTCAGTCTAATGGCCTCCTTGTTTAATTAATAAGACAAAGTAGTAGAGCCCAGGACCAGCAGAGAGGTGAATATATCCCCAAATTTAACTTAATGATTCTCCTCGATCTACTTTAATGCCAAGAACTTAGTCTCTGATATTCTTTATAAGTCCCTTTTTGCATTGTACCCAACCTGAACCTTAAACCCTGATTTACGTGGGCATGGGGCAAGGTGGAAGGGGTCACCACTACAGTTTGCTGCCTCGGGAGTGTAGTGCTTGAGATCCATGCAAGCTGAAAAAGAAAACAGCTTTTCTCTCCATGTCTCTTCCACTACTGACATTGTTTCTAGATTGCTCTCTGCATTCCTCTCTAGGGTCTCGCGTGGTAGCCATGTGCATTTGGCCATCTTCAGCTTGATCTATTTTGATTTGTGCAGAGAGATCTTGTATCCATTTCCTGACAGCTATCATCACTCCTCACTTGCTTCCTCCACTTCTTCCCAGTGTGATGTATTTTTTATGTTGAGTTCTCTTTCCTGGGAGAGGGGGCTTGCTTCAGCTGGTAAGCTTTAGGAATGGCCAGGGCCAATTGCAGCTTGCATGCAGCTACAAAAGGTTTTCAGCTCTCTGTCTGAAACTCAGCGTGACTTAGCTATAAAAGGAAACACTGCACAAGGACTAAAAGAGCGGATGTAGGACTGAACTGGGGTCAGCAAAGAGAAGACTGGAGCTGGGGATAGTGTGGCATTTGATTTAGTTCCTGAAGCGTATTACAGTTAATATTTTATTGTTTAGCCAGGGTTCTGCTTGCATGGTTTTGTCTTCTTCATTTTACCTCAATGTTTAGTTGGTGGGTGTGGGCCAAAGGGTGGGAACGTTCACGTGTATTTTCCAACAATCTGGTGGCCAGGCTTTCAAGTCTTCTCCAGCTTCTATTAACGTGAATTTGAGGTGGTTCCAACCCCAAAATGAGATGTTGTTGCGAAATGGGATTAGACTTTGTGTAGCACAGTGTCCGGCTTGCAGTAGCATTATTTTCTTTTGTTTTTGCAAATTTTTTTTTTTCTTTTTACAAGGTGCAATTCTTTTTTTTTTTTTTTCAAGGTGTAATTCTTTTAGATGAGGAGCATTTCATCTAAATCTGAGCAATCATCACATTACAAGACGAATGATACCTTGTTTTTCCAAAAACAAATGAGCTCCTTCTCTGCCATGAATTAATGATTCCTAGGGCTATAGGCCATGCTTATTGTGACAAATAACACTATGGATGGGAACTTTGAGAAGACTGAGTTCAAATCTTCCAGTTATTTGAACAACAGAGGAAAAACTGAGACAATCAAAAGTCAATTTGCCTTCTTTTAGGGAAATAGGAGACAGCCTTATATAGTTCCTGGCCAACCTTGAACAAATCAAATGATTTTCAGATCAGCACCCTTTATTTGTAAAATATTATAACAGTGCCTGTAGAGAGGACTTAATGAGTTCATGTGTTTGAAAGTGTTCTATAAACACTAAAGCATTATAAAAGTAAAAGATATTGATTAATATTGCCCTCATCCTCATTTCTAATTGCACGAGGAACTAATCATCTACCATGGGGTTGTTCTGTCACAGTGCAGTGGTTAGCATATCATTACAAAGTTATCTAATTAAATGGTAGTGAAAGCACCTCCGGTACCAGTGTAATCCAATTACATTTACCAGGTAAAAGAAATTAGAATGAAAATTTAATCTCTGGCTTGGACAGCTCCCTGTTTGTCAGTCTGCCTTTCAGAGCTGGAAAGCTTTAGTGATCATCTATTCCAGTATCTTAATTGATTCATAAGAGAAGCCACTGAAAACCAAGGGAGAAAAACACTAACCATTCACCAAAGTTGTAGCGGTAATGGAGGGACTGGCAGTCAGAAACTCTATCCATTTGCCTATATTTGCTGACTCGTCCACCTAATTCTTTAATTTTCCATTTGCCTGATGTCAGTTACTGATAATATTTTGATATGCCTTCCTATTCTACCACTCATGCTCTCTAATGCCATTCCCCTAGTACTTTGGAAAATAAAGGGGAAAAGAGTTGGATTGGGAGAGAAAAAGATAAATGCAGAGAGAAGGAAAATCAAAAAAGGAAAGGTTTACTGGAGAAATTTAGGGAGCAATGGAACGCAAAAGGGGATGGTTGGACAGACAGGCAAGCAATTAAAAATAAGTAACTGATGTCTAATATTTCCTGCTCGTGTTCCATTCCCTTTCAGATCACATTTACTTCTGTGTCGCCACCACAGCATATGGTGGTTCTTAAGTCACTTCTCACTGATAGGAACAATCAGAAAGTCTCTGTTAAAGCCTTTGGTTAGCCCATGAATTATTATATTAATACCTAGTACAATGGTCATCTGTTCTCATGTGTTTAACAATCATCAGGCCATACAAACCATACTAACTTGTATGCAAAAATAATACCTTGCTGTAATAGGATATTTTAAAGAATTTTTAAAAGTTAGTTTCTGTTATCTCATTTTTCCTCACAGTAATTCAGAAATTTAGACAGATACTTTTAACTGTGTTTCACAGATGAAAAAACTGGTATCTGTGGATATTAAATTACCTACTGGCTATTACACATTGAATCAATAAATATATATCTAAGTGATGCAAGATCTGATTCCTGAACCAAATAATCAGGATATGGTTGAACAGGAGCTAAATATGTTATTCGGACATTTTTTAACATTTACCATTCTTTCTAAAAACTTCTCATAGTTTAGAAAACATGGCTTTAGAGGTCCCTCAGTAGCCCAGAAATTGTCAATGGCTAATTAAGAGTATTTGGGGTCAATAAGACAGCACAGAAAACCAGATTCAGACCAGAGTAGCTAAAGCAAGAAATCAGACCAGCAGAGGAAATGAGTGAGTTCCATTTCTCCAGACAAGCTTCCAGGTTGACTGAGGAACTCCGTGAGGCTGGTTGAGATCCAGAAGTTGAGTGGAATCTCCAGCTGTTCAAAATCATCTTGTCTCCCCAAGGTTCTTATCCTTCTCTGACTTGCAGACCCATATGGGAATCCTGAGAAAAGCACACAGTTAGTTGTAAGAACTCAAAAATGACAATTCCATTCAGTATCAGACATTCACAGATTTCCCAAACCTGTCTATAGACTGTGTTTCTCAGTGTCTGCCCTTTGGACCAGTGCAACAGAATCTCCTAGAATGTTTGCTTCTTAAAATGCAAATTCCTGATTCTCATCCCAAAACATCAAAGCAGTCTCCGTGTATAGTGGAGGCTAGGAATTTGTGTTTTTAACAAGCCCTATAGCTGATTCTTATCCAGTCTAACAACTGAGAACCTATATTACAAGTGCCCATTGACCCCCAAAACCCATCTGTCTTAGAAAAATGAATTTGAGGGGGATCCCTGGGTGGCGCAGCAGTTTGGCGCCTGCCTTTGGCCCAGGGCACAATCCTGGAGACCCGGGATTGAATCCCACGCCGGGCTCCCGGTGCATGGAGCCTGCTTCTCCCTCTGCCTGTGTCTCTGCCTCTCTCTCTCTCTCTCTCTGTGAGTGACTATCATAAATAAATAAAAAATAAAAATAAAAAAAAGAAAAATGAATTTGAGACTGCTCCACAAACTCAGCCATTCCTGTTCCAAAATTAAAAAAAAAAAATTGCCATGTACCCTATGTTAATGCTAAGATCAACACTGCCTCTAGGAAGTCCAGTGGCCCTTGTTTCTTATGCTATTCTCTACTGAAGGTACCCAACATCTAACTTAGCATAGGAGCCTCAGAAGGCATCTAAGGGAGTGCTTCCCTGTTGCTTCACACCATCCAAAACAATATTCTAAGCTGCTAAATTCTGTTTACAAAACGTTATGATCTCATTTATGCCAAAACTCCACCCATAATAACAGCAAATATTACTTCCTTGTGGTTTTCCACTGCCCGTGACACATGTACCTTTTACTGTATCCCTCTGGTTTGGAAATATGAAGCCAGTGTAGTAAAAAAGTGAATGAGCCGGTCTGTTTATTTCCATTAAAATGCAGGTACACACTGTTTGTTTATCTCCCTCTGGGAACAAGCTGAGAAACTGTTAGTGTTGGGGAAAATAATAATAAAAAAAAAAGTCTTAAGTGTTGACTCCACATTTTCAGGGCTTGATAAGTCCTTCTGAGTGTGGCACTCCATCACTTTTCTCAGCAGGGTATAATTACTCATAACTTGAAGGTTTTATCTCTGGGCTGCTTCTAATAAAAAGGGGGGAAGAAGGCATATCTGTCACTCACTGGAAGTATAGATGTTTAATTAAGTATCACATATAATTGTTTCAGTCTCTTGTGTGACAATTGCACAGTCCAGGAGTTTGGGATGGGGGTAGGGAGATCATCTAGCAGATTTATGAGGATTTATAAAGTAGGGATTTTTTAATGTATCTTGTGTGCGTGCGCATGCGTGTGTGCACGAGTATGCTCCTATTCCTGCATCTGAATCTCAACCTGGTGTTTGGTCTATGAGTCTCATGTTCCTTGAATCTCATTTGCGTTCTCTCTGGGTATCCTTGTCAGTATTTTTAAACTGTGAAGTAATTAATTCCTACCTCTGTTCCACTTCTTTATGTCCCTTCTCCTGTATTGGCCAGGGTCTCTTGTATTTAATGTTTACATGTGGTATATCTGATGTAACCCCACAGGACAAAAAGTACAGCAGGCAAAGTGGGGTTCTGCATTGATAAAAGGGTGTAAGGTAGGATTCATGGCTCCTTAGAAGATAGTACAGACCATTTGAAGCCTAAGTAGACCTTCTCTGTTGGTTCCGTACACCCTGGACCTAAACAGCTTTAGAAGTTTCCAGACACTGTGGTTACAGGTTTGAAGCCCTACAGTTGTCCATCTCTGTTGGAAATCTTTGGAACAAAGGTGATTTTGAAGGTTTGAGAAAGGCTTTTTCTCTGGATACATGGAAATGCCCAAACAGCCTATTTCCTGAATCCAGACCAGGGAAACCCTGATTTGTTAGTGTGTGCTAATTTCCATGATGTAAAGGGGCCCGTTATGGCCAGCTAAGGGGCTCTGCTATATCTGTTCAGGGTTTCTTCATGCTTCTCAAACTGTCAGCATCATTCTCACGTCAACTTTTGCTATCGTTACTCCTTATACCAAGAAAATTCTTTTCTTAGACCATCTTTTATTTAGGCCTCTATTGTTATGTCCCCTCCTCAGAGAGGCCTTCATTGATCACACATTAATTTTTATCTATCGTTAATTCATAACACTTACCATGACCTGAAATTCTATGTTTACATGTTTATTATCCATTTTCTCAGTTGGCTTTCTTCATTACTGTATTTCTAATACCTGGACTAAATAAAGCTGGCATGTAGTAGATACTCAGAAATAATTATTGAATCAAAAAATAAAATATGTGATTAATCAGTAGCCGTGAGATGAAGACTGCAGAGATTTTGTACAATTTGGGAATATTTTCAACTTTCAGTATAATGGAAACTATCCTTTCTACTGTGCTTTCCACAGTCCCCATTCATCTTCCTATCATAGTATTTATTGAGTAGATAGTGATTTTTTTTTTTCTGTTAGACTAAGAGCCTCTTGGAGGAAAGCATCATTTCTCATTTACTCTTAAATTCCTCATATCTGGAATATAGTAGAAGCTCAATAAATACAGGGAGACTGAGGATGAATTTGCCGCATTTTCTGTTTTTCTTATTTTTATGTTTCAGGGTTGGTTAGCAATAAATCCATAGGTTAGAATAAAAGGGGCCTGTGTGCATCTATCATGGCCAGCAAGAAATTAAGAGCCAACAAAGAGACTGTATTTTACATCACAAACAGGCTAGACGGAAGCAAGGATGTCACAGGATGGAGTAAGTTTTGGCAGCTACCTGTGGGAAGCATCTAAAATCCCCAGGGTTTCAGAGCAAGAAGAAGTTCTGAGGCTAATCAGATAAATGGCTTCCATGGAGCCCCAGGAAATGTACAGATACAAGACATTTCTAAATGTGTTATAAGATGTTGTATTAGACTTCTAACCAACTGAACAACTCTATGATAGTCTCAAAGTTGTCTGTTCCTGAGAAGTCTACCAGAAAAAAGCATGACGGGAGACTCTACTGAGGCAATGGATTTTCCATGTTGGCTTTTCCTTGTACCTACCTAGCTGGATCACTATATGAGGCAAAGAACTCTCCCAGCAAGTGCTCAGGATAGGGAGAGCATTTAAGGACATGTAGGTGTGGTGTTTGACATCAGCAAGGAGATGCAACAAATTTATAACAAGCCTATTATTTTTATGGGTTAGGATGGTTTGCATAGAATGATGTGCACAAAGGTAAAATACACCTTCTGTAACTATGTAAAAACAATTCAGATGTGATGTCCCTGTGGTGAGGGTGAGTGAGTATGGAGGGGAAGCTATGTCCTGGGAAAGGAAGGATGCTAAATGAGTCAGAGTGAAATTTTATAACTCAGTAACTCCACTGTACAATAACTATGAAGGAAGAGATCTCGTCTCAAGAGGGAAAGAAATAGGTAAAATACAAAGCTTTTGTGTTGTGCTGAGTACTTGATACTTCGAAGACTATGCAGCTGACTTTCTGAGACAATAGAAAGATCACAGCAGTTGAGAAAGGGGACGGGGGACTCGGGAGCAGGAGGAGAAGGAAGGGAAGGCTGCTCCCCCCTTTACCCAGGTTCTTAGAGAAAGTAGTACTGAATATCCCTTTAAAAGTTCTAAAATTTAACCTTTTCATTTTACGTCATTTGGTCCAGATTTCCCATCTGTAATTTGCTTAAAGCTGCGCAGATGCACATTGGCAGAGATTGAATCCAGGAAGTTTTCAGTTTCCCCTTAAGACAGTCCACTTTTGGACCATACTTCAGCAGAATGCCCAGTTACACCAACACGGTGCTACTTACATACCAAGTGCAATATGGGAAAAAAATGCAAAATGAGTTGATGTAGATCTAGAAAAAAAAAAAAGAGAGCTTGAAATTATGGAGAACTATGGAAACTAGAGGTCAGGTTAAGGGCCTGATGCACTGTCTTTTGTGGCTTTTTTTGGTCCCAGGGAACATGGTCATTATTACCTATAATCCTGACCACCAGGATGCCCCTCACCCCCAGAAATAGTCTCGTGGATAGCAGGTTCCTTCTCTGATGCTAACCCAGCTCTGTTTAAAGCCAGAGGCTTGAATATATTCAGAGGCACATCCAGCTGAAGCAAACCCTACTGGTTGAATAGTTTTTTGGGAGTGTTGGAGTCAAATACCAAGAAGGAGAAGGCCGGGGTAGAGATGGTAATTGGGGTCTTCTGAGAGTCAAGAGAGAGATTATATGGTATACAAAGCAAGAGTGTGGAGAAATGGATTGTGTTCCTGTAATTTCATTGGACTAATTGTGAGTCCTTGAAGCTCCATTTCCTCTTTCTAAGATGAGGGGATTTGTCATGATATCCTAATGGTGCCAATGTGATCTAATTAAGCCTATTCAAGAAATAATTCTTATCTTGATTAGGTAAATAGGACTTGATTAATTCCACTCTGATTAACCACTGCTTCTCAAAATGTCCTACAGGCTTCTACCCATTCTACGCAGCAACTCACCGTGTTCTCCTAGCAGAAATGAAAAATGCCCCAGTATCCCTCATGACAGAGATCAAGCCAAGAACCAAATGCTTTAAAACATGAAACACTTCTACAGATGGTTGTGGTTTGCCTTGCAAGCAGGATGGCATTGGTGGAGATAAGATGATGAGGGAAAAAAAGGAGGGGGGTATAAAGGAGAGGTCCTTTAAAACATCAAAAAGACTTGATACATCCTTTCTGCCCTTTCATAAAGACTTCATCTGGCAGCCAGATTGCCTTAATGGTCTCCCTAAAAAGGCCCACCCTGGCCTGATGGAGCCAGGCACATACTCTCTAGCTTTGCTTTGCTTCTTTGATGCTGTCACATCTCCTTCATTTTCTACATTTCATTCATTCTTTGCCTTTAAGCTATGAGGATAAAAGTGCCTGGCATTAAAAAAATCAGCTTACATTTTTTAAAGGGGTAGACATTTCATGCAGCCTTTGATTTTTTTCTAGGAGAAAAATGTTACTTTAAGGAGAAACTAGAAAAAAAATTTAAAAAAAAAGAGAAACTAGAGAGATTTTTCTGCTTTCTTTTCCCCCTTTGCACCCTTCACCCCGAATCTCCCGTTTTGTGCAGTAAGACACAGCAGTAGGTATAGTACAGGAAAGGGTATGGGAATGATTGTCTCTGAAAAAGCATTTAAACCACTACAGTGAATAAAAAAGCCTGAACATTCATTTACTGCTAAACAATGACAAAAGATAATTAGAATGTTTGAAAGCACTGCACTATATTCAACATCTGTTAAACATTGGTTGAGATAGCTGTTTTTAAAATTAGGCAGTGTTGAGGAGGAAAGGTAACCAGTAGAGTATAATGCTTATAGCCTTCAGAATCTTTATGAAGGGTACATAGAGATATCTGAAGCATTGTATATGAAGGAGGGCATAAAAAGTAAAAACCTTATAGCTAAAGGAAACTCTGTGATAGAATTCCTGTGTGTGGAAATACTCTCTTAAATAATAAAATGTGGCCATGGGGATACAGTCTAGATTATCTCTCCAAAATAATGAGTATAATCTTAAAATATGGAGAGACACAGAGAATCTGTGAAAAAAGGACAAGTAGCAATCCTAGAGGATGAGAGTTGGTTAGAAATGAAGTGAATTCACACATGGAAGAAAGAATAGGAAATAGTAAGATTTCCAGATAGGATAAATGACTCCTTCTACAACAGGTGTTTAGAGCCCAAGTGAAAAGGAAATGTGGATGTGATACTTAGATTTGAATAAGAACTTATGCTAAAGATATGTATAAATGTGTTCAAACCAAACCACACAATTCTTTTTTTGTATATATTTTTAATTTTTTTTATTTATTTATGATAGAGAGAGAGAGAGAGAGAGAGAGAGAGGCAGAGACACAGGCAGAGGGAGAAGCAGGCTCCATGCACCGGGAGCCCGATGTGGGATTTGATCCCGGGTCTCCAGGATCGCGCCCTGGGCCAAAGGCAGGCGCCAAACCGCTGCGCCACCCAGGGATCCCTTTTTTGTATATTTTTAAATTGGAGTTCGATTTGCCAACATATAGTATAACAATTCTAAAGGGAGATGAAATAATGAAGAAATCTATCACCTAGCTATTAAACTCCAGGAGAGAAAACTATGCCAAAATGTGTGTGTGGTGGTGGGGTTGAGGGGGGGATTAAGAAGACCTGTAAAGTTAAGTAAACCACAAGGAACCTGGCAAGATTTAAGATGTTTCATTGGAAATTCAGAGTAAATACATTCTGAGGATCAAACACACCGAGGGCTGGTGAAAGAAAACAAAACTGTCTGAATAACCAGCAAAGTCAAAGAATCTTTCACTGGAAAAAACAAACAAACAAAAAAGGCATCTGGGAGAGAGGAAAACAATTCAGAACTAAAAAATCAACCAACCAGAGCAAGCACCAAGCACATAAGAAAGCCCCATTGGAGGATCCCATGAGAGGTACTTAAAATATAATACGAAAAGTGGCTTTCACTCAGGTAGCCAAGTCTTCCTTAGGAGCCTGCATGAAGCTCAACTAGGCCCACACTTCGAGGCACAGAACTTTGGGGGGAATTTGCAGCACCATTTGATGGTCAGTGTATGGAAGAGTGGACTTAGAGATAAAAGGAAAATCAGAGAAGCTTATTTAAATGTTGACTTCCTTTATTAATAAAACAGGCCATTAAGTTTCTGTTAGCCAATATTCCATTCAGAATAATTTGGTAAAATAATGACAAAAATCACTGACTATCTTACACACTGGTTTTTCTGGTGGCATGCATGATAAAAAGACTCAATCAATGCTTATAAATCCTCCTTTGTTGAGAGAAAGCACAGTTTCTATAAGTAAAAGTAACATAATAAAACTATTAAGATTCTAAATTTACATTTAAAAATTATTTCTTTAAAAAGCCATATTGGGAAGGGGCCCCTGGGTAGCTCCCTCAGTTACTTTGGCTTAGGTCATGATCTCAGGGTCATGAGATGAAACCTCGAGTTGGGCTCCACGCTGGGTGTAGAGCCTGCTTAAGATTCCCATCTCTTCCTCTCTCTCTCTCTCTGTCCCTCCCCCCCAAAGAAAACCCCCAAAAATCCATATTGGGAAATATTTTGCTTTTTTAATATAAGCCAGGATGTTAACTTAAAAATAGGAAATCAAACATAAAGATAACACACAAAATATTGGCCCAATACAAATATATCCACATTATACTTTTGTGAAAAAGCCAAAAAGGGGATAATTAGTAATGTCTCCCAAATGGTGCTAGCATTTTTGGGGTTCTAAAATGTCAGCTCAATGGGAATAAACTGAAATAAGCTCCTAAAAGAGACTGTAACTGATCAGAGGAGGGGTAGGTTAGGCCTAATACAGGCAAGCCTAAGAGGTCAACAACAATATAACGAAGGATCTGGAAGCTGTTATATGTCATTTTATCCTGATACCATCTGGATTTGATATCAGTTAGGTTTTCTAAATTTGGGCATCATCAGATGGGAATTCATAACTAAATACAGCAGGGGAGCCCGGGTGGCTCAGTTGCTTAAAGTGACTGACTCTTGGTTTCAGCTCAGGTCATGATCTCAGGGTTGTGGATACAAGCCCTGCATCAGACTCTGCACTCAGCATTGAGTCTGCTTGTCCCGCTCCCTCTGCTCCTCCCCTACCTGCTCTCTCTCTCTCTCTCTCTCCCTCAAATAAATAAATAAAATCTTTAAAAAAAAGACAAAACCACAAAAACTAAACACAACCATAACCTTGCTCTTGTTCAGCTGGACTGTATGTGTGACAAAATAGGCTATACAGAAAATGGAGAGTAAATTAAAGGGCAAAGGGATGGGTGCCTAGCTGTGTGGAGACCAACCACGTGGAAAGAATGGGACTTATTAGTTAGAATAGGAGAAAGCTGAGCTGAGACCAGACCATGATGGAAGTGTTCGGTGAGAATACCACTTTCAACAGAGCATGGTTTACTGGCATTACGGGGCACCACCTAAAATATGAAAAAAATAATATCAGGACAAGTAAAAAGAAGCTACATTGTGTATGATATATTTTAAATTTGTGTAACTTTTAATTCTACAAGTAGTAAATGCTAAATAGATGAACAGTGTAGTGAAAGATGTGTATGATTTCGAGGATGCTAGTTCCAAAATGAGTTTTTAGTGGTAGAAAGTGGGAAAATGTGATTGTTCAAACTTTAAGGTTGAAAACTATTCCCTTTCACATCTGATTCTTTGGCACCTCTGTCAACTAAAGAATATTCTCTACTAGGTTAGGATTTTACTTTTGGTTTGTTGTTTCAGGGCTTGAATTCCCAGAGGAGTAGGGGGAAAATATCAAGAGGTCAGATGACACTATGTCGCTTCAAATACACTATTTGGTGAAGGTGTTGAGGGATTCTGTTAACAAATAAGAATGTTTTATGTACTTCCTCCTCTCCTATGGAAGCCTTCTCTAGTCTCCAGCTTTTAAATTATGCTGCGTCTCATTACACAATAATTTTGTACATCGCCCTAGCTGCTTAGTGATTGGAAAGACAACTAAAACATGAAAAATGTTACAATTTTTGCATAACTTAATAAATGTGATATTGTAATATATATTTGATAAAATATAGAAGAAAGAGGAAAAAAAAGAAAAGAAAGAAAGAGGAAGAAGAGGAAGAAAGGGAGATGATCGATGGATCTATCATAAGGTTATATGGTTAAAAGCTGGCGTTCCAGGTAGTATACAGGGCTAACAGGAAAAGGAATTTGGGAACCAAAAGGCTATTGATTCAGCTCTGTAAGATTGTTTTTGGATTGGTATGTTCATAGCCCATATTTCTAATCAATTTCTCTCTCTCCCACCATGTTTCTGCCTCTGTCCTTAACTTCCTCCCTGTTTTCTTCCACATAGATCCATATTTCATGATACTTCCAAATGCTGCACATTTACATGTACATGGATGCCTCTGCACATACCTACAACACATTTTTCAAACCTTCCTGCTTATTGGCAATAAACTCTATTGCTCCAAATCCAGTTTCACCAGTTCAGAACGTCTGGGATAATTTTGATTTTCTCTTTTTCCTAGTTTCCATATCTCATTCAGTTACCTACTCATCTTGATTCTATCATCTTGAAACTACCCTTTGTGTCTCTTTTCCACTTTCCCCTCAGATTCCATGTAATGTCGCGATTACAAGTGCAAGCTCTAGAGTTGACTGTCTACACATCCTTGTGTTTGATAGCCTGGTCTACCCACTTACTGCATCTGTCGTCTTGGGCAAGTTGTAAACTTTATGCCTCAGTTTTACAAATATAAACTAGAAATATAGTGGTAAACCATATCATAGGATTGTATTCAAGTTTAAATTAGTTAATATAAGCAATGCTTTTTAAATTTAGTTATAATCATGGTAGTAGTGGTTGTGGTCATGATGATGATGATAATGATAAAGATAGTGATGATTTCAGAGCCATCTCATCTTTCATAAGCCCCAGTTTTCTAATACATATCCCAAATTCCACTTTTTGTTCTCTCAAGTTCAGCCTTCATGCTTCTACCAGAGTTGGAACTCTATAGCACATATGTTAATGTTTTTCCTCCTGCTCAAGCCTTATTTTTTATAGGATGGTTCCCATGCCTATTAACATGGTATTTACGGTCCTATTTTACTGGGACTCAGTAACCTACTACACTTTCCTTTTGTTCATATGGCTATTTTCTTCCCCATCTCACATGCCCTACTTGTTCTTTTCCAAATGTGGCCTAAGTAATGATACCTATTTATTTTTCTTCTTATTAGGGATATCTTTCTATCCAATTTTTGCATGTTATTATAATCTTTTCCAAGCCTTCAGATCAAAGATGTTGTCTATTCCTAACATCTAAATAGTAATACTAAATATTACTAAGTTTTAACACTAAAATCAACAACTGCCATGTGTTAATCGAATGTTAACAGTATACCAAGAATTCTGTACTATTAGGTAAATACTATCATGTCCATTTTAGAGATAAGGAAACTTATATTCTACAGTGTAAAGTAACTTAGTCAAAACTCACCAACCAGAAAGTTGATAGACCTGATTCTGAGTACAGAGCCAATATACTCTTTCTTACTAACCCATTACACTACCCTGACACCTGTTCATGTGTTTATTTCCCATTCAATATTCTTCTCTGTTTCCCCAAATTAAAAATCTCTCTAAGCTCAGTGTTTTACCTGGACATAGCTCCAGCACTTCATGCTGTGCCCTCAGCACAATAAACAAGCAATGATGGTGAGTTGAACTGACTTTCCCTCGTGCAGCCAAAAGTGTGTATGGTCATGATAGAGATGTGAGATGCTATATTAGCTTTACCTCCATGCCTCATTCATTCTGTCCCTAAAGGTCACATATAGATGGCCCCTAGCTTCAGAATATATCAAAACAAACAGCCCTCATTTACCTTAGTCTTAAGTTCAGTCATATCAAGGAAGATACTGAAAAGTAGCATAATATTTTATGCAGGTATAAACATTCAGAGACCAATTATCAGACAATAGCTACTATTAACTCACCCCAGTTACCTGTTACAAATCTCTTTCATTAAACAGTCAAAAATCATTGTGATGATAAGGTCTAAGTCTCTTTGTCTTTGTCTTACCAATGTATAATACAATGCCTAGTGTATAGTTAAACACTTTTAAAATTAGAATATATAGGGATGCCTGGGTGGCTCAGTCAGTTAATTTTTCAACTCTTGGTTTCAACTAAGATCATGATCTCATGGTTGATCTTTTGCATTGGACTCTGCACTCAGCGGGGAGTCTGCTTGAAAGATTCTCTCCCTCTGCCCCTCCCCCCACTTTTCTCTTCTCTCCCCAAAATAGATAAATTTTCTTAAAAATTTAAAATATATAAAAATCTACATTACTATGGTCAACTCCCCCTTCCCAAACTTAGATTCAGTAGGTCTAGCATAGGGTTCAAGCATCTCTATTAAAAGGAACAAACAACAACAAAAACCCAGTTGACTCTTTAGTACCTTTTATCTTCATTCTATTTAGAAATGATATTAGGCAAGATTACTCTAGACGGTCTTCTTTTCTTCTCTAACCTTTCCTTTACTCCCTCTTCACACACATGCAAACACCTACACTGAAGCAATTAGGTTTCATCCATAGGCATTTCCATAGCATCCTATCATAGCAATTAGTACTTTCTTCTAATTGCTTATTTTAATTGGCATAGTCTTCCATTAGACTACAGGGTTCATGAGGGCAAAAACTATTTCTAATTTTTTCAAAGTCTTCTCTTTGGTGCCCTGCACAGTGCCTAACTATACATGAAGTCCAGTATATATTCAATATAAAATAGAATAGTTTAACGAACAACAAAAAAAAAAGGCTAGAATGTGGTATCTATTTTCCTATAGAAAATATATTTAATGAAAAGAACCATAAGGATGGCTGAAGTAGTAACTCATGGCACTGGTTATTTGGCTGCATCATTGGCTACAGAAGTTTCATGAATGTTGTTGGAATTGACCAGTATCTACCACGTTATTTCCATGGGAAAATGATTTCTAGCTCTTTTAATTTAAAAGAACTTTCAAACATGACACATTCAGGGCCTACTTGTACAGAGCAGGCTGGCAATTCTCACTGAAGCTGAAATATAACATGTTCTACTCATTTTTAATAAAGTTTGTATCTCATCATCTTTGAATTTCTTTCCATGAGTATTCTGTAACAAAGGCTCCTAAAGACAGTCATTGTATCCTGAAATGCAGTTGCCTGGAGAAACCTTACACAAATACAGATTCCTGAGTTGCACAGAAGGCAATTTTCACTTGGAAAGTCTGGCAGGATTTGTAAAGACTAAATTTTTAGACCTCCTTTTAAGGAAATCAGATGCACGGATAGGCAATCACAGTCTTGGGTCACAGTGGTTGCAAGGTTGGGGGTCTGGTGTTTGAACAACATGGCTCTCTACCTCAGGATATTGTGATGAATGGTAAAAACAATTGAAAGTGCTTTGGGAAAGGAAGGGGGCATACAAATACCAAATATTTAGGAGTATGGCATGTTTTTACTTTGTATCAGTTATACTGATGTCATTATACAATATTTGCAAGGGCTTTTGAACTGTGAGTGATGGGCAGCTTAGGGAACTGAGGTGCATTTGGGATGTCCTAAGTCGTTACAGACATAAACTTTCTCTGTAGATATGAAAGCAAATATTTTTGCAACTATTACACCAGTTCAAAACTCATGATCAATGTCCTTTTTATCAACTTTTATGTTTGAGCTGAACAACTGGTGAACTATGTATTGAATAGCACATTTCCTGTGGTTGGAAATCTATCTTTTGTTACTATGTTAGTACAGCCCTAGTAAAGAGAAGGATCAGAAAATTAAATAATGACCCAGACAAGACTACCTGAATTATTGTGCAGTGTTTTAATTTTAAAGATAAATTATAACTGAATGCAGTAGGCTAATTAGGAACTTCTGTGTAAATGACAGTCTAAGGACCTAAGGAACTATTTAAAGTATGAGACACTATGAAAATCACCTTGATGGGGCACCGGGGTGGCTCAGAAGTTGAGCATCTGCCTTTGACTCAGGTCATGATCCCGGGGTCCTGGGAGACTCCTAGGGAGCCTACTTCTCCCTCTGCCTATGTCTCTGCCTCTCTCTCTGTGTCTCTCATGAATAAATAAATAAAATCTTAAAAAAAATTCATCGTGGACTATTCTTGGTTCATCTTCAGCAGCACCCATTTGCTGTCTTTATTGTTTTATTTTATTTTATTTTATTTTAGATTTTTTTGCTTACTTGAGAGAGAGAGTGTGCCAGTGTACAAGGGGAGGGGGGCAGGAGCAGAGAATCCCAAGCACCTTCCCCCTGAGTGCGGCTCAATGGGGCTCGAAGTTATGACCCAGTATCAAGACCTTAGCTGAAACCAAGTGTCTGTCGCTCAACCGACTAAGCAACCCAGGCACCCCAGCAATCTTTTTCTGGAGCAGATCTCTCAGTAGTCTACAAACCATATTCATGGATCACTTCACTCACCTTCAGATGCAGCCACATTCAGGGTAAAGATTTTTATGCTGTTGTTTTGTCCTACTTACAGACCAGAGGCGTGATTCAGTAACAAAAACATAACTTTTTTTAAGTATGAAAAGAATTAGCTCATAAAAACTATAGATCATCAAATCCAGCCATATCTCATATTTATTCCTTCTGAGTAATTTATTACATCCTAAAGGGATATTGTGATCATTGTCCTTCTATAACAGCCAAAAGCAGTCTCAAGTGACACTGTCCATGGTTCTTTATCTTCCCAGAAGTCTTCTTGATGGAACAGCACTTCTCAGCCATGACAGATACTTACCTAATTTAGCACAAGTCTAATGCTTTGGGTCTTAAGAAAAAAATCTGATAATACAAAACATCTGGAACAAGAAATTTAAATCTTCAAACCATATCTTCAGGTTCTGGTAATGCACTCTCATAGCGTCGTGTATTTTGCCTGTCTTTTCCTTATCACAATTGTAATCATATGTTCATTTGAGCAGTTAACTTGTTCGATATCTGTCAGCCGCTTCAAGTGAGCTTTAAGTTCCTTGACGGCAGGGACTAGGTCTATCTAATCCAAGGATATGTCCCCAGCGCAAAGCATGGTACCTGCCATCTGTTCATTGTATATAACCCCTCTGATGTCCTGGGGACTACATATGTGGTTATAATCTTTAAAATATTTGTCATGTTAAAAAAAATAAAAAATAAAATAAAATAAAATATTTGTCATGTGAAAAAATTATTGGCTGAAAATGAATAAACATCTCCAGATCTATTTGCATCCCAAGCTATTTGCTATATGGCTATTATAAATATGCTATATATACTTAGAACAAGTACTAATTATTTGGCCAAGTACAAGCATACTATTAAAAAAAATTCCAATAAAGAGTCTGAGAGGTCAAAAGTATTTCTTTCTAGCAACAACTGGTTAGGTATAATTTTATTACATTTTTCTGACATTAATATCCTTGGGGAGTGTTAATAAGCATGCTCATTAATCATTTGTCCCCTTTCTAACCACCTTCATCTATTGAAATTCATCTTTCAATGCTCAGGTATCAAGCATAGATAGGTTTCTCATGGAAGGTGCTTGATACAAAAGTCATGCATCCCAGGGATGTTACTAGTATATCTTTTTGTGCAGCTGAGGAACTGGATGTAAGTGACTAGATGAAACTCCTTCCAGGAAATGTCTATAGAGGTTTATGTGGTCATAGCCTAAGGCAGCAGGAACAGGTAGGAAGTGGCCTTGGTCTGTAGGTCCTGATTTTCAACCTGTTTGACTATATTCTTGAAGAAATGTAAACTATGATGCAAACAAGGGGTCATTGCTCAGGAAATGGGAGGAGGCCACTGCTGTCGAGCCTTTTTTTTTTTTTTTTTTTTTTGTGTGTGTGGTATCAAAAGTTGGGTAGCTGAGACCCTTGCACATAAACGCCAGAGTACAACATCTTTTCATGAACTAGAAAGTGATTAAAACTTGATTTGATAGACCCCCCAAGAATTCAGACTGCTTCAGGAGAGGGGCACGGAGTGGGAAGAAAAGACCAGGAGACCAGATAGCACTTACAGGATAGGATCTTCAGGTAGGAAGTTTTTACCAAGAAAGAACTGATCGTTTTGTTCAAAAATGCCCCCTTAGCATCTTCTTTATCTGTTTAATTTTAAAGTTTAACTGTTTTGTCATTATTTTGGAGACTAAAATAGTCAGGTGAGAAATAGATTTGGTTTATGTTGGGCTCCCAAGTGCCAAGAATGTGTTCCTGTTTCACTGGTAGCCTTTTTTAGGGGAGGAAAATATCTGTTACCCACATGTTTTAATTCATCCTACTTCTTAGCATTTATAGCAAGCACCCCCTCATCCATCCTGCCCTTCCCACTCTCTACCATCTCCCTGGTTTATGTAATAAGGCTAAAATTATAATCGCCCCCAATGGATCTGTCTGCTTTAAGTCTCTTCCTTTTTGCATGCATGTGTGTGCACGTGCAAGCATGTCCCAATATGCATGCCCACATACACACACACATATATGCAGGACGGTCAGTATGACTGCCCTTAAAGACAGATGTTATTATGTACAAATCCTGCTTTCAGTGTTTTCTCATTTTCTCATTTAAAACCTAAACTTCTCTCCTACTTTTAAGACTCTGTATTGATTTTGCTTCCAGTATAGAGTAAACTCTGATAGAATTTAACATGATCCGCCACATATCCTAGCAGCTTGTTATGGAAGCATTATCCTCTCCATCTAGACTGTGAAATTCCCACAAGTCAGAGACAATGTTTTATTGATTTCTGCATCTCTATAATAACTAGGATGTGATATTCACATAGTAGGTGCTCAATAGATAGGTGACTGTTTTCAGCGATATTGAGGGTGATCTCATCCAGGCCATTAGAAGAACCTGATAAAATTATCCTCCTTTTCTTCCCTGTGAGATGAATTTTCACAAAAACCTTCAACAAGATTTATTACAGTTCTCATCGCTGGACCATTCTTAAGGAACTGTTTTTATTTATTACAATTTTTTTTTCTATTTACACTCTCCCCTGATCTTGCTCACATTGTGACATTTCACATTGTAAAATGCACACAAAACCCCTTTTCTCTACATTATAAAAACTTCCAGACCCACTTTATAATTACTGAATCTCAAGAGGGCTCTATCATGCCTGCCTTGTGGGAGATTTCTTATGTATTCATACCCTCTATAGTACATGGATTCTTATTTACTTTGATCAGAGTGAAGTGTTTCTCCCTTTGATTCTGGACTAGTTTCTCTTGTCACTTATAAAATGCGGGATCCAAACATTCCTTATTCTAAATCTCTGAGACATACTACAATTCAGAAATGTCAGCCTTGGGAATTACTGTTCCTTTCTCCAGTCAGTGTTGCATACAAAGCTGCCATCCAAGTACACAAACACTGCACCTTAGAATTGCATGCACTTCTTGACTCTCCCAGAGTAGTGGTTTTAAACTATATCCCCATCACTGTTAGCATTCTTAAAAGACTTCTCAAGAGGTTACCTCTGAGAAGAGCTGCAACTTTTGCCAGCTTTGCTTTTATCTATCTTGTATAACTTGGGTTTCAAATAAGATTTTACTTTGGAAAACAACATCCACAGCCACATTTCAAAGGTTAAATTTTTTAAAAAGTGAAATCAACTGTATTAGAGGATAAATACAAAAGTATAGAAATCTAATACTAACTGTAAACAGTCCTTCGAATATTTGAAGCTTTTTAACACCCATTTCTAATTTTTCGTAACACCCATCCCACCTGTAAATCTCTCATGGAGGCAGAATGTTATTGCTTTCTTTCATACCACTTTCCCCCATAAAATGGTTCGAGATTCCATGAGTATTTACTGAATACCTCTATGTGCCAGACATTAGATATATTACTAGTTATAACTAGTTCTAACAAACAAACAGAAATTAGATATGGTCCCTGCTATAGCCGGAATATTTTGCCTTCGCCAAAAATTTGTATGTGAAATTCGAATTCACAGAGGTATTAGTAGACGGGGTTTGGGAGGTGATTAGGTCACTGGAAGAGAACCCTCATGAATGAGATTAGTGCCCTTATAAAAGAGGCCTCAGATAGATTTCCTTTCTCTTCCACACTATGGGGATAGAAGAAGTCTGCAAGCTGGTAGCAGGCCCTCACCTGACCATTCTGGCAACCTGATCTTGGAATTTAAGCCCCCAGAACAATGAGAAATAAATTTCTGTTGTTTATATGCCACCCAGTTTCTGACATTTTGTTCTAGCAGCCTGAACCTGATCAGACTAAGACAGTTCCCTAACCACATGTACCTAATTATTTAGTACTACTTTTTGATATCTGTTATTTCTGATACTAAGGAAGAGCCTTCAATTGCTTGGTTGCTTGGTTAGTTGTTTGCTTGTTTGGTTGGTTGGTACATCTGTTTATTAATTTGGCAAGTAAAATTATATCAGTTTCGTTGAGAGTGGGCAAGATGATGAAATGCTGTTAATTGTTCCTAGAGATTCAACACTCTGTCAATGATGTACCGTGCCCCAATTTTAACATGGGATGGTAACTTCCACATTAGTCCCACACTTAGCATTTCCTTTTCATTTTTCTTTTGTGTCTTGTTTTTCTACCTTCCTGCCTCTTTTGAGGGCCAAAGTTATTTCTCATCCTCCTGTGAATTGCTCTATTCCCTACTGTTTCTAGTGCAATTATTTGCACATATAGGGTACTCAATGATATGTCTGAAAATACTAGTTATTATATGTCTACATTTCTGACTCTACCAGTGAGGAAAATGATTGAAATATTGCAGGTTTTTTTGTGCCTCATGCCGAGCTCTGTCAAGGTGGAGAATTATTTTTAGCAAGAATGTTATATCATGAATTTCTGCATCAAACAAAGGGTTAAACTGAATGACCTCCAAAGCTTCTTCCACCTCTTAATTTTTATGATTCTGCGTTATTGCACAAGGGTGCAATTTTATAAACAGAAAAATAAGCTTGCCTTTGGGTGTTAGACTTTCACATCCTTCAATTTGAGTTTTCATTGGATTTACTATATCCATTAGCACAATGTTCTTTACATTGTCTTGAAAGTCAGGAAACTTGGCTCTGCTTCTTAGCCCTGTAATGCCCTCATTATGAGCCACCCTGTAAGGATGTCTGGTTGCACCCCTATGACATCCACTTTGACCTAGTCTTTTTTTGCGTTTGCTTTCTCCAGAAAAAGGCAATCATTCTAAGGTGTGTATATGTGATTGTTTATGTACATGTGCTGCTACAGGTATTTTTCCTCTTCATATTCCTTGGGTGTATACCTTTTATATAGTCATTTAATCAATATTTTAGTACTTCCTGAACTCCTATATTGTTTTAGATGCTTTGGTAAAGTCAAAGAAATAAGAGGACATGCCCTAAGCTTTGTAGAGCATAGTCTAATTAGGGAGACCTTAAAATACTAGAGAATGATAATCTTAGATGTTTTGAGACAAATTTGATATACCATGAGAAAGGATCACCACATAGGCTAAAAGATGGCTCAGGGGTGAATTATTATTTATTAAGGGAGAGCTCTTGGGAGTCTAGAATTGTCATATTGATGGAGAGGCCATTTATGAATGTGGGTAGTAGAGGAATGGCAATAACTAACACAAAAAAATGGGATACCAAAATAATAAGGCCAGGTGATGCCAAATGGGTTGAACCAAGGGATAACCCACATTGTCAAGTTCAAAGACAAGAATGGAATAGAGAATGGAGAAGGGCAAGGTGAAGGTGATTATTATTAAAGAATTTATTTATTTATTTTCATGAGAGACACAGAGACATAGGCAGAGGGAGAAGCAGGCTCCCTGCAGGGGGCCTGATGTGGGACTTGATCCTAGGACCCCGGAATCATGACCTGAGCCAAAGGCAGATAGATGCTCAACCACTGAGCCACCCAGGCATTCCAGTGAAAGTGATTCTGAAAGGAAATTAGTAGAGCTTGTATATAATGTGATAGACAACAGGAAACGTTTCTACATGATCTGGGTTAAGTAAATATTGTATTTGAGATAGACTTAGCTATATAGAGAGGAGGAGCATAAAGATAAGAAAGCCATCTGAAAGTGGGGTACAAAAATCTCCCTGTGATATAATAAGTTGCTCATTATCATGGTTGTGGAAGTGAAGGAGAAGGGATACATATGAGATATGACTAGATTTGATGACCAATAATTTTATAAGGTAATTTTTTTCGTGCTTTTTAGTGGTTATGTTTTCATACTGAACACTGCCTCTGGTCTATGAGTAGGGCAAAAGAATGAGCATAATAAAAGACATAGCTATTATGATTGCTATTATTATAAAATCCCCTTGAAGATTTGAAGAGAGAATAATAGTCTTAATGTGGTGTTCTGTGGGCCAGTGCCATGTTAAACAGCTATTACTTTTTACCCTAAGGTGGCTGCATACTAAAGATGGGTGAAGTGATACCCAAGAATATGGCTTGTAGAATATGTAGGGATCAGCTCAAATTAAAGACACCATATAAATGCTGGGTGTCATTACCAATAGTCCTAACAGTGTTGGTTGTTATTGTTGTCTTGGGAAGTTTATAAGAACTCATTGCAATGGTTGCTCATACTGTAGCCATAAGCTGTGAGAAATAATCTTTTGAGTCATAATATTAAGTATGTCCAAAGGCAGCTAAACAGCCTTTGGAAATAAATGAGACTGCTTTGATTTTTACCTGTGACAATGCACAAATCTGGCATTTTCTGATTTGGAAAAGTTCTGAGTCTGGAAATTAAACTGTCAGAGTTGAAAAGTATGGGAATGTGAGGACCAAAAACTGTTTAATCAAAGTGCCAGATACTTTTTCAAAAGAGGTAGGAAATAGATTGTCCAATAACAATGTAACCATGTGAAATGCATCTTCTGAACACGGAAAGATGGAAGAAGAGGGAGAAGGGTAGAGAAACAGGAGATTGCTTTTCCAATGGTTAAGAAAGAGAAAATGTTTCTTTCTTTTTGTCATCTATTATGCCAGACATAATATCAACTGTTAAATACTCTAGCTTTACCTTCAATTAAAACACTTGCCTTTAAAATTCTTTTATAACCCAATAATACAAGTTTCTGGGTTTTAAAAATATTTGATGACAGATCAAGAACATATTATATACATCATAAAAAAGCTAGAGACAGATTTCATCTATGAGTTTAAATGGTTCTATTCCTCCCATAAAGAAAGTAATGACAGAAAGTGATGGTGAATATGTATCTTTTAGGTCTTGAATTCCTAGTGGACATATGGCACTGGATTATAAGTTCTAGAGTTACTATCCATGTTTTTCTAATAGATCTTTGTTATCCACAGGTTGATCAGTGTGTAGCCACTTAATCGACAGACTGAAAAAGTCACAGTGTATATCATGCTCTATTATTTCAAGGTTTGGGAAGAACAAGTAAGAGAAATGCAATAGGATTTACTGCAAATTCAGGGGCTTCCTCTACTTAACCAGTGTTTAGGACAAGTAATCCCACTCTTTTAACTAACAAAATTCATTCATGTCGAAATAAGTAGATATTAAGTTTTGGGGAATTTAGTAGATGGCATTATTGACAATTTACTTGACTCTAGGTCTTACGTGAGAAGATAGAACTCTTTTTTCTCCTTTCAATCATCCCTCTTTCTATTTTCCAGTAGTCACTTGAGTGTGGAGACTTTATTCTGTCTCCTGTATGGGAGATGGGAGGAGACTCGTCACTCAGCAGGCCAATATAAGGAAACTGATCCTCACTTTTGGGTTATGGAGCAAATCTTCAATCATGACCCACTACACTGATAACACTGATGATTCTGGAAGCAAGTCTTCTTGAGAGAATATTTGAGAGCAACTACATGCTTGCATTTCTATCCTATATCCTCCTTACAATACTGCTAGCATCTTCCTTGGGAGTTTTCAAATGCTCTCAAACATTTGAAGTTTGTAGTTGTCTTTATCGTCACTAGGTTTTCTCTTCTCTCGTACAAGTTTAAACAAAAAATATCAGTTGTTTGATAAGCCCCAGTACCAAATTCCAGGTATTTGTATCTGGTTCCTGTGGATATTTTTATCTCTATGGAAGTCAGAGATGCTGATAATTGAGGTAGAAGAATTTAAAAGCTTTTGACAAAATTTGATAGAAAAACCTTAAAACAATGGCATTGCTAAGTACACACTTTGACTTCTCATCTTTTCTCACCTGATGAAATTTTAACCCTTTTTCCCACGAAGTTATGTAAGACTGTGAATATACGAATAGGCAGCTACAATCACTATATCCTCAGAGGTTCTGTGTTTAAATATGTTTCTGTATTTACCAACTTGTAACTAGATACTTGTCCAGTTCCTGACAGGATATAGATCAATTAATACTTATAGAATAAATTTGAAGGGAAGGTGTGATGTGACTATTCTGCATCTTTAATGTGTTGACGGTCACATAGCTGAATGCATTTGTCAAAATTAGTAGAACTGTATGTCGTATTAATTTCTGTTATTATATGCAATTGTTTTTGAATGAGTAGCTGTTCATCTCTTAAAGGATCCATGCTTGTTCATTCACTCTCTTTATTTATCAGACATTTTTTTTGAGAACCCACAATGCACTGGGCACTGTGTTCAATTCTAAGGAGATACAGATAAATCTCTTCCCTTCTGCCTTAGGAGTTTGACCTCTTCTCCACTTAGTTTTTATATTCCTACCTCTTGTAGTTCCATTTTGTCGTTTACCTTACCTAACCAAGTCCATGGATCTTGGTTCCTTAAAGGACAAGAGGGCTTAAATTTCTGGATCCTTGGGCTCAGGTAGCTACATCAGACTTAAAATGACTCAAAACTAGAATTCAGTCCTATTTCAGTGATATCAAGGGTGACAAGAAGTTCTGCACATATATTTAAAAAATACTTGTTGACAAAAGTATGTTTCATATTCAAAATAATAGATAAAATATAAAATCATCAGGTAGGGCTTACCTCTGGTTCAGTCAGTAAATCTTCATTTGGGGAGAAAGGTAATGTGGTGATGTTATTAAATAAAATTAAAATAGTGTGAGTGTTAGTGCTTTGAGTGTGATGATCAGATGAGGTTGCCTACCTAATGTAATTCAGTTTTGTTAAAATTTCCATTCACCCACATGATTCAGCGAAAAGTGACCTTTCCTCCAGCTCATAAACTGTGTTTAATTTAACCAATTCCTCTTTTCAGTGATTGGTTTAAAATTTAAAATAGCAAATACTTATTAAACATTCGTTATGTGCTAGGTACTGTTCTTATTGTTCGCTTTGTATTAACCCATGTGATCATCACAACAATCCAATGAGGAAGGCAATATTGACATCCTCGTTTTATAAACAAGGAATCTGAGGCACAGAGAAATGAAGAGATTGCCCAGAGATAAACAGCTATGAATTGCAACACTGAATTCAAACTTACGCCACCTTATCCCATTTTTCATGTTCTGAACCACTATTTTATTCTGTACATGACCCAATTTTGGCCAATGAGATGTGAGAAAAATTTGCTGGGAAGTTTTTAGAGAGTATTCTTACTCTTGAGTATTGAACTAACACAGAAAGGAGGAAATTACCGGGAACCACAGAGAAGCAAAGCCAACAATCTAACATGCCCCTCTGGAGCCTGCCCCACCTCTGTACGTCTTGTTATGTGACATAATAAACATCCTTTTTATTTAAATCCTATGTCAGGATTTTCTCGTGTTTTACAATCAAAAGCATCCAAGCACTTATTGATGTATCGAATGCTAATCCCACCCCTCATCACATAGCAGGTATGGTACATATATTATTTTATGTAACCCTCACAACTTAAAATAGGTTTTATAATACCCCTATCCAGACTGAAGGTTAGAGAGATTAGCTAATTTGCCACAGTCATATAGCACATAAGAGGCAGAGGCTGGTATACTGGACTCTGGAGGCCATCTTCTTAAAACACCCTGCATGACTGTCTTTCCCAATCACAAAATCATTCCATAATAATAACCTGTCTATCCAATATCTGTAACATAAAGTAAGTTCTACCATTATAATATGGAAAACCATATATATAGAGAGGTAAATAGTTCTATCTCTATCTCTATCAAGCTTTAAGGAAAGAGCGACCATACAGCAAGTGCATTACACTATCTTATGGCACTAAGCAATTAGATTGAATCAAAAATGCTGGTCTCCTCTGATTGATTTATACAACAAGTTAAGGCAATTAGCAAAAATTTTAACATTTTTCTTACTTTTTCTTGCTTTTAATGCAGGTCGAAAATTATTTCAAAATTGAATTTTACTTAGTTATGTTTACTCATATGGCTTGTCATATATATAGAGAGAAATATATATATATATACGTTTTTATGAATTTGCCTTATTGAAAAGGGACATGAAACATTTTAGTGTCTGAAAAATGTAAATATTATGATTAAAGCCCACATGCAAACACAAGAAACAAAAGAAATGGATTAAAGTCTAACAGGAGAGCTGGCTGTATGATCATGATTTCTCATAGATGAGCTGTAAGCCCATCAATTATCAATAGCTGTGGGCTTCGGCTACATAAATTGTCGGTGCCCACCATTGGTGTTTATAGCCTATAAGAAGAGACACAAGCTTTACTCAAACTCATACCCATTTATTTTAAAAATGTACTGTGTGGCAAGCATTAAAAATAGATGAGTCTAGTTTCACAAGACCCATTGACAGTAATCAACAGCACACGTAGGGAGAAAAACAAATTAGATTTTTAAAACCTTTCAGCTGAAATCATCAATGATTCTTCTGATCCTGCAAATAGTGGAATGAGTTTAAAGAAAAAGAGTTATCATTTGGGGGTTTGCTTTTAAAGTGAAGAACAAAGCTATAAAAATAACTTTCATTTCTGGAGGGCTTTCCTCCTCAGCAGTGATGGTGTTCTCTGCAGGGAGTGGAGAGCATTCTCTTGGCATTGCTGGGCTCCAGACTTCCTGGAAACACGCAAAAGAATTGTGTTGTTCACTGCTCCACCTCTCAATGGGAGGCAGAGGAAGAGGAGGGTGTGCATTGGGGGGGAAGAGGACTCGGGAAGGTTAATATATGGCAAATGCCTCAGGCCCTGTGTTCAGCTCTTGCCTGAGCCTGTCTTTCTCATTCTGTTTTTTGGTTGGGATGTAAACTGGAAAATAGAAAAGAGTCTTTAAGAACAATCGTTCCACTACTAGATTCACTACAAGTAGTTTAGGGGATAAAAGCAATTCAAGTTTGGGTGTTTCTTGCCTTTTCTATTTTTCTTCTATGCCTTTTCCTGACTGGTAAGTGTAGGGAGTAAAACTATTTGATCAACAAATCAGTTTTAAAGTCTTCTATATCTGTTCCTTTTAAGAGATTGCCATTTTAGAAAAAGATACCAGTAAGACAGCAGAATTAGATTTAGTGTTTAGAAGTCTGCAATGAATCGTACTGTGCTTTTTGGTTATTAGATCAAGAAATGAACGAACGAACGAACAAATATCTTAGCTAATCCATAATGGCTCCTCGATTTCCCCTAAGCATGAATCACTAATGCTGGAATTTTAGGCATCAGTGGGGGAGATGTTCAGGTCATCCAGGCTGTCCTCTGCCCTGTCAACTCACACCGCAGGGGTGAGAACATATTGCATCGCCAGGGGTATTCCAATCAGTCTTGTCAGGATTCAGTAAGTTAATGCTCAGGGCTCAGGTATATGCAAAAGGAAAGAGTAGAAAAAAATGCCTCCATCCACATGACTTGGGGAACCTTCTTAGAGGTGGTAAACATCAAAATAATCTCATTAAGATTTTACATCCTATTTCTGGGATGAATTTCTATCAAAGGTCTACTTGGCAGCAATGGTGAGGGGTGGATTGATTGGAACAAAACTGACAATAAAATGATGGATTTTTTTCTTTCATATCAAATGTTAATTAATATCCTTTGATTCTTGGGAAATGCAGCCATAGTTCTGTCACTCCCATGGCACAGAGACAGCTGCCCTCTGGGGATATCATCTCCTGTACCCTCAGACCCATTAGTCAATAAAGAAGAAAAGCTTTTGGGGGGGTCTTCCCCAGAACAGGCACAGAGGTAATGGGTTAGTGGAGTCTTTGTATTCCTTAGAAAAAGAAATACTTTGAACACCTTGTTTATTTCTACGAATATATCTTAAAAACTTTAAAAAATACTCTATGATGAACAGTCCCACTTGTCCTGGGCACATGGGATCAACCTGCTGAGTCTGTTGGGACAAAGGCATCATTCTGTCCTTGATGGTACCTGTTCCCCAGGTTCCCGTGCTTTCCCTCCTGGCTTCATACCTCCACTTTCCCCTCACTGCTCCTTTGGCCATTGCCCTGTGCTTCTCTGCCTGATAGCTGTGTCTCCATTCCTGCTCCCTGTCTTTGGTCTTCACACTCACACACGGATTTTTCTCTGTCCTGTTTACAAATTGGCACTGCGTAAAAACTCTACATAAGGGATGAAGGCCAGGGATTGTTGAGAACAATACATGCCAGAATGTATCTCCATGGGAGCAGGGACAGTAGCTGCCTCGGTCACTGCTTACATCACTTACACAGTGATGGGCTTATAGCAGACATTTGATGAATGGATGGGCGGAAGGATAGAGAGCCATTTGGACCAGGTACCAAGGTTATCCGTGCTTCATAAGATCCTAAAACCATTCTCATTCCAATTTACTTGCATAGTTTTACACACGCAGACACACACACATACACAGACACAAACACACACCTTTCCACCTTTTTGAAGAGCGGATTTGTGTAACAATCTCTCAGGCCAAATGATGCTGTGAAGAAATACGTCTTCACTTATACACAGTACAAGTGCATAGATTGCTTAAGATCTAAGCTGAATATAATTGATGATGAAACCTTCAAGTACAGGACTCTACAGATGGACTCTGAGTATCTACATTAGATTTTCTTTTTCTAAAAATGGCAGCAATCATGTGTTCTAGTAGCCTGTGGTCCAGTGCAATTATAAAATACACACACATACACACGCTGGGCCTTTTGATACGTTATCGTTGTCTCATTTGTGCTGAGTGCCTGCAGTTTCTTATGATAATGATCTAAGTGGAGAGTTGATATAGTACCGTCCCTAGGAGCATAGAATCTGGAGTCATTCTGTCAGGAGTCTAGATACTACTTCTGCCTCTTGGCAACTCTGTGAACATGGGAAAGTCACTGAAGTGCTCTGTGTTCCCTCTGTTTCAGTTTTCTCATCTAAAAAATAGGGATAATAATAGTGCTTTCCTCCTAAGGTTTTTGTAAGGATTAAATATGTTAGTACGTAAAGAACTTAGAACAGGACCTGGCAGGTGGCAAGTGCTATATAAAGGGCAGCTGTGATAAGATCCACTGGGGTATGTTACAATAGCAAAAACTGCTGGAAATAATTTTTTTTTCTAAGTAACTATTACCTCAATATATCATTCATTAATTGATTCAGCATGTCGTTGAGCAATGACATGTGATGGGTATTATGGTAGTCACTGGGACTGCATAAGGAATAAAATAGACAAATTCCCTGCTCCTGCTGAACTTACCTCATAGTGGGAGAAATACTTTTTTAAAAAAGGAAATGCATACATACATATATATAGATATAGCTATAGATAGGTAAAGATGTCTCTATCTATCTATCTGTCCATCTATCTATCTATCTACAAGATGACTTCAGATGATAAAGGCTCTAGAGATCATGCAACAGGGCTAAAAGATTCAGGAGAGCCTGGGCGGGGCGGGAAGGCAACAGTGGTGGGAAGCTAATCATGCACGCAGTGGGGAAAGACATTCAGGGGATCAGCAGTGCAGAGCCTCTAGTGATAAGGAGCTTGGCATCCTTGCTGCATTGAAGCTAGACAGGGGGAGGGGGTCACAGTAGATGAGGCCTGTGGGGTCAAGTAGAGCTAGCCTGTTCTGCTCACATTTCCCTCATAATTAAAAATAACCTATCTGGACCACTCTGAAATTTCCAAGGCACAGTTAGAGCCCCAATTTTTCCTTAATTATCATTTCCTGTCTGGTGGATTTTTCCCTGGGTGGCGGTGTGAGGGAGTGGAGAAGGTGGGGGGGTGGGGGGGGGAGTGAATACACACACACACACACACACACACACACACGCATGCACCCAGACAAAAGGCATCTGCCTATCTTTATTCAGGCTTCTGATTAATCCAGTTTTAATCCATCTACCTAATTGTGCTTTGCTATTTTTTCTTTCTTTATCCTCCAATTGGTCCACTGGGTGGGGGGTCTGGAGGGCAAACACATTCATTATGTTGCCAGCAAACAAGATAGGAATCGCACTGCAGGGGACAAAATTAAATTTACAGCTTTCCCTTGTACATGTCATAAACTATTGATTTAACACAAGAGGAGAGAGCTGCAGTGATGGGGCACAGTGGCAGTGTGGGGCCAGGTTCTGGCCAAGAAGATGTTAGTGGTGACTGCAGATAAGGCTCTAGCTTCTGAGATCACCCCCTGTCCCCAGCCAAAGGGCTAAAAGTAGGCAGGTTTATATGCCTTGGTTTATATGCTGAATGTACAAAATTTCAACCCAGGACCATTCCCTGCTCAGAAACCCCAGCTTTATGCCCAGGCGAAGCATTAGTGTTCAGTATGGGAAAGCGAGATTCAGTGAATATTTCCATCTACCATCCCTGGTATAGTAGAGCTGCATGGAATATTTTTTTAAAGTTATAAGTGAAGAGTCAGGTTCAGAGAGGCAAAGTAGATAAAGACCACCCACTTTTAAGTAATAGAATTAGTTCTTTTCCTGCAGGAAGTCTTCATGAGACCTCAGTACTAGACAGGGACAGTTTCATGTTCCTCTAATACCATGTCCATGGCGATTATATTGTTCCTGTTCCTGTCTTCACTAAGCTGGAGGCTCCAGGGCAGAGAATGCCTAATGTGTATGCTTATACCTGAGGTGATGAGATCTGAAACATAAAGGTATTCTGTATCTATTAGTTCAATTAGCAACCCCATGTTGATTTCTAATGAGACAAAATTAATTACAATAAAACATATTCTTTATATGGAGATCTTCCAAAACCTCTTCCTGGTCCTCATTTTCTTTACAATTTGGCATAATTCTTAGAAGATGGAATAATGAATGAAAGGGAAGGAGAAGGGGCTAGAATTCAAAGTATTTAACTACACTGTCTGTTGCTCTATCCATCCTAATAGGGCATTGTTGGGTGTTAAATCTGACAATGGAAACCAGATGCTTGTTGTTAACTGCCTTTTGCGTAAGTAAATAGAACAGGAATTCAAGAAGCAAGATGAGTGATTGAGTTAAAAAAGCACAATTATCCAACATTTGTACAAATATTCAGCATATTCAAAGGACCCAACTCAAGCTGAGAATTTAGCAGGGAACAATGTTTAAATGCAAAACAAAAGTCAGTAATACTTAAAAACCTCTTCTGGTAAGCTTTAGCCTCAACTATGAATCTGTCTAGACAATTCGGACTCCCCGGGATGCATGTGTGAGTCTTATTTCCAAATGGAAAGCATTTGAAAACTGTAAACTATATATGTGTGGCCTTCTTCCTTTTTCTTTCCATTTTGTTCTCCCTCTCGTCCAAGCTCCTTCCTTTTTTTCCACAGACCCAGAAACTTCCAAATACCTGTTGATCCCAGTGAGGTCAGTGAGCCAGAAGTCCAGGCATAGGGAACAAGTAGGCTGACAGCCAAGCCATGGCTTCCATAACAAAACTTGTGCAGGGAGTATCATGAGAGAGAGAGAGCAAAGCCTATGTCAGAACAGTAGGTCACAGAGATTTATCAAGGCTAAGACATCTTGCAAAATTAAAGCTTTAGAATGCAAAGTATATGTACACACATACACACCTACACATTTGTGTAGACAAAAAGGCAAAATTGTCAGTGCAAAAGTAACACGCACAGTCAGGTAATGCCAATCTTTATTATTATTATTATTATTATTATTATTATTATTATTATTTCTTTTAAACCACATCTGTAAACTTCTTTTGCCAAATTCTTTAGAAACATAGTTTTAAGAAAGGGTGTAGTGCAAGTATTATAGAATGTGCCTGAAATTAAGCATCAGAAACCCAGAATTTAAATCCCAAATGAACCACTGACTTTTATCGTATGACCTTACTGTGTGAGCATCCCCTTTTGCATCTATAAAATTGTGACAGAATGGTTGAGCCCACAAAGCGTTACTCACAAAAGGAAGCTGAGATGTGCCCTATAGAGGAGAGCTTTTTTAAAACATTATACTAGGGAATCATTTCTCGACTCTGATTACACAGAAAGTCTTAAAGAATTTATGAACTAACTGAGCCCTCACCATATCCTGACTTCACTGGGGAAAGATTTAGAGACATTGGCTACAGAATCCATGCCTCTCCCTGTTTTCTGGCCATGCCTCTCCCTGTTTTCTGGCCGGGACCAATTTTCTAGGAGAGATTCCCCCAGAAGCAAGGCCACTTCACCATATTCCCCAGGTCCTGAAATATTGCCAAGACCTGTACCACAAAATATGTGTACTGTCAATCACCAAATTTCTGGAAACAATTCTCTAAGATCACTTATTGCCAGCTACATGAAGATGTCTAAGATTTTAGTTAGGAGAGCAGTAATTTGTTATAGACTAGCATCAGAATTCATTTTCATATGCCAAAATGCTAATGTGAATGGTGCAGAAAGAACCTTTGTCTCTGGGGGCAAAGGAGGTGGATCCGTTAATGTTCTTTTTTTCTGCCCTACTTCCCTTTTATTTTATTCTCTGCTTGGGGGTGAGTTATTTTGACATGATTATGCACTCTCATTCCAGCATCCAAATCCACTATTCCCCACCCTCGCCTGCCAAACTCCATCTATTTAGCTAATGTGTGTGTGTACATTTTTTTAGCCTTTTTTTTTTTTTTAACCTAATGCTGTTCTTAGAACAGGCCCAATAAAGATAAAGCTTCACATCCGTGCTAAGTCTGGCACAGGAATTCAAGCAATATTTGAAGGAGAATCTGCTCTATTGTCTCTTTTTGTTGCATGAATACTAGACCCTGATGCTCTTTGATTTAGAATATTTTTTGGCACTAAACCCATCAATAAGATAGCTTGGAATCTCCCTTTGTTCCATTGTGACTTTCTTGGCAGTCGGCATTGCTAGTGTTTGCTTGGGAAGGAGAGATCTATGGATTTGGATAGTTTCTCAAGCCCATGGGGTAGCCCTTTCTAACATCTAATCAAGGCCTAGCTGCCTGACCTGATTAGCCACAGGCATTATAGTCATGAAACTAACTGGTGGGATTGCCGCAAGGTGCAACAACATACCCACTGTTCAGTGCGCATTCATTTTAAGTACAGATAAATGGAGATACCCATAGATCGTTCATTTAGCTCACCCTATGAATATGACATAACTTGCTATTTACAGACTAGGAAAGGAATAAAATTGTTTATTCTGATAATATACAATCACACTGCTATATGCACTAGTGGATTGAATGGAAGCATCCTGCAGAAAATGTTATTTCATGCTATTCCTACTGAGATCTAGAATCTCTTGCTTCCTTACTGTGGTGGGTACAATACAAAAGAAAAGGGATGCTCCTTGTCCCTAAACAAAGTGTATTCTAAAGCTCAGCTCTCTAGTGTGGCAGCCACTAGCCATATGTGGCTATTTAAATTAAAAATAATTAGGTAAAATTGAAAATTCCGTTCCTTATCTACACTAGCTACTTTTTAAGTACTCAACAACCACATGCAGCTAGGGGCTATCTCATTGAAAAGCACATATACAGAGCATTTCCCTCACTGTGGAAAGTTCTATCAGAGAGCACTGTAATTTCTCCAAATGCAGTCTGTATAATTGTTCCTTCTGCTTATTAAAAACACAAATTTCTGGCACCATTCAAGGCCTACTAAATCAGAATCTCGGGGTACAGTCCTCAAATGTGCATATTAACAAACTTCTCAAATATTCTGTATCTGCAGTGAACTTTGAGAACACTTCATAGTATATGTCCTCACAACCATTACACATTCAGTTACCAGTCACCAAAATGTTGCCAGATATGTTTTATCTAAAATAGTTCTCCCTTGCTCATTTCCTCATTTCTATTTTTCTTCTCTCTCCCTCCTCGTTCTCTCTCTCTCTCTCTCTCTCTTTTTCATTGAGGTATGTCTTCCCCATATATTTGGGGTGATAATGTAATTCCTTTTGGGGAAGTAATTACTAAATGGCTTTACTGAATTGACGACCAAGAATCTTTACATCTTCTCTTTGCCAGTAACTACATTGGCAAACATAAGCAGAGAATAAAGTAGAACATCGGGTCACCTAAGGAAACAAAAAATTCTTACTTAAAACCTCATAAATCATAAAGTTTTCCACATCTTCAATGACTCCTTTCTCTTTTTGCCAGTTCTTTGATTATTACTTCTGTAGCATTTATGCAGAAACGTAGAATCAGGATCTCAGGGATGAATCTCACCACTGATTTTATATACTTACATATCAGATGAGATAAAATAAGGATAAGGAGAACCAGCATTCCTTTTTCCCACCCCAACCCAAATTAGAAGGGTGCTATGTGACCTCATGAGTTCTTTTACTCAACGTTTAGGTTTTCAAGCAGTCATATCTGTCTCCTTCTGTGACAGGTAGTACAAACTGATCTGATCAGTTCTAATACAAGTCAGTCCTAGAGGTCTCTTTTCCCTTCTTTCATTTTCTTTCCTGCAGTGTGGGATTATAGGTTTGCCACCCCCTGCCTGAGAATTCTGAATGAGACCTAAAGAGAACTGGAATTTTCACCAGTGTCCTAAATCACCATTATTAAGTCCAAAGAGCACATCCTGTACAGGAAAATTGCAGCAGCATATGGGCAGCCCTCTGCACTTCATATGTCATCCATCACGTTACAGAGCCCTGCCACATGTTCCTGAAGCGGCCAGGGAAGAACTTGGCTCAGTGCTTGCTGAGTGGGGCCTCTTAATCTGTTTTACAGCAAACAGTTTTGCAATTACTGTGGGCATCATGGACCCAGCTGATATTTGAGCTTTGTCCTGACAAGTCTATAGCAAATAAACATATGACACAAAAATAATCCACTGAAATCAATGGAAAAAGGAGCTAGAGAAATGGAGGAAGGGTATATTAGTTACAGATAGAGAAGGGAAAAAAAATCCAGCTTTCCCTTTGAAGAACTTTAATTTTGACTTTATATGTATACACACATACATACATGTTTCAAATACATATATGTAGATGTAGATGTTTCAAATATATACCGTGTACTTCAAATATGCATACATTTATATGCTCCATACACACACACTCACACACACCCCTCTTTGTTCATTAAATATTTATGAAGCACTTACTGTAAGGCAGACAACAGGTTAGGCGTTATGAAAGAAAAAAGGTGATCAAAAATGGACCTCAGTGCTTGCCCTCATTAGAGTGTCTAGTGAATGAAAACAGGCATTAATTAAATAGTCTCAGAGATAAATTAAAATTTAACTACTAGTATGCTTCACGGAAGTGTATTGTGATATGAGTCTACAGGGAGTCTGATTGTCTTAGTCTGATTGGTAAAGGAAGGCCTTCATAATGAGGTAAACAGTTGAGCAGTTGGAATATTCATGGTGAGGTCACATGAAGAGGTAACAGTGAGGCAGTGGCCTGCAAACAGTTACTTTGTATGATATGTTCCAAATATGGAATTTATTATATATAAGTTACCTATATGTGTTCCTGCCTGTGGATATATCTCAATATTTGAAAGCATAATTTACCTTTAAGCTTAGGTCAAAGTAAATAGAAATAAAATTCCCCCCTTCCCTTCCCAGGCTCCATAGGACTGTCTTGGATTCCCCACAGGGTACATACATTCTACTTTGGAGATCTCTTTGAGGATGCCATTAGTGGACTAAACAAAACGAGTAGGGATAGGGAAGATATGTGTCAGGGCCTTCAAGAAGGAATGAGTAACGTATGCCTCAAGAGCTGAAAGAGGCCCAGTATGGATGGGAGGAAGAAGGGACAGTTAGGTAAACCTCAAAAAGACCTTGGCTTCCAGACCAAACATGGCTTTGCCAAACCCAATGATGTCTTAGGTCATCAACCTAAAACCAACAGGAAGCTGTGAACTGTTTCATCATTGAGTGAGAAGATTCCATTCGAATTTAGAAACAATTATTTTAAGCAATTGTGGAGAATGAGATTTACCAGAGCATATTAAACCTTGAGCAAGTGATTTTATCAGTGAATGGGTCGCTTAAGACAAATTAAAGTTTATGAGAACACTCTTTGTGTTCCAAGCTTTGTTATTAAAAATGCCTTTCTAAATTAGTCAAGGTACATAATATACCAAGTGGCATAACAAATATAATTGAATCTTTGGTCTTGTAGTTCCTCAAGGTAGGCCAATATATATTTGTGATTGATAATTATCACAACAGTACTCATCATCATCATTCTGAATCACATTTTCCTTTGGCATATTGCTTTATTGTGTGAAAATATTTAACAGAACAGCAAGTAAGTGCTTTTACTTGCATCAACTTTGTTAATCCTCACAAACACACTATGTGGTGGATAGCCCAGGAAAACTACTAGGCTGCTTATGTTACAGGTTATCATTCCAGTCTATTCCATGATATTAGCTATTTTGGGAGATTTGTCAAATTTTTGAATCAGTAAAGACAGATTTAGAATGTTTACTTTCTTAGAGTTCTGGTTGGTTGGTTGGTTTTGATGCTCTAAAAACAAGGATTGGACAATAATTTTGTATAAATTTTATCTTGGGTTTCCTCTCTCTTACCTACAGAGTCAATCTACCAGATTTTAGTAGCCAGTATAATGAATGAATAGTTGTTAACCACTGTAAATGTCACTATTTAGACTAGATTTTAGTTAAAGGCAAATTGTTAAAACTATTCCTAAAGAAATCTCATGACAAAAAAAAAAAAAGAAATCTCATGACATTGAATGAAGAGGTTTGTAGGTCAAGTGCCCCTTTGCCCCTTGAACTTGTCCTCAGCCTTAAGCAAAGGCTGAGCAATACATCTAATTGACCCAATGCTAATTCTCCTCTAAATAATGACAGTTCATCCATACTTTTCTAAGAATTTGTAGCAACCTTATGATTATCATCTTATAAAAGCTCTTATTGTTCTGAATTAAATCCACTATTGGTTTATATGCTACCATAACTGTATACAAAAACAAAAAATAATTTTATACAAACTGTTGCACTAAAGTTGGAATAATGGTCTATAGTCCATTTAGTAAAATGGGACAATTTGAGAATTCTAGGTTGATCTTATTTTTTCCCTTAATTCTGGAATCATTATTGGAAATATATGTGGTCTTTCCAGCACCAAAGCTGTTTTCATTTTTGTAGAGTTCTTTTGCGTAGTCAATTTAGTAAAGAGATAGCACAGTTTGATAAGTCATCTCTTCTTAGAAGAAAGCAAGCCCTCCATAGCATGTGGCATAATTTACAGCCATTATTCAGGGGAAACCCTGCAGGGCTTAGCTCCTAAATATGGAATTGCTTTCATTTTCCTGTAGTTGAGTTGAGTCATTAGCTAAGTCATGTAGGTACAGTCTGAGAAATCCCTTTGTGTTCTCAGATGGTCTGGAGTGGCCAAAGATAACAGAGGGTCTTCAGCTTCACAGGAACTTGAATAGAGTATGAAATCAAACTCCAAGGAATTTTGGAACAGTGCGTGCAGTGGTTCGAAACATTCAAAAACTTTTTTTTTTTTTGAGAAGAGGATTCTTTTTTCAATTTAAACACTTTGACTATTTGTGTATCTTTAACAATAGGTCTTTTTTTAAGTAAGAGAGTTTACAAAATTATTCACAATATCATGGAAAACACTGATAATATTTTGGCAAATTTACTTCCAATTGTTTTTGAAGCATTTATTTATTTGTAGAACTGAGACCATGCTCAGAGGCTCTTCTTTAATAGAGGACTGTCGGGATGCCTGGGTGGCTCAGCAGTTGAGTATCTCCCTTTGGCTCAGGGCATGATCCTGGGGTCCTGGGATCAAACCCCACATCTGGCTTCCTGTGTGGAGCCTGCTACTCTCTCTGCCTCTCTCTTTGTGTCTCTCATGAATAAATAAAATCTTAAAAATTAAAGGAATGTTTATGTGTGTTTAATGTATAATTTACAAAACCAGTAGAATGGACTATGGGTACTAGATTCTAGTCCACACTTTTCTAACGATATGTTTATAACTTTTAAGTAAGTTGTGAGTGTGTGTGTGTGTGTGTGTGTGTGTGCTTACAATGAATTTTATTTTGGGTCTTATTTTTTTTTTGTTTTGCTAAATAAATAAATTAGACTTTATCTCTGGATCTCCTACAGGTTCTGTTTCACATGATTTTTTGTAATTTCCATTATACCATTAGAATTCAATCTATATAAGAATATCGACGACATGATTTCTCTGCCTGTGTATCTAGATGCCCAAAACAGTGAGCCTGGTGCATAGATATTGCTCATTCAATATTTGTTGATCAATTAATTGTTACAATAAAGGACCTAAGTGGAGATGCAATCAATAGCTTTTCTAAGTGATACAAATTCAATTTAGTACAACTGAGGCACAATACAACAAGGTGGTTGAGCAGTGCAGTGTCATGGCTAAAAAGGCAAACTTTGAAGGTAGATGGCCTGGATGTATACACCAGCTCCTCCATTTACCAACTATGACCTTCTACACATTCCTTAGCTTTAACGTTATTGATTGAATCATAGAATGTGGGTAACTGCAGATAAATTATAGTGTGATTATTAGGAATAAATTAGCTTATGCATGGAAAGCAGTTAGAAGGATATTTGTCATATAGTAAAGCCCTCAATAGATGTTTGCTACTATTGATAGGGTGTATTGCCAGTCTAGGGAATGAGAATAAGCCAATAACTTTTGTACCTAGAGGTTATATCAGACCTGATCTGGGGTAGAAACTAAAGAAGCTTGGTGAGGAATAACAGTTCAAGAATTTTGTTTAGACTAGAGGTAAGAGATAGGTAGGCCTGAGGTCAGATCCAGAATAGTCAGGTAATCTAACAAGAAGAAAACACTGAGCAGAAATATAAGAGATTCCTAATCCTGTGTTCCCTAATAATTGCTGGTCTTAATGGCTAGAGTTTTGGGTCAGTTCTGGGTGCCTCATTTTTTTTTAAAGATTTCATTTATTTATTCATGAGAGACACATACAGAGAGAGAGAGAGAGAGGCAGAGACACAGGCAGAGGGAGAAGCAGGCTCCATGCAGGGAGCCCGACGTGGGACTCGATCCCGGGACTCCAGGATCACGCCCTGGGCTGAAGGTGGTACTAATCCTCTGAGCCACTCAGGCTGTCCTGGCTGCCTCATTTAAAAAGAAACATGCATCTTTTCAGGCCTCTCCATGTATCTAGAATCAAGTGGTAGCAGAGTTTGCAGTGTGGGAAGGCGAAGGGAGTTCTTTGTTCTGTGTTTTAAAGAACAGGTGAAGTTGAGTGACCTGCTCCTTCTCGGCAGAGTTAATCAAGTTCCTGGAGTTTGGTCTCCAAGGGCAGGCCCTGGCATATGGCAGGTACTGTGTCCAATCTGTGGTTCAACAGCAAAGCCAGATTTTTCTGTCTCTCCCCTCCACCTTAACTAAACAACTTGAGGGAAGAAATTGAACTGATATACAGAAGAGGCATAATAGATATTTTTGTATTTTTTTTAAAAAAGAGATAAAGATGGAGTAGAACACTGACTTCTTTATTTAGGGTTACAGTGAATTTTATATGGTCCCCAATCAAACCAGTCTCCCTGGGAAGATACCATTACCTTTCCTTGAAATGCTCCTTCCTGCTACTTCTAATTGTTTAACACCCACACATCCTTAAAAATTCAACTGGCATGTGACTATCCTTAGGAAACCCATTCTTATTATGTCCCCTCCACCTCAGTTCAGGCTGAGATAAATAAATGCCCTCCTTTATAACCCAATAGCACTCTATACATATGCATATTTCTCTCCTGATCTAATGCAACACTCATAAATTCTATTACTTTTCTGTCTCCTTCATTAAATTACAAGGTTCTTGATGTCGATGACTTTGAATTTCAGCTCAGTATTCTCAGGGCCTAACTTTGCTCGGTGTAAGGAAGGAGTTTTGAAATAGTAGGGTTTAAAATGGGCTGTCTCAAGCAGAAGCTCTTTACTAGTTAAGGATGGAATAAAGGCTATGGCTATATGCCCTCAGTCATCCAAGATTCTAGGGAATGACTCTCCCAATCCTTACAATGGGTCCAGTAGGACAGTACCTGGAAATACTTTATGAGCCAAAGATAGTTTACATATGCTGAAGTAGTGAAATTGCATTTCTTTAGTACATTTAGCAATTTAGATTTTTACCTGTTCAGCAGGTTTCTCTTCTCCAAATTAGTAGTGTGTATTATGCCAATAAATCCTCATATTTTGCTTTATATTTTAAAACTTGCTTTTTTAGGTCAAATTAAAAACTGATTTTTTCCCTCTCTAGACAGTTTCTAGCCCTTGAGATAGATAGCTATGTGCCTTTTTGTTTTTTATAAAGGTTTTATTCATTCATGAGAGACAGAGAGAGAGAGAGGCAGAGACAGAGGCAGAGGCAGAGGGAGAAGCAGGCTCCATGCAGGAAGCCAAACGTGGGACTCCATCCTGGGTGTCCAGGATCACGCCCTGGTCTAAAGGCAGACAGACGCTCAACTGCTGAGCCACCCAGGCATCCCTATGTGCCTCTTTTCATCACATTGTTAACCATTATGACTCCTGTAAGCTTGCATCACTCGGCATCAAACTCCTTTCCTTGGCCCTCAGCCCCATGAGTTCTTCCACCTTTTCTCTCCATCTCCATCTCTAGCTTTTCTAGAGATGTTTGTTTTTAAGAGAAAAAGAAAGAGTACAAGGGGAGAGGCAGAGAAAGAGGGAGAGAGAGAATCTTAAAAAACAGGCTCCACGCCCAGTACCGAGCCTGACGTGGGGCTCAGTCTCAGGACTCTGAGATCATGATCTGAGTGGAAACCAAAAGTTGGACATTTAAGGGATTGAGCCACCCACACATCCTTGGCCAGTCTTTTTCTTTGGTAATAGAAATGCCATTTTTCATGTTTCTTTCTGCTGCCATGTAGTTGGTATTTGAATTCTTTCAACTAAAGCATCCATTTGCAATTTTTAAAAAGTCATAATAGTCCTGCTAAAAAATACCTCCTTATTCTTGAGGCTTTCAAAAGGTTCTTTAAACTAAAAGTCTAGGGATATTTAAGTTGACAGGTGCAGACATTAGACTCCATTATCAAACAATAGCTAGAGTCCACAATAAGGGAGAATAATTAGCTATTTTATGAATGAGAGATCTATTTATACATTGGGAATTTAAAAATATAATTTGTTGACTTAAATAACCTCCAGGCCTTGATTTCTTGTGTTAGTTTAATTGAAAGTGATGACTGAGCTCAGGTCTCTGCTGTGAAAAGCAAGTGTGTGAAATTCTAACACACTCATGAGGTCAGGAGAGTATAATTTACTAATTAAACATGCTAAATGGTTTTAATAAAGTCCATATACTTTTAAATCAGCTTTATAATTCAGTTCAACATTGTTTAAGTCATCTAATAATTGAACATGTTAATTGCAATCAGATTAATGAAGGTCATTATTGCTTTTTTCATATAGACTGTGAGTAATATTCAGTGCCATAGATAGAATGATATTTGCTGTTTCAACAATATATATAGTTTTTGGTAGAGTTGTATATATACAAGGCATTTTCATGTATCTCCCAGCTGCTGAAGTCAGTATGTGTATAGGAAATGCTTCCAGTCACTCAGAGCCCCCCTTTTTAAAAAATGATATTTATTCAGGAGCTCCATCAAAAAAGAAGTGCATCACCATCACAACAAAGTCTCCTTCCCTGAGATCTTGCAGAGTAACAGTACATATTCAGATAAATGAACCATTGAATGCTGTCTGTAATAGCAACAGCTGGCACCTCTCAGATAACGCTGAGCTGCCCAGCCCCCATAGATGAGAAAATAGGCAACGACTAAGTCGAATTTTTATAGATCTGAAGTCTGCTGAATGCCCATTGAAAGAGAGCAAAATGTGCATTAGACCTCACTGACAAGTGCCCAAGGTTCAATCTCTCAAACAGTTTTGCAAACCAACAAAAAACAGGAGTGAAAGGGATTATCTCCATCCTCAAATTTTCAACATGGTCAGAGGGACTGTAAAATCCTTCTGGTGAGCAAGCCAGGTTTAATGGTCGGGAACAAATGCTTCTTTAGTCACAGTCCAAGCCTTTTGGATTTGTTGTAATTTCCTGTTAGGGGCAGCAAGGCCGCCACTCCTACCCCACCCTGCTCTCCAAGCCCCTTCACCATACTGTTTTCTCTTCTTCCTTCCTTTCTCTTTCTTCAGCACAATTCTAGCTGTACCGCAGGTTCTCCTGGAGTCTGCACTTGGTGGGCGTCAGGCCCATATTATGATCCATTCACCACAATTCTGCACATAAACCCACTCTCCAGAGAAGTAAATATGTACCCGAACTGCTAGCAGTAAACATAATTGGTGCCTAGTGGAAGGTTGAACAGAGCGCTAACAACACATCATTAGGGGCTGAATAGATGATCTTATGCAATCGGTTGCTCTGTGACTGTGCCTTAGCATAGCAGTGGGCCCCTATTATAACTAGTCTTTTCATAGCCTCTGCCATTTTCTCTATTGACGTCTGTGATTGCAGATAGTGGAAAGTAGGTACTGTTGTCCAAAATCAGTAGTTTGCTATATGCATATACTACTGCAAACTACTGCCATTCTTTTGAAACATACTGAGGACTATTGTTCAGTATCAGTTACTCATTTTTTCTGAGTCTGGAATAGACCTCTTTCTGTTTACCAGTCGCATGTTAAATTACTCTGACAGATGCATTTTTAAAGGCAAGTAAATTCAGTCTCTGAGATTAAATGGAACAAAGATGTTGGATGGCTTGTCATTATCTTCTGGTGTCATTAACTCTCTAGGACTTACATATCCATGAATTTCCCACACGGCAAGAAACTGCCTTGACTTATTAGGGGCTCCATATCTATTTCCATAACACTGGTTTGTGCTCCAAACAACTTCTTTTATTTGGAATTAGGTATAACTACAAAGGTAAAATGACCAAAGTCCATTATATTGTAGCAACACATAGGTTTTTGCTTAAAAATAGAGAAGGACAGGGTAAATTTCTTTCCTTTCTCCTCATTGGACTAACTTGAGGTCTTCCTAATAATCATAATCCAGATAAGGTGAGCAGGAACTACCTATGTGACATTTTCTAAGCATTAATCCAGGTCTGCAAAGTGATTCTGTTCCATATGAAAGAATATTGGCTAAAGGGTCACTTTGTGTGAGTAAATAATCAATGAATCAAATGCAATTCCTTATTTGTTGTTACTGATGTTCTTGGTTAGCTCTGAGGGTACACATACAAACTGCACACCATTATTCATGAATAGAAGAAACATACACTTCTGTAGAAGAAAATCAAGGATTAGGACTGATGAAGGAAAAAAATGCTTTAAAAAATGCCATAAAACTCCAAGAACAGTCTTTGGAAATCTTAAAATTAGAATTAGATGAACTGTGCTGTGGGAAAAATGTATAAGGACAAAAATGTATAGATTAGTTTCATTCAAATTAAGAAAAAGAATAAAGAAGAGCTAGAGTCAGATAAAAAGGAAAGAATAGAACCACTCTTTTTCAATTTTGAAATTGTCATTTAAGTAATGAAGAAATATTTTTAAACTGGAAAAGATGGCACTTAAAAATATGCAGAAATATGGAGAGCATCTAACTTAAATGAGTTCCATTGTCTTTGATCAAATGAAATATGTCCCAGTGCCTGCTGATAAAATCAATAAAACTGATTTGGGATTTTTGAAAAAATCAAAGATAACGGACCAGAAGACCAGAGATGGGAAAAACTGGGTCCCACTTTAAAAAAAAAAAAGTGAGTAGTAGATGTCTTCAACCATATAATGTAGGACCTGTTACCAATTCTTGAAAAATATTATAGACACATTATTAATTTAATTGTGGGAAAAGAAAATGGTGATTACTCTGAGTTGGGATGGGGTCACTGAAAATCAGGTGATATCAGACTTGAACTCATGTGCTTTCCTGACCATCTTACAAAACTGTTTATTAGAAGATTGGAGAATATGTAGCATGGATGAATGTTGGCAAAACATGAGTGAATATATGCCCTGAATACCACTGGTGACAGAATGGAGAAAAATGAGTAGAATTTTTAAAAAGCTGAGTTCACCTAGCAGGAATTTCTTAAGGTAAGGATCAACATTTCTTTTAAAGGATTCTATAAGGAGATGAAGCTGAGAGGCTGGACATGTAATAGGAATGTAGACAAACATATAACATGCTGATGAGCAGATCTGGAAATTTAAAAGTTTCCAGGAATTTGGAATAATGATACAAATCTCAGAAAATCCAACTGTAAATCGATAGTGAAATCGAACATTTAGATACGTGAAAAAAACAAACACCTAAACTGTCAAATTGACTGCAGTTCCAATTCAAATCAATAGTCTGCCGAAGTTATACCAAAAATAAATAGCTTAGATTACATTAGAATTAAGAACAATTAATTAGAGTTATTTTACTTCTAACCATGAGATACTAATCCATAGTTTGGTAGGACTTTGAAAAATCATCTTGCTCAGTTTTCTTTTTTATGATTCTTACTAATTCCTTCAACAGTACTTCTCATAAGTTGTGTTTCAGCCTCCTCATACCCCAAAACAGGGTATTCTATCTTTATATAGTTAAAATTGTCATAAATGTCTTTTTTAGGCCCAAATTGATTTGCCTGTACCTTTTATCAAGTAGATATAATTCTGTTCACTTGAATCACACAGAACAGTCTTAATCCATCTTCTATCTGACAACTCTTTAGGTATCTAAGAATTTCTTTCATTACCCTTGTCAGACTGTATTTCCTTTTTGAAATATACACTATCATGTCAGCATCTCCTCTTTTGTTAGTGTTGCCATTCATTCATACAACACATAGTTACTGTTCCAATTGATGTGCTAGTATTGGTGATGGAAAGAAAAATAAGACTTTTTCTTTGCATTCAAGGAGGCATTTTGTCTAAAAGGGAACAACATACTATTGACTTATATTAGGCTCTTTGTCAGCTAAAATCTCTAAGGCTTCTTTTGTTTCTACAAATCATTGCAGCTATTAAGTCATGTCTTACCTATTTTACCATGCACATAACACAGCGCCAAGCCCACTGAAAAAGAGATACTTTGTGATCTGACAATATTAGATTTTCTTAAATTTGTAAATTCAAAGCAACCAGCTTATATTAGGGATCAGTTATCTTCCAAGTACAACTCCTACTCTTAAGATCACCAGTCTAGTGGTAAATGGAGGAATATAAACCAAGGATCACATTATAATGTTATATGTTTTAGAACAGAAATATGTAATGAATGGTACTGGAATACAGAATAAAAAGCATAAACTATTTTACTGTTTGCTATTTCGGTGAAAAAGATTCATTCACAATTGCCCATATGGCACTTTTTTTAAAAGACAATTGGCATATGGGATTTTATTTTTTAAGAACTGGAGCTATTTACCTGGGGAAGACTTGAGGAAAATCTGAATGTGATCATTCAGATAATTGAAAGGCTAATATATAAAGATAGATACCGATTTTGGCTCTGGTTCTCTGAAGAACCCTAACTCATACATAATGAGAATTTCAAAATAGGCCTAATAGGAGTTTCAGAAAAAGAGAGTACAGAGATGATACCTCAAAGATATTACAGATTTGGTTTCAGACTACCACAATAAAGCAAATGTCACAAAAAAGCAAGTCAAAGGATTTTTTTTTGTTTCTCATTAAAAGTTGTGTTTTTAGTATACTGTAATTTATTAAGTATGCAATAGCATCATGTCTAAAATGTATATATATACACCTTAACTACAAATATTAATTACATTTTACCACTAAAAATGCTAGCCATCCTCTGAGCTTTCAGTGAGTTATCTTTTTGTTGATGGAGGTTCTTGCCTCTATGTTGAGAGCTGCTGACTGATCAGGATGGTGGCTGCTGAAGATCGGGGTGGCTATGGCAATTTCTTAAAATAAGACAACAATGAAGTTTGTCATTGAACCATGAAGGAAGGAGAGATTCCTCCTTTCATGAAAGATTTCTTTGTAACATGAGATTCTCTTTGGTAGCGTTTTGTATACCAACCTCTTTCAGAATTGGAGTCAGTCCTCTCAAGCCCTGCCACTGCTTTATGTTTCTGTCACATTCTAAATCCTTTGTTGTCATTTTAACAGTCTTCACAGCATCTTCACCAGGAGTAGATTCCATTTCAAGAAACCACTTTGCTGATCCATTGAGACACAACTGCTTATCCATTAACATTTTATCATGAGGGCTGGCAGTTAACATTTTATCATGGATGGCTCAGCAGTTGAGCTCTGCTTTTGGTTCAGGGTGTGATCCTGGAGTTCAGGGCTCTAGTCCCACATCGGGCTCCCTGAGGGGAGCCTGCTTCTCCCTCTGCCTATTATCTCTGCCTCTCTCTGTGTGTGTCTCTCATGTATAAATAAATAAAATCTTAAAAAAAAACCCAACATTTTATCACGAGATTACAGCCATCCAGTCACACCTTTGGGCTCCACTTCTAATTCTAGTTCTCTTGCTATTTCCACCACATCTGCAGTTACTTATTGCACTCAAGTCTTGAAGCCTCATAGTCATCAATGGCGCTTGGAATCAACTTCTTTCAAACTGCTGTTAATGTTGATTATTTGACCTCTTCCCATGAATCATGAAAGTTTTTAATGGTATCTAGAATGGTGAATCCTTTCCACAAGGTTTTCAATTTCCTTTACCTAGATCTATCAGAACTATTATATCCATGGCAGTAATAACCTTAAACACACAAAAATGTGTTTCTTCAATAATGAGACTTAAAAGTTGAAAGTACTCCTCACTTTATAGGCCACAGAATGGATGTTGTGTTAGCAAGGATGAAAACAACATTAATCTCATTATATATCTCCATCAGAGCTCCTGGATGACCAGTTGCATTATCAATGAGCAGTAATTTTTTTAAATAAAGCTTTTCTTTTTTCTAAGCAGTATGTCTCAACAGTGGGCTTAAAATATTCAGTAAACTATGTTGTAAACAGATGTGCTGTCATCCAGACTTTGTTGTTCCATTTATAGAGCACAGGCAAAGTAGATTGGGCATAATTTTTAAGGGCCCCCTGATTTTTGGAATGGTATATGAGCACTGGCTTCAACTTTAAGTCACCGGCTGCCTTAGTCCCTAATAAGAGAGCCAGCCTGTCCTTGGAAACTTTGAGGTCAGGCGTTGACTTTTCCTCTACGAAAGTCCTAGCTGGGGGATCCCTGGGTGGCGCAGCGGTTTAGCGCCTGCCTTTGGCCCAGGGCGCGATCCTGGAGGCCCCGGGATCGAATCCCACGTCGGGCTCCCGGTGCATGGAGCCTGCTTCTCCCTCTGCCTGTGTCTCTGCCTCTCTCTCTCTCTCTCTGTGACTATCATGAATAAATAAATAAAATCTTTAAAAAAAAAAAAAAAAAAAAGAAAGTCCTAGCTGCATCTTCTTCCAATAGAAGACTGCTTCATCTACATTGAAAATCTCTTGTTGGGGCAGCCCAGGTGGCTCAGTGGTTTAGCACCGCCTTCGGCCCAGGGCCTGATCCTGGAGACCCTGGATCAAGTCCCATGTTGGGCTCCCTGCATGGAGCCTGCTTCTCCCTCTGCCTGTGTCTCTGCCTCTCTCTGTCTCTCTGTCTCTCTGTCTCTCTCTCTCTCTCTGTCTTATGAATGAATAAATAAAATCTTTAAAAAAAAGAAAAAAGAGGGCAGTTTAGCACTGCCTTCAGCCCAGGGCCTGATCCTGGAGACCCGGGATTGAGTCCCATGTTGGGCTCCCTGCGTGGAATCTGCTTGTGTATCTGTCTCTCTGTCTCATGAATAAATAAATAAAATTAAAAAAAAAAAAAAGAAAAAAAATCTTCTGTTGAGTGTAGCCACCTTTATTAATTATCTGAGCTAGATCTTCTGGATAACTTGCTACAGCTTCTACACCAGCACCTGCAGCTTCCCCTTGCACCTGTGTGTTATGAAGATAGTATTTTACCTTAAACTTCATGAACCAACCTCTGCTAGCTTCCAACTTTCCTTCTGCAGTTTCCTCACCTCTCAGCCTTCATGGAATTGAAGGGAATTAGGACCTTCTTATAGATTAGGTTTTGGCTTAAGAGAATGTTGTGGTTGATTTGATGTATCCAGACCACTGAAACTTTCTTCACATCAGCAATAAGGCTGTTTCACTTTTTTATCATCTGTGTGCTTATTGAGGTAGTACTTTTAATTTCCTTCAAGCACTTTTTCTTTGGCATTCACAACTTGGCTAAACATTTGGTGTAAGAGGCCTAGCTTTCGGCCTATCCCAGCGTTTGAAGTGCCTTTCTCACTAACTTAATCATTTCTAGCTTTTGATTTGAAGCAGAGATGTGTGACTCTTCCTTTCACTTGGACACTTAGAGGCAATTGTAGACTTCTTAAATGGCCACATTTTAATACTGTTTTGCCTCAGGGAATAGGAGACCACAGGAAGGGGAGAGGGATGGGGAACAGCCAGTTGTAGGAGCACTCAAAATACACACATTATTCATTAAGCTCACCACCTTATATGGTGTGGCTGTGGCACACCAAAACAACTAGCATAGAAACATCAAAAATCAAAGATCACTGACCATAGGTCACAATAACAAATGTAATGATAATGAAAAGTCTCAAATACTGTGAGAATTACCAAGATGTTATACAGAGACATAAAGTGAGCAAATGCTGTTAGGAAAAATGAGGAAATACACCAATAGATTTGCTCGTTGCAGGGTTACCACAAACCTTAATTTGTACAAAATGCAATCTGTGAGGTGCAATAAAGCAAAGCGGGATAAAATAAGGTATGCCTACATATAAAATGAAGAAGAAGAAATATTTGGAGGGGATAATATAGGTGAATAAATAAAAAAGCTAATTATTTTGTAAAGGCTAATAAAGTCTGTGCAATGATTGATCAAGTAAAAAAAGAGAAGGGAGAAAAATCAGTGATATGTATAAAAGAGGGCATAATTATAATATAGTAGAAGTGTTTATATCATGAGTAATAAACATCTTTAAGCCACCATATTAGAAAACTTAGATAAAATGCATATTTTGAAAAAGAATAAATGATAAACTTATTTAAGAGGGAAGTGAAAAATTAATTTTTAACCTTTTTTTTCATTATTCACTTTGGTGATGAGAACTAATATATGTTCTGATGAGAATGACTAAGTTGATAAGCAATGTTAGGGAGTCATTCCTTTGCCTGCCTAGGTCTGTAATTTAACTTGGGATTTGGGGAAGTTATTAGTGAAAATAGGAAGGTATAGAAGTAGTAATGAAAATAGTAGTTATAATAGAAACAGAGGAAGGGAAGAGAAGGTGAGATAGAAGGCTGAGAGTGTGCTACTTCTTTTTCCAGCTAGAATTTTTTTTCACCTTTCTTTACTAACACACAATGTTCTGAAGCACCCTCCCTCCAGTTCTTCTCACTCTTCTCCTAACCCCTTCTATTCATCTATCTTCTACTTTCCCATAAGTAGAAACAGTAGTTAAATGTATGTATCAAGGAGAATTCTGTTTATAATGAGAGGGTCTAGACATATGTCATAGTTCTGCCACTTACTGTAAGTAAATTTCAGTATAAAATATATATAGTTTCAGGACGCCTGAGTAGCTCAGCAGTTGAGTGTCTGCCTTTGGCTCAGAGTGTGACCCCAGGGTCCTGGAATCAAATCCTACATCAGGCTCCCTGCATGGAGCCTGTTTCACCCTCTGCCTGTGTCTCTGCCTCTCTCTCTCTCTCTCTCTCTTTGTGTCTCTCATGAATAAATAAATAAAACCATATATATATATATATATATATATATATATATATATAAAATAAACTATAAATAAAATTACAATCACCTTGGCAGTGAGTGTATTTGAAACATTTTAGTAGAAATGAATGGAACTTAAGCCACCAACTTTAACCAGTTGGGCAATGGCATGCTCCTAATTATAACAATAGCTTCCTGATTGATCTAACCTCACTGGATTTTATTTTTGTGACTATTCCATTCAGGCCAAGGTCAATCCCTTTTAGTTATCAAACTCCAAGCCTACAGAAAAAAACCATTGATCATTTTTCCCTCTTCCCTCTTCTTTTCTTCCTACCCTTCTTTTCCAGTAACCTGAATTTCCCATTCTATTTGAATTAAACATTCCCCCTCTATAGTTTTACTTTCTTAAACTTAAGACCATTTCAGCAAATGAATCCCAAATATTCATTTTATCTACATTAGTTAATATAAGCTCTTTAGATAAATCTTTTGGAAAAGATTACCTGAATGTTATTTTGCCATAAATCTATTGCTGTCTATTGCCTTAAAGTCTCAATGTTTTTGTGTTTTGTTGCCATCCTGTAGCAAATATGAATTACATTTCTACTTTCTTTAGTTTAATTTAGCTGATCTGTTCTTTTTTTTATTTTTTTATTTTTTTATTTTTTTATGATAGTCACACAGAGAGAGAGAGAGAGAGAGAGGCAGAGACATAGAGGGAGAAGCAGGCTCCATGCACCAGGAACCCGACGTGGGATTCGATCCCGGGTCTCCAGGATCGTGCCCTGGGCCAAAGGCAGGCGCTAAACCTCTGCGCCACCCAGGGATCCCTAGCTGATCTGTTCTTTAGAGGAATTGCTGAAAATTAGCTTTTCAAGCTGCTTACAACTTTTCTAAGATGATCCAGTCATTCTGAACTATTCAGCACTAGAGTAACCTTCCAAAATACAAAATCATATGATTGTTTTTAAATAGTGAGTCAAACCACTAACTGAATTCCTTTTCCTAATTACAATTATTTAGATGTGATGAGATCACACACCCACAATCATGTGATTTTGCATTCACCTGTTTGTTAAAATGTGGTCCTGTCTACAAAGACAGAACCGGATGCTCTAGAATCAGATTAATTTTAGAAACACTGTCACCTGGTGGCATATTCAAGTGATTACACTTGGCTTTTCCTCAAGTTTTTTCAGTGTCCATCTACAGGAGAAATGAATCAATCTCTAAAAAACTAAACAAAACATCTTAAGTTACCAAGTGTAGTTCAAAGGGAGAACTACACAGATCCTTTCCATCATGCTGTAAGACTTAAATTCAAAGACCGAAGACCTTCCTCATTCTGAAAAGTCCAACCTAGTGTTCAGGGATCATTTGTGTCTCCCCTTCCTATGTCTTTAATCACATGTATTTGCAGCTTGGAGAAACTAGGAGAAATCTTGGTAACATTTTTAACTGATAAAACCATCTCTATTTTATTGTTCTTCCTTGCTTATTTGTGAAAAATAGGATATTCCATAAGAACCACAGGAAAGATGCTATAACCCAAAGAAAACTCTGTCTGCAGTCACAATGCTCCTCTCTATATACTGAAATGAATCATACAATTCATGGATGGTGAGAGAACAGAAAACAGTGTTGTCTCTTGCTACATCTTTCCCATTCTTCTAAATATAGGAACCATGCAAAGCATTATAGGTCTAAAAGTATGTCTTATATGTGCTGTAATACATTGGTCTGGATTGACCTTTAAGCAGGAATATAAAGGTACATAGGTTGATAGTGAATGACTTAAGCAAATAAAACTGTACATAAGATCCTGTAGCATACATTTGGCAATTAGCTAATTTGTTTGATCAATGAAAACAGCAAAGCCAAATATTTCATCTATTATGTCTACTTTGTGGGTGAAGAAATAGTTGAACTTTTGGAAGACAGAACATATCTTTACCTTATGCTGTGAGATCTGGTTATTGCAGTTGAAGTAGCCATTTGCCATCTTTTTTGATATCATGATGAAGGACTCCAAGTTGGCCTGAGAACTCTCAGTCCACAAATTGGAGAAGAATCGTGTTTAATATCAGAACTAATTATTTTTGTGGTCTTGAATGCTTCTGATCAAAAGAAGTTTAAATGTGAACAGTTATCCTTTGAAAATTGGCTCCGGATATCAGGCCATGTTTGTGTTGGTGGCAGCATAATAGTTGGACTTTTTGTGAGAATTTATGGAGTGAAATTCAAGATACTGCAACTTCCTTTGAGTTTTCAGCCCTGAAGAAGATCGGGAAGTCATTACTACCTTCAACAGCAGGTGTATGCAGAGGAAGACATAGACATGGCCAACACGCACATGAGAAAATGCTCTGCATCCCTGGCCATCAGGGAAATACAAATCAAAACCACAATGAGATACCACCTCACACCAGTGAGAATGGGGAAAATTAACAAGGCAGGAAACCACAAATGTTGGAGAGGATGCGGAGAAAAGGGAACCCTCCTGCACTGTTGGTGGGAATGGGAACTGGTGCAGCCACTCTGGAAAACTGTATGGAGGTTCCTCAAAGAGTTAAAAATAGACCTGCCCTATGACCCAGCAATTGCACTGCTGGGGATTTACCTCAAAGATACAGATGCAATGAAACGCCGGGACACCTGCACCCCGATGTTTCTAGCAGCAATGTCCACAATAGCCAAGCTGTGGAAGGAGCCTCGGTGTCCATCGAAAGATGATGGATAAAGAAGATGTGGTCTATGTATACAATGGAATATTCCTCAGCTATTAGAAACGACAAATACCCACCATTTGCTTCAACGTGGATGGAACTGGAGGGTATCATGCTGAGTGAAATAAGTCATTCGGAGAAGGACAAACATTGTATGTTCTCATTCATTTGGGGAATATAAATAATAGTGAAAGGGAATATAAGGGAAGGGAGAAGAAATGGGTAGGAAATATCACAAAGGGAGACAGAACATGAAAACTCCTAACTCTGGGAAACGAACTAGGGGTGGGGGAAGGGGAGGATTGGGGGTGGGGGTGAATGGGTGACGGGCACTGAGGGGGGCACTTGATGGGATGAGCACTGGGTGTTATTCTGTATGTTGGCAAATTGAACACCAATAAAAAATAAATTTATTATTAAAAAAAAAAACAGCAGGTGTATGAAGAGATTCTTCATAGGTCGAGTTTCCCAGGACCTTAAAGACCCTCCTGAAAATGTATAATACACACACACACACACACATGCATATGATCAATATATACTTTCAGTTGACAGGGCAAACACCTAAACTACTTTTAGGATCAGAATAGTCTTTGGTGGATTCTCAAACTGACTGAGAAATTCCCCTGGCTGCTACCTGCCCATGAAATCCCCAATTTTAACCCAATCAACATGAAAAAAGAGGCAATTGCATAATTTTAGTCTTCAGCAGCCAGAGCCATTACACTCTAGCACATCTCTTTAGCAAGGCATAGAAGTAAATTAAACAAAACACAAGAACTTATTGATTTTTCTATAAATTAAATACTTTCTTCTGTGAATGTTTTATTATCTCTTTGTGAGTCATTCCTGCTCATTGCTGCATCTGCTCACAGCCTGGGACCCACAGCACAGTGCTGACTGCTGCTCCCAAAATATGAGCAAGTTATTATGCTACCTCCTGAATATAGTCCTTAGGGAAGATGCCGCCCTCACTGCTAATGGGCCGTATGTTTTAGAACAGAGACCAATTGCATCAATTTTTATAAAATTAGTAAAAGTAGGTTAACTTTTTTGCCTATTTAAAAAATACTTTATTTCCATTATTTCCCTGGTATTTTTTGAAAATGAAAGTAGGTAACAAATATTATAGCTGAAAAAAATCACAACTGGCTGCAAAAGAAACTCTTAATGATTTGGATTATAGTTCATTTATCTTTGTATTTACCAAAAATGACTGCTACAGAATAGGGGTCCAGTGAATGTCTGTCGAATGACTTAGAGCCTCGTAATCTTTAACCTATGTGGCATCATAATTTGCCAGCCCTGTTAGAATAACTTGATCCTCTATAACCTTGGTACTCAAAGTGTGGTCCTTGATCATTATCAGAATTTGTTAGAAATACAGACCCTCAAAACCTACCCCTGACCTACTGCTGTACTGGAATCTGCATTCTAACATAACATGAGCCCCAGGTTTTTCATATGTGAAAATACTGCTTCTCTATATATCTATTCCTTTATTAGGATGGTCAGGCTTTGTTTTCCTAAGGTGTTTCTCTATGAATGTATCTCTCAATTCTATGTTGATTCCTGTGGGATTTTTCATTGAAAAAGGCAGAAAGGGGGCACTTGGGTGGCTCAGTTGAGTGTGTCTGCCTTTGGTTGAGTGTCTGCCTTTGGCTCCAGTCATGATCCCAGGGTTCTGGGATCGAGTCCTGCATTGGGCTCCTTGCAGGGAGCCTGCTTCTCCCTCTCCCTATGTCTCTGCCTCTCTCTGTGTGTCTCTCATTAATAAATAAATAAAATCATTTTTAAGAAAGGGGGACAGAAAGGATCTGTTTATATCTACTACCTGTAGACACAAACATACCTATTCTTTATCCTTTATGTAATGACCTTTTTTTTTTTTTTTCAAGATTTATTTACTTATTTGAGAGAGAGAGAGATTGAGAGAGCAGGGTGGGAGAGAGGGAAAGAGGGAGAGAGTCTTAAGCTGAGTGCAGAGTCCAAGGTGGGACTCAATCTCAAAGATTGGGACCTGAGTCAAAACCAAGAGGTATGTACACCTTTAACTGACTGCACCAGCAAGGCATTTCTAGGACAGACTTTTCTTAAAGGATGTGTATTTACCACATTGAAAGGATAAGAAAAGTAATTAGTGCCCATAGTTTCTTGATTCTCATGTCATTAGCTGAATTTTTATACTTGTGGTTAGTTTTAGAATATGTATTATTGCCAAATAAAATGTGTATTACTTGTTTCAAAAAAAAAGAGATACCTTTAGTATATTTTAACTTATTAAATTGAATATCTATTTATGATTGTAGTGAGTTCAGTGGTGACCTATCCAGAGATATGTCTAAAATACTCAAAATGTAACTTGTTCGGAAATACGTAGATATATTTAGGATAAGAATCTCCAGATGAGATTATTTTAGATTAGACAGGGTGCTGAGTCTAATGAGGAATGCGTTTGTAAAACACGGAAGAGAAAACAGCGAGAGACAAAGGGAAGAAGGTCATGTAAAGAAGGAAGCAGAGATTACAATGATGTCTCTGTAAAACCAAAGAATACCAGTAATTACCAGCAAGCACCAGAGTTGGAAGAAGCTGGATTCTCCAAGGCCCTTTGGAGCTTTGCTGGCCACCTGGATTTTCAACTTCTGACCTTCAGAACTATGAAAAAATAAATTTCTGTTGTTTTAGCTACTGAGTTTGTGATGAACAATTACAGGAACTATGGGAAGTTGATATAATAGGCTAAATAAGTTGTTTCGTGATATACTGAGTGGCTTTGACATTACAACCCCCCACCCAGTGTATAACACCTCTACTTCCATATCATCTTCTGATTCTATTTCTGCACTTGTGGAGGCACACATGTATGCACAGGAGGCAGGATACATGCACGGGTGGATAAATCTGGATGAAACAATAATAGTGGACAAGAAATGATACTCTCAAGAATGGGAAAATTGGCAGGGAAAGAGAAAGTCAAAGTAAGATTTTTAAGCATCTTCTGAAACTGTAAGGCAGAAATTTAAAAGAAACAAAGATCTAGAACAACTGAGTTTATTAAGGGCCATAACCTTTGGCTGGTGATATTCCTATTATATAAAAAAAATTATTAAATAGCCTTTACCCTCTAATTCAACAATCACAGTTTAACAAGGGGTGCAGGGGTGAGGTTTGGGGTTCTTACAGTTGTAACATTGTGTTCTGTTATCTCTGGATTGACAGTGGTGTGTGTGAGTGGATTGCATGGGTGTGTGTGGCTAATAGGCAGGGTTTAGAAACACACTCTTACCTTCTAGGAAGTGTGCCCTGCTCTCTTTCACAACTAGTGTGGCTAGGACAATAGTCATTGCCCTGGTTGAATGAATACCTGTGCAGTTCATTCTACACATGCTCCAATCCCTTGCCAAAGCTGCACGATCCAAAAGGGTGTTAAAACTATTGATATATTAGGTGTGTGAAAGAAATGGGTGGTTTTTAAATAGTTTGCTCCATCTGTGTCACTAATGTGGGTCTTGCCACCTTGTAGACTCACAAATCAATATCCAAATTCAATGACAAACTCTTTCAAAAACATAAGTCATTAAGCTTTAGTGCTACTTAAGACAAGGACCTTGCCTGTGTGAGGCCATCAAACATCGATATTGACTCTCTAGGACATTTTTAAGGCTATTTATATCACAATAAAGGCGCTTTATTAGCCTCATCAATCAGAAGAGTGCAAATTCCACCCTGGAATCATCTCTGCCTGAGCCTGTGGAATGGGGAAGGGTGAGAAATTATGGGATGCATTATCTTCAATCTCATTTGAAACATCTTAATTGAAACAACGAACGAGCACAGTTTATTGCTTATAAAATAAATGAAGGAGGTACCACTATTGTAATAATGAAAGTTTAGGCTTGTGGTTGTTTTTCCTCTTCTTGACAGAGAGTTGGTGATTAGCCAGCAGAGTGATTCCTGGTTTCTGTAGTTAGAGACACAGGGCATCTGTCATTTGACCAAGATGAATGCCCTGGCCATGCAGTAGGGCTGCACGTGGCTTGCAGCACAGGCCTAGACTGGTGGTTCCTGTCATCCATGAGTTGGCAAGTAACACCACCTTTCACTGCGCCGGGGAAATTCTATCCCAGAATAGTTAACAGTCCAGTGCCAGGAGTCAGACAAGATTGGGTTCAAATTCTGTTTGACCTAGTTTAGTTGAATTTTGCTCATGAAAAACAAGAGACCTGCATCTTAGGGTTGCTGTAAGAATTAATAATACCCTGTGCATAGGAAGCACAGGAAATGCTCTCCAGTAATGGTATTTGATGTGACAGGTCCTCACCTCTGTTTGGGTAGCTAGGACAGGTAGGACAAGATATGATTGGTGGTGGTGATTGTGAGATGAAGAGCACCAGTTTTAATGTCAGACAGGGTTGGATTTGAATCCTAGCTCTGCCATACACGCACTGTGAATTCTTGGCTTGTAAACTTACTTTCTCTGGGTTTTAGTTCCCGAAGTTGTAAATGGGTTATGAACATAATAATGCCGCCCTGTCAAAGTTGTTGTGAAGACCAAATGAAAAATGCATGTTGGTAATAATGTATGTTGAGTGCTTTCTATATGCCTTTAGTGCCATAAATGTTCCATAAATAACCTTTGGTTATGATTTATGGTTCCATGCACCATAAATGTTCCATAAATAACTTTTTTATATGATTATTGAGAGCCCGGAAAAATTTTAGAAAGAAATATCTACGTGCATGCCCGGAGAATTATTTAATTTCATAGATTTTATACATTTACTTAACAAATATTTACTGAGTGATTCTTACGGCTGGAAGATGGATACAGAGGAGAACAAGACAGTAAACTCTCTGCTTATGGATCTTATAATCTGCATGGGGAAGATGGACTTGTACCCTTATGAAATAACTAACAGAGGGTGATGTGAAGGAGAGTGATGGGGGATGGGAAAAGGTGATTGGTCATCACTGTCCCCTCTCCAATTACGCATTTGGACTACAAAAGAGTAAGCAATGAAAATATAGGAGGGGAAGCTGAATACATTGTAAGCCAAAGTTGAAGTTAACATTACAGGATAACTCAAGAAAGTATATTTGGAGAGGCATGTACCCTAAGGCCTAAATGAACCATGAAGTAATTCACTGAATCACACCAAGGCATTAATTATTACTTAATTGAAATTTTTGTTGTTGTTATCTGGTTGAAGAGAAATAAAAGTGCTAAACTACTGTAGGAGATGTAGGGGGAGACAACTAAGGGAGTAAAGGAAAGGAAAGAGGAAGAAAAGGGGGCAATTGTAGAAATACCAAATGATAGAAAATATGGCCTGTGGGCTTTTTTCTCTTAAAAATTTAGGGACCTTTTTTCAGTCATTAGATGTTCATGAGAAACACATTATGCACTGGAAGATTGTATTCTTCTTTTTTGTTCAAGTCTTTATAGTCCCTATTTCACAAAAGAAATATGAACAACTGTGTCTTATTACAAATAATCCATCAGGTGTGCAGCAGTGAGGTGAAACAGTGTGACCTTTTGCATTCGTTTCATCCTGATCCTTAATACCAAGTGGTGCTGGTTAGGGCTTATCACAGCTACTGGGTGTCCTGTGAGGAATGATATGTGTTAGCAGGTTAAAGATGCTTGCCTGTCAAAGCCCCTAGGGACATTAATACTGAGGCATTTGGACTATTTTTTTTATTATTATTATATAGTTCTATTGGTAACTTGCTATTGAGCTGCAAAGGATTAGAGCAGCAGTTCTTGATGTATGAGCAACAGTTGTTCAAAGGGATTCTTGAGCTTGAAAATGTAGGAGCTACTTGTATAGGACTCAATCTCTGTCTGCCTGTTTGACGTTGTTTATAGGGTGGGTTTATACTTACAGATAGAATACTTGACTTAAACTGACTTCAGCAATGAGGGAGTTTTTTGGTTCACAAAAGTGAAAAACACAGGGGAAGGCCTAGCCGCAATTATCAGTTGACTACTTTTTCTATGCCTTTCTTCACTTATTTCCCTATTAGCTGTATTCCTGAATGGGTTTTCTTCTCATGGTCATAAGATGTAGAGCACCAGACCTTGTATCCTCTCTACATGTTGAATCTCTTGGGGAAAGAGCAAACCTGTCCTTCCCAGAAATCGATTAAAATCTTAAACCACCTCATTCTATTTTACTGGTTCTAACTGGCTCACATTTCTACCTCTGAACCAATAACAGATCCAGTGCTTGATTTAGCCCTTAGTACCATCCCTACTGTTAGCAAGAGGGTCTCAGCTAACCTATGAAGGTGGAAAGATGAACCTGTGTATCCTTAAATGGATCCTTAAGTAAAGTGAGTGAAGCCTGAGTGGCTAAAGAACAATATGTGCTCGTTAAAACAAGATCGACTAAAAGAAGTAGAGGGATTTGAAGAGAAAAAGAGAAGGATGATGGAGAAGAGGAAAGGAGAGAGAGTATTTATACAGATATGATCTGCACTTAGAAATATGTTTAGAATTTCTAGGCAGGTAAGTAATTTTTTAATTCATGTGGAGGAATCTGTGACTATACTGTATTTTGTTTAAAAATTTATATTAACGGGGATCCCTGGGTGGCTCAGCAGTTTAGCACCTGCCTTTGGCCCAGGGCGCGATCCTGAAGCCCCAGGATCGAGTCCCACGTCAGGCTCCCAGCATGGAGCCTGCTTCTCCCTCCTCCTGTGTCTCTGCCTCTCTCTCTCTCTCTCTCTCTCTCTCTCTCTCTGTCTATCATAAATATATAAATAAATCTTTAAAAACTTATATTAACAAAATGTTTTAAAAAGAGGGACAGTGAAAATAAAAAAAAGCAAGGGTAAGAATAATTGAGTTTCATCATTATCATGAAAAAGATGCCCCTGTTTAAATTGTATTTTCAACATACTCAACAATGTATAGAAAAAATACAAGTGTCTCTTTTCACAGCTCTGAAGCCTTATCTTTAAAATGACACCATTTGTAGTCCATGTTTTAGGCTTACTTTTGTTTTCAATCAGGCATTAGATGAATCAACTGTTGGAAAGGACAAACCAGCTCATGTTAGAACTTTTGCTACCTACATTTGTACCTGCTTAGTTGAGCTTTATTCAGCCCAAGTAGTCTATGCATATGCTGATAATGTTGGCTTTCACGTAAGTCACCCTACCAGCTTGTAGACTCTTGATCAGCCAAATAGCCTTCCAAGGGATTCCGTGGAAATAGACAACAGTTTAATAAATAAGAGAAACAGGAAGCAAGGTGGGGAGGCGGCTGTGGCAGATGTATGAAATCAAGGAAAAAAGAAAGTGGGTAGATAGAGCAGCCATGAGATGGGCTGGAAAGCATGTTTTTTGGCAGAGTTACTCAGAGCATTTGTCTCCTTAAAGTATCGTCCTTGAAACCACTGAGAGTGTCCCCTGATGTGCTTGGGAAAGCTTGTTCATCTTTATGTTTGGACTCGGCAATAAAAGAATATTGGGCTGCTGTTTTGGGGTTGGTGTCCAGAAAACAGTGAATATTGAAAGTGAGATTGATATCCCAATTCTTCTAATCACACCCCACATGAACACATCAAATCTAGAGTCCAGTGCATCCCTCAAGGCTTTACTTTCTACTAGGCTGACCTCATGAAAGAGCTATCATATCCCTGCAGGGCTATATGCATCCCTAGGGCCATTCAGGCAGAAAAAGTAGCATCTCCATGGAAACCTTGCATATGCTCACGTGTGCACATCCCCACCTGGCTTTTATCCTTCTAGTGACCAAGCCAAATGAGGCAATTTGTGTTGTGGCCACTGGACGGATGCAGGGCTTGCTTCGTTAACACCATATCGTGTTAGCAGAATAATAGGGAGAGGGGTTTTGGCTTCCTTTAGGGAAAGTGATTTTCTACTGGGCCCTTGCCAAAGGTCTTACTGACTATGTTTGGAGACAAGCTGGGCCATACCCTTCACATAGCTGCTGTGTGCTTTGTGGCCAGAGTTCCTTTTTGTAAATAAAATCCAATATATCAGAGACCTACTTACCTTGGGAAAGGGGGATGCTATTTACCCAAGGTAGGAAATTGGCACTATATTATCAGAGGGTATTTTCTGAGCAAATATTTAATCAGAACCTCTCTTGTTTGTCTTTTTTGGCCTGAGGATGTTCTGTGAAGTGCAATGCAGTTCCACTCTTATGTTCATGATTTACTCAGAGCTTTGCCATAAGCTGTTGTGTATGCAAAAGGAAAGTTCAGTATTTTTAATTATATTGTGTGACTAGTCTGTTATCTGACACTCCTCTGTGTTGCCAAATAAATTTTTATCAGTATTTCTCATTGCCAACTATCAAGGTCTTGTGAATCCATATTTTGTTAAGTTTTTTTTTCAAGGGATATCATGGATGTAATAGAATCACATAGTCTTACACACTCTTGCTGTACCTTGGACACCTATGAACCTATTGAATCCATTCTCTTTATGATTTTTTAAAATTATTTTTCAGTAGCCTGAACATTTGTTTTTGACAAATACCCAGGAATGTTGTCACATTGCTGAAAGGTTTTTAGTTAACCCAGGTGACACATGATTGGCATTGAGCAAAAATATTAGTGACTTGTTTTAATGTTCTTTTTCTTTGTGGAGGTCACATGAAAGTGTGAATTAAAAATTTCCCTCTTTTCTGCATTGTGTTCTTATTCTACTTCTTAATCTTAGTTAATGAAGTACAAAGCCTGTATCGTTTCTCTAACTCTTCTAACCAAACAGTGTGAGTAGTATCTTATTCAATTATAGTGATGGGACAGACTTCACATATAGTGATAATGATCACTTAAATGAGGTTGTTTTTTGTAATATTGAAATGATGTCCCACTGTGCAATCCACATAGGTGGCAACACAGCTGTTTCCTAAATTTTGTCTATTATATCATGTGTTACAGACCCAGTACAATTATGGGAGGTATGGCTGTGAGAATGTGCTCTGAGGGTAAATAACATGAATAAATCCAGTTAATGTCTCATCCATGGACATGGTGGAAATGTATGCATTCACTAAAGGACAGTGGGGAGAAACCGCTCTACCGATTTCCAGAAACATCGTGTAGTGGGAAAGAAGTAAGGCTTTGGAGCCAGAAACTCAGGTATATGAATTTCACTGTATCTTCTATCCAGCTACATGAAATTGGCCAAGTTCTCTGAGCATCTGCATAGTTTTCATGGGAGAAATAAATGAAGGAATGTCTATAAAGGGTCTGATTGGCCATAATTATTCAATCAATAGGATGCTTCTTCCACTATGCTATGATTTTTTCAGGGCATCTATTATATCTTTACTCCTGATATCCACCAAACTTAGGGCATTCCCTGAAACATAAAGAACACTCCATAAATGTTTATTAAATGACTGTTAACCTTTGATAGATGTAGACGATCACACCAGAGATTCTAATTAAAAACTAAAATGAGCCAATTAAATACCCCAAGGACCTGGATCGCCTTGTACTTTGTGGTAGGAGCAACTGCCCTAATTGTGATCATGAAAACAAAATTAAGATTTGAGGAACCTGTTGAACAATCAACAGTAAATCTTTGAAACTTCTATTAGAGATGGTAAACAGTATGATGTATGAATTTGATCCTTAACAATATAGTTTTAGAAGAAATACATGTTGTTTAAAATCAATCATCCTAATAAATAAAAAACAACAATAAAGAAATATTTCATTTTTTAGTTTGTTTCCATCATAAAGTCAAAGGGTTTCACTATTTGCCTCATGAGCTGCTGTCTCTACAAAAAAATATTCACAAACACTGAAAAGAAAATATTTGCCTATTCAGCATTTAGACTGTCTAGAGACACTAATTCCCACTTAGTGAGAAGGTGTATTAAAGGAACTTTTTCCCCTCAAGTTTTATTTTTAAATACGAGTATTTTTGCACTTGTGAATTTGCACATCTCCTGAAAATGATTTTAACACTTGCAAATGTATCCTGATAGTATTAATTTGAACATGTGTTTCTCTTCTTTTTCCACCTTTTTTTCCACCTGTTGAAAAAAAGAACATTAGTTGAATCCTACTTGACTAAGGTGGAGTTCATAGATGCAAAGGAATGAGAAGGATATATCTATCTCTTCTGACCAGTGCACACATGTCACTTGGATGTGATTATCCACAGCCACAGGAAATAGTTCAAACAATCATAACAGCCACTATATGATTCAACATAAAAATCAAACATGTTTGATATCCAAATTAATTGAATTTTCATGTGGTAAATTAAATAATAAAAGCATATGAATTTTTCATTTTATTAGCAGGCAGTTCCTAGCAAATATTGGAGATGCCTGCTATTTTAGTTATTCCTGATCAATGAATCAAAATACATGAATCCAGACATCTGAGAAGTTTACAGAAGTGACTAGTTAAGGCCTAAACCAGCAATTCTCATTCTACCTAGATTTCTATTTCACCGAATGCCTTGAATTTCCCCAAAGCAAGAATAAGGATCCAGAAAAATCTCATGTATAAGTAGTAGGATTTATTGACAGATTTTTATCATCCCTCCAGCTAAATTCTTAACTCCTTAAGGGATAGATCAAAATCCTATTCATATCCGCAAGCACCCAACATAGTGCTCTGACTCTTGACTTGAATGTTTAACAAGTATAAATGAAGACATAATCCATGATACTATTTTCTATTAGTCAATAGAACTGGAATCAACCCTGCCTTACTTCCAAAAGAAATTTTGCAGAGGGATTGATGTCCTTTGGGCATGTCCCAATGATAATGCTCTTGAGAGGGACTTGTCTTGAATGTTCTGCCTTCACAGGTCCTCAGATTTCACCAGTTACATTGAGGCAACTAGAAAGGTCATGATTCATATTGATTGGCTAAGATTCAAGTTGGCTTTTCACATTGCCAAACAGAAAATCTGGATGTGTTAGCTGTATGTTTGAGTTTCCTTGTTTTTGTTAGATTTTTCATTTCAAATAGAAGCTTCAGATCAATATATTCAAAGTTCAGAGCCATGTTTACTTCAGTTTCTCAATCCTCCAACCCCTCAATCCAAAAGACAAAACAAAACAACAAAACAAAAACAAAACCCACAAAAATGTCCTTTCTCTTCATCCATGGTATCTACAGAAGAAACCTGCCTGCATATGGATAGAAAATGCTGTAACATGGAGTTAGAGAGTCAGGGTACAGATTCTATTATCCATATTCTCCCCACAGTTGTAAATCTCTTAGTGTATGAAAGAATATCATTTAGTGTGTGAAATAGTGTGTGAAAGAAGAACAATGGGTTCACACACAATAGCGTGTGAAAGAAGAACGATGAGTTCAGGTACAACCATAGATCCTAATTCCTTCTTACTGTCTTTTCTCTTTTGGTTACTAATTATAAATCATTTCCAGTTTTCATTGTTGCCAGAAAAAATACCATCAAGTACACTCTTCCAAGTTTTGTTATTGTTGCTATTGTTATTGTTGTTTTTCTTAGACTGCCCTAGTTTATAAAGCTTATTATGAGTAGTGGATTGAAGGTGAGTTCAAAGCATAACTCCTAGGAACTAATGTACACAATACTTCTCCATTTCATTGTTTTCCCAACTAAAATAGAGCAACAAATAAATGTGGTCAGTCTGTGGGAAGCCAATTCTATTGAGTATAGGATAGTCTAGTTGAGACGAGTGAAAGAAAAGGTTTGTGGAGGGTATTTGAAAAGCAGAGAAGAGAATCAAGGCAGTGAAGGAGGATAAATGAAGGGGAGAATGCCCCTGGTTGAAAATTCAACCAAGAAATTAGGATAACAAGAAAGGAACATAGACACCAAGAAAAAAAGAAAAGAAAAAAGAAAAAAGAAACTGCTGAGAGAGAGAGAGAGAAGAGAGAGAGGGAGGGAGAGGGAGGGAGGGAGGGAGGGAGGGAGAAAAAATAGGAGGAAAAAAGGAAACTGCAGTAAGTAATTAACAACTATGAAAGGGAGGGAAGTAAAGAAAGGAAACGCAAATAGAATATCCCAAAAGATAGGTATCTCTTGATTATTGTTGGGGAAAAATACATAGGAAACAAATGAAGTCTCATTTTGTTCTCATAAAAGCTTCATTATATGATGATATTTCAGAGCTGGCTTTAGATATGGAAATGAGTTTGTCACTGTCTTGCTCCCTATAACAGAAGCCATTCTCTGCTTTCAAGTGGGAAAGAGACAACAGGAGCTAGGACATCATACACAATGGGAGCACATCAGGCTAAGCCAGAGGTCCCTGGGAAATAAATGACCCTGAAGTGCTACAGGGAGGAATTTCTTTTTCTAACTCTCTCCTTTTGAAACTCAAAATATCAGCATCCTTCCAGACACTGCTATCTGATTTGCACTCCCCAAATTAGCAAAAGCCAGTCCGTTTTTTAGCTGTGCAAAATTCAGAATGGAGTTTTCAAATGAAAACAATAATGGTTCATGTGTGTAAAATGAATGTTTTTGTAAAACTTCCAAATATTTATGAACCCAATTGTATTTTCTTCTTTGAGTATGCGCATGACTATCTGCATATCTTCAAGCAGTCTCTAACTGCTATAAATAACTTCATTTCTTTACTTATTAGCTCCTAACTCCACGCATTCTGTAGTTTGAATGGAGAATGTAGTTTGAAAGTTGAATGGAGAATATTTACTGTTTTATTTTCCTCACGTTTTTACATTCCATTTTTGTGTTTTCAGATCTCTCTTGTCCAGAAACTTGTACACAACTGTAATATGCTTTTATAAATATGGTTAGTGGTAAATAGACTCTAAAATGTTTTCAAAGTTATTTACATCTTAATTAACTTAAAATGCTTAAATGTTAAGGATATATATTTAGATTTGTTTTTTTTGGGATCCCTGGGTGGCGCAGCGGTTTGGCGCCTGCCTTTGGCCCAGGGCGCGATCCTGGAGACCCAGGATCGAATCCCACGTCGGGCTCCCGGTGCATGGAGCCTGCTTCTCCCTCTGCCTGTGTCTCTGCCTCTCTCTCTCTCTCTGTGACTATCATAAATAAATAAAAATTTAAAAAAAAAAAAAAAAAAAAGAAAAAGATTTGTTTTTTTCCAAATGATTTAATCTGAATAAGCTTTTCAAGGCTTGAGACAAAGACTGCACCTGAATGGCTTCCTATAAACTGGATTGGTTTGAGAATATAATACTCTGGAATAACTCTAGAGCAACTCAGAGGCTTTAGAACTCATAAATAATGATCATGAGTGAGAAGCAATGATGTCTTTGATTATCTTAGGGTATGAAAGTGGTAGGTCGGGCAGCCCGGGTGGCTCAGCGGTTTAGCACCACCTTCAGCCCAGGTCCTGATCCTGGAGACCTGGGATTGAGTCCCACGTCGGGCTCCCTGCATGGAGCCTGCTTCTCCCTCTGCCTGTGTCTCTGACTCTCTCTCTCTCTCCCTCTCCCTCTCCCTTCCTCTCTCTCTCTCTCTCTCTCATGAATAAATAAATAGAATCTTAAAAAAAAAAAAAAAGTGGTAGGTCTTCTATTCAAACCGTAAAAGTTTCAGTGATAAGGGAGCTTTTAGGGTCTTTCTTCATTCAAGTTGCTCATATACTTCTCATTTTTGAACACCAGTGGACAATACTGAGCAATAGGATTAATTTTTCTGGATGAAAAGTTAGTCTTCCACCAAACGTTTGAAAAAATTTCATATTTGTCTATTTTATACATGGTGGTCCAACTGTGTTAGGTAGTAAGGAATCTTTGCCCTATAGTTATATCCTTTTTAAAAATCATTTTTTATTTTAATTCCATTATTGCTAAAATACAGTATCATGTTAGTTTCAGGTATACAATATAGTGGTTCAACACTTCTATACATTATTCAGTGATCATCATGGTAAGTGTATTTAATCTCCATCACTTATATCACCCATCTCCACTCTCACTTCTCTGGTAACAAAACCCATAGTTTTATTCTTACAGTTTCTAAGTGCGTAGGTCTTGTTCTCATATCCTTCTAAGAAAGAAGGCATGTGACCCCTTAATGAATAGAAGTTTTCTCCAAATCACACTTTATATTATCTGACTTAAGTCGTCTCAAAATTTATGGGACTGTTGTCCAGCATTGGAGTTAAGGTGTTTAGGACATACTCCAAAGATGGGTGGGGTAAACTAGACTAATATCTGCTATGCTAACAAAGTTTCAGGGCAAATTGAGATTTTTCTTCTGTTTTCCATTAATCAGACCTACTATCCTGGGTACACGTATTCACTTAAAATAAAAACATAATCCAGTAAAACACTTTTGATTCACAATTATTTTAATGAGAGGTGAAGAAGAGAGTGTAGCAATTAAAGCAGAATGGCTTTTGTTCTTCAAGTTCCATGGTAAATTAATAATTGTTATTACTCTTTCAATTTTCTTCCACATCATAATATTTCCCATGTGTTATAGCTTTGCCTATTATTGGAATGTCATTGAAGTTCAAAAAAATGTAGACTTCCCTTGCTATTTCTATATGCTTTGTCAGAGTTGCAAGCTAAATTTAGAATATATGCAGAGCGTAAATAAACTATATCTCTGAGAAAAATGCTTCAGCTATGGCCTATGTCAGAAGGAGGTGTCATGAGCTACTTTCTCAAAGCATCTGTTAAGACACAACCACTCATACCCAAATGAAGGCAGCTCACTTTACCTTTTGTTATAACTGTGTATAAATGGTCTGATGAGACCTGATCAAACACTAATAATTTACTGCTATTTTCCCATTATTGATTTTAGCATGGGAATTGGCTTTTGTAATTTTTTAATATATTTTCAAACAAGTGAGCTATTTTGGCTTTTCCGCTTTGGAAAGTAACCCAGGAAAAGTCAGTCTTTCTTCAGAGTGCCTACAGTTGATATTAGTTGTTAAGTATCCTTTATTATGATACAGCTGTTTGTTTAAGTCTTTCAGACCCACCAGATGCAACATTCTAAGGTCAGGGAACGTCTCCTCCATGTCTCCCATGGCTACAGTAGGTCAGCAGGAACCAATTACATGTGGGGATGAGTAGGAGAGAAAAAAAAATCAGTGAACTTCCTTTGGTTAAATTTGAGGTTGAGATTTGCTGTGGTAAAATGACATATTTTAAGAGTATGTTAAATGGTAGATATATCATCTATTCATTTGTTATCTGTTCATTCATTATTCAGTAAATAAAGAGCGCTCACAAAACTTTTTTAAATCACAGAAATATGTGGAATTCATACTTGAAGATTACTTATAGCAGAAATGACAGAAAATAAAAACATATATAAATTATTAATAAAATGTAATAAATATTGAAGTGTGTAATATAGTATAGTTCTTATCATATAGAAATATAAAGAGAATACCTAAGTGTCTCTTTCAGATTAGGGCATCAGGGAAGACCTCTCTGTTAGGGTGACATTTGAACTAAGCTCTAAAAAACAAAAGGGGCCAGCTGTATAAAGATCAGAAGAGCATTCTTGAAAAAATAAATGAAAACTATCCATTTACCCACTACTTGGTAATCATCAAAATTAATATTTTAATATATCCTTTGTATGTGTGAGTGTCTGTGTAGGTATGTATGTGTATGCATAAATGGGTTTTTCTATAGAGCATATTTGCTTTATTCATTCAAGAATATATTGTGAATATTTTTCCAGCCCACTAAATTTATTTCTACAATCTACATCTGAATGACAGCATAGGATTCAAGTAGTAACATTTAATCTGCTATTTCCACATTTATCTTATTTCCAATGTTTTGATATTTTAATTTTTATATTTGCACAGTTTAGAAAGGGGTATATCGAAATCATGAAGAGTTCAGGAAACTGCTTTGAAAGCAGCCTGTCTGAATTTTGACCTGGCTGTGCCATTTAAGGTCATATAGCTTAGGCAAATTGCTTCCCCTATCAGTTTTGTCATCTCTAATGTCGTCCTAATAATGGCACCTACTCCATAGCATTGCTGGCAAAAGTTTTATTGAGATAGTACTCATATTGTATTGAAGACCATTTATAGGATCTAGACAACGAGGCAGAGAATGAAGTATACTGTGCAAACCAAACATTGTCGATTATTATCCTAATTGTGGATTCATTTTTTAAAAATCTGTAAGAAAGTTTAGGTAAAGTCAAAATTGTGTGGATTAAAAAATAGTGCATGATACCCCCCAGGAACTGACTCAAGAATAAATAAATTTTCATGACTGGTGAAGTTTATAGTTGTTTTTCCTTGGAAGGTCAGAAAAGTGGCAGGCAGACTTGTTTTTGGGTCCAATATTTGTACATTGACAAAGTACTTATCTTTTACTCACTGAGGTCTCAATGCTAAACAAGAATGCAATATTTCAGTTTTTAGCTCTAGGTCTTACAGTAAGCAACTATTATTGGGTGAAAAGGTCTGCAGAAAGGCCAGTGAGTTCAAGTAATGAGGAAAGTGCACACAAATGAAACGTGATTGGGATGAAAAATTTGAAGATGTTGTGACCTTCATGACTCCAGGTCATCACATTGCCCCTAGCTCGAGGGTTCTTAACCTAAATTCCCATAATGGGCTTCATGGAATCTTTCATCCACCTGAAATTGTTGATATTCTGTAATCAGAAGGTCACTTGATGAGCATACAATTAAAGAAAAGGGAGTTAGCAAGAATATCTAAATGGCTCCCAACCTCAAGTTACGATGATAGCCTGATACATCCATCAAATTTAGCTTTTGTTTTGTTTGTTTTTGTTTTCTGTTTTCTAATCTCAGGGTCCAGGGAAAGCTTAAAAAAAGTCTGTGATAGTCTTAAAACCCCTGAGCCCAAAAGAAAACTTTGCATGTATGTATATTTGGATCTTTTCTAAGTAGAAGTTAAATAGCCTTGGTCAAATTTTCAAAAGTGTCTGGGAACCAAAACTGGTTACCAAGGGCCATTCATCTAGCCTGCTGGATTTCTCCAGAAGCTGGCCTCAGCCTCGTGAACCTCACTTTGGTGACTGTCCTTACACTTTTAGGAAGCTTGTGTCCCTGACTTCTGCTCCAAGTAAAGAGTTACTAAGCTTCTGTGTTGTCTCAGAGTCTCACTCATGAACATCTGTCTCCTAGAGACTGGTTTCCACACATTTGCTGCTAGAATTTCCTACCTGCAAAAATATTCTTCTCCTTCATTCTTTTCTTTTTTCTCTCTTATTTTCTGTTCTGCTTGTTTTCACTTCTATTGACCACAGTGCAGAACCTACTTAGATTGAGATTGTATATTCTTAGAGATTTTGCCAAAATGTAATATACATTGGTTCAGGCATGTTTTTATTTCTTACTCCATAAAGCAGACCACACCATCCACTATTCCTCTGGCTGAGTTAATTTCTTTCTCAGGTAGGCTACTAGCATACCCTGTTCTTCTATTATAACATGAATTTATTTGAAAGTTCTTAATCTATGCAGAGGACTTGTAAGCTCCTTTAAAGAGTGTGTCATTTTGTTTCTCCATCCCTAGCACCCCAAAGTCATACCTAAAATACTGTATTATCTGGGTTGCCTTCTTTTTTTTAAGATTTTATTTATTTATTCATGGGAGACACAGAAAGAAAAGCAGAGATATAGGCAGAGGGAAAAGCAGGATCCCTTTGGAAAGCCCAATGCGGACTCAATCCCAGGACCCCGGGACCCTGACCTGAGCTGAAGGCAGATGCTCAACCACTGAGCCACCCAAATTCTCCTATCTAGGTTGCCTTCTGAGACAGCTTTATAAGGGTGTCTTTGACAGTGTTGTATGAAACATTACGTGGCCTCCTTTTTGTAAAGGTAAAGAAACTGTTTTTAGCCAACATGACTTATGTAAATGATTGTGTATCCATCCATTTTTTGCACTAACTACCAAGAGCCACATTTATGATACCCCTATCATTAATGTGCAGAAGTCACAGTACGTATTGTGTTCTAACTCAACATTTGTTTTATTTTATCTCTCTTGTCATTTTCCCTTTGCTTTGATTCCCTTGCCTCTTTTAGTAAATATAACTTTCATGCATAGTTAAACCATTTTAAATCAGTTTGGTGTAGTTTATAAGATATGATGCACATACACACAAGAATGGAGTTATATAACAATTTCTAGTCCCGGGCATTTATCTTATGGATGGAATCTAGTTCCCACTGAAATGAATGCATGCAGGTACACATACACACACTTTGTTTTGTTTTGTTTTCTTAAAAGCTGGCCATCCTCTCACATTATATCCTATGTTTTTATTCAACTGGTAGGTTGACCTGAGCTCCTAGCTCTTTCTTTACCCAGGATAACTCAGCTTATTGCTACCAAGCCGTGACTTTGACAAAATTGTTATGCAAATAGTACCTCTACAATAGAAGTAAAATGTGAAATAGCATTTTACAATGCCAGAATATATAGTGCTATAATCCATTACTAAACATCCTTGCTATACAAGTTTGTGGTCCTTATACCAGCCAAGACTCAGCCCTACCCAGACTTACTGAATCAGAATCTACATTTTAAGAGATCCCTAGGGCATCTGTATGCACATAAAATTTTGAAACGCATGGATCTGCATGATCTTATGGATGAAAAAAATTCCATTTTTTTTATATTCCATTTTAAATGTTGAAAGTACCAACTTTATAATTGATGTAGGATGGAAGTTTAGTGTAATGTAAAAAATAAAAATTAACTTGGATTTAGATTTGAGTCCTGACTCTGTTTCCTATTTTCATTTATAGAAACTCAAATTAACTCCTACTCTTTATCAAGCATGTGTGTGGGTGATGGGGATACAAAGATAAGTAAGACAGAGCCTCTGGTCTCACAGAGCTAACTCTGTAATCCTAAACAAATCTGTGAAAAAAAATAATGGATTGAACACACACATACTTTTTGCTCTCCCCAATTATGTGATACCTACTGGTAAAGGAACTTTTTTCCCCAAAGATATACATACAAGGGGAGGTGGGGAGAACAAGACAAGAGAGCGCAGCAAAAGCAATTTTGGAAGCTGTAAAACACATGGATGAGTAAAACTGATTTAGCAAACATGGAAATGCTGAAGCCCAAGCCAGTAACAAGGAGAACTGAAAACCAAACTAGTTCTTCATACCAACTGTTCAGGAATTGGCAGTACCACATAACTTTGGAAGTTGGGGAAAGATCAAGATTGGGGTGGGGAGCAACTAAAATAAGAGAATCTGTTTGAATGATGCTTACAAGTGAATTAAATCTCTAAATCTATTCTCTCCATGCCCCTGGTTGATTTTTCTTAGCTAAACCGAGCAACTTAATTTAGATTCATTCTCCTGGAGAAAGTGAGAGTGTTTCTGTATAGGGGATACCAGTCACAGTTAAGAGTGAGGTACATGACATTTGTATAGTAAATGTGAAGTCCCCCACCCCAGCAATAATTTTCCACTGAGATTCCCAACTATTGGCAGCCAGAGTTTACCTTTTATACAGAATATTGTACGATTTTCCTGAGGACCGTAATTAATTCAAAAGAAAGAATCTAGGGAAAGGGGGGAAGGCATCATAAAATAAATATCTCGGGGTCCATACTGATATAAACAAGGGATTAAGCAAAAAAATAAATGTGGTAAGAGACAAATGTTCCATGCAGAAGAATTCCAAATAATCTATGTAGATATTGTTCCTTCCAGAACAAGGAGCATAACTACCCACTCTTTAAATGTAGGCTATTCATAGTGATTTCATTTCAAGAGGACAGTATGAAAAAGGAGGAGAACATGAGTAACCATACAGGAGAGAAACCTGACAAATGTTTCAGGCAGATGATCAAGGTCTGTGTCAACAATAACAAGTCATATTCATAGTAAAACCCTTCATAATAAGAGGTGATGAATATGGCACTTACCTCTGTGGTTTCCTCCCTAAGACTCCTAACTCCAGTCTAATTATAAGAAAAACATCAGAAAAATTGTATTAGAGGATCCTGTAAAATACCAGACCACTATTCCTCAAAACTATCAAAGTCATCAAAAACAAGGAAAGTCTGAAAAAAAAGTCACAACCAAGAGGAACCTAAGGATATGTGACAACTAATGTGGAATCCTGGGTGTGATCCTGGGAGAGAAAAGGGACATTAGGCAAAAACTAAGGAAATATGAATAATATATGAACTTCAGTTAATAATAATAATGTATTAATGTCAGCTCATAAATTGTGACAAACATACCACACTAACATAAGATGTTAATAATAGGGGGAAATTGTGTAGGGTTTATGGGAACTTCGCACTACTGTCTTTGCAATTTTTCTATAAATCTAAAACTATTCTAAAAATAAAGGGGTTTTGTTATTGTTGTTTGTTTTTTTAATAGTTGAGTAACGGGGGGTGGGAGGAAGCTGTGCTATTTCTCTAAGCACAGCACAGCCAGATTGTTCTGAGAGTCAAGCTCCCAAAGAGTGGTCATCCATACATTAGTTTTGAGTCACCATTTTTTTGACTATTATAACAAGTTGCATTTATTTTAATTTACCAGTATTTTTGGATATCACTTTTCCATGTTAGTACATAAAAATCTAATGTTTTGATTATCCCTTGATGCACTAAAAAATTACCCAGATCTTAGTGACTTAAACAACCACCATTTTTTTTTCTTCTCAAGATCCAGGAATTTAGACTTTAGGCTTGACTAGCTGATGTGGTGTTGACAAGAGTTGTTCCATGGTAATCTGCCCACAGTTGGGCTTGATTTGATTGTTTGTCATCTTGACAGGATGGTTGGACAAGTGGGCTTAGCTAGAATTTTTGGCCAGAGTACTTAATATACGTGGGCTTTCCAGCATAGTAACCTCATGGTGGTCAAACTTCTGACATGGCTCCTTGAGACAGTCTTCCATTAGCTCACCTCTTAGTCCCCACTTTAAATATGAATAGTATGTGAAGATTACCAGATACGTAAAGAATGGCTGCAAGCAAAAAAACAAAATAAACATATAATAGCAACTTGAAGAAAAGAGAGAAAACTTTTGGATGTCATTAATATTCTTGACAAGAGAAGATATTTGAAATTGAAAAGAGGTCTTGGAAATTTAAAACATGAGATAGAAAGGAAAACTCAGTAGATATTTTGAGAAAATCTCTTAGGAAGTGTAGCTAAAAAACCAAAAAAGGTGACAAACAGAAAAAGAAAAAAAAAATATTTTATGACAGGACAAATATCTAGGAGACCTACCATCCAAATACTAGTAATTACAAAAACAGAAAGTTGAGGCAAAGGGAGGAAATCACTAAGGAAATCATTCAATAAAAACTTCCTAAACTGAAAAATACAAATTTCAAGATTGAAATGATTGAAAGCACATGGGAAGTAGACCTACCTCAAGGCACTTCACCTTGAAATTTCGTAACACTGGGACAAACACAAGAACCAATGAACATCCAAATGGGGGGGGGGGGGGAGAAAGAAAGAAAAAAAAGAAAAAGTAAGTCACATTAAAAGGATTAGATGTTAAGTGATTTTGGACTTTTCAATAACAAAACTGAAGTTTAGAATTCAATGGAAAATATCAAAATTTGGGAAGAAAGTGATTTCCAATCTAGTATTCTCTACTCAACAAAGTTGATTTTTTTTTTATCCTCACACTTGGCTGACAGATATCCAATTCATCAAATAATTTACATGTTACATATCTTAATCAAGAAGTTATCAAGGGATGTGTTCCACCAAAATGACTAAATAAATAGAAAAAAAAAAGATATAAACTAGAGAAAATAAGAAAGTGAATTCAGGACAGAGGCAAAGAGAAATAACAACCTTATAGCTCTGCAAGAAATGTAGGAAGCAAACAGTTGAGTGGACCAGATTCTATTCCCAGCTCCACCAATTATTAATTAAGATTCCTGGAGCAATATAATAGACCTATCTGTGTGACTCACTTTCCTTTTCTATAAAATGGGGATGGAGTACCTACTCTATGTAGCTTGTTGTGAGAATTAAGTCTTATATATAAATATATTTGAGCAATACCTGGCACATAATAGGTGCTCAACAAATATTGGCCTTTTCCATTTATTACTAAGGCCCTCCTTGCTTTGTCCCCCATTCAGTCCCTATTAAAAGTAACATAAATGTATACGCTTGTTTTAAGAAAAAAATAAGTCCCCCCCCCAATGAATGCCACATTATTTCCATTTTCTCAGGCCATAAAATCTGAGCTAAAGATTCCATTTAAAGTGTTTCCAAAAACCTTTAAAACCTGCAAACAATTATGAAGAGATGAATAATAAGCAAAACAATTCCTTCCACTTCATAAAATACTACTGAAAAGCATCTACATTTGCAAGTTGTCCTGGATACTAAAAGTGGTGATATTCAACTATTAACCCAGTGGCATAAAATAAAAGGAAAACATAATAAAATGTAGGGACTCTGCACCCTGCTGCCATAATAACTAAACCGAATAGACAAAGAATGCCAAATTCCTAACTTTATGACCTACATGGAGGGATGTTCCAAAGCATATGCAGATCATCTGAGTCTAAAATCTACCTGAGGGGTTCACTTTCAGTATTTTCATTATGTGGCTTATTTGGTGGGTATCACAAGATTATAAATGCTGAGAGTATTACTATTAATGTTTTGTAAAAGCAGAGTTATTGTTTCTTTTAAATATGTGAATGTAAAAAGTGGTACTACTGCTTGTTTAAGTGTCTGATTTTATTACAATTCAGGATTTCATTATACCCAGGGATCTCTGGTTTTCTAATAGCAGACCCTTAGGCACCAGGAAAAAAATGCATTTCTGGAATGCATATATTTTGTGAAACAAGGGAGAATATAATGAACAAGTTCACACTCAAATAGGAATAACAACTTCCCTTTCTACCATCATCCTGCCATCCCATGCGCTGTCCAGGATTGCTCTGGGCACTCCTCCCACCCCATGTTTTCAAAGGGCAACCCAGCACAGAGAACCCTGTGACACGTGCGAAAAACAAAGGCACCAGACCATTTACCGATATGTTATTCAGGCTTGTGCAGTAAGAAGGAAGAAAGCCTGGGATTTGATAGGGGTGGGGAGTTATCAGACTCTTGTGGAAGTAATGAGGAAAGATGAGGACGAGTCTTACCTCATACTATGTGAGGGCACTGGGGTCCCTTGCAGTTCACCATTTCCTAGAACACAGACCGCGGAGATTTCCTAACCATTCCTCCTTCTGGGAATGCAGGATCTAAATAAGGTTTATTGTTTTCCACATGGTCTTCTATTCTTTACTTGACTTTCATCTCAACTTTCTTCATTCCATTTTTTGTAACTTATAAATAATAGCATAGTGATGATAAAACAACAGTGACAGTATCAGCAGTTCTATGTAACAATATTGATCATTTTCCCATATACTGTTACAGGTGCTACTGTAAGGTCTTTACATGTAGTGATTAAGTCCAAACACAAACCAGTGAAAAAATAGAGACTTAAGAGGGGTGAAATAATTCACCTAAATTATTGTAGCTGATGTGTTGCGGAGCTGAGATCTGAACTTCCTCAATCTGTTCACTCCAATTACACTACTCTGATATCAGAATCCCATACCACACACAGCAACAAATGCACTTGGAGACACAGCCTGGTGTTAGATACACTGTAGGAATCACTTACAAATCCTGAGAGTGTCGGTAAGGGAGAGCCTTCGTAGCTTAGGGAAACAACTTCTCCAGCTAAGGTTTATTGTAATGAGCACAATGAGGTACCATTAAAGTCTACTCTCCTACCTGCCATACAACACAGGCGTTAATGTTGGTTTTCCTAGAATTTCTATTCTATGGGAACACCTTCTAGAGGTAGTAAGGTAAGTAAGAGGAAAGTACATTATTCAATGAGTAACACACTCTGCTTATCTAGTAGAATCATTTTTAAAAGCAGAATTCAAAGTTATGTAGATTTATATAAGGGTGTAATTTATAAATTATAAGCTCAGTATAATTCCAATCAAGCGTAAGTGTGACTGTATGACTTTAAATATAAATCACCAGAGATAAGCATTGTTAATATTCTGATGGGTTTTGTTTTATCTATATTTTTCCAACGTTTCTGAATTTTTGATGCAGAACAGGTACTTTTTATAATCATAAAACATACAGTGAAAACATTTCTAAACTTCTAGACTTCTCTACATCATTTACTGATCTTTCAGGTTTGTAGTTTTATAGGGACATAGGAGAAAGGGTGTGGGACTTGAGATGAAGAGAGAGAGAGTGTGACCTAACATTTCTGAATGCAAATATTGTTATTTCTCTTTTCTGTACCTTCTACTTAAAGAAAAGTCATTCTGAACATCTATTCTAGAATTTCCTTTGGCTTTTCCTATCAGCTTTTTATTTGATTTTCCAATAGTTGTTCTGCAACATCTCTCCTCCTCTCTTTCTCTCTCCCTCTTCACTTTCTCACTTTGTTTCTCACACTGTCTCACACTGAGTTTGTGTTTGAATCTCTCTGCCTCACACTCATGCTTCCCTTATTTATTATTTTTTGTAGATACTTTTCTGTTCTTTTCCATCTACCTGAATATACTAAAACAAAACAAAAAGTATGTGAACACTGGAATTCCAGAAGTTTGAACTCACTAGTGCTTAAGAAAATATTTCAGAATTTCCTCTCACAGCCACATAATTGTCAAGAATATATATGTAACACGGAAACTCATATTTAAAATGTCAATGGCTAAAGTCATGGCAGCTTTTAGGTAATGATTGATTAAAATGTAGAAATATTATTTTACTTAAATCAGTTATTGGTAAATCCAATAGATTCCAAATCCCTATTACTGAAATAGCCTCATGGGGGTAGAAGAGAAATAAAGACATAGATATTGAAGTAGATATTGTGGGGTGAGTTAGCTCAGGAAGTTGAAAGAAGATTCCCTGGAGAGACAACATAATTAACTCCCCCATCAGATCTCCTTTCAAAGCAAACTCTTTTCCTGCCTTTCTTCTCAAAGTACTAACAATTACCAGGAGTTTCCAATTTTGCAGATTCCACCAAATCCAGTCCTTCCAGCTGCACACTACCTGGGGCTGGTTCCTAAGTTTCAAAAAAAATCTCAAGATATTAGAATCTAAGGATCAAAAGATCCATCCATTAAAATGCTAAAGAGTAGAGATTGTAATATTTAATTGTTAAAGAAATAAGTATTTTATAGATTGTGAGCCATTCTAATTCCTAGAATTTTTCTTGGTTTTCTTGTCATAGTCATTTGGAAGCTCATGTCCATCCTTACAGCTCTCCTTTGAGTCCTAAGGAAAGAATGTACTGGCTGTTTTAGAATGGGTATTCCGGCTGAATTCTATTCTCTCCCATCCTGCTCTCTAGCATGCACTGAGCCCTTCCATTAAGTGCACAGATCTGCATTCTCTCTATCACCAAAGGAGTGATTGCTTTTGATCAGTTGTGATCCCAGGATCCACGTTTCTAAGGGGTATCCCTGTCCTGATCTTGAACCCTCTTGTTAAAAACATGTACAGAGATCCAGTTTCTCTGTCAGAGCTATTCAGCATTCCAGGTTAGAATGCAACTTTCTGTTTTGTAATCCAGCTAGGAAGTCTTATCCTTGCAAGAAAGCAGGCCTCATCAAGAGCACATGGCTTCTGTCCAGGTAAATCCTACTGAGTAATTATCTTTCACATACTGGAGGGGAGGCTGTCTTATGCCGTCCAAACCCTTCTTTTCATCTCCCTATCTTTGCCTTTGAAAATTCAGGGCTAGGTAGCAGAAGCAGAATGGCTTTCACATGCTGCCAACTTGTTGTTAAGGTCCTCTTTATATTGCACCAATGTCCATCCATTACAGAGACCACCTCAACCTCACTGAAAGTCCATTTTAAAATAGGCAGCCAACGTATCTCCTTCATTGGAAGACTCATATCAGGAGAGTAGTTAAAAGGGAGTGAATTAATTGATAAATTAGCAGAATTAATAAAACAGAATTAAAAAACCAATACTGGGCAGCCCGGGTGGCTCAGCAGTTGAGCCCCTGCCTTCTGCCCAGGGTGTGATCCTGGAGTCCAGGGATCGAGTCCTGCATTGGGCTCCCTGCATGGAGCCTGCTTCTCCCTCTGCCTCTCTCTCTCTCTCTCTCTCTGTCGCTCATGAATAAATAAATAAAATCTTTAAATAAATAAATAAATAAATAAATAAATAAATAAATAAATATAAATAAAAATTTAAAAATAATAGGTCCAAGCTTCAAAGTGGGGACATTTTGAAATCAACGTTTACTAAGTGATTCTGAATAAGCTCTTTGGACACTCTAATGCCATTGATGAACATGAAGAATTAACTTCTGTCTCAATATAAATTCATGAACCCACACATGTCAGAAATTGCTTTCTCTTAGGCACCAATGAAAGGGAATAAACTTCTTATTGGTCCAAGGAAGACATTTAATTGCCTATGCAACCTTTTCTCAATGGCGGTGCCTGGTTGACTGCACATAGTCCACACTCAACTGTCCTACAGTTGGCTCCTAGACTCTTTCCATTGAGAGATATGCCTGACAGTCCATAGTTTGCATGAGAAGCTGGGAGGTCTTTGGGTCAGTTAGCCCACTCACATTATAGTTCTACTGTGGCTGGAAGAGAGTCTCAAAGGATTGGCTGGCAGTGCTTATTTCCTTATTCTGTACTGTGTATCACCAGCTGTGGGAAAAAAAATTAGGCATACTGAAAAATATCTACTAACCGAGAGCCCTGTAAATGCCTTCAATATGCTGATTATCCCATACTCCAAACTTTCAAAAGGCTTTTAGAGAGTAGATGGCTTGTGTATGTAATGGTTTGTGTGTATTGATGCTGAAGCCCATGTCTTGCACTGTTTATAATATTGGAATCTGCAATGAAAGCACCTGAGATATCCAAGGAACAGCTCTAATTCTAAGTTCCCACTATAGCTGTAGTACGTTTCAGGAGGTTGGCAAGTAAAAGTGTGCTAAGTCAAGTATGATTCTGGCCTATAGCATATTCTTACTAGCTTTTCATCTGATATTGAGAAGGAATGGTGTAACTGTGAGGTCTTTGGGAAAGATTTTAGTGTGATCTCATACTCCAGCATCACCAACTTGAACAGGTTTAGGCTTTTAAAATAGGATAAAAGAGTTAATTGTGTGTTCTGATTTTAGAGAAATTTGCCTTAGTTCCTTTGTGGGTGGTCTGCAAAGGATCATATTGTAACAAACGTATTATTTTCTATATCTTCATTTTGTGCAACTCCAGTGTCTGATCTCCTATGCTATTTACAAAATAAAGAATTTAGGCAAAAATAATATAAAAGAAAAGGTTAATAGCTGATATAAGATTGTTAATCTCTTCTAATGTTACTTGTAAAATAATAACTTGATATCCTACATGATGGACAAAGACTGGGATGAACTATATGGAAGAACAAAAAAATGCAGGTTTGATTTGCTTTTGTTGTTGGCTTGTTTATTTTTTTTAACATTGCCTCTGGTATATTTGCATCTAGCATTAGCCTCCCAGAAACATACTTTACTACACTGTGGAGAATGTTCTCTACTTATTTGTTGCTTGGGGCTAACAGGCTGAGCAGTTTTGCATTGAATATGTATCTTTTGATCTTGCTTTATTTTCCTCTTGCTATTTTGTTGCTGCTAAGAGCAGATGATTAGGAGAAATCTGTAAGTGAAAACTGCCAAAGGGTTTTGAATTGATGAGATTGGACTCACTGGCCAGTGCTCACACTGAGTTCTATGGGGACCACAGAGGGCCTGTGTAGAACTCAGTGATTGGGAAAGAAAATCAGCCTTAGACTCACTTAAAGGAAGCATCTACTTAATGAACAGTACAATCTTTGCTCTTTTGTGCTCTGATTCTGGCCTCTAAGTGCAGATTTTCTGAAGTTCCTATTTTGTTACCCTCAATCACAGTATTCTGTGATTAGATGTTATACAGAGGCAGAGTAATCCATAAGAAATTGTATATTTGAAATTCTCTTCATTGTTAGTTTTTTATTGAATACCCACAGATTTTCATATACTCTGATCATTTCTGCACTGATCTACTTTGAGAAATTAGGGACTTTCTTAATTTTTAGTTTAACAGAGGTATAATTTTAATGTGAAGCATCATTGACATAGTAGTAAGTCTTATCTAGACAAAAGAATGTTCATAAAGATTAAGGGACTCATAGTACATAAGAGCAAAAGGTAAAGACATCTAAGTAAGCCATTTTCTTTGATTCGTGGCATCAGTTGTAAAGAGTATGGCAGAAAGGAGATGGAATGAGAGGAAGAGTCACATAAGACATGAACAAAAATATATGATTTATACCATAGCTATTAGATCTCCATATTCTAATCTCAAGACAGAATATAGTGATTAACACTTAATAATTAATAAAGAAACTAAATATTCCACTTCTGAATAAGGCTATCCACGCTACCATTCCTGAAGGTTGAATATAAGGACATATCTTGAATATCATAGTTCCTTTAATAGAAGTCTTTGGGAGAATACTGTGATTCAGGGTAACAGAATAAGAACTCTAGGAAATCTTCCCTTGGAGAACAAAAAAGAACAATATAAATCATTAAAAATATTTTGTAATGATTATTCTGCTCTCATTCTGTATTTTGGAGAAGTTTTTCATGATTCTAATGACTTATTTGGAGGCTGACATCCAAAATGAAAAGATTATATCTTGTAATAATAAGAGTAAAGAAATATACTGAATTTACTAATTACTAATTACTAATGCTAATTGTACAATAAAATATAGTGGGGAAAGAAAAATTTTTGAAGTTTTGTGAGATCAAATTAACCTATTTCACAGAAATAAACAGTGAAATTATTGGGTACGAGTTAGTCAGAGACACACTATAAGACATTACATTATGTAGCTAGAGGTGGTTTGTCCTCGGTGTGACATCTGAATACTGATTAAAAAAAAAAGTTAATTTCAATGCTTAAATATGAACCTCTAGGGCAGGAAATACCAGTAGGATAATATCAAGGACAGTATTCAAGTCCACCAGACAAGAATAGGGGCCCAGGTGATTTTGAACACATCTTATGTTTTTACTATACAGCATATTTTTAGAAATTTTTTGAGTTAAGTTTGCACCACACATTTTATTTATTTATTTATTATTTATTTATTTATTTATTTATTTATTTATTTATTTTAAGATTTATGTATTCATGAGAGACACAGAGAGAAAGAGAGAGAGAGGCAGAGAGAGGGGCAGGCTCCGTGTAGGGAGCCTGGTATGGGACTCGTTCCAGGGACTCCAGGATCACACCCTGGGCCAAAGGCAGGCGCTCAACTGCTGAGCCACCCACCCAGGTGTCCCTATTTCTCTTTAAAAAATTTTTTTTGACATATATATTATAGTGCATCATAGATATATCATTAAAAAGATAATATCAGGGCACCTGGGTGGCTCAGTCGGTTGAGCATCCAACTCTTGATTTCAGATCAAGTCACGATATCAGGGTCATGATATCAAGCCTTGCATGAGGCTTCCCACTCAAGGCAGAGCCTGTTTGAGATTCTCTCTCTCCCTCTGCCCCTCCACTTGCTTGTGTGTGTTATCTCTCTCTCTCTCTCTCTCAAATAAATCAATCAATTAATATTTGTGTAAATTAGTTAATTAAGTAATTTAAAAACAAAAGTATTATCTCTTCCAGGCGAAGAGAGAGAGAAGAAATGGTAGCATCAAGTGAAGGGAAATAAAATGCCTAGATTAGAATAGACAAAAGGGCTCTGTCCTGCCACAGCTGTCTTTCTAAACCATTGGGAATAGTAGGATTCTTTCCCCTTCAAGATTGTATTAGGAAACAGAAATCTCTAAGAATGTGAAATGAAAGGAAAAAGATTTTAGGTAATTCATTCATTCATTGAATAAATTATTAAGGAATTTTGTGTCAGGCATTTTTGAGACAATAGAGATGCAAAGATTGAGAAGACATGTTTGTCCTTCACTCTTAAAATAGTGATGTGAGGCAGAAAAAGAATGCTAGCCGGAGCAGGAAAGCAACTACAGAATTAGAGAATGCATCACAAGAGAAGGCACACCTGAGATGACTTGTGTAGCAAATAGGAACTTGCCGAATGAAAGAATAAGGTTCATAGCAGAGAGGGAGTGTGATGTCAAGAGATCAGCTGGAACGGTAGGTTGAGCTGACATATGTTTTGCTAATCTATTTGAACTGTTAAAATTAAAAAAGAACAAGTACATTTAAACAAGAGGATTACATGATCAGCTTCTTGTGTGTTCTGCATGAAGGATGAATGGTAGAACTATGGGTGAGGGATGCAACATTGGAGCCCAGAACACCAGTTAGAAGGCTAGGACACCAGTTGGAAGTGATGCCGACAATAGAAGAGAAGGTTCTGAACAATGGTAGTAATAGTATGGATGGAGATTAGAGGTCAATCTTAGGGGAAAAAAATGTAAAAATATATTTGATTACATAAATGACATGAGGGAGAAGGAAACAAGGACAGCTCTGTAGCTACTAGTTTTCATTAATAGATGGATTATGGTTATATTAACCAAAACTGGAAATTTAGGAAGAGGACAAGAATAAGATGGAAGATAATAAGTTTAGGTTCAAAAAATGCTAAATTTGAGGTGCCTTCAGATATTTATGTGGAACAGCTGAGTATGCTGTTTTAGATTTCAGTATGTTGGAGTATAATTAAAGCCAAAAAATCTGATGAAATGTATGAGGACTATTCCATGAAGCCAAGACGTGAGTGGAGAAAGAGGGGCCGATTATGGAAATTGAGAAATAGTGGGAGTTAGGAAGAGAGACAAGAAAATGAAGAATGAGTGGTGAATTGTGTTGAAAGCTATAAAAAGATGAAGTAGGACAAATACTTAAAATAAATCCACTGGATTGGGCTATTAGTGGATTACGAACATCCTTCTAGAAGTGGTCTTGATAGAGCCAGGTGAAGGTGCCTTGTCCTGGGGCGAGAGTAGACATTAATTAGTCAATATAATATTGACTACTACTATCAACATTATGATTAATACCACAATATCAACATTATGTTGACTATTAGTCAATGTAATTCTTGCTGCTGCTCAGATCAGGTTCCTGAGCACATTTAGAGAATTCAACAGAGTCCCTGGTGATATAAGTAACCCAGAAGAAAGAAAGCAATGATTTCAAAACAATGCCTCATTAATCTCCACTTCGATTTAGCTCTTTCTTTCTCTCTCTTCTTATCTTTTCATTCAACATTTAACTAAGGCTGGTATGAAATTTTAGAAATTATTTATAAATTGCGTTTTCATCTCAAACTCATGAGGTCTTGCCTTCATGCCCATTCTCTCAGTAATTTCTTCTTTTTTAAAAAGAGATTTCATTTATTTATTCAAAAGAGACACACACAGAGAGAGGCAGAGACATAGGCAGAGGGAAAAGCAGGCTCCCCACAGGGAGCCCCATGAGGGACTCAATCCCAGGACCCTGGATCATGTCCTGAGCCAAAGGCAGATGCTCAACCACTGAGCCACTCAAATGTCCCCCTCTCATTAATTTCTAAAGCTCTCTTTGATTACTTAATCTCGAGTCCCATTCACATCCTGATTGTTGATGTGGTGAAGACAGGCAGGCCTCCAAGGAAGGATTTAGGTAAGGGGGAGAAAAAAAGATGGGGAGAGAAAGAAGAACCACAGGAACCGACTATCACATGAGGATGAAGACCTCTTCGCATCATTGTCCTTTAGAAGAAAGTGCTGAAGGAAAAAAATACTTTTGGGGCTAGGAAACAAAGTGAAATGGGGTAGAATGTGGGTGATGGAAAAGCAAACGTGGAAGTCAGAAAAATGCCTATGATTATAATTCTCCATGTGAGAACTGTCCTTGTGATTTATAAGCATTCATCAGTGATCTATTGGCTTCATGTCAGCAGGGGGAGGGGACCACTACATTTCCTTCAGCTAAGATGGATCTCTTTGATAATATGTGCTCCTTCAATTTGCAGCTACCAGAGTGCCCTATTTCACATCTGTATCCACGAAGTACATTTAAAAAATAGACTTCTTTTTACTCTTTATATTTATCTGCCTTTATTTCCATTCCCTTTACCAGGGAAGACAAACTAGAGAGCAGGGCCCTTTTCTAATGGTAGCTCTTATGGTCTCATTACTCATTTATTTACTTACATGCTTACTGTATGTTAACTCTGTTATATCATATACTCTGTATTTATTAATTGCCATGTCTTAGAGGGCATAATTTGATCTAAATTTTATCTAAATGCATGTAATGAGGAGTCGTATTATAACGTAGCTCTGCTCCAATGGTAACATTTACATAATGCTGTGTATGATAAGATTATAAAGTAAGGGGCTGGGTTTTCAAGCGAGACTTATGGAAAATAGTCTCCTGACTTTCCAGCCATGTCTCATACCACAGAATGCTCATCCTAAGTGCATTATAATTTATTGTGAGCACTTTTTATTTCTCCCTACTGCTGGAATGAGATAAAGAGTAAACTCTACATAGTATAGAGCACATTTTTTTTTTCTTTCTAGAACTTAGCATACTTTGGATATTTACTTTGTAATGACTCAGAAGATAACAAAATTTTCTTTAAATAGTTGTGGAATTGTTTTTAATTGCATAGTGAATAAAAATTTCAACTAGAAATCTGAGCCAGGATTCTAAGACTAATTTTATTCTTTCAAAGATACAACTAAAGGCAGCTTGTTTTCCCCCCCTCTAAATGAGAGAGATTTTTCACAGAGAACAGAGACTTATAGCAAGAATCAAAACAAAAGCAAGATTTAAAATTGCTTCTCATTCTCATTCAAGCTAGTGCTGAGGGAAGAGGAGAACCTGTAGTTTATAGGAGAGGAAAGGAGCTATAGATACTTGCTGTTTTGGTGAGAGGATAATTGCCACTCACATATTGAGAAGAAGAAAAGATAAACCTTGTTCTTGTAGCCTGAGGGCCCATAAAGCATAGACTGTGACTCACCCGGTCCAGGAGGAACCCCAATTTTGCCAAGAAGATTTTTAGTAGATCACAAAGTACAGCATGGACCAGTTGTCCTCTGTTCGGGCTGCCCTGAAGAGAGAACCATGCATGTGTGGGCTCTGACTAGAGGGGCCAGAGGGGCATCAGATACAAGAGAATCCAGGCCTGCAGAAGGAGTTGTCCCTGGAAATGCCTTTTTTTTTTTTTTTTTTGGAAATGCCTTTTAATAAGTAAAGAATTGGATTAAACAGTTTCTGGTGGTTACTGGGTTTAGCCCAACAATGGGACTTATGCAGAACGAAATGCCCAAGATTCAAATTACAAAAAGCAACAGGGACAAGATTTTATTAGGCTTTTCCACAGCTTACTGGGTATTCTAAATACTTTAGCCCATTTAACAATTGCAATCATATGAGAAGATAGTCGTTATCCATGTTTTGCTAAAGGAAAACACTGAAGCTCTTTGGTAATTATGAACCTTTTAGGGCCAGACACTGCTCTGAATGGGTTTAAAATTCACCCATTTAAATATTACAACTGGCCATTAAGTAGAAACTATTACAGTCTTCATTTTATAGATGAAGAAACTTAGGCATAGAGAAGTTAAGCAAATATCCTGAGAGCACAGAGCAAGCATGTGATGGTGCTAGAATGCAGAGCAGGAAACTGGCTCCTGCTTCTAACTTGAACCCATAAACATGCCCCGCGCTGCCTTTCTCTGCTAAGTAACTTGCCAAAAGCTACTAAACTATGGAACCCATGACTTTTCCACTTCACTTCTGACAAGAAAATGGAGAATCTTAAGTTATGTTGTGACTAAGAAAATAATGATTTGTTTTCTAAACTGATCGAAGACTCTTGGAAAGAACCTAGGAGAGCTGTTTCCAGCCACTTATAAACGTTCCTGGGATTGATCTTAGCTGTGACTGGGGTAGAACTCCATTCTCTCCTGGCCTCAGCCTCAATTTTGATCTCTTTATAGAATTTCTTTTTTTCCCGTTTTCCATTCATTTCTTCTATGTGAATGCAGAGATGACACAATTGATGTGAAAAGCAGAGGAACACACAGACCCTCCGAGAATTGAGAGGTTTTGCGACATACTCAGTACCTAATTTGGTGAATAATTTCTGCTCCTTCTCTACTTCCTTTCCTCGCTTGTACCACCTGCATGAATATATGTTAATGCTTCTTCTGTAAGAAAATGAGCCTGGGGATCCCTGGGTGGCACAGCGGTTTGGCGCCTGCCTTTGGCCCAAGACGCGATCCTGGAGACCCGGGATCGAGTCCCACGTCGGGCTCCCGGTGCATGGAGCCTGCTTCTCCCTCAGCCTATGTCTCTGCCTCTCTCTCTCTCTCTCTGTGTGACTATCATAAATAAATAAAAATTAAAAAAAAGAAAAATAAAATGAGCCTGAAAATATAGCAATACATGTGTCATATACATGCTTATATAAGGATGCATGGACAAGTCCTCCCTACTGATAGTAAGAGATAAAAAGCATTTCTAGGGAAGACTTTTCATTGCTTCAGAAATGACACAAACTGTCCTGGCTTTACCAGTTGCCACTGTAGTTTCTTTTTTGCTCTTATAGGTGATGAATCATCTGAGTAGATAATAAGCCAATCACAGGAAGAGTGCTTTGTCAGCATAGCACATGCAAATACCTAGTGCAAATTGAATATTTAAAGAAATACGTGATTGATCAGAGAATCTAGGTAATAATAGATATTTAGTGGGTGTCATCACATTCTGTGAAGGGATAAACTTTTTGAATGGCCTGGGAAAGTCACTGTTTTTCCTTCATAGCCACCCCTATATATAACGATGTTCTTATCTATCATACTCAACCAAGAGAGAGTATGAAGATGAGCATGTTGTTTTACATCTTATACAGTGTTTCCGTGTACATCATCTCATTTTATTTATGGAACTACCCTATAAGTAATTCTAAGAGGTTGGATAAAGTATCATCAACTTCATTTTAGTTATGAAAAACTAAGATATGGAGAGGCTAAGTGACCTACCTGTGTTCTGAAGGCCAGAACTAAAATTGGTTTTCTTGTATGAACTAAATAGTATTTATTTTACCCTAACATTCCATCAGAAGTGTACAAATTCTTAAATTGTTGTGACAATTTAAATAGATCCACATGAATCTGGTTCCTGTGGTTCCTGTGGTTTGCTACCTCTCCATTTTCACCCTCTCCGGAACATCTGTCACTCCTTCTGTATGTATACTTATATGCATTTGTGCATGCAGTCACTTGTACATGAATGTGTACAAAGCAGCTGGGCTGCGGGACGATAATCATAGCATGTAGATACTGTATTGGTGTTAATTGAACTAAAATTCAGTAGGAATCTAGAAAAATAAATTATCATCAAACTAAGATCAGTTTAAGAGGTTCAAGAGGATCAAGATTAAGAGAGCATACATGCATAAGAACAACAGAATGAGGTCACGAGAGTAGGCAGGGTTCAAAGCCATAAATCAAGTCTAGAAGGTGGTAAAAATGGGAGCAAGACAGCTAGAGAGCTGAAGCTTCTTGCTGCAGACAAGGCTAGCAGGAACACCTAAGGGTCACTAGTGAGGCCTCACAGTTCTCTTTTTTTCTGAGTTTAATCTTATAACATGATAATAAAACAAGAGATGTCACAAAATGATTAATAATTTAAAAATATTTAAATTTGGTTTTTCACTAATTGGGCATTTATTGCTTTTAATGTGTTTTCATAGTTCTGTTGGAATTCATCATACTTAAAATAATATGATAAAATCAGACTAAGGACCTCTGACTTAAGAGAGCCTGCTTAGTCCCATCGTCTGCTTTTCCTGATTTTACACACTAATGCTGGGAATGTACAGCCTTCTCTCTCAGACAGAGACTCTTTCCTTTTTTTTTTTTTTTTTTTAAAGATTTTATTTATTCATGAGAGACACAGGCAGAGGGAGAAGCAGGCTCCATGCAGGGAGCCCGATGTGGGACTTGATCCCCGGTCTCCAGGATCATGCTCTGGGCTGAAGGCAGGTGCTCAACCGCTGAGCCATCCAGGCATCCCGAGTCTTTTTCCCCTCTACATTCTATGATTGTTTTGATGATTCATAAGGATTTTGTTTGTAGGGTTAAAGTTATAATGCAAACAACATCAAGATAAAGGGGAAACACATTCTTGAAAACTTCCCTTCAATCCACATCTTGAATCATTCATTACACACCTTACAAAAGAGGGAAAGTCACAAATGTGAAAAATAATAAAAGTTTAAAAGCTTTCCAAAGAATAAAGATTAACAATTTCCCTAAAACTCAAATTGCCCCAAAAGAGTTGATTCTTTCTTATCTGTTCTAGATGTTATGGACCCATCTTATACAGAGAAAGAAAGTAAAAGACCAAAGTTTTTTTTAAAAGATTTTATTTACTGATTCATGAGAGATACAAAGAGAAAGAGAGAGAGAGAGAGAGAGAGGCAGAGACACAGGCAGAGGGAGAAGCAGGCTACATGCTGCAAGCCTGATGTGGGACTTGATCCTGGGACTCCAGGATGACTCCCTGAGCCAAAGGCAGACACTCAACTGCTGAGCCACCCAGGCGTCCCGAAAAAAACTTAAATAATTTAAATAATTAAATAATTTCTCCAGCATTAAATTAGGAAGCAGTGAATTTATAGATTTCCTATTCACCATCAGTAGTGCACAGATCTTCCTTGACTCACGATTATTGGGTTACATCCCAATAAACCCATCCTAAGTTGGAAACATAAATCAAAAATGCCTAACATAAAAAAAAAAAAAAAAATGCCTAACATACTGAACATCATAACTTAGCCTAGCCTACCTTCAATGTGCTCAGAACACTTACAGTAGCCTACAGTTGGGCAAAATCATCTAACACAAAACCTATTTTATAATAAAGTAGTGAATGTCTCATGTAATTTATTGACCACTGAAAGTGAAAAAAAGGAATGGTTGTAGGTATATCAGTCATTCACCCTCGTGATGGCAAGGCTGACTAGGAGCTGTGGTTCGTTGCTGCTGCCCCGCATCACAAAAGAGTATCTTACCATGTATTAGTAGCTTGAGGAAAGATCGATACTCAAAATTCACGATGCGATTTCTACTAAAATTGCTTTCACCGTCTTGTAAGGTTGAGAAATTATCAGTCGAATCATTGTAAGCTGGGGACTGTCTGTACAAGACTATATTGATGTATAATTATGATGCTAAAATAAAACAGCAAAGGAGTAATGTTTCATTTACTACTAACCATAACTAAAGTATGACTAGACTTCATTGTAGTGATTCTATCATGAACATGACTTATAATTCAGGGACTTCGCTGGAGGCGATTAAGTGTCTGCAAATTAAGAAGCATATGCTTATTAAAAAACACCATTGTTGATGTTTGCCCTATGCTTCCAGATATTTAAAGCAAGAGACCAAAGTCTGACTCAGAGTTTTTCAGCTCAGCCCTGTCAACGTTTGTGAGGTCTTTATTATGGAGGTTGTCTTTTATGTTGTAGGATGTTTAGCAGCATCCTTGGCCTCTACCCACTAGATGCCAGTAGCAACCTCCCCACTTCAGGTTGTGACAACCAAAAAAATATCTCCAGATATTCCCAAATATCATCTGCAAGTACGAATTGCCCCCACTTGAGAACCAGTGGTCTCACATTCTTAATTTTAAAAACAAATCTCTTACTTATGCATTCCACTGCCCTGGTCCTTACATGTGAGAAGTATGAGGATAGATAATTGATGAGAGATTGAGTAAAATGCACTTACTTGTGATAAATGAATAAATACCAGATTATATTCCTGAGAAAGAAAGGAAAGTTTGGATAAATTTTTTTAAAAGATTTTATTTATTTGTTCATGAGAATACAGAGAGAGAGAGAGAGAGAGAGAGAGAGAGAAGCAGAGACACAGCCAGAGGGAGAAGCAGGCTCTATGCAGGGACCCGATGTGGGCCTCGATCCCGGGTCTCCAGAATCACGCCCTGGGCTGAAGGCAGGCGCTAAACTGCCGAGCCAACCAGGGATCCCCAAGTTTGGATAAATTCTAATGCCAAATTGAAACATTTTTAGCAGCAAGTAATGTTTGTTAAATATGAAGAGATATGTCTAGTAGCAATTGAATAGGTTTAATATCTGATAGATCTGTATCACTTATATCTTGGATGTACTGTCAGCAAATATGCTATTAAGCAATTTATTGCTACAGACCAAATTTAGCATGTCTGTTCTGCCTCCAATTATACTCATCATTTTAGAAGCAGACTTAGGCAGTATGAGTAGAATTGTCGATGTACCTGTTTGTATAAATGTGCATAATATGCTTGGTGTAAAGTGTTTGCAGAGATCCAATGCTTGAGATTTTTATGGGTGCATTGATTTTTTGTGACAGTTTTATGGCTGCAGATATACTGAACAGGGAAGATAAAAATTTGTTTGCTTGCCTTTCCTGTAATTTTTTTAAAGCTGATTTAAAAAAAAAAATCATAGGCCCACAGTTAAGGTAAGTAACCCACCTGATATTTGTGGGTTCATGGCTAAAGTGGGCAACCCACTAAACATTTATCTATTGCTTTATGTTTCTCTCACTTTTTCACATGTGACATAGATTATGTAATTCTCAGGGATGAAGTTTCTTTATAATGAAAGCACTGAGCACATATTTTTCTCTCCTTTACTTTCATGCTACTACCACACTCAATAATTCTCTTTTAAAATTCCACCTTGTATCTAATACTTTTAATTATTTCTTAAGAAATGTTAAGATAGTTACCCATCTATTCTGCACCTCTTAGATAATTAACTAATATTTGATTTTTGACCTAATGTCAATGTGTTAAATTCAGTTTACTTATTCCACGTTTCAGTGAGTGCCTACTGTGTGCATGGTGGGTATACTGCTAGGACCTGTGAGGGCTCCACAGGCAAGTTTCAGGAGGGTCACTGTCATTAATAAGCTCAAAGGAAAGATAAATGCAGATAACTTTAATGCAGTGTGGTGTATAACGAGGTCATAAGAAAGATCCATGAAAAAGGACGGAATACTAATAACTGAGGATTTCCTAGAGAAGTTGGTACTCTGTATTATAACCTCATGTTCTCAGCTACCTGCCAAAAAATCCCAGCTGAAGAGGAGGGATTCTCTCTCCCTCTCTTCTTGACACCAACACCCACTCTCTTTAAGGAGCAGTCCTTTCTAAATCCAGGAATGGTTTGCAACATCATGAACTCCTAGAGGAAACATTCTGTTACATCTAAACAATACGTAACACTTACAGATTTTTAAAATACATCTCACTAACCACCTCTTACTGGTCAGAATGACTAAAATTAACAACTCAGGAAACAGCAGATGTTGGCAAGGATGGGAAGAAAGGACTAACCCTCTTACACTGTTGGTGCAAATGCAAACTGGTGCAGTCACTCTGGAAAACAGTATGGGACCTACTCAGAAAGTTAAAAATAAAACTACCCTATGACCCACCAATTGTACTACTAGGTATTTATTCAACAGATACAGACATAGGATTCAAAGGAGCACGTGCACCCCAACGTTTATAGCAGCAGTATCCACAATAGCAAAACTATGGGAAGAGCCCAGATATCCATCGACAAATGACAGATGAATGGATGAAGAAGATGTGTGTATGTGAGTGTGTATATAATGTGTGCGTGTGTATATAATTTGTGTGTGTGTGTATATATATATACATTATATATATATATATATATATATATATATAATGGAATATTACTCAGCCATCAAAAAATGAAATCTTGCCATTTGCAACAATGTGGATAGAACTAGAGGGTATTATGCTAAGTGAAATAAGTCAGTCAGAGAAAGACAAATACCGTATTATTTCACTCATATGTGGAATTTAAGAAACAAAACAGATGAACGTAGGGGAAGGGAAAGAAAATAAGATAAAAACAGAGAAAGAGGCAAACCATGAGACTCTTAACTATAGGAAACAAACTGAGGTTTGCTGGAGGGCAGGTTGGTGGGGGGTTGGGGTAATTGGGTGATGGGCATAAAGGAGGGTACTTGATATAGTGAGCACTGAGTATTATAGGCAACTGATGAATCACTAAATTCTACCCGTGAAACTAATTATACTACACTAACTAAATTGAATTCAAATAAAAAATTAAAATAAAATATTTTATTAATAAAATACATCTCTTCATACTTCTCCAGCTTTAGCCACATCTGATATTGAAGATAAAGTCATTAGATATCCAGTTCTGAACTAGATTGTCTGGTATTGAAGTAGCATTCTGGGTAGGGGATAATTCATTATTATATTATGATGGCATGGCATGAGAAGTCTCATTTACTCTACAGGAATACCTAATGCACAATTAAGCTAACTTAACTCATAGATGGAAGCTCATGATGCTTGCTGGTCAGTCAGTGCATGTTGGGAAACAGGATCAGCATTAAATTGACATTTCCTCATTTTTTAATAACTAGGTGTTCTGTAACTGGTTATTTTCATTGAACCACCAAAAGTTCTACAAATTGAGATTATTTTGACTCTTACCATCTTTTTTTTATGTGTATTTCTTATGGTTTGAAATAGTTGCCACCTTAAATCAAGATATCAAAATTTTAAAAACGAAATTAGTTCTAAAATTGTAATATTTTTGCCATTTTTCAGTATAAAAGTTTTAGTCATGTAGAAAGATGATTTTCTAGTTTATAGAGTCAATATATTTACTTTGGAACGACTGGCTACATATAAAGAACCCTTAAATATCTAGAGGAATTGTTTTCCTTTTAAAAATACTACATCATTGGGGCACCTGGCTCGCTCAGTCAGAGGGGCATGTGACTCTTGATCTCAGGGTTGTGAGTTCAAGCTCCGTGTCGGGTGTAGAGGTTACTGAAAGTAAAAATTAAAAAACATACAGAAATACTGCACTGTGCTCTGTTTGGCTTCCTGGCTAACTATACTAAGTTAATAAAAAGTGTGAGTGTATATGTGTATGTATTCTATGCCTTTCATCTATTTGTAAGTAAAAGATAAACTTTAAAAATAAATATAAGTGAAACACAATGTAAGAATAAGATGTTATATAGATTGTCATAGCAAAATTTCCACATAATGTATTGTTTCAGTTAATACATTTTTATGGGTCTGGCAGTTTTGCTGAAATAGTCCATTACTTCTTTAGGTAAGATAAATCTGAACACTCTCAGAGAATAATTTGGAATAATGATCTGTGTGATAATTTTAACTTGTGTATGGACAAAAATTGCTAAAATGTCGAAAGGACCCTAAACACCTGATTTAGAAACTGTACCTTGTGCTGATAAGGAAATTTGTCTGATTCATTTGTTGATGTTATAGGGTTTAGGATGGGAGAGTGGAAAATAGGTAACTATATGTCTTCTACTCTGTGTGTGTGACACTATCAATTTAACAACAGGTATTTACCAAGTACCTAATATATAAGATTAATTTTTGGAGGTACCTAAATGAACAGGGCAAAATATATCTGTCTTTAATTGATTTGTAGGCCATATTTATGTGAAATGTTACATGGTATTTTTTTCCCAAAATGAACATATTAGGAACATATTTTGGGCTAGACATTATTCAGATTAATCTCTATGATGTAGCAATATCTGTTTGCTGCTGTGTTGAGCTGCATGGATGAGAAAAGTGCAAGGAGGTACATGATACAAGATTTAAAATGCATTTACAGAGGCAAATTGCCATTCTTCTCTATAGAAGAGAAAAACACGGTAAATCTACGTCAGTCGTTTCATTTATGTTCTAGAAAGCAGAAAACAGCCTATTAATTCACAAATGATTCTCAGTTGACAAGTGTCACAAATACCATGAAGGACAGAGAAACAATGCCAAATAATAATAAAACAGGAAGAGTCCAATCATGTCTGGAAAGAAACAGCAAGAATCCATGAAGTTAGCTTTGTACTCTCTCATGGAGAAGTTCTAAATTAGCAAACACATACAACTAATCCCAACAATATCTCTATGAAAGAGAGATACATATTGGGTAATAGAGACATTAAATGTTGACTTCATCTACTTATATTCTTGAAAATAAATAGGTAGAGAAGAAAAGAGAGACCTGCGTATTATAGAACTCAAGTAAATAAATAAAATTCTCATGTTAAATAAGATATTCAATTCACTTAAAAATAATAGAAGGTCTTTTGAACCATAGGTGAGGTATTCTAAAAGAATTCAGCTTTTCTCTTTTTCTAGAATGAGGTGGCCTCTGTATGCCTACTATAGACAGCCTATAGATGATGCATCAATTTCCTGTCTATGTGTAGATCCAGAATCTTTATGACTGACTCTTTTGACCTAAAAGGAAACCTGGATTTGACTTAGTTTGGAAAACACAGAACATGGTATTTTAATTGTTCTGCTGTCATGCTCCTGGCTTCTTCTCTCCATCCCTCATGCCCCAGAGTGCTGAGCAGATGGCTCTACAGTTGTGAACAGGGTCTGGGACAATCTCCCTGTGGGGCAGACATAAATCTTGCCAAAGGGATGCAGAGAGAAGTTTGTTTGTTTGTTTTTGCTCAATTTTTCCATTTCCAGATTCTTACAGGAATTGAAGGAGAAAACAACATTAGCTACAAAGTATTTGCTCCTTCTACATTAATCTGCATTCTTTGCCTCTTTCTTACAAGTTTCAGAAAGAGATCCTTTTAGGTTTTTTTAAAAAATATTTATTTATTTATTCTTGAGAAACAGAGAGAGAGAGAGGGAGAGGCAGACACATAGGCAGAGGGAGAAGCAGGCTCCATGCAGGAAGCTGGATGTGGGACTCGATCCTGGGTCTCCAGGATCATGCCCTGGGCTGAAGGCAGCGCTAAACCGCTGAGCCACCTGGGCTGCCCCTTTTTAGGTTTTTTAAAATAAGTCACCATTCAAATAAAGATTTCCCCTTCATCTTTCTTGGAAAATGAACTACAAAATTGGTTATTTCATTTCCCATTAAATATTGAATCTGTTCTGATGCGCCAGAAATGCTGGTTGTAAGCCATTTTGCCAGCGCACAACCTGCTGCCCTTAGCAGCTGGAAGCAGACTTAGGCAAGATGATATTAGGTTTGATTTCCTTGACACCATACTTATCTACTTACCTTTGGATTGACTTAGACACTTCTTGCTCCTGGGAGAGGGCATTCTAAACTTATAAGAATCTGAAGCAAATTCTGAAATCTTGTCCAATTCCTACAGCAGTGGGGCATAAATTGTATCTATCATCACACAGGACTTTAGGAAGTACTTATGAAAGAATTAAGACAATTCAAAACTCAGTAAATGTGCCACATTATCACTTGTCAAATTCTCAGTTACTGAAACAGATGGAGTTCTGTGTGAATGACCTTTTCCTAGACAAGAAGAAGATAATCCAGTGGGAAGTCAATATCTATTTAATTTTATTTGCCAGCATTTTTCATATTCATTGTTTATTGCCGAATTGGGTCCAATATAATGACATCCATCCATTGGATGGTAATTAGATCTTAGGAGAAATAGTGGCAATAGCTAGGTCTCTAAGAAATGGCATGGCAATTATTCATCCTGCATATAATTATTGTTCTTGATTGGTCTTGTTGAGGACAATCATGTGGAGAATGAATGCAGATGCAGGCATGGCTAAGGTGCTAATGTTGTTATTCTGCTCTACCAGGTGTGTTGTAGAAGACAAGAACTCGAAGGTGGCCTGGTTGAACCGTTCTGGCATCATTTTTGCTGGACATGACAAGTGGTCTCTGGACCCTCGGGTTGAGCTGGAGAAACGCCATTCTCTGGAATACAGCCTCCGAATCCAGAAGGTGGATGTCTATGATGAGGGTTCCTATACTTGCTCGGTTCAGACACAGCATGAGCCCAAGACCTCCCAAGTTTACTTGATCGTGCAAGGTAAGAAAAGATGGGATAAGTGGATGTTAAGGGAGAGGTGAGAAGCAGAAAATAAACATGATGTACAAAATATTTGCAAAATCCTTTGTGGAAAAAAAAAAACAACTTTCAAATGCCTTATTGCATTTTAAGTGTTATTTTTTTCTCTGAAAGGATAGATTTAGAATAAGAGGAACAAGGAGAATATAGAAGGTGGAATCTTGCCATTGTGAGCCAGTACCCTTGATAAGAATATTCTCTCCTAGTCCCAAATTTAAAAGCACACAGCAAAGGCCACAGCGATTGAAATAAGTTGGAACAGGGTAACAAGAACAAACAGAATGCTTAGAACCATGTGAGGTGCACTTTATCAGCTGTTGGGTACTGGATGCTTTGCTGAAGGCTTGATTTTTATCTTCAGCATAAAGAGTGTTACTAATTATCTGTTTTTATGATAGTAAATGTTATTTAGAAAAATAAAAATTTCCAGAGGCCTTGACATCATCTCAGCTGGCCAGCTTTCTTTTTAAATTATATCTCCATTTAATGGTAAATTATTTGTGAACAAATCCAGTGTCAAGGATCTGCAAAGTCACTGGGGACAATCTGCTCCTAGATTGGGGTTTCCAAGGGCACACCTGAGTCATGGTTTTATAGGATGAAAACCCTAAGTGGCATACGCATGCCCCCAAACAATAGCTCTCATGGGTCCCTTTCCCCATAATTGCAGAAAGAGAACAAAGCTGATCAGCTGCAAATTTTATTGCAAGCAAAGTCAAACCACCAGCAGTTTCAATCCATCTATCAGGAAAGATCTAAGCACTAACAAATATTAGGGCTGTGTTCATGTATTCTTGATTTACAATTTTATGTAAATTTAATGCAAATTAAGCATGGCCCTAGGGCTCCTGTCAGGATTCCAATGTAGTCAGTGGTGTGGGAAAGTTTGACTGTAGCTTCTATTAATGTGTTATGGAATTGATTATTGCAGCGTTTAAATTATTGCTCTCTCAACTCCTCTGATTAATAGATTGAAACTGGAGTAAAATACATCAGAGACTGCCTGGTCCAGAGGTGGTTTAGTCATGTGACCTCTATCTTGGTCCATTTGCAATGGCTGACAGCTTCATTTTATTGCTTGTAAAAGGCATGTCTTCTGACTTGCAAAGTTCCTCTCACAGTCAAGGCATAGAATGTTTTCCTTGTAGTTTATAAACCTAGAGCTTCATAACACGATGCTGCAGGGCTTGGATCCGAGGCAGTCCATTTAAATGTGTAAACATAACCAGAGATGTGTAAATATATAAATAGGTTAATTTACCAGCTCCCTCAAAAACACAAGTAAGACATATATTTTCTTTCCTCTCTCTCTCCCTCTGTCTCTATCTCACACATACACCCTCCTCAAAACAGAAGTTCTATCCCATGCCATGGCAGAAGGAGTGGAGTTAACTGGTTTTCTTAAAGCCCCTTAGAAAGATTTTATCGAATGACCAGGTCCATATTATATTATGAGATTCCTACACAATTTTAACACCTTTACAGCCTTTAATGTCATCGGAAAGCCACTAGAGACCACAACTAGGAAATTTGTATTGTACCATACTAAATAAAATTACGCAATTTGAGTATATTATAGTCCTTGGTTTCTAGATGAGGAAACAGAAGTTCATTAAATTTAAGTTACTTGCTCAAGATTACATTAAGAGTTCAACGAGTGAGTAGTTTGGAGCCAAGACCAGGAATCAAATTTTCTACTGGAAGGGACATTTATTGTTATGACTTTAAAAACTGCCATATTTATATTTAAGTCAGATCTTAGCACCAGATGCCTCTTCCTCTTTTTTTTTTTTTAATTTTTTGGTTATTTATCTATGTACATTTTAGGTATGAACTAAATGTACTAATCCTAAAGGGATTAGAGGTAGAAATAAGTTCGACCATACTTGCATGTACCTTCATACCATGTTTGCATAAGTTAAATTTGATAAATTAATATTAAGTAATGGAGAAGAGCCTACCGAGTGCCAGGTACTATTTAGTCCATTGGGAAACCTTTAAGGTTCCTCTAACTGGCCTATGAATTAAATTGACATGAAATAGATTAATAGGAGAATATCAAATTGAATTTCATGTGTGTGGGGATCCATATAGACTTGAGATTCCAAGGACAGGCAAAATGAGGTATATATATATATACCATCCTGAATTAACATAAGGGGCTATTCATCTGGGCCTTCAAAGGAAAAGAAAGCAATTCACAGAAGAAAAAAAATGAGTAAATGCTGGCCCATCCAGAAACAATGGGGCATAGGGAGGACTTTGACCAATTAGTGCTTGGTTCCTCCTTATCTATCACACATAGTTCATATTAGAATATAGTTATTTATGGTGCTAGCTCTCTTGCTGGAGCAGGTACTCTATCTAAATTCCTTTTTTTTTTTTTTCCTACCTAAATTCTTTAAAGCAGTTAGGGGGAAGGTCAACATTTCTTCCTGAGTCTTTGGGCCTTGATTATTTTTAGCTCTAAATAATCTGCATGCCAAAGGTACAAATCCTGGGGCAACTCTTTCTGAACCCCTACAGTTTTTCCCATTTGTTTCTAATAATATTATTATTAAGTAGGTATTAATTACTTTATTATAAATATGCAAAAGCTTAAAGTTCAGACACAATAAGGAGCCAGCCCAAGGCTGCCTGTTGGTTTAGCACAGGATTTCAAACCCATATCTGTGTGATTCAAGATACTACTGTGGTGTTTTGTTTTGTTTTGTTTTAATCACATTGCTGTGGAAGAAAAAAAAGAGCAACAAAGTTTATACTTGTAAAAGAGATGAGAAAGAATCCTCTCCTCCTTGAGCCTGAGTCAGGGATTTTTTTTTTGACAATTATATGGATGTTGGCATTTTATATCTAGCACCAGATGGCTGATCCACTCCCCATTAGGATATTAAACCTTGCGATTATATCAGTGATTCCATCCCATCATCCTGTTTTGTTCATACTATTCCCACTCCATGCCTCAACCCTACGTTTTCACATCAAAGATCCTGTTTCTGGGAATGGCTGCCATTCTTCTTCCCTCCAACCCCATAGCACCTTCCTTCGAAATGAGAGTCCTTTGAATTTTTCAAATTCTGCCTTGTGCACCCTCCATGGTTTCTGTTAATCCAGTTTAGTCATTAAATAAATATTTTTTTCCTATCCTAATGGTGAGGCCATCTTTAGTTACCAGATGCTATGAGATAACATGAAAATATAGCAATTAACAATGTGGGCCTTGAAGTCACACTGCCTGCTTCAAATCTCAGTTTTCTTTCTTATTATTCAGATAAGTTTGGTGATAAACTGCTTAATTTCTCTAAGGCTCAGGTTTGCCATATATAAAATAGAGATAAAATTTAAATTTTAAATCTTCCCAAATTTATTGTAAGGATTAAATTAGATGATCTATGTAAGACCTTAATCCAGTGTCTGGATATCATGTGTTTTCACCCAATAAGATGCTAATAATGGTGATGATAAGGATGGTGATGATGATGATGTTGGTGATGATGATGGTGGTGATGATGATGGTGATATGATGACGATGACAGCAACCATGCTGTTTCTACTGTTTCTGATTCTGTCATAAGACTTACTTTGGCTGTAGGGCTGTTGCCCAGAGTCTAACACCTGCTTCCACTTATTGCCTATTAACCCTTGTGTTGGACTCTTTCAGCTTTTGTTTTAGATCCTTCCTGTCCATTTTCTCAGTTGTCACCCTCCTTAGCATCCAGTCTTCAGCTTTACTTCTTTAGGATTCTAATGGGCTTCTTAGACTAGCATCTTCTTAAAGTTCTTAGAGAGCTTTATTAAGAATATTTAAGGGGGATATGCAACATGCTTCACCAACACTTAGAGAGTTTGTTAAATTTTAGATTGGAGGGACCTTTCCAGAATTTCTGATTAAGCAGTTCTGGGGTCAGGGGCTGAGAATATGCATTTCCAACACATTACAGGTGATAATAATGCCACTGATACAAAGACCATACTTTGAGAACCACTGCTCCAGAAGAATTGTATACCTTAAGATTATAGGCAGAAGTGTTCTTGCATAATGTCATTCAATTTCAGATAGTGTTACACTTTCAAATACTCCTAAAACTAATCTCATTGGACATGAGACCGAGAACAGATAGATTGAGAAATACCTTAAATTTCATGGTAACATCTTAGGCCCTCTGAGACTGCTTACCTAGCCTAGTTCTGTGGAAAGAAAAATCTCTCTTCCAAAACTGTCCATTTTCAGGTATCAAAGCTGAGGATGGGGATCCCTGGGTGGCGCAGCGGTTTGGCACCTGCCTTTGGCCCAGGGCACGATCCTGGAGACCCGGGATCGAATCCCACGTCGGGCTACCAGTGCATGGAGCCTGCTTCTCCCTCTGCCTGTGTCTCTGCCCCTCTCTCTCTCTCTCTCTCTCTCTCTGTGTGTGTGTGTGTTTGACTATCATAAATAAATTTTAAAAAAAAAGCTGAGGAGGGGGAATGGTTGAAACATAAAAACTGGGGATCTCTGGGTGGCTCAGTGGTTTAGCGCCTGCCTTCAGCCTAGGGCCTGATCCTGGAGACCCGGGATTGAGCCCCACGTCGGGCTCCCTGCATGGAGCCTGCTTTCCCTCTGGCTGTGTCTCTGCCTCTCTCTCTCTCTCTCTCTCTGTCTCTTATGAATAAATAAATAAAATCTTAAAAAAAATGAAACATAAAAACTGCTCTAGGTTTCAAAAATCTCACCTGTATAAATTTTTAAGTATTTGTACCCCCTTATGTTTTTCATGTTTCATTTTCCCTGGAAACCTCCTTTCCTTTTGTATGTATTCCCATCACATTAGTGACTATTTAACATCTCCAACATTTTCTAAGTTTTTGTCAGTTCATGAGGGTCATTACACATAAAATATCCTGTGTGAAATAAATATGCTACATGGTTCACTAAACTCAGTCTTTAGCTAAGTGGCATCTCTACACACCTTCTTCATCAGGTACACAAGTGACAGTTTTGCATCAGCAAATGTACAAATCAGTAATGATCTCCGGTTGACTTGTGATTAATGGTATTAAATGTTGCATCTGTGGAACCCAAAGCTATTCAAACATAAACATGCATCTGAGATACTTAATGAATGGTAGGACTCATTTCTAAAGCAGATATTTTGGTTCCCACACCACCTTCTTTAAAGATTCTGTGACAAAAGATTAAGAAAACATTATCTTTAACTTTAATAAACAGAGTACTTTGACATCTTTCCTATTAATAATGTCCATTTTTTCTCTAAATGTTATCTTCCTATGACCTGTTTTTCCTGATCATGACACAAATGGAGGTATTTGAATTATGACTATGCTTCTCTTTATGTGATCCTTGTCTAACCTGCAACAAAATCAACATTTTGGTTTATTATACTTGTCAAAATGTAGATTCCTGAAAACCACTCCCAGAACAATTGAACCAGAATCCCTGGGAATACAGCCAAAATTTGCAAATACACTGTGTTCTGCATGTGATTCAGATCCATGTGGAAAACCGAGAACTACTGTTCTAGGGACCTAAACAACTAGTGAGAAGAATTTGCTGCTGTTGGCTGCTCATTTTGCTGTATGACGCAGCATCAAATTGTATATAAAGCTCTGTGGAGCAGGTACTAGAGCCTTATAATAGAAAAAATATAAATAAATAAATAAATAAACCTGTGTCCTTGTTAAAAACAGATATTCTTGAGTGCTAGGAATAGTGGCCCCCCAAATGACTTCTTTTTTTCTTTTGACTATAGCATTAGGAATCTCCACATGTATGTGAATGCAAATGACACCCTAACATGATAGGATTTTTAAAATGTGAATCTTGTTTTTAAATATCTCATTCAGGGGCACCTGGGTGGTTCAGTCATTAAGCATCAGACTCTGGGTTTCAGCTCAGCTCATGATCTCCGGGTCGTGAGATCAAGCCCCAAGTCAGGTTCCACACTGAGTGCAAAGTCTGCTTGAGATTCTTTCCCTCTCCTTTTCCCTCCTCTGCTTCTCCCCTTGCTCACTCTCTCTCTCTTTCTCTCAAATAAATAAATAAAATCTTTATAAATAAACATCTTATTCACCATCCCTTGCTTACATTTATCATGTTTTCACATTTTTATTCATTATACTTCCCCCAGTACCTGTACTAGAATGGTCATTTCCATGTTGAGTCTTTTTTCTCTTTTTAAGCTATTCTAATTTGGTTGCCATTGTTGTAAAAATAGCCTATTCTGCATAAAGCATTGGAGTTTTTTTTTTTAACATTTTTGGTTTTTGAAATGTATTTCTAAATTAATATTTAAATTTCACTATAATATTAAATAGAATCCCAGACATTTTTCTCAACTTCTGTGATGCAAATCATATACATGATTTACTGAGAATTTATTACATGTAAGGAAATTTATTAAATAATTACCTTAACTAAACCAATGTAATTATGGAAAAAAATATAAAAGTGGGACTCCTTCCTTGTAAGATTGTATTTGGCCTTTATTCTCCCTCAAATCCACATGCTTAAAAAGCCAGATTTCCTGTACCTCATTCACTTTAGAATATTCATTTTGACTTACAATTGTAATGTCTGTAGATTCGTCTTTATTTTTTATTACTTAAAAAAAATTAAATATTCTATTTAAATTCAATTTGCCAACATGTAGATTCCTTTTTTTTTTAATTTTTATTTATTTATGATAGTCACAGAGAGAGAGAGAGAGAGAGAGAGAGAGAGGCACAGACATAGGCAGAGGGAGAAGCAGGCTCCATGCACCGGGAGCCCCATGTGGGATTCGATCCCGGGTCTCCAGGATCGCGCCCTGGGCCAAAGGCAGGCGCTAAACCTCTGTGCCACCCAGGGATCCCTGTAGATTCCTTTTTAATTTAAGAATTGAAATGTCAAAAAAAAAAAAAAAAAGAGAGAATTGAAAAGTCAAGTCTTAGGAACACAAATATATTTTTTTTTCATGAATACTAGTCTAGCACTAATTGTTTCTAGGATTTAAATTCTTAGAAGCATTTAAATCCTATTAAACATTCCTAATTTTAACCGGGAATGTGTTACCTAGAGTTGAATGTATTACCCAGAACTCCAAGTAAATGTCCCCTTTATATCTCATAATCTCTCTTTTCTTACCTTCTTTCATTACTGTATTCCCCTTTTATACCATTTTGTTTTCCACAGTTTTAGTTAGCCACATTCATCTGTGGTTTGAAAACACATGATCTTCCTTCTGACATTTCTTCTTCTTTTTTTTTTTTTTTTAGATTTTATCTATTTATTAATGAGAGACAGAGGGAGAGAGAGAGGCAGAGATGTAGGCAGAGGGAGAAGCAGGCTCCATGCAGGGAGCCCGATGTGGGACTCAATCCCGGGACTCCAGGATCACGCCCTGGGCCAGAGACAGGCGCTAAACCGCTGAGCCACCCAGGGATGCCCCCTTCTGACATTTCTGGCAGAGTCAGAGGTCAATAGTAGCCTAACATCACAATGTCTATGTCATTCACCTCACTATGTCATCTCATCACATAGGCATTTCATCATCTCGTATTATCACAAGAAAAAGGGTGACTACAATACAATAGAATACTTTGAGAGAGAGGGAAACCACATTCACATAACTTTTATTACAATATACTGTTATAACTGTTCTTTTTTATTATTATTGTTTCTGTCTTACTATGCCAAATTTACATATTAACCTTAATCATAAGTATGTATGTATATATAAAAGAAAACACAATGCATATTAGGTTTGGCACTATGCATGGTTTCAGGCATCCACTGGGGGGTCTTGATATTTATCTCTTTCAGGTAAAGAAAGTGACTGTTGTACTTCCATTATTCCCCTTTCCTTTCCACCTTTCTCCTTTCCCTTCTCTAATCAACATCATGTTGCAGTGATTATTTTTTCAGTAACTTAACATTGTCTACAAAATTTCATATAAAATGTTTGCCACTGCATTCTAATTGAACTTAGCCTGGAGCTCTTTACATTTTTAACACAACCTAGTAAAATAAAGAATTTTAAATCTTCTTTAGTTGGATTTGATCTGGGGTTAATTCTGTTGATTATTGAGAATTTTAGTGATTAACTGGAATTCTCATTTGGAGTTTATATGCTGAAATCTAATTTTCCTACTCTTCAGCTTAATTTTTCAGACAATAGCCTCTTGATTGGCTATTAAAAGACCAGGTTCTGACTTTAAGGACATCACTATCCACATCAGCAATCAGACAGCTCTTGTAATGGGAAGAAGTGACTCTTTGGGGCTAAAACATTTGAGAAGATTACTTTGTTGGGGAGGAAAAAGTTTTATGTATCCTTCAAAGTTCTTCCAGTTATTCTAAGAATCATATTGATAGGAGACAAAACAGCAGGAGAAAAACAAACAAAAGTTTAATAACATGTATACCTTCTGTATACATGCAAGAGACCCAAGAATACCAAGGAACTCCCCAAAATGTCCAAAGCTATCACCTTACATGCCAACTTCAGCTAAAGACAAAAGGCATTGGAAGTGGTGAGTCAGTTGTGGTAGCTTACCAGGAAAAACACAGTAAACAAGAGTTAAGGTTATTGTACAGAGCTAACTCATTGCCTTCTTCACTGATAGTGTTTCTAGAGATGGAGAATCAACCCCCTCTTCCTGGTACAGCAAGGGAGATACCCTTACAAGTGGAGATTTCCCTTAAAATTATAATTGTCTCTTAAAAATGATAAATTCTTAGTTTTCAGAGCTTCTGTTATGTTTGGAGTTTTAAGCTGATATTCTACCTGTGGTAAGGACTCCAAATTTTATATAAACCAAGCTCATCCACCTAAAATTAATTATGATCTCCAAGCTTTCCATATGTATCTGCAGCCCACTTTAGCCATCAAAATAAATCAACTATTTACATCCACATACTTTCTATTCTAACTTGCATTTGTCCTTCTTGAGGATGACAAAAAATAGGAGAGTTATTTTAGAATCCAGAGTTGGCTCGGTGTAAAAATCCAGACTCCATGAAAAGAAGAAAGCTACCGGAAGACAGGTAGCTTGAATCAGTATACAAATCTTGAATCATTATGCCAGTCTTAATGCATTATGGTCAGAATTTTTGTGGTACTCAGGAAGACTTTGGGAGTGGGCATTTATTCTGCTTTGGAACTGCATACACTAGATGCTTTAGCTATATCCAGTGTGCACTACAGATTATTTTTCTTACATTTATATAATATTATATGTAACAGCTGACAGATGGACCAGTTTTTACACAGATATTTTACCTATTAAGATGATAGCTACCCTTTCTAATATTTTTAATTTTTTAAAGATTTTATTTATTTATTATGAGAGACAGACAGAGAGAGAGACAGAGACACAGGCAGAGGAAGAAGCAGGCTCCCTGCAGGGAGCCCAATGCAGGACTCATTTGATCCTAGGACCTTGGTGCCCTGAGCTAAAGGCAGATGCTCAACCACTGAGCTACCCAGGTGTCCCTCCTTTCTAATATCTTTAAATAACCCTGTAAGCTACCCTGAATTGCCATCATCTGTAGCATTTATGTTTTCTATACATTACCAAAAACAAATAAATAACCTTCTCCCAAAAGGACCTGTATATTCTTAAAAATATTAAACTTATATATATTTTTAATATACTTTAATTGTTTTCAGTTTGCTCTAAATAGGTAACATTTATTTTTGGACAATGAGATGATTTGTCTTTAAATTTGTCAAATCTTAGGTCTGTTTCAGTGACAAAGCATACGGAACACAATTATTCCTTATTCTCAATCAAAAAGCTAATAGGCAAGTTCAAGTGTAGTGGGAAAGCAGCTCAACCTGTGCCAGGGGCTACTGAAGTGGAGTGCCAACACTACAGGGTTCAGGGCTCAAAAGAAAAAAAAAGGACATTGGAGTGAGGAGGCAGTCATGGAAGATTAGGACCTTAGCTACATTCAAGAAAATTGAGAAAATAAATATATTGAGGATAATAATAACCAATTTTTCATTGTTGAAGAAGAGAGTATAAATATGGAAAAGGGAAAGCTAAAATAAACTGAATGGTATTGGATCAAAATTAGAATTACTAGTGTTCATTCATGAGTTTTAACAAAAGATAGATAAATAGATGTATACATATGTGTATATTTTCTAGCCTCCCACTGAGAGGGCCTCAGAACAATTAAAGCTCAGTAGCAGTCAACATACCTAGCATCCAGATGTTGGTTTTAGAATATCGGTCTTAACGAAGGCAGTAATTTCTTTGACATCAGCCATAGCTACATTTTTCTAGATATATCTCCAAGACAAGGGAACAAAAACAAAAATTAAAAAATAAAATAAAATAAAAATAAAATAAAAAGCTTTTACACAGCATAGGAAACCATCAACAAATCAAAAAAGTAGCCTACTGAATGAGAGAAGATATTTGCAAATGATATGCAAAATATATGAAGAATATATACAGTACAACACCCAAAAAACAAACAATCTGATTAAAAATAGGCAGGGAAACAGAATAGACATTTTTCTTTTTTTTTTTTTTTAATTTTTTTTTAAATTTTTATTTATTTATGATAGTCACAGAGAGAGAGAGGCAGAGACACAGGCAGAGGGAGAAGCAGGCTCCATGCACTGGGAGCCCGATGTGGGACTCGATCCCGGGTCTCCAGGATCGCGCCCTGGGCCAAAGGCAGGCGCCAAACCACTGCGCCACCCAGGGATCCCAGAATAGACATTTTTCTAAAGAAGATAGCCAACAGACACATGAAAAGATGTTTAACATCACTCACCATCAGGGAAATGCAAATCAGAATCACAGTGATATATGATTTTACATGTGTCAGAAGGGCTATTATCAAAAAGACAAGAAATAACAAGTGTTGGTGACAATACAGAGACATAGGACCCTTCACATACTGTTAGTACAGTACATTATAAATTGAAATGTAAATTGGTACAGCCACTGTGGAAAACAATATGGAAGTTCTTCTAAAAATTTAAAATAGAAATACCATATGGCCCAATAATTCTACTACTGGGTATTTACCCAAAAAAAATGAAAACACTAATTTGAAAAGATGTATGCAGCCTTATGTTTATCACAGCATTGTTTACAATAGCTAAGATAGTTGCAGGGAAATGGGCAAAACAGGTAAATTAGAGTGAAAGATAAGGCTTCCAGTCATGGAATGAGTAAGTCACAAGTATAAAAAGCACAATATGGGGAATATAGTCAATAATATTGTAATATTGTTGTATGGCAGCAAGGGATAGTTACACTTGTGATAAGCATAGAATAAAGTATAGAGATCTTGATTCACTATGTTGTACACCTGAAACTAGTGAAAATTGCATATCAACCATACTCAAAAAAATTGAAAATAAAATATCACTCCCCAGTAAACAAAGGTTACTTAGAGAAATAGATGATTCCAGGACTGGGACAAGAAAGGAACAAAATGAACTTGGAACACTTTTGTGTCGTTAAGCAAGGAAGATCTCAAAGAAAAATTCGACATACCAAAGGTATACAGAAGCCAGCTTAAAAGAGACTTCCACTAGCCAATTCTGGGACAATTTGGTAATCAAAATAAGCGATAGCCACATATTATAATGCTGATATAAACTAGATAATGGTTGTTCAATAAAGAGACTATAAAGCTCTTTCTTACAATAATAGAATGTCAACTAATAAATGCAGAAGGAATGATGGTATTTGAAAATATCATTTGCCACCATTGCAGAAATAATCAGTTCAGGCAAGAAAGATCAATGCATTCTGAAACTAGTAGATAAAAGTGAAATAAGGACAGAAATTTTTACATAATCTCAAAGTAGCTCCCCACAAACTATTAAGTACTATTTATTAAGGGAAGAAAAATTTTAAAAGGTACAAAAATCTAGTTGATACCATTCAGAGTTAATACTACCAGTAATAGGACAAATTGGCATCATGTGCCGAATGATAAAATGCTATGAGCAGAATATAGCATCATTTCTGCGATATTTCTATCAAAACCTGCCTCTAGTCATAAGAAGACATTAGGCACATCCAAATGAAGGACATTCTATAGAAAAATTGGCCTGTAATTTACATAAGTGTTAAGGTTCTATAAGTAAGGACAGACAGTGGAACTTCCCCAGACTGGAAGAAGCTAGAGATGTGATATATCTGGGTGTAATATGTGAGCTTACATTAGACCATTTTGCTTTAAAGACATTGTTTTAATAAGTGATAAAACTTGAATAGAGTCTCTATGTGAAGAATATGTGGGAGTCCTTTGTATTATTTGTGCAATTTTTCTGTGAAGTTGAAATTATTTCAAAATAAAGGTAAAAGAGGTTTAATAACACTTAAGGTAGCTGTCAGGGTTAAATATTAGTGAGTAAAATCCAAAATTGTATTAAATGCTAAATGTAACATAATCAAGCAGGATTTTTTAAGCATAATCTATTATAAAGAAATATAAATATTCATATTTTAAGTGAACCTAGGCTGTAGTTGATATCTTTTTTTAAAAAGATAGTTTCAACAGTAATTAATTCAGTAATAAGGCAAGAAAACCAACAATCCTTTTTTTTTAACATTCATTTATTTGTTTCAGAGAGTGAGAGAGAGAGCACACCAGAGGTGAGGGGCAGAGGGAGGGTGTAGCAGCAGACTCCCCACTGAGCATGGAGCCCAACACAGGGCTCAATCTCATGAAACTGAGATCACAGTATGAGCTGAAATCAAGAGCCTGATGCTCAACCAACTGAGGCGCCCAGGCATCCCACCAACAATCATTATTTAACATTATTCAGGAGGTTGTAGCCAGTGCAGTGGGATAAGAAAATAAATTTAAAATATTTAATTGTAGGAAAGGAAGGGAGTAACTTAACAATATTTTTAGGTAAAATAATTGCTAACTGAAAACACAAAAATAACCCTCATAAATTAATGACCAAAAACATTAGCACCAATAACCATTTGATAAATTGTCCAATTATCTGAAGAAGTATATAAAATTAATAGTTTCTACATTGGGTTATTAGAAACTCATAAAATATACCGTAAGATGGCCATTCACGAAGCTTCAATAATATAAAAACACTTAAGAATGAATTAAATAAGCAATGCAGAGAACTTAAATGCAGAAATCAATATCAGTACCTGGGAGAATGAAAGAAAAAGAGTTTTTTGTGTGTCTGGTTTTTGTCTGTTTTTTCATGGAAGGGAAATACTTAATTCTTGAATGGACACACACAAATGATGTAAGGTGGCAGTTTTCCCCAAGGTAAATATAGAATATTTTTATGTATCTAAAAATTACTTGGAGGGATTTTTTTATTGAAATTATACTAAATTTATCAAGATGATTATGAATAAGTTGGCAGAGCTAGCAGTGATTTTTAAAATTGCTTTATCGGGGCAGGAAAACTCTTGCACTGCAAGATGCTAACATTATTTTGTAAAGATAAAATTATCAAAACACCATATTTTTGGTTTAAGAATGACCAAGTCTATGGATATAAATGAAATGTGTAAAACACTACCATGTGTAATTAGAACGCACATGATCTACATTTATTTAAAATCATGGAAAAGTTATGATCATTCAACAGATGGTTTTGAATAGCTAATTAAAGAAAAAAATAGAATTGTATTTTTACTGATCACTTATGAGAATTAATACTCTTAAAGACTTAAAAGTAGAAAACAAAGGAAAAGCCTGGAGGAAACATCAATAAATATGTACCTTAAGAGAGTGAGGAAGGCTTTCTTAAAGCAAGTGAAAAGAGCACAAAGAAAAAAAGAGTACATTTGACTATGTATATATAAAGGTATATAATTAAGGAAGTGATAAAGTGATTTAAAAACAAAATATGTAAAAAAATAAAGCTTTAATGTCACTGGTATATGAATACATTTTAACAGGTCAATAAAGAGGGAAAGAATATCAACACAGTAAATATGATTAAAATTTGCTTAAGGGCATAAAATCACCAGTTTACAAAAGGACCCGAGAAAATAGCAAACATAAAAAACTGTGAAAACCTTACCAGTAATCATGGAAATGCAAAGTAAAACAGCAATAAATTGTTATTTTTTTAGACCAATAATGCTGCGAAAGGGTTAACAAAATGTGGCTAGCCTGAATTGGCAAGTCAGTATGAAAACTGACACTTTTATATCTTCCTGTTGAGAGTGTAAATTAGTGGAAACTTTGCTAGGGTATTGTATGGATGTCTGTCAAAGTTTTAAAGCATATTTGTATCATTTGACCCAGTAATTCTACTTCCATGAAAATCCTTTGAAACGCAAACAGATTTCTGTATAAAGTGATCATCACCGAATTATTTTTAATGAAAATTATGAAAACACCCCAAATATTCAGAATAAGGATTGAGGAAGTTAAATGAAGGTCATTTCCTAAGCAGAAATAGCACTAGAATGGACATGAGAGTAGCTGCCAGCACTCAAACCTCTCCCCTATGTTTATTTATTTTTTTTTCCATTTGAAAGTAGTCATTTATTTACTGACCAGAATACAAAAATAATCATGGTAGATACCTTAGTTCATCTTTCGAATAATCCTATTGATCTGGTCTTCCTTGTTGCCAGCATCTCCACCTCCTACAAAATGGGTGGTCTTTTTCTTCATTCCCCCTCGTAGAGAACATAATTTGAAAGGCCATAAAAAGTTGGTTTACTTCTTTGAAATGTTTCCTAAAAGTATAGATCTTGTGAATCAGGTCCTCCATGCAGGTGATGCCATATTTACGTAGAGATTGGGCAATCAATGCCCAATGCCCTGTCAGGGCAGTTCGCTTCTTGTTGATCTTGCCACACTTGTAGATCAGTTCATTCACGGCTTCAGGTTTGGGTACCCCCATGCTATATATGGTTCCACAATCCTTAGCATATTAACTGAAGCCTTGTTGAGCTTAACAAAAGCACTCTCCCCTATGTTTGGAACTTTCATCCTTTCAGTACTGGGATGTAGACAAACTCACCCAGTGTTAAAACAGAAATAAAATCCAAACAACCTTCAAAACTGTGGCTTGGACATGAGATCCAGGGCTTGAAACGTGTACCTGCCAAAGACTTAGAATTATTAACAGATATTATTGGATACAAGAAACTTAAGACCAAAAGAATCTATTTGGGTAATTGGTGGCATCTGTAAAAGTCAGTTCATATATGGCAATACCTGTATCACTGAGGTTTCACTGCCTGGATGGAGAGTCATATTGTTAATGGTGAAAACTACGGCATCTCATATTCAGATTCACTGGCATTCATGCTCCCATCATGATTTTTTGGCTCTATCCTGGCTTTGCAGGTTTCCCTGTGATATTGTGAGTTACAGTGAATTCCTCCTCTGCACAAGACAGCCAGAGATGTTTTCTCTTTCTTCCAACTAAAAACTCTGAGTCACACAACTAAGCAGCCATTGACTATCATGCTTTGTAAAACATTTTATTACATATTAAGCATTTGCTAACTATGCTTAAGTGAAATGGCAGGTGACAAAAAAAGTATGATCCACAACCTGAATTTTGTGAACTATAATAAATACATACATCATATGCACTCATACATCCATTGGGGAAAAAAAAGATAGAATGAAGTATATCAAAATTGTTTTTACAGTAGGTTTTTGAGTATTGTCTTTATAGGTAAATTTTTATGTTATTTGGTTCCCAAATGTGTGTGTGTATGCATGTGTATTATCTTTGGAGAGTAGCTTAAAAACTGTTAAATAATTTTTGAATAATAATTATTGAAACGACAGATTTTAGAAAAATTCTCAGAGAAAAAAATTTCTCTTTGGTGACTTCAACCTCCATTTTTTTTCTCCACCATTCCCTTGCTTGGGTGTTTTCCTGTTTTTTTTTTTTTTCTTTTTTTTCCATAGTGGGAGCAAGCTTGTAAAATCATCTATTTTAAAAAATGATAAGGCCTTAATTGCTTATGTCTTGCAAAGATACATTCTTTCTAAAAGAGATGTTATAAAGATAATGCTAAACACACACACACACACACACACACACACACACACACACACATATTACAATGTCTTGGAGAGGAGGAACAAAAACAGATTTCATGTGAAAAGACCTTGTCAGTCCCCTCAAATCCAGTACAACTGTAGAATAAACAATTTTTTGCATACATTTCTAAGTCCCATCCTGATTTCAAAACAAAAGAAACAAAACACAATAAAAACCTTCTGTCGGATTTTTTCAGATAATGCTTTAATATTGGATTCATTTGCCTGTCTACCCAAGCTGGAGCCCACAGGCTGACATTTCAGTGGTCTCTTTCTGACGCCCTAAATTCAAGTCCATTTGATTTTATCTTGATTTGACTTCTTCAGTGTCTACCCATGGGGAACTCCATATTCTCTTTCTCCATCTTATCTAAAAGTTGTTAGGAAATGGGATATCATAATATTTTACTGAGTACCCTACAGAGTTGTGCTAATCTCAGCTGAGTCCTCATACTTTCTAGAAATCTCCTTTCATCACTGGCTGATTTTCAATTCAATTGCCTAAGACATTTTTTTCCTAGTCTTCCTTATTCTATGTTTATGACTTTCCATTGTTCCTTTCTTTTTGAAATGCCCATCTTTTTAGAATTTTTTCTATTTACGCTTTAAAAAAATATATTAGATACGCTGCTAATAATTCTCTTTTTTCTTGCAGTCCCTTTTCTTCTTATGTCCTGAAATAATGCCCTTAGTGTTCTGTATCTCAGACTATGTCAACTCGAAATTTTTTAGTTGTATGGTCTTTTTTTCTGTATGTTACATCAGAGCTATCTGTATTCCTTTGCCTTTTCAAATTCTGTCCATTGATGACCTCATCTTTACTGTAACATCTGTATAGTTTTATTACTAGTCTTTGTTGCCAGCCTTTCCTTTGGTGGAGGAGGATGTAGGAATAGAGAATCCTAGTCCAGAAATATTTCACGAGCATTCTTTTCTATCTACTAGCCACTACATGATTATTGTGCTCACGTCAAATTAAAAAAAAAAAAAAACCCTCCAAAGCATCTCCTTCTCTTCTTTCTGATTTCCTTTTTTTCAATAATGACACAATTGATCCCCCTAAAAGGAGAGCTACTTCTAACTTTTCATGCCCATCTGTCTCAATGTATCTCTTCCATTCAATCAGTCACACATTTTTGTGAATCACGTTTTCTGCATTCTCTCATTTAGTCCCTCATTACCTCTTTCTCATATTTTTTCAAGAAAAAGTGTCTCTTTCTCTTATCTTTCTATTTTCTAAGTTGGCCTGAATATCACTTCTAGATATTTATGAAATATAGATGTGATATTAACATTCTTTGTCTCAAAACTTTCAACTTCTCACAACTATGCACAGAATAATTTAGTTCTGAGTGATTTTTCCTCAACATTTCAAGTTTTCAAAGCTAACTTCTTCTTATGTGCATAATCTATATCCTAGATAATTAAACTCTTTCCCAAAATTGTGAAAGTAGAGTTAGTCAGGCATGGAGTGTGAGAAAGAGGGTCCTAGGTAGAATTGGGACATGTAGCCAGGAAGCCGGGATGTGGTGAGCAGGAGGGATGGAAGACAATAAGAGGCTACAAAGATCCATAAGTCCTAGAAAGGTACGTTAGGGTTTTATTCTGCTTTGGTTTTGAAGAGTATTTCAATACTTTGGGTATTCCAAGTGTGATGGAAATCAATTGAAAATTTTAAGTGGGGGAATGACATGTTCCCATTGAAGTTTTAAAAAATCACCCTACACACTCTATGTAGTTTCTCTATCATGACTTATTTAATTGTACCATCCACTAGCAAGCTCTCTCTTCTCTAGCACTAGAAGCACTTTATCTCTCTCTAACCACATATCACTTTCTACTTTATAACATAGCTATTGGAACACATATCTTGGTTTTAAAAAGATTTATTTATTTATTTATTTATTTATTTATTTATTTATTTATGTATGTATGTATGTATGTATTTACGAGAAACATGGAGAGAAAGGCAGAGACATAGGCAGAGGGAGAAGCAGGCTCCCTGCAGGGAGCCCGATGCAGGACTCAATCTCAGGACCCTGGGATCATGCCCTGAGCCAAAGGCAGACGCTCAACCACTGAGCCACCCAGATACCCCCTTAGAATACATATCTTAATCTCTTCTACTAGTATAATTCCCAGCATGCACAGACTGTCTTGTTTCTCTTTGAAACCACACAGAACTTTAGAAAGTAGTGAGTTCATCAAATACTTGATAAAGGATCAATTAAGACAATTGATTACTTATTACTTACTAATAACAAGTAGTAAAGTAATAATAAAGTATTACTTTCTAATAGTAATACCCAGGTTCTTAATGGAGGGTGAAATTGTATAAGGAATATTCACAGTTGGTGAAAATCTTAGTCTTTATTCATTGTGATTCAGCATCACCCTACCTTTGTATGGAAGGAGCAAATCTTTCTAATTATCTGTATCCTATTCCCTCTATCTTTCAAACAGCAATAAATATCGTCAACTTCTTTACAATGGTATAGCAAACATCACTCAATTAATAATTATCAAATAAGTTTTCCCCAGAAAAAAATGTTTTCTATTTTAATATTTGCTACAATGAGAAAATATTAAATCTGAAAGATAAATTACAATTTTCTACTCAATATCCAGTCACAAGAGCTGTACCAGGCCTATGAGTTAACAAAAATGAGAGCATTTCAGAAGGCTCCAAAGCAGAAAAGAGGAGTAGATATCCCTTTCTTGAATGCTGATTGGTTGCTAAACAGATAATGATTTGTGGCAATTTGTTTAAGTTTTCTTTAAAGATTTTATTTGTTTATTCGAGAGAAAGAGAGAGAAAGAGAGAGAGCACACAAGCAGGGGAAGGGGCACAGGGAGAAGCAAACTCCCCACCAAGCAGGGAGCCCAATGCGGGACTCGGGACTGGGTCCTGGGAAACCCAGGATCAGGACCTGAGCCAAAGGCAGATGCTTAACGAACTGAGCCACCCAGGTGCTCAGTAATTTTGCATTACTCTTCTGGATGGAATGGTTCATGGAAGAGGGGAATGGGATTGTTCTTTAACATCCTGAAACAAACAAAAAAAAAAGCAACACATCCTGAAGCATCTAAAAACCTATGCAACTTTCATTTATCTACTCTCTGCTGCTATTCAAAATTGATGACATATTAACTTCTCTGAGAACACCTCTATGGTTGTAAACCATTCTTTGTTTTTTGTCAAGAAGTAAATTTTTTATTCACATCCCTATTAAATGAGTTTCCATAGACTTGGGGATACCAGTTTGTCAGTATCACTCTTATATTTCATCCTCCCAGTTTCACTTCCATTTCATAATCACATATGATAACATGAGAGTATACAGTTTTCTGGGACAATAGTCTTCAAGAGTCTCTGAGAAAAAGATGAATAAACTACCAATCTCTGCACATGGTTCATTATCCATATCCCAGAAGAATCTTTCCTAAAAGTTCTTTAATAAAGAGAAACAAAACATTAGCTTGATGTTTCTGATTGTTTTGTTTGACAGAGGATGAAGGGAAGAGTCTAGATTTTTTAAATAGCAAGATACAGGAAAGGGTATGTCCAGAGAACAATAAACTCCCTGTATCTCTGGTTCAGATCAAGTTTCATAGCAGCTTATTTTATCACCTTAAAAGAAAAGTTATTTGAGTTACACTGCATTAAGAGAGGGAGGAAAACCTGTTCAAGAATGCAGCCTGGCCAAATGGCCCTTGATTGATGGGGCAGCAACAACCAGGGGGGTATTTGCCAACTCACCATTGCCAAGTCCTCAGAGTGATTTTGCTGCCTGTGACAGCTGGTGTTCTCTATTGGAAGGCTGTGTCTGTATACATCTATGATTTGCATATTTATATACCTCGGCTGCTGTATGAGGTCTGCATTTCACAGCAGTGTGCATAAGCTGTGCAGCCTTGCTGCTTGAGTGCCTCTGGGCATGGGATGCTAGAATTGGTTTGGGTAAAATTAGAATTTTAAGGTTTTGTGTTTTGCAGGTTTGCCAGTAAAACCACATTTTTGTTCATCTCCCTCTTCATCAACTTTCAGTAATGTTTTCAAAGCATCTCTGCATGGGCTACCATTTGAGGCAGACACATTATATGCTCTCTAGGAGGGTGCAAGCTCAGATATTAAGACATCATACGCAGATAGAAAGGATGACATCAAAGGAATATATTTAGTCAAGTTGAATCCTAAAGAGGGAATTGTGGGATCTATACACTGAAGAAAGTTACTGATATTTTTCTCTAAGTTGATTTAAGAAGGTAAGACTTGCTCTATAAGGCAGATATGAACCCAGTTAAGGCTTCTCTTTCTAAATAGTGATACCACAGAGCTCCTGGAATAGGTGGGATTTCCCTGGTTATTTGGAAGGTCAGTTATGGTATGCAGAAAAAAATGGGAGAGGCTCTGGAGGAAAAGAAAACAAAAGCTTGAAGAAAGCAGGAGTTGTATAAAACAAGCAATGACTATGTGGAAATGAAGTATTTTTTTTAAAGAATGTATTTATTTATTCATGAGAGACACACAGAGAGAGGCAGAGACATAGGCAGAGGGAGAAACAGGCCTCCTACAGGGACTCCATTCCAGGACCCCAGGATTAGGACTGGAGCCAAAGGCAGATGCTAAACCACTGAGCCACCCAGGTACTCTGGAAATGAAGTAATTTTAAGAACAGAGAGACTGTTCGGTCATCAGAAAGAAATATAGTAGAATAGGGGAAGTGTCATACAAAGAATTTTGAAGGTAGCTGATGTGAATATTGACCTTTGCTCCCCTTGAGATTGAAAGTCTCATAAGGTCAAAAGGTATTCTTTGGGCAAAAATGATGAGTGGAATCTTCAATCATGGAAAGATAATCTGAAGTAGGATAATCTGAAGTAAGGTATAGTCAATTTCTGGAAAATAGTAAAATCAGAAAGAAGGTATCCAGATTATAATTCTTCTGGGTGAAGAGAATGGGGCAATGTTTTTAAACAGGTGAAGACTATAATATCTGACAAAAATATTCAAATTTTGCCAGAAAAACAATACCGAGTTTAAAAGTTAACTTAAACTTTCTTCTAAACATGTTTCTACTTGAGAAGCATGGAGTATCACCGTAAGGCAATAGTTCCCATTTTGAAGAACCAACCATAGATGGCAGACACTCATACACCTACAAACCTCATACAAACCCTCTAGAGTATTATGAGCCCCAGTAAATATGAGATAATGGAGGCAGAAAAGATTAAATAACTCCCCTGGTTTCACACAGTTAATAAGTGGTAGTACTATGATTCAGATTTGCGTGTTTGACTCCAGAAGGCATTTTGCTTATTTGTTTGTTTGCTTGTTTTCCTAACATGCTGCTTCCTTGGACGCAGAGGAGGGATATAAAGAAAAGAGAGTGAATAGTTCTCTTGGGAATATTTAATTTGAGTTAGCAGGGAAATGGCCATCTGGAGATGTTGCTTATACGAAGTACTTGCAGGATTTGCTCTGTGCATACCTGTGAAATATGACATGTTGGGTACTATGGCCCCTATTTGAGGAATAGATTGGATTAATGACTTGATTATGCTGAGAAAACTAGTTCTTGTCAAATATGTTGCTGACAGTGAGTGTGATCCACAGGCCCTATCTGCATTTATTCCAAGTTACCATCTACTACTACAATACAGGTCATCAGAACAGCATTTTGATTGCTTACAGAGCTACAACAAACAACTATCATAATTATCAACAAAATACAGAATACATGGGATCCCTGGGTGGCGCAGCAGTTTGGCGCCTGCCTTTGGCCCGGGGTGCGATCTTGGAGACCCGGGATCGAATCCCACATCGGGCTCCCGGTGCATGGAGCCTGCTTCTCCCTCTGCCTGTGTCTCTGCCTCTCTCTCTCTCTCTCTGTGTGACTATCATAAATAAATTTTAAAAAATTAAAAAAAATACAGAATACAAAACTGAATATATAATTCTAAAAAACCTAGAGATATAACCTTTTTGAGATATCACTATGTCATGAAATAATAAATATCATTTTTTTAAGTTTTTATTTAAATTCCATTTGGTTAACATGCAGTGTAATAGTTTCAGGTATATTTATCTAATTGTTTTTTAATCATCATTATTTCTCTTCTTATTTGGCTTGGCATGGGCACAGTTTGGACCCACTTTCAGCACACCGGTCATATAGTCCAAGTGAACAGCTGTTCACAGAATCCTTTGCTGGCTCAGTCACAAGTTGCAAACTGAATGCTATCCACTCATCTACAGGAGATTTTTTTTTTTTCTGGATGTGTTGTCTTTTAAAAAATATCTATCAAAGTACTCTGCTGAATCTTGTTCTTATATGGTAAAATTTTCCAAAATATTTTATTTTTAAAATTATTTTATATTATCTTAAAGCTGGCATTTAGAATATTAGACTAAGGACCTGTCAAAATACCAAAGGTAGCCATAAAGATTGAATATGTAGTGGCTTAAAAGCATAGGTTCTAAAGTCAGAATGTATGAATGATATTCCAGACTGATTCATTTGCTAGCTATGTGATTTGGTGCAAATTATGTTCTCTTCTGTGATTGTGTTCTCTTTTCTGTAAAAAGTGAATGTAACAGTAGCACTCTTATATTTGTGTGTATGTGTGTGTGCATATGAAGATACTGAGAGAAAGTGAAACAAAAATCTTTTTCACATTACCTGACATATAGTAGATGCTTAATTAATATTATTTTTTTATTTTATTTACTTTACAAACAAGTTAGCTATATCTAGGCTATTCTGTACTAGTTTTTAATATTAAGAAAAATATTTCAAATAACTCATTAGCCTGGATTTCCATAGGGGAAAAAGATACAAATTCATATTCTGTGTTTCTGAAATTTTTTGTGTTTATCTAGTATAAGAAATGCCGAATGCCAAATGCATTGAAGCAGAAGAAATTATCCCTTTAGGAATTATGAATGAAGTTTGATTTACCAAATTATTGATTTTTATTAGAACCCTTTTATTATGAGGCCAAACCTTAAAAAAGAATAAAATATGACTATAATCCACTGGCCTCTTCTTCTACATCAGCATTCATTTATTGCATTTGTCTAGAACTTGGCCAAGGAAACAGCAAAAAAGCAAAACAAATAACATCAGATTAAAGGATGTTTCAGATTATAAGGGAAAAATTATATGCTTGGAAGGAAGGGGAAATTAGAAGAAACATAAGCATTTTGATAGGATGCCATGCCTTTTGAAGAAAAGAAGTTTATTTTTTTTTGCAACAGACACTGATAGAAGGTCTGTATTAAAATTAATCTTTGTTTGATATTTTTCATATGCTAACGTTATTTAAAATTTCCTAATTGATCTTTGATTTCATATTTGTATCTTCAGTGTAATGCTGGGCTTTTATAGAGTAGGATACACAACTATACTGTTTATTTTTCCTGTGGGGTCAATGAGTCAATCCTTTGGAAACATGATATAAATTAAGTTGTTTTTGACAATGGATGAGAATAATCTTTTTTTCCAATTTAAAAAACGAGTGACTTAGGCTGGGTTTTGTTTGTTTTGCCACTTTATTGTGTTCTAGTAGTTTAATTGATTAAAAAAAAATACTATGCCGTTTAGAAGGAGTACTAGAAACTGTGTGGCAATTTCAGTTGTGAAATGCTTAATGAGGTTTGTCAAATCCAAAGATCAGGACGCTATAAACAGATACCCAGATTTAGTGTTTAGATTAGACCAATTTACTCTAATTTCTAGGTGGTTATTTGTACACACACACACACAGAAAACAAACAAACATGTACAGACACCAAGAGTGTTTGTTATGAAAATATAAAAAGATTAATTTATAAACAATATAGGGGATCCGTGGGTGGCTCCTGCCTTCGGCCCAGGGCATAATCCTGGAGACCTGGGATCAAGTCCCACGTCGGGCTCCCTGCATGGAACCTGCTTATCCCTCTGCCTGTGTCTCTGCCTCTCTCTTTGTCTCTCTCTGTGTCTCTCATAAATAAATAAAATCTTAAAAAAAGAAAAATAGTCCACTCTACTTGAAGGGTATACTCTTCTTTGAAAGTTGTAATCCATTCACCTTTTTGGAAAATTTCTTGTCTACTGATAAATTTATGAACAATAAGAAGAATTTTTGTTGGGGGTGCCTGGCTGACTCAGTTGGTAGAACATGGGCTTCTTGATCTCAGGGTCATGAGTTCGAGCCCCACGTTGGGTGTAGAGATTTACTTTTTTAAAGATTTAAATAAAAAAAGAATTTTTGCTATTTATGAATTCTTTTTTAAAAAAAAAATTCTTTACTGAGCACAGTATTACCCAGCTCAATCACGCGCTTTAATTATTAATGTTAGAATTTAGTCTTGGTGAATAAGTATTTGTTGCCTTAGTAGCAGAGTATCAAAATCTTAGGAATCACTTTCAAAAATAATTTCTAGAAATAATGTTAATAATAATTACATTATTGAAGTAAGGATATGTTTTTCAAAAATAAAATTCCTGAAAAGCTCATGGATAACTCTGCTATACTTATATTTTATTAAAAAATAAAAGTAGGGGGCAGCCCGGGTGGCTTAGCGGTTTAGCGCCGCCTTCAGCCCAGGGCGTGACCCTGGAGACCTGGGATCGAGTCCCACCTCGGGCTCCCTGCATGGAGTCTGCTTCTCCCTCTGCCTGTGTCTCTGCCTCTCTCTCTCTCTCCCTCTCTCTCTCTCTGTCTCTAATAAATAAATAAAATATTTTTAAAAAATAAAATAAAAGTAGCTAAAAGAAGAAAGTAGTTTTGTTGGCCTAATGTAAATACAGTAGATATATCTGTGTCAAATCCCAGTCACACAAACACTCAAATTATATCCATGTACTGTAATGGAATAAATCCCATTTTATGATCTCTGTATTTTAAAAAAAGATAACATTATTGATGATATTCTACCAAGGTACTTTTTCAAGGTAATCCAACCATTCATCAGGTAAAGATATGTTTGAGCCATTCCAGGGTAATCTCCAGATGCCAGAAATTCAGGGAAAACACACTTAGGCGAACAGAGGTTAAAAGTAGACATTCACAGTAGTAGCAGAACTGCTCAGGGGCCAAGACACCACTGAAGAGTGAAGTTGACAGGACTGGTCTCCATGCCTAAAGCTGGAAGCCGGGAAAGATGTGTCACTAAGAGAACTAGCTATGGAGTAACTACCTTCCCTGTTCAAGGACCTAGAGTAGAAATAGTTCTGAGTCACACCTGGAGCTGAAAGTAGAAATCTACCCATACTGCATAGATCTTTCTTACTTTCAAACACAGGAATAATTTAAAAGTAAATAGATACTGGGTTCAGGATTACCACATTTTGTTATTATTTATTCAAGTGCACATAACAAATATACATTCAAGGCTAGTGATTAATATATATCTCCAGCAAAAACAATCATGAGACTACCCCATAGATACCCCAATCATATCCCCATAAGGGATATTGTTGACCTAGTACTTCTTCTTTCAGGTAATAATTTCCACTCAAAATGAGTTTACAGATTTATTACTATTTTTTATAAATTTATCTTTTATTGGTGTTCAATTTGTCAACATATAGAATAACACCCGGTGCTCATCCCGTCAAGTGCCCACCTCAGTGCCTGTCACCCAGTCACCCCCACCCCCCGCCCACCTCCCCTTCCACCACCCCTAGTTCGTTTCCCAGAGTTAGGAGTCTTTCATGTTCTGTCTCCCTTTCTGATATTTCCCACTTATTTTTTCTCCTTTCCCCTTTATTCCCTTTCACTATTTTTTATATTCCCCAAATGAATGAGACCATATAATGTTTGTCCTTCTCCGATTGACTTATTTCACTCAGCATAATACAGCAAAGAAACAAACAATCCAATCATGAAATGGGCAAAAGACATGAACAGAAATCTCACAGAGGAAGACATAGACATGGCCAACAAGCACATGAGAAAATTCTCCGCATCACTTGCCATCAGGGAAATACAAATCAAAACCACAATGAGATACCACCTCACACCAGTGAGAATGGGGAAAATTAACAAGGCAGGAAACCACAAATGTTGGAGAGGATGTGGAGAAAGGGGAACTCTCTTGCACTGTTGGTGGGAAAGTGAAATGGTGCAGTCACTCTGGAAAACTGTGTGGAGGTTCCTCAAAGAGTTAAAAATAGATCTGCCCATCAGCAATTGCACTGCTAGGGATTTACCCCAAAGATACAGATGCAATGAAACGCCGGGACACCTGCACCCCGATGTTTCTAGCAGCAATGTCCACAATAGCCAAACTGTGGAAGGAGCCTCGGTGTCCATCGAAAGACAAATGGATAAAGAAGATGTGGTTTATGTATACAATGGAATATTCCTCAGCCATTAGAAACGACAAATACCCACCATTTGCTTCGACGTGGATGGAACTGGAGGGTATTATGCTGAGTTTACAGATTTAAATGCATAAAGCTCATGAGAAAATTTAATGCCATTAAATATATTATCAAAGTCCAGTATATTGGCATATTATACTGGCTAATTGTAGGTTGATCCAAAAAGGACTTTAAAATTACTATGGTTGGGATGCCCAGGTGGCTTAGCAATTGAGCATCTGCCTTCCACCCAGGGTGTGATTCTGGAGTCCCGAGATCGAGTCCCACACTGGGCTCCCTGCATGGAGCCTGCTTCTCCCTCTGCCTGTGTCTCTGCCTCTCTCTCTCTCTCTCTCTCTGTGTCTCTCATGAATAAGTAAATAAAATCTTAAAAAAAAATAAAATAAAATTACTATGGTTAAATTTTTAAACAAGTTATCTATTAGGCATGAACAGGGTATCATGAGAAAAGAACAGGTACATCAAAAAAAAAAAAAAAAAAACCCTTCCATGGAAGACTTAAGTTCTAGGTTATACACAGCAGGAGTGTTAAGAAATTGGAAGCTAGATCAAAATGAATCACCCAGGATGATCCCATGTTGATAAACATATGGAATTTCTGGAAAAAAAATGTATGAGACATGAAAAATTGAACAAATTTAAAAATACATGTAATAGGAATTTGGGGGAGAATAGAAAGAATTGAGAAGAGATATTAATTGAATTGGGTTTAAAAAAAATTTCCAGAACTTAAAATATAAATCATTAAAGAATCATATTGAGGCAATACAAAGAATAAAAATATTTACAAACTGAAGCATGTTATAATGCAACTGAAACACATGGAAGACTAAGAAGAAAAATCTCAAAACATTCATAACAAAAGCAGATTGCCTATAAAGGAAAAACAGACTGACTGAAAACCATCCTTTGTAACAGTACATTCCAGGAAATAATAGAATAATTGTTTTAAAGAGTTGAGGGAAAATAACTGTAAGCTACCTAAAAATCAACCCAGGCAAAACCATTATTCAAGACTGAGGGCAAAATAAAAATACTTTTAAACCAATAGGAAAAAACAAACAAACAATAGACTACAAGAATATAACATTCAAAGACCTTACTAATACATCTCCTTAGGGGTGAAAATGTTTTTCAATCAGAGAAGAGGTAAATGTAGAAAGGAGGAGTGAAATAGAAGAAGAAATAGTGAACAAAGAGATTAGCAAACATTTTGGTAATTATGTATAGGTATTGAATTAAAAATAATGGATAATTTGCAATCAGATCACCAGAGACATTTAAACTGCAAACTAGGATAATCTGTGAGATTGCCACTGCCTGCCCTTACTCTATTTGAAAAAGCTTTGTGCCTGCCATCGAGAAATCTTCTTAACTGGCTGCCCTTAGAATTCAAAAATCGAGATTATAGTCCACTCCAATCATTAGTTGTATTTCTATTGTTTCCATAGATATGCTTTATTAAATACTTGCTTCCTTGTACAATATCTGCCTAACTGTGGGGGCCCATCTGCATCACTACCTCCTGAAATGAGGTGCAGCTGTTTAACTGCACTGACCTATTCTAAGACTGAGACTGGCCCAATGAGATATTGAGCAATCTATCAATTTAGGTGCTGGATTGTGAAACTTCTTATTCTAAGTTTCAAAAGTGGAACTTAAGGGGAGCAGATTATGCCACCACAAAATATGTTTCTTAGCAAAAGTATTATTTTGAGCTAAAAGCAATCAAAACCCAGCAGATTTAAGAAAAGCTCTTACCTCCCCCTCAGCGGCCTAAATTTACATTGGAGAGGGGACCTGTACCAGGAAGAGAGCTATTAGCAGAGATAACTTTTTACCTAAGAAACTTATCTGTATAATAGGGTAACCTTATTTTCCAAACCTCTCCTCTGGCTTCCTGTGAATGGCTTTCCTCCCCTTTTCCTCCCTAGACCTCAACCCCTTTCCTTAGCTCAAGGTGTTATATAAACTTCAGTTACCTGGCTGCCTTTTGAGTCTTCATATCTTTATTGGGCTCCACTACATATATAATTTTGTTTGCTTTTCTCCTGCTAATCTGTCTTATATCCATTTGATTATTAGACTGGCCGAAAACTCAGAAGGGTAAAAGGAAACTTTTTCTGCCCTTATAGCAGAATTTCTCTTTTTCCAGACTTACTGCACATTTGAAGAGGGGTGAAAAGGAGCATCAATGTCACCTTGCTGGTGTTAACTTAGCTTTGCCTTGTGAATGGATATAAAGCTGTAATTCTTGGCAGAAAATGACCCCAAAGAGAAAATGAACTGCTGTGAGGATTATGGCAAGGAGGAAGATGTGAAACAGTCTAAGAAAGAAAATAAAAACATCATGAGAAAACCTGTATTTGTATTCAACCTCGAGTCAATACCCAAAGAATTAAGAGCAGAGATTCAAATATTAGCAAACCCATGTTCATAGCAGCGTTGTTCACAATAGCCAAAGATGCTAACAGCCCAAGTATCCATCAGCAGATGAATGAATAAACAAAATGCAGTATATTTTTACAATGGAATATTATCCAGCCTTAAAAGGGATGGATGTAGCAGATGCTACAACTAGGGATGAACATTGAAGATGCTATGGTTATGCTAAACGAACTAAGCCAGTCACAAAAAAGACTGCATAGTATAATTCCACTTACATGTAGTACCTGGATAGTCAAAGTCCTACAGACAATGTAGAATAGTGGTTACCAGAAGTTGGGGGCAGGGAGGAATGGGGAGTCATTTTGTAATGGCTACAGAGTTTCAGTGTGGGATGAGGGAAAAGCTCTGGAAATGGATAGTGGTAGGGGTTGCTTCCATAGCACTGTGAATGTACTTAATGTCACTAAATTGTACACCTAAAAATGGTAAATGTTATGTATATTTTACCACTTTTTTAAGAGTTGAAAAAAACATCTTGAGATTCACAAGAATAAGTAAATAAATAAAAATGAAAATGATGGCTAATTTGAGAATTAAAAGTAAGAGAGAACTACAATACAACACAATATCAAAGGAGATAAAAAGATGAGGATATGTTTGTTAAACCAATCTAAGGTCCTCGAGTTGTTTGGGAGGAAGCATTTCAGGCTTCATACCATACACCAGACAGCTATAATCTACCCCTGAGGAAGGAGAAGCAGCAAAAGATTCAGGCCCTTGCACAGGACCAGTCTGTGTCTGAGGATGAAGCCAAACAAACAAACAAAACTTTCTACACTTTACAGTTTGTAAATTATTGGCCATCCACAATTAAGGAAAGGAGGACACCAAAATCCATACCCCTACTCCAAGAAGAAAGTATAGGAGTCCTGCCTACATATGGCCAGGGCAGAAGAAGTGAGAAAATCTCTCTTGCAGTTCAGATCTTAAATTAAGACAAGGCATGCCAGTCTATCATTGGGAGAATTTATACATAGTGATGTACTACATAGGTAACTAAAACAACATAGCCAAAATTCATCAACTATACGTTGACCCAATCCTCAACATCAACAGTCCAGGAATAGGAAAAATGGGCCCTTGTCTAAGTGGAAATACATTATTTATCTCTATACTATTATGCAGAACTTTTGGCATGTGATAAAATATTATGGTGCTATCTATATAAGGAAGAAAATAGAATCCATCATTAAGAAATAATATAATCAATAGAAACAGATTCAGACATGACCCTAATATTAGAAATATCAAAAAAAGGCATCAATACTATGATAAATATGTTAAAGGATTTAATGAGAAAGATCAGCAACATGCATATAGAGATGGAAAACTTCAACAGAGAGATGGAACCTATAAAAAACACCTGAAGAGAAATACTAGAAATGGAAAACACAGGGCACCTGAGTGGCTCAGTGGTTGAACGTCTTCGTTTGCCTCAGGTCAGGATCCTGGGATCCTAGAATAGAGTCCTACATCAGGCTCCCTGCAGAGAGGCTGCTTCTCCCTCTGCATATATCTCTGCCCCTTTCTCTGTGTTTCTAATGAATAAATAAATAAAATCTTAAAAAAGAAAGAGAGAAAAAAGAAAAAAATGGAAAACACATCAGGATAAAGAATTAATTTGATGATTTTATCAACAGACCAGACACAAGAGACAAAAGAATCGGTGAATATTAAGACAGATCATAGGAATTCTCCAAAATGAACATATGCAAAATAAAAAGTTGAGAAACATGGAACAAAGCACCCTAATTCTGTATGAGACCATGAAATGGTAAAATCCCAGAAGGAAAAGAGAAGAAAATAAGACAAGAAATATATGAAGTGAAAATAATCAAAAATTTTCCAAAATTAGTGAAGTACACAAGTCTCAGATCCAAGAAATCTAGAATCATTTGAGATCAAATTAAAACAATAAATGATAGCTATAGAGACACACACACATATATATATATACATATATATATATATATATGCTTCATATGGTATATGTGTTTAAAAAGAGCTATCAGTACGGTTGACCCTCGGACAACACAGGTTTGAACTGTGCAGGTCCACTTATATGCAGATTTTTTTTCAATAAGTATAGTACTAAAAATGTATTTTCTCTTCCTTATGATTTTTTTAATAACATTTTTTCTCTAACTTATTTTATTATAAGAATACAGAGAATAATACATATAATATACAAAATATGTGTTAATTGACTATTTGTTATGGGTAAGGCTTCTTCTGGTCAACAGTAAGCTATTAGTAGTTAAGTTTCTGGGAGTTGGGATACCTGGGTGGCTCAATGGTTGAGCGTCTGCCTTGGGCTCAGGGTGTGATCCTGGATTCCTGGAATCGAGTCCCACATAGGGCTCCCTGCATGGAGCCTGCTTCTCCCTCTGCCTGTGTCTGCCTCTCTTTCTGTGTCTCTCATGAATAAATAAATAAAATCTTAAAAAAAAAGTTTCTGGGAGTCGAAGTGATAGGTGGATTATTAACTGTGTGTGTATTGGAGGAGGTCGGTGCCCTTTCCCCTCCATATTGATCAATGGTTAACTGTGCTTAGCACCATCTGACTCTGCCTCTTATGACACAGATTGGGCTGCGTCACATAAGCACCTTAGCTATGCATAGAGGAAAATTAAGACCTGGCCATGGCAGGCTTCTTCCTCAACCCCCCTGAGGAAAAGGGACCTAAGCAGTTTATCATAGTTAATTAGATAATTTTCATTTTATAACATATTGCATTAAGTGATTTATGCATGGTTCTCTTTTCTGTGTGACATGCTAGAAAGAGCATGGGCTTTGGAACCAAGAAACAAGATTCAAATCCTGCCTGCTACTTAGTAGCTACATACTTAACACAGGACAGCTTCTGTTTACTCATCTGCAAAGTAGAAATATTAATATTAAAAATTATTGTGAGAGTATAATAAGCATCATTACTACAATGAAGTGTGTTAAGGGCCCTGCCATCCCCTAGTCCCTAGCTCTACTCTATTCTCTTAACATTTCCTTACAACTGAGTAGTCTCATGTCCTCTATATATCTCTGTCTACTAGAAAAAGTAAACTTCTGAATGGTAGAAATTTATTATTTTTAAAATTTTTCATTGTGCTATTTTATTTTTTTTATTTTGCTATCTCTCATAGTCCTGTGCATTGGATATCAAAGGCATTAAAATTTTATGAAATGAATGTTTTTTGTTTTGTTTTGGTTTTGTTTTTATTTTTGTTTTTTAGGAAGAGTGCAGGTTGAGGGTAGGGGAGTGGCAGAGGGAGGAAAGAGAGAATCCTAGGCAGGCTCCATACCCAGCCCAGTGTGGCCTATGCTAGCCAGCCAGTCTTAGGACCCTGAGATCATTCCTGATGTGAGCCAAAAGCCAGAGGCGGAGGCTTAATTGACTGAGCCACCCAGGTGCCCCTGAATGTTGTTATTTTTTTTTAAGATTTATTTACTTATTCATAACAGACACAGACTGAGAGAGAGAGGCAGAGGGAAAAGCAGGCTCCTCACAGGGAGCCTGATGCGGGACTTGATCCCAGATCCCAGAATCATGACCTGAGCCAAAGGCAGGCACCCAACCGCTGAGCCATCCAGGCATCCCTTGTTATTTTTTTTTTTTAACTACTTTTTAGACTTCCCATCTCTCAGAGTTTGAAATAACTCATTAACACTTGAGTTTTTTTAGCTATGAAAATGTAGGAGTATTTGCATTACCTTTTTAAAGCAGAGTTGATGTATTTGTGTGTTTTTCCACCTTTGTACTTTGATTTGAAAGGAAGAAAAAGAGAAGAATTCACAATCGGCTTTTATTTTGCTACCTTCATGGCTCTGCTAGTACAGAAAGGAGTGTATTGCTGGAAAGTTAGGCAAGAGAGACACAGACAGGGGAAAGACGGAAGGTGGTGAAAGCAGAGGGAAGAAGCAAACAGAAAAGAGGCAGAGAAAAACCCAAAGAAAGCCTTTGCATTTTCCCAGTCCCCCTTCTCAGTATATATTGGCAGCATTTTCTGCCTGGAGGCATTGCTTTGTCACGTAAATCACAGAATGGCTGTGCTCAGCCAGGAATAGAGGACTCGGGAGAACTCCAAGTAGCGTGGTGAGCCAGCCATTCCTCCAGCAGGGGGGCTGCATGCTCAGTTGAATCAGTGAGGGCTCCTTATTACCCTTCCTCATGATTCACACAGCCCCCCATATGCCAGGACAAGGGATTTCATCAGACAGGTTTCAGGTGATTTTTCATCCTCTAAAACTGAAATACAGCCAAGTCAACCAATGGAAATCCAGACACCTAATTAAAAGACCTCATTTACGTCTGTTTGGCTACTTGTATGTACAAGACCTTTAGGTTATCATAGCTGAGATTTGAATGAAAATTTCTATGTTAGAAGACAACTGGCTCAGCCCATTGACTCCTCTGGAACTATGCTGTGCCTTTCCCCAGGTGAACTATAATGTTTGATAAGAAATGCTGGAAGAAGGAGGAAAATAGCTCAGAAAAGTAGAACAAAGGTGCTGTCAGAATTCTTAGGAGCTAGATGTCTTCTCCCACAACTCTTTAACTTTGATAAGAAAAATACCAAGAGGGATCCAGTAAGTACAACTGAAGAAATGTCTATTTTCCAAATTGCATTTTTCTTACTTTTAGTCCCTTTAAAAACGTGAGTAGCTGAAGGGAGTGGGGTAAGGCAAAAGGCTACTACTTCTTTAGATGCCTTATATCTGCAGGATGCTAACCATCCTCTAATGAAAATAATTTACCTCTTGAATCCAGAAAAAAAAAAGTAAAGTAAGATTTTAGGGTGAAACCTAAATCATTTAAAATTTCAGCTAACCAGATGCTAAATGAGCTGCATTGTTGTTCAGACATAGCAAATTTAATCACTGGAACTTTGCATTTGCAGCTGTATTTGTGTTTAAGTTCATGTCTGTTCTTAACTAGATGGGGAACATATACAGTGGTTTGCCATGGTGCGAAGGACAGAGGAGACCTAGAGCCATTGTTTGTTGGTAATGACAGAAATAAAATAAACAAAAACATTTTTGCTAGTTTATGAACACCATTCATCTGTATTTGGTTTCTTTCCTAGTGGCTAAGAAGCTGAAGATTTCTGTGTGTCTTAGGAACAACATAAATCATTGATCTTTAGACATCTTTACCAAGCTTCTTAGTTTAGCTTTTATGTTATAGTGCTATAAATTGGGTTTGTGCATTCTCTATTCCTTAAGGGTTCCGAATCTGAGTATCTAAAACACTAACTTGAACTCTTAAACTAAGTTTTCTTTTTTAACTGTTACATACCATACTTCACAAAGGTGAAGATTCTGAGTATTCAAATGTGACCAATGGCTTGGATTAAATAAAAGCAATTACAGAAGATGGTTATATTCTGTGAGTAGCAATATTGCATTTCTGGTAGAAAATTTAATTTGGAGATTAGCTCCAAAGATTGTTTTTTAAAAAAAGGGACTTAGGGATCATTAAGCCCAATGGTTTTATAATTTTTCCCCAAAATTTTAAATGACAGAAATGCTTTTAACTTTTTTCCCAAAAATTTTAAATGACAGAAATGCTTTAGTTAAAAACTGACATTCAAGCTTAGTAGATGAGAGATATGCTTAAAGCTCTTCTGGTTTAGATAGCAGGGTGGAAGAGTATACGAGTCCACTTTTTGGCCCCATCTCATGTTCTATCCCTCAATATACTCCATAAAAGCCCTAGGGATTTATAAAGTCTAGTGTGAAAGCACTGCTCCAGCTCTCTCCTTTTACAAAGGAGGAAACTGTAATCCAAGTGCTAGCTTATGGCAGAATTGAAACTAGAACCCAGGTCTTCCTTGGTTCACTTCAGAAATGGAGCTCTTTAGTTTTCTGATTTTAAAAGTAAAACATATTCACATTAGGTAATTCAACAGACTTGTCCCTTCTAAATCCCAGTAGAACATTCTCCCCACTGTACCATGCCACCTTGTTACAGTTTCATTAGAATAAATGCCATTCGTTTTCAAATACCTGTGTTAACCCATGACATGAAAGGCATAGGCACATTACATACACACAACGGTCCTTTTTCACCAAAACAGACTCATTTTGCTAAATCAGTTCTATTTTATTTAATTCAGCTCATATGTGCATGTGTGCATGTATATGCGCATGTATGCCTGTGCACGTTCAAACCACACCCATAATTTTAATTTTTTAGCGTGAATAAATCAACAGCAAAACTCACAATAGGTTACGTAGAAAGGAGAAGGTGTGGCTTATGTAACTGGAAAATACAAGGGTGGCTTAATTTCAGGCATGATTGGATCCAGTAGTTCAAATGATGTCCTAAGCATTCCGTTTTTCCCTGTGTGTCTTGGTTATGATTTCTTCTATGTTAACCTTATTCTCAGTCAGGATTTCTACAACAATGGGAAAGGTGACCCTGAAGGAGAACAAACCAGTCTCTTATCTGAATCAACCTCTTCTCTCTTCCACTCACCCCCTTCTCTTTCTCCAGCCATTCGAGCCCATGAAAAGAAACACTCTGATTGGCCCTGCCTCAGTCACATGCTCATTCATTAATCAACCACACCTTCTAAGGGGAGCAGTATTCTGACTGGCTAGCATGAGTCAGGGGACCAGCACTGTATCAGTAGAGCTTGAGTCAGCTCATCAGCTGTGTACCAGTTGTATGATGACCCCACTAGGTGGGTGTAATTCTTTAAAGAAAAGATGCCTGGCAGATAAAACGTAAACAACTCTACATGAAGACAAATCACCTGTGCATGTACAGTGAAAAATGCCAAAAGAGACTTTTACGTACTGAGGTTCTCTTACCTATAATCTAGTTACCTGGTTGATTTGTTTCTTATCTGTTTCATCTCTGCTTTATTGGTAAAGGCACTGATAACAAAGCAGAGTTCAAAGTGAGGGTTTCTAGGAACCAGTGAGTCTGTAGCATCCACAAATAAAATAGTATGTCAATGGACCTTGACTTTCAGTGAGAAATCTCTTCAGAAGAGATCTCAGCAGGGTAAGCTTTAGTGTGAATGATGCGTGCTAACTTTATAGAGGCTGCACCCAGAATTCTTCATAGCTCATTTTTATTATGCATTCCTTTATATCATACCTCAGCCTATGTCTCTCTCATTCACTTTATGAATGCATACTTGGCAAACTACTCAGTACATAGTAAGTTCTCACTGAAGATTTATTTAGCAAATACACAAATCAGTGAATAAAAACTTCTCAAGGGGTAGTGTATCTAGATCCCTAATGCCTTGGTGTGAATATTTGTTTCTTGGTTATCTTTCTTCTAATAATAGCAAAGAAGTTTCTGTTGTAAGTACTTGGGATCTCCAGCAGATAAGGGAGATGTTGATAACAAAGAAAATACAGAAAATGGAGGCAACGGCATGGAAATCATATTTTTTGAGTTGCCTCTATGAATTTGAAGATGAATTTGCTTATTAAAAAATAATAGTTAATGCTCGGAGAGTTAATTAGAACTATTCCTCCAAGAATTCTTATTTCTAATACAATTATATGATATGTGTGCTCTTAGCTTTCTGTTAATAAGTACACTTAGGATGCATCTGTATTAGTTAGGTCAGCTTATCTGTTAGAATCATATTTTTAGTTATAGGTTATAGTTCTACATGAACTAGTTTGCTGTATACCAGATTTCACTATTGTCCAAACTAGTTCAACATGTGTATTTGGTCATGGAAGAGAATGGGCAGAAATGTGAGTGATCAATTTTAATCCATACCCTCTCAGAAAAAGACACTCTAATGACTATCATTCATTCAAGTAGATGATCTGTCTATGTTAATATGCAAAACATTATACTCTTATCACATGATAATTCTATCGCCTATTTTGAACTCATTTTTGTAGCGGGTATACATCCTGGACATGAAAATAAATAAAATCAACATCAGAGTAGGAATTGAGAACTAGTCTAATCATGGAATAAGAAATATTATTGTATAAAAGGCAGGTCTCCAAGCTTGATGTAGCTGCTGCCTCATAGTCCTGTGAAATCAAAAGAGCTGTGAAAACACACACAGAGACACACACACATAAAACAGAAGCCCTTTTCCATCTTTTAGTTCAACTGCAAACTCTTTGAAAATAGTGATGATGTAAGAAAAGGCAGAGTTTCAGAACCTATATGGAATTTGCAGCCTTAGCTTGAAAAATCCTCTCTTGACATGTAGACTAAGGGGATTTGCTACATAAGTGATTTTAAAAAGAAGCATATGGAATTCACCGTCACTTTTCTTCAGTCACTCATTACATCTCCCACATACTTTTGAAAAAAAAAAAAAGACATATATGACTGATCCTGGAATAGGTCCCAGGATGAGCCAGGACTAAGAAACATGGTCTCCCGTGAACTCCAAAGAGCCCTGTCCTTCTCCATTAGGTTACCTATGAGCTGAAGGCATTGCCAATTGCAGTCGTGTTCATTTACATGTGAGGCAGATCGGTATCTTTCAAGGATTGAGGAAGAGAACCTCACCCCTGATGAACCTTGACTTCCAGAGAATGCTTGTCTACATCCTTCTAAATAGACTTCTCTAATCGTCATTCAACTGCCAAATAAGATAAGTGAGTGCACAATGTCTGTACCTCTTACGGCAATGATCCGAGTGATTCTCACCCACTCTTGGCTTCAGGCCACGTGTCATTTTCACTGTATCCCCAGTAGAGCACCACACATGACAAATAGCACATGGATGGATAGTAACCTCCATTATTTTTGAACTCTATTCAAAGGACTTTCTCATACACTATCTCTTTTCATCCCACATCTCCATGGCATACCTAACACCAATATTTTTTTAACACTTCAGTAATGCACAGGAAAATTAAGGCAGCATAGTATTATTAACTTGGTCCTAATCATATAACAAATTAAGGATGATCATGGTGTTTCTCTGAATTCAAGACTAAGAATCTTTGTACTATATTCTTATACTTCAGAATATATTTTCATGTACCTAGAGCATGAAAAATATAATAGAGAGTAAGAAAAAAATAACTAAACCTTTCAAAGCCTTAAACCCTAGAAAGGAATACCCTAAACACAAGGCACTATTCTGCGATCTTGTGTTGGGACATTACCACATGGTGGTAAATGGGACTATAAATGTCAGGCTCTTTGTTGCTGACTTTTCAGGCAAAAGCAAAAAAATGATCTCAGTTTTCCTAACGTGTAATCCTTTTTATTTCTTGCAAAAATCATTTTTCTTCTTTTCCCTTGACATTAAGTGGATATAATCTTTTGTATTCTTGACAAATCTTTATTCAGTGTTGATCAGCAGTGTTTATGCAAACAGTTTGAATGTGTATGTGAGGCAGTAAAGTCCTAATTGAAGCCCTTCCCTCCTACACTATTTTGATTTGCCTCCGAGAAACTCCAAATAGGGCCAGTTTCACTGGTTGAAATCCAGAACAGGTCTTTAGGAGTTTGTGCTTGGAGCATCACACTCTGCCCTCTCCTTTTAAACTGTATCCTCTGACCTAAGTATGTCTGTAGTAGACAGAATAAGGCCTCAACTCCGATGATGTTCACATTTTGATCCTGGGATCCTGGGATATGTTATCTTTATATGGCAAAAAGGACTTTTCAGATATGATTAAGTTAGGGACTTTGAGATAAGACTATCCTGGATTATCCAAGCCAGTCCAGTGTAATCACAAGCGTCCTTAAATAAGCCCAAGAAGATGTGATAGTGAAAGCAGAAGGTCAGAGAAGAGACCAGAGCTATGCTGCTGGCATTGAAGATGGAGGGGAACCTGGAGCCAGGAATGTGGGCAGCCTCTAGAAACTGTAAAAGGCAATCAGTGGATTCTCCCCTAGAGCCTCCTAAAGGACCACAACCTTACCATCACCTTCATTTTAGCCCAGTGAGAACCATTTTGGACTTCTGAACTGTAAGATAATACTTGCGTGTTATTTTAAGCCACTAAATCTGTGGTAATTTGTTATAGCAGCAATAGGAAACCAACACAATATAAAATGGAACATTAAGTGTATAGGATGGGGAAAAAAAGGCAGATTTAGCAGTTGTTGCCAATCTAAAACCCTCCATTATTTGAGTTGCCTTTCAAAAACACACCAGTGTCTATTACTCTACCGTGAAAAATCACTTGAATGGCCGCACATTGTGTACTAATACCTATTAATAAAGTACCACACTTTAGCCTGACACTCATCTTTCCCATAAATATTTTATATCCTTACATTCAAACCGTGTATCTTTTTACATTGCCTTACATTTCCCGTGTTTCAGTCATATCAGATTACTTGTCAATTCCTGGAAAACTTAAGGATTTCATGATCTTTAAACCTTTAAACATAATGTTCCTCAGACTAGAATTTCCTCTTTATCCCTTCAATCTTCTGAATTATTCCTATTCTTCTTAAAAGCTATCACCTCAAAGAGACTTTTCCAGCGTTCATAAATGGTCTCTCCTTCCTCAAAACTCTTTTGCTGTTTTTATTCTGCAGTGTCACCCAAATCATTGTGCTGTCGTTGTCCATATGCCTATCTCCTGCTCTGGATTATAAGAACACTATGGGTAGGAAAAAATTATTAGTAAATTTCCTGTTGTTCTCTGCAAAAATGCCTTGAGAGAGGAGCTCAATAACCTGATCTAATTGAATTGAGCATCTGATATTTGCAGTTGGGACTATAGGACTGGAATATATAGATCTTACAGAAAAATGGAGATCAGCACTTGAAGTTATAAATTAAGAATTGTCATTAAAAAAAAAAAGAATTGTTATTTTTGGTAACAGTGAACAATAGACGATGGACTGTGCCACTGGGCTTCAGGGTCCTCCTTTCCTTTCTACTAACTCAGAGACAGGCTGACTTGTAAATAGAGATGCTTTACCCTGATCTCATTTCCAGTCTTTTCACTCTGCATTCCACTCTGCTTCCTTTAATGAAAAGGAAGTTTTGCTTTAGAACTGGTTGATTCTTCCTACCAGGTTAGAGAGGCCAAAGAGCATGTACAATCACATCCCATCCAGCTAAGCAATGAGATGTGAAATAGGTTTGGGAGCACATGAGCACCCTGAACAACACCACACTGACTTGTTCGCTACCAGAATGCATGAGGGCGGGAAGTGTCCTGGGTAATGGAGCCCAAATGCCTGGAAAGTAGTAGCAGGTGAATAATTTCTTCTTAATGGGAGTTTAAATACTAGAACTCTTTTGCAAAACGTCTTGCCTTGTTGCCTCTCATCCTTTAACATTGAAGTTCTTGGCCTCACTGGCACGGTGTCCACCTATCAAGAACCTAGAAGCATAATGCCACCCAGGAGTTTTCTGTGCACATCTTGGGAAGCAATTCTTATACTAAATTTATACAGAAAATATATATTCTGTATGATTGTTTTCTTAACTTAAAATAAGTATTTGTGGGAAATACAACCTGAGATGTTTAATGGATTAAGAGGGGGAATAAAAGCCACTTATAACACTTCTTTTCTTTTCCTTCAAGTTCTTTCTATCCCTACTCTTCTTCCCTGTCTTTCTCCCTCTCTTGCTCTTCTCTTTGTCTTCTCCTTCTTCTTTCATCATCCTTCTTCTTCCTCTCCTTTCTCTTCTTTGCAAACTCTATACACAGATGATTTTGTCCACAATCATAACCTATCAGTGAGGGTACCCTTGTGAAGCATCCGTTGTCCACCTGCTATCCACAGTCCTAAAGAATTTGGATCGCTGACCATCCTGGCATGGCAATCCTTCACCCCATGGCTCCTTTCCCTACCACTTTTTTCTTCTTCTAAATCCAGCCATTCTCTCTTTATCTTACTTTTCACTTCTTAGCACTTCTTGTTTTTCTGTGCTTTGCTCAACATTTAAAGATTAAATGGGTGCAAGGAAGTTCTGAAGCAGTTGGTGGTAGGATGACAGCTGTTCCACTTGTATTCCCCCAGGGAGCAATTTTACTCCATCAGGAGAGGAAAATTGAATTACCCCCTTCTCCAGCCCCCTGCACCATTCTAGCTATCAGCACCTGCCAATGCCTCTCAACTGGCAGCCCTGATATGAACGGGGCCTTCATCCAGTTCAAAGTAGGCACCCAAACTAGAAATGACATCCCTGTGACTCTGCTGGCAGCCAGGGCTGGTCAAGAAGCCATTGTTCACAACTTTCTATGAAGAAGAGACTGAATTCTTTGCGAAAGTCCAGTGGGAAAGAAGACCGGGTTAGTGGCTTTAGTGAGAAATTGTCCTTTGAATTTTCTTTTCTTCCTCAAGTAAAGACTGTTGAAGCTATAAGGTGATCTTCATTAAAAAAAAAAAAAAAAAAAAAAGGATTCCCAAGCAAATTTCAGTCATTTGAAGGGGAGAATGCTGCTGCCTTTCCCAGCAAGTTACGCATTTTCAAAGGGAGATTTGTGCTGCAAGAAGCAGCTTTTGGAAGTCATCTCAGGAGAAGATCCTCTTTTTTTTTGCCTCACTAATCAGCCCTTTTGTGCTGCCTGGGTCCAGTGACGAGTCACATGGAACCTGCAGGAAAGCTATTTTAAACCCTCATTCCCCTTGCCAAATGTATAGGAGGCTAAAACCCGACAAGGGAGGTCACCGTCATTCACCTTGCTGCTCCTGGGCTGGCCTTGATGATTCACAGCCCTTAGCTGTGCCAGGTGCCAGAGCTCTTTCATTTTCTTTTCACTTGCAGATTCCATACCTCCGGAGGGGAAAATGAGGTTCCCAAATATGTCCCTTGCTGCTACTGCCACCAGGTTTCGGCTGGAGGCAGTCCTGGAAGATTTCATTATATTACCATTTCAAATATTTTGTGCTTCTTTTATTATTGTTGTTGTTGTTGTTATTTGACCATTTCCTGGAATTTCTGGAATTATTGCAAGCGGTCATGTTAGAATTTCGGACTCTAATGTGCCCTGTACTGTGTCCTTCTAAGGCATAATTTATCTTTCACAAGATGTCATTGATCACACTGCTGATACAAGTGAATTTTATGGCTGTTAGAAAAAAAAACATTTCATAGCAACTCATTTTTTTTTTTTTTGGATCTTTTAAAAAAGAAGTCGTTTAGAAGTAACTGGGAAATATGCCTTTGGCCTGGGGAGAGCGTAGCTGACTCCAAACCTTTTATTTTGCTATTAAAACCTTGGCTGGGAAGCATGTTTCAGTGGGTGAATGTGAGCCACATTATAACGGCCAGTATCTGGCATGGGAGATTCATCCGGTTTCCTGGTGCTTTTCTAGGCTAAACCACCCATTTTTGACTCTGTGATTTAGTGGATGCATTTTTTTTTTTTTTCTTAATTTCCCTGAGAACCGTATTCAGGATTCAGACTAAAGGTAAATCTGAGTTACAGGGCTTCATCAGTCAGGGTCCCTGCAGGAAACAGATGGCACACTCAAATTGGATAATTTCAAAGGAGTTTAATAGAGAATATTTTTTTAAACATTTGGACAAAAGGCAAGGGGTTAGGAAATCACAGGGGATAGTGTACTTCCTTGGGGCTAGTAACTCTAAGAAGCTGTTATCACTCTGGGTCTGAAGAGGGTAATGGGAGGGAACAGGGACTAGAAGCCAGAAAAGGAGAGAGCTGTCTGCAGAGAGCGTCTGACAGGAGCTGGGTCGTGTAGCAGGAGACACTGGTGCAGGAGCCAGGGCAATAAATGCCTAGACCACACTCTGGCCTGTCCTTGCAATCTCTCCACAATGTTCTCACTGGCGGAAGCCAGTAGTACCTCAACTGGAAGCCAGAGGCAAAGATGCTGTTGACGTAATTCATATGGTCAGCCTTCCAGGACGCAGAGCTGGGGGTGGGGCGGGGGGGGGGGGTGTCTGAGAAGGGAGGCAGTGTACAAATGGAAGCTATCCAGCAAAAGAGTAATCCCTGGGCTGCGTGCAGCACTTTACCTTTTCTTTAAAAGAGACAGATTCTCTGTTCACTAAGGTAAATTAGCAAGATCTTTGTTTTCCAAAACAAAACAGACAAACCAAACATGGGTAGAACCTACCTCTACCTTGCTGTCTGTTTTGGTTCAGCAACTGATGTTGGTTAAAATATACATGAAATAGAAATATAAAATGAAAACCCTGGTATTTTTATATCTAATTTCTGAAGGCTGATCAGTGATGTTAAAAATGTAGTTTTATGCATTCAGAATTACCCTTCTCCAGAAAAAAATAGTTAAATGATTCATGAAAATGCAAGTCAGGAAATGCATGAAGCACCCATAGCCCCTCAAATCCAATCAAAAAACTGGGGATGGGATCCCTGGGTGGCGCAGCGGTTTGGTGCCTGCCTTTGGCCCAGGGCACGATCCTGAAGACCCGGGATCGAATCCCACGTCGGGCTTCCGGTGCATGGAGCCTGCTTCTCCCTCTGCCTGTGTCTCTGCCTCTCTCTCTCTCTCTCTCTCTCTGTGTGTGTGTGACTATCATAAATAAATAAAAATTAAAAAAAAAAACTGGGGGAAAAGGCAGCTTTTGAGTAGTCAGCAAAGGTGGTTATATCAGAAACCATCCTATCATACTTCTGATGTAGGTGCTGTACGGTCATAGAACTTGAGACAGAGTTTAAAAGGCAAATACCTTTTTCTAGAAGCAGGTGGAGGAGAGATAGGTGGCAGATGCCACCAACACCTTGCTATAAATTACTGGAATGTTTCAGATACTTTCTTTCCCCGCTAATGGTCACTGGGAAGAATGGAACACTTAGGAACATAGAGAAGATGAACTGCGTACTTCCTGGTCTTGCTGCAGGCTGGCCCTGAATCGAGCTTTGCTGTCCATAAATTCTACTAACAGCCACTTAGGTAGCCAAAAACTGCTCCCAAATTACTAACACTGATGCCTTCTGATTCCGTTTGGCAGAAAGCAGAGATAGCAAAGCCTGATCAATCCCATTAAAGCTAGGACAGATGGACACCCCTGGCTTCAAGCTCTAGTAGGGCACTGCAAGCCTCTATCACACAAACACTGTGTTTATTGTCTATTAATCATCATCTGAGAATGAACCAAGGAGAGGTTCTATGATCAGCTGAACTTCTACAGCATCAGCTCTCATAAGTGTTAAAGCAGTGAACCCCAGCATAGTCATTTCTGCACTGCCTTTGCCCTCTTCTATTTCAGTAGTGCCCTAGTCCTCTTTATTTTCAATTCCTGTGTCCTCTCTGCATTATATTTTATTTTGTCTCATGCCGAATGGAGAAAGAAAGCAGACATTTATTACATAGGAAAGGAGAAAGGAGAGAAAGGAGTCATGGCCTTGAAACAAGAGCTCTTGTTTGATTTTGGTACTACAGCTTCAGCTCTGTGACATGGATGAGTTATATAATTTCATTAAACTTGCAGTTCCTATCCTCTTAAATGAAGATAAAAATATTTTGTCTAAAATAATATAAAAGGACGTGATATGGTGTATAATATATAATAAGTGCTAAATAAATACTTCAGTTTGATTCTCCCCTCTCCGGTCATTAAGGTAGTATAGAAGAAAAAGAAGCTCATAGGAAAAATTGTTGTTACATTTCTATTTGTTTATCTACTCATAGTGAAGTTATGCGACTCTGTTTATATTTCTTCTGGTGCACCTAATTCATAGTCCATAGACAAATCACACTATTCCGAGGTATGCTTTTATGGGTAGCTTTTGCATTATCTTTTGTCACCCCACTTTACTTCATAATTTTTCAAGGTCTTGGATATAATTCACCATAACTTAGCCCTCAGAACAGTGTTGCACAAAATATTCCTTCTGTGATAGACTGGTGACATTACAGAACATTGTGTTTGGTGATTCTTTTTCTTTGCCATTTTACGTAAAGAATGTGCCGGCATGACCAAGTTTTTCAGGATGGATACATTTGTCAACTCTACCAAGGGAGAGATACCTGGTTATTCAGAAGTCCTATCATTGATACTGTTCTCTAACAAAAACACCACTCCATCACCTGCTACCAAGATAGTATATTCAGTGGCAAAGTTTATTCATAAAATTCATCCCTTTGACAAACATTTATTAAGGGCCTACCATATGCCAAGCACTGTGTCTGATAGTGGAAATTCAAAGATGACTAAAAATAATAACATAGCCCTGCCATCAAGGTCTAAATGTGTTTGGATGCCAAGGAGGTAAGTTAGGAAGGAAGAATAGAAATGCAAAAAAATATATATATATATGTTTTACAAAATCTGTGGAAATATGAATAAAGTCTAATTGGCACACACAGAAGGAATGATTCTCTGGAATATGAGAAATTTTTTACTGATGAGGAAAGGCAGGCAAGTCTTTGAAGGATAAGTCAGAGTTGTTCAGGTAGTCAAAGGGAGATAGGTAGTCAAAAAAAAAAAAACATGGAGAGATGGGGGATTGGCTAGATTGTTCAGGAAGTAGTAAGTAGCCTGTTTTAAATGGAGTAAAAGGAATTTGAGGAGATGAAGCTGAAATAATCACTTGACACCAGGATATGATGGACTTTAAACACCTCGCAAAGGATATTTGACTTTACCTTGTGGGGTTGGGTAAGTAAGCATTTTTGGAAGGGAGTGAAACGATTAGAGGCATATTTTATAAAGGATGCCAGGCACAGTGAGGAAAGATTGAGTCTATATCACCGATAGAAATATTTGCCTGTGTGTAAGATTTTTCTCTTTTGGCCTGAGATGCAGCCTTTTCTTTCTCCAGTATATTTGTGATGCATAACATTGCATTGCTTCTGAAAGAGGATCATAATCTTTTAAATGTATTCGTTGGGAGAGTAGTCATCAGTATAGACCAGCTTGTAGAGGATTTCCTGGAGGGCATCAGATGCTTTTTTTGACTTGCTCAACTGCAAAACATGTCCCAAAGGATAGGAACTGCATTCTTGTATCAGTTGAGCATCTGAGAATGGCTGCATAAGAAAGAATGAATAAATCGGGACTTACTTCTCAGCCCTTTGCAATGGGAGGTTATTTGGACAACTCTGACCTGACCCACACTCTGACACCTGCCTGATAATGTCTGAAATACAAGAAGGAATGAGACCTGGGGAGAGAGAGAAGGAGCATCAACAGTGCTTGTCTTTATTTCATGCATGTTTTAGCTGTATTCATGTCTGGAGCACCCTTGTTTTGCCCTTGGAAGTTCAGACAACACTTATGTGGGCAAACGCCTGAAAGGACCAGAATATTATGCACAACTTTCATGGCTTCCCAGCCATTACCGTTTCTTTTCAGGGTTGCTGCAGCAGAAGTATCTGACGTTGCTGGGGTGCTGCAGACTCTATCTGTTGTCATTCCTCCGTCTGCTCCTGTCTCCCAAACCAGGGCCTTTGAGCTCTGCTCCCCATCTAATCTGCGCCTCCCTACCTAACGACATCCACTAATGTGTGCTAACAGATGTCTGAGGGAAAATTAGCCGTGGTGTCCAAATCAATTAAACCAGAGTTGCTGTGCAGGAACAATTGCTCTGTAGGCTGTGTGGGCTGTACTTTTTTTCCCTGTTTCTTTTTTCCAAAGGTGAAGTCATGTAGCCCAAGCTGAGCTTCCCCGCTCCATATTTTCCACTTCAAGGCAGTCTACCTCAGTGCTTAATGGGTTCTGATTGGACCACCAGATGGAGATGCCTCTACCAGGTGCAGGCTCCCAGCAACCAAGTTAAGAACAGGAGGGCTGTGTTCGCCCCAAAGGCAATGCAGCCCAGAATAAGAGCCATGTGAGCTTCAAAAATATAGCTTTGGTATGTGTTTTAAATTCTAAGATATGTTATGGTTATGGAGTGGCCTTATATGACTCTTTAGAGAAAGACTGACAATTACATGGATGGAGAATGGCTTGAGGAGCAAACACATCTATTTTAGCGCATCCAAAGGGATTTCTATTTCCCGTCTCCTAATGCAGGGCCAAATCCATCAAGAGTATGAATAAATGGAGAAAAAGAGCTTCTACTCTGAAGTTAGGCAGGCCTGGACTCTGACTCTGTAGGCTGTGAAACTTTAGGAAGCCCTCAACTTGAGCCTTGGTTTTTGTCTTCTGACATCGATGCTGTTTGGTTTGCAGCATGGTTAATCTCTGAACCTCAGTTAAATTATGTGTAAAGTGGGTATAATAATAATCTACATTGCAAGCACAACATGGTAATTAAATAAGACATTCTTAGAACAAGGCCTGCTATTATATACTTGCTCGATAAATGATAGCTATGTAAGCATCAATCTTTCCATTCCACTTCTCAAAAACACACAAAGAATATTCAATCTGTGAAGAGTTCCTACCTTTTGTACTTTTTTTAGAAAAACCTCCTCCCCAAGAACAAGCATTCTGAACTGTCTGTGGTTTTACACTTTTTTCTTTTGTTTTATTCTATCATATTCTCTGACGTGTGCCATCTCTTACCGAACTATGGTCACCAAACCACTACCACCACAACACCCCATCCCCACTTGTTTCCCCGCCAGTATCCTCCTCAGAGGCACTCATTGTGATTGTCTGTGTACTTTTGTGTTGTGAAAATAGACACTGGTTCCCAAAATAGAATCAAATCTCATGATAAAAATTAATAAAGAAGAACTAAAGAGAATGAAGGGCAATACTTGGAGGCAGTTGTAGAGAAAAGGTCAATTTTCTCTTTCATTCTATGTGCTCATATTTGGAGTTTCATCTTGCTTAGGCTAGAAAATTCTTTAGCATAATTAATAACTGTCTTTATGCTGCTCATAATCTTTCTATATTACATCACTTATTTATGTATTCCATTTTAAAACTAGCAAGCTTTGTGAAGCCCTCTTCAGGCAACCTATGTATACGGAATGATCCTATATCCAAGAATCTCTGACATTTACTCTAAAGCTTTTTCAGAATTGGCAGCCTGCCTTCCCCCTCTCCCCCTTTCCATCTGGGAATGTAATCACCACAAGGCATTTAGCCTTTCAGGGGCGATTTCCAGTGTTGGGGGGAAGCAGAGAGAAATGCGGTCTGAGCCCAGCAGGCTCACCTCCTCTCCTATACACACAGGTTTTCTTCTCATTACCCTTCCCTGCATCTTTCTGGATCTGACCAACCAGGGTTACGAGGGCTGAGGATTCTGATAAGAGAGTAACCTCTTGATCAGAAAGTAGTGGGGTTTGTTTTATCTTTATAAAAACTGCTTGTTTTGTTTTTATTTTGAATGAAGATTTGTTGTTGTTGTTTTAAGTACAATTACATTTCTACTTTAGGTTACTAGCTGTGGCTCAGAAATAGAGACCTGCCAAACTCCTCATCTCAGCCTGTCCCCATTTTGTGCATGAAGCAGTTCCCCATGAACACACAAATATCACACTCAGCTTTGTCAGATCAGCTTCATGGCCACATTTATCAAAATTATCCCAGAGTCCCTTGCAGAGGCGAATATTAATAGGGTTCATTTAAAACCAAGAGTGTTACTAATGCTTTTTTCTATGTGCTAAATGGGAGGAAACAAGAATTACACAAACAACAAAAAAAAAAGGCAGGGTTGTTAGAATAGTTAATAAGGCGAGGTGAAATCTTTGGGCAAGGGGAAATAACGCTGAGCTTTCAGAAATCTTGATACATCAATTTACATATTATTATTCCCATTGCTTTCCATCCAGAAAGCAGGGCAGCATTTCTCTCCGTACACAACACACTGCCAGGTAGTCGGCCCTGAGCATTTCCCCTGAGAACATTGTCCGTCCACGTCTCTAAAGAATTCTTACTTTGCAATCTTGAGTTATAAGGAGAATAATGTTACGTTTGCCTTAAGTTAGTAAAGAAGGATCAGGGAAGAAAAGTAGGGGAACCCATAAAAGGGTAAGTGAAAAGACATGAAGAATGGATTATTTCCATTTTCTCTCCAATCATACAGTGCCATTTGCACACAGGCCAGGTGTTATTGGCAAGCCTGCTTCACATAGCAGCAAGCTAACGTGGTGGTGTTCCTGGTAAGTTTTGTTGGAGAGTATTTCACACTGTGATGCTGCTTCGGTGCCCAGGAAATGCCATTTTGTTTTCTTGTGCTGAGGTGACATCTGCTCTGAGTTAGGTAGATAGTGGCATTACTCCTCCCTCAAGCAGAGTAGAAGCAACCTTTTCATGTCTATTGGCATTAAGCTGACTCTAATAATTATGTGTATTAGCCTGCCAGAACCATCGTAGTTCACATCCTACATGGAAAAAAAGTAAATAGGGTGCTGTCATAGAACCTTCTGCAAACACCTAAATTAGAAGGTTTTTAATTAATTAATTAACTAATTAATTAGTTTTTAAAAAGGGATGCAGTATCTAGATATGAATGTTTAAAAAGTAATGGTAATGGGTTAAACCATCCTTTATCACTTTTTAATTAGCTAGAGCAACATTCCAAGGAATGAAATTAATATGTTTTTTGGAACTGCTTAAGAACCGGATTCCGTAGTTAATTTTACTCTCAGACAGAGACGGAAGAGTAATTTGTTTCAGGGTCAAACTCTCTATTGTGGAAACTGCCATTGTTTTTGAGAAGAATGGGTCATGCCATCCACATGTACCAGTAACCTGGTAAGTCATTGTCCTTCATTAGTCTATCCAACACAACGCTCTAGAGCAGTCATTCTCAACCAGGGCTGGTTCTGCCCCCTAGGGATATTTGGTAATCTCTGAAGATTTTTTTTTTGGTTGTTGCAACTGGCCAAAGGATTGGGGAAGAAAGAGCTACTGATGTCTGCTGCTGGAGAGTGACCAGGGCTGTTGCTTAGCATTATATATATATATATATATATGTAATTCCCACAAAAAGATTTATCTAGCCCATAATGTCATTAGTGCCAAGGTTGAGATGCCCTGCACTAGAAAGATACGTAGAAAGGTATACAGTTTCCAAACAAATCAGGGATAGATAGAGAAAAAAGACATTGGATCATTACTCTCCTGTTGCTTCTAGCAGGAGATCGTAGCTATTTCTACAACTCTAACTGAAGGATTATCTTCCTTGTTCTGTAAGATCATCCTTTGGTACCAAGCATGCATCGTTGAGAGATACACACAGAGTGAGTGAGAAAGAAAGAGAACATATTGTCGGGTTAATTGATTCAGAGTTTATTAATAGATTGACAGATACCTATAGATAATATGGAGTAAAGGTTAAGAGCAAAGTCTTAAAATAAATAGAAATCAACAGACCTAGAGTCTATCCCAGGCTAACTATGTAGCACACTTTCCTCATCTATAAAATGGAAATATTAATGGTACTTTTCTCCTAGAATGGTAAAGATTATTCAGTGAATTAATGTACACAAAATACTTAGCAAGTGATTGCTAAATGTTACATATTGTTATCATATCCCTTAACATTTTCTCATAGTGAAAACATAAGAATAAGTAATCCTATTGAGACCTGAAACCATTAAAGCCCTAGAAGGAAACACAAGCAGTAATTTCTCTGAGATCACCCATAGCAATATTTTTCCAGATATGTCTCCTAAGGCAAAAGAAACAAAAGCAGAAACAAACTATTGAGATCACATCACAATAAAAGCCTTTGCACAGCAAAGGAAATCATCAAGAAAACAAAAAGACAATCTACTGAATGGGAAGAAGTTATACAAAAATTAATATACAATTAACTTCAATGAGTCTAAGTAAATTGTGTATACATATGTGCATATGTTGCTCTACTGTAGCAGCATGTTAGAGACCTATGGCAAGGAAAAGCAGTGAACTGTAGTTTACTTCCAGTATAAATTAATACTCCAAGTATATTCAAGTGCAATAACCATAGAGAAAATGCACCTATATTCAAGAAGTTTCCAAAACAGGTTGTATATAGAATGATGTATTCTATTTGAAAGTCAAGATTTACTTTTGTGGTGTTTAAAGCATTTGCATGAATTTGTTTCCTCCTTACTGAATTAAAATGAAATGATACCTAAGGAGCTAGCTGTGTCTGTTGAGAATAGGAAAGGTTTTATGTTGGTATCAAACATTAACTTCTACTGTCATTTCTACTGCTTCATTCTTTATGGTACACACCTCTATAGCATGATGAATGCCATTTGAAAAATGAAAATATCTAAGTTTTACCCCCTCTTCTTCCACTGTACGAACAGGCAGAAGAGGCCCTATTCCAGGGAAACCCAAAATTTAGTCACTCATTTGCAAACCAACTGAATTTTGAATAGGAATTAGACTCACTTGCCTAAACTCGGAGCCTTTGATTTCACAAAAGGGAGAGATGATTTTGAGAAGAGGTGTTCCACCGATTTTTAGCTAAACCTAGGGCAAACATGTTTGATACCAGACAACAGTACAATTTTAAAAATCACTTATTGTTATACGTTCTACTTTTGAAGTTTCTTTTTTTTTTTAAGATTTTATTTATTTATTCATGAGAGACACAGAGAGAGAGAGAGGCAGAGACACAGGCAGAGGGAGAAGCAGGCTCCACACGGGGATCCCATCATGGGACTCAATCCCGGGTCTCCAGGATCACGCCCTGGGCTGAAGGCAGCGCTAAACCGCTGAGCCACCCGGGCTGCCCTACATTCTACTTTTGATTGTTTTTGTAAGAGTAGTTTACTGCTTTGTTGACAAGAGAAGGCCTTAAAAACCATGTAACCCTCAGGGTGCCTGGGTGGCTTAGTCGGTTCAGACATCTGACTGGATTTCTTCTCAGGTGGTGATCTCTGGACCATGAGATAGAGCCCCATGTTGAGCTCTGTGCCCAGTGCAGTCTGCTTGAAATTCTCTCCTCTCTCTCTTCCCCTCCCTCCACTCATGCATGTGCTCTCTCTCTTAAGTAAGAAAATAAATAAGGATGTAAATAAATAATTAAATAATTAAATCTTTAAGGAAAGCATGTTATCAGCAAAAAGACAAGAAATAAGTGCTGGCCATGTGGGGAATGGAAACAGGGCTAGAAACTGAATAAATTCATTAAAATGCTAAAAACAAAAACCAAAACACCACGTGACCTACTTCACTTCAGACACTATAGAGTCCCTAAAATGAAGTCTCATAGAAGATCCTGATATATGATCTTTTCCATCTGCACCAAAGGTATTCAAAAGAGTATTATGATTATGATTATGATTATGATTATTAGCTGATTTGAACACCCTCATGGCCTTTTGAGGAATTCCTAAGATAGATAATAATGAAAGAAACACAGGGCAAGTAAAGAACCAATCAATATAATAAGAATGGTGGATACTAAAACCAGTGTTGTCATGTAAGGTTATGTGTGCTTTTCTGTGAGGGGGAAATGAATGGATGGTTTTTCGGCCAGATGAGCTGTACCCGGAAAGCAGTCATTTCTCCTTGCTTATCTGAAACAGGGAGTTGGAAGACAGATTGCTCTCATCAGCCTCTCTCTTCTGAATTCTCTTCCTCTAATCTGCATCTCTAAGTCCCATCCTGGCAGTGGGGGAAAGGCTTAGAATTCTCCACTATCTGTAGAAATGCTAGAGTGAGGTCAGAATCACTGGGCTCTGCTAGCGCTCCCCTCCCCTCGGTTTGAGTTTCCAAAGGTAAGGCTAAACCATCCGTACCCAACACACATTTGCTTTCTCTTCGGGCATGTTGTTCCACTGTGCTAGCTTCAGTGTTTTCCATTGCTTTCTTTTTAACTCCACTACCCACAACCAGAGAAGGGGATCAGGACGTTTTTTCCAAAAAGAAATAGGGTAAAGAGTTGCTGTTACGTGGAGCAAAGGGACTCGAGATGAGGGAGAGCTTTGGCGGTGTACATTGAGGGCAAAAGGGAAGACTTTGAAAGGTGAACCTTACAGAGACAAGCTGGTCATTGAAAACTGAATTGCCAACTTGCCTCCAGTGAACAAATGCACCTGCCATTCGTACTGTAGCCAATTTGCTGTTTCTACTTTTATCTCTCTCATGCAGCAGGCTCCAAACTCTCAAAGGTTTTCTTGTGCCTCTTTTTGCGATGCCCAAACCAGCAGGACTGTTAGATAGAAGCTTCTGTGTATGCATTTTATTCCCACCTTCTCTCCCACTCGAGTTAAAATAAATTGAGACAGTAATATTCATAAAAGAAGTAAAGTTCTAAGGAGCAACTGCTCTTCCTCCAAACCCTAATGCTACTGGAAACTGTCCAGCTTTTCAGGATGGTACATGGCGTCTACATAAAATGCAGGCACTGGAACCTAGCCACCAAGGGAGAGATGCTCTGTGCTGTGAACACTTTACTTAGGCATGAAGTAATGCTTTTAATCCCATTCTCCAATAGTGAATAATAGCTTCTGGAGAAAGACCTCCTTTGAAGGATGAAATTTCACAAGCAAGGTCTCAGCCTCAAAACATTTTTTTCCATGTGCAGAAATGTTTGATAATGAATGATCATCAGGTGACTATTTTTAATTACCTAAACAGGAGGGAGAAACACCGTCTTTCCATAAAAAGAATTCAGAATGACAAATGTAGATTTGCTTATTTGAAAACATCCAGTTCAATCACTTCCAAAAGGATTTAATTATTTCAACATGTATTGTCAAGCTTCCACAATAGCTTACATTGCTCAACCCCAAAAGATGCTTCCAGTTACAGACTTCTAATTTTCTATGACAGCTTCTCTGAAGGCACCTCTATACATTTAAATGTAGGCCATTTCAAGCCCTGGCAGAAAAGAAAGAAAGACCTTGGGACTGCATCAATTAAGTATTTTTTTCCCCCCTCTTTCATGAAAACCTGAAGTAATAGTGAAATATTCTAATGTTGCCTTAAGGTTGGTATTTTAATTGCATAAAAGAGAAATTATTCAATTATGGTTTTCCTATCAACTGTAATTCTAACCCAGTGTAAGAGAAGATCTCAGTCATTAGTCTTATGATCTAGAGAAAAATGATAGGCATTGGGTAAAAGTTCTGTTCTGGTGCCCTGCTCTCCCCTGACTTTCTGACTTGCACTTCTGTATCTTACTCTATTTTTATTTTTTTTTAACCAACATCATTTTTTTTAAAGATTGTATTCATTTATTCACACAGAGAGAGAGAGGCAGAGACACAGGCAGAGGGAAAAGCAGGCTCCACACAGGGAGCCTGATGTGGTACTCGATCCTGGGTCTCCAGGATCAGGCCATGGGCTGAAGGCAGGCGCTTAAACCGCTGAGCCACCTGGGCTGCCCCTGTATCTTACTTTAGACCAACCAAATGAATTGCCTTCAATTAAAAGTGGCAGTGCCTAACAGTTGTAGTATGCATCTCAGAAGGGGAGCTGGCCTTCAACTCATATGAGGGCAAAGACATTAGGAATAGAAAGAAAGCATCTAGTGTTATCACACTGTTGGAAAAATAAATATTATGTCGATGCTTTAGTCTATTCTTCAGAAAAATCACAGAGTAAAGTAGACAGAGGTTACTGGTCGTAATTACCTCCCAAAAGTATATTTCCAAAGGGTAGTTATTTCCAAAGGGTAGTCTTTTGTCCTTCACTGATTCATTCATTCATTCATTCATTCATTCATTCATTATTTAATTTATTCATTCATTTGCTTGTTCCCTCTCGTGTTCCAAAAATATTTTAAACCTCTGTCCCCAACCTCCCAGTTAGATGGTGCTAACATGTTCCAGGATCAGCAACATTTATTATAAGCACATACTTCATAGTCCAGGCGTCCAGTTAAATATTTTGCACAACTATCGTGTTTAATACTTCACAATCTTATGAGACAGGTTAAGTCTCTCATTCTGCAGTTGAGAAAACGGAGTCAGAGTTTTCTCCAAGATTTAACAGCTAGTACATTGAGGAACTGAAATTAGAGCCTTGCCTGGGTCAGAACCCACTGTCTAGCCACTAAGTCATACTCTATAAATATATACTGAAAGAGGTAGTTTCTACCCTTGTATGTCTTCGGACATTTCTGAGTTATTCCTTTCATCAGAGCATTTATCACACTACACCTTTGATTTTAGGCCATTGACCTTTATATTCATGGATACAGGGAAGCATTAGCTGCTATAGGGCTGTGTTGCTCAACTCAAGGAGACTTCCAAAGCTGTTTTCTCAATAGAATAAGCTTAAACCACCGAGGTTGGGAATCTTTTTATATAGGATATTGTTGACCTACACACAAACTATAAAGATTAATCCGTAAGTCTCTAGTGTTACAACATGCGCTAGAGCAAAAATAATCATGAAGGCATGGGAGGTATTCTAGAGCCCCATGTGAAAATCAGTGATGTTACCATACAATCCTGAATCAATTTTATCTTCCTTTTTTTGCTTTCTGCAAAAAATTACGTAAAAGAAAATATCCTAAGCATTTATACCCAATGTACTTTCCCTAAATGATTTAGTTAGTCCTTAGATTTATCCTGGAATCTAGAGAATTGGCATCTGTTATTTTTAGAGATGAATACACTGAGGTATAGGAGATTTTTGTGGCCTGAAGGAGCCCTACTGGGAGTGAGAGAAAGTATGGGGCTCAAAATCTAGGTCCCCTTGAAGCCCTGTATTTAGTGAATGGGGCTGCTTTTAGATAACTCTGTTTACTTAAATGGGTCAGATCTTATTTTCTATTCAGAGTCACACATTTTCAGTATGTTCCTCTCACTATTATCCTGAAATTCTCCCTGGTTGGCCTTAAAAATAACTCGTGTACTAGAAATAAATTCAGTGAAATTTCTTTATGTTTTTCTTATGAAGGAATGATTGTGTAATAATGAGGCCTGCAGAATGCCAAATATAGAAAACCCTTTCACTATAGGAAAGCTAAGGACAGACTCCACCCTCGTTAGAAACCTTATTTGTTCTGATAAAGTATGATTTTGTATTTAAGTAAGGGAATAATACAGAGGTCTCTGAGTCCTTGGATTGATTATGTAACACAGTTTCCTTAAATATATCCTAAGGCATTGTCCTCCTCCCTCTTCCTCTAGCTGGGGAGGTAGAATGGGGGGTGGGGGAAGGGGAACAACCCTGCAGGTATAAAAGACACAGAGGGAAAGCCAAAAATATAACCTAAGACTCATGTATTTCCAGGCAGCTGTGCTGTTTACTAGCAAGCATATGCAAATGGAGAGAAATTTGGTTATAGTACCTGGAGTACAAAATAGGCATTTTTAGTACAATATTTCCTCAGGCAATTTCTAGAAATATCTTGTACTGTTTTATTATCTCTGTAGTTGTGAATAGAGGTTGTGACTCCCTTGATGGGAAATGCCATTTTGCTAATTCAAATAATATTCCTTTACACTGTATTTGCTTAGATTTTACAGGGCATTTGCTTTTCACACTATGAATCTTATATAAGATTATAAAATTCAAACTTGAGAATGCCAGATTTCTAGGATATATGACTTACAGGTCAAGGATCTGGAAGCAGCTATGTCCCGGTTCTTAACACCAAGGGCTGATAATCAGAAGTAGGTGTGCAGGTAGGAGAGTTCTGATAGGTGACAAAGACAAAAGCAAGGCAGAGAATTAGGCAGATATCCCTTTCTGACTGCACCGTGGGTTTTCCTACATGGTCTTACAGATGAGCGCCGGAATGAGGCAGGAGGCTATAGTTGGTCAGAAACTAAAAAGGAGGGGCAGCCCGGGTGGCTCAGTGGTTTAGCACCACCTTCGGTCCAGGGTGTGATCCTGGAGACCCAGGATCAAGTCCCACGTCGGGCTCCCTGCATGGAGCCTGCTTCTCCTTCTACCTGTGTCTCTGCCCCTCTCTCTCTCTCTCTCTCTCAATCTGTCTCTCATGAATAAATAAATAAAATCTTCAACAAAAAAAAAAAGAAAAGAAAAAGTAAATGGATGGGTAGGCTGTAAGATTAATAGTGTAGTCATTAGCCACAGCTAATCTAAGCCTTCGCTGAATGGAGGAGAAAAGAATTTTCATTCAACAGCTATGATTCACAAACTATGAATGACCTTGAGAGAACATCACATCATTTCCAGCTTTAGGCCAGTTCACTTCTAAATAAAGGTTGTATAGTTTGTTCTTCTTAATGATGTTTTGATTAGAGTAATCCATGCTAGTCACCACTGTAAGTAGATACTGCTGAACTCTTGTGGCTTCTTTTTTTTTTTTTTAAACATTTTATTTATTTATTCATAGAGACACACAGAGAGAAAGGCAGAGACACAGGCAGAGGGAGAAGCAGGCTCCATGCAGGGAGCCTGATGTGGGACTCAATCCTGGGTCTCTGGGATCACGCCCTGGGTGGGAGGCGGCGCTAAACCCGCTGAGCCACCAGGGCTGCCCTTGTGGCTTATTTCTTACTAATGAAGCCCAGCTCAGGTCATGCAGCCCCCTGCTACATAGCAGCTATGCCTTCTGGACTCAAGGCCCCACAGTTGCCATCACAAGGTAGGAAAAGGCTGGAGCGACATGCTGACATTTTTTAAGGGTCATGCCTAGATGTGGCTTACCTCACTTTCCTTAACATTTTATTGATGCAAGCCCAGTTTTATGGTCCCAAACTAACCACAGCAGGTTGGAAAAGGTAGAAAAGCACAGGTACTCGGTGAGCAGTAATAGCCACCTCTGCAACCTGTAAAGAATTACTAGACAATGATTGGGGAATGCCATTCTGAAGAGCTCGGAACACTACCAGCACACTCATCCATCCCTCCAGGAGGTGGATGGTCTTAAGGATGAGCTCCATGAGGCCCTGACAGCATGCAAATGCACTAATATAAGACATGTCTGGGAAGACAGCGAGTTTGGAAGCCAAGGATTAAATGTTAATGTGTTTGTCTTTTAGTTTTGCCTTGTGATATGGAGAATGTGTGGCATTTCAAATATTTTTAAAGAGGATGTTAAATAGAAGAGGATAAATCTGCACTGGGAAATACACACATCCATATAAAGTATCTCTTCATTTTCCCATCGCCTTTTTCTTCCTTTGACTAATTGTTACCATTCCAAAGAAGCAGTTTGAAGTTCCCTTCATTCTAGTACAAGTGAAATGTTCCTATTACTCTCATTAGGATCCATAAACTAAGGTGTACTTTGAGTCGAACAGTTTAGCATCTGATTGAATGAGAAAGAAAGGTTATAAAGTTTTTAATGTGAGAATGCTAGATTAAGGTGTCGGAAATAGAGTATATGACGGTTGTACACATGAATGTCCTAGTCCCTAACGATGCTATCAACTACCAGCAGAGCAGATTTCTGTTTGGTTGATAATTTTTCTTTTTTACAGTGTTTTAAGACACTGCTAAAAACATTTGTAATAATTTACTCTACTTTGTAATTAGATTTAGTGATTAGAATCTTGCTCACTTACATAGCTGTTTTCCTTTAAATGAATGGCACCAGCTGGCTTATAGCTGAAACCTGATCTGATTCTCAAAACTATCAGAGGGGCCGGCATAAGGCAAAGCCCGGTGTGTTCTGGAGCTTCATGAAAAGTTAACAGAGGGAGATGGTTTACATTCTCTTATATATGCTTTATGTTCTTTTATATTTCTAACAACACATATATAAATATGTATATGTTAAATATATCGGAGATTTTGTTTTAAACATAAATCTTAGCTACTCTGCGAAGACATTCAACTTACGGGACATGGGAAGCAGCCGACATTACCTTCTCTCATACAGCCTCTAATCATTAGAGGAAGGAAGCTAAAAATTTGCAGTTTGGACTTGAGCTGCTGGGGCTATTTTACCATCGAGAGAGATGTGATAGCTGTATAATTAACGGAAGAAAGCATTATCGAAAGGCTAAGAGAACAGAGTAATCACAAGTGGCTCTGAGTATTAATTGTTTCCATGTAATTTTACACATGATATTGAAGATTCATTTAAGTTATTCATTCAGTCCCTTTATTGTTAGTGAGAAGCCACGTCGTGCTGGGTACTGTGTTTTCATGCCAGTGTGACAGGGATGAGTGAGTCTGACTCATGGAAGTCAGAGCCGCAATGGCCAGTCTCTCAGGTGCAAGTCATTTGCCAAATGAGGCTAAGGGACTTGCCCAAGGCCAGAGGGAGGACAGGTAGCATAACAGAGAGCGTACTCGCCTTTTCCCCAGGGATTGAAAATGGAGCACTGTGGACTGAAAATCAAGAATACTTCTAGAAGCCAACAGGCCTGGTTCTCGGTCCATCTGGAGCTGTTTGGAAAGAGTAAAAATCCAAGAATCCCACTCACTCCTACAGCATGGTACCACCATGGTACCACCTACAGCAGGAGTCTCTGCCTGCGTGTCCTGAGGTTAGTTGAGAACAAAACAGCCATCGTGTCAGCAGCCTTCAGACAGTTGAATGACGGTGGACAAGAGGACTGACCCGGCCAGCGTGCATCCAATTGCAGGACCACTGTGACCAGCCCCATCCTAATTCCTGCTCTGCAACCTGCCTCTTGTGCTTCTGATGGACAGAGGTGAAGAACAAGCTATGAGTGCTTCTCACTTTCCCCTCCAGTGCCCACTCACACTTTCCATAGAGTCTATAGAAACTTGAATGAATTTCCATAGTGTTCTCTGGCCTAGGCCCTACACATAAGCCACTAGGCCTGCTGGCCAACCCGGGCAGTATGAAATTCAGAGCTGATGAGGAGCCAAACAGAAGAGCTTCCTCCCACTCCCCTTGCTGACATGCAGCTGACTTGCACCTGTTCTCAGTCATGTGTGCATGATTCTCACCCCAGCCTTGCCCTCTTTTCCAGCAGTTTTTCTTGATAGAAACCCAGAGTTTAACTCATAGTTTAAACCACCCCTTTTTGGAAGACAGGGTCAGGGGACAGAGTGTGTTATATAAGCACAAGCATTGTGAGAGGAAGACAGACAACAGTCCCAGGGGGCCGCGCTGCCTCAGAAATCCCCGGCCTGAGCACTCCAGCCTCGCAGCATGTTACCTGGAGACTGCTCTCGGCCAGAATTGATCCGCTCTCCTAAACACAGGTGTTGTGCATGTTTATGTGTGAGACTGGGAGCCAGGTGGAGGATTTTGATAGCCAGTGTTTATTTCCTTAGGATGTGGAAGTTTGAATAAAACATCATGGCAGGGTACAGAAGCAAGAGAAGAGAAATCTTTGACATTTTTCTCCGTCACATGCCTAGGGCTCTGAACAAACAGTGGGGACCCGAGGTGCCTCCATGTCTAACTTCACATTTAGCTCCAGATTAATGAGACTCGCCCCATTCGGGATTCATTTGTGGAAGCCGGGACAGAACGTTACTTCTCTTTTTTTTTTTTTTTTTTTAAGATTTTATTTATTCATTCATGGGAGACACAGAGAGAAAGAGAGGCAGAGGCACAGACAGAGGGAGAAGCAGGCTCCATGCAGGGAGCCCAACGTGGGACTTGATCCCGGGTCTCCAGGATCACACCCTGGCTGAAGGCGGCACTAACAACTGAGCCCCCTGGGCTCACCACCACCACCTGCCCCGTCTTGAGTTTCAAGAAGAGGAGGGAGAGTGAAGACAAACCCCAATTTGCATTGGCCAAATCGAGGGAGAGGAAATGTGATATAGGTGATAAATAAGGGCTGTGAGGATGTCTCTAGTTTCTTCTGTGAAATTGTTCAAGCTTTTCAAATTGCAGATAAGAATATTACCAGCATTATTTTTAAAAATACCTTGAAACCAGAAAGACAAATTCTCAACCATGTCATATTAATTGAACTAAAAAATTGAACTGAATAGTGCAGAGAAAACAGACTTTAGTAAACCAAATTCCCAGGACCTCTACATAATCAGTGGCATTTCCTTCACTGTACTGAGCACAAGTACCCAACTGCCCAGACTTTTCTATCTCTAGTTGTGTCCTGGTTATCTTTGCAGCTCTTTAATTCAACCAACACGGTAGCATCTCATATCTTAATAGTAGATATCCAGTCTTGGAATACCAGTGTCTTCCTAGATCTTCTCAACACAATCGGACAAGCTAGTTATGAGCTTTGTACTTTCATTTTCTACCTTGTGACCTTGGCCAAGAAAATGAACCTCACTGAGCTTCAGTTATTCAATATATGGGTGGGAGACAGCAGGAATAAAACTCGTCCAAGCCATCATATCAGGATAGGGTATAGATCAAATAAGGCAAAGCACCTATCAGCATTTCATAAATTATATAATGTGGAACGCCTGGGTGGCTCAGTGGTTGAGCATCTGCCTTCGGCTCGGGGCGTGATCCTGGGTCCAGGGATCGAGTCCCACATCGGGCTCCCTGTGAGGAGCCTGCTTCTCTCTCTGTCTATGTCTCTGCCACTCTCTGTCTCTCTCATGAATAAATAAATAAAATCTTAAAAAAAAAATAAATTGCATAATGTTATACTATCTCAGACATTATTATTATCTTTATCATTTTTATTATTTCTCCTGTCTGCTTGCTTATGTCTTTTTTCATTGTTTAATGTTCCTTCGTCCCTCTTACAGAGGGCAAGGAAAGATAAATGGAGATCTAACTCATATACATCAACTCCAGGCTTTGCTTTTTATATTTCCTTCCTCCCACAAATGCTGCATACTTACTTACCTCTCTGGAATTTTTAAGCCAACTTGGAATGGCAGAAAGTATTCCCTTTCTCCTAGTTATAGTTAACATTTGTAATAATTACTGTATTTTCTACCAGTACATGTAATTTTTGAAAAATTATAATTGGCATGAATGTATTAATTAATTCACAGTGGTGACTGTTTGTTTAGAAGGAAATAATGTGAATACTCCACATTCAGTTCATAATGGTTCATAGTAAGCTTTGAACAAGGGCACGCAAAGAAAGAAATTTTAAAAACCTCCTGTCAATCCTATTCTTTGTCTAGATACTCTCTCTTCTGGGCCCTTGAGCAGTGGCAGGAAACAGCTTTTATTATTTTCATTGTATTCCAGGCATGCTTTAGTTCACCCTAGTTGATTTCTATTAGAATCTACCTCCTTCCCTACACGCAAAGAACACTATATGCCTTAAGCAACTAAAAAAAATAGAATTTAGGCTACTAATGTGGGCATGAAATCTTTAAATTTAAGGGATTCTTACAAGCACCATAGGTATTTCTACACATACCTGATTCCCAAAATGGAATGAAGAAATGAGATGAATGAAAAACCTCTTAAAAAATGTTAGGATAAGTATTCTTATTTTTGTGATGACCTTTTATTGGCACTTTTGTTGAAACAATTAAAACTGGCCGATCTAGGTCATAATTTTCTTTTTTAAAAGATTTTCTTTATTTATTCATGAGAGACACAGAGAGGCAGAGGGAGAAACAGGCTCCACGCAGGGAGCCCGATGTGGGACTCAAACCCGGGTCTCCAGGATCATGCCCTGGGCCAAAGGCAGGCGCTAAACCACTGAGCCACCTGGGCTGCCCTAGGTCATAGTTTTCATTGTTTGATCTCCTCTTCACCTCTGGCCATGCCTAGCACAGTGTCTGTATGTGTTACAGGCTCTCAATAAATTTGTATTATTTCTAAACATAATAGATGGAAGATTAGTCTCTGAACCCTTTATACTTATGTTCTATTAACTTACGGTTTATTTCTCTCTGATTTAAAGTCCTATCCTCTTTTGGGGCACCTGGCTAGTTCAGTCGTATGAGCATGCCACTCTAGATCTCAGGGTTGTGAGTTCAAGCCCCATGTTGGCTGTAGAGATTACTAAAAATATAAACTTTAAAATTCCATCTCTTAATATAACGACTAGTGTATAATATTCTCTTAATAACTAAAGAATTCATCCATGGGGTACAGGTCATTTTCCTCACTCTTTTTTTAAGACAACTAATGGAACACAGAAAAAAAAAATTTGGCTATCTATGATATATTTTGTAACTCTTAGGATAAGTCATGGTTTAGGGTTAAATCTTCACAGGCCTTTCATGGAATAAGGAGTAAGGAGTGGTTTATAGTAGATGCCAGGAATATGGGCTGTGTTTTCCTATATTCTAAGAATTAACAACTCCCTTAAACGTAGAAAAATTCAGTTTTGAGTGTAAAGAGAAAAAAGATGCACTTCTCTTTTTTTTTTAATTTTTATTTATTTATGATAGTCACAGAGAGAGAGAGAGAGAGAGAGAGAGAGAGGCAGAGACACAGGCAGAGGGAGAAGCAGGCTCCATGCACTGGGAGCCCGACGTGGGATTCGATCCCGGGTCTCCAGGATCACGCCCTGGGCCAAAGGCAGGCGCCAAACCGCTGCACCACCCAGGGATCCCTGCACTTCTCTTTTTTCCGCTAAAGTCTGTGGGTACCATTTCTGAGCCTTTGGAATTCACCCAGTTGCTATTTGCTACCTATCCTAGGTAGCCTGATATTTTTGGGCTTCCCTCTGCTCAATACCCCATTTCCGCCAGATAACAAAACCATCTGCTGCTTTAGGCAGTATCTAAAGACTATTATATTCTGTAAGTACCAGAAATGATAAAGCTATTTTGTCTAGGTAAAGGGAAGATAGCAGACTTATTCCTCTCATCTGTATCAGCTTCTGGATGTTTTCCCAGATTAGCAAAAACAAATATCCCAACAGCTGGAATAAGGTCTGGGAATATCAGATTTCGGAGAAGCTGCTGACTTGTTGAGTAACTGCAGCCTCAGTGAATAGAGTCAGGATAGTTCCATTTGCTCTTATTTAGGAAGGCAATGACCCATACATGAGAACAGCCATTTGACATCCCACAGAGTATACATATTGCTGAAACAGCAATAACGGATGCCCTTCACTGGTCATGAGTGTAAATGCTGGTACCCGAATTATTTGTCCCCTTTCTAAACCAGCCCACACACTTAGATTCCAGGGTAATTCTGAATATTTAATAAACATAGAAAAATTCCAATTTAAGGTACTTTCTTTTTTAGGTAGACTGGGGGCCTCAATCAGATGCAGATATCCATACCACACATGGATCACCCTAAGTACACATCGACCATGGCATGGTGTAGACGTGAGCTCATGACATTTCTTTGTACCATGGCTACTGTGTTTGAGTTATTTAGAGCAGTCTGACCCAAATTAACCCTCCTTTGTGATGTTGGCTACTGTCTGGATGAGTCTGTTGGGACGCATTCTGGTGTAAGTCTGACTGAGACAGTGCCAGGAACTCATAGGGCCACTTGAGAATGTGATAATGTAGGGTTCAAAGGCCAAAGAGGATGTCTTACCCAGCTTACACCTTTGGCCAACACAATAAAATGCCCAATGCAGCTCAGAGGACTGTGGTAAGTGAGGCTTCAGGCACTTTTCATTACATGTATAATTCGGAAATTGTTCCTGACTGATTAGAAAAGGATGGCTTTTTCTTGACTGCGCGTTGTTTCAATATGTCATTTTCACAGGCTTTCACGCTCCTGTTTCTGACTTTGCCACATTACCACTCATATGGCACTTGGCTTTGTTTTCTATATACATTTTCTCTTTTCCTCTGAATTGTTAGCATATTATCGCTCTTTCCTTAAGTTACTTTGTTCATCATCTAATGCATGCATAAGCAGAGCATTTGTAATCACTCCTAGCAAAGAAATTTGAGTAACTGATATGTATAATGAGTTTCTTCTACTTTCAGATTCATCTGACACTCTAGGAATCTATAGTTTCCATATTTTCCCTACTCACCCATGAAATCTATGTTTAAAAGGAATCATGTTCCTGTCGAGTGCTCCTTTTCACATACCTACTTCACAGGTTGATGTTTCTTCTTTATAAATGGATTCTAGTGAGAGTGAGAACTAATACTAGCCGAAAAGAAATTATCATTGCTGGTTGTTTTATTCTGCTAGTTAAGGCAGCAGAGACTGAAATTACAGACACAAAACACCTGGCCACCTCTGTTGTCTATGAGAATAATAAAGGAAGACCTCTCTTTTTCTGAGACTTACATTAAAAATTATGTAATGATGATAAAAATTTATTTGGAAAGCTTTTCCTTAGAAGCCTAAGAGTTAAACTTCTAAAATTTATTTATGATTGTACATTCTCACATCTTTGTGTCACTTTTTATTTATTTTTTAAAGAATTTATATATTTATTCATGAGAGACAGAGAGAGGGGCAGAGGGAGAAGCAGGCTCCATGCAGATAGTCTGATGTGGGACTAGATCCCAGGACTCTGGGATCAAGCCCTGAGCCAAAGGCTCAACCACTGAGCAACCCAGGCATCCCGTGCCACTTTTTAATATTGGTATAAAATGTCTAGACATTGACTAAAGGGCTGAACATTTTGGCATCTGCCCATGAGTAGATAAGAACTGGATACGTATCTCTGGGGCAATTTTTTGTTAATGCCAATATTAATGATTAATTATGAATTATAATAATTACTCATACCTTCTGGCAATAATGGTGTCTATAAAAATATAACTAGAATGCCATTAGCCATAGAAATGCATGAACTGTTTTATCATGTTATCTTAGGAGGAGTTAAGCCAGCACTGCTTTATTAGCTAGTTTCAGCATGTAATAAATAATAGCTACGCTTATAGAACCCCTTCTAGTTTACAAAACAAGTTTACATGAATTATTTTATTTGGCTCTAATTGCAATCCTGTAATACTGATTACTATCAACTTGACACATTACTTCCAATTACCAGATGAGGAAACTAAGTCTCAGGGAGATTTAAACAATTTGTCATTAATTTGTTTATCTATTCATTCAAAATTTGTTAAACTCCTACAATGTGCCTGAGAGGAAGATTCAAAAGCAAATTTCGGAGAATATATGGTTGCCTTATGAGCCAGTGTCAGGGCAGGATCAAAATCCCTGGCTTTCAAACTAGTATACGGTGCTATATTCTCCAGTCCTATCGCCCATCCCATAAACTACCACACCATGTAGCAAAATATGCTTTATTAGCATTTTGAAGCAAAATGCCAGATTAGATGGGTGTTTGATGTTTCATAAGATGGCAGTAATATGTCATATTGTATGTTTTTATTGTTAAATTCTTTGATCATGCTTATTAAAGCCAGGTGTTGCCCAAAAAACATCCTGTAGATTTCTGAACCCAACTCTTACATAGACATGCCAGACTTTTTCCAGTATGTTACATATGCAAAAATAAGAGTTTAAACTTCTCTAGCCACACCAAGGAACAGTTAGAAATCAGCAAGTGATAGTGTTGTGGTTTTAACACCCCCTCACCACCACGCACACAGTAATACCTGCACCTTACCCAAACTTCAAATAAACAATAACTGATGAGACCAATTTGTTAATGATTTGCACAATTAGGAATACCATTTTGAACTGAATACCAGTTATAACTGCTAAGTATTTGAGGTTACAGAAATGAACCACCTGACTACTTTTCTGCCTTGCTCTGGAACTGATTTATTGTCCTTCTGATGGCTGGTCAGTTCAGGACTATGAATAAAGGTATTTAAACATTCACAGCTAGAATTAGATGGTCCTGCAGATGTAGAATTATTTTTTTTTAGATTTTTTTTTTAAATTTATTCAGGATAGACAGAGAGACAGAGAGGCAGAGACACAGGAGGAGGGAGAAGCAGGCTCCATGCCGGGAGCCCGACGCAGGACTTGATCCCGGGACTCCAGGATCACGCCCTGGGCCAAAGGCAGGCACTAAACTGCTGAGCCATCCAGGGATCCCTGATGTAGAATTATTTTTAAAGCAATGTGTACTGACAAATAAGAACCAATGCTAGACCTGAAACTAAGTTGGTTTTGTGGAAACCCAAAGAGTAAGTACCTAAGCATAGGTAACAATTTACCTGTGTGAAAAAGTTCCTCTTCAGATTTTTCCCTTATGATGACTACTTCCCAGTTTGTAACCATTAGGATTCTTTGGTAATTTAAGCAACAGAAATTGACTGGCTAATTTGATTAAAAAAAAAAAAAAGAGGGCAATTCTTTGGAAGAATATGGAATAGCTCACAGAATCAAAGGAAAAACAGAAAATATTGCCTTGGAAAGCACAGAAGCCATGCATCCCTAGGCATCCAAGTTGCAGACAGTCCTTTCAGGTGGCTGCCCACTCACGATATGTATTAGCTAACTATTGCTGCTGAACAAACCACTCCAAAATTCAGGGGCATGAAATAATGGTTATTTTTAATTTCTCACAAGTGTGCAAGTCAGCAGATCCAGGCTGGGCTTCACTACAGGTGACTCTCTGTTCTTTAGATTGTCAGATTTACCAAATAAAAATATGGGATGCCCAGTTAAATTTGTAGTTTACATAACAAATAATTTTTAATATACATATGTCTCATGGAGTATTTGGAACATGCTATACTAAAAAAATATTTGTTGTTTATCTGAAATTCATATTTGACAGGATGCCTTTTTGTTTGGCAATCCTATTTGCCATCTCTCATCCTCCTCCTGGGACCAGCAGGCTCAGCTGGGCTTATTCTTCTCATGCAAATGGCAGAGGCACAAGACCAAGTGAGTCCAACTGTGCCAACACTATCAAGACTCTGCTTGTATTCCTTATGCTTATATTCTTGGCCAAAACAAGTAACATGGTCCACGGATGGAAAAGTGCACACCACCCACTGAAGGAGGGAATAGGCATGGCAAATGTGTGGATCAGGAGAGAGTGGAGAATTGAAGCCATTAACACAGTCTACTGCTGGCTGAATCAATTGCAACCTCTCTTGAGTTATTCCTCATAAAAACCAGTTCCTGGGAGGGGAAGTCCAAGTAGCCCAGCTTAGGTCACATACCCACTCCTTGGCCAAGGAGGAATAGGTCACTTGACTGATGGTCCCAAAAACCAGTGGCAGTTGGTGAGAGGTGTTTTCTCCAAAGGAAAACCAAGGTTGTCTTTCCAGATAGAAGATGGCATGGATTTGGACAGGGAAAATAATATATGTCCACTCCATTTATGTCCCTGACTTTGGCTGCATTTCCACTTTTTGTCAAACATAAGAGATGTTACCCTTATACAAAAGAGAAGGAAGGCGTAGTAACCTAGAGAACTGCACAAACGTGTGCAGTCAGGTCTAGGTTCCCATAAGCCAGGGCAGCTTCTGCAGATCTGATGGAGAGAGTAGGTAAAGGAATTACAAGAATGGTGAGGAGGAGCAATAAAAGCATGAGTGGCAGAGGTAGACTGACTGTGTCATAATCCTACTTCTGCTTCATTGCACAGCTGAAGAAATCCGTGATTACAAGTGTACCTAGATGTTAGCATTATTTTAGAAACTGTCATTGAATGTGCACTGCATGGACAAAATGTACATTCTTTAACACAGAATTTGTGTAGATTTCAGTGAAAGAATAGCACCTACTTAGTAATTCAGATTTAAAGATTACAACTGTTAGGTGTGGCTTATTAATTTTGTAATGTATTTTTGCAGTGGAAACCTTGAGAATTCTGTAGCATAGTGAATTTCACTAGTATCCTGAAAGAGGGATGTACATTATATTTTCACTCAACATTTTAGGAAGTGTTCATCTAATAATTGATTTTGGGACTAGCAACACATAATAATAGTATGGTGTCCAAAAGATTAATGACATATTTTAAAGTATTTTGATACAATTACTTGGCATAGTAAGTATGGTTTATTTTTATGTATTTCCCAGAAATATTTCTCTGACCAGATTGGTACCACGATAGGGTAATTCTAAAAACCAAAACAGTGTATACATTTTATATAATTTAACCAGTCATATTGGGTAAATTGACTAAAACATCATGAAGGGAAAAAAAATCTGATTATAGATGACACCATAAATAAATTCTAGATGATTTGAAGAGTGCAATAAAAAAAAGAAACCATTGAAAGAAAAAGAAGAAATAGACATGAGTATTTAACTGATTTTATGTTAAGAAAGTAACATCTATGCACAAATCATTAAAAAGTTCAACAAATAAATTTAAAACTTCTACAAAACAAATATCACACAATTAAGAAGCTAAGATTGAATTGGGGATATTGCAAATAATATGACAACAAAAGGTCAATTCCCTAAGGTATAAGAAACTCTCATTAATCAGAAAGAACATCAAAACAATCCAGACAACTTGGAGAGTCTACGGCCATACCACCCTGAACGCGCCCGATCTCGTCTGATCTCGGAAGCTAAGCAGGGTCGGGCCTGGTTAGTACTTGGATGGGGGGCAGACAACTTGGAGAGATCGCTGAAACTGAGTATGTTGAAAACATGAAATAAATGGTTCATGGCATTACATTTAGGAAAATATAATAACGCACACTAATCTCCTGTGAATAAAAATTGTTAGGCAATATTTCAGAAAAAAACAAAATATGCAGAATATGTGATGACCAATGAGCACGAATCAGTATTACAGTGGTTTTGATAAATAAACAACTTATGTTTACTGATGCAAATAAGATTATCTTGTTGAAAGTATTTCCTATAGTCATCTTTACTGAGAATTAAAATAGAGAAAGAAATCCTATTTGGAACCATTATTGCAAAAGTGAGTATGTTCTAGAAGAAGAGTTAATTCTGGAAAATCTATAAATCTTAGGTTTTATTTATTTATTTATTTATTTTTAAATTTTAGGTTTTAGGTTTTAATACTGGCTTCATAATTACTTAAGTGTGTGATTTTATCCATTTTGTCCCTATGCCCACATTGAAAATGGCGATAATGAGAATACTTTTTAGTTTCCAGAATATTTATAAAGATTTTATGAGGTTATAAAATAAAAACCTCACATTGCCACTTTCATGTTATATTATCTGTGATGGTGTAAATGTAGACTGCATGAATTGCTGTGGGAAGCTAGGAAAGAAATATTAAGTTATATATATTTATATAAGTTATTTATATTTATACATACAAACATGTATGAATGACTCTTTGTAGAAAAGAAAAAAACAAAGTTAAACTCTGAAAGTGTCTATAATTTAGGAATTTGGACATCAAGTTTATCTTGCTTCCTATTTTCCTAACCTACTCAAACATTTCTCAGCCCCATGGCTAATTTAGTAGTAGTAGTAATACTAGTAGTAGTAGTAGTAATAGCAGTTGAAAAAGTCAGTCATGAACAAGATGGCTAAAGGGATAGCTAAAGAAATATTGATAAAAGCTGTATTTTTTAGGTTCGAAATAAAAGGTTGTTCCTTTCTGACAAAAAATTATGGGATGGCTTCGTTAAGCTATGAAAAGAGTTGGCGCAGGGCGGGGATTTTCATGAACTTCTTTTTTTTATAACATTCTGTGAATACCTGCCATGTTCCAAGAACTATGGTTTGTAAGATTCATTAGTCAAGGGACACCTGGGTGACTCAGTGGTTGAGCATCTGCCTTCAGTTTAGGTCGTGATCCCAGCGTCCAGGGATTGAGTCCTGCACCAGGCTCTCTCCACAGGGAGCCTGCTTCTCCCTCTGCCTGTGTCTCTGCCTCTCTCTCTCTCTCTCTCTCATGAATAAGAAAAAAATCTTAAAAGAAAGAAAAAGAAAAAGATTCATTGGTCAAGAAAACAAAGGCTTTCTCCTCTACCTTTTTCCATTTAAGGATAGGCACAGCTAAGTAATCGAGCAATGATGATTCAGGGCAGTGGTGGAGAAATAAGAGGGCTCAGTTAAGAACATAGGAGGGATGCTTCACCCAATATGAAATCTGGAGTAGGGTGGGGTTAGGGATGAGGGTGGTAAAAGGTGGGTGACAGGATAGTCTTCCTAGAAAAAGTGAGAAAACAGGCTGACAAGTTGAAACCTAAAGGGAGAAAGGGGCTGACCACATGAAGGGTTGGAAGAAGAATATTCAATGTAGAAAAAATTGAATGTTAAATGCCTGGGAGTAAACAAGCACAGTATCTTCCAGGAACCAAAACTTATTTGATCTGACTAGATGATACAATGAAAAAGGAGTAGGACATATGGCTAGAGAGATATAACCAGGGGCCATGAAAGGCATATTAGTTCATATTAGGAAGTGTGAATTTTATCTTGAGGGCAGTGAGATTAATCAGGGGATATTATACTCACGTTTGCAATTTAGGGAAAAAAGGAAACTTCTTATTGCAGTGTGATGAATGAATGACGGTAAGCCTGAGGAAAAGGCTAGAGGCAAAGAAATTCATTATAATGCTCTTGCAGAATTCAGGCAAAAAAAGAAATGCTTCTGGCTGGTGGGAGTGAGGCTTGGGAATAATGAATGAATCTGAGAGAGATTTAAAAGGCATAAGTCACAGAATTGGGGATCCTTTTTACATGGGGGGCAGTAAAGGAGAGGGAGCAGTCAAGAGAGATAACTTTCTTTTTTTGCTTGGGCAACTGTTTGCATGATGACACCATTCCCTGAGATGGTGAGTAAGACCACAAGTGTTCTGTAGGAAGGAAGATGATGAATCAGTTCTGAGTATGTTGAATCTTGAGTATCTGTGAAGTATCTGGTGAAAATGTAGAATAGTCAATTGGAAAGTAGGTGTAAAAGCCATGAGAAAAATCTGGGCTGCAGATACTGGATTTAGGAGTTATCATTAATATGGCCTTAGCTTCTGAAGCTAGAAAGTAAATGAGATCATTCACAGTGGATGATATGAAAGAAGAGGACAGTGATCAACCTTTCAGAAATATAGATATTTAAGGAATAGGTCAAAGTAAGTCCAAAAGTTAAACTGGAAAGGCTAGCCGGAGGGGTAAGACAAGAAACAGTTGAGTTTGGCATCTTAGAAACCAAGAGAAAAAAGGACTGGAAGAAGGAAGGTACAGTCAACAAAGTCAAATACTTCAGAGAAAAATGGGATAATAACAAAACTGTTCATAGGACCTATAAATAATATGGTTCAAATTGGTGATTTTCCTGAGAGCAGTTTCTTTGGAGGTTGAGGAGAGAATCCAAATTGCATCAAAGGTTAAAGTGTGAATGGGAGAAGAAGATGTGACGTGGAACAATTCCTTCAGGAAAGTTGGAGACAGAGAGTTTGGAAGTAAGAGGGTAACCTGGAATTTTATTTCTGGAGGGATTTATTTCTAGAGCAAATGACTGCATCAGATATAAATGCTATGGGAAGAAACTGGTACAAAGTACAAAGATGTAGAAGATAGGCAGTGGAATGGAACCCAATGGTATTGACCCAAAGGAGGGTGAGATACAATGACTACATGAGTACATTTCTGACTATTGAACACAAACACCTTCTGAATCTCCAGTATCTGAGACCCAAGGACTTGAGTATATTGTCCTTAATTAAAAGAAATGATATGGTTTAGTGGCCAAAACATAGCTCTGCAGTTAGTTATTCTAGGTTTTATTCTTAACTTTACCATCCCCTGTCTATGTAACAAGGAACAAGTAGTTCAACTTGCATGCCATATAAAAGCAAAGTCCTTAGATATTTATTTCTCTGATAAAGAGAGGTAATTATGAGTAAATTTTACTATAAGTAATAATTCTCTGGGAGCTTGACCACTGGAGATCATTTCTGTTTTGTAAATTTGCATATTTTTATATTAGGGATATGAAGTCTCCTGCTCTACACTTTTAAAAAAAAAAATCCAAAACACATCTATATTTCTTCTTTCTATTCTGTGGCCTGTCTTGCAATTCAGAATTAACTACGAATGGAATAATATAAGCTCTTATAATTATTATAGCTTCCTGTTGCAGATTTTAGATTGTTGAGAAACATGCCTAGGATATCTAAATCTTATTCTTGGACACCGTCATTGATTTACAGTTTATTGTAGTTTTTTTGGAGATTTTCAGAACACTGGCTTGTTTAGCTAGGAATTAAAAATGGCGAATGTTAGACAACAGAACAACTGGTCATTCAAGAGCCCTGAATTCTAAGCTCAGCCATATTTCTTGATGGGATTGCCTTTGACAAGCCATTATTTATTTCTGTGCCTCATCTTCTTCCTTAAAATATGGGTATAACCTTTTAGGTCCTCAAGAAGCGTAAGAGGGTATATTGCAAGTCAGTGTGTGAATATGAGAAAAAGACCCATTACCCCAGTAGACAAAAGGGAAATAAAAACCCTATAGATAGATACTGCTAAATAATGGGAATCGACTCTATTCCATTTCTGCCATTAGCTTTGATGTAGTTACTGGTTTCTACCCACATCCCCTGTAAGATGTCATTGTAGGAGAAATGCTAAGGTCAGGAGTCCTCCTCCTACCTCTTCCTTGCAGCACTCTGACCTGGTCAGTTGCCCAACTACCATCAGTGTCTCCTAACAGAGATCTGCAGAGATCATGGGGTTGGCAGACAGCTGTCTCTACAAGCAGAAAATGTTCCTGTTTTATTCGTCACTAAAGGGCAGAAAGAGTGAGAAAAAATAAGAGTCTTTTATTATTGAATTCGTTTATGCTGGCTTGTTCTCCTCCCTGCCTCTGACACATACTTTCTCAGGAACAGCATAAGCAACTAAGATTTAAAAAAAAAAAAAAAAAAAGGAAAATCACAGTCAAACCATAAACTCTGCTATTTGTAATCAGTGCATAACCTCTGATGAAATTTGTGAGTAATTCACTTTCCACTTAAGCCTACCAATATGAGATCTAATGTTGCCGCCCTGAACACTAATGAAGGAAGTCAGACAGCAGTACAGCTAGCCCTCGGGGACTCATTTCTCACACCACCAAAAAGTAATTTCCGTCATTTTCAGCCATCTGGTAGCCTGGATTGTGAAGATGAAGTTTCATTCAAGTATCGCTGAGAGTGTGGGCCCTGGGGTCTTCTTGGATTCAAATCTGTTTTCTGCTTCTCACCTAGCTCCATCTATACCTCAGTTTCCCACCTGTAAATACAATTCTCATTGGACATTTCTTTATTTTTTTTTAAGATTTATTTATTTATTTATGATAGACAGAGAGAGAGAGAGAGAGAGAGAGAGAGAGAGAGAGAGAGGCAGAGACACAGGCAGAGGGAGAAGCTCCATGCAGGGAGCCCGACGTGGGACTCGATCCCGGGACGCCAGGATCACACCGTAGGCCAAAGGCAGGCACTAAACCGCTGAGCCACCCAGGGATCCCCTGGACATTTCTTTATTATAAGTTACTGATATAAGCTTATAAAGTACTCTATCCAGGATCTTACTTATAGTAGGTACCTACAGTTAACCATTATTAAATTGTTAATAATAGTGGTGGTGAGGGGCACCTGGGTGGCTCTGTAGGCTAAGCGACCAATTCTTGGTTTCAGCTTCAGGTCATGATCTCAGGGTCATGATACTGAGCCTCACATGGGACTTCCTATTCAATAGAAAGTCTACTTGAGATTCTTTTTCCCCCTTCTTCCTCACCCCTCCCCCTGCTTGCCCATTCACACTGTCTCTCTCATAAATAAATAAATAAATAAATAAATAAATAAATAAATAAATAAACAAACACACACAAACTTAAAAAATAATAGTGGTGGTAATGTATTAGGAGTAATAGTATTATGCTTGTGATGTCTGTGACATAGGCCTTAGCAATTCAGTTTTTAATCTTTAAGGAGCACCGTCCAGTCTGTCACATAGCAAGGTGATATTTAGAGGCTTTCTATTATGAATAACTGATGTTTGCCTTATGTGGCCAGACTTAAGTAAACAGGTATTACCACACCTTAAGAACAAAACTGTAAAATTCATACAAACTAACACTGGCTTTTCCTAACATTTGGAGGAAAGATTGAACTATATTCATTTTATATACTTAAGAAAATAAATGTAGGAACTATGTAGTGATAAGAAAAATTTGTTAATAAATATAAATGTGTGTGTTCTCAAATATCTAGATAAGGTCTACTCTAATGAGGAAAGAGCTGAGACATTTTTTATCATACTCCTCCGTGAACTTCCTGTACTCTTTGGTCATAATGGAGAGATTCTCCTTATAGTAAGACCCATGCTTTTCATCTGCTAAGTCTATAGGGACATCCTAAAGCACCCTGGATTCTTAACACAAAAAATCAAACGATTTAAGTCATAAAAGCATTTAGTTCAAATTTGTCATTTCCAGTGGCACGCACCCAAACCGCAAAGCTGGGCATGGTGACATATTCCATTTGCTTTTCTTTACAGTTCCACCAAAGATCTCCAACATCTCTTCAGATGTCACTGTGAATGAGGGCAGCAATGTAACCCTGGTCTGCATGGCCAATGGCCGTCCTGAACCCGTGATCACCTGGAGACACCTTACACCAACTGGTAAGCAACAATCTAGCCTACAAGATAGCACACATCATTTAAGGTATCCTTATGCTTCTGAGATTCCATCGGATCAGAAATGCAAGCGGGTATCTGGTTATTAAAAATTAATACAGTTGCAACATAGGACTTACTTAGGGTCCTCCCCGGTCTTTGTTAATGTGTTCATCTCTATAAAGTCTACAACTATTTCTTATTTCATTTTCAATAGAACATCACCTCAAGGCACATATACAGAAGAATTAACTGCATTAAATGACCTAGAAATATGTCTAAAATGTATGACAGTTTTGCACTTGAGTGTCTTGGGGCAATGTTTTGTATGATTTAAATTTGCCTAGTTCTTTGTATTTTTTGTTGTTGTTTTGCTTCGCTTTTTAACTATAGTTTCCTAATATGTAGCATCTTGTGAAAAACTTTTCAGGAACAATACAAAATTGTTAGTGACTTTGATGTCTCGGGCTTGATATCTGGCTCTGTGGAGGGGTATCAGGCATGGACTAAGCTGCATGAGCTCATTATGGGTCCCTAGCTATTGATGCAAATTCAGTAAAAGTCAGAAAATCATTATCCAGGAATGCCTTCTGCATCCTCCCCTCCCCCTTCCCAGCACCATCACCATCACTAAATTCTCAGGCCCTGTTCCCTTTTGAACTTCACTTAAATATTATATCAAATTACTTGGATCAACTGCCTGCACTTTCTACTGCTTTACAGATTTTGTTTTCTTACGTGTAATGCCATGCATTTACAAATGACATAGTCTTTGTAGAATAGGGCTTGCTATTTAATTTCTCCAAAAGAGGGGCTATGGGTGAATTATTCTTATAAAATATAATTTATTTTGATAGGTATCCCTCAATTTTTAATAGACTTATTTCAGATATTATCTTAAAATTTCCTTATGTAAGTATTTAGAGATTTAATTGACAACATAGTTATTTTGGAACGAATGCCATAAAAAATTGTGCAAAGTGAAGCACACATGAAAACTATCCTGTATTTCTAAAAAGCCAGGGTAGTGTTTGCTTAAAGCATCTTTAAAATCTGTATTTTGTGGTTGAGAATATGGGCTTTCATATCGTGTTAGCTCTCAAAATAATTTTTCAGGTGAATCTGGACCAATCTATGGAATGGTCTCTTATTTTACCAGCTATTCTTATTAAAAGCTTCTATTTTCTTAAGACAATGTCGCTCAGAACCCCATCCTAATTGTTAATGCATGCAACTTGTCATTTATTGATAATATATAAGAGCAACAAATGAGGCACTTATTTGGAAGATCAATCTCAAACTCATTTTCTCTCAGACCCATTTTATACTTCACATGGTAAAAAAAAAAAAAATTGCATATGGAAGATTGTCTGAAGTGTGAACCTCTGGATATCACACAGCTTTCCCATGGGTTAAATTAAACATCCAGAGCACATTTTGCCTGGATGGAATTATATTATCCCTCAATCTCACACCACCTACTCCTTTCCAATGTAGAATTGTTTTTACTGAATGACTCTTTGGTATGAAAGCTATTGGCCCATATTTAAAGATGTTATAAAAGATGTCCCTTAAAACCATTGCATTTACTATAATGTTGTTTTGAGACATTGTTAATTTTATTAGTTTCCTTTAGAAAATACCCTTCAAGGAAAGTCCTCTTTGTTTTCAGTATTTCTCTTGCCCTTTTTCTAAGCAATGGTTTGCTTTTTTTATGAATGAACTCAGCGAAGTTCTATAAATGATTATGAGTCCATGGAATTGACTATTACTAACCTTAGAGTCAAATTTATTGCCCATTTGTAGAAGAATATAGGAAATCATATATAAAATACACATTAATAAAATGGATTTTAAACAAACTATGTGGGATTTTATGGCATCAAATTCATATACAAACTACGCTCTTGCTTTTCTCTTGTTTCTTACCATTATATTTTATATTGCCTCACCTTTTCTAATTAGTTTAAATATCTATGTAAAAATATTATTTATAATCTCTTATTTTGTGGAACAAGTGGTAGAGAAAAGAAGGGAAGAAGAAAGGAAGATTATACTTAATTTATAAACAAAGAATGAAATTAATAAAAAGAGGGATCCCTGGGTGGCGCAGGGGTTTGGCGCCTGCCTTTGGCCCAGGGCGCAATCCTGGAGACCCGGGATCGAATCCCACGTCGGGTTCCCAGTGCATGGAGCCTGCTTCTCCCTCTGCCTGTGTCTCTGCCTCTCTCTCTCCCTCTCTCTCTCTGTCTCTGTGTGACTATCATAAATAAATAAAAATTAAAAAAAAAGAAATTAATAAAAAGACTTTCTTTTGGTGTACTACTATTAAGTAGTTGAGTTTTTTAAATTTTTATTATTATTTTTTTTTATTTTCAGGGAGAAATGCTATTTATGACCTGAACCCAAAGATATATTCTTTTTTTATCCTTTGAGTTCAGAAAAATAATGAGAGAGCATCAGAGTTTCAAGATTTTTTCAGGCTGGGCCTAGGAGTTTAGGTCTTCATAGCTAACTCTAGTAAACTTGTTTATGATACTGAATATCTGATTTGAATCCTGAATAACCTGGTATCCATGGTGTTTTAAAGTCAACAAAAGACCATATATTCCAGACCAAAGGTAGCATTTACAAACACTCAGAGAACCCTAGAGACTTCAAAATCAACTAGAAAAATCAGTATAATCACAGGGATTTCCACTAGTAAGGCCAGGAGTTCAGCAAACTACAGTCTGTGGGCCAAATCTAGCCTGCCCCGCTTTAGTACTGCCCATAAGCTCAAAGTAGTTTTTAAGTGATTAAGTGGTTGGAAAATATCAAAAAGAATTTTATTTTTTGGCATGCAAAAAGTTTGACATTCATATTTGAGTATCCACAAATAAAGTTTTACTGAAACACACTCAATACTTAATCATTTTCATGTTATCTATGGCTGCTTTAGTTCTAAAACAGGAGAGTTTAGTAGTTGCAACAAAGATAGCTTGGCTCACAGGGCCTAAAATATTTCCTATCCGGCCCCTTAGAAAAGTTTGCAGACTTGTTCAAGACTATGACTTGGGGCACAGGACGAGGATTTTCCGCACCCGTCTATGACCCCATGAAGCTCTGGGGATCCTCCATTAAGTTCCTAAATACATCTCAAGGGAAAGAACTTTATTCTTCTATAATCCTCTATCTAGGCCCTCTCGGTGGGTCAAATTTTATTGTGTCACATGCAAAACTGGCTCTATGCTGCATTTACAGACTCAAGGGCAAACTCCAATTTCCCTTCTAAAGGGTATTAATTCCCAGGCCCACTCTTTCATCTCTTCCGTGTCTGACCTAAATAACCACCTGATCATAATCATATTCTTGGTAACAGGAGAGAAAATTTGCCTTTACTGTTTTATAAGGGAAACTAGGTTTCTTGTGGGGGTTTGGGGTGGGTTTTTTTTGGTTTTATGTGGGGTTTTTTTCCTTCTTTTCCAAATTTGGAAACAGGCAGTGATCCTTTTCAGTCTATAACATGAAACCTTTCTTGGAGACACTCAAGGAAGAGGCTCTGCTCCCTGTGTGACAGCAAAACTGCCTGTAACCCGTGGCCGTGTGAGCAAAAAAATCCAGCTAGCTTTGTTCAATTATTAATTGTGCCTTCAACAGTATAGAGTGTGACTGCCTTGCAGAGGAAATGTACCTGTAATTAGCTCGACCCCACAGGGGCATCGAGCCATGAAAGGGGGAAGATTCTATGCAGGTTCACACATACCTGATTACCTGTCATTTGATGGCACGGCGGGGGGGGGGGGGGGGAGGAAAGAGGGTGCAAGGTGTATTTTTATGAGGAGAAGAATATTCTCTCTTAATTTAGAATTTTTTAAAAAATTGGATGTGCCATTTTGTTTGTTTCTCTTTATTTTGACATTTGAAATTTATTTTTCAAATATACTGCAAGAGTTTTTAAAGAGGGAAGTTTTAAGAATGGTAAGTCTTTTCATATATACATAATCAAAACATATACCTGACTTAGAAGGAGAAAAAGAGGTTGATGAATTCAATGGTTGCTTTTCTTATATTTCTGATTTCTTAACTTTTCTCTTCTCTCCAGTTATTCGGTATAGTCAAAATGATATGTCACGTATGTGGTTGTTAAATGTGACCTATTTTCTCCCTTAATTAAGTTAGACTTTCATAATCCTGTAACTCCCAGAGGGCAATTGCACCGTAACATGTATTTTCTATGGAGTGTTTGATCTCTCTTCTGTGAGCAATGCTGCTCCCATCTTCGTTTAACTTTGTTTCTCCATCTTCCTTTTCACATTCCAGAGGAAGTCCCTTTCTCAAGTGTGCCTCACATGGTATCAGGACTGCCCAGGGTTACAGGAGTTCCTATGCATTTCATTTCTACAAAGGTTTTCTGCATCCTCAGTAGCTTTCTATACCTGAAAAACTCAGGCATACTAAGGAATTAGCCCTTTAGGCTGAGAAAAACTTAGCAGGTGCTGTAAAATTCTCTTGTCCAAGGAAAAAGCTAGATTTGATATCAATATAGATTTTTAAAATATCTCTTGAGAGATAGAGATGTTTTGATAGGGTAGGTGGGAGAACATTATGCTGGAAGGAGCTAAGAGGACTGCAAGGAGTCTGGAATCCCATTTTTCATTGGGTGTTGGGTTTTAATCATTTGGTCAGAGATTACCTTTCAATTATTTTCCAGATTTGTATCCTTGCCTAATGATTCTCTTAAGTTTCATTAATGCTGTAGCCCTATCTGTCTTCTAATATTATAGGTCAACAAATTTTTAATATATGTAGCCTACATCCTGCCCTCGTGGGTTTGGGAAAAATATGTAATGTTAAACTAAACTCATTTCCTCAAGTTGATTTCCAGAGGTTACGTGTTGCAAGTAACTAACATCAGCTTTTTTTAGTTAGCACGTAAAAATTAGTATGACTTCATATTTCACACAGAGAACATATGATCTACAGTTCAAGTTTGAGGAAATTCTTTCTCTAGGATTTTCTTGTATGGACCTTCCAGAAGGTTCTTTGAGTTTAATCTTAGATGTATATGGGTTTGGAAGAATCAAACCAGTAACTTTACAGGTGAAGGCTTTTGACGACATAGTAATAATTTCAACGAGAATAATGAATCAAACTGTTATGTTGATTGTTTCTATTTGTTTCTTCCATTTAAAAAAAAATCCTTTTTCCCTTTATAAAGAGCAGAAAAGTAAATAAAAAAATCTTGCTCTGTTTTCTTTTCAGTAACTTACTATTGATTTTAAAATATGTCATCCATGAATACAGAATAATATTCAGATTAATCTTGATCTCCATCTCACAATTTGTTCTTTTGGCAAAAAAAAGAAATATTCATAAATACTCACTTTGTAAAAGGACAAAATGAAAAGAACGATAGACGTAGTCCCTGCACAAATGGAGTTTATAGTTCAACAAGAAAGCAGAGCATTGAACTAATAATCACATGAGTAACCGCTTAATTAGATTTATGCAGCATAAAGAAAAATTACAGCATTCAATAAGATCATAAAACAGGGCCATATAGCAAACTCTGCAAGGCCAGCAAAGCTCCCCTGAGAGGAGCTTATGTTGAAACCTTAAGGATGAATACAACCTGGCCAAGAAAAGAGGAGAGTGAAAAGTATCCTAGGCAGAGAAGAGAGCATATGTAATAACGCATTTAGGAATACAAGCATGTATCTTTTTTGTGAAACCGTGATGTTAGTGTTTTTTTATACTAACCTTTTATTCTTTAAGCACATATTTTTTTTACTGTTTAAAATATTCCTATCTTTCCTTTCAAAGAGTGGAAAAAATAAAGAGAAATCTTGCTATATTTTCTTCTCAGTACTTTACATGTGCATTGGTTTTAAATATACTTAGTATATATACTGGTGTATACACCACAATACATACTGGGGTATGTGCATGCTCACAGTGTAGCAGGCATATAGGCAGCTATTTATGTGTGTGAATATCTTAAATTTAGGTCAGAAACATATTCTTTTCCCACACAGGTGATTCCATAAGAGCCTAATCAAGTAAATACAAATTCTTTTTCAGTAGCCTTATTATTAAAACAATTGAGAAAATTAGAAAATGAACACTATAAAGTTTAACCACAGGACCACTGGCCTCCAAATCTTAAAATCCTGGAGAGACTCACAGTAACTGACATAGGCAACCTTTAAGCCATGGGAAGAGCTCCATCCACATCCAGATGTGCTAGCCATTGTGATAGTGTTGAACAAATGCTCTCCTGCACCTGAGCACCCCACTCTTAACCTACCCAGATTTGTCATCAGATGCCCAAAATACTCTTCCTGAAGAGAAATGGACCATCCTGGATGGTCCTTGGGGGACTAGCTTGGACTTGAGTGCTCCAGGACGTTTTAGAAGCTTGGGTCAAAAAGGGACAATATAGCTTAATTACAAACTTTGCCCATGAGCTAGGAGAACAGAAATAGAGTCCACATCTCTTGGAATCTTACCGTTTCAAATATTTGTTGCCATTATTCCAAATAGTCTGCGTTTTACAATTTAACAGATAAAAAATATATAATTTGTTAAAAGTTGTGAGAATCAAGAAAATATGTAGGTAAAGTTCTTAATATGGTATTAGTATTAATACTATTTTTTATTGATTTTAAATATTAGTTATCCATATATCAGCTTTATATAGTGATAATTTTGGGGGAGACTGATAAGTTGATTGAAAACAACCCAATGTCGTCTTTATCCATTCCAACATAACAACCAGGGAGATTTTTTAAATGCTCTCTCTCATCAAACTAGCCTTAGTATTTTATGTCTCATATTGTGTTACATTATATTGCATCAACATACCCACTTAAGGTGTTCCTTTTTTCAAAAGGGCATGACAACAACATCTTATTAGGGAAAGATTTTCTAGCATGGCTTATCAATGTGTTCATTCTCCTAGAGGACAGTTTCCCAGAGTCTGGCTGTATAATAGCAAATACCTTATTTACTGTAGCTATATAGAACCTATAGGCTGTAAATTACCATGCTTATTATTTTTTAACAAAATTGGTGTTCTAGGTTACGATTATACTATAATATCAAAAAAATGATCTGCAGTGTTCAGGAGCAGGTCATTGGACAGTAACAGAGGGGCTGTACAATAAAAACAAAACAAAAAATGGTAAATTATAGAGCTTTTTTGGAGAAGCATATTAAAAAGACCAAAGTAATCATAGAATTGTTGAAATGGGCAGATATTAGCACAATGAAATTCATCAAGATAAGTACAGTTGATTTACCTGGGAGCCAAAGAAATCGCTCTAGAAAAGGAGACAGTAGGACTTGCATTGTATTTGATAAGGCTTCTTTATACAAGAAAAAGTCAGGGTAGGTGTATAACTCCGTGGACCACCCACAATTAACTTCAAAATCTTGACTGTGGATCTCAGCTATAGTCAATCCTAAGATCCCTCAGGAGACGTCAGAGTAGAACTGATTTAGGTCCTTGCCAAGAGGGGCAATCCTAGGTCCAGTGAATCAAGGCATTTACCCAAGGTGGTCAGAAGCAAAAGGGTTGGTCGAGGATATGTTCCAAGAGATTCTAAAAGTAGGAGATACAAATTGTATAAGCCAGAAACTTGAGAGGGACACTAGCTTTGTTCTCTTTCTCTTCCCCAGCAATATTCATTTGACGCATTGTCTAGATTCTACATCCTTACTGGTTTTCAATCTATTACTCTTTCCCCATTGTCATTGTCACAATGACAGCATTTTTCTCACCTATATTTCAATAGCTTTCCAGTTGGACCCCTTGCTGCTACATATTTCCTCCTCCTACAAAAACACTATTTCTTAATTTAAAATTGGTCAAGTGAATTTTCCTGACTAATTTCCCAATTTACCAGTGCTTTGGGGGTAAAGTTCAAACTACTTTGCATGGCCTTAAAGCCCTTTATTCAGCTTCTTCTATGTGGAAACCCCTAACCCCTGAGCTTCATGCATTAAGTAAAATATACTACTTATATTTCAAGAATATGCCATGTCCTCTTCCTTTTGAGACTTACCACATCTTGTTTTTTGTCTTTAAACATGATTTGCGTCTCACCTATGTCATTTTGCCAGCATAACTTCTTTCAAAATCTTCAAAATGATACTCCTCCAAGATGCTATAAAATAGAACTAACAAAATTATATTTTAATTATGTGTAATCTCTAGATTGTGAGATCTGTAAAAATGCAGAAACTATGTCCTACTCATATGGATATTCTCAGCACACTGTACTCAACCAATCAGTCAATCAGTTAATTGAGTTATTTAGGTAAGGGCTTTTTAAAAATAGTATTATTGGGAAATAACTCACAGCATGAAGTGTAAACTGAACAGACATTAATAAGTGATTAAAGCATGAATGAATGGAAAGCAGCAAAGACTACAATAGAATTATAGAACTAGAGCTATCTAATAGTTTTATTAATTTCTTACTGAGAAGATTTGGGAAATTTCAGGTCCTATTCAGATCCTTTTCTCCTTGTGTTGCCTTGATGTTCTGCTCTGCTTCTGACTTTTGTTATTTACTAGGCTCCATAGAATGCTCTGAAATCTTCACATTTTGGTATCAGATCCTTGAATAGTCTCTATGACACCCAATTATCATCAGTGATTGTTCCCGTCCTTCTGAGCAGTTATCACACAGAGTAATTACCTTAAATATTTGTTTACTTTTTTACTATCTATTTTCCCCATGAAATCAGACACCTACCTATCCTTAGTTCTCATTATGATACCTGGCACAATAAGTACTCAATAAATATTTATTGAATGAATTAATGAATTACTTATTTCAGGTATATTCAGGCTGTGTGTTAGAAACTGCTTACCGTTTAGACTTTGAGAACAGAATCTTCATAAACTAAAGTTTTGCTTTACTATATCATATGCATCTCATATACATGAGCAGTTTCTTTCCAGAGGATACTCTGTGAAATGTCTACTGAATATTTCTGTATCTGGAAATATATATAGTTATAGTCATAGTTATAGTTTTATAGTTATAGTTATATCTTTATATATCTTTATATATACATATATATAGTGTATATGTATATATATAGTATATTTATATATTTTATATATATAAAACTCGTGCTGTGGTGAGGGTTCGGAGTCTGGTGATAAGAGTTCAGGCCCATCCTGGTTTTTGATAGTAGAAAACAGTAGAGGACAGGTTGAGTCAACCTGAACACTTATCCTCCATCGCACAGCTGTAATTTTTATAATACCTTCTATAATTCACTATTATAAACTATCCCTTGCAGGTGTAGCAACCTGTGGCATAATTTTCATCTCCACTATTAGAAAGTCAACTGGATTTCCAAATCTGGTTGATAGTCAGAATTACCTAGAGGCAAAAGTTTTTTTTAAAATACAGATTGCCTGGCTCAACCCACACATGAAGCATCTCTTTTGGTGAAATTCTGGGATTCTGTGGGAGTAAAGCCGCCCAGTGATTCCGGTGACCAGCCAGGTGAACAGAATGATGACTGTGTAAGCACAGGAGGGCAAGATCTAAAGGAGTGATTCTCCAACTTTATTGTGCTGGAAAGTCATCTGGAGGATCTTGTTAAAATGTAAATTCTGATTCATCGGGCCTGGGATGGGGCCTGAAAATCTGCCTTTCTAACGAAACCCAGGTGTAATATAGGTGCTGCAAGTCCATGGACCACATTTTAAGCATCATCTTGAATCTTGAAATCAGAGTAGGTTGGAAGATAGCAGGTTGTATAAATAACCTAGCACAGAGACACACCTAGGTAAGTCCCACAATGTATATAGTAGTTTCTCTATAATAGTTTTGAGAAAAAATGATTAATCTTTGCCTGTCAAGGTTGGACCATGAACAACAGAATTGGCATCAGCTTGGAACTTTATAGAAATGCAGGATAATGGGTCCTATTTCAGATCCACTGAATCAGAATCTGCGTTTTATGAAGAACCTCTGGAGGTTTGTATGCATATTCAACTTTGAGAAGCCCTGGATTAGTGGTGAAGAGTCTCTTTGCATGCAGAGAAGACCACTTTCCTAAGAACTTAAAGTATAGAAATGAAAGAATTTTTTTTCACTTTCCTACTAACTAGTATTCCTAAGCTTCACCCCTTTTTCCCTTCCTCCCAAATGTTTTTCTTCCAAGAAACCAAGAAAAAAATGGCATGGGGGGAGGTCAGGGTTACAATACTGAACCATTGCATATTTATTACTTGGAAAGGAGAGCATCTGATGCTTTACCTACTCTATCAGATGCTGTAAATATTGCAGGAAAATTTAGCCTAGTATATGAAGAAATACTGCCTGAATGACAGGAACCACTTTTCTCATCATCTTTTATAATGGCTTTATCTGCAAAATGTAGACAATATTATGTGCCCTACCTGCATCATGCTGTTGCTCTGAGGGATCAAATGAGATAATGAACAGGCAAATAGTTTAAAAAGTGTAAGGCTCTCCACAAATGTAAGCAATTAAGAGAAAGAGTATGTTGGTAGAAAGAGTACAGAATTTAGAGGCAGAAAACCCAGGGGGTAAAGTCTTTTCTCTCTACCATTTGCCTTTTTGGGGGGTTTGGAGTAAGTCCTTTAAGCTCTCTGCTTTTCATCCATAAAATATGAATATAATGCCTTCTCACTTGCCAGGATTCCTGTGTTGTCTCCAGTGATAGAATGTATATGAGAATGATTTATTAATAATACAGCATTATTCAAGTGCTGTTATTACTATTATCTTAGATCCTGCAAGGCAAAAAGACTGACTTAAATTACAGTAGTCATTTTTGTTACTATTTGGATAGTAGAGAGGACTAACTGCAAAACTATAAAGCACTCCATTTGACCAAAATAAGTATAAAGCCAGAGTCTCTAGATTGTGTAAAGCAGTGGTTCTTGGAGTGTGGTCCCTAAACCAGCAGCATCAGCATCACCTAGGAACTTGTTAGAATTGCACATTATCAGACCCCAACACCAGACCTACATGAATCAGAAACTCTAGGCCCAGTGACTTTCAGTTTAACAAGCCCTCCAGGTGATTCTGCTGCACAATAAATTTAGAGAACCCCTACGCTAAAAATACATCTTCTTGAGATAGGATTGTGTGTTATTTTTACCAAGCATGAGTATAGGAACACCTGAGATTCTTTCTGTGTAATAATAAGTCAATAGGAAATGTTTTGATGACCTGGGGTGTGTGGGTGTGGTGTGTGTGGTGTGTATATTTAAAACTATTTGATATATAAATGCATTATCACATCTCTGTGGTTAGAATTTTTATCACTTTAGATGAAGAGGTTTAGAAGTAACAACTGCACAGAAATTCTCACTTTATCTTTTTCCGTCTACAGTCTAATGATGTTTGAGCCTAACATATCACTTAAAGTGTGCACACATTTCTGAAATCCTCATCCTTCTCTAGGAATATTCATTTTCAAGTCTCCCAGTACACTGAGGCTGCAGTTAATTCTAAAAAAAACCAGAGACCTCAATAGATAACTGAAATAGGGTGGCACTGCCTACAGAAGACATACCAATAAAACTACCCCATGTCATATAAGAAACATTAATTAGAAGCAGACTCCTTTACATAAACTATGTGGCCATTTCCTTTATATGTCACCACCTACCTTCATTCTATGAATCAAATCAAATCTCAAGTTGGTCAACAATTCAAAAGCCCAGATCACTCTGTGAAATCACATGCGTGTTAAATTGTGACTTAGTCTGCAGTTGACTAAAGTGTTAAAATCTGATGAAGGGAAGAGAAAAGGAAAAAAAAACAACTTTAATAATTCAGTTGGCAAATATCAATGCATATCAGGTCTAATTCTTCAAGGTATTCTAGTAATAAAAACGGAAATGTCAGTCTTTGAATGACATCAGTTCTTTTTTTAAAAAAAATTTTTTGGGCCTGGTCACTGAGGCTTTATGCTGTTTTGACTGTGGAAAGACAGATCCAGATCGGGGAATGAGGGATTTGAAAGGCAGAGAGGAAAATAGTTACTGAAAGTTAGTCTTCATAAAACAATCCAGGAGATACTTTGCATTTTAAAAAATTCCTGGATAGATAGATAGGGGAGAAAGCGAGCGAGCAAGAGAGAGAGAGAGAGCACCTTGGAAAATTGCTTCAAATTGCAACAAATTATAAATTCAGAAATTTCCTCTTAGAGCAAAAGTCATTCCAAGTATAACATATGGTAATGAGAACCTGGTTGCCCATAGCTTAGGGTCACTTGGTATGGATACAGAGATGGGCACTTCTTTGGGTAACTCTGGAATTTAGGCAGCATATTTTAGTAATTGTCCAGGAGAAGATAGGTGAATTCACCTTGTTTCTTGAAAAGAAAGGAGGTGGACATCTTTTATTTTCTAGCAAAATCATTAATTTTGTTGACTAACTGTGACTATAGTGTATTAGCTTAGGCTGCCATAACTAAATGCCATAGGCTAAGAATGCTTAAACATCAGAGATTTAGTTTCTCACAATGCTGGATGCTAGAAGTCCATGATTAGGGGACAGCATGGTCAGGTTGTGGTGAGAGCTCTCTTCCCAGCCAGTAGGTGGCCAGTGTCTCCCTGTGTGCTCACCAGATCTCTTCCCACAGAGAGAGAGTACAAACAGACTCTGATGTTTCTTATTATAAAGCCCCACCATGGGGGCCATACCCTCATGACCTCATCTAAACCTAATTACTTCCCAAAAGCCCCATTTCCAAATATCATCACTTTGGGCATTAGGGCTTCAAATAAGAATTTGGGGGGAACACTAGTCAGTTCATAGCATGTAGTATCTGATCTCACGAGGCTGACCACCTGGACTCCTGGCTTATCTGTCTTATTTTGAGCTCTTGAGCACCTGAGACTTGCAATGGTTCTGTTCTCACATTTCTTTAAGACTTGGTAGACCCAAAGTTAAATAGTCTCTTAAACTCAGGATATGCAGCCATAATCCAGAGACCAAATGGGAATGGCATTACCACTCTATTGCTTGCTCACCTCCCTGAATCCAAATGTCCTGTCAATAGAGGAAACCCCAGGTGTCTTCTCCGTAATGCCAAAGAACCAGTAGAAGACCCCAAGCATGCTCCATTCGGTTATTCGTATAACACCCCCAGGCCAGGCTGAAAGGAACATTTGTTTTAATAGTGTGAGTAGCTGTAACTGTTTCAGGGTGTCTCAGCTCTCCCCTTCCATTCTCTTGTAAGGGTATCAGTCACTGGATTTAAGTGTCCTCCTAAATGCATGATGATCTCATTTCAAGATCCTTAAATACCTCTGCAAAGATTTCTTTTTCCAAATGAGTTCACGCTCACTAGTCCTGGGGGTTAGGATTTGGACAAATTTTGTTTGGGGCCACCATTCAACCTACTACAATCTGCTCTGCAAAGATTAAAAAAAAAAAAAAAAACCTAGAGAATAATGAGATTCTAGTGGAACAAACCCAAATGATTTTTGAAAGGCAAAGTGTGGGAAGTTCCAGGTATTGCAATATTCAAATCAAATGTAATTAGATCTTGCCTTATTATCAAGTGAGCTGAGAAGAGATTTTATATACTGCACAGTTCTCGGAGTTTGCCTATAAAACCAAGATCTTTATAGAAAAACATAAAGGAAGTACACGTTGTTGCTAAGAGGATAAAATTAGGAAGTAGGCCAACCTGGTTTGGAGTTTTAGATATGATTTGCTAGCTGTGTAACCACAGCAAAATGTCTTCCTTCAGCCACATGATGATCTACAAATGGGGTGGGGGGAGATAGAACTTTCTTATTATTATTGTGGGAATTAAAGAGACAGTGTTCATGAACCACTTCCAGAGTACCTGACCTGTTAAGCTCTTAATAAAAATAGTTTCAGTTATTGTTGCTCCATTAAAATTTCTGATGGGAAAAGGTGTGGTCTATGTGCAAAGGCACCCATCTGCAAGTCACCCTGCTGTACAAAGGACCAAACCAAACCAAACCAAACAAAGAGCACAAAACAGCCAACTAACAATGGCACATTTTCATCTTTCCCTCACCTTAGTGCTTTAGCTGTAGAGGAATTTTTTCCATGTCTTAACTGGGCTTGAACACAGTGAAATGATGGATCTTGTTCCTTCAAACATTGCTTATAATAGATCTGTCAGGTGTCCTATTTAAACCCTAATGGTTTTGCAAATAGCAAGGCTTATGAAACACCCAAATTTGAGGTAAAAATGAAATATCCAACATAATTCCGAGGCAAGCAGTCAATGTAGGTTTAGGGTAAGAGGTTAGCAGAGAAGACATCTGTCTACAGCTGAGAAACAGAAGCCCCATCTGGCTCAACCTGTGTGAACTTTCTTCCTGGCTGAACATCTTGTCCACACAGGGGAACCTCCAGGAGCTCTTAGCTAGTGTCTCTTTCCTAACCTTTGTCATACTTTCCCTTATTCTCTAGGTGCACAGGGATGCTTTTTCCAAGGGATGCTTTCCTGTTTCTGTAGCAAAGCACAGAGGGTTGTAGGGTGCATGGTGTAGCTGGGCAGGCAGCCAAACTTGCACGTTCAAAAGGCCTGTCAGATGGCATCCAGAGTTTCTTTTGGCCTGGCTTTCTGCCTCCTTGTTTCTCCTTCCTAATCTCCTTTTGTGTTCTCCACTGTCTGGCACCAGGAAAATATTCTCCATCATTTTCTTTCTTCCTTTTATGTTCTAACTTCAAGTTCTAATATTTTAAGTCAAGGTTTTAAGAAACAGAAGTTTACGTAACTCCCATCACATGGTATAAGTACACATGGTATGGTGGGCAATTGCCAGCTTAGCCCTTTTCTTGCTGGCTTGGACTCCTTGGTTCAATAGAGAGGCTCTGCATGAGATTACTTCCTGCAAGCTCATGAACTTCAGTAGTTTTCATTTCAGGATCACCCTACACATTATATATGAACAGAGACTATTGCTTCCAAAAATTGTAAGGGAACAAGAAGAGTCGGAGAAGGAGAACATTATGATGAATGAGTTATTGTTAAGGGAGTGTGGTAGACAGAGTAATGTTCCCATGAGATGTTTACATTCTGATCTCCAGAATGTGTGAATATGTTCCCTTATATGGCAAAAGGGACTTTGCAGTTGTGATTAAATTAAGATTTTGAAGATGGGGAGAATCTTCTGGATTGCTTGGGTGAGCCCAATATAATCACAAGGGTCCTTATCAGTGAAAGGTGAGAGGATCAGAGTGAGGAAAAGAGATATGATCACAAAAGCAGGGGTTACAATCCAAAAGAGACTTGGAAATGCCACACTGCCAGCATGAAGATAGAGGAGGGGCCCCAAGCCAGTGACTGCAGGCAGCTTCTAGAAGCTGGAAAAAGGCAAGGAAACAGATTCTCACCTAACGCCTCCAGAAGGAATGCAGCTCTGCTGCCAGTTCAATTTTAAGCCCCCTGAGACCCATTTTGGTTTTTCTACCTTCTGAACTGTACATGGATTATAGTTTTAAGCCACTAAATTTGTAGCAGTTAGTTATAGTAGTAATAGCAAATTGTATACTGAGTGACTCCTAGCCAGACACACAGTTATGTAAAATGTTTGAGCTGTCTTGAGGGGAAAAAAAGATACTGAACACATCTGTATAGAATTACTTGTTTTGGCATAATAGTTAATCGAAATGCTCTGATCAATGGTATCATCACATAGTTTATTCCTGGTGGCTTATATTTAAAGAATTGTATTTTGATAAGATATAATACAAAAATATACTAAAGGAAACTTCTTTTTCCTTTTTTTTTTTTTAAATGAGCACTGCCTCAAGATAATCTTTGTGATCATCAATTATCTTTGTACCATTGAAGCACAGAACCACCTGCTAGTGGTAACATTTCCAGGTGATGAACACTAGATAAACTACCGTTTATTATGATCCAGTGCCTTGACTATTTCTGTTAAACTACAACTTGGGGGATATTGCCTGTGTCAGAATTAAAATTTACTCATTTCCAGTATATCCCTTGAAATTTCCTAGAGAGTGATAGGATGAGAGATAAAAGGAGGTCCTGTGGTTACGATTAAGTGCAAGTTTTAAAATACTGATACTAGAAATTACCGTCTGCTAGAACAGGGGTTAGGTGAGCAGTTGTTTTGTGTTAGTCTTGGTTACTGACCATGTGAGATGTCCTCAATTCCTAGTGTTATGAACCTGCTGTATAAATACAATATTTTTTTTCCCTAACACTTGATAAAATGTGAGTTACTTGAGGGAAGAGTCAATATCTTCTTTTTTCCCCTCCCATTTCTCCATATGTTTACCTAATGACATTTTATACAATAAAACCAAGTTCTCAAGAAGTACGCAATGAATAAATAAGTTAATGCCAAATTCCTTAAATAACAGAAGCTACCATTGGAGCAGCACTCAGTACAATGTGCTTTCCCATCCTTACTCTAATTGGCTATCCAGACACAGCATTTGAGGAGGCACAGCGCTACTGAATGAGCTTCCCCCCCCCTTGCGGAGTTAGACACCCTGGGTGGAATCTGAACTCCATCACCCCTCATTTGGGGGTCTGTGGAGGAAATCTATGTCAGCTTGTCAAACCTCAGTTTCCTTGTTTGAAAAAAAAAAAGAAAGGGTAAGGATAGTTCCTGTCTTACTGGGTTATTGGGTTATTGTGAAGATTAAGTTAGTAGTACAGCATGCTCTAGCCAGCATACACTAAGGATTCTAGAAATCATAGATTGTTGCTACTCTCAGTTGGTGGAGAAGGAAAATGAAGACCAAAGGCATAGAATGACTTACCCAAAGTTCCTAATAACAAAATGGAAGTTCTGACTCAAATCCTACTTTCTTCCATCTATAATGTATCAATATCTGAGAGTTCATATATTTAACTCTCTTATTTTTTCTTTGTTGTCTCTTCCCAGCACACACACATTCTCTTCTCCCCCCCACCACCCCCCCACACACACACACACCTGCATCACTGCCCAGCTTCGATTTCTGTGAAGAAGCACTGAGGAACTCCACATGTCCCTGTCAGGAACCTGCTAATGGCAGATGACAGCTGTGCAATGACAGAAGCTGTGTGCTTCAGGGGCCAGCCCCCTGCAGAGAGGAACGTTTTCACATCCAGCCCTAAAAAAGGCATTCGGCTTTGTCCTCCTTCCCGTGTGAGCCTCATGAGCCTCTGGCCATCTCCCTGCCCACCAACCACTGTGCTCATACAGTGGTTGGTTTACCTGCCCTTTATAAACCCTGCTAACTCCAGGAAATCAGAAAGCCCTCTTGGCCTGGCTCGCCAAATTACTCCTGGGAACGAAGGAGGTGAGGCTGCCCCACGCTTCCAAGCCTTAGAGACAGAGATCAGTATCTTGTCAAATGAAAGGCAGCCTTGAGGATTTGAATCACTTTTCTTATCCTTCTCTCCCCTCAAGCTCATCCTCCAAAGCAGGCTCTCTAATTTATGATATGATGGGGACCACATATTGGGATAAGCACAGCATATTAGCTCTGCAGGAGCTGCCAAATAGGACAGTAGCTATTTCGCGACTTAGGTTTTGAGGAGAAGAGAATTTGACAAATGGTCCATCTCCCTGGAGGATGAGAAAGCGGCAAGTCAGCTAGCCAGAGAAGAGGATGATAAAGACAAGGGGAGCACAGACTGATGCTCGGTTTTCCAAAATCTCCCTTTACATGGTGGGAAAAGAAACATGGTTCAAGTTGCAAATCCTGCTGCCTGTGACCTGGAAGATTCCTGTCACTGAATGTGCAGCCAAATAGCTCTCTACGCAGGGGCTGATCTCAAAGCCTCCTCATCATTGCCCACACCCCAATCCTGGCATCACTTTGCAAGGGATTTGTTTTGTATTTGCAGTGTTAACACTCTGAGCAGGGGAAAGATGCCAGCCCTGTGAGCAACAACAACACAGCTTGGTAATTGGTTTTTAAACGCTTTTTTGCTTTAAATTGATACCATGGATCGTTCATTCTTCCTCCCTGGAGAAATTTCAATCTTTTATTTTTTGAAGGGTGACTTTTCCTTGTCCTGTGAGAATTAAGGGACAAACTTGCCATTTCTGTTTCAGAAAGGACTCTAACAGGAGATACACATTATCCTACCAAGCCTGCTGCTGGGAAGGATCTGGAACCAGGGCACAGAATACTGAGTTCCAACTCTGATTGCCCCTGACTCTCTGTGACCTCAAATGACCAGTCTTCCTCTCAGAGCCTCTCAGACTTTTACATACATAGCAATCACCTGGGGAATTTTATTAAAATGCAGATTCTGATTCAACATGTCTGGGGTGGAGCCTGGGGTGTTGCATCTATGCTGCTCTCTGGTGATAACCATGCTGCTGGTCCATGGATCCCATTTTGAGTAGCAAGGGTGGAGAATGTTGTTCCTCCAACTGTTGTCTACTGACCACTGGAAATCCTGCCAAAGTGCCTTCCAAAATATATTTTGACTCCAGCATCTTCTCACTGAATACTTTCAATCTCATTATGTCTCTACTGGACCACTGCAGTTGTCCCTACTTCTACTTTCCACCCACTCTGTTCCCTACCCAGCTATCAGAGTGTTCTTCTAAAAACAAAAATCAGATCATATCACTCCCTCAGCCCCACTTAAAACCCTCCAATGATTTTCAGAATCTCTTAGAATAAAATACAAGGATCATTATGGCCCTACATGATTTAGCCCTCTCTATTACCGCCATCTCCTACCATTCTCCTCCTTCCACTAGCTCTATCCTAGTAGTTCTCAACGAGGGGCAGTTATGCTCCCCAGGGGACATTTGGCATGGTTGGAGACCTTTTTGATCATCACAACTGTGTGGGTGTAACTAGCATCTAGTGGGTAGAGGCCAGGGAAGCTTCTGAAATCCTGCAATGTACAGGAAAGCTCCATACAACAAATAATTATTTAGCCAGAATTATCAATAGTTCTACTGCAGAGAAATCCTGCTCTGACCACACTGCCCTGCTATTACTCAAGATCACCAAGCTTCTTCTTACTTCAGGGCCTTTGCACTTGCTATACATTTTATGCCGCAGACTATATGTATATATACACATACATATGTATACATATATATACACACACACATGCACATATACCTATATATATATCTATACACACACATGCACACACACACACACACACACACACATATACACAATCATTTTTATCATTAAAGCCTTAGTGTGAATACAGCGCCCTAAGGAAATACATTCCAGATATCCTTAACTAAATAGTACACACTCACACTACTTTTTTTGTCACTGTGCTATTTTATTTCCTTGTAGTGCTGTCACTATTTGAATGTTTATTATTTACTTATTTATGAGAAATTTTTTATCTCTTGTCCCAGAGTAGAATATAAGTCCCATGACAGTATACACTTTGTTCACCTTATTCACTACCAAATCCTTGGTGACACGGCTGTACCCTACAAGGGTGTCCAGTGCATATTTTCTGCTCAAAAACATATGTAGAATTAACATTAACAAAAAATATACAACTAAATCTACGTGGGTGTCTATTTTTAAAAACATAGAATTCTAGGCCCTACTGCAGACATACCGAAAAATAATCTCATAGGTATAGAGTCCAGGAATCTACATTTTAACAAACTTTCCTTATGATTTCTATACACACTGGAGGATAAGTTCCACTGGGCTAGACAGTAACAAAAAGCTAACTTCTATGACTTGCAGAGAGGTGCTCACTTGGCAGCCTGCACATGGATCTTGCCAGGAGACTCACTTCTCTTCTATATTGCTTGAAAAAAGCCAGGAATCCTGTCTTTGGTTTTATTTCTGTGGATGGAAAATCAAAAGGAAACTCCAGAGCATAACTGACCTGGAACCCCATCCATCCTAACCTCGAGATTGACTAAACCTCTTTTATTTTTCTTGAAAGTTAAAGGGACAGTAAGGGAAGGGAAGGAAATAATCCTTCCTGAGAAAATAGTGATAAAGTGAGAAATGAATAAAAGATAAGCAAAAAAATATGAAATTATACCTGAGGTAATGAGTATCATGAGGACTTTCAAAAACTGGTGGGAATGTTTTTGCCCACAGTCCTACCAGTGGTTGTGAGATCACAGTCAATCAAAAAGCTTGTGAGTGATCTTACACACTAGGCTAATGAGCCATCTATTTCCCATCTCGAATCTACATCATCTTTTTTTAATGGAAGGAAAAAACTGCATTTTTCCCCATTACATGCAATTTTAGTAGATTTGCTCTATTGTTGAAGGTTTATAACAAGCAGTGATCTTGAAATTCTATAACAATGGTCTAAACAAAACATCAACTCCCTGAAGACTGTGCTTCAAAAAAAGGTGATGGGAGATTAGCTGCATATGTCAGTTCAGAAGTGGAGCTTACCCTTCAGATACTATTACACCATTTAACTACCTCAAACATGTAGTCAAATTCAATGTATGATTATTAGTAGTATTGTTATTCTGTAGTTTAGCTATTTTAATCTGTTTAACCAGTTATAATTAGTAAAGTTGACCATCCATTCTTTCCTAGATCCTTCAAAGTGACATCAACCCTTTATTTTTTTTAATTTTTTTTTAATTTATTTATGATAGTCACACACACACACACACACAGAGAGGCAGAGACACAGGCAGAGGGAGAAGCAGGCTCCGTGCACCAGGAGCCCGACATGGGACTTGATCCCGGGTCTCCAGGATCACGCCCTGGGCCAAAGGCAGGCGCCAAACTGCTGCGCCACCCAGGGATCCCGACATCAACCCTTTAATTCTTTGGGAAAAATTTTCAATCAGTTATGAATCCACTTTACCATAATCTGGTCTACACATTCCATGTTGCTTACAAAAATAAGTCCTAACAAATGTTTTATTTACATTCTAATATTTCTCACAGTATTTCTTTAACCAATTGTTTGGTAATCATAACCTAGGTATTTATTCAATCTAGAGTTTTGATTGTTAATATATTGTATCTCAAGCTAAGCTTTCTGTGATGACCACTCATATGTCCCCAGAGACAAATCATCAATGTTGCCCAGAAAATTTAAAAATATACAGGTTTCTCCACCCAGATCCTAATTAATGCTCATTAATTTTATGGGAAAATTTGATCTTGGGGTAAGTCAATGGTGATCGACTGTAACATTTATTGCTTTTTTCAGTTTTGCATTGAATGACTCTTCTGCCCTAAAAGTAACATGTAAAGTCAAGTGAACTAATATGCCTTCCTATTTTATTACTTTCTCCTCACTTCCATCAACCTAATATAACATTGGTCACTAAATAGGTGATTGGAAAAAAATGTCTGAATCTGTTCCTAAAACTATCTATCTTCAGAACACCATCTATAATATATATAATTCCTTTAATTTACTAACAACGAAAACATAAAACCAATGATTAAGAATTTTGGTGTCTTTTAATTAGAGAAAGCACTCATGGTCTGTGATATGGAGTAATTATCACCATCGCCATTAACAAATATTCCGAGCAGCCTGTATCATGGGCCAAGCAGTCAACTAGGTCCTGATTACTGTGTGGAAGACAGGCAGTAAATTAAATAAAAGGAACAAGTCCCCTTTATCTGGGATCAGCACTGAACTCCACCATGAACAGGCACTTTTGAGTGAAAAAGCTCTGGAAGAGGCAAGAGGAAAGTAATGTATACCATTAATTACCTGGCTATTGAAAGGAATAATGGTGGAATCACACAGAAAATGGATAGTTCTGAGAGGGCAGAGCTTCTTCCCTTATTTTTTAAAAACAGGTTATGGAAAAGTCCTTTAATGAATTCTATTTGGGGAAAGTTAACAACCATAAACCAGCAAGACTAACAATAGTAGGTATACAAAGGAAGTTTCTAGGATTGCTTTACATAAACTTTTGTTTGCACCTGTCTCGGGAAATACGGGCATCATTCCATGCCCAGGCGTCCACATTCTCACTTATACCTGTATCACACTTGGTACCTCTGTTATGAGAAGGAGTGAAGGGAAAGATTTTCTCTATTAGATGATCACCTCAGCCTCTCCATGAAAATGCCTAGTATTAACCAAATTCCAATCAGTGTAGAATGCAAAGATTTAATAGCTAAAGTTGACTGCAGTTCCCTTCAGAGCTATGGTTTGAAGCTAAAGGAAGTCTGGTGTCACCTGTGGCCAAATTTCATTTCAAATTCTAGTATAAAGTAAGACTTTCAAAAGGAGAATTCAGTCTTAATGACTAAGTTGATGTCATTTCTCTTCTCCGTAGAAATTCCCAAGGTATTTCACTACCAGAATGCACGAATCACTTATTCTGTCCTGAAATGAAGCTGCCTTTTAGCAATTAAATCTGGCCACTGTGATTATTATTCAACAGCACAACATACTAGTTACAGACAAGGACTAAAAAATATTAAGAAATGGTAAGCCTTATGAAAGGGTCACAAGATCTGGACAGTTTTTTTAATTAAAGAATTTTATAACTCATTGATATGATATGACTCATTTCTAAATTGGGTTACCAAATAAAGATGCATTTTAGGTGGTGGCAGTTAGTTGTTTTATCATAATGACTAGCACTCCCTTCTTTCCTGCATTAAACATATCTTTTATCCTCTTTAGAGTCACTTCTTACAAATCCCTAGATGGGAAACTTGTGAAATTTCACCTGGTTCCTCCGCATTGCCCTGAAACTGTTTGTTTTTCTGAATATGCCACCATTAAGAGCAGGATTTCTCATATTCCAGATTGCCTATCTCCACTTTGCTATTGCTACCATTGTAATGCTGAGTTGTCACTTGTCATTTCCAAAGGCCAGATTCAAATCACAGGGGTCAGGGAGAAAATAAAGGTTTTTCATCCCAACTTCCACCATTTGGAAGCTCCAGGACCTGTACTCCTAATTCTTAGACTCTCAAAACAGAACTCAAACCAGGAAAGCAATCTTTGTACCAGGAAAACAATCTTTGCTTTTTTTTTTCCCCCAAGAGTATCCACTTATAAGGATCCGTTAGCACTGATCTTTTCCTGTGTAACATGCCTATGCTGAGATAAATCAGCATTTGCATGTTGAGTCTTTCATCTGTCAGGAGTAAAAATATTGCATGCCAATAATAAAGGTAAAGGATGGGAGAAACATGATCATTTTACAGAAGTACCTCATTTTTTTACATTAAAAATGTAAAAATACTACCATTGCAGAAATGTCACATTTTTCAGGGCAAAATGTGAAAAATGTATGTTCATATCTACAGTGAAAAATAAAACCTGTCCCTTTAAGAACATAGAGGAAACAATCATGAAAATAAAAAATCAAATTAGCATCAAGTGTCATGACTTAGAAAACTTTCAAGAGACAAGTTATTAACAAATTTCAAAAAGAGAAATAGGCGCATTTAGTTTACATAATCATTAAATGTTAATAAGATTATCTGAACCTGTGTAATATAGTCAGAAATTTAGAGGAATTGATACCTTTATGGAATACTAAATTCCCTACATCTCCTAGGTGCACTACAGATCAGAGGAAGCCATGGCTATAGGTAACACAGCGGTTGGAATTACAACCAAAAGATGAGTTTTTCCTAACATCTTCAAGGCTGTCAAAAGAAAGTGTTGGATTTTTACAGTGGAGCTGAGCTCAGGTTTATGTCATATTCAGACTGCTGCTGGAAAACTTTGAGGGGTTGTTCTTTGTTTCTTTTTCTAAGCATTTATTTATCACCCTGTCTCAAGAACCTTTGTGCTTTACAAATAATGACTTATAAATAATAAAAATAACCCTATATGGTACATAAAGGAAATTTAAAAATTATTCCCTGCCTACAGGGTAAAACACTGAGGCTTAGATAGCTTTGAGGCCAGATATTTGCATGTTCTTTCAAGCTTTAGAAACTTGAAAACAAGGGCTGGAGAAATTGCCATCATCCATCTACCAGTATCAGCCAGGTAAAGAGGAAGGAGAAGCAGAAAAGATGGTTCTAGCAACTTCTCAAAGTCCTGTGACTGAGAAGACAGAGAGCCCTGAGGGAGGTCAGTGTTATCCCAACACCTAGCATTAATCTGCATCAGATAAATTGATGAATAGTCATGTCAAGGCAACTTCCTAATGATCCATCTCAAGATAGCTTTGACTTGTTGTAAATTTACTTTGACTTCAATGTATTCCATTGTTACTCTTTAGTCATTTTTATGAACTATGTCAACATCACGTCATAGACCTCTGCAAAGGAAGGCCATCAATTCAAAGAGTAAATGTGGTTTTGAAAAGTTTTTATAAAGAAAATAATTTACAAAATAAATCTTACTTTTATATTTATTTGCATTATATGAGAAGGCTCATCTCTGAGGTTTCAAGTGATCAAAATCAGCAGTATCATCTGATTTGCATGGTGACTGTAATCCTGATAAATAGAGGAGGTAGGTGACCAGTTCACTTACCTATAGGAGCCTCAATGTGTAATTTTTTAACCATAAAGTGAAAAGACCAGCAGCTGCAGCAGCAAAAAGAGTTCTGCCCCAGGGGAGAGTTGCAATTCTGTGAATCATCACTACATCGCCCCCACCCCTCCTCTGGCCCTCATTAACTACGGCTGTCATTGCAAATGAGGGCTTAGGCAGCCATTCTGATTGGGTCCCCATCTGTGTGTGTCACACGGGCTGATACTGGTGCAAAGTTAGAGATAGAGACTGAGGATATCTAATCTGGGAAAAACAACTTGAAATGTTATTCTTCAGCTAACATATATACTTTGTAAAGTATGCCATAGCAAAATTGTGTGTGTTGCTCATTTTCTTCTCAGTCTATACCAAGCAAAGAAAATAACTTAGTTCCTGCAGCCATGCTATCCACCTGTCCCCTTTCAGAACAAGACAATGGGCAACATGTGGGTGGGTGGATGGGGGTGTGAGAGAATCGTAGCATATGTACAAGCAAACACGAGTGGGGAAAAGGAGTCAGTTCCAGATGATCTGCTTTACCCCAGAGCATAGCATTGCCTTATTCCTGCCATCTGAGCTTGCAAAGGTATTGCTAGGCATGGGCCAACATCAGCACATTTAGCCACCTGCAGTGTAGTCCCATGACTTTCTTTCCAGTGCTTCAGCCTGTCTATCTGTATATGGCATTCTCTCTTTGTCTGATTCAATTCTACTTTAGATAGAGTTATCTATAAGGAAGACTAGGTTAGAGACAGTAGATAGAAGCATTTTCCTTTTCCAAGATAGACAAAGATAATTGGAGCTATTAAGATCTCTCTGTAGTCCTTTGATGATTACAACAAAAATATAAGATCACTCTGTGTCAAGTTCCCCCCTCCTCTATATATGTATATATACCTGTAAATAATTGTGTTTAATTTTAATGGTGTCCTATAAGATATATTACTATCCCTATTTTACAGAGGCTACTGAACATTAGAGGGTTAAAAAACTAAGATCTCATAAGTGCTATAGACAGTAATTGACCCCACATCACATGATCAAACCACAAAATTGTGAGTTATGACCTTGGCAAAGCTTTCCAAAGTCTAATCTCTCTCCATTTTTAAAATCATACTATGCAAACACAAAACTAATTTTTTTTTACTTTTTTTTTTTTTTCTCAAGGAAATAAATGCACTCAGACATTCATTTACAAAATACTTTAGAAAAGCAATTGTTTACTTTAGGGGAAACGGAAGCGTAGGCAAAAGAAAACCATTTTATCAATGCTTTTAGGTAAAATGGGGAGATGTCTTTACCTATAGTAGCCAATCTACCAGTAATTGGCCTTAAATAATATTTCTCAACATGTGATCCAGGGCTACTTATATCAAAATCAGTAGGGTTCTTGTTAAATGGAGTTTCCTGGAACCACCTAAGACATAATAAGGAAGAGCCTCTGTGGATAAGCCCCAACAATCTACAGTAAAAGCATACCTTCTTGGTGGTCCTGATGTTCACCAAAGACTGAGAACAAACACCCTAAGACCTTTTTGTTGTTTTTCATCATGTTATCGTGACAAGCTAGTGAGTTAATGAGAATGTTGTCGATGATAGGCGACCAGTAAGTTTTAGTTGGACTAGCTCGTGACTCTCCCAGCATCACTTAATGTAGGGGTGGGGCTTGTCTTGGAAGTTCTAGTGCGTTATCACCAGCCGGATAGATCGAACCTACATTTGGAATTACCCAGGAACTGGAAGCCTGTTGGTGTGCTCAGGCTGTTATAATGGATGACTATGAAGAGAATAAGCATTTTGGAAGAAACTTCTCTCACATGGTGACCTTGTTTTCAAGCCAATGTGCCTACTACTAGGTCACAGAGTTTATTTAAAAGAAATGAACATTTCACCAAAGGTTTTGCAACGTGTGCTAATCAGAAGCTGCCTGTCAAGTTGAAGTAGCATCAAGAGGCTCAGAATAAGGGCTCTTGGGCGTTAAATGGTTCCTACCAAATACCAAACCTATTATCATGATTGGCTGTTATAGCCCTCTAAACGGCAAAGTGATTAAATTGGTCATTATGAAACCCTAAAGATGCATAATTATGACAAATAAGACTCAAGTGCAAAGGAGATTTTTATCTCACTGACTGGATTACATTTCAAGGAGGAATCAATGAAGAATTTTTTTTTTAAATCTCTGTCTGTGGCATGGAAGCTGGTTAGTTAGGAACTGGATTCTCTTGATCTTCAGGGAAACCTCTTTGTGAGTCATCTTCACACACTCAGTTCAGAAGCCTTTCCAGATCTTAACACTGACCCTAGATGCCCATTCTGTACAACAACTGGTCTCCATTTACCTTATAACCCTGAATTATAGATGGAATGCTCTTTTTGATAATTTTGCTGAGTATCAGATGCCTCTGACAGGATCTTGGATTTATTCGGAGTCGCTCTAACTTGCTCTAAGTCAAGTCCTCAGCCTAGGTTTGACCCACTTATCATTACCAAACGTAATGGCTAAAAACTAGGACTACAAAATAAGGTGGTTCTGTGCAGTCTATTCTACATCTAAAAATCAAAGGAAAAAAAAAACTGGTGACAAAATACCTCACAAAAAAAAAATGATCCCGTTCTGGAAATGGACATACTACAAACTCTTAAAACACATGTCTGGGCCATATATCAGGTTGTACCCAGAAATTCTAGCACACACAAGTTTTTTTTTCTTTTTCCTTAGCACTATAGAGAAGACCGAGCACATGATCCCAGTGTCTTGACAGAATAGTTTTTAATTATTGACAGATGGACAGAGAGAACATGGAAAAAGAACTCAAACAAGAAGATTTACACGAACCTTTGGATTTGGCAGCCAGAAATAATACTATCTAGTAACAGGCTACACTTACAGTAAGATTTGTCATCAGTACAAATGAAAAATACTCTTTATCAAATAGTGATATTTGTCACTTCTTGGGAAGAAGTCCCTTCTAAATACCAAACTATCTGAGGTACGATGCAAACTATAATTGTGACGGTTGATGTTTTCTTGAAATAGAAAAGCACCAGGAGTGTAACCAGGATTTATTCTCTGTTCATTATATTGTATACAGAAAATAAACTATTCACTCCCCCTTTTCTCTTGTCTTCTCTACCTATGAATTTCTTTCACTTTCTTCAGTTCTATTTACCACATACCTTGAACTGTAGTCTCATCCTCAGAACAACTCATTTAGTGTGAAAATTGAATGCCCTTTAAGAAATGAATTGTCAGTATTTGATATCACTGTGCTCCTCTCATTTAAAGAAATGCTAGTTTTTTGGAAAGAAGGGAACATGGCAAGAGAAAGGGAATCAAAACATCCTGAAGGGTGAAAGAGTTTTAATTGTTTTCAGATACATTTTGTAGATAGTCGTAACAACACAGGACACAGAACAAAATAGATGGTGATGATGAAAATAAGCAAGGGCATCTGGATGACTTTTTTGTAACTCAACTGCAAGAACCTTTATCAAATCAGAACTTATAAAATATCAACCATGCTGATAATTGAAAGCATTTTTTTCTTAATAAAAAATTAAGGAAATCAGAAAAGTATATAAAGAAGTCAATACATGTTTAAATTTGTATTTCTGTAATTTTCAAGATTATACTCTTTCTAAAGGGTTCATGCTAAATCCACCCGCAATTAAACATTATCAAGGATACCTTACCCTATAACCATTCTATTCTCTGCTTTGACTCCAACTTTAACTTGTCCAAGAAGCACATTTGGAAAGGCACTTGCTACTACTCTTTTAGGTGCAAGTGGAACCAAGTTAAATTCTATCAAAAGAGAATCAAGTATGTCATTTAAAGTGAAGTTAATAGTTTATAATGAAAATAAGTTATCTATACAATATTTGGGGGCATTTGAAGTGAAGATTTTTATGTGATTTTTGTTATCACTAAATTCTTTTTTAAAGATTTTATTTATTCATGAGAGACACAGAGAGAGAGGCAGAGACACAGGAAGAGGGAGAAGCAGGCTCCATGCAGGGAGCCTGACGTGGGACTCGATCCCGGATCTCCAGAATCACGTCCTGGGCTGAAGGCGGCGCAACCGCTAAGCCACCGGGGTTGCCCTGTTATCACTAAATTAAGGAATAAAGAAATCACCCATTTATGTTGGTTTATGTTTATCTGGTTTCCACGTTGTTAGAAAGCTTTTGGATGAGATGGATCTTCTCATATTTGTAAAGGAACATTATCAGAGTAGAAAACCATCTATATAGAGAGTGATTACAGAGGAAATACATATTTCACTTAAGAAAAATTACAGACATATAATTTCTTATTGCCCTTATGTGCAGAAAAGCTTAGAAGGAAAGAAGAAGTTCTGGCATGCTGGAAGAATTTAAGGAGTTTGAATATTTTCATGTATACAGAGATAGGGAAGCCATTCCATGCAATGGTTTAAATAAAAGAAGCTGTGTATTTAAGCATTTTCTCTTGGCTGCAAAATATACCTGTACTAAAGGTCCCAAATCAGAAGTATCATTTGTAAGTATGGTGCATAACTCAGTATATACCTAAAGTAAGTCCTAATACATAATCATTATCATAGCATAAACATGAATTCACAAATCATTTAGGAAACCTCTTTATAAATGAAACATTGTAAAATTATTCTGATGTTTCCCAAACTTGGAGGATATTAATCCTAATAGTGTTTATTTCTTTAGTAGATTTTTTTCTTTACTCTTTTTATGTAAGGCAGAGAAGATAAGGGAAGGGAATCTAAGGGAGTCAGGAGAAATAACCCTACCCATCACCCAATTCCTGGAATCTCCGGGGCTTAACAAAGTAAAAATGTCTTCTTCCTTCTCGTTATAGCCTTATGTGTATCATTCTCCACTTTGTAGCTCTGCCATCCTAAAAAATGACCTTCAAGCTCTCCATGAAGTGGGAAGAGGGAAAGTACCGAGAAGGCCACCAGCTTATAATTACCTCAACCCAGAAGAAGCACACTTCACTTAAACTCACACCTCATTGGCCAGAACTCACTCTGCAGGAAAAGCTAATGAAGAAATGAAATGAGATATAATAAACACAAGGCATTTCCTGTGCTTTAGTCAGCTTGTCTAGCCTCCAGATGGTCGTATATTTGTTTTATCACACATAGTACCATCACCCCCTTCCTAGCGGAGGCAACCCAGTCACCACTACATGCACCTCAAATTCCAGTCTTACTCCATGAGATCCAGATATTGTTCCTCCCTGTCCAAAAATGAGGAAATAAAAAAGATAACTTGTCTGTCCCATCACATATACACCTAGTACACAATGATGGAACAGGGAAGATAAAATCTCAGTAAACTCAATGGAGAGAGGAATGAATGGGAGATACATATTGGTCACAGGTCCAGAGTGATTCCCAAACTGCACTTCTGTGTTTTGCTCTAAAAGCTCCTCTGCCCCAACCTGGTGGTCGTGAGTCTCTGATTTTGTGTTCTTGCCCACTTTTTTTCTCAGTGGCTCCTAGATCTGCCCTTTGTAAGGGAAAAGGAGGCCATCGTTCACTCACTACTTTCTTAATGTCATCTAAAGTGGGCATTTGGAAATATGCTCACACCTTGGAGACTGTGCAACTTTTGCAGCTCAGCATCCTCTCATGGCAGCCCAAAGTTTTTAAAAACATCTAACTTAAATTCTTCATCCAATTTCTCAATCACGTACAGATTTAATAATTACTTTTTCTAAAAATTCTTGCATTTTTGGTCTGGGCTTTTGATTTATTTGGTGATATAGTTTCTTTGACATCTTTGTGGGCTTCTGATCTATTGGCTTCTAGTCAGCAACATGTGCTAATAACTATGTTTAGTGTTCTTTTGGGCACAGTACTCAAACATGTTTTGCTTCTTTTCCTTTCTGAGCTCTACATCCTTCCCCCAACAACATGATGGTAGCTACCTTGAGGCCACACCCTTAGTTAGACTTTTCCCCTAAGTCTTTTCAATCAAATGAAAGGTTTTATTGGCACTTGGTTTATTGGTTACTCTTTTAAAATCCCATCTCCTACTATTGGGGATCAAGAAGCATTTGGATTTTCTAACCTTTCAAAGCTCCAAATTTCTGGACTCTTCTTTTGTTTCTGCTTACAAACTTGCCTATTCTCTCCTTTACTCATCTCTTCCAAAGACTACTGTATTAGTTACATATTGCTGAATAAAATATTGACCTAAAATCAATTTTTATTTTATTAGCTGGCAATAGCAAACATTTATCATCTCATAGTTTCTGTGGATTTGGAATCCAGGACCAGCTTAATGGGGTTCTTTTCCCCACGGTCTCCCATGAGATTGCAGCAAAACCGTCCACCTGAGGCTGTAGTCTCCAAAGGATTGACTGGGACTGGAGAGTTGACTTTTAAATTCATCTACAAGGCTGTTTGGCAGGAAACTTGTTTTTCACTACTTGGGCCTTTCCATTGGGCTACTCATGACATAGCATCCTCATGCGTGGGGACAAAAGCGAAAAAGAGTGAGTAAAAAAAGAGAGCACCCAAGACTGAATCCAGTCTTTTATAATCTAATCTTAGAAATGACATGCAGTCACTTTTTCTATATGCTATTGGCCACACATACCAGCATGAGTATGTCATGGGTATAAGACAAGAATACCAGGAGATAGGGATCATTAAGGACCTTGTTAGAGGTTGGGTATCACAAGCAACCAATTGTAACAAGCACAAAGATTTTGAACATCTTTTCGATCTGCTCATTCCATAAGCATGTAAACTCACCAGTTAATAGTTTTACTAACTATTTTGTTCACATCTCATTTCAGAGATCACATATCTAGTCCTTAACTGGCCACCAAACTTTCAGTTTGTTCACTAATTAACCACTAAGCCAAAATTACATTTTGTATTCTTTGTTACAGCAGCACTTTACTCTTGGTACTGATTTATTTAAAGCCAGGATATTTAAATAATAGCTAGCAAAACAAACACCACCAAACAATAAAGAAAAAAACCCCTGAATCATCTTAAATGTTTCTTGTTTACAGGTTCCGTCACCACCAAACAATAAAGAAAAAAACCCCTGAATCATCTTAAATGTTTCTTGTTTACAGGTTCCGTTACAATCATTTTCCCTAAAGTGACCAGAATTTCTTCTGTGAAGACACGTGTTTGAACATATTAGTGTATTAGTGAAAACTCTTTGGCTCCAGAGCCTTCAAGACAAGTTTCGTTCCCCTACTATTGTTTACATATTCATATTCCAATCTTAGTCTATATTTCCACCTTATTCTCCAACTAATCTCCATATATATTTGATACTTAAGTCACAAGATTGTTCACTATCTATAGGATATCATAAGCAGTTTTATTCCTCTGTGTTTTGTACTTGCCAAGTACTTTACCTGAGATTACCTGCGTTCCTGCAGAACCTGTATAGATCCCTCAAGTCACTCTTCCTTTATGCTACTATTGCAATACCACTACCAGAGCACTCTTAACATGTTTTATTTCATTGTCTCTTGAACTACAATACTTATTCCTCAAAGGAGCTACATTAGAAATTACTTTTCATTACCATAGAGGCTTGCTAACTTTTTGGAATCTGATTAATGATCGTGTTGTAAATGTTTATTAAATGCATAAGCAAATATATGAATGAATTGGCAAAGATCATTCCTTCTCCTTTCTATCCTTGTCATAAAGCTAAGCTCCCTAATCTCATACATGTAGTAGACAATCAATAAATATTTAACAATTGTAAAATGGATAAAAATGGCTGATTTTTCTGCTTGTACCAATTCTCCCTGAAAGATAAATTTATTTACATCTCTATTTATATTCTATGTCTTCTAAAAATTTAACTCCAGTCCAGATACCTACCCTGAGTGTTAGGCCCATATAGCTAACTCTTTGATAAAAATTTCCATTTGAAATTCCCAAAATTAATTTGAATTCGGTAGGTACAAAATTAAAATCATGTTTTCCATTGATACCAATTTTTACTCTTGAATTTTCTTTCTTTGTGAATGGCACCACCATTCACCCAAGACAGAAGCTTGAGTGTCATCCCAGACTCTTCCTAAATAGGAAATATTCCCCACACTCAATTTGTCACTAAGTTTGCGACTCAAATATCTCTTATTCTTATTTCTCAGATTTTTCAACTTCTCATCCTGTTTTGTGCAGGATGCCACAAGAGCCTCCTAACTGATTTCCCTATTTCCTGTCTTACATTCCTTCAGTTTATTTTCCACACTGATGTAAAAATGATTATTTTACAACATAAATTAGGCTTGTACCATTTTTTCTTTAAACACCATCAAATTTCTCCTTACTTTTATGTTAATATTATTACTTTTTTGGTGTTCAAAATATATATACTTTAAAAAATTATTTACAATAAATTTAATTAACACATAGTATATTATCAATGGTAGAATTTAGTGATTCCTTAGTTGCGTATAACACCCAGGGTTCATTACATCAAATGCCTCCTTAAAGTCTATCACCCTGCTACCGCATGCCTCCTCTTACCTCCCCTCCAGCAACTCTCACTTTGTTTCCTGTAGTTAAGAGTCTTTCACGGTTTGTGTCCCTCTGATTTTGTCTCACTTTATTTTTCCCTCCCTTCCCCTGTCATCCTCTGTTTTGTTTTTCAGTTCTACACATGAATAAAATCATATAACTGTCTTTCCCTGACTTATTTCACTCAGATAATATCCTCTAGTTCCAGCCACATTGTTGCAAATGGCAAGATTTCATTCTTTTTGATGACTAATATTCCTGTGTGTGTGTGTGTGTGTGTGTGTGTGTGTGTGTGTGTGTATCACATCTTCTTTATCCATTCACCTGTTGATGGACATCTGGGCTTCTTCTCTAGTTTGGCTATTGTGGACATTGCTGCTGTAAACATTGGGGTACCTCTGCCTCTTTGACTCACTATATTTGTATCCTTTGGATAAATCCCTAGTAGTGCAATTACTGGATTGTAAGGTAGTTCTATGTTTTTTTAAGATTTTATGTATTTATTCATGAGAGACAGAGAGAGGCAGAGACATAGGCAGAGAAAAAAGCAGGCTCCATGCAATGCAGGGAGCCCAACCTGGGACTCAATCCCAGAACTCCATGATCATGCCCTGGGCCGAAGGCAGATGCTCAACCACTGAGCCACCGATGTGTCCCCTATTTTTAACTTCTTGAGGAAATTCCATATTGTTTTCCAGAGCGGCTACACCAGTTTGCATTCCCACCAACAGTGCACAAGGGTTAGCTCTTTCTCCACATGTTTGCCAACATCTGTTGTTTCCTGAGTTGTTAATTTTAGCCATTCTGGCTTTTAATATTACTACTTTTGTGCTGACACAGAGAATACTCTGTGGCTCTATCCTTGACTATCTGGAGACACACATCTTGCCTGTCCTTTTTCTCTGTGCCAGCCACAAATGTGGGAGCCATACCTAACTAACTTAATAAATTATTATCCCTAGAAGATACTATCTTCTCTTGGGGAATGCTGTTCACTTTCCAGGACTCTTTCTCTGACTAAATGCTAAGTACTTATTCTGGACAGTCCTACCTATAGGCAGCCCTGTCTATAAATATGTGCTGTCTGAACGCACGGTTATCGAAAATCTTAACACTAAAAAGCACAAAACCAAAAATTAGAATGTATTTTGTAATTTACCTATTAATTAACTCACTTATACTGCTAAATATCACCCTACATGTTGGGATCGCCCTGAGCAATCTCTGTTTTCCTTTTTGTGTCTTAGAACAAGGTTTTTGATTTGGTTTTAGCAAGAGCAGCAAGAAAATGATATTAAAAAGTTTGTTTTTCAATAGCTTTATTTTAAAATAGAATCTCAAATGACCTTCCTGGATAGTACTATTCATATTCTGTCTTAGACTAGATTAAAAAAATGCCTCCACGAGCAATGATTGGTTAAGACAGAGAAAAGAGATAACGATTCGCCCACAGGAGGCTGAGGCAAGCAAAGACAGTGACAAGCAGATAAACAGAAAAAAAAAGGAAGCCATTAAAAAAAATCTTGAGTACTTGAAAAGCCTTGGCTAAGACAGTGGGGGAGATAAAAAGAGAAAAGGAGAAATACAATCAGCCTTGCTAGTAATTGTAGAGGCTCGAGGAATGGGGGTGGAGGCTCAGAGGGGGAGGGAAGAGCAATGAGAGAAAATGAACAATAATGGGGCAGGGGATTGGGGAGGAACATAGGAAGAGGTTGGAAAAATGAGAAACCAGTCAAAGAGGATAGAAAAGGGAACCTCTGGAGTCTCACTTCTCAGTTGTTTCATTAACTTCTTCCTATAAGAATCGTGTAATTGGGGGATTTCCCCTCTTTCATTTTAAACAAATAAATAAATAAATAAATACTTAAATAAGGAACTTCTGCCTTATGATTCAGAGTTCAAAAGCAGGGTGAACTAACAGTATGCATTCGTGGTTTTGAAGCTCAGTTCCTAAAATAGGAAGTTAGAGAACTTGGTGAGTGCACCTCTGAACACAAGTCATACTGTCTGCCTTTCCTACTTTTGCTTCCCATCCCTGACATCCGGTCTATAAATGTTTTCCTCTTTATGCAATTCATCCTTGCACATCCACCAGTTGCATTAGATGTTGCTGCCTTTCATTCACCAATAACAAGGGGCGAAAGCCTGAGAATGTTCCAACTCTCTCCCTCCTCTATCTGGATAATGGATAGAGTGATGATTCAGTTTTATTCCAGAGCTCCTCTTTCCTTCAAAGATGCATACAATGTGAAGGCATTGATGTTTCCAAATTGCCTTTCTTTGCTAGAGAAAAAAATTTTACCAAGAGCCTACAAGTGGTTGAGATGGGTACACATTAGACCTCCAGTTCACACTTTTCCACTGTTAGTGACATCCTCACCGATAGACACCTCATCACACATAGGTTTCCTTAGCTATCTGTGTGAAGGTTTTCTTGTGTGACTATTTAAAGGAAGGTGCCATAGAAAGTAGAATGTACTCTACATAGTTGGAGTTCTGCTTTGGAGATTGGGAGGAAACAAAGGCTCTTGGTTAGAATTCCAATATGCAGATTTGAGGGTTTTTTGTTGTTAAATAATGCTCTTAAAAATCAGGTCTGCAAGAGAACAAGGGACAATATTGACTAAAGTACAAAACAATCAGCAAGTGACCTTCATGCTTCTAAGCAACTAGCCAATCAGAATTCATGGCAAGCAGATATCATCCAATCAGTATTCATTTCACATAATTAGTAACAAGCCAATGTGAGAAAGTGGATGAAAGGCAGCATTCAAGTATCTAATGATTATAAAATAATGGATCAGAATGTAATTCTACAAAGCTACAGGGTTAACAGGCTTGGAAAATGTGTTTTGCAGCTTTGAAAAGGATGCCATTTTTTAAAATAAGATCTTACTATCAATAGTAGAAAGGAATAGAACCCCCCCCCAAAAAAAAAAACAAAAAGACGTAACATAATACCTGTTGTTTTCTATTTATTGCCAAAAACCTCAACTTTAGGTAAATAGCTAATGACTTGTCTAAGAAAAAATATTTCTGTGTCAATTTCCCAATAATCCTTCTAAGAATTCAGCTTTGGAGGCCAGAATCTTTTAGTCCTATTCTAATTTCCATTCCCTTTGATCTGTGAGCTCACTTCTTTTCTTCTTTCTAAATATTTTTCTGTGATGAAAAAATTTCATATGGAACAACTTTCACTTCTCCCCAGGAATACCATGCCATTGTTGGGTTATAGTTTATGGAGTTAAAATGGGAAGAGAACTCAGTCTAGGACAATGGCATTTTGACCCAGGGTTGAAAACAACTCTCAGAGGTACTCCCCAAAGCTCTGGTTATCACCAGTGAAATAACAATTCACCTCTCTGTTTTCTTTTACTGAAACTGACACTGTAAGTAACAAAATGTAGTGAGGTTTCAAAGAAAGGAAAATGACCTTTAAATTTTCTGAAGCATAAAGGCCACTTCATGCAACAGAGAACAGCAAGAGATACGTGGCCTTAGGAGGTGAGTGAGATGACTCAGATTAGGGAATAAAAGGGGAACGCAGCTGGGACCTTTGGGCTTGTCCTTTCTGAAGGCACAAGGACCAAGGTCTCCTTTAGATGGAAATAGAGGTGGATGAACCTCAAAAGACTTGGTACAGATAATAACCAAAGGTCTCAATAATTATTCAAGGTATCTAAGAGTTCCAAAATGGGTTAACTTGCTGTATTCCAGTATTTTCCATTATGTTTTTATAAAACCAGGATTGAAGGGAATATATGTGAAAATTAATGTGGAAATGTTTCCTACTGTCTATAGTCTCAAAGTAAAAATTAACACATTTTTTTTACACTGACTGAAAGACAAACTCAAACTGCAGGATATCTATAGGACTTACTTTTCTTTGATACAGAAAGAAAAATGGAAGGATTGCAAACATTACCTATTCAGAAGGTCAGAGAACTGTGGCAATTTTCCAAATTATAAAGACATGATTTTAGCAGCTAAATTCAATAGAAAAATAGTTACACTACTTTTTTTAGTATCATTATGAAACTCCAAATAATAACAAATGTACAGTTTAAATGAAATGATTATTTCTCAAGAGGGAAGTGAATTGGCAAAAGATGAATAATGTGAAAACCTAAAAGAATGTTTTCCTACATAGCAAAATCTCTCCCAATTCTAGGATAAAGTCTAAGTCTTTGGCTGTAACATGGACTCATATATTTTGTATGATAAGCTTAACTTAAAATAAGGTGCAGTGAGTTGCAGGTACTAAATCTTACTGAAGTTGAAATACAAGTTTTACAGCCAAAGAATACGTGAATTTAACTTAATAGACTATGTAAGAAAAATAGTGAAACAAATATGCTAATGATGAAAGGGCAGCCTTAAGCAGAAAGATCATAAACCTCACTAAAGGTCCTTAATCTCTCCAAAGTGTATTTGCACCTAGAATTATTTAGCAAACATTTATGAAACACCTATTTTATGCAGAGATTAATATTTGAACTAATGGAAAATATACTGTGATTGAAAGGAGTAATCTCTGTCCTTTCTTTGTCTGTTTAGAGGAGAGTAATCTGATAAATGGTGATCAAAATTTTTCATGGAATCACAGTACTCAAAGAAACTTCATTGTTCATTCTATCCTTGGAGATTTTAGGATATGGAGATTTGTTAATCTCCCTTGGAAGCTCATTCCAAGATTATGTCAAAAAACTATGTACTAAACCTCTAATGAGGATAATAGCCACTGTCTAATTCCTGTTTATATTCCCACGCCACAAAGTACTTGTAAAGAAAAGCATAGAAAAATCAAAGCCTTGCTTTCTAATATCAACTCAATCCTTACTGCTGCTGTGAAATACCTGTATCTATTTCTGAATAACTCATATACGTTCCATAATAAATATAACAAGAGTTTTCCATTCCTTTGAAATTTTTAAATCTCACAGTATTTTTAGCTTCTTTTCACTTTCTTCTGCCAGATAAGCTAGAACCTTGGGCACCAGCATTTTCATCTTCCCTTTACTCTTCTTCAAACTATCCTTCCTAAAACAAATACTAGTACAAGCTAAATATTCTTCTAAAACCAATGGAGAAGCTCCAGTAGACCAAATACTCTAGTCTTTGCTTTCCTCCCTCTCCATCTGTGTGCTCTTTTCCCTAGCTTCCAAATATTCTACTTCATCAACCCTCAACCCTCATATATTGATCTTATTTTGCCTTTTCACTATCTCTCTGTTCCTCTTAGTTCTCTGCCTTAAGTAAGACTTCATTTTATTGATTTTTTCCTATTTTACAATGCTGTCCCTCTTTAACAATAAATAAATTTCTTCTTCATTTCAGCTAAATTCCTGAAAACAGTAAAACTCATCTTTGCAGTCACCTCTCCTTTCAATTAAATTTGACCATCATCAATTTCTTCCCAATTGCAAAATCAAATGGTCTTGCCATCATCTTAATGCTCCTTGTTTCACAGTAGCAATCTCTCAACATTTACTTTCTTTTAAAACCTAAGCCTCCATCACTAAGGCCACTGCTAGGCCTTATTTCTTTCTTTTTGTCTTTCTTTTCCTTTCCTTTTCTTTTTATCTTTTTTTTTTCTTTATCCTTTCTGACCTCTCCTCTTTTTTCATTGCAAACTTATTTTCATTTTCCCATGTGTGAGATGGGATGATATTTGTTTGTTCCCTTGGATGAGATCATCAATGAACAGTTTGTTTACTTAGTAGTAATACTATTAATAATACTGTATTTCTATGTTTATTTCTACGTTGTAATTTGTCACTATCATAAAAGGAAAAAAATGTGGTTGGTGACTTGCTCTTCAAAAATTCATAGTAAATTACTGATGAATCATTTTTGATATGGTAAGAAGACTATTGGATTAGAATGTTAAAGACTGAACTAACTTAGCCTCATTGACTTTGAGTTTTCTTATCTGTAAATGAGGATTACATGTCTACATCACTGTTGTGATAATCAGATGACACATTGTACATAAAAGTATCTTGTAAATATTAAATCACTATTTTGATCCATCATATATTCTTATTGGGAACCAATGTTAAATATTTATTTATTTATTTATTTATTTACTTATTTACTTATTTACTTATTTACTTATTTATTATGTAATCTCTACACCCAATGCGGGGCTCCAATTATGACCCCAAGATGAAGAATCACATGTTCTGACTGAGCCAGCCAAGTGTCTCCCTGATATTTGATGTTAAATAGATCCATATATTGCCACAGTTGTCCTCTAGCTTTCTCTTTTATAGGGGACATCACTTTTGCTTCTGCCATATGATGGAAATGACTACATTCCTTACCCTCAGAAATGTTTATACCCCTTCAAATTCCTTCTGACTCCTAGAGCTATGTCCTTGGGGATTTTACCTTCCATGACCATTCAAAAATAGCTATTGAATCTGTCTTGGCATAAGAGAAATATCAATTTCTTAAATAACTACAGTGAATTTAATTCACTCACCTTTTCAAGGTATCTTCTTTCTATTTTAGTTTGAGCCTCTTTTCTTCCTTCATAACCAGAACCACTGGAACTTGCTCCAGTCAACTATTCATATTTAAACTTGAAAGGAAGTGGGGGGGCAGGGTAGGGAGGAGGGAAGAAGGGAAACCGAGAGGGAAGGGGGAAGGAGGGTGGGAGGAAAGGAGGAAAGAGGAAAGGAAAAAAGAGAAGGATAAGAAAGAAAAGATGAGAGGAAGAGAGAAAGAAAAGTTATAAGACAAAGGTTTTTAGTGTACTGTTATGTTCACTGGTACTCTGTTATTTTAAAGACATACCTAGGAGCACCTCCATGGCTCAGGTGGTTGACATGGGACTCCCGGTTTTGTCTCAAGTCTTGATCTCAAGGTCGCGAGATTGAGCCCTGTGTGGTAGGCTCTGGGCTCAGTGGGGAGTCTGCTGGAGATTCTCTCTCCCTCTGCCCCTACCCCCTGCTCAAGAGTGCCTATGTGTGAGCGTGCGTGCTCTCTCTCTCTCTCTCTCTCTCTCTCTCTCTGAAAACATCATACCTTGTTTAGATATAAGAAGATATTTAAGTTAAGAGACATTCAGTAAGGAGGAGTAATTAAGGTTGGTTCTTTAATAGTAGGTACAATTCCAGCTGGTGGAGTATGTCAGACAAAAAGCAATTTGGGAAAAGGACAAAATCGCAGATAGAATTTGAGTTGGTAAAGTGTAAAAATACGAGATTCTGAGTAATCATGTCTGGCAGGAACCCAACAGTAACATTAGAGGGATTGGGCTGAATCTGCATTAGAATGATAGAATCCTGGATACCATAGTTTGGAAGAAACTCTAGATATCATGTGGCTTAGCACTTTTCTTGATGTTTGAATTAATCCTATAATATTCCTTCTGAGTGGCTACTTAGAATAAATCTAAAAATTACAATGACAGAAATCCTACTCTTCTCAGAAGCGACCTAATCGACCTTTTGACAGCACTGACTATAAGAAGCTTCTTTCATCACTGAGCATAAATCTATCTTCTTTTCATCCATAGTTCCTAATATGCTTGTCTGGGCCATACTATACAAGTTAAATTACCTGTCTTCTTCATCATCCCTTATACATTTAAAGATATCTCAGGTCCTGCTAAATCTTTTCATTTCCAAGGAAAACTTTAACAGCTCCTTCACTAAAACCTCGAATAATGTGAAATAATATTTCATATAGGGATGCCTGGGTGGCTCAGTGATTTAGCACCTGCCTTCAGCTCAGGGCGTGATCCTCAAGCCCCGGGATCAAGTCCCACGTCGGGCTCCCTGTGAGGAGCCTGTTTCTCCCTCTGCCTATGTCTCTGCCATTCTCTGTGTGTGTCTCTCATGAATAAATAAATAAAGTCTTTAAAAAATAATAATAATAATATTTCATAAAACAGTGAAATATAGCATGGACTTTAATAGCATGAAATCAATATCCTTTACTGAATATTATGCTCACTCTCCTAAGTATGTTCTCTAATTTTTCTATCTTCATCCTATAGGGTCATACCTCGTACTGAAATTTTCACTATGAATCCTAATCAAATAGGATAAAATAATACTATACTATCCATCTCCTAGAGATCATCTTTTTCTAGTATCTTCTGAAATCTTTTTCTTCAAAGAGAAGTCTCCTTGATGCCAATCACTTTTCTCGTTTGCTGATTTTGCTCAGTCACTTTTGATCAGATTTTCTTTTTCTTGTATAGATTTTGTCTTCAGTAAAATTAATCGACTTAGTTTTACAGCTGCTAAACCAGTTTCTTCCTTCAACTCCCTTCCCCTTACCATTTCCCCTTATCTTGTCCTTGTGTACTTAATTGTTTTGAACCAAAATAAAGGAGTTTTATTCCCTCTGATAAACTGGAGCTATTTTATGAAGGATATTTATTGAAAACCTAATAAATTTGTATTTAATTAAATAGAAACCATTGAAGTTTTTTGATACACACACACACAAAAAAACAATTTAGTAGGCTAATATGGCACACACAAGTAGAGCTGATGGAAATAAGGAGAAACAGGAGTATAGTTTGGAGAAGACTACATTATTGCTCCCTAGAGTGGTGTCAAAGGAAATAGAAAAAGGTATTAGGCATGGTGACAGGAGCTGCAGAACTTACTACTGATTAATATGAAAGAGGGGAGAATCAAAGTTCCCTGTAAGATTTCAAACAGTGGCGAGTGGGTATGTCAGTTAGGGTTCTCCAGCAAAACAGAACCAAAGAATTGCATTTATATAAAGAATTGACTTATATAGTTATGGAGGCTAAGTCCCAAAATCTGCAGTCAGCAAGATTGGACATCCAGAAAAACCAGCGATACAGTTCCAGTCTGAGTCTGAAGGCCTGATACACCAAGCAAACTGATGTTGTAAATCTCATTCAGACAAAAGGAGAAAACTGATGTTCCAGTGCTGGCAGAACAAGTTCCCTCTTCTCCATCTTTTTGTTCTATTGAGGTCTTCAATTTGAGGTCTATCCATCTTCATTAGGCAGGATGAACTGCTTTACACAGTCAGCCAATTTAAATGTTAATCTCATCCAGACACACCCTTACAGAGACACCAAGAATAATGTTTGATCAAAAGTCTGGCACCATGTTGCCCAAATTGACACATAAAATTAACATTGAGAGAAAAGTGAAACGATGAAGCCAAAAGAGGAGTTCCTTTGGCAAGAAGGTGCTATTGGTACATGCTGAGTTTGAGTTTTTGAAGACATGTGAATATAGATGCTTATAAATGCTATGGAACAAGATAAGGATTTGAAATATAGATTTGTGCTTTATTTACATAAAAGGTATTAGTGAAGACTTTTAAAAAGTTAAGAGCATAGGATACTTCTAAGAGATTACTTAGGACGATGACCAAGAAAAAGTCAACCATTGACATATGGTCAGAAAGGTGGGAGGGTAACTGGGTGGGCACAGAAGTACAGAAGCCAAGCAAATAGCTATTCTTGAATAAGTCATCTCTCTTCACTGTCTCTAAACTATCACCTCCCTTCTCTTTTACTCTCTTGAACTTTCATCAATCAAGCTCCTGACTTTCTAGATTTACTGAAGTTGATTTCTCAGGTACATTAAATTCTGTGTCTTACTAGGTTTCTCATTTTGTCCTGTAAATGCAAGAATCCTCCAAAGCTCTAGTCTCTACTTTAGTCATCTCTGTAACTCAGAAAAATGCAAAACTATATCCCAATTGCTTTCATTAGTTTCAGACCTGTATTTACAATTAACTGGCCAAAAATCCCATCAGGATATCCTTCATGTTTGTATCTCAAACACATCGTAAAATAGACAAAGCATCCTAAATAGAACCTATAATGGCTCAGGAATACTCCAAGATGCTCAAGTTCTAAACCTCAAAAATAACTTTGATTTGTTTCTCTATCTTGCCCCTTGCTATCCTCCATTCCAAGGCCAAATCCTATCAGTTTTACTTAGAAAACATCCTCCATATTCATATATTTTGCATTATAACTGTTACTACCACGACAATTCTAATTCAAGACCTCCTTGTCACTTGCATGTGGTATTAGTTTCCTACACGAGCTTTCCATATCTAGCCATTCTCACCTCTACTCTGTCCTTATCGATTGCTGCCAAATTAATCTTCCTAAAGTACCACTTAAATCATGTCATTCTACTAATCCAAAATGTTTAAGTGTTTTTTATTACTCGTTGAATAAAATCCAAACTCCTTAAAATAACATTTAACACCACCCACCGTCTGGTAATATCCCACATTTCTAGATGTATCTTCCTTCTTCTCCCTTTCAGATTCAGTACTGCACTCAAACCACATGTCCTTTTCCTGTCTGTCCCAGTCACTTTGCTCATTCTATTTTTCTTGCCAGTAATGCTCTTTTTACTCATTCTTGTCTATGAAGCCTTTTTAATTGCCACTGAAGGTAATGTATGATTCAAATGTTTGGGGCTACATGTTAAGTCTATTATAGACATTATCCTCATAAATTCTCATAATAACCCTATGATATATTTACTCTTTTCTAAATTTTACCATTGAATAAGCTGGTATTTATATGGGTTTTTAAAGTTAGCCCGAAGTAACATAAAATACTCAGTTTTCCATATTTGTCTGATACCAAAATCAGCTTAATTCAAATATTTTTAATTTTAGCATCACTTCTTCTGGTACAGTTATTAGTCCCATGGCTTCACGGAAGCCACAGTAATGGGAGAAAAATTTTAATAATGACATATTATATGCTTATAAAAACAACTTTTTCCTAGTGTGGTTTATAGAAGCATGATTTATATACTGTGCAACTTACCCTTTTTAGTGTATAGTTCTATTAATTTGGCATTTCTACCTTTATTTTTCCAAAGTTCTCCCTTTTGAATCAAGTGATTTAGTTTTGCAGTTAGCATAGTAGTTTGATTTAGTTTCAACAACTTTTGGCTTCCCTTTTGTCCTGCATTTCTTCGGAAATGCTAGACATTGTCAACATCGTTTCTAGTAACTCTTCAAGCACTTCTTTATGAACTTGAAGAACTTGTTCATAAAATGAGAAGCTAAGTAGTATCTAATCACAGCCAGAATTCATGGACATTCTCCCATTAGATCTTTCCTATTACTGTCTTACACCTAATAAATTTGTACTCTTGAAAGTTACTTTCTTCATCTTTATCTAATGGATATATAGAATTTATATTGTTACATAGCCACAAAGTATCTAGAAAATTTACTTTTCAAATGATAGTTGAATGCACTTTAGAAAGAAATCATGGAGGAAAATGTGGACATAGAATCCATTTTTTTTCAAAAGCTACATTTCTGCTAAACTATGCTGAAATAAATTCTTTTATCCAGTAAACATTATTGAGCACCTCTATGTGAAAATCATGAAATTTTCCCTTACACAGTCTACCATCTAATAGGTATTCTAATAGACTGATTTCATATACAGTATGTAAGGGAAATTCCCCAGAGTGATAATGACTGACAGGAATTAATGCCTACATTATTTAAGTGTTGTAGTCACCAAAGGAGTAGAGAAACTATATTTTTTATTAACTTGTAAGAAGAGTTAAGAAGATAATATCTAGCATATTATTAATGCTCAGCAGCAATGAAATAATAATAATTAGGAAAAGAAGACTTGATGCAAGAATGGTTTTAAAGCTTCATAGTATTAGGTCAATCAGTGCATCAGAAATAAGAGAACTAGTCCTTGTTATAAAAACAAGAGTCTCTTTAGTAATGTAAAAGCAAATGAGAAAGTATTCCCCTGTAGGGCTTCTGAAGATAAGATAAAGCCCTTTTAAAGAGCTTTTTCACCAAGTTCTAACAATAGTTTTCTGGACATTATAATCTAAAAAGATCATTGCCCTAGTTTGGAAAATCATCTTGGGTTTTGACCTCTCTGTTTATTATTAAATTTTTGAAAAAAACAAACAAAAACATGTGCGGGCATAATTCATCATGATATAATTCTCATTGACATTGTACAGGCATAATTTTGAACTTCTCTTTCTCTCTCAGGAGCACAGGTGCACCAGTGGGAGTGCCAGGTGGGTGGAGGGCAGGGACAGGAGAGGGAGAGAGAAAATCCTAAGCATGCTACATACCCATCAGGGAGCCTGAGCCAGGCCTGATCTCATGAGATCATGACCAGTGCTGAAATCCAGAGTTAGCCATTTAATTGACTGAGCCACATGGTGCTCCAAATTTTGAACTTTTAAAATGAAGAGTTAAGAAACCTATTTTGCAGCCGTTTTCTGACTCCAGACCCGCTGCTCCACAGCTCCCCTTCCGGTAATATTCCCTGCCTATCCATCATGGAATTAATTCTCATGCCTCAGAATTAACTGAATACAACCTTTGATTTCCTAGTCCTGGCATGCCTTGGAGAGGGTGAATGAACTACTTCCATTAATCTGCCTCCTTTCTGTCTCCTATTCACAACTTCCATAACATCATTAAAATTAAAATATTGATTAAATGAAGTATAATGTACAGTGTTTGCTATAAAAACCACATAATAAATATATATATAGTAGAGCTCATGACAACACATATATCACAGAATTTAGAGGAGGAAGGGTTCTCTTGCATACCCCACCTGCTAACCACCAGTACCAAAATTATCTCTTTTAATAAGTAGGTAAATACCCTATTTTTAAAGAATTTTTGCAAGTACAAAGTGTTGTATTCCCACCCTAACAATCTGAGTTTTCACACCCCATAGAAATTTCTACATAGATTTGTGATATATACATTCAAATGCACAGCTAAAATATTCAAATACACAAAATAAGTAAAGCAAGAACTTTTTTGTTCTGACCTAAAAGTACCTCATTAGCACGGATGTCCAAGAGAGACAGCCCCAAATACACTGAGGTCCAAGGGCATGAAAGAGCCCTTACTTCCATAGACTAACAAATGGATTCATGCAAATTAGTGTGTGAACTTGAAGATATTATTGTGACAAACTGATGGGTATACACACGCTGCCAAGGGGAAAACACCAACTAGGCAGCGTTATTATTGCCCCTGCCATAATTATTGCCAAAACCAGGAGACCTTAAAGCTTTCTGGATGAAAGGTTTTTGAGGGAAAAACAATCTATCCTAGGGTTTGCTCTGTGGACATGAAATTACTTTTCAACCTTTTCTTCTTATTTATCCAACTCATTTCAGAAGATGAAACACCTATTCCAAGGTGAGGAAAGAGGCTTCTGGGGAAAAGAAAAAACAAATTCTTTAGGATGGTCTTATTATTTTCTGTTCATTCTCCTGATCCTTTTTTTTTTCCTTGCCTATTTTCCTGATTTTAATTTGTCTTAGTCCTTTTCTATCCTTTTGTCCTCAGTGTTTCAGAATGTCCTGCGTCTTTTCTCTCAGTGTCTCATCTTCCAAACTCTTAGATGTATTGTCAGTAATCAGTCATATATTCACAACATCCTTTCTTTTTTGTTACGTCTTTAAAGCACCTCTATGAATATTGCTTCAGAGAAACTGTGGTAGCCATTATTGTGCCTGAAGCGGTGACAGTAGAAGTAGACATATTTGAAATGAGTGTTGTGAAGAAACAGTGGGATGGTTAAGTTTACACATTTTGGAAACAGGTGGGTTTGCATTTGAACCCACGCACAGCCACTTACTATGACAAAGCCAGTTTATTCATTCACTACTCTGAACTGAACTTCAAGAAGACTTTGTAAAGAGTTAGTAATATCTAGTTCATGGGATTGCTAAAGATTGTTGAGATAATAATATAAAGCGTTTGGTAAACTGTCAGGAACCTAAGAGACAACACAAAATAATGACACTGGGATGATGGTGAAGATGATAGCTATGGTTGAGACCATTGTGATGTGGTGATTATAAAAGGGGCAGTCACCTTTGTCCATTTGAATTGAGTTATGGTCAAGCTTAAATCTCTTCATGTTTCTAGAAGTAGATTTACTTCACACACACCTGAAAATCCAAGCACTACTTTGTCATCCCCACTGTTTTTCCCACTGTTACTGTAAAAATTTTTACACTGGTTCAAAAGAACATTTACCTACACGTAAGTTTTAAAATAAAAATAATAAAATTAATATCCTTGTGCTTAGCATCAAACATAAAAAAGTATGAAAGCTTATGCACATTCCGAAGTTCCTCATATAGCTCTCTTATTGAGCCTCTGTCCTTCCCACACCAGAGGTAATGACTATCCTAAATATGAAATTATCATTCTATTCATTAACTTACAAATTGTATAGATATATCCTTAAATAATATATTGTTTCCTTATTGTTGAATTTTTATAAATTATATCATGCTGGTAGATTCTTTAAAGATTAAGGTTATCATTAGCCATTCTCCTATCTATGGGCTTTTGGGTTATCTCTAGTATTTAGTCTTAGAACCATGTTATTATGAATATTTTCGTACATGCTTCCCGGGACACATAAAAATGTTGTACTTAAAAGCATATACTTAGAAAAATGTAGGGGGACGCCTGGGTGGCTCAGCGGTTTAGCGCCTGCCTTTGGTGTGAACTTGGAGTCCTAGGATCGAGTCCCTGCATGGAGCCTGCTTCTCCCTCTGCCTGTGTCTCTCCCTCTGTCTCTGTGTCTCTCATGAATAAATAAATAAAATCTTTTTAAAAAATGTAGGTTATGCACATCTTCAACCTTATGGGATAGTGCAAATTTTTTTCCTAATGAGGTTGTATTGGTTAGGATTAGGTTAGGATGCCGTGAATAAAAAAAAAAAAAAAAAAAAATCAAGAATCATAATAATTTAAAGTCATGCATTTCTGTCTCAGATTCCAGAAGTTTAGAAGTGGCCAGTCCAGAGATGGTAAGACACTTCACAGTTTCAAAGATGTAGGGTTCTTCTATTGTATAGAACACCTCATATGTATACTTTTCATCCACAAGTTCATCCAAGGTCCAAAATGGTTTCTGAAGCTTCAGCCAATATATATGCTGGCAAGAAAAAGAAAAGAAAAAGAAAAGAAGAAGAAGAAGTGTATAACCCCTTCTCAAAAAATGCACATAGTACTTTTTTCTTCTATCCATTTGGCCAGAACTTACATGGTCCTGGATCCAGTTAAAAATAAAATTACTGATGAGAAAGAAAAGAAATATAAATATTGGGAGATAACTAGCAGTCTCTACCCATATTAAGTTGTACATTCACCTGAAGACTAAGACACTTTTTGTTTCCCTGCATATATGCCACACTTAAAATTATTAGAGTTTAAAATTTTTAAAGATAATATTAAATATTATACCATTTTAAAAATGTACCTGATTAACACTAAAGTTTCATTTTTTCATATATTAGTCATTTGGATTTCCTTGTCTGTTCCTTCCTGTTCATATCTTTCCCATATTTGTGTGGTTTGTTTGTTTGTTTCTTTGTTTATTTCAGAGAGAGAGAGAAAGAGCGTGAGAAAGGGGGTAGGTAGAGGGAGAGAGAGAAGCAAACTCCCCAAACTCCCCACTGAGCAGGGAGCCCAGTGCAGGACTCTATCCCAGGACCCTGAGATCACGACCTGAACTGAAGGCAGACGCTTAATCAACTGAGCCACACAGGCAGTTTATCTTATTCATAGTGATTTTATGAGTTTTGAATTTACTCTGAATAGCAACCCTTTATCAGTTACATAAATTGCAATTGCAAGAAAAATTTCTCATTAATGTCTTAGCTTTTTATTTCTTCAAAATGTTTTATGGAAAGTTACTTCTTAAAGCTTAATACAGTTGAATTTATCAGTCTTTTCCACTATCATTTAACCTTTCTATATCATCTTTGAGAAATCTTTCTTCACTTCATGGTAATCAGACATTCCTACATTTTGTTCTAAAAGTTTTGAAGTTTTTACCTTTGCATATATGCATTTCAATGGATTAGAACTAAACTGAGTAGAATTATAATTTCATTTATTTCCCTGGGGATAAATAATATAGTCTTGGAATGATTATAAGATGTTAACTTTTTCTCACTAATCGGAAATGCCAGCTTGATCAATTGCCAGGTCTCTTATAAGCAAAAATCTGTTTCTAGTAACTAGTTCTCTGTTCCTATGTCTAGTATTACTTTCTTTGTATATTTAAATATCTGTATTTATATTTGCCTAATATTTATGAATAGACTTGCTATTGAATAAATAAGGACCCTGTCTACATCTTATTTTTTTATGTTTAGGAATTTATTTTTAAATTTTTTTATTCTTTATTAAGTAAACTCTATGCCCATTGTGGGACTCAAACTCATGATTCTGAGATCAAGAGTTTTGTCCTCTGCTGACTGAGCCAGCCAGGTACCTTCGTTTAGGTATTTCTTAATTGCCCTAGGCTCTTGGCACATAAATTTTAAAACCAGTTTGTCAAATTCAACCACAGAAAATACAGTTCACAATTGATAGTCTTACATTAAATCTTGTTTGTCAGTTTGAGAAATGATATCTTTATAATACTGGGCATTCTTATGCATGAATATGGCGTGATTTTCATTTTTCTATTTATCTTTTTAGAAACATCCTTTTTCAGGGTGCCTTGGTGGCTCCAACTCTTGGTTTCAGTTCAAGTCATGATCTCAGTCTGGGTCATGAGATAGAGCCACACATGAACTCCTGCGATCAGTGCAGAGTCCGCTTGGGATTCTCTGTCCTTCTCCCTTTTCCCCTCCCTCAGCTCATGCTCTTGCTTGCTTGCTATCTAACTCAAATAAAATAAGTAAATAAAATATTTTTTAAAAAAAAGGAATATCCCTTTTTTGAATGGTATCTAGAAATGCAGTTGACTTTTTTTGTCATTCTATAGCCATAGAATTTTCTCAATTCTCTTAATTCCAAAATTGTATAAATTTTATTTTCTATATCAATTTTTCCAGTTTTGTGAAATAATTGATATATATTATTGTATAAGTTTCAGATGTACAGAAGATAATTTGATTTACATATATTGTGTAATGATTATCAGATTAAGTTCAGTTACTATCTGTCTTCTCATATAGGTACAATAAAAAGAAAAGAAAGAAAAAAGGAAAAATTCTTGTGATAAAAACTCTCAGAATTTACTGTCTTAAAACTTTGTTATATGACCTACAGCAGTGTTAGCTATAGTCATTACGTTTGACATTATATCACTAATACTTTTTTTTTTTTAACAGAAAGTTTGTACCTTTTGATCACCTTCCTCCAATCCCCCCTCCCTCTCTCCTTTTCATCAAGTAACCACAAGCTATCTCTTTTTCTATGAGGTTTTTTTTTTTATGCTTTTTTGGAGGGGATTTCTGCTTTTGTTATTCTTAGAAATTCCACATATAGGTGAAATAATATAGAATTCATCTTTTTCTGTCTGACGTATTTCACTTAACAGAATGCATTCAAGGTCCATCCATGGTGTCACAAATGGTAGGATTTCTTCATTTCTTATGGCTGAATAATATTCCTTTGTGTGTATATTTATGTGTGTATATCACAAATTCTTTTTCCATTCATCTATTGATGGACACTTTGATTGTTTTCATGACTTAGCTATTGTAAATAATGCTTCTATGAACATGAAGGTACAGATATCTTTTCAAGTTAGTATTTTTATTTCCTTTGGATATCTTCCCAGAAGTAGAATTTCTTGATCATATGGTAGTTATGTTTTAACTTTTTGATGACCTTCCATACCGTTTTCCATGGTTACTGTGTGAATTTACAGTCCCATCAATAGTGCACAAGGGTTCCCTTTTCTTCACATCCATACCAGCATTTATTATCCCTTGACTTTTTGATGGTGGCCATTGTAACAACCATGAGGTGGAATCTCATTGAAATTTTAATTTTCATTTTCCTAATGACTAGTGATGTTGAGCATCTGTTCACATACCTGTTGGCCTTTCTGATATCTGCTTTGGAGAAATGTCTATTCAGGTACTTCACCTATTTTTAAATTGAGTCATTTGTTTTTGTGTGTGAGTGTTTTTCATTGTTGTTTGATGGAGATTTTTTGTTTTGTTTCTTTGGAGGAGTTGGGGGGATTTTTTTTTTTTTTTTTGCTATTCATGTTTCTTTATATTTTGGATGTTAACTCCTCATCGGATACATGATTAGCAAATATTATTTTCCCATTTTGCAGATTGTAGGTTGTGTTTTCACCTTGTTGGCTTCTTTTGCTGTGAAAAAGCTCTTTTGTTTTGTTTTTTAGTTTGATGTAGGCTCAATTGTTTATTTTTTATTTTGTTACTTGTGCTATAGATGTCATATCCAAAAAATCCTTACAAAGACCCATGTCAAGAAGTTTTACTCCTGTGTTTTCTTCTAGGAGTTTCATGGTTTCAAGTCTTACATTTAAGTCTTTAATCTATTTTTGTTAATTTTTGGAGTGATGTAAGAAATGGGTCCAGTTTTATCCCTTGACATGTGAATTGTCATTTATCCCAGCAACATTTATTAAAAAGACTCTTTCCCCATTGAGTATTTTTAGCTCCCTTGTCAAATATCAATAATCTGTATATGTTTGTATTTACTTCTGGGGCTCTCAATTCTGTTCCGTTGGTCTATTTTTCTGTTTTTATGCCGGTACCATTGTGTTTTGATGACTGTATAGTATAGCTTGAAATCAGGAGTGTGATACCTTCTGCTTTGTTCCTCTTTCTCAAAATTTCTTTGACAATTTGGGGTCTTTTATGGTTCCATACAAATTTTAGCAAGCATTTTCTCTACATCTTTAAAAAATGCATTAGAGGGACACTTGGGTGGCTCAATGGTTGAGCATCTGCCTTTGGCTCAGGTCGTGATCCCAGGGTCCTGGCACCAAGTCCAGCATTAGGCTCCCCACAGGGAGCCTGCTTTTCCCTCTGCCTATGTCTCTGCCTCTCTCTGTGTCTGTCATGAATAAATAAATTTATATATATTTTTAAATCCATTGAAATCTTGAAAGGTATTGCATTGAATCTAAGGAAGGTTTTTGAGAATATTGACATTTTAGCAATATTAATTCTTCTAATCTATGAACACAGTACATCTTTCCATTTATTTGTTTCTTTTTGATTTCCTTCATCAGTGTCTTATCATTTTAAGAGTAAATATGTTTTACATTCTTAGTTAAATTTATTCCTAAATATTTTATTGTTTTGATGTTATTATAAATGGGATAGTTGTCTTTATTTCTTTTTTTAGAAAATTTATTGTTACTGTATAGTAATGCTTCTGGGTTTTGCATGCTAATTTTGTATCCTGCAACTTTACTGAATTCCTTGACTAAATCTGAAAGGTTTTTGGTTGAGTCTAGGATTTTCTACATATAAAATCATGTCATCTGCAAATAGAGACAATTTTACATCTTCCTTTTCAATTCTGATACTTTTTTATTTCTTTATTTTACCTTATTGCTCTAACAAGTACTTCCATTTCTGTGTTGAATAGGAGTGGGGAGAGTGGGCACCCTTGTCTTGCTCCTGATCTAGAGAAAAAAACCTTCAATCTTCCACCATTGGTATAATGTTAGTTGTGGGCTTAAAGTATATGGCCTTTATTATGTTGAGATATGTTCCTTCTAGCCTAATTTGTTTTTATTGTGAATGGATGTCAAATTGTGTTAAATGCTTTTTCTGCATCTAGTGAAATGATCATATGATTATTTTCTTTCATTTTATTAATGTGATCTATCATATTGACTTTCATATGTTGGACCATCCCTGTATCCCAGGAATAAATTCCACTTAATCATGTGTAGGTGATCCTTCCAATGTACTGCTGAATTCAGTTTGCTAGTAGTTATTAAAATTTTTTGCATCTATATTCATCAGGAATATTGCCTTATAGTTTTCTTTTTTCTAGTAGTGTCCTTTTTTGGGTTTTATTTCTGGATTATGCTGGGTTCATAAAATGAGTTTGAGAGTATGCCATCCTCATTGATTTTTTTGGAGGACTTTGAGAAGGATTGGTGTTAATTCTTCTTTAACTGTTTTGTAAAATTCTTCAGTGAAACTATCTGGTCCTGGGTTTTTCTTCATTGGGAGGTTTTTGATTACTGATTCAATCTCCTCATCTGTAACTGCTCTTCAGATTTTCTATTTCTTCTTATTCTGTCTTAGTAAGTTATATGTTTTTAAGAGGTTTTTTTTTTTTTTCCATTTCTTCTAGGGTATCTAGTTTGTTGGCATTTAGTTGTTCATGGTAGCCTCTTATGACCCTTTGAATTTCTGTTTATCCATCGTAATGTTTCCTTTTCCATTTAAAATTTTGTTGAGTTTTACTGTTTCTTCTTTCCTTGATTAGTCTAGCTTTATAAGAAATTGTCAAGTTTGCTTCTTTAAAAAGAACCAGTTCTTAGTTTGGTTAATCTTTTCTACTGTTTTTCTGTTCTATATTTCATTTTTTTCTGCAATAATATTATTTCCTTTCTTCTGCTAACTTTGGGCTCGGTTTGTGATCTGATTCCTTAAGGAATAGAGTTAGATCGTTTATTTGGAATATTTTTTTATTCTAAATGTAGGCATTCATTGCTATGAACTTCCCTCTTATAACTGCTTTTGCTATACCCCATAAGTTCTGATATGTTGTGTTTCCATTTTCATTGATCTCAAGAAACTTTTATATTTCCTCTTTAATTAATTGTTGTTTCAATAGTTGTTGGGAGAGTATTGTTTAATTTCCATGTGTTCATGAATTTCCAACTTTCCTCTTGCTGATTCTACTTTCATATCATTGTAGTCAAAGAAGATATTTGGAATTATTTCAGTCTTTTTGAATTTTCTAAGACTTGTTTTGTTGCCTAACATATGGCCCATCTTAGCAAATGTTCTGTGTGTGTTTTAGAAAAAATGTGTATTCTGCTATTAGATAGAATGTTCTTCATGTATTTGTTAGTTTCGTTTGATCCATAGTATTCAAATCTGCTGTTTCCTTATTGATTCTCTGTGTGGATGATCTGTTTATTGTTAAGAGTGGGATATAAAAGTCCCTAACTGTTCTTGTATTACCACTTATTTCTCCTTTAGCTCTCTTAGTTTTTGTTTTATACATTTATGCGCTTCAATATTGGGTGCGTAAGTGCTTACAACTGTTAAAATTTCTTGATTTTATATATCCCTATAATTATATATCCCTTTATCATTATATAATAATCTTCTTTGTCTCTTTTTATCAGTTTTAAGGTTTGTTGTGTCTGATAGAAATATAGTTATTCCTGATTTGTTTTTTTGTTACCATTTGCTTGAAATGTCTTCCCTTCACTCTCAGTCTATGTGTGTCTTTAAGGCTAAAGTGAGTCTCTTGTAGGTAGTATATTGTTGGATCTTGTGTAATTTTTTGTGTTCTTTTTAATCCATTCAATATTCTTTTAATTAGATAATTTAATCCATTTATATTTAAAGTAATCATTGATAGGTAAGGATTTACTGTTGTCATTTTAATTGTTTTCTCATTTTGTAGATCTATTTTTCCTTGTTTCTTATCTGCAGTCTTTTATGTTTTGACGTCTTCTGGTATCAGTATACTTTAACTCTTCATCATGTTCTATGTAATTACTACAAGATTCTCCCTTGTGCACTGAGGGGGGCACTTGGTGGGATGAGTACTGGGTGTTATGCTAAATGTTAGCAAATTGAACTCCAATAAAAAAAAAAAATTAAAAAAAAAAAAGATTCTCCCTTATGGTTACCATGAGACTTACAGAGGTATCTTAAACTTGTGACATCCTATTTTAAACTGATAACAACTTAATCTCAATAGAATTTGTAAACTTTACAATTTTATTTCTCTGCACAGTCCCCAACCTCACATTTTAGGTTATTGCTGCTGCAATTTACATTTTGTATATTGTGTAATAACAGATTGTTATAGTTATGGTTGGTTTTGCTACATTTGTTCTTTTTTAACTTTTAAATTAGAGTTGTAAATGAATTAAGTACCCCTGTTACTATATTGTAGAATCTAACTATGACTATATATTTACCATTACTTGTGAGATTTATGCTAAGTTTTTATGTTTTTATAATGTTAATTAGCATTCTTTTACTTTCAGTCAAAGAACTCCCTTTAACATTTCTCATAAGGCACTTCCAATGGTAATGAACTCCCTTAGCCTTTGTTTGTATGGGAAAGTCTTTATTCCTCCTTTGTTTCTAAAGGACAGCTTCACCAGGTATAAATTTCTCACTTGACAGGTATTTTCTTTCAGTATTTTGAATATGACATCCTATTCTTTCCTGGCCTGAAATGTCTGTTGAGAAATCCACTGATGGCCCCTTGTATATGACTTCTTTTTCTCTTGCTGCTCTGAAAATTCTTTCTTCATTTTTTAACTCTTGACAATTTAATTATAATATGTCTTGGTGTAGCCTAGTTGTGGGTTCAATCTACTTTGGATTCTCTGGGCCTCATGGATATGCATGTCCATTTCTATTCCCAGGTTTGGGAAATTCTCAGCCATTATTGCATTAAAGGTACTTTCTATCCCATTCTCTACCTCTTCTTCTGGAATTCTCATAGTATAATACATTTTTTTAATATTCTCATAATTCCTATAAACGTTCTTCAGTTTTCTTCATTCTATTTTCTTTTTGCTCCTATGTAACTTCTAATATCCTATCCTCTAGGTTACTTATTCTTTCTTCTATACAGTTGAATCTACTTTTAAAACTCCATGTTGCATTCTTTAGTCCAGTTACTGTATTTCAAACTCTAAGATATTTTTTTTGGATGGTTGCCATTTTCTTGTCAAACCTCTCATTTTTGTTCATGGATTATTTTAGTAATTTTGTTTAGTTGTCTGGGTTTTCTTACCCACTAAACTTATTTGAAAGGATTAGTCTGAATTATTTGTCTGACATTTTGTAGATCTTCAGTTCCTTAAGGTCAATTATTGAAGATTTATTAGTTTCTTTTGGTAGTGTCATATGTACTGAATTATTTTGTGATCCTTGATTCCTTACATTACTATCTGCACATCAATTGATTGGGCTCCTCTTCCAGACTTTAGAGGTTTGCTTAGTCAGAAACAGTTCTTCACCAGTCAGCTCAGTTTGGGTTTCTGGTTGTGTTTGCTAGTAATCTCTTTGAACAGATGTGGCCTGCTATTCTCTGTTTTGAGGTGAGGTAACTGTTTGGCCTTTGAGGATGGGGATGAAGGGTTGTGCCTTTGGCTGAGAAGAGTTGGATAGGACTGCTGGCTTAGTTCCTTAGCCACGTGAGGTTGTAAGATGGTCCCCATGGTTGTCTGGATTCTTGGGTGAGGCTGACTAGATAGTTGGGATTAGGTACTAGATTCAGTAATAGTTTAGGCTATTAATTAGCTTCCCTGCCCTAACAAGGCAGCAGGATGGGGCCCAGGGCCTATCCACCTAGTTTGAGGTCCCAAATCAGGATAAATTGTGCAGTGAATTTCCTGGTCAGGTGAGGCCACCAGGTTTGCCCTGCAGACAGAGGAAGCCATGGCTGTGCTCTCTACTCAAGTGCCGTTGCACGTAGAGTTGTTGAATGGGCTATAAAGCTTTCTGGGTGCTCTCATTAGGTTCTCTAGTTGGACAAGCTGAACACTGTATTCAGCTATGAGTGAGGCTACAGATTAGATCCCCTGCCTGGGCACAGTGGAAAAGGCAGCTGTAAAGCCATCAAAGCCTTTTGTTTCTTGTCTTAATTCAAACCAAACCACTCCCTAAGTTCCCTAGCCAAACAGGGACAGTAGCTTTGCTTTACAAACTATCACATCTGCCTACTTTTCTCTCAGCTCAAGCACCACTGAGCTGTACAGCATCCAGAAGTTGTTGCCAGCCCTTCTGATCAGATGGAACCAGAAGACACTTCACAATAGGTGGGGGCTATGTCACAGCTCCTTGGCTTGAGAAGGTGGTCTAGAGGGGCCATTCCACACTACCTTATTTCTCAAACAGGCTCTTCAGTTGGGAGATCCCCAGCACTACCTTCACTGTTAGCTTTGAATTTAACCCCCTACCTGTGGGTAAAACTGGAAGTCTCCATGCCTGGTACTGGCTTTGCTTTGGGAGAAATCAGCACTGTCCACCCCTTTCTACTCTCCAGTGCCACTGGGCTACTCAGCTTCCTATAGTTGTTACCAGCCCTTCTGGTCAGATAGGGTCAGAAGACATTCTGCACAATGGATGGGGCTGTTACTCTTCCTTTCCTGGGCATGGGCAGACTGGGCTTTTAGGGCTGGCAAAACTTTTCATTTGAGGATCTGAATCAGGCAAATCTGCACCCCACCAAATTCCCTTTTCAGAGTGTGCCCTTCAACCTAGTTCTTTGGATAAGAAAGGCTACTAGTTGAAATTACCACTTGTACACTACAGGTATGAACTCAATCTGTGAAGATCTATGTGCCTTCTTCTCCATTATAGTCAGGTGGTTAAGCCCTGCAGATTCCCCTGCAGTCTGTGTGGTATGAGATCAAGTGGGGCTCCAGCAAAGAAACTCCAATTCTGGGTTCTCTTTTCCTGGGGGCTCAGAGGAGACCTTTCCATGTTGTGGTGGTCAGGCATGGGAGAAGGGTAATGTGGTCATTATATAGCCACTTTTCTTACCTTTCTAATGCCATCTGTCTTGGTCTCTGTAATACAGAGGTTGCTTCAGCCTCACACTCATACTCTAGGATTCTCAGTGGTGTCTTGTTCTTTAATAGTTGTTGTTCTTCTCATGAGGAGCAAAGTCAGAACCTTTAACATTATCTGGGTGCATCAATATACAGACAATTTTGTCATCTGTGCATAACAGATACTTATGTTCCTTTCCTTCTAGTGTTTATGCTTCTTGTCCTGTGGGACTGGCTGGGATCTCCATCATAGTGGTGAACAGAAGTTGTGATAGAAGCCATTTTTGTATTGTTCTAATTTTAAAGGAAATACTTTTTAATCTTTTTTCTTTTTTATTTTAATTTCAGTATCGTTAACATATAGTGTTATATTAGTTTCAGGTATACAATGTATGATTCAGTCATTCCATATATCACCCTGTGCCCATCATGATAAGTGCACTCCTTAATCACTCTTTCCTACTTTGACCATCCCCCCACTCACCAGTTTCTTCACTATAATTAAGAGTCTATTTCTTGAATTCTCTCTTTTTTCCTTTTGCTCATTTGTTTTTGTTTATGATTTATTTCAGTTAGCATTATATTCTCTAGCTCCACCCATCTCATTGCAAATGGCGAGATTTCACTCATTTTTATAGCTGAGTAATATTTCATTGTCTATGTATGTGTAGGTATATATATATGCTATACATATATATGTGATATATTGTATCTTCTTTATTAAATAAGGAAATACTTTTTAGTATATGTGCTGCTGTAGCAAGCACAGGAAATACTTTTTAACATTTCACCATTAAGAGTGATATTTTATGTACATAAATTAGTACTTACTTGGATATCTTTCTGTATGTACAGTTAGTTATTGCATATGTGTGTATATACATATATGTGTGTGCATACTGCTTATACTATATATAGATACTTCATAATTCATATTTGTCAAATATGAAATGTACAAAGCTTAATTTAGTTATGTGAGATTCAAAGAAGACTCAGACACAAATCCTACCCTCCAAAAGTTTACTACCTATGAGAAGTAATAAGAAGTATATAAAACCAAAAACAAAACACAGAAAGCAATAGGTTCCGTAAGAAAGGTTCAAGTCAGGTATAATGAAAGCTCAAAGAGCATAGTAAAAACCACCAGTTGGAGACTTATCAGGAAAACCTTTTTAATTGAGATGGTGTATAAGGTGAACATTAAAGAATGGGTAGGCTTTGAATTGGAAAAAAAAAAAAAAGCATTCTAGGTAAATGAACAGCAGGAGCAAAGGCCTCCATCTCTTGCACCTATGCCTTGAGTGAAATTAAAAGCCAAATGCCTCTTAAGGAGATTTAAACTAGATGCTTCCAGTATATCCTCAAGCCAATCTGATCTTATACTGAAACTCAAATCTAATGCCTCGAGTTTTGTTCTAGCACTATTAGGCCTCTCCTACAAGCGTATAGGTGATGAGACGGGTCCTTCAAGTGCTGACAAATATGATTATTCTGTTTGATCACCTACCTTCATAACCAGAGAAGATCCAAACATCTTTTAGTTGCCTCCAAATTCAAATCTACCCTCAGATGATAATTTGCTACCCCTGGGAAGGTTCAAATGAATACATGAGTAGGTAAGAGCAATTCTCGGAGGATTCCCTAATTTTTAGCAATTTTGGTATTATTAAACAAGTGCAAAAATCCACAAAGTGTTTTAAAGCAAGCAGCTGTTTGGATGAATTATGCATTTGTTAAAATTCCGATCACATTACTTAACAGTTGCATTTATGTATTATTTCTGGATCCCTTGTTACACTGAACCAGGGGAATCTATAGCCCTTCACAACCAAGGTGTTCAGAATCCTTTTAAGATGGAAAACAATAAGAAAATTAAGATGGGAAACCTTTAAATACAGAGATAACCTGAGTCCTCCTCTTATCATATCACTTGGTAGCAATTTAGTCCCTGGCTAATGTATTACTCATAATTTATTGCAAATTTATTAAACCTTGGTAGCTCAGAAAACTAGTAGCTTATGGATGATTCTCTAATTAGTGGAATTAGAGGCTGATACTGTTTCTTTTGATTAATTGGCACATGTGGAGACTGTGTGCCCTCTGAGGCCTTTCATTTGCATATTAAGTTACCACATATCCATGTGCTGAAATCCGAAGGGCTGGGGTCTCCATCTACCCATGTGAAGGCAATGTCCTGCGGATCTAATTAAATCACTATGTGCTTGCCCTTTTCCCTTTTCTACCCACTTTAGCATAATTTTCCAAGGAGTAACCAGAAGTCTAAAAAAAAAAGAAGAAGAAAAAACAATTTATGTGTATATAACAATTTACCATTTACAAATTCCTTTCATATATTATCCCACTGAACCCTCTTAGCAACCCCCTTGAGAACATACAGCTTGACTTCCATTTTAAAAACAGTGAGAGTAATAGGCCTCCTAATTTATAGGGTAGTAATTGAGCAAGCTGGGACTCACACCTGTATCTTCTTAATCCAAGGTCAGAGCTATTTTCATTAAGCCAAGTTGCATCATTAGAGAATTATCCCAAATTGTATAATAAATGACGTGAAGAAAATGCCACTCCTCAAAAACTGGTCATGTTCAGTACAAACTACCATTATACTCATGGTCTTTGGGGAAAGGGATAAGCTAAATGGAATTAATAAAAGAGAGTTTCAACATACTAAAGGGGAAAATGGTGTTCACTTTTAACCATTGTGCAGAAGGTAGTAACTTCTACATTCTTCATCCCAGGATTTCAAGCCAAGACTGGATGGCCACTTGGTTGCAATTCTAATTCAAATGTCAGCTGTGTGGTTGAGCAAGTAGATCATTAAGGTCACTTTGCTGAGTTTCTTTGGTTTTAAAAAAATATAATACACCAAATTACTAGGTCAAAGAAGTTTGCAGGCCATTACCTTTGCTAGGCATTTGTCAGAGCCTGGACACAAATAAGGGAGTTATTTTAGACAGTGGGTAGTTCCAGTAGCCAAAAGCTATGCAGCCATCTTCTGGGCACATGTCACAAAGCATATTTTCTTTGCTGGAGAGAAGCAAGAGAGTATATTTGGAAAGATTTAATAAAGGTTCTGAAGGACCCTATTGGTATAAATGCCTATTATTGTTGTCAGTGTTATTTAAGAACAGCAGGAAGGAGGCATTTCAAATAGAAGTTCAGCTTCTATTCCAAGAAGGCCCTCCAGATTCGGCGCTGTTGCAGTCTCTAAGCAATCTGTGAAACTGGCCCCAGGAAGGGAGTGAAGAAGGCTGAGCTGCCCCACGTGATATTCCCCTTGCTAGCACAGAGAATCGGTTAAGGGGCTGTTTCTGTGTGTAATTACTGAGTCACTCCTCATTTTGGTCCCACTGCCAGAGGTGAGGCCCCCTTTAATGGCAGTTTGGGGGAGAAAGCTAGATCAGCTCCCCTAGTGGTGATATACACTGTGAACGTGCTTCAAACCAGACTGGTCTCTGAGAGCAAAAAGAAAATGTGCACTTTTCTCAGTGTTTCTTGCTGTGAATTCTAAAGGAGGCCCCAAACCTGAATCTATAGTCCATCCTGGGAGGAGCCAGATCTCCAGTCTCAAAGAGATGCATGGAGAGAAACTGACATAGCGTCCCCCAGTTCCTCCAGAGGATGCAGTTATGTGAGGGTGGCCAGCTTGCTGTGATCTGGTGCTTCCTAACTCATCTTCCACTGCCTATTCTGACAGTAGGAGATTTGAAAACCACATATCTGCATAGAAATGACAATATGGGAAGATCTTGGGAAAAAAACTCTGTTGCTTAATGGCCTATATCCAGCTTTTCTCCACGGCAGCTCCTCCCTCAGTTCCTCTCTGTCCTCCTAAAACAGCGTTTGCCTCTTGGTGATGCCAGCTTCCTCACCTCGTTAAGCTGCTGCTGCAAAGGAGACCGGGGATTGATGGCAGACAAGTCTAATGTGGCTCACACAGAGCAGTCAAGTTTGGCATGTGGGAGGCTGCTGTGGAGATATTCCCGCAGGCTCGGGCACACCAGCTGATTGGAGTTGCTGTGAACTGACAGCTAATGGGGGAACTTCATTTTACTTTTTTTGATGGCTGTTTCATTTTGGGTGCAGCTGGATTTAAAAATCTTTTTTTTTTCTTTTTTGATGGGGAAAAATTCAATGATTTTTTTGTTTGTTTGCCTTTTGTTAACAGTTGATTTCAGGATATTCTAGAGGCATTATCTTGGCAGGCATTATATTGCCTGATTCAAACCTCCATTTGTAAACTCCTTTAAGCCCTAACTCTAGGTAGTGAATATGCCAGGCCCCAGGGTGCAGCTGAGGTGCCAGCCACGTGCTAGAGATGCCATTATAATGACTCTGAAAAGATAAAAGTGGCAGAGGATATGAGATAAAAAGCTGGCTGAAAAATGTTGGCTGGAAAAAAATGCTGATTGGGGGTAGGGGTGTGTCTTAAAGATCCTGATATGTACAAGTAGCATTTTAGGAAAAAGGAAGAGTAGAACTGGAATTCCAGGGGCGTCCTAGTCCCCAGCTTGTTTTCCCTACATTTGGATTGGTAAAGGAATGCTACCTTTCCAAATTAAACTAAGATATAAAATCTCCAATATTTATTAGGGCTACCAAAGCAAAGTACCACAGACGAGGTGGCTTAAACAGCAGAGGTTAATTCTCGCAGTTCTAAAGGTTAGACATCTGAGATCAAGGTGTCAGGAGTGCTGGTTCCTCCTGAGGGCTGTGAGGGATGGATCTGCTCCCGGCTTCTCTCCTTGGCTTTAGCGTCATCTTCTCCCTGTGTCTTCACCTTGTCTTCCCTCTGTATACTTTGTGTCCAAATTTTCTCTTCCTATAAAGACACCAGTCATATTGGATTAGGTCCCACCTTAATGACCTCATTTTAACTGAATTAGGTCTGTAAATACCCTATTTCCAAACATAGTCACATTTTGAGACATTAGGCATTAGAGCTTCAACATACGAATTTGGTGATGGCAGCGACACAACACAACTCAGCCCCTAACAAGGGACATAAGTAAGAGACACAAATCTTCAGTTTGTCATGGGGCATGTCCAGCCAGTCCGCATGGCTAAGACCTGAAATACTGTCTACTCCTAGAGTTTCTTTCTGTTGCCACCAGAACATTCATGCTCTCTTTTCAGGAGTAGGGGACCTATCATTCACAGTTGGATCATTAAAGTCCCACCACATTCTCCCTAACTTCCGGCTCAAATAAGTCAATGAATCCAATTTGTTTGGATAGATCTAATAATAACTGCAAAAGTAATGGTAATATCAATGATAAAGTTGTAACAGCTGCTACCTCTTAGTGAGTGTTTAATGTGTGCTAGTCTCAATGCTAAGTACTTCCTCGTATTATCTCATTTGGCCTCATTACAAACCTGTGAGGTAGACAGAATTATTACCTCATTATTACAGATAAGGAATCTAATGCATGGGAAGGCTAAGCAGCTGGTCCAAGTTCAAAGGCTTAGTTAGAGGCAGAGCCATATTTGACTCCTAAGCCAATGTCCATACTCCTAAGTACTATAAATTATTATATAGAACCAACCATTTCCTAAGTCAGCTTTTAAAAGTATTTTTCATTACAAAATCCTCTATTTTTCTAACTAAACTCTTTTTTTTAAAAGATCTTTTTATTTATTTATGATAGACATAGAGAGAGAGGCAGAGACACAGGAGGAGTGAGAAGCAGGCTCCATGCCGGGAGCCTGACGTGGGACTCGATCCCGGGACTCCAGGATCGTGTCCTGGGCCAAACGCAGGCACCAAACCGCCAAGCCACCCAGGGATTCCCTTCCAACTAAACTCTTCCATGAAATTTCTATTATACAGCACAGACATATAGCATATAAATTGGGAAGAAACATACAGGATCCTGTCCATGCCATCTCCCCAATTCCTCTCATAGATTATCCATCAATTTAAAAACCACAGCCCTAAATTATGCCTAAAGTCCTTGCACTTTTGGACACTCTGATTTGGAAGCCGTGGACCGTGAACCCACTGCTCTGATTTCCTTCTCCTCCCTGCAATCCCTATATTGCTGTCTCCTGCTCAAGAAATAATCTGGGGTTAAAATCTACAATTACTTGTCCAGTGTTTTGTTTGAAACCTTTGAATTAGATTGTTAGTGGCATCTACTCATTTATATTGAGAAAGAAATAGATAGGTCATATTAAGAGTATAAACTATACATTATTGCTAAGGAGAATAGAAGCATCTAGACCAGGAGACATTTCTAGAACCTGTGTCCTAAATACAGGATGTGGTTTGCTGAGGAAGGAGAGGGAACGGCAATTATAGGCACCCCTCCAGGTATAATGCCAAGTGCTCTGCATGGGACTTATCATTATTCCTCGTCACAGCCTGTGGGGAGATCTGCACACCTCCTGACCTCACTTCTACTAGCTTCCCCTGACAATAGGAACACCCAGAAATTGATCTCATTCAAGGGGAAAAGTTGTATCATTTGGAGACAAAAATAAGAAAAGTGCTTAACGCTTCACTTACTGAATCCTCTGGAAAAAAAAAAAAAGAAAAAAGAAAAAACAGCCTTTGCAGCCACTCGTCTGCAGGAATGAATCCTGCCATGGAATATTATCTTCTCATCCTCTCTGCCATATGTTCAGGCAATCTGTGTTTCACAGTCTATATTAATGCACTGAGTCAGAGACAGTGGGGTTCAGTGGGCTAAGCAACAGCCTGGAAAATGGAGGGGTGTGAGTTCTAATTCTGTCCTTCCCCCAGCTTGCTGGCTGACCTTCAGGGAAGTTATATCGACCTCACATTGTCCTCCATTTTCTCCTCACACATCACACGTGGTTTACAATTCCTGAGCAAGTTGAAGAGGGATGCTAACAACGTCGGCATTGAATTTCACAAACATCTTCAAGGCTTTTAAATGCCTACCATTTAAAAATACTGTTCTGGGACCCCTGAGTGGCTCAGTCGGTTAAGTGGCTGACTCTTGATTTCAGCTCAGGTCGTGATCTCAGGGTCCTGGGATTGAGCCCCTCATCAGGCTCCCCACTCAGTGGGGAGTCTACTTCTCTCCCTCCCCTCATTACTCCTCCCCCTGCTCTCTCATTCTCTCTCAAAAATAAATCTTAAAAAAAAAAAAAAATACTGTTCTGAGCTTATCAGAGATCCTTAAAGAAATGATTTCCTATCCTTCAGTCATTTCTAATCTAGTTGGAAAATAAAACATGTATTTATAAGATATGTTAATGTCAACATCTCAATACTTGTTTTCCCTCTCAAAAATTAAAGTTCTGTTGAGACATTGCATAACATCGTGTTTATGCAACACCTCAAATCCTTCATAAAATGAGTCAAAATATGTGTGTACACATATATATGAATAAATAAACAAAAAAGTAATTCTTTTCATGTCAAAAAATATAATAGGCTCAGAAATGGTTAATACTATAATCTTGGCAATCAGAATTTTTCTTACTCCCTTCAGGGACCAGAAGAGCTTCCTTCCCCTCTCAGTTCCTGGGAACTTGTGAGCAGTACACACCTGGAAATGTTGGACAAAAGATGGAGGAGACAGAGGTTGTAGGCAAGGACCTCCCATAATGAGGAGATGATTCAGTTACAATTGGAAATCATATGGTTTAGGAGAGTATGCTTTTGAAAGCTATTCTGCATAAGAGGGTTACCATGCCTTCCAGAAAAGGGTTCAGAATGGCCTAGCTGTATACACCAAAAGTACAAGGATGATATCAGGGCTTTGAAATAGAAGCAAATGAATCATTGTCCATTGAAATTACACCAAACAGGCATTTGAGACTGACATGGAAAATGCAAATTTCCCAGCTCTTTGTCCTGGCACAGAACTCACAGTGATGACATATTTGTTATGTAATATTAAGAAAGCTGGTGAATTAGTCATTGTCCAATGGCTCTTTGAGGGTTAGGTGGTTCTATCCAGTTACCACAGATATATTAGGTTTTGGGTCTTCCCAAAGAAGAGATTGAAAATAAAAAGTAAGTATATTGGTGATTAGGTATCTTTACCCCACATAAATTATTCAACTAATTTAAGCTAAACCTCTCTAAGATATTCATAGTTAGGAACAGAAATAGCACCAGGGGGATCCCTGGGTGGCTCAGCGGTTTAGCACTTGCCTTTGGCCCAGGGCGTGATCCTGGAGTCCCTGGATCGATTCCCACGTCGGGCTCCCAGCATGGAGCCTGCTTCTCCCTCCTCCTGTGTCTCTGCCTCTCTCTCTCTCTCTCTCTGTGTCTATCTCTATCATAAATAAATAAATTAGTTAAAAAAAAAAAAGAAATAGCACCAGGGTATTCTCAAAACAAAATCAGGCAAATGTAAATATTTGAGGCATTAATTTTGACCATAGGCGTGCCTGGGTGGCCCAGTGGCTGAGCATCTGCCTTTGGCTCAGGTCATGATCCAGGGGTACTGGGATCAAGTCCTGCATCAGGCTACCTGCAGGGAGCCTGCTTCTCCCTCTGCCTATGTCTGCCTCTTTCTGTGTGTCTCTCAGAAATAAATAAAATTTTAAAAAATTATTTTTGACCATAAATGGTTGTGAGGGTACATTTGGACTGTGCTTCTCAAAATGCTGAATAAAAAGTAGGCTTTCAAACTCTAGAAGGCTTATGACATTTGAAGAATAGTAGACCGACCTTTAAGAACTCTGTAAGAGGAGATTAGGGTTAAAGGAATGAATATCTTAAATCCAAGAACCTCTGAGTATTCTGAATATGCTAGTGTTGAATCTAGGCTTATATCTTTTATAGGGAAGTAGTTAAAAAAAATTGTAAAGGTTTTAACTATAAGTCCCCAACTTTTTCTTTCCCTTCTTGACTTTTGGATTTGTTCCATCTTGGAAGCAAGCTGACATGGACCTAAATCCAAATCTTTAGTGAATTATTTTCTGCATGATAAGTATACTTGTCTCCACTTTCATGGAGGCTATCTTTAGAACATGGCTATCTTCCACTAAAAAAAAAATAAGCCCTATCTAGGAATAGAGGTGGGCAACCAGCTGAATGTCAAGAGTCAATTGAAGTTCATGGTTCAGAAGTAGTGGATTTAATGGGGGTACATATACAGTTGTGTCCATCTGGCAAGCTAGAGTATTTCTCCTCTGTGTATTAAGATAATTTGGAAGTGACTAGTAAAACTACAATAGTTGAATTCCTATTTAGGCTGTTTTTCCAAAATGATGCAGATTGACCCATACTTGGATGGGAGGCCTACTAGATTAGGTCTGTTCTACAGAACTCTGTGTGCAGGTTCAGACCTCAATCCCCTGATTGAATACTCACCTCAGCTTTGCCAAGTCTTCCCCTCTAGTCAGATTGGAAGTTTTCCGATATAACTGTAATGGAGGAAATACTCGTGGAAGAAGTCACAAGCTCTTCCTAAAACTTATCGTAGAGGGTAGTGTGTCTCCAGGTGATGTTCGGGGCAAGAAGGTGTACCATGATAGCCTACATTTGAACTGGGTAATACCCCTTGTTTGTAACCCTGTTATATGGCTCAGTTTGTTTTTATCTTTGATAGTAGCTTGAATTTTTTAATAAAATGCTTGGAGAAAAGATCTGATACTGGCCTAATGAGAGCTTTAAGATTATTTATGTACAGAACCTCACTCCTTTCACCTGCCCAAATAGTTGAAGCAGGAAGGAAACTACTGACCTTCCCAGAATCAGTTGCATTCTTGTTAACTGCAACTCCAGAGACACATGAGCTCCCCAGCCAGCCAAATAGGCAGGATGTGGATGCCATGAGAGCAGCAAGCAGGGAGAGGTGGGATTTTTTGTTGTTAGTGGTGGTGGTGTTCATTCAAAGTGCCTGGCTAATTCTGTTTCTCAGATTCCAACTTGGATTGCATTTCAGCCAAAAGGTTTTTATCCAGTAACACACACATACATACAAAGCTACCTGCTGGGTTAGCACCCCTTCTTTTCCCATTGGTAGTTATTACAATGACTTGTTTTAATACCTGTCTCCCATACCCAAATGTAAGATCTTTGAGAGCAAGTACCATGCTGATTTTATTTACTGTTGTATCCTTAGCACTGAGTATAGTGTCTAGTACACAGTAGTGTCAATTACAAATATTGGTAAATATTTGTAAATGAATGAATTAAAGAAAAGAAGTCCAATTCCACCTCCATTTTCATGGGATGTGAGTATGATCTTCTGAGATATTTTAGTAAAGAAGATATCAGGACTAAACCAGGAGCATGGGTAGAATAATTGTAAATTTTAGAGAAACAATAAGAAAACAGAGAAATCCTATTCAGTATATAGAGATTGTGCATGAGGTTAAGATGTACAAGTTATAAGATAAAATATCAGAAACATTAGGAAGCAAGCAGGTAGAAGGGTGATGCCAAAGTACATAAGGCCTAGCATAGATTATCATGCATGAGATAGACCCACGGGATCAGGAACCAGCAGAAACCAATATGGTAACAGGATATGGTGAATTTAAGAGTAAATAATTATGGTGCTACCTTAAGAGACTGGCCCAGTATCTTACTCTTTGATCAGAGCCTATCCTAAAGGTAGAGCTACTAAATGCTGGGTTCTGGAAAGAGAATGACTTTTTCTTTGCCAGCCATCTAAAAGCATATGTTTGGTTAAAAACCCTTTTATTCTAGTCTATATTTGGCCCTGACATAGAGCTCAGCCATACACAACTCAGTGGTCTATGTCAGTGTCGCAGTTGATGCATCCAAGAGAAATGTGTTAGACTTTTGCATTTTCCCAGTCCTTTTTCTCTCTGTGTTTGTCATGTTCATGTCACTACTCTGGCCTCTCACTAAAATAGTAACTTGGTTACTTTTGCACATTCAGAACTTGGTTTTTCTTGCTCATCATGGTGGTATCCCCATACCTATATACCTGGTGGAGCAGGCAGGTCAATTTCATCCCATCAGCATGAGCTCAAAGAGCCAAGTACATGAATGCCTGAAGGTGGGGGAGTGGAGGCAGGGCACTGATTTTCGGCAAAGCCGAATGTGGACTGTCTGCAAAAAAGGGTGCTCCTTTCTGGCAGCCCAGATGCCAGAGATGGATGTGGGAAAGTTGCAGATCCTACAAATAGGCAGGCTCGGAAAATAAATTAAGTAAACAAGCAAAAAAACAAACCTTCAACAAATATTCATCAAGCACCTTATGAATATAGCATGCCAGTTGGTAATAAGAAAGAAGTAGTAGAGGATAAGACAGAAAATAAACAATTAAAAATTGAAAGATACATTCTTTGATTATTATATGTGATACAAAAGAAGGAAAATAAGTAGGTGATATAAAAGAAGACTAAGGCCTCAGGGGCAATTGCTTTAACGAAGGAGCTCAGGAATGGCCTGTCACATAAGGAGCCATTTCACCTGAGACCTAAAAAGTTATGAAGGAACTAACCATGGGAAGAAGTGGGCAAAGGGAATTCCAGACAGAGGAACCAGGGGGACCAAAGGCCCTAACACAGTCAAGGACTCAAGGAATAGAAATCTGGACAGTGTGGGCAAAGGACAGTAGGAGAAAGACACCTTGTCATATGATATTGGAGAGGTGGGCAGAGGCTAGATTCTGCAGTGATTTGATGGCCAAGGTAAGGAAATTTGCATATTTCTATTTTATTAGGATTTCTTAAAACCTTACTCTTTAATTTTCTAATTTTTCTTCAGATCATGTTTATGGCATCTAGTCTTTTGAAATGAGAGTATTGCTAGCTAGATTGCTGAGCTGAGTTATCCTGATAAGGGAAAAATTGGGGAAAGGGAAAGCATGACTGGAGATTATATTTCAGAAAATTCAAAAACTGCTGATCCAAAAGAAATTTATATTTGGCCTATTACAGATTCATGTATAATATATAAAAATGACTATATTATTGTTTCACTCCATTAAGTTTGTATCACTGATCAGTTTTGCTAATTAACATTGGTCTGATCCCACTACATATATACATAAGTGGCTGGGATGTTCAGAAAATGGCTCAAGATGAAAATTTGTCATGGAAAATCAATCCAATAATCAAAATTTGATTGCAATACTTTATCCAAAAATAAAATAAAACAAAACACATGTTTATAAAGAAGAAAAAAAGGTCAAGAATTGGATGACAGGTTTTGAGATGCAATCACGAAGCACATGCACCGAGGACCATGTCTACTGGAGGATGGGTGAAATGTAATGGGTGAGAAGTGGCTCTGATCAGACTGAAAGAAGACCAAATCCCAGCTCTACCAATTGCTGGCTATTTCTATGGCTTTGTATAACCTCTAAATTCACTTTCCTCACCTGTAACATGGACCTAACAATGACTTTTGAATGGTGTTTTTGTCAAGAATAAATTTAAAAAGCACACAGAGACAGTATATGATAAGCATTCAGTAGTGGCTTTTACTATTAAAATAATTTTCTTTACAACTCAAATTTATTTTACCTATTGTTCTTTGGTTTTATATATCTTGGCGTCACCTTAACTTCTTCCTAAATCTGGTCCACAAGAGATCAGGCCCTAAACGAGTTTACTGAGCCTGAGAGAACACCAGGTCTTTTTGCATAAGCAAGTATGAAGGGAGGCAGAAGTGAACTGGAAACCAAATGAATGAAATCTGCTTTCAATAACGTCTTGTCTTAATACCATATGATTTCACTCCTATGTGGAATTTAAGAAACAAAACAGATGAACGTAGGGGAAGGAGGAAAGAGGGGAAAAAGGAGAGAGAAAGGGAGGGACGCAAACCATAAAAGACTTAACTATAGGGATTTATATGAAAGTGATGAATCATTAAATTCTACTCCTGAAACCAATACAACACTGCTAACTAGCTAGAATTTAAATAAAAAAACTTGAAATGAAACAAAACCAAAATCTTGTCTTTGTAAGATGATTTACTTATGACAATAAGTGTATTTAGAAATTCACATTTCAACTACAGCATTTTTACTGTTAAGTCCTGATACAGAAGAGATTGAAATTCTCTTGGACTTCACTATCTGTCCCCAAGATTTTCTCTATTTCATACTCAAGTGCTACAGTAAAATGGATGTCACTTTTCTGCATAGCTCAGTCAAGACTCCACTTATACATAGATGTGGCTTCTATCTGAGCTTTCTATCCTTAGCATTCTCCTAAATGTGCAGTCTCGGAACAGATTGCTGAAGTGGCCCTCCTGTGAGCCAGTCAGATGCCTAAGTAAGCCATTACATGACAAGAATGCACAGAAACATAGCTGGTAATACGTCACCTGTAAGGCTGGCTCATTCCAAACTTATTACTTTCTCAATTTATTCTGTTCTCCCACCAGTTAATTCACAAACTGGTATCACACTTAATCACCAACTTATTGATTTGCATCTAAGCCAATTATAAGCATGGGCTACTGGGCAATTATTTTTTAATTATTTTTGTAAACTTTTAAATTAAATTGTAATGTGAATACAGAAGAGATTAAAAATTTCATACATTTTGATGACTTTCCACAAAGTGAACATACTAGTATTACTATATACCATGTTAAGAAATGAAGCATTACCAGAAACCTAGATGACTCCCTGTGCCTTTCCTCATATTACCTTTCTCAAAAGTAACCACTATCATGACTACTTCTTTTATTGCAGATAAGTTTTCCTTATTTGTTTGTTTTTTTGTTTTATTTTTTTTAATATAAATGGGATCCTATAATATATACTCTTTCATGTTTGGCATCTCTTACTATTATGTGTATATGCCATCTGTACCATCGTGTCATTTGCAAATAATAATTTTATTCCTTCTTGACAGTTCTCATAACTTTGATTCTTTTTCTTGCCTTATCACATTACTTTAAATGTTTATACAAATTCATCAATAAAGCACCTGCAGTTTACTCTGTGGAAAGATTTTAATTGAGAATTAAATCTATTCAATAGTTATCAAACCACCTAGATTTTCAATACATCTTGTACCAATTGTGGTAAACTGGTTTTTAAGGGGTATAATATTGTCATCAACTTGTCAAATTTATTGCTACAAATTTGTTTACATCTAGTTTATAATGCCTATAAATTCTGGTATTGTACACCTTTCATTCCTGATATATTCAGAAGTTGGAATGGATTCCTTTTTGCTAATAATCTCACATAGGGTTTATCAGTTTTATTATTCTCTTCAAAAACCTATTATCTTTAATTTTTAATAGTATATCTGCCTTCTGTTTTATTAATTTCTATTTTTATTATTTATTTATTTCATTGAGGTTTAATTTGTCACTGATTTTAAATAAATTCTTATACCATAATTTTCAGCCTTTTTTATTTTCTACTATATTTAAATATATAACTTTACTTCAAATATTAATTTAACTAGATCCCTCAAGTTTGGTATGTCTTGTTTTCATTGTTACACTGTTATACATGTTTCTAATTTCCATTGTAACTTATTTTTTTGGCCTGTGACTTATTTATAAGCGTGTTAATTTGACATATCTGGGCTTTTCTGGTTGTTTTTCTTTTATTGGTTCTTAGTTTAATTTCACTGTGGTCAGAAAACATACTCTGAAAGATTTCAATCCTTTGAAAGTTAATGAGGATATGGTAAATTTTTGTAAATATCTAGTGCACTTGAGGAAAAAAACAAACATGTTTTATGCTGTGGTTGTGTGGAGTGTTTTATGTAAATCAATTATGTCACTTTTAAGCTTTTCGAATTTTCCATATACTTATTGTTTTTTTGTCCATTTTTCAGCTACCAAGAAAACATCTGTTGAAATATTGTACTTGTGGTTTTTTTCTATGTTTCCTTTTGGATCTGATGATTTTTGCTTTATATGTTTTGAGACTTTGCAGTTAGATATATCCAAAATACAGGCTTATATATATTCTATTACTTTATTATTATAAATTGTCCTTCCTTATCTCTAGTAGTAATTTCTGCCTTATAATTTCTTCTTCAATTCCGATATGGCTAGATGAAGTTTTTACCTCTATTTAGAGTTTACATGGAAAGACTTTCATTCAGACATTTTTATTTCTATATTTAAGGTATATCTATTTGAAGCAGTATATAATTTGTTATTCAATCTGACAATGTATATTTTTAATTGCAATCTTCCATGTATTTATACTTAATATAATTATATAATTTTATTATTATTTTCCTCTTGGTCCCATCTATTCTGTACCTTTTTTTTTCATCCCTACCTTCATTTGGATTAATCATGTATTTTAAAAAGTATTCCACATTTGTTAGCTTGTTCATTATTCACTTTTAAATATTATTCTTTGCATAGTTACCATGAAGACTACAACTTGCATCTTTAACTTATTAGAGTCTAAATCAGTACTTTCACCACTTTCCAGATGAAGCAACTCTTCAAATCCATTTACCTGCCTCTCATTTTTAATCTATAGTATATTTTAATGCAACATATGTCTGAAACACTACAAGTTGTTATTGTTTTACACTGTAGTCAGTTAGATTGACCACACATTTGTCCTCTAGGCTACTAATTTCTTCTGTTTCTGTGCTTTTATATGGAATCATTTGCTTTCTGACTGAAGAACTCCTCTTGGTGTTTCTTTTTTAGTCTAGTGTAGTTCTCTTACTAATAAATTTTCTCTGTTTCATTTGAGGGGAAAATGGTATTTTGCCTTCATTTTTTAATAGATTGCTTTACTGCTATAGAATTCCAAGTTGATGGATATTTTTATTGGTGTTTTAAAGGTGCCAGTCCATTTTATTTTGCTTCCACATTTTCTATTTAAAATTCATCTGTCAGTCTTACTCCTTTGAAGGTAGTATGTCTTTCCCTACAAGGTGTTTTCAAACTTTAAATTTCCCTTTGATTTTCAGTATGTATAATATGATAAACTTAGGTGTGGTTTTCTTAAATACACCCTTCTTAGTGTTAAATCCAAGAAGCTTGGATTTGTAGTTTAGTATCTTTTGTTAATTTGGGGAATTTCTGGTTATATTTCTCTTTAAATATTGCTTCCACCCAATTTTGCCTCTCTTCTCTGCTTCTAAAACTCCAATTACACTTGAGGCAAACTTTCTGTATGTTCCATATATCTGATTCACCCATTGCTGCATTTCCTTTTATTGAGAAAAAAAACTCTGTGCTTAAATCTGGGTGGATCAAACTGTCTTCTGATGACCATACTTACTGTTAAATCTATCTTTTGAGTATTATTTCAAATTCTGTGACTTCTAGTATATTGTTTTTAGTGATTTCACTTATTTTTAAAGTCCAAATTGTCCTCTATTTTCTTATACATATTAATTATGAGATGTTAAAGTCTGCATTTAATAACATCAATACCTGGATCACTTATGAGTGTGTGTGTGTGTGTGTGTATATATATATATTTTTTTCTTTTAGTCTCTAGGTATTGAATCCTGTTTCTGGGCAGGTCAGGTAATGTTTTATTGAATACTAGAAATTGTATTAAACAATATTAGTTAGAGACCAGGGTGATGCTATCTTTTTCCAAGATTTGTTTCCCCATTCTCGGGCAGTTAGAGCATGTGCAGATCTTGACCCAGTCAAAGCTGGTCTATTTTAGTTGTATTAAACTTGGGCCTTCAAAGGTCTCAGTTGAAAGCCTATGCTCTTTACCCAGGACCCTGAGTAAATTTAACTTTATTTTTTATCGCTCATTACTATGAGAATGACAACATTTCTGCTTAGGTTTTCTAGCCTCCTAGCAGCTGTTTTCTTCCTGGTTTCTTGGCATCTTGCCTGCCCCCCCAACCTCCATGCATATATACATCTTGGAATTTGACATACAGCTTTACGGGAAATTTCTTATAGATCCCCGGGTTGTGGCCCTTTTGGTCCTAGCTGCATCGGTAGCTCATTGTATGCATGTATGCCTGTCTGTCTGTATGTCTGTCTCTTGAGTTCAAGGACTGCTGCCTTCTTTTGGCCTCTTCACTCCACACTTTGAATCAGTAAGTGTTCCAAAGGAAAGCAAAACAAAACAGCTGCAAATATGAGCCTTACTCAGTGGTTACCCTCTCTTTTGGGATCTTGGCCTCCCAATTCCGGCTGTCTTAGTTGCTTTCTGATGAATCTGAAGAGTTTTGTGGGGTTTTTAAAATCCAACTTTTATAATTTTTCTCAACAGAAGAGTTAATATAATACCAATTACTTTGTCATATTTAGAAATGGGAAGTTTCATGACATTAATTTTTATATTGACTGTGATGATTTGTTCAATCAAACTATTAAATATAGTAGAGTAGAGTAGAGTTTTCAGAGAATGTTCTATTTAAAAGTTCAACTTTAAAACAGTCTTTCTTAAAACTCTTTTTGTATTTAAAAACTTTAGAAGAATACACTAAAAGTGCCTTAACAAAGGATTTAACTGACTTGAGTAGGTGATAATGTCAATAATAACTCAAAAGCAAAATTTGTTCTTGATGATCCATCTGTGAATAATTGAGAGGTGTCTACTTGAGCAAAGAGTTTCTATGACAGTATAGACTATTAAATTGAAACTGTTTTTAAAAAGCTATTAAACAATTTTATTTCTTAAAGCTAAGATCTGCTTTCTTCTAACATTTCCAGTTACAGTGTAAGGGAAAAGTCATTGGACTTTAAGACCAGAAACAATTGATGGCAAGGTATTTGAAATGTCACTGATAGTTCTGTTTGTGTCAGCATGATGTAGTAAAAAGAATGTTGCACTAGTATGAAGGTAATATGAGTCACAGTTCAGTAGCTCTCAAGTTTCAAAGTTGTGTGACCTTTGGTAAGTATTTCCTTCTGCTTCTCATCCCTTACACTTTTATAATTTCTGAATCCCAGCATAGCCTACAAACTTATATCACAACCTTTAGTCTTCTACTTGGGAGACAGAGATCCATGATCCCTGAACCCCATTTCGTAAATGTTTTATAGAGGACTTCCCATATGGAAAATATGTGATTACAACTTTTAGAGATGTGCGTGAGCCATAATCTGAGAGTTTATAGTTAAATATCCAAGCAGACAAGACAAAATAAGAATCATAGCAGTTGTAAGAAAGCTGCTGAGAATACTAAAAAATGGAGCTCATATCTGGTTAAAGGAGTGTAGTAAGGAGGAAAAGATAATTAGGATAGGCTTCATAGAGAAGATAATATTTGGATCAGCATTGAAGAAATATATAGACTTTTGATAGTTACACATAGAGAAGGAAGGGAATGCAGATAGGGAAACAATTCAAGTAGCACAAATCATCTGAGCAAATGCATGGTGGGAGGGAACATGGATGGCTCCAGTAGACTGGAGAGAGACCCTATAGTATGGAGGTTAAAAAGCCCTGGCTATGAAGTCAGATAGTCTGGAGTTAAAATTCTGGCACTTGGAAGATACATGACCTTGAACAATATCTTAAGCCTAGGTCTCAAGTTCCTTAATTGCAAGATGTGGATATTGATAGTAACATATATAGAGCTGTTGCAATTACTAACTGAGATAATGTGTGAAGTATCTACCACAGTGTCAAACACTATACGTGATAGCTAAGATTACTTCGGTATTGGCAGAACAAGGTACACTGGGGTCTCAGAGCCTTTGGAACCTATCATTTTTTTTGTTTGTGCATTTCCATCAGGAACAATTGAACTATATGGAGGTGGAATTTCAGGTTGCTGTAACTTAGCTGATGAAGTCCTCTTTAAAGTTTTGAATTGACAGTCACCCAAGGGTTCAGTGTGAAACATAGGGCTGAATTTCAAATAGGCTAAACTGTCATGTTATTGATAACAATGCACGTATCCTAAGAGATTGTCTTTAATAGCCTAGGGTCGATATGTTCTTGCTTTCAATGAGAGCTAATACCTCACCTTCAGTTCTTCACCTCCTCAGCAGCACTAGCAAGGACATTCCTACTGGAAAGGGTTTAGCACAAATTCTAAATGCCTCATCCAGCAGCAGCTTCCTTCCTGAGAAAGCCCGTGGCAAAAGTACACAGGCAGAAATTTATCATTACCACCAGCCATCATCCTCATTAAGTACTGTGGGAAAACTACATTAATGATTGTTTTTAACACTGGACTGGAAATCTGTGGATTTGGTTATGTATCATTTTCTTCTTTAGGAATCCCTAGGTTTTGAGCCACCAGAAGGATAGCTTCAGGGAACTTGTTCCTAAATAAGCCTGTTACAAAGAGATACATCCTCCCTTAGGGAGAGAGAGAAGCAGTGACAAGCAGTGGGGAATTTCCCCAAAGGCTTGTTTGAGGACTGGTTCAGACATTCTTGGCCAAGTAGGATCCTCTAAAGATCCTATTAAAGGCCTTCTGAGGGCAGCAATGAGGGCAGATGAAGAAACTCTTACCTCCATGTGTGTAGTTTGGTTCCTGCTTCAGATTAGACTTGAGAAGGTAAAGTAGCATCTCTCTGGCAAATGCCTGTTGAAGTGCGAACAGCTTTATCAAGATATGCAGCTGTCTCCTACTTAAGGAAAATCTCCTCAGTGCAAGCTTAAGGAGATACAATCCCAGGGAGTTAAGAGCAGACAGCTTGTCTCCTGATTTTAGGGGATAATAATCAGTCTAACCCTAGGAGCAGGAAGGAAAGAAACCAGCATTCAACACAGTCTTTCATTGAGGGTGGACGCCCCTGTTGCTGGAAGCGCACTTCATGTTGACTTCCAGTGAAAACAGGAGGAACTGCCAACTCCCAAACTTTATAGACAGGTGGGTACTTCTGGCCTACGAAGACCACTTAGAGCCAATCTGAATGACACATTCTGAAGAGAAGTCAGAGCCAAATCAAGGAAGAATGAGCTTGAGCCCATAATCTAAGTCTTAGCCCAGTGGACATTCCCGAACTCTCTTCCCAGGATACTCTGACATGTATCTGGTGTTCCTGCCTCACTGGCTCACTTGCTGCGCCACAGATGGAACCTTCTTCCAAGTGTTTTTTCATGAGTTGCTCCATTACTGAAATGCTTTTCTCCCTTATATAAATGCTCACCTTTCAAATCTCATTTCAAATATCTCTTGAGCCTTGCAACTGAAAATATTTTCTTCCTCTGAGCTCTTCTTATGTTGTTCATCCACGCAATTCACTGTGTACTTTTTTATTGCATTGTATTATGCTTATTTGAGTTTATGTTCATCTCCTTTCACTAGGCTATGAAATCAATCTGTGAAAGTACTAATGCTGACAACTTTATACAGGAAGACTGTTAAAGCCATGGGTGCTAGTTTGGTTCTCTTTTCACTTTTAACATAAACCCAAAAGTTCAAGATAGGTCTTTATCTGGTGTTTGCAAAATGTGGTTACAGATCACTTACATGAAGATTTACTGGAGTGCCTTAAAAACACTCATTCCTAGGGCTCCCCACAGATCTACTGAATCAGAATCTTTGGGGAGGGGATCTGGAAATACACATTTTAACAAGCACATCAAGAGTTTTTAGTATATACTAAAACTTGAGATGAGGGAATCATCGTGTTTATGGTTATTAGTTGAAGCAAAAACAAATGATATGAGTGAAACTAGTAACATTGTAGTTCAAATTGTATACAAGAAATTGGAACACTTCTCTGCGTTTCACTTTTTTAAAGTACATGTTCTCCAGTGCCCAATTGTTTTGTAATAGTGTGAGATCATTATCAGCTTACAGAGGAGAAACGGCCTCAGTCATCATGGTTTAGCTTTGTCTGAGTTTTTACAAGCAGACCATTTTACTTCTTCATATGCTGATCGAATTATTACCCTTGATGATGGGAAATACTTGCACTATTATAAGGAAGTCAGGTTTTCATATAAAAAAGAAAGTAATAACACACACTTGATGCTGGACAACCGTTGATGGAATATGATGGAATTCAAAAGAGACACTAAATTTGTTCGCAAACTTATTTCCTTATTTGTTTTCTTTCCTTAACCTAGCCTTCCTTTTCTGTCTTTGTATAGCATGACTCGACTATTTCTTCCTTTATCAATTAGCCAGGGTACTGGTTCTCTTTTGCAATATATCCATTTTAGTAGACTTTATTAAATAGCATCAAGTTATTATAAAACTAATAGGGACAATGTAATGGAAAAATAACAATAATTTTTAAAAAGAAATAAAACATTATTCTAAAGTAAGCAATTTGATGTAGTGAAAGAAGCATGATGCTAAATCCTGAGATGGGGTCAATGCCTACTTGTTTTGTTCTATATAAGGTTATATATTTGCCCCTCATTTTTTTTATTAAGAAGACACATCTTCTTAAGATGGAGAATCTTAAGACCTCAATGCTAAATTTATTTTATTACTTGTGAGAACCCAGATTTTCATTAATGGAACACTTATATTCATATATAAAACTAAATTTGAGACCAGCAGTAAGTCATTTTGTGACCTCCAATACTTGCTTTTAAGGTCAAAGAGCACTCTCTTTGTTATTTTGTTCCTATACTTACCAGAAATCATAGATTCAAAATCCAAAAGTCAATGAAACAGGTAGAACAAAAGCTATCAAGTTCTGTGTTCTGAAATTAATATTTACTGAGTACCTGCTATCCTGGTACTATGAGTTCAAAAATAATTAGACAAAGTAGTGAAATGGATGAATTCAATGTTTCATAAGGAAGATATTCACAGAAACATAAAAATATATATTTAAGTTTGCAAGTTGGCACGGATGTTTGTTTTGGTAGCCTTATATGGCTGTAGTTGTTCATATACTGAAAATCACTATTAATCATTCATATTGACATGTCACCATTTAATAAGATGTACCTAGGCAATTAAGTTTTTGTGTTTTATGAGTCTTCTTTTGTATATACATTTTATGTAAGTACTTCTTAAAACCTTCTATAATTCAAAACTGACATTATTCAGGACTAAACTATACCAAGGAAGGTGTGGATTGATATTTTGTTTAGCTAAGGTGGTGCTAACGTTTTGTAAGAGCATAAATCTAGTTTACAGTTTCTTCAACATGCCATCTCTGGTAAAATATTGTTCTTGACTTTCTGTTAAATATTTTGAGAGATACTCACTTCAGAAGGAAACTGATATAATAGGAAACCTAAATAGTTAGGTACTGAAAAAGTCAGTTCAAACTTGGAAATCAAAAGCATTTCGATATTTCAGTGTACATAAGTGTGAGTATACATTCATATCATCATCTCTTGACTTAGGATTATAGTAATTTTTGTGAGTCTGCTCTTTAGGTCTGCACATTAGAGTTCAGTGTCATTTTTCTCTCATAAACTATGCCCATAGTAATTATCTTTAATTGCCTGTTTTAGATTCTTTTAAGTTCAATGAAAATCTAAAGACTTTTGTAAAATAACCTGAGTGAAGTATTTTTGCAATTGCTTTCTTCTTTTACAGTTGTCTTATACGCATCTAGGACAATAGTACTGCTTAAGCAACTTTAATGAAGATTTCCAATATATTGAATATAGTTCAAATAAAAACCTTTTCTTTCACACATATATTGCAGCAAGGTACACAATAGTAAGTTAAATTACTTAATTACAAACAATAGTACAACTGTGAGAAACAGACTTGATAATAAACAACCATATCATAGTAAGCAACTGTGGAAGAAGTGCATAGCCACACAGAATGAGCCAATACCATTCAGCATGCTGTGGACACCCATTTTAACAGAGGAACAGAGTGTTAAGACAGATGTGGTGTAAAGTGAAAGCTGATTAAGAGATTCTTCTCTGTGTTTAAAAATTTGTATATAACACAAGACATTACATTTTTATGCCACCATATATAGTTTTTTAAAATTACAGTTTACATAAAGTGCTATTGCACTGAGCTATATTCCCTGTACACTGTTGCCTAAAATTCTAGAAACTGACATCAGGTGCTGCTACCGATGATTTAGCCAATAAAGTGGTAGGTTATCCTCAAAGAAAAATTTTAAATTAAACCCTAAAAGTAAGTAGACCAATAGATAGGATACATGTTTTCAAGTTAAATTATGCTTTGTGATCTAAAAATTCTCAAAGATGAATATTATCTTAATGGCATACTTAGTGTAATTCATGAATATATGAAAGAGAGACAATGTGGAGAAAAGTTAAAATTAATTAAAATATCTGAGCATAGTTTATGTACTTAACTAACTAACAACTATTGATTGCAGCTTAGGTAAGATAAGTCTCTCAGATTTAATTTGCACATTTCCCCAAACTTTTTCCTGGAGTCAGAATTCCCCATATTTAGTTAACTTCAACATGGGAACTCTATATGCTCTGTTAAATGTACATCCTGCATCTAGAACTGTACCAGAATATTAAAGGACCTTAATCTAATAACTTTAAACAAATGAATTGAATAAATTAACTTTGAATATGACTTTTTCTCCTGGCTTAAAGATTCCCAAAAGCTAGTTTTTTAGATTTCTCCTTTCCATTATCACCTGGAAGTCTCACTTTTCCTCTTTAACTCCAGATGATAGTAATAGGTCTTTGTCAACTCCCTGAAATGCCAGAGTAAAAATGACCTTCTATCATCACTTCCAATTCTCTGTCAAGACTAAAATCAAAAAGAGTCTGTCAAACCTATCACTTGTCATTTTTCTAACTACATGGCCTCAATCAGGAAAATATTATTATTTTGGCGATAATATTATTGTGGTCATAATATTGTCACTGTCTCAAGCAAACCAAATGTTTAAAACACAGGTGAGGGCAGCCCTGGTGGCCCAGCGGTTTAGCGCCGCCTTCAGCCCGGAGCATGATCCTAGAGACCCGGGATCGAGTCCCACGTCAGGCTCCTCGCTTGGAGCCTGCTTCTCCCTCTGCCTGTGTCTCTGCCTCTATCTCTCTCTCTGTGTCTGTTATGAGTAAATAAATTTTAAAAATTAAAAAAAAAATAAAACACATGTGAATAGAGAGAACAAAACAGTTGTACATTTAATGATTTTCTTTTAGTACGACAGTATTTAATGATCAATGTATACTAATTATAAGAAGGAGAATGGATCATGTAATGTGCCAGGTATTGTGTGCAGGTGATAGAGATGTTGCTGAAATAAAGAATTCAGGTAGGATCAAGTAATTTGTCCAGAGTCTCATGACCATTATATGGCCGATCCAAAATTCTCTTTCTATAACAACTCACTCTTTCTGTGTTTTCAAAATGGATTAACAAATAGTAAAGGGGGAAAAAACATCCAATTAATAAAAGCATGAAGCGCTCAGACTGAAGGACTCGTTTTGTTCTGATTTCCAAAGTGCTAGTAGCAACAACTCAAATCTATACCATGCTGATCTTTACTTGCAATTTAAATCAGGGCGACACAGTCTTTGGCCGGACCCCCTTTCTTGACTGGAGTAAAGATCCCATGAAATCTAGTCTCTTAACTATCCCAGCTACCAAGTAATATTGTTCTCTAAAGCAAACTTGAGATGTTCTAAGTAGCAAAGCACTGAAAGATACTGGAAGTGTTATAAGAAAGTATTGCTCTTTCAGACTTCCAGTTCAATTTGCTTGTTTAGAGAGGTTTGGATGTGACTTATAGAGAAGGTTAAAGACCTTGCCTGGTGGGTGTTCAATAAATGTTAATTGAACTGAATTGAATTGAGACCCAAGTTCAAATCCAATTTAATGCCAAAATAGTGAAAGTTTGGTCAGATCACAAAGTCACAACTGATGGGATTGCCTGGGACAGGTATTACAGCATTTGTGGTGGGAAGAAAGGAGAGGAGACTGGCAGGACACCTCGAATTACGTTTTGAGTTCTGAAAGAGTGCTATTTACAGCCAAGATGTGTCATGACACCTTGCTAGCTTTTACAGATACTAAAACATTTTGCTATTTCTTGAAATTGTCATGATGTGAAAAATCCTTGTCTTTTCTTTTCCTACACCCCCAAAGACATCCCCCCCATCCTTCCACTCTGAGATGGGAGTCCTCATAAAAATACAGCAGGTACAGAGCTATATCTCAGAGAGAAATAGTGACAACTACCCAACCAGCTCCCAATAAGGTAGATCTTTTGAAATCATGTCCCAAAGCGGTAAAGAAGGGAATGATAAGATTACTTGGTAGAAAAGAGTGAAGCCAGCTGTCTTAGCCCATTCAGGCTTCTATAACAAAATACCATAGTCCAGGTCACTTATGAACAACAGAAATTTATTATTATTTATTAAGAAGGGCACTTGTGATGAGCACTAGGTAACGTATGGAACTGTTGAATCATTATATTGTACACCTGAAGCTAATATAACATTATGTGTTAACTAACTGGAATTAAAATAAAAACTTAGGGCAGCCTTGGTGGCTCAGTGGTTTAGCACCGCCTTCAGCCCAGGGTGTGATCCTGGAGACCCAGGATTGAGTCCCACGTCGGGCTCCCTGCATGGAGCCTGCTTCTTCCTCTGCCATTCTCTCTCTCTCTCTCTCTCTCTCTCTGTGTCTCTCATGAATAAATAAATAAAATCTTTAAAAAAAAATAAAATAAAAACTTAAAAAGCCAACAAAACAAAACAAGCATTTATTTCTCCCAGTTGTAGAGGCTGGGAAATCTAAGATTAAGGTTCTGGAACATTTAGTGTCTGATGAGGATTCATTCCGTACATGGCTGACTGTCTTTACCACAACCTCACATGGCAGAGGGGCAGGGGAATTCTGTTAGGACCTTTTATAAGGGTACTAATCATATTAACTACAGATTGATGGCCTAATCACCTCCCAAAGATCCAAACCCCAAATACCATCAACTTTGAGGGGCTAGGATTTTAACATATGAATTGGGTTGGGCGGGTTATACAAACATTCAAACCATAGCATCACCTATGCCTAATGGACTTCCATTCTGCTGGGACCAGCATCATGTGAAGTACAGCTCACACTCTCAGTAGGTCTGTCTGCCTCCCTGAGGACCATGAAAGCAAGACTGCGGTTTGCTGTAGTGTGCAATTCTTCCCACTTGACTTTCTCAAGAGGCTCTTTATCCCACATCAGTTTCTCAGAAAGCAGAAAAGTCACATCTCTCGGCCTCTCATGTCCCCAGTTCATTCACCATCTTGGAATCAGGATTCCATCTGAAACTGAGCAAGGGTACAGAATCACCAGCATTGAATGAGCTTTACTTCCTTTGTTTCCTTCCTCCTTCTCTCCTCTCCTTTCTCATTTCCCAAACAGGATGCAGCCAAAGAGACTGTTAAGTGTCTGGCACAATGAGTGCCCTAGCACAGGATTTCTTTTTCATTAAACCAAAAGAAAACTTGTGTCTAGGAGTACAATATGATCACATAAAAAACTGTGCTTCCATATTTTATTTATCAAATTAACCTTTCCTTTTATGTTCTTTTTCAAGATTATATTTAACATTCCAGAAGCTATCATCCTCTTTCTTTATTCCTCATTGGTGGATTTTGTGTATTTGATCTCATTCATGTCTTGCCTTTTTTCTAAATAAAATAATTCTGTGCTCACTTCCTGAAACTTTTTTCTTACAGCTTGACCAATTTTCTAATTCTACTCATCATATGTATGCAGTGTTTTCAAAACCCTCCCAAAAATGTAGCTCAAGTATGGAAAGGCATACATATAACATTTTCTAGTTGGAATCTGTCTAAGAGATCATCAAGCCTGGAATCTTTATTTTTAGAAAATGGTATGGAGGCCTAGACAAGCCAATTAATTTGTCTCAGGCTGCAGAGCTGGTCAGTGACACACTCAGGACCATTACAAACACAAGTCCTCTACATATGGAAGCAGAGCCAGATAGAAGTAATCTGTGCAGAAAAGAAAATACATTGTCTGACTTAATGTGAAAACACATACTTTATCTGCTTAAACCATTAGTTCATCAAGTATTGCTATCTTACATAATTACATAATACAATTTCTCAGGGTCCAGATGTTCAAATAAAATATGGTATACTTGTATTTTATGTAGAAATTTTATTCAATTCAATAATATTTTTAAAATACAGTACAGGGACACCTGGGTGGCTCAGTGGTTGAGCGTCTGCCTTCGTCTCAGGGTATGATCCCAAGGTCCTGGGATTGAGTCCCGTATCAGGCTCCTCTGCAGGGAACCTGCTTCTCCCTCTGCCTGTGTCTCTGCCTCTGTGTGTGTGTGTCTCTCATGAATAAATAACTAAAATCTTTAAAAAAAAAATACACAGTATAAACTATACATTTAAGGAAACCATTTGAGGGAACTATTTTTGGGTAAATAAACAAGCTCTTGAGTTCAAAGGCCATATCTAAAAGATATTCATAGAATTATGTTTTCCATTGTAAAATATTCCCTAGTTTCTCAAGCCACTGCTCTTTCTACTTTCCTTTCATTGCCAACAAGCCAACAATGTGGGAAAAATACATTAAGATTATTGCGTCTTCTACCTTGGCATATATTATTCTACTTGCTGACTTCTGTCCTAAACACTCTACTGTTTTCTCCCCAGAAAGTTAACAAGACCAAATGGCACATCATCATTTATAGTACTGCAGCTTTTGACACCGTTGACTCTCCTCTCCTTGTCCCCTAACACTTTACTAAAGTTCTGCTCTTTCGATGGCTGCTCATCTCCTTGTCACCTGAATATAGAAATACTCCTCATTTTTCTGCCACTGGTGTTCTCTCTATATACACACTTTCAGGGCTGCTCTTCTGCCTACATAGACCAGAGCTTAAAAACAGGCTGTAATGAACTCCCAGCCTGAATTCCCATGCCTGATGATCATTTTATTTGGATGTCTTAGATACTTCAATTTCAACATGGCCAATAGATCTTTTTAGCAACAACGAATTTCTCTTAATGTTAGTAATTCTTTCCTTATTTACCTAGCACTATCTTTTTCTTTCTCTTTTGTTCTCTAAATTTAGTCATTCACAAAGCCTGTAACATCTTCCAGCCCATCCCATCCCATCCTTTTCATTAGCACTTATGTGAGCAAGAAATAAAGAGTTCCAACAGATATTTTCCACCTGAAGTGGAAACTCCAAACCATTCAAAATTACCATTGTAGAGTCATATTCTCTAATGCTCTGCTGCTCTGCTGCTGTGACTGCACTGTGAACACCCTTCAGTGCTTTCCCATTGCTATCCTAGTAGAGTCCAGACTCAGTTTGGCATGCATGACCATGCCCGAGGCTGCCCATACCCATGCAGATTAGGAACACTACCTTTTGTGAGTTCTGTGCTCCAGCCCTTCTTGGCTACTAGCTATCAATGTATTCACTCCAATTACCTCTCCCCCCCCCCTTATTTTCTCTTTCTTCCCCTGAATCATTATCAGTTGAAAAGAATGTTCAAAGACTAGTTCTGTTCCACCTCCTTCCTCTAACAGCATCTAACATGCCACTTCCTATCTCTATCACATGCCGGCTATTCAACATGGAGAGTTATTTGTGCTAGTGCTTTATGTCTCTATTTGAAATGGATTGTATCTCTTCAATTTAGTATGCATTGCTTGACCATTACTGTCTTATTTATATAGTGACTTGCACAAGATCAGTAATCAGAAGACATTTTTAACTGGATTAATATTTCCCTGATAAATGGAGTCATGAGAGAGATATGATTTTTTTTAATGATTACCATGTTAGAAAAGAATAAAAATGGATACAATAGCATACCCAGAGATGATCTCTAGAACCATTCCATGTGTTGTACTTTTTCCTCCAAATTGACCACTGTATGACTTTTCTAACGTATAAGTTGCACTGTATATGCAAAACAAAATTTGGGTAATCATTTTTTGAGCTTTAGCTTTAGCAGTGAACTATCTCCCCTCTGTCTATTATTGACTATTCAGCAATTCTGGAATCTACCCTGCTATCTTATTGCACATCTGCACTTTTGTGCACATTTTCCCCACTACTTAGGGAGACCTGAACCTGCCTTATCCCCGCAAAAAATAAATAAATATATATATATATTTAAGTATCCATTTAGGCCTACCTAAAATTACAATTTCTCTGTAAAATGTTTCCCAATTAGAATTACATAGAAGTTGAGAGTTTGGTAACTGGTCAGAAGGCCCAGGCCCAAATTTTCTTTATTTCCTCAGTGATTTAAGATAAAACAAAGTTTCATTATATAGGATATGGGAATAATCATATCTCTCTCACCAGTTGCTGTCACATTTTAAATAAACAATGGCTATATTATTATCACCTTACTCTAACCTTAATGTTACCAATGCATTTCCTTTGTATCCTTGTCACAGCACAACAATTCTCACAGTCTCCCTTACATTGTCTTTCTATAATTTAAGTTCATGTCTTTTTTATCTTTGTATCCCATACATTGCCCAGTTTGGTGCTATGTATATATTACTTGCTTAGGGCTTGAACTCATAAATTTTGGAGACAGATAAAACTAGGTTAAAGCTTCCACTCTGCCACTTACTAGCACTCTCTTTTGGGGCAAATTACTCAATATTTCTGAGCCTCAGTTTTTCCTTTAATAAACTTGGAGAGATAGCAGTTTCTACCTCATGGAATTATTACTAAATAAGGTAATAATGACTGATACAATAATTTGTGTATGATAAACTCCGTGCTCAGAAGAATAGCTATATGGTAGATATTTCACAAGTCTTTCTTGAAATCAGTGCAGATATTTTCATGGGAGATCTTTTCCGCAATTTTAAAGGTAGGTCATGACAAGGAGAAAGGAGAGACATGGTGTGGGGAGGGTGCTCTCAACAGGACCCTCTCTGGTCCAAGAGCTCATTTGTATCTACAGTCTGACCCTATGCCTCAGAGCATAAGATTCACTTTGATCCAAGCCCCTGACACTTGATTTCATTCTTCTCTTTGTGAAACAATCTCATTAGAGAAATCGTGCTGCTGAGAAAGCAGGTCACTCAGCTGGGGGCAGGCAAAGAAAGTTTGCTCGGCTTAGTCATGACCTCCATGAAAAGTGAACTGTTAGTGAGGAGCCCTGGGATTTGCAGTGTGCCATGGCCAAGGTTTTCACCAGAGGCCACTGGGAGTTTGGGCAGAAGGAAAAGTAATGAAGGGGTTGACTGAACTGCTGCTGTGTGTGTTTGCATCAGTTCTCCCCTCCTGGTTAGTAATGAGCTCTTTCCCCATCTGGTGGGAAATCCCGGGTGGAAGGAGGAAGCAGGGTGCTGCCAAGGGTGATATTGGCAGTGATATATTTAGAATAAGCACCCAACTGGGTTGCTTATCATCTGTAGTCAACATTGACCTTATCATATTTTTTGTAAGAACAGAAATGTTTATTAAAGAACCTAGGGCTAGCTTCAGCTTAAGACTCTTTCTTTTTAACTAATGTATATGAATTTGTATCTTGTTATCCTTATAAAACATAATAGCAAATAATAATAATAAAATGCAACAACAAAATACGCCATTGAGAGTTTTAGGCTCACATCTTCATCTCATGTATCGGACATGGAGGACCAGATGACCTCCTCAAAACAAGCCTGGAAAAGCCTCTATGGCATCAGGGTGTTTAGAGACAGAAACTTCCAAAGACAGATATCACTGTTAATCTCCTCTCATCTTCCAAAGTGGAAAAAGCAAAGGTTAGCACCTAAGCTGCCAATGAAATACTTTGCTACACTTTAAAGCCTTGCAAACCAAAAAAGTCACAGAAGTTCATTGCATAATAGACTGCTCATTGACACAGAGTTAAAAAGTAAAGATAAAAAACTCAATCCCGTTCAGTTGGTTTTCTTCTTCCACACCTCATTCCTTTTACTCACTATAGACTGGGTTTCCCAAGTGGATCTCCCTCGGGATGTACTGACCAGGAGACGGTCCTACCCTAAGAAAACTCTACTTTTCACTGGTAGCAAATTAGCCACATAAAAACCATCTTGTTACCCTTGAATCTCTCAGTATCCCTCCTAGAGGAGGTGCTCAAATAATAAAAGTGAAAACAAAATGCCCAACACTGCCGGACCCATAACAGGTGCTAATTCTTTTCGTTTAGCTGTAATACAACAGGGTACAAAGGCTGCATTCTGATTCCCAAAAAATAAATGTTACTTTAACTGAATGAGGCTTCTTCTAATTAAACATGCTTCAGACCCAACTGTAAAAAAATGAACAGTGCTGGTGTTGGAGTCCTACTCCAAGCCACTGATTATATAATTCACTACCTAACTGACCCTTTTCTCTGTTATGAATTCTGTACCCCTAAGTCCCAAAACTTCACAAGACCTATTTTACATGTCACTCAAAAAAGGATCCAGTAAACTTATAGCTCTGGTGTATAAACGTTCATGTGTGTACCTATTATGTGTGAGGCACTATTTCTTTCAAGAAAGCTGGTGTTTTTAAGATGACCACTACAATAAGATATACTTAATCACTAAAGACTGAAAGCAAGGATGTAATTTCAAGAATCTAGAGGATGCAGGAGTGGGAGGGAACCATTCAGCCATTTCAAGTTATCTTGAGGCTTGGTACTTTTACTACCAAGTCATAGACACAATCCTGTATATTTTTTATGAGGGGCTCTGCTTTCATAATATTGTTTTTCTTTATACAACAAATTCTGAATTGCATAGCATTTTTGAATAGTAAAGGAATTTATAACCCATCTATTAGGTGATATTTTACTATCAAGTAAAATTTACTAATTTATGATTGATTATACAACAGGTTAATGGTTGAGTTTCTGCAGAACACCAAATTCTTGACTCCCTGCCAAGATATGTTATAAACTCCACCATGCTTGCAGTTTGTGCATTTTCACCTACCTGCATAGTAGATCTGGAATATTTTCTCTCCAGATCCACACCACCAGGAAACTAAAAGAGAGGATATCTTCATGTTCTCACCCACTCCACTACTAAATAGAATATATAATTTTTGAAATATCACCAATGTGATGACTGAGGGTTGACGTTTGAGATAATGTCACAAGTAGAGTCCCACATGACCTCTTTAGCTTTGCCCAGGTTTATAGCTCTCACCAAATCTTATAGACTCTTCTGCCTCTCAAAAGATCTATGCCCTCTCTTCCTGACTTTTCAGGTTAAAGTGTTTGTTTTTGTTTTTTACTCTGCCATACATCCTACTCTTTATTCCTGAGTTAGTCGATCACCTTTATTTCTCCCTTTAAGGTATTGCTTTCCACGTAGGGGCTTGGACAACCTTTATCTAGTTATATTCGTGGTCTACAACAATCAGCTAAGAATCCCATGAATGTTATTGTATGTTATGTAAGGGGTACATAAGAGCCATGTTCAACTTCTTATCTTGTACACCCGATAAATCGTAAGTCAAATAGGAGACAGAAGGCGTATTGATATCCCAGTATTTGTGATACTAGCCTTATTCCATGTAAATCTTTGCCTCTGTATTTCTCTTTCTGCCCTTAATATCTCAAATGAAAACAACTTATCATTCTCCCAGGATTATCATTTTCTCGCCATTTCTTTTTATTGGGCTGTGACCTGAGATGCATGATTACAGAGAGTAATTTCCATGTTGGGATCAAGTATCCTGAATATTCTGGACTCATGATCTTCTTTCTGTCATTCTTTTCCTGTATGCCTCCTCCTCACCAACACCTCCTCTAAATTCTTCCTGCCCCCAGCAATCACTCTGTTACACTCTGCCTTTCCTGCCAAGGGTCATCTCACTTGGATAAATTCAACAAAGCTCATAAAACAAATCCAATAATTCACAATAAACACTTAATATTTTATTTATTTTATTCATGTTCTTTTTTCTTAAGATTTTTATTTATTTGACAGAGGGAGAAAGAATGAACACGAGCAGGGAGAGGAGCCAAGGAAGAATCAGACTCCCCGCTGAGCCGGGAGCCCTACAAGGGGCTTGATCCCAGGACTCCAGGATCATGACCTGAGCTAAAGGCAGATGCTTAACCTGCTGAGCCACCCAGGTGCCCAGCACTTAGTATTTTAAAGTCAGCTCCCTATCTTCCCCACAAATCCCTGATTTCTATTAAATAATTAAAGCAATTACATTTTTTACATTTACATACTAGCCAAGGAAATGTGGTCTAGACATTTTTTATAATTCATAATCTTTGGGCAGAGGACATTTTTATTGATGTGTTCTGTTCATATCCACATTGTGAGCTACTTAGGACTGTCTTCTCTTGCTTTTGCCTCCTTCAAGAGCCTGGTGAGGTATTCTATACACAGTGATGTTAAATAAATGCTTTTTGAATAAAGTAAGCATCAAAGAAGAGAAACACATGTGAATGCAAGGTGGAATCTGAAGTCAGAAGACAGGAGTTCCCAAGTTCTTTCATTTGGAATGAGAATTGTTTAGTGAACTATTTCCTGGGTTTTAAAAAATTTTAATATATCATTCATTTATTTTGTCATTTTCTAAATATTTACTGAACAGATACTGTATGCAAAGTATTTTTCAGCTCACGGGGAATACAATTTTAAACAAAACAAATGTTCTTCACTGCCTTCATGAACACTCTGACATGCGGATATGTCGTGGGAAGACAGATACTACTTAAAAATGTAATAGATAAAGTTTAAAAGCACATTATCATGTAATAGATACACAGAACAGTGGAAATCATGGAGCAAGATATTGATTTCAAGAGTATATGGAGAGGACAAGGTTCCTGTTTTAAATAGTGTTGTCAAAATGAGACTCACTAAATGGGTGAGATTTGAGCAAAGACTTGAAGCAAAGGATGGAAGGAATCAAGTGGCCTTCTGGAGGAAGACCTTTCCAGGCAGAGTATGTGTTTAAAGAAGAGCAGGAAGGTCAGCATTACTTCAGTAGAGTGAATAAGGGCAGATTAACAGGGGAAAGAGGGGAGGACAGAGAGTTAAGGGAAGGAAGTATGCAGATCCTTTTCTTCAGGAATGAAGTAAATGACCGTGATTAGATGGGGTGGACTTTCTGGGAGTGGATGGCCAGGCAGCAAGCTGCTGTGTGGGGGCAGCAGGTAGGAGGAGAAAGACATAGAAAGCAGCAGATCACAAATGCTCACACAGATCCTTCAATGCACATCTGTTATTTCAGAATGTGGCAAATATTTCAACAAGTCGGCTACCATAGCCAACTTCTCAGCAAGCTGTTTCGCTCCAGTGCTCTCTAGTTCCTTCTTAATTCTGCTGTCTTTTATGCCACCTCTCCCCTTGTCTTCTTCCCCATCACCTATGTATTCTCTGTAGCTGGGAAGAAACTTTTGAGATCAATCTTCCATACAATGCATGATTTCCCCTAAGGCATCCTCAAATGTGGTCAGCTAGCCTCTGCTTGAACACTTTCCCTATATGGGGCTGAGGGCACTCAATCTGCCAATTAAACCATCAATAAATCAATAAGCACTCACTCATATATTTATCTACACATTATTTAACAAATATTTGTTGAGAATTTATGATTTCCCAGGCTTTATTTTAAGCAATGGATATGCTGCACAGGATAAGACAAAGTCACTGTCCTTATGGAACCTATATTTTAATAGCAAAGATATCAATAAACATATAAAGAGGATTTCAGATACGTGGTAAGTACAAAGAAAAGGAAGAAGGCAAAGCAAAAAGAAGTGATGTGAGATGGACCTAATTTAAATCAGAGTGAAGCGAGTGAACAAAACTTTCAGAAGCCTGGAGAATAATGGTCTAGGCAGAGGACAGTAAACGTGAAGTCCAGAGTCAAGAAATTAATAAGCTTTCAGCATATGTGAGGCCTTGAATTTCACAGTAGGGCAATGGTACTCGAGTCCTGATGCACATCAGCATCCCTATAAAATAGTTCAGGACTCCAGAAGAGTACGCCCCTCCCTGTAAAACCCCTAAAGTCAAATCTCTAATGATGGTAGCTAAGTTTGCCTATTTTTTTCTCAAAAGGCTCCACCAGATGCTCAGCCAAGTTTGAGAACCACTACACTAGTGAGACAGCCATGAACACAGCAAATATTTTCTCTGTCCTCATGGAACTGTGTAGGTGAGCTCACGATACTAGAAGCTTGTTTATGGATATGTTGGTTCAAAACCCATTTCCCTGTGACTTCCTCTTCTTTGCTCTATGTCCTCTGGGACTATAAAGAATTTCAGTTGAACTTGCATGTAGGAGTCCTTCAGATATTTGAAGACAGCACTTTTTCTAATGATGTTCCCTTGATCCCTCTGTATGAGTGATGTCAGACCCTTTACCATCCCAATCACTCTCATATACATGCTCCAAGTGCCCACATTTCTTTTTTAGTGCAATGCCCAGAATTAACATAGAATTGTCCATGATCATGGAGGCAGCATCAGCTCATCTCCAGGCACCTTTTTTCCACATTTCCTCATACATCTCACATAATAGTTCAACACACTCTCTTAGATGTACTATGATGCTTCTCTGTTATTTTCTTTTGTATCTTATGTCTTTAATATTTATGTTGTTCTTTTCTCTTTCACAATTAGCTCTGTGGACCCAAAGTTTTCCTCAAATAACATGGCTAAATGCATCTCATTTCCTTTATAAAATCCCTTCCTTAAAAAAAAAGAGAAACCTCTCTTTGATTAAACCTCTTTTCTCTGTTTTCCTGCACTATGCAAAGCAACATCTTCTATCCATTCATAAATAATATTATTCAGAAAATGTTGATTGATTCAATTAACTAGAATACTCAATCAGTGGCATTCCATTTTTAGAAGAAAAAGAGAAATTTTATTTTATTTTATTTTATTTTATTTTAGAAAAAGAGAAATTTTAAATAAATGAGCCAATGACTGAGACTTTAATTAAGAAGAAATGTCAACTTAGGGTCAGTTCATATTAGCTGCATTCCAAAACTGTTTGTAATGTCTCTGATCCAAATTGTTGTACAGGTTACAATAATCAAAAACAAATCTAGGTTTCTTCATAATATGTAGTACTTACTAAGTAATCAGACCTTCCCCTAATGTATGTGGGTCCTAGAACAAAAGTGCAAGTGGAAGCCCATAACTAATAGATATATATTTTAAAGCTATAAATCAAGATTTTAAAAATATATCCTATAATTTACTAAATTATTTTTAAAATGCTATAGAAGCCAAGTTTGAATGAAAATCCTTGAGTACCTCAGAGTTCTGTGCCAGAATGCACTGGTGTTAAGAGCTAAATCCTGGATCCTGGCTTGTAGCCCATCCTTCTCCTCTTTCCACACTTGTTTTTTTCTCATAGCACAAGCAACTTTATGAAAATGTGTGTGGCACTCTGGCCCATGTATTTAAGATCCATCCACACTCTGTAAACAATTGTCCCTTGTCTATTCCCTGGGCCTAGGAATTCACACACATGGGATATGGCTTGCCCTTCAAAGAATGGACTGGGAAGGAGAGCCTCAGAGCAGACCAATTGTCATTTAGGCAAGGGATTTTGGGGGTTCTGTGTACCTGGAGCATGGTCTAAAAGGTCATAGAGTAGATGCTGGCCATAGGAGGGCATGACCCATAGATTCCAGGTCTCATGAAAAGGATAATGACAGGAGAAAGGGAACAATAAGACCTACTATGTAGCACCCATATCAGAGGATCCTTAGCTTGAGTCTAAACACAGTACAGTACTAACAAAAGAAGTAAGCTTCATGTTTTAGCAGGATTGTAGTTGCAAGCGCTAAAATAAAATGAGTTTCTAATTAACATCAATTTCACCCAAGACCTATTTATGCATAATTTCTAATGTGTTTTTTTAAGAAGTATTATAAAAAAGAATTTTAAAAAATAAAAGAAGTATTATATACCCTATAGTACTTTCCTAAGACACTCAATAAAAAATTCTGCAGGACAGCAACAACAACAAAAATGTATTCTTTTTAATCAGCCTAGATAATGTTCAATGAACAATATATTCAATAAAATCATCATTCACAGCCATGGTTTAAATTTGCCTTTTATGCAAACCCATGTTGGGGCAATGTCTTCACTGTTTCTAAGAGGCTAAGTGGCTTTAGATAAGCTGTCTTACCACTCTAGGAAGTGAGAGGGCAATGTTTGGGCAATCTGTAAGGTTCCTTTCAATTTCAACATCGTCTCTTCTGTGCTTATGCATTCACTGTCCCAGAGCCAAACAGAGCAAACCGATTGACATTTCATTTTTCTCTGAGAATTTTAGTCAAGGCCAAAAATATTATCTTATGCTAATTTAAAACTGAATTAGGTTCTTAGGGATTCAGAGAGGGCAACATGGTTACCCTATGCAATTTAGTTGGTAAGCTTTTAATAACCACCTCATTCAAGTCACCTTGTTTAGATACTAGACAGAAAACAGAAGACAGGTTTTGAAAATAGAAACACAGGTCAATTTAAGTAGTACCACTCACCAGAAGAAGTTTAGAGACAGATAATGCTGAAACCTAGTATAATACAATATGATATGGGTTCTAATGGAAACATGAAAAAAATGCTATAAGCATTGTAGAAGGGGGAATTTTTCTGTGATTCATAATGAACATAACACTCAGGCTTCTTCTAGAAATCTAAATAGGAGTTCACTGAGTAGAAAAAGAAGGAAAGGCCATTCTAGACAGAAGAGACAATATAAGACATGGAAGCAGGCTATGTTGGGGAAATAATAATATAATATAAATATAAATATAAAATAATATAAATTTCCAGTAAAGGAGAAGATTCTTGATAATAGCAATAGCTAATGGGATATATTGAGCATATGCTACATACTAGGAAATGTGCCCAGCACTTCACACAAATTACCTCAGTTAAGACTTCCAGAGTTCCAGAGGAATAATATCAGCAAGATGGTGGAATAAGTTCCAGACCTTGTTGCCCCATAGAAGCACCCAATTTAACAATGATCTATGGACCAAAATACCTTCATGAGAATTCCAGAATCCAGTTAAGAAATTTCAGTGACTGAGGTGAGCATAAAACCAAGAACAATTGTGTTGAAACAGAAACAGGTAGAAGAACAATTTCACATTTTCTGCATCAGCTCTTTTCCCAAGCTGACATAGTTCAAAACTGGGAGAAATTTACCACCTCACAACTTCTCCATCAGGGAAATAAGAAGAATGGAGTGTGGGGCCATTGTTCCAGCTTTTTGGAGGGCTGCCTGAGGGACTGGTTTTTGTCTTACTTCACCGGGAGTGCTGATGGAACGGACTTAGTTTGGATGCCCGCAGGCAGGCTGCTAAGAGCAAAGAATATTCAGGTGGATAGTTTGCTGGGGCTGGCACAATACATCATTATGAGGAGAAAGCACACAACTTGAGGCTTCTGAAGAGAAGGAGAGGAGTAGGTGTGGGTGTCCTGCATTTTAGCTTTTAGCTTTCAGAGGGCTCCTCATAGAACTGATATCTATCTCTCCTGCCTCTGGGTGCTAATGGAGAACCAATTGACTTCGGCCACTAAAAACAAGGAAGAACAGGACAACTTGCTGCTGTACAACCAGAGAATTTACAGTGCCACAGGGAGACACTAGAGGGAGCAAGAGATTAAGAGGTCCTGAAAAAGAAACTAGAATGCCTTCCTAATTGAGAAATTGAAGCCACAAACTCAGAAAAATATCATCATCCAAAAAAAACTTTTCAGAAGCCTAAGAATCTCCAGCAAGGCTGATTAGTGAGGGCCTTCCCTTATAAGAAGCCAGTTCATAAAGACTGGGAGAGGTGTTTTTGTTTTTGTTTTTGTTTTCATATATGCAGCCCCCAACAGAGAGTTATGAGACACACAAAGAAGCAGGAATACATGCCCCAAAGAAATTAACAAAATAAATATTTAGAAAATGGTCCTAAAGAAATGGGATATATTAATTATGTTGTAAAGAATTCAAAATAACCATCAGAGAGATGCCCTATAGCCCCAAGAAAGTAATGCATGAGCAATATGAGAATATCATTGAAGAGATAGAAATGTAAAAAAGAAACAAACATAAATATCAGAGCTGAGGAATGATTGAAGAGAATGATTCAGTAGAGGAGTTCAATAACAAATTTGATCAAGCAGAAGAAAGAATCAGTGAACTCATAGATCATTTGAAATTATCCAGTTTGGGGAGTGGTAACGAAAGAAAAAGAATGAAGAAAGCCTAAAGGACTTACAGCATACTTACAGGACACTATCAAGCAGACCAATATATGCATTAGGAGAATCCCAGAAGGAGAGGAGAAAAAGGATTAGAAAGCTTATTTAAAGAAATACTGGCTAAAATCTTCCCAAATCCAAGGAAGAAAATGGACATTCAGATTTAAGATATCTAATAGACCCTACCTAGGAGGACTCAAAAATTCTATACTAAGACACATTATAATCAAATCATCAAAAATCAGAAACAAAATTTTGAAAGCAGCAATGCAAAAGCAATTGATCATGTACAAGGACATCCCCTCTCCCCCATAAGAATATAAGTAGATTTCTTAATATAAAATTTGCACAGCAGAAGCAAATAGGATAATATATTAAAAGTACTGAAAGCAGAAAACTGCCAACCAAGAATACTATGTCTGACAAACTAGCCATTAAAGATGAAGGAGAAATAAAGACTTTCCTAGAAAAACAAAACTGAAGGTGTTCATCACCACTAAACTTTTAAGAAATGCTAAAGGGTCATTCCAGCTGAAATGAAAGGACACCGAAAAACAACACAAATGCATATCCAAGTACCATGTTTGCTGGTAAAGGTAAATATATACATATATACAGAATATTATAATACTGCAACAGTAGTGCTAAATCACTTCTACTTCTAGTATAGAAGTTAAAAGGCAAACGTATAAAAAATAACTATAACTATAAAAAAGTAATGGATATACAATATTAAAAGATGCTATTTGTGACATCAGTTACATAACATGTATATGGAGGAGGAGAAGCAAAAGGGACTTATGTGCAATTGAAGTTAAATTGTTATCAATTGAAATGTATTGTTATAGGGCAGCCCGGGTGGCTCAGTGGTTTAGCACTGCCTTCAGCCCAGGGTGTGATCTGGAGACCTGGGATCAAGTCCCACGTTGGGCTCCCTGCATGGAGCCTGCTTCTCCCCCTGCCTGTGTCTCCTCCTCTCTCTCTCTGTGTCTCTCATGAATAAATAAATTAAAAATCTTAAAAAAAAAAAAAGTTTAAATCTTTAAAAAAATAAAATGTATTGTTATAATTATAAGATATTTTATGTAAATTTCATGGTAACCACAAAGAAAATACCCATGGAAGATACACAAAAGAAAGTGAGATAGTAATCAAAATATACTGCTATGAAAACAAATAATAAATGAAACCCAAAGGTAAACAACAAGAGAGTAACAGAGGGACAAAAAAGCTACAAGTCAGCAAACAACAAAATAGCAATAATAAGTTCTCCCCTATCAATAATTACTTTAAATACAATTAAATTAAGTTCTACAATGAAAAGATGTAGAGTAGCTCAATGAATAAAAAAACAAGATTAAACTATATGCTTTCTACAGGAGACTCACTTTAAATACAAGCACACACATAGGCTGAAAGTGAAAGTATGGGGAAGATATTTCATGCAAATGGTAACCAGAGAGCAAAAGTAGCCATATGTACATCAGAAAAAAATAGACTTTAAGTAAAAAAAAAAAAAACTAACAAAGAAGAACATTCATAATGATCAAAGGTTCAGTTCTCCAGAAAGAATAATTATTATAAGTACATAAGTATCCAACATCAGAATACCCAACTATATGAAGCAAACATTGACAGAACTGAACAGAGAGATAGACAGCAACACAATAATAGTAGAGAATTTCAATACCCTTTTTTCAATAATAGATAAAATACCCAGACAAAAGATCAGTAGGGAAATGGAAGAGTTGAACAACATTATAGACCAAGTGCTCTAGCAGACATACAGAAGACATTTCACCTAACAGCAGGAGAGTATACATTCTTTTCATTTGTACAAAGAACATTCTCTGGATAGTTTGTGTGTTAGAGAACAAAACAAGTCTTAACAATTTTAAGGAGACTGCACTAAATAGCAATCAATCAATTATATTAAATAAATAAATGACCCAATTAAAAATGGGCATATCTCCAAAGAAGACCTACAAATGGCCTACAGGTATATGAAAAGATGTCCAACATCATTAATCATCAAGGAAATGCAAATCAAAACCACAATGAGGTTATCACTTCACATTCATTAGGATGGCTAGTAGGCAAAAAATAAAACAAAACAGAAAATAACAAGTATTAGGGTGTGGATAAATTGGAAGGTAACTTTTGTACACTATTGGTGCAAATCTAAAATGAGGTAGCCACTATGGAAAACAGTTTGGAAGTTCCTCAAAAAAGTAAAAATTGAACTGCCATTTGAACCAGTAACCCTACTTCTGGGTATTTAACCAAAAGAATTGAAATCAAGATCTCTAAGAGATATTTGTACACCTATATTCATTGCAGCAATATCCATAATAGACAAGAGAAGGAAACAACCTAAATGCAATGGAATATTATTCAGCAATAATAAAAGGAGAAAATCTTGTCATAAGCTGCAGAATGATAGCACCTTGAGGACATTATATATACTAAGTGAAATAAGCCAGTCATAGAAGGACAAATACTGTATGAATCCACTTAAATGAGGTATCAAAATAGTCAAATGCAAAGAAATAGAAAGCCGAATGATAGTTGCCAGTGGCTAGGGAAAGGAATAAATGAGGAGTTGCTATTCAGTGAACAGAGTTTCAGTCATGCAAAATGAAAATGTTCTAGAAATCTGCTGTACAATAGTGTACTTACCCTTAATACTTTACACTTAAAAATGTAAGAGGGTAGATTTTGTTTTATGTATTTTTTACCACAAAATTAAAAAACAAGACTTACAATGATCCTACAAATAACTATTACTATTGAATTTTGCAGATGGGAATTCTGAGGCTTAGGCCAACTTTTTAAAAGATTTCATAGCTAGCAAATAATAAAGTTGAGATCTAACCCCAGTTAGTTTTCAGGATGCTCTAGACCACTATGCTATTTTCTTCTTTTTCCCTTAAGTGACTTTCAATAAGTATGCTATAAAGCATGTCATATTCCTTGCTAAGGGGTTTGCATTTATCAAGAATCATTGAATCTTCAGGTTTAATCAAACTTAACCAAAACACATACTTTCTCCTCTCATATATATGTGTATGATATATATATATATATATATATATATATATATGCCATACATTATGCATAATATATGTGAGAGATATTTTTCTTTTTTGGGGATAAATGATTATGGTACATTCAGTTTTTAATCTCCGATTCAACCACTTCAGAGAATCCACCAAATTTAACGTATATCAGAGCCTACCTCTTGCAACCTGGGGTTTCTGTGGAAACTGAGCAATTAGGAAAAAATTGGCGAAACATGCTTTGTAGCATCTTCAGATGTGGGAAACAAAGAAGTAAACAGTGGAGATGGTAACTATTCACATCTCAAAGAGCCCATTCACATTCATTCATGGATACACACACACACCTTTAAAATTCACATTCACATTCTCACACACACCTCACATCCAGACCCAACCTAAAATGGCCCTGTAGATTTGTAGTGGAAAACAAAGTATTAGCCAGCAGAACTCTGGCCTGTTTGAGGCAGTTATAGCCTATCTTAGCTGGTCTGGTGGAGCTACTTTTACTATATGTATTTTTAAGTCTAGGAAATGCAAGAAAGAAAGGTCACCTGCAACTTTTTCCCTCAGGGCTAAACAAACCTAGATGTGTAGAAGCAGGACTCTGAATGGATCATGTTGGCATTTAATTTCTAGATTCACAAAGCTAAATTTAGAATGTCCTATTGACAACCCAGCATCCAGCAGAACAGTCAGGGAGAGGAAAAGCAGAATTTTTCAAGTATTGTGTGGATTGTCCTACAGGAAGTAGATAGGCATCAATCCTCTAACAGCAGATAATGCATCTGTCTTCACCTATCCCCGATCATGTTCAGATTATGGATTGAATGAGATAGTGCATGTGAGGAATTTAGCACAATGGTTGACATATAGGAAACACTAGATAATTGGTAGGTATTACATAATCTGGTCAAGTTTAACTCATTCCAAACCACTTTTAAGGCAGTTAAGAGTATCTCCTATCCTTTTGAGCTATATGCACCCTGTAAGTAGAAACAAAATACTGTCTTTTTGGATCTTGTCCCTAATCTAAAAATAAAGCCATCTGGTGAGCAAAGAAGCCACTGAGAGCAGCAGTTTGTCATCACCAAGCCAAAGCCACAGTCAGGTTCAGAATACTTGAGCTGACTGTGGGCTATTCTTTACCTTTCATCACAGCTGTGCCAGTAGGACACTAACATAGGTATGAGTCTTAACCACAGACAAAATAAAAAGCCCTCCCCAGCCTCACCTCAAAATTTAGCAAGCTATCCTAAGAGGTTATCATAATCTCAGAAAATGTTGCTTGAATGAGCAGATCCAGATTTGTTTTACTGAACGAATACAGTGTCATGCCAAATAACATCATTCATTTCTCAGCTTTGGGAGAAATCATTGAGCATTTGATTTCACTTGGTAATTTTTACTATGGTCGGAAGAATAATCCTTAACATTTGTATTGCTTGGAATAATAGGATCGTATCCTAGACTTATGCTAGTAATCTTCCCACATAAGCATCCACCAATAGACCTGGGGTCTTAATGGCACTCAGAGAATAAAACCACATTTTTTTTTCCTTTGCTAAGAGTCAATAACCACTGACCTGGCCGATCAGAGAGCCAGAGAGATCAGTAGATAGAAATATACAGTTGAGCTAAGCAAAATAGGTCAATCAGAGAAAGACTATTATCATATGATTTCACTCATCTGTGGAATTTAAGAAAAAAAAACAGAGGATAGTAGGGGAAGGGAGGGAAAAATCAGAGGAAGAAATCAGAAATCAGAGAGGGAGACAAACCATAAGAGACTGTTAATTATAGGAAACAAACTGAGGGTTGCTGGAGGGGAGGTGGGTGGAGGGATACGTTAACAGAGTGATGGGCATTAAGGAGGGCATGTGATGTAATGAGCACTGGGTATTATATGCAATTGATGAATCACTAAGTTCTACCCCTGAAACTAATAATACAGTATATGTTAATTAATTGAATTTAAATAAAATAAAACTTAAAAAAAGAAATACACAGTTGAACCTGACACTACGCATAGCCACAGCATTGGCCCTGAGTTCTATGTTGCTTCTCTTGAAGCTTTTACTGAAAACTGCTTGCATTTTGAAAATTGCATCAACTTAGAACAGGAGGCAAACTTAAGAAATAATAATACATAATTAAAATCTCTCTGACAAACAGAGATTATTTTTTATGTTCAGGGAAGTTGCTGAGGTAGCAGATTTTTAGTCATTAGAGTATTTGCAAGGTTAATGTACTATACTTAATAAAGTAAATAATTTTATAACCATATAACTTTATAATGTATTATAAAGTAATAATTTTATAACTATTTAGGCAAATAGTGTTCATTAAGGTATGATAAGGTGTTAAGGTGTTCATTAGAGGGTATTTGATAGAGTGAGGAAGAATGGAATAAATGGTTAAGAGAATACCAAAAATAAACAGTGATGTTTAAGGATGGTACAAAACAGAGAAAGGGGTTATACAATTCTTAAGGAAGGGAAAACAATAAAAGGAAATGCTTTTCAGAAGTATCAGCGTAGAGGAGAGGGTGGTAATAACAATACTTGGAGAGCTACGTATGGAAAAGTGTTAAGAAGAAATCACCAAGAGACTAGTCCTGTTTCTATAGAGGTTCTATGATCCTTGGATTGGAACATTTTATTTCAGAAGGCAGCAACAATATGTGAGCAAAGGCAAGTTATAAACAATGAGTTAAAGTGGTGGGACCAAAGAGTTGGTTGCAAGCTAGAAGTATGGAAGCAAGTGTCCAGGGATTGCCCAAGGCTATTGAGCACTTTTTAATATCCTATTTCAACACTCACCTTAATATTTTATTTTCCCCTTAAGTTTCCCAACCTAGGAAATATCTGAAACCATCCACATAAGTTACTGTGTGCCTTGGGATGCAATCATTTTCTTCTTCCCAGCTGCAAGCCTGGGGCAAGTTTCAAGAAATCATTAGCAGAGGCCCTTGTTCCTCTACTCAGTATTTTGCAGAACCGTGGGTCTCTTACTTAGACTTTTTAATAATATACACATTGGGGAATCTCATTCATAGGAAAGTGTAGCTACCCTTTATAAGGAGAAAATTACTACTTCTTTTTTATCCCACTATTTTCCATTTTCCATCCTCCCCACATCTCCAGAAATATAAAGGCATTTATGTAATGTGTACAATGTTTTGATGACAGACAGACTTGGATATAATTTCTGACCTTGGGCAAATGACTTACAATCTCAGAGCTTTAATTTTCACATTAACAATATGAGAATAGTGTCTGTTTCATCAGATTGTCGTCAAGAAAAATAAAATGAATTACATTTATCTGTTTCCTCATCCTAGAAATACTTTCAAGCTCCTACTACCAACTGAAATGCCTGGAAAACTAGATTTTAAAGGAACGAATGAATGAGAGAAATTAGTGTAAAGGAGTGAAAGTTGCTAAGACACTAGATCTTAAATGTTCTCACCATAATAGCAACAACAAAATGGGAATTACCTGAGGTGAAGTATGTGTTAACTCACCTTATCGTGGTAATCATTTCACAATATATATGTATCATATTATCAAAATGTGTACTTTAAACTTATGAAATATTATACATTGATTATATCTCAGTATATAATGGGGAGGAGAGAAGGTGTAAAAAAAAAAAGGAAGACGTGTTAAAAAAAAAAAAAAAAGAAAGAAAGAAATTAGTTTAAGAGAAGATAAAGGAGACTACCTTGGGCAGCCCGGGTGGCTCAGCGGTTTAGCGCCGCCTTCGGCCCAGGATGTGATCCTGGAGACCCGGGATCGAGTCCCACATCCCGCTCCCTACATGGAGCCTGCTTCTCCCTCTGCCTGTGTCTCTGCCTCTCTCTTTCTCTGTGTCTCTCATGAATAAATAAATAAAATCTTAAAAAAAAAAGACTACCTCTAAACACAATAGAAATTTTCCTTGCTTTAATACATCTTATACTCTAATAGTATACATGTGAATGGCTTTTATGCTCTTGATCTGAGCTATACAGAACAATTAAGATCTGTTACGTAATGAGATTTTACATTTGAGAGGAGGAGTTAATATTTGACAGATATGTTATAGAAAGTTAAATTTCCTCTTGCTTATTGTATATTTCAGATATTTGGACTTTAATATCCCATAGTGTAAACATCTGTTTACTTTGTATCTTGACTGCTGAGCTCCTTGAAGCTACCCATTTTTTCCCATTCTGAATCCCTCATAGTTCACACCCCAGCTGGTAAGCAGTGGGCTTTGAAGAGAAGAGGCAAGCGGGAGGCATTCCCTTAAGGAAGGCCAAGTATCCTCTGTGACCTCCTGTGTCTGCTTGCGTCTACGTTCCTCTTGGATAATCAGTATTGGACCTTAAACTTCAATATTCTACATTTCAGATGTGTTTCATCCCTCCATAAAGTAAACAAATGAACAAACGAAACAACCTCATTCGTGCTCTGCCACATGGGAAGGACTGGAAACAGGGTGGTGTACCCAAGGCATTTCGGGGACCTGTAGATGACTTGTGGAGGTGGAGGGAGAACTATAAAGTGTCCTCCAAACTGAGATGGCACTTTGAGACTAAAAAAATGCAGCAGACAGCTCCACACAGTTTACAGAGAGTTTGAGTCAGAGTAACTTACTGACAGGGAGGATTGGGCAGGCAAGGATCTAGATGCTGTGCAGCTATTCTCTGCTAAGTCTGGACCTTAGTGTACAGATTATATAGAATGCGGAGACGTGCAAAGGGCATTGTGGTTAGGTCAAAGGGTCTGCATACACTTCACTGATAGCTAACACTTAACAGACCTCATGGCAACACCGGTGTGTCAGGAGATGGAGGGGAAACTATGTTATCTGTACTAGTTATCTAAACAAATTTAGGGAAGACCAGAACAAGCCTCCCCACATTCTGTTCAGGTCATACATTAACCTCCACAGGGCCTGGAACACGCAGCCCTGAGGGAAGTCATTACACTGGCATGAATAAGGTGGAAGGCCAAAGATGGAATCAGAATTGTCACCACACCTACATTCCATCTCCAGTATTTTCATGGCCTGTACATTCTTTACATGTCATTCTTCCACAATGACTCTGGAGCCAGATACTGACAGGTGACTTTCATTCCTATGCCACAGCAGCGGTGTAAGCAGCAACATGAGATTAATATACCCAGAAGACAAAAGAAAATTCTTAGAACTATAGTTTCTAAGCAACCCAATAAAGAAGTGAGCCATCTAGTGAAGGCATCTGTAAGAGATGCGCCTTCTACATATGGGACATTAAATCAGTGACATTACTGTCATAGGAAGGTATATATATATGAACAGCATCCAGGTCCCTGTTGGAGCAACAATTAAAATATCTAGAGCCATGCCATTTTATAAAACCACCTTCCTCATTTGAGCAGTTTCTTGATCGAGTAGAGAAATGCTTTGGTAAGAATTATTTAACACAGAGGCTCTAAATTTAGCCAAGGCCTGAATTTCTAATTTTGCATGAAGACTGACATATTGAGATAAGAAAATAGACACTGGCCATTCCTACCAGGCTAGACTTGGGCTCCATTAGGACCTTAGGGCTGTTAAGTTATGAAGCATCCCAGAAAGGGATGCCTAGGTAAGAGTGAGAAACCTAGGGTGCATTTCCCTGTCCACCCATAAGGTAGCTATGCCCATAAGTTGATTCCACATATCAAAATTCTGTTTTGGGGGTAGAGAAACCCCAGCCCTTATAGATTTATTTTCTCATCCTGTCCAGTCCGTGTCTAATATTTTATACATCTATTGATAGGAAGAGTAGAGCAACCATCCCATATGTCAAGGGATAGCAGAAGTAAAATTAATCCTCTCAATACATAAAAGGATATGTATTAATATGCCATGCTCTGCACATAGCCATCCCAGGCCATCCCAAATGTGGTAGTTAATAATAAGCTTGGAGTCATTAGTTCCTTGCCAAATTATTTTATAAATGTATATTATTTGTAGGGGATGTCTGACTTTTTCTCTGCAGGGCACCCAGCACATCATGGGGAAGGGAGGGAGCGGGTTTACTAGACTTAGCCACCATTCTCAATCCATGATATTGAAGGGTATCACTGCCCATGGTATCCCTTCTGAGCTGGATAGTGAACTGCATGGAACATAGATGTGGTCACAAATCCCATCATCGGAACAAATGTGAACTCCAGCATAAGTGGAGGCCCATGATAGGTATTTCCCACAACAACAGGGAGAGACAGTAGTAGTATGAGTCTAGAGGCAGTATGACAAATGTTTTATAGGCAATAAATATGGCAAATCTCCATTTAGCAACAACACGGTAGATGTTTGGTCCTCATAAGCCAATAATCCCCTGGCTCTGGTGTTTTCCCTGGAGGAATGATATCATATATTATGTCCCTTGATATCATCGGTGTGTCTATATTGTATATAGATATTTAGGTTACCACTCATAATAATGCCACTTCAGTACCAAACGTCAGAGGTCCAGAAGCAGTTCTGTGTGTGTATGTGCGTGTGTGTGTGTGTGTGTGTGTGTGTGTTGGGCGCTGACTAATATAGATAGAACAATGGGTTAACGGCAATACCAGATATGAGCTCTTGGCCCCAAGGGATTAGGATGCTATGCTACTTTGGGGCAGAGGGTACTCCAAACCAGTTTCCAATGAACTAAAGTCTTACTGAGTGGGAAGACTTGTAGCAAAACAAAATGAGTCCCTTATAGGCCTCAAACCTCTTGACAGTCTCTGTACCCACAGCGCTTGAGCTGGGCATGCTGTTTGTTATGTGTTCACGTGCTGATGTCTATTTCACTGTGAACTCACATTAAAGAACTGAACTTACTGTGTTAGTTGTGCCAGCCATCCTTCTAGGGAGCTGGCTGGTGACAATGTCTTTAACCTGTTTCTTATTAGTCCATTCATCCTTTCTTTTTTTTTTTTTAATTTATTTTATTTTATTTATTTATGATAGGCACACAGTGAGAGAGAGAGAGGCAGAGACATAGACAGAGGGAGAAGCAGGCTCCATGCACCGGGAACCCGACGTGGGATTCGATCCTGGGTCTCCAGGATCGCACCCTGGGCCAAAGGCAGGCGCTAAACCGCTGCGCCACCCAAGGATCCCCCATTCATCTTTTCAATTAGGCCTGCAGCAGTGGGATTATACGGCAGGTGCCAAGTCCATAACATATCCCAGGCCTCTGCCCATTCTTGGCCTTTATGGCAGGTAAAATGTGTCCCTTGATCACTATCTGAGATGGTATTTGTACATGCCCTGTAGCTTTGTTAATCCTTTTAGAGTTGTGGCCTGATTGGCTCTCTTATAGGAAAAGGCTTGTACTAAGTCTCATTGGAATGTCTGCACAAGTCAGTGCATATTTGTGCCCTCTTGACAGTAGCAAAGGGCCTATATATTTGGCAGTGAGAAACAGGGTGTGTAGCTCACCTAGTATGTATGCCCCAGTGTATGGCGCAACAGCCATTGCCTGAGGTGGTGTTAGAGGCGTCTTTGTAAGCAACTCAGAGACCAGAATGTCTTGCTGTTTCCCAAGTAGTTTGGGGACCTATTACAGTGGACCCATTCTGCTACATCTGACAGCTGAGGATTTCCTTCAGTGGAAGGGCTCCCACCAGGACTAGAACGCTGCCTCCATGATTACCTGGCAATGTGAATGGGGAGTAAGCAGACACATGCCATACGTGGATGGCTACATTAGGTTTAGTGCATACTCCCCAAATATCTTTTCCATAGTTCCACTCCCCCACAGGGGTCTATTTAATGTAGCATCCATGTTGTTAATCCTTTCCACCTGCTCAACTGTCAGTGGCAAAATTGATAGGCGTGGTTCATACCTCAACACAATCCAATTCTGCCCAGTGACTACTTTGTTTAGTTTCATTTTCAAACCAAAATACATTAGAATCCAGTTGAATGGCAGAAAAGGCCAAATAGGGGGTCTTCCTGGCAACTACCATAAGTAGTATACCATGTGTCTGCTGGAGGCAGAAATATCCTTTTCTTTACTTGGCGGGGGGAGGTAAGGGGGGTGCATAATGTCAGTGACTTCTGGAAGTTGGGCTGCGTAGACATAGATGACCAGCCCCAGTAACAAGTGCAGTCCATAAGACAGCAGGCTAGTATTGCAAGTATTTGCTGTGGGTAAGCATGCCATTTCAGTAAGGTGCTCCCCTGGGCACAGGCACTCTGAGGTTTGCTGAACATATCTTTAATCCATCCTCATACCGACATACAGGTTCATATCATCACAGGCAAGTCATCAGTTAATCCTTCCATCTGTTAATACAAGAATACAGCTAATAATTGTTTCTCAATGGGACTGTACCTGGTTTCTGTTCCCTTCCATCACTGGGAACAGAATCCTAACAGGATTTGTTTCCAATTATGTCATTGCCATAAGTCGCAGCCAAATCCTTCTAGATATAAATTTATATGTAATTCACAATTCACATCTGGCATTAATTCCCCCAGGCATTTTTACATACAACAATGTACTTGTTTTACTGCCATTATTGCCTTTAAGAACACCTCTTGTTGGTAGCATTCCGATCCCATGGACTCCCCTTCTTAAAGAAGGTATATAAAAGTCTTCATATCTATGCTAGATCGAGAATAAAAGATCTCCAGTTCTTCAAAAAAACAAAAACAAAAACAAAAGCCTGCAATTCCGGGACACCTGGGTTGCTCAGCAGTTGAGCATCTGTCTTTGACTCAGGGCGTGATCTCGGGGTTCCGGGATTGAGTCTTACATCAGGTTCCGTGTGAGGAGCCTACTTCTCCCTCTGTCTGTGTCTATGTCTGTCTCTCTCTCTCATGAATAAATAAATAAATCTTTAAAAAAATTAAATAAGAAAAGCCTGTAATTTCTTTACCATTTTAGTGATTGGGAAGGCTTATATTTTATCAATGACCACCTCTGCCATCACTTTTGTCTTACTGACCGTATGACGCCCAAGAGCTTTATTGATTGACCCAATTCTTGGGTCTTGTCAGTATTAACCACCATCCTCATGACTTTTAAGTACTCTTGTAATGATGCAGCTGCTTGAGACAGAGAGGATAAATCATCCCAAGTTAATATAATGTCATCTATATAATGATAAAGCACTATTTTATCTGGCAGTAGCAATTTTTCCAAATCTCTGGCTACTATCCCATGAGAGACTGTGGGATTATGGACATACCCTAGTGGCAATGCCTGGAAGGTCCGTTGTCTCCCATTCCACGTAAAGGCGAATTGGTCTTGGAATTCAAGCCCACATGGAATGCTGAAAAAGCCATTAGACGGGTCTAGTACACAGTGATAGGTTTTAATGGATGCCATGATTTTTCTCAAACAATAAGGCTACATTAGGCACTGTGGATGAATGGGCAGAGTAACTTTATTGAGTTCCCTATAATTGATCATTTATCATTCACCAGGACCCATTAGATTTCCTTACAGGCCAAACCAGGCTATTGAATGGGCTTTGAGCAGGCCTGATTACCCCTGCATTTTCTAATTCTTTGATGGTGGTGTTAATCTCATTATGCCCCCCCCCAGGTAGTTTATATTGTTTTACATTCACTATTCTCCGGGGTAACCTGCTGCTATATAGGTTCCCATTTTGCATGACCCCAACAACAGGTTTTACTACTTGGTCGCACAATCTGAATTCACCTGTCCTTGTAGTTAGGTGCATATCCTATAAAACATCTATGCCCAAAATATACTAGGAATGGGGGAAATACATACTAGAAAATGGCAGGGAGGGAACCTGCCAATCTGTAGATAGAGACTAGTTTTTCTGACCTTGATGATGAGCCACCCATAACCATCAATAGCTTTTATCACTCCCCCAAATTTTGGGGGGTTACTGTATATAAGTGCATTCGGTTCTAGTGCTTATTAGAGCTGATACAGTCTGTTAGTGCAAAACCAATAAATAGTTATTGTTGCCAGGATCCTTTGTCTTCCAACCTGTTTATTTCCTTTATGACCAGACTCAGTCTCACTTAAGTCAGCCACCATAGCAGCTATTGTAGCAATGGGTCAATTAACCATAGATGCAAAGACAGATACTAAAGTCCCATACCACACCCTGGGTGCTGACTGTAAGATGGTCTTTTATACCAGTGGTAAATAATTCTTCATTTGGGCCTCTAAAATGCTGGGTGTAAATGGCATGGTTTATTCCTAGTTCACATATAATTTTTGTAATTTTTCCATAAAGGTTCAGCGTAATGGAGGGGAGGCAACATTTCTGTTGTTAGGTCGGGTCATCTTAATGCCAGCATTTATCCAATCAATCAGTTTAGCTAAGTACCCACCATTTTCACCCATGCCTGCAGCGTATGATCTTTGTCAAAAGGCAGGTTAAGCAGTGTGCCGAAGGCCATTTTTGACATCTCAGATCCATTTAACATAATACCATCTCCCCCAATATCCCACAATCATAACACCCAAGCTGCCTCACCTTCTCAGCCTTTTTGCTTAAAGTAGCTTATTAGCTCTACCAATTCAGAAGCAGAATATTCCCTCACAGTTGTTTTCTTATGGTGCGAATTTCTTCTCGGTCATTCTCAGGCTCATGAGTGACCTGGGTCTTTTGTTTGAATCAAAGGTCATGCCTGTAAATCATTTTCCTCCTCTATGATAATATGCTCCTCATCAGAGGAGTATATTATCTCAGGGATCCCATCTTTTAGGGTCCCAGTCGTTTTGAGACATAATTGTTCCTACTTTACTGCATGATAGTCTGTGCCTGCACAGCTTTGGCATCTTACATGCCATAATTTCTAAGCATTGCTCCTGCTGTTGGATTCTTTTGGACATAATGTCCTCATGAGAGGAACATGCACCTTACATCTTTTTCTGAGGTCAATACTTCTCTAGTCTGTTCTAATTCTTTCCCTACTTGTAATTCCCTTTCCATGGTGTCTCGTAATGCACAGAGCAATGGCCAAGCTACAGCAGCAATAGCTTGTTCCTGACCCTTTTCCATTTCCTCCTACCTGTCATTTTGGATAGGATATCTAACAATCCCCAGGATGTTTTCAGGGCATTCCCATACTCACTCACTGGTCTGAAATGCTCAAACAACCTGGCTAAGTCTTCCCACATGGAGGTGGCTGACCAGCCTGGGATTCAGCTCCCCACCCCCAACCCCCACCCCCGCAAACAATGGCTTTTTTTTTTTTTTTAATTTTATCTATTATCCATAAGAGACAGAGAGAGAGGCAGAGACATAGGCAGAGGAAGAAGCAGGCTTCCCGCAGGAAGCCCAACACAAGACTTGATCCCCCAACCCCCCCCCCATTTACAACCCAAGCCAAAGCCAGATGCTCAACCGCTGGGTCACCCAGGTGCCCCCATGGACAACAGGCTTTCTTCTGGCATGGTCCCTTTACTCATGCTTGTTTCATTTTCAGTCTCATCCTGGCAGGCTCGCCAATTGTTAGAAGGTGGAGGGGAAACTATACAGTAACTAAGAAAGCACTTTGAGACTAAAAAAATGAAGCAGGCAACTCCAGACAGTTTATACAGAGTTTGATTCAGGGTAATTTACTGACAGGGAGGATTGGACAAAGATCTGGATGCTGTGCAGCTATTCTCTGCTAAGTCTGGACCTTAGTGTACAGATTGTATAGAGTGAGGAGACGTGCAAAGGGCATTGTGGTGAGGTCAAAGGGTCTGCATACACTTCACTGATAGCTAACACTTAACAGACCTCATGGCGCCACCGGTGTGTCAAGAGATGGAGGGGAAACTATGTTATCTGTACTAGTTATCTAAACAAATTTAGGGAAGACCAGAACAAGCCTCCCCACATTCTGTTCAGGTCATACATTAACCTCCACAGGGCCTGGAACACGCAGCCCTGGGAAATCATTACACTGGCATGAGTAAGATGGAAAGCCAAAGATGGAGTCAGTATATTCAGCGCTCCTATAGCCCTTCTTTCTGGGCTAAAGTTAGCGTAATATTATGCGGTTATATGTAGTCCAAGGTATGATCATCTCCCAAGCTCACATGTATAGCTATAGCAAGGTGAGCTCAGGGATTTTACATACAGTGATGGTAACAAAAAGCTAAAAATGAGAAAATGTGGATTCAAGAACCACCCCACTGATTAATTAGCTGGGTGATCTAAGTCATATTGCTTCTCTTTTTTTGAAATCCTTTTTCCTCATCCATAAAATAGGAGAAGTTGACCTAGTTGATCTCAAAGGTCTTTTCCAACAACAAAATTCTATAGTCAGCAAAACCTCTTACAACAGTACAAGCAGACACTAGAGAAACCCCATCTTACTTCTCCACTTCTAAATTTATCACTTCATCAACAAAACATTGTCCAATATAAGGGAACTGAGTTAGGTATATTTAATAGCATGAGAGTTGTCTCAGCCAAGTTAGTAATGTCAGACTTTCATTCAGGTGTTTGGTCATAGTTGTAGAAAACCAAAAAGAGTAGAAGGGGTGCAGCAAATCCTGAGTGTCCCAATTTCAGTTTAACTTGCATAACAGCAGGGAAAGGGTAAAAGGGCTTTTTTTTTTTTCCAGACAGTTTCTATATCACAGCAAGGCTCCAGCCTCTCAGTGCCTTCTGGCTTTCTGGTAAATAAAAGAAGTAAACAGCCCCCATCTTCTCCACCCCTCCCCCACCCCACCCCCTTTTAAGGTGATTGTTCTCTCATCCCCTTTGGAGTCAGATCCAGGATACCATACAATCCTTTCAAGTGTAAAAATATACTTCCAAGTCCCAACTTCCCAGCAGTGCAGAAAAATCCTAAGAGTTTAAGAAGAATGAAGAAGCTTCTAAATCTGTGTGCCTGAGAGTACTTAGTGTCCCATTCTTCCTGACACAATAGATCTGGTTTTATGTGGTATACAGTCAGAAAGGACACATCTAGAAGTAGCCGTGAGCAGTTTTGTCTGCTTATAAGAGAGATGCTTATCCGTCTAGTTTTTCTAACTCTTAGAGGTAATAGAAGGAAATATAATAAGAGGAGAAGAAAAGAAGCTGCCCATCAAGTCCTCCTCTAGATTTGGATTCTGTTAAAGAAAAACTTATTCTGACATTTGTTAAAATGGTAAGGAAAACTTTATTCAGAACTGTTGCGATACATGTTGAGACCATCCCAAAAAGGGACAGAGATTTAGCTCAACTCAGAATACAAGAACAAGTGGGGATTAATATCCAAGAAGCAGGTTGGGTTCGGAGGTTGCTCCGTGGGGAGGGTGTCGGCAGATCAGAATTACTAAGAAGAGACATCAAAGGTTGAGAAGGATTTCTCACTGAACTGACCTAACAGGATTCTTGCTAAAGGCAGGCCGAGACAATTAGATATCAAGGATGAAATAGGGGATAGAGAATTTGATTAGATATTGAGGGTGGTCAGGGTAGGAGGATTCTCTCTACACTGACTTAGCAAGATTTTGCTGAGAATCAGGCTCTGCAGTTCCAGCAAGAACAGATGCTAAGATTGAGATCTATTCAGGCAGATGGCTCAGAGGACCTTAAGGTTTGGTAAAGGAGAGAGTGACAAGAATTCTCTCCTGGACCAAACTTTGGTCAAACTCTCCTGAGCTCTCTTTCTGACAAGGTCTTGACTTTAGGACTTCCATGTTTGTCTCTGTATTGTTCAGTATGGGCAAGAATCCTGCTAAGTCAGTTCAGTCAGAATCCCTCACCCTTGCTATCTGGGCACCCTCAACAGATGGATATCCTCCCCCATTCCTCAGGTGCTATCTGGTCTCCCTGGCCTGCCTTCAGCAAGAGTCCTGTTAGGTTGGTAGCCAGAACCCCCCTGCCCTTTACCCCTAATGCTTCCTTTTATACTTTTCCATCTACTGACAGCACCCTACATTTTCCTTGGCTATAAATTCCCATTCTTCGGGATCCCTGGGTGACTTAGCGGTTTAGCACCTGCCTTTGGCCCAGGGCACGATCCTGGAGTCCCGGGATCGAGTCCCACATCGGGCTCCTGGCATGGAGCCTGCTTCTCCCTCCTCCTGTGTCTCTGCCTCTCTCTTTCTCTCTGTCTCTGTCTCTCTCTCTCTATCATAAATAAATAAATAAATCTTTTAAAAAACAAATTCCTGCTTTTCTTTGTTGTATTCAGAGTTAAGCCCAATCTCTTCCCCCTACTGTAAAATCCTATTGCAGTGATCTCTATACTGATCCTGATGGTCTTGAAAAAAATTGGACTTGCTGTCTAACAAATGTCATGAACAAAGTCTGCCAATTCTCTGAATATTCTATATTTTGGGGGGCTGCCTCCTCCTTCTCCTCTATCATCATCTTCCTCTTCTTCTCATCCTCCTCCTCCTCCTCTTCCTCCTCCTCCTCCTCCTATTCTCCTCCTCCCTCTCCTCCTTCTTCTTCTCCTTCTCCTCCTTCTCCTCTCCTTCTCCTTCTTCTTCGCCCTGACTCTTATATTCGCAGAGCTGCCATAGTCACACAGTAATCTTATGAAATTTACTGATTTAATGGTCTTCTGTTTCTGTATCTTTTTCTTTCTTCCTTCCTTAGTTTGTTCTTTCTTTTTGATATTTTTATGCTTTGGATTCGTGGAGTTCAGTTCTCTGAACATTCTCTTCTCAAGGTCCAGTTAGGGTTTTCACATGATTGTGGCTCAGTGTGACCTAGGATTTTAGCTTTTACTCTACATCAGGAACCATGCTAGAAGACATGTGAAAAAGACAAATTCTGTCTTTATGAAAAAAAATCTCTTTTCCTTATGAGAAAACTGATGTTTTATAGCAGAGCCCACATAAATGAATTATTCTGCTTTCTCTTCCGTTTCCATGTCAGAGGGCTTCTTCATCACTGGAAAGGGAATTTACTTTTTCCCCTTTTCTCAAGATAGTCCTCAAAAAGCTCTGTTGAAGAAAGGCATTTTCAGGACAGTTCTTTTTTTTTTTTTTTAACCTAAAACACCTGTGCACCCTTCAGCTGTCTGACAGTCCTTGCCCTGGGGAAGCTGAAGGCCAAAGGACACTGGCTGCTGCTAGCCTGCTAAGCACCCAGCACAAGCTTCTGCCCCTAGGGGCATTCAGTAAATATTTGTAGACTGACAGAAGCCTGCAGGTCAGTAAGGATGTGGCTTTGTCATGTCCAGGTGAGCTGAGGATATCAGCACAACAACTGAATGGAATGGAGAGGAATCACTGGAAAATAAGTTGGTACAAGTCTAGAGGAATAATTAGTTAAGAAAAAAAAATGGTATCAATTATATTTTCTCCCTTCCCTTGGAGGTCACCTAGTGGGCAGATTACACAATTGGTGAAAAAGAGATTTCTTCCTCTTTTTTAAAATCATCAACATGAAAATCCTGTAATTTATTGAAGCATCTGTCCTCCTTATAGCCTTGTGCTATGGACTTTGAAGAGCATATTAAAATAATACAGCTTGCCTGCCAGAATAAACATGACATATTTTCTAGACCATCAAGTTTTACTTAAAAATCAAATTGGGGAACATTCGCTTCTGGAAAGATAGAATAAGACTTATCCCTATTTTTCCAGAAAAATGCAATTATAAAACCAGCATATTACATATAAAACAAACATAGAAGACCCTGAAAGTTGGGGAGAAGAGATATTCTAGGTGAGAATCTCAGGATGTGAGGAAAAACATGGTCATAAGTTCCCTAGGTTTTGGTTTGGGGGGGGGTTGCTTTTTTTGCTTGTGTCATATATCCCAGATTTGGAGTTGCAGAAGCTGGTAACTTGGAAATGCCAATGGACATAGACAAAAGTAGTCCCAACAAAAAAGCCTGTTCTCTTTAACCAAAAGGCCAAAAAAGAGGGAAAATATCAAGACACAACACTTTTAGACAATAACTCTACTCCAGCTAAATACCACAGGAAAAACTGGCTCCAACTTACTCGTGCCAACAAATGCCAAGTAGAGAGCATAGATTTCAATAATCGTGTGGTTGTAAATGAGATGTCACAATACCGTTGCCAAGGTGTTGCTAGAGAAGGCCAGGTGGGGAGATGAGCTTTTCATTCCCACTGGCCACTAATGTGCCCCCACCCACTCCCTGGGTATAAATGGAGTCCGTGTGGAGAGCCTGGACTTCCACACCCACCCAGTAAGAATGAGACCTCCCACACCTTCACAGCTGGGTTAGTGTCAGAAAATGAGACAGGTGGTACTGTAACTGTTGGACATACCATCCACAGGTATAAAAGAAGAACTGAGCATCAACCTAAGTCTAACATATTGTATAAAAATTAATTAAAAATGGGTCACAGACTTAAATGTAAAATTTTAACCATAAAATTTTTAGGAAAAAAGTCTTCATGATCTAGGGTCTAGGCAAAGTGTTCTTAGACTTGACAGCAAAAGCATGATCCATAAAAAGAAAAAATCGATAAATTTAGCTTTATCAAAATTAACAACTTCTACTTTTTTGTGAAAACGGTTAAAAGACATTAGAGAGTAAGAAAAACCACTTATTTAACAAGGACTGATATCTAGAATACATATTCTAGGACTTCCAATATTCAACAGTAAAAAAATAAGTAAAAAAAAAACTCAATTAAAAAATGGACAAAAGAAATGAAGAGACATTTCAGTGAATAGGATTTATAGATGGCAAATAAGCATGAAAAGATATTCTAGGTCATTAGCCTTTAGAGCAATCCAAGTTAAAGCCACAAGATCTAAGTTAAAGCCACAAGAAGGTATCACTACACATCTGTCAAAACAGCTAAAATAAAAAACATTGCAACACCAAATGATGGCAAGGATTTGAAGAAACTATCCATACTGGTGAGAATGTAAAATGGTATTGCCAAAAAAGTTTGGCATTTTCTTTAAAAAAAAATTAAACATATGGCTACCATATGCCCCAAGTGATTGTACTCTTGGACATTTAACCCAGAGAAGTAAAGTTATGTTCATACAAAAACCTGTTCACTAATGTTTATAGCAACTACATTCATAGTAGCCAAAAACCAGAAACAACTATTCAATGGGTAAATAGTTAAACTGGGGTATATCTATTCCATGGAATACTTGCAGCAAAGAAAGGAATAAACTACTGATACATGCAGTAAACTTAGTGCTTCTCTGGTGACTTATGCTGAGTGAAAAAGAAACAAAATCAAAAGTCATGTCTCTGTAATTCCATTTATATAACACTCCTTAACGAACAAAATTACAGAAATGAAGAACATGCTAGTGGAAACTAGAGCTAAAGAAAGGTGGAGATGGGAGGGCAGTATTGTGGCTACATGAGAGATCATTGTAGTAATGGAAATGTTACATATTTTAACTATATCAATGTCGATATCCTGATTATGCTACTATGCCATAGTTTTACCTTTGGGGGAAAATGGGTGGAAAGTTCACAAGGATTTCTGTATTATTTCTTACAGCTACTTATGAATTTATAATGAACTCAAAATAAAAATAATAATTTAAAAGTCAAGTGGGAGGGTAGAAAAGTTAGAGGAGACACTGCTTACATTAAAATACACTTAAATATGAGGGTGGAATGAAAATTTTCCTTGAATTTTTAATAAAACTTGAAACATCAAGGACATTTTACATTTGAAATAGAATTTTGAGACTGAATGGGCAAACAGTAGGATAAATGTATCTGTGTTAGCTTTTTAGAAGAGTGAAACACAGGTACTGTAAATTTATGTAGAATGAGCTAGGCTAAAGCAAAATTATGTCTTCTCTGATAAAACAAACATCTCATTAAAGTACATTTATTTTGACTAGTCTCACTACTTTTCACCTAAAACTGATGGAATGCAGATGATCTATGATCTCTTATTGATTTAGAACATTTAAAGTTTTATCTTTGTGGCACCATCTCCCAAAAATCAAATAGAGGATGTCTTCAACCTATTGAACTGATACTGCTCATTTGTATAAATGATGCGCTTCTTGATAAAAAAGAAAAAGTTCGGAAATAGAAACCTACAGATTGAGCCAACACGTAGGAATAGGAATGTCCTAGGTATATTTATGGGGAATGTGGGGATGGTGGGAATCCTCTATTGCTCCTAAAGAAAGGACAAGTAGTGATGTAAGCTAGGTATGTAACTATACCAAGGGAGAAGAATAAATACCTGGGCATTTGACACCTGAGTCACTCACTTAATGAGATCTGTCATCTGTTTCTTTATACTCATAAGTCATGAGAATCAAGCAAGAAAGAATCATTTGCATGATTGTGCAGACTAAGAGAAGCCAAGAATCATTTGCATGATTGTGCAGACTAAGAGAAGCCAAGAGAACAGTAATCAGAACTAGCAGAAAGATGGGATCTGGCAGGTGGGCAGAGAATCAGAAATCTAGAACCAAACCTTGGAATTCCAGAAGGCATTTGGCATCAGAAATCTGTGCCATGAGCTGATCAAAAGGAGATGCAGACTAAGGAAGGATAAGAAGAGGAGAATGTCTACAAAAAGACCTAGACAGATATTGAACCTAGACAGGCCACTAGGACAGGAAAAGTATGTGTAGGAACAACACAGGAATCCAGTTTTTTACCAGAATTATTGTCTAAGCTGAGACTTTGAGAAAAAGGCAAAAGTTATACTGTTTAAATTTAAGTACAAAATCATGGGACATAAAGCAAACAGCAGGGATGACTTGATTTGCAATCCTAAAGAATCAATGAGCACCTTGTGTTGTTTGACTTAGGGTAGGAGGAAGTCAGTGTCTGGGGCAAGGTTGATCACCTAGGTAGGTTGGACATGAAGGCAGGCAAGTCTTAAGGGGAGGGGACTTCAGAAAGGAAGCCATAAAGGTTCTGATACAGATTTATTTCCTGCAAACTCCAAGATGATTTAAAAAAAAAAAAAACTTTTTGCACTAGCGAAGATACGATATTAACAGTAATCAGAGTAAAATTACTATTTCTATTTTATTTTTACATTTCTTTTTTTATTTTTACATTTCTTTTTTTTATGCTATGATCATTGTAGAAACAAGTTCTTTATAAATACTAGAGGTTGCATATCCGAAAAATCATAGGAAAAAGGTCAAGCTATGAGCAGCTTCAAAACCAGGCTGATGGAGGATCTGAACAGGAGCCTGCCCCAACCTTCACTTTCTTAAATACCAAGATAGGTTCATGCATTTGGGTTTTTGCCAATCTGGCCATCTGCAGTATTTTATTTTGAGCCTTACAGACAGATAAATTATATTAGCAAAGTAATAGTAATATAAGTGATGATAATTCTGCACTTGAATAAGTGTTTCATTGGTGAAACATGACTTTGTAAGGTAGGTGAACTAAAATCCTTCAACTGGATGTTTGGAGGGGGGTAGGTTTATAGTGCTAGCTAGCTAGGTGATCTTTTCCCTAAGACAATATAAGGTATGTTTTCTTATCTCCCCTTCTGGTTACTATGCTGGCCTCAAATCTCCCCATCAATTAAGTGCAGGTTCCTAACCCTCTTTTAACATTGAAGATCCATGGATAGGCCGTTGAAGTCAGCAGTGACATGAGACGAGGCTATGTTTTCTGATTTGAAACTACCCAGTAAGCGTCATGGTGATCTTCAGGATAAGAAGGCTTTGAGCAGTCTCTAAATGGTGTCCTGTCTTATTTAGCAGTGGCAGTAGCACACATCTTTCCTTTTCTTTGGCAAAATGCTTCAGATACAAATATGATTTTTCTTTTCTTTTTTAAGACTTTATTTATTTATTCTTGAGAGACACAGAGAGAAGGCAGAGACATAGGTAGAAGGAAAATCAGGCTCCATGTAAGGAGCCTGATGTGGGACTCCATCCCAGAACCCCAGGATCACGCCCTGAACCAAAGGCAGAAGCTCAACCATTGAGCCACCCAGGCGTCCCAAATCTGTGATTTTTCTTTGATTACAAGCTAAATCATTTCATCAAAAAACTTTTCACTATTGAGTTTATAGTGTACTCACAAATCAGTTCCCAAGTACTGGGGAACTACCTTTAGCTATTTTACTGTTCCATAGTCAATTTTCTTTCATGTGGTCAAGCAGATCTAACTGGGGAAGTAGACTGCAGTGAGCTTGAGGGAGATTGGAAAGTCAGAAGATAGATAAGCAAGATTAGGAATGGAAACTGGAGGCCATGTCAGAAACTAAAAAGGGACCATATGCAACAGGGAGCAACAAGACTTGAGGGTGACTGTAGCAAATAACAGTAGATGTTGGAGTTGTTTGACTGAAATAGGAAACCAACCCCTGGTGCAGTTTTTGTAGGAAAAGGAGTTTGTTTTTAATGTTCAAATTATGCTGATATTGTGCTAACATTAAATTATTAGGATTATTGTTTACTTGGGTTTTTCAATGTAGAACCTAGCTAAGAATTTAAATAGGCCTCAAAAGTTACTTTACTCATTCTTTGAAATCAAACTAATAAAGACATAATTAGCCTCCTCTAATGAAGTTTAATATGTAATACCTGATTATTGAACCACATCTTATGTCTGAGCTCTCTTGGAAAAGCATGTCTAAAAGAAGGAACAGAACTTAACATGCAATGAGCACCTGCTGTGTGCCAAAAACTATGCCAAACTCTTTATATATAGTAATTTATGTAAAGCCTTCAGCAAACAAAGCTATTAGCTTTACTTTACAGATGAATACATTAAGGTTTTGATGGTTGCGGTGACTTGCTCCTGGATACACAGCTAGTAGAGGAGAAAAATGGGATTCCAAAGTTAACGTTCCTTCTGCTTTTCTGTGCTGCTCGGTCTTTGGATTTCAGAGCTGTGGACTGCCCACCCTCTGAAGTTTACTCTTCAGATAGCTACCTGTTGCAATAACTATGATAACAAGTAATAGCAAAGTTGGTCTCCTAGCAATACCTACACCCAGACAACATCTGATTCATTTAAGTCATTTGCTCTCCAGAGCAACACTATTTTCCTCAAGACTTCTATGCAAAAACAACAAAAGAAAACCGAGAGGAAATCAAGCATCATCTCGGTACCATGCTTAATAAATGCTGGTGTCAGATTGATGAGATGGAATAAATAAAAGTAACTTCACTTAGCTACCCCTGCCCTCCCAAAGACAAAGTGACACATGTTATAAATGGCAGAGTTCCATCACTGAACGCATTTCTGGTGTAATACTGAAGAAGAGGGCGGCAGAGCAAAATTCCCTGGTAACCTCATCCGCTCTTTCTTCCTTTTGGCATTGGCAAGAGCCTGTGATCTGGATGGGAGCTCTAATTGCTTGCCATAAGGTTCCAGCACCTGTTTCCAGGGTCCAGTGGTCAGAGGAACAGCCTGAATGCCAAAAGTTGAGTTTGCTGTTTCTAGTTCTGCTGTCGCCTCGTGACCTGGGCATGATGGCTCTTCCTGGCCTTATCCCACCTCCCCAGAATTCTGTAAATCAAGAATGCCTGGTATTTTCCCACTCCCAGAGCTCCCTCCCAAAATACCCTTCAGGCTTTTGACCTCCTGATGCCCTGGAATGGGAGATGCTCCTGAGCAGAGGCGCCCCCAGAAGGAGACCTCTTTCCTTGGGAGCTGCAAGCGCCAATTCAAGTGAAGGCGACGAACATCTTGGCATCTTTTGCTGGGTTCTCAATGCTGAGCCTCCAATGTATTGTAAATATGTGGCTTCTCTACGTAAGGCTGTATTTTTTATAGCACATGTTCCCAAGTATGCTCTGTACAGCTGCACAGCCTGTGACTTTAATAACTCTCAAAGCTTTTTCCTAGTTTTGTGTTACTGACTCAATAGCAAAGGATCAATTTATATTAAAGACCAAATATTAAAAATTCTAGGGAGAACTCTGGGGTATCTATTTTGGAATTTAATTGAAATCAGTGTAATGTTGTTCACAGACGAAAAACCGAACAGGTATATTTTGAGGCTTGTAATGATAGCTCTGTATTGTGAAATGAAACCCAGCAGGGAGGAAAGTAAAACATTGATTTTTTTTCAGGATGCCATGTGCCCGTGCACGAAAGAATGCTTCCCAATATCATCACTATCTCATATTAGAGCAACTGTGAGTTTCCTGTCTTTTGAAGTACCTAGGAGAGAAATATGATGCTTTTATTGTCTCCCCATATCCCAAACTTTTGAGATGCTTTTTAAAGCTCATAGAGATAGATCCTAACCTATAAATGGGTTGTATTCCAAAAAGGCATTCTTGCTTTTTCTTTGTACCCTAGAATGTATTTTCTCACAAAAGTAAGATTCTACTCGATGATTAAGTTACCAGAAAAGCTATACAACAAGCACTTCTTCCATGATGTGCCTACAGTATGGTATGTACCCACCATGTGCCAGGCATGTCCTGGGCCCTGAAAACCCACAAATAAATTTCCTCAAGGAATTCACATTAATGTGAGAAAGACACACTGTGATAGTAAGCAGAGTTCAGTATGGTGGGATGGGTGCTGTGAAGATTTGCAAACGTGCTCTTGGAGTCCAAAGGAGGGACCAACTAAATTTAGTTTTGGAAGACAAGAATATGAAATCAGAGCCTGTGTGAGTGAAGAAGCAGAGAAGTGCAGTAGCATGCCGTCTTTGGAAAACTGCCATAGTAACACTTGGGGAGTGGTGAATGATGAGGATGGCAAGGTAGGCAGGGCAGAGATGAGATGGGCAAGGAAAGGTTTATCCTAGTGGAAATGAGGAACCACAGAAAAAGTGTCCCCAGTGGACTGGAGTGATTAGATTTGCATTTTAGAAAGATCACACTGATCATGAAGAGTAGATCTGGGAAAAATGAGAGAAGAGACCGGGACATAGATTGTAAAGTGTCTCAGAGTTTTGCTGGCTTCATAAAATGAATTATAAAGTATTTCCTGTGCAGGAAATAATATAAATATACATAATAAAAATATAAATGCGGGAGTAACATGTAAATTTACATGTTTTTATTATTTTATTTCTTAAACGTTAAGTGGAACTCTCCTACAATTTTGTCTGAGCCTGGTGTTTTCTTTGTGGAAAGATTGAAATCTACCAGGTAAAATTCTAAAATGGTTACCAACTATAAATATTTTCCATTTCTTCCTGAATCGGTTTTGCAAATTTATGTTGTTTTAAGAATTTGAAATTTCCATGTAAAATGTTTAAGTATTTGACATAATGTTTTCTAATTTTCCAGTAAATAATTCCTAAAATAAATATAATGGTGCCTAATTTTTTAATCTATAAAGAAATCCAACTTTTGACTAGCGTCTGTAGTCGTAGCCATTTTCTTATTCCTATTATTTATTGGTTTCTCTTTTTTGACTGCTCTTGACAGATAATTTTTAATCATTTTAGTTTTGTTGATCTTTTCTATTATTTGTTTTCCTCTTTTTCCTTGTCCAATAATTTGGGCTCTTATTTGTATTATCACTTCCTTCCTACTTTCCAAGTTTATGATGTATTTTTTCCTCCTAACTTCTAAATATATATGCTGAGTCCATTTTAATAGTTTATTTCTTTATAACATAAGGAATGTTATAGGTTACCCTTTAAGAATAGTTTTAAATGAAAAAAAAAGAATTGTTTTAAATGAAACTCACTGGAGTTGCGTTGTGGTATTATTTATTATTGTTCATTCTTATTTTATTATGATTTATACTGCTGTACTGAATTTATTTAGAGTTTCTAAATGAAGAGGACTTTTTTCCTAGTTAAATTTTGTTACCAATTTCTAATTTATTTGCATTTTGATCAGAGATTATGATCGGTATTTAGGTGTAAGTCCTGTTTATTGAGATTAGCTTTTTCATTCTTAAATGTGTTCAATTCTTGTAACAATTTTATACTTTTAGGAGAATTTGTATTCTCTATAGGTTAGGTAGGATATTCTGTATATGCCCAGAAATTAATTTTAGTTGTCCCTTTGAGATAAGACAATGTTGAACTAAGGCTATGATGCTGGAGAAAGGGAGAGGATATATTGAGGATATATTTAACAGATTTTATTTGGTAACTAATGGGAAGTTGATATTATAGGAATTTAAAATCTAAGATGATTTAACAATATTTTGACTTATGTTTTCTAGTGAATTTAGATGCTATACACTGAGATAGGAAATACAGGGGGATAAGCTGGTTTTGTGGCCATGGCTGGAAAGTTGGGTTTTGATATGTTGCTTTTGAAATGCTCGCATGACAAACAGTAAATATGTGTAGGAGATAATTGGAAATAGGTACCTGTGGGAGGAGTTAAGATGGTGGAGAAGTATGGGTATCCTGGACTTTCCTTGTTCCTTGAACACAGCTGTATTGAGGTCAGATGACTTGAGACACCCGGGACATTGATCTGAGTATTGGAAGAAAGATCTCCACCGTTGGAGGGAGGCAGTGTGATGAGTGCGAGGTGCATGGAAGTGAATTGGGGGAGAGAAAAACAGCATGTGCCCCAAAGTGGAGGGAGTCCTTTCCACAGGGAGAGAAAAGTGAAAGAGAAATGGGTTGAGAGAGTATGGCATTGGGTCCTCAAGTAGAAAATCTCTCTGAACCATGGATTGATGAGGGAGAGGATATGAGTGTCACAGGGGTTTTTTTTGTTTTTTTTTTTTACAAACAGTATGTGGAGCTCAAACTCTGAAGTTTTGGAAATAGGTCCCCATAGCTCATCAGAGGGACCTGGCTTTGAAACACTATTTTGGGAGCCATCCATATCAAAGAGGGTAATTGTAGCCCAAGTAAAGTAAGTAGAATGAGAAGAAATGGCAGCCAAGGACACACTTTGAAACCCATAAAAATGCATTATTATACATATGCTTTCCTATCTAGTATTTTGCAGCTAAATTGGCTAAAGGCAGCAATTATGTAAGTTGCTGTTGGCTGCCATTATTGACAGTTCAAACCCAGACCTGGAATGTTTCTAGTGGCAGAGCCGCCAAAGGTTTGTCCAGAGCATCTAAAAGCAGTGAATGCATCAGATAAACGCTCTCCTGCTGCTTTAGCTTCCCTTACTAAGCTTGTATAGATGAGCCTGCTACTCACTCACAATTAAAGTGAAGTTGAACACAGAGGGGTGGAGAAAATATGTATGGGTTGAGAAATAGAATTTTTTTTTTTTGCCTTGTCAAAACTGGGAGGGGAGAAAGTAAAAATCTCAGCAAGGAAGAATTCCAAATAAATAAGAAAATAGTTTATACTACAGAAGACATTTTTGACTCCGGGATCTATAGCCATAAGCCAAAATCGACTGTTTGCATCTTGATGCAAAATCCACTGTATTAGTGTCATGGGCCCAGGAAGGCACCCAACAAGAGAATGACATTTTTCTCCAATTTACCATTGTTATTTCACTTGCAGCTGTTTTCCTTGATGCCAAACACAAAGAAGAGGAATCGAATCAATGGGGGCAGCAAGCTTCTCTTCTTTTGGCTTTGTACTTGTTCATTTACCCTTCCACCTCGTATAGAAAAGTAGCAAATGTAGATGATCATCAAATCCCTGGTCTTTGAGCCTTGAGGTCGAGCTTATGGGAAAACCTGGCTCTGATATCAAATAGGAATTTGAGTTTAGGTGAAGCTCTTATTCTTGTCCTGCCTCAGTTTTCTCTTCTGTAGAAAGTAACATCTCGGGATCCCTGGGTGGCGCAGCGGTTTGGCGCCTGCCTTTGGCCCAGGGCGCGATCCTGGAGACCCAGGATCAAATCCCACGTCAGGCTCCCTGCATGGAGCCTGCTTCTCCCTCTGCTTGTGTCTCTGCCTCTCTCTCTCTCTGTGTGTGACTATCATAAATAAATAAAAATTAAAAAAAAAAAAGAAAGAAAGTAACATCTCTAAGGTTACATTCCATACTGAAATTCTCTAATCCGTTGAATTCAGGGAGGACTAGTAACGAAACAGATATCCTAGGAATAAGTAGTTAAGTATAATTCTACATCCAAACTATTTATCATGCTTAGAGCACCACTGTGAGGACATAAAGAACTGTAATCTATAAAGGTCCTTTACCTTCTTTCTGCCTTTTGCATCTTACGAAAATAGGACATACCTAATGGTCATCAGGAAGACTATATTTCAGCGTGGAAGCTGGGTCTCTCCCTCTGGAGTAAATTAGATGTGAATAAATATAGACTCTGATGCCATTTTTAGAGAATTCTGTTGTCGATAGTAAGCATAACTTAAAGTGGAGCCAGATGCCATGTCCCCTTTTCAGAATGTTCTAAGAATCTAGATTCTTGCTGACTGCACAAAGTTGGCGTTTGGACTATGTATAGAGATAGACACCAAATCATTCTCATCAACAGAGTAAAACATATAACATTTAGATTTCACAGTAATTTGACAAATAAGATTTAGTGGATGTGCAGGAATGAGTTATTGAAATAGCTCAGTCTACACCTTTTATTGAATACTCATTGTGTTCCAAGGATGTGGTTTAAAAATAGACATCAGACAGTTATGCATGCAAGGGTAATCACGGCTCTCCTAATAATAATCTTTAAAAAATTACCTCTCTCTTATGCACTAAGGAAAGTAGACTCAGTGATTTATGGGAGCTGTGAATGCTCTGTCTCTTCTTTCCAACGTGAGGCATCCTTCCTTTATGTAATTCATTTTTCTGGAGTGTTTCCTAGGAAGGCAGTGCCCTCTGAAACAAACAGGTGTTGAAGTAAATCTGATGCAAATAAGAACTCTTGCTGTCACAGAGACACATGCTTTGTACCTATATAAATGCATTTCTCAGAAAGTTCTCACTGTTGAGAAAAACCATTTGAAAGGAAGCCGAGCTAGCTAAAAATGTTATTCTTTGTACCCTGAATACATCTGCTTCTCCTTCAGATTGACTGCCTTGGTTGTCTGTGTGTGTGTGTGTGTGTGTGTGTGTGTGTTTAACATATTGAAATGAGCCTTCTTTTATCCTTTTCTACGATTTCAGCACACTTCTTTCCTTTGGGTTCTAGATACTGAGCTAATTTGTCTATATTTATACTGCGGTGCCATCTGAGATGCCCATGGCTATCTGCACTGATGCAGGACTTCAGATGACCATTACCTGGCAGCCCCTTGCCATCTACAGCCCACACTCAGAGTGACCAAAGAGAACTTCACACATACTCTCTTGCCTTGCTTAAGCTTCTTTTTTTTTTTTAAGATTGTATTTATTTATTCATGAGAGACACACAGAGAGAGAGAGAGAGAAGCAGAGACACAGGCAGAGGGAGAAGCAGGCTCCATGCAGGGAGCCCGATGTGGGACTTGATCCCTGGACTCCAGGATCATGCCCTGGGCCGAAGGCAGGTGCCAAACCGCTAAGCCACCCAGGGATTCTATTGCTTAAGCTTCTTTTGTGCTATTTAGTGAAATGATCACCACTACCGATTTTCCACAATCTTCAAGCAAGGAAAAGCCCTGCTACGTCTTCAACTTTTCTAACAGATATTGGCCTGATTTGGGCAGAGCAGGGAAAGATGGATCATTGTCTGGTCAGTAGGTGGGTCTCAATCTAAATGTATCTTTTTTGAATTCCTGAATGTATTCATCAACCTGCAGACTCTGGGACACCTTCGGAGATTCATATTGGTGCTAAAATAGTCTGAGATGCAATCTCAATAGCTTCAACAGAATTTTCAACTCCATTTTCTTGGATTATCTGGGATTTCAACTCCCTCTAGGACATCCTTAAGAAGCACAAGAAAAAAAACACAAAAGTCTGTAGGTGGCCCAAAAGCAGTATTTCCCAAAGTGTGCCTCAAGGCTTGTCCTGCTAAATACCCTGGAAGACAGTTAGTTACATGGTCAAATAAATCAGGAGAACACAGCACCTTTTATGTTTTGGAAATTTACAGCACATGTGACATTAAATGTTTTTAGGAACTCCTACAATTAAAAATAATCTTTTAATTTTTTTAATCTGGTATTTCCCAAACTTATTTTGCCATAGAAACTTTTTTTTTTTTTTGTGAAACATTTATCATCATCCAAAATTTGGGGCAGTGCCTCCTCGGGACCATCCTAAACACTCACAGAAAGAGCCAAGAGCTCGCCCTTGTTACAGGTTCTTGAATGTAAGTCCTTAAGCTGGTGGCCTTCCTTAGGTTTATCTAAACCCCTGGAACATCCTCAGGAGGAATATGATGGGCTAGAGATTTATATCTGGAGTGAGATTCGATCTAGGGTGGAAGGTCAAGCTGCTCAGAGTTGGACACTCACAAACTGCTCCCACGTGAAGTGGCATTTTGCCTACCAGCATCGCTTCCTGACATTATTCTTCTCGTAAACCAAATCTGTCCTCCCAATTTAATTAACATAAGAGATTGGAGGTGAAAAAGCCACTGATTTTTGCCAGAGGCATTTCAGAATCTATTCTAGCAGGCAGGGAATCAGTGCTCATCTTTTCATTTTAAAGAAAGTCCAGACACTCTTAAAATGTGTTCTATTTTTAACAAAACACTATTAAACTGTCACATACTCTTCTTTCTGTTTTCTTCTCCACTGCTGCTGATGATGACCAAGATATTTGTATGGGAATAAAAGCTGTCTCCTTTATATTCAACTGACATCTTTACTTCCCTGATATTATTATTTTGCATTTCTATAGACTTTATCTTTCCAAAAGGCTTTACAATCATTCATTAGTTATTCCTCACAGCCTCCCTATTAGGTAGAACACTATGATTTGCCACTTTTACATTTCATTTTCCTCTACTCAGTTCCTCCCCTCTTCTCTTCATGGAGAAAAGGGAGATGTAAATAACTCAGGGCCTACTATGTGTCATCCCATATTACCTTTTATTAGGTAATCACCTTAATCCTCTAAAAGTAATAAGATTTCTAGATGGGATTTAGTGAGACTCATGCTGCTCCATCTCCTCCCTCCATGTTTTCTGTAAAGAAATTTATATCCAATAACATGGCCAAATGAGGGGACAAATTATTGGATTGAATAACAGCTGGGCAAGGGGGATCCCTGGGTGGCCCAGTGGTTTAGCACCACCTTTGGCCCAGGGCCTGATTCATTCTCTCTCTCTCTCTCTCTCTCATGAATAAATAAATAAAATCTTATTTATTTATTCATGAAAGACACACACACACACACAGAGAGGCAGAGACACAGGCAGAGGGAGAAGCAGGGAATCCGACGTGGTATTCGATTCCAGGTCTCCAGAATCAGGCCGTGGGCCAAAGGCAGCGCTGAACCGCTGGGCCACCAGGGCTGCCCCATAAATGAAATCTTAAAAAAAAAAAAAAAAAAAACAGCTGGACAAGCATCTAAGGAATACCCCTCTAACCCTGTCCCTGCCACACTCACCATAGCCCAACTCTATTCAGATTAGGGTTTCTCTGGTAAGAGGCACCAGTAGGAAACTTAGGCTCAGAATCATAAATGAGTCTTTTTATTTATTCCCTCCTTACTCTATCCTCCACATCTGAAAGTCTAGGTCTGCCTTTACCCAACCAGTGGCAGAAGCAAGGAATGGGAATAGAAGCAGACATGGAGCTCCAACCTCAAGGACAGGAACTGCTCAGAATGTCTTTCCAGGGATGTAGCACATCCCTCACCCACCACCCAGGCATTAGCACAGAAGAGCCAGGTGGAGTTTAGAAACCCACCTTCAGGACGTGGAAACTTTGCATTTATAAATCGTGACCATAAAGAATTGAGGTTCTGTTCTATCAAATTAGAAAGCTCTTCCATTGAGGCTAAGAAATGTGGATTACATGGGGAAATAGTGGATGCTGCATCCCATATGACCAGTTTAGAAAAATGAAGAGGATAGCAGAAATATTCCTCACTTCCCAAAAGTGGTGCTCATTATCAACATCATCTTATAAATGAGAAAATCGAGGCATAAGGTCATTAAATGAATAGTACGAAGCTGCATAACCCAGTGAGGGGCAAACCAGATAACCTCTTTATACCATTTCTGGCAGGGCAGGATGGCCAGCATGCAGTGTCCCATGAATGCGGAACCACCAGCCCCGCAGCTACTGCTCCCATTTTTTTCTGCCTTCATGTAATTTTTTATCTTAGGCACCACTGTATGTATCCAGAGGGACTATATTACCTCTCACTTACCTACCTGGAAGAGATTAAGTGTCCACCTTATAACCAAGCCCGCTGGAACTAGCTAGCGGTCAATTTGAGTATAATATCTATGTGGCAACTGTTTTGATGGCTTACGACCATTTTATAAAGCTATAATGCACTTTCTTTGTAGGAGACCTCATTAGGACTTTAATATGGGGCTTTTAAAAAAATTTCACAGTCCTAAAAACTGAACTTAATGCTTTTTCTCTTATTTTTAAACCTTAGGAGATAAGGAGAAACACTTTCAGGGGGAGAAAGAATTTTGGAAAAATTAGAAAAGAGAAAGAATAACAGTTAATAGCCTGACCAGGAGAACACAGAGAAACAATAAAAGCAGATGTGAAAATTTAAAACTGAGGGCAGAATAGATTTTTTTTTCAGAATAGATATGTAGTGAAAGGGCAAATAGCTCAACAGATCCATCCATGAATTTTGAAGACATCAAAAGCTTTTACAATAATAAGTAGATGGCCATACTTATAACATTGGTTCTTTATGGAGAGAAGTTGAATTAATAGCAATGTTTTCTTTTTAAAATGGCAAGAATATATGTGTGACACATTTAAGAAAGATTTCCATTCAAAGAAGTTAAAATGTAAAATGTTTTACTGCTTAAAGATGGAACCCCTCAGCTATTAAGAAACAAACAAACAAAAAACTTGGCTCTCCGGGATGAATCATTTCCAAAGAGTCTTGGATAAATGTGGTCTTACAGATATATTTTTATTCTGCTAGGAATAAATATACTGAAAGGGAGTTACAAATTTGTCATATGTCCTTTTATGTATTAAACACATGCATCCCTCCTCAAACTATTCCCATTCACCTGCTCTTCTCACATTTCAGGGATCCATTCAAAGAAATGCATTCCGTCTTGAAGCACTCCCAGAAAAGGGTTTTATATTAAAAATAATCTGTTGTTTATCTGGAATTCACATTTAGCTGGGCATCCTGTATTTTTATTTGCTAAATCTGGAAGCTGCACTCAAGGAGTTCTAATGATCAGCCAGTTTGTGTAACCAGTGAAGGTCTTACTATCTCTGCACAGACACCTTACACCCAGTACCAGAACTTTCTGGGAGTCATCTGACACCATCTGCCCGGTCTTTTGATGACCATTTGGTCTCTCAACTATCTGTAGAAGAGCTTTGACTGACAACATCAAAATGATGCATGCTAGATGTTCTTAGCATGCATCATTTAGCATGTTCTTAGCATGTTCTTGCTTTGAGAGAGAGAGAAAACGCATGAGCTGAAGGGGAGAGGCAGAGGGAAAGGGAGATGCAGACTCTCCACTGAGCTCGGAGCTGCCCCACAGGACTCGATCCCAGGATCCTGAGGATCATGACCTAAGCCGAAGGCAGACGCTTAACCCACTGAGCCACCCAGGCGCCCCTCAAATCATTTTTTTAAAAAAATGTCAATCAGATCATGTCGTTCGTTCTCTTGCTAAAACCAGTAGTTTCCTGTCCTGCTCAAAACAACATCTAAATGTCTCGCCCTGGTTTCTGAGCCCTTCTATGATCTGCCCCTTCCCATACCACTGACCTCAGCTCCTCCTTTTCTCTCCATTGTTCACTACATCCCAGCCACCAACGCCTCCTTGCCCTCACTCCAGCATGCCAGGCATACGTGCTGTTTCACCTGTCTTCAATGCTTGTCCCCACATGGTTGGTCTACCCAGCCCCTAGGACCTTGTAATTCACAGTCAAGAGATTAAACTGTTCTGATGTCAAGAGCTGTGGTTTGTGAAGTAGGAAAAAAAAAGGGTATAGAAGTACAATCCGATAGTTAACAAAATCCTGTATTTATACCTGATGATTCTGGTAATTGTCATTGAGAAGGAAGCATAGCACAGATTTTTTTTTAAGGCCATGAATAAACACAGTACTCCATTTTTCTTTTTACATTTGTCTGAATTTAGCAAGGTGTATTAACCCTTAATTTGCCCTCTTTTTCATTCTTTTTTTAAAAATTCATCTGCATTTAGTTCTCTTGATAATAATGAAAAGAAATCAAAGTGCCTTTGTGAATTTTGACAGCCAAGTGCAAATAGATTGATTAGAAACATGGTGTTTCTTTTTAAAATTTAAATAGAGGAAAGATTTGTGGGTAATATGCATAATGTGTGTTCATTGGCAACAAGCTAGCAGAGAGAGAGAGAGAGAGAGAATATGGAGGCACCATTAATGTTCTGCTTTTAAGCAGGAGATTGATTTTAAATTTTTCCTGCATGTCAGTTTCATTAAAGGCAAATTAATCCTTCTTTCAGTGGCCTGAGACTTTTATCTGAACTCCTTGTAGGAAAAAAAGTAGGTGTCACTGGATTTCATTTTTCATGAACCATTGACTTAAATTTGAATGCTGAGTTAGTGGTCCTAACTCAGAATATGGTAGTTTTAAATAAGATGATCTGTCAAAGAAGCCTTTTATTTTTACCTTATTGTGTTCTCCATCTCCCAAATTTCTAGCATAAAGATAGAAAGCTCAGAATGAGCTCATTCTCTCTCTTTAATCATACAGAATTTCAATATGAAGATACTCCTTCTTTCAGGGAACAGTGAGGGCCTTGGACAAGCTCATGTATGGTTGACACATACTTCATTTCTCCACTTCTCACCTCTTCCCTTAGGAGCTGCATGAAAATAGGGACAAAGTAGGAGTATGGAAGGAGGTAGTAAGGTACAGATAATATCCAGAGGCAAGAAGTTGTAGATAGTGAGGGAAATGTTTAGGGCTCTGCTGGCTGAATCAAAGATCTGGGCAAGATTGCCCCGGATGAAGTAGGTGTATCTTAGACCTTTGTCCAATTACACTAGAAGAGAGATGTCTAAATTCTTGGGCAAGGGCTGTTGCAATGAAGAGGTGTCCACTCATACTTCTTTAATTCAGATTATAGTGTAGAATGGGACTGTCAAAATTAAGAGTAAGAAAGAATAAAAAGGAGAAAGTGGAGGTAGAAAAGGAAAAAAGAAAGCCTGCTATATAGCATAAGAAGAATCTGAAAGAGGGAATCCCAGTGGCTCAGCAGTTTAGTGCCTACCTTCGGCTCAGGGTGTGATCCTGGATTCCCTGGATCGAGTCCCTGGAGCGAGTCCCTGCATGGAGCCTGCTTCTCCCTCTTCCTATGTCTCTGCCTCTCTCTCTCTCTCTCTCTCACTCTCAAATAAATAAATAAAATCTTAAAAAAAAAAAAAAAAAAGAATCAGAAGGTGGAAGGATGTTTGAATGGCAGGAAATAGCCCTGCAATTAGGGCACATTCTAGCTGTAGAATATATGCATAGTGATTCTCAGCATCGACAACTGGGTTGTTTGGGGCCCGAAACTTCTATAATTTGGGAGTCCTCTTGAAAAAGAGAATTTGAGTATAATTTGGGTATAAAAGTCAATTTTTATTTAAAGTAAAAATAGAAGGCACAATAAACTGTAAAAGCTGGCACATACCATACACAACAAAATTGAAAGAGTATCATTTATGAATTAATTGCTGATATACATCTAATACTTTTATCTATGCTTTTTTGGTTTTATATATTTTTCTGGCTTCTTTATGAGCATACTTTTGTAACATTTTCCATAGAACAAAAAAAAAAAAAAAAAAGAGTTCAATATTTCCCCTACTGCAGATATTTAGTTTTTATTAAACTGATGGTTTTAAAAGGTGTTTTTTGAGGTTCACAACTGTTATTGGCAATATCATGCAAATATTTAGGAATATTGTCAGTTCAAGGAAAAGATAATCTGTGTTAGGATTCTTTGATCTTTGAACTATAAGATATAAGGACCTTTCAAGTTTTCTCATACAGTGACACTCTGAGTTGACAACAATCTTTAACTAGAGTGTTGCCAATGTTTTCATTCTAGTGAAAAACTAAAAACTTTATATATTATCCTTGTTGCTTTTAGCATTTTGTGTAAAGTTGGCAACAAATTTAAGTATTTCTTGTTTCAGTGATATGAAACAAAGGATTTTAAAACAAATTCCTATACTGCCATAACCAATATTTGTGGTAATGTGACAGATTACTTCCCCAAAAAAAGAATGTCATTTCACACAGTTTATAAAATATATAGGGATCCCTGGGTGGCGCAGCGGTTTAGCGCCTGCCTTTGGCCCAGGGCGCGATCCTGGAGACCCGGGATCGAATCCCACATCGGGCTCCCGGTGCATGGAGCCTGCTTCTCCCTCTGCCTTTGTCTCTGGCGCTCTCTCTCTCTCTCTGTCTCTCAGTCTTTCATGAATAAATAAATAAATAAAATCTTAAAAAATATATATATATAAATGGTATAGAGTTTATATATAATTTTATAATTATATACACTGTGTCATCAAATATATTCATGATATAAAAGGTTTTATCATTTTAATAATAGCTGAATCCTGTTTATAACTTTTCAAATATTTTATTGAAGGATATATATGCTGAAAAGTGCACATTTCATATTTCTATGGCTCAATGAACTCTCGTGAATATACATCCATGAAATAGGTATTCAGACCAAGAAATAGAGCACTATTAGCCACATGTGGCCCCCCTCTGGCCTTCTTCCAGCCACTACCTCCCGCAAGAGTAGCCACTATTTGCCTACTTTTATGCTTTACATAAATGGAATTTAATAAATCTACCTGTGGTTCCCAGACTTCCACACATACAACTAGGAGTATCTTCTGGAGTAAGCTAAATTTGATTGAGTAAAGTCTACAGAGGGCACACCTGTGGTATAGCTTGTGTCACAATAGAAACACCTCTTCATCATCCAAAAAAGTCTACCTTCTTCCTAACTGAGCTTTCCACAAACTCTTTTCACATCAAAGGATGCATGGAAAGATGATGACATCTTTATAGCATGATGGACTTGGATGCTCATGATGAGTGGGAAATTATTAGATCCTCTAAGGGCTGAGGAGCTAAGTATCTCTGCACATGTGAAACCAATTCCTGTCACTTCTGTGTGATCCACTACACTAGTGGGGAAAGTTTTCATTGGAGGACTGAAGCTGCTCAGGCTTTCACCTTAGATACCCATCCTTTTGTTGTGTGAAACTGTTTCCATATGGAAGCACCTACGGGAGGATATAATACAATAAGCCTCATCAGTCATTTACACATGAGTACATAAAAGCTTAATCACTATGTCTTTTACTGGGATTTCATTTTTGTTTTCTGGAAAAGAGAAAAACCTAGACATGTGAGGCTTTACATAAGAAAGAACAGAAGGTAGGCTTTGGAAATGTAGAAAAGAAGGCATAGATAGTAAATGAGAAAGCTTAGCAATGCAAGTTTCCCTCATAATCCAGATTCAACCTCCACCACCTGCGAAGATATCTTATCCTTGACTGGAAAAGTGAAGAGTATCCTGATGTCTCATGTGCCCTGGAAGAGATGAACTATTAGTGCCAAATTGTTTCATAGAGAGTTTAGGTATACTAGGGAAGTAAATTGTTCTTGTTGAATTACCATGTAGAATTATATGACTATTAGTCTGTAAAGTCATTAAAAATTTTAGCTGGCTATTGCTCCAGTACCCACCCTGTAAGTTCAGGGATTTATTTGTGAAATTTCCCAGAGATAGCACATTAACATTTTCTGTATTGAATAGAGCTCTGAATACTTTTGAGGTTTAGGAATTCAGGTACCCCTGGGTAGCTCAGTGGTTGAGCATCTACCTTCAGCTCAGGACGGGATGCCGGTCTGGGAATCAAGTCCCACATTGAGCTCCCTGCAGAGAGCCTGCTTCTCCCTCTGCCTATGTCTCCACCTCTCTCTGTGTGTGTTTCTCATGAATAAATAAATAAAATATTTTTTTTTTAAAAAAAGGAATTCAGGTACAATCTTATTTTAACCAACTTGAAGAAAAATCAAAATTGCGTGTGTTAGATCTAGATCTCATTAAAATGGAAGCTTATTACTACAGAATAGGAAGGGATATACTGTTTATTGAATTTTTATTTGTTTACATAAAACAAGTGTTAGGTATGCACTGTGTCTACAAACAATAACAAATGGGAGAGATGAAAAAGAGGATGTTCTTGCCAGTTCTGAGGGAGGGAGTACCTAAAATTATCTCTTCCACTATAACTATATTTAATGGCAATATAACATGCTTTTAATATGATTTGTTTTTCACATTGTTTTAGAAGTGATAGAAGCACAGACAGGGTTTCTTTTATACTATTCAAATTTTAGGGCTCCATGTTATAGGCAGTAGCCTCGTAGAGATGCCTAAATAGAATTACTAATGTGATACTATTTGGAAGCAGTTCAAATATAATCAGGAAGTAAATTTTTTGTAGGATTATCATATAGAATTATAGAATATTAATCTGTAAAGCCATTGCCAGTTTTTTTAAGGCTCTATGCTGGGCTTGAACTCGCAACCCTGAGATCAAGCCTGAGCTGAGATCAAGAGTTGGATGCTTATCTGACTGAGGAACCCAGGTGCACCTAACACCATTGAAACTTGAATGCCACCTTCTCTATGAGTTACACCTAATTGGAGTGCAAATCAAAGCTGAAAACTAGGCCATCAGGGACTTAATTCAATTATGTGTTCACATTCGAAATACCATTTATTTTTGGAGTTATATCTACCCCCAGATATAGCTTGCATTCCTCCAAAGTTCCTAGACATCATCTAAATATAACCCCGGTTTGAGTATCAGATTTCAAGCTTCATTCCTCACTGATCCTTCCCACCACCTCCTTGCGACACACACCCCTAGTAGTGCACATGATTCTGAAAGTTCACCAAGACAACATCTGGCATTAAGAATAGTTATATTAGGGGTTCCCTGGGTGGTTCAGCAGTTTAGCACCTGCTTTCGGCACAGGGCGTGATCCCAGAATCCCAGGGTCGAGTCCCACATCAGGCTTCCTGCATGGAGCCTGCTTCTCCCTCTGCCTATGTCTCTGCCTCTCTCTCTCTGTGTATGTGTGTGTGTGTGTCTCATGAGTAAATAAATAAAATCTTTAAAAAAAAAAAAGAATAGTTATATTATACAGATATCCAAGCTCATATTTTACACTCAGTTGTAAGAAAGCAGTATTACCATTAATTAGAATGATAGCTAACTACATTCAGTTTACAACACAAGGAACCTTGCTCATCCTCAGGCTCAACCTTTCAATTCCAGCTTGCTGTAGCCAGAATGGAAAGTAAGACCCTAACAAAACTCAACTGGAACATGTGTGCTGTGAGAGTGCTTTAGGAAGAGTGAAAACGTTCAGAGACTCACAGGATGTAAACAGGCCTGGTCTTATTTTGTTGCCTTCTTTTCTCTCCCTGTTTATTCCCTCTGTGTGCTGCATGGTAGAGGCTAGCCCTGAGAGAAACCCAGCTCGTTAGTGCTCAGAAGGCTGGTATATGGTAGCTGTCTCATTCTTCTGAATTTACTTCTTCCAGCCACAGGCTTAGCATATGTGGGCCTTCCATTCTAAATGTCAACAATCCCATTTTGCCACATAGTTGATGTCCATTTTTTCCAAACGTATCATACTTCCAAACAGTCTACAATAAGGGTGGTAGAGAAGGAAGGGACTGTAGAGAGATAGAAATCTGTTCAACCTATTCATTCTTTGTCTGAATTTTTCAAAATGCTAACAAGAAAGATTGTGAGCTTTAAGAGACCAGGCAGTAAGCATGGATGTCTGGTTCTAAAGGAGAGTAGAGTTTCAATGACACAGTGGACTATGGATTGGATTGGATTGGATTGGATTGGATTGGATTGGATTGGATTAGGGTCAGTTTGGGTATATTCTCCTCTCCTCTTTAAGTGTATTAGGAAGAAACTGATTTGAGAGAGAAAATGGGGGGACTTGGAACTCTGAACAACAGAAGGAGTGATTTATACCAGAAGACATTGTGATGTGGGGTCCGATGAAGTGTAGAGTAGCAGAAAGGTGTTAAAGAGGTAATTAACAACTATATTCTAAAGAAAAGCTAGGTATGGAAACAGATGGGACCAGAAGCTGCAGCAAAGGCCCGGGGTGATAATATGAAGATAAACACAAATGTATTCGAAGTAGCTTTTAGTACAGCTAAGTCAATGACAGGATAATTAACTGGCACTTAAGAGCTTTTACTTCTTTTAAATCTTGCTGTGTTTTTTTATGGTTTATGAGGAAAAAAATGGAATAGCAACTTTTATGCTGCTTTCTAAATCAACCAAATTGTATGTATAAGTAGCCATACAGAGATCCTACATACACATGTATTCTAAATGAGAATATGAAAGGATAAACTTTTCCTTTCTTCTTCATCTTTGCCTGATCTAAATCCAATCAAATGACAGAGTGAATGTCACTGTACTTTCCTAAAAGAATGTCTGTTTAGCCAATGATTGATTGCTTCAGGCTCTTCAGGCTTAATACTTGTATTAGTCAGTTCTTGTCAAAATCATGCTGTGTAAGAAATCACCTTCAAACTATACTTTCAAAAATAAGCATTCACCCTCCTATTTATAGGTTTTCAAGTTAACTGTGTCTCAACTGATCTAGGCCAGGCTCGTCTGTGTGACTATCCCTTGGGCTACAAGTCAGTTGGGCTTGGCTTCAGGCTGCTATTTGGGTTCAGCTTGACTTCATATATGTTCATGCTGGAACCCAGGCTTCAAGAGCAATACATGTTATTCTCATGGCAAGATGAAGGAATGCAGGAGAGTCAGTTGAAATATGTAAGACTACGTGAATAAAGGTGCTTAGAGTTCTGCACAGCATAGCTTAGTCAGAACAAAGACTCTTTATTTGTGTTTGGTACTTAGTTTGAGTTCTCAATAGGATTGACTATATGCTTTTCATATTTACACTTTTAATCTGAATATAGGAGTATAGAATTTCTTTAATCCAGCAAACTACTACTCACCATACTGATTTCTAATCTGCTATCATGATTTTTCTCTGAGTTTGGTATAGTCAGCTAACAAACCATGAGGATTCATGGCCCTTCGTTTCATCTCAGATAAAATTTTCAGCAAGTGGTCAATATCTTTTATGTCATCACAGCCCCTTTAGCATCAGATGGCTGCAGCTGTAAGCAAAAGGGATTCCAGAAAAAGTCTGATCCATGGGACCTTGAGGCCTCAGGTATTTCCTCCTCATAAAGTAAAGACCCTTGAGACTCGGGAGATAAGTCTTCCCTTACTGACCATGATATGGGACAAGATTTTAGAACCAGTGGCAAAAGCAAATCTTAAGATACTTATTATCAATTGAAATATCTATTAATACTTCATTCTGTGGTTTCTGAGCATGATTATGTTTACTGTAGCCAGGTGAAGCAGATCCTACTTTACCTATAATTCACAAAGACAGTATGTAATTCACTGAGCTCCCTGAGGTCACCCACTCTAAATTCCTATCTCTTTCCTACCCACTCTCTCCTTCATCACTTAAAATATCATGGATATGTGTAGATATCAGCTGAACTGATAATTCATTAAAGGACAAGGTGATCCCAGCTTCTTCTTGTTGCTCAAAAAAACCCAACCCATTTTATCCTTGCCCCCCCAAATTAACTGCAATTTGGAGAAATGGGTTAAAATATTTAAAATATTCATCTTCCTACATGAATTCATTTGATATAATTGGTTTGATGGAAAACCAAAACAGCAACATCTGAGTTAAATGAAATTATTAAATTGCATATACATGTTAAGACGTTTCATTCATTTTATCAAGAGCAGTGATCTTAATATTTGCTGAACTTTGTTTTTTGCTATTTATTAAAATAAAATCCATCTCTACCTTTATTTGTATTATTTTTATTACTTTGATTTCTATTCTAAGATAAAAATCAGCAAGCTTTTCTTATAGTTTCTGATACTTGCATAAATATATGGGCATAATAAAATTATACCAATAATATACACAAAGGTAAGGAGAAAGGCAACTCTCATATAGGCATTCCTCTAAGCATAGTTAGATCCACCTTAAATAAATAATATTAGAAAGTATTAACAACCACTTAAAAATTAATTGAATTAGCTGAAGTTTTATTAAAAAGTTATTTGGTTTCCTACAAAAGCCATGCCTATTTATGTAGGCTATTACTTTGCCCCATGTTTTAAGGTCAGGATGGTTCAAAGAAAATCTGTTGTTCTAATATCAAGAACATATAAAATTCCTTGTATGTTAATTATTGCTGATGCTGGCTTGGCATTTGTATTAGGCCTCTGTCACAGGAGAATGGTTTTTAAAAAATGATTAAAGTTGAGCATATTTATCCGAGGGAACATTATTGCTGAACTCTGTTTACATAGGCAGCAATGAAACATTCAGCAGTTTGAGCAGAAAAGTTGACTTACTATCTAAAGGTGGTTTCCAATTTCCAAAATACATAAGAAAGGACAACACATTGTTAACCTGCAAATGACATCCCATCCTCAGAGACAACTGCTCCATTTCATCTTGGGTCACAAGTGAGGTAAGTTTGTGGAGATGAAGCTTTAGCCAATTCAGCCAGCCCCATTTGCCCACTTTGTTTCTGACAACCACTCAAGAAGGGATTAGGAATAGATTAACTAGAAACACTAAAAGTCAGAACTGAAAGCAGCATTTACAAATTTGTCTAGGGAATATCCAGAAACAAAATGCCACTAGTCTTTCAAGTCAGAGGGAGAAAATGCAGAATTTAGAGTTGAATTTTTGGCCTTTATTCCTTGGGCATAGCATTTTTCCATTCTATAACTATCTCTGACTGTTCAAATTTCGAATGGTGCATGTTGTCCTTTATATCACTGCTACTCAAAGTATTGTCTATAGACTGGTGCTAGTTGGTAAAATGCTAACTGTTTATGAATATGTATCATACATAAATGTGTATATATTTATGACATAAATACAGAAATTGATCTAGAAATTGATAGTTCATATTTGAATAAGCATACTTACCTGATGAACCAGTAAAAAAGTTCACAGACCATATTTGGAATAGTAGTGATAATTAGCATGTAATATAAGAAAAGACTGCAAAGCAATAGGTGTCAGAAGATTTAAATTTTAATTGGAGCCACTGTCAACTACTAACTTCACCTTTCTGGTCTCAGTTACCTCAAATGTAAAATGAGGAATTAAATTAAATCTCTAAGGTTTCTTTCGTAATTAACATTCTATGATTCTATTAAATATGCTTTTGACTTTTGAATATACTTTTGTAATATTTCACTTTAACTTTTCCTCATTCATTTATCCTTACTAACCTTTAAAATTAATGCCTGCAAGAAATTGCAAAATATCATATCATAGACAGCAAACATCTGAATCATCAACATTTTGCCTAGAATTTGTTAAAATAAGTCCCCCTCCTTAGCTTTTATTTTGTTTTATAGGTTAGACATTGACAAATTACTTTATAGTTTTCATTTTAATATTTTTATATATGGGCACAATAAAATTATAAAATTTGCAATAAAAATAGGGAAGGAATGGACAGATCTTATATTTGCCGTGCTGTTCATGTTCAACAGTAACTTCGTAGTATTCTTAAATAGTTCCTCTACCAAGAGGGACTGACTCAAAGAAGATTTAGAGAGAATCTGTGCTCTCAAAGAATAAATCTTTACCAAAGACTCACAGACTTAAAGAATAAATCTCTGACAAAGATTTAAAGAAACCAATCCTCCATTAAAAGCCATGTTTTGGGTAGAAAAAGCCCTGTTACTGATGAAAACTCCAAAGTTACTCTTCATTGGGAGCTTTAAGAATTCAAGTGCTTATTTTATACTTGATAGGGAAGTATAGGGGGATGACAGGGCGATGTTGTCTTCCCATCTTCGGGCATACGGGGAGCTCTCCATGGTACTGCTTCAGATCCTGACAGTAGCATCAGCCTGCATGATTCTTGGTTCTAACTTCAGTCTTGCTTTTCTAAGTTGCCTCCAATATCCTGTTTGATAAAAAGTATCCAAATGAGGTGCATTAAGTGGCAGATAGTTGCCCCTTCCCCCAACATGTTTTACCTTCCAAATTTGAACTGCACTGGTCACAGCACGACTTCTTTATGAGTCCAGCCTTGATTTTGACCAACTGCTCATGTCTATAGCTGATATTAAATCTATCTCCTTTAATTCACCTTCATTCTTTTCTTGCTTGATACAGCCTCACTTTCCCTCTAGTCTTCTAGTCTTTTCCTCAGAAATGAAAATCATAGAATTATACAGAAGAAAATTGAAAACATCCTACCTACCCACTTAATCTCATAATCATAATGGATACTTGAATCATTGCTCACTCCACTGTCCTTTTCATAGTACCACACTTACAACTCTCAAAATTCCTTTTTTTAAGATTAATTAATTAATTTATTTGACAGAGAGGACAGAAACAAGGGGGGGGTGGTAGGCGGAGGGAGAAGCAGACTCCCCAGTGATCAGGGAGGGATCCCAATATGGGGTTTGATCTAGGACCCTGGGATCATGACCTGAGCTGAAGACAGATGCCTAACTGACTGAGCCATGCAGGTACCCCACACCTCTCAAAATTCTTAAATACAGGTCAGGTTCTGTTGTATATAAATCTTTTTCCCAAAGAAGGATAAAACACTGCGGGACAGGAAAAGACAAATGCAAATCCTGCCTTTTTTCCCCCAAAACACCAAGCACATTGTATCATACATAGATATTAAATTTGAGTACTTGTTGAATTCTTACAGCTTCTCTATCTTATTAGTTTTTGCCTTTCTTTTATGTAAGCTTCCTCAATTTTTTATATTTGGGTCATGAAGATATTCAATTCAATTTTGCATGTTTAATATACTTTCTTCTATGAGAATCTTGCTTAGTATTTTGCACATACTAGGTATTAAATAACACTTCATTTTTATCCAATTTGTCTATGTTGTATCTACAGGCATCTCTCTGACCTTTGAAGAGTGCTTCTTTACACTCAGCATCTAAAGGAACAGTTCTTTTGTTTATATTTGCTATACTCAGAATATGCTTGTGTTTCGTATAATCATTCATGCTTGTTCTTTTCTCAATGTTGCTGATTTCCAGGTTCATCGTCTTATTGAATATGTGTACCTGTTAGATTGTTTTCTCTTCTGCTAGAGCATTCATGTTTTCAAGCTCAATCTTATTTTAGATGCTTTGCGTTCATATCTGTAAATGTGTTGGCATTCCTTCATTATTTTCTGTTCTCTGACATTTGCAATGTCTTTAAATCAAGTTCCACCTGCAACTTCTTCATAGTCATTCTAGTAAACAATGATGAACCTTATAATACTCCCAACTAAAGAGATCACCAGAACTGCTCTCTAGTCATTCATGATAAATTTTTATTAATTAACAACCTAATAGGATTAATTTCAGATTGAATTTGAATCTAAATAGAATATTTATTATCTATTTCATATTTACTGAAACTCAATGATATGAGTTATCCTACGTTGACTTTCATTACTTGTTTATAATTATGTCTACCATAAAGCTATCAGAAATGATGTCCACCATTTGTTCTTCTCAAGATATTATTGCTTACCTGTCACCTTGATATTTAAGATTGTTCTGTATGAACATCTGTTCCTTTTTAAAACTGCTTTAGTCAGCCTCCAAAATCATTCTCTTTACCTAATATGAAGATTATTTCCATTTACCCATTATTACTACATCTTTTGGATATACATAGAGCTCTCTTCTTTGTTCATAACTTTTCAAAAATCAAATTCAATCACTATGACATCCAACTATCAAGTCAATTGTAAGCATCACATACTCAGAGTCACTGATTTGTTAATGTCCAAATTTTCCAATTACTCCATTCTCTGCTTTTAGGAGCCATTTTTGCAGAAACTTAATTATATCCTAATCATACACAGTAATTGTTTTCTTATTAAAACAAGATTTAAGAAATTAGTTGAGTCTCTCAGCCATTTGGACTTATCATTAATGTCATGTCCCTCATTTATTTTTTACTCCATTCATTCAGTTATGTTCTCTCCTCCTCATATCCCCTCATGAGGTTTTAAAAAAATATTTCCTTTACAGTTTTAACCATTTATGCCAACCCTAACTCATTCTTCTTTTGTAGATTTCTTTTTTTTCCACTTATTTTTTTTAAGATTTATTTATTTATTTATGATAGACACAGAGAGAGAGAAAGAGAGAGGGGCAGAGAGAGGCAGGGACACAGGCAGAGGGAGAAGCCAGAGGCCCGACACAGGACTTGATCCCGGGACTCCAGGATCGCGCCCTGGGCCAAAGGCAGGCGCCAAACCTCTGAGCCATCCAGGGATCCCCTTTTTTTCCACTTCTAAGTTAACATACCTTACCATTTCTTTATGAAAACAGTGGCTTAATAGTGAATAAATAGAAAATAGGATTGCTACCCCATATTTGATTCAGATCCAAGATTTCTACAGGGCCACAAATGAGGACTCCGTGCTTGCTCGGGAACCCCATCAGCTATACTTGGGGTCAATTTCCATGTGCTCACTGTGTATGCTGCCTATGTGCTACACATTGTAGACTCAATTATACACCCACCCCCTCCAACCCATGGAGTACCACATAGCCTCTTTCTTCTTAAAGATTTATTTATTTATTTATTTATTTATTTATTTATTTATTTGAGAGAGAGAGAGCATGGGGGGAGAATGCAGAGGGAGATGGAGAGAGAAACTCAAGCAAAGTTCATGTTGAGTGCAGAGCCTGTTTTGGAACTTGATCTCATGACCCTAAGATCACAACCTGAGCCAAAACCAAGAATGAGATGTTTAACTGACTGGTCCAAGGTGTATTTCCAAGCTCTTGTCCCACCAAAGCACAGACATACCAGGAATCTCTTATCCCAACCACTTTTTCTTCTATTTGCCTTTCTACTGACTTTGTCTCTTGACCTTCAAATTTCTGATCCTTTTAAATCACTTCTCTTTTCTCTTACCCAATTGTGTTCTAATAGACCACAGTATAACAAAATCTTCTATTTATCCAAGATATTCCCAAGTCATACTCAGTGGTCTACTTTTTCCAGAAGCAACTGATGAAAGGACTTTCAGAACTGAATAACAGTAAATAATCCTTTGGAATTTAGTGTACAATAGGAGTTGACTTCTGTTTCTCATTCAGTCTTATCTGCCTTATTCTCCTTATATCACAAATTCATTCATACAGCCATCCACCCACATGCCCAGCATGAGGAAAGAAGGAAACAGAACTGGATTTGATCAGCATAAGGTAAACTCAGCAGGATAAGAGCACTGGGGCCAGAATATCACAACCATAGAAACAAAAATGGGAGTCCAAAAGTAAGAATAGTGAGGGAAGGAGGGCAGGGGTTAGGAGAGAAGCCACCAGCAAATTCTTTTGGTATTAAAACTACCCAGTAAAGTAGTACCTACTTTAAGTTAATATGATATGTGAAAATTAAAATTTCAAAGTAGATAATTTCATGATTATTCAATTTATAAAAGGATTAACAATAATATCTTTACCAGTATGCTCCTCTGTGCTATTTCAAATATGACTCAATTTACAGAAACTTTATTATATAACTTTCTAGGAAAATGGCTCTGGAATAAAGTAAGATGTATCAAAAATGTGTAGATTTAGGAGAAAAAAAAACACAGGAAATTGTGAATCAAGAAAATCATTTATTGGGTCGGCAGTTATTGGACTAGAATGTGTCTGGAGAAATCCAGAGAAAAATAAAAATAAACCTCAAGAACTTGAGGGGAAGAGATAATATCTTATGCAAGTTTTTACTCCTAGTACCTGGCACAAAGTAGTTGATTGTTTTAGGGCAGGTTCCTTAGACACAAAGCCTGAGACAGGGATATAGGGGTTTGTGATTTGTTGAGAAGTGTTCCTCAAGAAACACTTGTAAGCAGGAGAGAAGTAAAGCTAACTGTAGTTTTCATGTAAGTTAGGAAATGAGTGTACCTTCTGGAAAGGGATCCAGACTAGCTGCCTAAAGCATCAACTGCAGTTATCCATAAATATTTATGAGATGAGTGAAGAGATAAGTATGGCCTAATCTGACTCTTAACCAACTTCACATTTTATGGGACTTGGGTATTTTCTGATTTTTTAAAAGATTTATTTATTTACTTTAGAAAGAAAAATAGCACAAGTGGGGAGTTGGGTGGTGGGGAAGGGCAGAGGGATAAGGAGATTCCTTGAGCTGACTCCCTGCAGAATGGAGCCTAACACAAGGGCCCAATCCCAGGATCCTGAGATCATGACTTGAGTTGTAATCAAGAGTCTGCTGCTTACCCCACTGAGCCACCCAGGTGTTCCTATTTTCTGATTTTTTGTTATGACCATGAATTTTATGCAGCCTACTACATATATCCTATCTGACTTAATCAGTGTCATTTTGGAAAGCACACTTAAATAGCAAGTGAATATAAACAATAACCAAATCCAAGAACACAACCAGTCAAGAAGCAATAAAAAAATGTTTGCTCTGACTATAGCTCTCATTGGCCGGGTAAAAGCAGAAAGGCTCATAAGCAGCTGCATACATAAGACCATAAGTAAAGTGAGCAGAACATATACTAGCAGAGCACATTAAAGCAAGGACCCAAATAATGCAGAATGGCTCTATGATCCTGGGCAAAAGGAATAATTAGAAATACAGAGTAGGCAAGTGACACTCAAACATGAATTTCTTTCTAAATAAGGTTAACATAGGTCCTCAAATGGTAGAAGGCACAGGGATAACTTAATTTACTAATCCTGGGGCAGTTTTCAAGGATGCACAGGCTACCAAAGAGCAATGGTTAATGCATTGACTCTTTACCTGAACACAGGTATACAGCCACTTTTAGCAGCAACATCTGTGAATGCAAATGGTGAGACTATTAAAATATTACTTGTTAATTTAGGACATTAATGACTTTAACTGTAAGGATGATATAATCTCCCTGTAAATGACTTTTAAAGCACTGTGCACATTATTTTGACACAGCAGATTTCAAATGTTTAGGCTTCAATCTAACTAGCATCTTTTAATCTGATTTTCTAACTCATTAAAAATATTCTCCACTTGCTACAAAGTGATTACATAAATATTGCTCATAATACTGACCTTAGAGTTTCTGAAAGATTTAGAAGTCTTGGTAAGTAAACAGAATTTTCAGTGTGGACCTTTATTTTGTAGAGACTTTGTCTCAAGAGGAAAAGTTTGGTTGTCAAGTATATATCTCTATTAATATCCTTTGGTGGCAAGCAACAGAATCTAACTGACCTAGCATAGGGAAAAGCAAAGAATTTATTAGAAATTTGCAGGAAAAAATTATAGACTTGAAGGAAAAGCTGAAGAATATGTCTTTGTTAAGACAAAAATAAGGCAACTGGTAAGCCGGAGACATTTGGGGTCTGTAGCATGATTCTATTAACGAAACTCCTAAATCTGAGACTTTCCCTTCAAGTTTCACATTTCCAAGAGACAGTTTTATTAGTATAGCTTAAGTTGTTTTTCCCCTGGAATCAGCTAGCCTGTCCAGAGGTTAGTAACACAGAAATGGTCACCAGAGAAATCACCGATTTCCAAGCATCCATTCATTTTATGTTGACTTAGGCATTAGAATTTGTCCCTTGATGTCTATGATCACCTGTGTGTTCAAATATGTGAGAGTTTTTTAATTTTACTTATGTGTTTCTATAATGGGTCTTAATGTTTACACATAATTAGAACATTTTTACTGTGGAATTAATGAATTTAGATTCACAGGTACCAAGATTATATTTAATGCTAGCATTTTTAAATCGAATTAAGCATTTGATCTGTGATATAAGAGTTGCCATAAAAACTTTTTTTAGGGAACCTGGGTGGCTAAGCAGCAAAGTGTCTGCCTTCGGTTCGGGTCGTGATCCCAGGGTTCTGGGATCAATCCCTGCATTGGGCTTCCTGCTATGCAGGGAGCCTGCTTTCTCTCTCTCTCTCTCTCTCTCTCTCTCTCTCTCAAATAAATAAATAAATAAAATCTTTAAAAAATACTTTTTTAAATGAAGGGTTGAAAAAGATAGGTTGTTTTTGTGATACCCAGTATGTCATATGTATGGCTCTTAGTTTTATCTGGGTTTCCTTTTTGAAAATCTTTATCAGATGACATTATTTCGCATCTATACATTGGCTTACACAATCAGGCAATTCTCAATTTTCAAGGATTACTGTCTGATTTTAAAATTGTCACTCAGATGTGAGCCCCTGAAGAGCCTTCCATCATGTAGCCCTATGCTTAGTCGAGTATATTACAGGCACTAATGACATGTATGTTGAATAGGTGAGAGAATGAATGACTGTATCTTCCCTTCCTACATTCTAATGTCAGCTTCTTAATTCTTATCAACAATATAAACTAGTGTATACAAACCCTAAAGAGATACATAAAACCCAGATTGGCCAGAGTTTACACCCGATAGTTACTAATAAATGCTTCATGAAGGTAGAATTTGAAGTTCTTTAGCAGTATAAAGTTTGAGCTTTATCTTTGGGTTCCATTTACTCATTTATGATTAAGTATCCAATGGCTTAGGTAATTTAAAAATGACAATTTCCATTAATTTTATTAAATCCACACACTTATGGACCTGTGTCGTGGGTAGAGTGTGCATCTTCACAATAAATCTGAACCCATTTACCTGCTTGGCTGGACTTGTACTTCTTGGATCATAAAATTTGCCCTCTGTAAGCCAAAGCAATGGTAATAATGATGCAAACTTGACTGAACTTGCAGCCCCAAAGGCATGAAAGTGGTTATTTAGGACCTATCATAAATTCACTGTCATGTAGCTGTCAGCAAAATGTTGAGATATGGATACTACAAGATTTGGAGTAATGTATTCAACTTGCAGATAGTACAAATAACAGGGCTTCAGAAGCATCAGTATCCAGTACTTGACCCCGTAATTCACCAAAACTAATTAGATTCATCAAAATCCTTTTCAGCTGCCACATATGGAGATCCATTCCCAAGTAATTCTCACTTATTTCTGGAGTTGTTGACATGTGCTATCATTGTTATTATTATTACACTTCTATTATAGAATAGCACATCCTCAAAATACCAAGTAAATCTCTTATTGGTTAATGTCTAAGGCAGATGCATTCTTTTACCTTGTTTGTCACTCTTTATAACTGAAATAAAAATGTTTCATCCTTTTTTGTTTTTAATACAAAGTTGTATCCTATGACCAGTGGTAATAGGTTTGGTACAAAGTACTCTCCATCACCTTTCCCTTACTCCTCTTGCATCTAGATTTTCTCATGCTGAAACACACTACTTGTTTGGAGAGGACATTGAGGAAGAATCTCACTTCCCTCTGAAAATCTCCCTTCTAAGTCATGATTTTAGCTCTCCATGACTCTGTGGATGCTGAGAACTGTCATTTTAGTCACTGGCAGCCAGCCACACATGTCATATGTGTGGTTGAGCAGTTGTGCCTCTGGGTATGGCTCAGGGAGATGGAGTTCATTGGCATGATGGCACACATCCTACCTCACTGTATTTAAATTACCTGAATTGTTGTAAAAGATCAAAACATCAGTTTCAGCACTTAATACTGCATGTCATCATCATTTGTTTGCTTAACTACCTCTCCAGGCACCATGATCTGCCTAAGAGTGGAAGCCACATTTTATTTATGTTTGTAGCCCTCTCTTACAGTGCCTGGTAATAGTTAGTGATGACCAAAGGATTCCCTTGCTGAAGTACGCACAGAGCAGGACCATGTGATTGGAAGCCTTAACCACAAAGTCATGCTTTTGTGGCGGCAAAGTAAACATAAAACAAAACTTCAAAAGGAGAAGGATGTGTTAAAAATCTAAGATCTTCCTCTCCTGCCAGTCAGGAATTGATGCCTTTTATGGAATGAAATACTACACTCTAGGCTTGTGTTCTTGATGAGATCGGCACATAATACTGATAAGATCTGAGCTACATTGTCATTCATTTCTTATTTTTATAGACATTGCATTCATGTATAAATGTTTGAAAAAAAACTACTCATTTTGAAATGTTATGTCTGTGAATAAAATATGTACATGTATTTGAGACTCAGTTTGACACTACAACAGTATATTTAAGATAAACTATTTATCTTCCACAAACACATTTCAGTGTTTTAACACATCCATTTGTTTCTGGAATGAAGGCAGAGGCATGAGGATGGGAGGAAGGGAGGAAGGGAGGGTGAGAGGGAGGCAGGAAGGAGAAGGAAACAGTCAGGGAGCTTTGTGTTTTGATATTTCAGCTTTCCTCTTGATGGCAAAATCCTAAATGGAATATGGTTTTGTTATCCTGGATGTCAGTTCACAAATCATGAATTAAGCAGCTCAAGCCAAGTGGCACCTAGCAGTAAAACTGGCATTTCTCAAAATATTGGCAGATCGAGCAAGCAACTGTTGATTTTAAATGTTTAATGAGCAATATGTTACTTATTCCGGTAATATTGTTGTGTTTGCCTAACCTTTCTCAGACTGCCTCCTTCTGCTTTATTGCTGGCAGGCTTCCAAAAAGGAAAGGTTGAGTTAGAGAGAGGAGAGAGTACGGACAAAATGAGGAAAACGGTAAGAAGAGAAAGCTAATTAAAACCACTCCCCTGATAATAGGGAATTAGCCATGTCTTGTCGGAATCATAACTCAAGGACTTATATGGTGTTATGGAATCCTAACATGTTGTTCTTCACATGTTTATGATCACAGTGGGAAAAAAAAGAATAGGAGAAGGGGAAAATGGACTGGAAAGAGGATAAAACTACTAGCTGGTGGTTGAACTGAGCAGTACAAGGTAACTGGGAAATCCTGGGTGAGATCTTAAAAGTAAGATTGTGATGACAGCAATCTGGGTGGAGTTGCTCTGCTCACGATTATGATGATGAAGTCTGGGTCCAAAGACTGAACCTGTGGCAGGATTACAACAGAAATAAATCAACATAGTAAGGGGGTAAGGAGAAATCAATAGTAACTTCATGCTTTGTGGCAGAAAGCCCTTGGCTTCTTGGTTCCTCTTACGGATAACACTACAGACACATGCTGTCATTCCTTAACGGTGCTGATTGGTGAATCTGAATACATTATTGGTCAGTATGTATAAAATACCTGCTAGAAATTAAAACTTCATCAAGGTTAAGTTAATGACTGCTATATGCAAACTATGAGAGTGATTTGTTGCTCCAAGAAACAATTCATCAGAACCATTTTTTTTCTTGTTTGTTTTTTTTTTTTAGCAAATATGAATGTAGAACTCAAGGCATTACTGAATAAGTTTGAAATCCTCTACAGGTCTAATGCAGATAATTCATGCAGAAGATCTGGATCAGTAGGGGCATGAAAGTGGAGATAACCATATGACTGATTAGCATAAAAAATTAGCTACAGAGACAAATCTCCTGAACAGAGCCCTCATTATAGTTTGGAACAGAAAAGAATTCCTCAGTGCTCTAAGAATTAAAACGAAAGGGGAAAAAAATTCAATTCCCTGTTTGTGGAAGTTAGGAGAGGATTTTACCGTAATATAAATACACCATCAACCTGCTGTTATGCTACTTACAGAATTAGGAATATTCTTCCTAAACTTGAGAAGAAAAATATGGTACAGAAGCTCATCCATGATCGGATTTTGTAAAGTTATTTCAAAATATAGGCCTGTTTGCACTCTTCTGTGATTATGCTCCTGTAGAAAGGAACTGTGATTTTCCTTAGTGCAGTCATAAGGCCTGTTTTTGGTATTGGGTTCAAGAACCCTGGGAGTGATGCTAATGAGGTAAGAAAAACAAGGACAGTCTCCATAATCTAGTGAGCTTTGCTTTGTCCTTTGACCACAGTCTTTAACCCTGGCAGTGACCCCTCAAATGAATATTCAGTCACAATAGTAGTGGCTTGTCAAAAAAAATCATTTCAGAATCATCATTAAGAAGTCATCATTTATTGAGTATCTACTATGTGACAGGCACAGTGCATAGTGGTATTTGGGATAATATAATTATTCTGTATCCGGTAGTAATAGGTTTCTATTTATAGAGATATGACTACAGTGCAGCAATTTTGATAACCCATCACATTTGTTAAAATGAAATACAGTAGCCACTTATAAAACCCTACTCTAATCTCTCACTCAATTAAATATTTCAGTACAGAAATGAGTGAGGGTATTAAAAAATATAATTTAGGAAGTGAAGATAAGGAATACAATTGAAATAAATAAATTCAAACGATAGATTAAGGTTGCTTGGTTTGCTTCCTTTGATAGAAATAAAAGATGCTATCACTTCTGGAAAAAAAATATTTGGGTGAGGATCTCTAGCATAATTTGTGATTTGGACTGAAAGTAAACAGTGTGTGTTACATTTCACTCACTAATTTTTCATGTTTTTTTGAAACTGTTACAAAAAATAAGGGAAACAATATTCTCTCATGGTTGGTTGTAAGAATTACAAAATTATATAGATGTTTATAGAAGGCCCCATATAAATAATAGCTATTTCTGTTAACATTTTTCTCCTTTATTTGAGGAAACTCATTTATTTTGTTTTGTTTTGTTTAAGCACCTACTGTGTTCTGTGAACTCCTTCCTTGTTAATAAAATACTTATCCTTGAAATCTCAATTTACATGGGTTTTTCTTAGGTGATCTTGCCTTCTTAGCATTGAACAAGGTTGTAACTTAGACTTAACCAAACTATCTCACACACACACGCACACACACACACACACATACCTCCAACCTCTACACACACATACATATTTGAGATGGCGAGTTTCATAAATGTAAATGATTTTGATTACTGCTGTGTCTTTAGCACCTGGCACAGTGTCTAGCATGTAGTAGACAATCAATCATATATTTTGTTGAATGTATTTTTAAATAAATATGCCATTCAATAAATGAACAGGGGAATACAAAGGTAAATAGGCCTAGAGATTTAACTTCATGTATTTCATAGTCTAGTTGGGGAGACAAAAACGTGTATGAATGATGTCAGTGCGACTTGACTTAGGCCACTGTAATTACATGAACAAAAGTAATGGAGCACAGGGAAGATAAAATTTAAAAAAAAATACTGGAGGCTAACAATAGGGGTAGTTTCGAGCAGGGATTAGGGGAAGGAGCAGAAGGGAACATGCTGAGAAAGACTTCATAAAAGAGATGTTACTTGGACTGGTTATTGAAGGTTGAGTAGAAAAAAACCCAGAGGGCAGCCTAGGTGGCTCAGTGGTTGAGCATCTGCCTTCGGCCCAGGGCATGATCCCAGGATCCTGGGACTGAATCCCACATCGGGCTCCCTGCATGGACCCTGCTTCTCTCACCGCCTGTGTCTCTGCCTATCTCCGTGTGTGTCTCTCATGAATGAATAAATAAAATCTAAAAAAAAAAAAAAAAAAAAAACAGAAAGAAGAATGTCTTTCTGTAGGAAGATGGACAGCAAGTATTGTTTGCATGAATCTGTACGCTAAAATCTAAAAGCTCCAAATCCATTATGTCAAACAAAACAAATTGATGTTTTGCAATAGTCATAGGCAATATTCAAGGCTTGATTAGATTTAAATATGCAATAAAATTCTGCAAAGGCTCCAAGAGGGAAGAATAAAGCTAAGAGATAGCAGAAGCTCAGCATGTAAAATACTCCTAAGTGCTTGGGTACCCTGGCATCCTGCAAATGGGTAGTGGCCAGTTCCTTTGTGCACTTCCATCGACTGACTCCTAGGGAAGACCCTGGGGGTGCTCTGCGGAGGATACAAAGGAGGAGCAAGCCGAGGTTCTCTAGCAGTCTCAGACAAGAGTGCTATGAGGTTTAACTGTGTGCATTTACTTACAAATATGTAGTGCTTGATAATTGGCACAAATTATCTATCTAGAACTTCTTACCCATCTTATAAGGCCATCAAGAGGGGTATCATAACTTCTATTTTATAGATAAGGAAAGTGGATTTTGGAGATTCTTAATGACTTGCCTAAAGTTAATGGTAAAACTATAAGCTCAGGTTCCCTAAACCCAGTTTCAAGGCTGTCATACTATTCTAGCTTACTTATTTGGTAAAATAAATGGAAAAAAAAAAAAAACAGTAAAAATAAGGTAGCATGACCAGAAAAATCTAATGTAAATGCTAGAGTTAATTTTCTGAATCTTTTGCCGCATCAAAAAGTTTTCAAATCTAATCTAGTTAACCTTTAATCACCAAATATCTCCTATTTTAGGTTATATACCTCTCTTTCTTTCCATATCTCTTCCATCTCAAGCTATATATCTCCTTTCATTCTAGTCCCTTTTCCATATTTCTGAAATAGTCCTTCTACACTAATTTTAAAAGCATGGACTTTGAGGCCAGACCAAGGAGAATGCAAATCCTGATTCTGCCACTAACTAGCTTCATTTTTTTTTTTATTTTTAATTTTTTTAAGATTTTATTTGAGAGAAAGAGAGAGAAATTTTATTTATTTATTTGAGAGAGCGTGCATGTGAGAAAGAGAGAGAGACAGAGCATGCACGCTGGAGCCCATGTGTGGTGGAGAGACAGAGGAGGGGGTCGGGCAGGGGGGAGAAGCAGACTTCCAGCTGAGCAGGGAGCCCAACCTGGGCCTTCATCCCAGGACCTGGAGATCCACGACCTCAGCCAAAGGCAGACCTTAAACGACTGAGCCACCCAGGTGCCCCTACTACTTACTAACTTTACAATCTTGAAAAAACAAATTCAAGTCTCTGGTCCTCACTCACACTATAACTACATTGTAATGGAATATTTCCTGAATTAACGAGTTTGTGTGGAATTGCTTAGCACATGTCTGATTTACAGTAAGCTCTCAGTAAATATTTATTTGGTGAAGCAGAGTTCAGATCTCTTCTCCTTCCCCACTATCTGTGCTAATCTAGGCTAGATATTTAATAACTGAGTTTCAGTTTCCTCATCTTTAGGAATAATAATACTTGTATTCCAGAGTTTGCAAGAAGCTTTCAAGAAGAATGTTTGAATTACGGGGCTTTCAGGAAGTAATATAATTCATGCAACATTCTTAGCGCATAGTTTTCACTCAGTAAATGCCTATGGTTCTTTCTCTACCTTTTCTTATTTTCATTCTATACACCATTTAAACTCTTCTCTCCATTTTCCATCTTCAAGAATCTCAGGTCTGGGGCAGCCCGGGCGGCTCAGCAGTTTAGCACCGCCTTCAGCCCAGGGCCTGATCCTGGAGACCTGGAATCGAGTCCCACATCAGGCTCCCTGCATGGAGCCTGCTTCTCCCTCTGCCTGTGTCTCTGCCTCTCTCTCTCTCTCTATGTCTCTCATGAATAAATAAATAAAATATTTTTTTAAAAAAGGAATCTCAGGTCTGTTTTCTTCTCCACCTTCTCTTGTTCTCCTTCTTCTGGCATTCATACCCCTTCTCTTTTCCAGATTCTACTTCTGATTTTCTCCTGTACACCCCTCATTGGTACCCTCTTCTCAATCCATGTTGCCCTTCCTCTTGTCTTTGCCAACTCGTCAAGAACTAAAGTATAAACCAGATGATGGCTAAAGGTGACAGATGAAAAAATCCCACCTGCCTAGAGGACTTTTCAAGCTGATCTAAACATTGAAGGATAAATGATTTAGAAATCTTTGATTTGGGAGCATAGAGACAACAAAATGTATTGAACAATAGAGATCTTCTGGACTCCTGCCTTTCCCATTTGCATGTACCCCCCCCTCACACACACACACACACACACACACACACACACACACACACAAAGCCTGCCCCAAAATTTTGCATGTGATCACTTCCTCACTCATTCTTGTGAGTCTTTTTATCTTTGTCTTTATATTTACTTTTTCTTCACTCATTTTCAGAACTTCAGAAATAAGGGAGTATGTAAATCAATACAAATCTGCGAAGAAAGAAAAAGGACATAAAAAGGGAGATAGGGAGATGCTGAGATATGAATGACAACTTGGCATGAATGTTTTAATTCTTTTAGAACCAGCAGCATCCTCTTAACACTACTAGACAAGCTGTACATTTGTTCTGAGCAGCTTGTAACTTTCTTCTTTGTCACAAGGCACTCTGCTACATGGTATAGGGATGTTTCTGAGTCCAGCTGGTGATCACTTTATGTCCTGAGGCAAAGGATTGATGGTATGTGCCATACTTTTTCTAGCTTGTATAAAACAGATGCTATTCCTGCCCTGCTCATTCACGTAAATGTTTAAATTTTTGTAGACTCTTAAAAAACTTCAACAGTTCGCCTGTAAAGTCAGGCAACAGGGCAACTTCAGTGAGATATAGAAAGAAAAATATAAGGAAGTAGGAACTTGGAGATACTTTCTCTCTCTCTTTCAGTCTTTCCCTCCCTCTCTCGATCTCTTTCTCACACACTACTTTCATGCTGTTTTTTTTTTTTTTTTTGAGTTGCTTTTTGTACACTGGAATCATTCAAGTAGGGGTATCCTGTGTTTGGCATCTTTTGTATTCCAGCACTACATGGCTAATATTGTTTTCCTTTAAGTCTCTGCCTTTCCTGAGACCTTCCAGGGCCTTTGGAATCTTCAATGGTGAGGTTGATTTCCAAGGGCTACACCTTTCTAAGGATGATTGTCTTCTGATTCCCTGTAGCCATTTTTTCTGACTCTGCTGAATAGACTTGCTCTTAGTCTTGAGCACTGACCCAGGACAAAGAAGAAAATTTAAAATAAGTTAAATGGAGGGGACATCTCTGTGTGTCAGAGTTTAAACCGTGTGGCCATTCCAAGCTGCCAGTCCCTATGAGAATGTCATGCCATTTTTTCCTATGGTCAATCAATTTTAAGAACTCCCAGGCAGCATAAAATAAGAAAGAGTTTTAATGTGAATTTGGGATACTACTTCTCTCAGAGGGGAAAACTTTTCAGCTCTTGGAAATATGATTTTTAGTTTCATAATTTGAAAGCTCCACGAATGATTCTTTTTGCATTTCTCTCCCATCTTGTTGGTTAGTGTTTGCGTGTGATTTCATATAATGGTTTTTCTCTGCTGTGGGAACCTAATGCTGTGCACCTTACAAGGTTTGTGATTACTGTCTTTCCAGTAGGCAAAAGAAATGCCTGGGGCCTTTTCAGGTTTTTTAGAAAGAAACAAGTATAAGGCTATTAGTCTAATTCTAACTTTTACTGCATTTCTCCTGGGAGCAACTCCACAGCAAGTGCAACAATCTCTTCCCTAGAAAAATAGTCCAGTTCATACCCAACAGCCAGAGCTTTGAAAGCTGTTTTTATATGGCGGCTAGTTTGTTGAGGCTGCAGCAGAGGAACTGGTGAATTAGGGTGCCTTTGTGAAGCTTCTGTACTCAAAATGTACATCAGCATCACCCCTATAGTGGTAAAATGCAGATCCCTAAGGCTCACCATAAACCTACTAGACTAGAACTTCTGGAGCTCAGCCTAAGACTCTTCCTTTTTAGGACATTCTCTAAATAATTTTTCCTAGTTTGGGAGCCATTGCTTTAGAATGATATTTAGGATGACCCAAAATGAAAGTTGACTCTTAAGTATTGACACCATAAGTATTTGAAAATAATTACTTAGATCTTATTATAGAATGATATCTCTGAAATAGAATTTCATTGTTATTTACTGTATTACCTGATTTGAACACAACAGCCCAATGAAAAATGCAAGTCTTTGGGCTTGCACATTAAGAGTCTACTCCTTTATACCACAGATTGCTAGATTTTTTTCATAAAGGACCAAGTAGAAAATGTTTTAACTTTGCAGGCTATACATTTTATGTTGCAACTAAACTCTGAAAATACTCTTAGACAATAAGTAAATACATGCGTATGGCTGTATCCCAATGAGACTTTATTTATGAATACTGGACTTTGAATTTCATATAATTTTCATGTGCCACAAAATATTGTTCCTGTTTTAGTTTTTTTAATCATTTATAAGTACAAAAACACATTTTTAGCTATGGGCTATACAAAAAAACAGACAGCAGGCCAAATTTGGCCCATGGGCCATAGTTTACTGGCCCCTTCTCTGCTCCTCTGTTGGTTTCAACTTTTTTGTTGTTGTTGGTTTCAACTTAAGACAAATTTGGAGGAGAATAAATCAGTTTTAGGAAAATTTTTTTTTCAAAACATTTTTGGTTATCAGTAAAATGATAGGATATCTATAATCTGTATCTGTATGTTCAGCAATAAAAAGGTTTTATTTAGAAAAGACATCTATGTTAATAAATTTCCAGATCTTACATCTTAAAAGTAGTTCACCAGACACAGAGCAGGTTATTAAGAATCTAAGAGATAAAAAACACATAAATTTAAAAAAAAGAATCTAAGAGATAAGAACTCTTTGAGACAGTTGCAGCAGAAAGAAAAAGGTTAAAAATAAACTAACATTGAATGAGTGTTTGTTGTCTGGGAGCTGTTCATCATATTCAAAAGTAATGACTATTGACAGGAAAAGCAAATTCAAGTTATTGATGACATGTTATCAATAAAATGATTTCCTAAACAGTTATGCCCCCATTCCGTTTTAGTGTTGTCTTATTATGCTTTATTGTATCTTCGCAGCACAGTGCCAGGTGTGTAATAATTGTCAAACTGGATTCTCTAATATCCTTTCTACTCTGAGGAGCTGGTACTCCTCAAAGATTTCAAAGGGAGAGCTATACTCCCTGTATTTCTCTCTCAGTACCTCTCATTCTCTCTCTCTCTCTCTCTCTCTCTCTCTCTCTCTCTCCCTGTCTAGCATGAGAGGGAGGGTTCATCTTTATGAGGAACCCATGAATGTCAAACAATCTCTTGATCATTTTTGGTGTTTCACTTACAGCTATCAAAGTTTGGACAATCAGCAAATGATCTATCATCCATTTTCAATTGCTTGATTTTAGTTTATTCCTTGAGTGTAATTGCATTTGTGTGTCCCTTGGAAACTATTTCAATGATTTTCAAACTATTTGCTAAGGAACGCTGGTGTTCCAGGAACCAAACTTAGTAGTTCTGCTGATAAATTGGAATATTGGCATTCATCCTAAAATTCTGCTAAAGAGAATTTTATTGACTGAAAGTTGTCCCAAGAAATGTTCCTAAGTATTTTTATGTCTACAACGTTTTTTCTGTATTAAAATCTAACAGTCTAATTTAGATAAACACAAAATCACATAATCAAATATTTAGTTTTTTGTATTTGGATTTGTTGTTAGACAAAATGATTTTTGGGGTGCTCTGCTACCAGAAAAATGTTGAGAACCTATATTCTGAATTGTAGTTTGGAAAAAATACAAAAAAGTATCTTTTCCAGCAAATGGAGATTAAATCTGTGTGATTAAATTTTGTGAAATTACTTTTAAACTTTCCTCCTACCAAACTTCATTTTAAGTATGTCTCCAGTTTCATATTTTCGACTCCTTAGTCAAGACTAGATTCTTGCTAATTTAGAAAATAATTCCACATTCCTGCTAACCCAGATTCAATCACTTACCTTTCTCCAGCTTTCCCTGAACATATTTTACACACACACACACACACACACACACACACACTCTCTCTCTCTTATTTTTCTTCCAAATATCTCTCATCCTGAGGTTGCTTTATGATATTCCAACTTTCACTTCTTGATAAAGAGGTGAAGAGATTTCTCAATGGCCAGTGCTTGGATGGGGAAAGGAAGAGGTCAAGCATCTGACTGTTCGGGAATTGCATTTTCTTTTGGTTCATATGGACCAACCTAGATATGTTCTAACTAAAGTTTAACTAGCACTACCAGAACCCATGCAGTTCATAGGTAACCAACACCCCCATTTCCCATAGCAATGACCAATAGCTCTCATCCATGACAGCATTCGATAGCTCTTTAGGTAGACATTCCATTAGATTTGAATTGAACATAGGAACAGAACTTTTTCATCATCTCTGATGTGCAGAAAAAGCCTTCCCAAACCTAAACAAACCCTTGCACCACCTAGAATATGTCAGGGCAAGGGATATTGGTTTTAAAAAATTATCTGGACCACTAGTCCTGTCAAGAGGACTAGAGGAATGTTGTCAGGAATGACCACTCTAAACTTTTTTTTGACTCTTAAACTTTCCTAACCCAGCTACCTTTGCAATCATGTGCTCATGAATTCTTATTCTCACATGTGTAGAACGACAGGTAGTCACTTCTTAACATGGTTATATTATGTCATATCCAGATGAAGTCTTTTGTGAATAGACCTAGGCTCAACCAACCTGTCAACAAACCTCTCTCTACCTTGACTGCCAACAGGCTGATTTTGTCGGTTTCTGTAAATCTGCTCTAGGCTGTTACAGTCTGGTAGAATTTTCTCCCTGCTTTTATGCTTCCCCATGGTCTGCTTTGCTTGATTTCTCTCTATGACCTCTCTGTACTTCCTTGTTTGCTGTGGAACCTTCCCCTCCCACTTGTCTGCCTTCACATCTTCCCTGTGGTCTCCAACGCAGCTGACCACAGCAAGTCATCAGTGGCCCGAAAGCCACTGCTCAGTTGCTTTCAGGTTAAACCATCTGTCCAGAGAGGGTGATTTGAAGTGCCTGACTTTTTTCACCTTGAAATTGTTCCTGGCTTTTGGGGCCAGGAACCTAAAATTTCAGCAGTAAACGTTGCGTTGAGATACTGATATAATCAGGTTTAGCCTTTAGGAAACCAACAGTATTTTGGAATAGTATACAAGGAAGGGAACACTGAGGAAATTTGAAAGCCTAGGATTTATTGTAGGTATTCCAAGACCTTCTACTGAGAATTTACCCAGTTATCTTCTGAAGAACTGGCTATTATTGTTCTCATCAAGATATGAATTGGCAAGTTTAAAAAACCACCTAGCATGGCCTTGAATAGACCTAAAGATTTTTAATGTGTTTTATATCTAATCTAGGACTGACTTATATGTGTGTGTGTATGATATATATAGACACGTCCTCTTTAATCATATCTGCAACTAATTTCCTATCAAGACTTAGATATTAATAAGAATGATTTTCTGTATCAGTATTTCCTATTTCTTTCTTGGTTATCTCAAACATTTAGATCGGCTAAACCCGATTTGTATAAAATGTGATATCTGAACTGTGACCCCCTCATCCCTAGCACTGTCCTCTTCTTCCATCCTCTTCCTTGTAGTTCCCCAGAACCTAGTCCCTATCCTGATAGCAAGTACCTATCCTGATTGCCTGCAGGCTGATGAGTCCCTTAGGTGTTAATTGAGAATTAAGATGTTAACTGATAAAAGGTATAACCACTTGCATTAATATTTGCATTGCAAAAAGAGTCTTAATGGGAAAATAATTAAGCTTTAAAGTTTGATTTCTTTGAGGCAATTTATCCTGCCTGGCAACCTGTCAAATCTCTCCAGGCAGGCAGCTCCGGCTTTGCATCACCTTATCTGCCTGCACCTCATGCTGGCCGCGTGTAATTTCAGTGTAACTCTGCAACCAGACTATTAGAGTGTGGAGTGGGATAGCTCAGAATCCTATGTAACATGATCCAAAGAAATTAAATCTCTCCTCTGTTTATAAGTTAATTTGCTTTTAGAGGATCTTCCAATACTTGAGAAGATCAGTAGCCATCCATCTGCAAATTCAGTTTATCCACTGATCAAAGAAGATTTTGTAACAAAATTCACACATAATGGAGGTAGGAAAGGAATTTGCTGCGATTTCTTGCCCAACTTTGCATATAAATGCCCTATTCTTGGTTACTTTTACAATTTGAAAATCTAGTGGCAGGGGACACCTCGGTGGCTCAGCACTTGAGTACCTGCCTTTGGCCCAGGCCATGATCCTGGAGTCCTGGGATTGAACCCTACATCGGGCTCCCAGCAGGGAGCCTGCTTCTCTCTGTGCCTGTGTCTCTACCTCTCTTTGTGTGTCTCTCATGAATAATAAATACAATGTTTAAAAAAAAAATAAAGAAAGAAAATCTAGTGGCTTTGCTGAGCAAAACACAGTGAATTGCAGGACAGAAAGGAAAGGACAGCAGACAATTGGGAATTGGGTCCTAGGTTTTGTTTAGAGTTCTAGGCAGGTCAGCAGGTAGTCAGCATTGGCTTTTGTTAGGAAGCCAGTGTCTACACCTGATAGGCAAGATGGAGATTAGTACCAGGATGAGAGCTGAAATTTTAAAAGTATGGAATAATGGTTACAACACTGGACTCACACAGACATTGTGGCTTTGTCATTTACTGTGTGATTTTGGGAAAATTCTTTAACTTTGCTAAACTTAAGTGACATCAGTTGTAAAGAAAGAGAAAATAATATGCCTATAGAGATAAATGAATTAGCATGTGTAAGCAGCTCTGTGTGGCACAAAGTGGTACCAACAAATGGAGGTTTGAATTGTTAGCTCAGGACAGAGAATTGAGTGTCACGTTCAATGCAGAATGTTGATTCTTCTTATGAGAATTTAACTTTTCTCCTTCAGTCTCCCCTGACCTAAAAATTGGATTGATCCCTGATCACGAGCCAAGGTTAAACTTGTCAGCTAAAGTTAATTGAAGTCCCTTGAGAAAAGAAAAGGGATGTGTCCCTAAATGACAGACTATTAAAATCAGGTGGATAATTCCCAAATGTAGGTGTGCCCAGGGATCAGCTTGGGAGCTTTATGAACACATGGATTCCTGAGCTTTACTCCTGCTGGTTTAATTCAGTAAGTCTGTGAAAGGTCCCAATGATCCACAATGTATAATAAGCTCCCAATGGGATTCTTATAAAGGTGGTCCATGGATCACATTTTGAGGAACAATGGAGTAGATGCTGACAGGAACCTGGGATAAACTGATTACTACATCTGGGCACGATATTTGCATAATCTTTCTAAAGTGAAAGCAAAAGAAAAAAATACATTGATTCACAGAGCTATTTGTTATTTTAAAAACAGTGACAAGAGTTTAAAAATCCATCTGAGGAAATATTTTCTGCAAATATCTGATGCAGGGAGGGCATTTATAAAGAGTACTGAGTAATGTATTAGACAATATATTTGACTGAAGTTTATGAAATACATAGAAAATGTGTTCAAAAGGGTAATTTTTTATAGTCTTTATAGTAAAGCCTGTGGTCTCACTTCAGTGAAGCCATTTCTAGGAAGTGCATAAATAATCATGGTCCAAGTGGCTTGCTTTCTAAATACGTGATCCTTGGATAGACTCCAGAGACTCTTAAATAAATGGATGGTAGCGTGCTGAGTAGATATGCTGTCTCAGTCACTTTAGGCTGTCATAACAAAGTACCATAGACTGGGTGGCTTACCCAACAAACATTTATTTCTCACAGTTCTGGAGGCTGAAAAGTCCAAGATGAAAGCACTAGCAGGTTCAGTATCTGGTGAGAACTCCCTTGTTGGTTCATAGATGAGTATCTTCTTCCTGTGTCCTCTCACATAGTAGAAGGAGCAAAAGAGCTTTCTGGAGTCCTTTCATAAAGGGCACTACTCAAAAAGAAAATAATAATAATAATAAAGGGCGCTACTCCCATTCATGAAAACTTCACCCTCATGACTTAATTACTTCCCCAAGGCCCCACATCTTAATACTATCACTTTGCGGGTGGGATTTCAATACACTTTGTAATTATCAAGAGTCTTAAACAAGCATTTGACAGATCTTAGGTTGAAATCCGTTAAAGCAATTGAATCTATAAATAGTTATTCTGTGTGGTTGCAATGATCAGCTTCCTAGAGCAAGGCAAAATGACTTCAACGCAGGTCTGGGAAGCCATCAGTTATGAACAAATGCTTGAGTACATTTCAGTGCTTGGATGAGATACCAAGTCTGTGGTATATAATGTGGAAAAAAGGACTGAGCCTGTTATTTCTGTACGATGGGCATTTGTTATCACCTGCTCTCTCCACCCATAAAAGTTCTCCATATAAATGTTATATTTTTAAGGAAATAATTGTAATTTTTGCCTGGTAGGTGCTGCAGGACCTAACCACCAGCAAACTCAAAAGTTCCCAGTGAGAAAGGAAGATGGTTGAGTTTTGCTTGGGCTAAAGGAGTATAAAAAAGAAGAAACAAACTAGGACAAAGAATGGGTTCTTTCTACCCACATCTCGGAACTCTTTTCCTTTTCTGGGAGACCTATAGTTCATATCATTAAGGAAACTCAGGTTAGGATCATTCTCAGAATATTCAAGTCCAAGCAAGGTCTATGACTCTAGCAGGGCACAGAGATTTATGGGTAATGGTGCTGCAACTAGGCCAGGGGGCTATTAGTCAGTGACAGAAATAAAATAAGAAGCATCCAGACTTCGAGGAAAGGAGACATCGACAACTAGATTATGATGGGCCGAGTTTATGGTTTGGCCCCACGGTAGTCCCAGCTGGGGACTGGAGTGTAATCTGAGCACCAGTGACAAGGGCAGAAAAGCAATTAAACAAACTGGTGCGCGGAGTTGAAAATTGGTAAAGAAAAGGTATCTGAATGTGCATATAGGTACCTGCTGCTTTCAGGATCAACACTGAGGTCCAAATCCCTTTTAATAGTGAGGAAAGAACTTCTAAGGAAGGCCAGGCTTGCATCTCAATGTTTCAGGGGTAAGTGGGCAGGGCCTACAGGTCACAATTCCTTAATAGCACCAAACAGTACAGATAGAGTAGAACCCACAGTGCTCACATATAGTCACTAAAACTCTTTATTGTCCACGTAATTAGAGAATTGTTCTGTTCTTATATAAATCAATTTCCTTGCTGATTTTCCTCCTGTCATTTGGTATCAGTGTCTTATTTCCATATTAATTCTTCTCTCCTTAAGCCAGAAATAGAAAAATCTCAGAGATTTTCTTTTTCATTATGAGAAACCTACCCTGAGGAGACAGCCAAAAGGGTGAATATGTCTTTCTCCTATACCGGAATTATTAAATCCAATTCCATTTTTAAACAACTTTTAATATAAAAGTAACATATGATTTATGTCAAAAACTCAAGCAATATAGGAGGGCATAAAATGAAGGGAAACTCCCTGACTACACACTTCTGGCCCATAGTCCAGAAGACTATCACTAATATTATGTAGACATTGTATGTATACAAGCAAATGTGTTAAAAAGCCTATATAGGAATGTATGTATTTATGTGTAAATACAAGTTTTCTAACACAAAGGAGATAAACTGTAACTGCTATTCTATAATCAATATATCTTTTTAGTGACTAGATAGCATCACATGAATTAAATTTTCTTAATTAAGGGAATACATTTATATAAAAAGCATGACACATAGTAAACACTTGATAAATACTAGATATAATAATGTAAATACTTTGTGATAATCCTTTCCTCACTTAGTTTCATAATTTTACAACTATACAGCATTTTAGAAAAACATAGATTAGTTTTGCTTGTCTGCAGTTTTCATACGAGGAGATTTATGCTGTATTTATTCAGTTTTATTTATTTCACATAACATTATGTTTGGGAGATTATCCATATTGCCACTTACAGCTGTCATCTATTCATTTTCTTTGTTGTATGGTATTTTATTTTATGAATATAAAACAACGTATTTACTTTTTACACAAAGTGGGTGTTTCCAATGCTGCAGGGAACATTGGGGAACATGGTAATGGAACTGCTGGATCATATGCATGTCCTCAGCTGTAGTAGATATTGTCAAACTGTCTCCCCAAATAGTCAAACCAGCCTACTGACTTTGAACATTCAACTTTTGAAGAAATGTAGCCTTTTTATGTCATTTTTATTATAAATACATTTTTCATTTTTTCATTTACCTATTTATTTTGTTGATGAAGGTTTTGTACAATGAAATAATGTTACTTTTGATGTGGTCAAATTAAACTCTTTTTTATGGTTCCTATATTTCATGGCTTGCTTAGAAGATATTCCCTCCTTCAATATTATCAAATTATTGTCTATCCCTTTGGTATTCATGTAGTTTGATTTTGAAGTATTTGACACATCTGAATTTGTTTTGGTGAATAATATGAGGAAGCTTTTTCTCTCAACAAAGCATTGCCTGTTGTTTCGACATTATTTAGCAACAATAAAAGAGAAAGATCATTCAAGGGATCCCTGGGTGGCGCAGTGGTTTAGCGCCTGCCTTTGGCCCAGGGCGTGATCCTGGAGATGCGGGATCGAATTCCACGTCGGGCTACCGGTGCATGGAGCCTGCTTCTCCCTCTGCCTGTGTCTCTGCCTCTCTCTCTCTCACTGTGTGCCTATCATAAATAAATAAAAATTAAAAAAAAAAAAAGAGAAAGATCATTCATTAGGTAGTTACAGTATTGATATGTGAAACTATGCTTTTTAAAAATATACCAGTTAGACAATAGCAAAAAGGACTCTAATCATTATACATAAGAAAATATAAAATAGAATAAGCTTAATACAAAATTCTTACGACCTAGGAAGAAAAACAATTGATGGATGAATAAAGAAGACTTAAATATGGTATCAGATTCTTAGATAGACCAAATCAAGATTATAAACCTGTATCTCTGTTAATGAACCTATAAATCTGATACAAACCCAATCAGAAAGCTGAATATTTGTTTTTTATTTAACTTAGAAGATAATTCTAAAGTTCATTAAAAAAAAAGATATAAGATATATAGAACCAATCATGAAAATTCTGACAAGTGACTATTCATATCTTTAATTAAAATGTGTTAAAAGCGGGGATCCCTGGGTGGCTCAGTGGTTTAGCGCCTGCCTTAGGCCCACGGCCTGATCCTGGAATCTCCGGATCGAGTCCCGCGTCAGGCTCCCTGCAAGGAGCCTGCTTCTCCCTCTGCCTGTCTCTGCTTCTCTCTTTCTGTATCTCTCATGAATAAATAAATACAATCTTTAAAAAAAATAAAATAAATAAAATAAAATAAATTAAAAAATTTTTTTTAAATGTGTTAAAAGCTATGGTGGGGGGTGTCCCTGGGGTTCATTCAGAACAATTCTTGATCTCAGGGTTGTGAGTTCGATCCTCATGTTGTGCATAGAGTTTACTTTTAAAAAAAAGTATTGGTAATTCAACAGGTATAAATTCAACAAGTATGAAAGCTCATTTTATTACCCACTCCACCGAACATAGATTAAAAATTAAAAAATAAAAACAGTAGGAGACTAGTCCAAGAAAAGACAGAGTCAAGAAACAACAGAATCATGAAATAAGCCAAATTGTAAATAGGAGTAGCATTTAACATCATTGATGAAAACATGATTTAAATAGTTTTTAAAGGAACGTAGTTCACATATAATTTCCAAAGCCTTTAACCCATTTCTTAGACATGTGAAATAAAGTCAAGACCTTCCAGAACTGTTTAATCATATTTATCCTTGATGATAATATAAACTCCATAAGAGTTAGAATAATATCTTCTTTTTACTTCCTATTTCTTATAATTACTGTTTATAATTGTACTTCAGAATCCATGCTCTGCTATTCAGATCATACCCCACTTGCATATATATTTTTAAGTATTGGGTCCAATATACTAAAAAATGTATATTTTAAATTATCAGTCTTATTCAGCATTTGGAGGTACCCATCTCTATCCTCTTTGCCCCCTAGATGCTTAGTTCCTTATTTTTGCCTATAGCTGTCCTTGGTTTATAAAGACCTCAGAAAATAAATGAATAAAGAAAGGAAGTATAAACAAAATAAGTAGTTTTATTCTTCATTAATATCCAGTTGTTTAAAAGGGACCTCCACTTGAATATCCTTTAAGGATTCAAATTCAACAGGTATAAAAACTAAATTTTATTCCCCATTCCCCCCCAACTTAAAAAATATCTGGTTCCCAAATCAGTCAAACCAAGAAATTTGGGGTCATCCCTTTCCTTCACTTGCCACTTTAATTAAGGGGATTTTGTGAAAGTAGCACCTTCCCATCAGGCTAGGACAGTCTTGTGGGCTTCCTTCATTTCATCCCTTTAAACCTCTGGGGTGGCCTTTGTTTTTATTTAAAAAGAAGTGGAGGAAATCTCTTCATGCAGTGCTTTTTAAATGAAGTGACTTGTCGAGTCTGAGACTGCGGCAGTAATCTGAAAGGCAGTAAATTTAGCGACCCTCACTGGCATAGACAGCCTGTCACGGCTTGAAACATAAATAGCAGTGGAGACAAATCGCTGCTGTTTTCCTATTAAGCTTTGGCCCACTAGCCCCCGTAGCCTTCCAGGAGCGCATGGGCCCAGCCTGTGAGAGCCACCGCTTTCCAGAGAGACTGGGCTCACCCCGTCTCTCCCACTCCACCTCTAGGCCTGTGCTCCCAACACTGCAGCTGGGCCCCTCGTTCCCCCTGTGATCCATCTGCTTCACAGAAAGGCCAAAAAACCCGGGCCAGGATTGAGGGGGTGCTGGTACACACAGGGCTGCAACCCAAGCAGAGTGTTGATGGAGGGGGACGGTATTTCCTCGTTCCTACATTTGGGGCTAACAGCAAGAAGCAGATCGTCAGACTCCGTAAAGATTAATTGTGTGGAACCCGGAGCTGCCTGCCTTACGTTCAATGGGAACATTCTAAGAACATCAATTTAGTTCATGCTTACCATTTCCTTTTCTGACCTACCTCCACTCCTTACTCCACTTTTCTCTTCATTACTTATTTATTGACTTTAAGCAAGAACAGTTCTCTAAATTGGATCGAACAGCTCATTCAGCAGTGAGGCAGCCGGAGAAGTGAGGTCAGGATTTGGGGGTGAGCCCAAATGAGGTCACTGCAACATAGGAGCTAGAATGGAAGGGCAGAGGGCCAGATGGGGTTATTCCTGCTTTGTTTTAATTACCTTACAAAGGCTTCTGTGGCCATCACAAAACTATGCCTAGCGATCCTTCTTCCATAGTGCAATTGCCCTGCTGAGTTTAACACATTCACTTACAAAATGCCAATTGATTTATGTGACTCTTGAAAACAGCAACTGCTGTTCCCATCTCTCTAGATATTTAATCCTCAGCCAAGGCAGAAGCACTAATGACAGGTCGCGTGACACCCCGAAGGTTTTGATGGAGCGGTGAGAGATGTTGGTTGTTGCTACCTCTGACCACCAGTTCTAATCTCGACCTTACCCCCTTCTTATGAAATCATCTGGAAAATAGACACCTGCTGGAATTTTTATTTTTATTTTATTACAAAGGACTCTCCTAGTTTTTGGGGTTTTTTTTTCCGTTTTATCTCCTTGCCTCTTCTTCCCCACACCCTTAGGAAAATAAAAATGAAGACAGTGAATCCCCCCCTTTATGACATCATGCTATACCGTACAAATGTTCTTCAGTCTCTACTACAGTGGTGTGAATTACCACCAATGTATACATCACACATTGAATCCACACGTAGCTCCAGTCTCTTAGCAACTCTGTATTTCTGGGTGCCTGGGGAATATACTCTCCAGGATGTTCCAAGAAAACCTGATACCAGCCATGTGTAAAAAGTGGAACTCATTATCTTCACTCAGATTAAGCTCTCCTTCCTAACTTCCTGAGTGGTGCCAGTTGCATTCAAACCAAGGAAGTCCTTAGCTTTGAACAGACACACTGCATTAAAATACAGTTCATTCTTCAGAAAACTCAAATGGACTACGGGAGACCCCAAGGCAAGCGAATGTCCAAGTACGTGGCACACATTCCTTTCTTCTGCCCTCGCACACACAGCTTATTACAATACAATGAGTACAAGAAGCTGGTACTGAGTGTAAGTGGTATTGATATAAGAAGGAATTTTTTAAGATTATTTATTTATTTAGAGAGCTGCAGCAGGGAGAGGGGCAGAGGTAGCAGGAGAAAGAATCTCAAGCAGACTCCATACCCAGCGTGGAGCCCGATGTGGGACTGGATCTCACTGCCCTGAGATTATGACCTGAGCTGAAATCAAGAGTTAGACTCTTAACTGAGTGTGCCACCCAGGCACTCAAAAAGGACTTTAAACCAATTGAATCTCCATGGCATTCCAAAATGAAAGAAAGAAGGAGTGGGGGGTAAAGAAGGAAGGAAAGAAGGGAGAGAGGGAAAGGGGGAGAGGAAGGAAGGAAAGAAGGAAGGGAGGGAAGGAGTGAGGGAGGAAGGAAGGAAGGAGCAAATTATTAAAAAATGCCATTTTACTCAGTACCTTGTAGGTTCTGGAAGGTTCCATTGTACCTTCATTGAGATGCAGAGTTACCAAACACAGTAAATCCAGAGTCTTCACACCATTCCTCACATCATGCTGCTCATTTCTCCTTCATAGAAAACTCTGTTTCAAGCAGGCTGACAAGATTGCCACACCCTTTCACAATTTGCCAGCTCTGATTTTCTGCACTTGTGTTTTTCTACTTCCTGAAAACTCACTCCTCCCAGTAAGTCTTTCCTAATATAAGAAGTCTATTCTAGGGGATCCCTGGGTGGCTCAGTGGTTTAGCACCTGCCTTCAGCCCAGAGTGTGATCCTGGAGACTCGGGATCGAGTCCCACATCGGGCTCCCTGCATGGAGCCTGCTTCTCTCTCTGCCTGTGTCTCTGCCTGTCTCTCTCTCTCTCTCTCTCTCTCTCTCTGTGTGTGTGTCTCTCATGAATAAATAAATAAAATCTTAAAAAAAAAAAGTCTATTCTATACTGTTCCTATATCTCCTTTCCTTCCTGTTAGCATATGTGTGCACTAGTGGCCTTGGTGGGGCCTCTATAAATAAGTAGATACTGCTGTACATCCAAGTTATCAGCTTTTTCTCTTTTTTTCAAATAAATTGCTTCATTTGATTTTTTCAATAAGGAAGGTAAGTGGACAATCCTTATAAAAACTGAAGGCAGGACTCCTGGGTGGCTCGGTGATTGAGCGTCTGCCTTTGGCTCAGGCTGTGATCCCGGGGTCCTGGGATCGAGTCCTGCATCGGGCTCCCCACAGGGAGCCTGCTTCTCCCTCTGCCTATGTCTCTGCCTCTCTCTGTGTCTCTCATGAATGAATAAATAAAATATTTTTTTAAATTAAATTAAATTAAAAAATAAAAACTGAGGGCTGTCTTTTATGGTCTTTATCTGTAACTGAGCTGCCTTGCTTTGGAAATTCCCTGTTTCCCATTCTCAAACTCCCATTTTATACTCCGTAGACAGAAATAGAGCAGATTCTGAGAGCTAAGAGACCAGCTAACTATCGCATCTCATGGCACTATAATGATCAAAGCAGACATGCCTAGTTGGGAACATGAGCTCCAGAAGCCCACAGACTGGTTCAAACCTCAGCTGTCCTTAATAGCATTACATACCTGGGCAATTTCCTTTAGGGTCTTCTCTAAACCTGGATTCCCATGTTTCCTCATCTGTGGGCACTTGGACACAGTATTGTGAATTAAATGGGGTAATATCTGAGTTGCCTAGCACAGTGCCTAGTCTGTAGCTCTGCCAATGATCACCCTGCAATATTTCTGGAGCACTCCAGTCATCCAGCATGGTATCGTGCTGCACATCCTGATGGAGAGGACTACAATGATGAGCAAAACCAGATGTGGTCCCTACAATGGAAGACTCGCTATTATCAATACAATCCCCCTTGTGAAAAACAGAGCATAGGGAATCCTGATTTCAAGCCTAGCATTTAGAAGGACAGAACAGTTTCTAAAAACTGACACCAAATAAGAGGTAATGGTTAAATATGAGTACAACAACAGAATGTCATGCCCCAGGAATAAAAAGGATGTGTAGACAGGCAGCTTCCGGTTGGATGCTGAGCTCAAACTGTCAACTAGCTGACTTTTTGTATGTGAAAGCAAAAAATGCAAACCATAATGAATTGGATCTCTCTGCATGCCAAGAAAAATAATGCCAGGGCGTTCTTCTTCATTTGGCTCATGCTCATTCATAGAGCCAAAGCCAGTTGTGAATCTCTCCTGGCATTGTGCTTGCCTCTGGTTTCTGGGTACTAACTACACCCTTTGGGGCTGCAGAAGGCATGGGGCCAATTTGCATAATCCACACCCTGTTGTGTCTTCCTATTCAAATGGGGAACATTTCTACAGCAGAGTAACCAACCCCTTCCCTTCCATGTAACTCAAATATCTCAATAGTCAAATGCCTCATTCTCTAGAGAACTCTCTCTTCTTTCATTTCCATCCCTTGAACTCTTCTTAAAATCATCCCTATTGTATCACCATTGTATGTTTTCAATGCAGTGTTCCTCCCTGTGTCTCCTTATTGTCCTATGATTGTTGCTTCTGACAGCTGTGTCCGCCCCCACACCTGTCTTCTTTCCATCATGGATCACTTACTACTCCCTTCAACCTTCTCATGATGGGTGGTGAGAGGTGGGGATGAGAAGTGGTTTCACCCTTTGGACAGAAACACTGTCAAATGCTAAAGGATCTCTCAGGTGGGATGTGAAGCTGAAAAACAAAACTTCAAAGGATCTAGAGAGAGAGACATGGCTGGAAATATAAACAGAACCCCATCGCAGGCATATTTCTTTTTGGATTTCTTGTGTTTCTTTCTCTCCATTTTTTTTAGCATATTTGCATAGAACGCGATGTGCAAAAAAAAAAAAAAAAGTCAGGAAGGAAGCAAACACAGGAACAGGTGAATATGTCCTTAGGAAAAAAAAAGAAAACATGAAAACGTACTGTAAGAACAGAAACTTGTTACAGTATTTGAAGTTAGCACAGAAAACTTCAAATGGCATCAATGATTTGCAATCCTTTTTTCTTTTATTTTTAGAGGTAGAAGTTCATAGCTTGCTTTTGTGTACCCTGTTCACTCTCCTTTCTAACCACAGGCCCACACAAACACATGCATACGAGCACACGTACATACCTTGCAAGAAAAGTTCTACTTCTTTGCTTTTCATTAATCTGTATGTGTGTTTGTGTTGAAGCTAATGTGTTTACAGCCATTTGTAAATATTCAAATTTAGTAGAGCAAAGAGAACATCAATCCCATTTCAAACCCATTTTCCTTTCTGTGAAAAAATGATCTACCGAGATATTATACTGAGACTCTTCTTAAAAGAATGGAGAAAAAAATGATTTTTCCATTTCCTAACATGTATCAATCCTTGGAATCCTACATATTTAAAGTCAGAAAACACTCAAATTTTAACAAGACTTCTAAATTTTATTTCTTATATCTCATATAAAGAAAAAGAAAGATATCATAGTGATAATTAGGATAGTAGTCTTTTTTTTTTTTTTATTTCAAATAGGGCACTTGTCATCTCTGGGGAATTTGCAAGAATAAGACTATTCTATTTAGTAAGCAAATATTTGGGTGTTAGTGAGTTTGTATGTTGTTTTCCTGAAAGTTCAAGTAAATAGTTATATGTAGGTAAATAGCTATTTGTCTATATGCATGTGTGTGGGGGAAGGTGAAGGATGGAAATGGGGGAGAGAGAGAGGAAGGAGGGAAAGGGAGAAAAAGAGAGCAGTGCCACAGAAATGTATTTAATTTCAAATGGCTGCTTGCTTCCAAATGCCTGGTTGACCTTGGAAATCTAAATAAATCAACATTTTGGATGTGAATTCCTCCAGTTTCACCAAAGCACAGTATTCTGAAGCTGCTAAGACTGTGGCACCTGGCATATTTAATTGGCGTTATTCCTGCCTGATTTGCCTCTACATTAGGGAACACGAAGAGATCGCTTTCCTCTTGCCGTTAGCTCTAGGCCGTTCCTTCTGACTTATGAAGAAATATTAAAAGAACTAATATGTACAATTTGAGTAAACAGTGACTACGAGGGGATATGCTAATTATGTGCAAGAGTCTGAAAGGTGCATCCACTGAGGAGGACGAGAAGTTATTTAGCCTCGTAGCTGAATATTGCCAGGAGACACAAAAGCACATTAAGCAAAGGGAGATTTAAACTAAACACCAGATCCCAGAATAAATATAACACTCGGCGACATGAGCAGGCTTGTGGAAATAGGTTGAGATGTTTAAAATACCAAAATATTGAAATTTGCATTTCAAGTAAACATTTATACTAGGACAGAAAATAATAGGAACAAGAGAAAGGCCCACATTGTAGCCAGAGGGCTTTATTCCTCCAGAGAACTTGACAAAGGCTAAGTATTACACTCTGGCCTGAGAGCCTTCTTAAGGTTGTGAGGGTATAGGGCACCGGTGACAGGACCCTTGGGTTGAGAGCAGCCAGTCAGAGTGAACTGAAAGGGTGGAGGGGAAAGATGCCCTGAGGGGGACAGATATACTGGAGCAAAGGAAGAAAAGCAAGAGAATCTGAGCGCATTTTAGAATTCTGATTCAAGGTTAACAACATGTACTGCATGCTTTGAACAAAAAACTGCGCTTGATCTGATAAAAGCTGTGTCATGGTGACTGTTTCTACCTGGGGGCTGTGTTGGTGTGGCCACAGCCAGAGAGGCTCTGTCCAGCTTTTCAGCAGCGTAGGACTCAGTCTACCCTTTCTACCCCAATGAAAATGCACTCTGTGAGGATCATCAAAAGGAGGGGATTGATACACCAGCTTCTCATAGAGAATTACTGAGCCATCTTTCAATACTTCGTTCTCTTAAGCTTTATGATGTATTGAATCTGGCTCTAGTTTCTACTTGTGTTTCTTTCTCTTTTTTTCAAGATTTTTTTTTTTAAATTTATTTATTCATGAGAGGGAGAAGCAGGCTCCCCACGGGGAACATGATGTGGAACTCGATCCCAGGACCCCGGGATCACGACCCAACCAAAGGCAGGCGCTCAACCACTGAGCCCCTCAGGCGTCCCATCTACTTGTGTTTCTTAATTCAGTTCAGCTAACTCAACAAACTAATCTGTGCCAAATCCTGTGCAACAGGAAAGCTCCCATTTCCTCTCAGATCACTGTGGATTAATAAGAAATGCTCAAGTGAAGTAGGACAGATAATGTGCTGTGGGTAAAGTCTCCTACGGGTGTAAGAAATAGCAAGAGGTGCCATGGGGCCACCTGGGTGGCTCAGTCAATTAAGCATGGGACTCTTGATTTCGGCTCCGGTCATGATTTCAGGGTCACGGGATACAGCCCCCAGTCAGGTTCTATGCTGGTTTGGCATTTGCTTATGATTATCTCTCTCCCTCTCCCTCTGCCCTCCCCCTGCTTCTTTCTGCTCTCTTAATAATAATAATAATAAGCGCCAGGAAGTATACGAATTTCAACTGAAGGATCCAAGGGGCAAAGGAAGAATGACAAGAAGGGCCCAGAGGTGTTGTTTAATATTTTAAATTCTTATCAAGCTTGTTGGATAGAGGAAGACCATCTAGCTTCTGTCATCTGTATTTGGTTTGTACACTGAGACTGCCCACTCCAGTGAAACAGCTCCATACACATGTGCTGGGGATCAAGGCAGCCATCAGAGAGGAGGAGAGCCGCCATGGGAGAAGCAAAATGATTTTCCTGCCTTACAGGATGGGGCATGTAAGAGAAACTCCCCTTCATCTTCAGTGGTATTGGGGTAAATTCTTCCTGGACATGTGGGATTGAAAACTCATTATTATCTGCTTACCAGAAAAAGTGGGATTATTAATACCTACATTATTGTGTAAGAATCCCAGGTCCAAAAACCCATTAAATACCACTTTATTTTCTCTAGTTCATCTTACCCTCATAGGTGTTATCTTTCCCGAACTGGTAGGGCCTTAGTTGGTATGCTAAAAGTCGCCTTTCCCTCTCCTAGAACAGGTTTATATCTTTTAAAAATTCAAAATGCAAGGTAGGAATTCACTACCCACCATTTCTAGGTATTTCATGGGAATCGAAAAGAATTCAGTGTTGTTGGCTGTCTCTAAGAAGACTGCACTTGTTCTCTCTTTCACTGACAGCTCATACCTACCCAGGAATGAGGTTGAGGGGTGTGGGAGCCCAGCATAGCAGAAATCCTAAACTGTTCAGAAATCATTTGAACCCTTCTTTCTTTTTTTTAAAGACTGATTGATTGATTGATTGATTGATTTTAGAGAGAGAGTGCACAAACAAGGGAAGGGGCAGAGGGGTGCTCAGTGTGGAGCCCACTGTGGAGCTCCATCTCACGACCCTGAGATGGTGACCTAAGCTGAAACCAAGAGTCGACACTTAACTGACTGAACCAGCCTGGCATCCCAAACTCTTCTTTTACTACAATCCGTCATTCTCAAAATCAGTAATGCTGTCTGTCAATTCCACCTCTGTATTCTAGATTTTTTAATGAGTTTATACCTATTTTGGCCTGCAGTTGTCAACATTGCCATTTGTCTTCAGGGTATTTATATTTAGCTACAAGATTTTAGCATCAATTAGTTGTCATGACTCTCAGTCCACAGTTGCAAGTATGTAGGAAAGATTTTTTTTTCCTCCAAGCCTAAATTCTTCCCAGTTCATCCAATACAGTGGACTCTTACCCCTCCAAAAGTTTCTGTTTTCTTTCCTACCACATTCTACTTCTGTGGCATGTGAAGTCAGGTCTGTCTGCTTCCCTGAATGTGAAGAAGAAAAAAGGCGAAAACACAAATAGGGGGGGGAATTAATCTTTTATAGATGATATGCAGCTATTTACTTGATAGACTAACTCTAAAGCATTTTCAGTAGAAACATGTGCTAGTTAAAGTGCAGGGCTCCAGAACCAGATAATTCTGTAAAACTACTGCCTTTTCTTGTTGGGATTGCATAGTTTCCTCAACACTGGTGATAGTGACAATTGACAAAGACTTGAAGCTTGGAATAGTCCTGACAGTTGTGTTACAGGATGTTATCAAACAGGCCCCGTGTTCTATTGGGAGCCAAGTTAACAGGCTTGGCTGACATATTTAGACAGTGAATTTGTCTCTATGGTAGCTGTCTGTTACGTTGATTTGGCCATTAGGGAATTTCCAGAAAAGGAAAACAGCTTGTGGCATTTGAGCAAAGCTATTAATTGGTATCATTTAGTGTGGGATGACCAAGAGCAAGATTTCTTCACGGGGCAGGACTGTGTCCTTTTGCACCCTCCTCAGCTGCTTTATCCTAACCCAACAGAAATTGGGTTTAGTAATTTGGGATAAAGAGGGTTCAATTTAGCTGGAGTTCAAGTTTATACGCCTTTCTGGCCAAGCAACTCCCCTGCTCAATCCCCTTTCCATTTCAGCTTCTTTTCCTTCCGTTCCTTTTCCTCCCCTTCCACTTCTTATTCCTTCTCTCCCTGACCCCACTCCTTTCCAGGAAGAAAGTCATTTAATCAGTTATACTTCACAGGAGGAGAATTAAACAAGTCTGCTTTGCTTGAAATTTCATTACCAAATGGACACATCCAAATTTGTGGAACTTTCCAAAAAGGACCTCCGGACCCCTAATCCTAACTGACTAAGCCGATGGTATTGAGCTCCCTACCACCCACCCCCAGGTGACACCATCTGTCACAAAGCACAGCATCAGCAGCACATTCTCATGGATCTGGTCTGTAGTCTGAAAGCCTCAATGATGAAGTGGTTTGACACCGAGCAAGGAAACCATAACTACAAGACGGGGTTTTGAACATGACCTTTGTAAACAGAATTCCACATAATTTGAGGGAGAAGAGTGACAGTTTCTCATAAGGAAACCGCTTGTCATAATAACAACTCTGGTTGGAAGTGTGTTTGGCCACAAGGTGTAATTGATAGCAACAGTGCTTAGACAGTAGCCCCTCTGAGCCCTTACAACCGTATGCCCAATTCCCACTCTGCCCTGAGCCCTTAACCAATGACTGGTGGGTGCAGATGCCTAAATACTGCAGTTACTTGACTTTTAGTCAGGACAACTTTAAGTGGGACCTGTGCTTTCCCCACAGCTCCCTGACGGATTAAACCACATTACCCTCTGTGGGATGTGACCAGCACCCTCTCTTGGCTTCTTTGTCTTCCAGGTCCCATTTTCCCACTGCCATACTGGTTTTTCCTGAGAACTCTCCTTCCATGATCACTTTCATGTGACTTTTTGTCATGGGGTCTGCTTCTGTGGAAACTGACCTCAGACAAACACATGGTCAAATTATTAAAAAGCCATTTGCATTTACTGAAAACATAAGTGCTCTGCTGCATGTTTTAAACCTAAAAAACAATCATGCAAATTTCTGTTTTTCAGGGAGAGAATTTGAAGGAGAAGAAGAATATCTAGAGATCCTTGGCATCACCAGGGAGCAGTCAGGCAAATATGAGTGCAAAGCTGCCAATGAAGTCTCCTCGGCGGATGTCAGACAAGTGAAGGTCACTGTGAACTGTGAGTATGGCAAAAGCCTGCGGGTGCTGTGTGCCCAGGGCCCACCTCCACCACGAGCAAGCTCTAAAGATCCCATTAGCAAAAGAACATTGCATTTCAAGCAGATGCTCCTCTGGTCAGGGATGCACATTTATACATTGGACACATCCAAGGGCAGGCCTTGGCCTTTGGATTAGATAAATCAACTCTACCAACTCTAAATATAACCCATAATGCATTTAACAATACAGTCTGTCTTTTACTAAGACTACAGAATTAAGAAAATATGACCGAACAGCACTAGCATTTCTAGCAATCACTATTCTGGTCTTTGTGAAGAACAAGGTCATACCACTTTGGAAAAGGAGACAATTCGTTTCTGCTTAAACTGGAATTGCTAGCTTTTGCACTGTTTATCAGAAGGGAATAACCTGGCTTCTGCTATTTAACTAATTGGCCTTCGGAACAAATTCAAGTCACTGTGGTCAGGTATCATGTGTCCCCAGTGGCTACCAGGAATACCTGATAAATTAGTTTGGTTATCTATTTGTCCCAAAGTATGGGCATTAGAAACGAAGATTTCACTAAGATGCATAGGTAATGGGCATACTTTGAACTTCTCAGATGAAAGGATCCTTAGATGTAGTTCAAAAGACAGGGGGAGGGGGCGGATCCATATGATGTGTGTCACCCAGCAAAAGAATAAAGAGAATTCGTTTATCCTGTTCAGTTAGGAGTGACTTTTCACATCATTCAAATTCAAGTGCCCACATCACACAATTGTGGCGAGTGACAGGGACAAAGGGACGTCCTGACAGTTCCTTCTTCCTATGCATTTAGAGTGCTCGCACACACTCACACACAAATATATGCCCTATACACCCATATCTACATATGCACATATAACACACATACATGCATGTGCAGAGACACATGCACAAACACGTTAACCCATATTTGAAAATATACTGTAGACCATGATGAGTTACTTTCCATTATCTTAAGCCCTCCACGCAGTTACCTATGTACCAGTGATTCTATATAAAGTCTCTGTCATGGTATGTATAATTGACTTATTTTAGGGTTTGATATACCGAAGCTCAAGTAGGGAAAATTGCCTTTCCAATGTGGAAGCAAGTGTAAGAAAAGGGATTCAGACTCTGGCCCATTTGATTCTAAAGCCCATGCTTTCAGTAAAAGAGAAAAAAGAAGGCATTTTCAATCCTTAGTACCTACTATATGCAGCACTGGACTAATGGATTTTCTTTTAATTCTCACAGTAAACTTACGAGATAAACATCACTAGTTTGACTTTAAAAACTTGGAAACTGAGGTATAGGGAGTTGAGGAAACTTGCTTGAGGTGACCTGGTCTACGCTGGGCTGTACCATTTCCCGTTGCCCTGCTTTAGCCTTGCAGTTTCTGAGATGGACAGTGAAATCTCCTTCACACCATACCTAGAAGAATCCAGTACATAGGACTCTGCCGTAGACACTGATGGCAATCATTTCCAAGAAGCAAGAGGTACATTTGATGAGCTCTGAAGTGCTTTTATCCTGTAGCTGTCTGCGATTTTTTATTTATTTATTTATTTATTTATTTATTTATTTTTAATTTATTTTAGTAATAGAGTTTTGAAATGCCAGTATTACTATTCTTTTTCAGTGCTGGGTGTGTTTCAAAGACACATTAATGATCTCAATGTTATAAAATGCTTTAGGACCTTTTTTTTACATGAAAGGCAATTTCTCTGGGTGTTTATATAAGTTTATAATTAGGTTAGTTAGGTTCTTTTATGTACACACAGCCATGCCATCATCTTCCACCTCTTCTCTGACTTTTAGAGTTAAGATTTCATTTTCTCTTAATTGACCTTCATCTTAATTAGATTTCTGAAGGTCCAATCATGGAGTACATAGAAAATATTTATGCTTCCATTGTGTGAAACATCAAAGTGGTCTGCATTGCAGATGGTTCCCAAGATCAAAGCCAGCCGCCTGGGCCCTATTATTATTAGCGCAATTAGTCTGACATTGCTCCTTCTTGACTGTCCCCATAGTGTAACTTAGAGCAGAAGAAAATACTGATAATTTTTAAGAAAAGGCTTTTATGAAGATGTGAGCTTCTCCTACTGATGAGTGAAATACAAAAGAATATAGATAGAACCTTGAGATTCTGAAATGATACCTAATAACAAATTACATGAAGATTTATAATGAGCTTAGTTAAACATACAGAAGGTATGTCCTAACCAGCAGTACCTAGCCCAGGCCTGACCTTATAAAAATTGCTCAGTGAATGTTTGCTGAATGAGTAGGTAAAGCACTCACAGGTAAAGTCCACCCTCTTGACATTTCTTCAAACTTTGCAAATGATATCGGTCACAAATCAGGAAATATGTTCTAATATCAATGTCTTCTGTAATCACCCTTTTTACCAAAACCTCATCTGCTATGTTTATATTACATTAAAACAACTAGCCATTGTGCCTGTTGTACTGTTGTATAATTTGTCCTATTTAAATGTAGTTGTATTAAGTAGACAAAGTCTCCAAGATTGAATTACAGAACCAGGGAAAGTAGGGAAAATTGCCTTTCCAATGTGGAAGCAAGTGTAAGAAAAGGGATTCAGACTCTGGCCCATTTGATTCTAAAGCCCGTGCTTTCAGTAAAAGAGAAAAAAGAAGGCATTTTCAATCCTTAGTACCTACTATGTGCAGCACTGGACTAATGGATTTTCTTTTAATTCTCACAGTAAACTTATGAGATAAGCATCACTAGTTTGACTTTAAAAACTTGGAAACTGAAGCATAGGGAGTTGAGGAAACTTGCTTGAGGTGACCTAGTATATGCTGGGCTGTACCATTTCCCGTTGCCCTGCTTTAGCCTTGCAGTTTCTGAGACGGACAGTGAAATCTCTGGCTAGCAAAACTTGTTCCTACTGAGAAATATCCAGTATTACTTCATCACTTCATCTAAGCCTACACACTGTGAAAGTGTCCCATTATTTAAACAGATTCCTCTTTTCAAATCACAGGGTTTGGAATTAGTTCAGGCGATCAGGATGGCTAAGATAAATAATGGCTAAATAACTTACTGTAATGAAACAGACCCTGAGTACCACTGGGGGGAAAAAAACCCCAATGCTGGTAATTTTCTCCTACGAGCATTTCATTGATTCATTTACTCAGTTGCCAACAGATATTTGTTGCAGGACACTGAGAAGCTAGAGCAGTAAATAAAAGATGGAGACACAACAGTTTCTCCTGTTTACTTCATAAGCTGGATTCTACGGTCTCTCCTTTTTACTTCTCTTGGATAATCCTTCTCCACAGTTGGTTTATAGCATTGCATACAGCCATTTGACGAGCAAAATCTATTTTCTATGTAGTAAGAGGTCCTGGAGTTTACAGAAGCTAAATTATTGACCTGAAATCTCTTCAACTAAATAAGCTTATTACTTGTACAATAAATAGGACTTCTGGTTTCTTGTATCTTACAATACAGCTAATTTCTTCCAGATACCATCCCTAAGGACAACTGTCTCTCTTTTTTTTTTTTTTTTTTTTTTTTTTTTTTTTACAGAGTCCCTCTATTTCAGTTTTCACAGTACTTTAAAACTAGCCACTTATAGGTTTACCTCATCCTAGTGCCCAGTATCCTGAGGATAATATCTAGTGCATAGTCAGTGTTCAATAAATGCAGACTGTTAAGTTTATTTGCATTCTTCTTAGGCTGAACTCTGAACTCTTTTCCTATTTCTGCAGAATTTTTTCTCTAAAACTGCCCCCACCTATCAAGTCTTCCCTCCATCTCATTAACCAGCTAATATTCCTGCTTTCCACAACTATGTCTCTAGCTAGTTCACGCCACCATGCTGTAACGTCTTTTCCTTCTACTTGTCTCCCTTTGAGGTCAGCTCTGCCTCCACATCGATGTTCAGAGCTAACCGACCCAACACAGATGCAGGGGGACTTGGATACTGGCATTTCTAAAACTCGCCCTTACATTTGATAGTCATTTATGAGGCATAGATTACCTACGATGGAATCTACAATTGGGACTGGAAACATCTGTTGTTTCCAGATAATATATATGCATTTTAACTGAAATCTTCAGTGCTTTGATTCAAAAATCACCTAATGATGAGGCTTTAGGAAAATAAATGCTCATTATGGAACCACACTGGCTACTTTCTCATGATATTTATAGCTACAGCAATGCATTCTCCATGCCAACCTTTAGTTTATTCTTATATTTGGGACAGTTTCAGTAAAGACGTGTCCTAATGCTCATGGATCCTTCAGAGGAAACATTCAATACAAATCCAGAGTACTGCCAGCCTTCTACCATAACTTTGCAATGTGAACAAGAACTATAATTTTCTGAATTCCTTCAGAATACCAAGACTGTGCTAGAGATTTTGTATGAATCGCTGTAATCATCACATGGGCAGTGGCTAACCAAGGAGGGAGGTGTATTGGGCCTGAACTGCCCCAGCAAGGAGGTATTTATTTTACCACTGACATTATTTAGTATGTTTAGTTTAGTATTGCTAAGACATGGTGATTTGTTTTTAAAGTTAACTTTGAATTAGTTCTGTTATTGTTTCTCAATTCTCTAAAGGTAGTACCATTCTTATTGCCTCCATTCTCTGCCCCTTTTATGTTGATTGGTCCACCACTGTACACTCACCCTGGAAGATAGTCAAATCATCCCCCTGCAGAGAGGACATAAACAGAGCTCAGAGAATATAAGCATTCTTGGCCAAAAAATCAAAGAACTTGTGTGTGGTAGATAGAATTGGGATTTTAACCCAGTTCTAACTTCAGTGCCTCTTTCCTTCCAAAACACTATGTGAATAATAGCAACAAAATAATAAATGTAAAAATAAAAATAATAATAATAAATACAATCACCTCAGGTGTTAAACATGCTCCCTTATACATGATTCCATTTGATCTATACGTCAAACCTGTGAGATAGGTCACAGGGATCATCATCTCCATTTAGGTGGAGGGCCTCAGAGGTCAACACATGACCCCTAGGAGGTAACAACCCAAATGGCACAGGCAGAAAGTGAGCCCACAACTCCTGATTTCTAATGGGGGTTTATACCCCCTAGATGACTGTATGCTGTGCCATTCTTGTTACCCTTTAATAGCAGAAATAGAACATTTACCTTTTACGCTACTAACATGTTCCCCTAAATGGTATTTTTCCTTATTAGGAATTCATTTCTCTTTAAAAGAACTCATACAAATGGAAGCCCATAGAAGTTCAGAGCATGGGCTTTAAAACATGAGTTCAATCTAGACTCCATCAAATGCTGGCCATGTGAATGTGGATGAGTTTTTAACCCTCCATAGATCTGTCTTCTCATTCATAAACTAGGGTTAATAAGCCCTACCTTTGACAGCTATTATTTGGATGAAAAGAATACCTAAAGCCTAGTAGAGTGCTGACACATGGTAAATGCCCACAAATTGAGACCTTTATTAAGATTTTTGTTCTTTTCTATTATTATTCCAAAAAATTAGAATGACTAAATGAATGATACTCTGTTTATTAGGTCACTTTCATTGTTATCCTATTCATTCTAATTGAAAGACTTTTGTAACTGGTGATATAAGAAGAAAGCCCTTATTAATATTTTCAGAACCCAGAATTTTGAAGTAATAAAGACCGAAAGAGTCCTTTGAAAATGGTAGGCTATTCCAAAGTCACTTAAAGAATAACAATGAACTCTGTGCAGCATTTTTATTAAGCCACATTTTTATTATAATGATATTTTGAGCATGGACATCTATTATTTTAAGTACACTAGGCATGCTGCAATGTGATTTGTAATAATTTTTCTCAGCCTCACCTATACAGAATTCATTATAAATGAATTTTGAAATGTTCATTCCAATAAGCCATGAGTGAACAGACTTACACCATTGTGTCATCTAAAAACTATTAGGAACAATGACTTCTTTGTGTATTTATCACTATCTGTGAATTTACCTTGGTAGGGAAAACTTCCTAGATTTTCAAGGAGAGAAGCAAGTGTTTGGCCTTTATAATTTACCAGTGTCATCCTATCCCAAAAATAACGCACCTAAAATTGTTCAACCCTAATTCACTGCCACTTTTCCCATATTTGCATCTCTGAGGAGCTAATAAATAACTTACTGCTTAGTTATTCAGGTTCTGAACAAATTCAGAAATAAGTAAAGGAGGTATATGGGAAACCCAATTGCCCCCATTATTAGAAATCAAGATGGTTAGAGGTAGTACTTAGTGTGGAGGATTTAATCTCCCCAATCATGGCAGCCCTGGAATGGGGCAGGCCTACTCATCTGAAAGTGGGAAGAAAAGAGCCCAAATAAGACTATCGTGTGGAGAAGCAGAGGAGAACCCCTGTTCCCTGCCAGAAGGTTGGTTCCAAAAGGAAGCAAGGACAGAGATGAGCCAAAGAAACCTCATTTATTCTTCCCAGATTTTTCAGCCAGAACCATTCATTCCTTCTGGGTTTCAGAGCAAGGAGATATACTGACTAAGCTCCCACCATATAGAAGGAAACATCCAGGGTAAGGAAGAACTCTTCCACAAAACTGTCCCATGGGGCCTGCATTCCTGGTCCCACAGTGAAGGGGCAGGAAGCCATTTACCGTAGCATTATTATATTGAGGTGCCACAGCTATGAGCACCGGAGGTGGAGGTGATGGAAAGTGTGCAATCAGACCCAGGTTAGAGTTGGTTTAGCAAAAAGGTAGTCATCATTAACGGTTTGTCACACCACGTGGCTCCAGAGATTCATAAACACTGGCTAAAACTCATTTTATAAACTGAGAAATTAAACAAGTCAATAAAATCACAAGGAAGATTATCTCTCTGGCCAGCATGCTACAAATTGTGGAGTCACTGGCGGCTTCAGAACCTACGATAGTGATGAAGTGAGGATGAGAAAGTAATAATTGTTTGTGGTCATCTATTTCTCTTCTTACATTCTCAGTGTGCATCTCAGGGCATCACTTAGATGCCCAAGCCAAAAACTTGGGTGTTACCCGCCTCCTTCCCCCATCCTTCACATCTATTCATGTCAATCCTGAAGCTTCCTATCTCTCAATCTCAAATCTGTCCATTCCCTTCCAGCCTCTTTTTCACAAACCTCGTGCAAGCTCTCTTGGGTTCATTCAGTACTCTCAAAGAAGACCTCCCTGCTTCTGGTTCCAGCATTTTATACTTGAGGAAGTTGAGGCAATGTGACTCTAGACAAAGCACTATTTTCTGTAATGAGGAAGGACAGTGAGGGATAGAGCCTGGTTTTGAGCTCCTGTCTATCAAACTTTAAATCCAAACTCTTAACCTCGATTCAGTGCCCCATCTCTATACAAATATCTCCCTCACCAACACCACTACCACCAATTATTCCTAATTATTCCTAATTATTACCAATTATTACTAATGTGCTATGATGGTACATATAGTGAATCACAAAATGAAAGAATTTTAAGTGGAACTTTGGTGATCATTTTAAGCTAACTCCTTTTTTTAAGAGAAAAAGCTCAAACTGGTGGAGACACTTGTGCAAGCCACAGTTCTGGTTAAGATAAGAGTCGCAATCAGACCTCAGGTTTCCTGTTTCTGACTGCTAACCCTAATTCATAACTCATGGAACAGATAAATGAGTTATGAAAGTTAGTAACTTAAGTGTTAAGTGAGTTATGGGTATGAACATACACGTGAGTCACGATGATACCAACTGCCCATTTGTGAAGGGTGGACAGTTTTGACTAGAATTGGTTTGTTTTCTTTAAAGCTGGAAGGGTTACTATAGGTCATTTGTGGTTCCCTCACATAGGTTTTAAAACCAAGGCTCCATAAAAGAAACTGTGTGATGAGAGGTCCATAAAACAAATTAAATTCCAGGATTCCTAGTTTCCAATCCAGGGGTTTTTCTATTCATCTGGCTTTTTTGTATCTATACAAAGATGAGTAGATAAGTCGAACACAAAACAGCCACAACCACCACCCTCTTTGGCACACCTGTCTACACATGGGCCGGTGATGCTTATCCAAACAAGCCTTAACTCCTCCTCTCTTTGGCAATGATTTAAAGTGTCCAAGCTGATGTGAAAATGAAATGGGAGAGAAAACTGCAGACTAACCTCATGGCTTGTGCATCCTTTTCAACTAAGAAGATCAGAGTCTTCTATAAGCAGGAAACTTGGAAAATAGTTCTGAATATGAAGACAAAAATCAAAAACGAGTACCTGAACCAAGGGCTGAAGAGCAGAGATTTAAATGAATTTTGTGGACTAGTTTACTTTGCTAATTTCCCTAAGTAAGCTTCTCTTCTACAAAATCGAAACAGATTGTTTGGGTCTATTTTTGAGTTGTGCACAGAGCCAACCTGCCATTTTCAGGCAAATGGCCTTTGGACAGAAAAGCCCTTTTCTCCTTGAAGGTCTATAACCTGTACAAATACAGAATCATCAAGCCAGGAGCTTGAGTCTACAATTCCACCTCAGTGACATGGACCTGTAAACACTTGTTCCACCCTCTGTAGGATTATTTGAAAGAATCATGGCAAATTAGAATATCAGATGTGTTTCTGAGCTCATTTCATGCCTGCTATAGTTTTGCAGGCCCAATTCTCAGCAGAGCATATCAAGTATACAACTGCCAGAGAACGCAGAAAACTGACACACCAGCAAGGCTTCTGTGTGGCAGGGTAGATTCAACTGCACTCTCACACACAAAAGCACAATTTACTTGGGTCACAGCAATAAGGGAACACTTAGAAGGAAAAAAAAAAAAAAAAGAAAAGCTAAGCATCTAACACCAGTTTGTTTTTCTGAATTCCTGCAACAATATCAGGCTGAGCTTAGGGGAGGAGAACTTTAGTCCTTCATTACTTTCACCAGACTTCTTCCTGCCATCTCAAACTGTGACAATAATGATGATGATGATGATGATGATGATGATGATGATGAAGAAAAAGAAAAATGTTCATATTATATGTTTAAAATCCCAAGTCCTTTGGTATCACCACTTAATTTCTGAAAAGAAAAAATTGTGTGACTGTTATAATCTATGGTTGAAATGATTGACAGCCTATTGGAGTAAGGAAAAAGAAATCCTAGATTCCATTGCCATAAAACCCTGTGAAGTGTCCCATTTAAGTAAAGCAAGTCTACGGTTTCATTAATCTTCTCTTATTTTTATTTAGTTTTCTAGTGATCAGCTGAATGGTTCTGCTGATCACCATTGGTACTAATGGTACTAATGAATCAGTACCTTCAGCTGATCACAAAATTCATGTAAATGAAGCTTGAAGACTATTCCTTTCATGCAGTTCTTCGATCAGATCATACTTTTGAGTCATTCTTGCATGGAAACTCTGACTGTCATGTAAACTGTGTGCCTGTCTTTTCTACAGATCCCCCCACTATCACAGAATCCAAGAGCAATGAAGCCACCACAGGGCGGAAGGCTTCACTCAAATGTGAGGCCTCAGCAGTGCCTGCACCTGACTTTGAGTGGTACCGGGATGACACCAGGTATGTGCCAAATGCACTGTGCCCCCATTGTTCCACTAGGTGGTCCTCAGGACAGAACCAAGCTCTGCTACAATTATGTGGGTTTATACAATTAAACTCTTTGTTTTCTAAATTCTTTATCAAGTACTTTGGGGCCTTAGTTCTTAACCCAAAGCCCCAAAGCATTCAGGTTACATGCAAAGAGGGAGGGAAGGGGCTCCATGGGTAGTTTTCACTTGCATATCTTTCTTGCCTGTAGCAGAAACCAAAGCTCAATGAAACTCATCCATTCCTGAGTCTCCTTTGTCAATGGACCTTGATTCTGATAATATGGGGTTACACAATTAAAACAAGAAGTTGAACATGGAACCACAAGCTCTAAATACTACATTCCTTTCCATGCCCTCCAATACCATGATGAAAAGGGGTCGCTACACCAAGTCTTCATCCATGTTCCTTTGTACTCTTCTGTTTTTGAACTCTTAGGATAAACAGTGCTAATGGCCTTGAGATTAAGAGCACGGAGGGCCAATCCTCCCTGACGGTGACCAACGTCACTGAGGAGCACTATGGCAACTATACCTGCGTGGCTGCCAACAATCTGGGAGTCACCAACGCCAGCCTAGTCCTTTTCAGTAAGTATGCCAAAACAGGGACTCAGGAGAATTACTAAGTTCTCCAGTAGAAAACTTAAAAATCATTTCCGTACCTCATCATTTACCTTACCTCTGAAAGATGAACTCACACAAAAATAAGAATACAGTCACTGAAACAAAAACACAGGCCCTCAGTCCATATGTGTAAGGCAAGATTTACAAATGAAATAATTTCTCTCTCTATTTTCTGACTTACTTTTGATAACTGCCTTGTTGTGGATTTTGTTGTTGCTGGGTTGTTTTTTGTCTTTCTTTCTTTCTTTCTTTCTTTCTTTCTTTCTTTCTTTCTTTTTTGTTTTGTTTTGTTTTGTTTTTCCTGATAGATTTAACTGTAAGAATATTCAGAGAACAGAAATCTCTTTAAGGAACAGAGGTGATGTAAGATCCTGGAAATGGACAGCAGTTTAAAAATGGCCCCGGTGAGAGTGATTGAGGAAGAAATATTCCATGAGATAAGGTACTGGGAGAAGAGAGAGGCTGGGAAAAGAAAGTGTATTTTTAACAACAGAAGAGAAAGGGTAGAATGAATGATTAAAATATGATATAAAATCTAAAGGAGGAAAAATGGTCACAGAAAGGTTTCCATATGACAGCAGGAAACATTAGTTATCTGACATATTTTTGGAAGAGATAAAATGGTAGGAGAGAGAAACATTTCCAGGGACCAGAGACGATCCTAAGGCAGACAGAGGAGGACTCAGTTGTTTCAGCTTCCTGGTGTTAGCAGGAGAGTCCACCTCAGAGCTTGCTCTACAGCAGCTATTACTGTTGGCTCTCTGACCCCCCGCCTAGCTGGCCCTGACCTGAACATAGACACAAATACCCCTCAGAAGTACGATGGATGAAATTCCTATACATTCCAAATAGGAAAGCAAGTCTATGGTTTCATTAACCATCCCTATTTTTATGTAGTTTTCTAGTGATCAGTGTCATTCAGCTGATCACAAAATTCAGAATAGGAAAATGGAATTTAGAATAGGCAAATATTAGGAATAGGAATATGTTTACCAGAATAAGTAAAACAAACAAAAGAGTTAGCACATGCTGGGCCAGGAAGTTCATTTGGGTTAAAAGAGAAAGTCCAAAAACTTTACTATTATTATTTTGGAATAACAAGCCCCACTAGGAGTTTTTTCTGCATGGGTTCAGTGGGAAAAGCTAGAAATACCATGACCAGGAGAGATGTCTCCATCTTGCTTTATCTGACTTAGATGAGCCTACAAGAAATATATTTTTTAGGATAAAAGTCGATTTAAGTGAGAGGTTTCTTGAGTTGCAGTATTAAAGCCATTTTATGACTGTTCAAGATCCAACTCTGCTTGTAAAACACAACAGCAACAAACTATTCTAAATTTGGCCTTCAGCTTTTCACCCATAATCCCCCTTGACTTCAATCTATAATAGTTTGATGGGATATAGTCATACAAATGCTTGAAGTTTAAAATTCATATGAATTGTAATATGAAGTTTAAAATTCATATCTCGGTTTACTTGTCTCCAAAGACTAAACATCAGTGTTCTTTACTTCGTCTAGAGATACCAATATCTCAACACACTTGAGAAGTACTTATTAAGAAATGTAGTTACCTGACATCAGGGATTCCATAACTGGAGGGAGGGGGAATAGCCTCAACTCTAAATTTGAGACTCTGACATATCTAAGGTAACCTGGTTAAGTAAAACACATACAGTTAATAAGAGGTTCTATAGGGACAATAAGAGGTTTTGTAGAGAAAGTAGGACAGTTGGATTAGAGAAAGTGAGCAACTATAATTTGCATTAAAGTATCTTTTCTTTGTACCCCACCCAGAAGAAGAAATGTGCTAATATATTTCAAATAATAAAACAAAATGACACCTATAGACTGAGAGGAAGGTGAAGGAGGATGAAAGTATAGGAAACTTGAGGAGAAGAAAGCAGGGTGGGCTAGGTCAGAGATAATGGAGATACTGCCAGTCTGCTGGTGGTGATGACAGGTAATCTCAACCCTGTAATACCATTCCCCTATTCATAAAAACCCATTGAAAGGACTCGATCCAGTACAATTAAGAAATGCCAAGAATCTTATAGAATTTCTGCTTGCAAACTGAGAATCACAGACTTGGGCAAGTGGATCATAATCATATGGTCCTGATGACTTCACAGAAGTAAGTCATCTGTATACACTTGAGAAGTGCACCGCGGGGTGATTAATGGTGCATGACGTCCCTGTGCCCCCACACTGCCCTCTGCAGGACAGCCCTCCCAGGCACCAGCTCTGCATTTGGCCGCACGTACATCAGCATTGGGTTTAGAACCGATTTCCCACCTTATGGGAAAGTTAGGAAGCATAGTGATGAAAATTAGTAGAACTATTGCCCTCTTCCTTAGATCCATGGCTCAAGTGTGGACATTCTAAGGGGGAAGCTGTGCTTATTACCTAACAGGAAGGGCACTTCCACCACACCCACCCCTCTGTGACTTTTTAGGGTTAGGAGATCCTTGTTACAGCCATTATAGCTGGATCCATGGGATTACAGCTATATGGAGCCCTACTTCACAAAGGGAAGAGATAAAGAGAGAGGGAGAGGGAGGAAGGAGATGAAGAAAGAGAAAAGGGGGGGGGGGGAAAGGAAGTACTTGTGTGAACAGATTGCCCATTACTTGGACTCAAAGTAGATGGGTTTAATGGGAAGAAGGAAGACGCTGGTAGTGGTATTTTTCCACAGAACAGGGTCAGGAGGGGAGAGATGCTTGGGAGGGGTGGCTACAGCCGCTCTGATAGAGAGCACTGTGTGGGCAGCGGGGTGCTGTGCTGACCCAGCCAGTCCAGAGCAGACAAGGCAGCTGGTGAGCTGCTGCCAGCCAGCAAGAGGAAGCAAGTAGAACCAGAGAGCCAGAGCCCCTGAAGAGCTCATGATTATCCATCTTCACTGGTGTGTCAGCACATTTTCAGTGTCTACCACAGTGACAAGTGCTGACTCTTTGCAGTGTCAGTTTGCGGTCACTGATACATCTTGTCCTCCACCACATACATACTTATACTTCTCCACTCTCTACTCAAATATTGATCTCCAAAGGGGTCAAAATAATTGAATGAAAGTACAAGAATGCATTGTATTTGTAGTAATTTTTTCCTAAGCCAATGGAAGCATTCCTTTCTCATTTGTCTCCTTCTCCACACATTCTAGCATTGTTTATCAAGGATCTGCACTACCTCAGGCTATATTATATCCAACTTTATATGTTTTTCTCCATCCTGGGCAAAGCATTGCATTGTATAATTTTTCTAAACACATTAATCCAGTGGTACAGTGAGTACAGGCAAAGATTCAGCTTTGTCCTCATCAGCTGTGGATCTGGATAGTCACCACATGGAGGAAGACTTCTGTTGACACGAAGAGAAGGTCCATCCTTAACATATGTAACGTAGCAGCCTCTGTGTTTCCACACTGATGACTGTAATGCACTCACAAAGGAAACCTATCTTGTTTCCATGCTTATGTTGAGTTACTTTTAAAGCAATGGATAGGGAGGAAGGAGAAGTTAGGGATAATTTTAAAGTGGTCACTTCTGATCAAGTGAGTGTTTACAAGATACTCTGTACATGTGCTAAATACTTAACATACATGATCTCATTTAATTGCCTAAATCCTAAATGCCTAAAGTAGGAGGGACTCCTACTTCTCCATTATACAAAGAGGTGAAGTAACTAGAGCCACTAAGTAAAGCTGCTGGGGTTTAAATTTGGGTAATTTCCAGAATCCAGGCTCTAGATCAATATGTCACCTCTATTTGTGTATGTGGAGAAAATGTTAGGAGATATGTCTTTTGTAGTTTGGAAGTGAGAAGACATTTAATTTCTCCTACAATCACCATATGGCTTCACTCATATGTGGAATATAAGAAATAGTAAAAGGGACTGTAAGGGAAAGGAGGGGAACTGAGTGGGGAAAAAGTAGAGAGGAAGACAAACCATGAGAGACTCCTAACTCTAGGAAAGAAGCAAAGGGTTGCAGAAGGAGAGGTGTGTGGGGGGATGGGGTAACTGGGTGATGGGCACTGAGGAGGGCACTTGATGGGATGAGCACTGGGTGTTATATTTTGGCAAATTGAATTTAAATAAAATACTTAAAAATAATAGTAGTAATAATTTCTTTCTCCTTTTTTCACTCAGTAAAGTCTTTCCATGACTAAATATCGTTACATCCCTTCTCACCTGAGAGCACTGTAGCTGCCACCTCCCATTTCCATTAACCACCCTCCACCCCCAGTATGGGTCCACTAGGTTAGTTAGATCCTTGGCTTATCTTTGGCACATTGAGATTCCTAATATTCCAGCCTAATGATCAGCATTTGACCCTAGGAGTCAAATGAATATTACCACATGTTAAAGGACACTCCTATCTTCCACTTTAGAGAAATGTGTGGATTGGTAAGATATTTTGAAGCAATTGAGTACAAAAAAAATAAAATAAAATGCAAAGGAATCTACACTGAGCCATACCACATCAGTGTGTAGGAGCTTTTCAAATTATCTTTTTAATTTTAAAAGATCATTAACTTGTAATCCTATACTTGATTATATTTCAAGTATTACCTAAGCAACCGAGCACCAGAGAGAGCCCTTAAAAGGAAAGCCTCCCCGATTTGTTTAGCAACCAATTTAAGTTATTATCTTGGGGGGCCCAAGGTTTAGATATATACATCACTTGATGATGCTAGTTAAGCCTTGGCCAAGCCTCTTAACCAGCTACTTCTTGATGTCACATAATAAAACAGTGTGAGCAGCTAAGGAACACTACCCACGTGTAGTTTGAAAGACTGGCTGCAAACTCTTGTATCTACAAGGGCTTTCTGTGGCTACAACAAGAAATGGATGAGCGTTGGGACCTGATTTAGTTTCAAGAATAGGTGTGGAATATGCTGAGTTCCAGGAGGTTTGCAAAACATCCACAATACCCATTGAAAAATAAAAGAAAATCACATCTGAGTTAATAAATTACCTTTATATATACACCTTGTAGTCAACTCTAGCCTTTGTCACTTAAGTTGCTTTTAATTCAGAAGTTTTTCTTGTTAAGTGTTAATGCCTCATTTATCTCATGGCATCCCAGCAGAATTAACCAATCACACACACACACACACACACACACACACACACTTAGCAGATAAGAACCTGATGACCTTACTAAGAGCCACAGCATTTATTTCCGGAGTCAACTTTAAGGCTCTGTTCCTAAAACCTTCCAATCAGCTACTAGGCGCTGCTGACTTCCCCAAATGTAAGCAGCCAAAAAACAAAGAGTATAGCAGCAAAGCTCCTGTTCTTCCCTACTTTTGAATGTCAAACATTGAAAAATTTTTCATTTTAAGTGATATCACTTCACTTTACACTCTTAAAAGAGCTGACAAATCCTGGCATAAATTATAAAATGAAGCAAACTGATGGTAGAGGAATAAGGACAAAAAGCTGGGATGGGAAAGCATCTAAGGAATAAGTCAATAGGATGGAATTAGAGAATGAGAGTAAGTAGCAGGGCACAGTAGGGCTAAGATGATGATAACAGGGTGGAGCTAAGATGATAACAAGCTGGGAAACGGTTGCAAAGGCAATGAGAGGAGGGCAACTGAAATGATTTTAGCAATATAAATGGTCTTGTGGAAATGAGGGCAGAGTGCATTTACCCAGCTGTGAACAGTATGATGAGAAAATATTAAGCTGAGTCATTTAAACCGTCTGAATAATAATAGTAATAATAAAAATAAAATACGGTAGATAGAGTATTGTATGGGACAGTAGTCTCCAACTGCTATATAAATGCTGAAAGCAGTTTAGCTATTTATTTTCAAAGCTGGAAACTTAATACCAAATAACCAATGGAGGTTTAAACCATTTTTCTACTTGACACTTGTGTAACTAAGACACAATTGTTCACTGTGCTATTATTGACCTGTTCCATCTTAATGCACTTAGGAAACTTTGGCATTTAAGCTACAACTTTCAGCCAAGCTAGAGAAAAGCTCACTCTGCAAGGGTTTTCTTGGCATCCAGATGTATTGAGTGCCCAAATTCCAGGCAAAATCTACTCTTTCTAAATTTATGGTACAAGATGGCAGGCACATCAAATTTGAATATGATTTTGATTTTGATTTATTTCAATTTATTAGTACTTATTTAACCAAAAAGCTAGGAGGGATATAAAGTATGTGCTAATTATATTGCCCTATAGGGTTTCAGGGCAGTAGGTAATACCACCTATCCATAATACACCATTCTGCCTCTCTGAAAGAGCCTCAGAGGAGGATTTAGAGTTAAACCTGGGGTTTTGATAAGATAAATAGAGGATACCTTAAAGCCTGAGCTCTGCGTGCACATTCAATTTATGATCGGTAGCTAGGGGATGGGAATGTGAGGGACACATAAGCTAAAACCCAAGGGTTCAAAAGAACACTTCTTACTCAACAGGATGTATTATCAAGTAAATTTGATTGGTTGATCAAATTTCAGGTGAGATTGTATTATCACAAGAGGGTGGTATTAAAGAAAAGACAAAATAAAATTATATCATGCCAATTTACTTATTTCCTTGGCATTACTCTTACACTGGTATTCGTAATATGGAAGTAAAGACCTGAGGGAAAAGTTGAATTAGTATTTCCCAAAATAAATTTTCCACATACTTGGCTAAAGCCGATATGAGCTGTAGGGCTCAGGGAAGGGAAAGGCATCCTTAGCTATCATGGGTCCATCTGTCTTGAGTTAAAGAGACCAGAACCAGGACTAAGTCGCATGACTGAACGTGATCACTACTAATTTAAATATCTTCAACCTAGCCCTGCAAAAAATCTGTAATTTTGGTACTCAGTTTTGTCCATGTAAGGTAGGATCCTGTTTGAGGGTTACCACAATAAAATGTTGTTTCCTACTCTAGCTAAATTTTTTTTAAAGGCTTTAGATTTAAAATTTTACTAATAGCTTTCTGATACTTTAGTGTTCGCTGAAAGAACAGACAAATGCCTTACGGGAGATATAATCTTATAAGCATGGAAATTCGTCTGTTTTATAATTATCTGAATAACTAAACATGAGCAAGATATCTTGCTCATGTTTAGTTATTATATATACATATAGGTAGATATAAATATAGAAAGAGATATAGATATAGATCGATATAAACTCTCCATGATGCTTACTATTTTTCCCCTTTAGAGCGTGTTTCACCCACAATCCCCCATCCCATTCAAGGTCAGTATGATTTTTATGACTGTAGTTCTGTTGCGGGGTCATTCTCCATCATCTATAATGTGCAAAACACACAACAAGGGATACATATTCCCAAAATTCACATACAAGAGATATCTTTTTTTTTCTTTAAACCTTCAAAAGAAAGTCAATCAATTATCCTATACAGGTTGATAGGCATGTAACAGATCTGTCATCTGACTTAAGTTGGTCAGTTGCTGGAGAGATGATACCAAGCTCAGAAAGCAATTTTCTCTTCAATTAATATGTATGACAGGTAACTGTGAACTCACATGTTTGGAACACAGCCAGTTATTTTCTGTAGCTCATAAAAATATGAATCCTCTAACTGACCACCCTCACGTTTGGAGGCTTACACAATTTGAATCTGAAGTCATTGATATTATAAAAAATGAATTTATCTATTGCTGTCAAAGTTTAAACTCAACCAGATTACGACATTAATATTTCTTAAAATCTTGGCCAAGGCAAGGGCTTTTCCTTTTAAATATAAGTATTTTAGAAAACAGAAATGAAAAAATAGTCTGTGTTCCTTTATACAAAACTTTCTACACACTCAAATTAAATTTTGCCTCCTACATCACATTTAGATGCAAGTTGCAGCCCCAGCCTTCCAGCTTAAGGCTATTTAAAGGCAAATTGGCAAATAAAATTAAAACAATACAAAAAATCTGAAATGAAACCAACCTACCATTGAAATTAAATTCCAGAAAAGTGATTTGCAAATAACACTCAAAGACCTGAGAAAAAATGGAAAGTAGGCCATGCGGGGCCTAGTGTGGAAAAAATAAATCCAATTAAACGAGATTATTGTATACACCATAAAAGAAGTGTGCTCAGAATTAAAGGTAGAAAGCTGCTGTTTTATAAGTTTGAAGATAGATCATGTATCATTAATACTCGTCCAAACTAAAAATTAGGCCAGAATTGGGTGAGGATATTCAGTGTCAATAATGTGATATTTTGCATATGTATGTATTCACATATATGCAAACTTATTTTAATTATATTTGCAATGAGGATTGCAGGGTTTCAAGGATCAACTAGACAGCTTAATAAAAAAGTTATTCTTAAATTTTAAGAAGGGTCCAAACTATTTTTAAAGAACTCTGTTAAATAAAATTGTTCCTTAAAACATTAATAAAATCTGTTTCTCATCTCAGCTACTAAAAATAAGACTTAAAATGTGCCTGTTTTTTAGACTTGACATGAGACTTAGTGTTCATGGAAAATATCCCATTTTGAATTCCTGACATGCCACAATTATTTTAAGACATTTATCTTCTAGTGTTGCTGCAGAGATTGACACCATTTTATCATGCTGCCATCTTGCAAATATCTTGATGTGACAAACACATACATACACATTTGTCCCAATGGACAACATATTCAAAGAGGTCATGCTCCACCCAAGATGAGCTTTGTACCTTGTCATATACTTCTGTGTAGAGCAGTTCTGCAGCTCCAAACTCAAATATTTATCTGATCATGCTTTATGATGTATATAACATGGAACAAAATGAAGTCAGTCACGATTCACAAAGGACAGCTGTTGAATATAGAAAAACAGTCTGGACAAGAAATGGAGCATGTTGGATTTTGTTGAACTTGGTATTTTCCCACAAACTGAATTGTTGATTGGAGAATGACCCTAGTTTGATGTTATGTTGTAGATAGACTGTAGATAGCTTCTTTAGATCCAATAGTTCTAGAGAATATAATTTATCTGACTACTAATACTTTGGGCTTCTGCTGGTAGAAATTGGAAAGCTGTTCATGGAGACTTGGGAGAGCCGATGTGTGAAGTTGGTAGAGAAAGATAATGCCCTGTTAAGTTCCCTGCTTCTTATAAAGACTTTAACTTTGTAGAAATCAAATCCTTTTTTTTCTCTTCTGCCTAATAAAGAGGGTAACCCATGTGAAATGCAGTTTTCTGTGAGAACAAATATTAACTTACACGATCCTTAACTCTTTTTTAGTGCTACTGGAGTACCAGAATATCTATGAAAAGCATGCTTACCTTACTTTGGGCATATTTCTAGCACAAAACACCTTCATTTAATTAAATACTGTATATTGTCATCATCTAGGTAGAACCCTACATTTCAATCCTGAAATGCCAATGTGTCTATGAGCAGCTAGTTGATGCAAATGGCCTGAAGGATTTTGAACCTATTAATTTCCTTAAGGTGTTTTGAAAATACAAGAAAGTTCCAAAGATCCTTTCCCGTCCACCCATCATAAAAAAGAGAACTTTTCTTCCTGTGTTCCAGTAATAGAAATACATGTTTAATTTCAGCTGCTTTATTGTTAATATCTTTCATTGGAGGGTCTCCCCGCCCCCACCCCCACGCTACATGGCTCATCAAGCTGACTGGGGATAAACATCAGAGTCGCAGCAGGAATGCAGTCCTAAACCCCTTCAAGCTGTGATTAAACAAAAACAAGGCTCAATAAATCAAATGTATTTCTCCTGGGTTTCCTTCATCATATTGCTTGATTTTCTGCAATGATAATAATAATACTGGAATTACACCAAAGGATAATTTGTATTGTCTGTGGCCAATCAGAAATTTTCAAATGTCCTTTCCTATTCGGCCAAAAACAAGACAAAAAAAAAAAAAAATCAATGTGCTTCCCTGCTTCTTAATCTAAAAGCTATACATAAATAAATAAAATAGTGTTACATCCTTGATCTGTTTCTGATAGGTGTTTTTCTCCATTAATTTTAATTTAGGTTTATTTATTCTGAAATGAGTCCTGAATTGCATATATTTGCATAAGTACCCCTGACTATATCACTGCAGAAAATCCACTGAATTGTAAAATGAGGAAAGAATCAGCTCTAAGTGATTGAGGGAACTCTTCTCACTTTGTTAGGCTTAAATCATTTCCTGAGGCCTCTGAGTCCTGGGAAGTGATAATACTGCTCTTGTCTCCTCCCCATAAGCTTACTTGTGCATAGCTTTTCGTGATGGAAGTACACCTAGAGATGCCTTCACATTTAGAAGGACTGCAGGTTCAAAATGAGGTGAAAAAACCAGCATCCGAAAGTTAAAATGAAGTAAAAGAAGAGGAAGGACAAGGACAAACTACCATTGTGTTGTTTTTATCACCCTCAAGTGAGGAATCCCCTTGAGTGTGGGACTCTCTGGGCTCAATCAGCCCATCCTTCTTCCACCACTGCAACTTTAAAAAAAAATTAATAACCCTGGAATGTGTCTCACTTGCTTGCCTCCCATCTGATTATTTATCCCAAGTGAACAGCCTTTCCATTCACTAACCCCGTGTGGCGAGTGGGTTTGGGAAATGTTGAGATTATCTTCCAGGTTCAGGCTTTGCACTGGGTTTGTTCACAGCTGCTTGCCATTCAATTCCTGTTTTTCCATTGATAAAACACATTGCACATGGCTGGGTTTGCATGATTAATACAGCTGTCTAAAGCTTTCTCAGAAAACAAAACAAAACCTCCCAAAATTAAAGTTTTAAAAAAATTAAAATCCAACCCACAAACAAACCAAGCTTGCAGAAATCTGAAGTCCACCTGGCATGTTTCCTCCTGAAGGAAGACCAGTGTCAGGAACAGCTAGCTAGCTTCCATCTCCAGTAGGAGGAGGCCATATACCTGCCCTCACCAGGCACTCTCAGATCAGACTCCATTGGGATGGAAGGAAACTGGGAGAAAAATCCTAAAATCAATGCTTTCTGTAGAAAGATAACTAGGTAATCTCTACAGCTTAATTTCTTTTCTGTAGGATGTTATCCCAGGTATCAATGAGAAAATGCCTCTTTTCAGCTCCTTATTATAACAGCAGTTCCATCTCATATAATAATAACAATAGTAAATAACAATAGCTGACATAGAGAGTGGGTTTCTCATGTACAGAGTTCTGAGGGGTTTTGTATGTATTAACTCAATTAATCCCCACAATCCTAAGAAACTAACATGCACCTTCTTCCACACTTTTTAATCATCAAAGTACACCCAGTCTACACCTCTTGGCATCCAGACACAAGTATAAATCTATAGTGCATTATAAATAACCATTATGTATGCATTTGTGTTCATTAGATAGCTCTAGTGAATTTTAAACACTCATCTAATTTATTTTATGTATTATAATGTTTATAGTACATAATACTTTTACCTTAATGTCCATACACTCTTACAAAGTCTGTTTCCAGGCATATCAACACAGAGATGCATGCCCAGCTCACACAGAGATTTATATGAAAGCATTCATCTTTAAAAACATGAGCAGAGCTATCTGGCATCTGCACATCTAATTTCACACACTTATTCAGGCTGATTTACATACACACCTCTATTAATCATGGATAATTACTAGCATTGTTCTCTTTAATTCAGTTTTTCCAACTGTGAAATGGGAAAGAAATTATATTTTCCATGCCTACAAGCTCAGAGTGGTTTTTCAAATAATATACAAAAGAGAGCTTCAAGTTCCTAGAAAGAAAGCACATTGAATTTAAAATAATCATACTCTGATACACATACTTCTTATAATTTTTAAAACTATTAATACTTAGAGACATACTTGTATCAGATTGCCTGGATATTAGGTAGCTACAAGTTCAGTGTTGGCTTCATTATAGTTTGACGTATTACAGATCCTCGGAATATCTGAAATGCCCACTGCTAGCAAATTTAAATACAGAAGTATCCCAAGCCCAAATAAAACACATCGTTTATTGTTTTTCGTCGGTATCATCATAGTAAGCTTACAGAATTTAATGTAAATTGTGCATTCTAAGTAAATATATAAATAAATAGTAGAAAAATCTACTATTCAATCTACTATTTCGTTTCTGTATCACTAAACCATTAAATTGTAGTCCAGCAAAAATTACATTAAATCCCCGGAAGTTCGTCCACACTAAGGAATTGGGGGAGCATCCATACCTCAGCCTAAAAATGACCCCATCTCCATTGGAGGAGACTCCCTGCCTCATCCTGCATGAATGCAGTTGTTTCAAGTGGGGTGTGGACAAGAGTTGGCTCTCCTTGCCTCCTGTGGTCACCCCAGCAGACCCATTGCCCCCAGGCCTGATGACAGCTATTCCACCCCAGCTTTGGTACATGAATCCTCCATTAGAGATATTCACCCCCACACCATAATGCAACAAACCCTATTGCTACCCAGGCCTCTCTTCCAAACTCCCTTGGCTCCAGCAGCACCTGGAGACAATACCCCCTGCTCCCTCCACAGTGCTGCTCTCCATATCCACCCAGCTTTGACTCATCTCAGGGAATATTGCCCCTGGGCCCTGGCTTAAGGCTATACTCCTGATCTCTTTGCTCACCCCAAGGGCCCTCTCAAAGCCCACTGTCCCCTCTACAACTCCTAGGAGGTACCATTCTTCTCACTGTGGGTCCTGCCCCTGCCTAGCAGTGTCCTAGCTCTCAACAGCTTAGGGAAGCTCTACACAGAGTAACCTGGAACCAGGCACAGGGAAATTTGGTATAACTCAATCAGTGTCTCCAACTATGTAAGCAATAAAGTCTTAATAAAGTATTCTGGGGTGCAGGTTGTTCTGCAAAAAAAAAAAAATCACAATGTTCTCTATTGTGTGACGTGTGCGCACCACACACACACACACACACACACACACACACACTCATACTTACAGTGAATGTTCATCATGCACACCTCCACCTGTCAGATTGATCCAAAATCATCACTCTAAAGAACTTGCCCTTTTTTCTGGTCAAAGGTGTAAAGCACATCCCGGAAAAGGTTTTCATTTTCAAACACATCTCTCCTTTCCCACTAGTAGGTGGGGGGGGGGGGGGGGGGGGGGAAGAGGGGCTTTGCTTTTACTGATAGTACTTGGAAAGTAGTGTTAATACAAGTTTACAGCAAAATCATAAGCCCTGACTAACACACATGAAGATCATTAAGAGCTGACATTAATACCTGATGACCATCTCTGATTCCCTTATGGGGAGCAACAGGCTGACTTCCTCCTGATTTTCTTCAGTGGCTGGGAACCAAGTAGGATGGCTGTGTCAGTACTTCACCTAGAATCAATACGTCACCTGCCAACACAGTGATTCAGACCCAACTGTAACAGGCATATCTCACTGTTGAATCCATTTCTGTGCCTTACTCTTCTCAGCTCTGCACTCTTCCTTCTGCTGTGTCTCCTGAACAATTCTGGTTCTCTCCCTGTTAAAATTTGCCAGCAAGAATAAACTTGAAATTTATTCACACTATTATTTAAATGTCCAGCAGCGGCTTGGAAGTGTTACCTCTCTCAGAATTTACATTTAGCTTCAAGCTAAATGGCTAAAAATCTCACAGCATCAATTTAAAGGTAGGAGAATTTTTTGTACAGGGACCCTTTTCTAATGCTTTTTCCTATTTTCCTAGTCTGTTTCTGCCTGTACTAGTCAGATTTTCCTGGTGATCTCCCTGTACTTAGGCTTTGCTGTGCTATGTAGATTTCTAGAGCCAGCAGGGATTTGAAGATGAATATTTTTTTTTAAATCCCAGCTCCCACTAAATTTTAATTTGATGGAAATATTTCTCTTCTATGAGCTTTATGGGAAAAAAAAATCTTTCAAAGTAACAATTACATTTGGGGATTAAGTTTAAGTAATTGACAGTCTTGTCTTTTTAATTAAAAGGAATAAAGCTGCCTAAGAAGAGCTCAGTGAGATTTGCAGCAGAAAATGTTGGCATGATGCCCCCAAAGGGTAAGAAGACCAGGATCAGGAATGGACAGAGAATGCTGATGCGTGTCCCTCTGGTCTTTAGAGTGCACCCCCAGCAGAGCTTGCCCTGGTGCTGCATCAGTGTGCCATTTAGCCGGAGGGTAGCATTGTGTTGTGAGGAGCATTGCTGGGTGTAGACAGGAAGGAGGTCCTTTCTTTGGGAGCTGTGCTCTAGGTTCAGAGACATCGTATGGAGCAAGAGCCCTTGAAGGAAGTGGCACTACTTAGAGTAAAAAAGAATATATACTCTTCCAGGAATCGACGGTCTCAGCTCCTGACAAATGCCCTATTATAGCCCCTCAAAGTATAAACTTGAATTTTAGCCTGGCCTGAGGCTCTCTTTCTTTTTTACCTGAAATTCGTATTCCTGCTCTCTGTACTTCTTGATTTTCTTTTTCTGTGTATTTTACACCATATATACTTTTCTCGTTGACATCCTTCAAATAAAACCAAAGAAAAGGTTTTGATAGTATTAGCATTCACTTCTAAACACTGGTTAGCAGCCACGTAAGCAAAGCCATTATCCCATCTATCTGGAGGACGCATCTACTTCTGAAGAGGCAAGATACAAATTAACCTTAGTAACAACTTCCCTTACACAGTCACTCCAGCCTCACAGTGGTCTTTCATCATCACAAGTCATTTGTAGGTATTAAATTAAAGGAGCACCTCCATCAGGGGGAAAAAAATCAGCTTAAGTGGTCCCACCTTACATCTCCCCTTGTACACTGCTGTGAGGAAACACACCTGCCAAGGAAGAACACAGCATGACATAATGAGTTTGGAATTCCAATTTAAGGTGTTCATACGTACCCAGATGTATGATGGGAGTACGCAGGCCACTCGCTAGGACTCCACTGAGAATTGTCAGCTTATATCCACCGCAAATCAGTGGGGGGAGAGACTTTACAAGTCATTTATCACGCTTCCTAATTGGACCCTGGGGAGCCAAGCATCGCTGTAGTTTACTACACTGTTTTGCTTATTACTATGCTGATTGTAGAGGAAAACACTTCCCACACCTCTGTAACACATATGTACGTTTTAACCCCTAGACATCACCACTGAGTATCTACTATAAATCATAGCTGTCCATCCCTTCTACTTTATCTGTCCTACGCTTGTAACAATGGTTCTAAATTAACCACTCACCTTGCAAACCTGGCAGTTCCAGGATGACTTTTTAAACTGCCTAAGAGACATTGTTTGGGGGCAACAGTAGCATCCTGTGGATTTAAAAAAATAAAATAAAATAAAAAAGGAAATAGCTGTGTCTTGGCCAACTGTTCATTCTGTGTACCATCCCATCCTCTATAGGCCACAAAACACCAAGCATGCCCAGCCATGTTCTATGTTGGAAAATTGCTTGGCCATTCTAAAATGTTTTCTTGATTATATGTGCAGAGTTCTATAACTTGGAAGCAGGGAATGTTTGGAGAACAGAAACAGCTATAGAAAGAAAGGAAAGAAAGAAGAAAGGGGGGAGGGGGCGAGAAAGGAAGGAAGGAAGCAGAGAAAAAAGTAACTAAATAATAAGGAAGGAAGGAGAGAAGTGGGAAAGGAAGGAAGAAATCAAGAGGTATCTTGCATGTTGAATCACAAGTTAGAAAGCAACTTGGGAGATTTGTTCTATTTTCCTCGGTGGAGTTCCAGAACACAGGTAAGTTCATCATTGAAAGCTGCTCATTGTTGCCGTGCTGAAAAAGAGCAATCTCATTCACTGGAGGTTGGTCTTCCCTTAGAGAATCAACCCTCCCCTGCTAAGTCGTTCCATTAATACTGTGACTCCTTGCTCTGTGTTAAATGTACTCTCCACTTGCTTTTGCTTTGTAGAGTTTCTTTTAGAGTTCACGTTTTCTTTTTCTTGAGATTTCTAACCATTAGGAACACCAGAAAGAGACTTCATTCTCGATGGGCAGTGCAAGGAATTTCTGGCCCAGCAATGCACAATATTTTGATTACACCATTCATTCACTCAAAAAAAATAACTATCCTAGTGCTTGCTATGTGCCAATCTCTGAAGCATCGTCTTGGGAGTGACTGTGGAGAACAAACAAGACACAGCCTCTGCACTAATAGAGCTTACAGACCAGATGGAGCAAATGGACTGCTGTGTTAAGCAGTCACAAAAAAAAAGTCTGCTAAGCTTAACATACCTGTATAGTATTCGGGGAGCACGGGACAGGGACACCTTAGCTAGCCTGGACTCATCAGGGATGGCTTCCAGGTGAAAGGGAACTTTATGGTAGGTAGCACTATGCTGGATGAGTTTTCTGGAAAAATGCTGAAAGCCTCTTATCTGGGAGAACATCTAGAGAAAACTTTTCAGCCTCTCAACAGGGAGGTTTGATGGTAAATTTTAATTTTAGTTGTAGGAATGGTCAGGTTGTAGGGAGCCATCAGTATTTGCAAGGAGCTGCTCCAGAACCTGGTGGTGATGTTATATTTGGAGTCAATGACACAGCAGGAGTATGAATCACTGAGGCATCCTGGCACTTTAAGTAATGAAGTCACTTGGGAAGGGTCCAAAACATAACTCCCTTTACCAAGTTCTGGACTGTGGTGGTTAGGGCCATAGAGGTAGGTCCAAGGGTAACTCAGAGCATACCACCCTTTTAAATCCCTTATCTTCTAATTTCCAAAAGCCTTAAAACCCCCTAGGAAATATCACAAATTCATTTGTTATCTCTGCATTCAAATTCTGCAGGCCAGTTACCTTGTTTTATGGTACTTGAATTTTTTTTTTTATTTTGAAACATACAAAATAAAAACATGCATTACATGGATTAAAGACACTCTTGAATCCCTTAGAATTTAAATCGGAAATGTATTCTAAAAAGGATCTGCAATTCACAGTCTAGGGCCGGGAAATGAAAAGAGAGGCAGAAAACCAGAAAGGATGAAAATCTCCAGAGACCTACCCAAACCTGTGCTTTTAATCCTTTTTAGCAAGTCAAATAAATGAAGGCACAAAAGGCTTTGAAATATACATAAAATATATGTTTTTAAACATGGAAAATATAATCTATTTTGTACCGACAGCTAAGTAGATTCGGGGCTGGGAGGTAATTCTTTATTAAGTGAGATGGTCTTTAATTCTACAAGGGCAAAAGGCCAGAATTGTACCCACAGGGGTGAAGGGTGCATTCTAGATACAAGGACAGAAGCACTTGTTTCTTCTGTAAGACCGAATACTTTACTGACAGCTGATTCAAATAAATTCTGGAGTTTTTCTAATATGTAGTTTTAGGTGGAGTGGCCCAGGGAAACTCCTTTATTAAACTTAGATCCTTGGGCATTCTCTAACGTTTTAATTCATTGATTATTAAAAATTAAATTTCTCAGGCTAAATAAGAAAACTGTAGGATTTGAGAAAGCTGACTTACTGTAAGAGACTTAATGAAGCCCTCTCTTTATGGTGGGAGTGCTCAGAGAATCTGCACTTTCTGTAACAACCCCTATCACCATTGAGCAGAGCCCGTAGCGGTTAAAGTCAAATCACACACCTACACTTACTCTACAGTGCAATTACATCAAGCCTACAGTCAGGAGGACCTCATAAACCCATTTAATACATTTTTTATTGCATTGCCATTTCGTGTTGTTTAAGACCATGTTCCTTTCAGAAACTCAGCCTTACCCATCTTAGCTTTTGTTTGGTTTTGCTCTATGATACCAGCCAACTAAAAAAGGGAGGAAAAAAATTCAATATCCTTGAAACGATGTCAACCCAAAGCCAAATATTATTTTCTTTTCCCTAGATTTAGAGGGTTTTAAAAAAATTCATTGATATACTTTTATAAATACTTTTCTATTCTGATCACGAATGTTATACATCCTCATTATGGAAGAATTTGAAAATATCTGAAACTATAGGGAAGAAAAACAAAGGTCATCCATAATGTCTCTCCTCAGAGGTAACATCATTAATATGACATAAACAAAGGTGTCATCTGAAGGTTTGAGATGTCAGTGTGCTATAAAATATTTAAGTTCAAACACCTAAGCCATTCTGCTTTCTGCCCTTTCCGAGGCTGGGCGTCTTTCTGTGACTTGCCCAAGCTCATAGCTGTCTCCACAGCTACAGACAAACCCACAGCACTTCCAGCTCTGAATCAAACCTGACCCATCCTACCAGAGGTTTCCCCCCCCCCGTGTCACCTCCAGGATTTCCAGTGACAGTTCCCCCTTGCAGATGTGGGAGTGCCTACATTCCCTTTCTAAATTGGTGTATTATTTCCCCATTTATAAATTTGTCTTTTTTTAATGAAACGAGAATTAAGTGGTTTTTGTTTTTGTTTCTGGGTTTGTTTGTTTTTTTTTTCTGATTCTCTTTACTGTAGAATATTTGGTTTATAGGAGATTGGTCCACAAATTCATGAGGATAAATATTTTATTTCATATTATGCAATAAGAAATTATGTCAGCATTAATTTTGGTTTGGGTTTATTCTTTCATTCAATAAGAAGTTATCACCCAGGGTGACAAATATTCGGCTAAATAATTCATGGCTCCAACTCACTCCTAAATAGCATCAAACATGTGAAGTCCACTTTGGGCTGACTGTTAAGGGGAAAAACCTTTAGAAGTATTTGAAAGTAAAGCTAGGATTCCTTTTATGACCCAAAGTGAGCTAAGGGAGGCCAACTTCCTTTCTCAAATATTGATGACATACTAACACTTCTTAGTTTTCCCAGCCAGTTTGAAATATTCTCTTAGTAGTTAGGATAATGATCCACCTATGAACTAACTAAGAAAATAGGAATCAGGGTATCGGACTAGCTTAGTCACTAAAGCATGTGACGCTTGATCTCGGGGTTGTGAGTTCAAACCCCATGCTGGGTGTAGAGCTTACTTTTAAAAAACCAGCCACAGGTTTTTTTTTTTGTTTGAAAAAACAAACAACAACAACAACAAAAACAGGAATAGCTTAAGGTTGAGGTTTAGACCTATTTCTCTATTTTGGCTCCCACCACCGCTGAACTACACCCAGAATGGTTACTGTGATTCTCAGAGAACGTTACTCCAGGTATTAGGCATTGGGGTTTGTACAACATGAATATAGTACATGGGAGAAAATTAAAACAAAAACACTAAACAAAACAAACCCCCAAACTTCAACAATCTAAACAGAAATCACAGGCATATCTTTTTCTATGTCAAAAAACCAATAATAATAATACTTGTAAGTATAAGTTGCTGTTGCCTAAAGCCTCTGAGTGGGGAAATCTGAAAGAAAGAAATTAATAACTTTCTAAGCTTGAAAGCAGCTTTGAAAATTGAATTAATAAATATCCTGCTTTAAGCCACTGTAATAATAAGGGTTTTGTTTTTCAAAACTGTGACCAAAAAAAAAAAAAAAAAAAGTTGGAGCACATAAAACATAAATTCCCATCAAGAAACCTCACAAATGTTATGCTTCAGGTCTTCATCATCAGCAAAGGAGGAAGAGGCAGCGCGTAGAATCTTCATTTCTTTTATTAAGGATAAAAGGATTTTAACCCCATGCCTCTCTTACTTGTTCCAGGCAGCTAGAAGGTAACATCCCCATTGAAGCCAGACTTGCCCTCTCTTCTGAACACACAGTCTTAGTATTACTATTGCCCAGAAGGGGGCGGGGGGGCGGGGAACGAAACAAAACAGTGCAATTAGTCATTTTAAATCCTCAAACTTACATGTCATTTTAAAAACCTAAGGCACATCAGATGACCAGTCTTATACGAAGAGTTGTGTCATACACGACGGGAGTGAGGCTGTTTCCTTGTGGCAGATTAAAAAGTGAGCCATTCATGCTCAAGTAAACATGGAACTAGAACAACCACACAAACAATAGAGACCCCAAAGCTCTGTGCATCCTACACGCGGCGGGAACGAGGGCTTAGATTCAGAGACTTTGAGGTAAGTAGCTAAGAGCCAAGAGTCAAAGCACTGACAATCAATTCTTCTCTTTATGGACTTATTGTACCCTCATCTCCTCTACAGATAGAACTCAAAGAAAGGGGGATCCCTGGGTGGCGCAGCGGTTTGGCGCCTGCCTTTGGCCCAGGGCACGATCCTGGAGACCCGGGATCGAATCCCACATCGGGCTCCCGGTGCATGGAGCCTGCTTCTCCCTCTGCCTGTGTCTCTGCCTCTCTCTCTCTCTCTCTATCATAAATAAATAAAAATTAAAAAAAAAAAAAAAAGAACTCAAAGAAGGCAAAATGCCAAAGTTCTTCATAAACCTAGACTTGAACATTCCCTAGGACAATAAGGCATTTTCCAAACTGTAAACTCTAGAGTTTCCAGGGATGCATCTCTCTCACTTTCATATCACTAACTTCAATTTCCGGGCAGAGAGAGAGAGACAGAGAGAATGAATCATACCACATCATGGAAGTGAGAGGTAAGAAGTCTTCTGGCCTTAGAACAATAAAAGAAGCTTGAATTTCTACCTTCTAAGGTTTCAATTTTCATTAGTCCAGAGGATATTCTCTTTTTTATTTCTTTTTTCTTTTAGAGAGGGAGAGATGGGGGGAGGGTAGGAGGGGCCTAAGGCAAAGCAGAGAATCTTTTTTTTAACTTATTTTTTATTTCTTTTAAATATTTTATTTATTCATGAGAGACACAGAGAGAGAGGCAAAGACACAGGCAGAGGGAATAAGCTCCTTGCAAGGAGCCTGTTATGGGACTTGATCCCAGGACCCCAGGATCATGACCTAAGCCAAAGGCTCAACCACTGAGCCACTCGGGCATCCTGGCAGAGAGAGAATCTTTTTTTTTTTTTTAAAGATTTTATTTATTTATGCGACACAGAGAGAGAGAGAGAGGTGCAGAGACACAGGCAGAGGGAGAAGCAGGCTTCATGCAGGGAGCCTGATGTGGGACTCGATCCTGGATCTCCAGGATCACGCCCTGGGATGAAGGTGGCTCCAAACCGCTGAGCCACCCGGGCTGCCCCAGAGAGAGAATCTTAAGCAGGCTCTATGCCCACTGCCTAGCCCAATTTAGGGCTCAATCTCCTGACCCTGAGATCATGACCTGAGCTGCAGTCAAGAGTCAAACATTTAACCAACTAAGCTACCCAGAAGACCTAGTCTAGGGGTTATTATTTTCTTTTTTAAAAAGATTTTATTCATTTATTCATCAGAGAGAGAGAGAGAGAGAGAGAGGCAGAGACCCAGGCAGAGGGAGAAGCAGGCTCCATGCAGGGAGCCCGATGTGGGACTCTATCACGGGTCTCCAGGATCACACCCTGGGCTGAAGGCGGCGCTAAACCGCTGAGCCACCTGGGCTGCCCTCTAGGGGTTATTCTTAAGCAAAGCTCAACCATCCAGAAAATTTTCTACCTGACCAAATTTGGGGACTGATGAAAGGACGTCCTAGTCCCATTTGGCTCTTTCAATACCTTATTTCCCAACAATAATTTTGCCTTTCCAGTAGAGCATGATGGTTCCAAAAGAAGAATAGAATCTCCCTCTACCTGGAATCCTAGCTAGGATAGATCTTGAGGTACTAAATGATTCAATCACTCATTTGTGATTCATCCACTCATTTGCTTCATCCACTCATCTATGCATGGGCATCTATTCAGCAAATCTATTGGTCACTTACTCCGTGCTAGAGAAAGAGTGAGCTGAGACTACACGACTACACTAGTAAACAAGGAAAATATGGTCTATGCCAAATAGAGAGGCTGAATCAGCTCTTTCTGATGCTACAGGTTTGTCTAACACAGCTAAGTATAAAGAATCTGAAAGTTAAAAGTCGAAAACAGATTAACAAATAAATATTTCATGACACTTGCCTTTTCTAGTATTAAATTCTTTCCCCCATTGCCTCCTTGGACCCCATCAGCAGGAACTAAAGTCTAAGATATGGCAATAATGCTTCCAGAGAATTCTAGGGCTTTCTCGGTACTAAAGCCCCCCAAAGTTTTATATTGAATTGTACGATTGAATTGCTGCAATAGATTTATCTTTTTATTCTTCACTTACTTTGTTAAGTGTACTTGCTAAAGCAAGATTGATATGTGGTGAGATGTTTTCCTGAAAGGTATAAAAAATCATAGGCTTCAAGTGTGTTCTATTGAGTGTGCCCAGGGAATCCCTGCATAAATAATATCCTTGGCAAGTCAGCTTTACTCAAGAATTTGGAATCACCTTAGCCCTACGAAAAGAAGAATAGTTTTCATTTGTTAAGGACCACAATTTTTTCCCCCTTTTCTGTAAGAAGAGGAAAGACTCTTTTTGGAAATGTAAGGTTTCAAGCTAACTGAAAAGTTTTTATTTTTCCCACTATTGCCACCTGCTGGACAAAGGCAAGTCCTTTAGACAGCACATAGGAACACGTCTTCGTTTTACCACAAGATGGTAGCACACAACCAAGTTTTCAAAGTGCCAGGCTCAAAACATTCAGGGTTTTGCTTCTCAAAACAGAATGTTCTATTCCAACAGAAGAGGATGAATAGGAAATGATAGTACGAAATAAGCACTCTGTTTTCCTAGAGATTAATGTAATTCCCACTCAAGATCATTAACTAGTGTTTCAATCAAAAAGAAGGAAATCTTGCTATTTTCAATGACCTGGATGGAACAAGAGGCTATTATTCTAAGCATAATACGTCAGTCAGAAAAAGACAGATATCATAGGATTTCACTCATATGTGGAATTTATGAAACAAAACAGATGAACATAGGGGAAGGGGAGGAAAAAATAAAATAAGATAAGATAAAAACAGAGAGGGAGGCAAACCATAAGAGACTTTTAACTCCAGAGAACAAACTGACCGTTACTAAAAGAGAGGGGATGGGGCGATAGGCTAGCTGGGTGATGGGCATGAAGGAGGACACTTGTTGGGATGAGCACTGGGTGTTGTATGTGAGTCATGAATCATTGGATTCTGCTCCTGAGACCAGTGCTGCGCTGTGTGTTAACTAACCTGAATTTAAAAAGAAAAAGAAAAACAATGATCGGTAGTGTTTCATAAGCCAGTTTATTTATTGCAATAGGAAGTGCTACCTAAAATTTAACTGGTAAGCTAGTTTGCTTTTTTTTTTTTTTTTAAGATTTTTTTTAATTTTTTACTTATTCATGAGAGACACAGATTGAGAGAGAGAGGCAGAGACACAGGCAGAGGGAGCAGCAGGCTCCATGCAGGGAGCCTGATGTGGGACTCGATCCCGGGTCTCCTGGATCAGGCCTTGGGTGGAAGGCAGTGCTGTACCGCTGATCCACCCGGGTTGCCCCTAGTTTGCTTTTTAAAGGTATTTCAAGCAGATGCATAATTTTTATCTAATATCTGGTGATATTCTCTTCAAAGAGCATAATATTTGGGCAATGTGTTTAAATCCTTCTTTTCATGAACTCATTAGTTAGTAGGGGAGTTTCTGTTCCCTAAGAGAAGTATTTAGAGCATGTAGACTTTTATCCAAACCTGTCTCACTGACTGGTTAACCCAGGTGTGTGGCTGGTTTTCTCCTGACCAAAAAGCTGTTTGGTCAGTCTATTTCCCTATCACTTCAGCATGCTAACATCGCTAAATGTTTTATTCATCTTTACTGCTGCAGTAGAATTATTTATTTATTTTTCATTCTTTGGCTCTGCTCTGCTATAGTTTAGCTGTTAAGATATATTTTCCTCTTTTTTTTTTTTTTAAGATTTTATTTATTGCGATCCCTAGGTGGCGCAGTGGTTTGGCACCTGCCTTTGGCCCAGGGCGTAATCCTGAAGACCCAGGATCGAATCCCACATCGGGCTCCCGGTGCATGGAGCCTGCTTCTCCCTCTGCCTGTGTCTCTGCCCCTCTCTCTCTCTCTCTCTGTGACTATCATAAATAAAAATTTTTTAAAAATGTTTTTTAATAAAAAAAAGATTTTATTTATTTATTCATGAGAGACGCAGAGAGAGACAGAGAGAGAGAGGCAGAGACACAGGCAGAGGGAGAAGCAGGCTCCATGCAGGGAGCCCAATGTGAGACTCGATCCCAGGTCTCCAGGATTAAGCCGTGGGCTAAAGGCAGACGCTCAACCACTGCGCCATCCAGGCATCCCCCAAGTGTTCTTTACATAAAGATGGTCCTGTTAGGGATCTATGGCTCTTTGAGTGAAAAGCAATCACTCTATGACCTTGCAGCATCCTTATATATTCCAAAGAATGATAAACTAAAAAGCTTGACCAAAGAGAGAAGGGCAGTTGCCCTTTGCACAAGAGCAAAGCCAAACTGTCTCCAGTTGATACTGAATCAGTTAAATATCCCAGCAAGAACCCTAGAGTTATATAGGCTATTCCATGGCCTTACTTTCATAAAAATACCTGAGGGGTATTGTAGGATAGTGGACAGGGTTCTAACTGGGAGAAGTGAAAGCCCTAAATTTCAGTCTCAGCTTTACTCTGCGTGACCCTGGGTAACTGATTAGCCTCTCTGGGCCTCAGTTTTCTCATATTATGCTAAATACATTCTCTACAGTGCCTTTTCAACAATTTTTCAGGCAACATGTTTATTTCAAAGAAAAGTAGTCAGAGCAGGTATTATGAAAGAAAAGAAGTGGCAATGTGTTTAATATACAATTGAAAAATCAGTGGTCAGATGATCAGCGTGGTCAATAGGTAGAGTTGTTTTATAAATGAAACAGTATTTTATATCTTGATGGCATCTGGCTTCACTTCCAGAGTAAGAGTGACATTGGTCCCTGGCTTTTGCTAGGAGAGGAGCAGAATTCTCACTACATCCTTCTGTATGGGCTCCCACACAGAAGACTTGAATTCCTTGTGCAAGTAAGACTAACTCTTCAAAGACAGAAGGATGAAGGACAGGTGTCAGTGGCTTGGAGCATCTTCAGAAGTGCATCTAGAGGTCCACCAGCAATCATAATACAAAACAACATTCACGGGAGGATCCCCCCACCCCACATCTGACCAGTTTAGGAAAGCTGTCCTTATGTGTAGATACAGCTCGCTCCTAGGAACAGCCTGGCTTACGCTAGTTTTGCTAATGCTGAATTGTAGCCAAACGTTTTCAAAACTTCAGACACTAGGGGAATTGTGCCCTTCTTATAGCCATCATAAGAATATAGGAAAACAGCATGCTGTTTGAGGGCTTCTCCTTATGGCTTCCTTTGGATAGACAAATGGAAAATCTGCGAAGGAAATAGACTGCACTGAACCTCAGAAATTTTGCAGACCTAATCCTGAAGGTCTGAACCCTTTGTACTAAATTAGATAATAATTTAGCTACTCAGGCGCTCTGTTTTTTTTTTTTTTTTAACAGTCTTAGCCCCTCTGTTAGGAGATTGCTTGACATATATTTATTTTCCCCATATTTCAGTGATTCTAAATCTATTTTGGCCCATTGTGAATTCAGAGTGCCCTCATGCACGGACTGTTCTATGATAAAGAACAGAGCAGAGACAGCCCCTGCTTCCATGGAACTCACAGGCCAGTAGTGAAGACAAGCGTTAATCAAAACCTCAGCCAAAAGTATTTAAATTTTAAGCTGAGATAAATGTCACGAAAGAGAGCAGAGCTTATATAATAAAGGGACTTAATTTTATTAAGGAGGCTAAGGAAGATGTCCCTGAATTCTGAAGGATGAGTAGGGTTCCTAGTAGTGAAAACATTGTGCCATCGGCCCTACAACAACAATAAAAAACATGATACCATGGAGAATGAGGGAGGACTTGTGATGAGGCTGGAGAGATGAGAGATTAGAGTCATGGATGCCATGCTAAGGATTTGGGTCCTTATCCTGGAAGACACGAGAAAGCATGAGCAAGTTTCAAGCAGGACAATGAGGTAACCAGATGTCCAATTCAAAAAGCTCTCTTCAGCCTCAGAGTTCAGTCACTTTACTTCCTTAGTGAAAGCATGTTATTGAGGGGTGCGAGGCTAGGCCCTGATCCTCACGGAGAAGACAATCCATATCCCACAGCCATGGTTTGGGCTCCTATCCCACTCAGTTGGTCCTGAAAGTCAAAGTGGTATCCTATGGAAAATGTCCACATTTACTTCTAAAGATCTAACAGTATCGATAAAGACACAAAAGGGAATTCAGGTATTTACTGGTATGAGCTCTTCCAACCCTGAGACTTAAACATTCAACAAGTTTTTACTTGTTTACTGAACACATATTTACTGAACACATATTGCATGTCAGACTCTAATCTAGGCACAGGGATACATCATTTGACCCGATAGACACTGTTGCTGCCCTCACAGAACATATATTCTAATGGAGGAGATAAGCTTTAACCAAGCAAATAAGTAAATGTATAAAAGGATACCAAGTACTGATAAATGCTAATAATACTAATAAATTAAAAAAATACTAATAAATCAGGGTAAAGGAATAGAAAGTGACAGAGGGTACCATTTTGACAAAGTGATGGGAGAACTCCTTCCTGAGTTGGTGTCATGTCAGCACAGATCTGAATGAAGTCATTGAGCGGGCCATGCAGAGATGTGGGTGAGAAACATCACAAGCACATAATACAGCAGGTGCACAACTTGTAAAGCTGGAGTGGATTTAGTGTGTTAGGAGAAAAACAAGGGCAAATGGCTTGAGTGGAGTAAACCAAGGGCAAGATGGCAGGATGGTGTTGGAGGCCAGACACATTCTATCATTCCATTAAATTTCAGTCAAGAGTCCTTCTATGTGCCATTCTCAGGGTCCTTGTTCTTGTCTATACACAGAACAGGTAACATCAAGGATTTGTAGCTGGAAATTATTTTTACCACTCCCAAGTGCACAACATTTGTTCCAACAAAACAATATCTTTCCACCTGCCTTTCTTTCGATCTCTACTGGTGTGTATTTCTATTAGAATGTTCTTTCCACCTTTTGTCCCATTCTCCTTTCAATGGAGAGTATCAGATTACCTTTGTGCTTATTCTCAATTAATACAAAAAAAAAATTTGATCTGTTTTTTTTTTTGTTTTGCTAAATGTTTCTTTTTTAGAAATTGGCACCACCGTGCACTTCAAGCAAAAAGGTATGGTTCTTATTTCTGATTACCTACTGTGTGTTAGAATTAAGATTTCTTAGCCATGTATTGAGGTCTTATACACTTGAGTTTATTTCATCTCAATAATTTGTGATAAGAATTCCCATAATGGTTTTGCCACTATGTTTCCCAGATTGTGAACTTTCTCAGTCACACACACACACACACACACACAAAGCCCAGATCTAACCCATGACCCCTATATGCCTTTTGACAGCTATTTATTTTTAAATCTCTGGAACTGAATAAGTTATTTCCCCTCCCACTCTCCATATCCTAAATGGCCATAGTTAATTCTTGCAGAGCTGCACTTTTGGCAGTGTTCACTGCCCAGTGACCAGTCTCTCAGAAGAGACAGAGAGCCTACTCACTGTCCCTTGCTGGCTAGTAAAGAAGATACACTGCTAAAAGAAATAAAGTAGCATCTCCTAAAATGAAGCACTTGGACAGTTAATATTCTCCCTGCCTCAGTGCTTTCCCAGGTCTTCGTAGGCCCTCTCCCTTCTGTAGTACACCCAGGCTGCTGGTGTCTCCCAGGAACTGTGCCACCTACCTCCATCAGCCATGTGACACAATAATCCCCCTACATAATAAATCCTACAAAGACAATGCAGTCAGGTTAACACTTCATAAACCAGAACCTATGATGCAAACAACTACCAATTCCCTAGATGCCCTCTTCATAAGTCCAACAGAAATCCCTGATTGTGTCTGTCCCCAGACCAAAGCCACAGAGGAACCTGCATGGCCAGATAGCACCCTCCTTAAGTCCTCATGGCTACCCACTTGGATTGGTAATTGTCTTATATGAAGATGTTTTCTTCTCTGAGCCTCAAAGGAGATGAGACAACCAAGGTCATTCTCAATTGTAAAAACCTATTCTTGTGGGACTTGGATCCTACCAGTGACTAACAGCCACAGAGATTATGGACACTTTGTTGTTTACTCCCGGGAAAGGGTCAGCACCTTGTTTATAACCAGCTCTAACAGGTCTTCACAGAAGGCAGTAGGGACAAAGCCATCAGGAATACATACATTGAACCAAGATCATCTGGGGCAAGAAGGTGTAAACTCCTGTCCCCTTCAGCCCTTCTTCTCTCCCCAATGCCATGATTATCAATTACATTTGAATTTTAAGTGGCTAGTGTTAGTGGAACATATGATACCTAGTGTTTTGAAATGGATGGAAAATAGGGGATAGGGTTTTATTTCAATGACCTAGTGTCACCCAAAGGAATTCTAAGTATTGACCTAAAATTTCAAAATTTTGTACGCTAAACTATTTGATGCTGTTTTGATGGAAAAGATGTGATGGACTTTACCATGAGAATACTTCAGGTTTATCCAAGACTCACTTTATAGAGAGGGGAGATAATGCAAAGAGGAGGCCAAATTTAATTCTAAGACATATTGCTCACATTAAACATCAACGTATCCCCTCTTCTGTGCTCCAGCCTGGAGAATATAAGCTTTAATCTCCAATTCATTTCCCCTGAGGAAGCTGTACTGGCTGAACATAGAAAGCAGGTGGCGCCAAAGTCAATCTTATCAGGCTTCCCTTTCACTATGGCTTCCTAGGAGAGGGCAGCGCCTTAGCCTGCACATCCGGCTAATAACTAAGAGAGATTTTAGAAGATTGTTGTTCTCTTTTGCTGAACAATTGTTTTGTATTTTGAGTTTTTCTTTTATTTTCAGACACTCGGTCAGCACTTAATAATTCTAAGAATTCAAACTTAAACTCACCTGGTCTTTCTTTTTTTCTTGTATGACTCAACTGCGTACAGGAATAAAATTATTATTGACCTTGATTCCTTAGTGGCTGGAAGGAATGCCCGAGGATCATTGAGGCTGTGATTAATGATATTCTTTAAGAATGATTATTTTGAATAAATCTAGTCCAGGAAAAGAGCCCTAAGTACTCAGGAGAAGCAACAGAAATGCATTGGCTAGATTTGAATGAAGCACAAAGTGTTTCCAAGTGCATGCTCTCCAAAGTAGGTGTTGGGAAATCACCTTGTACTTTCTTCAAGATTTTCTTGGAAGACAGTCAATTGGCTGAGCATCCTGCATCGAATTTACTGTGTAGAGACTTGCCGAAAATTCTCGTATCTCACAATTTCAGGATGTTTTATCAACCTTGTCCTTAATCACAAATTCCCTTGTAAAAGCATTGTCGTGGCAAAGTGCAGTCCAGCAATCACCGTGATACAGAGTCTCACTTATCATCCTGTCCTGAGGTTGAGAATCTTGACCTGGTGTGTTGACTCAAGATTCTCAATCTTGCTCCAGCTGAATTTTGCCTCTTCAGGTCAAACTTTAAAAGCCTTGACCCGATTCACAAGCCAATACCTTTGATTCAGGGGTATTTCATGGATTTCAGTAATCTAAGCTTCTATAGTTAATAGTAGTATGATGGTGCTACCGTTTATTGAATGTTTACTAGATACCACACATATAAGTGTGCGCACATACACGTAAACACATATAGAATGTGGCTAAATGCCAAGATATGATTTTTGTCTGTTGTATGAAAACCGTGTAGCAATTTTTGAATTGTGGTTCTATTTGCCCATCTATTCTTAAGGCTAATTTATGTTTACAGACTCTTGCTTTCATTATATCTGTCAGTATATAAAAGCACTTGCTGAGCCTGGCCATCTGGTGTGGGAAATAAGATTTATCATTTGCATTTCCACAAATAAGCAGAAATTTCATAACTATGAACTAAAACATAATTAATGATTTTGCTGATTATTCTTCCCTGAAATAGCCATTAACTGAAGTAGTCTCCTATGCAGTCATATATATCTATAATTGCATACACACTTGTGATGATTCTCCAACTATCATTCATTTACCCTTGCATTTTTTCAAGCTATTTATTTACTCTCAAAACCAATTATGAAAAGAGCAAGTCATATAAGCACATCAAATAGCTATATGAGAGCACTTAATAAATAATAATTGATACAAATGAAGATATCTTTAATAGATCCACAAAATGCATTTCAAATATATAATAATAATTCTACAAGAATGAAATTATTAGCACAGTCATACTGGGATTTCCTATATATATCATAAACTAGCATGTGAAAGTAACAGTTAATTCTCAATTATGTCTATTAAAAGACCAATAAAATATATGTACAGTATATCATATGTGTATATATGAGTATGCATATAACATATATACTTCTCTTTGCATCTATGAATATATGTGTGTACATACATTAGCAAGAATGTTACACATGCACATTTAGGCTCATCTATGTATGTATTATATTTTTCAATGATGCAATTTTGGCTTTCTCAAATATTTACTGCCCTTCAAATAAAATGCTCAGACGAGACTTTTTAGACGTCCCCAGGTACACTCAACTCTAAGACGTCTGAAAGATACTGTAGCCTGTCCCAGCACTAAAAGTGAGATTAAGGAAACAGGCAAAATTAGATTCTTACTAAAACCCTTCTGTTTCACACCATCCCTAGGGAAAAACAAAAATCATTTTTGCTTAGTCCGGTCAGGCCTCAGTTTGTGTGTAGTCTTTCTGTTTTGGAAGCTGTCCTGACCCGCTAATCCAAACAAATGTGCCACAGAGTTATGCCATTTAAAGCATAGAGAGGAACTAAAATGATAGGGAAATGCATTACCATCTGGCCAGAAGCTCTAGAGAGTTGCCATTGAGAGAGCTTAAAGGTCACAAAGGCCAAAAAAAAAAAAAAAAATGGTGGTGAAGGGTGTGGGGGGTGGGCTACAAAAAGCATTGAACTGAGACTCTGAACACTGCATTCTAGTGCCCAGTCAACAATTACCATCAGGTGCTTTATGCAGGAAACATGATCTTCTTGAACCTGAATTTCCCCATGAAAAGCATGAACCCAAAGGCAGTGAGAAAGTGTCTTTTATTAACACAACCCTATAACCATTCAGAAATGTAAAAAATTGACTGATTAAATATTTAAATTGTTTACTATGTATTTCCATAGCTTTCCAGGTAATAAAGCTCATTTTTATAGTATAACTACACTGTTCAAAGTTTTACATATCTGCATTTTTATAGTAATATTTTTTATGTTCTCAAAAAGACGCGTTAGTAAAAATGTTCTATTGAAAATCTTTTTTTTTTTTTTTTTCCAAAGATAATGATTGCCTCCATGTTGTGTTTTGTTTGTTCTGGCTATTGTTTTCCACAAACACAAAATTCATTTGCTGAACGTTTGACAGGAGACTTACTGGCAGTCCTTCACTATGTAACTTCACTGTGTGGTGGTGACAGGCAGAGACTGCAGCCAGCCGCCTGGGTAAAAACCCCAGCTCCTCTGCTTACTAGCTGTGTAAATTTTTGCAACAGATTTAACCTCTTTCTGCCTCTTACTATCTCACTGTAAAAAAAGGGTTCATTCTAATGCCTGCCTCAAAGCATGGTTATATGCTTACATGTGTAAAGCATTTGTAACAGTACCTTATCCTAAGTGCTGTGTAATTGTTGGTTTTATTGGGTGGTTGTTGCCATTGTTTATGTAAAACACAGATTAGGAAAACATTCTTGAATTCAACATCTTCTCTGTTGTTTGGCCTCTGACCAGATATGTTTGTAGACAATCCTGGAAACATTTGCATACCAGAGGATGCTTCCGTTGCACATGCAAACCATCATAGGTCTCAACACACACGCGTATGCACACACGTGCACATTCATTCACACACATTGATCTGTATATGTGCCCTCAAAACTGCAAAGTGACCCATAATTAGTCACATTGATTTCTCTTTTAAATATCATTGTCTAAGCATGCAGTCTTAAATCTAAAAATCCTTGTTGTGAAAAGTACTAACATTTTCTTCCTGTGATGGATCTATATGAACAGAACTATGCAAAAGGAGAAAATGGAACAAGCAAAGCGTCAGAGACGAGCTCTTGGGGCCTACGTTTTCTGCCCCAGTTCTCTCCTTTCTGTCAACACACAAATCCTTTCTCCGCTTTCCTTTCCATTCCAGTCTCCCTCTTAGATCCACACTCCCATATACCCCACATCGTGTCCATGTTGGGAAAACTAAGGTGGCAGTGGGAATACACGGGGGCCACCCCTCCAGGGTGAATTCTGGACAAGTCCATGTCTCGGTTCTGCTTCTGGTTTGGACCTACCTCTTAACGTCTCTAGGTTTGGTGGTCCCTGTTGTGGTTTTCCTGTTGCCTTTGCTTTTGATCTTTAAAGTGTCACATGAAGAGTTTGGACCAGATGATCCCCGGCTGCCTCTTAAGACCCTACAAGAGTTCACTTATTCTCTACCTTGCAGCAAGGTGACATTCAGCCACAAATGTTCCTTGGAAACAATTCCCCTTCCCATTAACAAATAAATAATTACTGCTTCCCCCTGAGAAATGAGAGTTTCAGATTGGTCCCATGTTTTATTGATGGAGACACTGTGATGAATCAGCTGGAGGAGCCGGTGTCTGGCTGCTGAAAGACCCCATCAATGCTTGGAATCTTAACGAGTGCTGGCATCACAGCGCTATGCCGAGCAGAGCGTGCGAGAGGAGGCTGGGTGAAGAGGAAGGAGCCCGTTGCACCAGCAGACACGTCAGTGAGCCTTCTCCAGCAGGAGAGCTCTGTGTACAGAAGTGTTCAATCACGGAAACCCCTTGAGATACTTAAAACTCAAGGAGAAGGATTTAGGGAAGATGGTGAGCCCTTCTTGGGCTGTACCCAAGCGCACTGGCTTTGAGGTGCTGCTCCCTGGCCCTTGTACCTCCGACACTGCCCGCTGTCAGCTGTCACCTGGAGTGGGCTGGCTCTAACTCTTCTCCTGTCTTTCTCTTTTGCATCGCAGGGCCCGGGTCGGTGAGAGGAATCAATGGATCCATCAGTCTGGCCGTACCACTGTGGCTGCTGGCAGCATCTCTGCTCTGCCTTCTCAGCAAATGTTAATAGAATAAAAATTTAAAAATAATTTTAAAAAACACACAAAAATGCGTCACACAGGATACAGAGAGAGAGAGGGAGAGCGCGCGAGATGGGGGGAGCCTGTTTATTTTACAACGTTGTGTGTTTATAGATGAAGGGGGAAATAAGAAAACGAAGAAGAAAATGCACTTAAGACCATTTTAAAGTCCATCAATAAAAGTCTAACTATGAATCAGGGTGGGAAACGCTCTACAAGGCTATGTGTATATCGAAGCAAATGTATTCTCTATAAAGATGACATCATGCTAAGGACACCCGGATGTTGTAAAAATAAGTCAAGAGAAGAAGTGTCAGATGGGTATTAACCCCCCCACACACACACTTTATCCTTCCTTCATTCTTTTTCATCCGTGGGGAAAGAAAAAATAAGGTCTTGCCTTTGGTGTTTCTATTTCCATCATCTTTTTATTTTGTTTTTCATTTGAGCTGACTCCTAGCCATTTCAGACTATCAGTGGAATCCACGCTGGAATCCTGTGTCGAGCCTTTATCTGCCTCCACTGTCTCCCCAACTTTTAAGACCATCTCCTCCCCCTCCAGTGTGTTCTATCTCCCCTACATCCATCCCAATTACTCCCCCTTCAGCCCCCCTGCACAAGGCCCCCAGCTGCTGCTTCTCTTCACCCCCTCCCACCCCCCCAGCACCAGTCATGCCGCAGACACTAGGAAGTGCCATTTTAATTTTCTCCACTGTATGCGCGTGCTCAAGTCTCGCTCTCACGTGGGTGTACGTGTGTGAGCGTGTGTGTCTCTCTCTAAAGCATGCCAAGGGAATGGTCCATGTGTACATAGACTCATTGTGCTGTAGATACTGTCCCGCATTGTAATTGTGAGACGCGGCTGTGACAAGTTGCTGGGGGACATGGTGGGGAAGGAGGCGTGGAGCAGAGTCCCCCGCCCTCCCCCCCATGGCTGTCACATGACATCAGCGTGTATCCACACCAAGCCGTGCCCCTTCTAAGGGCAGAGCCTCATATTCCTCTTAGTCCAATCATCAGAACCCAGTCGAGAGTCACTCAGAATATCACTGTAAATGAAAGTGCCTACTATTGATGGGGTGAGCGAACAGTAGAAAGAATCAGTGACGTCAATGAGGTGACCTAGGAGAGAAGGTTTCTGATTTCACTCTTGTTTCATGAGTCTGAGGAATTGATATATTTCCTGGCTTTCTGCAGGCTTAGATCTGCTCTGCTGCAGGAGTGAGTAGCATGTGTTGAGTAAATCCCAAGAAGCAGGAAGGTCTCCAAGTGTCAATTTCCAACAAAAGGATGATGAGCCACGTGGAGATCTAAGCAGCCCTGTTTTGCCCCTTCCCTGATCTTCGAATAACACTGCATTTGGCCCATGGATTCCCTTGAGCAGAGATTGTTTCCTATTTCAGATACAATATAGTGAGAGTGAGCAAGGCAGGAAAAGCAGACAGATGCACCGGTCCCTACTCATCTTGTAGAGATAATGGCAGAACTGTGTACAAAGCGTTGACCATAACAAGAAGGAATCCACCCCTTGTGCTCCTTTGCAGATTTCTGACCTGGTGGTGTAAGCTAAGGCTTTATTTGGTGGCCTCCTTTATGCTCCACTGGTAATGTTTGCAGTGTTCATGGTAGTCCATCATTATCCTAGGCCAGGCCACTAAGATCTATGTCACCTTCCCTGCTCACTTTTGGCTTCCGGTTCCTGAAAAAGATACTGTGGGGAATATGCTGCCTAAGTTCACATCGACAAGAGTCCTCTGAAATGTGAATTCGTTCCTTAATCAAAAGAACCGGGAAAATAATTTAGGCAGAAGTTGTATGCATACCACAAAGCTTGGTTATCACCGCAGCACCAGAATTTTCTTAGGAAAGGTCTTGCGGAGAGAGCTGGCTCTCTGCCTGTAGATATCTTTGTCAGGAAACCAACCATTGCTTTCACTTAGACTATAGGAGGCATCAGAAGTGGCTCGGTTTATGAAAAGACAGAGGATTATTATTGAGGTCCTAATTGAATGTAAAGCCAAATATGGTACCTCATCTAGTTGTGGAACTTGAAAAATAGCTGTCACAGGATATAAAACAGGAAACTTCCAAACTGCAAATAGAAAAAGGAAGGAAGAGAGGAAGCCAGGGAAAAAAGAAGAAAAGGGGAAAGGAAGGAAGAAAGGAAAAAAGGAAGGAAAGAAGGAAGGAAGAACGGAAGGAAGGATCTGAAATTTCTACTGATAGTTTTTTTTAATTGAAGGTAATGAGCCTTGTCTTTGAAGGTAATGATCTCTTTGATAAGCAACATTTTAAATCTGTTCTAGGGGATTCTATTGTTTGTTTTAGAAAGCTTATTACCAGCCTTCTTTTATGATTTTGCAGTTTAGACAGGAGACAGAAGGACAAATTGGGCTTGGGGATGGATAAGAGTATTTGTGGCAGATCCTCACATAGAAGAGAAATCCTTATCCAAGAAAGTAGCTACTAAAATATAGGGAAGGTGAGCCATATTCCTATCCAGCATCAATTTATTGACAATCGGGGTTTCTCTAACATTGTGGTCGTAGTACAGGAATAAAAGTTTATCATCATTGGTGATAAATGTTCCTCATATATTGAAGAGCCAGTCACATCCTTAAGTGGAAGCTTTAGAGGAATGCATGCTAATTTAAAGATATATAAGAAAAGAAAAGTAGCAGGTGTTAATTCGGTTTAGTGTCAGTTTCGGGAACAGATCCTTGTGGCATGTGACACATTTTAATCATACGCCTACATTTCATATTATCTCCACCCTATCATAAGGACAAGGTCTTGGTTTTATGGAAGAAGATTCTCCACTGAAAGGAATGTCTGCCTTGTCAGCACCATTTGTTCCCTGAGTTTTAATATAATTGACCATATATTAAACATAATTAAACATATATTGAATATTGTGGTGTTTGCATATATCTCCGGCAGGATCTGGGAATTTAAAAAATTGGTCCTGGCTCCTGTTTCAGAGCAAACATTGACCCCAGAAATCTCATAGGTTTGAGAATGTCTCTAAGCAGTGTGAAGAATGGAGGAGAACATAATTTGGAGAAAGGTCAGGAAAAAGGTAGCAGCCAGAGGACTACACCAAGAAATTGAGTCCGAACATGGAACTTCTTGGAATTTAGTTCATCATATTGCTCTAAATCCCTTCAAGAATCTTGTCCGTTGGTACTCAAAACTTGAAACTCTGCACTGAAAAGAACCAACTGGTTGGAAATAATACCCTGAGAGAAGTGAAATTCATCAATTAATCTGAATGGCTAATATATTTAATGTCCTCTGTATGCAAAACGAAACTCCACTATTCATAAAATGAAATCCTTAGAACTGACCTTCCGTTAACGAAAGCAGAAATGACCTTGACCAAGGGCACTTCCTGAAGAATGAGAACTATCCTAGGTTTTACAACTGCAGAATTATATCCTCTGTGCAATTGTTCATCAGAAGGTGTTGCCTTGTTGGAGGAACAGTCTTACTTGTTTTGAGACATAAAATCCCTCTGCCCTAAAAGAACTAAGGCTTAGGGAAAAATTGTGTTTTCTGTTGGGGAAGAATTGTCCTATTGACCTTTGCCTTCTCTTCCAAGTCAGACAGACTTCTCCCTTGCCATGGGCATTTTTTTTTACCACATATTCAGTCAACTGGGGCTATTCATAGAGACCTTGTAAAAGTACTCGTGATTTTCATGTTCTTGGAGACAGAAACAAAAATCTGTTTCTCCTCCAAAAATGGACTTACCTCCTTTGCACACAAAAACTAAACTCCTCAGCATGAGATTATTTCTGAGTTATTACCTACGGGGTGGTTAGCTTCTTAACTACTCCAGAGTCACAGTTTCCATCCCCAGGTTGCTTGTGGTTTGATTGTTTCTATTGGCTTGTCTCCCAGAATCTCTCCTTTTGTTTTTTGCAGGCCTTGAATTATTTGTGGAAAAATAATATATATGTGTATGTATTTTTTTTAATCTTATCTTTACAGATGCTATATTTACAATATTGTATGTATTATAAGACAAATCTAGAATAACGGTTTAAACTTAAAAGGAAGAAAAGTACTGAATTTGGTTTAAAAAAAAGAGAGCTATGCTTCATTTAGAAAGATACGGAGCCCCATCTTTTTCCATTTTGTAATTATTTGTTTGAGAGGAATTTGTTTGTAGACCAAGTTCCATGGATTAACCATGGCCTTATTTTTCTCATCTTCATAACTTTTTAGCCTGGATTTAGTCTCAGTTACCAGTAACTATCTTTTTTTTTTTTTTTTTTTAATATAGAAATAGAAGTGCAGTGCTATATCTGACCTATAAAAACTATTAATATTTTGAAGACAAATGTTAAACATACCACAAAAATGATGAGATAGGACCCTAAATTAAGAAACACAAATTCAGTTCAGGAAGTCTTCTTTCTTACATTCTTAAAATATTTCTCTTCCAAAGACTACATTTGCCCCAGTGATGTAAATTTTCCATCATGGTTGGCATAGTATCTGTAAACATCTCACTAAATGCAAAATGGAGTTTACATTTATGTGCATACTAGTGGAAGAGAAGTAAACTATTCTCATTTGCATGTAGCTGTGTTGTCAAATGCGGCCAACTGAAATTCAAGAGAGAATTTGTTTTCACCCAGCAATGTACATCACTTTCTTCTTGGCAAAGAAGCTGGTGTTAACATTAGGTTTAGGTTTAACATTTACACCAGCGCAAATGTTTATGGATATTATGGAAAACTTATTTTAAAATCTTGATTTCTTTTCAGTGCATTTACATACTGTGTGCTGATTAATAAATTAGGCACCAATCATGTGTAAATCAATGTAAATCGCTAGTTTATGTACATGATATAAACTATGTAAACTTCATTTTTCAGGCGGTGCCCAGGTTCAGCTAAATCTATTAATCTTAAAGAAAAAAAAAACCCCCACAAAATAAATAAAAACTGAAGCATTTCACAGGTCAGAATGGGAAGGAGTATGACTAATGTCTCGAACAAGAAAGTTGCCTCAGCAAAAGGAAGCAGACCCACAGGAATTCCTAAAGGTCGACATCCTGCTCATGTCACAGGAGGCCACCTCTTAGTTCCTGTGGGACCTAAGTGGAGTTTTTCCCAATTGTTGCCACAGTTGGCTCACCTGACCCCAAAACAAGGGAAATGAGAAGACAGGGAGGAAGGAGTTTTAAGGGCTCGTGTGTCTGTTGCATCAACTCCCAGCGTCTTCTTGATACTTCTTACCAACCATCTAAGATGGCTTATTTAAATAGGTCCAAGGAAGTCACCTACAGCTCGAGGAGTACAATATTACTCCATTTTTATTTTCCATCCAAAAAATGACATTGGGAAAGCTTCTTTGTCATCTTGATTCTAAGAAATTGTAGATTTCTTAGAAATATGTTATATTCTTGAGAACTATCTTGCCAAGTTACCCTAGGAAATTATTACTTTTACTTAATCTGACAAACCTATATTTCTACATACCTATCCTGAATATTGCAACTGAGGACAGAATTACTTTAACTGGGAGTATCTCTCTCAGGCACCTTCTCTTGGAGTCTTTCTGAAGGGTCTGATGTGTTTATATAGAGTGACATATATACATTTTCTACAATCTGAACAGCCACAAAGAGGCATCAAAGAGATGACTTTGGGACTCACGAGAACTTTCTGCATGGACTGTTATAGAAAGAGATTTAGGTCAAATTAACATTACACTTAAAGTACATTCCTCCACCCAAGATAAATGGCAAGTTTAAGGTGAAGCATTGGAATCTGGCTAGGGTCTGGCCACACAGACAAGTGAGGTGACCTTAAGCAAGTCACTTAAACTTCCTGAGACCTGGTTTTCTCATCCCAAAAATAAGGTATTTGGATCACATCTCTCAGACTTCTGGCAACTCTAAACTCTGATTTCAAATAAGAATTTAATGCTCATGTAGGATGTGGTCAGCTGATCATTCCAAACAGCTGCATGTCACCTCCAGTTTGGCCCCTCTCCCACCTTTGTTCCTCCGAACCATCATTCCATCATCTCCATTTCCAAAGCAAAAACTTCTAGACTACAGGGTCCCTGGACAGGTTCTAAAATTCTCTTTTGAACAAAACTTCTTAGCAAGGTAGAGAAGGGACACATTCAGATGAGACTGAAGGCACTGAAATAACTGGAGTTGTTTCCTTATAATACAAAATCAAACTGCTGAACTATATTCTAATAACTTTTCATAGGAAGGAAAGTAGCCAGGCTATTATGCATGTTGTGTGTATGAAAGGAAACATCAGTTTTGTTTTGTTTTTTGTTTTTTTTCTCATTCTGGGCCAAGTGCCTCATTACAGTAAATGTGTGTCCTTGAAAACTCTTTGCTTTTGCTGATGGCAGTAAGCAAGTGGTCCCAGGCAGGTTCAAAAGGCTGTTCTGTGAGAAACAGACAAGACAATACATTTTGTTTTGTAAGGATTTTCTCATGGCATAGTTGCCCTAAACTTGACTAAGAGGCTGTGAAGTCAAGCAAGTGGACTGAGAGAAAACAAGCCTCATTTTGAAAAAGTACAGGTCGAGATCATTTAAAGAAGACAAGCTAAAAATAGGACAAAAATAAACAGAAGGTGACAGAGTCGAACACAGGGAGAGTTGTTGTGAAAGGCCCAAATCAAATGTGGAAGCTCAGTTCTCTGAGAGAAGGGTACGCAGAAATGCTATTTCTCAGGCAGTTCGTGAGGAATTACTTTCTTGTGCCATATGCTGAATGGATTGAGCACAGGCCCACTTGTTTCAACCCATCAAAGTGTAGCCCCCCACTATCCTGGAGGCTCAACTTAGCTTTTCATTCATTGCCTAAGAGAACAGAAACATTCTGAGTCTCCCGTGTCCCAAAGAGCAGGGATTATTCATAACTTCCCAGCACGTGTATTGGGTGATGTAGATAAGGATGTGCGATGTGTTTAGAGCACTTTCAAAGCTCTCTTTAAATGGGAGAATGACCCACCCCTCCCTGAGGACAACTCTCCATTTGCATGGTTATTTCAGAGGTGTCTCATTGAGTGGTGCTCCTGGATCTACTCCTACAGCTATGTTTTCCTCTGCACAAGCCTTCTGTATGTAAAAGCCAGGCACAGAGTAAAAATCTGCTTCTTGCAAATGAAGAAAATACGTGGAACTACTAGCTTCATGGCACGCAGCAGTAATTCTAAGCTATCTGCAGCCTTTTTGGGACCCACTTCCCCAAGTCTTTGCTCTTCACCAGAGAATGTAAATGGTTCATTCTGGTGATCGTGGCCAAGTGCTGCTCCCTAAGTATTCACTGGGATGGGGGGAAGGTTAAAGGGAAAAAAAAACTGCAGGGGGAGAGAAGCATGGAACAAAACCTCCACCTTCTTTCCCCCCACACTGCTTCACCCCTTCCTTCTCACTGCTCTATTGAAGGGTGTATAAATCCTGCTCTTGGTTAGAATTCTCCTTATTAACAGTGTTATATACATATAAATATATATATATATAAATATATTCCTTTTTTTTCACCCCTATAGACTTTTCCTTGATGATACAACACATGGCCATTTTTTTGTTTTTTGTTTTTTTGTTGTTCAAAGTTTATTTTTGTTTATTGGATGGATCTTTTTTTTTCCCTGGATACTAGCTCTGTGGAGGAAAATAAAAAGCGCAGTGTGTGTTAAAAAAAAAATTAAAATTAAAAAAAAAAAAGCTTTTTTTCTTTTCTTTTAAAATGTATTTAAATTCTGTTTCTCTCTTCTGTTACTTTACACGTATGAATGCTCTGCTCTTCTGTGATCTTAAAACAAAAAATGAAATAAACGTGAAAAGGAGATGTGTCTTCATTGACCTGAGTCGGTGATCTTGTGGTTGACTGCCCTGCCTCTTGGAGGTTTTCATGAATAAGATAGGAAATGAAGCCAATGATGAAAATAACGTGAGGAGTGGGTGGACAAAATACTGAAGAATCCCTTGAAGGCTCTATCAATATCTCTCCTATCACAGAAGGGAATGTGGTATTTACAATAATTGTCTTCATCTAAGCAAAGAGGTTCTCTGCAAGTTTTTTTTTGCCCTTAAGGGGCAATAAGAAAGAGCATTAATTACCATTGGGAAGCTATAGATGGAGCATTAAGAAGTTCCAGATTGTTAGATTTGAGTGAGACCTTAGGACATGATCCCAAAAAACATTAGGGAATATACTCTTTCTTTAAACTCTCCACAGTAGAAGTATCTTTAAGGATTAGTTTTAATAAGATCCTACCTGATAGCAGTAGAAGGAACAAAATGGCTTTCTAAAGCCACCTATTTTTTTTTCTACTTATGAAATGGAGAGTTTGTTTTGTTTTCTTTTCTTACTGAGAGCCATTACCTTCACAAAATGTGTCCAGAATCTCTCTACAATTCCTATAGCGTTGCACGGGACAGACAGGAGATAGCGAAAGAAAAGGAGAAATAAGCAATTCACAGTCCAAAGGGGTTGAAGTGGGTTCGTTGTACATGGGAAATGATTGGGAGGGTCTGAAGTTTGAGTCATAGTAGCCAAATTAGGTCAAGAAAAAAACAAGAGAACTGATGTTGAATCAGACTGGGTGGCTGGGGGAGAGGGTGAGGAAGTAAGTACTGGTTTGCTATCAGCTTCAATAATTGGCAAAAAGTCTCAAACAGAAGCAAAACCCTTGGTCTCCTTCTGGTTTAAAGAGACAGTTTAACCCCAAATTTGAATTTTATATAAAATTCTGAAAATGCCTTTCTTCAATGACTTTACCAAACTCAAAGTTAAAGACAACAGTCATCAAACAAAATTGCCCTCACGCCAGACACGAGCCACACGTGCAGGGACCCCCAAGCCACCATCATTTCTGATCAGCTTGCTACAATTCAGAGGTTCCCACTACCCTCTCAGATGTAATAATTTCTAGAATGACCCAGAACTCAGTAAAGTGTTTTTCTTATGATTACAGTTTTATTACAGCAAAAGGATGCAAATCAGACAAAGGTAGAGACATGTAGGGCAAAGTCTGTGAGAATCCCAAATGTGAAATTCCCTTTGTCTTCTCTCCAAGAAGTCAGGACACGCTACCCTCCCAGTACATTGATGTGTGACAATATCCAGAATTTGTCCAACCAGGAGGCTCATGCAATCTTTGGGGCACAACGTTGCCTTTTTTTTTTTTTTTTTAAAGATTTTATTTATTTATTCATGAGAGGCACACAGAGAGAGAGGAAGAGACACAGGCAGAGGGAGAAGCAGGCTCCATGCAGGGAGCCTGACGTGGGACTCCATCCCAGGTCTCCAGGATCGCGCCCTGGGCTGAAGGCAGCATTAAACCACTGAGCCACCCGGGGCTGCCTGCACAACATTTTTATTAAGAGTTTGATCACTTAGGCATGATTGATTGAATCACAGGCCGAACAGCTAAATTCCCATCTCCACATCAGACTGATGGTATCACCACAAGACTCAACGCCGCATCTACCCTAACTTCATGGCTGGTATTTCTGGCATGACCAGTCCCCATCCTGAGTCATCTTGTTGTCATAAACTCTCTAGGGGTCCAAGGGGCCCAACATGAGTAACAACGAAACTCCTACCACTTGGAAAATTCCAGGGACCTAAAGGTTACCCAAGAACCTAGGGTAAAATGTAGCCAGTCTTTATTATATACCTCCCATTTCCAACCTTATATTTAAAAAAAAAAAAACAAAAAAAAAACACTTGGAATCTCTAATAGCATTGTTCCCAAGTGGCTTGAGACTTTATTTCCTTTTAGCCACAAAAGCTACAGGGTTAGAAAGTTAATACCACCTCGAGGCTTTGCCTTCTGAGTGCCTCAGAAGAAATTCCTTGTTGTATACCCTACTTTCTACTGTCTTTATATCCATGTATTTAAAAGTATGTTCAAAGCAGCAGCTGACAGCTGGGAAGAAGGTGAGTCTGTAATCTAACCTCTTAGTGAAAGGTCTTTTTCACCTTGGTGATCCTTTCAGACCCAGCATGGTGAACGGCTAGTAATTTGGCAAACGTTTATCAAAATAGAATTGAGTTGTGTTCAATGCAACCAACAAATAGACTTCATGCAGAATTTGTCTCTACCAATCACTGTAACCTCACCACAGTGGTGGAAGTCTATGGAACAAAAGGCAGATCCCCCCTCACACGCACATACTATATTTGTTACACAAACATGGTACATTTGGCTGCCTGTAAGCCCAAGACTGGAGACTTAATGGTCTTTGGTGTGAAGGGGAAAAGGCCCTTTCTCCACTCTCCCTGTCAACTTCATTCTCTTCGACTCCATAGACTGGCCCATTAGGATACTCTTTCCTCAGTCAAGTTACTTCCTGGCCCCAAAATTTCAAATTGTTGAGGATCTTTTGCAAACCCTGAGAATTATGTTTGAGAACACTGAGGAGGGGAGGTCTTCTAATTCAATCACCTCTCATAGACCCAACCATTCTCAATGAAAAGGTGTTGACTGACTTGTCATGTGCCTTTAAAACAAGACCGTTTTTACTACACAAGGTTGTGTGAAATTGGGACTGGCCATGTTATCTTTGCTTTGCGTTATTATCTGCTTGCCCTGCCCCTGTCTGGCCTCCCAGATCAAAATCAAGATCTATCAGTCCAAAGTACTTCCACCTTGGGTCTGTGCATGGAAAAGATGCTCCTACTAGCAGGAGCAGACACCAGAGGTGGACCTGAAAGCAGGAGTAGGGCTCCCCAGAAAAAGAAACACAAGACATAACTTTACAACACAAGAGAAATCACTTCTTCCCCCAGCTATTTTTGTGTTCTATGCCCTCCCAGCTCTTCTAGCCCAAGCACACTTCTTGCAGAATTTCCTACGAAGTGTTAGAATTACAAACAAATGCAAAAACCTCAGTAGTTAAAGATTTAAGGGAACAAGTGGAATGTAAAAACTAACAGCCTCCATCAAGCCAGGAAATAGCCTAACTATATCAGAGACAATAAATCAATGGTAAAACTCCCAGGGCTATTTCAAAAGTAAAGTTTGACCCAACGTACATTCTTGAATTGTTTTTGTGGAATTGAAACTGTGCCCCATAGGGTTAATGAAGTTAAAACTAGCAGAAAACTTAAACCCTGTTTTTTCAGAGAACTGCAGCCAAATGTATCATATGTTTGTGTAACAAATTTCGTGAACTAATCAGCTATTGTGTCTTTTCAGACCCTTACTAACAAATCCACGAGCTGTTTTTACAGAAGCCTGGACTCAAGGTCAACCGAAATGATTCCAGCCTCTGAACAAGCAAAACCCTGCCTTCCTTACCCAAGATAATAAGCCAAAGACCCAATCCAGTTTGTATGGGCTCTCAGAGCCTGCCCATAGCTGTGTCTTTTCCAGGGGTTACCTCTGCTTCATTATAATGTCAAAGGCTCCGCCCTAGGAGCACAAGCTCATTAACATAACATAGGATCCCTGTATAGGCATGCTTTCTAAATATTACCTGTGCAACCTTTTGTCTGCCTTCATGTGGGATGACAAAGCTCCCTTCTTCGACTATCCATCCTTAAACCCTAAATAAAATGAACACACTCACCCCTGCTCAGGGAGCCACCATTTGGAAGTTATTCTCCATGATCTCCTTATTTACTGCAAATAAAGATTACTTTGTGCAACAATGCCCCCCCCCCCCCCCCCCAGTGTAGTCTCTACCTGTAACTCTAGGATGAGGGAACTTTTGGTTACAGACCCTGATCAAAAGCTCAGGAATGGAGAAGGACTCTGATAAGGCCAAGAGAAATGATGTGGTTGTGGTCCCAAGCAACTTCAGCTGAAGAGTCTTGAGAAGCTCTTAGGCAGTTGTCAATGGAAAAGGACCCGCCCCACGTTCTCTGCTATGGCAGCCGTAGGTTCCACCCACAACCCACAGACCTCTACTAAATTAACATTTTGACTCCAAATCCGTGGACTTTGAATCCCTGTCCTTTTATTCTTTCCAGGCTCTTAGATAATTAGTGTAACCTGCACTGCTGGGTTTTTGCCTTATCCTTAATATGTAAATTCCCAGGCCCTCTACTAGCAGTCATGAGATGGAAGAGCCTTCAAGTAGCATCGATTCACCCAGATGCATTAACATTTCAGCAAATTCTGAAAGAAAAAAGAAAACAAAACCAACCAGAACCGAGAGGATTGACCAAGGAAAGGACTGAGAATCCCTTCTGAATAGAGACACTTCCTACTTGCAATGCTGTTGGGTTGTGGACTTGAAAAAGCTCCTCATAAACGTGGCCCCTAGGTCTGGCCAATCTTTTCCCACTTCACCAGCCTGGACCAGCTGTGGTACACTGCCCTGAAAACCTGAGCAGACCTGGAGAGTTATGTTTGCCTGGCCAAGAAAGAAATGAGCCCAAAAGAGGCCTGGTTCATGCCCATTAAATACACATGGGCTTCCCCAAGACGCACACTCCCCCCACCCCCTACACGCACTCATCATGCAGCCACATTCCAGGACCTGGAGAATCTGTCTCAGGGCATACACGACCTCTGGCAAAATGTGAAAAGATACACAGCTCTCCCTCTGCATCTATTAATCCTTGTTTTTATAGACTCCATCTTTCAATGAAAAAAGCTTGGTTCACGCTTTCTCTTGTTGTTCTAGAGGAATCGTAGCCTTCTTTCTAAATAACAACATTGATATTTTTCCCTTTTTACTCCTAACTTGTGATAAAATAATGGTACTTTCAGGATGATGAGATATTTGGATATTAAGGAGTTGGACTAGCAAGGACCCCAATTACTCTCACATTCTAATTTTTTTCTTTTCTTATGAATTCTTTTTAAATAATATTTATGAAATGTATTAATATATGCCTATCCTTCTTTGTCAAAATAGCACCCATATAAGTAGTCCTGATATTATGTCTCTCTACTTTAACAATATAATGATGCGATATTTATGTATGAAATGTTTGCAGTCACTGTTCAGATTATTATCCGATATTGATTATCTTATATTGATTCACATTCTAAATTAATACTGAGAAGAAACAAGAGATGAAAACACAGGAGAGTTTTCTTCCCCAGTGTGATTAGTGTTAACGACACAGGCCTGCACACCAGGGCCACCGTGAATTGTCACGCTAGATCTTAATGGGAATGAACTGAACTTTTCTTTCGTTTTTTTTCTGCCTCTCTCTCTCTAATTTTTTTTCTTCTGTTTAAAGTACCCTGAATAGGCACTAAGGTTTTCATCTCCCCAAAGTCCCTTTGAAAATAAAGAAGTAATAAAGCAGAGGTTAAAACAAAAGTTCCTGTGGATACAGTCACTGTTTTCATTAACATTTTAAATGGTTATTTTTAATGGTACATTTAACTAAAGCTAACTTATCCATGGAAAGAGAATATGGCCATTAAGATCGGCATCTGTTGAACAAACTGAGGCCCACGTTCAGTGATGCATGATTATAACACCAAGAATATTACATGCTAACAGCAGCCTCATTAGCATTAATTGCTGCATTTTGTCTCACTTAAAGCCTCCTGTATATATAACATTTGCTAAATACGTTACTGTTTTTGAAATAAATTCACCCTAAAATATTATCACATAAATAACAATGGAACCAGGATTGGCACGGGGTGGTGCAATGAGAAGAAAAGAGAGCCAGTGATACCTCTGTGGCCTGACAGTGACGACACGGCCTGACGATGGTAACCTGAAAAGAGTTCACACAGAGGGGAGCAGCACTACAAATACAAGGTTACTTCTCTTTATTTAACAAGTTGTTCAACGGGAGTGGTGGGAAAAACCTCTGGAGAGGTGTGAATACACAGATGCCAATTACCGTGCACTCATTCATTCATTCATTCATTCACTTCTTTGTCCACTTACAAATCTCCTGAAGAGACCAGTGTGGGCCATGCATCATGCTTAATTATTCACCTGCTCCCTGAGGACAAGCTTTTGTCCTCTGGACGTTATGTCTGGCTGGGAAGACAGACTTTTTTTTTTTTTTTTTTTTAAGATTTATTTATTTTAGAGAAAGAGAAAAAGAGTACACAAGCAGGGGTGGGGAGGAGCAGAAGACAGAGGAAGAGAATCCTCAAGCCGACTCCCCACTGAGCACGCAGCTTGACCAGGGACTCAAAGCAGAGCTCGATTGCAGGACCCTGAGAGCGTGACTGATCCAAAATCAAGAGTCAGCTGCTTAACTGACTGAGCCACCAGGCACCTTGTTCTCTTTAGGATCTCATTTTTAAATAATCTTGATATCCAATGTGGGGCTCAAACCCACAGCCACAAGATCATTAGTCGCACTCTCTACCAACTGAGCCAGCCAGGTGACGCAGGAAGACAGATGTTTAACAAAAAAGTATAAGTCAATCCTTTCATGATGCAAATAAAGTATTTTAACAACCCTTGCATCGTCCTGCCATTTGGCCAAAAGGACCACATATGTATGCCTAAAGCTGTGTGTAGGTGAAATTGGGATCACTAAAAATGGGGCTGTGAACACTCTTTACAAATGGAGGGGGCAACTTTTCAGAACTCTCTACCACATGCATTGTCCTAATTCCTCCATTTCCTTTTAAACTATTTGGCTCCGAATGGTACTTCTGCCCTTCTCTCAGAAGGTCACACACACAGACACACACGCAGACACACATACCTGTGTCCGTAGCAATACTTTCTCCACTTTAAGCTTCACAGCTGTCCTGCTTCATTATCCCTTCTGGACTTTCCCCCTTTATGATCTGTCACTGAAAAATACACATTTATTGTTTTGGCTATACTCTTGTCAACACACTATTCATTTGTTCATTCATTATCCAGTTATTTGTGGGTCTTGTGGGTCTTTACTCTCCCCCCCCCCCTTTTTTTTAAGATTTTATTTATTTATTTGAGAGAGAGACAGACAGAGAGAGAATGAACAGAGGAGGGGCAGAGGCAGAAACAAGCTTGCCACTGAGCAGGGAGCCCGAGGTAGGGTTCAATCCCAGGATCCCAGGATCATGACCTGAGCTGAAGGCAGACACTTAACCCACTGAGCCACCCAGACACCCCTGTGGGTCCTTACTTCTGCCGGGCTCTGTGCTAGGGCCTGGGATGCCCTTGCAAGTGGAGGTGAATGCTATTTTTTGATCCTTATCTTTCCCTGTTTACTCAAGCTTCTGGTTGAGAAGAATGTTTTGAAAGAGTGATAAGTGATAGTCAACAGACTGGAATCCAAATTCAGATCTACACGCTTCCAGCCATTGCTCTCAACCACGGCACTATCTTCTAGCACAAAGAAGAATTAGCAGTCTGAAGAGGCACCATAAAAATACTACGTATTACACGCAGTAATAACGCTGGGGAACTAACAGGCCACGTTTCATAGATAAGAAAACTGAGCCTGATGGGTTTATTGGTGGGCTGTTTTAATCTGATTAACCCTCCCCGTGCCTGTCATCTAATCAGGTCTTTGTCCTCTATCTATCACTTGGGAAAGGGTGGAGGACTCCTTCCAGGGTGGTGTAAAATCCTTTTAAGGGTAGTTTTCTCTTAGGGTGGGGAGCTTTGTCCCTGCCTGCCTCTCTTCCAGTTATCCTTCATCAGATATGCTGAGAGAGGGTTACGAGCTGAACTGTGTTCCCTCAAAAAATTCACAATTGAAATTTTAAGCCTAGACTCTAGACTCTAGATGGAGTCTAGAAAGAGATAACTAAGGTTAAACGAAGTCACCAGTGGGGTCCTTATCCAATATGACTGGCATCCTTATGTGAAGGGGAAGAGACACCAGGTAGGCTCTTGCACAGGGAAGAGATGATGTGAGGACACAGCAAGAAGGTCCCTGTGATATTGTGATTGATTACAAATATGTATTTGCTCACTCAGATGACTAAAATATATTTCCTATACATTTATATTTGGCCTTTGTTCATGGTTCTGGTCTCACAGCTCTCAAAATCCTTGGAATTTACTGAGTGATAGGAGAAACAGGGCACATCTTTTGCCATAACATTCGGTTTCTTGCCCTCAGTTCCTAACATGGCTTTAGGACCATAAAGGAGAAATGGGTGTCTTATTATTCACAAGTCCCTTTATTTTATTAAAAAAAAGTTTTTTTATTGGAGTTCAATCTGCCAACATATAGCATAACACCCAGTGCTCATCCCACCAAGTGCCCCCCTCAGTGCCCATCCCCCAATCACCCCAACCCCCTGCCCACCTCTCCTTCCACTACCCCTTGTTCATTTCCCAGAGTTAGGTGTCTCTCATGTTTTGTCACCCTCACTGGTATTTTCACTCATTTTCTCTCCTTTCCCTTTATTCCCTTTCACTAATTTTTATATTCCCAACAAGTCCCTTTATATCACAACTGGATTTTTTTTTTAACAAGGTAACTTTTGGAAAGCACCTAAGGTTGGAGGCTGGCTGCCAGGAGGGGATCCACCATGGATAGAGGGTGGAACTTTTACTCACATCTCCCGATCTCTGGGCACGGGAAAGGGGCTGGAGGTTGAATTGATCACCAATGACCAATGATTTAATCAATTATGCTGATGTAATGAGGCTTCCACTAAACCCCTACAGGACTGGTTTCAGAGAGCTTTTGGGTTGGTGAGCATATGGAGGTTTGTGTCCTCTGAGAGAGCGTGGAAGCTCTGTGCCCTTTCCCCACACCTTGCCCTTGCACCTCTTCCATCTGGCTCTTCCTGAGTTATATCCTTTTATAATAAACTGGTGATCTAGCAAGTGATATGTTTCTCTGAGTTCTGTGAGCTGCTGTAGCAAAATAATTGAACCCAAGGACACGGATTGCTCATTAATAGCTTCCAATCTGTAGCTTGTAGCCCAGAAACAGGAGCAATAACCTGGGCTTGTGACTGGCATCTGAAGGAGAGGGGTGGTTGTGTGGACCTGTGCCTTTAACCTGTGGGATCTGACGCTATCTCCAGGTAGATCCTGTTGGAACTGAATTGAATCATAGAACATCCAGCTGGTGTGTGAGAATTGCTTGTTGGTGTGGGAACCCTCTCCAAACACACACACACATACACACACACACACACAGATTTTGCAAATTGGATCCCAGAATCCCATCTAGTGGTCATCTGCGAGACAAAGAGAGAGACCTCAGGAGAAACCAACCCTGCCGGCATCTTGACCTTGCACCTCCAGCCTCCAGAACTGTGAGAAAATAAATTTCTTTTAATTGAGTCACCAGTGTGTGCTGTTTTATGGCAGTCCCAACAATCTAATACCGAGAGCAAATTCATTCGTTCAGGTGAAGTTTTGCTAAATGTTTTAACTTTTCAACCTTAGGGTGAAGTTACTATATGAGGATGTGTATTTCTACTCTCACTCTAAATCTAAAGGCAAATCACTGAGTCCCATAAAGTAATAAATTGTGTGGATAGGGGTAAAAAAAGAAAAGTTAGCTGTGTGTATGTGTGTTGGGGGGGAGGGTAATGTGCAAAAATATTAGATTATATATATATAGATAGAGAGAGAGAGAGATGCATTTCAATTTATTTCTAGCACTAGAAAATAGATTGAGAGAGCTTCCCACTCCACTCTGTAGTACAGATTCACAGATTCATCTGAATTCTTTGCCATGAACTCTCCCTGTGGCACAGAAGCTGAGCATGGAAGTGACCAAGCTCAGTGACCACTATGGGAGACTAACCTTGCCGCATGGGAGCAAGCTTTGGTAAAGCCCAATTAATAGTACGGGTTCTTTGGCTGAATCCTGATGGAGGATCATAAGAAAATGTAAACCTTAAACAGGTTTAAGCAGGAAGAGGTACCAAGAAAGAGTGAAAAGGAAACAGGAAATAGTAAATGTTTGAACGTTAGAGGATTAATGAAAACAATTATTTAACGATTTGGTGTCATAGCGTTAATTGGTTTGGAAAAACCGTGGCATCCATGCCTTCCCCCCACGCCTGGCTCTGGGGAGCATCTTTTGACTTTGCAAAGCATGCCACACACACAATCTTTTCAACCCCGCAACAACTTATGGAGACAAGAGTAACGTAACTCTCCCTATTTGATGATAACCATGTTACAGAAAGGCTGTGCATTCGGAGGAACCAATGCTTTTTTCTCTCCCTATTACTTATCCGCATCACAGTCCATTAACCACAATGAGAAATGGCTTCTCTCCAAACCGCATTCCTTGAATGTCCCTGGCAAGTCCCAGAATAAGGGTGGAACACCAAGGATGTGCACCGAGTGACCCATCACAAGCCCATCCCCTCCACTCATCATACAGATAGGCCGTCACTTCTCGTGTGGCAAAATACACCGTGTGGGCCAAAAACATTTTCATAAAACCATTTGTTGTGGTCAAGTGAGTTGGGGCATTGCTGCCCACGCCCGTACGCACTGATCCATCTCCCGCCAAAACAGTTTTTATCATCTTGTCCAGGCTTCTTAAACGTGACCCCCTCCTCAAATCTGGAACAAGATTGGGCCCTGTTGGCCAAAGAGCGACCGAGATGAGATGTGGAACATCCCTTTCAACCTTTGCGCTCCGGCTAGCGGGGACCTTGCAAGATCTCCCGGTCTTCTGTGCTTCCAGAGATGGAAGAGCGTAGGCCCGGAGCTACAAAAGTGGGTCAAAAGAGCCCATTTTCCAGGCTCTGTGTGGCCTGGGCTTTGCATTGTGTGCTGATGGGCAGGTCGTGCGTGGAAGGCTTTGTGTCACACACAGCGGGATGCTGGGCCCTGCGGTCGGTTTCCCAAAGCCCAGGCCGGCGCCCCGGGTCTGCCCTGTGCCCGGGCCTGCGGGGCACGAGCCTACCAAGACCAGGCAGCAGAATGGAAACCCCTTTCCGGAGGCCGCCGAACCTGGGGGGACGCAAAACAGCGGACAGAGGTGGATGCGGAGGTTCACAAGGTCACCTCGCGGGGCTGTGACGCCCTGTCCCGGTCCGGCCCCCCGCGGCCCAGCCGCCGCCGCCACCGAGTCCCTCCTCGCGGTCACCGCCTCTCTTGCTTTTTCATTTCCTGCATTTTTCCTACTCCTTTCCCTCCTCTGCATTATCCTGTCACAGGCTCTTAGAGCTTCCCCCCGCTCCACCCCCACGCACCCGCACCCCTCATTCGTTAGTCATTAACCCGACATCCGCGTCTACCCCCGGCAGTTGAGCGGAGCTGCAGAAACGCTGCTCGAAAAACACCCGGAGGGGACGCTGCGGGGGCGCAGGGGGCGGGGGCGGGGCCTGCGGGGGCGGGGGCGGGGGCGGCGCCTGCGGGGGCGGGGCCTGCGGGGCTGCGGAGGCTGCGGGGGCTGCGGGGCCTGCGAAGCTGCGGGGGCGGGGCTTGCGGGGGCGGAGGCGGTGCCTGCGGGGCTGCGGGGCCTGCGGAGCTGCGGGGGCGGGGCCTGCGGGGCTGCGGGGGCGGGGCTTGCAGGGGCGGGGACGGTGCCTGCGGGGCTGCGGAGGCTGCGGGGGCGGGGGCTGCGGGGCCTGCGGAGCTGCGGGGGCGGGGCCTGCGGGGGCGGGGGCGGTGCCTGCGGGGCTGCGGAGGCTGCGGGGGCGGGGGCTGCGGGGCCTGCGGAGCTGCGGGGGCGGGGGCTGCGGGGGCGGGGGCTGCGGGGGCGGGGGCTGCGGGGCCTGCGGAGCTGTGGGGGCGGGGCCTGCGGGGCTGCGGGCCGCGGCTGGGGCGCCGCCGAGATGCGGGCACCGGCCGCGCGGGGGCAGAGTGAGCGCAAGCGGGCAGGCGCCCCCGCAAAGCGCGCCCCCAAAGCGCCCACCCGGAAAGCGCGGCCCCCATAGCGCGCCCCCGAAAAGCGCGGCCCCTGCAAAGCGCAGCCCCGAAAAGCGCAGCCCTCCAGATCGCACCCCCAAAGCGCGTCCCCCCAAAGCACGCCCCCCGCAAAGCGCAGCCCCGCAAAACGCGCTCCCTGCAAAGTGCACCCCGCAAAGCGCACCCCCAAAGCGCGCCCCCTTCCGCAAAGCGAGGCCTCCGCAAAACGCGCCACCTGCAAAGCGCCTCCCCGTATACCACGCCCCCTGCAAGCGCAACTCCCCAAGGCGCGACCCCGCAAAGCGCAGCCCCGCAAAGCGCGCCCTAACCCCCCCCCCCCCGCCCCCTCCGCCAAGCGCGCCCGGGAGCGCTTGCAGGGCGGGCCGCGGGTCGGGGTGGGTGTGGCCGCGGGAGCGGAGGGCGGAGGGCGGCGGGGAGGCCGCGGGGAGCCGGGAGCGCGAATCCCGCCTGGGCGAGGACGGACCCAGCTTTTCCCGAGACAAAGGAGGGTGCGCGGCTGCCTGCTACGGGACCGCGAGGCCAGGCTGGGCGAGCCGGGGTCCCCCCGCCACCCCGGTCACCGGTCCGCGGCCGGGGAACCTAACGGGCTGCGTGGTTTGGCCACTTGGGGGACCGGCAGGGATGGCGCCGCCCCCCGCAGTCTGGGGTGCTGGGGGGAGGGTTGATTTGCAGCGCAGGGGGGCGTCCTACGAGCAGCCCCCCCAGGGGGCGGGGGTTAGCGCCACCCTCGGCCTGCGGCGCCCTCGGAGCTGCAATCGGAGCTGCAGTCGGAGCTGCTTGCCCCGGGTCAGCCCCTTGGGGCCCCCCCACACCTGCACCCCGCGCGCAGCGGGGCCTGGCGGGCCTCTAGGGCTCCGCTCTCTGACATATCCCCTAATCGTGTGGCCGGGCTAAGAACACTCATAAAATAACCAGGCCTGCGCTGCTCTTACGTGGCCGGGGTCCGGGGATAGTAATGAACAGCAACAGGCCGCAGCAAGGGCGCTTGAGAAAGTCACGGTATCAGGTTTCCTTGGTTTCAGGTTGAGAGCATGAGAGGGATTTTTTTTTTTCCCCCTTCCAAGAAGGGCGCTGGGTCTGGGGGTCCCTCAACCTTCAGATGGGCAAGAAGCCCTGTTTGTTTGTTTATTTATTTATTTATTTATTTATTTATTTATTTATTTATTTTATTTTAGGAAAGGTAGGGTTACTTGGCTACCTCGAGGGAGGATTCAGCTTCCAGATTTCCCCCACAATGTATTTTTAAAGGAGTTTTCTTGTAATCCTCCAGAGTTATAGCTTCCCTAGAAAAAGTAGAGACGCTGGGCCTAAAAGGCAACGATTGGTAGATTGGTAGGAAGGAGCCGAGGAGCTCTTAGCACTGTGAGAAGGGAGGAGCTCGCCACAGGACCCACACTTACCCTGTTGTCTTCCTCTTAGCTTGGGAGGACGTGAGCATGGACTTCCTGGGTAGCAGGGGCTTGTGGAGATAGAGGAATAAACTGTCAGAGAAGAAGGATTCTCCATAGGGACTAGCTGATCTGAGCCAAGAGTTGAATTCTGGAGCCTGGCAAGAATGGCCTGATAAAGGGGTCACTAGTAGACTTGGGCTCTGCTGACACACAGTGCCCCCCGGGGGGCCAAACCTTGTGACAGAAGAGTGTTGTGATTATCTGGAGCCCCAGGCATGGGAGCTGTGGTGATGGTCCCATGGTCTCCTGTGAGAGTGTTGGAAGGGGGAACACCAGCAGAGCCCCTGCCTTGGGGCAAACCATGTGGGCTTGACTAAGGAGACAAACAGGGATCACCCACAAGAAACTTCTTTAGAGATGCTCCTGAGCCCCTGGGATTCTTGTGTGATCCCAAGAGAGGTGGAAAAGACCACCCTTCCCCCCTTACGGTGCCCGGAGGTAGGTTTACCTGTCAATCTTGATATGTAGGAGCTAGACCATCATTCACTTTGCCAAAGACAAGAAAAATGCAATTTCTTGTTTTAGCATCCAAATATTTGTGACACTAACATTTATAGATGGATTCTCAAGCTAAAAGTGGACACCATTGTTATCTCTATATTTGAGGAAAGTAAGACTTAGAGGAGATGATCACAGTCCTACAACTAGCAAATGGTGGAGCCAAGGCTCAAATGCGAGTATGTGTGACTCCTGTTCAGGGATCACTGAACTTTTTTCTGGAAAGGGCCAAGTGGTAGTCTCTGTGGCACCCCGTCAACTCTTATTGTACAAAATACATAAATAAATGAGCATATCTGTGTCCAAATGAAATTTTATTTATGAACCCCAAAAGGTGACATTTTTGTAATTTCTACTTGTCGCAAAGTATTATTCTTTACATTTTTTTTTTTCAACAAGAAATGTAAACAGCATTCTTAACCTGACTGGCAGACTGTACAAAAACAGGCAGGAAAAAAAAAAAAAGAAAGAAAACAAGTACATATGGGGGACCCGATTTGACTTGTGGGCTGTAGTTTGTCAACTCTTGCTCTAGTGTCAAACTAATCTGTATTTGCAGGCACTTCCTGCCTCTGGACCTAAACTAGCCAGCCCTAGTTTAGGGCTGATTTTGAGAAAAATCAAAGACATTTGCCTACTCACATTTCAAGAGCTTTAAAAAGTGTCCACTTCCTGAAGAAGCAGCTCTTCAACCTCAAGCCATGATTACATCAAGGTTGCATTCTGTGAGGGAGTATGACATATTAGAAAGGGCAGTGGGCTTGACATTAGAAAAACGCTTCAAATTCCAAACTGTGTAACTTTGAGCAAATGAGCCAGTTTGTCAGAGGTTCAGTGTCTTCGTCTGTCAATGGCAATGCTTGCCTCAGAGGTTAACTATGGCTTCATATTAGATCAGACAAAGCACATAAACTCTACTGACAGGCACATTCAGAATTTGAGATGCCTAAACTTTATTCACTTGGGGACCTTATCTAAAAAAAAGATTATGAAATTTTTATTAAAGAATTGCTAAAAGTAAAGATTTATTTAGAATGAGAAAAACAAAACCAACAAATATCGAAGTCTTAGAGATTCAAGTAGTTTTCTTTTTTTCTTTCTTCTTTTTCAGATTTTATTTATGTATTTGAGGGAGAGTGAAAGCAAGAGAGATCACAGAGGGAGAGGGAGAAGCAGACTCCCCACTGAGCAGAGAGCCAGATGCAGGGCTCAATCCCAGGACCTTGGGACCAGGACCTGAGCCAAACAAAGGCGTCGACGCCTAACTGACTGACCTACCCTTGTGCTCCTCAAGTAGTTTTCTTATATTTCTCCCAGCAATATACCAAAAATACTTACGTGCAGAATTGTCTTGTTTGTGATCTGGCTTTTCCTCCTCATCAAGGACATGCTGGGACTCCTAGCAATGCACAGCATTCGTATAGGTCCTGAAGCTTAGTGCAACGCTGTGTGGCAGCAGTGGGAAGGTGGTAACACAGAGGGGAATTGATCAAATAAATACACATATTAAAGAAAATGGGGGGCAGCCCCGGTGGCTCAGCGGTTTAGCGCCGCCTACAGCCTAGGGCGTGATCCTGGAGACTCAGGATCGAGTCCCACGTCAGGCTCCCTGCATGGAGCCTGCTTCTCCCTCTGCCTGTGTCTCGGCCTCTATATCTCTCTGTGTCTCTCATGAATAAATAAATAAAATCTTAAAAAAATAATAAAAAATAAAAAAAATAAAATGGGAGCTTAATTTCTCATTATCAGAGAAGGGAGGTAGAAATATTGAAAACAGAATGAACTCTTTGGTGCTGGGATAAAAATCAGAAGTATTGGTGTGAACTCGTAATTTTCAATACAGACAGATAGGGAGATGATCGATGATAGTGGGTATATGTAGATGTCAATGTACGCACACGTATGCGTGTGCACACGTACATAACCTAGCGCTATCCACTAAGAACAGCGTCAACCCAAAAGTAATGAGGTCACTTAGTTCGCAGGCCTTGTTTGCTAAAAACCTAACTTGTTTTATTTCCTCTAAAAAGAGGGACCAAGGTTGTTGGACAAATGGCAGGGTTGGGAAAAGAAAGTCCACATAAACCTGGAATATTTTATTGTATCAAAAAGTAAACAAAGAATAAAAGAAAAAGTTCAGAGAATGAGAGACCTACATTAAAAGGACACAGAAGCCAGCTTTAAAAGGGCTTTCACTGGCCAAATCTGGGATAATTTGAGCATTAAGCTAGATCATAATAGCAAGAGAATACAAATTGTTGAATACAATAGGTGAGCTGATAGTGATATAAATGGATGAATGAATGGAAAGTTTAATGAAGAAAGTGATATTTACATAGTTTCAGGACAACCCTCAACTCACCCCTACCACAGACAGACAGACAGACACACACACAGACACACACACAGTGAATACTCAGTAGATACAGGGGGGGAGAGAGGAATATGCAGTGGAGAAGTCTAGAAGACACGATTTTAATCCAGGGATCAAAGTGAACATTGTAAGAAACAGCACAAATCAAGATCATGGGCAGAGAGGGAAGCACAGCATTACTTCTGTAATAAACTATTCCAGATTGAAGGAAACTTGAAGGGACATGGCCACTAAATGCAATTCATGTTCTGAAACGAAATCTTTTGGCTGTAAAAACGATTATTGGGATAATTAGTGAAATGATGGAAATTGGGAAACAGAATAGAAGTACATTATCAATGTGAATTCCTGATTTTGATGATTGTTGTGACTTTTTTTTTTTTAAATACAGCACACAATAAAGCACTCAGGGATGATGAAGCATTGTGTTGGTAACTTATTCTCAAATGGCTCAGGGGAAAAAATATCTCTATGATATACTCTGAAATTTTCTGGAAACTTAAAATTATTTAAAAATTGAACATGCATAACATGAAAAGTAATAGATTATAAATTTCATAAGAACAAGAATCATGCCTTATATTTCTTTTGAATCCCTCATAAGAAATTCATAGATCTAGACATATGTGTAGGTATTCAGTAAATATTGTTGAATAGAAACTTACTGAGTGAAATGGGCAATGGGATAACACTTCAAGTGTCAGACTACCACAAAAATTGTCTCTATTATTTTTTAAGGTTTAAGAAAACATTTATACATGGCGTACCATCTCTGTTATCCATGCATGCATGCATTAACAGAATCTGATGCTGAAAGCAAATAAAACATACAAGATTAATGTATGGGCACTTAATTATAAAACTATTTGGTTCATTGGTAATAAGACATAGTAATAATCTGCAAAATACTAAAAAGCAACTGAGATACCCTTTTTATAATTATTTCAATCCATAGGAAATTTTAGGCCTAACCATAGAGCTAAAAGAAATGTGATCTGATAATAATTATAATTAGTAATAGTAATATATATATATATATTTTTCTCTCTGGCTCCCCTACCTCTACATGGTGGTGGCACCAAAGAGCAGCACAGGGACCAGACTTTCCTTCCACTTCCTGCCCTCCCTGCTCTGACACGCACAGCTGCCTCACCAGCCTCACACCTGATATCATACAACTTGAGCCTCCAGAAGTCCCCTCAGGAAGGATATGTCCCTCTCCAGGCTCCTAAGGCCTTTGGCTCACCTGTGCTGCTCACGTGCCGAATCTGGCAAAGTCCGGCCTCTGGACCCCAGCCTCACATCTTGATTTTTTTGTCACTTTGTCTAGAAACGGTTTAGACCGTTCATGGACCACAGCTTCAGACTTCTGCAGGTGCAGGTAGCACAACGCATGGAAAGGGCTTAGGTTTGGAATTTGGGTGGAGCTCTTTGGGATCCTGCATGACGAGCCTTAGTTATTAACCTGTCAGCCTCATTCTTCCCATCCGTGCAGTGGTGATAGCAAGACGTAGCAGGAGTCTTTTATTGAGATGTAACTGATACACTTGACGTATCACATTATATTGGTGTTGGGTTTACAGCGTAATGATTCAATATTTGTTGATATTGTGGGATGATCACCACAAGAGGTCCATCCATCACCAGCACAGTTACAGTAATAATAATGGTAGTGAAAAAAATTAATATTTTTTGTACATGTAGAAGCCCTAGCTATGCGGTACTGCACTGCATATTTGTAAGTCACAGTTGTATCAAAGAAGCAGAACTACTGTGAATGACACAGAATCAGGAAGTTATTTTAGGAGTGATTGCTTTTTCTCCCATATATGCAATTATGGGAATGGGTTAAGCGATCTACATAAGGTCACTGCCTTTGCGCGTGCTCTTGGTCCTGAGTCAACAGGGCCAGTAAGTCAAGAAGGGTTGAAATGGGTAGGCCAAGAACAAACTGGGACCCTTGCCTGTTTCTTATGGCTTCCATGGGAGTGACTTACAGGGGAAGCTGATTGTTCACCCCAGAGCTGCCCCCACACTAAGCTCAGGTTTAGAGAAGCTAGCAGGAGCTGACGGAGCCCTAGGCCAGCAAGGGAGCCAGCAGGTCAGCAGCAACCTGGGTAAGCTGCAGCTACATTTGTTTCCAGACCCAACTTCAAAGCATAAGGAGAGCTGGTGCTTCTCTTCTGCTTTCCAAATCTCATACACGTTTCTCTGGTGCCCAGCCCTAGCCTAGAAACAACGGGAATTCCTGGAATGTGGTTCCAGCTCGGCCAAGTAGACGTAGCAGAAAGCCACTACATGTATACGGAACTCTGTGAATGTAACATAAAGGTCAAGACATTATATAAGAGAAAGCAGTGTATTTTGAATATCAAAAAAATAAATTCAGTTCTTTGGGCCCCAGTAATATACTTTTGTAAATTTTTTAAAAAGATTTTATTCATTTATTCATGAGAGACACACAGAGAGGAGCAGAGGGAGGTTCCCCACAGGAAGCCCGATGCGGGACTTGATCCCTAGACCGGGATCACATCCTGAGCCAAAGGCAGATGCTCAATCGCTGAGCCACCCAGGAGTCCCAAAAATATATTTTTATTTTTTTATTTTTATTTTTTTTTAATTTTTATTTATTTATTCATGAGAGACACAGAGAGAGAGGCAGAGGCACAGGCAGAGGGAGAAGCAGGCTCCATGTAAGGAGCCCGATGTGGGACTTGATCCGGGGTCCCCAGGATCACGCCCTGAGCTGAAGGCAGCACCAAACCGCTGAGCCACCCAGGCTGCCCCCAATAATATATTTTTAGATGTTTATCAGATTACTTTACTCTCCCAATTTGGGGGCCATGGAAATTCAGTGGGACTGTGATTAGGAAGGAGGAAAGTGCTGTAGGTGATTCTAGAGCATAGACTCCAGGGAACATAATAGGCCACTGGATAGAGCCACATAGTTCTGGCCTTTTGACAGAAATTAAGACAAGGGGGATTCAGCAAGGTCCTACAAGATGAATAGAAAAGCAGCTTCAGGAGTTACAAAGAAAAATAAGACATGAAGAAAAACTGCCTCTTCTCATCTGTCTGGCAAAGTGGCAAATTAGAAAAGTAGCAAATACAGAAGTAGCAAATTCAGAAAAGGCCAGCCACCAACAGTGATGATGGATGATGCTTAACATACGGGAAATTGTACTTTCAGTTCTGCCCCTCACAGCCTGCCACTCGTCTGGGCTTCTCTACTTCTAAGACTGGCCCACCATCTACCCAATTTGTTAAGGCAAAAATCTAGGAATCAACCCTGACTCCTTTCTTTCCCTCAATCCATCAACTGGCTTTGTCAACTCTGTCACCAAAATCCATTGTGAATATTTTCAACTCGACTGCCGCCACCGTAACACAAGCCTGATCTACTGCTATAACTTACTCTGGTTTCCTGCTTACTTTTTTCCTTTTCTAATCCATTCTCCATACAACATACAAAATGCTAATAAAAAAAAGATGAATCAGGGACACGTGGGTGGCTCAGTCGGTTAAGTGACCAACTCCTGATTTTGGCTTGGGTCATAATCTCAGGGTCATGGGATCAAACCCTGTATTGGCTCCACGCTGGACACGGAGCCTGCATGAGATTCTCTCTCTCTCTTTCCCTCTCTCCCTCCACTCATGCTCTCTCTAAAAAAAAAAAAAAAAGATGAATTGTACTACATATTAAATTTACAATATCTATTATATTTATTATATTTATTATCCTGGATGTCAACATGAGGTTTCTGGGGTAGAGCTAAATTATCAGAGAGGAAAGGTGCCATAGTGGGAAGTGCATGAGTTTTGCAGTTAGAGAGTCATGGGTTCAAATCTTGGCTCTCCCACTTACCTACAAAGTGACCTTGTAGGGACAAGAAATCTACGGCTCTTAGAGAGTGATAACTTGTCTAATGTGGGCAATAACATCTTATAGGATCTTTGTAAGAATAAAATGCAATGTGCTCACCTAAATATCAGTGCCCTGCCCTTCCCATTCCCATCCCCTCACTAACCAGAGGATGAGTCATCCTTGAGTCCTCTTTGCTCTCCAGCTCCACCCAGTTCAACAATCACTGACCATCTACATATTAGGAACTGCAATACACATGGAGGATACATACACTACAGAGCATGTGACGATGCATGATGATACATGTTATCCGAGGGAGCAGTCCCAGGGAACAGATGTCTGCCTGCATTTCTGGTTCCCTGGTCAGAATTTCACTGTTTTGACAAGGATCCCAGAGAACTCTAAGCTGATGCCCACCCTGTGGTGATTGGTGATCACGGACTTGTTGTTTCAAACTTGCTGGTTCAAAATTAAACACATAAATAAAATACCATAATCCAATCTGTCTCCTAAGTTTCATACTAAATAAATAATTAAATAACGAGTGAGTGGTTTGAAAGCACAACATGCTGAATAATGTAATGTGTTAGGGGACCAGATCCTCATGAGGAAGTTAGAGTCAGAATTGGCCACAGGCCCAAAATGGGAACTGTTAATCTTTACATAGATATGAAAACTACAAAGCCCATTCATTCAGACTTCAATACCAATGGGCTCCAAACTTCAGATCATGTACCCAATCTTGAAAAAATCATTTGAGCATGTATCCTCAAACATGTACATTTATTAAGTATGTAGTTGCATTTCTGTATGAATGTATTACATATAATTAAAAACATGCACAAATAATAAATATTTTTAGAGGGTGAAATAAAAACACACAAATAGAAATCCAGTATTTTTTTTGTGTGCTCTGTTGAATCAACTTACATGTGGCCTACTTTATTTTATTTTATTTTTTTTAAGATTTATTTACTTATTTTATGATAGACATAGAGAGAGAGAGAGAGAGAGAGAGAGAGGCAGAGACACAGGAGGAGGGAGAAGCAGGCTCCATGCCGGGAGCCCGACGTGGGACTCTATCCCGGGACTCCAGGATCGCACCCAGGGCCAAAGGCAGGCGCCAAACCGCTGAGCCACCCAGGGATCCCCCATGTGGCCTACTTTAGAGGCCACTGATTAAATGAATAGATCTATTTATTTCTTAAACATTTTAACAGATAAAAAGGTTAATCCTAAATGTTACAAAATATGCAATTAAACAAGTAAATGATCTTGGATTTTGGTGTCACCAAGGAGAAAGGAAGAGAAAGGAACAGTGAATGTGTGACCTTTCACCTCATTCCCGCCCCTCTTCTCCATTGCAGTTAATGGAGGGTGGATGGGGGAAGGAATCCTGCAAAAAGGTAAGATAAGCAAAAACTGAACAAAAATTCCCTTTGGATATAGGCTCTTCTTTATTTAACTAGACAATAAAAAGGGACTCCCAGTTTGGAAAAATGGGCTCAGGACTGAGTTATGATAAAAGTCTGGATCAGTTAGACTGTGGCTACTCCCACTGCTTTTGGATTTTGTGAAACTAAGGAGTGTGGGGTGTGCCTTCCAGCAGCTGCTAAGCACCAGAGTAGCATGCACGGGAAATGGGAGGTAATTCTTACTCTATGGAGCTAATTTTGACGAAGGACAGACAGAAGATGGAAGGTGCCAACAGATAAATTGCTCTTCTTCCCTCCAAGAGACTACTCTGAATTAGTTTGGGCCATGTCTAGAAGCCATCCTACATGACCAAGCCACGGGCTCTTTCCTTAACAAGTGTGGCTAGCTCAGTCACATGCCAGTTTGGAGTCATGATCTGGTCACATTTGGAACTTCCCCTCACTTATAGCTCTTATGCTGAAGTGTCCCACCTAAGATCTGCGTCAAGGGTCCCCACAACTCTAGCCATATTCTTTGGACCAAAGGACACTTAAAAAAATCATTTATTTATTTATTATAGAAACAGAGAGACAGCACGAATGGGGGAGGGACAGAGGGGGAGGAAGAACTTATCAAGCATCCTTCCCTCTGAGCATGGAGCCTGACACAGGCAGGCCCAATTTCGTGACCCTGAGATTGTGACCCTTGCCCAAACCAAGAGTTGGACACTCAGTCAACTGGGCCACCCAGGTACAGGCCCAATTTAGTGACCCTGAGACTGTGACCCTTACCCAAACCAAGAGTTGGACACTCAGTCAACCCAAGCCACCCAGGTGCTCCCCAAAAGGACACTTTGACTCAAGGGCCATGTCTCCAACACTGGCCAGCTGCTTATGGTAGGTCAAAAAGAAAAGTTGGGTCGGGTTTCTTTCCTGGGAATTTGGTTTTGGGCAATTCAAGTGAGTGAGGTATCTGTGGGTGCTGAGTTGTTAATCCTGAAGGCTAAAGTGGATGTCATGGTGCCAAAGCCTCCCTAGAGGGAAGAAAATAGCAGACACAAAATGACAGAGGTGTGGAGATGCCAGAGTGAGTCCAGAGAAAGACAGATAAATCAGCTGCCTTTGCCTTTTTGCAGTTACCAGACACATTTTTCCAAAAGCCCGGCTATTCTTTATTTCTCATATTTAAATTATGGGAGTCCTCTCTGTACATCTTTTTCTTGTACCAATATATGCGGTTCTCTGTTCCCTTCAATTAACAATGTCCCTGACTGAAGCATGATCGCTACCCAGTATCTGTCATAAGCTTAGCTCAGAGAGCAAGTGAAGCCTGAGAGGTCTTCGGTACATCCATTCTCCAGATACTGTAAAAATCTGCCTCTGGATTAGGTCAAGCCAACAGAGAGATGCTAACTGGATGAATTTTTTATTGCCAAACCCTTTCCAAGCCCCACAGGATAGCATTTTCTGATTTGTGTTTAGGGTGATACCAGCAGCCTTTTTTGAGGGGCTCTTCAATGCGTTTTTAGGAAATGCTTTACTTCAAACATAAAAGTGTTGTTGAGGAATATGTTCATGATTGTGTATCTTCTTTACAAAAACCTTCAGGAAAAATGTCTTTATAGTCTAAGAAATAAACCTATTTCTTGCTGAGAAAAACTTGTTTGCTAAGACCTTATAGCCTTAGAATTTATATAAATTGCTGCTAGAAAGCTTGGAATAGGAATCTATTTTTGCATTAATTTCATTTCTGATTCTAAGCTATGTCTTGACCCATTGCTTAACTTTTTTCTTTCCCATTTGCTTCTAATTTATGTTATCTTGATGTATGGCATGTATCCATGAAGCCATTTTAAATCTTTTTTGGACTAATGCATATATAAAATAAAATAGCCACAATATTGATAACACAGAAAGCAAAACCTGTGATATGATTTATGATACTGCACTTGACAAAATTAGAATGGTTAACATCACACAAACTTAAATAATTCTTAATATGAGCTGAGCATTCTAAGGTAATAAGTCCCATGAGTTGGCGAGGATTCAAAATTTTATATTTCTACATTAGGGAGCTATCAAGGCACCATCCAGTACACAGAGAGTCATTACAGAATAAGCTCATGAAGAACAGCAAGAAACCAGTGACAATCCATCATAGTTTGTGTCTCATTGATCTGCAATCTTAACATTGGTCTGAGGCTCTCTTAAAAAGCATGGTGGCATTCAGTAATAAAAAGAAGACAATGTAAAATTATCTTTATCAATATGGTCTGCTGCAAAGCTATGCTCGCTAATACAATTGAGTGAATTTAGGAAGCCCTGTTAACTGCTAATCTGAGTACCCTTTTATTTCTCTTTCCAGTGCCGAAGGGAAGGATCAAGGTGACCTTTCTGAAGGCTCTGTACTTTCATGGCAGAGCCAATGCTTTTTATATTTCCTATCAATTTATTAAAATCCTTCCCTGCTTTTCCAATTTTCCTCTCTGCATTTTTCTCTTCTTTCTGCCTACAACTATCTTTGAGTTATTTCCATTCATGGCACAAAGAAGAGGAAGCTGTTCCTGGCCTCTTGTTTTATTGCCACCTACCCATGGCAGACTGTACAGTAAAGTGATGGGTCCTGATCAGTCCTGTATTTTGCATCTGATTAAAGAACAAACCTTGTTATTCCCTCAGTGCAGCTATGTCCAAATTTGAGCCCATCATTTTCCCTGATACACCAACTCCCTTAGTTCTCTTTCCTTATTTTTGATCTGAGACAATGAGGGAGGAGGGAGGGCTTGGCTCATAAATTCCTGCATTCTTCTTCAGCAGAGGAAACTCAGATTATGAGTATGATTTCAAGAGAGGAAAAGAGAAAGTGGTCTCGTGGGATAGATTTTTTTTTTTTAAAAACCACTACGCTATGAATGTTGGAATCTTCTATGTACGAGGGCATGGTGAAAATCCATACAGTACGAACTCACAGAATCATAAAGCTTCCTGAGGGAAAGAGACATTAGAAACTACCTAATGTCCTTTTAGGGATGGAGATACAGACTCTAAGAAGTATGACGATCTCTCCCACCACTGCAATTTGTTGGAAACTGAGGGATGTGACGTGAGCCATGTGAGGAAAGGTCCAAGCACTTGAGCAGAGAATTCAAGGCGTGAATGATCTACGCCCCTGTATCTTTTAAGACTCATTACTCACTTTCTCCACACACAGTCGCAAGAATGCAACATGCATATTCAGACTTCTGAGGCTTTGCTGACTCTATTCCTTCAGCTGGGAACATTCTTATCCCTTATTTCTGCTTATTAAAATCTAGTCTTTGATTCAAGTAAAATGCTTTTTTTTCTATGAACTTATGCTTGATTATCCAATAAGATTATTTGGAGTGGGGAAAATATAGAATGATCGTTAAGAGCAGATCCTCTGTTGAGAGGATATTTGTACAGTCCCGAAGTATATGTCCCAGGATACTAATGAATTAATTATAAAGGAAAAAATAGTAATTTTATGATAGAGAAAACTAGTAGTTACCACTTTAACCGGATGTTTAATTTTTTTTATTAATTTTTATTTATTTATGATAGTCACAGAGAGAGAGAGAGAGAGAGAGAGAGAGAGGCAGAGACACAGGCAGAGGGAGAAGCAGGCTCCATGCACCGGGAGCCCGATGTGGGAATCGATCCAGGGTCTCCTGGATCGGGCCCTGGGCCAAAGGCAGGCGCCAAACCGCTGCGCCACCCAGGAATCCCTAACCGGATGTTTAAAATGCAAGTGTTTACCAATAATAAAATATATAGACATCGTGAGCTACCTGAAATGAGGCACCATCACTTACATGATATTCATGTCCAAAATGCATAACTTCCATCTAATTGTGAGAAAACACTAGACAGGCCAAAATCGAGAGGCGTTTTACAAAATAACTGACCAGTGCTCTTCAAAAGTGTCAAGTTCATGAAAGAAAAGTAAAGAATGAGGATCTGTCACAAACTGGGGGAAACTAAGGAAACACAAAAACTAATGCAATGTGTGATCCTGGACCAGAAAAAGGACATTAGGTTAAAACTGGAGAAATTCTAATAAAGTCTGTAGGTCAGTTAATAATACTGCACCAACATTCACGTCCTGGTTTCTCATGAGAGCACTGTCGTTATGCAAGATGTTAACATCACAGTAAGCCAAGTGAGGGGAATGTGGGGACTCTTTGTACTATTTTTGCACCTCTTCTGTAAGTCTAAAATTATTTATAAATGAAAAAGGTTTTTTTTTTTTAAATTTTTAATAAAAAAGCACATCCCCTGGGGCCTGTCAGCCTGGATCTAAATCCTGGTTTACCACTTATTAGTTGTATGACTTTGGGCAAATTACACTTCTATGTCTTGATTTTTCTCACTCTTAAAACAGGGATAATAAAAGTATTTACTCTATCGAATAGCTATGAGGATTAAGTGAGTTAAATTGTATCAGTGCCTTAAGATAGTGCCTGGCACTTAATAGACTCAATAAGCATTGGTTTTATTTATCATTTTTTGTATTATATCTGCTTTCCCCCATGCTTCTATAATACTGTCATTATCAGATCATTTAACACATAGTTGGCCTTACAGAGCAGAATATTTCTAGTTTTTAGAAAAAAGCTTACCTCAGTTCAGATTTATGCTTGAATATGAGTTTAGGCAAGTTACACAAAAAATGGATATTAATATGATGTCCCTATGGTTTTGTGAGACTGTGATATAACGTACGTGAAGTGTCTAGCAAACCCCAGTGACTCACAGAAGACATTTCTGTGATGATACGTGTAGGCTATGTTTCCACTTTCCTTCCTTCTAGTAAACTATAAATATATCTTCTTCATCTTGACAGGCTTCACTCACCCTAGAACCTTTACTTTCAATACACACACAAACACACAAACATACCATACACACATCATATAAATAATACACGCACAGACACCCACACATGCTGACTAGCACAATGATATGCACATGGTAAATGTTAAATTCATGCTTTTTAAAATGAGTAAGTATACCAGTAGTTGTTTTATCTCCCTAATTCGTACACTCTTTTTTTTTTTTTTTCTGGGAATGTGGCCCACATTTAGTCCCAGAGATTTCAGCCTTACTGACAATATGATTTATACCCCCCTCCAACTTATGGTTCTATATTAATAGAGAGGAAGGCAATGCCAGGGCTAAGATGGGGCCATCAGATAAGCTCCTGCAGTAATTTACAATATGGAAACAGAGATTGGATCAATCAACTCTAGAAGCTGGATCTGAAGTATATTGTTAACCAGACTGAAAGCCCCTTTTTAGGACAGGGATTATAAATTATAAGTGGGGCAGAGCAGAGCCAGTCTGCAGGGAACAGAAGAATGCAATAGAAGTGAGAGACAGAGTACCTAGAAATAAAGAGAATGAGAATGAGAAAGAGAAAGAAGGGAGAGATAGAGACAGAGATAGAGATATAGAGATAGAGATAGAGATAGAGATAGAGATAGAGATAGAGATAGTGAGAATGCACAGTAAAGCTTGGCTGCACATCCTGCCCTTGTTAGGATATAGGGACATATAAGGAAATCCGATGCATACTCTTCTTTTGCTTAAACCAGTTTGAGTGAGCTTCAGTTCTTTCTAACATGATATCCCAGACTAATATAAAAGCAAAAGTAATAGCTTTCCCTAAATATCCAACTTTCAGTTTGGTATAAAAATGCATTTATTTATTTCCAGACCCGTTTCACCTTTACTCCATTGCAGGAAGATCATAAACTATTTCTATAAAAATCATATAAAGATGGACAAATTCCAATTTTAAAATGTCACAATAAATGCTTTTATAATCCACATATGAATCAGGGCCCCAAGTAGTCCAGCCTTCTGTGGAGTGGTATTCAAAAGAACTATAAATCTAACTCTACAAATCTTGAAAAATGATGGAGATTTTTATTGTGGGTGTTCTTATAGGGCCCAGTGAAGAGATTTTATGTAAACTACAGCCCAGACTGGGATGCTTTTGAAAGAGAGAAATTTCTTTTCAAAATCATGCTGGGTCAGAGGCATAAACCAAGACTAACGTGAGCAAACCTAGATAGATGGTCATCCTAGCATTATGCCATACAACACAGAGGCCCCTTCTCAAATATTCCATTTGGTTATGTTTTTTCTTTCCCCAATCTCCAAACTCACAGCAGCCTCTACATCACTCCCAGTTACTCTGATCCAGTTGCCTCTCCCCACGCTGCTCCTTTTACCCTCTTTCTTTGTCCCCTGCACTCTGCTGTCCCAGCTCCCTGTGGGAAGTCGCCCAACGTGCCCCAAGCCAGCCTAGAGTCTGGAAGACACATCACTGCACAGACCCATTCCTCCCTTGCTTCCTGACAAGAAAAGCAACCAGTATCCTTGATACATTTAGTTTTTCTGGGTGATATTTTACAAGAAATACCTAGTGAATAAAATTCTCAACTTCATTACATTTTTCTTCTACTTAACATTTACACTTCTCTGCAAAGAGAGGTATAATATATATTTGAATCTCCTAAGAGTCTTAGATCAAATATTAGATCTTCAAAGAGTCTTTTCTTGACTACCCTTTGACTAGCAAATCAACCTGTTTTATTTACTTCATCATGTTTAATATTATCTGAAAATGTTAAAATTTGGTATGCTTATTTATTTCCTATTTCCCCTTCACTAACATATAAGCTCTATGAGGGCAAATATCTCACTTACCATATTTTCCTCTGGAACCTTGGAACAGTAGCTGTGCATCAGGTCTGAAACCAAGGCTTCTCTGGCCTTTTCCCCATATCATTAAAAGGGGAAGGGGTCCCGTGCTTTTGATATTGCACTCAGCTTCCACAGAATCCTTCAGTCTATCGTCAGGATTCATGATTGGCCATGTACACTCAGAGAAAAATAATCTCTCCCCAAAAGGGATCAAAGTGAATACAAACAGTAGGTCTACAACCAAAACTTTCCTAAACCTTCTATCCCAGTGTCTGTAGTCAAGAGAAATGTGAGTTGAGACCAAACTGATGATGTCTATAGGTCTTCTAAGCCCATCATCAAGGAGGAAGAGTGGACCTTGGAAGCACGTTCTTCCCTACTCCACACACACAGAGCCTTGTCACTCCTGGGGTTAATCTTAGCAGGCCTTTTATATCTCTTTATGTCTGTGTGAGGACAAGAAATTTCCCGACATCTAGGTCACTCCTCATGTCCTGAACACTAATCCATATTAGACTCTACATATGCTATTCAATCCTCTTTCCCCCTGACTCCCCACCTGTATTAGTCAGGTTTCTTCAGAGAAACAGAACTAATAGGATATATATCGAAGTTTATATATATATATATATATATATATATATATATATATATATATATATATATATCTCGAAGTTTATTTTAAGGAAGTGGCTTACGTAATTATGGAGTCTGGCAAGTCCGTAATCTGCAGTGAAGGCTCCCAGATGAGAGACCCAAAAGTGCCAGTAGGGTAAATGAAGATTGAAAGCAGTCTGCTGGATAATTTCCTTTTGCTGGAGAAAGTTAGTCTTTTTTCTATTCAGGCCTTCAGCTGATTGGATGAGGCCCACCTCTATCATGGAGGGCAATCGACTTCACTCAAAATTCATTGACCTGCTAATCTCATCCAAAACACCCTCCAAATTGACACAGAATTAATCATTACATCACTCCTCCAACCTCTGAAATGCTTTCACAGGTCTGCTGGAATTGGTGGCTATTGTTAACAGAAGTCCCCTTACCATAGACCTGCTGCTCTGTGAATGTCTCCTTCCCTTCTTCCTCTGATGTAAACCTTACTCTCGAGGATCCTGCTTCATCAGCTGCACTCTCAAGTGGTGAATGTTCGTTTTGTTCTCCCCCAAAACTGGTACCACTGAACCCAGTCTGAGTAGCTGTTCCCCACTGCCACTTGTAGACCATTTTCCCTTTCTTCTCCTTGAAACCTGCCTGACTTTAAATCAAATGAGACTAGATTATGTCCCACTTACCAACACCTAAGCCATTTTTCCTCATTTCTCAATAATTTACACTTTTGGCTCATTGTAATTCTCTCTAATAATATGATTGCCTTTTTTCTTTATGATTTCTTTGTACACTCGATGATCCTTCTAATACTCTCACCCTCTCAGGTTTTTTTTTTTTTAAACTCCTTTCTTCCAAACGTCTTGTTCTTCTCCAACCTCAGCAACTCACTCCTACATTATCTTTCATTACCAATTACTGCAGACCCCCTACTATCCTATCTCCTTACTTTTTATGCTCTTCATTTTCTTAATTTCTGGCTCATTCCAGTATCTCAACATGCACAATGCTTCTTCTCTAGGGGACTCTCTGAACTTTGATTTTACCACCCTGCTATTGTATCTTGATATCCTTACTCTTCTCCTTACCCAGCTAAGTTCTGTAGTTAATCACTAAAATCACTCTCTTAAGCTCTACTTTTTTGCTTCCTTGTACATGCTTAGCTAAATTCTATGCTGGACTCTAGTTCTTTGCCTACTCCCAACTGCACCTGTGCTATTGAACATAAGTGGAGAAAAATACACAACCTTACTAACTTGCAATTTATGATCTTGAATCCCAAGTGGATCTGTATTACTGGTAGGCAATCAAATTGTATGATTCACTTCCGTCTCCCAATTCATGTACAACTATTCAGATTTTTTCTTCACTAACTTTCAACATCTCCTTACCCATTCTTATCCTCAGATGATGACTTAATTTCCCATTTTCCTGAAAAAGTTGAATCAACAGAGAAATATCCAAACATTCCCATTACACCATCACATACACCCATCTACCAGCATCTGCACTTACCTACACCACTTTCCTTCCTGTTCCAATGGATGGCATGTCCATACTCTTATACAAAGTTAATTTCTCCTTTTTGTGTACTGGATCCTATTCATTCTTGTCTACTCAAGGACATTGGTCTAGTAAGTCCTCTTTTCTCTCCTAACTCATCAAATATTTGCTCTCTGCTGAATTGTTCCTATAACCATATACAGGTGATGCTCCTACTCTTGTATCTCTCAGTTCAAATTTCCAAAAGAACAAAGATAAATGGCTGAGCTTGGATTCATTGTCCAGCACTGGTGAAGGGAACAAGGTCACAGAATAGAAATCTGGCTTCCAGAAGACTAGAAAAAAAAAATCTGTTTGGATGCCACTAATATATGTGCTATGTGACTATTTTTCAGAAAGAATTCAGCATAACAAAGTATGGGAAGTTCAGGAACAGGGTGATTAGAAGGAAGCAGAAAGGGGATAAAAAGAAGGGCTACAAAGGTAGATTCCCAAGTCTAGGGAGCCAAAGAGCAGTATTTAAGAAAGACATATCAACTCTAGACCAATTGGCAAAGGTCAGGCACAGCTCCCAAGCATAACAAGAGATAGAATACTTAATAAGATTTTTATAAAATTAAAGACTTATCTGGAAGAGAAAGATAAAAATAAAACTTGAGTTAACAAATATATAGGTGATTTTTAAAAGTTCTAAAAAAAGTAAGTCCTAGATATAGTTTATTTTAGAATAATGCTTACTATCAAATGAAATTTCTTCAATGGAGTCACCTAATAAAAGAGAATTATTACAACCGTTTCGCAATTGGTCCAGATTATAACTTCAAAGCTCTCATGGCAAAGCTAGGGCCAAAGCACACAATTCAGTAGGCTTCTCTAACATGCAAAATAAAAGATACAAAGAAACTGTCCTGCAGTATAAAACAGGATCTGTGAAAATAGGAAGAAAATGAATTTCAGTTTGAATCAATGCTAACTAGATCATCTGGTGAAAATATCCAAAGCATCATAGAGTGGATGATCAGGAGCACGTGTAACAATGATAATGAAAGAAAAGTTGAGGTGTCAGTGTGAGGTGGCAGTCAGAAGTGGCCAGTTTGGGCCATGTAACTCCAGAGGAGAGGGAATGGAGTGGGTTAGATTAGAAGTCATTTCCTAACATTCTGTTGGTGTTTTCAGATTGCAGAATTGCTGAAGCTTATTTTATCTTTGAGAGGAGGGTAGTTATGGAAGTGTGGATAAAAGAAATGGCATTGAAGCAAATGCTGAAGAATGTGAGGAAATGAAAAGGAGGGCCCTTCTGACAGATGGTGCAAGAGTCAGCTGAGATATATTTCAGGCCTGGCAAGAAGGCTGATCTGGCTGTCCCTAAAGCATATTTATTAGTCAGGGGCTGCTTAGTTGCAAGAAACAGAAGTTCACTCAAACTAGGTTAAGTTAATAGGGATTTCCTCAAAGATCTAGAGTACTTCATGGAACCCAAGGGCAGGAAGACCAGCTAAGCTTCCTGTTTGTATAGAACTAAGACAAGAGCTATGGATAAAGAACCAAGGCGTGTACCTTTTCTTTTTAAAATTTATTTATTTATTTATTTATTTATTTATTTATTTATTTATTTATTTATGAGAGAGACACAGAGAGAGAGGAAGAGAGAGTGTGCATGGGCAGGAGTGAGGGAGGTCAAAGGGAAAGGGAGAGAGAGAATCTTAAGCAGACTCCACACCCAACAGAAGCTGGGATCACCACCCTGAGATCAGACCTGAGCACATCAAAAATCAAAGCTCAAACCAGCTGAGTCACCCAGGAGCCCCAAGGCATCTACTTTTCATCTCTCTCTCTTTCAGGGTGGGTCTCTCATTTTGTACTTTTCTGCATTCTAGTTCTATTTGCCTGCTTCTCTCTGTGGAGCACTCTTTTCATCCAGCGCTCAGCATCCATATGCCCTGAATAGCTGAGGTGAAATGACAGACACACACCCTTACGCCAACTTTACCATCTAGGCCTGGAAATACTAGATAACCAACTGACTTATTGCTACCAAATCCAAATTCCTTGAATAGAAGATGTGATTGGTCCAGTCTGCCCCTTGTCCAATTATCTGTGGTTAGATGAATGGAGCCACTGTGCTAACCTGGAACACCCAGCACAGATCTTTTATAGAAGGAAATATAGGGGGATCCCTGGGTGGCTCAGCAGTTTGGCACCTACCTTCGGCCCAGGGTGTGATCCTGGAGTCCCGGGATCAAATCCCACATCAGGCTCCCCACATGGAGCCTGCTTCTCCCTGCCTGTGTCTCTGCCTCTCTCTCTCTCTCTCTCTCTCTCTCTCTCTGTGTGTGTGTGTGTGTGTGTCTCATGAATAAATAAATAAAATATATTTTTTTAAAAGGAAATATAGAGGCATGTAGGAAATGGTGAACATAAATAAATAAATAAATAAATAAATAAATAAATAAATAAATAAAATAAAGGTAACTTGGGCCTTTTTCAATGAAGGGCTTAAATGCTAGGCAGAAGGGCTTTTATTTTTATATGGCAAATAATTTAATCCACTTATTTAAGCCCATAATTTAAGCCGTTTAAGCAAAGAGAATTGCTTAAACAAGGGATTGCTATGTATAATAGCAATTATACATTTTCTCCAGCAGCAGGAGAAAATGAAGAAGGGAATGACTGAAGCCACAAAGAACAGAGTAAAGATGGCAATAACCTTAGCTCGGCATAATAAGATTTTAAACTGGCTGATGGCAGTGAGAATAGAAACAGAAAGAAGGGTTTGAGAGAATCCTGATAGAATTTGTTATACCTTAGCTGTGGGAACCAAGATAATGTGTATGGATGCATGTTAAGAACAGAAAGTAACTGTATAAATGCAGCAATAAACGTGTCTGAAAATAAAGAATGAGAAGCATGATGATGATATTTTGATACCAGACATGCATTTGAAGGAAATCCATGTGATAAAATCTGACAGACTATTGGAAAAGCAAAAAGCTAAGGGGAGAGTATAGGTCGATGACAGGGACAAAGCGTAATCTTCCCAGACTTGACATAAAAAAAAGGAGTGAATTTCCTTTAAAAAGGCTTGTGGGGAACACAGGACTATCTAAGGCAGATGAAATCATGCATGCTCACCTATTTATTTAAAATTTATAATTATAAGATTCCTTCCTCTTACTTTCTCTTCCAAAACAGCGTAGGGTACCTTTCCTGGGCTGATCATGAGAATTCGGCTAGGTCTGGGAAAAAGAACCCTGTCTTGCTGCCTTTAAAGTGACTCCTCTCCTCCGCACAAAAGGGAAGGAATGGGCATGACCTCACAGAGCTGCCTTTCATGGTCCCTTGCTAAATTTTTGATTGTGTAATTTCCCTATTGCCAGATGATTATGCATGGCAGGCTGATTCAGAGGCCATTGTCTGTTTTGAAATGAACCCCTAGAGTGCACTAATGGGATTTTATGCCATTAATGCTGAATAGAGTGGGATGAGAAATCACTTTTCTGATCTGTCTGCTGCTCGCTCTTGGGGCTCAATGAGAACACAAGTGGCTACCGTGAGAAAGAGGATTCATGGAGGCCTTGGCCCCTTCTATCCTCTCCCTAAGCCCCTGCAGTGATTTAACGTGGCCTCACCTTTCCTTTTTATCTTTTCTGGTTTACTTCAGGATATCAAATCATCAGCTCCGATTTATCAGGGCAAGTGAGTCATCCATCACCTTCTCTAGAGCCCACTATATCCAGAATAAAAAGCCTGATGCCAAGAGGATATTTTAAACCAGAGACAATCAGCTTTGTATATCCGGCCTGATACCAAATCCTTTTTGAAGACTTTCCTTTGCAGATTTTCCTTCTCTGGAGTTCTAACTCTTTGAAGAATCTGGTTTTGTGCCCTGTGGGCAAGGAGGAGAGATGAGCTAAGCCATAAGCTGAGCTCTTTATACTTCCTTTATCTTACTGGCTTGTAAATCACCCTCCAACTCTTCCTGACAAGAGCAAAACCTGAGAGAAGTGACTATCTTTCCCTCTTTTCTTGCTATAGTCTAAGAGCGTGTTAGCTTTCAAAGTGTCCACATTCCACATTCATAAAATTCCTTTGCAACAAAACAATACCACTAAAAAAAAATAATAATAGTACCACTGCTTTGAAGAGTTTCTTACAAATTGGTTTTATGTGTATCCTCACACTCTCTTGCTGTGGCAGATGGAGGAAAAGCAAAGAGGTGATTTTGCACTGCTATCCAGAGCCATTTGTGAAAGTTAGTCATCTACTGGGATGAAGGAGGAGTTGGGAACTGCAAGGCCAGAGGGTCTAATCCTGTGAGAGCTTCAGACATTAGAGAGGGAGAGATTCTGAGCTTAGCTAGGACCTGAAGAATCAAGCATGAAGCACAAGGCCATCACTGTTACCAGCAGAGCTCCTGCTGCAAAGGCACAAATGCCACTCCTGTCCTCTAACATCCATTCCTGCCACATACAACAGGATGGAGATTCCCTTTCCCCTTTTCCCGCATCCTGGGGACAGTGAGGGGCTCCCAACTAATGCCTAGAAGGTGTGTGTAATTGTAGAAACAACCGGAAATGTAGGCATTGTTATTACCAATTTACAGACAGGAAAATAAAACTAAAAGGTGGAAAGTAACTTGGCCAAGGTCATGCAGTTCCTGAATGGGAAAGAAGTTTAAAATCCAAGCATTGCATGGCTCAAACCCTTTCTACTGTGCTACACTGATTCCAAGCTTTTAAAATTAATGTAAAATTTTCTAGGTAAAAATTGAAAACCTGATGAAGGGATAAGTTTTAATTATATACATATAACAAATGCTAATTCATAGAGATCTTTAATTATAGAATTTATACATGCAGTTTTTGGGATTTTATAAAATAATAGTGCTAATTAGACACTCAATTGTATAGGCAATGATCCATGTTCAGGGGGAATTTGAAATAATACTAATATTAAGACAGTTCTATTTTAGGGTGGGATGGTTGGTTGATAAATTGAGGTGGGAAGTAGAAATAAAACTGGTCTCCCTTCTTTGTATGTTTTTCCATACCCAGAGCAAAATAGAAGTAATATATTTTGTGCCTATAGGAAATTGAATTTAGGAATGTACACCACCATAGAGTGAAAATGAAAACCTAATGCAGAAATAATAATCCTCATACGATATGTACCAACTGCCACCTGGAAGTGGCCATTTCCATCTCTGGGGACTGAGGTACTGCAGCACTGGTGGGAGTTTATGCTGATCTTCATCAGGAAATGCCTCCTTTTGCCTGATTTTCACTTTCCCTGGATAAATGCTGATATGATTTGGCTTCTGATTGGTTCTGTGAATGTGCAAGGCAAGAGGACAGGAACAAGGCGCCTCATGCCCCTGCAGAAAGAGCTGTGGTAAGCAGATGAATACCTGGTAATTGGGATGATTCTGGGCACATTAGGATGATTTCATGGCAGCATGGCACAATCTGTGAACACCTTGATAAACATTTCATTCCTGGAGAGTGTGTAGGCAGGTGGATGAATATTTTCATGCTAGAAATAAATGTGTGAGTGCTATGGCCTCTGCACCCACCTCACCCCACCCTACCCCACCCCACTACCTTTTAACCATGCTATGAGAAAGGGAGGGGGAAATATACATGTCTATATATATATATATATATATATATATATATATATATATATAAATGTATATGTGTATATATGGTTACGCAATTAATACCCACACAGACACTTCCATAATATAAACACACACACACTTCCATATATATATATGTGTGTGTGTGTATGTGTATATATATATATATATATATATATATATATATATATATATCCTAAAATAGACAGAGGTGTTGAGATAGATCTTTGAAATGGTGAGTTCTGGATTCTACTGCAAGCAAGGCAGGCTAACCCACTGGACATCTCTGCAGATTCAAATTAGTCTGCTTTTGCTGATAAATGTCACAGAGGGCAGGTGGTCTGTTTCAGACAACTGGGTGGGAACTTTAGTTGTCCCAAACAAGTACCTGCCACCACCACCATTGCCTCAGATGTTTGGTGTTGAGTCATATTGTCCCTAAATGTCAGAGACAATGACATCTAGGTATATAGTAGGCAGTTTAAGCTACAGGATTGTAGCTCTGGAGAGAAATCTAACCTCAAGACACACAGGAAGTAGATGAAGCAATAGAAAAAGAGGAGACTGCCCAGGGAGGGTGTACAGACAGGGAAGGAATGAGAATTGCAGACAAAATCTGGAAACATTAGCACTGAAGATTGAAGAGGTCAAGGAAAAGAATACTTGATGATGGGTGATGGGCACTGAGGGGGGCACTCCTCAGTGTTATTCTATATGTTGGCAAATTGAACACCAATAAAAAATAAATTTATTGGGATCCCTGGGTGGTGCAGCGGTTTAGCGCCTGCCTTTGGCCCAGGGCGTGATCCTGGAGACCCGGGATCGAATCCCACGTCGGGCTCCCAGTGCATGGAGCCTGCTTCTCCCTCTGCCTGTGTCTCTGCCTCTCTCTCTCTGTGTGACTATCATAAAAAAAAATAATAATAATAAAAAAATAAAAAAAAATAAATAAATTTATTATTTTAAAAAAATAGAAATGACAAATACCCACCATTTGCTTCGATGTTGGAGGGTATTATGCTGAGTGAAGTAAGTCCATCAGAGAAGGACAAACATTATAGGGTCTCATTCATTTGGGGAATATAAACAATAGTGAAAGGGAAAGGAGAAAGGAGAAAGGGGAAAGGAGAAAAAATGAGTGGGGAAAATCAGAAAGGGAGACAGAACATGAAAGACTCCTAACTCTGGGAAACGAACTAGGGGTGGTGGAAGGGGAGGTGGGCAGGGTGTGGGGGTGACTGGGTGATGGACACTGAGGTGGGCACTTGATAGGATGAGCACTGGTGTTATTCTATATGTTGGCAAATTGAACACCAATAAAAAATAAATGTATTAAAAAAAAGAATACTTGATGAATACTGAAATGATCTTTTCAGAGGTAAAACATAATCAGGAGAAGCCAAAAAGAGAGATTTTAAGAGGGTGTACAGTAGAGATCAAATATGTTTTTTATTCTTCTAAATAATTAATAAAGAAAGCATCTCAGTAAAAATGCCAAGGGAGATACTAATACTTTTTGAGTATCCCCTTTGTACCAGGCACTGAGATAAGCATTTTGCATATGTGTTGGAATGTGAAAACGTTTCCTGAACTTGAGTTTTATGGGTAATAATTAAAAATGTAGGGCAGCCCCAATGGCCCAGCGGTTTGGCACTGCCTTCAGCCCGTGGTATGATCCTGGAGACCTATAATCGAGTTCCACTTTGGGCTCCCTGTGTGGAACCTGCTTCTCCCTCTGCCTGTGTCTCTGCCTCTCTCTCTCCCTCCTGTGTATTCTCATGAATAAATAAGTAAAATCTTTTAAAAAATGTGGAGCTATATGTATATTTCCTGAGGCATTGTGGATCCTAATTTTTTTTTTTTTTTTTGCTGCCAGATACTTGCACAATGACCCGGAACAAATCATTTCACCTTTCTGAGATTTTGTTTTGTCATCCATAAAATAAAACTGAGGGTTTGGAAATATCTCTAAGTCTCTACCCAACTCTACATACATTCATTCTGGTAAGTGCCATTGTAGAACATTGCATGTTACATACAGAAATATAGTCTAGAGTTTTTAATGAGTTCATCAGCTAAAGATCCAATTTAGACACCAGTGCATTTATTTACTTATTTTTTGAAGGATCTTATGGAGATTATTAAACCTTTGTATGCTTTAGTTTCTTCATGCATTAAATGTGGATAATAATAATAGCTCTTGCATTGCAAGGCAATTGGAAGAATTAAATTAATGCTTATAAAGGCCTTAGTATAGTTCCTAGAACACAGTAAGTGCTCAATAATTGTTTTGCATTTGTTGGCGGTGATATTATCATAATCATCACAGATAAGGCAATTATGAGCATTGATATTTTTAAATTCCTATTTCACAATCAGGACTCAGCAGGAAAGAACCAGTCCAGTCGAAGAAGAGCTGCTTCAGACTATGCTTGATTGAGTAATTAAAATCATAGCTTTAAAAGTGCTTCGTTAACTGCCAATGAGTAGTCAAAAATTTTAAGCATCAACTTTTGTGCCATGTTCTTTCTTTTCCTATCCTTGCTTATGTTGAGAAATTAATCTGGATTTCAAGTAACAAGGAAAGGTGGGTAATAAAGGCCGTGCATTACGTCAACACATTGCATTAGTGATACTATTGACACTTTAATCAAGGCTTCTGCTCCTGATGATGTTTGTAAAGTTGGGCCACAACCCAGGCTAAAACCACTCAAGGCTTATGGCAAGGTTGCTCTTTGTTCAATCAAAGATTTGTCATCAAATATGTGCTCCAGTCAGTTCCTGACAGTAAGCTTCATGTTAGCACCTGTACTGTGAAGAATACTTCCAGGATAAGTGCATTTTTTTTTTTTTTAATATGGAGAATATCCACCTGCCAAATCATTCAACCTTGTGGAAGAATGTAATGTGTTTGCAATTTAAGGAGGGTCTGCCCAGATTTCTATGTCCCGTGATTCCTTCCATTCTAAATCTATATTAGGATAAAGACAGGCTGCTGATAAATGATGTCAACTGAGCTACAAGGCCTCCTGAAGGGTAGGCAATTTGAACCATCACAGGGAATCTTAATGACCACACCGCATACATCTGTTTTGTTTGATTTATTTTTATTTTTTTCTCATTTAACTGGAAATGGTACTGCACAGCATCATTTAGAATTGTTTCTTAAAGTTGGTTGCACATTAGGATTATCTGGGGATGTTTGTAAAATATGACATGCCTAGGCCATGCTATATATCAATTAAATAAGAGTTTCTGGAGCTTGGACAAGTTCAATTTTTTTTTTTAAAGATTTTATTTATTTATTCATGAGAGACAAAAAGAGAGAGTCAGAGACACAGGCAGAGGGAGAAGCAGGCTCCATGCAGGGAGCCCAATGTGGGACTCGATCCCAGGACTCCAGGATCACACCCTGGGTCAAAGGCAGGTGCTAAACTGCTGAGCCATCCAGGGACCCCCAGTTCAATAGTTTTTAAGCTACCCAAGTGATATAATGTGCAGCCAAGCTTTAGAGCCAGGTTCTTTGAACATTGCCATTCAATCTTGTAAAAATTTATTCATTAATTTGTATACGTAAAGGCATACGTTTGTATGGGTGCCTGGGTGGCTCAGTTGGTTAATTGTGAGATACTTGATTTTGGCTCAGGTCACGATCTCAAGGTTGTGAGATCGAGCTCTGAGTCAGACTCTGCTGGGTATGGAGCCTGCTTAGGATTTTCCCTGTCCCTCTGCTGTTAAACAGGCCAATTCCAAGTTTCTCTACCCCTAATTTTTGATTCTTGCCTGGGATAGATCCTAGAAATGTGCATTAAAAAAATTATTTATTTATTTTAGGTTGGGGCAGAGAGAAAGAAAGAATCTTGAAGCAGACTTCCTGCTGAGCATGGAGCCCAACGTGGGGATCAATCCCAGGACCTTGAGATCATGACCTGAGCTGAAACCAAGTTGGCTGCTTAACTAACTGCACCACCCAGGCGCCCCTAGAAATGTGCATTTTTTAACCAACATCACAGGCTTGGAGGTGGGATATTAAAAAGTTTCAGAACCCTGGGCTTTTGCATTTTCTGATCCAGAGAATTAAGGTAAAGCTTAATGCATCAATAAGCTCTTGCTTCAGAATGAATCACCTCAACATGTAATAACTTGAAATAGCAGCCATTTATTATTGCCCTGAAGTATATGGGCACTTCTTCTGTTCACAACTGGCTTCACCCATGCATCTGAAGTAATTTGGGTATTGGCTTTGCCGAAGTTGGCTGGAATCTCTCATATGCTGGGGGCTGGCTGTCTATTGGGTATCTGCTGTTCAGTATGAGATAGCCTGGGTTCTCCTCCATGTTTCCCCTATTTCCCTCTGAGAGGCAGGCCTGGCTTTTTCACGACAAAGAAGGCAGAGCAACAGAAAAAGCAGAAGGCTGCAAGACATAGCATCTCTTCTGCCATATTGTACGCTGGCTGTCAAAGCAAGTACAAGGCCAGTCCACATGCCCAGATTGAAAAATGGAGTCTACTTCTTAAGAGCAGCAGCTCTAAAGTCATACTACAAAGAACATGGACACAAGGAGAGGCCAAGAACTGCAGCCATTTTTGCAATAGACAGACTAAATACAGGCATCTATTTCTTTATCCTTATTCCATGTTACTTCATGAAGTTGCCACAATAATCTCATGAAGTAGGTAGTATTAGCCTTGTTTTACTGAAAACAAGGGACTGCAGGTCTCCCAGAGAATGGTAAAACCATTGCTAATGATGTGTAGGGACAGGTTTCAGGTCCAATTTGCAGATAAATAATTTAACTTCAGTAGGCAGCAGAAGATGAGGTCATTACCATTTTGGCAGGGACACTGGATTAAAGTATAAATGTGCTGATTTTGTGAGATGGAGGTAATTTATGAAAAAGGTGGTAGCATTCCAGATTCTGTTTCATTTAGATCTCACAGCCCTCTTTTGAGCCCTGATCCTGATTTATTTTATCAGATTCTGCCCCAGGGGGGCATATGCTGTTGATGCAGCCATGGCTGGCACATGTATTCAGCTCTGTCTCAGGCCTCAGCAATGGGAAACTGAAGGATTATATTCATTTGACCTTTGGGGAGAAATTGCCTGGTGATCTAGTTAATTGAGGTTGCAAGGAAGACTATCAAGCCTGTATCCCAGCTGGGATGATTATATAATATCATTTTGTGTTTTAAAGCCTCTGTAAGAAAAGTTAACTTTTATAAAGGGAAAAAAATACATAGCAATGAGGGACAAGAACTATGCCTCTGGCCTGGCACCGGCCCCATTTAACCTGCTGTGCAATTTCCCATCTCTGCCTCTCTTATCTCAGTAGTTAAAGCAGGAGCCTAACCCCTCCTTACAGAACTAAGGGGGGAAAGCTCTATTTTTATATGGCCAAACAGAATTGCCTTTTCAGCATATCAGGGCAAGTGAGCCAAATGGTTTTTCAGATAAAATCACAGCTCATTTTTAGACCTAATGTCAATTTTTACTTTTCTACCTTAGGAGGTGTGTTATAGGAGAATGGTGTAAAATAATTTAATGCTCATTTGTACTTATTGGACTTTTCTTACACAATTAATTTGGTGGCAACTCCATGTTAGCCTTTTACTGGGAAATGAAGTTATTTGTTTTCTGGCCTCTGGGTCTGTTATCACTGAGATATCAACAGAGCACTGGATATTTAGGGGGGTTGGATCAGAGGTCATAGGTGAGAGACCTGGTCCCAGGCTTTATTTCTTATTAGACTGTGAGATCTTTAAAAGAGTGCCGCTTGTCCCTTCATCATCTCGTGGCCTAGTTCAGTGCCTGACTCTTAGGCGAGGAGTGTATGACACCGGATCAGAGCTTCCTATCCGGCAATGGACTTCTGAGTTTGATTTCTGTGTCTGCCACATGCTGAGGACTTCAGGCAAGTTACATAATCTCTCTGTGCCTTTGTGTGTTCATCTCTAAATGGCAATAAAGGTAACATCTACTTTATATTATTAAGAGGATTAAGTTTACACGCAACAATCTTTTTGAACTTGGCCACAGCATATTCTTGCAAGACACATCTGTGAAGGCAAGGGAAACAAAAAATGAACTATTAGGATTTCATCAAGATAAAAAGCTTCTGCACAGAAAAGGAAACAATCAACAAAACTAAAGACAACCTAAAGAATGAGAGAAGATATTTGCAAATGACGTATCAGATAAAGGGTTAATATCCAAGGGCTCTAAAGTACTTATCAAACTCAACATCCAAGGAACAAACAATCCAGTCAGGAAATGGGTAGAAGACATGAACAGACATTTCTCCAAAGAAGACATACACATGGCCAACAAACACTTGAAAAAATGCTCCGCATCACTGGCCATCAGGGAATCACAAATCAAAACCACAATGAGATACCACATCACATCAGTGGGAATGGAAAAAATTAACAAGACAGAAAACAACAAATGTTGGAGAGGATGCGGTGAAAGGGAAACCCTCTGGCAGTGTTGGAGGGGAGGCAAACTGGTGCAGCCACTCTGGAAAACAGTATGGAGTTTCTTCAAGAAGTTAAAAAAAATAGAGCTATCCTACAATCCAACAATTGTACTACTGGGTATTTACTCCAAAGATACAGATGTCGTGAAATGACGGGACACCTGCATCCCAATGTTTATAGCAGCAATGACCACAATAGCCAAACAGTGGAAAGAGTCATGATGTCATTTGATGGATGAATGGATAAAGATGTGATATAGATGATAGATAGATAGATAGATAGATAGATAGATAGATAGATAGATGATAGATATAATGGAATATTACTCAGCCATCAGAAAGGATGAATGCCTACCATTTACATCCACATGGGTGGAACTGGAGGATATTACGCTGAGTGAAATAAATCAATCAGAGAAAGACAATCATGATATGGTTTCACTCATATGAGGAATATAAGAAATAGTGAAAGGAATTATAAGGGAAAGGAAGAGAACTGAGTGGGGAAAAATTAAACAGGAAGACAAACCATGAGAGACTCCTAACTCTAGGAAACAAACAAAAGGTTGCAGAAGGGGAGGAGAATGTGGGGATGGGGTGACTGGGGGAAGGGCACTGAGGAGGGCACTTGATGAGATGAGCGTTGGGTGATATATGTTGGCAAATCGAATTTAAAGTTTTAAAAAAGAGGATTAAATTTGGCAATATATATAAGATACTTAAATACCTAGGCACTCTAAGTGCCTAGAACACAAGTACTCAATAAATGCTAGTTATCATTGCTCAATAAGTATATATTCAGTAAATAGAAAGAAGTGTTATAATATTATCATATAATCTGAGTATAGGTTGTATCAAAGGAAGAATTCCTAGGAGAAGGGAGGACAATTTTTGGAACCTCTCAAACTACTTTTAGCAAGAGAGGCAGAAAAAGAAAAGAGCTTGGACTTTGGAATCAGAGCGGGGTTCAAATCTGAGCTTTTCCAAGAGAGGCTCTGAGCCTCCATTCCCTTCTCTCTCAAAGAAGATTGTATTTACTTGACCATCTCAAGATGGTTATGGTACCTGGCACATAATAGGCACTCTGTAAAGGATGGCTGTTAAAACGGTTAGCCTCTACTCTAGAAAAGGATTCACGTTTGGTAGATGGGCAGTGGCTGTTAGGTGAGAGCTCTATATATAAACCAATCAATCTATTGATTGTCTGATTGATTGATTGATTGATCTTCTGTTTCCACCTCAGTAAACCAGGATTAAAACCACTGGGGGAGGGGGGCTGCTATGCTTCTATGTGATTACTATGTCACTCCCCCTGTGACTGAAAGGGGCACATGGATGGTAGTGAGGAAGGGGGCTGGCTGAGTGGGTGTGAAGGTAGAGCAGGAGCCCAGAGGCTACACGGTGAAGGTGCTATTTTGAGAAGCGTGAGATCAATTCATCAATTCATGCGTTATTCTTGTTTGCTGACCCTTCACCAAGCCTTTGCATGGAGGGGATTTCTCAATATTCTTCTAACCTTGGAAAACTGTTATCTAGTGCAGTGGGCAGACACTGGCAGGGAACTGACAGTCAACTCCCTTGTCCCAGGATGGAGCGTTTCTACAGTTCCTTTCTTTCAGATCTGGGGAGAGTAGGCCTGGTTCCTGGGGAGACGTGCACTACCCTCCCCTCCTGGAGCTAGGAGTAAGTGCTGCAGCACCCGCCACACTTGCACATGCCTTCTGCACCTGCTTCCTCTCCTTGCCTCCTCAAGGCCTCTTCCCTGAGGGGGGAAAAGGTGACCATGGAAAAAACTGCTAAAGGCCCATGAATATTTCAAAGGGAAAAGCCGAGGGACTCCATTAAACCTCGCACACTCCTCTGTAAATGGGGAAAGAGACTGAATAATGAAATGCTCAGAGCTGCTAAGGCGATTTCAGAGCAAAACAGGAAGATATAAAATAAAATGCTTCTCACTGTGACAAAACCTCCATTTCCTCTCCAGCCTTCTCTCTCAGCCAGTTCTTTTCGGACTTCCAACATTCTTGTGCCTATCACCACAAAATGGCATAGGGGGTCAAGTAACACAATGGTTAAGGGCAAACCTTTCCAGTCCAAGAGTCCTGGTTGGAATCTGGTTTCTCATATTGACGGGCTTGCATTACCTTGGAAGGTACCCTACTTGCATGCCAAGATGAAAAAATTCAGGATCCGGGGGATAGTGATCTCGACACCCACGTTAGAAGAGTGTAATGAGAATCAAGTATGGCAAGGCACATAAATCTCAGAGCTCAGATTAATTGCCTAGGAAATGTTTTTCCTTTGTATTGTGCATTCCTCCCCCACATTTTTTTCCTATGTGCGTAGGCATTGTCTTCTTCTCCCAACTTCTTATCGAACTACAGCTGTGCGAGGCCTCTGCCCATCGGTTGGGTCAGCGGCCAGCCCTGGCATTTCCAGGAGCAAGCAGCCTGTCTGCCTGACAGATGCATCTGTTGCAGCAGACCCAGTCCTCTGTCTAATGGCCCTCGGGGAACAGGGCTTTTAAGCCCACACATGCATGCAACAGGCTAGAAAGCCTTCATTAATGGCCCCTGCGCTGTCAGGACCAGTTAGGTAGCAGGTGTGGAACAGGCCATACCTTCTGCTTTCTGGTCTGGCAGTGGTCTTTTCTTTCCCTTTCTTTAGCTACCTCCACACAATATAAAAATCACTTCTGAGGTGTCCAGCTATTCGTATTTGTCATTATCAACTCAGAGTCCAAGGGAGTATCTCTTTTGAATCCTGGCATTGCTTGAGTAGGAGAAAGAGGAATGATTTTTCCCGGTGATGAGCTCCGTGTAAACTCCCTGAGGGCAGAGATGGCACAGGCACCCACCAAGGTGCTTTGGAAGCAGTTAATCAGTAAAGCATCCTCCAGGTTACAGAATTTTCTCTGAGCCATTGAAAAATACTGTAGTTCCTCTTCACAATCTGTCTTCATTCAGTTCACTACACTAGAATATCACAGACTGGGTGGCTTATGAGCAACAGAAATTTATTTCTCACAGGTCAGGAGGCCGGAACTCCAAGTTCAAGGGGCCTGCATGGTCAGGTTCTAAGAAGATGCTCTTATGGGTCGCAGACAGTTGACTTCTCACGGTGTCCCCACGCGTCGGAAGGGAGCTCCCCAGAGCCTCTTGTATAAGAGCACTGATCCCATTGGTAAGTGTTCCACCCTCATGATCTAAGCAACTCCCAAAGGCCCCTCCTCCTCATTCCGTAACCTAACATTTTCAACACAAGTATTTTTTTAGGGAGGGAGAGGAGCACAAACGTTCAATCCACAACACAAACATTTTACATGACTACTTAATAGTCAACTAGAAGTTGGCAATGCAAAGAACATTTTAGTTGTCCCTGTCCTTAGTGTCTTGGAGTCTTATAGACAACTGAATTTAGCATCGAATGGGCAACTAACTGGGCAGACAACTAAACAGGTGACTGTAACGCAGTGGAGAGCTAGCACAGAAGTAAGTGCCATGGCAAGACACCTGTGGGAGGCCCCCTAAAAGCAGATGAGGGAGTTAGGGAAGACTTCTCAGAAGTAGCAGCGGCTGAATTGAGTCCTGAAATGTGAGTTATTATCCAATTGTTGATACAAGACGCGAGTTTCTAGCTTCATCAGAGAAAATTCTTTCAAATAAAATGCTACATACTTGATCTCATGTCTCATCTTTTTATGAAGACTTCCCCTAGCTCTTCTGTCGAAAATTAATCTCACCTGTTTTTGATCTTGTAGAGCTGATTCACATATATCTATAATTTAGAACTTAAATTGTTTCACAACTATTTCAGGTCGTCTCACTCCCAGCGAAATTGTAGTCTTCTTAAGAGTCGAGGTTTTAGCAACGTGAATTTTACATTTCTAATATTTTCTGTGAGGTTTTGTCCAAGGTCACCTATCTAGAAGACAAAAACCATGGATTCTACTCTGACTCTGAAATTGTTTGCATGATTTGCTGAAATTCTTATGAATAACAATTTCAGTTGCCCCATCTATAAAATGGGGGTAATTCCCTCTTTCAAAGAGCCACCACATAGGATTGTGTAATGTTAATGACAGACTACTTCTAAAATGCTTCTTGAATAGTAAAATACTATAAAATTGGTTTATTGAACATGCCTCCTGATAATTGCATTTTATTTAATATAATGCTAGACTTCCTGTGCATTGCTGTCCGCATCAGTCAGGATAGGTGAAATTAGGCTGTAGTAATGAACATCCTCAAAATCTTAGTGACTGAAACCAACCAAGGTATATCCTCAGTTATTTGACTTATCTCTCTAGTCATGTGTAGAAGATCGGAGCTCTGCTCTTAGTTTCTCAGGGACACAAAAGATTGGCCAAATACCTTCTTGATCACTACCAGTTGCAGAGACAGAAAAAAAAAATTTGAGATTCTCACAAGAGCACACATTTGCTTCTGTCAGGAAGTCACTATTATTTACTACTCAGAGGCTAGAGCTAGTCATATGGTCCACACACAGCCACAAGAAGTACAATCCTAACATGTAGCCAGAAGGCAGAGAGCCATGAGGATGGTGAACAGCAGGAATGTTCTAGTGGTACTGGGTATTAGTGGTCCATTGCCTTTGAGTAGCTCACAGTGTAGTGAAGAAGATGGACAAATAAAGACTGCACAGTGACTATAAAAGAAGAGATGACTTCCCAGAGCTAAGGGGGCACAGATAGTGGACCAATTCATTCACTGGAATCAGGGATCCCAAGAACCCAACTCCTACCTTCAGGAATCACACGGTCTTGACAAGACAAAGAAAGAGACAAGAAGAGCATGAATTAAGTGCCACTTTTGTGCCAAGCTTGGAGGGTATATTTCTCACTTAATCCTCACCATAATCCTACAAAATGGTGAGCTTCCCCACATGATGTGAAATCCAGTCATCTTCAAGGTCCCTATGTTATGGTGACAGAGCTGGAATCGGAACCAGATCCATCTATTCCAAAAGCAGTGCTCTTTTACCATGGCATGTAGACTCAATTGGTCAGAAAGAAAAAATGTGTAAGCGGTAAGGTACAGCATGGGAAATATAACAGCATGAACAGTGTATGCAGTGTGTACTCTGTGGGCCCTGGAGAGGCAACTAAATGCCTGGGGAGCATCTGAAAGGTCTCTCCGTGGAGGTGACATTTTAGCTGGGGTATTTGAAAGATGAGTCAATATTTGCCATGCAGAAATCAATTCAGTCTAAGTAGTAATAAATGGGGCTTAAAGAGGCAAACAGCCAAGTTGTTTATCTAATGTCAAATGTCCCTGCGATCACACATTTCCATCTGTCTTCCTTGCCACCAGCATCCTTCTAAATGATCAGATTCATAACCCTACAGCCATCCTCCATTTCTCTCTCTTTTTCACCCTTTCCATCCCATTGGCTATCTATCACCAACTTCTGATAAATTCTTCCTTGTATTATTTCTCAAGAGTGCACTAAATAACCAAATCTCAAAGAGGGTGGTTCTCTGGAGGACAGGAGCATTGCCCGGTGTGATCGTGGGCCTGCTCTCTGCTTACATTGCTGAAATAGACATGTTTCCCCATCATCAGCAGAGCTGAAGCCAATGTCGTGGGAGCAGGGCAAAGCCATTTTTCTCACCGAGCTTCAGTAACAGCCAGTTTAGCTCTGCCTGGTGCTGGCAAAGGGAGAAGGAAGAATGAACTGTGATTGTTTCTGAAGGTGTAAGCTAAAGCTGGAATAATAATAAAGGGAACCCTACTCATAATAATGATGCTCCAGCATTTCCCTGTACATGGTTCCCTCTTTTAGCTCCTTACAAAAATGCAAGGGAAGATTTTTCTCTTTTAAAAAAAATTCCATTTTCTTTTGCTAAATGAGCCAACTTAATATAGAAGAGATGGAGAAAGAATAAGTACAGAATATTAATATATATTTTAAAGACTTTGGATTTATATTCTATTCAGTCTCCTAACTACACACCTACTTATACCAATCAGAACATGCTCTTTTCCTTTTTTCCAGTGGTCAGCATTATAAATTTTATCATCAGCAGAAAACACAGCTATTCTTTCTTTTACTTATGATGAACTATGAAATAAAGACCAAGCAGTTAGAAATGATCTGAAAATTTTGTCAATGATGCATGATTTAGCTTGCTAGTACTTTGTATGACTTGAGAATCTCTTCGGTAAGGGTTTACCCGCATTAAGGAAGATTAAGCCAGCAGGAGGCCAAAGATGGGAAGGGAAGTGCCATTCTGCAGGTAGCATTACATTTCCTCAAATTTTCAAAGCAATTTCACTTTAACAGAATATAAAGTAGTTATAATAAACCTGAAAGATGTCCTCTAAACTGGTTTGGAGATGTTTGAAAAGATTCTCCAATGTGAGATTTGGAGGAGTCTTAAATAAGGGAGGAATAGTATTAGTTCTGAATCTACATAGCTAATGAGGGGGAAAAAAGTCCCTCTCTAATATATTTTTAAAAGGTTTGTGGAGAAACTGAGAATCAGGGCTCCCTGAGTAATAGGACAGTGATAGTCTGGAGGTAGACAATTGGGCAGGGATGTAGTATATGTTTCCTGATTCCCAAAACATGGATTTTTCATATGTTAATATTTCTAAAATAAGATTCATCTTCAAGGATGAATATACCTGAGGTGATAAAGTTTCTGTTTTTATTGTGTATGTTTTTTTCTTAAAGAAGCAGTTATTTAGAACTATTTTGTTGGCCATTTGTGTGAAATGTCTGTTCAAATCTTTTGACCAGTGTTTAATTGGATTATATATATACATTAAGTATATATTATATATTGTCTATATGATATATAATATTGTATATGTAAATATATATACTCTTACTGTTGAGTTATAAGAATTTTTTATCAAAAATTAATTGAATATATAAATGTGGGTCCATTTCTGAACTCTGTATTATTTTCCTTTGAGATACAGCAACACCGTACTATCTTAATTACTGTAGCTTTACAGTGAATTTTAAAATCAAGTAGTACAAATTAGTCCTTTTTCAAAATTACATTTCCTATTTTAGGTCCTAAAACAAATTTTAAGATCAGCTTGCCAATTTTTCCTAAAAAAAAAAAAAAAAAAAAAAAAAAAAAAAAAGAAAGAAAGAAAGAAAAAAAGAGCTGGGATTTTGATTATTAATCATCCATGTAAGGCAAATTAAAAGTACAGTGAAATACTTCTGCATATCCAATACAGTGGCTAAATTATAAAGACTGACAACATCCAGTGTTGGTGAGGGAGGATTTGGAACAAATGGAATTCTGTTGCATTGCTGATTAGAATGAAAAATGGTATACCCACCTTAGAAAACAGGTTATCAGCTTCTTAAGAAATGAAATGTTCACTTACTGTGTGATCAGCAATTTCACTCTTAGTTATTTACTCAAGAGAAATGAAAACACATGTTAACACAAATATAAATGTAAATAGCAACTTAATTCATAATAGCCTCAAACCAGAAACAACCCAAATACCCAACAATAGGTGAGTGGATAAACAAATTATACTGTATCCATACAGTAGGATAATATTCAGCAACAGAAAAGCCTGAACGATGGTACATGTGGTACATTAAACAATGTTTAATTGTTTAATGGATGAATTTCAAAAAGTTGCTGCTTGACAGAAGCTAGACACCATGTGATTTAGTTAATATGAAAATCTGGAAAAGATAATTCAAATATATGGTGATAGAAGAAGGACCCACTGGTGCTTGGGAGTTAGGGTAAGATTTGGAAATGGATTGGAAAAATGCAAAAAAGGAACCTTTGGGGGAATAATGGAAATGTTCTCTACCTTGTGGTAAGGATTATATGGGTATATTCATTTTTCAAAACCTATTGAACAATACAGGTAAAATATGTGCATTTAATTATATGTGTATTATTACATCAATAAAATAGATTTTATAGTTTATACTGTTGACTCCTATTTCCTTCTTGGAACACTTTCTCTTTCTCAGGAATTTTACACTTTCATGGTCTTTCGCCTGCCTTTCTGATTTTTGCCTCTTGGCTTCCTTTATTGGTTCCTACCTATGAATGCCCTCAGGTGTGGTCCTGAGTCTTTTTCTCTGTTCCCTCCAGGTCAATTGAAATACTCTCTATAACATTTAACTTTTATAGTTCTGGCTTAGTTCTTTCTTCTATGTTTGATACTCAGATCCATCTTCCTATTTGACGTCTCCAATTGAATGTATCATAGGCATCTCAAAATTAACATATGCAAACTAAACTCATTTAACCTTTTGAACTTGTTTCTCCCTCACTCTGCTTTCCCAGAAAATGGCACCATTGTATGCCCATTTGCTCATGACAAGAGTTTGAGAAATACCATTTATTCCTCCCTTTTCCTTGCTCTTCAGATAGTCTGTCAGAAAGTTTTGTTGATCAACCCTTACCAAAGCGTATGTATTAAGCACTGTTCTCTGGACAAATAGAGACAATGGGGCATGTATATAGAGAAAGAGATTGATTATAAAGAATTGGCTCTCATGATTGTGGAGGCTGACTAGTCCAACATCTGCAAGGTGGACTGGCAAGCTGGAGACTCTGAAGAGCCAATATTCTAGTTTGAGTCTGAAAACCATCAAGCTGGAAAACCAGGAATAGCTAATTTTCCAGTTTGATTCCAGTCCATCTGCTGGAGAATTCTCTCTTACTTGGGGAAGGGTCAAGTTTTTTTATCTGTTCAGGCTTTCAACTGATTGAATGAGGCCCTACCACAATACTCAGAGCGATCTGCTTTACTCAAAGTCTTCCAATGTATTAATCTAATCCAAAAACACCTTTAAATAAACCCTAAAATAATGTTCGATCAATTCTTTGGACACCATGGCCCAGCCAAGCTGACACATTAAATTAATCCACCATACCATGTTTAACTTCTTCCCACCTTCACCACTATTTTCCCCCACCACCATCATCTCTCACTGGCCTCCATTACCATCCTATTTTTTTTTTGTCCTCAAGCCTCACTTTTCAGAAAATCAGTCCCTTTTTTATGGGATACATGAAATGACATTGTCTCCCTTGCTTGAAGTTCTTAAGGGCCTAAAAAGGTGACAGAGACCTAATGATGCGGTCCTTCTACCTTACAGTCTCAAGCTGTCCCACTTGCCCTTACCACCTCCCAGCCACACTGCTCTGCATTTGTTTGCTGGAACACAGACAGTTCTTGTCTACTTCAGGACTTGAGCTTGCTGTTGCTGCTGCCTCATCTTTTCCTCCTCCCTTCTTCCCATACCTTCCTTCTTTTCAACCTGTATTTCAGTGTTTCTGTTTATGCCCGTCATCTTTTATCTAAGCAATAACTTTAACCTCCTGACTAGTCTTTATCTTCACAAGTTCTTTGTACTCTGCAGTATTGCCAGTTTTCTTTTTAAACCATAGATCCAGTCTCTAAAATCTCTATAATATAAAGTTCATAACCTTTTTTGTTCCTTAGATCCTTTGGCAACTGACTAAGCATATGCACCCACTCTCCTCCTTCTCAGTATATTGTCTGAAAATAATGATATAATATGCCTACAATTATAGCACAAATTTATTGTGAAATAACTACCTTTTTTAAAAAAATGTAAGATATGGTTATTAATGTGCTTCTTTGGTAATAACGGATGTAGCAGTAGATCTCATTACCAAAATTTTGAAGAGATATTTAACATAAACATCATTTCAAGATATCTGCAACAACTGTAATATGAAAAGAAAATAACTGATTTCTCTTGGTGACGAAGTCATAGGTACTGTTAGTATCACTGTGTTCTGTTAGCTACATTCATAATTAAAGGTGTTATGACCGAATGTTTTTCTCCCAAAATTCTTTTTTTTTTTTTTTTCTCCCAAAATTCTTATGCTGAGGCCCTAACCCTCAACATTATGGTATTAGGAGCAGGGAGCCTTTGAGAAGCAAATAGATTTAGATGAGGTCATGAAGTTGGAGTCCCCATAATGGGATCAGTGCGCTTATAAGAAGAGGAAGAGATAGCAGAGCTCCCTTTCTCACTGCCATATGAGGGTAGAGCAAGATGGTGGCCATCTATAAGCAAGGAAGAGAGTCCTCACTAATAATCAAATAATTTGCTGTCACTTTGATCTTGGACTTCCCAACCTCCAGATCTAAGAGAAATAATTGTTGGTTATTTAAGCTACACAGTTTATGGTATTTTTGTTATAGCAGGCCAACCAGACTGAGACAGAAGGACATATTATGTGTCTCATAATAAAGATTTTTTTGCATCTGAGTTTACAAAGCCACTGAATTCTATCCCTGTTGGAATCTAGTAGTTGAGTCCCTATTGTTTATACAATAGAGTCCAAACTCCTTAGAAAAGTTAGTTTTTTAAACTCTACAAATATCTCCAATACTTTTTTATAGTCTCTTATGTGTACAAAACTGTGCATCCCTTTGTACTCTAATTTATGGTCCTACAGACCTCTTGCCATTTCCAGTCATTACATTGAGGTCTGTAGAGGTGGTCTCTCTAGGTAGGATTTCTTTCTCCTACTCCTTCACCAACAAACTTCCACATCACTAATACTAAGTGTGTCTAATTTCTCCCCCTCCTCCAGAAAGCCTTCCTATTCTCCGCACAGTTTGGGTACACCTCTATCTGGTTTTCACAGCAATATTCCTCTACAGTAGTCATCACAACCTTGCACTGCCCTTGTTTTATGTCGGCATCCTTTAATTTTATGGACCGCATTTTATTTCTTATGTTATCTCTTTGGTTTAAGGCAGTACAAACATTTAACACATTTCTGTGGAATCAACTGACGATGAGTAGCTTCTGGACTGAGCATGGCCGAGTAGAAGGAGTGATTCCATATCAGTTGCCCTGGCAATAGCTTTAAAGTAGCAGATGAAGACTTGCTTAATAATACACAACATGATACAGTAGCTCCAACTTAGGCCTCACAAAGAGTATTTGGAGAAAGGCAAGCAAAAAAGGGGAAAGAAAGCTGACTTTGTCTTTTTAAAAATACAATGAAGCCCCCTCCCAGGCTTTGGGTGCTTGCTAATGATTCCTATTTTAAGAGCAAAATGAGCTCTTCTTATGTTCTAATCCCTTTGTAAGAGACCTAGGATAGATGCCAGTAACAACTGATTCTGTATTATAGCTGTTAAAGTGAGCCTGCTGTGTTTTTGTTTTATTTTTGTTTTCAATTTTTTATTTCTTATCTCACTTTCCGTGTCTTATCAAATTATCATATACATGTATATATATACACACATACATTTCCTATGTGTATGTATGCATACATACATACTCACATATATGCAGTATTTTCTACTATTGGCAAGAAAACTATACTAATTTTTATTTCATTCAACGCCCACTCTATTTTAGCAAAACAGTAAATATTTTAAAATATTTGTTCAACATAGCTTGCTAATAGCAAAGGATTCATGTTCATTAAGATGTATAATTACTCTCATACCATATGCTGTTCTGATATAAATTAAGATTTGATATTTGAGAGAGACACCTATGATTTCAAAAATAGATCACACTTGATATCCTGTTCTTCTAAGCATATAACATGTTTTATGGCTTTCATTCCGAGTTTGGGGATGGGAAAAATATAATTGGCATTACTGAACCTCACTTCCAACCCTAGCTCTATATTATCACGTTTTCTTTCTCTGTAGACATAATGGTGTTCTTTCAGCATTTTCAATGTATGCATTAAATTGTGAAAATATATGATCAACATGTCGGGGGGAAGAGGGGTATGTTATATATTTGGATAACAAATCACCATGCTTATGCCACAGATGATGTGAAAATGTCCAGCGGCCAAGAGAAACCAGGACCAGCCAGGTGGGAGCATCACTGAGGGGGTTACTTATATTCAGGAGGTTACTGGGACTGGGGCAAGTATGGAGGGGCTGATAGATCAGAATCTTTTAAGTTGTATATGGCAGAAATACAATTCAAACTCACTTAAGCAAAAAAGGGTATTAACACAGATAACTGTAAAGTCCACAAATAGTACTTGCTTCAGGCATTGTTAGAACTAGGTGACCAGATAATGTTACCAGGACTCTGTCTCTTGCTATTTCTTGGGCAAGGTCTCTCCACTTGGTGAGCCATTATAGAGCCAATATAGTATATTCCAGGGGCGGACTTGGTTAAGTAACATGCTGGTGCCTAAGCTAATCACTGAAGATAGGAGGTGTGATGGCCTGAATGGCCAGGCCTGGTTCTAATATCTATTCTGTGTTGAGGAGAAGAAGGAAAAGATTCAAAGTTGGCTGCATTCAAATTAAATGGCATAGATTCAACATAAGAAAGAGGTAGTCTATTACCAGAAGAGTGTGAAAAGATGTGGTGAACAGATGTCTACTGCTATGTAATGTTGTGAGAAAGTGATCCAGGGATGAATGTTATATTTAGGAGAAACCGGTTTTAAAAGTGAGAAGGTTAAAAAGTATGTGCTAAATTCAAGAAACAAATACAAGACAAGTAAAGTTTGTGGTTGCAATTTTGAGGGAAATTCATTTGCTGTTTATTGAGATCCTACTCAATGCCAGCAGTGTCTTAAGAGCTGAAGACAGAAACAAAACAGGGAAAGCTTATATTCTAATGATGGAACACAGGTGAATAAAACAATTGAGTAAAGGATACAGTGTTTATTATTATTATTATTATTATTATTTATTAATTTATTTATTTTAGAGTGAGAAAGCATGAGCATGAGGGGAGATGGGGGCAGGGAAGAGCAGAGGTAGAAGTCAGAGAGATAATCTTAAGTAGGCTCCATGCCCAGCATGGAGCCCCCATCGCGGTGGGGGGAGGGGGGGGCGATCTCACAACCCAGAGATCATGACCTGAGCCAAAATCAAGAGTCCCATGCTTAACCGACTGAGTCATTCAGGCACCCCAAGGACATAGTATCTTAAATGGAGACTAGATATTTCTCCACCTGTTACATCTTCACAGGAAAGGGTGATAGAAAATACTGAGTGATCTGGTCATGCAAGGTTTTGGTGAAAAGATGCTGTTTGAGAAAAGACTTGAGAGAGCCGTGTAGGTATCTAGAGGAGCATTCCAAGCAGAAGGGACAGCAAGTGCAGAGGCAATGAGGAAGTAACGGAGGCAAGATGCAAAGTCAGGTGTGGTGCAAGCACGGAAATGGGGAGGCTGTTGCTGGATCCTCTCAGCCATCCACCATTTAGCGACTGAATTGCAACTTGTAAGATTGAAAGGGCCATGGCTGCTCCAAGTTCATCACTGGGTATGATATGTGAGAAGGCTGAGTTCTCAGGGAGGTGTTCTCCCTCTTCTTAGACAGGAACCTGAGTTGCAACGTGGAGGTCCTATGGGAAGTTTGCAAAACCAGAGGAAGGGAAAAGGAAGTAGACACTGAAATGGCAAGAATCAAATCCCATCCATTCATTTGTTCATTCTTCCATTCGTGCATTCTTGGAGCATTTACTTGATATGCACTTGCCATTTTCAGACACTCAGGTAACCAGGGTATAAAACTGAGCAGGACAAAAATCCCACACCTAAGTGGTTTACGGTCTGGCAGGAGTCTACACAGACAGGGTGGGCTATGTTGGCAGGCGGAGGGGGAAGGAAGGCATAGGCCCAGGCTGGTAGGAGGTCAGCAGGGCAGCAAGGGCAGCACGGCATACATAGCACTGTTGGTGACCCGGGGGTGGGAGAACGAGGCTGCCTACACCTCGGGCTGGAGGTGACTTGTCGCTGTCCACGGTGCCCACAGGCCCTGCCCCCTCCTGGCTGCCATTCTGCATTGCCCCTTGCTTCCAGAACACCCCCCCCAGCGTCTCCAGGCTCTTCCTGCCTCTGCTGACTAAAGGCAGAGGGGGACGGAGGGCGATGGAAGGTGGTAAAACACCAACATGATGGAAAAGAAAGTTTTAAAAAGCTTAATTCTACTTGCTGTGCTTAAAAAAATCCAAACGAAAGGGACACCTTCTTTTTTATCCCTAAGTATAAAGTGAAATATTCATCTTCTTATGTATAGTTTAAACATAAATTTGCACTCATGGTGAGTTAATAAATGGGCACTTAGTTCTCACAATGCTTGGGAACCACTAGCTCCAGGTTCTAGGAGGCCCAGCTGACCAGCTTCCTCGCCAACACCAGTTTTGAAGTGACCAAGTCCAGGTTCACGGCCGCAGGCTTCCCAGGCCCACGCAGCCGTGGGGGCGCTGAAAGCCCACCAGGCATCGCGAACTGCTGGTTTGGTCTGGCCAGTGTTATTCTTCTTTACTTTTCAGTTTATTTTCAGAGTGTTCAGGAAGGGCATGAAGTCTTCATTTATGCCACAGCCCCCCACCAGCTTCGGATCACCCCCCATTGCCTACCTCCACGTGTTTCACCGTCTCTGTCTTCTCTTGAAAGCAAGGAAACATCTTAAAGTAAATCTATTAACTTCCTAGGAATATTAGACATTTAATTCCGAAGTCCTCGTGGGCCCAGTCATTCTCAAGCCTTACGGTCCCTGGGTATCACTAAGAGCCCACATAGTCACAGCCACCAGCCCACAGAAAACATCTGTTTAGAAAACAACAATTCCAGGGGCACCTGGGTGGCTCAGTGGTTGAGCATCTGCCTTTGGCTCAGGTCATGATCCTGGAGTCCCAGGATTGAGTCCCACATCGGGCTCCCCATAGGGAGCCTGCTTCTCCCTCTGCCTGTGTCTCTGCCTCTCCCTCTGTGGCTCTGATGAATAAATAAATAAAATCTTAAAAAAAAAAAAACCAACAACAATTCTAGCATTCCCTTTGGGAGCCTAAAGGCCAGGATGAGGGTGGGGCGGGTGAGGAGCTTGCATCAAGTGTGAACTTTAAGGATATATATATATATATATATATATATAAAATCAGTAACTGAGATAAAAAATGTTAATGCAATATTTGGAAAATCAAAATTAATACAAAAATCTCTGTGATTGAACAAAATATCAAATAAAGACAGGTTTCTCATTGTATGTTCTCATTCATTTGGGGAATATAAATAATAGTGAAAGGGAATATAAGGGAAGGGAGAAGAAATGTGTGGGAAATATCAGAAAGGGAGACAGAACATGAAGACTCCTAACTCTGGGAAACGAACTAGGGGTGGTGGAAGGGGAGGAGGGCGGGGGGTGGGGGTGACTGGGTGACGGGCACTGAGGGGGGCGCTTGATGGGATGAGCACTGGGTGTTATTCTGTATGTTGACAAATTGAACTCCAATAAAAAATAAATTTATTAAAAAAAAAAAGACAGGTTTCTGCTTGTATGTCTGCAGCCCTGCGTTATTGTACGATGACACTAATCCTTTTCAACCAGCCCTCATTCCCGTGGCCATCAGCAGGTGGCTTTACAAGGGGTGACAACGGTGTGCTGACAGGTTGGGCAACCGACATGAGGTTTTGTATAGAGTCATCTCTTTGATTCTGGAGATTTATTAACCTTCTCACTTGGTTCAAAATATAGGATAATGTTCTAATAAGTGTATACGTATAGAATCGCACATTTCCCCCTATACCTCAGGTGTCAATAAGGCATTGGGAACCTTGAATTTTAAAGTCCTCTGTCTATAAATTAGCAATCTGTATGAAAATATCTGTCTTGTGTGGAGCAGTTTACAAAATATGAGCCCATTTTAAATACATATCTCTATGTACAGAGAGACATAGATAAATAGAGACGTGGATGGTCTACAGAAAGGAAAGAAGGCAGGTAAGCAGGCAGACAGACATATAAAGCTATCTCTTGAATGTTAAAATGCTCAATTGTGGGTGGCAAACTGTGGAGTATTTTTGTCTTCCTCTTCTTACTTTATTTTTTACATCCCTACAAAGAAACAGCATTATTTGGGTAATTAAACAATAAAATTATCTTAAGATTCTTTTGACAACGCCATGTGCTTTCATAGTCTGATCACATGTGATACAATGGTAGCCAGAAATGTTTTTCTTCCTATGGAAGCATCTCACTTCAACAAAAAGATACTTACTAAGGTACCGTCTGCAACACTAAATATGCTATAATTACCAACAATGAAAAAAAAAAAACAACAAAAAAAAATTACCAACAATGACACATACCTGTAAAAAAAAAACCAAATCAAGTAATCAATCGGCTGGAAAATAAACACTCAAAATGTGTTTGCTACTTTAACAGAATTCTTCAAGCGCGTTTGGTAACTCATCAGTCTCATAGCTTTAATCTTGCCTTCATTCCTGATGACTATGAATTTCTTTCCAGGAAAACAGGACAAAATTGCAATTTTATAGAAGTAAATATGTGACTGAAAGAGATGGTGGGTGCGGATGCAGGCCTTAACCACATGATGGGCGGCCCTGAGTTTTAACCGGCTAGGAAAAAAGTTAGATGAGGGATTTTTTTTTTTTTTTTGGAGGTTTTATTTTGCTTTGCTTTTTTGAAATAAAGAAAGCCCACATTTCTAATGCGTATTAGCTAACATTTAGCTAGAAGGGTCACCAATCATTAAATTATTTTTATAGGCAGCTTAGCAGAAGCTGTGTTTCCATGACAACAGACAATGTATGGAAAGGTTAAAAAAAAGTTAATGGGATTTGTGGTGATCTCAATAATGCTCTATGGAAATCATTAATCTGATTTTCCTATTTCTCAGGCTTCCATGCCAACTGCAGAACTGGATTTTTCTGGAGCTGGCTGATGTTGGAAATAATGCATTTTTGAGAGCTCCAAAGTGCTCTTTTCTTTAGGAGTTGAGACAGAGAGTTTGATAATCCCTCCCTGATCTCTTTAGAGCAGAATATGGGTAGGGATCACTATAAAAGACCCCTAGAGCATCTAAAAGACTGTAGCAGGCACAAGTTTATATCATAATTTGCTTATAATTAACTATTATATGAGGAAAAGAGATATCAACCTGCTTCCAAGTTTCTGAACTAAATCACTGGATGGATGATAGTGGAAAAGATTAAAGGATGGGCAAAGTGTGACTAGAATGATAGAGATTGTATTATATCATGACTGAATGTTTTAGACCCAAATAATACAGCTCAATGACTAGACTACTTCATATAGACATGGCCATAGTTTTGCTATCAGTGGAATATTGGGAATAGTGTCCAGAATATGATTTTATTACTATTTTGAAAGATATACCATTGATGTTGAACCCTTTTTTGTCATCAACCGAGTTTTAAATTTTTAAAAATATTTATTTATTTGAGAGAGAGAGAGAGAGAGAGAGAAAGAGAACACAAGCTGGGGGAAGGTGAGAGGGAGAGGAAGAGAATCTCCAGTAGACCTCCAGGGAGTCTGGAGCCCAACATGGGACTTGATCTCAAAACCCTGAGATTATGGCCTGAGCTGAAATCAAGAGCCAGGTGCTTAACTGACTGAGCCACCCAAGTGCTCTAATTTTTTTTTTTTTACAAAAATATAAGAAAATAAATCTATACCCCAATTTATTTACTTTTCAGTAAGTTTAAATCCCTGAGGGGTATAGCATCACAAGGATTCTGTGGCCAACCAGGAAAAGTGCTTCAGAATTTGGCATGAACCAGGCTACTATTTCCATGAGCAAAGTTACCTTCCCCCAGATTACTCTGGTTTTGTTCATTTTGCCACCAGGAGTCACCGTACTCTTCTTTGTACACATAAGCACATCTCTTGGCTTAGATAGAATTCAGTTTCATCTCAAGCATAAACACCTTCAATTTTAACAAGAGCTGCATGCTCCCTCTGGTTCCAGAGACCCCACTTACAGCCAGCAAAAATGGTCTTGTGCCACAGACTTCCGGACATATTTGTCATTTTAGGAGTCCTATACCCAGCAGGTCTCCACAGGTTCCAAGATGGGGGAAAGAGAAAAGTGAATCTAGTTTTAATTTTTATTAACGTGCTCCAGATGTACATGTTTTAGAATTGACAGATTGTGTTGCTTTCTGACCAGAATTTGGAATCTATTTATTTCTTTATCTTGAATGGTCTATACCAGTCAGCGTCAATCCTCACTTCGTGTGTGTTATGTGTAAGTTCGAGCCACATTGTTTTGTATCAGTGTGAGGGCTGCAATTATCCTTGGTATATCTTTTAGGGTTATTATCAGCTTCTCTGATGTGTTTTCCCCCACCTTAAACATTCCATTAAGGAATCAAGAACTTATAAAAACAAGATCCCAACTTTGACACAACCAGTAAGACCATTAAACAGTGTATATTAATATAAATTAAAATGCTATTGCTTTCAGTGTGACCATGGAGCTAGTGGAAGAAGTTTAGAGTTATACTTTGAAAAAGCAGTTGAACTGCTAAGTCACAAGAATGTTACTTTTAAGTATAGATTTGGGAGAGAAATGAAAGTATTTATCCTACCAAAAAATCCTTAAGGTAAAATATACTACCGATATGGCTCCAACCCATGGATGACCTTTTCCAGTACTTTATGGCACACCTGTTGAGACCCTGATCATGTTATAATTGAGTCCCAGGTACTTGCTCCAAAGTCTTCTGTGGAAATCTCACCAACTCAGAATGAAGTAAAAAAACCTTTAAATTGTTTGGATATGTACCTAATGTTTTCTGACCTTTTTCTGTGTGGTTTCTTCTCCCAATGAAAATTTCACTCAGTATCAGCGATGAGGAAAGACCCCTTGATCCAGTGAGGACTCAACCTTTAAGTAACATCAGCTTTCTTCAAATTATTAAATAGGTACTAGCTCCATGCAGAGCTGAGAAGAGTTACCAAGGTGTAGGTTGTTTCTCCCAAGATCACTTATTTCCATGATATTCGTTATTGTAAAAGCTTCAACACAATTTTCTTTTCCTTGCTAGGAAATTCTATGTGTAGATGAGGACAGGAAGCTGACGGGAGTCCATGGTCATACTGGTTTATGAGAAGATTTGGGGTCAGGGCAGAGTATTACTTGTTAGGAATTGCTCCAGGATTGATTTAGGAAATTTAGAGGGAAAAAGAACAGCAGCAGACACTTCAAGATTTAGGAACATTGCTGTTTCTCATGGGAACTGCTTACCTTCTGATATAGAGTACTTAGAAAATGGGATCTAGAAGGAAATTTGAAAAGGATGGATGTGCTAATTGTACAATTTTCCCTTATATAGTATCATCATTGCAGGAGCAATGATTATATAAATCAAGAATCTGACACTTGCCTCACAGGAGGATAAATCCAATAAAAGTATTAACTTATTAAAGCTGAAAAAGATACAATGTACCCTGTCAATACTTGGATTAAAATAAATCATTTAAACAAAAGCCAGGAGGTTTCTAAGAGTTATGTATGTCTCTGTAATATTCAGCTTAGCAAAACCTAGAATAATCTTCCATTAGATACTTCTCCAGGATCATGAAAATACTCTAAGGTCATTTGAGCAAGTCTTAGTGCCTGTTATGGGTTGAATTATGCCCCACCTCGCCAGATGCATATGTGACCTTATGTGGAGATAGGGTCTTGACAGAGGTAATACAGTCAAGATGAGGTCATTAGGGTGAGGCCTATTTCAGTAAGAGTGAGGTCCTTACAAAAAGGGGAAATTTGGACATAGAGATGCCCACAGTGATGTGAAGAGACACAGGGAGAAGATGGCCATTCATACATTGAGGAGAGAGGCTGAAAAAGATCCTTTCCTCCTCACCCTCAAGAGGAACCCATCCTGCCAACACCTTGATTTTGGACTTCTGGTCTCCAAAACTGTGAGAAATTTATGTTTGGTAAGCTACCCAGACTGTGCTTCTTTGTTATAGTGCCCCAGTAAATAAGTATAGTCCCCAGCAATCCAATCAAAGACCAAAGAGATTGGTCCTGACCAGAATCTTAGACTTCATCCTTCTTTTCTTTATCAGGGTCATTGATGTCAGACTGGGAGGCCAGAAAGAAGATGAAATGTCAGACGTCAATATGTCAGATCAACTAATGAGAAGGTGGAACAGAAACACAAGAGTCCTGGAGGTTGCTTACTCTCATGATTTATTAATATTCAGATTGAAAAAGGAGCCTTAGAGCCGCAAGTTACGCTAATTGGCACATTTGCTTTATTTATTTATTTGTTTATTTATTTATTTTCAAAACAAACTGGGTTTTTGATTTTTTTTCCTTTTTGTTCATTCCATCACATTAAAAGGAGGAAAAGAAAAATGGTTTTGAATTCACTCGATATTTTGGACTCCTCAGATGAACGGAACATTGCACACACACTTGGAACAGAGAGAGATAGAGAGGAAAGTGGACTCCCACAGGGCCACACGCACCAGATCAAAAAACTTGGATACAGTGCAAGAATTTCCCAAAATGATTGGATCATCATTACCAAAAACTCGCCATAACAACACCAAGAAACAAAAAATGTTTAAGCCACACTGTTTGACTTGGGATCTTTCCTGCTTTTTTTTTTTTTTAAATGTTTGCCACACAGAGAGAAAGAGGGCTAGTGGGTAGGAGAGGACAGACTCACGGATGTGAGCAGGACAGGAAGGGAACCTTCAGAGTGGAGTTGAGAAGAGGGTGGGGAGAGACAGGGTTCAGGAGAGGGGAGGGTGGGGACGTGGAAAGCCATTTCTTAAAGTTCAGGCATGTTCTTGGTCCGCCTCACGTTCTTCTCCTTTACCCTCATCCTGCCGGGCACTTTCCTTAGGTTTGGTTTCATCTACAGCTTCTGAGGAAGAAAACAAGGTGGGGAGAGGGGAGAGGGGTTAGTATTTTGTCTCATCTGTTCATATGATAATGTAATGCATTTCTCCTTTTCATACCGTTTCATAAGAGATTTAATATATAGAGATTTTTGCTATCCCAGTGATACAATTTCCCAGTTCAGAAGATGTTACCTCCTGAAGGCTGTTCAGTGACACATATGGATGAGCTCAGGAACAAAGCTATGATATCAGGGGAAAGAATCACTAAACAGAAATTACCATGGTCTTCAATCACTCAGCCTTGTAATTAGGGTATCCATACACGGGCTCTTCAAATAAGGAATCGACAACAGTCTTGGATCTCTTTTCCAACAATGTCAAGCTAATTGTGACAGATAGTTTTGGTGGATCATTGAACACCCATTCCAACTGTCTCATTTCTTATTTGTGGTGTTATAAAGGCTGGAAAGTAAAATACTTGAATTTCCAGATCCCCTTGAAGCTAGGGTTGTCCATGTAGCACAGTGATGGCCAATTAGATAGAGAATTCCTTGGAGAGGATCCCAGAGGAGGTGTTTGACCTTTATGCTATTCCTGATGCCTGAGACATCGAACAGTATCCGGTAGTGGAGCAGCTATCTTGTGACCATAAAGACAAAAACTATACACTAAGGATGGTGGGGCAGAAAGATGCGGAAAAAACTGTCATTGAGTGACCTGTCACTTCTGCACATCTTTTCCTCAGACTTTTTTTGAAATTACGAGACAAATAGCTAACCTCTAAACTAAACCATAGTAGTAGTTTTTAGTTTCTTTCAGTCAAGAACATTCCAACTGAATATGTTAATAATCCATTATGCAATGTACTTCACTTAACAAGGAACACTGCATCTTTTTAAAGGATAATTTTTCCTCAGGAAGTCGGCAAATTTTCTAACTCTTGCTCCTAGTTTGCTGAGACTCATGCAATCGATTTCATGTTACAGACAGTTTACTAATATGCCGGCTTGTAGAAAGAGAATTCCTTTGCCCTGCAATCACCTGTGTTATGACCTTAACTCCCTGTGTGGAGTGTCCCTCAGACTACCCTCATGCTCAATAATTTGCTAGAAGGACTCACAAGACTCAGTATACAGTCCTATTCATGGCTATAAGGCACTACAGTGAAAGGATACAAAACAAAACTAGCAAAGGGAAATGTTGCATGGGCTGAAGTTCGGAGGAAACCACACACAAGCTTCCAAGAGTCCTTTCCCCATGGAGTCATTCATGAAGGATGTGCTTAATTCCAGCACATCCACAGTTCGCAGCAGTGAATTGTGATATATATGAGATGTCATCCTCTAGGGAAGCTCACCTAGGCTTACAAATACATAGTTCTTACCAGAGGATGGTCATGTGGACACCCTCTACCTCGCATATACTGAATCCAGACTCCCAGAAGGAAAGCATAGGTCTACCATAAACCACATTATTTGCAAAAAGAGTTTAGGCACAGTAAAGACTCTTAGTTAGGGAATGGTGAGAACCCTCTCAAAATCCAAGTTGCTAGATGCCATCCAAGGATCAACTTCACAAGCAGCCTTTCTAAGAATTGAGAGGTGTTGAGACTAGAGAAATCAGAGCCTTTTAGGAAACCATAAGAAGAGATCATATAAATGTATGTCTCTTTCAAATCATTCAGCTACATGTTTATATTCAGATTAAGCTCAACATCCACATCCAAAAAGACCACCATTGGAAATATATTTTTGGAATTCTTTCTTTGGAACAACCATCTAATAATATTCTTCCAAATCTTTCAGTAGAAGAAAATGCTTATCTCCTTGAAGATAGATTTGATGAGGCTGGTCTGGTAAATAAAGTAGCAGCTATGATGGATAATTTTAATGTTACAATGACTCTTTTTTTAAAAAAATATTTATTTATTTATTTGAGAGAGAGAGAAACAGAGTGCAAGTGCGGGGAGGGGCAGAGGGTGACAAGCAGACTCCCACTGAATGGGGAGCCTGTCATGGGGCTCAGTCCCAGGACCTCAAGATCATGACCTGAGCCGAAATCAAGAGTCGGATGCTTAACCGACTGAGTCACCCAGACGCCCCTACAATGACTCATTTTTGACCAAAGTTTTAAAGTCTGATTTATTTTGGGGATTTGTCATTGACCATAAATTACTTCCAAAATATAATTGTTGCACTAAGGCTGCCTACCATTACTCATAAAGGTATTTTAAGGCTATAACCTTCTAAGTTGACCATTATTAACTCTTGAAGAATTCGGCATACCAATCATATTTTCCAGGAAAATTTTTTGTATCAGAAGATTAACTCATTTCTGATCATTGTAATACTCTATGTACCAGCACTATTCCTCATGGATGATAGAACTTCAGTGCACTAATGAATCAGCTGATTTTCTGCTGAAAGAAAGCTTTCAGGTTTATTTCGGTGAGGTTCATTTATAACAATTTGGAATTATTTTAGATGAAGAGAACTGTCTGGTTATGGAATAAGGGAACAACATTCCAAAAGGGAAATTAGATTCAAGGAATTCTAAAAAGCAGACACACTTTCTATCTCCTGTTGGAGTGAAATCAGGTTAAATCCTCCCAAATTTCTGTACTTTCTCTTGTCACCCTTTGCCTGGGCCTGGGACAAGGGGTGAAACTTGCACACATTTGTTTATTGTGACAGAAAGTGCTGCTGTTTACTCCCTGTTTTTAACAGCTTCGATATCTACATATCTATTCTTTCCTTTAAAAGCTTTAAAGTATTTGAAATATAATTATTTGTTCATTTACTTGCCCAGTAGGTTGTTTTGGAACATCTGCAATGTGTCAGACATTCTTCTAGATATTGAGAAAAGGTGAAAAAAAAAAAAAAAAACCCAGCAAATACTCTTGCTTTCACTTAAGCCTTTCAACAATATACGTTTAACAGACAATGAGACCCATAATCATAGAATGTTAGCAGGAAGAGGGGTTTCAAAGAACATCTAGTCACTAGATATAACTCTTCAAGGGTAAAAACAATACCATTTTGCCCAACTTTGAACTTCCCTGTGTCTAGCATGGAACCTCATGCAGAAAGGGCCTTCAAACAATAAACATTTGTTGAATAAAAGAATGAATGGACATCCTCACTTTATACATGAGGAAACAGAAGTCCAGGTATTTCTCTAAATCATATGGTTTTCTGATGACCTAGCCAGGACTAAAACCTAGAAGTTCTATTAATCTTGGCCAAATTTGACCAGAGAAAGTCAAGATCAAATTACTTTTTTTTCAGTTAAGCATTAGAAATAAGTAGCTAGGGTCCAGAGGCTTTTAATGACCTATAAAACCTCTGAGATTAAAAACAAATCATTGGCTCCAAAATTTAAAATAAAAACCATAAAATTAAAACTGATGAAACTCAATTAGTTGACTACAAAAGGAAATATGTCAGTCAGTTAGTTAAAACTCTTAACTGAATATATCAATTATATATACATTATATTTTATATGAGATGAAAGGAGTTTTTAAAAATTCTATTTACCTGATGATACTGAATAATGAAAAAAAGGAGTCATCTTTGTGTTAGAAGAAGGATAACTAGTCAGTAGAAATAAAATGTGTCAAGTCAGTGGATTCAGTGAAATTTTTATAGGCCACCAGGAAATTATAGGGAGAAAAAATACGGAGGAAGGAAATAATCTAAAGTAAGAGTCTTCTAAAACCAGAAAAAGCCTAAATGCAAATGAAGGAAACAGTAATCAGATGTGGAGCACATACCTGCTCTGGCTAGATTCACTTTGATGGAGACTGTATATGAGTTTGTGAAAGGTTTTAACCTCAAAGGAGAAGTTATTGGAAACAGAATCCGAGTTATGTATAAATCCATTGAGCCTGAATGCCAGAGAGAACTGCATATTGTGAACTTACTCCCTCACCCTTTAATGCCAACTCTAGAAAAGTCTTTGTAGTTAATAAATATATTGACCATATACTTGTATATGTACAGTTTCTTACCTGTTCTATTCAGCAACCTCATTGCCTCGAAAGAACCACAAATTATGATTTTCCTGACCCGTTGTATAAAGAGTTTAGCTGTAGCTAACATAGTTGAGCCCTTACTTTATGTTCACTCATAGCAGTTCTACATGTACTTGTGTCATATTTTTGAATCATTGCAGCTCTTTAATCATCCCATTTTACAGCTAGGAAAGCTGAGGAACAGTGAGATGAAGTAACTTACCTAAGACTATACCGTTTGTCAATGGCAGCAGTAAATTTCAACCTAAGATGGAGACATCAAGGCAGCTTCTATTTTAGATTGCTCCCCCTGCCCTTATCTTTGCCCAAGAAGAATGAGTGGGCTCATAGTGGGAACTAGAGTGGGGGTGGGGGTGGGGGCGTCCACAGGTACCTACACCTGCAGCCTACAAAGTCCAAAAACTGGCCTTAATAAAAGCGGCTCGGAATGGAGGGAAGAATCTTGATCAGTCTTGAACAATATGAAATCTGGTCTTGGCACTCTCTGCCACTAATTACATAATTGTAAATGCTAGAGATGAGTTAATATGTAATCTTTAGTATTTTGTGCAAAAACTTTGATCACCATGGTGAGTGTCAGAGATAGATGAATGGCTGAGGCCAGCTGGTCACTCCAATTATCATGATCCAATTAGGGTAAATAATCACATTCCCCATCTAGAGGATCAACCTCCCTCTGAGACAGTTATTGCTTAAGAAGAGGCTGTGGAAGCTAAAGATTGAATGGAATTTTTAGTACTCAGTGACACAGAACAAGTGGAAGTAAATGGGCCTGGAGCTAGCGAACAAGGAGAGCTTGGAGTTGCTCATGTGATTGCTGAAATCCAGCAAGTGAAAGGGTAGAAAATGCTATTTCTCTTGCAGGTTATATCTGAAGAGCATTTCTGCTCATGTTAAACATGGAAACCTAACATTATGGTTAAGAGATCATAGGAAAAGAAAGATTGAAGGAATCCCAGGTTATATATATTTCAGGTGACCAGTGAAGCTATTCTCATTGACAGACATTACTATTCGCTATCTAGCAATGGCTTCTCCCCCAAAACCAGTCTTCACCAAGGGAAATCAACCCCTAAATCCAGGTTTATTATGAAGCAGAATGTGTCCTCTAAAACAAACAAAAATGTACCCCTGAACCAAAAACTAATGATGCATTTTAACAGTCTGGTCTAAAGGGAGAAAAAAGTTCTTAAAAAAAAAAAATGATATTGGGTAGTTTTTTTATAATTATTGATATTAAATATATGATATATTTAAATTATCAAAAACGATAGGTAGTCAATTTAAACAGATGATGTAAAAAAAAAATAATAAACAGATGATGTTACCATCTGGTAACCTTCTCTGGCATTGGTATTTTAGCCTTGACAAAAACATTACTTCTTTCAGATTCAAAGACCTCTTAGAAATGACCATGTTGGGGATCCCTGGGTGGCTCAACGGTTTAGCGCCTGCCTTTGGCCCAGGGCGTGATCCTGGAGTCCTGGGATCGAGTCCCACGTTGGGCTCCCAGCATGGAGCCTGCTTCTCCCTCCTCCTGTGTCTCTGCCTCTCTCTGTCTCTCTCTCTCTGTCTATCATGAATCAATCAATCAATCAATCAATCAATCAATCATAAAAAAAAAGAAAAGAAACGACCATGTTCTTGGGGGTCTCCATGAATTTTACCATTTCTGTGTTAACTTAAGAAGAAAGTTAACATCACAGACAGTAAGTCATGTGTTCTTGAAGGCACTAGAGTTGAAAACACTAAAAAAGGGAAGAAACAATGTGTTCCCTCATTCATTTATTTATTCAGTAAAAGGTCCTGAGCCTCAATATGTACCACACTCCATTCAACATATTGCAAATACAGCAGCAGTGCTAGAGCAATGAAAAGACCAAGCAAGAATCTTTACCTTCCTGGAACTGGTGTGCTAGTAATCACTAGCATATTTATACGACAGCATTGCTGTCATGTGTATTGTTTGTTGGAGAAGGACCACTCCAAGTGGTCGTAGCTAGACAAGAACTCAGCCCCAAAGGGCATAATTTCTCCTGGATTTGAAAAGTTGAGTATCTTTAATAAAGCCACATAAGTTTCAAAATATGGAAAACCCTAGTAGTTTTCACATTCTCGATACATAATCACCATTCCTAAGAAAGATCGAGGCCACTTTAGAACAGCAAGAAAGGGGTGCCTGGGTGGCTCAGTCAGTTAAGCATCTGCCTTCAGCTCAGGTCATGATCTCAGGGTCCTCCTGGGATTGAACCTTGGGTCCAGGGTCCCTGCTCAGTGGGGAGCCTGCTTCTCCCTCTCCTTTTGTGCTCTTTCTCTGTCAAGTAAATAAATAAATAAATAATCTTTTTAGAAAACAGCAGGAAAGCTAGAAGTCCTTTCTGTATGCACTTGGAACAGTGTGGTGGTAGCCTTAAAAGAGTAAGGGGACCCAGGTGGGTGATCAGTGGTCCTTAAAAGATGTATGCCAAACTGGCTTTCTGATCTTTATTGAAAAGGAGTCTGGAAGCAGCTCTTGGTTTTATGCATCTCATTCACTTCCTCGAAAGGGTGAAAATAGCACGTCTGCGTGTTCGGTCGGTGAGCAAATACCAGCAGCATATGCAGCAGCGGCTGCTCGAGTGCTCAGTAGGGCAGCCGGGCTGCAGTGCTGCTGGAGGGATGGCGGTGTTCCCAGCTGCCATCGCCTACCCTGGGCTCTAATGGCCCTGTTTACTGGCTCTGCTCCAGGGCCCTCCACAGCCCTACATTACTGAAATTAGGTTGAGTGGATTTCCGAGTAAAACATTATCTCTTGGGACCTGCCCAGCTCTCCCCAGCCTTGTCAACATTGATTAAATAGAAGCTGCTATCATCCTGGGGCCATGCCCACAATTACTCTACCAATCACACTGGGCTGGGGTGTTTGCTTTCTTTTTATTTTTCACTTTTCTTGAATATTAAACATGATCATCTCAAAGGCTCAAACGAAAATAATAAAAAACCCCATTCTGTAGCTAACTCCTATACATTCCTTTGTCATATACGTGGTCTTCCTCTTGAGCTGTAGACCAGGTTTCAATCTGGAGCCTGGATCACGGCTTTTTTTTTTTTTTTTAAAAGATTATTTATTTATTTATTCATGAGAGACACAGAGAGAGAGGGAGGCAGAGACACAGGCAGAGGGAGAAGCAGGCTCCACGCAGGGAGCCCGATGTGGGACTCGATCCTGGATCCAGGCCCTGGGCTGAAGGAGGCGCTAAACCGCTGAGCCACCCATGCTGCCCTGGATCATGGCTTTTTATGTCCCTGGGATCCACATTTTGAACCCCCTTTTTAAAACTATGTTTTACATTTTAAATTCCTTTCAGAGCACCGAGTCAGTATATACCATGCTGATGTCAGCAGAATGGTGCAGATATCGCCTATGCCTCCACCTCTTGCTTTCTGAGCCTTTGAAAGAGAGGATAATCCTATTGCTTATAACACTATTTACTTGAGAATTTAGAAGAGTAACAAACAAAAATTTAACTGAGGAGAAAACTCAAAGGCAGTATGGTGGGGGTGTCCCAGTGATATCTGAAACACACACATATGTTTACTTCTCTTAAAAGTTTAGGCCTAGGACCAAGCTGATTTGTATTCCAACTTTGACTTTGCCACCAATTAGTCATATGATCTCAGAGAAGTTACTTTCCTTTGTTTGCCTCAATTTCCTAATTTACAAAAAAATATGAATAATGATCGCCCCAACCTATTGCACGTTGTTTGGAAGCTGAAAGAAGGCATTTGAAAGGACTTTATCAAATTTAAAATGTAGAATTGTTGAGACTTTAATCCGACCTGTAAATGAGATTTGTGTAAAAAACACCAATCAAGTTTAACATTGTCATCCCAGGAGAAACAACACAAAACAAAACAATTTCCCAAAGGGATAAAAAACTTCTTTCTCATATAAATGATCAAGAGGACTTCTCCCCTAGAATGCTCCTGTAGTCTCTGATCAGAAATTAAGGGTACAAGTGATTTATTAATTAAATAACTATTCAGATCTGGGCTGGGAAAGAATCTAAGATCTCTAACAGTGGGATCAAAAGTTGGTGATTTTTCTGTCTCCTTCCCCCTCCTTCCTTCCTCCTTTCTTCCCTTCCTTCCTTCTTTCTTCCCTGAAGATTTTTGTTCTGGAAAAATTAAGACAAAGTCAAAGAATGTACAAGTTGACTGGCCTTGAAAACTTCTTAAACATTCTCTATACAGAATGTCTGCCAAACCATCCAAAACTAGTGTTCTATCTTCCTCCACTAGAAACATGCAGGAAAATGTTTTAGAAATGACAATTTATGTGGCTCTCGTTGTTGGCCTAAATCATTTTTGGGACAAGATGGAATAAATACATAAAATTAAACAGTATTCTCATTATTTCTTACTGTTCTCACAATGCCTAAGTTCAACTTTTAAAGGTTAAAAATGAAAACAAAAATTGGGAGGATTTTCACTCTAGCATATTGATCAAGGGGCTCCACCCCTTCATCTTACCCTCCGCCCAGCTGGCAGTTGAACTGGAGATCCAGTGAGACACTGTTTCCTGTTAGTTAGCGGGGGACGGGGAGTGACACAAGCCCTGATGGCTCCCATGACACTGAGAAGGGCCGTGTTAGGGATACAAAAGTGATGCTGTGATACTGAGTTTTGCTAATAGTGGTGGTAAGAAACAGTTTAGACTAGAACTTGAGTTGGTTTTCCTCTTTTCTGTGGAATTACCTATTGTTTAAATAGTCCAAAATTCCATCTGATAGGAGTTCAGCTCTCCATCGCCCCTTTTCACTTCCCAGTATCCCAAGTGAGGAGAATCCTAGCTGGGAGAAAGGCTTCTTTGCAAGTCTCCAGCCTTTACAAACTCCATTGTCTTAGAGGCCAGGCAGGCAGATAACATTAATCTGAAAAATCTGGCCACAGGTAAAATCAGTGGTAGGGTCAAAAGGCATTCAAAAATTTTAAAACAGGGCAGCCCGGGTGGCTCAGTGGTTTAGTGCCTGCCTTCAGCCCAGGGCGTGATCCTGGATCCAGGATCGAGTCCCACATTGGGCTCCCTGCATGGAGCCTGCTTCTCCCTCTGCCTGTGTCTCTGCCTCTCTGTGTCTCTCATGAATAAATAAATAAAATCCTTAAAAAAAAAAAAGGAATACACTCAGTATGAAAAATACAGAAACTAGATTAAATTTTTTTAAAAAAAACACTCTCACTGGAAAAATAAAAGAAGGCAGGCTGGTGTCTGGAGTAAGACTTTTTAATTGTACCAAGAAGATACATTTGCGGACCCTGATTTCAAAACGAAAGAGGTTCCCTTTCATCAAAATAACAATCATATTTGTCTTCAAGAACCAACTTCAAATCAGGAGTCCTGAATAATAATGCCTCTTCTATTCTGCTAATTTTAAATCAGAGATCTTCGACTTACAATGGGGCTATGTCCCCAAAACCACATTGTAATTTTATTTTTTTATTTTATTTTTTTTTAAATTTTAAAAAAAATTTTATTTATTTATGATAGTCACACACAGAGAGAGAGAGAGGCAGAGACATAGGCAGAGGGAGAAGCAGACTCCATGCACCGGGAGCCTGATGTGGGATTCGATCCCGGGTCTCCAGGATCGTGCCCTGGGCCAAAGGCAGGCGCCAAACCGCTGCGCCACCCAGGGATCCCTGTAATTTTATTTTTTTAAGATTGCATTTATTTATTCATGAGAGACACAGAGACATAGGCAGAGGGAGAAGCAGACTCCCTGCAAGGAGCTGGATGCGGGACTCGATCCTGAACCCCCGTATCACACCCTGAGCCAAAGGCAGACGCTCAACCACTGAGCCACCCAGGCGTCCCCACATTGTAATTTGAAAGTATCCTAAGTCAGGGGCTCTTGGGTGGCTCAGTTGGTTAAGTGGTCAGCTCTTGATTTTGGCACAGGTCATGATCTCAGGGTCCTGGGATCAAGCCCTGTGTGGGGCTCTGTGCTCAGCAGGGGATTTGCTTGAGAATTCTCTCCCTCTCCTTCTGCGCCTTCCCTGGCTCGCACAGGCTTGTGCTCTCTCTCTCTCTCTCTTATGAATAAATCTTAAAAAAAGAAAGTATCAAAAATTAAAAATGCATTTGATACACCTAACTTACCAAATACCATAATTTAGCCTTGCCTGTCTAAAACATGCTCAGAACACTTACATCAGCCTACAGCTGGGCAAAATCATCTAACACAAAGCCTACTTTTTAATAAGGTGTTGGATATCTCATGTAATTTATTGAACGCTGTAGTGAAAGCGAAAACCAGAATGGCTGTATGGGTGCAGAGTGGTGGTAAGTCTATCAGTTGTTAACCCTTGTGATCCCTTGGCTGACTGGGAGCTTCAGCCACCGCCCAGCTTCACGAGAGAGGATCCGTACCACATACGGCTAGCCTGAGGAAAGATCAAACTTCAAAGTACAGCTTCTACTGAATGTGTATCACTTTCACACCATTATAAAGTCAAAAAATCGTAAGCCAAATCATCGTAAGTCGGGGACCATCTGTATTCATACTTCAAGACTTTTTTAGTGAATGAAGTAAAAAAAAAAAAAATAAGGAATGCCTATTTCAGATTTTATAAATGGCCTACCAAAGCAGAAAGAGGTGGCAAAAAATTAAGTCACAATATTATCTCTCCCTTTGCTTGCCATTCAAGTTTTTACTACATTTCTACATCCCTACTTAGGCCCAGATGTCCTGTGCTCCTTGTCACAGATACTGTTGGTGCCCTCTCAGATCCTCTCTGCCATCTTCCAGCTGCTAGAGGGGTTGGCTGCCAATGGCCCACTCTTGCACCTTGAGTGGAGGTATGAACTGTGAATCACCCCAACCAAAGGTGATGACCCGGTTGCCCCTAATGACTTTTAGTGTCCTTGTTTTTTGGGGCAAAACAGTCTGTTTGTGGTACAGTTGGTACTTCAGAGTTCTCTGTGGCATCAGGCTGAGACTTCACTTTTCCTGCACCCCCATCTTTGTCTTCTTCTCCTAGTCCATCTTCTTTCTCACTCCCTTACAGATTTCCACCAATAAAGTACCCACACAAGAGTCCCATCTCAAGCTCAAATTTTAGAGAATGGGATCAGATTTATTCCTTTCGTCAAAAATTAAGTGCTGGAGTTGGGAGACGGGCCAATTACCTCAGTCAATGTGCATAGGAAGTCTTCAAGGTTTGAATCATTCTGGTTTGCTGCTTAATTTTCCTTCATGACACAGCTCAAATGTTGTTTCCACACCTCCAAGGCTATCCTAGGCATAATTAGTCAGTTCCTACTCTTTATTTATATGGAAATTATATCCTTTGCATTATACATCAGTTTGTGGTATACTTTTGAGTCTTGACTGTGAACAACTTTTCAAAGGAAAAGGATACATTTGCTAGAATTTAAACTTCACAAAGGCAGAGATTTTTTTTACCCCGTTGGTCTACCTTTTAATTAAAACCATGCTCTGACCATTATAAACAAAGTAAGTAATAAAGCACTTCCCTCCTTTAGGAAAGACCACTCCCACCGGTCTTGCTATGCCACTGTTTTTAGGTTTCACATCCAGGCTAATTTCTCAAGAAAGACATCCATGATCCTTTAGACCAAGTCTTCTGTTATGATCCTCAGGCAGAGATTTTTTTTTTTTTTTAATTTACTTTGTTCACTAATAAATCCCAAATGCCTAGAAAAGGATCTGGGAAAACACACACACACACACACACACACACACACACACACACGTTTTCTAGTGAATCGATTCATGTATATTAACCCCAACTCTAAGTATCATCCTTATCACAAAATAAACATTTAATATTTATAGAGGAAAGAATATATGGAAAAAAGAGAAAAATCCCAAGAATGCTTTGTGACATGTAGATAAAACCTGAATTGCCTCAAGCAGAAAAATTGTGGACCTGTAAAGTTTAAATAGCAGGGGTTTGTCTGAATTTCAAAAGGTTGCATTACAGAAAGGAACCTCCACATTATCCTGGCTCATGGCCATGGAAAGCATTATCCCATCCTCCTTTTCTTTTCTTTTTTAAAATTAACTTTAATTTTATGTCTATCTTCTAATTTTATAACAAACTACTGAGATAAAAAAAACCCCAAATGTAAAAAATAGATATGTACTAAAAGCATAACTATTTTTAGATGACAGAGTAGTGAATAAGAAAGTTGGTTCTAGAAGCAGACTATCTGCATTTAAAGTCTATCTCTGACACTTACCATGACTTTGAGTGAGCAACTTAACCTCTTATTGTCTCATTTTCCTTACCTGTAACTGATGGTAGTATTGTTGTTCTAAGATTGTTCTAAGTTGTTCTAAGTGTGTTAATTATTCAAGGTATTTAAGACATATTTCAGTAAGTGCTCAATAAGTGTCAACTATTATTACCAGTGACTGAACAGGAACTAACATTGGCTTAATGTTTACTAAGTGTCAAGCAGTGTATTGAGGGGTTTCACATATGGGTATTTAATATGGATCTTCCTTGGCTTTTCTATTTCCTCATCAGTGGAAATAATATTAATATCTATCTCATAGATTTGTGATAAGCAAATGAGACTGTCACTATCTTGGTTTACCTATGTGCCTAAGAAATGTATGTTAACATCTTCCTCTCTCCTCTAATTCAAGCTAATATCAATCTTAGTGCACAGTTCCAATTTTTTTTCAAATAGTTCAAGAAAGGGAGATAAAAATCTGTGACTTAACGAAGCTTTTTGCTTGTAGAGTGGAAAAAAATCATTCTTTGAAAAAAGGCTTTGAAGTCAAGGGCCAGAGTCCAGAAATGATTAAAACAGTGAAGATGACAACTGACCAAACTGGAAGGGAATGATTCTATGATGTATGATGCAAGAATCAAGGCTGCTAAACAGTGATGTTTCAAAGGCAGAACTTCTCTGCTTATTATCTCTGCTTAAGAACAGAACAGTCTCCTTTATTTCATGCCCAAAGAATAGCAGCTAATTGATTTCAAAATGAAATAACCATATCTTTGGCTTTAGCTCCATTTGATTCCACAAATTTTGTAGCAAAAATTGACCACATTGAATGAACAAGAACTAGGTCACCCCCATCCCCAGATATATTGTAAATCCTGCATCCAGTAGGCAACTTACAGAGGGCATGGCGATTCTCCAGGCACAAGACATCACATCCAAGTTTAAGAAAAGATTTCCTTATTTCATAATAATCACTGAGTCTGAGACTTGAAAGAGACCTAAGACTTCTTGTCTTTAACCTTCAGGAAAATTATTGGATACAGTGAGATTTTTTAACTTCATTATGAGAAATTTTTTTTTTTTTTAAATTTCCAGGAAGCTTTGTTGTCCTCTGGGGACAGGGCATATGTTGGGGGAGAAGTCCTTGGGGCTGTGTAGAGACTGCTCTGATGGGTTTTTCTTCCTACCTATGCATAACGCTCTAGTGTCTGGACCTTCTAAAGCAAGGAATTACAGCAGACTTTGAAGGACAGAGTAAAGAAGGAGTAGGAAGGATGGTTTTCTTTTAAAAATTCCAGGTAAGAAAACATGATACTTTTTGGAATCTTGTTAAAATATGGTTAAGTTAGCATTCCCCCCCACCAAGGCTTATCTATAATTTCTCCTGCAGCACTTTGGAGGAAGTTAGTAGTTTTTAAAAATCAGACCCTCAAGTTTTGATATTAATTATTTAGGCCCCTACTTAGGAGATGGGAAATATTGAATAGGATTATCATTTATCATAAATCCGACTCATTTTTCATTGAGTCTATGTCTCAGCTTTTCTTTCCCACAGTTTTTCACTTTCCTCGTAACAGGCTACTTAGGCACTGTACCAGCCTTTTCAAGTTTGTTTTTCCTTAGGTATTTCTATTATAGTCACCATAAATCTCATCTAGTGATCAGTTATGCAAGTATAGTAATTTGTATCTGTCAGACCTTAAGAAATTTAATGAACAATCTTCCGAGTTATACTGGTTTTCATTTAAAAATTCAACTAATCAGAGGTGCTTGGCTGTCTCAGTCGGAAGAGCATGCAACTCTTGATCTCAGGGCTGTGAATTTGTGCCCCACATTGGGTGTAGAGATTACATAAACAAATAAAATTGAAAAATAAAAATAAAAATTCAACTAATCATTTGTAATGTTTTAACATAGAGCGAGTTAATATGCCTATTACAAAGATTGTATTTTCAACATTTGTCTTTAAAAGCAAAAACGGATCCTAGGTTGTCAAGTCTCATGATCTGATTTTTGATTAAATGATTTGATTATCTGACTCCAGGGTTAAAATATAGAAGCCAAAACTAGACATGATTGTAACTCTGTCAGAGTCACTCCAATAAAGACTATAGCTGCATAAAAATTTTCCTACTTGTGAACATCTATTGCTTAGGTAACATTTAGATTTTTAAACGAAAGCATTACATTTATGAGTCACATTCAGCTTGTGCCTTGCTGTGATTCTATGATGTGTTTGGGTGGTACTTGAGATTAGCCAGACCGTTATTTAACTTTGTTGCCTACTTTTTCCCTTATGGCTGTATCTATATAGTACAAAAGAAAACTAAAGATGTGGTAGTTGCTAATTTTATCAATGCAAGTGGAGAAACCACATAATTCAGGACAAAAATACAAAATCTATATATATTTTCATTGAGTTGGCTTCTAACTGTATGTAAAATTACAGAATAGTGGAAGCTGAAGGAAGTCTTAGAGATGATCTGATCTCAGTCCCTCATTCCCTCTGACAGAAACTGAGGATGGAGGGTCTCTGTGACTTGCCCAAAGTCACATAGTTAGAATTCAGATCTCCCCATAATACCATAATACCTCTCACAGCCTTGGGGATGAGTGGATTCCATTGCTCGATTTGGACTTGCATCTCTCTCCCGTGGTTCTAAACACACTGCATAAATCTATTTTCCTGCCCCTCCCCTCAACCTCATCCCTTACCCATTTCCCTCTTTCTCTCTCACCCCCCTTCTCTACTGTCTCCTTCCATTCCTTCTCTTTGTGAAATGAGAGGTAAACTCAGTATAAGTCTGCTTTAAGTGGTTCCAGAAGTACACTTAGATACTCTAGATGTTTTCAGAACCAGGACTAAGGATTATTGTTGTATCAAATTTCAATATGTTGTGTACAGACTGTGACGGGGTGCACATAGGGGTCCTTCTATGCAGAGAAGAAAAATATGGGGACCTCTAAAATTAGTAACTTGGGCTGAAACGTTACCATCAACTATGGTAGGTTTCATAAACTAAATGACTAAAGAGCTACCAGATAATGAAAGTCCAGAACTGCTAAAATTATTACAAAAGCTGTCATATCTAGGAATCTGTGAAAGACCATTACTGTGTCCTGAAGAAGAGGAAATGAAGATGCATCTCATCCCCTCACCTGCCACCCCCTTCACTTCCCAATGGAAGCAGAGTGTTAAAAAACCAACTGAGAAGGTTTAACTCAATTGTGAAATTAATTTAAAAAATATTATTATAATAAGAAAGGCCTATAAAAGTTGTTTGTGTTATATGCCTGCACGTGGGTAAATAAATGCAATCCCCATCTCTTACTGGGACAATTCATTTTGCACTCATTGTGTGTTTTGGCTTCCTGGGGCCTGTCAAATTATGGCACTGCCTTTGAGTGAAAAATTGCTTTAAAAATCGATAGCACTCACTGGAACACAACCAGAACTATACTGAAAAAATAATATTTGTATTTGTACCGATTTTTCTCTCTTTAGTCAAAGAGGAGAAAGTTCTTTACTTTGTGGCAAAGAATGTAATAGCTTTGGCTATTTGAGGATATTGGGACAATAAGCAGTTAAAGAATAAAGATTCACAGTGAGTCTTGGCTTGCCTGGGATAGATACACAATCATATATCTTCCGCCTGCCATATAATACTCCCATTTGAAAGATCATCTCCCTGAAGGCTTTCTCCTTTTCTCCACTCGGTGTTTTTCTCGAAGAAAGCCATTTTCCAAGGCACACCCTCATGTCTAAAATCTGCCTTCTACTCTCTTCCTTCTTTCAAAATGCTGTTTATGTGAAAGTACCCAAACTACATGCATATAGAAATCGTAGAGTAGAAGGGGGCTTTGGAAACCCTCCAGTAGTGCCTCACCTTAGGTACAAGAATGCCCTAGAACACTCCTAGCAGATGGACAGACTCTGATTCAACGGGCCATTCCAACTTTAACAGTGACTTATTCCTGATATTCAGCTAAAATCTACCTCCCTTCAGCTTTCATAGAGCTCTTTCTTCTAGAATAACACAGAACAAAATATATCCTAAATATATAGATTTTTTTTGTACCAGACAGTCCAAAAATGCAACGATAACAGCTTCTTTGTTCAAGTTTATAAAACTGTTCTTTCCCTCTTTGGTCAAACTGCATGAAAAGCTAAGTTGTAGTTAGGCTATAATTTCTTCACATCATCTTTTATGTCTCTATAAGCGGACTTTACCATTTTTCTGCTAGACTTTAACTTTACCATTTTTCTGATAGTACTCTCCTCAAATTCACCAAGAAAATTATTTTGTAAGTCATAAGGCCTTTTGTCATTAACCATTGTTCTTTTTTTTAGAAAAATATTTTATTTACTTATTCATGAAAGACACAGAAAGAGAGAGGCAAAGACATAAGCAGAGGGAGAAGCAGGTTCCATGCAGGGCGCCCAACGTGGGATTTGACCCCGGGACTCCAGGATCACGCCCTGAGCCAAAGGCAGACGCTCAACGCTGAGCCACCCAGGTGTCCCCTAACTGTTGTTCTTGATCTTTTTTTGACAACTACTTTTTTTTTTTTTTACAGTGTTAACCTTTAATTGAGCTCTATACTCCAGAATACAGTGACGGTTAAGGATGGTAAGATTTCCTAATCTTTTGTTTTCTGAAGTCTCTCTACCCTTTTTCGCTCCAGAAAATGGCTTACTGTAAAACACCCTTCTCCACATATTGCTGTACATTCTTCCTCATGATTCCCAGAAGACTTTTGGATGACTCCTTTGTTTACTTGTAACAAAGCCAAACATGGCTCTTCCCCCCCTTTGCCTGCATCTGCTGACAAAGCCAGACACAGACCCTCCAACTGCCCCTTCTTTGTCTCATGAATGGGTAGCCGAGATTAGAACTGTTTGTCCCTTTGAAACAAGCTAGACACAGAGATAAACAAATCCTGTTCAGCTAACTGACTGTACTTCTGCTGACTACACAACAACCCCAATTATAAATCACCCCACCTGTAACTTGACTAGACTACTTCTCCCTATAAGCCTAAGGGAAAACCACCCCCTACCAAGTCACTATGATCTTGGGAGCTGGAGTTTCTATTGCAGTAACTTAAATAAAATAATATTTAATTGTTGGTGCATTTTTTTGTTTCTTAAAACATTACTTTAACTTTTTTTTTTTTTAAGATTTCATTTATTTATTCATGAGAGACACAGAGAGAGAGGCAGAGACACAGGCAGAGGGAGAAGCAGGGTCCATGCAGGGAGCCCAATGGGGACCTTGATCCCAGGACCCCAGGATCACACCCCGGGGCCAAAGGCAGGTGCCAAACCACTCAGCCACCCAGAGTCCCCTACTTTTTTTTTTAAACTTTAATGAAGACTGTGTTCTGCATTTATTTCAGCTGTTTCCTACATTTTCTTTTGCCATTATGGGTCTAGTTTTTATTCCCTGTCCCTTAACATGACTATAATTCAAGAATGAATTCTCCATCTTTTTGTAGACTCTGCAACAGAAAACCCATTCTTTCTAATGACTTCAAGCCTGACCTCATAACCAGGTAGCTACCCAATTTATAGCACCACCATCATATTATTAATTTTTATACCTCATTGAAAGCATAATACTTTCTTTATGACAAAACTTTAATGTCTCCTGGGGTCATAGACATTAAGTTCCAATTTCTACTGCCAAATATTTCTCTATGTCCTTGGCTCTACTCCTGGTTCCAATCCTACATCTCAATCTATACTGGACAGCACACAATCACTATTACTACAAATATAACCAGGGTGGCCTTATCATTCCTTAAAATCCTCTCTCTATATATGCACCTATTTCTGTCGATATAAATGGGAGGGAGTATAGGTAGGTAAGAATAACTTAGTATCTGAAGTATATAGTTAAAGGCGATGGTCAAAAAGGAGGTTTTCAAGAGGAGTGGTCAACAAGTGTTGGTGGCCAGAATAGAGAGACCATGGACATGTGGAGAAGTCAATTAGCCAGTAATGGGGCCCTCTGATCATGGATTCTAGAGCAAGATTTCCATCTCTAAGAGGATAGATGAGAATAAGGCAGAGCTGTAGTCCCAGAGAAACCAGAACACAAATGAGATGAATGAGACAGGGACTTAGGTAAAGCAAACCCAGCATATGTCTAGTTAATGGAACTGTTCCTAAATAGGAGACCAATTACTGGTGTTTGGGCAAATTTGACTTGATGCTGAGCTAATTGGGTGCTTTTTAAATTTACCTAGTCTAGGAATGAGATGTCCCTTACATTATCTGTCTTTCAGATTTCAGATTGAGTTCTATGCCTGCTCCTGGAATTGATGTCATTCTCATTCCTAGACTAGGTAAACTAAAAAAATTTTTTTGGTCATAGTCTCACTACCATTTTGCTTAGGCATGTTTAATTTTTGCACTCTATCTGACCCACATGTTTTTGCCGTCACTGCTGATTCAGGTTACAAAATTTCCAAAGAGTAATAGAGAGGCCTTTTCTTAAAATGTTATTTAAATTCAATTTAGTTAACATATAGTGTATTATTAGTTTCAGGGGTAGAATTTAGGGATTCATCAGTTCCATATAACACCCAATGGTCATTCTTTATTTAACATCAAGTGCCTTCCTTTATGTCCATCACCCAATTACCCCATCTCCCACCTTCCTTCCCTCCAGCAACCTCAGTTTGTTTCCTATAGTTAAAGGGTCTCTTACAGTTTGCCTCCCTCTCTGTTTTTATCTTACCTTTTTTAAATCTTACTTTATTTTTCCTTTCCTTCCCCTATGTTCATCTGTTCTCTTTCTTAAATTCCACATGAGTGAAATCATATAGTATTTGTCTTTCTCTGACATTTCACTTAGCATAATACCCTTTAGTTCCATCCATGACATTGCAAATGGCAAGATTTCATTCTTTTTGATGGCTGAGTAATATCCCATTTTGTATACATAATAAATTTATATATATACATTGACACACACACACCCTGTATCTTTTTATCCATTCATCTGTTGATGGACGTCTGAGCTTTTTCCATATTTTGGCTATTGTGGACATTGCTGGTATAAACACTGGGGTGCAGGTACCCCTTAAAATCATTATTTTTGTATCTCTGGGATAAATACCTAGTAGTACAATTGCTGGGTCATAGGGTAGTTCTATTTTTAACTTTTTTGAGGAACCTCCAAACTGTTTTCCAGAGTGGCCACACCAGTTTACATTCTTACCAGCACTGTAAGAAGATTCCACTTTCTCCACATCCTCACCAGCATCTGTTGTTTCCTGAGTTTTTAAACCTGACAGGTGTGAGGTAGTATCTCATTATGGTTTTGATTTGTGTTTCCCTAATGCCAAGTGATGTTGAACATGTTTTCATGTGAGTAGAGGCTTTTAAACTCACCTGGGGGCCTGGGTCATCTTGTCTCATGTTGAGACCAAAAGCAAGAAAATACTAGGGATAGGAAAGATCAATTAGGAGTTAATTTTGTTTTCTAGGTTAGATTTTGATGAGCTCTTAGAGGAGAACTGGAACTCAGGAAGATGTAGTAATAAATTTGGGGATAAAGATAGCATTGAAAATATTTAGAAGATATAGGAGAAAATGAAAAAAATATTTTTGATTGAAATAATTTGACTATAAATTATAATATAGAAAGAAATTCTATGGATTTTCAGCACCTTCCAGCCAAGAACTACCTAGAACACCTGTAGTTGAACAAAGTTGGATTTACTGACATGTTGCTCCTAGAAAACAGACAGTGGGAAACCATGAAGCATCAAGTAAGACAGGGTTAGAAAGGAGTTATCTGGACTTGTGCTAGGGGATTTGGAGTTGGATTTAAGGAAGCAGAGCTTTGGTCTGAATTGGATGCTATCATGAAACAGGAGTCATTTTATGATTGGGTATCTGAACAGACATTATCCAGAAGGAAGAAGGAATTAGGTGAGTATCAGCACTCACATAGAGAAATATTTGGTCATTTTATGGTTTAGACAATCCCCATAATTAGTCTGTGTTCAGACTTGTCTTGGGCCATCACACAAAGTCTGATACTGGCATCTATGAATTGGTTATGTCAATAGGAGACTACCAAGGTCTATCTGTGAGGGCCAGTCCAGCTCCTGGTTGTCAGGAGCTGCTTTTCACTTTCTCAGAAGAAAGGAGATCAAACTTGACTTTCCTAGATCTGATGTGTTGCTGTTAAAGCCCTTCCTCGTGTGTCCCTGTATCCCACTCCGAAGTTTTCCATCTGGTAATACTGAGGGATGTTTGATTCCCCTGAGCATTGGAGAAAGAGAAATTACACTGATTGCCCAGAGACGATGGAAGATTCTAACTCAATCCAGTGCCATCAGCTAAAGCCTATCCTGAAATGCTTTCACTGGTCTTAAAGATGCTTATGGTTCCCAATGGACTAGTGGCACTGTTTTCTAATTTAAAATATTTTAATTAAATAAAATCCTTGGTGAGGAAGAAAGAGAATCCAGATCGAGGTCTGTCACTCAGGTGTTTTCGCACTTCACTGATGTGACAAGACATCAAGTTTGGCTTTTCTACCCTCTCTCTCTTCCCCTCCTCCCTTTAATGGCCTGTCAAAAGGAACTTCCATTCTGTGTTGGCATTAATGCCTGCTGTAAATAAAGAGGAAATGAGAGGAAAGAGGAGGAGGGAAGAGAGGGGTGTGTATGATAGAAGCTAGATTTGCAGCTCAATTGCAAGGCATCTCTCGGTGTCTAGACACCAGCTGCCTGGTAACCATGGAAACCCACTAACTTTGGCTGATGGGCTGAGGAGTAACGACTCTCAGGAGATCCGGTGGGAACATGGTGGTGGGGGTGGAAGAAGGAAGGTGGGAGTAATGGCAGAGAGTGTTAGAGTAGTACCAGAGAAAGCAAGAGCAAACAAAACTCTCTTTGTGAAAGGGTGGCATTAACCTTGTTACTGGTTTTCTCATGCACATTACACACATGGTGACAAGGTATAAATCTTCCATACCCAGCAGGTGTCAGGACACAGGTTGCTAAAGATGAATAGCCGAGCTGGAACGATTATATTCCCATCAACCTCCTGCCAGTGCCAAAGTACTTCCTCAGTAAATGAAAGCTTTCCACAGTAAACAGACACAATCAACAATTGTCTGTGGAGTCTCGGGAGTAGGAGATTCCAATCCTCAAGACTAGCTGCCACTTTTACAAGCCCTCAGCAATGAAGATTAATCACAGTATACCTGAAGTGTCCTCCCTGCCTACTACTCCCACATTCCCTTGTTAGATGCAAGGGCTGGGCTGCTGTTCAAATAAAGGATGGTGGTGGGAACGAGTAAGAAATGAAGAGTTACCAATCCAGAGCAAAATCATCAATCATACAAATATATATTTTGTTCTTCACTCATTAACCGGTTCCTATCATCCAAGGTTTCCAATCTAAAGATTTTAAAGCTTTTCAGTTGCATGCTCAAATCCTAGTCCCTTCCACCACCCATTCCCTCTGCATAGGAATTTTTAGGCAGCACTACCCCCACCCTCTCATCACCTAATTTTATCCCCAGCCTCACACCCTACCCACTTGTCTCCATTCCACTCCCTTGACTGAGTGCTACCACAGACAAACATGCCCCCAGGGACCGTCAGGCTCTTTGCTCCTACAGAACAGTCCTTTCTCACCAAAGTTCATCACAGCTATACAGACTTGATTTTATTGCCTCTCAGTGTTTTGTCTTTATTCAGGCAACTTTGTCTCACAGTTAGACTCTAATAGAAGACGTACAGGTTTTATTAGAGGTAGTATCTGGGTCATAAAACTGCTTTCCAATTGTGCAAAGCTTATAGATGGTGTGAGAGTTAATCCTTGCCACTCTGACTAATCAAAACCAACAGAGATGCCTGAATATATACTTATACACATATAGTCTGAAGATCTGTATGCAGTGGTTCCTCTGAAGAAATGCTCCTAAGTGAGGAAAAAATGCCCCAATCATTATCATATCGAGCTATAATCAACATTAGGCAAATTCAACATACTTGAAAAAGGGCTACTAAGAGATAAATGCTGACTTAACTATAATTTATGATAAATAGAACATTTCAATCCACTAAGGACTCTTTATTAGACATAAAAGCTTCCATGACTTTGATTGGATGATTTCACATGAGAGAAAGACAGCTCATTCCTAAGCAAAGGTGTGTTTTTGTCAGCAATTTCCAATCAGGGCAGAGTTCCTAGTGATTCTGAATTGCTAAAATGATTCTCAGCTTTTAGAGACTTGTCTTTGCATGGGGAGATGAAACAGATTTTTGCCCTCTGTCCTGTGCTCCATGTAGGAAATGACTGTGAAGCAGTGACACTAGGATATGGAGCTGGTCCCCTGGTGCCACTGACACAGCTTAGTTATAGTCACTGTCCAGTTGCCAACATCTCTGGTCAATAGGAGAGATGGCATCGCATGTGAGAACTCTATGAGGCACCAAGGAACTTGCAGGGCCAAAGGAAGATGGAGGAGCATCTGCCCATGTGGCAGAGGAGAAGTTTCTTTAGTGGCAATAAGGAGTGAACCAATTGAATGTGACAGTGATTTGGGGTCACCTTTGCCACCTTTGCATTGACCATCAGGATTACTCAGCTACCCTGTTCACCCAAGTATGTATCATCTTCCTCACCTGTTGAATCACGCACGTCTATTGAGCACTCACTGTCTGTTCTAGTTGCTGGGGATACGGCAGTGAACACAACAATAATGAAACAAACAATCCCCTCTCCTCATGGAGCTTAGCATATAGCATGTCCGGTGACACAACAGAGAGATAATAATGGGGGGAAGGAGAATAGAGAATGCTGGGATGAAGGTGGGGTGATGTCAAACAGGAGAGTTGGGGACTAGATGATATGAGCCTCAAGAGGAGGGAGATTTCCAGGCAGAGGAACAGGAAGTGCATACAGCTTAGCTGTGAGCACACGTGGTTGCTGGAGATGTAGCAAGGACGTTAGTATTGCTAGAATAGAGCAAGAAAGTGAGAGCAAAAGAAGATGAAATCCAAGCAGGGACCTAGAGGGATGTTAATTGCAGAGGGCTTCAAGGCCATTTTAAGACTGTGGCTTTTGTTGAAACCAGATGGGTGTTAGACAAATTGAGATCGGCTCATGTTCTAGGATGTATTTTGAAGGTGGAGCCAGCAAGATTTGCTGACAGACTTTATATCATTAAAAAAAAATGAATAAATTCAGGGATAATTCCAGGATACATGGTCTGAGCCTCAAGAAAAGATCGGCCTGCTATTTCTTAAGAAGGGAAAGACTCAAGAAAGAGCAGGTTCTGGGGGAAAAGGTAGGAGTTTGGTTTTTTTTAAAATATTTAGTTTTGGGTGTTTATTAGATATACTAGTTGAGATGTAGAGTAAGCAGTTGTCTGGAGTAGGGACGTAAGCAGTTGTCTGGAGTAGGGACAGAGGTCTGGGCTGCAGATGGAACATTGGGATTTACCAGATTGTAGACAATAATTACAGACATGATCCAGGGGAGATCACCAAAGGGTTAAACATGAATGGAGAAGAGGAGGTCCAAGACTGGCTGTGGGGTATGCCAACATTTAGAAGCTAGGGGACGAAGAAGGAGGGGCAAAGGAAACTGGAAGGGAATAGCCAACATGTGAGAAGAAAAATCAGGAAGAGATAATGTGCTGGAGGAGGAGTAATGAAAGCATTTCAAAGAGGAGAAGGCGATCACCTACCAAATGCTGTTGGTAGGCCAAAGAAGATGAGGTCTTAGAATTGACCCCCGGATTTTAGCAAAGTAGAGGTCATTTGGGACTTGGCAAAAGTTGTTTCAGTGCAGGGTGGGAGGGTAGGGGTGATTGTTGTGCATTCAAGAGAGATCAAGAAGAAAATTGTAGAGAGTGAGTGTAGACAATTCTGGTTAGGAAATACAGACTCAAAGCCTAGACAGCCTGAGTTTAAATCTAGAAACTACCACTTCCCAACAAGTTTTTTGTTTATTTTGTTTTGTTTTGTTCTGAGAGCAGGGAGGGGCAGAGGCAGAGGGAGAGAGAATCCCAAGCAGTGTCCACGCTCAGCAGCTCGGAGCCCAACACAGGGTTCTGATCTCATGACCCTGAGATCATGACCTCAGCCACAATCAAGAGCTGGACACTTAACCGACTGAGTCACCCAGGTGCACCCCCAACAACTTATATAACTTTTCTGTACCTTGATTTCTCTATTTAAACAATGGTGATAAAGTACCAACCTCATAGGGTTGTTGTATGGGACATATAAAATGCATAGATGACATGCTAAGTATTAACAAAAAGCAGGCTTTATCATCGCTTTTCTCAATCCCCAATAAGATAGGGTCCTTGTGAACGAGTTCTATTACCAGTTCTGGAGACGAAAATCATAAAAATTGTTATTTGAGCAACTATGACGAAAGTTCTGCTAACCTTGATCTACTCTCAGTGCTTTGTGACAGATTTGGATCGAACTGCCCAAAGGGAATCTCATATTTCATTTTCCACATAGTGTAACGTTCTGGTTTAGCAAAGACAGTTTAATAAAATACACAGCGATCCAGAATATTTAATGAGCTTGAGTTTTTCCAAGCACTAATATTCTCTAACTCTGAAAGATCCCCGAAGATTTTTTTTTCTGATCCCATTAAGTTTCAGGGGTGGTTCATCTAAAGTACTTCAAAATATATAAAGCTCAAAAGTGTCACAGCATTGATACGTCTAGGCCACAAAAACAGTTCATCTGGCATTCAGGTGTCAAACAGACATCTTTATCAACTAACACTTCTGCATTACAATAAAAATTGACATTTGTATAATGATCCTGAAGCATTTTATGACTATGGTGACTATATTTCTAATGTTGTGTTTATTTTTTTATGTCCCAAACCTCTCCCAAATGGAAATCCAATTACAATTGGATTCAGATGGCAATTATTAATCAAAACATTTGATTAATCAGAATGTTCCATTCCCCAATCACACTGGAGAACATAGAATTTACTGTAAATGTGCTGTTCCTTTTCTATCTTGAGGACACTCGAGTTAAATAATAAGGGAAGAATAGAAGTGGGCGCGGAAATGAGGCCCTGATGTACTGACGCTCTAGCCGCGTGGCCTAAGATAAGCTGTTAACTTCTCTTACTTCCACATAAGGGACAATGATGCTGCTCATCAAGGGTCATAGCAGAGACCCGTGTACCTTGGCTGGTATGAGACAAGTAAACGTTCTCTGTATCGTTACCAAGAGCACTTTTATTGTTGCTGCTGCACTTGTTCAACGGTGAGGACCTAATAAGCAAGCACCAGACCAAAGACTGAGCAATTCAGAGCTATCAAATATGCATTAGATGCAAATATGCATTGGCTTCACATGTTAATTAAGGCTTGAGTTAATATTAGAAATATAGAGTCACCATTGTCTTTGTGAGGAAGCTTCAATTAATTATAGGAGCTCAATAAACATACGGGGCGTGTGATACATTCATATGGATTTACTCCAGATGGAGGCTTATAGGGTGGGGCTGGAAAAAAAAACGGTCTCCACTTTGATTTCTGGGCTGCCTGCACCAGCAGCCACAGCCACAGCCACTCAAGGCGTCAGGGATGCTCACACAGCCTCCTGAATGACTGCACCCCCCCCAAGTGACAGGGGGACAAATGGCTACTGTCTCACCACACGTCCCCCCTTCCCATCTCCTCCATCCTCCCGCCAGCCCACCAGGCACGTGCCAGCAATGAGCTGCCTGCCTCCCTGGGATCCTCAGCTCCATTAATAAGCCCTGCAAGGCTGATAATTGGCGATCTGTGGAGCCTGCAGGCTTTCAATAAGCCAGGTTGTTATGGAAACCAGAGGCAGACCTCCATGTCCCTGCTATTGATCCTAAAAAAAATAAAATAAAATAAAAGTGGAGTGCTGGAAATGACCATTTCATCCACTTCCCCCATCGTTTTATTTCAGAAGTTTGCCTCCAGTCTGCACGCAGGAGAATTCACAACTCTTCTTTGGCTTCCTTCTCACCACTCCCCACCACCCCCCTTACTTAATTACAACTGAATGTGTTTTCACCTCTAGCAAAAAAATCAGCTGAGCAGGGTACTACAGCAACCCCAGTGCAGATATTCTGAATTCACTCTAACACCATGGCCTTCATTCTGATTGTTTGAGCCAAGGAATCAGTGATGGGTGTCAATGCGCTTTACCCACTGTTAAAAATTAATAAATAAATAATTAATTAAAAATAAATAAACAAATAAATAAAATGAACAGGATTTTTTTTTTTTTTTTTTAAAAAAGGTCTGTCACTGGCCTCCCAGGAGGTATTGTTCTGCAGCAAGATGGCCAGCACCCACAATGAGTCATGGTATTGTGTCCCATGGAAAGGACAGTCCAGCTCCCAAACTGTCCAGCAAAAGGAGACAGTTTTCTTGGAGGACTTTTACAAAAATCAGCTGACAACCTCCTTGCAATAAAAATCCGATTACTGCTTTTGGTTAATGAATTCAGGCATGATGCCAGAGCCCACCTGCCTGGATGGCTGTAAAGAGCACTAGAGGGATCCAGCCTGGAGGCTGCTGTGGGCTCAGAATGAGGGACCCAGCACCCCCCCACCCCAAGCTGCAAGGCCCGGGGCACCATTGTTTCCTGCTGAGCTTCCCTCCTCTGCCCAGCAGAGGGCACCAGCGTAATTCGGTTTCCAGGCGCGGCGCCTGGGCGGACCCTAAACCCGGGATCCCTCTCCAGGAAGAAAGGACTCGGGGCAGGTGACAGGGCGGATGCCATCAGCAGGGTTGGCACGACCTAATTGTGCCACGGTCCTACTTTTAGACTGTCCTGAAATCAGTTTTTATATTTTAGTCCTTCGGAAACGATTAAACAGCCTAAATACTGTTCATTTAAACTCCTTTAAGGAATAAACTAAAAGTTCTAGTCTTTGAAGTGACTTAGTAAGGGTAGATTGTGCTCTGTATCCATCTTGCAGAAACCTCAGAGCCCTTCTTGGAGAAAAATGATATAATAAGGCGAAACCGCCAACCATCCTCTAGCCACCCTCTATTCACTTTAATCACCTTAAGGTTTTTTTTAATTTTTTTATTATTATTTAAAAAATTTTTTACCTTAAGGTTTTTTAATAAGGTCCTGCGTATCCACCGTCCCCACATGCAAACAAACTACTAGGGCCCATATCCTTACCAATGCTTCCTCCATAGTGACATTCATTTCTTTCCTGAGGACACTACCCACCATCCTGACCTCTAAATTCCTTCTTTGCAATTACAAACTGCAGCTTGCAAGCAGACATATGGTTCTTTACTGATCCTGAGGGTTTTTTTTTTTTTTTTTAATTTAAAGGCCCTTACTTTTTTTTTTCCTCCTCAACCAGATTGTAACTTTCTTGACAGCAGATATTCATTTGTATCCATCTATATCACCCATGTGCCTAGTGCAGCATGGAAATTATACATATTAAAAATAAAAATTAATTGAATAATAGGGAAATTCAGTTTTGGGGACATCTGGGTTTACTGCCTCTCTTCTGATACTCATTGTGTGACCATGGGCAGACCATGCAACCTGAACCCCTCCCTGAGCATGTTTCATCTTTCATTAAAACCTGCATCTACACAAACTCTCCTGAAGACTGTTTGAGTACAATGGATCTTAATCTTTCTGTGTCATGGTCCCAGCTGAGCATCTGATGAAAGGCGAGGATACAAAAATGTCATCCATATTTATGTATAATATAACATATTGCAAATGATTTCAGAAGATTCAGAAGGACCCTTTTGGAGCCCACCCATTTTGCAGGTCTAGGTGATTTTTAAGTTTCTTTTTAGGTCTAAGGATGTAAGACTAAAGTCCAAGATGTTACAGTTTATAGCTGGTATCTACCTAGAAAGAGTGTATTAATGATTTCCCTTAAGGGACCCCCAACAGTGTCTGATGAATCCCTAGATGGCAGTTTCTGAGGGACCAATTACATGGAGCCTAAATTAATCCTAACATCACTACCTGTGGCGTTGGCTGATTTCCAGGCTCAATCATTACTGATAATGTAAGGACTCAGTAATCTTGCTGAGCTACAGGTAGGCCAAATAGAATAGTCTCTGACTCCCAAAAGAGATTACAAATCATTATGTGTCTCTCTTGCTGGCCATAAAACATGTCCTATTTGCCCATTAATTTCCTTTATAAAAATCAGAGGTATAATGCCAGGAGAAGAAAAAAAAAAAAAAGTTTCCTGACAGCTTTAGCTGAAAGGAACCAGAAGCAATGGTGACTTTCCATTGGGCACCTACTATGTGTTCAGTAAAATACCATAGTGGGCACTTTACATGTGATCTGTATAATGCTAACAACCACTAAGTTCAGCAATGAGGATATTACATTATTTCAGAGATGATAAAACTGATGTTAAAAAAAAATAAAATAAATAAATAAAAAAAAAAACAAACAAAAAAAACTGATGTTGAGCTAGTGGCATAAAGCTGGTTAGAGACCAGGCCTTTCATTCAGACACTGATAGGCCCAATTCTAACACCTGTGATCTTCCCCTTGCACCGCAAGTCTCTAAGGGAGAGTTGGCTAAATCCACAGCTGTTGCAATTCTCTGTCTACTGTTACAGTATCCATTAAGCAATATATTTTTCTTTCGTGGTATTTATATACTCTTTGAGATGCTTTACTTTGGATTGCAAAAAAAAAAAAGATTGTCTTTATTTGCTGGATGAATCTCTTCCACTATTTTACTTATGGACAGATGACAGATAATCCTCGCTTCTCCCACCTCCAATTTGAAGATCTGCACAGGGGATTGCCATATGGGGAGAGGGGAGCATTGAGAACTATTTATTTCAGATTACCAGAAGAGAGGGAAGACAAAATGATGTTCAACGAGGACCTACACTGGACCAGGTTCTCTAAATATGTCACATTACTAAATCCTCACAACAACTGAGGGTCGCGTTACTACCTCCATTTTAGGAATGAAGAGATTGGGGGTTAAAGGAAATCATAAAAGCCACACAGTGAGAGAAACCCTGGGGATGAACCCAGGACTCAGTGCTCTCTGCCTACGGGGCATTTTATATAAAAAATATTTTTGGAATCCATAATGAGGTTGTATGTAAAGAGCCATCCATTTAAACTTGTAGGGTAATGAAGCTCAATTCCTTTTTCCTTCTGCTGCCTGGAAGCAAGCAGAGGCAGCGTTTTTGGTGGCAGAGGCTGCGCTGGCTGGGGACTGAGGCTGTAGAAGGACTCTAACAACAGTGAGCTGGGCTGGGGGCTGGGGGCTGGGGGCTGGGGAGGGGCGTCTCCTTGGGGAGCGGCCCCATCTGCCACTTAGATCTGCTCACAGACAGAAAATCCATTTGCCAGGGAGCTCTTCAGGCCTGCTATTTGTGAAGTCAAGAACAGAGAGCCCTAGAGATGGGAGACGGTTTCAGAACCATATCCTCTTATCAGAGAGGAAGGGAAATGTGTCCTGCCCACTCCAGAGAGCATGTTCAATCTAGAGCTACTGAGTCCCTCATCTCCTGGCGCCTAGATCTGTGCCTTTCCTCTGCTCTTCCCTGCCCCTCCCAGTCCTGCTTCTCCCATGCTTCATGCTTCCCTCTCTTCCTCTTTTCTACCTTCTCTTCTTTGTCTACTTCCTTTCTCGTTCTTTCTGGTCCCCTGATACTTTCATTTCTGGTCCTCATCTACTTTTCCACTCCTTTTTCCCTCTCCTATCTTCCAGACTCTCTTATTCTTCTTCCCTTCCACTTCCTCTTTGCTCTTTGTTCACTGAAGGGTCCCTACCCACAACCTACCAGGTTTTCCTAGGGGCCCAAGCTTTTCTTTTCATACTTCAACCAATTTCCCTTCTGAGCTAAACATCCAGATGCAAAGTGTCTGGGTGCCTGGATGATATTCAGAAGGTCATCGAAAGGAGGTTCCTGATTTATAAAGTCTAAACAAGTTGGGCTATAAGTAATAAAACTGGATTTTTGCCTTAAAAATTCTTAATTTTTATTGTTGGTCTTCAACTTTGAAAACTGAAATAATTCTGCCCCCTTTCTCAAGCTGCTTACGAAAAGAAACCTATCCGTAGGTGCAATTCATGTTATTCGTCCATCAGTGATGTCCATCGAAGGTTATTTAGGTGCCAGGCTCCATCCTGAGGACTGGAGCTACAGGCTTTTCAAGTGCTGAGTCCCTGCCTTCAAGGAATGGGAAGTTGGGAGAGGAAGAGAAATAAGTCATTTTTAGATAAATATAGTTATTTTAGGCACTGAAAATGACATGGAGAAAACAAAATGAGTAAGGTAGTAGAATGGATGGGGCTGGCCAGGGTGGTACTGTTCTGGTCAAATGGTCAAGGGAGTCTTCTCTGAGCAAGTGACTCCAAATGGAGACCCAAGCGCTAAGAGCCAGCTAGGGAAGACTAAAGGAGAAAGCAAGTGCAAAGTCCCTGACATAGGAACAAGTAGAGTGTGTTCTAGAGAAACTAAAAATGTCATGTGGCCAAAGTAGAGTGAAAAAGGACAGAGTAGAAAGACATCAGATCAGAGAGGAAAGCAGAAATCAGATCATATGGGGCCTTGTAGGCCATCGTAATCCATTAGATTTCATTCTAAAGGTAAGTACTGGAAGGCTTTATTTAGGGCATTTGTATGGATAGGTGTACATTTGTAGCTTTGTATGAGTGGTCTTCAGAATAATCTATTAGACCAGGACACCTGGGTGGCTCAGTGGGTTGAGTAACTGGCTCTTGGTTTCAGCACAGGTGATGATCTTACAGGTATGGGATTAAGCCCCATGTCTGTTCTGAACTCAGTGTGGAGTAAGATTCTCTCCCTCTGCCCCTCCTGCTCCCTGTCTCTAAAATAAATAAGTAAATTAAAAAAAAAAAAAGGATAATCTATTAGAAATTACAAGAAGAAATCAAAGCCCCTCAAACTCTAAGCCTAAGATTATCATGACATGATTGGATCTACTCCTTTTACCCACCCAGGTTGCTTCACATTGTGATTTTAATCATTCAAGTCACATTTAGGAAGTTAATCTCTAGAATAAAATAAGAACTGGCCCCATTGCCCATGGGTGTTTCCTTTTAGACAGAGGCACAAAGTTATTATCCACTACAGCTAAAGAGTGGAAGAAAGAAAGGCGGCCAATTTTTTTTTGGATTTTTTGAGACAGATGATGGTCTTAGCTTTCTAAAGATATTTTTAAATAGATATTTCGAAACTAAATAGATGGAATTCCTTAACTGGTAACACATCACAGAGGATGTTTTGTTTATATAATTATAAAATTGGAGTAGAACTAAAAAATATTATTGCATTATTATCCTTAAAAACACAGAAGCTTCAGATGCAGTAATTTTACTTAGCTTTGATTAGTAACCCTGGGTAAGTTGCCTAACTTCCATTTGTTTACAATTTGCAATATGAGCAAATTCTTATAGATTTCAACAATTTGGACAACTCCTATTTGAATGTGAACAACTAGAATTTGAACAATTCCTATGATATATTTGGGAAGATCATCTGTTGGTAAAATAAACAATTCAGGCTATGTATAGCGTGGATGCCTGAATGAAAAGATGAGCTCTGAATTATGCGCAGTCAAGTCTGAATCATCCCATAATTCAAGGACTTTTGAAATTGGCCTTAAGTTTAGAACAGTAATTTTCAGTAATTATTAGTTAGAATGTCAAAAATTTTACCAAGATCTAGAAAGGGTTAGTGGAGGAAAGGGGATTATGGGATAGTGGAGGAGCTGGATCTTTGCCAACCTGGCTCTGCCAGACAACCCAATTTCCAGAAACCACTTCTGAGGTGCTACTGCATGGAATTTCAGGGCTCCAAAGAACGCAGTTCAAAATCCACTGGTTTAAGGTTTTAAAACAAGGTTTTAGAAACCTTTTTCTCGGGTTTGTTCTTTATAAATTTTGCATGACTTCAATACTGTTTAGAATCAAAATAAAATAGAACATTGTTTAATATACCTAACACCATGCTGAGAAGTTACTCTGACCAATTCCGTGTCTAAACAGTTGGACTGTAATGAGGGGAGTGTATGTTGACCCTCTAAATAATACACATAATCTACTACTAAATCAACGTGGCTCCAGTTATCCATACTCGTGGGTAAAGACCATCTGAGTGAGTGAGATCAACAGGTTTGGACCTGACATTGACCACATCCTGGCCATGTGTAGAAAACCAGTAAGAGAGAGATTTCTTAATATATTTTTCAAACTTACACTTCAGAGCCCAGCGAAGGTCCATTTAGAGGGGAAGGATAGAAGCAGAGCGGAAGGAGCCCTGGGCCTCATTTCCCTCTGCCATTCCCAACCAGATCAACTCTGGGGGTTCGTATAGATATATTTGAAACTCGTTTGGACAAATGGTACCCTGGCTAAAAAGTTTCAAAACTTCTGTCCTCAATAATTATTCACTAATCTGATCCTACCTTCTGTGACTTCATTGCTTCACAATGCTCCTCCTAGAATTAAAAGCATCATGCTCACCAAAAATTAGTATGAGGAAAGGAGAGAGGCAACCATTTCTCTACATTAAAGGTTAGAAAAGGCTGGGATCCCTGGGTGGCGCAGCGGTTTGGCGCCTGCCTTTGGCCCAGGGCGCGATCCTGGAGACCCGGGATCGAATCCCACATCAGGCTCCCGGTGCATGGAGCCTGCTTCTCCCTCTGCCTGTGTCTCTGCCTCTCTCTCTCTCTCCGTGTGACTATCATAAATAAATAAAAATTAAAAAAAAAAAAATAAAGGTTAGAAAAGGCAACATGGTCATGGTTCAGTATGAACCCAGAATTCACTTCTGAAAAGATAAAAAGTCTTTCAATTAACTAAAAAGATGCAGCTGAGATCACACTTTTGAGGGCAATATTAGATATATATCAATTCCTTCCGTAGCAACTATTTTCCTGGTTGTATAGCAGGTACGTTTGTTTCTAAACCTCCCCCTTTTCCTTAACCACTGATAGGTGTACAATGTGTAACAGAAATCACTGCAAATGTTTAAAGCTAGTTCTCAAGGCCTATGATATGTGTATGCATGTAAGTTTGTGAGTGTTGTAGATCGATATTTATGTGCTTCTATACCAACATGCTGTTTGGGAGCTGACTACTGCTCCAGTATTTTAGACTCCACCAAAAGTAAAGTCTATTAAATTATTAGGATATATTCATTTGGGATATGATGGAGCTGGCTCACATTGGCTACTGAAAGTAAGTTGTTAGCAACATTTCCCATCTGTGTGTTCAGTGACAACACTTTGATTGGTAGCCTGAAATCAGCTATGATGGGAGTATTTATACCACAGAAATTGGCAAATACTATAAATCAGGGCCTTTTCAAATTGGTTTTTTTGTTTTGTTTTGTTTGGTTTTGTTTTGTTTTGGAGAGCCAGTTTACTAGTACATCAATCACTGCAGATATCTGATAAGGCCATCAGTCGTGAACGATTTATGTTTTGGGTTTGTTTTTTTGTTACACTGTAACATATATCCACATGCAGTCATCAGGAAACTCGGGACAAATGGCCAGACAATGACTAAAATGAAGATAGGGGGAGAGTGGGAAAGAGAGACATTATTCTATAAGGCCTGAAAATGTGATAAATGCTCATTCTAATTCATCTTTCAAACTAATCCTATGGTGTAGACTTCTGATGTGATGCAGCCGGAGTTCCCAGATTAATTTGAACATGAAAAACTATTTATTCACTTATTGTGTGATACTCTTGCAAGAGCCTGCTTTATCAGGATGTCAGGAAAGTGGAGAAGGGTTTCTGCTTATAGAAGTTCAAGAGAACTGGACATTATATGTAACTGATGAATTACTGAAAACTACACCTGAAACTAATGATGTACTATATGTTAGCTAATTAAATTTAAATGAAAAAAAAAAAAAGTTCAAGAGCAATATGTAATTTGACAACTGCGCCAACCTTGTATCCAGACCACACTCAATGTAGTACAAAAACGGTGTTACATCTTAAAAGTCTACCTTTTTGCTGGGGGTGATAAATAGCTCATCAGGAAGTGACAAGGTTTTGCTTCACATCTACCCTCTGTTTTTCCTTTTTTAAAAACTGGCAAGAAAGAGGAAGCTGACCTGTATTTTCCAAGAGAAGCCAGGTCCTCTCCACCTGGTATATTAAAACCCCCATGTTAAAGGAGAAGGAAGGAGGGAAACCAACATCTTCCATGTCTGCTTTTCTTTCCAAAATGATTTGATTACACCAGTTGGAAAATCCTGCAAATGCATGGCTCAACTCTGGGCTTTCTCAGCCCTTTTGACTGGACAAGGGACAGTTTCACAGAGTGGGGGCCCTATCTTTCTTTTCACCAACTACATGAGAGTTGCTTCAAGTTACAGTTTATATGTGGGGAAAAAAATCTATTCAGCCTCCTTCAGTTCCTTATGGCCTGTAGTTTGAACAGCTCACAAGCTGTACACAAATTGTGTTTATACCACTGTGGGAAAGGACAATAAGCAACAGGAGTGGGAAAGCCTGTTTTCTGGTCTCTGTCCCAACACTGTTGGTTTGGGAACGTATCAACAATTCATCCTATAGTGGGGCACAGCAGGGTCAGGAGACTCTTAACACCCTGTGAAGATTACTTAAACATGTCAGAGAAGGAAAAGGAGCCAAGGATCCTGGCAGACCACTGCTTCTCCGGGTGTACCTGTCACACACTGGCACGAGCCTCACACGGGTCACTCACGGGGCCGGAATGAAATTAATCACCTGCTTTCAGAAGAGAGCAGCTTTGGTTTCCTCCAGTTTTCAATATGTTTCTGAACGTGATGCAAAATGCTCACTTTGGTCTCCGGATGGCTTGAAATCTAGCTACTTCAGGGATGACGTATGCCTTTGAGTAGCAGCAAAATTTCCAGCAAGCTCTATGCAGCCTCCAAAATAGCAGAAAGGTTGACAGCAGCACAGCTTTCTGTTTAAGCAAGTATCTGCCTCCTTTTGTCACTTAGGATCCGCATAGAGGTTGGCATGTGTCGTAACATGGGCATTGCCGAGCTATTTTGGAAACAGTGATCCTGAGATCCTCCGTCCAACATTTTTGTTCCATCAAAGGATAAACTCACTCCCAGAAAATGCAAGGAATTTACCCGCCCAAGGTGTTCAGGTTAGAATCCAGTCTCCTACTGTCAGTTTAGGACTTTCTCTACTGTAGTAACATTGTTCACTCATCCTTAGTTCATTCATCAAATACTTACTGGCCGCCTTCTATTCCCCAATCATTGTGACAGGTGCCGGGGACTCAACAATGAGCAAAACATATGGTGGAGCTACTTTTTCCACTATGGATTAATCTTCAATAGCTGCTGCTGAATTATGACTTGAATTAAAGTATCTGTATTTTTGCGTTAGTTCATATGAAAGATAGTTTCTAGGTTTTTTGTTTTTTTTTTAACAAAAGATATCTCTCTTTTTTAATAGATACGTCTTTTCCTTCAAAACTCAGCAGAGCTAACCACTATACCAAGAAGTCTTCTATTCCAAGAAGAGAAGACTCTTTGCCCCTAGTTAGCCTCCACAGAAGTCTAACTTTCACACACTGTAAATCTCATCACAGACAGCCTCCATCCTCCTAGCTCCCCCCATCTCACTGCATTCACAGACACATCCCAATGATGCACCCAGCAGAGGAAGAAGTGGTGCTCTCCACACAGATCCTCTGAGAGACATGCAGGTGTTCCTGGAGGCTTCTGCTCCCTCCCCCCACTCCTGGCTTCTTGATGGCCTCAAGAGTGGAAAAATATATAGTTCAGTGTTCTTTCAGATGTTCTCGGACAGCCTGAACTCATGAGCAGGCCTTTCCATACAGTTCAGATCTGCGTGTGTGTGTGTGTGTGTGTGTGTGTACATATGTGCTAGTAAGTTGGCAGGAGAGTATGCTATGGGCATAGATACAGTGCTTCAGCATTTCTAAATTATACTTTTCACCTTTTCATACCCCAAAGAGAAGATTCTTGCAAGGCTATAAAATGTTCGTCTCTACTCTAGAAATACACACATTTTCCATGCACCAGCAAGAAGGGACTATTTTAGGGGAATGGTTTCTGGCTTCTTTTACAAAATCCAAAAGGTTTTACTAATATTGGAAAAAAAATAAAACCAAAAAACTAGCTTCAGAACTTACTTGAGTATATATATGCTTCCAGGAAAGAACATTAATATTGAACATGATTTATAAATAAAAGCAACTAGCCTTCCTAGGGTACTTTTTTCCCCTTGAAGATACCTTAAAAGTGGTATTCTATTCCAAACAGAATAGTATGAGATGACCCAACTGAAATATTTTGTCTTCTACATTCCCCTAATTTGCGATGTGAAGATTGAAAATATGGCTGAGAATTGCTAACTAATTACAACTAACCTGTGCATCACCTACACAAATCTCTTCTTGGAATATTTGGTAGCCCAATTCGAACCACTTAGGCCTGTTAGCTAATTTCACTAATGGCCTAAGATCCAATTACTATAACTGTAGAATGAATAAAAGAATTGGAGGAATCTCCCCCCCCCCAAAAAAAAAAAAAGAATTGGAGGAATGTTGTATTAGGCTTATCCATATAATTCTTACGTTTTAGTGTCACTCTACTGACAACATTTTTTAAATGCTTATCAACCACAATTGTCTGTCAGATGCAGCCATTGTTCTACACAGTGATTCAAGACTCCATGTGCTCTTGAAGCTACTTTAATTATTTTAATAAATAAGGTGGGTATAAAAAAATAAATTAAATCTAAAATGGAAGTGAAACTATGGACAGCAAATTATGGCCACTATAGCTGTCGATTTCCATCTCAGAGACAGGGTTAGGAGAGATGTAAGGAAGAGTCTAATCATATCAGAAAACATCCCTGTCAATTCTTCATTTTCAATCTCAAGTATAAAGTGAGTTAGAAAATTTCTTTTCTTTTTATTTTTTCTCCGTCTCCTGGGCCTCCAGCATAACCATAACTTTCTTGGAGCTGAGTCTTCCTGGATTCTTTGCCACTCTATTTAGACTTGTTTATTATCTACCCTGTCTGCTAAACCTACTTCCTAATAGCTGAGAAAATAAGGGGCTGCAGGAAAGCAAGGATGGTTGAATAAGAGGCCACACACCCACCCTTGAAGGATCCCTCTTCAGTCTATCATTGTATACTTGCCTTTTCAAGCTAGAAGGCAGAGAAGATCCCATTGAACACACTTACTTTGCAGGTGTTGGAACTAAGCCCAGAGGATAGAGGACTGGTCTGGAATCACAGCAAGCCCTGAACAAGAACCCAAATCTCTTGACTGTAAGTGGTGTTTAGTCTATCATGCTGAAAATACAGAGCATTTGCACCAAATATTTCCTATATGATATTGGATCTATTGAAAACATGGATTCTATTCATCATCCTTGTGAAAACAATTTACAGGCAATTCGTTTAAATAAGCCCAGAAATAAATTATTGGCTTAGAGAGCCAAGCTTTATTGCTGTGAGATCAATAGCTGGTGAAAGACGGATGCAGAGATTCAAATTTTCTTGATTATAGGAATTGGTCTGAGGTTCAGCACCCGTTTCAGTCATTTTCTCATGACACAAAATTCACACATGACTAAGAGGGCTGGCAAAACTTACACATCCTTTCAAACCTCTCTCTCCTCTTTATGCACGCTGTGAACCATATCATCTTGGGAGATCTTCAAGGGCTCAGGTTCTATAGCTTGAAGCAACACCATTGGTTTCCTTTTTACCCTCCTTTTATGTCTGGTTAGGGAAAGCTTTCCATTCTTTACTTAATGAAGCTATGATTGTGAGAAGAAAATAAGAGTAATGACCACTCAGTGCTTTCTAGTCCATTAAATTGAGTGCTCTGTTCTCTCTCCATGTTTAGCCAAATGGACTATGTAACCCTTGCTGCTCTTAGTTCTGTCTCCACCATTTAATCCTTCTGGGATGCTGTGTGCATGTGTATGTGAGTAGAGAAAACAAGAAAATATATCTGATGAATATATATTAGCATCTGAAAGTATTCTGTATTTTAAGAAATACTCTTTCGTTTTCATTTCCAAATATAGTTTTACCACTTTAAAATTCGCAGAGTTACTTACATGCCTTTCTGATTATTAGCTTCTTTCATGAGGCAATAGTAGTTATTTAATATGAGCTATGAAAGAATAGATAAAAAGCTTTACAATACGAGTTTCTTGACTCTAAAACATCTCTTATCTTTTGTCAGCTTACATTTTTTAAATTAAAGAGTCATTGTATTCCAATCTGCCCTCTCTATTAAGTTCTATATATTATTTTAGTTACAAATAAAAAGGTATCAGAGTCCTTTAGAAACGTACTTGCCAAAAGGGACAAAAAAGATATAAACACAAATTTTAAAAGATAGTAATTTTGATAAGCCAAATTCAGGGTGGGGATCACCTAGAACACACGAAGTTACTTTCGTCTGATTGAGATCTAAAAATTTCACTTTCTAATGTTCAGCTCTCCCAGCATATTCAATGGAATCAGTAGCACCTCTGTTAAGACCAACCAATTTCAACTGATCTTTATAGCTCTCTTAGGCTTGATAAAACAGTACTTGAAGGATTTTTAAACTAGGAACCTAAGACTCAGAACTAGTTTAATATTCCCAATAATTTTGGGGTGAGGGAATTATGACCAGGAAGAATGGGTAATTACTGGTTACTCATCTGTAAAAATGATTGCTCATGATTCCTGGACAAGGGCCTATAGGATCCAATTATACAAATGAAAGGGATGTTCTTAGATTAGGACACAATATTGGGGTTCTTAGATCTTCCCCTTGTCTTTGTTTCTTTTGGAATATACTTGTAGGGGTGTCAGGGTTCAATGTAAGGCGCAGCACCTGGTTCAGCTACTTGCTAGCTGTTCACAATGATCAAGTGCTGCAATCTCCCTGAACCTCAGACACCTCATCTGTCAAAGTACTTACACCATGAAAAGAGTGCTTTTCATGACTAAAGGGGGTAATCCCCATATAGCAGTCATCACAGGGTCTGACACTTGATAAATGCTCGTTACATGCTATCCATTATAAAAACCATGTATGTTAAACCTCGAAAAGACCTTAAAAGCCAACTCTCCTAGCTCCTCCTCTTAAAACTGAAATCTAGAGAGAAGTAACAACTTGCCTAAAATCTCACAGCTGGTTAGTAGAAATATTGAGGTAGAACCCTGGTCTCCTTAAGGTAGTCCAGTATTCTTTCTTCTGCATTATCTTATTGGACACACAGGACACAGAACAGCCCAGGAAAGTCCTGGTTGGTATTGTCTGACAATAATCGGAAAGTGTCACAGCTGCTAAGATAAAGAGAAAAATGCAAGGATTGAGATAAAAAACAGTACCTTAAAAGAGACGTAAAGAACTGCAGGGCTAAAGTTAAGGTGAGGGTTTAGAGTCCTTTCAGTTTGACTCCTGGTTCATCACGGACTGTCTGTGGACAGATTATGCATTTACTTTGTCCCTATTCTCAGAATGTAAAAGCAGAAAAGAAAACATTTTCAAATGCCACTGGATTGTTGTCAAGAAAAGCCAATAAAAATGATTACTCTAGCGATATAAAAATGCTCCATAAAAAGTTAATAATCAACAGTTTTTAAACAGCATGCCACTGAGTATCAGACAGGGTGCCCATGTTTTATAGACAACATTTATGGAGTTGCACAACCCAAATTTTCACTCTTTATGAGTTGTGTATAAATTTGGGAAGTGGATGAAACCACATTTCAAATCAAAACTGCTTATGAGGCACCCTGCCAAATAAGTGTAAATATCCTTGGGAAATCTCACATCTAATGTAGAGCTTGGTAGAAGAGGAACTCTCCTTTGGAGAGCTAAAAATGTTATGGATAGCTACCTTGGGCCCTGGGAAAATTTTGTTTAGAGGAACATAAAGAATTGCCCCAAATCCGGAAACGTGGGCTGGCTATTTTATTTTCTTACATGTAATTATGATTCCAGAAACTATGAATTTTGCATCCATTCTTTTTGATAACAATTTGGCAATAGAGACACACATTATATAAAAACATTTTTTTTTCAGAATGCTTCATGTTGCATGAAGCACTATCTCATTCATATTTTGTCCCAAAGTGTGTTGGCATACAGAAGTACTCCATACTTTCTTGCAGAATTTAACTGAGTTGAGATTATTACTATGATTATTTTCAACACCACTTCCTGAATTATACCCTGCACCCACGACTGAATCAGAACTCCGTAAGATCAGTGGCCATATCTTACTCATCTTTGTGATCCTCATACCTAGCATAGTAGAAAGATAATATAAATGGAAGAAAAAAAAGAAGGAAGGAAGGGAGAGAGGGAAAGAGGAAGGGAGCAGAAAAGGGAAAGGGAAAGGGAAAAGAGGCAGGACAATCACACATCTACCTGTTTTGGCACAGGAAAAGATGCTCAAAATCACTCCTCATCAGGGAAATACAAATCAAAACTATGATGAGATACCACCTCACACCTGTCAGAGTGGCCAAAATTGACACAGAAAACAACAGATGTTAGTGAGGATGCAGGGTAAGGGGAACCCTCTTATTGTGTTAGTGGGAATACAAACTGATACCGCCACTTTGGAAAACAGTATGGATGTTCCTCAAAAAGTTAAAGATAGAACTATCCTATGATCCAGCAATTGTACAACTAGGTATTTACCCAAAGGATACGAAAATACAGATTTGAAGGGCCCTGGGAATGTACAGGCATGTACCCTGAGGTTTAAAGCAGCATTATCAACAATAGCCAAACTACGGAAGAACCCAAATGTCCATCAACTGAAGAATGGACAAAGAAGAGGTGGTATGTATATACAGTGGAATATGACTCACCCATCCAAAAAAGAATGAAATATTGCCATTTGCAATGACATGGATGGACCTAGAGTGTATAATGCTAAGTGAAATAAGTCAGAGAAAGACACATGATTTCACTCATATGTGGAGTTTAAGAAACAAAACAGATGACCATATGGGAAGGAAAAAAAAAGAGAGGTGTGTGTGAACAAACCATAAGAGACTCTTAACCATAGAGAACAAACTAAGGGTTGATGGAGGGAGGTGGGTGGGACATGGGCTAAATGGGTGATGGGTATTAAGGAGGCACTTGTTATGATGAGCACTGGGTGTTATATGTAAGTAATGAATCAATAAATTCTACTCCTGAAACCAATTCTACATTGTATGTTAATTAACTAGACTTTAAATTAAAATGTGAAGGAAAAAAAAACACCTCCCTTATTTCAAAGATCATTATTGATGACTCCAGTTAGAAAGAAGTAATGAGATCATGAAAATAAAATGCAGCCAAGTTTAACATACAGAAAACCTAGGGTAATGCAGAGTAACACCTGCCACTAGTATCAGTCAAGTACACTGTGGCAACCACCTAGTCAACCTCCCTGATTTCTAGCCACCTGGATGTATTACTTTGGTAGTACTACATCACTGAATATGGCCACAGCAGAGATGTTGGATTCCTCTACTGGGGAAAGTCAATATAATATCATGGAGAAGAGGGATCCTTGGGTGGCGCAGCGGTTTGGCGCCTGCCTTTGGCCCAGGGCACAATCCTGGAGACCCGGAATCGAATCCCATGTCGGGCTCCCGGTGCATGGAGCCTGCTTCTCCCTTTGCCTGTGTCTCTGCCTCTCTCTCTCTCTCTCTGTGACTATCATAAATAAATAAAAATTAAAAACAAATATCATGGAGAAGAGAACGGCAGAATTCCTTCACTGAGAGCCCAATGAGCAGAACAACACTGTTCACCAAGAGACACCAAGGACACTATCACTAAAGTTGGCTTGGAAGTTCTCTCTTGATGGCTAAAGGGGACCAGTATCCTAGATATGCCTAAACACTCCTCCTCTTATAAAGGAATCATCATCAGAAATGCACTGAAATCTTTCAGTCATACGCATATCAAGAGATAGGTAGAGTGGCAAAGCAGAGTAAGAGAGAACTATAGTTGGAGGCTTTCAAAAAGCAAGGAAAGAAAAAAACTAGCCAACTCCAAAGGTTAATATAAATGGCATCTATCTGTCATAAACCCATAAACAGTAAAGGAAGTAAAATAACATATTTAGAATTTACAAAGCATTGCCATTTGTATTAAAGCAGGGATCGGATTTGGTCTGAATTTCTTTACCCTCTTGCAGACAGAAATTATTGTCCTGAAGTCTCTCTAATCACATGTTCTGCCCCAAACCCCACTCCATATTCTCTTCTTGTCTCTCTATGCTCATCCAGGCAGCCATAGAATCCTATAGGAACTCAGGGTGGCCATCCATTTCCAGATGGAGGGGCTCAATTGGAAATACTGTTACTTTAACTTGGATTAGAATGAAATCCAATGGGAAATGGAAGAAAATGTGGTACAGGGTTCCTGGGAATTTGGGCCTCCTATGCTGTGATAGATCGCCCTGTCACCTCTAGTTTCTGTGATTCCTGAAACTCACCACATCTGGGTAATTTGTGCTTGTCACATATAGCAGGCAAGGCTAATAGACACATCAGTCCAGAAAGAAGCTACAGGCAGCATTTCAGAATCTAACCAAGAAGACAATACCTACCCCAAACTCAGAAACAATGTAAAATAAATTGTCCTTTGTAATTACCTTCAAGTTGAACTTCACCTACACTTCCAATCAGATTGAGATATTTTTCAGTTGGAATTTGTAAAACTTAGGACAGAGCACAATCTCTACTTGCTTTCAAAAACCAAACACATTTTTAATCAAATAAGTGAATGGAGTAAGCAAGGTTGCAGGTGGAATAAGAATGAGTGAACAAATTATTATCTATAAATTAAATCTAGTCAATTTCATTCATTCATCACTTGACATTTATTGAGCATGTTCTATATAAAAAACTTTGTTAATTCATTTGGAATTACCATAATTTGCAAAATAATAAAACTGAATTTCCTTAAAAATATTCTTTAGACTCCTCATTGATTCAAGCTGTCTTTCTGTTAATCCAAATCATGAAAACATACCTAAAATCACATCATGTGTTTGTTTATTCTCATAACTTTAGAAATTCCAATAAAAAAATGTGACTTCATTCATTCAAGTATTTTGTTTTTAAAACCATGATTAATTTCTAAATTTATAAAAATGATATAATAGGTAGTCTTTCATATGCAAAGTGATTTCCAGCCATCATATCTGAGACTATAACCTTAGATCTAAAGAAAAGTAGTGGGATCCCTGGGTGGCGCAGCGGTTTGGCGCCTGCCTTTGGCCCAGGGCACGATCCTGGAAACCCGGGATCGAATCCCACATCAGGCTCCCGATGCATGGAGCCTGCTTCTCCCTCTGCCTGTGTCTCTGCCTCTCTCTCTCTCTGTGACTATCATAAATAAATTAAAAAAAAAAAAAAGAAAAGAAAAGTAGTTAACTCTCTTAACTATAGAGAACAAACTGATCGTTACCAGAGGGGAGGTGGGTGGCAGGATGGGTGAAATAGGTGATGGGATAAAGGACCACACTTGTGATGAACACCAGGTTATGTATGGAATTGTTGAATCACTATATTGTATACCTGAAACTAATAAAAATAAAAAAAATTTTAAAAAAAACCTTAAAAACCCCAAAACAATAGCAAAAAAAGTAGTCAACGAGGTTGGTTTTGCTGAGTAAATTAAAACCAACACCCCATTCTTTATCACATGCCTTACCTTTTCTAGGGAAATATTCCCATCTTCTTAACCACAAGGTCTGGTATGTAGTTAGAATAAAGATCTAAAATGAGTCACTTGTAGAAAGAGACATATGGTTTGTCTGGAGGCAGATAATGCTAATAAGAATAATAATCAATATAGTCTGGCTTCTTACAGAATTTTGGGGGTAAGATGAAAGAAGTAGACATGAAGATATCTAAAATAATCATCTGTCAACTACAATATCTAATTTAGTATCTAAAATGAATATCAAGGAAACTATCCAATGATTACTTTCTCAATATAATGGTCAGATGCCAAGCATTTCCCAGACAACCCCCATGTAGTAGGTCCTTTCTCAGGGCCACAATATGGGTTCTTGGACACATCATGGGTTAAATTCACCAAGTTCAAAAGGAGTAAACCCAAACTTTTAAATTGGCACAGAAGCAATTTTATATTCAAATTCGTTGAGGCTGAAAGTTATTCATGGGACATATTGAGCTAGAGAAAAATCTTGGAGACTATGGGCCTCCTTCACCAATATGGATGGTTAAAGTGAGGGACGGGTCTAGTCTCCAGAGGTGACGTTCCGTTAAATCGATCTTGCTCTAGGAATGCTCTATTCCAATTCTGCACAGGCTCTTTGGGCCATAATAGTGAAAACACTCCAGCTTTCAAGTTAAAGCTCCAAATCGAAGAGAATCCAGTTCCTTTTTGTAATCATCGTTCAACTCTCAATTATTTATGTATATGGTAGAAAGTAGTATCTTCAATAGCAAAATGATAATTTATGTTTGACTTCACAGCATGTTCTATATTTGGGGTTTTTCTTTTGTTTCTGGCAACATCAACAGACTTATTTTCCTAATTAGTTTGACCCTGATTCAATGTTACAATTAACATTCTCTGAGCGTACACACACACACACGCACACTACTCACCAATTGATGGTGGGGAGAATGCCCAGAAACATACTGTGGGATAGGCAAAGGTGGTCAGAGATTATGTTTTTGCTGCCAGCAATTCACAAATAGATCATCTGGATCAATAGGGAGTTGGCTGTACTTATAACCAGGCACTTCCCAGAGCCAAATAATCACATTAGCTAATTCCCATCTATATAATATATATAGCCTCCATAATTACTTATTAAACTAAGTGTATCCAGCCTGCAGAATACTTTTTTTTTTTAAAACCAGGATTACCTAGTTTTACTATTCACGCCAATTCAATTAATAAGATACTTGCCAGATCTCTCCATTTCTGGCTGCTACACAGACCCGTCGGATTTCCTTCTGGGCCTCGGAGATACTGGGGAGTGTAAGTGGCCAGAGTTAGCTCTTAGCCCTGCAGCTTTGGGGAATGAAGCACAGCTGCCCTTAATTTCCTGGAAAAAAAAAACCCTTCTAGATGTTCTCCCTGTCCCTTGATGGCCCCGGGGGCCCACCCACCCAAGGCAGGGCCCTGGAGGTGGCTCACCTATCTTTTCTTCGGCTTGGCTGCTCTCTGCAGCATCCGTTGGAGGCTGGGCTGTTGCCTTGGCAGCCGCATCCTCTGCAGCAGGGGTGGTGGCAGCAGCAGCAGCAGCAGTGACAGCAGCAGGCACATCGGCTTGTTTAGGCTCCTCCTTGGCTGGGGCGTCTTCGGCCTTGGAGGACGGCGAGTTGTCAGTGGAAGCTTTAGTGGCACTTTCTGTCTCAGCAGAGCCGGCCTTCTCCTCTGAGGGGGCAGGAGCCTGGGGGGCCCCCTGCTCTGTGGCAGCATCAGGGGCGCCCTCCCCCTTCTTCTCCTCGGAGGGAGTTTCGCCTGCCTTGCCAGGTTCCTCAGGCTTGGGGCCTGAGGCAGGGGCTGCCTCAGAGGGAGTGGCACCTTCTCCCTCCTTCTTCTCCAGGCCATCAGCAACAGGAGCTTCATCCTTCTCCTTCGCTTCTGCCTCAGCAGCTTGGGCATCACCCTTCTTCTCTCCTTTGAGCTTTTTCCTTGTTATGTGTCCACGGAAGCTAGCCTGAATTTTGGTCGCGGCCTTATGAGCTTTATCTTCTGGTTTGATGCCATCTTGTTCAATCTTTTGGTCCTCATCATTTTTTTCAACCTTTGTGGAGAAAAGGGGGGTTTGAAAAAACAAAAACACAAGAAGTGGAATGAATGTTCTTTTCCTACAGATCACAGCATTCAACAATATTCATTAAACCATGTATTTTGTAGGAGGCTCCATGTTTGAAGTTAAGAAGTCAACAAGACTCTGGATTCAAATCAAGCCTTTCCTCTCTTTGATGGAGAATTGGGTAGACCACACATTGTCTTACGGGAAAACTAATGTCCTTTTGGCCTTCCAGAATCACTGGCATTATTTTATATGTATTTCTTTCCCCAGCTCAATGTCTCTCTCCATTACCAAACTTAAACCAGCCTTTTTAAAGATATACCTTGATAATTCAAATTACGTTCATCCTAGGTTTTAATCAAAGAGCTCTGAAAGGTACTGTTTTTCACAATTCCTGAAAGAGGATGCTATGGAAAACATGACGGCTTAGAAATTATTATGGAAAAGTCTATTTGTTTTCCCAAGATTTCAAATCTGGTCAGAAAACCAATAGACTGAGGCAAACAGTTATGATAAATAAAAGTTTAGAGCACAAATCCATCATGGTTTAGTGCAAAATGCAAACGAGTTTCAGGGCTTTGAGGGAATTGTTCAGAATGTGACAACTCAGAATGCTGGTCACAAAATGATGCCTACTTTCACCTTTATGTGGTCTAACCTCACTAATCAACACAGAGACCTTCAAAATTTGAATATAGGAAATGGTCATGATTTCTGAGTTAAAAAAAAACAAAAGTATGGAAAACAACCATTTCCACTTTTGAAACAGTAGCATATATTCACTAAAATCACAATTTCTATTCCCAAAGCAATTTAAACCTAAAATTAATTTTATATTATCATTAATGGAGTCATCCTGTTACTGAACGCAAGAGACTTGAACACAATTTCTTTCTTTTTTTTTTTTTTTTTATCATTTCGTTGTAACATTTATAGAGTAACATATGCTGAAAATCACTTTTTTCCCATTAGGAAATTAAATCAGAAGATAGGCAGAAAAGGTATAGTCATGGAAGGAAATGTATAAGGACGTCCGTACACAAAAATTTTATGTAGCTCTATGGTTGACCATGGTGCCCTAATGCGGTTACTTATAGTCTCCATTCACTTCTTCCTTTAACTGTGGAACATTTAACTTTTGTTTACTTCTTCACTGTTCTAGACAATGGGGAAAGACAGTGGTGAACATTGCAGCACATTTCCTTCAAAGGACTAATAACAGAAGAGTGCTTTTCATGTACCAAGTCCTGTGTCTGGCCTCAATCTTGACTTTGGCCTGATCTTGGCCTTCACTCCAGTTTAAGAGGTAAGCCACAGCAGATCAATACAGGGAGTATTTTTTATCTGTCCTACCAGCCCTACCCCAGTGACCCAGATCCTGCTAATCATGATGTAGGTCTGTCTGAGTCTCTGGACAGGCATATGGGCCTGTTGCTGTGTAGGTTCATCAACATGCTAGTGGATACACAAAGTTATTTTTGAAAATTAGCTACATACAACAGTAAAAGCAAGACTGACAATTTTCCAGTAAATTTTATTTATTTATTTTTAAGATTTTATTTATTTATTCATAAGAGACAGAGAGAGAGAGAGGCAGAAACACAGACAGAGGAGAAGCAGGCTCCATGCAGGAAGCCTGATGTGACTCGATCCCGGGACTCCAGGATCATGCCCTGGGCTGAAGACAGGTGCCAAGCCACTGAGCCACCCAGGGATCCTCTTTCCAATAAATTTTAAAAGCAGTTTATCTTCTCCCTCAGTTAACTGTGCATGTATCCGTACAAAGAACGAAGGAGCGGATGAAAAGCGTTACAGAGAGGCCCATTTCTCTCCCTCCTCCCAGTGTCGTGCTGTGACTCTGTTCAGCTCTCTGATGCACTACCACTTTCCCTCCATCCTGCTGTTCTTGATAACTCCTACTGGGATGCACACAGCACAATCTGGGGCATGGGAGCAGCTGTCCCTGCCAGGAACTCTCTGCTCAGAGATGGAAGCATAACCCTGTTAAATTAACAGTTGTGAATGGAGCACAGAGCCAAGATGTTGTTAATTTATTTTACTCTATCTTGAGTTTTCTGAATGAGGCACAGTCTTATATGATAGGATAGGACATCTGCACTTGGGCATTGATGCCAAGTGGCTCTTTAATACAAATACTGTTCCTTGTGAAAGTAGACAAACTAATCATTTCAGAGTGGGCAGGTGTGCAAAAAAAATTTTTTTTTACAGTCCCTTTTCCCCTTTGAGAACACAAAGCAAAGGGGATGAAACCTTTTAAAAGCTGAAACATAAAAAGAAGGAAGCTAAGACTGATTCTAGAACGAAAGAAGCTTTACATGGATAAAGCAAGAGCTCTTCTTGATTCTTCCCCCAAACTACCGAAACTTTCTTTCTCTTTCAATTTTTCAGATTATCTACCACTTTACCTTTCCAAATGATCAGGGCTTAAGCTTTTGTACATAGCATCGACATTAAAATATCTGTTTAACAGGGCTCAGACTAGGCTTGGGTGCCAGGATTGTGGGACCAGCCTCATCTGAGCAATCCAGGAGTATAAGGAACACAAAAGAAGAAGGCATAGGTAGGAAGGGAGAGAATCATGGAAGACCAAAATCACAGGAGAGAGGTGAAGGCAATCTTGTAAGAGCGAGGCACCCAAAAAGGCAGGGAAAACCAAAGAGGTGCTGAAAGTTTCTACGGGCTTGCCGCTCATTCTGGAGAAACTGCTGGACCACTTAACATCATTAGAAACTTAGAGAAACTGGATTTTAGAGAACTCACATAAATATTTCAGATAGAAAGAGAGGCAGAGATGGAAGGGAGGGGAAGGAAGGAATGGGGAAGGAAAAGGAGAGGAGAGAACAGGAGAGGAGAGGGAAGAGAGGAAGAGAGGGGAGGGAAGAAACCAGCCTAAGATAAGGTTGGGCTTAAGTGACTGAATAGAAAGATCCAAAGAGGAAAATATTTTAAGTAAAAACTGGGTCTTAAGCTAGACAGTACTAAATGGTGAGTGTGTGTGTCTTTCTTTTGTACCTCTAATTGATTCTATTAATATGACTTAAATTCCAGGTTATTTTCTGGTAAAATTCCCTTCATAGTACTAGAGGTAATTGGACTAAGAGTATACTTTCTTGAGAGAGGAGACAAGAAGGAAGAGGATGTTTTTCCTAAGAGTGGCTGCAGGGTAACCCTAATGTGTCAGGCCACATAGAACTTCTCCCAGTTGGAAGTAGACAAAGGTCATTTGAGCCCAGAGAAACCAGAGGTCACTCAGCAAATTCAGCACAACTCTTTCAGTTTCTAAAAAGGGCCCCGAGAAGTTAAGTGACCTGCCTAAATTATGGCTTGTATTTGAGCTCAGGTCCTCTTCCCTCCCATCCAAACCCAAGTCTGATGCTATTGCATTAGCAACCTGTAATAGCTTAGGCTTTCTTCTGACAGATAATCTGTAAAGCATCATGTCAACACCACCATTCATTTATTCATTTCACAATAGTGAGTGCCCATGCTAGGCACTCTGGGACCCTAGTGAACAGGTGGTACTGTCTCTACCCACATAACATTCTTTTTTCAGTATGCTTTTTTTGAGAGGAATAACCTCATGGTGCCTTAACAATCAGTAATTTCCCAGGAATTCACATTAGACACCTGATCTTATGCCCATTTTGTAAAGCAAGGCCAGTAGTCTACACAGTGAGTTATAGATGGAAGAGGTCTGGAAAAAAAGAGGATCCTGGTATTCAGCAGCTAGAGTCAGTTCATAAGTCTCATCAAGATAGATTTACTTTTGAGGTGCCTGGCTGGTTCAGTTGGAAGAGCATGCGACTCTCAGTCTTGGGGTTGTGAGCTTGAACCCCACATTGGGTGTAGAGATTACTTAAAACAAACATAAAACTTTTTTTTTTTTAAAGATTTACTTTTCAACTGGGTCCTGTGGCAAATAAGCTTTGTGCTGAGCTCTGATGTTTTCTGAGGGAACTTCAAAATTCTTTCATTTTTACATGGGATTATTGCTATCTGTGAAGTAACTGAGGAGGACATTTCAATGCAATGAATTATACATAGGAAGAATCTCGTAAGTTGCAACAACTTTTTAAGGAATCTTCACTTCTATAGCTTATTGTTTATATTGACCAGTTTGGGAGCTCTGTAATTTATAGTCTTGAAGGAATTCAAGTATGTAAAATCTTTACCTTTCATCCAAGATTTTAGCTTTGGCATAAATCTTATATCTTGATAAAAATATTATATACCAAATAATTGTTATAATACAGCATACTTGTTGTATGCTGTATTATAATTATAATAATATATAATAACTTGTTGGGACCTTGTCAAGTTTCTAAATCTATTAGGTGAAAGGACAATAATTTTCAATAGTATTTAAGAATCACAGGGTAGCCCGGGTGGCTCAGCGATTTAGCACTGCCTTTGGCCCAGGGTGTGATCCTGGAGACCTGGTATCGAGTCCCACGTCAGGCTCCCTGCATGGAGCCTGCTTCTCCCTCTGCCTGTGTCTCTGCCTGTGTGTGTGTGTGTGATGAATAAATAAATAAAATCTTAAAAAAAAAAAAAAAAGAATCACAGATAAGAAAGCCAAATGTAAGATGTAATTTAATATCTAACATTGTTGCTCTGGTTAATGGCTTCCTTTCCCTCTGGGGAAGGGGGAGTGTACAACTTGGGATTCATTATAAGATGTCCAAAAATTTGCATTTATTAAGATACAAAAGAACTGGGATCCCTGGGTGGCGCAGCGGTTTGGCGCCTGCCTTTGCCCCAGGGCGTGATCCTGGAAACCCGGGATCGAGTCCCACATCGGGCTCCCGGTGCATGGAGCCTGCTTCTCCCTCTGCCTGTGTCTCTGCCTCTCTCTCTCTCTGTATCTGTCATAAATAAATAAAATATTAAAAAAAAAAAAAGATACAAAAGAACTTTAGGCAAATGAATCCCCGACTTCCAGAACTAAAATATCATCATCTGTTCAACTGGAGTACCTCAATTCATTCATATTTTCCAATTATCACAGTACTGCCTCAACCTTCTAAGCACAGAAAAACTTGGCTCTGTATCTACTTCTGCCAGCCACAAATACTACTATTAAAATACTTCAAATTTTCCCTTAAATAAGATTGAACTGTAAATGCCTTTAAAGAAATCCTTGGTGTACACCGATTCTTCTTTCTAAGAACATCTTTAGTAAATCAAAATATTTTCTATCTGGCTGAGCAAAAAATATTTCTGAGAAGCGAAATTGGAGAGCCAGAGATATGTTAAGCAACATTTTCATTATCATACTATAGTTTTCATGCCTATCAGGTTCTTATGCAATCCGTAAGGAAACCAAAATAAAGTACTGATTATATATTTATATTTGGCAGACATCTACTATGGCTCACTCTAGTTTTATTAATAATTTATCGAGATAAAATTCACATAGAAAATTTCAGTCTATTTTTAAGCATAGTTTATTTCAAATATAATTGATGGCATATACTTCAGAAAAAATGCCCAAGTATTAAAGTTCATGCTGAAGTTTCTGTGTTTCTTTGAATATCGTCAAGGATCAGAAATCCAGTGAAATACCACTTATGGAGGAGAAAAAGGAGGATGGACCAATGTCCTCCAGTTGTGAGGATAAAATGTCTTCCGGTTTCTGGACAATTGTTAGGAAGAAAGTCTTGTTCAAAAAGATGAATCGACACAGCTGAGATATGCAGGGTTCCTTCAACACTCAGTCTGGTTTGAAGGTCTAACTAAGAGTGTGGGGCAGCTGGGGTTGTGGGGAGCAGGATGCAGGTGAGAGTAATGAAATTGTGTTTTTTGCCAACAACTGTCATCACATTTTGAAACTCCAATTTTCCGGGGCGCCCAAGTGGCTCAGTGGGTTAAGTGACTGGCTCAGTGGGTTAAGTGTTTGACTTTTGGTTTCAGCTCAGGTCATGATCTCCCAGTAGGGTGATCAAGCCCCACATCAGGCTCCTTGCCCAGTGAGGAGTCTGCTTCCCCTCTTCCTCTGCCTCTCCACCCTCTGTAGTAAATAAATAAATCTTGAAAAAAAAAAAAAAAAAAACCCAAAAGACAAGAACCCTCTGATTTTCAGTCCAGTGCACTTTTTTTTTTTTTTTAAGTTCCTGGTCAGGTGGAAGCAAGGCAAATATATAATGACTAAAAATATCTCTGGGGGAATGTAAGACATCAAGAGTGATTTTACAAATCCTGGCAGAGTGGCAGCAAAGGAACTCTCTTTTTCCCTTCAAATAAAAGGTGCAGCATATTGCTGCAGCTTCAGAGTTAAAATAAATGAGTGAGAAATGCTCGTTGTTTGACTGACTATATGAGAAAACTAAATATCTCATTTTGGAAACTGGAATAGTAATATTAACTTTTCAGATAATAGCCAGTGATCAAGACATGGGTCTTTAGCTTACTTTTATTATTTATTTTAATATTTATAAATATTAAAAATATTTATATTTTTTATATTATTTATTTGACATGTACAGCCCACCTGCTTCCAAAGGAATATGAGGTGGCATATGCAACACAGGGTAAGGCACTACTGGAAGAGAACTCAGTTTCCTTTCAAAAGAGTTATCTTTTATTTTGTATTGTATATTTGTAACCCTTTATGTCCCACAAAGACAGAGAGAAGAGTAAAAGCATATGATAATTGGTGGCTTCTAACAGACAAAAGTCAGCGTATGAAAGACCTTGTCCATTTTGCTCATAGCTGGATTTCCAGTTGCTAGAATGGTCCCTGGCACATGGTAGATGTTTGATTAATATTTATTGAATGAATCCAAAATTTGAACATGTCAGTGTCATTTCAGAAAGATGATGACAGACAAGGAAGTCTGGAGTTCCATTTTGTCAACTTTCATTAAAATCCTTCATTTCCCTGGGATGGAATTCATGAGCATCTGACTAAAACAGGTATGTGACCCCCCAATACCTAGGTGACTGATCTCATGTGGTGAGGTTGAACACAAAAACCAATTATGAAATGAGTAGAAATCAGACAAGAGAGATCTCAAAGCTATAGAATGGCACTGATAATAATAATTTCAAAAGTTACTTGAAAATGGCAAAAAATCTAAGATAAAGACAACTGACTTATATTTATCTTATCTATAAATTGGCTAGAGTCTTATCATTCAAATTATTTTTCAGGCAGCCTGGGTGGCTCGGCGGTTTAGCGTCGCCTTCAGCCCAGGGCCTGATCCTGGAGACCCAGGATCGAGTCCCGCATCAGGCTCCCTGTGATGGGAGTCCCACGTTGGGCTCCCTGCACGGAGCCTGCTTCTCCCTCTGCCTGTGTGTCTGCCTCTCTCTCTCTGTGCCTCTCATGAATAAATAAATAAAATCTTTAAAAAAATTATTTTTCAAATATATGTGTCTGATTTTCCATTTGTAAAACAGATGAAAATATGTACTGGAGGTTGTTGGAGACCCCTCTCCCTTCCCTCTATTTATTCTTGATCTGTATAATGAGCCTTAGGGCGTATGATTGCGAGCTGGGGATAGCTACAGTCCCTTAGTTATTAAAGATGAAAGGTCTCAGTCCACAAACTGGAGCTGGGAAGAGCCCCAAATTGAAATGAGGGACATACTTATGCTGGTCCATCTATAAGGGCATGTGGTGGATACAATTTGACAAAACTCTTTCTGAAAACCTTGGGAGTATGGCAAACATGGTGCTCAAGCAAATACTTGCTAAGAGTCAGGTCTAGGAGGAAGGCACTCCATTCTTGAGCAGTGAGACCAGACCTCTGACAAGTGTTCATGGTAGCTCACTACCTCTGCAAGTGTTCACTGCCCTACAAGTGGCATGCTGAGAGGAGGAAAAGGCAGGCAAGGTGACAGAGGCACTAAATCCTGCTCTTGGAGAAGTCTCTATGCCTATAGAGGCCACTGCACAGGAAACAAAGGGAGGCACTCCCCATCAAGTGCTGAAAAGGCTGGGATCACATAGAAGACTGTAAGAGGGGACTGGGAGGCTTCTTCTGCTAACATCTGGACAAAGAGGGAGAACAGCGGGCAGCCAATACATCTGGGAAGAGACAGAAAAGCAGTCTACCAACAGACCGCCTCTCATACCACCCTCACAGGTGAATTGCTCCCCGGTGTGAGTTCCCAAGAGCAAACCATGCCCCAAGCTGCCAGAGAAGGTGCTCAGAACCAAGCATCAGGAAGAGAATCCCCAAAATGAACAAGGGGTAGTGGAAGGGGAGGTGGGTGGGGGGGTTGGGGTGACTGGGTGATGGGCACTGAGGGGGGCACTTGGCGGGATGAGCACTGGGTGTTATGCTATATGTTGGCAAATTGAACTCCAATAAAAAATAAATAAAAAAAAAAAAAAAAAGGAAGAGAAGCCCCAGACCCCAGGATAGAAAACTATCCTACTTCCAGGTAAGATACTCCAAATGTCTACCGTTGGACATGCAGGAATACAAGACACAATAAGTACTTAATTATTCTTCTCTTATACTGAATAGTGATTATTGATTTGTTATTTCTTTTTTGTTTTTAGTGATTTTATTTATTTATTCATGAGAGACACAAAGAGAGAGGCAGAGACATAGGTAGAGGGAGAAGCAGGCTCCATGCACAGAGCCCGATGTGGGACTCGATCCCGGGACCCCAGGCTCATGACCTGAGCCAAAGACAGATGCTCAGCCACTGAGCCACCCAGATACCCTGATTTGTTATTTCTAATTAAGCCTCTTTCATAAATTATATTCTAAGTTAGTAGTACCTGATGTATTTTATTCAATGAATACATGAATGACAGAGACCTCCCTCAACCATTCTAACACACACCCTTCCTCTTGGCCTACTTGCTTTTCCTTCTTTGTGGTTATGATTATGTGGCATATTTTCATTATTATTTCCTTAGACTATAAATTTTTGGAGAGCAGGACCTTGTCGGTTTTATACAAACTAAAAAACCTCTGTAGCTAAAATAGCGTTGGCTCATGGTTGAAGCTCCAAACATATTTATTTGTAGTTGTCAAGTGACTATGTGCCACACTGTGGGGATTCCAGAGGGAATGTCAATGAGCAGCACTCAAGCTAACTGGCCAGATGTCCTTTCTTCACTCTGGGACACTAATGCTTGGGGTCTCTCTATCCACTTATATGTATAATGAGTGGGCAGCATATTCAGGTAGTATTTCAATTCAATTCTCATCATAAACACATGAGAAACATATCACTGTGCCTGTTTTATAATCGAGGTACCTAAGGAAACAGAAAAGAGCCCGTGTTATCCAGCTTCGAAATGATGAAACCCTACCTCAGTTCTACTCCTCAACCAGTGCATTTTAAAAAATGTAGCAAGCCGAGATTCCCTGATATCTAAGAGCATAGGCTGTAGAGTTAAATGTGTTTCGGGTTGGATCTCAACTCTGCCACTTGATCACCAGCTCTTGAGCTTGGCAGGTCAGCTTCAGTTGTCTTTACCTGCAGGATGGTGGGAAGAACAAGTCTCTCATGCTGGATTGCTGTGAGGATTACATGAGTGAGTGCGACAGCTAGAGTTCTTAGCATAGCCCCTGTCATGTTGCACATGTTCAAAAAGGGCTAGCTGCTACTTTTTCTCACTTTGATCATTGGCCTCATCACTACAATCTCAGAGTAATTTCTACATTATCATTAGACTAGATAAGACAATAAGGGAAGTACTGTAGAGACCCAGGGCAGCCCACCCCAAAATACACCACCCTGGCATATTAATTATTTTGAATGGAAACTATTTGGGAAACAACCAGTTCAAGGACACTCTAAGCCCTCCTCTCTTCCCCTAACAGCAGGAAACAAATCTCCCATATGAGAAATATCCCCCCTGTACTAAGAAGTAAAACAATATCCTTATCACCAGATATAGGGACTTAAAAATTGAGAAAGCTGTAGAAACAAACTTTGTTATTTTTTTCCTAACCTATTACCTCAGCCTAATTCTGCTTAGAATTTATTAACTTCCCAAACATGTATTTTTGTTTTTAGATTTTATCTATTTATTCATGAGAGACACACACAGAGAGAGAAAGAGAGGTAGAGACATAGGCAGAGGGAGAAGCAGGCTCCATACAGGGAGCCTGACGTGGGACTCGATCCCGGGACTCCAGGATCAGGCCCTGGACTGAAGGCGGTGCTAAACCGCTGAGCCACCCGGGCTGCCTCAACACATGTTTTCTTTACCTTGTCAATTAATCACACTTATATTGTTTCTTTGTCTAAAATATATGAAAACTGCCCACCCTTGTCATTTCTCTGGATCTCAGTTTCATTATTGGACCGCCATGCACATGTAATAAAATTGGGTTTTTTTTCTCCTGTCTCACGTTAATTTAATTCTTGGGCAGGTTGGAAGACCTTGAAAAGTACAGGAAGAATTTTTCCCCTCCCTATCCCTACAATACTGATGAGGTTTGGCTGTAAGGCCTTGTATTCATCTCCATGATTACTGGTATCCCTACCTAGGGAGGAGAGAGTCCATTTCCTTAACACTACAGTGTTCCAGAGCTATCTATCCTCAAAGAGATAAGGAGAAATCTGTCTAAAATGTGCCACAATACTCAATCTACTTCTTTCTATCCTGGGGAAAGGGGAGGATCTGTTCAGAGTGTCAAGCATAAACCATAATCCCTCTCCTCTGCCACTGAACACACACCAATCCTCCCTAACTATATCCATCCCTAAACCTCCACATGGTCAAGCATCTGGTGACAGAAATTCATTTAAAATGCAAGTCTTTATTTTCAAAATCTATGCCCTTCACTTGACAACCACACTCTCACAGGAAAAAAAAAAAATCTCATCCAGCTTCCATTTCACATATCTAACCCATGGATCAAGCTATAGACCTTACACATCAGTGAAACAATGTGTAAGTGTGTAAGTTCTGAGAGCTACTCTTTTTACACATGTATGGTCATACGCATACCTGGTAAAAGCTGTGGATGCAGCTGCCCAACATTTTGCAAGGGTTTAGCTTAGGAACAGATGCTCCTGAAGAGAGAGGGGCTTCATGATTTGGGATTTCCAACTCTATCCAACTGGCTAGTTAGTAGAACTCCTTCCAATGTCATTGTGCTTAACATCTAGTGAGGGTACATAATGTGTCATCAGAGTGCAAGTTATTATAAAACCTGGCTGATGAGAGATGGAGAAGAACTCGGATACCTTTGACTAAGGAAAAAAAAAAGACAATAGCTTGAATTTTCATATTTCTTCAACTTTCAACTTCATAAAACTGTCCCTCTAGGCTGAGCAAGCTATCCCTTTTGCAAAATGAAGAAACTGAAACAGAATGAAAAGCCCCCCAATGGTAGAATGGGTCTTAACTCTAGGCCTCCGATCCCCTACATTTTATGGAATTTAACAGAGAACTCAATCTAAGAATTCAACACTAAACGCTCAGAAGGGATCAACGGATAAGTAGCAACCCTCATATCAGCACATAGACTACTTGAAACACTTTTCACTTAACAGAATTGGTCTGTATTTCAGATCTTTGGACAGAAACAGCTCCAGAATCTCTATGTAGAAGGGGTTAAGGGCAGAGACAGTAGAGACACGTTTGGAAGGGGGAGTGGGTGATCTTACCTGAAACTGCACTCATTAGGGAAAGCTTTTTACTGTAGGCTTATTTATATGAGGCTGGTAGGATGATTTAATGGGGCCACTGCTATCTATTAGCAATAGTTTGCACATGCCTTAATGTACTCTATCAGTCACCAGGTAAGTGATTGCCCGTTTACAGCAGTATTTGAGAAATCTTTTAAAAAGTGCAAGTATGTTTTCTCTCTGATTCTGGAAGGTATGTTGTGGTATTCTTCTATGTGTGAAAAAAACAAACAAACAATGGAGTGTTTTTGTTGGGGGTGGGTCAGGGATATCAGGTGAAGGAAATAGTTTGAGGACAAATAGACTTCCACTTAACTGGGTTTCTATTCCCAAGCTACTAGACAGGAAATCATAACTGAGTCTAAATTTGCTCATGTTTTTGTCATTCTTCTTCTCTTATTCTTCCCTTTGTTTTTGTTTTGTTTAAGTTTTCTAATTTATTTATGAAAGACACAGAGAGAAAGAGGCAGAGACACAGGCAGAGGGAGAAGCAGGGATATAGGATTCAATCCCGGGACTCCAGGATCATGAGCCGAAGGCAGTTGCTCAACCACTGAGCCATCCAGGCGTCCCCCTTCCCTTTGTTTTTGGCATTACTTCTCTTGATCATCAGTCACTGACATTCATTGAGTACATGTTCCCTGGCTTGGTTTTGGGGTCAAATGATTTGAGTTCAAATCCTGTTTTAGTCACTACTTAAATGTATGACCTAAAGTAAACTACCTAAATTCTTTACAATGCAGTTTCTTCACCTTTAGATTGGAATACTAATACCTACTGTGCAAAATTTTCTTTTAAATTTTCTAAAGTGCCTGATACTTGAGAGCTCAATAAAGAATTGTTTGGAAGAAGATATAATGACTGAAGTGAAAATGACTATTTTCTGGAGACTAGGGACTGGGTGCCCTACTTGATGAGTATTTTATGATTTCCTTTCTTTGATAGCTCATGAAGGAATTCTTTTTCAGGGCTATGCACATTTCAAAAAAATAATAAATGCCCCCCCCCAAACAACAACAAATCCCTTTAAAGGTAAAGACTATAAAATACCATCAGATCCTTAGAGGAAATAATACTAATAATGAATTGAAAATATTATATAGTACTATGCCCAGTACTCTTCCAAGTACTTTATTACATATTCTATATATACACACAAATATATTCATTAAATATATATACTGACTAGTTTAATTCTAACAAGACTATACATTGGGTACTATTATTTTACAGATAAAGGGACATTAAATCACTGCTCAAAATCATACAACTGGTAATGGCAGAGCCAGGATTTGAACTCAAAATACTTGTATAGATTGCATGTGAGATAAAATCATCCCAAGAAGACTGGGCTGATCTACTCTCTGCAGGTTTTGCTTCCAGGCTCTCAGGCAAAGTGAAATGTGAGAGGAGGATGGGGGAATTCAGAGCAGGACTTTCTCATGGCCAGTGCCTGCTAGGCCTGGGCTAGTTCTGAGTGTCTAAAGGACTCAGCTTCAGAGCTATCACCACAATTTCTTCTTCCCCTTTCAAAATCTCTTTACAATAGAAAATAGAAAATAGAAATTGAAAATAGAATACATTTTCAAAGCAGAGGCTGTGGCATCATGACCTCATCACCCAGGTGATGCCATGACTCATTTTCCTTGTGAAAATATAGACGGAGGATCCACACACTTGGGATGTTGAGGAGATCCCAGAGACCAGGTTCCCTATTAATTCAGAAAGTAGAAGAGAGAAAATATCAGAGATCAGAGAAAAAAATACTGGGGAAAGTGGCAGGGAGAGGACCCCAGGTCAGGAATTAGGGCTATTTAATTACAGGAGAAAAGCAGATGAATGAACTCGAGTCACTTATAGGAGTTCTTATCAGAAGGAAGGAGTTGAACAGGTGGAAAACAGCAGGTTCTGTGACTTATTCCCAGATCTGAGGATTTAATCCAGCCAGAGTTCTTGAATTAGACATTGCCTTTTTCTCAAATCAACTTTTCCTGTTCTTTTTCTCACAATTGTGGCGAAGCAAACAGGGAAACTCATCTAGAACATTCCATAGTTGTCATACTAGTTGCTGATTATATTCTCAAAAAAAAAAAAAAAAGTCATATAGTTCAGTAGAGGAATTTAGTGACAGTGTTCATCATGGCACAAAGAACCAGCATACCTCCCATTTTGTGGTTCTGTAGGGAGAAACACTATACTGTTTGGTGCCACCAAAGAAAGAAAGTTCCCTCTTCTCTGTTTTTGAAACGAGGCAGGCAAATTCTACAACTTCTGAATTAGTCTGTATGAGCCACATAGGGATTTATGATAATCAGATCTTGGAGCCAGAATAATTAGGATGAATTGGGTAAAAATAAGAAAATATTAAGGCTGATTCTGAGGTCTTTAGGTAAATGAAAATTACTCTCCTTTATTTTTGAGGCATAGACAACTATGAGATGGGCCATAACCTTCTCATAAGTGATATCGCACCACACGAAGAGCCACATAGAGCACCAAGTTGGCCCGGTTCTGTAAAACTGTAAAAAAAGAGCTTTACAGGTGTGTCACAACATAGAGAAGACTTGGAAACTGTCCTGAGCTTGAGAGTTCAGGTGATGCCAGCACCCTTCCCTCAGTTCCAATTTACTCATCAGAAGTCTGATCCCCCGCATGCTGTGTCTGCTCAGGACTAGACCCAAAACTAGAAATTAAAGATCCCAGGGCAATCCGATAAGCATCTTTCCCCTGTAGGTTGGGCAATTCAAGTTGGGGCAACTGGAAGCTCCAGGCTAAGATAGTTCCCTGCTTTCTACTCAGGCTGAACTTACAGCTACAAGTCACATATAAGGCACCTGGGTGGCTCAGTGGTTGAGCATCTGCCTTTGGCTCAGGGCATGATCCCGGGGACCTGGGATCGAGTCCCGCATCAGGATCCCCGAAGGGAGCCTGCTTCTCCCTCTGCCTGTGTGTCTGCAACTCTCCGTGTCTCGTGAATAAGTAAAAAAAACCTTAAAAAAAAAAAAAAAGTCACATATAAAACCCCGGGGAGCCTGGGGCCTGGATGCTCAGTCAGTGGAACGTGAAACTCTTGATCTCAAGGTTGTAAATTCCAGCCCCAGGTCAGATGTAGAGATTATTTAAAAATACAATCTTAAGGGGGTGGGTGGGGGGTGGGAAGCCCAGTGAGCTTAAAAAACTAAAATCACCTGGTACCTTTGCAGCCTCTGGGTGGGTACATCAGTCGGCTGTGCCATGGTATACAAGCAACCCAAGAATAAAGAACAGATAGTTAAACCACTGTGGAGAATTAAGGTAATAATGGGGGTGGCTAGCAGTGGTAGTGGAGGGGGAGTGCAGGGAAAACTTAAAGATTCCCCTTTTGCCAAAAGTCTGAAATTCCACCTTGGAGCATTATACCCTTATTTCCCTTATTATTATTATTATTCCCTGAAAGCTAAAACTATAGACACTCTCATAACTGGCCTGCCTTCCATTCTCTGCTACACATTTTATCAGATTAAATGAAAACAGAATTATGGTTTTATAATTTGTCTACTTCCACCACCACAAACTTCCCTCTGCCCCTCCCAAAACATTAACATATTCCCATTGCTTTTCACACTCAAAAATTATGCATTGTTGTAGCATTTGAGAAATTCATGGAATGGGCCCAGCCTGCCCTTCCAGCGTCTTTGTGTCTGTGTCGCACACCCTTTACTTTAGCCAAGTAATTGACATGCTGCTCACTGAACACGCACCTTACTCCCCAAGTTCTCGGACTTCATCTAGGATGTGGACCCCTCAAGCATTTCTCTGTCCTGTGTCTGCTGAAACCCCGCCTGCCCTTCCTGACTCATCCCAATCCTTACCTCCTTGGCAGGAGGAGTTTTCTTGCATCACCCTAAATGAACAGTTCAGGGCTCAGCAAATTTTTTCTGTAAAGGGCCAGAAAGTAAAATTAAAAAAAAAAAAATTTTTATTTACTGAGTTCTGTAGTGTCTGTCACAACTCCTCAACTCATTGTAGTGTAAAAAAAAAACTATAGCTGGTACGTAAATGAATGAGCATGGCTGTGTTCCAATGAAACTTTATGAACACTGAAAGTTGTATTGCATGCACTTTTTAAGTGTCACAAAATAGCATTACTCTTGACTTTCTGTCAACCACTTAGGAAAAAAAAACCCATTCATAGCCCATAGATTGTAATTTGCCAATCTCTGAGGCAGAGGTTATCTTTACATTAAGCTCTCACAGCATCCTTGTATTTTTATTAATTTTTTTTGCATTCCAGTTATTGGTGTACTTATTTCCCAACTCCATTATTTTATAAGATCTTTGAGGGCAGGAATCTTGTCTTATTAGTAGAGACTGTGATACTGTGACTTTTATTAAGAAATGCGTATTTGGTCTTTGTCCCCATTTCTGGCAGAGTTCTTAAAACCCTTCGAATTTCCTGTAATGATTGCAATAAAGGCGTCTTGTTATGTTAATGAGGTGACTTTGGGAGAGCACCCAGGGGTGGGGCTGGTTGCCTGGAGAACCACCAAGTGATTGGAGGGTTGAAACTTTCAGTTCCAACCCCCTGACCTCTGGGGAGAAGTGGGAACTGGAGGTTGAATCCATTACCAATGGCCAATGATTTGATCAACTTGGCTTAAGTAATGAAGTCTCCATGAAGACACAAAAGATCAGTTTCAAGAGCATCCCAGCTCCTGAATATATGGGGGTTTGGGGAGAGAGGCTTAGTGGGAAGGGGTATGGAGCCCTGCACCCTTTCCCCACACCTTGTCCAGTGCATCTCTTCCGCCTGGCTGCTCCTGACTTATACCTTTTTATAATAAAACAGGGATCTGGTGAATCAACCATTTTCCAGAGTTCTGGAAGTCACTCTAGCAAATGCATTGAACCCAAGGAGGGGATGATGGGAACCTCTGACTTACAGGCAGCCAGTCAGAAGTACAGGTATCAACCCTGGGCTTACCACTGGTGTCTGAAGTGAAAGGCAATTTTTGGGGGGACTGAGGCCTTTACTGTGGAACTGATACTATCTCCAAATAAAGTGTCAGAATTGAGTTGAATTGTACGGCACTCAGCTGGTGTCTGGAGAATTGTTATTGGTACAGGGAAGCGCCACCCCCCACACTGGAATTGGGTTCAGGACCCTTTCAGAGGCTAACATTTATTGATCACTTTGTGCCAGGCACTGAGCGCAGTGTTTTACGTGGAAAAAGACCATAACAGTTGTATGAGGTAGATGCTATTATTTTTAGTGAGGAGACTTACTATTTTCACAGGTGAGGAAATAACAAGGAGGATTGAAAGTGAGCTCATAGAGCAACTTAAGAGAGCAAAGGCAGAGGCTCTTCTGGGGCAGGCAGGCTTCAGAGAACTGAGGACCGAGTGGCAGGCACTAAGCTTGCCTACCTTGGAAGGGTTTCTGGGTTGTCCCTTAGCTGCCTGCACACCTCAACCGATGCACAAAGACACTCAGGGCTGAATCCGGGTATCTCACACAGCTTGAGAAGAAATGCAAGGCAGGAGTGGTGGGAAAATGCACAGAAAATTGCTGAGCCCCAGGGGAAGGGCCCTGCCTGTTAGCTAGCAGCATAACAGCTGCACTCCCAGAAGGAGAGAAATGAGCTGCAGCTGGGAGGACACTTGTGGGAGAGGAAAAAAAGACTTTTTTTTATAACCAACTATCAGAGTTGAGTAAGTTGCTTATGTGCGAAAGCTTTTGTGGAATCAAGTTAGATGGTGCTAAGTCACTAGACAAAAGATCACACCCTCCAGCTCAAGACACATGTCTCCAGGGACTGTTTCTAACAGTCTCAGGTTGGAGTGAGGACCAGGAAGTGAAAGGCATCTAGATGAGTTGAGGGAACACAGTGACCTGGTAACAGGGGAAAAAAGGGCTCCTTAAATCCCCAGGGCTGTTCCATCAGTGAGAAAGAAAAGACAGGGAGGAAATGCTGTTGACAATTCTGCTGCTCAGGGCTCGGACCAGCAGTATCTGTACGCCAGGAGCTGGGTGGCGATGCACTCTGGCCCTGCCCCAGATCTACTAATCAGGATCTGCGTTTTCACAAATCTTCTGCACATGACCATGTGACAAGTACTAGCTTACAACACCCAGACCAAACACACCCATCCCAGGAAATCCACAGTTCTTTTGAATATTTCTTTACACCAAAGTATAATTTCAGGGGATCCCTGGATGGCTCGGCGGTTTAGGATCCCTGGAGACCCGGGATTGAGTCCCACATCAGGCTCCCTGCATGGAGCCTGCTTCTCCCTCTGCCTGTGTCTCTGCCTCTCTCTCTCTGTGTCTCTCATGAATAATAAATAGGTAAAAAAATAAACAAATAAAAAAAAAGATTTAAAAAAAAATAATTTCAGAAGTGCTTCTCTTTTTACAAAGCACAGAGAAATAAGGAGCAGCAGGGGAAGTAGCAGAAACCATGGCCTAGCAGTCAGGAGACCAGGGCTATAAACATGATACATCCCAACCTTGCAACTCCACGGAAGTCCCTTCACTTCCCGGCGCCTCCATTTCTGTGTCTGTACATTAAGGGCATTAACTAGGAGATTCAGGACTCAAATATTCTAAGTACCAGTGTCCTAGTTGTGTGCAAATATATACATACATATATATAAATATGTGTGTATATATATGTATGTTCCATTTTCCTATTTCTGTAGAAAAGAAAGCCTCAGAGAAGTTGACTGTCATCCAGACCTACTACTTGGGATGGGCAGGGTCTCCCCCACACAGTCACTTACCTTCTAAAGTTAGTTCTATACATTGAACATTCATGAGATTAAGATCATTCTCAAATGTGCCAATTTCCAAAGGAGGGTCACCAAACCGAGGGAGCATGGAATTTGTCCACTGACTAGCCTCCCATGTACGGACTCTTGAGTCAGCACAGTTCAGGATGACTTTGCTTATAGGCTTCGATGATCTAGTAAGGACCCACCTCATCAGGAAAGCGGACATCACCTTCCTTGAGGCACCTCATTCCAACCCTTTCAGAATGCAGGACCATATCTATCACTGGGCAGCCAGCAAAAAGCTATCTCTTCTCCACTTTCCCAAAAGCCTTTACATGAAAGCATGAAGCTCTTCTAAAGGGAACACCTTATTTTATAATTTTTGAAGCCTCATTGTTCACCTGTATGGAAAATCTGAATGAAATTTACTGTCCTAGTTGGGGGGTAAAAACCAAGACTGCTAAAAATAAACAAATGGGAGATGCAATCACTCATTTTCTGCCACAGTTGGTTTTAACCTATTTAAGCAAGAAAAAGAGGTCAGAGAAAGAGAGAGAAAGCTCCAAGTCCCATCAGCTTCCTACCCTCATCATTTCCGAGTGCCGCTGGTCTTCTGCAGCTCTTCTCCTCTCCAGGTCCCTTCACAGTCTGGTACACTAGGCCCATCCAGACCCTAGCCTAGCTATAGGGCCACACCTTAGCTCTCCCCTCCTCTTGCTTGCAGCTATCCTCTCACGTGGACCTGAGGTCACCTACAGCCAGAGGCAAAGCCCATCACAGAGTAAGTGCTCAATGTTCAACACATATTTTTGAAGTAAATTCCTAGGCCCAAGATGGAGGTGCTCTTGCCCCTGATGCCATGTCAGCAAACTGAAAAGTTAAGTTTTCATGCCCCTATGAATGCTCCACTTGATCAGAAACACAGTATATCCAATTAACCCATCCCCCAAATGTCAAGTCAACCCTGAGCTCTTCATTTATTATTTTCTTGTTCCTCCTTCTTTATCCTAAAAAGCCTTTCACTCCATTTTGAACTTCCATGGGACCCCTGAGACCAGAGACCGCTGGTTTCATGAAGTGCTAAAGTCTGTAACATCTAAGTTGACTTCCTTAACCATTTTTAACAATATTATTGAATGAATGAACGAATGCATGCTGGTTCCATGCCTTTCCGGGTTAAGAGAAAAATCTCACACGGAGTCGAAACGCGACCACACCTGCAGAAGTCATCTCACCTCCTCCCTCCCGTTTCAGTTCCCTTCCTTCCCCCAATTGCCTAAGGAGCCTGCACTTCATCGTGGGAAATGTAAAGCTCAGATGAAGCAGCCTAGGAAATAGCTTTTTCTTTCTTTTCTTTTCCCACCCTTTCTCCCCCACCCCCCTTCTCTTTCTTTTTTAAATAATGAGGGATCATTGTCCCTGACCCTGGCCTGGCTGGTTTTCCCACCTCTGTTATACTCCAATGACAAGGCATTACTGGTTAGTTCCCAGAGGTCTTTTCCTGCTGACAGACACCTTCCTCCGCTTCTGGGGCTGGAGAAGCAGGCGCACGCAGCCCAAGGAATGCTAATGTGCATTTTGCAGCCTCCAGGCGAGGAAAGCTGGGCGGGGCTACAACGACCCAGCTTTCACTGCCGTCCTTCCCCCGGGCTGAGTGGGTAACCTTGAGTAACCTTGACGAGGCCGAGGGCCGCGTCCCCGCGAGCAGGGGGTGCAGGCCAACCGAACACCCGGGGGCGAGGGGACGAGCCCGCGCGGCGCCCCGGGCTGCTCCTCCGCCGCGGCCAGGCCCGGGGCTTTTGTTCTCCGGGCCACCGAGAGCGGCGAGGAGCGCCCGAGCAGGAGGTCGCGGAGGTCGCAGCAGCCTCCGCGGTGCAGCCCCAGCTGGGAGCCTCCCCCGAGAGGGCGCGTCGGAGGGGGCGGGGCGCTCCGCGGCCGGCCCCGCCCACCGAGAACTAGGCCACGCCCACCGCGCCCGCGGCCCCGTCCACCATGAACTAGGCCCCGCCCACCGCGGACGAGGCCCCGTCCACCGCGAACTAGGCCACGCCCACCGCGCCCGCGCCACGTCCACCATGAACTAGGCCCCGTCCACCGCGAACTAGGCCCCGCCCACCGCGCCCGCGGCCCCGCCCACCGCCAACTAGGCCACGCCCACCGCGCCCGCGTCCACCATGAACTAGGCCACGCCCACCGCGGACGAGGCCCCGCCCACCACGCCCGCAGACCCGCCCGGAATTAGGCAGGGGGCGGGGCCGGCAGCCGCGGAGAAACAAAGGGATGAGGTCACCCCGAAGAGAGGCCGGAGGTAACGCCTGGGGCTCTGGGGCCCGGAGGAGGCGACCCGGGTCCAAGTGCAGGGGGAGGGCGCGGGGGACAAAGGCTGAGCTGGGGAAGGGGCACCAGGCGCTCGTCCGCGCCCGCAGAAACGGAGCGCGGAGACCCCAGGCGCAGCCAGCTTTTCTGAGGCAAAACAAGAAAGTTTGCTTACACCCTCCCCGCCGTGCTGTTCCACGAACTCCCACGATTCCTGCCAGTTCTTTGAATTGCATGATTTTTATATATTTTTTAAAGATTTTATTTATTCATGAGACAGAGAGAAAGAGCGAGCGAGCGAGCGAGAGAGAGAGAGGCAGAGACAGGCAGAGGGAGGAGCAGGCTCCATGCAGGGAGCCCCACGCGGGACTCGATCCCGGGTCTCCAGGGTCACGCCCTGGGCTGAAGGCGGCGCTAACCGCTGAGCCACCCAGGGATCCCCGAAATTGCATGATTTTTTTAAATTATTTTTTTTGCATGATTTTTTAAAAAAGTCTGGGGGTGCCCTAAGGATGGGGGGGGGGCTCCTGAATCTGAAGTCGTATGCAATGTAGTTTGTTTATAGAATTATTTTTCTGTCCAATGTCCACAGCGTTACCCGAATGTGAGAGGTGTGTTCATCCCCCTGGTCTGCGTCCTTGTAGGAAAGGAAAGGAAAAGGAGAACACACACCTAACAGGCCAAGGATCCCAGGGCCGAGGACTTTTGTAACCCCTCTTCTTTTCGGTTAAGCAGATCAATGCCCGTCACCCTCACCAGGATAAATATTTCGAAGGAAAAAGGCCAAAAAGGCTAGTAAGTTCTGCTGGAAGGAAGACTGAAGTCTTAGCTCTGAAAGACGCAGAAGTGGGGTTGGAGAAGTTCAGGAGGCCCTGCCCCCCACCTGTGGGCGCGGAGGTGAGTGCAGGAAAAGAATTACTGGCCCATGTCTGTGGTTCTGTCCGGGCGGACATTGAGGCAAGTCACCAAAGGAGCAAGTCTGTGCCTCACTACGGGAGAGTTTATTATTCTGGGGCCACTCTTGTGCTTGGTTAACTCCCCACCCCAACTGTAAGTTCACTGGGGGCAAGGACTGGCCATGTCAACCTCAGTTCTAGCAGAGTTGATAGGACATAGTGGGCACTCAATATTTGTGGAGCAAATAATTGAATTGCCACAATAATGCCACATAATCCACCCCCCCACACCCCCTCCAAACTGACCAGGACCCTAGAGGCCTCGGATCAATTTTGCCATCTGGTGGTAAATATAGGTAATTGACAAAATCTCTTACCCAGTGTTCCTTTCTTGAGTCTGGGGTGGGGAAACAGAGGCCCAGTAAGTTTTTCTCCTTAGACCTAAGCAACTCAAGTCTCCTACATTGCACGTCATCACATGCTCACATAAGCTACTCATCTCCTCTTTAATCCTCTTTTTCTCTGTTTTCTCTCTGCCCTGACTTTAACCCCCTTTCCCCCCGGTGTATTTCCTCTTTTGCCCAGACAGCATTGAAAATTTCCTTTTGAGCACCCTTCTTTTTCATTCCTCAAGAAAATCTCATTATCGGGGTGCCTAGGTGGCTCAGTTGGTTAAGCTTCTGACAGCTCAGGTCAGTATCTCTGGGTTGTGAGGTCAAGCCCAGTGTGTAGGCTCGGTTCTGGGCTTGAAGCCTGCCTAAGATTCTCTCCCTGCCCCCCACCCCACACCTCTACCCCTCACTCCCTCTCTTAAAAAAAAAAAAAAAAAAAGAGAGAGAGAATGCCATTATGACCCAAAGTTGCCTAATAAACAAGAATCTTGCTATAGTTTTCATTCCCACTACTGTTAAAGGGGGTAGCAAAACACCTTACCAAAAAAGGGAAGTTGGTGTATGGTTCTTTTTCTTTTCTTTTTTTTTCAAGTGAAATTAGATAACAATGTGGAGGCCAAGAAAAATTAAGGCCATCCCACCTAAAGTTTAGCATTAGCACAAGTACAGCCATCTTAGGACCCTGTGAATAAGAGCTGAACTTTACCCGGAAAAAACTGCAGAATGTCCTCAATGTCCTTGGCAGGGAATCCCATATCAGAAAGACAACAGAGCTCAGAATTGCCCTGGGCAGAGAATCCCATATCAGAAAGACAACAGAGCCCACACCCATGGTAGAAATTCCCATATTAGAATGAGAACAGATCTCAATGCCCTTGAAAGCCCCATATCAGAGTGTAAACAGAACCTGAGAAATTCCTCCAACCCTTCTGAAAATCCCCTAGACCAGCCTATAAAAAACCCAGCTGTAACCCACTTTGGGGTCCAAGTCCCTGCTCCACTGTGTGGGGTATACTTGGACCCAAGCTCAAGCTTGCTAATAAACCCTCGTGTGCTTGCATCGGTGTCGGCTCCTTGGTGGTTTCTCGGATTCACAATCTTGGGCACAACAATCAAGAACTGGTTCTATTACCTTCCCAAACCCAGTAACATTGTTTTCTCCTGTGCTTCCATTACAAATGTACAGAATTGGAGCTACATTTGGCTTAACCTGAATTTTATAGACAGGTCCAGAAATCTTAAGACTATTTTATGTTTTATGTTATTTCCATGGAGAAAGCGTTTTAAAAGTTTCAGGTTTAACATTGTGTTTTTGAAATATAATCCATTTGTAACTAGGAAGTTGCTTGCTTTTCTAAGAAGCTGTTTTCTAAAAGGCTGTTACACTAAGACACTAGCACTGTTACTTTCTGGGAGATTGGGAGAGACAGATAATGTTTCCTTTTTTTTTTTTCAAGATTATATTTGAGAGAGAGCATGCAGGTGAGCCAGGAGGGGAAGGGAAGGAGAGAAGAATCTGACTCAGACTCCCTGCTGAGTGCAGATTACCTGCGGTTGGGCAGGGTGGGGTGTGCATACCAGGCTCTGTCCTGCACCAGCAGATCATAACTTGAGTGGAAACCAAGAATCGGACACTCAACTGACAGCCACCCGGGCACCCTGATAATATTTCCGTTATTACAAAGTTGAGGTTTAGGGTAAATTAAATGATTTTGCTCCCCCAAAATCTCAGATTAGCAGAAAAAGTGCTCTTTCATCAAGATTAGGAGTTCCCAAAACTCAGCATACATATTTACCATCAGGACTGCTTGTAAATCAGATGCATGGCCCCACCTCCTATGGTGCTCACTGAGGGAGTTTGGTGTAAAGCTAGCTGGAGAGCACCTGAAATGCATTTTAATAAGTACCTGTGTGGGCCCAGTTTGGAAATAGCCTCCTTGATTTTACTGAATATGTCTGTATTAAACAACAGTAAGAATTTTCTATTCCTGCCCCCATTCCCTACTGATTTTAGAGACAAATGGCACTAACCAGCACATAGGACCAAGAATTCCTATTCTAAATTCCAGTATGTGCAGACACACTGAACACAGACATGAAGCCTAGAAGAGGTCATCAAACCATGTCATTTCACCTCCGGGGGAACCGAGGCCTGCAGGTCGGTCAGTGGAGGTCAGTAACAGCGCTGGGGCTAGCCCTTATCACCTCCTGTGGTTTTGTTTGAGTCCCCAAGGCCACAGAGAATGAGAAGGCTGAATTTGGAACCAAGTAGATAACTGAATTAGATCATTAGTGTCAAAAGGCATGCTTTGGCCTAAGGCAATGGTGAGTCTCTTTACAATCCTATTCTGGGCCTGAACCAGACTAGCATACTAGATTGTTCCTCTGTTACGTTTCAATCATAGAACCATGGTTTGGTGCTGCTGGATAGTTTGTATGGAATCATGAATGCAGAAAAGCATAGCTTGAAAAAAGAAGATTATGCTTCTGCCCCAGAAGCAAAATTCCCAAGTCAGGCATAATGTCATTGCGTATTACAGTTTGTAATGTAAATGCAAATTAACTAAAAATGTTTTAGCACATTTACTAAGTTATAGGATACATATTGATTTTCTGCAAAGTACATGTGAAGGTACAGATAGCCTGGGTCCAGGAGAAATCGCATCCTTTAGGCACACACTGAATCACTGTATAACATTCAACATACTGAATTTGACACAGTTTAAGAGGAGGAGGATTTATATAGAAAGAAGATAGTAAAGCTTATAGTGATATCCATATCTGCGATAACAGACCTGTTCAAGAAACTATTCCAAAACAATAAGCTTAACTTGTTTGGTTAGTATTTTGTTTTAATCTTCAGGGGTCTCACTGATTTCCATGTATTTATATAAATAGACCATCCTCAGGGAAAGCCAGTTTTCTTTTTTTTTGGAAAGCCAGTTTTCAATACAGTAAATTCACTAGTAGAAAACATTTCATAAAATTCTTCTTGTTGTATCCAAGGTAACATAGGCTTTTAAAATAAGGAATTATTGAATTCTAGTTTTCAGGGGAGGGTCTCAGCACCCCCAGTCCTTGCCAACCCCTGCAGTGATGAGTTTAGGAATATTCTGGTGTTCACGTGTCAAAAGTATGATTACCTTGATGCAATCTGGTCTCACTGAAACCTGGTTTTTATATCTTAAATGCACAGAGGTTTCCTAATACCACTTTCTAGTCAATATACATTTCTTGCCTGAAAACCTTAGAATCAAAGGTTTGTTATTACTTACTCTGGATATGGAAATTTGTTCAATAGCACTAGGAATTTTTAAACACACCAATCTGAATTATTTTTTGGGTGCCCCTGGACTTCCCTGCTAGATGCCCCACTGAACTTTCATACTTTTAAATGCAGGCACATTCCATTTTAGACACTAAAGAGACCTCCATACAGAATGTTACAGCTGCACTGCACTGTGTACATTTCTGGAAAGTGGACTTGGTATTATTTTCCCCCAAGAAACTACCAATTTACACATCTGTTCTTTGCAGCAATGGATATAATTACTACCATGCTGTTTGTAGGCACATGACCCTTTGAAGGGGCACTGGTTAAACATCTGTAAACAGGGATAAACATCATATTGTGTCTTTTTCTCAAGCAATTTGAGTAATTTTTGCTGGAGGAAAAAAAAAGAAGAAAAACACACAACATCTTTGTCCAGTCAGTGTTCAGCAGTATCTGCCTTTCTGAGAGTGTGACGGTGTGAGATTGCTTTGCCCCCAGGAAGGCAGATTTTGCTGAAGTACTCTTTTGACTCAGGAACACAGTGTTCAAATAAAATAGGGCTTTTAAAAAAAGACTGTGAGAGAGGTGTGCTGAAGTAGTATTGGGTTTTCTCACCATTTCCTCAGATCATCCTGGGCAGAGCTGAGCTCTTCAATAAAGAGGGAGTTTGTATTTCCTAAGTCTCTTTCTCCAGAGAAGAACTTTTAAGATAAACTTGTATAATTTGCTATTTTATTCTATGTAGGTGGCTGAGTGGACAAGTATGTGATTTGCTTACAGTCATACTAAAAATTAATATAACAGTCAGTATTTTAATCACTTGGTACTTTTCTCTGAGCTCCAATTCTATTTTATACAGATAGTGGCCAACTGAAAAATTAAAGTGAAAACAATGGAAAACTTGAAATACAGGCTATTTTACAACAGAGCAGAAAACTTAAAACCAATAAGAGACACCTGAGCTGAGTGTTCCAGCCTTAACAATAGCAGAATTATCATAGAAGCAATGCATAAGTCCTTATATACAGTAGATTTGGGATAGAAGGAGAAGTGGACAGGAGAGAGAGAAATATTTCCTTCCTACTGTTACATATATTTTTTGGAAACACTCTTTAGGTGTAATTTTTTCAATTCAAATGTTAAGTACCTGAAAAGTGAGGAGTGAATCTACTTTTTCATAAAAAAAATCCATTAAACACAAATAACATTTAAAATTTAAAATGTTGTTTTTAATATAACAGCAATATTTTCATTTGCATCGAATTACCCAAACTCTAGGACTGGTACTAAGTTGAGGCTTCAGAGATAAGACCCGAGGTTGCATATCTATAAACAAGGAATTTTAATTAGATGGTCAAATCTTTTCCAGCTCATTAATACTAAGAATCTATAAACCTACTCCTGAGAGAAATAGGAGTCTAAGGTAGAGGTTACTCTTGGTAAACTGATGGCACAAAACACAAAGTAAGAGCAGAAACTATTTCTCAAACCTTCCTTAGCTGCCTTTGACATTGAAAAAACTATCCTATAATTTGGTCGAGAAAAAAAATAAGAAATTGCAGATCCCCTGATGTCTGCATTTTTTCAAATGAGGTGTAGGAGTCCAGTCTCCAATTTTTAGTTCAGCCTGACCTCTCATTTGGCTGTGTGCTTCACCTAACTCTAGCCTCTTCAGCTTGCCTCATAAATGTTTTGACCTGTAGCTTCCCTCTATCAGAGTTATGAATAGCAGGACACCTTTAGTGTGAACATGTACAAAATTATACAGAATCCACTGTTTGGGGCGCCTGGGTGACTTAGTTGGTTAAGCAACTGACTTGATTTCAGCTCATATCGTGATCTCTGAGTCATGAGATCAAGTCCCACATGAGGCTCCACAATCAGCAGCAGAGTCCACTTGAGATTTTCTCTCCCTCTCTCTCTGGCCTTCCCTACTTCCCCCGTGCACACATGCTCTCTCTCTCTCTCTCAAAATAAATTCATAAAAGTCTTAAAAAAAAAGAATCCATTTTTAATAATGTTACAGAAATTCTCTTACAAGTAAACTTACTAGCTGCCATTTTTGTCTCAAGATGGTGGTCTAAACCACAATTAAATCTTCCTATCTACTATTTTTTATCAAAATCTGTTAATCTTTCAAAAGTGACAACAATGAAAGAGGTATATAGGAATATTGGCAACTTAGTTGAAACATCTTAACAATAAATTTATTGAACTCTAGATTAGAATCAGGAACGTAGAGATATAGAAAATGCAATTGTTGCCCTCAAACTATTTAGCATTTAGGTAAACAGGCGATAAAATGGTAACAAGAAATAAAATGAAAGAATTAAATAAGTAACAAAGTAGCATACACTCAGAATTAAATGGGTGGTACAGTTAGTATGTGGTTTAAAATTCAGATGAGAAAATCATCACTGAGGCTGGAAGAAATAACAGAAAGGGAGGCATTCAAAGGGGAAGACAGGTTTTGGAGAAAGATGGTGAATTCAGTTTCAATCATAAAGGTTTGGAAGAGGAATTCAACTAAAGATAGCCAGTAAGAAGCATTTTAATACAGGAAGCAAAGTTGAGAGTCCTTTATAAAAAAGTGATCGCTGAAGCTAGGAAGATGAATGAGATTTCTAACGAATGAGTTTGGTCAGAAAAACTAAGATCTTGTTATGGGGGATATCTTAAATAGAACACAGGAAGAGAAAGTTGATCCAGTAAAAGCCAGCCTCGATAAGCATTGAGAAGAACCAATGATCCAAGAGAAGAGAGAGTCCCAAGAAGGTGTCTGGAAAAGTCTAATGCTGTGAAAATGTTAAGTGAAAACTGAGAAAAGGTCTTTGGAAATGGAAATGCTGAGGTCACTAAAGACCTCAGACAACAATTTTAGAACAGGGGAGGAGGTTGGGAAGGATCAATTACATGTGTTTAAGAGAAGCATGGGACAGATAAAAATGGAGGAAATTACTATACTGTTTTAAGTATATTGGTATATCATTTGAAGGAAATAGAGAAAGTAAAACCTCCCATTTCTGCGTTGGTAAATAAAATGGAATGCAGTGTAAGGAAAGAAAAATATAGAATTTACTCGTAAAATGAGTTTAGGATATGTTTACTCTTGATAATAGGGTCCAGTTCAGAGGTCTGAAATTCAGTGTTGATGCTCTCACCCTAGGTGATAGTAAATTTTTTTCTACCAAACAAAAACCACAATCAGCCAACCAACCAAATGAAAAGATTAATAAGATAATCTTCAAACACTAAGCCTAACTTTTCAAACAAAATAAAATAATAGCTCGTGTGTGTGTGTGTGTGTGTGTGTGTGTATGTGTGTGTGTGAGAGAGAGAGAAAAGAGAGAAAGAGAGAGACAGAGAGACAGAGAGAGAGAGACTAAGACTTCACTCAGCAGGAAACTAATAATGCTACAACTCCCAGAACTCCAGCAATGAATCCCAGGCTCCTCCTGTTGTGGGCCTCCTGGCGTATGGTTTCCAAATAATTAAAGGTATCCTCATGTGACAGAATTGAATTTGACTTTCTTCCACACACTTTTTCTTTCCCCCTTACTCCTTATGAGGAGTAAGACAAGATTAAGAAGCACTGACTTAAGTATATAATAATTTATCAAAGTTACGCTACAGAGAGGGGGCAAGGTTACCAAGCAAATGTCAGTTGATCTACCGTGCAGCTTTGAAAACTCTAGGGACCAAATGTCTGAAGCTTCTAATGCTGACCCTCTAGAACAGAACAGGCACAGAACTAGAAAGATCTAATATCCCACCTCAAGTCTGGGGGGGGAACTAGGCTGGGGGAAGAGGAGGGACAAAGGGCTAAAAATGGGAATGAGTGAAAAGAGAAAAATAAGAGAGCCCAGAGAGAGACAGGGACTCCCAGATGTCTACCTGAAGGAAACTCCTAATGAACTGAAAGGAAATTCAGTGGAAAAAACAAGTGGTTTACATCATCCTCTAAACTTCAGGTGTGTATGTAATTAGTATTGGGGTTTTCTTGTAGGTTATAGATACACCTTAGAGCTTTCCCAGATGTCATGGACCTAGCCAAACGCTCTTGCCAGTGTCTGCTGGGATGAGTTTCACTCTTTCCCATGCAAATACACCTACTGAAGGAAGCACTCTGAGGGATGTGAAGATTAAAATGGCCACAGGGTGAGAGATATTGTAGCTTCTTGTTAGCTTCCTAAATTCACAATGTTTTCAAGATGGCTTCACTTCTCAGTAAGGCACTGGCTCCTGAATTCATATGCCTAAGAGTCATCTGAGGAGCTTGTAAATGAGATCTCTCCTCCAGAAAACTGCATTTTAAAAATCTTCTAGGAGATGCAAATTCAGACGATTCATAAACCACTGGGAAACATGCTGCTTAACTCACTCTTGTTGCTTAGTAAGCTCCCCTGACAGTGTTTGTTTCTAATTTTTTTGCTCTGAGCAACTGACCACAGTTCTTCATTTGGGGGAAGGAAAAAAAAAGGAAGGGGTGTGGAATTTTGACAGGATCCTCTGAGTGTACACCATCCCAATCCAACAAATCTCTCATCCTCTTTTTCCTTTTTATTCTAAAGGATATTTCTCTACAAGGAACTCTCTTGAAATTTAGAAATTTGAACCCATCTGGTCATTGATGTCATATTTGTTTCCTGCTTTTAGCCCTTTGGTCTTCCCTTCTCTTTTCCTCTCTTTGCTTTAACATAGGTCTCTCCCTAGCTCAAAAAATAGCACCCTTTTACTACAGTCTCATCTCCCTTCATTCAGTGCCAAATTTCTTGTGTGCGGTCTCTGCCAATTGCCTGTATTTCTTCCACCTCAGTCCCCTCCTACGCCCCTACAATCTGGCTTTCATCTTCACCATTCTACTAAATTGCCCACTTGGAGGCTATCAATGGTCCTCCCACATGCAGTGGTCTAGTCTTCATTCTCATCCTTCTTGATCACTCTGATTTAGTCATGTTGACCATTCTATTTTGGAGCTTACTCCTTACTGGCTTCTTTGATTTTGTATGATAGTTTTTTACTAACTCATCTGTTTCTTTCTTTCTTTCTTTCTTTCTTTCTTTCTTTCTTTCTTTCTTTCTTTCTTTCTTTCTTTCTTTTCTTTCTTTCTTTCTTTTTTTCTTTCTTTCTCTTTTTTACTTTATTTTATTTATTTGCAAGAGAAAGAGAGAGAGAAGGTGAGTGCATGAGCAGGAGGAGAGGCAGAGAGAGAGGAAAAGGCAGGCTCCCTGCTGAACAGGGAGCCTGATGCAGGGCTCTATACCACAACCCCAGGATCATGCCTTGAGTTGAAGGTTGATGCTTAACCAACTGAGCCACCCAAGTGCACCTGTTTCTTTTCTTTTAATGAAGTATCTTCTGCCACTGAAGGGAGAGTAAGCCTTTCCCTCAGCTCTTCTTTTTCTAACTCTCCCTTAACTGAAGCCCATGGAGATGAATAAGCTTTCAATTATCCTTTGAATCACTTGCCCCTGTCTCCTCCTCTCCTCTCACTTGCCCCTGCTTAACAAGAAATTAAACATTTCTTTCTGGATACCTTATTCATACAACCCATGCTGGAAATCAAAACCATGGTCTTCCTTCACAAACCAGCTCTTATCTCTCAAGTTTATTGATTTTGCCAATAGCATTTCCACTCTACTTATCTAAGCTGGAAATCTTAACAATCATATTTTATTTCTCTACCCATCACAAGGCAAGTAAGGAGCATTGGCATGGCTTGTAGGGTTGTAGATTTGAAATGGGTAATGAAGTTCAATGTTAGAAATTGTCTCCAAGGCCAGAGAAGACAGCAAGACTGAGAGGTCAGTAGAGGAGAATCCTCAATATCAGGCCAGGAAGAAATGCCTGATAGAATCCACATGAAGGGGTCAGAAGCAGAAAATAAGAGTGAGAAATAGAGCTAGCAATCCAAGGACTAGGAAACTGAAAATGAGGAGCAAGTAGATTTGTAGAAGCACCCAGAATAATTACCTAAAACAAGGGCTGCTTTAAAAAAAAAAAAAAAGATTTTATTTATTTATTCATGATAGACAGACAGAGAGAGAGAGAGAGAAAGAGGCAAAGAGAGAAGCAGGCTTCATGCCAGGAGCCCAACGCAGGACTCGATCCCGGGACTCCAGGATCACGCCCTGGGCCAAAGGCAGGCACTGAACCGCTGAGCCACCCAGGGATCCCCAGCTGTTTTTATGACTTCCTTTGTCATACTACCTATACCACCTGTCACCTGTGTGATGAATAGGAAGAGTCACAGACCACATGTATTGATAAAGACTTTTCTTCATGTCCCCTAACCTCTGAAATTGGTCAATTTTCCTCAAAAGGGCCACAATCAGCTTTATATTTCAATTCCACCTGTGAACATCCCAGTCCAAGGTTTCATTTCCCTACTCATATTTGAAAAAATACTAAGCTCTGAACTCACCTTCCTGCCTCAAAAATCTACCCAGGCAATACTACATGCAAATATACCCTAAATACCTTTTCTGACAGGTCACTTCTTTTTTTTTTTTTATTTTTTATTTATTTATGATTGTCACACAGAGGGAGAGAGAGAGGCAGAGACATAGGCAGAGGGAGAAGCAGGCTCCATGCACCAGGAGCCCGACGTGGGACTCGATCCCTGGTCTCCAGGATCGCGCCCTGGGCCAGGGATCCCCGTCCTGTCACTTCTTTAGCCAAAAGATGTAAATGGCACAAATTTCTTACCAGAACAGCTCAATTTTTTGTTGTTGTTGTTGTTGTTGTTGTTTTTTTTTTTTTGGTAGGTCACATCTGCACACCTATTTCCTTCCCTAATTCTTACCATCAAACACTCTTCACTTTTCTCAGGATGATCCCCTCAAAGCTCCACAATTTGCTCTGTGTCATCCTGTGTAGCTGGAATACCATTTCTCTTCTCTCATCTTGACCCATCCTTAAAGTCTTTCATGTTCCTTTCCTTCTTCCAATGAGAATCTGTCATAGCACTTGTATCTTTTAGTTACAGGCTGCCTTATTTCATTATATTCATGAGTGCCATTCCTCATTCCTCAATTTGAACTAATTTCTTAAACATCAGTCTTTTTTCCTCTCCCAAATTGTGGGGTTTACATTCTCTTTGCCATCACAATATGTCCTCATAGAATTAGGCCCACAGTAGGGGCTCAGAAAATACAAATTGGTTATTTTCCAGGAAAAAGATACTTAATATATAAAAAAATATGAGAAGGGGATTTTTAACATATAATATGGCATCATATTGCAAATGAGTCCCAGTGGGGAGGTCTCTTGTGATTAGAGTTTTTCCTGATTATATTTTCTCTACAAGAAATGGCAATCTACTTAGGGCACTACAAATATTTCTGAGGGTTTATGTTTAATCTAAAATACCTGTTGAACTTTCCCTCCTTTGTCTTGGGTTATTTCTATAGTTTTACATTTCTTCAGGATGATTTAAAGCATGTACTCAGTCTCTCTCTCTTTCCCTCTCTCTTAGTATTCTCTCTCATTATACCCTTTCTGAATCTCCACCTACAGCAACCATCTCTAAGTCCTTTGACATGACCAAGGCACACTATGCAAATCTTGAACACTATAATTTTGAGGTTTTCTTCTTTGACTTTTGTCTTTGACCAAAAGGCATGGATTAACTGAGTCCTTCTTGGCTCCAATACATAGCCCAAAAAGAAAAAAAAAAAAAAAAAAAAAGATAAAGAAAGAAAGAATGACCTAGCACAATAGTAATTAGTTGCATAAGCAAAGCAAACCTGGGAATGACAGTTTTGGAAGTTTCCACTGTGCACATAAACAGTTGGCATGAACAGAGCTGCTTGCAGGAAAAATCTTTATAGGTCACAAATGTTGGACAGATTGGTGGACTAGGCCAGACAATCTGTTTATCTAAGGCTGACTTACCCTTGGCCCTGAGTTTCTGGACCCTGACAGTGAGGAATATTAGGAGAATCTGAAATCATGGTTTAATCTTATCAAGAGGCATAATCTAATATGCTTTGGTTTTAGTATTGTATTTTAAATTTTAAAAGTTAGTCCAATGTTTAATTTTTCTAAATTATTATTGAACAATGTTCTGATAAATGACAATTGACTATTCCCTTAGATCCAAAGTAGAAATCTTGATAATCGTTAAAATTCCATACTTTGTGTGTATATGTATGTGTTTGTATGCCATTTTACTTTTCATTTTGTGAAACTCTTAATGCCTTAATTTTTGCCAAAATATGTTTTTTTGAGATGTTTCTAAGCATTTTACAAATGTAAGAATTTCATTTTAATACTGTAGATTTATTCTAAAACTTAATTTTTCTATGCAAATAAACCTGAGTTAATGAGGCTTCATTCAATAAGAAGGGAAAGTGTTCTGAATACATTAAGAGGCTTGGGGATATTCCTTGTGGTAACAAAAATACTCCTTGGGTTACAGATATCCAAATTTAGTATTTTGCTCCCATCTCTGGGTGAGTATAATGGTCAGTAAGTTTGACAGGACCAAGACAAGAATACAAAGGTAAAAGAGGTCACTAAATTAACTGATCAGAGCTTTGAGGACTCTCCTTTGATCTCTGAATCTGTCTTTTTGAATGATAAGGGGTAAGCACATTTTTGGTTCGGCCTCTCTATCCTTGTAAGTGAGGTTAACCTAATTTCTCTCATTTGAAGAGTGGTATAAGTGAATAGCAACACACAAAATATTGGAGGTACTCCAGCAAAGGCTGAACGCCAACCTAATATGGATATCATGAAGAGGAATTAATGAATCCCATAGAGGGGACAACCATATCTGATTCATATTTTCAGTCTACATCTTTTAGTTTGTAGTAGGCACTCAATAAATATTTCTTCTTGGGCAGCCCAGGTGGCTCAGCAGTTTAGCGCCGCCTTCAGCCCAGGGTGTGATCCTGGAGACCCGGGATCCAGTCCCATGTTGGGCTCCCTGCATGGAGCCTGCTTCTCCCTCTGCCCATGTCTCTGCCTCTCTCTCTCTCTTTGTGTGTCTCTCATGAATAAATAAATAAAATATTATAAATAAATAAATACATACATGCATACATACATACTTCTTCATGAATAAGTGAAGGATTCATGGACAAGTTGACTTCCTAAAACCCTTCCAGCATTGAGATATTATGAAAGAGGTAAGTGACTTATTGATAAACCAAAATAATAAAAACCAGCCATGCATGTGCCTTAAAGATATCTTTTTCTGGAGAAAGATAAAAGATTAATTAATAGCTTCTTGAGGCTTCCTGCTTCAACAAGACTGTTGGATGAATCCCGGCATGCTGAAGACACCCTACACTAGCAGAGTTATCACCATATTTCTGTCTGGAGTAAAGCCTCTGATGAAAATTGGACTTTGAGAATGCCAGTGGGGGACTAGTTTTTGATTCAAGATCAGCTTATAACCACAGAACTCAGTGCCTAACATGGTGCCATTTGCCATTATATATTTTAATCTTCAATTTCTACAAAACAAATTTTTTCTTAGAATGTCTTGGGATGTCTTTAAATGGTTCATTTAAAAAAAATCTCCACTTATAAATCGCTGATGCTGTTAAAAGATATACACGGAATTCCAGCTACAACCATAATCATGTGGAGTCATGGCACACTCAGTAACCATAAAGGATTTTTCTTTTTTCTTTGTAACTTGAATCTTTTCTAGAAGATCTTGCTATTTTTATCTTGCAATGTTTTTGCCATGTTGGCTCTTTGAAGATTAACCTGGAATGCAAATAGGACATGCGATGGATGTTCTATCTTATTCAGTGTTTAGAATGCCTCATAGTGTCTGACTTATTGCTACAGGTTTGTTATCCTTTCTCAACCAGTGTTTGAGCCCCTCCCACTCTCACCCATTCATCACCCTGATAGTCCTGTCCAAAGACTATCAGGTAAAATACAATAATCAGTCAAAGCCAGATGGTGCCAGTGGCAAAAGCAAGCATTTCCCCTTACAGCACCCACAATACATAAATAACTAATACCATCACATTTGACAATTTAATGAGTATAAATTTACCACAGCAGGAAAATCCTCCCCAAATATTTAAACAATTAAAATGTAAAAGAAGAAATAAATAAGCATTTTGTAGTGGTAGGCAGGACCAAATTTCTCTTTCATTATTCTTAGGAAATCTACTATATCACATGTCTGAGACTGACAGATAGGCAGAAAGACATATACAGGATGCTACTGGTCAAAATTAAGGGGCAGAAATCAAGAAAGACATGGAGGAAGGTGGAATGTATATATTAGCTATAGCACATTTCTAGCTTATTGTAATTAGTGCATCTGAGCAGAATTTAAATTCATTCATTCATTCAAGAAGTATTTATTAAGCATCTAATAAGTGCCAAGCACTCTAAAGGGTGTCAGAAAATACCAGTGACTAAGAGTCAGGGAGTTTACATGCCACTGGGATGAGCAGATAATAAATTAATACCTTGGGTGGATACAAGGCCTAGAGAGAAAAAATGAAAAGTATAAAAGGGGCAAGAAAGGGAGTGTCAGGGTAGGTTCTGCTTTACATGGAGTGGGGACAGAAAGCATTCTTGATGAGATCCACACTTGTGAGATTCTAGCAGAGACCTAAGGAAGTCAGGAAGCAAGTCAAGAGAATAGGGGTGAACAAAGCATTTCAGGCAGAAGGAACAGCATGTGCAAAGTCCTGAGGTGAAACATAGTAGCTAGGGCCTGATTTCTTGAGGAGTGGGGTTACATCAGTCAATTCTGGGGTGCAAGCAATAGAAACTAGCAATATTGGAGCTCATGTTATTAATGGGAAAGCTAGAGAATGCGACTTGAAAAACAAGCAGGAAGCAAGCTGAACCCAGGAAATACAGACAAGTCAGGACCACTGACTGGTTAGGACATCAGTCTATGGGCACCACAGCCACCAGCCTCTGAATGCCCACACCACTGAGGACAATTCAGAATTGTCACTGCATGTTGGCATTGTTCCTTGAAGATTCAAAATGTCTGAGTCTAGATCTTGAGATGCTCACATTCTAGTTGCCTGGAAATGATGGGCTGCTTTACCTTTTAAGTATGAGGCAGGCTCAAAGTTCTATTCCTATTTTATTAGTCATATCTGTAAGATAGACTTATTTCTGAGTTCTAGACTCTAAGAATCAATATATATTAGCCCTAAAGAGCATTGAGAGTTCAGACTGTACAAAACCTAAATCAGCACATTAATAACTCATTTTTCAGTTAATCAATTACGTGTCCATTAAACCTCAGACATGTATACACATACACACGCATGTTACACACACACACACCTCCCAAAGTCCAGAAACTCGTCCTTGAAGAATTCCTACCAGATAATACTTAGGATTCATTAAATATAATACAACATCATCAAGAACATCAACTGTAACAAACAATAGCTAACATTAAGTGCTTCTATATGCCAGTATAGTTCTAAGTATTTTACATGAATTAACACATTTGTCCTCAAAAATCCTTGAGAGTTCTGGTATTTAAACCTTGATGCTTGTGAATGTTCTCTTATTCACAAAACTCACCTCCAGGCCTCCAAGGCAAGTTGGGTACTCATATCTATTGAGAAAAAAATACTAGTTTATTCTTATAATGGGGAGCTTCCCTGAGCAATAAGAAAATACAACTAAAATTAATAAAATTATCTAGGAGCACTTTTTAGAATACAGACTTTGAAATAGACACACATATAGGTCTACCACATTATACTTGAGGGTGAAGAGTGTTTCTTTTTAAAAAATTACTTCTGTGTTTCCAATATTTCACAGTTTCTGACTTAGGACATGATTCATAAATGTCTGTTGAATGAATGAATGACATCCATATAATATTTGAGGAAAATATTATCTCTCAAAATTTGTCTTGATAAAAAAGACTAATTGAAAAATAAGATGAAAGAGTCAAAAGGTGGAAAAGAGAAAAATAACTTTTAGTCTTCATTTGTAGAAGAATCCTATCTATTGATGAACCACACAAATGCTGACATCACAAACTAGAATATTTAGGAATTTGTACATGTAGAAATTGAGAGCATGATCCTTTTTCATCCTTTAAAAGAAGTAGTACTGATACAGGAAGGAATTTCTGCTCAGCCTTTCCCGTGCTGAATGACCTTGATCGTACAACTCCCAACATCTGTACCCTGAAGAACTGGATGTAGATCAGTGTTTCTAAAACTCTGTTCCCTAGGCTTCCTTAGAGGAGCTTCAGAAGAAGGAGGGGGATGCTAACCAGACAGATCTCTGAGCCACTAAACTCTGTTTAGCCACAACAGCGCCTTTATCTGTTTTATATATTTGGGATTCTAATATCTGGGACAAAAAGTTTCTGGAGCTAAAGAGAAATTAAATAAACAAGCTACATGAACTGTAAAATCCCTCAATGATAATTATCATCATCAGGCATATGATGAAAAAGGATGAAAACTTTTCCCTGGGAAATTGAATAAAAAGGTAGTAGGGTAAACTGCAGACCCAAGATGTGCAAATATTGTACAGTGCCTTGTGAAATCTAAAACGAAAACTCTGGAATGACACTGAAGCAGTGTCTAGAGGAATAGGAAAGGACGACACACAAGTACACATATAAAATATTTATATATGCTCTCGTTCTCTGACTACATATATGTGTATATGTATGTTTATGCAACATATATCCATATACACAATATGGGGGAGGAGGAATCACTAGGGAGGTTACTATAACGATTGCAGTACGGAACCAGATGGGGAATGAGGAAATGTCTCAAATGATTTTATAACGGAGGTGATATTTCAACAGAATTTTTGGAGGCAGAACATGGTTTGGCAGAATGAAGGAGAAGAAAGTATTTCAGGTGGAGAAAATAGCATCACTTAGTGTTAGGAGGTAATATAAGCTTGTAGGTACAGAATGCCTCAAAGGTTTTGTTATTCTATCTTCTGGTCATCTTGTACCAACATAGGCCTAACCTGCAGACCTTCCACTGGAATCCAGGGAAACTCCCTTATTTCTACTGTGGCTGAAACTTGGTTTTATCAGAACAACCCAGATTTATTGGACATTTCTGGAGTATGACAAAATTATTGGCAACTTAAAATATATAGTGACCTGACACTGCAGCCATCTCTGGATATACATAAATTGAGCCCAGAGCCTTGAAGTGAAAATGGTTTTCTACCCTATTAGGGGTTCTGTTCAGAGAACAGTCTATGGAAAAGTCTGTGGAAAATGGAGGTAGAAATATATATGGCCAGATCAGTGGGATGGAATATGAATCCTCTTCTAGAAATGGCTCCAAGTGGTTCCACCTATGTGTGGTGGGTCTCTCAAAGTTCCATCATATCCTACCAAACCAACCTCTTCAATGTTGAATACTTGCTTCTCTCATCTACTCTCTCAGCAACCAAAACTACTCAAGCATCTTCTCCACTTCCCACATACTCACCAAAATAAAAAATGTACAACTGAGAAAAGTGACTCATTTTTTTTTCAGCTGAAGTCTGCTTCATCTTGCCTTCCTTATGTTCATCCACTCCCTAAGCAGGCAAATTATATTCTTTTGGTCCTTCCCAAATATGATTTTAGAGTGAGCATTACCCCAACCTATAAATGAGATGCATTTCCAAAGTTTGTTTTGCAAGTTAGCAGCTTGAAACCTAGAATGTAATTTCCTGAAGAAATAAATTTGAAAGAGTGTTTAAGTTTTCCAAACCAAAAATGTATATTTAATCTCTATGTTATTTAGCTTTGGCTTGAAGGGACCTGGCTTCCTAGTGACCATGGATCCATGAATCGTTCTCCCTTCTTGATTCTCATAAGTGTTCTTAAAAAAGAGATAAATGAAATTGAAGAAAATTTCTCTGTCTCCAGAATTCTGAGGGAAAGCCTATTCCTTTTCAGCCCAATTCCCCAGAAGGAATCATATTTTTGTATTTAAGAGACATCAGTTAGATGTTGATAACTCAATGATTACCTGGCCATTTGTTTCTTCATTCCCCTGTAGGTAAATCTATTAGTACCTTTTCATTTGTTTACCAGTTTGAGGAGAAATATAACAACATCAGACAGATGGATGCTTCCATAGCACACATACAGGGACCAGGAAAAACAATTAAACAATTTTTTTTCTAACTTGAAGTTTAAAAAAGCAAAAGGAGAGGGAGACTATGTACATGTACATACTTGTATATATACAGATATATAGGTTATATCATTAACAAAGAGGAATGATATGAAACCTCACCAAGATTCTTGTGGGAGCAGTACCAGATGACACCAGTTTTAGGTACTAGGAAAGGGCTGATGTTTAGTACTAGGCTTAGGAGGCAGATTAATGGGTTAAAAAGACTATAGTAATATATTTTAAATGGCTATCTCATCCTTAGCCCAGATTGTAAGAAGTTCAGAGTGTCAAGTATGGCTATCTTTCTGTCACTGTTGAAGTATCTACAAAATGGTGCCTGTTGTTTGTTGAAGCAACCAGCTGGCACTATTTGGGTGAAATCCAAGTCTGTGGGGATATCCAAGTCTTAGCTCTGTGAGATATCTATTAGGTGCCCAATTATAAACTGTGCCAAAGTGAGCAGGTTCCATGATTGATTAGTGGGAACTGGGCAACTTTTGCCTTAGATCTAACCAAATTTTGCCATCACATACTACTTACTAGACACTGATATTTATCCATTTGTGTAGGCTCCATTTACTCAACTTTTATTTAATGGGAGCCTAGTAGAGCTATACATAGGCAATAAACAAAACATGATTACTACCTTAAAGAAGCTCTTGGTATAGTTAAAAAAAGACATTCAAATAAATGAATATTTATAATAAAGTCTGCTGAAAGTTGTAGCAGAAGTATATATTAACACAATAATGGCAGAAAGGAGGGGATCATCATATCTGCTTGGAGGACAAAGAAGAAAACCACTTCAGCCACATTATGGAAATAAATTAGAAGTGTGTTATATAAAAACAAGAGAATGGAAGACATTCCAGGCAAAAGGAACAGTGTTTAGAAAGAGAGAAAAGATGAAACAATATGGGTTATTCCATGAAATTATACAATTGTAATGGAATGTAGGATGTGAAGAGGGGCAGATTTTGAAGTTCAAAGAGATAGGCAGGGAGGGACCAGAAATTTAACAAATAAATATATATATATATATATAAAATCAGACTGAAGGCAATCCTAAAAGAAAATAAAAGAAGTGGGGTTATGTGTTAGAAAGTGACTTTCTGGACATCACTTGGATGTATTTGCCACAGAAGCCCTCTCAAAAGCCAGAGAAAGAGCATTCCTGGTAGAGAAAGTAACACATGCAAAGGCCTTGAAGAAGGAATATGTGTGATGAGTTTTAAAAACTAAAAGGCCAATAGACTTGGCAACCAAGAGTAAATTTTTATAAGCATTAGTGATAATGAATTTGATTTTGATTCTAAGTGAAATGGGAAGTTATCAAGAGTGGGTGTTTTGTTTTTTTGTGTTTTTTTAGAGAGAGAGAATATGACAGGGTGAGGTGGGGGTCAGAGGGAGAGGACAAGAGAATCTTAAGTAGGCTCCATACCTAGCATGGAGCCTGATGCAGGACTTGATCTTAAGACCCTGAGATCATGACCTGAGCCAAAACTGAGTCAGAAACTTAACTGACTGAGCCACCCAGACACTCCAAAGGCTATAAAAAGTTTTTAAATGGAAGAGTCACAGATCTGATAGACACTTTTAAAAGGACCAATCTGGCTACTCAGGAGACAACAATTGTAAGGGATTGAGGTTAAAAGAAGAGATTAGAAAGGAAAGCTATTGCATCTGTCTCCATGAGAGACTAGTGGGTTAGTAATGACAGAGGAGATGGAGAAAAGTGGACAGAGCCTAGACTTATTTTTGAGGTAGAGAGTGAGGGAAAGGAAGAATGAAAGGAGCTTTTTATTTTTAGAAACTGGAAAAAATAGTGGCATCTAATCAAAAAGAGAGATGGGAGGAATGAATCAAGATTCTGTTTCCATTTAAATGACTGCACGAGAAAGAAGAGATTTGTGAACAAGAGATGAATGACCTTTAAGGTATGTAAAGTATGTTGAGATTGGGGATCTTGTTGGCTGTCAGAAAAAAGATTTCCAGGGGACAGTTAAATATAAAGTGCTAGAGCCCATGAGGTAGGTTTGGCTAGAGAGCCTGGAAGATTTGAAACTCACCAGTCCATGTAGGAATTGTGGACATGAATTAGATTACTCATGGTGCTTTTGCTTAGGAAGAACATGCAAGAATAAGGACAAAAGCCTCGGTAACATCAACTTTCAGTTAGTAGAGAAAGAAGCCAAGGGGAAAAAAAAAGAACATGCAACCAAAGATGCAAGAGAGAAAAAGCAGCTAAAGTAGGCGTTATGGAAGCCCAGAAAGTAAAGAGATCCAAGAAAGAAGACATGCTTCGTGGTTTCAGATGTCATAGTGAGGTCATGCAAGATAGCTCCAACTTGTCTTTCCCAGAGTTTACCGAGACTTCTATTTGTATTTTATACTGCCTCAGGGTCTAATGCAGAGCTATTGCAGATATCAAGATGTCAATCAACAGTATATCTTGAACCAGACACTGAACTTGATAACTTATCTTCAAAGAGTTGGTAACTAGCTGGGAGAAATCAAGTACATATAAATCCACAAGGCCAATTAAGTAAGGCTCTGTCTAATGTATGCTGAAGAAATGGGACAGGGAGTATATGCTACCTAAGATCTAAGAGGGGAGAAGTCAGGGATCCCTGGGTGGCTCAGCGGTTTAGCGCCTGCTTTTGGCCCAGAGTGTGATCCTGGAGATCCGTGATCGAGTCCCAAGTCAGGCTCCCCGCATGGAGCCTGCTTCTCCCTCTGCCTGTGTCTCTGCCTCTCTCTCTCTCTATGTCTTTCATGAATGAATGAATGAATAAATAAATAAATAAAATCTTAAAAAAAAAAAGGGGAGAAGTCACAGAGAACTGTGGTAGTTAGAAAAGTCTTCACAAGTGAGATAACTCTTGGTTCAGGACTCAGGTTGAGCAGAGCAGAAAAGGAACTTCGCAAGTAGTGGCAATAACAATGAACAAAAGTACAGGGGAACTAATACTTAAATTCATGTTAAGTCTGGCTGGGACAGGATGCCAAAGTGGAGGAGAAACTTAGCTAAAGGACATATTATTTTGTAAGTTGGAAGGCCTTAGACACAACTTAGTCTAATACTCTCGTTTTATATTCAAGGAGATGACAACCCAGACAGATTATATTTGTTTAAATTCTCAAGCCTAGTTGATGGCAGAACCAGTAAAGGCAAGAATAGGCAAGAATAGGAGAATTGGTACCAGATTCTGAGGAGCCCTTAAAACCAATAATAAATGAATAAATTGGAATTAACCCTGTAAACAAAGAAATACTACTGACATTTTGAGAAAAGGGGGAGTGAAGTGTAAGATTTACAAACAAGCAGCGTGAAAAGCCAATGCCAAAAGCAAGGAATTTTGGTGACTATCTAGCCTTTCTTACCTGGAGCTTCTCATTTGAACTCCAGAACACAAATAATGATTTCAGTGATGATTTTTCTCCATCCTAACAAGGATGGTGTGTAACTAGTACCTGTCTACATGTACAGGAAAGAGTTGAATTCATTATGTACAATCATGGACCTTCAGGCTTGGCTGCCTTTTAGATTGCTGGTTGAAAAAAGGCTGGCAGAAGAAGTAAAGGACAGATGTGAAAGATACTGCAAGTAGAATCTGGTAACTAGTATTATGGCTCTTGTGAGGGAAGAAATAATAATAAATTATTCCCATGTTATGAGCTTGTAAACTGAAATGTGCCAGTATCTCTAAGATATCATCAAGAGTAGAGGAGTCAGGAGTTCTAATCTAGGGAGAAGATAATTAGTTAACATGAGACTTTCTGGGGTACCAACAAAGAATAAAAGGGAAAAAAAAATTTAGTATCTGGAAATCTTGGATTATGGGAAGATTAAATTTTCTATTGGTTTTCCTATGGTTCTTATAGTTTGGTTCTTCATGGGTGGGTTTTTATAATATACTCAGGTTCAGTCAGGGCACAATATTGGTAAAAACATATCTAACAAATAAATTTCAGTTTGTACAAGAGCCAATCAGTTTCCAGCATCACTAGAATGATAACGTAGAATCGAGAGGCCTGCAGAAAAACTTTTAAGAATTGAAAGACAGAATCTTGTGTAAAATAAGAAAATACCTGTGATGACAAAATCGGCATTATTTTAAGCCAAGAATTAATAGTTTCTTCCCATTTAAGTGAGGATAAACCTAAATTTGGTCCTGCATGTGCTTGAGTATGCTTAAGTATACTAATGCCCAAACTTCTTGGGTTCTTTCCTGATATGCATGTTCTTGGGCTTACTGTGGGCTTATTGCATCTTCCAGCTGACGTTCAGAAGTGAAGTCGGAGCCATCTGTGGTCATTAAAGTTCCCATGACAGTTTTTACTAGAGGGTTATGGCCCAATTCCAAACGGAGTAATTCTGTTTTATAGCTCCTCCTCCCTTTTCAATTATAATAATCTTCATTTCCTCCTCTATACTGGTTTCACCCCAGAGGTGTAAGGCATGAAGTTCAAGATGGAAGAAAGAATATGCAAGAAACTAGCTAGGTCTTCATATTTCCTATACAGCTCTCAGTATGGAGCACAAATCTGGCTGAGTTATCAAAAGCTATCACCCCAGTGTCTTTCAATCAAAGGCAATCAAAGCCATGAAGAACATTGAATTTATATTAGCATGAAAGACTTATTCAAATGAACACTAAATACCAACGTGATTTCTCCAGAGTAGCTTTCCCAGGTGATGGGAGTAAACAAGTCCTTGAGACTCAAGGTTAAGGGAAAATTGCAAAAGGTACTCTTCAGAACAAAATATGAATAAATCAAACCCCCATGTCAGATCTGACTAAAGAAAAAGCCAGTATTTTTTAAATGAGATGATACCATGCTCTCCTTCCTTTGGAAATTTTTAGAAATACTAATACAATAAGACTTTGGAAGAAAAATCCCCAAATGCCTAGGTAAAGATGAAATGGGGTAAATTGATGATGGATCACTTATAAAATCACGATTACTTTACATCTCTCAAATAAAATAACATCATTTTAAAAGTGATTTAAAGAGAAAGAACTTTCAAATGCAATGTCCACCAAATCATACCCAATGCCTATTGCCCTTCCCCCTCTAGAACCCTACACATAAGATTCTAGGTAGCCAAATCGAGTTGCCCTCAAAACGTGCAACATGTACCTAGAAATTTAGCTGCAAATTAATTATTAGAAATTGAGAATTTTCTTTTTAAAGAAATGCTGCTTTGATTGGTGGGGTGGGGAGGCAAATAATGGAGACAATTGCCTCTACTGGAGTTTAGATGGAACTGTGGAAGGCATCCTTGGAATAGCTGTTAAGGATCTAGTTTGGTGATTAGGAGATTTTACTTCTCAGTTTATGCTTCAAGCAGGTAAATTGGTTTCTGAACCAAAACAGAGTGAAAAATGGACTTGCTTTTTAATAGCTCCTGCTCTAGGCCAATTCTTAGGCTAGTTGTGCTAAGGAATTCTGAAGCCCTTTAGATTTAGATTCTGAAGCAGCCAATTTTTGCTTAACCTTTGGAGATCATTTATTTATTTATTATTTTCCTCATCTAGTTCTTTTATATAGTCATTAATGGGAAGATATTAGGGTCGCTCAAATTCTCATTTAAAAATAACATTTTCTGAATAGTTATTGGAACTGGGATTATAAATAATGGATGTAAGGCTAATTACCAAAATTCTACATTTAGCACAAACTGGTGCATATGGAGACAACAGCTCAATATTTTAGAAAGTGCCAATTTGCTAAAAATAGATAAATATGATGATTATTGCTGGAATTAATTCAAGGACATTCAAAATGAGATGACTAATATCAAGGGGTAGCATTTCTCTGATACTAATCCAAGGGAGATATTTTACACCCATTATTGCCCAATCCTTTTGCAGAAATGAATCCCCAAAACTAGAAAAGAAAGACTAACCCCACATGAAATTATCGAGAATATAGGGCAGCTAGTATTCCTCTTAAACAGGTAGTACCTACCAGAGCAGATCCTGGAAGACCCTGAAAACCCAGTGCTTATCAATTCCAAGTGTGTGGAGACTTGCCCTAACCTTTCTTTTTTATGGGATTAGTTGCCTGTTGTGGTTACTGCTTCCTTTTTGAAGGAATGGATGTCAGGGATGATAACCCTACCAATTATAGGAATATACAACTAGGACAAACTGAAAGCAACCAAAAGGAAAAATTAGTGATCCACCACATTTGAGGTAAATCCCTCTTAATCTGGGTAGCTACCCTATTATACACATACACATCTATGTATGTGTGGGCTTCCAAAAACTGTGTCTAAAGAGTGCAACTTGGCTCTTCTTCCAATCAGAGATAATTGGTCTATTGGTAACTAGCTGATCTAAGAAGGACCGATTGATTCATTCATTCTCATTCTGTCTCTGTATCCTCTCTCTCTGAATGTGAACAGATGATATACACAAACACACACGCGCGCACACACACACACACACACACATGTCTTTCATTTAGAATTTTGAAATGTGAGATAGAGAAGCTAGGGTTATTAATAATTGAGTCTTTTAAATTCAGGGCTTCAGAAATAAAGTCAGTCTATCTATCTATCTATCTATCTATCTATCTATCTATCTATCTATCTATCTATCTATGATTTCCTGCTTTTGAGGTTCCCAGATCTACTCTGGTTTCTATAAGCTTGGTTATTCCACCTCTTAATTTTGTGTGATATCTAGTTTCCCTTTGATAGACTTAAAGTTGGTTTCTGCTACTTGTACCCTATCAAAGTGCACATAAATAAAAGAGTGTGGGGGTGTGCGTGTGGAGAGAGAAAAAGACAGAGAGACTGAGAGACAGAGACAGAAAGAGGTGGCTACAGGGAGGGATTAAGGGGTGATACTGACCCTTCATAAACTATAAACATAATAAATGATTGTTTCCCTTTTGATACCAGTTTATTTTGAAATTTCTAGTTAATACACCTTCCTATTAAACTCTATATAAGCCCAACATATAAAGAATTTTCCAAAATATGAATGATATTCATTTTTCTGTCTTAGACTTTTACTTCTAGGAAAAACAGAATCTTCTGGACAAACCTGACCAATTATTACACTTTAAAATATTTTCAAATGTTATCCACATATTAAGAAATCAAATTCTTTGGGTTACAAAATTCCATTGCTTATGTGAGAATTTCATAAATTTGTTTTATTAAATTGGAGACTATGTCAATCAATCAGGGACATATGAGATCTGAAATGTCCTTTGTAGAGATCCTGAGAGCATAGAAGATTATATATGGCATTAGAGTTGGGTTGGAAAAGGTTCAGGATTGCATGTCACTTCTTCTGATCAAGGTTAATTCCTGATGCATTGAGGAATCTTGAAATTGTATGAACATGGTGCTCAGGTGATAATCTTTGCACTGTGTTTTTCCCCAATCAGGCTTCATCCCCATTGTCAGTTGCTCCTAACCAGCCCCACATGCCTATTCTTCTGCCTGACTGGGCCCTCCTGTGATAGATGTGAGCACAGCATGCCTGGTAATCTTAGTGCTGAGAACCCAGTTTAGATGTGAGGTGGGGGTGGGGATGGGGGTGGGGGAGAAGCAGCCAGTTTAGCAAATGGAGAAGAAATCTAAGTGTGAAGGAAAGACTAAAATGGAAAAAGATATAAAAAGAATAGTGGATATTTCTAAATGTGTTTGACCTGACCTTGCATGAGAATTTGAACATTGGCTTTTTAAAATTCTGTTCCTAAAATTTTTAAAGGAAATAATAAAGATATATTATGCTCTTATCTATTAGCATGGTTACTATTTACTCTGTAGAGAATAAGGGAGGAGAGGAGGGAATTATATATGTAAACACATATGTAGTATATATATATACTATACACATACATATATACATATACACACACACACATTTTATACAGAAAGCACAGGTACTTCTTTGCTTCGAACCATGAACACTTTGGGTTTCAGTATGTGGAATTCCTCAGTTAATAATACCTTACACTTGAAAACACATTGTTTGCAAAATATTTTTATTTTTATCACTTTATTTAAGCCTCATGCTAATTTATTAGAAAAGGCAAGTCAGGATTTGGTGTGTCCTTTTTATGTGCCTACTATATCAATGGATAAACTGAGGCTCAGGAAGATTAAGTTACTTACCCAAGGTCACAGGACAAGCAATTGGCAGACCCAGGTCTAGAACTCAGGGGAAGGGTTTATTTCACTACAAAGACATGAAACAGGACATTAAACAAAGAACATCTAAAAGAATAAGATCTGTAAATAATTAAGGATAGGAAATCTGGAGAGTCACACTCCCATACTATAACCCGAACTCACTGCCAAGTATGCCACTCTGATCTAAGCAGACAGGAAAGGGAATTGTAACTTTGACCACAACCACCCTGTGAGGAGGACCAATGGAATTGACTATGCATTTACACAAAACCTGCTCTAAATAAGTTCACAGGAATGGTGTGTTCCAAAATATCACCCCTAATGGCCCATTATTCATTATGATGATCTCTCCCTTCCTACTCCTTTTTTTTAAATTAAAGATTTTATTTATTTGTTTATTTTAGAGAGAGAGAAAGCACATGCGAGCAGAGAGTGGGGGCAGAGGAAGCAGACTCCCTAATGAATGAGGAGCCCTACCTGGGGCTTAATCTCAGGACCCCGAGATCATGACCTGAGCTGAAACCAAGAGTCAGAAGCTCAACTGACTGAGCCACCCAGGTGCCCCCTCTCCCTTCCTACTTTCATTCCTTCAATGAATATTTTTTTAATTGAGAAGGTAGTATGTGCTAGACATAGCTTAAAATATTTTGTCTAAAACACCTCTTTGGAAAGTTGGAAGGAATACTCTTTTTGAAGTTCTCTTTTCATAGCCTCACACGTCAAACACTAGCATGAGCTGGTATTACTTAATCAGAAAATTCCCCCTGGACCTGAAGAAGGAGAGCAAAAGAAAAACTCAAAGAAAGAGATTGAAAGAGATTGAGAGCAACGAGCAAGATATGGAATAAGGGTGTGGAGATTAAAAAATATCACCCAGCTTTTGCAGTTGAAAACAAAGTTCACCTACAAATCATTTTATCTTACTACTCTTCTCAAGGCCATGCCAATTCATTCACAGAAAATATACGGCATAGAGTCTGGCAAAGAGCATTTTCATGGAGAGCTGTGGTTGCAATTTGCCCAATATTAACCACAATAGGCCTACTTCAGAATCCAAATCCCTTCAGTCTATTCAAATGTAAGAAGGATAAAGTTGATCTGATTCTCATTCATGTAACAGATATTTGAGGGGCTACTTATCATTTAACCTCCTTTTACCTCCATGAAAGTTTTCCCTTTGTGGAATAGTATTATATAGATACTTCAATGGAAAGGAAAGAAACCCAAGTGAAGGTAAAATTGATTCTTGAGCACAGACACCGGGGCACAGGCCAACACTACATATATTTTTGGAGATTTGTGTATCAGTGAAGTAAATCAGCTAGGAATGAGAGATTGAGTCAAGTTCTATTTGGAACAGTTGTGGAACAAAGCAACATGTGTGAGTACTGTGGGGTTTTAAAGGAAGGGCAGTGGAAGATCCAAGACTGGTAACCATGTGTCTGACCTGGCACTTTGCTAACTTAAGGGGGTGGACTAATTTGCTGGATTGGTGGGGGAGGAGGACACTGAAGGGAGGTTTCCAGATAGTACCAGTTATGGTAGTTTGGAGAATTGCAATGTAAATTGACTCATTTTTAACCTACTTTCATTAAAAACTGATGGTTGTCATATTTATAGTTTGATAATAAGAATCAACAATGATTGGCTGCATCTCAAAATTTGATGCCAATAGATTAAACAAAAATCTACTAGTGGAAAAAAAAATCTACTAGTGGTTTCATCCATTTAAATATGCCACAATTTAGAGTAAGCCTGGTTTTATACTTATTTAGGAAACATGTTATCCACAGGTAAAACCAGTTACTCTGTGTGTCAAACATTGTAATAGGCCTGGAAGTAGAGAAAGAATGAAGATTCCACCCAAGCAGCTCACAGTAGAGACACCATTTAATGAAAAAAAAAGAAAAAAGAAAAAAAGAACAAATGCTATATAGTGCAACAAGTGATTTAATAGCGATGCTACAAACTATAGCATGGTCACAAAGAAAGTGGAACTTTGGGAGGTCAAGAATGTTTGCTCCAAAGAGCAAACTCTGACAGAGGAAATGGGAATTTTCCAGGCAGAAGGAAGTGTCATGTGGGTGAATATACAGTATGAGCAAAGGCACCAAGGCCTGAAATGCAGATGTGGTATCATATGGTTGGACGAACAGGTACTTGAGGATGGCACTGGAAAGATAGGAAAGCCGAGGTCATGTTATCCATGTATTATAGTTTATAGTTAACAGGGGACCACTGGTGGATTTTAACAAGAAAGATAATATGGCCAGATTTGCATTAGGTAAAGGTAAGTGTGGTGTTCTATGCGAGGAGAATTGGAAGAAAGCAAGATGGAGATAGGAAGTCCATGCAAGAAGCTATTGCCTCCGTCCTGATGAGAGGTAATGGAAGTCGGAACCAGGATATTTGTGATAGAGTTGAAAAGCAGAGGATAGATTCAAAAGCTTTTTACCTAGAATCAAGAAATTTATTATCTGGAATTGAGGACTGAAAGCAAGGACTGCCTTCACATTACTCCCAGGTTCCTAGAGCTCAGAAGCTGGTTAGATGGTGTTATAGCAGAAGGGTTGGAATTTGGAGGAAGATTAAGTGGAACAACACAGAAGACACTGAGTCTGGTTTTCTACATAATGAATGTGGGTGTCTCTGAAATGCCTAGACCTACTAATATCCATGGGTCAGGTGTTGAGGAAAGATATCCAGTCTACAGATTGGGAAATCACCCAAGTGGTTAAACCTCCCAACATGGATGAGATCACCTAGAATTCATGTATCAAATGAGAAGTGGATCAAGATCATCAGCCAGAAGATAACTGATATTTGAGGGGAAAAGAGTGAAAAAGTCAGCAAGGAGGACTAAGAAAAGCATATCTGAGAGGGAGGAGAGCCAGGGCAGCTGGGAGCCCAGTGAGGAATTTCAGGAAGAGGAATGGATGATGCAAAATGCCAAAGAGATATCAAGTAAGATGGAAACCAAAGAGTCACTGGAAGTGGTATCTTTTTTAGGATATGAGAACAGAATAAAAATAAATGAAATAGTGAATAAGGAGTGATAAATAGAAGGAATCACCCCTGATCCGAAGGAACTGCTCGTTAACAGTAGGCTCACAACAACCCTGACAAACTAGCAAGTCCAAGCCAAGACTGACATCGCACAACTTGCAGAGAAAATTTCCTTACCTTTGTATTGATTTTGTCTTCACATGAATTTTGTTTAATCCCTACAAAAACACTTTAGAGTCAGCAAGGTGGGGCTGTTGTTTGGTTGATTTTAGTTTTTTGCTTTTTAGTCTCCAACTTATGGGAGGAAACTGAAGCCCAGTATTCATTCAAGATCACAGAATCAGGAAGTGGCATAAACTGAGGACTCTCAGCACAGTGCTCTTCCCAACACTTCAGAGAATCTTAAACTGACTTCAATGGTGCAGAGGCAACTTAATCACACTTCAGAAATTCAGAAGGGAGAAGGGCCCACAATCACTTTCTTGATTGATAGAAGACCCGCTTGGTTGCCTGAATGCCTCTATGATAGCCAATAGGGAAGTGAATAATCAAATGCTGTATCTTTTCTGGAGATGACATACGTATGTGCATCCTTTGAAATGTTCCTTTAATATCAGAGGAAGATTTTAGATTTGTCTTACTTTATCAGTGAGAACAAGGAGAACATTTGGTTAATATATATGCACTACTGTTGACTGAACTCCCCCCTCCCTTCTTTATGGGGTCAGGTAAAACTGAAGTATGTGGATTCATCAGCCCCAGGCACTGCATTGACAATTCCACCATGACGGAGGCAAAGGAGACCCAGGCTACTCTCCCTCTCACTGAACAGAAGCTCTGCCATTTCGCATAAAACATGAAAGAAGGTTTCTGTAGTTTTGCCAACTCAGCAAGAGAGAAAATTAACCCTACATTTTCTTATCCCAATTGCCTCGGCATGGGTGTGTGTGTGTGTGGGGGGGGGGGGTTCCTAAGTTGCAGACCCACAGCATGAGGGAGAGGGCTCATTGTGTATGCACCCAGGAAGGGATTCTAAGGAATTACAGTCACCAGATAGGAACTCATTTCTAGATTTACCATGAATTTTCTAAGGTTCTCTGCAAGTCTACATAATTTGGCAGGAAAAAAAAAAAAAAAAAAGCCCTTACATGATTTCTTCTGTTTAAATTTGGAAATGTGTGATAAAAATCACCATTGAAAAAAAAAAAAACAGTTTCAATTATATTAAGTAGAATGCCTCCATTTAATTAATTCACTTAGTCCCTGGGTGACACTGGGTGTGGCTCAGTGAGATTTAGGAGGAATCCAATTTATCACTAGGAGGAATCGGCTGCACCAAGCAGCCAGGCGGCATCCTTCCACACCTTTCCAACACTGCAAGGAAAGGCGCAGTGAGGCTGGCATTCCAAACGACATATCACACTCTCTCCAGATAAAAATTATTTGTTTTACGAGGAAAAAAAAGCAGATGTTGGTGGGATTGAGAGGTGGGGGACGGAGGGGCTACTTGCTTGCCCTGGTTTTCTTTACACTTGGATTACAATTTAAAATCCTTATCTTGAAACAAAGGAAAACAGCTCAGTTTTCTGGCTTTGTGGACACAGATCCCATCTTGCAAGTTTTTCATCATCTGCAGTACGCATGGTAATTACGCTATTTAAAGTTAGCCCCAAGATATTTGAAAATCAGAAACTAATAAGGTCTCAGGGATCCTTTTATTCTATTCCTCCTTTGCCCACTCCTTTACCATGTTCTCATGGCCACCCCGCTCCCATTCTCTTCTTCCTGCTGTAATAATCCATCGTGGTAATTAATGGCTAATAAAGATCCTTTACGCTTTCTCCTCACCCACTGGCCGTGTATTACAACTCAGAAATCCAAGGTTGCTTCTTTATGCGGCTCAAGTGGAAGAGGAAGGAAGTGCAGTCCCTCCAGCCCCCTCCCACGTTTCTGCTGGATTCCATGGGTGTGGCAGCGTGTAGACCTTTGCAGGGTTTTGCCCTTGTTTTATTCCCTGTTAAGGACTAGGAATGATTAATAGACGGCAGGAGGATAAACACAACGGGGTTCAGCCCAATTGAATGATAGAGGATCATTTTACCCCCAAGCAGGAAACCTGTGTGAGACTTAGTACTCACGCTATGTAAATGCCAGTCAGGGTAGTGTGCAGCCCACGCCCTGAATACACCATTTCCTTCTGTCTGATTTAATGGTATCCGAAATACTGACTTACGTGAATGGTGCACAGCAGTACTCCAGAGGGCACATGGCCATGCCACACAGAAGTACACATGCACGAAATGCATGGGCAGATATGACGATTTCTTTACCTTTCCTTTTCTCTCTTGACTACGATTTATGCTAAAACCCATGCAGGCGTGTGGAAGCTGTACAGGGTACACGCATGACCGTCGTACATGAAGTATGCGGATGCTCTACACATTTACATGCGAATTTCTACAACTCCCCAAACACACAATTTCAGCTTTCTCACTTTGCACATCACAGTGAATGCTTGGGGCTGGGAGTGAGATAGAACCCAAGTGAAGGCAGCTGTCCCCTTTTTGGGGGGGAAAGGAAGGGAATACTTAGAGCTTCAAATCCTTTTCTGAAATTATGCTTGATTTCTTTTGTTGAAGGGGGTGTGTGTGTCTCCTTGTATGTGTGTACATGGGGTGGCAAAAAGTTGTAAACCGGCATATTTTTCTATCTAAAAGGAAACCTTTTTTAATGAATAGCATTGGCTTCCTTAGGGCTCCGCCTTCCTAAATTTTATTTCCTCTGCTCACCAGTGGGGTAACCTCAGAACGTTTCCTTGACAGTGTGCTTAACCCAGCCACCTGTATCTATTGCATTTTATGTATTAGAATGAAGGAAGACAAGGAAAGGAAATGTCCTGGTTTGAAAAATGAGCCAATGGAAGCATCAATCTCTGGAACCATTGAGCAGTTTGGGGAAGTGGTGCATGTAAGACTCTCATGCTCTTTTTCAAACACAGCTACACAAACCACACACACAAAACCCTGGAGCGTCTGCTACTTTTTAATATTTATTTATTTATTTATTTATTTATTTATTTATTTATTTAACTTATTTATTTTTCTCTTGCCTCTCCACCCCCCCCCCCCCGCCCTGCACCCACTGATCTGATATTCTGCTCCTGTTTCCCTTCCCCTTCCTCTCCTTCTTCATCCTCCACACCACCCACCCCTCACCCCTCCTTCCAGGGCGCTGGCTAAATGTGCAAAGCTGGCAGACTGTTTCTTCACCACTCCCCTCCACCCCCTTCGGATTCAGCGAGTGTATTACAAATTGCTCAATATCCAATACCTGTACAGGAATAATGCCCAAATCCCATCTCTTGCACCCCACCCCAAGGCAATCAATCTGCAAAGGGCTCTTTTGACCTGCCTCCCCTCCCACGAGTATGCACACGCACGCACACACACACTCACCCACATCTCACACCCATTTTTTTCTCTTTAACCTTCGCCAAAATCACTCAAACATGTTCCAATGAATGTTTGAAAGCTTCATTTGGAGAATGCCAGAGCACTGCCGGTTGCTGCAGAACACTGAACTCGTCATTGCTCCCCACCCTCAGCCCAATCAAGTTTCTAAAATGTCTTTCAAGAAATAAGTGAGCAATTTGAAATAGAAGAGAAACCTGGGTAGTGGGGGAGGGATGGAGGGACACGGATTCTCGCAAAGCTCTTATGTGTCCCTCTTCTGATGAAAATGAGTCACCATGCTTATTATCCAAAATGTTAGCCCGGCTCCGGTCACTGACAATCCCAGGAAAGATGCAGGGGAAGGGAGAAGAGAAAAGACCTGATTTCCAACAGGTAATACTCGGCTCGTCTTTCCCATCCCATCGGAGCCCAAGGCTCCTAGGGGCGTGGTCCACCCTCTCCTCCGACCAGCTGGTGCACAATCGGCTACCGATCTTGGGAAGGGGATTTTCTCCCCCTGCACCTCCAATTTCTCCCCCAACCCCAGTTGTCTTTGGAACCTCTTTAAAAGCAAATAAATAAATTTCATTAAAAAAAAAAACACCTTCCAAATCACAGTTTCATTCATTCATTGAAAAATAAATAAACCCTTCACATGTTTTTTCCATTAATACCTGCGCCCCTTTGAAGCTCATGCATGTACGAAATAAGGCTTCTTCCGCAGCACATGTGAGAAAATTGCACGACAGAGCAAGCAACACTCATTACAGAATAGGATTCCTTCAACCCTGCCTTTTGCAAATGATTTAAAGGATCGCCTCCCCATCTTGTAGGTAGAGTCTACATCCTTTCCCCACACCCCTTTCTATATCCACACCCGCAAAACCAGAGACCTAAAACGCTGAGCATTCACCAAGAGCCCCTCGCCCCCCCCCCCCCAAAAATCTCATTTCTAGCGAACCGGCATATATTTTTCCCCCCAACCTCATCCTAATTAGCCGCAGCATTCCCAAACCAAGAGCATGAAAGACAGACAGAATGGAATAAAAGCTGGGATGCAACCATCAGTTACCATATGCTAAGGAAACGCAAGCACCATGGCCAGAGCAGAAGCAGTTAAAAAAAAAAAAAAATTTTTTTTTTTCCTGCCTTTACAGGGAAATATTGTAGTCTGGTAATTTCACAACAGCAAGAAGTAAAAATCTTTAGCTCTACCTGTTTGGTTCTTCTCATACAGCACAGCATGGTTGTATCGTCCCTTGCCTTCTTCCTGCCTTCTCTCCTTCCTCCTCTCTCTTTCTTATTCCCCCCCTCTCCACCTCTTTTCTGCTCGCTTGCTCACTCGCTCTCTCGCGCTAGCGCGCTCTCCCTCTCCCTCCCTCCCTCCCTCCCTCCCTCCCTCTCCCTCTCTCTCTCTCTCCTGCTCACACACACCAGGGCAGTTAGCAGCAACTGTAAGGTCCGCGGCTACTGCTCAGCGCACATGCTCCCTCTCCCTCTCCCTCTCCCTCTCCCTCTCTCTCCCTCTCCCTGCCTCTCTCCTCTCTCCTTTTCCCTCTTTTCCCCTCTTTTCTCCCCCTTTCCCTACCCCCCCTTGTCTTTTTCTTCCTTTTCTCTTTCTCAGAATTGTTCACTAGCTTTCAATGACTAATCACTTCCCCAGCCCCCACCCCCATTCTAGACAGTCACCCCCTCCCAGTCCCCTGCCAGCCTCATGAATATTTAAACATCTCCAATCTGGACCCAATTACCCACCGACTTTCCCACTGCATTGAGAGGATGGTGGGGTGGGGGTAGAGAAGGATATTCCAGCCGGTTCAGGAGATTGGATGGAATGTGTTTTAGGGAAGAGGGGCTTGAGGAACGCTTGCATTTCTTTACTAACTCTTCTCTTTTCCCATATCATAAAAGCAAAGAACAGCTTAGTCAGACCTGTACCAATATCAGTTGTAGTTGCTATTTAGATTTAATGTACAGTTAAATAATTGTGAGGATTAAGTTCTCTCAAAAAATGAAATAATATATAATTATTAATAATTGTGAGGATTAAGTTCTCTCCAAAAAATGAAATAATATATAATTATTAATAATTGTGAGGATTAAGTTCTCTCCAAAAAATGAAACAATATATAAATATCATACACTATGTATACTGTTTTCACTATTCATATAATCTAAAATACATACATTTAAGCTTAAATATGCACAAAGAACGCATCTCGTGTATGCTCTGATATCCTTGAGAAATCCACATGAGTATGTAGCATTTTTAAACATTCTAAGCACTTAAGTTAAGAAATGGTAACTAATGTTCAGGAATTAGAATTCATATCTCAGATCACAGGGTGGTTCTTTTTTTTTTAATTTTTTTTTTTTCCACAGGGTGGTTCTTAATGGACTCACACCTATTTGAGAATTGGGGTGTCTTCTAATTTTGCTTAAAAACCGGAGCATATTTGAAAAATAAGTCTGTAATACTAATGGTGCCCCAAATGATTTTTTACACTTTGGTCAAGAAGAATAAAAGTTAATTGTTATGGGATCCCTGGGTGGCGCAGCGGTTTGGCGCCTGCCTTTGGCCCAGGGCGCGATCCTGGAGACCCAGGATCGAATCCCACGTCGGGCTCCCGGTGCATGGAGCCTGCTTCTCCCTCTGCCTGTGTCTCTGCCTCTCAATCTCTCTGTGTGACTATCATAAATAAATAAAAATTTAAAAAAATACCTTGTAAGAGACGGTTAACTGTATTAATCATTAAGAACTAAATTAAAAAAAAGTTAATTGTTATGAGAAGAAAACATATATTACGATGTCTATGTCTTCAATTCCTTCTATGGTCTTTTATAATTTGAGTAGAGGAAAATACTACTTTAAGAAAAAGTGTAGAATACACAATTTTTAGACATATAGTTCTGTGTGATCTTGAGAATGTTACTGACCCTCTCTGACCTAATTTTTGAATCTATCAAATAGGGATTATAATGCTAACAAGTTGTGAGGACCAAATAATATAATGTATGTAAAGCATACATTAGAATGGAGCCATTCATAATATGTAGTAGCTTACCTCAGAGACTGTACTTTTCTAACATTTGGTGGCATTTTTAAGTGAATACCTCAAAGAACTTATCAAACTATTTCTTATTAGTAATGACAAGCATCCCCAATTAAATACCTCATATTCTTTCTAGTGTCTCCTCGACACAAGCCTAGTTAATAGGTATCAACCAGACAGCTTATTATCATACATATTATCAGGATCACTGAGCTTAATAGGTGCTTAATACATTTTAACAAAATTCAAGGTACATCCATCTCAGAATGGACTATCTCAGAGAGACACCCAAGAGGTGATGGTTATAAATTATCCCCAGAGGTCTTTCTGAGCATGACCTGCTTTAAATCTTTCCTTCCTTGCTCTTTTACTCCCGTTTGCTTCTTAATTTTCACATTTTATGATAAGAAACAGAATTAAGCTCTGAGTTTAATATATATTTTTTTAATGTTATAATGAGTCTAGTAAGAGCCAGCTTTCAAAAACAACCTTCTATAGATGTAAGTGGTAGAAGAGGGCAAAGAATGAGTAAGAAATGGCTCCATCAGAGACATTCTGGTTATGGGTAAGGATGGGCCTACCTGCCTGCCCAGAGCTGAAGAGCAGAGAAGAAAGGAACAGAGGAGGTGAGGACTGGGGACAAAGGAGAAGAAATTACTTCTTTTGGAGTTTTAACAGAAACCTAACTTGGGGCACCTGGGTGGCTCAGTGGTTGAGCATCTGTCTTTGGCTCAGGTCATGATCCTGGAGTCCTGGGATAGTCCTGCATCAGGCTCTCGGAGGGAAGCCTGCCTCTCCCTCTGCTTACGCCTCTGCCTCTCTCTCTGTGTCTCTCATGAATAAAGAAATAAATAATCTTAAAAAAAAAAAAGAAAAACATAATTTGACTGATAAGATCCTTTTGTCAACTATGGCAACGCAGTTGGCCATAGAAAGGGGCCAACTCCTTTCCTTTTCAATACACTTGCCTCAGCCCTCCTAATTATGTCTTGTTTTCCCTTTTATTTTTTGGAAGGAACCTTGGAAACAACATGACATAATGGAGTCAGACAGAGCCTAGAGCTCAAAAGCAGGCATAGGCATGGATGAACGCTGTGGCTAAATACATTAAACCACCCTCTTGGCACCAGTTTCCCCAGTGGTTGACATGCACTGTTTCATCAAATACCCAAAATGAGGGAGGTGTGATCATTATTCCCATTTTGATAGGGATACTAAAGCTAAGTGAATTAAGTACCTAGACTAGGTCACATGGCTAATAAGAGGTAAAGCTAGAACTCCAAACCCTCTTAGCCACTAAGCTACGTGGCATTCAATGGGCCTCCATACCCTATTACCCCTAGTCCTTAGGCAATTGGATGATGCAATGTAAGTTTTTGTGTTGAAATGACATCAGCATTCTGCTAGGACACCTACTGACCCGGCCCTTACCTCAGGAGCCATGGAGAACACACTGATGTCCTCAGTAAGCCCTCCGTATACTTCCGACCAAACATCACATACTTCAGCCACCCTCAGGTGCCTCAGTATTTAGAGTCTTTGCCATTCTGAGTGCCTCCCTCTAGATATACTACATTCAGTCAATGAACCTCTAAAATTATTTTCCAGGAGGGAGCTCAGAATTCCAAATTTAGTTTAAATATTATGGAATCAATTCCAATACCTTTTTTCCCCGAGCAATGGAGGTTATAGGATAGTAAAAGAATAAGAAGGAGAAAGGCACACACAAGACAAGAAATGAAAATGAAATGAAATGAAATAAAATAAATACCAGTATTGTCCTGATCCCCACCAGCCAACTAGTCAGTGGATCCACTAATCCTTATCGATATTCTTGCAACCAATCCCAGAAAATGCCTAAACCTAAGCCCTGTGGTTGAACCTCATATAATTTTAATTGGCAGGTTAGCTTCAACAGACTGTCAGGTAACTTCCTAACTGTAGGTTAGGCAGTAACATCATTCTAGAAGAGGGTGAAGAGTGGTGGAGGGCAGGTGCCAGTTCCATTCTCAAATCTCTTTGACTTCATACTAAAGTGATACTGTTTTCATAATACACCTGGAAATCTCTGGGCCTTACTAAGGGCTCTGTCAGAGAGTGGATCATTTTAGGAATAGGTATGGCACTCGAGAGAAGAGTGTCAGATGTGCAAGTAGAAGATATGTTCATCTTTTTACTCCCCCTTTCAGGAGCTTATTTTTTTAACTTTCAGTCTTAGTTTTTTACTTGCTGTATTCTTGGACTAGAGCTGCCATAACAAAATACCACAAACTGTGCAGCTTAAACAATAGAAATTTATTTCCTCACAGTTCTGAAGGTTGGAAGCCCAATGGTAAGATTGGTTTCCTCTGAGGGCTCTATAGAAAGTATCTATTCCAGGCTTCTCTCTGTGGCTTTGCAGATGGCCACCCTCTTACCATCTCTTCACATGGTTATCCTTCTTTGCACTCAAATCCCCGGTGTCTCTGTGTGTCCAAATATCTTCTTCTTAAAGGACATCAGTCATATTGAGTTAGAGCCCACTCCTCTGACCTCATTTAAGCTCAGTTGCCTATTAAAAAACCCTCTCTCCAAATACAGGCCCATTCTGAGATACTGGTTAGGGCTTCAACGTATGTCTTTTGAAGGACCCAATTCAGCCCATAACACCTGCGTTCTCTATCAGTACTTTTGGGCACCACTTACTTATTCAACATTTTCTGTGTTACAAAAACATCCTGCCTTCAAGGAGATACACACATATGTGAAAAGTGAAACAAAAATGCTGTTTGGACAAAACACGATTCAATGTCAAATGTGTGTTACAAGAATCTAGAACATGAGAGAAATCACAATGGACTAGGGTAGACCTTCCATTTCATGATTCGGATTTGAAAAAGTGCAGAAGACACGATGAGTTTTAGGGAAGGGAAAGGGGTCATGTTGGAAAAGGTAAAATATAGAACTGATCACTGCATGACCAAGGGACTGTCAATATGTAAAAGAGGGGCAGTTGTAAAGCAGGGTCATGAGAGAGAACCTTAGAAGGGCAGGCCATAACCAGATGGGGAGAACCCTAAAAGTCAGGCAGAGGGGGTATATTAGTGTCCCAGGGCTGCGATACAAATTTCCACAAACTTGAGGACTTAACATAACATAAATTGATTCTTTCAGAGGTGCCTGGGTGGCTCTTCATTTAAGTGTCTGCCTTCAGCTCAGGTCATGATCCCAGAGTCCTGGGATTGAGCCCCACATCGAGCTCCCTGCTCAGCCAGGAGTCTGCTTTGCCTTCCCCCTCCACCCCTCCTCCCCACTTGTCTTCTCTCTCTCTCTCTTCTTTCTCTCTCTCTCTTTCTGTCCCTCTCTCAAATAAATAAATAAATTCTTTTAAAAATTTATTCTTTCACATTTGCGGGAGTCATAATTTAATGTTGACAGTATTAATTCCTTCTGGAGCCTCTGAGGAAGAATCCATTCCATACCTTTCTCTAAGCCTCTGGTGGCTGTGGACAGTCCTTGGCATTCCTTGATCTGTAGATACATTACTCCAATCTCTGCCTCCATCTTTACATGGGCTTTCCCTCCTTCTGTCTCTATGTCTTCCCTCTTTTAATTAGGACATCTGTCATTGAATCCAAGATCCATTCTAAATCCAAGATGATTTCATTTCAGGATTCTAAATTAATTATATCTGCAAAGATCCTTATCCAAGTAAGGTCATATTCATAGAAGTGAGGGTTGGGATTTAGATAGTTTTTTGAGGAACACAAGTCAATCAACTATAGGGGATTATACATTAGGCTTGTTATAGGAACAGTTTAGAAAAGACCTATGGTAATGTTGTATAGCATGGAATAGAGAGAAGGGTACACTAAGACCTGGTGAGAGAATCATGGAATTGTTCTAATGCCTGGTTCTAGGAGGAATGGTGGAGAAAAAGTGAACTGTCACTCACTGAGTGTCTAGCATGTCCCGGATGTTACATATGCCGTCCTTTCCATATTTTGTCTCATTCACCTCACCGAAGAACCTCTTGGAGGGAGAGAAAAATGGAAGGATTGAAAGTGGCTTGGAGATTGGGCCGGGGCAGTGTGGAGATGAAAATACAAAACCCAGATGTGAGGAGGTCCAGAAAAAGGGCTGGTACTGTGAGGGAGGTGATGAGTCAGTTCTAAAAGCATTCATTTTCAGGAAGCATTGAAAGTTTCAAGTGTGTCACAGGATCAGATTGTAAGAAAAGACTCAGAAGTTGTCTGAGCCTGCCAAAGGTTTCCAGGCAGGCATGGCTACATCGGGATCCAGGGGGAGGCGAGCCTCTATGAAATGATGTCACCACATTAATTAGGCTGATAGCATTTCAGTATGGCCTCATTGCCAGAATTCATCCTGCTTCCTGCAGACAGACAGGGACCTGGATGATTTTTAGGACCCTCTAAATCTTTCTTCATCATTCCAAGCTTGCCTCAAATCCCCTCAGAGTTTCTCCTTCCAGCGCACTGGAGGCCATCCAAATCTGTGAGTGGCCAATATCCCAGAACGCAGAAATCTCAGTGAGAGAACCATGTGCTGGTGTCACAGGACGAGATGAAAGACATGTGGCCCATAAGCTAAGACTCAGTAGCCTTGTAACTCCTGAGGAAGTTTGTAATTGCCTGAGTGAACAACTCTAACTCCTTGGCTTATGGAGTGTATTAATAGCAGCCGACGTGAAAATTCCACCAGGTTACACAAACCTCCACTACCAACACAGGGTCAGGGACGGAAATTAGAGCTGCATTTGATTTGGTCATTAAAAGAACCACAGAATTTTCCACATACTTCTCTATTCCCCCTGAAGTTGGGTGATGGCTTATTTGTCAGCCTGTCTCCTCCCTGTAATGCATGTTTCTGGATGGCAAGCACCGTGTCTTTTTTTGTAGTTGTTAGTCTCAGAGGTAGAATTTAGTGATTCATTGTTTGCATAAAACACCCAGTGCTGATTATTTCAAGTACCCTCCTTAATGCCCATCGCCCAGTTGGGTGGGCTCCATCCCTCCACCCCTCTCCCCTCCAGCAACCCTTAGTTTATTCCCTAGAGTTAAGAGTCTCTTCTGGTTTGCCTCTCTCTCTGCTTTTTTATCTTATTTTATTTTTCCTTCCCTTCCCCTATGTTCATCTGTTTTGTTTCTTAAATTCCATGTGAGTGAGATCATATGGTATTTGCTTTTCTCTGACTGCATGTCTTAGTATTTTTTTTTATTTGTTTCTGGTGTCTTCAAGCAGAGGCATAGAGAGATTTTGTGGGACCTAAAGCTTTCAAGACTGAGAGACTTCCTTAAGAAAAGGAATACAAGTTAATTATGAAAGTGGACATTTATTTGAAATAAGATATTACAAGTTATATATAAAAATTGATTTTTACCATAAATATCACAAAATTCAGAAAAATAAATGTGATATTTAAAAATAAGTGCCTGACACATCTCTATAATTCCTACCTATGTTTTTGGCTACATGTTCTTTGATCATCTCTTTGTATAACGATGACTTTGTAAATGTAATATTCTGAAGGAGAATGGAAAGATAATTGAGTCTTTTCCTCTAACACGGTTGATTGGATTTGTTTTTATTCTTGATAGTTGGGGGGCTTAACACATGAGACTTCACATACAGATGTGTTTTTGGTAAAGGGCACAAGCAGTAATACAAAAACACAGGAATTCTGAGAAATTTCAAATAGTTGCTATGGAAAGAGAAAAAATATGCATGATACATTTGTAAATTATGCATGTGGCCTTATCAAATTTATTCCTAATAGAAAAGAACTTCAGTTTTGGTTAGACTTTGGTGTAAACTGAATCTCTCACATTAAATTTTATATAGCTGATGATTGGAAAAATTTTCTACAGACTTTTGGCGCATACGTTTCACATCTTGTTTCTCATCTTTACCACATGACTCAGGTGCTACATGGCCAAAGCCAAGTGATGGTTATATTTCAATTCAACCTCTGGTTCTGCACTTCAGGTTACCATGCCCAGTGAGTTGGCTCACTGTATTCCTTGGAGTCATAAATGGCTAGCAATAACTGAACTGCACATAAAAGCCCAGGGAAGAAACATAAACAAATCCCATTAAACCCAATCTAAATGTAACACCAATACAACCACATCTTACCCAGTTGCCAGAACTGCCCACAGCCATTCAGTACAACCTGACCTGTGGGGAATGTTACAGAGGGGAAGTTTTAGTGGAAACAGACAGAAGTCACGGGCTGTTATTAGAATATCTTACTATTTCAAATTTTATGCAAATGTACAAACCTGTAACTCCTGGCCCATGTGAGTGAGGAGCCCTAAACCTTAAGCTGAATTAGCTTCTTAGTAAATTTGCTTCTGGTTTCTGGTATTGACACAGAGACATTAAGTCTTCAATAAACAGTTGTTAAAGAATAGGAGGGTGGGAGGGAGAAAGGGAGAGAAGAATGGAAAAAAAAAAAAGGAGGTGAGAAGGGGAAAAAGAGAAGAAGGCTGTTTGAACTCAATTTCAAACATTAACTTTCAGAATCCCCAGTTGTTTCAATCTAATTGTGATTTTGTTCTACACCGACATGGCTCTGCTTCTCACCAGCTCCATGCATATCCTGAATCTGCCCCATTCTAAACATCCTTCTGGAGTGTATGTGGCTTGGAGAAATGACAAAATGCCACCTTCCTGGTAGGGTCCAAATATGAGGCTCCCCATTTGTGTTCCATCAAATGTTAACTGCCACTATGTGAGGGATCAGAGAGGTGTTCTTCTCCAAAGACTATATCCCTAAACTCATTACTTTTTATCCTCTCCCATGTCTTGTGATACTCTTTTATTATTTTTGGTAGACTACAGGCTATTGGGAGGTGTTATATAGTATACAATGTATATAGTTGGATAGTAAGAGAAATTTCAGATATATAGCTTTATATTATTTAATTTGCTCATCTTGGCTTGAAGCATTGATAGATATCACTTAAACATGATTCGTTTCAACCTTAATTCAAACAGGGCAGCTCATCCTATAACATAATGCCTTGGTTTATTTTTCTCCTTGTTCCCTTTCCCCAGTCCCACCATGATTCTGTCAAGACTAGAACTGAGATTTTTTTTTTGCTTAAACAACTTTGGTCCTTTTCTGTCTGAAATCCAAGTCTACTCTCCTTTACATTAAAATCCTTCATAGTGAAGCCATCCAAAACATACTTAGAGTGGCTAATGTACTCTGTCCACAGAATTTTCTTGAACAGACTTCCCCGTTCTCTGTCTTTAAGTCTCTGGGATATTTATTTCCAACGATCTTCATCTGGTATTCCTTTAAATCCCTTCTAGTACCTGTTAGATCCCCCAAATTCCTCTGCTGATTATTTGGCTTTCTGTTCCCAAGTTTGTATTCCTTCCTTCATCTCAAAGCCCCAAGCTTCTGTCAAATTCAATAACAACAAAAAATTCCACCATTTGAGATTTAAGACTTTTTGTTGTTTGAAATACACTTCTCTGAATTTCCAAGTCAGATTAACATGTAATAACTCTCCCAGGCCATCTGTAATTGTGCTGTACTTTAGTCCACACCCTAGTCTCTTTGACTCACGTAAAGACATTCACTATTAGAAAGTGTTATTATATTTGTATTAGTTTATATACATTTAATCCATTTATTTAGAGTGTTCAGCATTGAACGTTTTGAGTTACTGAAATGGAAGCTCAAAAATGTCATCTCGTCTATCTCCATGCCACTAACTAATGACTGCAGTTTTATTTACTTTTTTCAAGATGAGAGAGTCTCTCATTAAGATTTTGTCATGTTCATTCCTAATATCTGATATATTAGAGGAGTCTTTTCCCCTCATTTAGCATATTGTCGTCTTCTAGGGGCTTTCATCAGAGTGGATGTGTTTAATGGTCTGAAGGATAATGAGAATATGGGGCCCCTCTTAGCAAGTCTTCAAATAATAAGTTTCACAGAAACTGGGCTCTGCATGCCTTCAGTCATTTGCATTGTATGCTTCTGAACTTCAAAGGTTCCAGAAGGTTGGCTGATACCCATAAGGTCATCTGGCCCAGGACCTCATCTGATGTTACCAAATGATAAAACATCCTGTGCTTGAAGGAAAGCACGTTACTTTCAAAGCTTTTCATTTTTGAACTTTTGACAATACTTAGGATATACGTTGTCCCTATTCTTTCCTATAGAAATTGAGATTTGTCTCCCACCTGTTAGTTCAGTTTGTAAACCTTGGGCCACCTAGGACAATATCTCTTTCACATACTATTTCAGCAAGTGTTTAAATATAGCTCATTTATATTCTCTGCCTTTTGAATACTAAGCATCTCTTGAGCTATTTTTCTTTCTTTTTTTTTTTTAAGATTATTTATATTTATTCATGAGAGACACAGAAAGAGAGAGAGGCAGAGACACAGGCAAAGGGAGAAGCAGGCTCCATGCAGGAAGCCTGATGTGGGACTCGATCTTGGGACTCCAGGATCACGCCCTGGGCCGAAGGCAGACATTCAACTGCTGAACCACCTAGGCATCCCGAGCTATTTTTCATTAAACAAGATTTTGAGTCCTTTCATTCTGATTACTCTCCTATCTTCTTTTAACATACATAATTTATTGATATTCCTTAAAATGTATCATCCTTACCTAATAATTATACTTATTAGGAAGGGAGAAAGGAATAAATCAGTACCATAATTTTAGGTGTTCAATATCAAAGAATACATCACAGAACTGTAAGAGCTCTGTGTGTGTGTCCTACCACCATAGCATTAAACTGTGAACCTATTCAGTGGTGTGCTGGTAAATGTTTAACAACTGGCTCTCAAGGGGCTAGGAGTGAAGGATATGATTTGTAGCATTTGCCCATTTCCATGGTGTAAAAACTCCACCACGTCTTATTTGAAGCTACAAATGTGGCATCACTGAATGTAGAGCTGGGAAGAGATGTACAGCAAAACAGCATTATACAGTATTTCCACCAAATAGATACAAGGAAATAAATAATCTGTAGTGTATAAAGAATAGTAAAACACAACAAAAAACGAAAACAAAAGAGGGAAGTGATATGTTTTGAGTATTTATGTTCTTTGTGTTTAATTCAGTGTATTTAGTTTTAAATTTGTGTAGTTTCATTTTTAATAACGGCCAGTGTTTAACTACTGGCTTGCAAAGTTCCTGAAAATTCAAAATTAGTTTGCAAAAGCTCGAACGGCCTCATGCCACTTATTACTCTAATTGACATTTTGAAACGTTTGTTTATGTGTGACCCTGATAAACTAAGTACCTCCTACACCTTCCTGAAATTGTCTACTTCCATTGTTGATTTTTATTTTATCATTTTCATCTGGGTATAATATTGCATATGGATCCTTGTTTATTTTTGTCTTGTTAGATTCAGCCAATTATTTCACCCTGTCAATTACTCTTTAGATCCTAATCCCATCATCGCATATTTCTGTCATCTTTGTCCCTTCTGGCTTCATGGCATCCACATATTTGATGAGCAAGCCTTATGCATCTCATCCAAGGCGCTGAATTTAAAAACAATAATGCTTGACAGGACAGGGCCAAGGACAGAATCCTTGGCCATGCAAGTAGAATTCGCCCTCCACATAGGCATCAAACCATTAATCAGCATTGATTCAGGGAGATATTTGTCTACTTAATAGCCTTTGCATCCAGTCCAAATTTTTCCACCTTGTTTGTAAGACTCTCAAAAGATTATTTACAAAGTGCATAAACTGAAGTCCAGAAACCCTCACTTTCTTCCTTCTCACGTCAGAGAAAAAGACTACTCACCCCCTGTGCAAAGCCGAGCACTTTCTCCAGGATTCCTTTCTTCTGTCTTTTCAATCTGCCTCTTCTTCCACTTCCACCCCCTTGCATGTGAACATAGCATATAAACACAGCCGGAAAAATCTTTGTTTCTCTCCTCTGCTTTTGTTTCCCATTTGGGATATTGCATATTTCCATTTTTTCCACTTTTCTTGGGCTTACTTATTCCATCTCTCCCCTCTATTCTCAGCATGACCGATACCATGACCTGTTCCACTTGGAAAGTGGATGCATTCAGGTGAGACTCCACTCATTTGCTGCTTTGCTACCCTTCAGACGTAATCTGAACCTGGCAAAGTGGAGGTGGAAGTTTCTCCTGCGTATCTGGAATAGTATCTTCTCAAAATTCCTCAAGATCTTGGCTCTCCTATTCCCTCTCTTATAGCATCACCCTCTTTCTCTCAACTGACTCTTTAAGCATCATCTTATAAAAGACTCTAGCTTCTTCCATTTCTTTATAAATAAAATAATTCTCTTCCAACTCTAACCCCTGCATCATATTCTCCCCACCATCTTTACTTCTTCACCTCCTCTTCCATTCTCATTCATTGGTGATTTGCCTTTGTATTCACCAATCCATTGGTTCTAATTAGGCCCCCATAGTTACCATCATTCTCTCTCTTTTCCTTCTCTCTCTCTCTCTCCCCACACACAAACACACACATGCACACACACACACACACACACACACCTTTGCATTCCTTACCTTACAAGGCTTCTTTGCAGCTTCAAGACTAACCACTCCTTGTGTGTGTGTGTTTTTCCTTTAGTTTCTTTTTATCTTTGTTTCACTGACACTCATTCTCCTCATTTTCCTCCTCCAGCTCTGGATGCCTCCTCTTTCTTCTTGTCAGATCTCTCTTCCTCAATCACCACTTGCCTGGGCCTTCTCAGCACTGCCCACAGCTTCCTCCACCACCACCTCTTTCTGTGTGACTCCCAATTCTGTATTTTCAGCCCAGACCTTGTTGGAATTCTGTTTCAAATACAGATCTCCATATGCATGATTCACTCTCCCAAAATGAACATCTTATCTTCCTCCCGCGTCCTCTCACCAAAATATGCACCTCCTCCTGAAATCTCTATTCTGGTTTATAGGACTGCCACTCACTCACTTGCCCAGGCCAATAGTGTGCCCTGTTCCTCCTCACCCACAGTCAGTCAGTAGGTCAGGAAACCCTCTAGGTATCAATTCTTCAGGTTCTCATTTCTTGCCTGATTTGTTTGTGACAGGTTTCTAATTACTTCCCTGCATGTAATCTCTCACTTCTTTAATCTATCCTCTACCTACAACCAGTGTCATCATTCTAGGACAACCATACCAAATCATACCAAACTATGGACCTCCTTTATGTAATATTTCACTTGAACTCCCAGTTAACTGCAGGATAAAGTCCAAATGCCTCACCACCAGCCTCTACCTCTCCAGTGACGTCCCCTGAACACCGAATTCACTGCATTTTCCAAAGACATCTATGTCTTAATTATCACTGTGCCTTTACACGTACTGACATTGATTCGCAGAATAATTTTCCCCATGTTTAGTGATGAAATTCTCATTCTTCCAGATAGCAGCTAAAATAATCACTCTTCCATGAATCATGATGACATTTTTCATGCCACCATTTCTTATGTTACTATTCTTTCTTGTACTGGCTGCTGTCAAGCACTTACCATACACTATTGATACTGACACTATCTACTTACCTGGCTATCTCCATTGTTACATGGAATTTAAGAAACTAATAAATTTCTTAAAGGAAGATATTGAATTCTATTTATCTTTGCATCTCCAGTTCTTAGCACATGCCCAGCACATCTTAGGTAACTCAGTATATTTTCACTGAATGAATAACTTTTCCTTACTTAAAATTTTAGACTCAGGCAAAGGAAGATATGTGGAAACTAGCATGATTTATGCCTGGTGAATGGATGCTGGTTCTTTGGGATCAGTACTTTTTCATTTATTTTCTCAAACCAAAATTTCAATATTCAACTCTAGATAAAATGTACCAATATTAAATTCTTTAGCTTGTGGGATAACTTTTCTTTTCTCTTCATTTTAAGTTTTGAAAACTGACCTAAAATTTTTCCAAGTTCAACTCTCCTGCTCCAGAAATGGTACTATAGATAAAACTCTGCAATTTACATAAATGTGTTCACTGTTGGGTAAAAGCTTTTGGAGTGTATATATATATATATATATATATACACACACATATCTGGGTGTTGAGACAAAACCAAGGACAAAGAATTATTTTAGAATTGTAAGTAATTAACTAAACCCAATTAAAGATGACTTAAAGTGTCATTTCTAAATTTACAATACGAAATATGGTGGTGGGTGATTGCATTCATTAATCTCATGGATGGAATCATTAGGTTCTTTGATCTTCTTCTTAGATCTTGAACTATTTTATTTGTTTGTTTTCAATCCCATGAGACTTGTCTCTGATAGTAAAATGGCTGCTGCAACTTCTGGTATTATGGATACTTTCCAGAGAGTAATAGGGAAGAAACAGCACTGATATCTGCCCCTTTTTTTTAACAAGGTATCAGCTTTTGTAGAATCCTTCAGGCAGATTTTGTCCTAGGTTGTATTGGACAGATCTGAGTTGAATGACCATACCTGCACTTCAGGAAGATTAGAAAAGTAACTATTTTACTTTTTTTTTTTTTTTTTTTAGCCTCCACAGTGAAAGAAAAGTAAGGGAGAATGGGGTTGAAAACCAATTCTTATCTGCCTTGGGGGATAAGATCAGGTGTGACTGATTGCTGTTCTGCTTCCCAATGTGTATTGGCTTTTATCTTACATTACTCCGTTGTTTTCTTAATTCAAAAATTGTGCTGAACTTGTCTTTGGATAGCTTGACAATGTTTTTACTGGCTTTCCCACCTGCATAGCATCTGTTTTGAACAATTTTTCTCCCCTCACCTCTCCCCTGATCATTGGCATTTTTTAAAAGATTTTATTTATTTGTTGGAGAGAGAGAGAAAGAGTGTGAATCGGATGAGGGGCAGAGGGAGACAGAGAGAATCCCAAGTAGATTCCCCAAGTGCAGAGCCCACGTGGGGCTCCATCTCAGGACCTGGAAGTCAGAATGTGAGCTGTAACCAAGAGCCCGAGGCTTAACCCACAGAGCCACCCAGGTGCCCCTGGTCGTTGGCATTTTTGTAGGCAAAAGTCTCATTTTTTTCTACTCATCTTTCTAACCTCTTTAGGTCCATTTATATTATTTTGTCTCTACTAGTGCTGATAAATATATTTTATATATTTAACATAATTTCCAATTTTACTAGAGTTCTGCTTACTTCCTTTTCTAGATCATGAATATAATACTAAATAAAACCAAATCAGGGGCACCTGGGTGGCTTAGTTGGTTAAGTGTCTGCCTTATGCTTTAGTCATGATCTTGGGGTACTGGGATCAGGCCTCACATCAGGCTCTCTGCTCAGTGGCAAGACTGCTTCTCCCTTTTCTCTGTGATCTCTCTCACTCTCTCTCAAATAAAAAATAACAAAATGTTAAAAATCAGATTATATATTAACCTTTGAATCATCCTAATGAAAATATTTCTCACCAAATGTATATATACTCAATTTATCATTTCCTCACACCTCTAAACCAAGCATTTTCATGGAGTTAAAAAAGATGAGAACTGGGATCCCTGGGTGGCGCAGCGGTTTGGCGCCTGCCTTTGGCCCAGAGTGCGATCCTGGAGACCCGGGATCGAATCCCACGTCGGGCTCCTGGTGCATGGAGCCTGCTTCTCCCTCTGCCCCTCTCTCTCTCTGTGACTATCATAAAAAAAAAAAAAAAAAAAAAAAAAAAAAAAAAAAAAAGATGAGAACTAAAAGGAGCTTCCAACATTTTTCATTTTATACGTCAGATAATTGAGACTGAGAAAGTCAAAATGAGTAGTTAGTGTTTGAGACAACGCTAGAAACCCTGGTTTCCTGGTCTTCAGTTTGATGTTTTTCCACCTAGATTGAGATATGATTGGGTTTTTCATGAGAAACATTTGAGATAACAGAAATATTGGGCCAGTGGAACAGGAGCCAAGGAAGTGGGCGATAGCATTAGTCCCAGAAAGGGCTAGGACAAAGCTCAACTGAAAATCATGGAGCAAGCTGAGGAATGGTTTAAGTGATCTTGGGCATAAAGTCCAATTTGGTAAGACAGGGCACAGCAGTGGGTGAGCTCTTGGGAGCTAGGCAGGTGGCAGTCATGATTCTGGGAGTTGTACCCATATGTTGCAGAATCCCTGCCAGAAAGCTGTGTTTGGGCGAGGCTCCAGTTCCTGGAGTGGAGGGCTGACAGGTGCCAGGTGGGGTCCAGGCCCTAGCCAGATGTACTGCAGTTCCGAGTGTGGCTCTGGTCACAGGGAGGGGATGACAGTCTCTGGATGACTGGTTGCAAACTAAGAAAAAAGGAGTTAGGCAGAAGTAAGACACCATGGCCAGAGCCAATATCAGGGGTAGTACTAGGTATGTTGGGGCGACTCAGGCACCCAGGACATCGGCACTTGGATCTGAAGGGCAGTAAAAGAGGCTTGTAAGGCATGAAGAAAACCCAACAATCACAGCTGAATTTTCAAGCCTCAGGTCTAGGGTCAGAATTTAATTCAAAATCTCACCAGCCTCAGTCAGCACTGGCTCAGGATGGGAGACAGGACCAAGCCTGTGTTTTTGCAGCAGTCGTGAATGCAGTCAGGAGATCAGAGGACCCACACCCTGAAGTTGCTAGAATCCAATTTACACTTAATGTTTGACCTAAAATTATTTTGGGGTGGGGGACGGAAGAAAGGGTGTCAGGCTCTACAAACCTCAATTTAATAATTCCTTAGGAAAAGTTTATCTCCAGCTTTTTAAAAAAGCATCTCAGTAGTAGGTGGTGTTCATGAATTCATTATCTACAGGGTGTTTACAGATTTGTATGTCTTAATATAGTTACGTCGTTGGTTTGTGTTAATTTTAGAACTTCTTTAGCAGCACCTTAGTTCTCTGAGACTTTTAAAAAATAGAGACAGCAAGGAAATAGCTATAAAGGCAGTGTATGCATTATAAAAATATATCCATTGGAGACGGAGAGAATGTATGGTGGTCAGGATTCTGCAGTCAATACAACTGGGTCATTAAGGTGACCAAGATCACCAGACCATGAAACACTTGGTCCAATCATTTCATCCATCTTAATGACCAAAGCCAACCAACTGCACAATGATACAATCAATTGCTCAGTAACTATCCATTATGATGGCAGAAAACAAAACAAAACAAATTGGCAGTGTTTTGGTCAGTTTAGTGGAGCTACACAGACAAGATTGCCAAGCAAATGCTGGCTCCTAGTTTTTATGCCTTTTGTGGTCCCGATGCATTTCCTTAATTCTGATTATTTAGGAATACTCAACTCTCCCAAGTGTTTATCTCCAGCTTGCTCTTTGCCATTAGTTTCTGTCTACTTTACTTTCTTCAATTCATCTTGTTTATGAGAGATTTTAAAGCAATCAGTACTTCATTTTTTAAAGTCATCAATCATTTTCTATCCCTACTTATTTATTATGCTTTATTAGAAAATTTATTCTTGTGTGTATTCCATTTTTTTGTTGCTACATTTATATATGAGCTTTCCAATTTGCCCTATTTCTCTTTGAAAATATTAAGTCAAACAGAACAGTGGTATAAATTATATTTTACATATAAGCCAAATATAATATATATATTTTTAAGCATTTGCCTGGATATGTATTTGTTTACACATATATCTGCCTATGTGTTTTTTGGATTTGCTATAATCCATGCCCAAATACTCAGACCATCTATTTCAGATATACTGTATTCCTATCTTGCAAACAGATTGATCTACTTTTTCCCTCTGGAATTATGCTTAACTATAATGTTAAACTTTAATTTTCCTATTTTTCTATAATGGTCAGATTCTACTGTTTTACCACTGCCTTGTACTCTTTCTCTTTTCTAAGCTGGTCTATGCAATACTTCATCGAACAGAAGCTAAATATTTGGTAATCCAATAGTTGGGTGTTTTTTGTGTGTGCATTTGGGAGGAAAAAGCAGACTAACTTCTTTACTGATTTCTTTATTTTAATGAAATTATTAGAATTTCCTAAATGATTTGGTACATGTAGGCACAGAAAACAGTTTTGGGGAAAACTTTATTTCCTGAAAAAAATTGTTGACTACAGTTTTATAGCAAAAAATACAGCTTTGAAAAAAAAGTGAAAAGGATCAGAATCATCTCTATTTTCTGGGAATTACCTTTGTAACCATCTCATCATTAGTTTGAGTGTTGAGCTCTTTGTGTTTTAAGGGTTGTATGCTATATGCACATGAGTGCCTATGTGTGGATGCATTTTTTTTGGTGGGGGGGGAGGCAGTAACCATAGTTAACCAGTAGTGATGGGGGACTGCCTGCAATAACTGGATTACAGATACAGCATGTATGTGCCTCAGGCTCTGCTGTAGGAACAGATGGTAGTTGAGGTCAAGTGAGGTCAGATCTAACCAATTGGAGCAGGGAACTGATTATAAGGATGAATGGTGGGTAGGTGAGGGTGTGATAGGGGTCAGGGGAGGCAGCTGCTATTGGGGGTACTTGAAGTCAGAGAAACAAATTTCCTGGCAAGGTACTCAGGCGTATGGGTGGACTCTGGAAGTGGAAGCTAAGAAAGCACTTCAGACAGAAACTAACTATGGCCTGGGCAACTTCCCTGAAGTAGCTATAACACATTCCATGGTCCCTGTGATACATAGATGACATCTTTGGTGCAAAAACGTGGTTACATTTAAGCACCCATAAGTAGAAAGTGCTGCATTGGGGTCATGAGTGACTCATTATGTATTTTCAAGTTGGGAGGGGGTTAAGGATAGCACAAGCCTCCAAGGTATTTTGGAAACAAGGTTTCCAGGATCTTGAGGGGGCCAGCTATTGTTAGGAAAAGGTCATTTATTACTTTTTAGTAAAACCTCAGTCATGAGACCCTTCGGATGTATATTGGTGGGTCATATTCTTGGGGGATGATTGCCAACATGTATCTTTAGATATAAAGAAAGTTTCAAAGCATTTTTTTTATATGTTCAAGCAACAGATTCACAGGATTCTGGGTGTCTGGCTAAGATTGGGGTTTGCCCTTTGCAAGTATTGAGGGAGTTGAGTTCCTAGAGGAATGTCACTCTGCCTGTTTCAAGGACTTGTTAATGGGCTGTAAGTAGTAAGGAAATTTAATGTTTCTTTTGTCTTTGTTTCCCACATCACTTGAAGGCCTTTTATTCTCAAAGTCCCAGACTTCCAAGGTTGTCCTTTCTATATAGCAGAACTTCAATTAGCATTCCCAACTCAAACTTTTGTTCCATGTATGGATTTCCTCTTATCCTTAGTCTATATGAACACAATCATCTCTATGATCTAAAGAGCTGTCAATCTCTATCTCAGACCAGAGGTACCATTTTTTTTTTTTTTTTTCCTGTGCTGAACTGGGCTATTCAGAGATGTCAAAGACTCTGAAAGGTTTGACAAGTTGAAGGGGGAGAAAATTTTATTCTTATAAATACATGATCCATCTTTCAGGGAATCCATCTGTCTGAGTAGACTGACCCAGGTTAAGGGCCTTGACACATTCTTCCATACAAAATGATTTCCATTTGTCTTGGAAAAACCTAGACTTCATGGAGAGTGTGTGGTTGAAATGTCAGGGCAGATGCACTTAGTACTCAAGGATTATCTGAGGAGTTTAAAAATTGGCTACCATTGCTTGCTCTAAGAGGTGTAAGAGGTAAAGATTTTATAAAGTTCATACTCATTTCATTAACTGCTTGGGAAAATACAGAATTTGTGTATGTCATTGTTACGGTAAGTAGAGTAAGAAAAAGGAATGAGAGGTGTAGTATAATATGAAAAATAGTTGGTCTTTGTCCCCAGTTTCTGTCACAGAACTCCTAAAGCCCTAGGCATTTTCTGAGTGATAGAGGGTTGTTATTCCTAAGAAGTTCATTTTGATCACCTCTGAGTTTATGCTAATGAGGTGGCTTTATGTGGGGCCCTTAGACAGCCTCAGGATGGGGGCTGGTCACCAGAAAGACTAAACTGTGATTAGAGGAAGGGAACTTCCAGCCCTCCCACCCTATCCCCCCAAATTGTGGGAGAGGAGGTGAGGCTGGAGATTGGATTGTAAAAACTCTTGCACAATAAGGTTGAGAGAGCTTCTGGGCTACTGAACATATATACTTGCAAGGAGGGTGGTGTACCTAGAAAGGCAGGAAAGCTCTGTGCCCCTCCTCCCCATACCTTGCTTTATGCATCTCTTCTACTTGGCTGTTCTGAGTTTTGTCCTTTGTAATAAACTGGTAAACATGTGTAAAGTGTTTTCCTGAGTTCTGTGAGCCATTTTAAAAAATTATTGAACGTAAAGAGGGAGTCATGGGGACTCCTAATTTGTAAGTGGTCAGAGGTGCTAGTGGTCCAGGACTGCTGTGTGATGTGGTGGTAGTCTTGTGGGACTGAGCCCTTAACCTGTGGAGCCTGAGCTAGCTGGTAGTTAATGTCATATTTGAGTTGACTTTTTGGACACCAAGTTGGTGTCAGAAAATTAGAAAATTGGTTGGTGTCAGGAAAAATACTCCAGAGGGGAAAATAAATTTGGAAGTGAGTGTAGAACTCGATCAATTTATAAGTTAAAAACAAAAACCAAAAACCAAAAAAGCAGGCACAGGGTTTTTGTTTCAATGGTTCTGTAGATCTTTCCATACTAAAACTTTAAAAAAATCTATCTACCTTATTAGTGGATTAAAAGGAATGTGCAACTTAAGGGAAATTTATGCTACATTAGTTTACATAGTCTAATATAATTTTGCCAGTAATTAAGTTTAATTTCTATATATCACTCCGAACAAGACAAAATAGCAGAAGAATGCATTTATTCTTCATCATTTACAAAATGATAAAAGCAGGGACTGCTAGATCAACACTAAATTATAGCTCAAGAGAAGAGAGCTGCTCTCATATTGTTACTAGATTCTTCACCTATCAATCTGCGCCAACTTTTTGAAGATGGGGCTGAAATTCCTACGAAACGGCAAGAATGTGATCTGTATTTAGTGATGATTTATTGGTGCTGTACATAAAAGAAAACTGGAAAATAATGACGTAAACAGAGAAGCAATTTATTATTCTCACATAACAAAAGATGTAAGAAATAGGTAGTCCAGCGCCGATTTGGACATTCAGAGGTGCTCTTTGGGACCAAAGCTCATTCTATCTACCGTTTTGCCAATCATGGTTCTGGCTTTCCACCTTTGTGGTTACAAGATGTTAATTATAATTACACAAATCACATCTATGTTCCAAGTAGAATGAGTGAAATAACAAAAGCAAAGGGCAAAAGGAAGCAAAAAAGCCAGTAGGCTGTCCTTCTAAAAGGTTCTTCATAAAGTCTGTACCAGTGATTCTTATATCTCATTGGCCAGAACTGAGTCATGTGATGGTATTGATTGACTATGCTACCTCAGAATTCACACGGTAGTCCCTTGTTACTCAGTTTCCCTCTGTGTGGTTTCAGTTACCTGTGATCAACCATGATTGGGAAGCAGATGATCCTACTTCTAATGAGCTATCCAGAAGGTCCATAGTGGTCTAAAGTTATGTCACAGGGCCTACATCATTCACCTCACTTCATCTGAGCATGTGGGCATCTTATCATCTCACATCATTACAAGAATATAGTGAGAGAGAGAGAGAGAGAGAGAGGAAAAAGAGAGTGCAATAAGATTGAGAGAGAGGGGGAAAGAGAGACCACATTCACATAGCTTTTATTATTACAAGTATATTGTCTTAATTGTTCCATTTTATTACTAGTTGTTAATCTCTTATTGTGCCTAATTTATAAATTAAGCTTTATCATAGGTATATATGCATAGGAAAAACATAGTATAGATCTTCCTTGACTTATGATGGGATAATTTCCTAATAAACCCATTATAAGTGGGAAATATCATAAGTTGATAATACATGTAATACACCTAAGCTACTCAACATCAGAGTTTAGCCTAGCCTACCTTAAATGTGCTCAGAACACTTCTATTAGTTTACACTTGGGCAAATCATCTCACACAAAGCATATTTTATAATAAAGAGTTGAATTTCTCCTGTGATTTATTGAATACTGTATTGGAAATGAGAAACAGAATGGTTGTTTGGGCACAGAACAATAAGCATATACTGGTTGTTTACCTTCATGATTGCCTGCCTGACTGGGAGCTGTGGCTGGCCGCCACTGCCCAGCATCACAAGAGAGCATCCAACTACATATTGCTAGCCTGGGAAAACGATCAAAATTCAAAATTTGAAGTATAGTTTCTACTGAACGTGTATTGCTTTTGTATCGCAAGGTTGAAAAATCATAAGGTCAACCATTTGAAGTCGGTGAACTGAGGGGTAAATGGGGTCTGGTACTATCATAGTTTCAGGCATCCACTGGGGGGGCTTGGAACATACTCCCTTGGGGTAGGGGGAGTACTGTATTCACACTGGCATTAGGTTTTCAATACCTAATGCCAATGGTTCCAGGAAATGGATAAGAATGAGCTTTGTATTAGGTATTGAAAACCTAATGCCAGTGTGATGGTATCAGGAGGGGGAGCCCTTGTGAGGTAATTAGGTCACAACATCATTAGCCCTCATAAACAGAATTAGTATCCTTATAAAAGCTGAGAAATTTCTTATCCTTTTGCCATGTGCAGTTACAGCTATAAGGTGTCTTCTATAAGACAGAAAAAGGGCTCTTATCAGACATTGAATCTACTAGTGCCTTGATCTTGGGGCTTCCCAGCCTCCAGAACTGTGAGAAGTAAAGTCTTATTGTTTATAAACCACCCAGTTTATGGCATTTTATTATAGCACTCTGAAGGGACTAAGACACATGACCATTCCTTGCTGAAGGTGGTCAGGAGTCATTCCTTAGCAGTTTAGCAGTTTATACTGTACACTTAATAAAAGTAATAATTCTGAGGTACAGATTAAGGGATAATGAATCTTGTACTAACAACAAGCATTAATACTTTCACTAGTTATGACATAAATAATGACCACCTACAAAACAAAAACATGACTTCATAGCTTTATAACCAAAAAATCCTAAAGTTCAAATATTACTCTTGACTTTAATATCCACTCCACAGGAAACTTATTCCTCTTCTTTTCTTTTTTCTCCTTTTCCTCTTTTCTCCTCATTTTTTTTTTTTTTTAAATCAAATCTCTTTCCATTATCATGTCTCCCTCTCTAGGCATTTTGTCTTCTCTTCTCTCCTTCTCTTCCTCTGTTCTCCTCCCTTGTAACATATACTTACTTTTAGTACAAACTTAGACTTTTCTCTAGTTCCATTCAATGAAACCCCTATTTCATTAATACCCTATTACATAACAAACCACTGCAGAAGTTAGTGGCTTAAAGCAGGGATCAGCAAACTTTTTCTGTAAAGGCTGTATAGTAAACATTTCAGCTTTCTGGGCCATGTGGTCTCTGCCATTGCAGTGCAAAGGCAGCCACCAATGATATGTAAACAAATGAGTATGACTGCTTCTCAATAAAACTTTATTTACAAACAGGTGGTGAGCTAAATTTAGCCTTCAGGATGTAGTTTGCCATCCCTTGACTTGAAACAACAATGACTTATCATGTCTCATGATTCTGTGAATTGATTGACCAAGCAGGACAGTTTTATTCCATATGGGATAACGGAGGTCACTTCCTGGCTGTATTTAATAAATAGTTCAACTGGAGATAGAACATCCCAAATGGCTCCTCATTCTCAAGGACCTCTCTCCATATAGCTTCTCATTATTCAGTATTTAGTCTGAGCTCTCTTATAGCAGTGGACCTAGAGGTCAAGCTCCAGATTGCAAGTGCTTATCAAGCCTCTGCTTGTATCATTTTGTGAAATTCTCATTGACCAACACAAGTCAGTGGCCAAGCCCAGAGCCAAAGTAGGACAGGGCTATACTGGGGTATGAAATCCCAGAAGCATGGAGCACTGGGGGCCAGCAATGTGAGAAAATACTGAAGTCTGCCTTCTAGCCCTCAGTGATGCATATCTGTCTTACATTCAAAGTACGTTCAGTTCCTTCCCTGACCCACATAACATCATCCCACTTCAGCATCAGGTTCATGCTTGGTGCTTAGCACTTTGTCATATAAATCATTTTCAAGCATAGATGTGGTTCCTAGGATGTCCTCATACATTCAACACTCAATGATGAAAATAGGAAAGGATAATCTCCATAGGTTAGGTATTCCCTTTCTAAAAATGGTAGCAGAGAGATGAGACCGAAAGTGTAGAGTTCTTGCTCCATCGAAACTTTGTAACCCATTGGGACACATGTCACTTGGGGGAACAGAATGTTTGCTGCAATCCCTAGAATTAGTTCCTTAAGACATTGCTCTCCTCTACATCTTGATCTTCTGGATTCTTGGTTCTACTTTCTAAGATGGCCTTGCTTCCATAAATAATGGCAATGCCTACCACTAAGTAATACTCTCAAATGGCTTCCTGTCAATAATATAAGTTGGTGGCTCAGAGACATCTTTTCATTTTGACCTATTCTTCTGAGTCCAAGCTGATACAACTCTTTAAAAAAGGCTGTGGACTTGTAGATATCCAGTTTCAAAATCCATTCCATTAGGCAAAAACCCACACCCACAAATAACACGCCAGAGGTCTCTCCCTGATTTGAGCTCAGAATAAGTGTTTTGTGGTAAAATGCCCTTAAGATTCTCAGAAGTGATTTTGTTCAGGGGAGAGGATCTGTGAAGCATTGCCTTAAATCTTTCAGGGGTCTAAACAAGGGATCAAACAGCTGAAACCTTGATTCTCTATTTGCCCTCAGGCCTCTAGAATGATAGCATCTTGGAGTTGATCTTTCTCCCTGAGGAAAAGTCTTACTTTAAGATGTTTTACCCACTTGAAAGACTGAAAATGAGAAACAGCTATCTTGTCTAATTCAAAAAGTCCCAAGTTGGAAATATTTTCTCTGTGTTCCGCTTGAAAACTGAATAGTACGTTTTTTAGCTTTTATTTTTCTTGCAATATCTTCCCATAAATGGCTTAGAGCACCAATTGACACATTCACTATTCCGCCTAAATTTAGCCAAATTCTTAGCTAAATTCTCAACTTTATTAGGTATCTAATTTTTCTATCTTCTAAGTTACCACTAATGAAGGATAGTTGGAAGAGAGGCAGGGACAAGGGCCTTGCCCTGAGAGGAAACCACCCTTATGAGGATTTTACACCGCCCTGGAAGGATCCCTCCACTCTTCCCCACATGACAGGTAGATGACAAAAACCTGATTGGGTGACAGGCTCATGGAGGACTAATTGGATTAAAATAGCCAGCCAACAAGTCCATAAAAACCCCTAGATCTAAATGTCAAACCAGCAGCCCTCTCGGGTCCCCTCCTTCTTGGGGAGCTTTGTACTATAGTTTAATATTGCCCAATAAACTTTGCTTTGCTGCCCACCACTCTTTGTCTGGTATACCTCTTGATTCTTTGAAGCGGTGTGACCAAGAACTGCTGGCACCAAAGGGAAAAAAAATCCTGTAACAAGCACAGGTAAAAATTTCCTTCATTCTTCTACTAATATATAACACAGGTCCCTTTTTCTCCAGCCTCTAATAGAAAGTTTAGTTGTTCCAGGGTCCACTCACAGTATTCTCATTTTTCCATCTTCCATGGAGTCCCAAATTCTGTATTAATCATGTTTTAAAATATTTTATATTTCATGATGCTTTGAAGGTTCTTGGGGCCTTGCTGACCCAGGAGAGACTGTTCCTCCCCTGCTTAGCTAATTCCTAGAGACAGTAACCAACTATCTTTTGCATATGCAAAGTACCTAATCCAGAGCCCATACAACCAACTCTCCCCTTTGCCAAGCTCTCACACATTGTCCCCTGCCCTAATCAACCCAGGGCAAGGTATCACACAACTCAATCTCTACTCTTCAGAGCCTGCTGAAATTATTCAAACTAAACAATCCTAAACCTGCTTATCCTGGTTACCTGCCTTGCCCACTCTTTCTCATGAAAATTGCCAGAAAGGCTATTACCCATGCTACTCTTTTACTCCTGTTTCTTGACAGACCCTGGTGCTTCCCCATGTGGTCCTGTATAGGGTAGCATGCCTCTTCCTCTTGAGAGCTATACAAGAACAAACTGCCTTTTCAATGGCAATCATCTGATCTGTTGGCCTTCCCAAACTTCAGTAAAAACAAACTCCAAGGTATATTTTAAAGAGATCCAAAAATAAATAAATAAATAAAATAAAATAAAATAAAATAAAATAAAAATAAAGAGATCTAATGTCAAATACTTGAGGTTTTTGTTATAATAGCACCCTACTTTTAGGTACCAATTTCTATGTTAATTGTTTGTTGCTACATAACAGTCACCCCTAAACCCAATGGCTTAAAACGTCAATTCTTTGTTTTTTTAAAGATTTTACTTATTTATTCATGAGAGACACAGAGGGAGGCAGAGACACAGGCAGAGGAAGAAGCAGGATCCCTGCAGGGAGTCCGATGAGGGAGTTGATCCCAGGACCCCAGGATTACGCCCTGACCTGAAGGCAGATGCTCAATCATTGAGCCACCCAGGTACTCCTTTCAATTATTTCTCACAATTCTGTGGGTTGACTGGCTTAGCTGAGCATCCTTCTGCTCCATGTGGTGGAGATGAGGTCAATCAAGTGGTTGCATTCTGCTAGGAGCTCACCTGAGGGTAGAATGTCCAAGATATCCTCCTGGGTCTCATCTTTGAGTAGTCAATCATTGAGTAGTCAAGACTGAATTTCTTTATAATATGGCAGCTGGCTTCTCAAAGTAAACATTCCAAAAGACAGTGTACAAATATTTATCAATATTTGAGTCATGCTTGCTACTATCTCAACGGCCAAACCATTAGCTAGTTCACACTCTAAGTAGGAGAGGACTCCCCAGGGGCTGAATACTGAGAGATACGGGTCCTCTGGGAACATCAAGGCCTACCTACCAGTATGATAATGCCAGTCCAAGTTTCTTTTTGCTTTGTGGAAAAGCCCATAGAGGATAGCAGAAAATGCTATGATGTGGTGAAGACAAAAGGGTTGGAAGACATGGATGTAGACAGGACAATGCTGAAGGATTTGATTTTTCACTACTCCGTTAGCCACTTTGGCATTCTAAAGACACAAATTTTCATTTTCCTAGAACGTATCTTAATCTGGGATTAAATGGCATTACACTGCCAGTAAGCTTTTATTGTCTTGATATTCCCATCACTATTAAAGAGGCCTACTGTGTCTAACTCTGTTTGGGACTATGAAATTTTCTTTCTCCTTAAAATTTTGTTTTCATTGCTGTCATTGTTCCTGTTCCTTTCTCCTACATAGATTCCTTCGGCTACATTGACATTCTGAGAAGAGATAGTCTTCAGCAATTATCCACATGGAAACATGTGCTACTTATGGCAGTCTGCTCTTTCTTTTCTGTCTTGCTAATTTTGTGAAATTGGTTATTTGTGAATAGTTACTTGATTACAGAAATAACTTACTGACGCCTAGAATTGTTGTAAGGACTTAGACAATTAAGGTCATCTACATGAGTCTGAGTCAGTAAGATAAAAAGGGGATATCCAGGCTACCATCTGACTACCAAATATTTATATATGTTTGGGAACATCTTTGGACTTTTGAGTCACATAAAGGGAGCCAAGCTGATAGCTGTCTTATTGAGGGGTTAAAAAATAACAGAGCCTTTGTCCATCATATTACTCATTCCAAATGTTATCCTGAGTCAGGCCGAGAGGAGAGACCAAATAAAATTACTGTTACGTTCTGTACATTAATCTCAGTTTACACCTTCTATTTTTGACATATTGCTGCTTCTGTGTCATGGATTCATTTAGATATCCTCTGTTTGCAGTTCTTTGCAGGTTTCAAAGTAGTATCCACCTATAACACTCATGAAAACTACTAGAAGTGCCATTTTATAATATAGAACGCTAGGCCTTGCCTCAGACCCATGACATCAGATTTTCTCAGGTTTGAACTTAGGAATCTAGAGTCTTTTTGACAAGTGTCCATGTTTGCTTCATGAACTCTAGAGTTCAAGAATCGCTGCTATAAAAGGAAAGACAGAAATAGGGCATGAGGTTCAACCTGAGTTAAATAATATTCATGTTTAGCTTTTGAAGGGAGGGACAAGATATCTGATTCTGGCAAGATTCAGAACTGATGTTTGTGCTTGGAGACCTTTTTATCTCCCTTCCATCTTTGCTCCCTCTTATTCTTCAGTAATTCAACATTGTCATATGTTCAGTTAACACCATGAGCTAGTCATTGGGCCTTGAGCCTCATGAAATCCTCTGGAATAAGGAATAGTACCATCTCCCCATTTTGCAAGTGAAGATATTGAAGTTCATTGAAGTTAAGGAACTTGTCCAGACCAGGAGCTAAGTAAGGTAGAGCTATAGGATTTGAACCCACATCCATTCTCTGCTCACTTGCCTGAGAAATTCATTCATATCCCATTGTTAGGGGTGTTAGGTTTCAGATGTGTGAATGTCCTTGGATCTGCCTGGTGGCCATCCCTTTTTTTTTTTTTTTAATTTAAGTATAGTTAACATACGATATTATGTTAGTTTCATGTGTACAACATGTTGATTCAACAATCTCATACATTACTCAGCACTTACCATGGTAAGTGTTACCATCTATCACTAAACAACATTATTATAAACATTATTAGCTATATTCCCTAGGCTGTACTTTTCATCTCCGTGCTTACAGAACCTTCAATGCTAGCACCCCTCACAAACACTTTTCTCTTTCCTTTTAGTCAACTCTATTTTCCTTTTTGTGGATATTTCTTCTAATTTTTTGAGTCAAAGAATGAATGGCTGATGGCTGGTGTCTTCTCCATCTCAGCCATCCAGCCATCTCTGGAATGTTTGTCATTAAGCAAATGCAGCCTCTTTGATTAGTACACACCTCACTAAATATCTTCTGGGGAAAAAAATGAGTAGAAGATATGTTATTGCAAAGCCTGTTCTTCTTCATAAATGACTCCATTGGAATATATGCTCCATGTCCATGCTCTGGTCCCTGTTTGAGCTTCAGCACCTAGAAGAGTGGTTGATGCACTCGTACTCACTAAATGTTGGCTGAATAAATGAATGAACAAATTGAATTTTTTCCCCAGTTTTATTGGGAAACAGTTGACATACATCATTGTATAAGCTTACAGCACACAGCATGATGGTTTGATTTACATGTATTATAAAATTATTACAATAGGCTGAACCAACATCCATCTTCTCATATGGCTGCAATAAAAATAAAAAAAGGATAACAACGTTCTGCTCATGATGAGAACTCTTAGTGTTTTCTGTATTAACAACTTTCCTATATGTCATATAGCAGTGTTAGCTACAGTTATATTGTACCTTACATCCCTAGTACTTATTTATCTTATAACTAGAATTCTGTACTTTTCAACCAACTTTCTCCAGTTCTCTCCCTTGGCTTCTGGTTACTGAAAATAAAAACTCTCTTTCTGAGTTTTAAATTTTTTTTAAAGATTCCATATATAAGATCATACAGTATTTGTCTTTCTCTGACTTTATTTCATTTAGCACAATGCCTTCATGATGTGACATCGTGTTGTCACAAATGATAGGATTTCCTTGTTTAAATGTTTTTTAATTAAAAAAATAATTTAAATCCAATTTAGTTAAAATATGCTGTATTATTAGTTTCAGAGATAGAATTCAGTGACTCTTCAGTTGTATACAATACCTAGTGCTGGTTACTTTAAGTGCCCTCCTTAATGCCCATCACCCAGTTACTCCATCCCCACACCCACCTCTCCTCCAGCAGCCCTCAGTTTGTTCTCTATAGTTAAGTCTTTTATGGTTTGTCTCCTTCTCTGTTTTCCTCTTTTTTTTCCTTCCCTTCCCCTATGTTCATCTGTTTTGTTTCTTAAATTCCACACGTGAGTGAAATCATATGGTATTTGTCTTTCTCTGACTTACTTTGCTTAATACCCTCTAGTTCTATCCACATTATTGCAAATGGCAAGATTTCATTCATTTTGATGGCTCAGTAATATTCCACTGTATATGTATACCACATCTTTATCCATTCATCTGTTGATGGACATCTCAGCTCTTTCTATATTTTGACAATTGTGGACATTGCTGCTATAAACATTGGGGAGAATTTCCTTGTTTTTTTTTAATGGCTGAATGATATTCCATTGTATATATGTATATATACCACAACTTCTTTATTCATCTCCTGATGGACACTCAGGTTATTCTCATGGCTTGGCTATTGGAAATATGCTGCTATGAGCATGGGATACAGATATTTCTTCAAGTTACTGTTTTCATTTCCTTTGGATATAGTCTGAGAAGTGGAATTGCTGGATCATATAGTATTTCTATCTTTAATTTTTTGAAGATCCTCCATACTGTTTTCCATAATGGCTCCAATTTACAATTTCAGTAACAGTGCATGAAGGTTCCAGTTTCTCCACATTCATGCCAGCATTTTTTTAATCTCTTGTATTGGTGATAGCCATTCTAACAGGTATGAGGGGTTGTCTTACTATGGTTTTAATTGGCATTTCCCTAATGGCTAGTAATTCTTTCATGTACCTGTTGGTCTCTTGTATGTTGCTGTGTTTTTTTTTTGTTTGTTTTTTTGTTTTTTTGTTTTTTTGAGAAATATCTATTTAGGTCCTTTGCCCATTTTATAATCAGGTTATTTGATTTGTTTTTTGTATGTATTTTATTTTAACTACTGAGTTGCAGGAGCATTTCCTGTATTTGGATATTAACTAATCCCTTATCAGATATCTGCTTTGGAAATATTTTTTCCCATTCTGTTGATTGTCTTTTAAAACTGAATTGTAATATTATGGCTCTCTCAGAAACTCAGAAGGTAGGATAGCTAAAATCTGGTTTAAAATTCCCAGGAAGGGAAAATTGATCTGCTAGATACATCAACCCCTTTCCTGTGCACTCATCTGAGTAAGCAACACAGCTGCAGCTCTGTCCCAACAAGTGGCCCAGGAATGGGAACTTCAAGTTCTTCACTAGAAATATTTGGCCAAATGTCAATGGGGTCTATAGATATTAAAGCCAAGCTCTATCTTTCCTTATAAGCCTACATATTCATTCTTTCCCTCATTAAATAAATATTTATTGAGCAACTACTATGTATAGGCACAGGTCTAGGCACTGGAAATACAACAGTTGATAAAATTATCAAAAGTTCTAGTCCTTATAGAATTTGTTATATTTTGCCTGTGGTGGGGGTGGGGGGTTGGGGGAAGGGTTGGGAAAAGGAAACAAAGACCAGACTAGGTCTGCTAAAGAGAAGAGAACAGGCAAACACACCAACATCAAAGGCATATGCATTGGAAGAGTTAGGAGAGACCAACTGAACATTATACATGAGAAAGTTGTGCTGTGTGTGGCCCACTCTGCCCAGGGCTATCAGTCTCAAAAGGACTGCATTCAGGACAGACTTAGAGTGGGAAAAGCAATGATGTTAGGAAGGATCTGTCCCCACATCCTCCTCTGCCTTTGGAGCCCGCTTTTCTACCCTGAATATGAAGGTAGAAAAGATGTTTCTTGCTCACTGTGAAGCTTGTAGTACAGGGCCTGCTGCTTTGGATGCCACAGACACCCTCAGTTTGTGCCTCATGGCTGACAAGGAATAAGAAACAAGTGCAGAGAAAAAGGATGAGGCTGTCTACTCTGGGGGGAGGGGGGTGGGCAGCATGAGGTAGCTTGCCAGGGAAGACCACATACTTCACCTTGCTCATTCTCCTGACACAGCCCTTCCTGGCCTGGGCTGCAGTGATGCAGGGAGATCCTTGTTCGTTGTGGTTTAGGAGGATTCTCCTTTTGGGCAATCTTGAACAGAATCTAGCTGGTCACTCCCTACTCCTCCAATACCTGTGCCTCTGATGCCAGTCTGAATGTGGGTTTTTGTGTTTGTTCATTCTGTGCCAAGGATGGGATGCATAATCCCTAAAATATCATCATCCCTTCTCTTGGAAACATATGGTTCCACTCCTTTAAAAAAAAAATTAAGTAATCTCTACACCCAACGTGGAGCTCGAATTCACAATCCCAAGATCAAGAGTTGCATGATCTACTGACTGAGCAGTGAGGAGCCCCTGGATCTACTTCTTCTCAAAGGACTAATACAGTTTTATTAATGTCTTACTCTTTATTTCCTCTTAAAATACCAACAAGTCAAGGGAGAGTTAAATTAGTAAATTCCTAGCACATACACATGAATTAATTCCTCAGGCACTTGACAGGAGAGCTGAGAATAAGAAAACTGCCAAGCAGAGGAAAAGTATATATGGGGTGTAGAGAGGTGGGGGACACATGCACGTTGCCTGAAATTACCAAAGCCAAACTCCTCCTTCACTCTTCTTGCTTGGGGCATCCCCAAGGTGTGGTGATTCAGCAGTAAGTTGTAGGGGTAAATGCTCGAGCTCTTGGACAAAATGGGTTCTAATTGACTTCATTTCTGTGCATCTGAGTAACTGAATCCCTCTGAGCCTTAATTTCCTTAGCTGTAAAAATGAAGGGGTATGGGGGCACCTGGGTGGCTCAGTCAGTTACATATCTGACTCTTGATTTTGGCTCACGTCATGATCTCAGGGTCCTAGGACTGGAACCTTGCACTGGGCTCTGTGCTCAATGGGGGAGTATGCTTGAGGATTTCTCTCCCTCTGCCCCACCCGCCAATTCACACACTCACTCTCAAATTAATAAATAAATCTTTTAAAGTGAGGGGGGGTGTCGGATAATGACACCTATTTCTTAGGAGTGCTGTGAGGCTCACATAAGATGATATGCATTGGGTGGCCAGCCGTGTCTGACACATCACAAATCCAAGGGCTGTGAGCTTCACAGGGCTTCATTAGGAGAGTGGGCAAGACTTGCTCCTGCCCAGTTGTAGGCAATGGTCTTGCATCCTTTTTTGGCTTCTCCTGTAATAACTGAGAGCTGGTAAGAGTGTTTGGGAGGATTCCCAGCTGGTAGGAGGCAAGTCAGAAGACCCCAGGCCACTTCCATCACGGCTGTTAACCTTATTCATCTGGAAGGGATTAGGAAGGAGGAGTGTGGGCAAGGCAGGGTAGCACACGGGATGTTTTTTTTGCTGTTCGTGTTAGCCTGGCCACAATCTGCACGGAGATTTCTCTTCCAAACTGGATGGCACTGAGGCATTTAAAACCTCATTGCACAATGACTTTCATCTCTCACTGCTGCTTCTCCTGCCACTACACAATTCCCCATGATTGCTATTCATGTTGGGGCCTGGAACAGGTGACGTTACAGGTGAGGATGGGGGAAAGCAGCTTCCTTGGTGCCAAACTCCCTCAGAGCTGGGAACGCCACCACTCTAACAGCAAATATGAAGCTCCTCCCTCACAGCTGACCTTTGGCCTATTCTTCCTGTTTCTGCCCGATACATAGGCACCCTGCACATTTGCTCTGGTGGCCTATTTTAAATTTCACCTCACCTTTTGCTCTCAGCTTCAGGCTTTTGCCAAGTAGAGAGCTAATGCAGCATTCGGCTTCACCTTTATAAACAGAAGACTAAATCTCCAGAACCACCAGCTGTCTTCCTAGCTTCTTGCTTGGGCCTCAAACTGTGTCCCTGGGTGGTCTTGTTTACTGACTTGGGGGCTTCTATTAAACCTGTGGCCGTGGAGAGGCGGTGAGGCAGCCCCATGAGGCTGCTGAGCAGGAATAGAGCAGTTGAAGCAGTAATTCCTCAGGTCGTTACCAAGTGCAGCTAATAGATTAATCAGTGCCTTCCTTGCAAGCCTTGAATATTAGTTTGAAATTAGCTTGGTTCTGTACCCAGGGCAGGAGTGAGCATGCCAGTGCATATATGAGGCCAAGGGATTTAGTGAGTCTTGAGAAATGTTCTTTTCCCTAAGACCTACCTGTTCCCTGTGCTCCTGGCTGCCCCAACATAGTACATGGTTCTATCCCCATGCTGATCCCCAAGCCCAAACCTGGGCTTCATTAGGAGAGTGGGCAAGACTGGCTCCTGCCCAGTTGTAGGCAATGGTCTTGCATCCTTTTGGGTTTCTCCTGTGATAACTGAGAGCTGGTAAGAAGTGACTATGTGGAAGCTCTTGAATCAGGTTGCCTGAGCCTGAAGTCCCTCCGGGGCACTTTTATGCAATTAATCACTCTAAACCTCAGTTTCTTTCTCAGTGAAATGTTAATAATAGTATCTACTTCAGAGGGTTGTGGAAGGGTTAACTGAGGTAATGCATATAAAGTACCAGCACAATGCCCGGCACATACTAAGTACTTAATAAATGTCAGATGCCACTAATAATTCTCTACATTTTTATAGCACTTAATTACTTTCAAAGTATTTTCACATAGTTTCACATAATTCTTCTAACCAGCCCACCAGGTATAAAATGCAAAGCATGTAGTATCGTGCTCATTTTTACAATTATAAAATGGAGTTTGTAAATGATTAAGTGTCATAAATTGTAATTAATGAGAATTCATTCTATCGTCTTGTCCTTTTTTCACCATCCCTCAGCTGCTTTAAGAAAACAGACTAAGAAAAATCTTCTATTTGCATCAGAAAAAGCAGGACATTTGAATTATACCATGTGCTTCTAATCAAATAACAACCTCTCTGAGTTTGATTTTTGCACTTTGGTATTAGAGGGCTCCTTCCAGGACTGATAGTCTGTGGTCTTTGGCTCTCTCTTAACAATGAGGCTGGTTCCAGAGACAAGCGGTAAGGAGAGATGGCCCATTGCTCCCTGGTCCCCGCTCTCTACCATTCCCATGATCCTTAGGGTATATTGCCTGCATTTTGTATCTACTTTTGTGAATATACTATCTTCCAAGTAAAGTCAAGCTCCAGGAGCACAGAGGAACCATTTTAATTGTGTTTCCCCTAGAACAGCTAACACAATGCTTCCCACAGAGTATTCAATAACTGCTTGTGGATGAATGATTTTGTACTTTTGGTTTCTCTAATTCAGGTCTAATTTTTTAAAAAAAGATTTTATGTATTTATTTGAGAGAGAGGGAGGGGGGGAGGGAGAGAGAGAAAGAGAGCAAGGGGAGGGGTGGAGTGGGATGGAGAGAGAAAATCTCCAGTAGACTCCACACTGAGCGCGGAGCCCCACATTGGGCTCAATCTCATGACCCTGAGATCATGACCTGAGCTGAAATCAAGGGTCAGATGCTTAATCAACTGAGCCACCCAGGCGCCCCTAATTCAGGCTTAATTAATGACTATGTCAAGGTTAGCCTCATTATTCTGTCAAGTATTTTGATACTCTGAGTCTAGACATTCAAATAATAATAATAAAAATGCAGCTTTCAAGGGTTTTACCAAGAGGATAAGAAGGGGACACATTTTTGTAAACTTAAATATTGATATTGTTAAGAAACAAAAATCAGTTGCTTCAAACTCCCCAGAGACACCCAACATAATCATTAATTATCAAGAATTGCCAAAAAGAAAGTCTTCCTGCATATACCAACATTGGTCTTTCAAGATCTCAGTTAAAATGTGACTCTGAGAGCCAAACATGTACTAGATAGACATCATGGCATGCCCCCTGTTTTGTACATTTGGATTCCAAGTGAACAGTTTTGCAGCTTTCATACAAATCAGGTAATGTTCTCTTAGTTAACGGTGATATTTTTATATGGCTCCTTGGACCATGATCATGAATAATTGAGGGCCTAGACCATAGTGCATGCTACAGCCAACATCCCCTTTCCTTTAAAATTGAACTTTATCATGAGATCAGAATTGAACAGTGAACTAACTGGAAGATAATAAACAGAACAAAACAAAAAAACCCAATGACAGAAACAAAAAGCCCCACAAAACTAACCAGAAGATAGTATAAACAATTCTAGGCTGCTTGGAGGAATACAAGCAAATGTAAGTTAAAGAAATATAAATACATGACATAAGAAGAAACGAATGTAATCCTTAACTGTTATCAATGTGTGCTTAATTTAATTCTAGTTTTAGCTTGGGAAGATTGTGAAAAAATTCATCCCAAACATTTGCTCAGATATAAATACATTCCAGGATTCCTGTTCTGCTTTTCAGTGTATTGGCTCATCATCAAATGCCCTCATAAAGAATTTTGCTCCAGGTTGCTTAGCAATTATACCATCTAATATTTAGTTGTTCTGCTTACTTAAAAAAATTCTTTAAATTTCAAAATGGCTATTATTCTTTCTTAAAATTCTAACAGCAGTAATAAGAATAGTCACACAACATGATTTCAAGGTCCTGAGTAAAATCCTTTTTCCAAATGGTTTTTTTTTTTTCATCTAACAACTTTTCTTTACATAAGAATCTCTTTGGAAACTCAGAGTTGAATACCAACTTACCCACTAACTTGTCTACTTATTACTTTCTTACTATAAATTTCTAGCTTGGCCTCTTTGAAAAACCCATTGACACAAATTTTCAAGATGTTTTTATCCTGATCCACTTGAAAGTACATTGTACAAATCATACCTCCTTATCCCTAAATACTTCAATTCTTCTTAAGAACAAGGGCATGCTCTTATATAAACATAACACAATTATTTAATTGAGGTATTTAATATTCACACTGTAGTATTATCTAATAGAAGGTTCATTATCAAATTTTACCAATTGCCAAGCAACAGCAAGTGTTGGTGGGGATGTGGAGACAAGGGAACCTCCTTGCACTGTTGGTAGGAATACAAACTGGTGCAGCCACTCTGAAAACAGTATGGAGGCTCCTCAAAAAAATAAAAGTAGAACTGCCCTATGATTCAGTAATCACACTACTGGGCATTTACCCCCAAATTACAAAAACACTAATTCAAAGGGATATATATGCACCCTTATGTTTATTGAAGCATTATTTATGATAGCTAAACTATGGAAATAGCCCAAGTGTCTATGAATAGATGAAAGAATAAAGATCTGGTATATATACAATGGAATATTATTAAGCTGTAAAAAGAATGAAAGCTTGTCATTTAAAACAACTTGGATGAAGCTAGATTGTATAATGCTAAGCAAAATAAGCCAGTCCGAGAAAGACAAATACCATATGATCTCACTCATCTGTGGAATTTAAGAAACAAGACAAATGAACAAAGAAAAAAAAAAAAAAAACAGAGAGAGACAAACCAAGAAATGGACCTTTACTATAAAGAACAAATGGATGGTTATCAGAAGTGAGGTGGGCTGGGCAAGGGGGATGGGTTAAATAGGTGATGGGGATTAAAGAGTACACTTTTTGTGATGAAAAAAATAAAAATAAAAATTTTACCATTTGTCTCAATAATGTCCATTATGAGAATCCAAGATAACACATTTCATTTAGTTGTTGTGTTTCTTTAGTTTCTTTTAATCTGGAACAATTTCTCAGACTTTCATTGCCTTTTATGACATTGACATTTTAAAAAGAGTACAAACCAACTGTTGGGAGTTTGTGTGGTAGTTCCTTATGTTTCTGTGCAGGTTATGCATTTTCAGAAGGTATAGTATATAAGAAATACTGTGTCCTTCCATGTGTATCCAATCAGGAGGCCCATGATGGCAGGTTGTCCCATTGTTGATGATATTAATTTTGGTCACTTGGTTGAGGTGCTCTGTGTCAAATTTCTCCATTGAAAGATTATCATTTTCCCCTTTGGATTAACCAATCTGTGGAGAGATATTTTGAGACTATACTGTTTCTCACCAAACTTCCACCAAAAATTATAGCATCCCTTGATAATTCTTTACCTAATTAATATGGATAACTGCAAAATGGTGGTTTTAAAAATTATATTGTTCTTTCTACATTTATGATGTAATATTCTACTGTAAGAAGAACTTCCCTTTCTCCCCTATTATTTATTTGTATATTTATCTATTATCAATATGGGCCCATGGGTTCTTATTTTATTTAATGGGTCATAATAAATTACTGTAATTATCCATTTAAAGCACAAATTATGACAGATTTGGTCAGATGGAGCCCTTTCAAGTTGGCTCTTATATCCATTTGACATGTCCTCATCATTTTTCGATTATTTCTTTACTTTGCAGCACAGCAATATGTTCTAAGCTCAACTTGGATTTTCTCTGCCCCAATCCTGGAATCAACTATAGTTGCTTTTAGTGGAGAAATGATGTTTAGAATTGCAAATGTAGGCATACAATTAGATGTTAAAACATAGGCTTTAAAAGATATTCAGTGTTTCCTCTGTTATGTCTGAAGTGCCAGTTTGGGCAAAGCTAACTGTGTCCATAGAGCAAAAGAGTGGGCAATCTATATTGGCTGACCCAGTGTTATACATCTTAACAAGAATCTAAAGCACTAGGCTTAATAATGACTTCTTGGAGGGTGAAAGGAGGGTAAACAATCCTATATTAAATGTTCACATTGATTATGAGAAATCAACTAATTTCAAAAATATCTAGATGTGAAAAAAATTTGCATCTTAGAATCAAGAAAATAAGCAGTTTGTCTTGAAGAAGAGCATATCATTATGACTTCATGCAGAATCATTCAAATGACTTAGGGAAAGCATTAAATACTGTTACAAACTGCTTTGTTTATATTTCTTCTCTTACTTGCTATCCATAACTATACTTTTATTTCCATGAGGCTTTAATAAAAGTATACAGGCCAGGTCAAATGAGTCTATTTTATTTTTTTACAGATACATGAGAAATGAAAAGAAATCATAGCCAGAGCTTCTATTCCTCAATGATTGAACTTAAAAAATATAGATCATCACTAGAAATACGTTGGTTTGTTCCACATTTTCTCATATATCTAAATTTTAATAGGTCTACTATATCATCTTAATGAATCAGAGAACTAAATGGATTTTAATAATAATAACAAGAATATTTTACGTATGGATATGACTTTGTAGTTAACAAGCACTTTACAAAGGCAATCTTACCAAAGGTAGCAGAGTGTATTAACTAATCAGGAAAACCTGCTGAGGATCTGATTGCCTGGGGTACAAGTCCTGTCTCTGCAACTTACTGGATTTGTGTCCTTAGGCAAGTACTGAACCTGTCTAGGCTTCAGTTTTCTCGTCTGTCAAAGGAAGATAATAGTAGCACCTGCTTCGAAAAGTCTTCGTGAGGATGAAACGAGAGAATTCAGGGAAAGTGCACAGACCAATGCTTGGTACTCAGTAAACCGCTCAATAAATGTTAGCTAACAAAAAAGTTGATCAAACACAGGTCAGCATCATTCTAGAATCTCAAGGGGACACAGCTCCTTTGTACACCCCTCATAAGACAATTTAGTGTGTTTTCCCTACCTAAGAACCTAAATGGATCTAATAGGAAGGACCTTCTTAAGCTCTAAGTCAGGGATATGAGTGAGGATGCTGCACCACAGGTAGGCAGGGGCACTTACCTAGGGCGGTTTAGTTACTTAGCTCTTCGAGTGATCCACTACTAGTAGGTAATAACTTGCCTAACCCATCTTCTTTTCTCTCATATACTATCCTCCCATTCATAGGAAAACCATGGTTCATGAGAGTTAGGTTCAGAAAACTGAGCAAAAAATGTTTGAGTCGAGATAAGCAGAGGAAAGGAGAAAAGAGCACACACTTAGCAGATGTGGGCTGCCCCATTTCACTCCGGTTGTCAGCTCCTGGATGACTCACTCTCTGTCACAATGCTGGTCACAAGTGGTCCTGAGGGTACTTATCCTGGGACAATACCACAAAGATGATTAACATTTTCAAGAAAAAAAAAAAAAGAAAAGACACCTTTTTTCCACGACAAGGGATTCACCATTTCCCTTTGAATTCTTTAATTGGCCTTTCTAATTAGAGGGATTTGCTGCTTTATTTAGCAGTAGTTGGCCGTGATCTATGTGGTTTCTGTAGGACTGGGCCAGATTGTTTGCATCTTAAAGGAAGTCTAAGGAAGTCTTACCCCTTTCTAGGGTTTCTTTCATGCTATTCAAGGGCTTTAGAGAACTGAGGTCAAGGATGATCTATTAGCGTGCAGAGGAAGGAAGCTGGGACTCCACTGCCTATTTCAGAGTAATTACATCACTCATGCTGGCTCAGCTCCTACAATGTCGTGTGAAGCTGTGGATGAAGCAATATGTGTTAGCAGACTGTCACAGGTCCTCTGCCATTTGCACAGCTCTTGTACTGTGAAGTTTTAGCATCTGCACTACCAATTCTTGGGAGAGTCTTCTAAGTTCTTCCAACTACACGGTTTGTCTAAAGGTTCCACTTAGGGGCTCCTGGGTAAGCAGTTAAGCATCTGACTCTTGGTTTTGGCTCAGGTTGTGATCTCAGAGTCATGAGATGGAGCCTCATGTCAGGCTCTGCACTCACGGAGTTGGCTTGGGACTCCCTCTTCATCTTCCTCTGCTGCTCCTCTGCTCACACATGCGTGTGCACACTCCTTCTAGTAAATAAATAGATCCGTAAAGTTCCTACCTAGCTAAAAGCTGGAAGAAAGGGATTGTTTATTTGAAAATATCAAAATATGTGGGGAGATGTAGGATAACAGCAGAAAAGAGTTCACTAGGGGTTACACTACGATGTGCCTTCAACAAATAACATTACGACACAAAATATAATTATATGATCGTCATAAGAAGCGATTCGTAACAATTAACTCTTCAGGGAGGTCTGTTTCCACTTGGCCCTGCAGAAGCCTCAGGTGTTTATTCAAAGGGACCAAACCTACAAAGTGAAAGTCTTTTTAAAACAAGGGAGACAACAAATGTTGAGTTTTGCACTTCACTCCCCAGGAAGGCCTTCTGCTCTATTTACACCCCCACCCAAACCACACTTCCCCTCACCCACCAAAGATTACTAATGGTAGACTCAGAAGTGCCTCTAGTCCCAATTTCCTCTCTTGTTCTGGATAGAGACTTAACACTTTCTGGAATTTGGATATTTGGCTGCCTTGTCCATTCCCTCTAGCTACTAGTTTACTGACCAGGATCTGTTGTCTGGTCTTTCCCTGTGAGCATGCATTTCCCCAGCTTCAGGCTTTCCATGGCTCTTCTTGCTCTATGATTTTTGTCCTTGAGTTCAGTGGCTTACCAAAGACCTAATTCAGCAGTCTGTCTGCCTCTGGCTCTTTAATTAGCTCCCCAGAGGCTTTTCTTAAAAGTCATTCTGGATCGTTTTGAAAGGGGCATTTCCTTAATATAAAGCTCCCTCCTCATCGGGAGGTACACAGCCTACCAAGGCCTCTGATTATGAAAACATGCTACTAGGAGGATCAAGGATGAAATAATTTCTTTCTTCATGCCTTCCTTTACTACACAGATGTTATTTGGCCATCTATTATCCTAAATACAATGCAAAAGCTACAATGGTGAATATATTTCCATTCCTGTCTCAGAAGGCTTACAGTCCAGAGCAATAGTTCTTAAACTACACTGTGCATAAGAATCTCCTGGGGAGTTTGTTAAAACACAGATACTCAGAGCCGTAACTCAGAGATTATGATTTCATTGTTGCAGAGTGGGCTTGAGAATCTACATTTTTAATAAGCATCCCTCCACTCTCTGGAGAACTGATGAAGGGCCCCTGTGGATACTCTAAGCACACTACTCTAGGAGAGAGACACCCCTATGTCTATGTCACCCCCTGCCAGATACACAGTTCTGGAAGCTAGTGAAAGTAGGCAAAATATGGCCTATATTTTTGATTTACCTAGGTAAAATGTGGAGTTCCTGTTGTATCTACATTCTGTATTCCTACCAAGATGCTCAAACTGCTTTTTATGCTTTTACCACCCTTTCCTTTGTCATAGGAGTGAACATTACGTGTCTTGATTTTAGAGATGGGGAAGGTGAAACCTATCACTCAGTCTGCCACACATTACATAGCAAGTCGGTAGCACATGCAGGTCTCCAGTCAACTCACTGCCTCCACTACATAACAAGACAACCTGAAAACACAGTAGCTTCCCCAAGCTCCCATGTGCTCTGATTACCCAATGATGCACAAATAAGAAATGACTTTCTCAGGATCACCAAGCAATGGCTGGGGCCCAGGAATCTGAACATTTTAAACTTTGTACTCCTGCCTATGCTTTTTCTCCTCTGGCTCCTATCCCCATCTCCTTTTTTTTCCTTGTTCTTATTTCCATTTGAAAAAATACTCAGGGCACAATCCCATCTGTCTGCTTGGAATGACAACTGCTTCTTTCCATATGTGGTTGTCTAAGTCCATTTACCTCCAGAGTGAAGTCTGTGAATTCTCTGGTATATCTAAATAATCCTGGTGTTGAGGGGCCTACATGAAGTATAAGAAATTACAGGTAAGATAAATATATACATATTAAATAGGTATTACATATAATTATATATAAATTATAAATATATTATTTACATATATATACATATAGATATATAAAGTAGATGCACATTTCAAAAATCTTCAAAGTACCTTGCCATCTTCTTTCAACTCTAGCTATCATCTTCAACTTCCAATATTATAGGATGCTCATGTCAACACTATTTCTAATGGAAACTGCAAGGATTTTACTTGTTGGCTCTCTGTCAGAGAAATGCTTGGAGAAGACCATGTCAAAGTTATGTCAGGCATCTTAAAACTCAGGAGAAAGGCAGTGATAGGAAATCTGTAAGTATCCTAGTCAACATAACCTAAGTGGGCAAGATTGGTTCATAGTCAAGCGTGAAGAATACCAGTATTTGACTGGCTTTCAATTTATCCTTTTTCTTTCAGTTCTGCAAAGGTTTTCTTATTAATTGTACCTGTGGTGGTCTTACTTGAACACCAGTATCCTCAACTCTGCAGAAAGTGTTTTTTCATAAATACTTACCTACTTTTTTCATGTGTTTCCCCCAAAGTGTAAATGACCATTTTGAGGAAAACTGGGAAGTTCTTGATGCAGTATAGCAAGTGAGGTTTAGGGGTCTATAAACCTTCATTCAAATCCTGCTTTTCCCCTTATTAGCTTTGACCTTGAACAAGTTGTATGACTTCTGAGCCTCCTCAGCTATAAAACAGAGTGGACAGTTGTACCTCCCTCAATGGGATTTGTAATAGGTAGATGAGAAAAAAAGCACACAAAATGCTTTGCACAGCACGGGCCCATAATAAGCATTCATTTTATTGTTGTTAAATTTTATTGTTATTTTTACTAGTCTTGGGAACATGTGAAGTTTCAAAGGTATTAGGACTTTTAGAAAAAGAAATAAAACTCCTTATGTCAGTAAGCAAATGAATGAGGATTTGGGGGGCCTAATAAATGTTCTTGCCTGAAAGAATACCACTGACTTTTGAATAAGTTTATTCATTTAACAAAACTGTATTGTGCATATGCTATGTGAATTGTATATCAATAAATTAAACACACACAACTGTATTGTGCACTCTTGACTATGCAGGGCATGGAGATAGATTCAGGGAATACTAAGCTAAAGACAGCACAATTTCTGTCCCTAGACTGTGAGTGGGAGCAATCAAAGCTGACGGTATCCTGACTTACCACTCAACACATCCCTAGAGTGAACTTCAGCTCTCAAAGGAGCACATGCTACTTTGAATGAGTCAGTGTCAGAACAGTAACCTTGGATACCTCTCTGATTCACCTGATAGCCATCCAGCCACATGGGACACAGGACAAATCCTTTCCCATTCCATATTCTCCCCTTGCCAAGCAAGCCCAGTGTCAGAGTGGCCTCTATCAAGAGTTTCCTTAATAAAGGGTTGGGAAATGGTAATTATATGAATGGAGATGACAAAGATAACACAATCGTTTTTATTTTACTTTGTTTTTAAGTAATCTCTATACCCAACGGGGGGCTCAAACTTACAACCCTGAGGTCAAAAGTTGCATGCTCTACCAACTGAGCTGGCCAGGTGCCCCAAAGATCAGATAATCAAAATGTAATTTTCTTTCTTTCTCATTCAGGGAGGCCGATGTGGAACTCCATCCTAGGACTCCTGGACCACACCATGAGTCGAAGGCAGATGCTCAACTGCTGAGCCACCCAGGCGTCCCTCTTTCTTTCTTTTTTAAAATGCAATTTGTACATTTGCTATGACAGGTTGGAGGAGTGGCATGAGAAGTAGAGAAAGTGGGGCACCTGGGTGGCTCAGTCAGTTAAGCGTCTTGCCTTTGGCTCAGGTCATGACCTCAGGGTCCTGGAATCAAGCTTGTGTGCTTGCTCTCTCTCTGTCAAATAAATACATAAAATATTAAAAAAAAAAAGAAGTGAAGAAAGTAAATTTCCTATGACTTTGGATTTGAAACTGCACAATGCATGTTCTCCCTTACTGCAGGATGGTGGAAGCGCTGGTTAACAACATCCTGTCTACTTCTATGATTTTTTTTTCCTCAGGACTTAGAAGTGCTGAAGTATGTGTAGAAGTTTTCTATCCATTGGTTACTTTTTTATTTATTTTGATGGGAGGAGGTAAGAGAAAAAAAAATGTTAATTTTCAAGGAAAGACCAAGGGAAGTACAGCAGTTTGGGAAAGCAGATGGGCCAGCAAAGATTAATTTTAGACCATAAATCATTCTTACCCCAGTAAACTTAATCTTATGAAAAAAAAAAAAAAAAAAAAGAAAGAAAGACAAAAATAGGCTCTCAAAGATATTTCCTTGGTCCGAGTGAGATGTATTTTTTTCAGTAGCAGTGGAAAGGCCTCATAATATAGTGGACAAGTCCTGAACTGGGAGTTGAGAAACATGGGTTCTCACCCATGTTCCTATTGGTCTCTGTGACCTCAGGCAAATTTTATAACCTTTCTGGCCTCAGACTTATCATCTGAAAAACAAAAGTATGTGATACTTGAGACCTCTTTGACCTTAGAAACACCATAAAGTGCATTAAGTATGAGAATGTAGCATGTAGCTCAGGAAGCCACTTAGATTATTGAGTGGGTATCTTCCCAAGATTCATCAACATTGTAGATATGAAATTATAACAAAGTGTTAGAGCTGTCCTTCTCACCCTGGATCTTGGCTTTTCAAACCCTGAGCCTAAAGACGCCTATGACTGGCACTGCATTTATTCAAGCCAGCTATTGCATCTGCTACTCCACAACCCAATTTCTCTACATTTTTATTTAGTTGTTATCACCACTGTGAAGCAAGTATTATGTTTTAGTCTTACAGATTTAAAAAAAATAAGGCTCAAAGAAGTGAAATATTCTATATTCCACAGCTGGTGAGTGGCATAACTTGGACTTAGACTGAAATATTTTGATTTTCATGTTAGTTCTTTTATGCTGTGCCTTTGTAGTAATCCTGATTAATATGGAAAGAGCTATGAGGCTTTGCTGAAGATGTTGTCAGTTGATATATTTTTGTCATTTGTCACCCGAGGCCTTACTTACACCTGTGCCAATTAAACTGATAAGCTTCCACCCATCCCTGGGAGATACTGACCATGAGAGACCTAGGGAAATTATTTACTTCAATAATACAAACAATTCAGGCCATAGCTAATTATTCTTGTCTTTTTTAAATCTCCTATTGGTTATACATCATCATCAATTATGTGTTAGTCAAGCCAGAAACTACAGTCATCTTTGACTTTTTCCCTCTTCTCTTCCATATCTGCTAGTCACTGAATCTTATACATTCTTCTTTGGAAGTGCCCTAAATCCATCTACCACACTCTAAATACTGTCATTTCCTATGGTCAGCTTAAGTCAGTTGATCTCCTTGATTTAAACTCTGTTAGCACTAGATCATTTAAAACACATTTTCAGAATTAGAGCTTTTACTGTGTGGTTCCTTTGCTCAAAAACCTCCCTTCAAGAAACAAACACATACATAAAACCCCACAAGATTCAGATTCCACAGTATAGCATTAACATCCACCTCTGAGTCTACTTCCCTATGTAGTCACTCTGGCCTTCTGAGTCTGCTGAAATTTCACCCTACTCTATGGCCCCATTTCACCCAAGAAGAGCAGATATAGAATGAAGAGAGACGAAATAAAATGATCTAATTCTAGAACCATCAACATTTTGTCAGTTGGAAAAAAAAGATGTCAGCCAATGGGATCAAGATAGAGCAAGGTCCAGTATTGGTTAAGCATATGCATGGAGGAGGTTTTTAAGAAAAGATTTGCAAGGTGCGTAGAGGCTCAGTTGGTTAAGCATCTGACTCTTGGTTTCAGTGCAGTTCTGATCTCAGGGTCTTGAGATCAAGCCCTGTATTGGGCTCCATGCTCAGTGTGGAGTCCACTGGGGTTTCTCTCTCCCTCTCTCATCCCCACCCCCCCCCCACACACACACATTTTCTCTCTTTTAAATACATAAATTAAAAAAAACACTTTTTTAAAAAAAAAGATCTGTGCATAGCAAAACATTCTTGGTAGCCTCACAGGAACTTCATAGGACACAGAGGAGCAAAAAATGGGAGACTGGATCAGAAAAGGGAGGAGCTGACCTGCATGGGCGCATCAAATTGAACACCTCAGCAAATCTCATGGAAAGGAAAGGAACAGAATTGGGTCTCATCTTGCCACCCAAGGCTGTTTGTAATCTGACCAAGATTCTTATACATAAATTATCCTTATCCCAAGATTCATTCATTCAATAAGTACTTCTGAGTGTTAAAGTTAAGTCAGGAGCTTAGCTAAGCAAAGGTGACCCAGAAATTAACAAGCAAAGGAGAAATAAAAAGAGACAAAAACATTTAAAATTCCATAGTTATTGTCTTCAAGAAGCCCATCACCCCATGTTTGAAAATGACAAGTAACAGTCATAAAATAGTGTAAATAAAACAGTGATAAAGGCAAATACAGAAAGTTGAGGGTAGATAGAATGCAGAGAGATCCAAAAAGTTTTCTTCGTATGGAAAACGATGTGGAAGATGTTGCCTTAATTTGACTCTCAGGTTTTGAAAGTTTGACTGTCTCGCATGTAATAAATATTAAGTTTTATTAGTCTGAAGGTATGCGTGAGATTACACCAAGTATAGGTGTTCTAAGCCACACTGGCCAGTGTAGTGGACTTTGGTCCCTCAACTATCTCATTTTGCCCTTTCCAGGCAGTGCCAAGGCTTCTCTATCATTCTGGGCTTTTGCCTCTTACTCCACTATTTTTCATGCTCTGGACTCACCAATCTCTATTCCATCTAAAGACCATTGCACCTCTGTTGTTCTGTGAGTCTGGGACTTCTGAGCTCTCCAGTGAATTCTGCAACTACTCCACTGGCCTTGGCATAGCATGGGTTTGGGGCCAGAGGCTGTCTGTCCTCTGCTATTGGCAATATGAAGTACACCCTTCTTTTCACTTTCCACAGTCTAGCTGAGTTCAGGCTATGTCTTTTAATAGAACTTTACTGGAGTTCTAGATGGCAGAAGGGAATCACAATCAATAAAGTTGCCTTCAACTGCTTCTCGAAGTGCTACCCTTAGAGCTCAAGGGTCAGGTGTGCATTCACAGTTTCTTTATATCATTGCCTAATCAGTTAAAAGGCTTCCTGTCTCTTTCCAAGGCTTTCTCTGAGGCAGGGACTGACCTAATTCCATCACCAGGAATCTGCTAAGTCTACAGTCCTTAGAATCTGATGCCAACCCCATCGGCTCAGAGGAAAAGAAGCTGGACTTTGGTGAAGTGTTAAGTCCTACTTTCCAAAGTCTCAGTACATATCTAAAGAGTAGTGACTTATTGGGATGACTGCCAATGGGAATAGCCACTTTTCTATAAATGAAATGTTATCTTCTACCCACCAGAGTATAAGACCTTGTTTCCAGGTCTTATGAAGGCATCACTTCAGTACAGATGTTAATAATAACAACAACAAATGTTTGTATGTGCTGATTAAGTGCCAAGTACTGTTCTAAGGACTTACATTATTAACTCATCTAATCCTCAAAGCAATCTCATGAGACAGGTACAATTATTTTCCTAATTTTATAGATGAGGAAATTGAAGTACAAAGCAGGTATGTAATTTGCCCAAGATCACACAGCTGGTAAGTGGCAGAGCTGGTTTTTGAATCCAGGTAGTCTGATATCAGAGCCCATGTTGCTACAGCCCAGTATATCATACAGGTTTACATCCCAGAGAAGACCTTGGCCCAAACTCTGAGTTATTCAGTGTTTGCTTTTTATTTTTAAAATTGAGATTTAATTCATTTACCCTACAGTTCACTTAAAAATATGTGGTTCAGTCATTTTTAGTATGTTCTCTGAGTCGTGCAATCATCACCACAATCAAATTCTAGAATATTTTCATTACCCTCTCTCCACTCAAAAAAAAAAAAGTCTCATATCCAGTAGTGGTCAGTGATTTCAATTCCTGCTCCCCTCCCCCTACATAACCTGCAATCACCATCTCTGCTCTGTCTGTGTAGGTTGGTCTGCTCTGGACATTTCATATAAATGAAAACATGCAATATGTAGTGCTATGTAACTGATTTATTTCATTTAGCCTAATATTTTTGAGGTTAATCCACATTGTATCACATATGAGAACTTCATTCTTTTTTATTGTCTAATTATAGTCTACTGTAAAGATATACCAATTTTGTTTATTTGTTCAACAGCTAATGGACATTTGGAAAGTTTCAACTTTGGGGCTATTATGAAAGATGTTGCTATGAAACTTCATGTACAAGGTCTTGCATATTTCTCTTCAGTATATGTCTAGTAACGGAATTGCCGGTAACTGCCAGTTTTAAATTATTCAAAATATATAAATAAATATAATTTATTCAAAATATAAGTCATCAAAAGCATAGTCTGCATGGAATTTCTACTGGTTTGCTATCATTAGTTATCTCCTTGAAATGATTTTTACTGTGGGAAATCAAAATCCAATCTGTAGTTCTTAGGTTTTAGGACTGAGCTCGATGATGCAAGGATCTTTGATAACACTCACACACATTCGCATATATTCACATTCACCAGAAATATAAGCAAGAATGTATAGGCAAGGGGTAGTCTACATTCTGATAGAGAAAATAAATATCCTTCTTACCCCCATCCCAGTTTGGCCCCGAAGCAGCCTCATTTGAAGCAATTTGTCTCTGGCTCAAACCCATATCATAATTCACATCACCAAACTGAACCACTGGTTTCTCACTGAGAAGATCTGCTTCCTTCACAGCTTTGGTATTGTTCTTGAAGAACAATGCATGTCCTTGCTTTGCATTTTTGTAACTAGTAGTTATTTAGGTGCTTTTTGCAGACCAAGGGACCAGTTTGCCCAAAAGAAGCAAGTCCTTCCCTCTCATAAGCCAGAAAATGACTTTGGTTCTTCCTGATTCTATCGAGGTTTAGAAAAAAAACCATAAAGCTTGATTTTTTTTCAGCTTGAACATAATGGAAAAATGCCAAAACACACAGATCTTGCTGAATGAGTTTAAAGTCAAAGGTAGTGCCCCCTGAGGACTGCAATGCACTAAAAAGATTAGATAAAGAATTGATATATATAAAAACATAACAAAAAATTTCACATATGATTATTCTAGGTGCCTGTAAAGCAAACACTTTCGTTTGCCTTTGGGACCATGTCCTAACCTTTACTTCCCTTCAGCAGTCTTCACGGAGTCCCTTCCACACAGAACATTCGTACCTACCTATTTGAAGTACAAAGTCAATGAAGGGAAACAGAGCCTATGTATTAATAAGTAAACCTTGAGGAAGGCCCACTAGTCATTTGTTTAGCAGACTTGTGTGTGTGTGTGTGTGTGTGTGTGTCCCATCCATGATTCACTCCAGTAATTTCCCCTTATTATCCTGGTTTTCCTCAGTTCCTGTTAGCTGTGGCTCAGTGCCCCCCTGCAGGCTTAAGTCAGGTTACTCTCCTCAGAGCCACCTGAACATGACCTACATTGGCTCCCTGCAATTCTTTTTTTTTTTTTTTTTGGCTCCCTGCAATTCTGATTAACATGCATCTCTTCCCCCCAAGGACTGTCCTTTGGATTTAAAAATACAAGTTTGAAAATTGAGTGGATTTTAAGGTATTTGGCCCTGAAGTAGAGAGAATCTGGGGGTGGGGAGGGGTGGGGGGGAAGAATAAAAATTCCCCTCACAGTAATGATTTCCAAAGACAGACTGTCCATTTTAGACATGTGTTCCAAAGCCATAACTTTAAGTTTCTTTTTTTTTTTTTTAAATATTTTATTTATTTATTTATTCATGGGAGACACACAGAGAGAGAGAGAGGCAGAGACACAGGCAGAGGGAGGAACAGGCTCAATGCAGGGAGCCTGATGTGGGACTCGATCCCCAGGACTCCAGGATCACGCCCTCGGCTGAAGGCAGGCACTAAACCACTGAGCCACCCAGGGATCCCCAACTTTAAGTTTCTTAAAAGTTACTTGGTAGAGACCATTTGATCTTGGTGATTTATCTGAATTTAGTTCATCAAAGAAGTTTTGGGTCAGCATCTGTCTTGAGCTGTTACCTCTTCTTCCATTCTGATGGCTGACCTCTCTCCTAGGACTATCCAGTTCTAAACTGCTGATGCTGTAGATTTCTGTCTCAACCAAAAATTCTAATTCTAAGAAATTCCTGGGTGGGATGGTCTGCAGAAGCAAAAGACCAAAGATTCCATGGTTGCTGGACCTATTCTTGATTGTCGCTCCTTGTCTACTTGGCTTCCTGACCCACTTCTGAGCCTGCTCCTCTTGTGGGAAGCTTGTTTGCCTAAATTTCTGTTTTGATCCACTTAACTCACAAGCTATCTTTGTGCTCCGGCTTTCCTTTCCGGTAGGTAGTGTCTAATCTTCCTTATTACCCAACCACAGGTTGTGTCCATTTTTATTCTCTTGCATAATCATCACTGCTTTTTTGGCTCACTATCCTGTGCCTCTGCCTTGCTCTCCCGGTTCAAACATCCTGCTTTATCCTCATGTTCTACTGCTGCTGCTGATGCCAACATGACCTAGAACATTTACCCCTCCTTTATCAAGTACCTGAACTCTGCTCTGCAGTAAAAGATACTTGGCCAAGATGAATTTAATTCTATTCCCTTTTCATTTTCCCCCCAAAAATCTATGTAGGTTACAGAGAGAGGGGGATGGAAAATAAAGAACATCAGAGGCAGCATTTTAAAACGAGGATTTGAAAATTGTCAGTGAATCTATAATGAACCATCATTTGATTAGAACGATAGAGCTTCTCTAAATCTACCGTAAGTTAAATTCACTGAATTAACTAAATTCAAATATGATTTTTAAAAGGGAAATAACCAAAAGAGGATGGAAGAAAATTAATTTGTCGATCATTGCCTAACGTTTTAATATTAATAAATTGACTGATTTTGGAAGCATTAGCAAGCCCAGTTATAGATCTAAGGTAGAATCAGAGGTACTATCAGATAAAAAATTGGAAATAAGACATTTACTCCATTTTGTTCATCATAGCTGCCCAATCCAGATGTTAAACTTAATAAGGAATTTAGGTTTCACAATTAGTTTGATTAGTTAAGTATGTTGATCACCATAAAATATAATAGCTAAGGTTTTTTTTTTATGTGCCAAGAATTGTGTTAAAAGCTTTACATGCATTTCATGAATTAATCCAAGAATAGCTTTATTATGTAGGTATTATTAGTAGTATTTTTACCATTTTACAGATTAAAATGTGGATGCCTGGATAAATTAATTACCTCCTTCAACATCATCCAGCTGTTAAAAACTAAATTAGTGATTCCAATGCAGGTTACCTGACTCTAAAGCCAGTGCAATTAACTGCTAAGTGCATCAGGGGAGAATTCTCTCATTGCTCTTTTTTATTCTTCATATTTTTACACTATTTGTTCAGCCTGAACATGAAGGAAAACTATGGTGTTGATTCATTTAGGCTGTGCTGCTCATGTCAATGGAGGGAGCAAAAGGTTAGATCAGTGAACATGTTCTTTAAAAAAAAATACTGTACAAAAATGTCATTTCCCAAGATATTTCCTCAGTCCCTGAACAGACTACCAGAACTGAGAGGACAAAAAGTTACCTTCATATCTTTCCAGACTCCAGACAGAACTCATCACCCAGAATATTTACAATCACATGGGGGCAGTGGAAAATTTGTAAATTTTTAGAATCCTCCTTAGCTATTACCCATTTAGTGTACATGTTTACCAAATATGTTTGTTGTATGCTCTGTGTATTTCTCTTCAGTTGAGTTGCCCATAGCAGGCATTCTCCTTCCTTTGGCAGTTCATGACTGGTACTGGAGTCCCTTGGACTTTATCTTTCCTTTTCCTGCTTCTCCTTTACATAACCACACCCACCTGTCTCTCAGATGCCGCCCAGACCTCACACTCTCTGTGTTTTCTCTTTTCCTCTGCATCCTCTTCAGGTAAAACATTCTCTCTCTCTCTCTCTCTGTTTCTCTTTTTCTCTGGATCTATTCTCGGCATAAATTCAGCAGTTGGTTGCATTCAATTACTTCAAGAAAAAAAAAATCAATCCATTCTAAATGCTACTCTTTAATTGAATTCAGCTGTAATTTTCCCTTGTCTAATTCCATCTTCCCTACTTACCTGTTGCACCAACCTTATGGTTTTATTACTCAAGTTTCCCTCTGTTTATCATGTTTCCATAAAGCCTTCATTCATTCATCCCTGAGTGTCTGGGCCATCCTACCTTTGGCAATAGGTCCATCGATAGTCCAGATGCCTTGCCTGTCAGCTGTGTCTGTCTGTCCCCTGAGCCATCTTATATGCTTTCCCTAAATGGCGCTCCCCTCCCAGCTGAACTTTCTTCTCTAGTTGCTCTCTTATCTTCCAGAGGAGAACACTGACAGACAGTATCCATTTATAGTTCTTCCATGCTTTCTCCACAGATCACAGGCATGATTTGTTTCAGAACATTCAAGAAGTGGAGAGTGGCTGTTGGGTTGTGGTTACCCGATAGGGACCATACGCTTGATATAAATCTAGAGGAAAGAGTCCTGACCCCTGATCCCTTGCCCCCTTCTCTCAGACTTTATATTAACACAGAACAAGGTAGGGGTTTTTCTTTTTCAATATATTACTCTGACACTGAATTGATGCATACAATTACCCAAGACTTCTACATTTCAAAACTCAGTATTAAGTTTTACGTGAAAGGTAAACCATTTTAAAAAGCAGGTGAATACTTCTTTCACTGATAGTCATGCCAACAATTATATTGTAAAGCCATTCTTCTATTGGGTAGATATCTTTGTATAAGGCATATAGTAGGACTGGAATGGAAAGATTTGGTCAAGTTCAGTACACATGGCAGGCATTACCAGTGGTTTGCTGCCTGCCCACACCAGTATCTCCAGGGAGACAGTGGATTTCAGCTGCTGCATCATCAACCTGTTGCCAAGGAAACAAGAGAGGGCAAAAAAATGTCCTCAATGACATTCATTTTCAAGGCAGTCAAGACACCCCTGAAAAGAATTTCAACAGTCCTATGAAGGAAGCTGAAATAGGCTTCTAATTATAAATTCTAAGCCATCTCCTCTCACACCAGGTTATACTGTCTGCTTAGATTTGTCTTTCAATCATTTTCTGTTTACCATGGCATATATATTCCAGCTGTCAGAATAGTGAGAGTGTGTTTCTGGAGGGAGGAAGAGGCAAGGGGAGAAAAGAGCAAAAGACAGAGAGGCTAGGGGAAACATGGCTAATAGCGAAGTGGTTACAACACAGAACACACGAAGGCAAGTGAAGTCATAAGTGCTAACCTGGGGGGCTGACATAAATTTCAGTCCAAATTTGTCAGATTTTTAAATGTTTTTGTAACTGTATTTGTGTCACGACAAATAGAGAAATTCTCTGCACATGCATATGTTATAAAATAGGAGATTCGGTTCAGCATTTATGGTTTTTGATTTTATATTCAAGTACAAAATATGCAGGGCAGGCCTTCTGAGTGACTGCTTTGCACGAGAGGGTTCCCTTCCCTCAGAATGCACAGAAAACATTGTGTTTACCGAATCAGTGTCCTTAGTACTTATAAATTGCAATGTGTAAAGATTTAGCTTTATATAATACGATGTTTGGGGACATACAAGCAATTGTGTGAGAGAGTGTGGACATGTATAACATCAGTCTTTGTGAGGACATTAATGAGTCTGTCAGGTAGAAGTTCTTAGGTATTGAGGCCCTGTGTAGAAAGCACCACTAGCCTGCGCTCAGCAACCTACCCTGGGCTTCCAATCAGTTCCTTTCTCTCCAGCAGCCCTTACCCAGGCCCACCAGCACACTTCCCTCCTCATGGAATTTAAAGCTTTTTCAAATTGGTGGGCCTCAGAACAACATTCTCTGAGAGGAGTACCTATGGAACACCCTAGACCAGTGCTTCTCAACCTTTCGTGTGCATATGAATCATCCAGATTCTCATTTGCTAGGTCTGGGCCAGTAACCTCCCAGATGATGGTGAGGTTGCTGGTCCGAGATCTTAGACCACAGGTTCCCCAAAGGCAGCAGCTGATTCTGATTAATGTCTAATATTGTAACTAGCAGGACCTAAGTACATAATGTATCCATTTTGAATGAAATTATAACACTTCCCACCCCACCCCACCTCTACCCACACTGCTGGAAAATACTTCAAAGTCTCCGAGTTATGGCCAATGGAATGTGAGCAGAAGTGATGTGCATGTCCATTCCCCAACTGTTTCCACTTCTACTGATACCACTGGACCTAGGCCATGGTGTAGCCTAGGAGAAGGAAGGACCATGAGTCCCTAAACCATGTCTTGAAGGAGAATTTGCACATGTTACAGTCACACATTTCAGATTCTATATGAATATGAGATGTTTATCATATTTGAACCATTATGCACTTTCTTTTGGTTGTTAACAGCAGCTAGGATTTGCTTAGTTACATATTTCTCTTATAGGTATTATCACATTATATTGTAATTGTTGGTGTCTCCCACTGGAATGTGAACTTGTGCATATGATAGTGACTGACACATGGTAGGAGACCAACTTTGCTCTATGAATTAGTAAATGTAGATGGTGTTATTTTTCAGTCATTCACCTGTTCAATTCATAGAGCACCTGCCATAAATATAATTCTCATGCCCCATAAAAAAAGACATAGAGAAAGAATCAAGCTTATTTAATTATGCTTAGACTTTAGTTTCTTTCTTTGGGGCACAGATGGTAATGGGTAGGGGGAGGAGAAAAGGTATTGCTACTTAGGCTTCTTTATTTTCATTCAGGGTGTGTGTGACCTTTCCATGACAGATCTGATTTCCATGGGAGATCTGATTGCACGGAATGAAAAGGGGTGAAGGAAAGGGTGTTGAAAAGTAAATATACTTATCACACTTCCTCTTTGGTGGAAGTATATGGGCAGTGAGCACAAATGCATGGAAAATTATAGCCTCAAGTGATTAAGAGGAAAAATATATATGAACGATGTATTTTATGTGTAGCTATATATGGCTATATGATCTACCCTAGCTATATATAATAGCTATATAATATTTTGTCTATTATTTGGATTTGCTTCTTATGCTGTGTCAGGCCTTACGTATATTATGTAAGCTTTACAACAATTCCTATGGAATAGTATGTTCATGTTACTGACCCAGAAGTTATGTCTCAGGTAAGAGAGGTGAATTGTCTGATGACCTGAACTCATCCACATGTTTTCAAAGCTCAGTTTTCCCCCAGCTTCATTACACTGAGCAAAAAATGTACTTAGGAAGACTTTGTTATAGAATATTTGAAAACAGAATTATCCTGGAAATTTAGGACTTCTGGTTGTTGTAGGTATTTTGTGAGACCTTATAAGCAACTATACCAGAGAGACACATTATCTCAGTTTCCAACTTCCATGAGAGGCACTCATGCAAATGTGTGATCCTATGGGATGGCATGGAGGAGGGGTAAGGGACACTGCCTGGGGATTATCCCATGCTTGCTGAGACAGCAGCAGAAATGAAATAATTCCTTCTTTTACCAGTAAAGGAAGTGAGAACTATGATGTCCTTTACCACATTATAACTTGGGTGAGTTACTGGGAAGCAAAAACTCAGGTCTTCTGACTTGTAAACCCTGTTGTCCCACTGGACTGGCCCTTCCTACCTCTGAAGATGTGGGTCAGATATGCTCAGGGCTCCTATAAAAGAGTGGAATATTGGCCCTTTTCTATCCCTTTATTTTGACCTTTTAAACCAAAATTGAGGTACAGGTATCTCAGTTCACTCTGTTAACTGCATAAATTCTTATAAAGAAACTCAATGACTCCCAAATTTCCAAATCTAGCTTTATTTTTCTCTTTTATTTTCTGAATAAAAATACAAATGAATACAGTGGGAAATGCTTCCTTTCTGGAGTCCACAGTGAACAAGTATCCTTTGTATTTTTCAAGAGCCATCCCTGCTCTCATCCTGAAACCTAATCCAAACACTTCTTCAAATATTATACTTTCCCTCTGCTAATCACAATACCATTTGTAATTCATATCACACAATTTATTTTACTTGTATTGTTCCCAAATTGCTTTGCATATGTAAACCTTCTGGGCTTAATTGGGTTATAAGAGTTAGGAATATGTCTTGCCCTTATATGTAAACTCCTTGAGGGTAGGGCCTACACATTTATAAGCTCTTGCAGCTCCTAGAGCACTTGCACATGTACTAATTGCTTATAAATATCAGCAAAATGAACTACACTCCTTTCAAAGTCCTACATTAACTGGGACAGTGCTGGGCCCATAGCAAAGTATCTAAGCAACTAGGAAACCCCATATATATGGGGTTTACCCGTATGTATGTATGTGTTCATAGCTGTGTCGCTAGTTCCTAGCACAGGGAATGGCCGATACAAAGTACTCAAAAAATACATGTTGAATGAATGAATGTTCATTGCATGATTTCTCCAAATTCCTCTTTCATTCTTTCACATCTACAAAGCTAATCACATAGATCAAAGCTTCTCAAATGTTAATGTGCATATGAATCACCAGAGGGACTTGTTCAAATCCAGGTTCTATTTCAGTAGATCTGGAGTAGGGCCTGGTTCATTAAGTATGGCATCTCTAGCCAGAGCCCATGTGATGCCCAGGTAGTCTATCGATCATACTTTCAGTGGCAACGTTATAGATAACCCCATAAAAGATGCAGGCCTTCCACGTTTGAATTGAATCTTACCAATGTACATCAGGACATGTCTCTCATAAAATGTGTTTAAAGAGCCTTACTTTGCAGCCTCTTGAGAAAGAAGTCCTGGGGTACTAAATCTGTATGCACCGAGATGAATATTATAAAGTTACTAAAACAACACTATCAATATTTAGTCATTTAGATCTGCTACATATGTATTGATCAAATCTAATTATGCTTCAATATTGAGCCTAATTGGAGAGTCTGCCATTTAAAGATCAAACTAATGGGGTTGCCATAAGGTTTTTGTGTATGACAAAGAGGCAATTACATTAATATCAAGAGGAATTGTTCAGGAAGTTTGCCAATGGGAATGAAGATTTCTGGCTATTGGAAAAGGATTTAAAAAATAACCAAACCTCTCAGTGCTATATGAGAGATCAGCTCATTATTCAGTCTTGAATTTGTCTCCATGCTAATACCAAAAATGTCAAATTAACTAAATTGAGTTAAAGTCTTGGGACCAAGGAGAAATCAAATGTAATGTTTAGCTATAATCATGCTATAGATTTTTTCCCATGTTTCATTTCACATGTGAAGGTCTATAACCCACCATACCCAGCATTTACAGAAGTAGATTTATTAGGTGTCATTTGGTCACCTCTTACGTCTTCTCAGAAAATAATCTTTGCAATTAGGGTCACTGTCTATACCGCAAATATTTTAAAATGCTAATTGGCAAGCTCTGTGCTATGCAAACCATTGATAAGGTAGATAATAATAGGTTTTACTGATTACTAAGCAGTGTTGTGCTATAGCCAAAAGTCAAAGGGCTCAATTCAGTTGTGAAGGGAACTGATTTTTCATTTGTTGTTACTGCAGTAGACGCCATAGTAATCATCATTATTGCAGTTATTTTGTAGAGGCATCCATTGTAGAAGCCCTGAGTTCATTTTCCGAATGCGTAATCAAATTTACTCCACCCATTTGCACACACCATAGAGCATTTTGTATCTATTCAGGTAATGCTTTGATACTGAGCCTCATGCATGAAACTTAACACCGTGTCCAAGATGTCTGAAAGAGCTCAGTGGGTAGTTTTAGTAGAACAGATTTTAGGAGATGATACAAATTAGATAGGTCAGCCCCATTTTCCTTACTTGGGCCCTACCCTTCTTTCTGGTATTGATCTTCCCCAAATTCACTTTCCCATTAATGAGTCTTGAGATTTGGGTAGAAGAGTGATAGAGAAGCATAGGCAAAGGAGAATATTGGAATGTTAGGGAAAGTGGTGCCAAAGGGAAGGTTTTCATTTGTTTAAGCTAGAGGTGGAGAAACTAAGGGTCAGGGAGAGGAATATCTCCTCCCTGGAGAAGCAGCGTAGGAGAAGGAACGGGATCTGGATAAGGACAGGAAATAAAGCCTGTTTCAGTGTGCCTTGATAGTTTCAAGACAGATGTAGACTTACAAGAAAAACAAAACAGAATGGCAGCTTTCATTCTCTTCTACCCACTTTAACCTCCAAAACAAGTTCTTTGGAGATTTTAGTCCTTGGATTACTGTCATTTTTCTCAGCACCGTTCTTGCCATAATTCTTCACAATTTTAATGTCCACATAAACAATTCTAGTCCCCTTGTCCTGGATCCTTGCTTGATGGCCTCTCATTTCATTCTCAGACCCCATCACTATCACTGTTATCTTTGCAGCTTGTTGCCTCCAGAGCCCTGACTACGATACTTGGCCATCGAGAGATCTTGTCACCTTTTCACTGTCTTTAACCCTTCTGGAGCCTCTACCCGCCTCCTTATGCAGCTTGGAGTCCACACTCCATCGTTAGAATACATACACTTGCGTGTATCCTCAACACATTTGCCTCCCTCTTTGTCACAACAGCAACTTAACACAACTGTATGTTCATTAATTCTAACAGTCTATCTCCTCCGTCCCTGTGCTCTGACACCTGAATGTGACTGGAGAAAAACTCACAAAGTGCTTCATCTCTGTCCTCAAGCAGGTCTGCGGAGCTGCCCCTGCTCTGTTCACTCTTTCACTCTCCAAGATGGTTATTTCATAACTTCTCTTCTAGCCTCAGTCTCATCTCATGACTTCACTTCCCTGACCACTGAAAAACCAGAAGCAATCAGAAGAGAACTTCCACAAGCTTCTACTACCACCTTTAACCAAAGACTAAATCCTGTGCCCATACACTCCACTGTTGTTTTTGTCACTATGGTCCATGTTCCTATGATTAACTTTCCATTTGTACATTAACTATGATAACCGATATTATTTTTCTCTCTATTGGAGGATCAAATTTTCCTTCACTATAGGTTATTCCTAACAGCTTACAAAAATGATGTGATTCCTCTCATCTTAAAAACAATAAAACAGGGGATCCCTGGGTGGCGCAGCGGTTTGGCGCCTGCCTTTGGCCCAGGGCGCGATCCTGGAGACCCGGGATCGAATCCCACATCGGGCTCCCGGTGCATGGAGCCTGCTTCTCCCTCTGCCTGTGTCTCTGCCTCTCTCTCTCTCTCTCTCTGTGACTATCATAAATAAATAAAAATTAAAAAAAATATATTAAAAAAAAAAACAATAAAACAGGGGTGCCTACCTTTGGCTCAGATCATGATCCCAGGTTGCTGAAATTGAGTCCTCTGTGGGGCACCCTGCTCAGCAAGGAGCCTGTTTCTCTCTTTCCCTCTGCTACTCCCCCTGCTTGTGTTCTCTCACTCTTTCTCTCTCTCTATCAAATAAATAAATATGATCTTAAAACAACAACAACAAAAATAAAACAAAAACATGTCTCTTGGCCTCACTTCCCTTTCTGGCTATCTTCTCTTAAACTCATCTCTGGCAGATTTTGACCCATCTTGCACAAAACAGAAGCCACTCTTATCAAGGTTGTTAGTGACTTCCATGTTATTTGATCTCCTTATAACATTTTTTTAAAATTTGGATGTCACAATATCATCTTTTCCTGGCTTTCTTCTAATCTTACAGGCCACATATTCTCTACTTCCTTTGCTGATTTCATCTTACATCACCAAACTGTTAAACTTTGAGAGCTCCCGGATCAGGTTTAGACCTCTTCACTTTTCTAGCTACACTGAACCTCTTGTTGGTAACTTCATCTAGTCTCCTGTCTTTAAATACTACCTATGTACTGATATTTCCAAAGTTCTCTCTCCAGCCTGGACCTCTCTGAATCTCAGACTTGTATATCTAATTGCCCACTCAATATGTCCACTTGTCTGTCTACCAGGCATTTCAAACTTAACATGACCAAAACTCAAATCCTGGTCATTTCTTCCAAACCTAAGTGGCCACCGAATTCTCTCTCTAAATGACAACACTTTCCTTCCACCCACTCAGACTCAAATCCTTGAGTTGTCATGACTCCTTTTCAGTCCACAGCTAATCCATCAGCAAATCCTCTTGGCTCTACCTTTGAAATATATTCAGAATCTGATCACTTATCACCACTTTCCACTCTGATTTATTCTCCATTGATTTCATTTGGATTACTGCAATAGTGTCTCTTAACTGACCTCCCTGCTTCAGCTCTTTAGCACGTACAGTCTATTCTCAACACAACAGCCAAGGAATCATTTAAAAATATGTCAGATCATGTAATTCTGTTCATAATCCTCCAATTTCTTCTTATCTGACTTCAAATAAAGCAAAATGTCTTTACAATAGTTAAGACCTTTTGGTACATCTTTAGTACCTCTTTGGCCATCTTTCTTACTGTTTTCCCATTGTTTCACTTGACTAATCCTTGAATATTCTGGTCACATCCCACTTTAGGGCATTTGTACTGTTCTTCTGCTTAGAATAGAACAGTTCTTCTTTCTAGATATCAATATTGTTTACTTCTTTACCTCCTTTTGCTTTTATCTCTCATGCTACCTTAAGTTTTTCCTGACACCTTTCAGATTGCAACCTCCAACCCTCCATTTCCCTTACCTGCTTTTTTTCATAGTACTTATCATTATCTGATACTATTTATTTTTTAGCTGTTATGTTTATAATCTCCCCATTAAAATGTAAGTTCCATGACAGCTTGAGTTTTTTGCTGTTTGTTCATTTTTGCATACCCAGGGCTAACATTTTCCAGCCCTATAAATCATGTACTGAATGAATGAATGAATGAATGACATACAATTCTGATGAGCTTTCAAATTTTGTTTTATTTTTGTTTTGTTTGTGAGTAGCATATAGTATTAGGAAAATCTCAATCCCAGATTTTTTTTTTTCCAGAAGATTCTGAGGTTATTAATCTAACACAATGCTAAACATTTCTAATTAAATGGGGAGGGGAATATCCATAGTTATCCAGATGTTTTAATTACCCACAATAAACCCAAGTAATCACCCATTTCTAATCTCTTGGTAACAAGAATAGTTTTAGGATAATTAGATTCCAAGTGACCAAATCTATGTTGCTATTCCAGTACTCGAGCTGATAAACCATTAGAACAATTTTTTTTTTTTAATTTAAAAACAGAAACCAGGGCAAAATGGGATCTAATTAGAAAATTCATTTTCAGTCAACTGTTTAGGAATCAATCAATTCTCTGTCAGGTAATATACATAGCAGTCACTAAAAGCCCAAATATGTTCATTCCTCTGGGACAAGAGATACTTATGTGGTCACCTTCTTTTTGAATCTCGCTTTCTTCTACGTTATTTTAGAAAAATATTCACATTGCATTTTACGTGAAAATAATACATGGATAATTTAGGAGTAATCTAATATGCTCCCAGGAATTTAGTAGGTTATTTTCCCTCCTTCCTTAAGCATTGTCATTTTTTGCAATTATTCTAATGCCATTTGTGGAGGAAATTGTTCCCTATTAAAGGAGTTTCAGGTAATAACTGTCAGGTGGGACGGAATTTAGGTTGGTGGTGTCTTTAGTGAGAGCTTTCCTCTTCTTTCTGTACATGTAATTCCATTTTTCTACTTAGTAGCAAAAGTAATGGCAGAAAAATAAGTCAGATTATATTAATCATTTGCTTAAAAACAATTCCATGACTTCCAACTCTATCTAGAATAATATCTAAATTCTTTTTCAGGACTTTAAGATCTTGTATCATTTAGTTACTGTGTTTCTCTCTCTTAATCTCACAACACTGTCTCCTGTGTTCATTTTCATCCAGTCACAAAGGTTAGCAAGATTTCCTCACCTCGGGACTTCAGCACATTCTCTTCACTCAGAATAGTCTTCCTTTGAATATTCCCACAAGGCTTATTTCTTTTCATCACTCTGTCAGTTGTCACTTCTTCAGAGAGTCCACTCTGCCCATTCTAATAGCAGGTCTCCTCTATGCTTATTCTCATCTCCTTGTTTGTTTCATTCATGAAAATTGTCACAATTGTACAGTTATTATTACTCATTTGCTTCTTTACATTCTTTTTGTCTGTCTTCTCCACTGGGTTATAATTTCCATGAGGGTAGAGATTACGTCCTTCTTCTGCCTTCTATGTATTCTGTTGTGATGAGATGTTGAGTTTGAGTCTTTCACATATTCATAATAGCTGAAAGCTCAGAATCAATGAGATCACCAAAAAAGCATGTGAATCAAGAAGGAGACTGTGGATAAACCCCTGTAGAAGTAGAACCCTAATATTTATGGAGCAGATAAAAGAGAAAAGGCCTCCTAAAATGATCAGTGCTGAGTGGCTTAAGAAAAGAGAGAGAACTGTTAGAAGAGAAGAGGACAGGTAAGATATGCTGTGTGCGCTGTTAGATCCCCAGCAGTCAGTACAACACCTAATGTTTAGTAGGCACTCAAAAAACATATATCCAACTGTGGGTAAGATGAAAGAATAAGGAGAACAGGTTCAACCATACCAAATGTTCTGAGGAAATCAGGAAAGATAAAGTTTTAGTAATTATGAGACTACCGGCCACCTTAACAGGAACATTCACTTTCTAACATATTATATAATTAATTTGCTTAATTTGTTTATTATTGTTTTCATCCTCTGCTAGAAGGTATACTCTGTGAAGTCAGGAAATCTTTGTTTATTCACTGACATATCCCAGGCTCCCAGAACAATTTCTGAACAAAGTCAAAAAGGTATTAGAAATGTTTAAAGCCAAGGTTTATATACAGAAAAGAATTGTTTTTTTAGAGTGCTTAATTCTTTAGTGACCCCACAGAACAAGAGCATTCCTATATTATCAAATCAGCCATTGCTTTACTAGTGAATCAGTTGGACATTAAGTGGTTCTAAGTCTTATGCTCAATCATCCCCACAGTTTTAGTATGTGATTTGGAGATAGGTTTAAATGTCAGCAACAATTATTCATTGTTCAATCGGTTCAGTGGAAGTCCATCCCTTAAATCTTAATGTAACAACAATAGCAAAGACCAGAAGGCCTGATTTTGTCTTTAGCATCATGGTACATACCCCTTCCTGCTCACTGATGTTATTGTAAAGAACATGTCACACCACGAGAAATTCATTGAAGTCCCAGAGAGCCTGAACTTTTCTGCAGATCAAGGGTTCACCACCTGAGAGAAATTTACAAATATTTTATCTAATCAATGGGACTAGTTCCGTAACTGGCAGATTATTTAAAAATGTAATGTACTCATTTTTATAAATTAGACTATGCCTCCAAAGGCTTTTATTTTTCATTCATTTTTCACAAGCTTCCCTGAGAAACACATCTGTTTTTATTTCCTGAACTCATTAGGGAAATACAAAACTGGCTTTTTCATGGTTTGGGGGGTGGACCCTTTTGTAGTTCTTATGAATACATTTTTTACTTGGTCTCCTTATTAAATATAAAATTGAAAATGTTTAAAATTGTCTCATGTTTAGATATTTCTTGATATTGTGGAAACTGCTCTATGCCAACTAGACTATGGCGTTTTGGGATAGTAAAGGAGAGAGAAGATAATTAGATGGCGTGAAGAAATGTTAAGTGAAGTGATTGGGAGAGGAGAATATATGAAAGATTTAGGGAACATTTTGAAAGGAGAAATAACTGCCTGTGTGGGTGTTTGTACATGGAGATTGAAAATTTTAAAACTAAGAATATATATATGTTTTTTTTTTATAACAGGTGTGTGTCACATATTTAGATGTCAAAAAACTATCATTACAAGTGGCACTAGAGCCAAAAGTATTCAATATGAGAACATCAGTTCATCAAGACTGTCAAATAGAGGAGGCATATGTTCTGAGTACTCACCACTGATTGGTCAGCTGCTGTTTCCATGGCAATCCATGTACAGCTCAGACATTTTTTTTTCTCCTATTCTACATTACCTCTATTACATAGCAAAGAATGCTAAGATTAGTAAACAGACATATTTGGTAAATGTAATATGGCATCACAGTCACTAAAATTGTGGCTGATTATTCTAATTTTGGAATAGTTACAGTCTATATCGTACCTCAAACTGTGGCAAAGCAGTAAAGAAACCTTATATTTTGTCTTCTACTTGGGAAAAATGTCCTTTGTTTAGACAGTTTCTTGAACACACCACACAGGTTTAGGAAAACAGTGATGTGTGCCTTAAGCTGGAAAGAGTGAATTTACTAGAATTTTAGAAATTTCATAGATAGATAGATAGGTAGAGATAGAGATCTCCATTTATTGTCTATGTATTTATATTTGAATTTTACATGTGCAGTAAACACGTTTATCTTAGGTGTGTCTGGCATCTGAACAGTTCTTTTAGACTAAAACTAGTCCCCTATACTCTAAATGTGAATCACAATCAATCAATCAATCAATCAATAATCACTACTCGTCAAAAACTGGAACCAGGGAGATAGTTTTTCTCTCAGGGTATTGCTACTGTTCCCTTCTCTAAATGCTACCAAAATTTGAATCCTCATTGAAGTCAACTTGCCGCTATGTTGGAATTAACCATCTATTTTCCATTCACTCTGTTTTTATACAGTGCCTGGTTTGTCTTGGGGCGGGGAGAATTATTCCCCCATTCTGAGACCATTCACTCTGGTGGAGCAAACTCCATTCTAAACTCCAGGGCTGAATGAGACTTAGCTCCAGGACCCTACATTCTTTTGGTGATTGGGCCAAGGATGACAATGGGGCCAAGGCAATGCCAAGAATCAGAGTTAACTGATTGGAGTCAAACTAACTCCAAACAGAGTTAATTCTGGAACTTTTGCCTGAGCAACCAGAAAAGAGGCAAGCTTCGTTCTCTGGACGCTATCTGGGAGGGTGTGAATCTGAAGCAGCTAGAGAGACAGAAAGAGAACACCTGCTTGGGAATGAGCTACACAGAGGAAGGCAGAGACAAGAGACAGAGGGAGCTGTAAGGCAGGAATCATAATAGACTTCCCTTATTGAGTGCTCTAAGAATTAAATGAATTTATAATAGAAGGTACTTAAGTAGTATCTGACATATGGACAATGCTCAATAAATGTTAGTGATTATTATTATTCACATTGTTTGGATCCTCTTTTAAAGTCAGCTTTAATTAGTTTTCTGTCACTGTAACTGAAAAGTCTCTTTCTAAATATATATATATATATATATATATATCCAATATCTCTCTATGTATAGACATATATATATGAAATCTCAAAAGTAGTGTGCATTAATGTTAAACTTTTACTCTTTACCTAGCTACTCTGCTTATAGACATGTATCTGAAATGAGATTGAAGTATATGCATACAACCATTGCAGTATTACTGATACTTACAAAAATCAAGCATCTGATTTCTCAAAAAGAAGAAACCCAAGCAAATTTAAATAACTTAAGGGAAGTTATGTGGTCATATATTATGCTGCCATTAAAATTATGCCCATTAAGTATTTTTAATGTATTGGTTTATGATGTTATGTGCAATGAAAAAAATAACAGAATATATAACATGTATTTATAGTATATGTACATACAATATAATCTCAAGTACATTAAATAATTATATAAAAAGAAGACTTGAAGGAAAAACACTAAGATATTTGTAGCTGTTTTCTCTGAGTCTTGGTACTACGAGGGGCTTGAATATTTTCTTTCACTTTTCCATATTTTTAAAGTGTCTATAATAAGCACTTAGCATTTCAATTATTATTTTTCATTATCTGTACATTCATGGAATTTCATGCATTCTAAACAATAGACCTGATATGATTGTAGCCACATAGTTAGGAAATGAATTTAGAAAAATGCAGAAATACAAGAATCTTAGAAATGTTCTCTAGTTCCATCATTTTTAGAGATTTTGTAGGAAGCTAAGTCTGAGAAGTTGTAACTTACTTCAACATTTGACAGTATTTGGCAGATATTTTAAGACTCCGAAGACATGGATGTGAATCATATTTCATTTTTTTTTCATTTCTATTATAACACATTTTTTTTCTAAATGCAGCAGAGTGGACTCACTGATCTAAATTTGCATCTGGTTTCCATAGTAACTGCTTTTGGGCTTTTAACATTAGGCACCACCTGTTGTTCTGTGGACAAACCACCAAATAACATCACAGATTATAGAGGAGACAAGGGGTCCATACACCTGTCTCCAAATTGCACTTCCCTAATGTGCCATTTCTCACTGATATTTAGCTGCGCACTAGCATATACCTAAGATAATCTCCTTGCCATTTATGCACACACAGCAGCTGTAGTTCCTGAATTTAAAAATATTAAATCCATACTTTCACACTGTTATGGCAATATGGAGCTCACAGCTAGGAATAATAGGACATTATATGTAGATCTATAGAGCTATGCAGTTTATTTCATGTGATATTTAGAGATTCTGAAAATTACAACATAGTTAAGACTCTCTCACACAAATTCTCTGGTTTTCTACATTTGCACAACAACACACACACACAGAGTCACACTTCTAAATATATCAAGTTATTTTAGAAATTGTGCAAACCCTTTTTCTCTGATTCATTTTTAGGCTTTCTTACTTGCAAGAAACCAGCTGTTGGGGAAGACATAGGGATTTTCCTTAATTAAAATGATTTCTCATAGCTCTGATTCAAAGACCCTAAATTATGATAGTAAGAGTTTCTCTCCCTGGCAATATTCCTTTGCAAAGGGCAAAAGAATTTTCAGAAAGTAGCTTACTTAGACTTTATCATCCCTTGGATATATGTGATAAAACCCTTAAGGTAAGCGAGAAAAGACTCAAAGGCATCTTGAAAAAAATATATAATCAGCAGCTCAAAATGGTGTAGAGCATATATTGTGAGAGAATGTGGCTCACAGCTTAAAACAATCCATTGATACAGAAGCATTCAGTTAGTCGATGACTCTATGTATTATTTATTTATCTCTGTTTGCTGTTCAACATCTAGTGTTTCCTGTTGGAGAGTTAATCCAACCTCCTGCCACCTGGTAGCCAAGTGAGGAATTCTGAGAAGCAGATCAGATTCTCCCTGTCAATCTCAATTTCTAGAACCCATGTTGCTTTTGTAAAGGCATGATCCCCTCTCCGTTGTGCCTTTCTCTCCTCTTTCCTCTCTTTTTCATTGTGAGACAGTGGAAGGAGGCTTAGTTTTGAAGGCAAGCAGGCCTACTTATTTTTTTAAGATTGATTTATTTATTCATGAGAGACACAGAAAGAGAGAGAGGCAGAGACATAGGCAGAGGGAGAGGCAGGCTCCCTGTGGGGATCCCGATGCAGGACTCCATTCCGGGTCCCCCGATCAAGCCCTGAGCCAAGGCTGACACTCAACTGCTGAGCCACCCAGGTGTTCCAAACAGGCCTACTTAAAACCCCAGCTCCACAGGCATTAGCTATGTGATCTGAGCCTCAGACCTCTCCACAAAGAGGTAGTAACACCCATCTCACTTAGTAGAGTGATAGTAAAATGTCGGAAAGCAGATAAGCATGATACTTGGTAGGCACTCATAAGTTTTAGTTCCCTGATCTTTCTCTTCTCTGAAGGATTTCATGGATCTTCAGTTGGAGGTGAGACAGGTCACCTCCTGGGGGCACTCAGAACCCAATGCTGCCCCCTCCCACTCAGCTGTCACTGAGCTTGTCCTTAGTTCCTCTTTCTTACTAACCACAAGAGTAGCTGCAACAGCAGCAAGAGTGGCCCTACGGCTTCAGGGACCAGTTGTAGCTAACAGTTATCACCTGCTGTTCCAAAACTGTGGAAAAACCGAATATAACTTCCAAAATCCCTGAAAAGAAGCAATCAAAATAGGATTAAAGGACATGGTATTTGCAAAGTGCTTAGCATAGTGCCCAGCACACAGTAAATGCTCAGTAAATGTTATCCATTCCCATAGATTATTTTTGGAATGAATGGCTAAGTAGATCAGTAAGGGCTCCACTGGATGTTTGGTTGAACAGTATTAAGTGAACTGAAAGTGTTGGTGGCCATGAACATGAAACCAATTTCTGTTTAAATGAGAGTCTGCAGAGGTGAAATTTCAGATGAAATGTGAAGGGTAGGATATCTCACCTCTCTCAAGATGGAGCACTAGGTTAGATCAAGTTAAGATATAACACATAATACAGACATTAATTTCACTCTCAGCTGAAGTCAGCACAGAATGACTCCCCCAAGTCTTCCGCTTTGGATTTTAGAAATATTATTCTGGGACATAATAATCTCTAGTGTGAACAAGAGTGAGAGATAAAGTTCTGAACTTTTCATGATAGCTGCAAACTCTGTCAACTTTAGCATTAAAATAGGAAAAGAAATAGATCAAAAAGAAAATGTTATATTGCTGGTCTAAAAGCTACAAGATGAAAGTCGCTCTTTCCACCCCCAAATCCTCCCACTGTAGTCTGAAGGAATATTGATGATAAGTAAAATCTCTTGCTTAGAACAGTAACATTTTAGAGGTCAGAAACATCATGAAGGTTATGCAAATTAGAGACTCAAACTGGAGTCCATGGGATAAATTTGGGATGATGGTGGGAGAATCTATGAACCCTCTGAAATTATATGCCAAATTGTGTGTGTGTGTGTGTGTGTGTGTGTGTGTGTGTGTGTGTGCTTTCTGGAATGCTGAAAACCTGAAGGAAGAAATCAGGGCACTGACTGGGATTTCTCCTTATATGAGGAGGTGGCTGAGTTGATGCCATGGGACTCAAGAATAAGGAACCAATTCTTTGTAAACATTTACTGACTAGGAGTTCACAGGCTGTAAGTTCATCAATAGTGAGGCAATCCCTGAAAATAAAGGGAAGTGGCCCAGCAAGCCCCTCCTTCTTGAATCAGGGAAGACTCTAATTTGTACAAGTAGTGTCTTCAGTCTTTTTCAGGCACCTGGGCCCAAGAAAAACTATGTAAACTGTGGCTGCTCCTGCTCTGTGTGGCTCCTCATTTCCCAAATATTTTGTATTTTGGTGTAGATAAGTTAGAAATCCAATGTAGCTTTACTGACATCTGCATATGTGTGGTCACTTCCTGTTAATCTGTAATACTGCAATAGACATGATTCTGAAGAGATGATCTGTGGCTTTTACAGGGTTCCTAAAGGGTCCTTGACTTCAAGGGCTTAAGAAGCACCTTGATAGATGAATAAAATGATTTTATAGGTAAAGGAAGTAAAGTCTTTGAAAAGTTAGGAGATTTTCCCCAGAATAACCAGCAGAACCATGACTAGGAAACGGTTGTATCCAAGCCCAAATCACAATTTCCACCATCAACTCTTGCAGAATCTAAGTACTTTAGGGGCTGTCTGGGTCAATTCTGGCTGCTACAACAGAATACCATAGACTGGGTGGTTTAATTAACAGATATTTATTTCTCATAGTTCTTGGATGCTGGAAGCATGAGATCAGGGTGCCAGCTTAGTCAGGCTCATGGTGAAGTCCCTTTTCTTGCTTTACAGATGGCCCTCCTCTCCATATATTTTGACATGGAGAAGAGAAAGGAAAGATCTCTTTGGTATCTCTTCTTATAAGGGCACTAATCCTATTCACGAGGGCTTCACCCTCATGACCTAATTACCTCCCAAAGGTCCCACCTCCTAATATTAGGGGTCAGGATCTCAATGTATGAATTTTGGAGGGACACACACGTTCAATCCATAGCAGGAGCCTCAGAGATGATCAAGTGAGCTAGTGTCAACATCACAACATTCTAAATCAGGAGCAGAAGTAATTCCATGGTTTGTATATCTCCTATTTTATAATCTTGGTTTCAGAGAGAACACCTTAAACCAGGGCAATCAGGTAACTAGATGACCAAATCAAGGCAGTAAATGAACCATAGGCATAAAAACTAACATTTGTTTCTGTCAACAAGATGCTTTCCCAGGAAAGCCCTTGCTCCATACATCATGGAGAGAGCAGCCAGCAACAGCTAATGTATCTCCCTCTTAGTTTAGCTGCACATGGCTTGGCCTTGGCAGTCAAACGTCTTTTGATGGATTTGTGCCTCCATCTCCAACAACCTTCTTATTTTTGTTTCTAAGAAGATTGACCCATGGGAGTGTTCTGGGAATATTCCAGGGAAGACCACTTATCACCCTGACAAAACTATTCCACTAAAACAGCATCTCAACTTAGTGGTTCTTTCAGGTCTCTCCTTCTCACTCCCTGCCTTTGGTCTTGGTCCCCTCTCTACCTATTTTTCCTCTTCTGATCTCATCACCTCTTTCTGTTAGGGTCCAACTTTCTTGCTTCCTTTTGGTTGCCTATCTTCCTTCGTAGGTTGCCGAGTATCTAACTAGAGAACTAAATCACGCCATTTGATAAAGATGTTCTTGAGCTATTCATCAGCACGACAACAAAAAAGGCTCTCTGGGATTTAAGAATGTAAGACATGCTATTTTAAAGTGAGACAAACGGTCCATTTCATGCAATGTTCATGTCTTAAAAAGTAACATCAAGATGTTTATAGAAAAATATGGTGGCTCTCTATGAGATCAAATTCTAGTAGGCAAAGTATTCTGAACATTGTCAACTTTCCCTTAACAACCCATCCCATTGGTAGCAACTTAAAATGTTTACTAGGTACCTGCTATATGCTAGGCAGGTACCTAGTTCTTTAAGTTCTTTAAGTACATTTTCTCATTAAATATCACAAGTGTCATTGTCATCCCCATTTTGTGGGTGTGCAAACAGGTTCAGAGAATTTAAGTAGGTAGTAAGTGGTACAGCCAAATTCTAACACAGGCTGGTCTGCCTTCATAGACAATTTTAACTACTATGCATATGACACACATGCATTTAAAATATAGTATCAACAGTTCTAATTTTAACTACCTTTTATGTTAACAAACTCTATGCTGTTACTATTGAACACATTGTTTCTGTGTGCCTCTCATGAAAGATGTTCTTCCTTTCATTTTTTTTTCTGAAAGACGTTTTCAAATAATGTAATACATTCTAGGTTAGCTTTTGGTGAATGGATCCACATTCATTCTATCACACCAGGAGATACAAAATCTAATCAGTGGGGGTCCCATAGGGAAAAAAAGGGCTGGGGGGTGGGGATGATGAGGAACAATTTCTCAAATAAATAATATAAGAATGTTTTATAGAACCAAAAGACATGAATCTCAAGCCCACCGAATCTCCAGCATAGTGATTGAAAGAAAGACACTCCTGTCATGGAAATTCCAAACATTAGGAGTAAAATCAAGTTTCTCAAAATTTGCAGAGAGAACAATAGGTCATATAGGAAAGAATAGCTGCACACTTCTAGACAGTCATCCACAAGAATCAGGAAGATAATGGAGACCTACCTTCAAAGTACTTCAAATGTTAGTGAAACAGGTCTAGCCTAGAATTCTTTACCCAGACAAGAGAGACATCAAGTGTGAGAGAATAGAAGCTTTCTTCATGAAGCTGCTAGAGACCATACTTGACCGAAATGGGAGCTAAAAACAAGAATGAGGAAGACATGGACCTCAGGAGACAGGAGATGCAACAGTGCAGAGCCAAAGGCAATCTCCAGAGTAATTGGGAAGGAAAGGCCCAGGCTAATAGTGTAGTAGCAGAGCAACAAATCTGATTGGAGTAGGAAGACAAGAGTCTCAATGATGAGCCACCTTCACATGATTATAGTAATAAAAACACTAAATACAGATTTAATGAAAATAAATGTGCAAGATGTGAAAGACAAAGCAAAAAAAACTTTATTGACAGAAGAAAAGAAAGCCTTGAGTAAAGGAGAGGCATGTCATGTACCTTGATAAAAACATTAGATTTTATAAATATGACAAATTTCCAAAATTTTTTCAAAAGCAATTTTTATTTTATTTTTAAAAAAGATAATATTTGTTTATTTTTGAGAGAGAGAGAGAGAGACCACATGAGCAGGGAGAGGGGCAGAGGGAGAAGCAGACTCCTGGTGAGCAGGGAGCCCGATGTAGAACTCCATCCCAGGACTCTAGGATCATGACCTGAGCCAAAGGCAGACCAACTGAGCCACCCAGGTGCCCACAAAAGCAATTTTTAAAATGTAATCTGGTCACTTGTTTCTAAAGTTCTAAAAAGCAAATATGTATAGGTTGCAAATACATTTGGGGTGCCTTTTTTCTTGGATAAAGAAATTTATCAGAAAGTTTGAGTGATTTTAGCATTAGCCAAAACCAGATTCAGGTCATAGATAGGAATTCAATGTCTAATTAAGGTGTTTAAAAGCAGGGGGGGACACAATAAACCAGAAAAAAACAGGAGGGTTTTTACAACAAACTGTTAATGATGAATAAATAGCTTAAGAGTAAATGTGGGGGAACAGACACTCTCATGCATATACAAAGTGATGCAACTTGACAAAATCTATCAAAATTTCATGTAATTATCCCTTGACCTTGCAATCCTATTTCTCGGTAGTATTGCTAGAAAAGTAATATGTACAGCAATATTTGTCGCAAGATTTTTTTTTTTATTACAGCAAAAGATTGAAAACAACATACAAGGGATGGAAAGTGATTTCCAAAAAATATTGTTAAGTGCAGTAAAGAACATGGGGCTCCTGGGTGGCTCAGTTGGTTAAGTGATTGCCCTTGGCTCAAGTCACGATCTCTGGGTTCTGGGAACAGCCCCACTTCTTTTTTTTTTCCCCCACTTCTTCCTCTCCTCCTTACTTGTGTGCATGCTCTGTCAAATAAGTAAATTAAAAAAACTTTTTTTAAATGCAACAAAGCACAATTGCATATTATAGTATATAACATTTGTCTATAAAAGGGGGACAATTGTGAGTGTATGTATGTGTGCATGTGTTTGGATCTGTACATTCACTATATATACATTTATATTTGCTGATCTCTATATAAAGTGTCCTTAGACACTGATAACATTAGATTTTTCAGGAAAGGGAATGGATGGATGGATAGCTGGGTGACAAGTGTGCGATAGGAATTTTCTTGTATTCCCTTTATGGCTCTTGAATTTCGAACCATGCAGCCATAATGCTTTAAGTCTTTAAAAATTTAAAAATATTAAAATAAATTAGTATTTTCATAATTGGTTTTGGGAATAAGTAGGCTAATTCTTTAATATCTGAGCTTAATATTGCCAGTTGAAGCATGGCTTGACACAGCTAACAGATAGAACCAATAGGTCTCCTTCCCTGGCACTTTGGACATTATTCTGTTATAGCATTTATCACATCCTATTGTGATTCACTATGTATGTTTCTATCTTGCTTAGTGTGAAGTGTGAAGACCTCTATAGGGTGAGGATAGATCAGATATTCATGGATTCATATATTCATTTACTTATTAACTAACTGCTAGACAAGGTGTTTATTCAACCCTGTATCTTTCGTGCATGGCCTGGCAACTGACATATAAGAATTCAGTGGACCACATTTTAGATGATGCATGAATAAATGAATAAGGTGAATTCAACAATTCATTATAGGATTCAGGATGATATATCCTTAAAGTTGGTATTGTTCATAATCCTTAGGACTTCTATCTTTTCTTGACTCAAAAGTTAAGCTGCAATCATATTGAATATACATTCCAAATCCTCTATAAAGAAAATTTTTAATTTACCTGCCAAATGATCAAGCTCATTCAAATACAAAGGAGACTCTAAGGTATCTTTAAATATTATTTTTTTCCTGATATAGTTTTGCAAATATCATAATTGTATCAGAATAGTCAGAAGAAAAGAATGTTTTTAGTGCAAAATGTTTCATAATTACAAAGCATTATGCATCACTTGGGCCAAATATTTCCCACAATAGCCCTGGGAAGCAGGAGATTTTGATGAAGCTAAGCAGAAAACAGCAGTGTGAACAAACGATTCCTACCAAGTCATACAACACATCAGTAGCACAAATGGATTTCACCCAAACAAATCTATGCTCTCGGGTCATTGTTTCATCTATTTCCTCTCTCAAATTAAAAATGATATTGAGGCTGAATGTGAAGAGGTCATGGATACATATTGATAAACTCACCCAAACAGCTCTTCTAAGAGGGGATAGGATATTAGAAGAAATGAGTCCCTGCTGGGGACTGGCTACCTGTGTGTCAAGGGGTATTTTGCTTAAAAAAAAAACATGATTAAGGTAAGGTAGTTTTTAAAAGAATCCCTGAGATCTCTCTCAAAAGATTTGTCAAAACTCAGGCATTCTAAGGGAGTCAAAGTGTCTCACAGCCCCCTTATATCTCTATATTAGCCTCTCTATCTTACTGCATAGCAATGGATTTCCTGCCTGCCTCCTCACCCCAGCCCCTTGTGAGTACTTCCTAAGAAGAAGTTATATCATCATTTTTTGTTTTTAATCCCCAGGGCTTAGCCTAGTGCAAGGCATTCAATAGTACTTAATAAATATGCAGACAGAAGAATACAGTTCTTGTTCACAGTCAGTATGACATAGTAGAAAGTGGTTCTATCCTTGGCTCTGCCCCTGAGCAGCTTCAGCTAACACATGTACTAATAAACCAAATTTCAGTTTATTCTTCTGAAAAATGAGTGGGTCACTAGCTGACTTGTGATAACATCTTCAGTTGTAAAGTTCCATGATTTTATGTAAGTGTGAGGTAGGTGGGATGATGGAAAAAAGAAATAAAACATAAAATACAGCAGTAAGTATGTATTAAACCATTACCCTGCACCTGGATCCATGCTAAGAAATGTCTTTACCTTCATTTTCTCACCTAATCCTTGAAACAATCCCATGATGTAGAAACTAATGCTATTTCAATTTCACACATGGAGAAACTGAAGTGCAGAGAGGTGAGTACCTTGGACAAGTTCACAGACCTATTCTGACTGAGGAGTTCAAGCTTATCAAGCGCACCCCTATTTGGACTCTACCTAATTCCAGTCACAAAAAGATGGCTGTTAAAAAAAAAAAAAAAAAAAAAAAAAAGATGGCTGTTTTTAACAGCAACCTGCAAATGGAGATTTAGCCCATAACATGTAGGTACTAATGATAGATTAATATGATTTATGTCTCATGAAGAAATCCAATTTATGTAACTATATAATATCCTTCTCTTCCTTTTTTCCTGGACTTTGGAAGGGCATAAATATTTAATCCTCTAGTTCCTTTTTACCAGGAACACTGCATGCTGAGATATGAGTGACTTCTGGGTGGGCTTAGCCAGCTATAAGTAGGTCTGCATTCAGGATGGAGGACTGTTCAATATAGTCCCTTCCGTTAACATACAACGTTCGAATGCTTGACACAAGACAGCATTCCTAAACTTTACAAAGTCTTTGAATCATCTCAGCATTTATGAGTTCTTCCATTCCATCATTTAGAGCCATTGGGACACCTTTCTAACTTAGGTGCTATAAAGGATACCCAGAAGGTCTTAGTTTCTTCAATAAACTTACGTCCTGCAATGGCATGCACATGAAGATGCAATCAACACAGGCATGTTGATTGAACAGGAAGATTTTGCTATAAAATGGCAGTGCTAGAACTCCAATGTAGATCACTCTGTGGCTGAAGCTTGGACTCTTAGCAACTGAAGTATATCCAGCTTCCCAGCTGACAAATTCCTTGATATCAAGGATTGAAGTAGTATGTGCTTTGTTGTAGTGTCATATTGCCATATACAGAGCAGAACTCAGTAAGTGTCTCTGATGATAGTATGGAATAAAAAGTCCAAATTAAACAGAGGTTATAAAGAGAAATTTCCCTTATGTGATGCACTGAGAAGAGCACGAAGAGCACAGCATAATTTCTGTGGTATTCTTGCAAAGAAAGAGTGACCTGAGGCTGGTCATGAAGAAACATCAGAGAAGCCCAGGTTGAGGGTCATTCTGAAGACCAGTGGGATCCCATCAAACTCCCTATAATGATAGAAAATCCTATGGTCACGCTGTCAACTTGGTAACATGAACCACATGTGGTTATTCAATGCTTGATATGTGCTAGTGTGACAGAAAAATGATATTATTAATTTCCTTTAATATAAAATAATTTTAATTTAAATAACCACATGTGGCTAGTGGCTGCCATATTAAACAGCTCAACTACAGACCCTCCACTGTCTGTTGAGAACATAAAAGATAGGGAAAGAATGAGTGAGGAATTGTACACAGATTGGAAGAAACTAAAGAGGCATGACAACTAAATGCAAGGAGTCCTTGGATGCCATCCTGGACCAGAAGAAAAGAAAAGAAGAGTCATCACTGTCCGGGACAGTGTGCAAAATTGAATAGGATCTGTGTTTTAAACAGAAGTGTGATATTATTACTGATTTCCTGACTTAATGGCTGATACAATGTCTGTGTAGGTGAATGTCCCTGATTTGGTAAGTTGGTATGTTCTGGGGGTGATGGGGAATACTATTTGCATCTTGCTCTCAAATGGTTAACAAAAGTCTAATGATAATGGAAGTGTAACATATTATGTGTATATATATACATAAATGTCTATGTAAGTATGTGTATATGTAAATGCCCATGTATATACGAAAATGTGTATATGATGTAAATGTATGCACATTTTTGACATACATACAGAGAGATGGAGAGAGCAGCAGGGAGGAAAGTAGAGAGATGGAGCAAATACTGTGAAATGTTAACAATGAGAAATCTGGGTGAGGGGAATATGGATGCTCTTTGAATTGTACTTTGAGTTTGAAATTATTTCATAAAAATTTAAAGAAGAATTAATATTAATAAAAGTCCTCTGGACGTTTGCCTTTATTTGTCTGTAATCAGCAACATTCATTCTTTCATTCATTCGGCAAGCATTTATTAAGTATATGGTTTGTGAAAAGCACTTTAGGGGATACCCAAGTGAATAAGACAGTTCTATGTCCTTAAGGAATGTATAGTGATAAAACTTATTCATAGCCACTACACAAAACAATTTGAAAAATATTAAAAGAGAAAGGCAGTAAACACCATATGAATTTATATTTTATACGAGTTTATATTACACAAAGGGTGATTCTATAACATAGAGAAAAAGCTTATTTGAAGGATTATATCTGTCTCAAAGGATAGGAAAGGTTTCTCAGAGTGAAGATGGTGTAAGTGGTTATTCTTGTCGGTGTAAATAGTATCTATCTCTAAAGAAACTTGAGGAACCTAAGCCAAGAATAGTGATAAAGCTCAAATCCCTTCTATAGCAAGCTCATAGATAGTCCTGCTACCTCAGCTTGAGTACTTCTAGGGACAGAGAAATCACTACCCTCTCTGAGGCAGGTTGTTCTGCCATCAGACAGATTTATCCCCAAGGAAAAACTTCCTTATTCTAAACCAAAGTCTGTCTATATATCTCTCACCCAATCCTGGTGATCTTAGGTGTTCCCTTTGGGACTATAAAGAACAAATCTGACCCCCTTTCTTCTTCTGTATGACAGTTCTCTGCATATTTTAAAATAGCTGAATCCTCTTTTCTCTGAACTAAATATCAGAAATCCTCAATTCTTTTGAGTCTCCTTATGATCTCAGTCATAGCTTTCTGAATGTGTAAAGACTTTTCTATGTCTTTCTTAAAGTGTGATGAGCCTAAATGAGTTCAACATGCCACGGATCAAGAACCATGGAAAAAATAAATAATAAAAAAAATAATAAAAAGAATCATGGGATCATTGGCTCCTTCTTTTAAGACAGGTATATGCCCACTAATGGACATTGAGGCATTTTTGGTTGGAGAAAGATCATAGTATGCTGCAGACTTACATAGAGCTTACAGGTAACTAAAAGCTCTCCTTCTTGCGGTATCTCCCATATTATTATTGAATACTTGGCTTTTTAGGACCCATGTGGATCTTACATTTTATCTCTATTATGTGGATTTTTTTAGCATTCAACAATCACTCTAGTTTTGTGGAGATCCTTTTGGGTCCTGACTTGACATCCAAAGTGTTTTATATCCCTCCTGGCTTTATATCATTTTTAATTGTAATGAGATTAATTGCTATGTGGTTACTATTAAAATTTAATTGTGATAATCACTGTAAAAATAAATTAGAAAATGATTTATGTTAAGAGATAAATCACAAAAGATATTAAAATACAGAATTATGAAAATGAATGAAAAGATATGGGTGTGTATGATGAGGAATAGAGAGAGAACACACTGAAGAGAGAAATCATAAACTGAGCAATTGGTAAAAGACAGGGAACAGGAATTCTATCCATGTATCAAAAGTAATTACTCCAGAGAGAGGCATAGACATAACTGGACCTGCATCCTAAGGCAGGTAATAACAAGAGCTATTTCACACTGATTCTAGCTGATAAGATACTGGGACATGCCATCCAAAATTGGGGTGCCTGAGGAATTGTAAATAAGACCTTAAATCTGCTGCCTAAAAATTTCAATAATTTTTCTACCACCTAAAGAGAGAATCTATATATGGCAAATAATACTGTCTACATCTGTTCCAGGCCTTAACATCTTGCCACATCTTGCCTGGAGAAATCGAATATATATACACTAGATTCCAAATGTAAGAAGTGACTTGCAGTTCCCAGAACAGGTCAAACTGCTTGCCTCCACACCTTTGCACACGTTGGCATCCTTCCTTCCTTTGCTTAAAAAAATCTTGGTTCAAGGTTTAGTTAAGAAACCATTTACTTTCAAAATATTTATGCTCCTTTCCTTCAGTCTTGATTTATTTGCAATGACTATCTATTTTGCACATATGTCTGATGAAGGATTTCTTTTATTAAATTATAATTATCTCTTTCTCTTTCTTTAAAAGCCCCTGCAGGAAAGCTAACAGAGTATCTGGCATATAGTAGCTGCTCAACTGATGTGAACTGAAAGATTGAGGAGGAAAAAAAACCCCTGGAATCAGGTTATTGTATTAGTTAGGAGTCTTGGCTGGCAGTATGAGATACCAACTCAAGTTAGTTTAACCATAATAAAGTGGGGAGGGGAGGTAGAGAAATGTCTCTCAGAGAATCTAGGAAAGGAAGAGAGCCAGATCCCTGGAAAGTCTGAAGCCAGGAACTGACAAAGCTTTAGGATATTTTCATTCTCTTCTGTTCTTGCTTCATTCAGATCATCCACTTAGTCGTCTTTCTGGCTACAGAATAGCTTTCTGCATTCCTGTAACAGTTCCTGCCATTTACATCTGGGAGTTTCATCTGCATGTCATGACTGACTCGCATTCCCCCATGTCTGGGAGGAAATTTGATTGACTCAGGTTGTATTGAGTATCACTCACTATCCAGTTGCTCAAGATGAGGAAGGAAGGGGCAGCATTGTGCAAATACTGCTGCTGGTGAGTAGCCCACTCTGCATGTTAAAGTAGGTGAAGGCGTTCTCAGAGAAGGACGGGTGTACACCCAAACATAAGCCATCAAGTCTGTCAAAGAATGCAGTGAATTGCTGCAAGTAGGGGAACTCTGGTTCGTAAGCTTGGATTTTATAAAAAGAAATTTTCTGGGGTTTTCAACAAAAGTTGCCTCTTCCTTTCTTTTAAACAATGGTTGGTCTATGGCTAACCTATCTCAAGTATCCACTAACTCAGGTTATTATAAATTATGTTTGGAGGAGTCTAGAGTACAAAGACGTGTGCAAGTGGGAGGAACATCTTGGAATGAGACTTTGTGATGAAATCTTCATTTTATGTCCACTGATGATTTGTTTTGTATTTTTCCCTTAATGTTTTACATCATAAAAGACCCAATTAATTTTTTTGATAGCATATTTAAAGAATAGTGAGCAATTGATTTTACTGGAGCATCGAGTATGTGGTGGGAGTGACAGTATATAAAAGTTCCAAAGTTAGAGAGTTAAGAATCTTTAGTTTATTTGAAAGAAATTTGAAAGTGTTGAACATTGTTAGAGAGTTAAGAATCTTTAGTTTATTTGAAAGAAATTTGAAAGTGTTGAACATTGAGAAATGGCATGATTGGAACTAGGTTTTAAGATCGTTGTGACAGTGGTACAGAGAATGAAACTAATTGGAAGAAGATGATTTAAGAAGCTGTTGTATTTGGGCAGAAAATGATTAAAAAACAGACAAACAAAAAACCCTGCACCTACATGGTAGCAGAAAAAAAGAAGCAAACAGATGATAAATACGACCTGAGTCAAGATACATTTCTGAGTTTATGAAAATTATCCTTTCTCGCCATAGGTTCATGGATTTCCTTTTTTTTAAAAAAAATTTTTTAAATTTATTTATGATAGTCACAGAGAGAGAGAGAGGCAGAGACACAGGCAGAGGGAGAAGCAGGCTCCATGCACCGGGAGCCCGATGTGGGATTCGATCCCGGGTCTCCAGGATCGCGCCCTGGGCCAAAGGCAGGCACCAAACCACTGTGCCACCCAGGGATCCCGGTTCATGGATTTCCTAAAGCCCATTTATGACCATTCATGAGCCTCTGGATTTGAACTTTGTACCTCTTATCCTCTTTATCTATTTCTCCCATCCCCTCGCTGATTTCTCCTTAGAGAGGTACTGGAAGTAAAGTAAAACAATAGGTAGAATTTTGAAACAGATCAGATGTGGAGGTAAGTTTGAGTCAAAGATGATGTGATGGTTTCAAGCCTTGATGACCAGAAAAAGCGTGTTGCCAGAAACAAACTGGAAAGAAACTTGAAATCAAATAGACAAGCAAGCTGTGTGGGGTGGTGTGCAGAAGACCCCATGTCTAATTTCAAATACTTTGCCTCTGAGATTCTTGTGGGAGAGCCATGTGGTCATGGGGGTGGACACATATTTTTTTTGAACATCTACTATTTTCCAGGTAGTGGATATATTTTAACTCTCTGAAGGGCCACTCAAACCCTAGGAGAAAGCATTTTCTTCATTTTACACACGAAGCCTCTGAGGCTTTGAGACTTAAGATACAGGTCCTACAGTCCATTAAACAGCAGGGAGACGCGCGATCTCAGTGTGCTGGACCACAGACCCGTGTCCTCTACTGTCCCAGAGTGTCGGCCTACAGGTGGCTACGAAGACCAGGATGGACCTTGAAATGCCATTCTAGTCAGTGCCAGAGAGCTTAGAACTGAAATGTTCTGCCAATGTTTTCTGTGTTTGTCTGGTCTCCACATGGAGGTTATGAATTTTTTAAGGGTCGACGTGGCATCATAAATTCTTGCCTCCTTCCACAGCACCTCCTGCAGTTCTGGACACAGAAGAAGACTCACTAAATACTCAGATTGACCAGTGATTCTGATCCCTCGTGAGAATTGCATAGCATCTTCAACTTGAGGTTGTAATCCCCATGAAACATTCATCTGGGTGCCTCCCTCTCCTTGGATCCAGTGGCAGGTACAACACAGGAGAGGAAGATGACGATGTTGAAATTGTGGCACAGGAACCAGCTTCATTCTCCATCCTTACCACTTGCCGGCCTCTGAACCCGTGCTCTGTTCCTCATGGGAATGCTGAGAGACAGTACCTGGCCATGCTTGCGAAGGCTTGCGGTGTCCCTGGGTTATGCTGTCAGTGCTCCCATCACACATCTTCATCTTTCTTTCCTGTAGGATTCATTAAATTTCCCACCCATGACTGAGCTACATTGTGACATTTGACCAACTCAGGTTTGCTGAACTCTTGCCCCTGTCCAGAAGCAACTGGTGGCTGCTACCTGAGATGGGAATGAGAGAAGTGATTTGGAGAGATCATTAGACACACGAGAGAGGTACTGAGGCCTGAGCATGCTTTCCAACGAATAAAAGCTATTTAAAATTGTCAGCTGGACTAATTTCTCTCCCATGGTTTCCTAAAGGGCATAATGGTATCAGTAATAAGAGCAACCATTTAATTGTCTTATTTCATATTTTGGGAGCTTATGAATGCTTTAAATATATTGATTTGTTTAACACTGAAGCCAGTTACCTCAGGAAAACATGTGGGTTACTCTAACATCTGTGCAACAAAGCATAGAAGGATGCAAAAGGGGTGAGATAGCACCTACCTGCCCAGCTTAGAGATAGAGTTGCTCAGAGTTCCCTGGATCCACACGGTCCCAAAACCTCTTATTTTATGGGGACTCGGGGCCCCCTTTTAACATCATGTTTCTGTCTTGTTTACTATTATATCTCCTGCACCTGAAATATAATAGGTGCTCAAAAATATATATTGAATGGAAAAACAAATGAATCATCGAATGCAAGATTCCATGCAAGGTCTTTTATATAGAGCGAACATGGAAGGGATCCTAAGCTACTGCTCTGAGCAAGAAGGAAAAGCAACTTTTGCTCAAGTATGGCATGCTATTCATCTTTCACATCCTGTATTCCATCATTAGAGAGTGTCTGTTTTTAAACAGTAAATGTCTCTCTACTAGCAAAGCCAGATTCAGCTCTTGGCAATCATTTAGAACATAGAGAGATTCCGGTTATCAAATCCCTTTCTGCCCAGACAGCTAGCTGAGGCAAGACTACAGTCAGAGAGTTGAAAGGGAGAGAGGGAGATGCAGGCATGCAACTCTAGGATTCCCAGAAGAACCAGAGACAGAGGCTCTTCCTTCACCTTTCTACTACTATTCTTTAATCTAGGGCCCCAAGCTGTCATTGGTTTGGGGAGAATCCAGAGGCCCAGAGGCTATGAACTGGCCCTCAAGAGGGAGTGCTGAAAACATAACCATGAACTGTTCCACTGCTGAGAAACCTCAGGGCACGCAGAGTTGAGCCAAAAGCAGCTTCTGCCAAGAGCAGCTGTCACAGCAGCAGAGAACAGCCACTGGGAGTTGACTGAGGGTAGAATGGCTAAGGACATTTTACGCTAGAGATATCCATCCTCGTCAAAACCTAGCAAACTAGAGAAAATTAGAGATGATTGATCAGCTGCAATTCTCTTCCCTGATAAAAGACAATGACAATTACCCGCTGAATAAGTGAGAGAGGCCAGGGAAAGGAAGATCATATATATAATGGCTCCTTTGCAACTCTGCTCATGCTCCTACATCTTTAGAGGGTAGCAAAAAATGGCAGAGGCTACAAATACCTAAGGCAGACACTGCTCTCTGTTCACCAAATTTTCATTTTCTTCTTGTCCTTGGCCCATAAACAGACTAAATCTCTTCACCCCTCTTGCATTAGTTCTCATAAAGAGAATATGAATGGAAGTGATATGTGCCCCTTCAGGGCCAAGGTATTATAGGAAGGAGATGTGCTTTCTCCATACTCTTTCCCATCTGTATTCAGCAAATGGGGGTGGGAGGTGGCAAAGCCCTGGAGGATGGCAGAGCCATGATGTGGAAAAAGCCTTGGTTCCTGAATTACCACATGAAGAAATCCAGGTGTTTATAAAAAATACTGATCTTGGACTGTTTGAATGAACAAGAAGTAGCTTTTGTTGTATGAAGCCAGTATGCAATCTGAGTCTGTCTGTTACAACAGCCTGGCTCATCTTAACCTAAGACATGTCCCAAAATACACTCTGCAGACTTATGACAAGAGATGATTGAGCATCCTTCCCTCAGGAGGAAGACAAGACCCTTGGTGATGAACCCTATGATTCAAGGGTTGAATGAATGACCCCATATGAATCAAGATCCCTATGATTACATTCAACAAGATCACACATGCTATGGAAGAGAGTCATCATCAACAAGAGACATTTTCTAAAATAATCTCTCCCCTTCCCAATAGTGACTTACAGACTTCTTGCTGGTGTCATTAGAATGTGGGGAGTAAGTGCAATGAAGGAAACACTCAGAGTAGAGTGAGAACACATAAGGTGGGGGGCTGTTGCTGAAATTTACCAAAGCATAATCACTCAAGGATGAGCTGGAAAACTGAGTATCTAAGTCTATAAATCTGAGATTCAGACCCAAGAGTTTAAATGGTGGGGAGCTTTAACACAGCCAAACTAAATCTTGCTGCCCACCTCACTACCTCTAGCTTCTTATTCATATGGTGGAGAAAAAGAGGATATTACGTTAGAAAAATTCATGCTCACTACATCTCAACTCCCAGTCCCTTAATATAAATTAGGTAGAAGTGTCAAATTCCTTTAAATATCCAAAATGATCAAATTCTATCTGTAAAACCCAGAAAGTAATTTTTCTCAGGGTTTTGGAACATGGTGTCAAGAAACAGGCTTTCAGGAATTAGTAACCCTATAATAACAAAATTATTATAATATCACTAAAGGGTTGTTCCCAACTTTGGATTCCCAGGATCATAATAAATCCTCACAGTATGAATGGAAATGGGGGCTAATGAACTATTTTCAGAATTTCAGAAAGCCATGATAGAATCAATATATGTATCGAGATCATGTTGCAGTGACTATTTAAAACACTTAGGTTCTTTGACTTGGCCAGAAATATATCATCTAGCATGACAGCAATGCTTATTAGCTTACGTTGATGAGAAACTCTGATTAACCATCTTAGATGTGTTCAATTAAAATATACTAGAAAATATTTTTATCAGACTAAACCTTTTATAACATGGTACATATTCTGAAAAGACTAATAACAGCAAAAGGGCCTTTTGTTGAGAAAAAGGCTAGCCAGATTCAAAAGGCAGGATAGGATTAAGGCATTCAGCCCTTTAGATCCAGAGGAAATAAATTAATTTCTTCACCCTGAACACCTCAATATACCTGTATTTTTAATGGGCATTCTAAGAAAATTAGTAAAGATGCCTACCAAAGTGTAGCTATCAGGAGAAAAGGAGGTTGGGTGGTTGGGAAAGGGAAAGATATACATAGAGAAAGATATAATATGTATCTATCTATCATCTATCTATCATCTATCTGATTATCTGATATCTATAATATACATATATCTGATGTCTATTATAATTGTGTATATATATATATTTCTGATTATATATTTCCATGTAATAATACGAGACAGACAGAACTATTACAGGTGTGCTCTTCTCTTACTGTGGGAATAAATAAAGACCACACAAATGAGAACAATTAGGCTTATTCAGACCAAGCTATAGCAAAGAATTCATCTACATCACATTTGGCAGAGCCTCAAAGGCAGGCAGGGGAATGGAAAGCTTTACGACTAACTAGATGCAGGACATCCTGTGTGATTGGTCTGGGGAGTGTATTTGGCTTTCTCTCTTGTTGGTCCTGAACTGGAAGCAGGGGTGGAGGGACAAAGAAGAGGGGTGTTGACAATCACGAATCAAGTCCAGATTGACTGAGGTTGAGCTTCCTGTACTGGTTGCTGCCGAGGTTGAAGATCAGAAATCTATTATCGTATGTGATCTGGCCCTTGTTCATTTGTATACAATCACCCTTTCCCTCTGACACACATTCTATGACCCAGTTTTAGGTCAGGGATTCACTTTTTTCTCCACTTTCTACCACCTCCTATTTCTACTCACTCCCTACTTTTTTTTTTTTTTTTTTTTTTTTGCCATCAGCCTTTTACATGCAATTCCTCCAACCTGGATAGTCCTGTATCGTTAACAGAAACTAAACATAATCCTCACCCCTATGGGCAGCTTAAACCCCACTGCTGGTCATTAAGTTTCCTTGGATAATGTTTGCTTTTAGTAATTTAACTTTTGTCTAGTGCTCGCTTCGGCAGCACATATACTAAAAAAAAAAAACAAAAAACTTTTGTCTACATTCCTGCTGCATTTAGAATTTGTTGCCACATCATTAAACACTTGATTATAAAATGTTTTTAATTGATTTTCATTAATTTGTGAATGTTAATCTTATCTCTCCAACCAGATTATAAATTGGAGGCTGGTATCATAGCTTATACATTCTCTTTCATTTTATGATTCTTTGCAGTGCTCCATGTAGTAAATGCTCAGAAGATAGTTGTTAATTGAATACTATCTATACACACAATTCAAGTGAAGGGATAAAAGAAACTGACACATGATTCTATCTATTACCATTCCAGGTGCTAATTTTAGCCTCTATCACCCCAATTTTCCTAGAACTGGGGGATTTTGTACACTGAAATGAGAGGACCCTTTTCTAGCTTCAAGTGAAAAGGAGGAAAGACTAGTGATTTTTTTCAACTTCTAAGCCCTGTGTAGCAGTGAACCTTTTGAACAATTCATGAGATACATATTGGGTTTTTCAACAAGAAGGATACATGGTGCTAGAGGGCAAGAAAAAAATAAAAGTAAAATGGCTCCCTGAACCCGTGATGGAAGACATGAGAACTCATGTGACAGGCGGTATGAGTATGGATATTTTTCTAATGAGAATTCTCTACCAATTTCTGAGAGCATTTCAGATAAATTAACAATAGCAGCTAGAATAGGATCAAAGAAGAGAAGTTGTGAATATTTCTTTTGTCCAAAACCAAAGCAAGGATATATATGTTCCATGTTTGGTGTGTGGACCATCTAGCTGTGTCCACGCATGAGAGACTATTCACTGAGGCAGCTCTTTCTAGCTGAGGGGAACACCAGTGGTGTGCTGGAGTGGCTCATATCAGCTCATCAGAGCCAACTGTAAGATTTTCAGAAATCTCCCTAGCCAGTTGTTAAATCATTGACAGCCTGGACTCAGCCATGTTGGGAATACACTACAGAAATTAGTGAACTCTACAAATCAGGATTTTTCTTTTTCCAAAACACAAGTGGCAGAGAGCAGGGTCATCCATCTCCCTTTCTAGAGAGCACCATCAAGGAGGTGGAGGGAAAAGGGTGAAGTGACAAATTCTGCATTTTCTAACTTCCTTGAAGAGTCCCTTAGAGTCAAAAGTATGCAATGTTAGAGCTGGAATGAGATGTTAGAGGGAATGAAGTCTGGAAATGAGAGGTAAGTTGCCTAAGATCATGTAGCTGGCCGGATCAAATAATCTGAAAAAAGCCCCAGTTCTCTTACCCTCACCCATTACTTTCTGGAAATGAATATAGTGTGTGATTATTCAGGATGGTATATTTTCCTCCCTCCTTCCTCTCACATCAAGGAAAGCTCCTGCTGGTAAGACCAGATCACTCTCTTGTGTCAGAGCCCAGCTCATAAAATGCTATTAAGTGAATTACTGATGACCTAATTCCCAGCTGCAGGACACATTCCATTAGAGGCAGGCTGGCTGCCAAGTAGTGTCAGCAATGGCTGGATGGCAGGAGTGATTGAAACCATCCTGCCTTGGGTGGCTGGGCCTCGGAGAGTGCAGTTCGTGGTGGGGAGGAGGTGCTCCTATTCCCCAACATTAGTCCTAGGTCTCTTTCTGGGAACTGGATTCATCAGCTTCAAAGAGAACTTTCTAGAAATAACAAGGGTCACTATTATAGAACCAACTAGAGATAGTGCTTCCCCATCATACATGTCTAGAACATCAGAAGATTGAACTGCTATCATCCATAGCACCAAGTTCTGCAATTTCTTTTTTCTGGCCATGTTATTACTTCCTTTTTGCTTTTCTTTATTGTCACGCTGTCCATCCTCCTACTTCTATATATTCCATTTCCTTAAGACACAATTAGTTCCTAGCTGGTGATACGGTAGAGAAGAGTAGGAATAATATGGTCTATTTATTTTTAATTTACCTCAGTACTCCACAAATACAAGTTGAGAAAGTATTTGAGGGAAAAATACATTACAAATCAAAATTAGTTAAGTCCCATGTGGGTCATTTTATAGCTGCAATTTACTTCTCATAGAATGGGTACAAACATTAAATAAGATAAAGCACTTAGTAAGCTGTAAAGCAAAAATCTAAATGTAAAAATGTTTTTAGAAGTTCAAGAAAAAAATGGGAAAGTATTTTAATTTCGAAGGAATTTTAGATTCAGTTAGCCTTTACAAGTATCAGAAAGAATGTAGCAGAACTAATACTGGACCCAGAGTCAGGACGCTGGGAGCTAACATCAGCCTCATCAACTCAGATATTAGACAAGTCACTCATCTCCGCCTTACTCCTGTTTTCTCATCTGTGAAATAGAAAAACAGACTGGATAATCACCAGATCCTTTCCAGCTCTGAAATTTCTCTCTAAATCAAGATGAGAATAAACTGGAAGATCCTAACCTGTTCATTAAGTGCTTAAGACATCCTATTCTATTTAGTTTTTCCCCTTCATCTCTCATTTTTTTTTTCTACTTTTTAAATCTTCTTTATCTTTCCATTTCTCATGTCTCATTTTCTCCTTTGTGACTTTATTTTGTCTCCACTGACTCTGCTTCTGGCTACTAGTGGTGTCAACTGGGCACTTCCTAAACCACCAAGCTCATTTCTAGGAACTGTCATACCATATCGACTACCAGTACAGAAGTATGCAAGTACATTTGACTGTGTTTGGATAAATGAGGTTCCCATGCGTCTGTGGGTGTTTATTTGAGGTTAAGAAGCCAGGTTTTATTCAATTATCCAGAAGCAGGGCAGAATGGCCTTAGAGTAAACTAGAAGTCCAAAGATATTGTGGTAAACCATGTGCCTGAGAATGAAAAATTAATAAAAATGAAAATAAGTAGATTCTTGGCATTCTGTGCTTTTATATTTTTGTCATCTAAAAATTACTAATATTCTGCTATATTGCCAAAACTCCAGTGAGATGTTTTTATTTTCAATATGCTTCTTAACCAACTGAGAGTAAGACCTAGAAAATAGGCCCTTGGTAACCAATATCTCAAGGACACAGAAACTATGGCTAGTTTGAGCACATATATATATGGCTTTATTTCTCTCACTCTTTTAAGAAAGAATTGCCGCCTTTGAATCCCATTACCTCCTGTTACCTTCCATCTAAACGCTTAAAACCATAAATTAGTCTTTGGCTCCCTTGTCCTTTAATTTATTCCTGATTTTTTTCCTAATTTTGGAATTAAAACTAGAAGGCTCATGACTGCGGAGTATGTACTACAGTCAGACCACAAGTGATAGGTGTTTCAAAAATTCGTCTAGTGTTTGTGATGCTGTTGCTCATCTCCTTCTTGTTATATCCCCGGAGTGTGCAAAGGAGTCCCGACTGGCACCAACACCTCCTGCATTTCAGTCCCATTTCAACCACACAAGTTTTTCAGTGCCCTTCACACTCATATAATTCTTAAGCAGCCTGAACCTGTACACTTTTTCAAGCATTCTCTCTCGCAACTCTAGCCTCTGGGTCTCTTAAAATGAAGCCTTTAGGGCAGCCTGGGTGGCTCAGCCATTTAGTGCTGCCTTTGACCCGGGCCTGATCCTGGGGCCTGGGATCAAGTCCCACATTGGGCTCCCTGTAAGGAGCCTGCTTCTCCCTCTGCCTGTGTCTCTGCCTCTCTCTGTGTGTGTCTCTCATGAATAAATAAATAAAATCTTAAAAAAAAAAAAAAAAGAAGCCATTAAACCTTGAACCTCTAATGCCAAAACCGTGTGGTTTCGTGAGTGGTAAAACTTGAGTAGAGGCCAAGCAAAGCTAAGACCAATACAAATTCCCTTAGAAATTGCAGCAATAGAAATAACTCATCAGAGAGAGAGAAAAAAATTGGAAAACCAGTTCACTATGTCACTTGACAGACAATTTTTCAGAATTGGCATTTTAAATAGGGCCCTTTGTAAAACTTTTTTTTCTAGACTATCCCTACAGAAGTTTTTTTTTTTTCCCCTGTCCTCCCTGTTGTGTATCTACTATAAAGGGCTAGACCTCAGAGGCATCTAATACTAACTATCCTTTTCTTTCTTGTATTAGAATTAATGTCACCTTTCTTAGACTGACCATGGTATGATCATCTGCTGCCTGTCACAAGTGGTCATTTGTGAGTGTATCCGTCTCCCTCATCAGAGCACAGGCGCCTTGAAGGCAAAGAGAAGCCCGCTCATTTTGCACACGCTAGGCCCATAGCAGACCTCAGAGAGTGTTTATTAAACCCAACTGGTTGGGATCCCTGGGTGGCTCAGCCGTTTGGTGCTGGCCTTTGGCCCAGGGCACAATCCTGGAGACCCTGGATCAAGTCCCATGTAGGGAGCCTGCTTCTGTCTCTGCCTATCTCTCTCTTATCTCTCTCTCTCTCTCTCTCTATCATGAATAAATAAATAAAATCTTAAAAAAAAATACGATTGGTTTCTCTTTGTAAGGCCGGCAGGCACCTGCTGGCTTATGAGGGCTTTTTTTTTTTTTTTTTTTTTTCAAAGACTTCGTTTATGGAGCAGAGCCCCTGTGACCCGCAGTTACCTAGGGCAGGAGGCACTGTTCAAGTGATGACAGCCCGGAGCTGAGCTCCCCCGGCGACCCCGAACCACCTGCTTAGCATCTCAGAGAGGCGGCCGGTCCTCCCGCCCGGGCTCCCGCTCAGCCACCTGCAACCCCAGGTCCCACCTGGAGTGAAGCTGACGTCACCGGGGCGCTTGTGCAATCAGAGCATCTGCCCAAGCACCCCGTCCTCCCCTCCCCCCCACTTCTGCAAGGGGTTCGAGGCTCGGGCGCCCGGGGTGCCCTCGGGGTGACCTCGCAGGCGGAGGCGGGGCGCCTCCCGCAGCAGCAGGGAGCCCCGAGGCTCCGGGTTACCACCTGGGCGTCTCCCCTCGAGGAAACAGGGTGCCCAGTGGTCTGCGCTCCTTCCGTGCCTTGCAACCTGAGATCACAAAGGAGGCCTAGAACATCCTTCCTCCGCTGGAAGCAAGCACCCCTCTGCCTCCGGATTCCTGGAGCACCCAGGGGCTCGCCTCCACCACACCCTCCCTGCTGGGGTGCCCTGCCCTGCTCCTTTACATCCCTTCCCCTCACTCCCCCTCGCTTCCCCTCATTTAAATACAAATGCTCAGGGGCGCGCAGACGTCACCTAGCGTCTCCATGGAAACCGGGAGGGCTGCGTGGTCCCCTGCAGCCCCAGCACCCGCTGCGGGGAGAAGCCTGGCGGGCCTGGGGGTGCTGCGGGGAGACCTTCGAGACAGCACTGCGAAGCTCCTGAAGCATAACTGCATTCAGACAAGGCAGGGTATACAATGAGCTAGAAAAAGCAGGGCTAATTGATGAAATTCTCTCCCCATTTTGGTTTCAACCTAGGAACCCTCAGAGGGGACCAGGTCCAAGAAATCCGCAGGGTCTTCCTCCCCCCCCCCCCCCCCCGCCACTGCTCAGTGTTCTCATGCAACCAAAAGCACTCAACCCAAAGTGAAGATTATTGGGGGGAGTCAGTTTAATGAATTTTCTTACCTTGAGTCAGCTGCCACACCTTACTCCAACAAAACTCTTCCCCCAAAACACTTAAAATGGATAAGATTTTACATTCCATTATGTATACAATGGAATATTCCTCAGCCATTAGAAACGACAAATACCCACCATTTGCTTCGACGTGGATGGAACTGGAGGGTATTATGCTGAGTGAAGTAAGTCCATCAGAGAAGGACAAACATTATATGGTCTCATTCATTTGGGGAATATAAAAAATAGTGAAAGGGAATAAAGGGGAAAGGAGAAAAAATGAGTGGGAAATATCAGAAAGGGAGACAGAACATGAGAGACCCCTTACTCTGGGAAACGAACTAGGGGTGATAGAAGGGGAGGTGGGGGGTGGGGGGTGACTGGGTGACGGGCACTAAGGGGGACACTTGATGGGATGAGCACTGGGTGTTATTCTATATGTTGGCAAATTGAACACCAATAAAAAATAAATTTATAAAAAATTAAAAAAAAAAGGATAGGAGAGCCAACACCACAGTGCTCCTCCAGCATGTCCAGCTATTTTTAATGTGATGCTTCATTTTATCCTCAGGAAGGTGGCTTTATGACTCCTATTTTACAGACGAGAAAATTGGCTCAGACATGTTAGTCTTCCAAGTTGATATTTAGTAAGGGTGAGAATTTGAACACAGATCTGTGATCACCATAGTTTAGATTCTTTTCCAGGAAGTCTAAACTTCCTGATCTTCTATTTTGTTTCCTAAGTAATTTACCACAAGGGAATCTCTCACACTTCTTCACTGAAAGGAGATGACCTTCATGACAGGGGTTCAAAAAGAGAGTGGAGGGGGAAGATCTGGAAGTAACAGAGTTGGGGACAGCTGCCCTGTGTTAATCTGTGACAGTCCAAGAGTGGATCTGATCATGGGTCTTCTTCTGCTTCTTCTTCTTTTTTTTTTTTTTTTTTAAGATTTTATTTATTTATTTGAGAGAGAGAAGGACAACACAACAGCGGGGGGAAGGGCAGAGGGAGAAGCAGATCCCTCCCTGAGCAGGGAGCCCAATGTGGGGCTAGATCCCAGGACCCCAGGATCATGATCTGAGCCAAAGGGAGAAGCTTAAGCTTAATCCACTGAGCCACCCAGGCCCCCCCGATGATGTGTATTCTTAGAGAAGTGGTTGGGATGATGCACAAGAGATGATGATGTACAGTTATTTCATCCACAGCTTCACATCCGATATAAAGTCTTAGAGAAAACTGGACCTCCAGAGTAGTTATATCTTGCTGGATTTCTATTTCGTCTCCTTTTGTTTGATGTAATACATCTCAATTCTCCTTTGGTTCTTTTCCTCATCATATTAAGGATCCCTGTATTACAGTTGACTCTTGAACATGGAGTTGAATGGTGTGGGTCCCCTTATACATTTTTTTTTTACAGTACAGCACTGTAAATGTATTTTCTCTTCCTTATGATTTTCTTAATATTTTTTCCCTCTAGTTTACCTTATTGTAAGAACACAGTATATAATAATACACTATATACATCAATTGACCATTTATGCTATTGGTAAGTCTGGTCAATAGTAGGCTATTAGTAGGCTATTACTAGGATATTAGTAGTTAAGTTTTTTGGGGGAGGCAAAAGTTATATGCGGATTGACTGTGCAGGGGGCCATGCTCTAACCCCCAAGTCATTCAAGGGTCAACTGTAGTTATCTATGTACTATAACAAATCACCAAAAATTTGTTGGCTTAAAACAACATTAATTTATTACCTTATAGTTCTGAACCTCAGAAGTCTCATGGGTCTAAAACCAAGCTGTTGGTAGAGCTTTGTTCCTTCTGGAGGCTCTACAGGGAGAATCAGTTCCTGTTTTGTCCAGCTTTAGAAGCTGTCCTCATTCCTAGGCTCAAAGCAGCATTTCCTTATCAAAACCAGCAACAAGGGCAGCCCCGGTGGCTCAGAGGTTTAGTGCTGCCTGCAGCCTGGGGTGTGATCCTGGAGACCGGGGATCGAGTCCCACATCGGGCTCCCTGCATGAGGCCTGCTTCTCCCTCTGCCTGTGTCTCTGCCTCTCTCTCTCTTTCTCTCTGAATGAATAAATAAATAAATAAATATTTAAAAAAAAAAAAAACAGCAACAACATCATTCCCACCTCCATGGTGGTTGTAACTCCTCTGGCCCTTACCCCTCTGCCTCCTTCTTTTAACCCTTGTGATTGCACTGGGACCACTAGGATAATCCAGGGTAATCTCTCTATCTCAAGATCCTTAATTTAATTATATCTGCAAAGTCCCTTTTGCCATGTAAGGTAATATAGTCACAGGTCTGGGGGATGGGGATGAGAATGTCTTTTGTGTGGGAGCGTTATTATGCTTACCACAAATAGCATGCCTTTTCTATCTTAAAAATGATACTTTTTCAACCTTTTGTCCTTTAAATCATCACACAATTTGTCTCCCATAACAGCCATTTTTTTTGTTTTGTTTACAAAAATTAGTACATATTCACTATCTTTATTTCCTCCCGTACTATTTACTTATCTCTCCACTACAAATGGCTTCTGTTCTCTTCATGATATAAAAACTCCCCGATCTAAGTTCAAAATTACTTGCAAATCGCCACTTTCATTCAATATTTACCAGTCTTAGTTCTACTTGTCAGCAGACTTTGACTTTGTTGAACATTTTCTTCTTTGTGAAATTCTGTTTACCCTGGGGTTCCAAGACAGTACACCTCTTTTTTCCTCCTTTCTCTTCCTGACTCTCTCTCTGACGTCCTCTACTCAGTCCTTTTTGTGGATTTCTCATCATCTGGTTGTCCTTAAACACTAGAATGTTTTCCAGAGTCTTGCTATCCGAAATGTTGTCTGTGTACCTGCAGAATCCATATCACCTAGCAGCTTGTTCAAAATGAGCATTAGGCCCATCCCAGATCTACTGAATCAAAACTTAAGATCGCCAGGTGACTATGCACACTAACACTAGACACACCCGTCTAGAATTTTGTATTTAATCCCTTAATATACTCCCTGGAAAAGCTGATGAATTGCTCAATTTCTAGCCACAAGTTCCAAATTTACATGATCAGCATCAGTCACTCTTGGTATATGGAGCTCGCCAGCAGGCATCTTCCTCTAGATGTTCCACAGGCACTTCAAACTCACCCCATTCAAAAGGAATCCGTCCTCTCCAACTCCCCATGTTCCTGTTTTGGTAAACAAGTGCTTCACCCAAGTACCCAAGCCAGAACATAAGCCCCTTCCATTCCTCATCTCCACATTCACACTGTCATCTTGTCATGTCACTTCTCAGGAATGTCTTCTCACATCTCCAAGTCCTACCACTGATACATATCACAATCGTATCATCTGTGACTTCTCAGCTAGTGTCCCTGTCAGCAGTCATAGCAGAGTACCAGAGCCTCCCCATGACTGCCCACTCTCAGTGTTTGAAGGCTTTCTGAAACACACACACACACACACACACACACACACACACACACACACAACTTGATTAAAGCAGTATCTTGTTTCAACTCTCCTCCCCTCATCATATGCAGAATAATATCTTAATTCTGTAGCATGATGACAAAGGTCCTCTTGATTTGACCATTTTCTTTCTCATCAGTGTCCCCTCCTCACACACGTATTCTTCACTTTACACATTATTTGCACCACATGTCTTCATACTTCTTTAGCTTGTGTAATCCCTGCTGCTTACACACTCTCCTCAACATTTTACAATTGAGAAATTCTTACTAAATCCTTTGAAACTGAGCTGAGCCACCTTAACTTTTTCCCTGACTGTAATCTCTTCTCACTCCCAGCAGAAATGGGGTATTTGCTCCTTTTTACAAACCTATACTTCTTTATACGTATATATGCACTTCTTATCTGGTGATTACTATACTTATCACAATGTTTTGAAACTGTAACCGCTTGTTTATATGGAAAACTTCCTGAGATGGTGGTTTTTTTTCTCATTTTTTATCTCTATATCTTCACCAGGTTGCATACTCCTTAGCACATCTTAGACATTCAATAAAGGTTTAATAAATTAATGAATCAAATAGACAGTGTATTTTTTTTTATTTTTTATTTATTTATTTTTTTTAGACAGTGTATTAATTGATCAATTGATCAAACAGCCCCCAGGTCTGAGATTACAGTGGCATGAAGCTAGGGATGCCTGGACACACTCAGCCCACTCAATGCTGCACCAGTAACTTTAATTGGAAAGAATCCTCAAGGCTGTGCTTTTAAGAGTGCCTGGATACTCAAATAAATATCATGGTATAATAATACTTTCTCTGGTTTTTAGATTATCTCCTAAATTAGCCGGCAGGCTAAAAGACTTAAATATAAATCTGACTGCTGCAACACGATTAGAATTCAACTGCTTGGCTTTACATGTAAAAATGTTTGTTTGAACTAAAAGAGTGAGGTTGATTTGCAGTTACATATTTTTAAGAAATTGGTGGGTTCTTCTATTTGAGCATCCTAACCACTGGATGTCTGGTCACACTCAGTAGGAAGGTGCTGCTTGCTGCATAAATAATGAGAGCCCATCACTGTGGCTCTCTGTCTGGAGCAGGGGTACATGCTTAGTCCACAGAGCCACCATGGTATCTGCTGGGACTTACTACGAAAGGTATTCTTCTTCCCATGGTTGGACAAGGAAGGTCATGATTTCTGTGGGGAGCTTCAGGCTGCCATGGCAACTCCCAGTTTTTTCTCCATTTTCTATTTGTGCTATTTCACTAGAAGAAGTAGAAAGCTGTAATCTTTTCTCCCCCCCGCCCCCCTTTTCTTCTCCACTGGGTCTAGGATGGACAAAGGTTAGCATTAAATCTTGCTTATGATTTTCTACACCTTGTGAGACTTTGTGCAGCCCTACTGATAGAGACAAAAAAAACAGAAAACAAAAAAGCCCACAAAAAAACAGGATTCTACTTCTTTTTCTGAACTACATTGTTAACTCTTAATCAAAACAACATACTGTCCTAGCCAGTGCTCCTCTATTCCCCGTAGAGTCGGAATGCAGAGCGGGAGGAAAGGGAGTCAAGGTAAGGTAGGAAGAATCTAACTGGGCAAAAACCAGCTACAAAGTTGACCTGGAGGCATGCATAATCCACTTCAGTTAGGAATTGCTAGAGTTGTAGAAGGTCCTAGAGCAGGGGTTCTTAAACATGTCTGCACATTAAAATACATGTTGGGGGCTTTTAGAGACATAGATACCCTGCCACAGAGTGTACTGGAACCAAACAGGGGTGACTCTGTGTGCTCAGCCTCAGGAAAGCCAGGGGCTGAAATAAAATTCTATGAAGGATAAAAACCAAATCAAGGACTTTTTATAGTAGCAAAAGGCTGGTAGAAAAAGCTAATGTAGGATATCAGGACAGAGAAAAAAAGGAGTGAATGGTTACCTCGACACAGTAAAATCAAGGTCTAAGAAGCCACAAGTGAAATAAAAGTAGATGAGGCTCCCAAATTAGGCTAGGATAAAAATGTTGATATTATACATACCCCCTTCTCAGTCCTTCGGCTTTTTTGCCCCCCTCTCTTTTGTAACCAATTAGTTGCCTTTCTCTGCTTCTGCGGAGTTTTTAATTGTATTCTACTACTTACTAGTTTTTGAACTATAATTTGTCTGTTTACATGTTTAAGTCCCCAAAGCTTAGCACTTCCTTACAAAGAATAGGTGTTCAAAATATTTTTTTTTGAATGAGGTATTCAAGAACCAATGTTTATGGAGCTGTACTTGATAGTGTAGTCAGGGCTAGGTAGTCAAAAGCATTCACTGAGAAGGACACATTCCCAACCCTGTCCTTGATAAATAGAGATGAGATGCCTCCATACATTCTTAATAAAACCAAGGCATCCACTTCAGGGAGACAGCAACTAAATTTGGGTTGATGTTTTGGAGGCCTGAAGTCAATGTTGGCTTTCTTCCATTCTGTTGAGAGGCTCAGTAGTAACTAGAGTATTATAAAGTTGATAATTCTGTAGCAAAAATGTATTCCTCGGTTTTCAATGGATTCACTCAACAGATCTTTAACAAAAGTGAGGAACTACATTAAATATTTGGAGATACAATTATAATTGTGTTTGTGCGTGCTGTGTGTGTATTGTGTGTGTGTGTGTGTTAAGATTTTATTTATTTGCAGGAGAGCATGAGGGCAACAGCACAAGAGCAGGGGTGGGGGTGTGCAGAGGGAGAGGGAAGCAGGCTCCCCGCTGAGCAGGACCGGAGCAGAGCAGAAAGCAGGAGCTTAACCAACTGAGTAACCCAGGCGCCCCATGGGTGTATTGTTTTAACACCATCTTTAAATGAAATGGTATCTTATATAATACATACAAGCATGGATACCTACAGATATTAATTTATGATAAATTATATATCATAATTTAAATTTTAATTATATAGAAAGTGGTATATATCAAGAACTGTGAAGGGTCCAAGATTTTGCTCAACTTGTAAAAAATCACCTGCCATAGTTTTATGGATGTTGGCAATAGACATGAGACTTCTCACAGCACATCGGGCAGCATGAGATTCATGTTTTTGCCAGTTTTATGTCCTCTAAGACCCCCTCCCCTCTAAGTGTGACAGGTAGACATAGAAGAATGCTGCTGAAGTGACAGTTGGTGCTTTTTGTTTGTTTTGTTTTGTTTTGTCACAGCTGAGGAACCCTGAGCTTGGGCAACCCCAATCTTTCCTAGTGGGCTGTAAGCAAACCCATGCAACATTGACCCTGAAGGAAGACATTATCCTTACAAACCTGCCCTCTTCTCTGGAGCAAGACACTATCTCAATTTTCCAAGGCTGTTTGCTATCTACATCCTTGAGAAGATAGTCTAGAACAAAAAGTTGTCAGTGCTTCTGCTCACAGAATGTGCAGAAACACAAAGGATTCACAGAGGGCTGTGTCCTATAGTATAACGCTATAGGTGAATGTGAAGATGGATATATAAGGAGGAGGGAGATAAAAAGGAAGAGTAAATTGACTGAAGCAGATACCCCAAAGTAAAGCTAGCACAGCTAGGATAAGAAATCCTAGGTCTAACTAAGAGCAGGGGCTAGAGAAAAGCATGTAGAAATATTGCCATATACTTGAATCATGGAGAAAGAATAACTCAAAAGATTTGAGTGAGAAATCGAGAATCTCAGAAGTTTCTTAGGGAATAGAGAGGTCATCGGAAAGAGCATCTGCAGGTTGCAGTGCCAGCTTGAAAGGACCATGTTTCTTCCAAAATCGTGTTGCTAAGAAACAGTACCTAGCAAATCTGGGAATAAAATAGGATAAAGATAAAAAAGAAAAGCCAAGTTATATCTCTGTAGCTATTACGAAGATACACACCACAGCTACCCCACTCGACTTGTAATGTATGGATTTAGCGTAGATGCGAGTGGTAGATGTTCACCAGCGTCCAGATTTTTGGAGAAGTCTCAAGTTGTTTCTTCTTAATCCTACCCAGTTTGAGGATCTGGAGTCTTTCCCCTCTACCTCATCATAGCTCCTCCATTTTAGGGGCTAATAAGTATCCTAGGTTCTTGAAAAGGGAAGGGGTCCTCTTAGGGGAAGGGGTCCTAATGGCACATTAGGGTCATTACTTAGAGCTGTAACAAACAACCCCAGAACCTTACAGGGTTTTATCCCCCAAAGTTTCATCTCTCATTCACAAAATCCATACCTAATAATGTTTCTGAGTAGGTGGTGTACTAATCAGCTTTCCTGCATCCACAAGCAACCCCCAAATCCTGGTGACTTACAACAGACAACATTATATGTTGGTGGCTGCAGGTTGGCTGCAGATTCTGTGTCTCTGTTTAAATCCATTTGGCTCTGCTCCGTATGTCTTTTTATTCCCCAACCCAAGCTAAAGAAGAAATCCCTGTGTGGTATGTACCATTTTCATGGCAGGAGGCAGAAGCAGGAAAAAAAAAAGTTGGCAGGATCTGACAGTGCTTCCTAAAGCTTCTGGAAGGTGGTAGCACATATCATGTATGCTCACATTCCTTTAGCTCAAGTAATCACACAGCTGAGCTAACAGCAATAGTGGGATTCTTACAGGGAAGTGAATATATCTGTGAACAATAATATAACTAATGATGAGTAGTTTTCTTGGGAAATTTGTCTTCAAACTGTCCCTCAGGGATCTTCCCTCCATATTGTGTTAGCGCCATCATTGGGGGTGTCTGTGAGAGGGAAAGAAAAGTAGCTGGCACGAAACCTGCTAGAAAGCAACATTCAAGTGGTGTGTGTATGGAGGAAGGGAGGTTTCTAAACCAAAAACAAGTTCAAGATATCCAGGGACTCCTGGGTGACTCAGCGGTTGAGCGTCTGCCTTTGGCTCAGGGCCTGATCCCAGCCAGAGGCCCGGGATCGAGTCCCACGTCGGGCTCCCTGCATGGAGCCTGCTTCTCCCTCTGCCTGTGTCTCTGCCTCTCTCTCTCTCTCTGTCACTCATGAATAAATACATAAAATCTTAAAAAAAAAAAAAAAAAGATATCCAGAGGAGGGAAGAGGTACAGGTGAAAGGCATAGCTTAGCAACTGCTGACTGTGACATGGTGCCCTGTGGGTTGGGTCATTCAGGACACTCTGAGAAACCTTCCTGAATATGAGATGGGCAAGAGTCTCAAACAATTTGTTTTTCCATCCCTAGCAGTTGACTCTCCGCCCCAGGCAAGTGACCAGAATCCCTTTCCCTCTGTCCCAGCGGCCACCTTGGCCATCTAGGGGGATGCTAGGCTGGCTGTGTTTCCTAAGCCCAGCATTCTGATTCCCTCCACTACTTGGGCAGGTACACAGATCTCCTTCGCTCTGTAATCATGAGGAGTTCTTACATGAACATTTATGTGTGCATTTACTACATGGCCTGCATGCCACAGGGAAAGTAGAAAAGTAAGGAAATGCAGTAAGGGAATTAGCCACAGGATCATCTTTGTTGAAGAAAGAAGAAAGAACTTCCTTTTTATCTTTGGGTAGAGACAACAGAAAATTCAGACTGACAGTAAGCAATGAGCAGAATGCTCATGGGGGATCCCTTAGACTGTAGAGATTCCCCCCGCCCTTGCCTGGAGTACTCCTTCCTAATTCATCACTCAGGTGAGTAAGAGGGCTGTGTATCTAGAGAAAGATTTAAGTAAACAACAGGACACTGAGGAAATTCTTTGCTCACCAGCATCCCTGTTGTATGTGTCCCCTAGTCCCCATCCAACTTCTGAACTCCCATGACTACAGTTCAGATATACAGAGATTCATTATTTGTCTATTTATTTGTTTAATAACCTCGCTTCAACATCCAGCTTTCAATTGAAAGCCAAAAGCTGTTTAAATTGCCCCATTATTCTAGTTAAATCCCAGAGCTTTGGGAAACTCTGAGGAAGGCTGCCTGCATTTGGGTCTAGCACTTTAGTTGAAATTACATGTATGCATCAAAGGCAGACAGAATGCCACAATGCCTAAAAGCATTGCTCATCATGTCTCTTTACTTCTTTATACCTTCTCTCCAAAAAACTGCTCTGTTGATTCCTTGGCTATTTAAATATCATTACTATTCTAGCCACAAGTGAGTTTTTGACATTCTGAATGTACGGTTTGCTTGCATACCCGAATGGGAGGGAGATGTGAAGAAGATGCTCCTGAGAGTGACAGTACATGGGAGGACAGGCTTTGTGAGATTATATGAGTCATTTTTGTGAAAGGTTTGGAAGCAGCAGCTGTAGCTCTTCTGCAAGGGATAAACTTCCATACCTCAAGGGATTCATAGGATGACATATAAAATCCAACTGGCTCATGAGGGGTGAGTGTTGGGTTTGGTAGACTGCTTTATAAGTAGATCATATGAGGACCCAGGCCCTACCTGTTTGGGGGCAACTCCCTCAAAGGTGGCTCAGATTCCTCTCCACCCAGGCTGTGAGTGAGGAAAGACCCAGTTGTGGATTACGACATGGGCCTGGAAAATGCTGTCAGCCATTTCTGCCCATTTTCCTTTGGCCAGAACTCAGCACACAACCCCTATCCACCTGGGGAAAAGTTGGGTGATGTAATCCAGCTGAATGCTTAAAAAGGACAGGAATTCAGTGAACAGACATTCAGTGTTTGTAACCAGCTAGTCCTAAAATTAGGAATGCAATCAAAACGTCCTCACTTTGGATCCTCAGTATTCACAAATTATTATCAGATGCTTTCTTTCCCTCTGTCTTTCTGGGTGATGTTACTGCTCAAGAATCTTTTGCAGGATTTAGGAAGAATTCCTAAGGGACAGGCCTCCTTCCCACCCATTCACCTCCCTCAGCCCCAAATGGCAAAGATATTGCTGGTGGCAGTGAAGTGCTGCTAAGGGTGGGGGGCAGGTAGTAGCTGTTATAGAACACTGCTTGGTACACTGAATTTTTAGCATTACCATCGTCCACTTTTCCAGCTTCTTCTACTTCCACAGTATTCTAGAGTTAATTTCTTCCTGTTTTCTTAATCTATGGCCTGAGCTTATTTTAAACACTAGTGCCCACCCTCAAGGTTTCCTGCCAGTCATCCTATGGGCAAGACTGCATGCCAATTGAGGATATGAAACAGACTTAAAAATAGTACTTCTGTCCCCACCCGTAAGTTTCAAAAGAATAGGTATAGGGATATTCTTGCGTGAGACAAAATTGGTGCCTCCCCTCTGCCCTCAGCTTCCCCTTCATTTCTAATTGCTTCCTTCCTCCCACTGTTTTCCAGACTATCTGAATTGTATCAGTCTCAGGCATATGGGAAAGTGGGTACCACCGGATGGCTATTGTCAGTTAGGAAATAGCTACCATCCAAACACTGTTTGCTAATGATCATATTTAATATGATAAAATGGATGTGAATATTAAGTTTGAACCATCTCAGCACCATCTCAGATTTAGAAAAAAACAGACATGCGACTTGACAGCTTTGCATAAACCTCTTTCTTTCTATTTTCTGTAATTCTGACATATTCACATTTCACTAAATAAGAGTGAACATCACCATCCGCCCACTCACCAGGCGTTCACTTTATATATAGCTATAGATATTCAATGCAAAACAAAGTGAAAAGGGATTCATGTAACATAGATTTGTGGTGGGGTTTCGAACAGAGCAGGGGCTAACATTTTTATATTTAATTTTCAGTCCTGGCCTTGGTTTTACAATATGTTCTTGGTTAAGGCACGAAGCATCCTTGTCCTTCAGCTTTCTTGTTTATTTTATTCATTCACTCATGCATTCAATATTTTTTATCTATTCTCCGAATACCTGGAACTATGCTAGGTTCTGGGGATACAGAGCGGAATGATGTATTTGTTGCATAAGGGGCTCAAAGTCTCATGGTTGCTATTATAGAAGTATATGATAATAAATGTTATATTTAGGGAGGAGAGAGTGGGAAAAGGCTCCATAGCCCTGGATGGTCCTTGAAAGATGAGGTATTATCCAAAAAGAAGACTCTGCCTTATGTGCCTTTGTACTGAGCATTCACCATGGGCCTGCACTGTCTGAGGAACCACGAATGTGATGGGAGCTAAGGCTACAGAAATTTAAATTTAGAGTTTAGAGTTTCAATTTAGAAGACCTTCTATCCAATGCATGGATTTGGGCCTTCTTGTCTGAAGACCTTGTGAGCAGAGTCACAAGATCAGTGTCTCAGAACTACTGTCCTATTCACCACCATGGTGAGGAACACAAAAGGATTACATGGATTCAGAGGTTATGACACTATTTGGCAACACTTTTATTTATTCACTCTCAGGTCCTTAACTTCATACATGACATATGTCTGGGCCTTTTTCAAACGGTCAGGGTTATTCAGATCTATTTGTGTTCTCACCCTGAACACATTCCACATTTCAATCATGGTGAGAGAAAACATTGCTCTTGGCTTATAATTGCACTCTCCATTTCTTTCCGCTCCCTGAGTCTTGGGAAGTCCCTGAAATCAAAGCTCAAGGAGCTTAATTTGAGGGTTTTGAGAGGTTTGACTCCTAAAAGGAGGTGAGTTATCACAGCATATGCCTTGGACTTTCTGTAGGCATCAAAGCTCAGAATGTGAACAGAAAGACATGGAAGGTCCTTAAGTTTTTGTTCTTCAAAGAGTGTGGGCCTCGCATTTCAAACCAGTTTCATTTGGTTCCAGTTCACAGCAAGACTCCCTGCTTACTTTCCAGTTCTGGCCACAACCCACCGACTCCAACCACTGACCACCCACAACTCTCATTCCAAAAAATTCTGGCCTAACAGTCGCCTAATTCTGCCCTCAGTAAGGTTATTCTTCAGAATACATGTTTTCCATGGAACAATTTAAATATAATGGTTTCTTGTGACCTATGAGAAAGCCCACTCCCTTCTCCCAGCCCTGCCACCTATATTCAGAAACCCCAGTACTCCTGGGAAAAATGTAAGCTTAAAAGATGGCGCCGCATGGACCTCTTCCAAAGTTGTTCAGGGAAGGCTCATGCTCTGCCCCTAAGCTCATGCTTCCTCCAAAGACATTGGGTCTAGAGTGCCTCCCTTATTACAAATCCACTGTGGATGTTCTGAACCATGCCAGTGAGAACAGGCTGAGCAAGTCCTCTCTGGGTGGGATATTGGGATCTGCTTGTCTTAGCAGCTGATAGCCAAGGACATCAACAGCTGACTCCCAGGACGTCCACAGAGCTCTGTTTGAGAGGTTCAGCAATTGCTACAGTTTTCCTCCATATCAGCTCTTGTGGATGGAAGGGTGGGGCAACATTTTTTTGCAGGAAGTAACCACAATTTTTTATCCCCCCCCAACCCTGACCACTATTTATCAGAGTTGGGGAGAGTGTTCCATTTTTAGCTGATTGAGTTAAAATGGAATGTTCACTGAGAAACACCAGTCCACACTGATGTCAAGTGTATCTAATTAACACCTCCTATGTTGAAAGCTCTTTAGCTAGTGTTCTCTGAACCAGGCCTTCAGCGTCAGGGTGGATGCAGAACCCTTCTCACTAACCTCAGAGACCTTCAGGAGGATGACTGGTCCAGCTCTTCGGTTCTCTTCTTGCCCAAAGACTTGTTCAACAATACTTAGGCAATCAGAACAAAGATTAAAGTGTTAATCAGTTCGAGGATGCCAGTGAGCTCAATACAAGGTCAGGATGGGAGCCTCTGAGACATCCTATTTGCCACTAGCATTCCCCAGGCACATTAATCAGGTGCTTCTGAGGCATCATAGTGGTAGTCTGTGTTTAAGTTCACATGCTTCTTTGCTAGCACTAAACAAGCACTCCTCATCCCTAAACTTTGTTTCCACAATTATTTCCTTCAGAAACAAGAGACAACCTTTCTTAAGGATGGTGGGTTAGTGTCACTTCTAATTGTAAATAAAACCCTTCTCCCCAACTATATTTATGTCATGCAGGATCCAGAACTCTCCCTTTAGAAATGAGGTCATTCCTTTTTCTTTCTTTCTTTCTTTCTTTCTTTCTTTCTTTCTTTCTTTCTTTCTTTCTTTCTTTCTTTCTTTCTCTTTCTTTCATTTTCTTTCTTTCTTTCTTTTTTTTTTTTTTTAAGAAAGCTGGATTAAGAAGGATGGATTTGTGGATGATGTTTCATGGCTCTTTTTGGGGAAAACAATGAGGGTCAACAGACTGGAGCATCTTAAAAAAATAACTCAGAATCACTACCCTGCTGGTGTATTAGCCATGAAAAAATTTACACCTTCAGTGGTTCCAATTGAGCTTCTCTGATGCCTTTGAGTTTTAATCATGGATTACAGGTCACACTGCCATGCCAAGCACTTAGGAAGGGCTTCTTTCTGACCTCCTAAACCACTCTGTTGGTGATAGAGGGTCATCTAGAATTAAGTAAAAGTGAGATGGGGAAAAATGCTTGGGTCTAGTTTGTGTGTGCCATTATGTCTGTGATGTAACCTAAGCTGCAGACAAACTCACATGTTAACACCATCACAAATGGTGCCACCTGTGAGGACAGTATCCTCCCCTGGCTGATCCAGCTCAGACTACTCACAGATATCCCCATGCTAAAGCTCCTGGCAACCTCCCTGACTGTATCCCATGGGCTGCTCTTGGAGTTACAGCTGTCCTGGAAATTTGCAAAAAGTTCTTGGTGCAAATGAAGAGATGGGTCTACTCTTTTAAAGACCAGACAACTGAAGGGCTCAGGTCCCAGGTGCAGGCAGCCTGAAAAGTCCCTCTCACAGGAAGATAGCAACTAACTGGAGAGAATTCTGACTCAAGTTTCCTGGGCCCTTCCATATTCCCCTTCATAGAGTAACCAGTAACCTCAAGGCCCTTTTATCTCCTGATACCAATTCTTACCCTTTTGTCTCAATAAATGGTTACTCAACACCCACTATATGGCAGACATTATTCAAAGTCAAAGGTTCTCAAAATTTAGCTTGCATCAGAATTGCCTAAAGGCTTTTTTTTTTTTTAAAGATTTTATTTATTTATTCATGAGAGACACAGAGAGAGAGAGAGAGAGAGGCAGATACACAGGCAGAGGGAGAAGCAGGCTCCATGCAGGGATCCCGACATGGGACTCGATCCCAGGTCTCCAGGATCACGCCCTGGGCTGAAGGTGGCGCTAAACCTCTGAGCCACCAGGGCTGCCCATCTAAAGGCTTTTAAAGACACTTATTGCCAATGTGCTGTGGCCAGAACATCTAATTCAGATCTGGGCTCAGACCCAGTTTGTGCTTCTGAGAAGTTTCCAGATGATAATTATGCTGCCATTCCAGGGACTACACCTTGAGAACCTCTATATTACTTACTAGGAAAAAAAAGACACAAAAATCTGAATTCTCCTGAAAATTATATTATTTTCTCTTCTGTCACAATAACAACCTGGGTGGCCTATTAAAACTAGAGTTCAATGGTTCCAACTATTAGCATGAGGAAAGCTGGCTTCTCCCTTCCTCAGTGCAGAATGGGCTGTATCTTCAAAATAAACATAATTGCTTGATCTCCATTCCCTAGAAGATGAAATAATCTTTCACACAAAATGGGTCAAATAACTCTTTAAAGTGGTTATAAAGAATAAGACAAAATGAGTTTAATCTTCATTTTGAAACAGGTAAATATTTACTTTCTTTAACAAGATCTTTGAGAAGAATTCTTTTGTAAAGAGAATTATAGAAAGCTTGGCCAATAAAAGACTAAATTCTGAGAAGTTAATACAACAGCAGAAGTAGGTAATGGGGTGACACGTGAGAGGATTTACACAAGTAGAAGTAACTGCACTTAAACACTCATCTAGAGTGTGAAGTGAAGGGAGGTGTGATATCAAGAGTGATTCCTAGACTTCTGTCTTGAAAGTCATTCACTAGTTACTGAAATTTATAAAACCTGAAAGCAAACAAGATTGGGAAGTGGGGAAAAGAAAGCTCAATTTTGAGGTTCTTTACTCTATGAAGATGGAATAGTTCTAGTAGACACTTTTATCTAAGGAAGTAGAGCTCAGGGTGAGTTCCAGGCTACAGATAAATATTTATGAGCTGAAGCTTATATATGGCAGCACAAGAATATGGCAGTGGAGGAGACATCGGATTACAAAGCTAAGGTCACAAATTATGACGTATCAACACTAAATGAGTGGACAAAAGAAAAGAAACCCACAGAGAAGTCTGAAAAAAGTAGAACAAGAAGGGAACAATATATTAGATGCCAAAGGAGAAACTACTTTTAAGAGAGAAGCACACATTATGTCTGTTGCCATAGAGAAGCCTAACAAATTGAAGATTGAGAAGAGTTCATTTGATTGGGCAGTTAGATCATCAGACAGCCTTGCTGAAGTGTGAGGGACATTCAATTTCAGTAGAACAAGAGTGAGAGGGGACAGGAGGAACTGAGACAAGAAGGGAGGTAAGTGTACAATATTCTTTTGAGTAGCTTGGCTGAGAACCCATGTAACATGCCAGACTATGAATTAGTAATGATATCATATCTCTCAACAGCATTCAATAGTCCAAGTGAGGGGCGGAGGAGGAGGAATGAAGGATGACTCAATGGGTGGTCTGCAGCATCAGAATGACAACAGGGCTGAAAAATCAAGGGTGCTGGCAAGAAAGAAAGAAAGAAAGAAAGAAAGAAAGAAAGAAAGAAAGAAAGAAAGAAAGAAAAGAAAAGAAAAGAAAAGAAAAGAAAAGAAAAGAAAAGAAAAGAAAAGAAAAGAAAAGAAAAGAAAAGAAAAGAGAAAAAGAAAAAGAAAAGCCTAAGTGTTGGACTATGGAATCTCGTATACTTATGGGAGTCAATGAAACTATTAATGGAATGATGGACTCAGAGAAAAGGCAGAGCTCAAAGTGTTGGAGAGTGAGAAGCTAAGAATGTAAGAGAGGGGAAAATAATGTTCAGTACTGGTATACTTATTATTTTATGTTTATATAACACTGTGATCTAAGCATTATTTAATACTAATTTATTGAATCTGTATGACAACCCCATGAACCACTGTTATGCTTATAGCCCCCAATTTATAAATGCAAAAATCTGAGTCACAGAGAAATTTACTTGCCTCGGACCACACAGATACTAAATACTAAAATGGTAGAGTTCGAATTTCAACTCAGGCAATTTGGCTATAGAAGTTGAACTAGTAATACTTCATGCTGCCTCTCCTTGATGCTTTGGATTTCAGAGTTGCTCTAGGCCAATAGCTTTCAATCTTGACTGTACCTTAGATTTAGCGAGTCTATACTCAAAACTCAGAATCTCTGGGAGTGGGATCAAAGGATCAATGTATTATAAAGCTCTCCAGAGGACTACAATGTGCAGGCAAGGGTGACACTCACCAATCCTCGACCTAAATAAAGAAGCAGCACAAATTAATATGATCATATTAATGGACAAATCAAAGTGGAGGAAACCAGAGTCAAAATACTATCAAGAAAATGCTACTATCTGGGGGAGATCTTAATTTTTTTTGAATTTTTATTTATTTATGATAGTCACAGAGAGAGAGAGAGAGGCAGAGACACAGGCAGAGGGAGAAGCAGGCTCCATGCACCGGGAGCCTGACGTGGGATTCGATCCCGGGTCTCCATGATCGCACCCTGGGCCAAAGGCAGGAGCCAAACCGCTGCGCCACCTAGGGATCCCCTATCTGGGGGAGATCTAATAGAATTCACAACCTCTAAGAACAATCAGATGGTATGCAGATTAAGAATGGGTAAAAAGGCAAAAATAAAGATGATAATCTCTCCAGAGAATAATGATGAAAATTAATGTCTAACTTCTAACCCCTGTACCTGAGTATAGTAGAAGCATTTATCCTTAGGTTCAAAACTACATGAAACAACTGAAAGATCTTCATGGGAAAAGCAAAGCTATCATGTGAGTGCCACAACCCAGAGTACAGATCACTTCAGTGTGAAACTAGAACAAGACATAGCTACCTGCTAGTTCCACTTGTGCAACCTAAAGTGAAGACTGCCAACCCACTCAACTACCTAGAGAGCAAATATTCTTAGAAGAAACAAGCCTAAATAATTACATAAGAAACCCATGCCAGCTGACTTAACTCTACATATTTTAAAGATGACTAAATCATTTGTTTCATTTCAATTAAGATAGTAACAATTGGAGTGCCTGGGTGGCTCAGTCAGTTAAGGGTCTGCCTTCTGCTCAGGTCATGATCCTGGGATCAAGTCCCTTGTCGAGCTCCCTGCTCAGTGGAGAGTCTGCTTCTCCCTTTCCCACTCCCCCTGCTTGTGCTCTCTGTCTCTCTCTGCAAATAAAGAAAATCTTTAAAAAAATAGTAACAATTGTAGAACACATTATTTTATATACCACAAAAGGAAAAAAAAAGCACCAGCTAAACTGTAATGTAGTATTAATTCTAAGATACATTCTGATTTCAGAGATATAAAAATCTGGGGAAAAAAATCTTAGAATTGATTATATTCAGATTTTGAGGAAAACTAGTAACACACAAAAAAGAAGAATCACAGTAAACAAAACCATTGACCTCAAAATGAACAGGAATAGTTTAGAACTTGAAAATATTTTATTTAATATGTTCAGAGAGATTAAGAAGATATTGATTCCATAAAATAAAAATAGGCTTCTATATCAAAATTTTAAAAATCTGAGTATAAGAAGGAGTTTTTGGAAATTTAGAATGTGTTCAGCATTTTTTTTAAAAGATCAATAAGAGGGCTATAATAAACACTTGAAGAAATTTCCCAGAATGTAAAGCAACATATAAAAGGATAAAAAAATGTAATAGAAAAGTTGAAAGTTAGGAAATCATTGTAGGATACTCAACACATAGCTAATGCATGTTCTCCAAAGAAAGAACAGAGAAAATGGAAAGGAGGAATAAATTTCAAAATAATAGAACTCATTAGAACTGAAGTAGGATCCAAGTCTTCAGATTTAGAGCTGCTAGAATGACAAGCAGGGTGAAAGAAAATTTCAACTTCAAAGAGGGAAAAAATTTCTAAAAGCTTCAAGAAAAACAAAGGTCTATTGTTACTAAAAAATGAATAATGAACAGATTGCCACCAGACCTCTAATCAATATCAATAGATACCAAAGGCAATGCAGCAAATGTCATTTCTTTCCTCTCTCTCAACACACACACACACACACACACACACACACCCCATATAAACATAGAACACTATACTCAGAGTATCAGAAAAGCATGAGTCCAAAGTCACCATATTCTAAGCATACACATACTTATCTTTTATCCACTATTTCTGAAAGATTATTTTATTTGGAATGATTATAGCAAACTGAAAGAGGATCCAAAGAGGAGCAATACACGGGCTTCTAGAACTAGAAGGGTATGAGAGGTAAAAATCCCAGCATAGTTACTGAGAATAAGGCTGAAAGTAACTGAGCCAAATAAGGAAAAGTAATTAAAGAATCCCCCAAAAAAAATATTTTCAAGAAGAAAATGAATTTTCTATATCAAATAGCATAATTAGGATATTTAGGGATGAAGTAAAATTATATGATTCTTTTAACAATAAAAATATTAAAAAAAGAGATTTGAGGAAAAAATATATGAAAGTTATAATGTCTACAGGAAGCAAACCAAAAAGTGTCATGATTTTGAACAACTAATGGAGAGTAAAAAGAGTTTTTTACTAGAGGTATATTCTTCTTCACAAGGTTCTAGTTTTTGACTCAAAGAAAATATTACCTTCTCCACAGGTACGTTCATATTTGCTTCATCTAAAATGAATAATATTTACAGAATTCATTGAATTTCAATTCTTAGAGTCAACTCCATAAACAAAACACTGAAATATAATGGACACTGATTTTTTACTTTACATAGTGAACAGTCAAGAAATAGTATCTACAGGGACGCTTGGGTGGCTCAAGGGTTGAGCATCTACCTTGAGCTCAGGGCGTGATCCTGGAATCCCCAGGGCAGGGGTGGGTATCCTGCTTGTCCTTCTGCCTATGTTTCTGCCTCTCTCTGTGTGTCTCTCATGAATAAATAAATTTTTTAAAAATAGTAGCTACAGGTAAAGATAGATATAGATAGACAGCTATGGTATGTGTGTGTAGATAAATCTTTAAATCTAATGTTTGAAATCATAAAGGTAAGTGATAGAAAAGCTAAAAATAATTAAAATGAGCATAAAGAGAGGAAAATATAAATGGGCTAAACTTTATCTTTTATAGTTGACAGTAAGAGATACTGTGTAGAGTTGTTAAATAAAACAGTAGAGACAGAGTATATTATTTAGAGTAATGGAGCCTACCATAGGAGATCTCAAAATAAAAATACCCCAAATAGATTACTTCTTGGGAGTGAGATTGTGGGAGAGAGGGAGAGTTTATTTTTATTTCATACCTATAGCTGATGCTTAGGTTTTTATTACCCCTGTTCTTATGATAAAAAAATTAATAGTCAAGATGATAGTAAATATAAATGGTTACAAAAGTGAAAATTTGTTTGTACATAGGCATTTCCCAGTTTCCCATAGCTATAAGGTGAACTCCCATAACCCCCACATCTTCTGCATTGTACAGTGGCTTATTTTGTTATCCACTACCACCAAAACAGGCCGAATTGACTTTTGCTTCTTTTTTCACTGACCCCCTAGTGTGTGTGTGGGGGGGTTCTAATAAGAAGCAAAATGACCAAAAGGAAGGCTACCATTGGAAAGAAAAGAAGAACCTTGTAATTTTACTGCTCCTTTGACTTGAAAATGAGATCCTGAATTGGGAGCTGTTTCACGAGTGCCTGCCTACCGCAATTTAGAGCCTCTTTACACAACTGGAAGGATGGATTCCTTTATGAACCTGGTAGCAATTTAATATGGCCAGTAGCATCATGAGGCTGATTCTGAGGTCAGAGTTAGGGTAGATCTACTGTAAAACTGTATTAACTCTACTAAACTCCTACTAGCCAGTTCTGGGGCAAAGCACAGGAAGTGGGCTACGGATGCATTGCATCACAGGCGAGCTCAAAAGGACTTTCATGATTGCGGATTAAGTGAGATTAGCAAGTAGAGTCAAACCTTGCTGTCAGCTGAGTCTTGGGTAAATTCTGATGCAGATCCTTCTATCGAACAAGTACCAAATGCCTCTCACATTGTATCTGACTGTTTAGTGATCAATTGAGTGGAATATTATGGGAAGGAACAAGAAGGAACAAGAAGTCCTACTGGCTAATATAAGAGTGCAGACAGGGAAAGCTTACCTTCCCATCTGCTGCCTCTGGCACTCATTAGTCACACTGGCATTCAGGAGATAGGAGACAGGTGGTAGGAAATGGAAGCTACAGAAAAGAAAGAAAAGGAAGGTCTTTTTCCTAAACAACCATGACATGTGCTATTGATGGCTACTCCACCAAAAAAAAAAAAAAAAAAAAAAAGTATATTTGTGCACCAAGTTCATACTTCATCCCAGAACCTGAGGAAGCAAGTGTATGGAAATTTTAGAATAACTTTCTTATCCCCCTCTTAGTTATTAATAATTCAGAATTGAAGTCTAATCTCAAAATAACCCACTATGAGATCAAGAACACCTGTTAATAAACAAACAAACAAAACACCAGTTAATGATACAGAATGGCTATTCACATCTGGTTTAATTTTCTATTACCTGATAACAAAAATACATCACACTGAATCATTACCAGACTCCTGATAAATCTTACTACAGACTAGAAGTTTCCCTATAGTAATGATTGGAGTTAATACTACAGGGAAAAGGACATGCTAGTGTATTACTAACAAGAAGAGTAGTAAGTAAGAGCATTACATTTGGAGCTCAGGGATTCCTGCCGAATCGCAGTACTGCCAATTGCTTCGTGATGATTATCTCTCCAGCTCTGAACTTTCTTGTCGCATTTTAAAGAGAGAGATGAGACAATTTCCAAAATACTTTACATACCTAAGATTATACAACAGTATATATATTTTGAAAGATAACTTCTTAAATTTCTTAATACAGAGAGCTGAAATGTTGGAAGGGTAGGGTAAAAGTGGATTCTCGGTGGAGTTATTTATTGAACAAAACAAAGAAGAGGACATGGTTGTGACTAGAGACTTAGCTTGCAAAACTCAGAAGATAGATTTAGTAATTGAATAATGCATAACTGTTAATTTACTTGATTCAATTATAGATTCAACCCTCAGATTCCTTTGCACTAAAGTAAAATAATCATGTCATGCCCTTTACAATAGAAAATGTTACACTGCTGGAGACAACATAAGATAGCAATATCTGAAAAAGGTGTGAAAGGGGGAAAGACCTTGAGTCTCAGTGTCAAAATCTTTGGAGGAGGAATTAATTATAAAAAGTAGTGGTGACCGGAACTTACTGCAAGAATCAGAGATCTTTCTTTCTGTTGGGGTGAATGGGAAAAGGGAAGGAGAAAGAGAGAAGAGCCTGTTTTGTTGTAATTATAAAAAGAAAGCAAAGAGATGGGAAGAGTCTGAGCTCAAAATCCTGGATGAAGGGAACTGATATCCCCATGGCCCTCTGCCCCCACCTGACTAGCACTGTTAGCATTTCATAGCCTCCTCGGCAATTACTTGCTACAGTGTGGTACTTCAAAAATTTACATTTCAACCTGTAATCCACACAAAGTAAAAAACTTCACCTGAAATCTCTTTTGCCCACTTCTTGTCTTGTATTAGTCTCATCTTTCTAGCTCTTGTCACATGAATCAAAAAAGGTCTTGCTTTGGAGAGTCTAACATCATCCTTAACAATGCGTAGATTCTGATTTAGCATACTGAAATATGTATTGTGTCTCAAGGGATGCCCTATATGAGATGTTCCCAAAACATCTAAATTAAGAGAAATTTGAGCTGAATTATCAAAATGAATGTTCTTCAAGTTTTAAAAAATGTATATGGAACTGTCCTCCATATAATAACAATTTATGGAATAGATTGGGTGGCTTCCCCTGGAAAGAATAGATTACTTAATGATTATTTTGGAAGATGGTAATATACTGTTTTCAGCCATCATTATTGGTGATCTCTTCGACTGATTTATTTATTCTTTCTTTTTAAAGATTTTATTCATCCATGAGAGACACAGAGAGAGAGAGAGAGAGAGAGGCACAGGCAGAGGGAGAAGCAGGCCCATGCAGGGAGCCCGATGTGGGACTGGATCCTGGGACTCGATCCTGGGACTCCAGGATCACACCCTGGGCCGAAGGCTAGTGCTCAACCACTGAGCCACCCAGAAATCCCCATTTTTCAACTGATTTAAATCTTTTTAGTTAAATCTCATTATGTTTATAATTCAGTTCCCATTATCTAAGCTCATGGAAAGCAAAAACCAGTTATTATATTAATTTGTATTGCATAAAGAGCGCTGCACCTAGCAGTAATAGGACTCAATCACCACATGAGTGCTTGGATTAGTTGACCTATATGTTATCTAACAACTCAGAAATTCTGATTTGATTACTATGCTTATTTTTTAACTTGATTTGCTCATTCGCTATTATGTCTAAATATCAAACTCCTAAAACTGTTTCAATGAACAGGTGAGGATCATTTGTAATGAATATTTTCTATTTGCATATCCACTGACAATAGCAAAGACATTGGAAATACTCTATGATATTGTTTACTTTATCAAAATGTTTAGCAAACATTTTGGTAGGCATTGTTATTATAAACCTGAATCCATATGTGCAAATTAATAGGTTATTAATGTAACACCAGAATTAGCTATTTTTACTAAAATGCAGATAATTTATTTGATCCCAAGCCCAGAGTGTTATAATACAAATGATAAGGTATTTGCTAAACTTTTAAGGTAGACTACTTTACAAGCAGTTTTTCAGAGCAGTGGAACCTTTGCAAAATAAAATCTATAAAACTAACTTCATATAAGAGGCACCTGGGTGGCTCAGTCAGTTGAGCATCGAGCTCAGATCATGATTTCAGGGTCATGGGGATTGAGCCCTTGCATCTGGCTCCATGCTTACAGGGAGTCTGCTTGAGATTCACTTTCCCTCTCTCCCTCTGCCCCTCCCCCTGTTCACTCTCTCTCTCTCTTTCTCTCTCAAACAAATAAATCTTTAAAACAATAACTTCAAATAAAGTTCATAAATTTGGGGATCCCTGGGTGGCTCAGCGGTTTAGCGCCTGCCTTTGGCCCAGGGCGCAATCCTGGAGTCCCATGATCGAGTCCCACGTCAGGCTCCCAGCATGGAGCCTGCTTCTCCCTCCTCCTGTGTCTCTGCCTCTCTCTCTCTCTCTCTATGTCTATCATAAATAAATAAATAAATCTTTTTAAAAAAAGTTGATAAATTTGTTTTTTATGTGGAATTATTTCATGATACAAATTTGCAAGAATAACTTACACATTCCACAAAAAGGACAAGGCTTTTTATGAATGCAAAAAATTTAAGTTAGTAACTACAAAATCTTAGCCTCAACAATAGATTTTATTTTCATATTTTCTTTTGATATTTCATAGTAAAAAAAACTGACTCACAAGGCTAAGAAATAACAAAGAACTATACTTTTTTTTTCTTTTTTTTAAGATTACTTCTTCATCAGGATGTTTCTCAATTAAATCCATCCAGTAACCTAAAAACAGATGAATAGATTTTTTTATTCAAAAGTATAAATACTAAAATTATTCACACAATAGAATTTTCCTAAAACAATTTCAATAATTATCCACTCTAAATAATCATACTGTTGTAACAATTTTAAAAACCATTTGCTATAATGTATGGCATATATTGATGATATGACTCTGCAATTGGCCCATCAGTGAGCAGGGCCCAATCAAACATAATTGAATTGGATAGCCCAAATCAGGAATGGTTGAATCAAAAATTCTCTCTCAGAGGCAGTGGAAATCACTTACATTTCATGGAACAAAAGCCATTTACTGCAAGGAAGAAGATAATCCTCTTGTGCAACTAAAAGGTAGGCGCAATAAGGAAATCTAAAGCTTTCACATGTCACATGACATGGTCTGTCTCACCTTTTTCAAAGGGCTTTTACATCCTCTCCTCTGGTTTTGCTAAGAATATAACAGATGTCAATGGTTTTGCTGTACTTTCATATACAGACAAGGATTTCTCAACAAATGGAAATTTTATTAAAAACTTATAATGTGGGCAGCCCAGGTGGCTCAGCAGTTTAGCGCTGCCTTCAGCCCAGGGTGTGGTCCTGGAGACCTGGGATCAAGTCCCATGTCAGGCTCCCTGCATGGAATGGAGCCTGCTTCTCCCTCTGCCTGTGTCTGTGCCTCTCTCTCTCTCTCTCCCTCTCTCTCATGAATAAATAAATTAAATCTTAAAAAAAAAAACTTATAATGTAATATAAGTTATATTATATTTGTAACTTACAAGTTATAATTTATATATTATAAACATTAGTTATAATTATTGTAAGTTATTTATAATACAATTAATAATACAATAAAACAAATTTATAATTAATTTTTGAATTTATTATTAGTTTATATACTATAAATATATTACAGTATATATTATATATGTATAACATAATTTGTAAAGCATTACAAATTCTGAAGTTTTGGCAGGAGAATTGATAAGCAGAAGAATTTATTATATTCCCATTATTAACTATTTAAAGTTTAAGACATTCTATGAGGTTTTCTATTTTCAAAAAATCCCACAATTGTGATGAATGTGAAAGTACAAAGGCTGCTTTCTGTGTTTTCTAATCAATTTATATAATTTACTACTGCTGAATGACAAGTTTCCTAAGACACACAGAGTTCTTAAAACTCATTTATTTCTTATCATACCTTATGTCTCATCTTGAGGTAGAAAGTCATCAGCTCCAATACCCATCATGATAAAAGTTCTCAGTAAACTAGGAATAGAGAGAAACCTCAGCTTGATGAAGAACATCTACAAAAATTCAACAGCTTAATGATGAGAAACTTAAAGCTTTCCTATTAAGATCAGGAACAAGGCAAGGATATATCCTCTCAATACTACTTTTCAACATTGTATTAGATATCCTAGCTAATGCAATAAGAGCAGAGAAGGAAATTAAAATTAAAAAGGAAATAAAACTCTCTTCATTCACAGAGGACATGATTGTCTATGTGGAAAATCTGAAAGAATCAGTAAAAAATTCCTGGAACTAATAAGCAATTCTAGCAAGGTTGTAAGATACAAGGTTAATATGCAAAAGTCAATTGCTTTTCTTTTTACATTCCAGCAATGAATAAGTGGAATTTTTAATTTTAAAATAATACCACTTACATTAGCATCCTTCAAAAATGCAAAACTTAGGTATAAATCTAACAAAATATGTATAAGACCTATAGGAGGAAAATGAAAAAACTCTGATGTACAAAATACAAAAATAAATAAATGGAGAGATATTTCATGTTTATGAATAGGAACACTCAATATTGTCAAAATGTCAGGTTTTCTCCAACTTGAGTTATAAATTTAATGTATTCCCAATAAAAAGCCCAGCAAGTTATCTTGTGGATGTGAACAAAATGATTCTAAAGGTTATATGGAGAGACAAATGACCCAGAATAGCCAACACAATATTGGAGGAGAACAAAGTTAGAGGACTGATACTATTTGACTTCAAGATTTCCTAAAAAGCTATCGCAATCAAAACAGCATGATATTGGTGGAAGAATAGACAAATAGATGATGAAATAGAATAGAGAGCCCAGAAACAGACTCACATAAATAGAGTCAAAGGACAAGGAGCAAAGGCAATACAATGGAGAAAGATAATCATTTCAACAAATGGTGCTAACTTAACATTCACAAGCCAAAAAAAAAAAAAAAAAAAGATACAAAGAAGAAAGAAAATAAAGAAAGAAAAAAATCTAAACACAAACCTTATATCCTTCATAAAAGTTAACTCAAAATGGATCATAGACCTAGATGTAAAATTCAATAGTATAAAACTACCAGAGATAATATAAGAGAAAATCTAATAACTTTAGATTTGGCCATGACGGGATCCCTGGGTGGCGCAGCGGTTTAGCGCCTGCGTTTGGCCCAGGGCGGGATCCTGGAGATCCGGGATCAAATCCCATGTCAGGCTCCCAGTGCGTGGAGCCTGCTTCTCCCTCTGCCTGTGTCTCTGCCTCTCTCTCTCTCTCTCTCTCTCTCTCACTGTGTGCCTATCATAAAAATAAATAAAATTAAAAAAAAAACATCAAAAGAAAAAAAAAAAAAAAAAAAAAAAAAAAAAGATTTGGCCATGACTTTTTAGATATGACATCAAAGGCATGATCCATGAAAGAAATCATTGATAAACTAAAATTAAAATTTTAAATTTCTGCTCTGCAAAGTACAGTCATGAGAATGAGAAGACAAACCGCAGATGGGGAGAAAACATTTGCAAAAGACATATCTGATACAGGTCTGTTATCTAAAATCTACAAAGGATTCTTAAAACAATTTGATTAAAAAATGGGCAAGGACCTTAAAAGACACCTCAGTAAAGAAGATATACAGATGGCACATAGCATGTGAAAACATGCCCCGCGTCATATGTCATCAGGGAAATACAAATTAAAACAATACAAAACTGTATGCCAATCAGAATGGCCAAAATCTGGAATACTGACAACACCAAAGATTGGCAAGGACGTGGAGCAATAGGAATCCTCATTTGTTGCTCATAGGAATGCAAATGATACAGCCACTTTAGAAGACAGTTGGGTGGTTTCTTACAAAACTAAATAAACTCTTTCCATATTATCCAGCAATCATGCTCCTTGATGTTTACCCAAAGTAGCTGTGAATTATGTCCACACAGGTCCTGCAGATGGATGTTCAAGAGAGCTCTATGCATAATTGCCAAAACTTAGAAGCAACTGACACATCCCTTCAGTAGGTGAACGCATTAATAAACTGTGGTGCATCTAGACAGTAGAATAAATGGGCTCTCAAGCCAGAAAAGACATGAGGGAAACTTAAATGCTTATTACTAAGTGAAAGAAGTTGATCCTAAAAGGTTACATAGTGTATGAGTCCAACATGACATTTTGGAAAAGGCAAAACTGGAGACACAGTAAAAAGGGCAGTGACTGCCAGGGGAAGGGAAATTTGGTATTATATTGGTGGATACGTATCATTATAAAATTGTCCAAACCCATAGAATGAACAATACCCAGAGTGGAACGACATGAACTATGGACTTTAGTGATAATGATACATGAATGTGGGGTCATAAATTATGACAAATGTACCAACTCTGGTCAAGAATGTTGAAACTGGGGAATATTTTGCGTGTAAAGAGGCAGGAAGTAAGTGGGAAATCTTTGCATATTTGCTCAATACTTCTGCGAACCTAATATTGCTCTAAAAATAGATTTTAAAAAATTTCTCTGGGGAAAACTTTTCTCCAATTCTCAACTTCCCTTCTCTAGGCCACTATGTCTCCTTTATAAGATAAAAGTATGTGGTCAGGTGAGGGTCATAAAACCAGTATTTTCATGCCTCCTTTGCAAATACTGTGAAGATGGTTCATCATTTCACTTTGGGCTATGAATTCAGAATTTGCCACCTTTCTTTACTCTGAACTTTCTGGGCACTCAGTATGAACCATAAGTTTGAAAGAGATTCATTTTAGCACCTTGCTATATATAAAGGTCTTTTTTTACAATACTTTGCCAATATACAAGTAATACATACAGGTTTCCATACTTTTGTGTTTGTAGTCATGAGCCACATGACTGCCTCCAAACTAGGAGTGGTGCATTCACAGAGCAGATGTGCCTGAATCTTGCTTGGCCTTTCAATGATCTCTGTAGACAAGTGCTGTAGAGATATGCAAGTATGAATTTTTCTGTAAAAGACTAACATGGAACTAGAGTTTTCCAAATCTATGACATATCACGCAAAGCTTAAATTTATGCAGGGTAATGACAGGAGAAGCATTATTCATAGGATTGCACAAAACTCAGCTCCTCTGACAATATAAATAATGGGTGTGGTCTCTATCATATTAGCATATATCACATGTTTGAGTGTGTATAGCATCATTTACTATAAGATGGCAGCTTTGAGAACTAAAAATATACTTGAACAAAATTTTATTTTATTTTTATTTATTTATTTTTAAAAACATTTTATTTATTTATTCATGAGAGACACAGAGAGAGAGAGAGAGACAGAGACAGAGACATAGGCAGAGGGAGAAGCAGGCTCCATGTAGGGAGCCCAATATGGGACTGGATCCCAGGACTCTGGGATTATGCCCTGAGCCAAAGGCAGCCACTCAACCACTGAGCCATCCAGGTGTCCCAAAAACAAAATTTTAAATCAGATATTTGTATAACAAGTTACAGAGAAGAGAAGATAATGGTTTCAGTTATTTTATTTAACTATTATTTAAAAATCTGCTAAGCTCTTTGGCACATTTCTATTATCACATTAAGTGAAGAGTATTTACTAAATAAATATGATAAAGTCCTTATAATCTTTAAATGTTGAGGTCTGTTATATGTAAGTATATCAATAACCAGGAACTGATAGAAAGAGAGGAAACTCCATTTTTGGATTTGCAATTTGCTTACTTAAAAATGCTCATACCTCCACAATTATTTCCAAGTCCCATGAAATGCAGACATACTTACAAGCACTCAAAATGGTAGGAAGACAAAGCAAAGCTGAACCAATCTAAAGATGCTTCATTAAAAGGAGAAGAGTAGAGGTAAGGATAGGCCAGAACCTTGGGAAAAGTGTTCCCTCCAAACATCTATCCTTAACCCAGACCATCGACTAGTATTTCAGATTTAAGAACCAGAAATCCAAGAATTATTAAATTCCATTAAAAATAATTTCATGTGGATGAATTTAGTTGAATATCTACATAAATGAAACAAACTGCTATTCTAAATCTGGGTGTTAGTTGTAATGAACTCTGAAAGGGAGAGGCCATTTGAAGTTTTGGATATTCTCAAAGGGTGGCAGGGGACCTGGGTGGGGCACCCAGTGGAGACCCAGGAAGAGCTGAAAGCTGTGCAGGGGTTTTGGGAAAATGGCAAAGAATCAGGAAAAATAAAATATGTACAAAATTTTCTCTCTTCTGAGGAAAATGTAAGACCCTAAAGAAGCTTCTGAAAGTTGCTTGAGTATGCTTACATCCTCAGGTTCCTGATGACCCCCAGATACCAGGATTAGAGAAGAAGATGGGGGTTTCATTGTCTCCTTTTTCTCTCTCTCTTCAAGCACCTAATGTCTATCCTTCCAATCCTCAGTCTTCCTCCACTCAGAGAGAGAATGGGAAGTGCTTATATGCATGTGCATCTGCCAGGGGTTAGACCCCTCCTATTTTCCTCACTCTCCCCTCAGCAACTGCTCTCACTTGTTATTCTAGCTTATTTTTATATTCCCAACCTTCACTATTCACTAATTCTGCTAAAAAGAATTCCACCAAGGGACTCATATCCTTTCCCTTCCAAGATATTATACCTCTACCCGTTGGATCAGAGTGAGAGCACTAAAGAATTTTTTCAAAGTGACTAATCAACAGGCAAATGATGCTATAATATTTGAGATAATTTAGCAGCTATTTATCTTCTCCTCTCAGGGAGAAGATAATGCTTCTCTCAAAGGTAGCCAGTCTTAAACCTACTTCAATTTCACTCCTAAACTTTCTACTATTTGAGTGGAATTTCTACTACTTCCTCAGGAGTTTACTTCCAAGTATTTACCCTACTAGGGGGGAGGAAAAAAGACTAAGCTTTACCAAGATTTGCAGCTATGATGAGACTAGGAATGTGATGGGTTGTTGGGGATTGCAGAGGGCTAGTATGTATTGTGACATTAGCTGCCTTCAAGGCTGATTATAGCTTCCCTGACCCTGCCAACACATACACCTAAATCACAACTTTTTTTCCAGCTTTCATCTATTCAGTCACGTAAGTAGCCTTGAAAATAAATTAACATGCAGATTTGGCAGGGGTATAAAAGAAATCAAGTATGAAGTAATCTTAGCATACATGGATAGATGTGCAAATGTGTCTGGGTGTGTGTATGGTGGTAACGATGGGGGTAGTGTTATTTATGTTTGCTGTTTTTATTCCCCTATTTACCTTGGGAACATTAAGGGAATAGAAGAAAGTAAATTTGACTCTCAGGAAAGAAAGTAACCCTGCAAAATACGATTGAGGCAAATGCAAATGTGATAGGCCAAATAGATTTTTCCAGATTTAACGATTTTCAAAGGCCATATAAAAGTCAGATCTGGCATTTTTGTCTTGCAAATCCCCTAAGACACCCCAGAATTCAAACAGATAATGCAGGATAAAACTATTGAAAGAAAGAGGCTCAATTCCAGATTTCCACCTTAAAAGAATGGAAATGGCAGGAGGTATATTATCACCGAAGTATATAATGCATTACTGAAGAGCTTAGGCAAAAATAGAAAACTAGTGAGTAGGTTGTGGGGTGAGAGAGAAGGGCCTGAATTGTTTTGAGTGCCTATGGTATACTCGCTACTGCACTGGCATTTTGCATGCATGATATCCTCAATCCTAGAAATACCAGTATGATAGAGTCTGAATGATTCCGCAAACTGCACTACCAATAACAATCTAGATGTGACATTGGCCATGAAAGTTTTTGTCACTCTAACATTAAACATCCAGGTCATATCCTATGTGCTTAATTAGTAACTTAGGTCATTCTGACATTTAGTGGGCAAGCACCTTTTCTTAGCTCATTGGGATTATCCCAGATCATATATGTTCTCTTACACCATGCATTAAGTCTTTGCAAGAACACATAATTTCCGCTTTTGGAACTTTTACATTTATTTAAGCTCAACAGAGTAATAATGCTTCTCTCAAAGGTAGCCAATCTTAAACCTACTTCAATTTCACTCCTAAACTTTCTACTATTTGGGTGGAATTTCTACTGTCTTCTTGTTATGTGATATTAGATATCAGATTAGGAATTTAATAACATTGAGCTTAAAGTCTGGCTGGAACAGCAGAGTCTATGTTAAGACACTGAACATAGTGAGCATTCTCAGAGGGATGGAAAATGGCCTGCTCTTGCGGAAGCTGAATATAGCAAAAAAGCATACACATACATTCAGATGGTTTAAATGAAGGATAAGCCTTTACCGTGACAAAGTAGAGTTCTTTTTCCAGTACAAAAGCATGACACAATGTGCTTTTTCAACTGAGGTGTAGAGTTATGTGAGAAATTAAACTTGATGAAATAGATGGGAAGAGAAATTTGAAGAATTATAGGAATAAGGCAAGACTTCTCTTTGGTCTCTTAATGCCAATGTGGCCCTTTATTTCTTTCTTGTCAGTTCACGCTAAAAATTTTTTAAAAAGTAGAAAATGAATGGATGCTTCATGGCTCAGTTTAAGCAGCCAGCTTTTGATTGTGGCTCAGGTCATGATCTCAGGATCATGAGATCCAACGAACGCATGTCAGGCTCTGCCCTCAGTGGGGAATCTGCTTAAGGATACTCTCTCTTCCTCTGCCCTTCCCCCATGCTCGCTCTCTCTCTCTCTCTCTCTCTCTCTCTCAAATAAATAAATAAGTCTTTAAAAAATGTTTTAGAAAAAAGTGAAAATGAAAATGAGATTTGGAGATGCAGCTAAGACTAATCATAGCACTGGGAACTAACAGCATTAGTGATAACAGAAAAGGATATAGACGTTGATGGGAACAAAGTCCAACATTGCAAAGTCCAAAGTCAAAGTGGGGATCAGAGGGGAGAAAAGCAATCATCCTGAAGTGTGAATTTGGTGGCTGGGCCAGGAGGTTTTGTTTTGTTTTGTTTTGTTTGTTTTACATTTTATTTTAATTTTTGTTTAGACTTTAGAGAAGATGGAGGCAGGAATTGGAAAACGTCCTTTCTGAGTGATGGAATGACTATAAGGAGTGAAGAGAGACGCCAGAGGAATCAGTCTTCTAACACATGACTCTGCAAAACTGGCATTCCTTCCCCAGGAGCTGATAAATGGCCAGCTCCTACCTGGGCACTTCCAGAGACTGTCACATAGTTGTAGTTATTAGAAAGGTCCTCCACATACAGAGTTACAATTTTTCTTCCTCTTACTTCCCACTATTAATCTTCATTCTGTCTTCTGGAGCTACACAGAATAATCACAATCCTTCTTTTCTAGGAGAAGAACCCAAACAGCCTTGGAGAGAGAAGGCAGGGTAAAATAGCCAAGTGATGAGACTGTTATGAGAGAGTAATTTCTCAGGTAGATCTAACTTTGAAAGGAAGAACTGAAAAAGATGCTGGAATGGTGAGAGGAAGCTGAAAGCTCAATTTCCAAATGAAGGGAAATTACAATAAAACACAGAAACAAAATGGTACATTTATAAATAGAACTTGGAAGAAAGGAAGCTGTCGATAACATGAAGGATATAGAAAAAAGAAAAATACACTTATAGTCCAATTGGAGCGATGGGAAAATATGTAATAAGCATAACGAATATATTACTTGAAGCTAAAATCAAGCTATGGTACATCATTGCCATTAAATTATGACTTGTATGGTAAGTATTCTAATTTTAAGTTTTGGAGTATAAGAAGATATCCTGAGTTGCATTCAAGCTTCATTCTGTAGAAGAAAACATCGGAGGAGAAATTAAGCAGCATTATGAGCAGCTCCAGGAGAAGGATAAACCAACGTGGTAGACAGACTCCAGGGTGGCCCCCACAATCTCTGCCTCATGGTATTTATGCCTTTTCTCATCCTCTACCCTTGAGTATAAGTGGAACCAGTCAGTGACTTGCTGCTAATCAACAGAACACACGCAAAGCTAATGGGGTGTACGTAATTACATTATGTAAGATTTTTATGTCTGACTTGCAAAAAAAGGCTCCCTTTTCTTTTGTAGCATCGAAGAAATAGGCTTCCATTTTGTGAAACTGCCTTTGGAGAGAGCCATGCGGCTAGACTGTGAGGATGGCCTTCAGCTGACAGCCAGATACAGACTGATGCCCTGAGTCCAGAAGCCCACAAGCAAGTGACTTCTGCCTACAAATATATGAGCAAGGAAGCAGATTCTTCTCTGGATGAGATCATAGCCCAGCTGACACCTTGACTGCTGCCTTGCAGAGGATTCGCTTATGTCCGGATTCCTGACCCACAGAATCTATAAGATAGTAACTGTATGTTGTTTTTATCTGTTAAGTTTGTTAGAGTATTATCACATAGCAATGGATAAATAATACCACCAGCTCTATATGGTTCAGGTCCAAGAGCCGTAAGAAGAATGATTGGCAACTGGACTATGACTTTCTCAAAGAGACAGTTGTAGCTCAGATGAGTCTTTTACTATTGATACCAAGAAAATGATTAATAAATGCGTATCTTTGTGTTTATTTAGCATATTGCATTTATTCACCTACTACAAAGTTCCTTCTGAGAGTAGGGAGCTTTATTGGACAATATCGGATACGTCTCAACAGAGAAGTACTGATGTGTGCAAAGGAGCCAAAACCTTGAGCAGGGAGCACGTCTTACTTCTAAGAATAGAAGGGAGAAGAGAAAAGGAGACAATGAAATAAATTAGAAGTTATACGTTATATAATTAAAAGATTAATTAAAATTGTAGAATAGTTTGATGGTGAAAATTTCTTAAAAGTTATAAATGTTCATTGACACTACATGTAATAAAAAATATGTGTGTGAAAATATTGCAAACCATTGAAGAGCTAATTAATTGTGAGGTAACATTATTTCCTAGAATTTGCCACAGTAGACATTACTCAGGTCCTCGATTTCTTCTTCCTCTTCTTCCTCTTCCTCCTCTTCTTCCTCTTCCTCCTCTTCCTCCTCCTCTTCTTCTCCTCCTCCTCTTCCTCTCCTCCTCCTCCTCCTCAAGTTTTCTTGTCCTTGGGTTATTTTACTGAACTTGGGCCTGGGTCTATTTATATTATTACATGATTATAATCCCCTTGTTCAGTAGGACAGGCAATAGTCTCACTATTTCAATTAATAATGAGATACATCTCTGCCTCCAGGGAGGCACTGCCATTTTCACATCCATAAACACTAGTGTTCAGGATCTCTCTTACTTATTGGCTCTCTCATTAAGTTTTGAAATCCAGCTGGTTGGGAAGATTCCAGCTCTTTTTATCAAGCCTCAAAGGACTGGAAAAGAAGTGGGCAGCAAAAATAAAACCCTTTCTTCAGTTATGGAGATTAGAAACAACTTACCAAGCACCTAGTTTTCTTATAAGCTTCAGGGTAGAGAAAAAGAAGTCAAAAAGAAGTTGAGTCTCCATGACCATGGAAATTGTAAAGAACCAGGGGACAAAAAAGAGAATACTTTTTAATTAAAGGCAATAATTTCAAGAAGTCCAAATAAAGGATGGCAAACAATCTTTAGCTTTAATCTCATCTTTTCCTAACCTACAGAAATAATTATTGAGCAAAATACCTCTGACTAAAGGAAAACAATTATTAAGTGTGCTCATGTGATAATGTTTGCTTGCAGAATGATTTTATAGCAGAGACCACTCAGCTTTTATCTGTAAGTTCCAGGGGCACCTAAACATCAGATTAGTCCTTTGATAGTTTCATCTCTGAATCTCAACCACAATTTTAACAATATAAGGTTCATTTCTTCTGTTATGACCTGAGCCTCCTTTTTATGGATGTTCTAGGAACTTGGTCCTTCTCTTGCTTGATTCCACCTGTTTTCCAGCCAAGTTCCCATGTTAGATTTTCTGGGAAGGTAGTTTTTCCTGTTAGCTCTCGGAGGATATTTTGGAACCTGGGAATCCTTACCCTGGCTGCACGCTGAGTCTCCTAACAGCTGGTTTTTCCTAATGATTTCTGCCCTGCCTGTAACTCCTCTTTATTATCAACTGTGAGGCCACTAACCATCTGTCCCTAATATTCTTCCTGGTTGGGCTCTCCCTAGATTGTCCATCTAGGAAATCATCAAGCTTCTAGGGTATAGGGACATTCACACATAACAAGTTATTCTGAGTAAAAGAACAAAAGAGCGATTTATCTTGTAACACTGTCCAAAACACATTAATCCCAAATATTCCCAGTTTGACCAGAGAAATTCTTTTATGTAAAGAAAGTCCCACAGAACCATCCATTAGGAAGAAATATATAGTAGAAAAATCCATGACTTTGGAATGAGAACTGGATTTAAATGTAGGCTTTGTCATTTACTATGGGATCTTGATCCAATCCTATTTACCCTCCTGAACCTGTTTCATCATGGGGCTGATGATAACAGCTTCCACCATCTTTATCTGAAATGTGAAAACAAAATTCTAAAAATCGCTCCATAGACTACTGAATTCTGTGTGTAAGACATTATAAGGTTCTATGTAGAATAAATTAGTATTACCAAGCCATGCACAGCATGATGAAACAGAGCAAGTAATTCTTTCTATTCTTTTCTAAGCAGTTTTAGAAATTGAGATATAGTTAATATACTGAGATATAATTAATATATCATAAACTTCACCCATTTAAAGTGTAATTGAGATATAATTAATATATTATAAACTTCACCCATTTAAAGTTTAAAACTCAATGGTTTTAAGTATACTAATAGTGTTGTGCAACTATCACCATAATCTAATTTTAGAACATTTCATCACCCCCAAAAGAAACTTGTATTATACCTATTAGCAGTCATTCCTCCATCTCGCTCTCTTCCCTTCAGCCAAAGGCAACTACTAACCTACTTTCTGCCACTAGATTTACCTATTCTAAGATATTTCATACAATATGTGGTTTTGGGGACCGGCATCTTTCACTTAGAATAATTGTTTTTGAGGTTTATCCATGTTGTAGCATGTATCAGTACTTTATTTCTTCCCTCCACCATTGTATTATTGTTGTAGAAGACACAATGTAAAATTTAGCATCTTAACTATTTCTGAGAACACAGTTCAGTGGTATTAAATGCATCTATATTGATGGTGCAACCATAACAGCCATCTATCTCCAGAACTCTTTCCGTCTCGTAAAACTGAAACTCTACATGCATTTACCAATAACTCCCCATTCCCTCCACTTCCAGCCCCTGGTGACCACTATTCTACTTTCTGTCTCTGTGAAATTTGACTGGTGTTGGTATCTCATATGAGTGCAATTACACATTATTGTCTTTCTGTGACTGGCATACTTCACTTTAACATAGTATCTTCAAGCTTCAACCATGTTGTAACATAGATCAGAGCTTCCTTTTTGAGGCTAGTCATCTCTATGTATATATCATATTTTGATTATCCACTCATTTGTCGATGGACATTTGGGTTGCTTCCACCATTTTGTAAATAATGCTGCTACGAACATAAGTGTACAAACATCTCTTCGAGACTCTGCTTTTAGTTCTTTTAGGTATATATTCTGAAGTGGATTGCTTTATAATACGATAATTTTATTTTTAATTTTTTGAGGGACTGCCAAACTGCATGTAACATTTTACATTCCTACCAACAGCGCACAGGATTCTGATTTCTCCATATCCTCATCAGCTCCTGTTATTTTCAGTTCCTTTGAAAATTGCCAGCCTAATGGACATAAGATAGTATATCATTGTGGACCAGATTTGCATTTCCTTAATAGTCAGTGAGGTCAAGCATCCTTTTATATGCTATTGGCCATCTATATATTTTATTTGGAGAAATGTCTATTCAAATCCTTTGCCCATTTTTGAATTGAGTTATTATGGTTGTTTGAGCTTTAGGAGTTCCCTGATATTTCATTCCTTTTTATTGTAAAACAGTATCCCATTGTATAGCCATATCACATTTGTTTTTCCATTTCCAACCTCCTAAAATTAGAAAGTTTTTATAGTATTAGCAGTAGCACAAAAGGAAAGCCACTGAACATCCTCACAACATCACTAGTACAAGAAAACCATGTATTCATTCAACAAACATCTGACAAACATCTCCAATATGTCAAGCACAGTGCTAGGCATACAATTTTCATAAAGGCATGGATCTGGGCCCATAATATATACAAATATTCTGAACATCTCTTTTTTGTACCAAATTTATGCTTCAGGATTAATATTCATAATACCTACAAGTATATATTTCAAACAAATCTTCAAATTGAGACAAATATTATGCCTGATTCATTGAGCAAAACTTTTCTAAAACCTGAGCAAGAGAAAGTGATCGAATCTGTGTAGGCAGAGACAATGAATCACTGTATCTCATAGTAGCTGCAATGAATAGACAGAGTGGGGAAATATTATAAACTGGGGTATCTGCTCAACTAGTTTTTACAAAAGAATGAGGAACAAGAAAGAATAAATACATTGCAAGCTATAAAATATGTGAAATCCTAGAAAAGATAAAGAAGAGATGTGAAATCTCTGAGAAGATTCCTGGTTCTGTGTAGATTCACTTTCTGTTAAAACGAAACACAGTAAAATCTTAACTGATTCAAAACATCTGGAGGAAGGAGACTGTTAATGAATATAATTTGCGGCTTATAACACATAAAAGAAACTACCTTTTGTTGTTTTTAATTGTCCAGGAAAGCTCAAATTTGGGAACATATTACCAAGCACTAGCCCCACTGAAATAAATTAGGGCTAAAGAACTCTTTCCAAATAAGGAATCAAACACCAGCGTGAGCATCAGGGGTTTGTCCCAATCACATTTCTTTCTAGGTAGGCTGTTTTCTCAGTTCCGTTAAATGGGCAAATAGTTCCCTCAGCCAGGTGTTTAGTCTTTTCATTTCACTCACCAGCTCAACCTCTTGGGAAGAAGACACACACACGTCCTAGCTGTGTTCCAGCCAGTAAGGAATTGGACGACACGATTTTTTAGATCCTTCCTCACACTGAGATGCTCTTGGTCAGGTGCAGCACAGCATAAATTAATGAATTTCTACTGGTCCTAAATACCTGAATTAAAACCTTCCCTCATATTTTTTATGACTACACACTTCTTTAGCACTTATTTATACCCTTTAGGGCAGGGATTGGCAACCTTTTTTTTTTTTTTTAAGATTTTATTTATTTATCCACGAGAGACACAGAGAGAATGATAGAGACACATAGGCAGAGGGAGAAGCAGGCTCCCTGGGGGGAGCCCGAGGTGGGACTCAATCCCAGGACCCCAGGATCATGCCCTGAGCCAAAGGCAGATGCTCAACCACTGAGCCACCCAAGTGCTCCAATCTTTTTTTTTTTTTTTTTAATGTAAAGATTTTAGGCTTTGGGGTCAGTCTCTGCTATTACTGCTCACCTCTGCATGTGGCAAGAATGCAGCCCTAGTAAATATATAAAGAAATGATGCTACTATGTTCTAATAAAGCTTATTTACAAAAATAAGTGGCAAGCTGGATTTGCCTGGCAAGCCATGGTTTGCCATCTTCTATTCTGTGGGCATAATCTTTGTTGGAGGGACGTGCATTTCTGAAGGTGGAAGTGCTAAACTCAGCACCAACCAAAGCAGTTAGAGTACATTGTTATAACTTAGTTCCTTTGGGGATGTGGTTTCTTCATCGTTCAGTGGAAATTGCTCCTAAAGTCACCTCAAGCCTTCACAAGGCCTTTTCTGGCTACCTTACATGTAAATGTTGGTCAATCCTGAAGATTGCAGAGATATTTATGGTTCTCATCATAATATTCCTCTAACACTTCCTAAATGCCTGTGTCCCTAACCCTTGGTTCTTGATCATTTCCTTGAAGGTGAAGAGAACAGCCTCTGTAAAACCTGTGTGCGGTGATTCAGTGTAATAGCACTAGAGTTGTTGCAAAGGAAGGCAAATGGAGCATAGAGTCTTTGGCAGCTACAAGAGTCTAAAACTACTCCTGAGAGGACAAAATAATAGCAGATGGAGAGGCTACACTGAGAAAACAGCTATAGTCTAAAAAATTTTACCGTAGGATAGTATGAGGACTACTCATTGATTGAGAGCATTTACAATACATTGTGCTCACTTCTGATTAGCCACAAGTCTACAAGACAGCTGTGCTAGCTCCCAGTGGTCACGAGAAAACTCTACAATAAAAGTATATATATGTATATATAAATCCGTGCAGTGTACTGGCTTCTTAGATATGGGAGTTGTCTGGTAGAAAACAAAATCCTTACACTCATGGAAATCGTAATAGAGTAACCTTGAAAGTGAGAAAAGTAAAAAAAAAAAAAAAAGTGAGAAAAGTATATTTAAATATAAATACTTCAGATGTTTGTGGTTAGACTGACTGTAACTATTTTAAAAAGAACCAGGTGAGGGGCACCTGGGTGGCTCAGTGGTTGAGCCATCTTTGGCTCAGTGTGTGATCCCAGAGTCCTGAGTTTGAGTCCTGCATCAGGCTCCTGCAGGGAGCCTGCTTCTCCCTCTATGTCTCTGCCTCTCTCTCTCTGTGTCTCTTATGAATAAATAAATAAAATCTTAAAAAAAATTTTAAATAAAAAAAATAAAATGAATCAGGTGAAATGCACACGGCTTTTCAGTCAGTGGGCTAGCAAGCACTGAGATACAGTATGCAGCACAATGATGGATTTTGTCCAAGTTTCAGATGAGGTGACTTAGATAACATTGGTCAGGGATCGATATGCTTCTTCTGGAATCCTGTGACACTGCTGAAGAGAAGCAATGAAAGAGTTGTGGACCGTGGTAGGTAGCAATGTAGGTAGCGGGAACAGATGGAGGGATGGACCCTGGTAGAAATTTCTCACCGAGATATACCCAAAGCACAAAGATAGTGGGGGCACCTGAATGTATAAGAAAGGAGAGCTCAACATAATAAAATAATGGCTGGTGCCAAAAATAAACCATCAGAGGTGTTAAAATGCAGTATCTTGCTTTCTGAACGTCAAGCAACTTCCTGAAGGAGCTTGTACAATCATATCACTGAAACTCCAAAGTCAGCCTCTGAAATGTAGTCATCCCTTCACACTTAAAGAAGAAACCTCAAGGATCCTAAAGGAAACGAAAACTTTATTTCAAAAAATTGCTTTGAGGTTTGAAAATAAAACAAGATTTATTTCAAACTCTGAACCACTAGACAGCTAGTCCTAATTTTAAAAGGTAATGGCATGAAGTTCTAAGCTTCTGCTGATGCCCTTAACCAGGCAAGGAACGGTGTGTAAGGAAAATGGGCAACAGATCGCTAACTAGCACATTCACCTGAGAATGTATTGGTCAGGACAATTGGTCAGGACTTTCACCCCATTATTCTGCTTATCTTCCCTCTCTCTTAGCTCTTTATCCTGTTGTGAGAACCTAGAAAATACTGAATACACACCCTTCATTCTTTCTCCCTCTCTCTCATTTTCCTTAATCTCCCCTTTCTATTCCGACTTTTCTTTTAAAATCCTCTTCACTCTACTTTTATGATTTTTTCCTGCTCTCCTTTATCTGTCTCCCTTCCCCTTCTCTGTATGCCTTTCTCTTTTCCTAACTTTAAGGTTACACTATGAAAGTAAAATATATTTTTGATTATTTTTTTGCAATTCCTTGATTGTCTGAACTCTGTTTCTAACTTTAAAGTAAATGATGATGGGGATGCCTGGGTGGCTCAGCCGTTGGGCATCTGCCTTTGGCTCAGGTCATGATCCTGGAGTCCCAGGATCGAGTCCCACGTCGGGCTCCCTGCGGGGGAGCCTGCTTCTCCCTCTGCCTGTGTCACTGCCTCTTTCTCTCTGTCTCTTACGAATAAATAAATAAAATCTTTAAAAAAAAATAAAAATAAAGTAAATGATGATGATACACACACACGCACAATGTTATACTGCTCTCTAAACACAGGAGAAAATGTAGTTGATCTTGTGTGGGGGACATTCCTGTGTTTTTTCTTGTTTCGCTCCGAGGTTCCACCCATCACATAGCATCTTGGCTATAAGGAGTAGCACCTTGACCTATGAGTCTGCTGCTGACCTTTCAAAAGATCAATACATCTCCACATTAGCCTTTTTTTAATCCTCTGAAGCGAATGGAAACTGATGCCAAATTTTCCCTTTGCAAGCCTAAGCATTTTTGGAAGGTGAGAGGAAAGGAGCTGCTCAGTGTTATATTTTATAAAATTAAACAACCTGCTACCTTGGCACAGCACTCAGAGAAAATATATCATGCTTCTGAAAGATTCTTTTCTAATGTCATTATCTTCTCCAGCCACACAGCATCCAAACTCCCCTTCCATCAGGAGAGTCCGGCCCGGTGCATAGTGTGGAGCCCTATCACATTACACCACTTCTTATCTCACAACCTATTTCTGGGCTCATTTATATGCATGCAAAAGTGGGTTTCTATCCCCTGGAGAGCTGGCAGGCATCCTGCGGTCTGATTCCTCTTGTCCCTGAACATTAGACACTCAGTTGCCAAAGAAAAGCCGCCAGAGAAATCATGTAGATCGACAGTCTTGGAAATTTCACTTTTATCTCAGTCGATTAGCATGGGGTTTTTTTCCTTCCTAGTGTCAGCACAGAAAGATGACAAGTTAAGGGAAATGTAAAGTAAATGCTGATGGAGAGCAGCTTAGAAAGCAAGAATCAGGCAGTTGAGTCTTGGGTGGTAAAAAGATGTATCTCTACCATCGGTCTCTCTCCCAAGAAAGATTGTAGGGCCTCCAGCAAATGTTGCTGGAAAGTGAAGTTCTCTTAGATGAATTTCACTTTTCTGTTGTCTTTCATTATGAATTTGGGATATGTTATGCTAGGACACTTCAATTTCTCTCTTTTCAGTGTCAAAGCTCTTGAGCTGGGCCCTAGGTAAGTTGGCTTCGCAGTCCTGTGTAAGTCGTCCCCCCAAGGCTGTTCCTACCTCTTCCACCGGCCTGAAGTCTCTCTCATATGTCCTCAACCATCTCCTGTTTGTCAAGTCCCATCTCCCCACCCCCTTCTGGCTTTTGACTCCATCCACCTGCTCCTTCATTCTGGGGCTTCTCTCAGTTTCCAAGACGTCATACTCTTGTTCTCCAAAGCTAATGAATGATTCTTCTTTGACTTCGCTGACTCTTCCCCCTTTGCCCATGACCATACTGTGAGTTCCTATCAAAGTGACCCCATCAGCCTTCTGCTCTTCTCCCTCTGCACTTCTTCCATCTTGTCACCTTTCATGAGCATCCCTGTTTGTAAGCCCAATCGGCAACCCCAGTGCTGCTCATACAGTATCTTCATTCAAACTGTCTTGGTAGCATATTTAGTGGGATAAACAGCCAACGACAGCTTTGATTTACTTTAATTTCAATGAGCTCAAAGCTTGCCTACTCATTTTCCCTTCTCTGTTTCTACTTGGGTGTACCTTATATCTCCCCCAAATACTATCTCCCCAAAACCAACCTACAAAACAGTTTTGGCCAGCCCCAAAGCATCCTGCAAATTACTCCATTAGTTTAAGAACATCTATGACATTTCAGTGTCTGCTACATTCAATTCACATTCCTGTGCGTGGCTTTCAAGATTTTTCACATCTAATCTAATTCTGGTTTCCATTACCCTAATATGGGCCACTATTATGGGTCAAGGAAGCCTCTTCATGATGGACACGCCACACTGCCAATCCCAAAGCAGTTCTACTTCTCCAGAGGTTCTGCTCTTGTCTCCTGGTCGGAACTACTTTGCCTACTCAGTGTATCTCTTAGCTGATTCTAACTTCTTGTAAGACATACGGTTGTGTGATGACCAAGTATCATATGGCAATAATTAGTAGTTTACAGAGAGGCACTCTATCCCAGTGGTTACAAACACAGCTTTGAGAGTTAGAGTAGGATAGTATCCTACTCTATGATCGTGTCATGATCTTGTACAAATTATTTAAACCTCTCTCCTGTGTTCTCATTTATAAAATGGAAAGATATATTACCTACCATATAGGGCTTTTTTAAAAGATTTTATTTATTTATTCATGACAGACACACACACACACACACGCACACAGAGAGAGAGAGAGAGAGAGGAAGAGACAGGCAGAGAGAGAAGCAGGCTTCATGCAGGGAGCCCGATGCAGGACTCGATCCCAGGACCCCAGGATCATAACCTGAGCCAAAGGCAGATGCTCAACCATTGAGCCACCCAGGCGTCCGCCTTATAGGATTTTTGAGAGAGATATACAAAATAATGCATATAAACCACTGCGCACAGGACCTAGTGCTCCATGAAATTAGCTATTATTCTCATAAAATGTATTATTCTTCACCCTGAACCCAATTTCATAATTTGTTTAACAGATCAATCCTAGGTGGGAAAAAACATAACAAGAGGCATGTATTGAAGACTGAAAAGGTACTAATGAGTTGCTGGAGACGGGAGGGTTGCACAGACACAGGAGGCCCGCAGACAATGTTATCATAAGGGCAGGCCCTCTATTTTCCTTACCATCGTATTTAAGGTGGAGCATAGAATAAGGAGATCTGGTCTCTAGATAAGATTGTGAAATAAAACAAATGTACTTGGAACCCTCCACATTTCTTGGAAGAGATCTCAGGCCGACAAAATAAAATCCTATCCAAAGGAGTGCCAGGCACAGGGTCACCCTCTTCCAAAGTATTTCAGGATCCAAGATCACACTTTCTTTTTCTCCCTTCTAGTCTTCCTTTGCTTACACCTCCCATTCCCTGCAACAGCTAAACAAAAAAGTGATTTGATTATCGTGGTAGAAACTATGCATACCGGGATATAAGTGAGAAGTTCAGGTATTCTTAAAACTGTATCTGCTTTTAAAATATGAGCTAATTAACACACTAGAATCTCTGATTTTTGAGCTGTCAGCATTTTAGACTGAATATCTCCTGTAACTCCTCCATCGACTCCTCAAAGTTCATCACCAGGGAGAGGTTCATCAATTTCTCTCTACCTTAGTATGTTCTGAAGGGCAAGCAGAGAGCAGCGTTGTTGTCAAGCAGTCACTGTAGTCACCCACTGAGTGATGCGGGGTCAGTATCTCTAAGCCACCCTTTCCCCTGCTGCTATTAGGACAGGGTATTAAATCCCATCGGGTCTTATCAGTTCAATTTCTTCCCTGTTTTGATTTGCAAAGAATTTTTCTAAGTACTATTACACATGATTAAAAAAAATAATAACACATGTTCTTTTTCCTTAATAAAGGTTAGTCAATTTTCCACTTTCATCCTTCTAAGAGGGAGATTAGCAAACATTTTTAAAAAGGTCCAGATAAGATATATTTCAGGCTTTGCTGACCAAGAGACAAAAATCAAGACTTACCTAACGAGAGAAAACAAATTTCCACACATATTTTATTCATGAAATTAACAACTTTATAAACACTGAAATTTGAATCTCCTCTGATTTTTATGTGTCACAAAAATATTCTTTTAATTTTTTTCTTTCAATCATTTAAAAATGTAAGAACCATTCATCACTGTGGTCCTACAGAAACAGGCCAGGAGGAACGCATGGGTAGGGATGGGATAGGAGTCGTAGATGTGGCTATAGTCTGTCAAAATCTGTTCTAGGAAACACCTCACATTGTTCAAATCCATGAATCTAAGTCCATTCCTCTAAAAGAGAATAAAAGTTACCGTCAAATACCTTTGAATTGGGTACCCATGATTTTCTCTCCCTGTCTCCTCTGCTTTTCTCAGAATGCAGATTGCATTCTTGGCTACTGAAGAAGGGTCTTTTCTACAAGGTAAAGAATATGGCTATGGGCGGCTTTAAGCTTACAGGCCAGCTTGCCTATCTCAGGGAGAGGGTTTCTCTACCTCTGGTTTGGTATAGAAAACCCCAGAGAGGATCACCGTAGCTGATGCTGTCAGAACTTCACCCATATCCCTCGCAGGGTCAGATCCATTTTTATGCACGCGTCTCCTAGTGTCTGTCACTCTCAACAGCCAACACCTGCCTCTCGTTGTTGGAGGACTTGCCCTCAGGCAGCTGGAACAGCTGGGCCTGCCCACACAGACTGCTAGAACTGTCTGGAAAAATATGTCCCTGACAGGTAGCCTTTAAACAATGACTGACAGGTGTGGAAATATACTCTAGCTCCAGGAACCAAAAGTAAGGTGTAGCCTGCATGGTTTCCAGAGCTTTCCTATGGGGTTGAGCCACAGGCACCTATGTAGAAAAGCATTTACATGGCAGGACTAAAGCTGCTAACCTTAAAAAGTCCTACTTGCCCTTGCCTAGCATCTGGGAACTTGGATTTCAGAAGGGTTCCCACCGCTCACTGTACCTAAACTGTTTGTACACACGATATGGTTCATGCTAGTCTACGGCCATACCACCGTGAACGCGCCCGATCTCGTCTGATATGGTTCATGCTGAGCACCTGCTCTCCTTCTGGGAGCTTGGAACTTTGGTAAGTACCTGGCAGAGGGTGCCTGTGTGACCAGCTCCCAATAAAAGCCTTGGGCACTGAGCCTCTGCTGAACTTCCCTGGTTGACAACATTTCAGATGTGTTGTCACAGTTTATTTACTGGAGAAACCGAGTGTCACGTGTGACTCCACTGAAAGAGCACTGCAGAAAGCTTTTGTGTGATTTCCTCTGACCCTCACCCTGAACACCCCTTTTCTCTTAGTTCCTTTTTCTCTGTATCCTGTCACTGTGATAAATCATACCTATGAGCGTGATAATACTCCAAGTCCTGTGAACCCTCCTAGTGAACCATCAAACCTGGGAGTGGTCTTAAAGCCCCTGACATAGTACCTTCCTAGGATCCTGCTTGACACTACTTGCTTGGTATTCTCTCCTTCCCAGTTCTACTTTTGTTTTCTCCAACTTTCCTCTATATCTTTCCTGGAATATTTCCTAATAAATCACTTTGTGGCACTCCTCATCTCAGAGTCTACTTCTGGGGAACCCAACCTAAGCCAGTTTCTGATCATTTCAAGCCTTAAGTAATGACTGTAATCAGAAAAACAAGGTGTATTGACTGTCCAAATCCTGACCATGTAGTTCATATCTGTGGCCAAGGAGAAAAGGGCCTTTTGCCAGAAGTAGGAAGAAGGGTGGGCAGGTACTAGACAGACACGACTAATCGCTAAACCATAGATGACGAGGCCTTCCCTAGATCTAAAGGCCTAATTACTAATACAACATGATATTCTTGAGGGAATATCCTCATCTGAAAATACCTTTCTTCTCCTTTATTGCCATTTCTTCACACAGTGAGATTTTATTACTTCACAAGAGCGATAGTATATATAATAGGAAAAAAAAAATCAAAGCTTTGTTGAAATGAAGATGCTTGTCCTTTTGCAAACCTGGCTCACAGCAAAATGACTTGCATCTCAAAAACTAGCTTTTTGGCCTCTAACTCAGGTTTGTGTCTTGAAAAAGTGAAAAATTGTTATATCACAAAATTTCAGTGGAACCTCTGAACACTGAATCCATAAAATCTGGGAGCCTGAGTGGCTCAGTTGGTTAAGCGGCCCAGGTCATGATTCCAAGGTGTTGGGATCCAGCCCCGCATGAAGCTCCCTGCTCAGTGGGGTGTCTGCAAAGATATATTTGAATTAATTTATGGAGCTAAAGCTCCATTGTGAATTTACAGATCTTTTAAAAAATACTACTATGTAGAGCATCACACCTTCCAGATACATCCCGTCTATACTCATAAGCATTTTCTCAGTAAGTGTTTCCTTCCTACCCTTCAACAATATACACTGGAGCATCTGCCCTTTTTTTGTTTTTGTCTTTCTTACCTAGGATTTATTTTACACATTTGTTAAACAGTCTGATCATAAAAGAAATACATTCACACTGGAAATACTTCAAAAGATACAGATATGTACAAAATCAAAGAAATGTCATTCATAATCTCATCTACCAGAGAAACACTTGGTTAAGGCTTTTTAATGAATTCATACATATTTGTATACCAAAAAAGAGGTTCATATGACTAACACCATCCTGTCATTCACTTTGTTACACTTAAAAAAATACGACATAAACATCTTCCTAGGTTATAACAAATGTACCAAAATCTATCTCAATTTTTTTATAATGGCCACACAGTCCTCCATGTTATGACCATCACCATTTATTTAACTATTTCCATATTAATGGTGGCATATAGGTTTCTTCTAATTTTTCATTACTCAAACAACTGTGCAGTAAATATCATGCTATATATTTCTTAAAGAATTTGTGATAGTTATTACTATAGACACATTCCTTCAAGTTGACTGGCTGAATCAAAACATATATACCTTCAGATCTTAAAATATCAGAAAGGGAGACAGAACATAAAGACTGCTAACTCTGGGAAACGAACTAGGGGTGGTAGAAGGGGAGGAGGGCGGGGGGTGGGAGTGAATGGGTGACGGGCACTGGGGGTTATTCTGTATGTTAGTAAATTGAACACCAATAAAAAATAAATTAAAAAAAATAATTTCAAAGTGGGCTCAAAAGAGACCAGACCCATTTCAATCCCCTCACTAGTGTACAAAAGTACCCATTTATTTGTATCTTCAGCAACATTAAATATTCTAGGTCTCCAAAAACTTTTCCAATGTAATTAGTATACTTTGAATTTCCATATTTTGATAATTTAGTGATTAAGTATCTTTCCAACTATCTGTTGGTCATTTACATGCCTACCAGAATATATTATTATTTCACTTAATTTTCCTATTTTAAAATTAGACTAATCACTTTTTCCTACTAGGAGCATTTTATAAATTTTGGATATTAATCCTTTATATGTAATATAATATTTTTCCTATTTTCATTTGTCCTTTAGTGATTTTATGCAAATTTTTTTTTATCCCAGATTCTCAAATTTTTCTATTATCCATTTTTAAAATTTTACTCTTATGGCTTCTTACTTTCTTGTCATACAAAGGCTTTCCCACCTCCACATTACAAAAATATTTTCCTGTGTTTATAAAATAAATAATTTAAGTACTTGAAAATATTTAAACTATTTATTTATTAAATAAATAAAACTGGTGCAATGCATGCATCTTTGTCTTTGCGTCACTTTATTTCTACTTTGAAGCTTCACCCTTAATGTACGTGTCCCTTATCATCAAATCCCACTTAATCATCACTTTGTCTAGCTAAGTACATTTCTTTCCTTTCATCTTTGCTCAAAGCCAGTCCTCCGTTCTCATAAATTCCTTATCTGAATTTCACCCAATTTACCTAATTGGTTCCTTTCTATCCTTCTAAGGCTTAAGGGAGCGAGCATGCTTTTTCAAGTGCAGATTCATTAGTTACATGCAGAGGATGAGTTCTGCCCTTTTCACATAATGCTTTCCTTTCCAACTAAATTAATGGGGACCATGTTCTTGCCCTATCACACAAAGATTCCTATTGGCACTCATGTTTCTATGTTTCCCTTTTAATGACTCAAGTGTGCCCCATATTGAAGCACTGTCCCATCTCTACTTTTGTCCTCACCTCACCTGGTTTCCCCGTTGACTTCTTCTTCCCTGTGTTTGTGGCACCTAGCTACCCAGTGGAGTAGTTTCCTGGGGCTGCCATAACAAAGTACCACAAACTAACTGGTTTAACAACAGAAATTTATTATCTCAGTTCTGGAGGCAAGGTGTCCAAAATCAACGTGTTAGCAGGGTCAGTTCCTTCTAAGGGCAATGAATCTGTAATTCCATGCCTCTCTCCTAGGTGTGACAGGTTGCTAATGATCTCTGGCATTCCTTGGTTTAGAGAAGCATCACCCCAATTTCTGCCTTCATCTTCACATGGTTCTCTGCGTGCCATCTGTGCCCACAATTCTCCTTTTATAAGGATATCATATTAAAGGCGCACCCTACTCCTGTATGACTCAATCTTAACTAGTTACGTCTGCCATAACTCTGTTTCCAAATAAGTCATACTCTGAGGTATTGAGAGTTTGAACTTCAACATGTAAATGGGAGGGGGTACAATTTAACCTATAACATACAGTCTTAAAGCTACAAAAGAATCTTTGTCACTTATCTTTCAACCTTCCACTTCTTACCAATATCAGATCATATTGCACATGTCCTACTTTATGCCCCCCCCCCAACCCAGATCTTGCACATGTCCTACTTTATGCCAATCTTGTTATCCAAATGTTCAGGTTCTCAGTACCCAGTCATGAATGAATACAAAAACCACCTAACTTCCACCACTCAATATATCCTGTACCCTAGAAATATACTGATCATCTTAAGCTATAACTGGTAAAATTTTAGTGACTTTTCATTACCTATAATATAAAATACAAGTTTTAGCTTATCTTGGCATTCCAGTGATTCTTAGCCTTGGCTTTTCTAAAATCAGAGCCTGAGACAAGAACTAGGATTCATGTAGTTTAATTTTGGAAGAGAGCTTAAAGAACATAACTGTGATCTGACTAGTGTGAAACCAGAAAGGGTAAGATGTCAATTCAAGGATGTGCTACTGAGCAGGTTAATTGCTATGGCAACTGGGGCTTGATCCAGTCCTCTTAGGGAATCTCTGAGGATCCATGGAGAACGGATCTCAGACATGCTCACCCAAAAGGCAATGCTCTCAATTCTCCACTGTTGTTCAAAGTTGCACATTCTTCCCAGCTTAAGTGTATCAGAACGCTTAAGCTGGGAACAGCTGGGTAGCTCAGTCGGTTGAGCATCCGACTCTTGGTTGTGGCTCAGGTTATGATTTCAGGGTCCTGGGATTGAGCCTCATCTCTGGCTCCACACTTAGCATGGAGTCTGATAGAGATTCTTTCTCCCTCCTTCCCTCTCCTCCTCCCCCTCCTTGCAGGCTTGCCTGTGCACTCTCTATAAAATAAACAAATCTTTAAAAAAAAAAAAAAAAGAGTGATTGAGGAGGTTCTGCAAGCATAGGAGCCCCAAATCAGGAAATAAAAAATATGTGATGAAGCTAACTGGAGGCACTGTCAGCTTATACTTTTGTGCAGCTGGTTGCAGAAGCAATGGCTACAGTAAATGCATCAGCCAAAATGATATGAGTTGTGTATCCAATACAAGTGGGGAGAAATAGAGCCTTTGTTTTGAATCAGAGTTATGTATCTCCCAAAGCCCACATTCATAATCTCTGCAGGGAGACCACAAATGAAGTAGCCCAAGGGGAGTTCCCTTCTTGCATATAAAGGAGGTGGCCAGTCTTCTGGGGTGAAATTTAAAACTTTTCTTGATCACTGCCTACAACAAACATATGGAGTTTATGTCATTGATGCTGGTGGGGTCTTTATAAGAAATAGGGAGCAGAGAAAAAGGAAGGGAAGTGGGGAATGAGATGATGTGTTTTTTTCTGTTTGGGGAATGTTGACTTAGAAGTGTTCCAGGGTGGCTCAGATGACAGTGTTCATCAAACAGTGAAGAATTCAAGTTTAGAAGTTCAGGTACAGAACTGAAAAGTGAAACTAAAAATTAAGATGCCATCTGTAAAGATGTCTTAATAAGGAAAAAAAGGCATAAACATGGTTGAGATTGCCAATGGGAATTCAAGGGAAAAGGGAAAGAAAGAAGCCAAATAAACTAATCTAAGTAACATTTACATGTAGAGTTTGGAAAGAAAAGTATCATCGAATGAGTCATAAAATAGATAAAAGAACTAGGAAATCAAAAGAAGGTTGGTCACAGAAGTGAAGAAAAAGAATTTTGAGGAGGAAGAGGCCAATAATGTCAACTGCTGCAGAACTCCAAAGAACTGAATGTAAATAAGTTCTCAGTTGTGGGTTGTCTATGCTGGTAAACCAAGTGGGGTTGTTGGAGCAAATATCCAAATGATTCCATAAAACATACTGAATGCCTGCCAAATACTCAGTGTCGTGCTGAAACTTCATGTATCTCCTCAAGAAGTTTATATTATATTTGGGAATGTAACAATAGAACATATAACATCAGATAAGATAATTATGTCTATTTAACATTCTAGGGGTTTAGAGAGAGTTGGCTACATAGTATAGCATCCATTATACAAACATTCCATAATTTTTTACAGACATTTTTTGAGACATTTGGAGAGTTAAAAGCAGTTCTAAGAAAAAATGCTGAGATCCTGTGTGCTTTTTGCCCAGTTTCCCCTAATGCTAACAGCTTGCCAAACTATAGTACAACGTTACAGCCAGGATATTGACATTAATAGTCAAGATACAGAACCTTCCCATTTCTTTTTATTTTTATTTTATTTTTCCCCCATTCCTTTTTATTGCTGAGTAGTAGTCCATGGTGTAGATTTACCAGTTTTTTTTTAACTTCTGACCATCTGAGTCGTTTCCAGTTTGGGCTATTACAAATAAAGCTATATAAATAAACTAACAATTTGTGCACAGGTTTTTATGTGAACATATCTTCATTTCTCTGGGATAAACACTCAGATATGTAATTGCTGTGTCAGGTGGTAGTTGCCTGTTTAGTTCTTAAAGAAACTGTCGAATAGAGTGGCTATACCATTTTATATTCCCATGAGCAATTTATGAATAATGCAAATTTCCCAAAACCTTGTTAACATTTGGTCTTCCATCATATTTTACCTTAGCCATTCTCATTGGGGTTTTAATTTTTCATTTTCATAGTGTCTAATGATGTTGAACATTTTTTATGTTGTTTATTTGCTATCTGAAAAATCTTTGGTGAAATTTCTTTTTGCCCATGCCCTAATTGAACTATTTATTTAAGACTGTCAGATTTTGGGGGAATCCCTGGGTGGCTCAGTGGTTTGGCACTTGCCTTTGGCCCAGGGCGTGATCCTGGAGTCCTGGGATCGAGTCCCACGTCAGGCTCCCTGCGTGGAGCCTGCTTCTCCCTCTGCCTGTGTCTCTGCCTCTCTCTCTCTCTCTCTGTGTCTCTCATGAATAAATGAATAAAATCTTTTTAAAAAAAGACTGTCAGATTTTGAGAATTCCTTATATATTCTAGATACTAAGATGCCAAATATGTGATTTGTAAATTTTTTCCCATCCCATAGTATGTCTTCTCATCTACTTTTCAGTCTTTTGTAAAGCAAAAGTTTTTAATTTTGATGCAAGTACAATTTTTTTCTATCGTTCATGTTTGGTGTCAAGCCTAAAAACTCCTTCTAACCTAGATCCTGAAGATTATCTTGCATGTTTTTTTCTTAAAGATTTAGAGTCTTGAATTTAACATTTAAGTCTGTGATGCCTTTTGAGTTAAATTTTCATAAAGTGTGAGACTTACATTAAGGTTCTTTAGATTTCTTTGGCTTTGGATATCAATATCCAATGGCTTCTAGAACTTTTATTGAAAAGTGATCTTGGGACGCCTGAGTGGCTCAGCGGTTGAGCGGCTGCCTTGGACTCAGGGCCTGATCCTGGAGACCCGGGATGGAGTCCCATGTCGGGCCTCTTACATGGATCCTGCTTCTCCCTCTGCCTGTGTCTCTGCCTCTCTCTCTCTCTGTCTCTCATGAAGAAATAAATAAAATCTTTAAAAAAAAAAAAAAGAAAAGCAATCTTACTTGAAATTGCTTTTGTACTTTAGGCAAAAAGTAGGTGAGTTATTTTTGTGGGCAGAGTTTTAGCTTCTGTTCTGTCCATTGATCCATGTATCCATTCCTCCATCAATGCCACATTGTCTTGATTACTGTAGCTATAAAATAAGTCTGCAAATTGGGTAAGCTGATTTCTCCCATTTTCTTCTTCTTTTACCTATTCTACTTCTTTTGCTTCCAAGTAAATATTTGAATAATATTGTCTGTATCTACAAAAAGTATAACTGGGATTTTGACAAAAATTACATTAAACTTATATTTCAATTTGGGAGAGACTGACATCTTTTCATTTAAGATTTTTAAAATTTATATGAGACAGGGGGAGAGAGAGAGAGAGAGAGAGAGAGAGAGAGACATAAGTTGGGGGATGAGGGGTAGGAGACAGAGAAGCAGGCTTCCTGCTGACCTGAGAGCCCCATGCAAAACTCAATCCCAGGACCCTGAGATCATACCCTGAGCTGAAGGCAGACACTTAACTGACTGAGCCACCCAAGCACCCCAGAACTGACATCTTTATTGTATCTTCAAATCCATGCACATATATGTCCCTCCATTTATTTAATCATCTTTAATTTCTTTCATCAGTGTTACGTAGATCCATCATATACATTCTGTTCACGAAAATTTAGCACCTAAGCACATCAGTTTTTGGATAATTATAAATGGTATCGTAATTTTAATTTTAATTGTCCATGTGTTTGTGGTTAGTATACAGAAATACAATTGATTTAGCATATTTTCCTGTATTCTCCGACCTTGCAGAATTCACTTAGATCTAGAGTTTTGTTTTGATAATGATGTCATCTGCAAATTGGAGTAGCTTTATCTCTTCCTTTTTGATCTATATTTCCTTTATTTATTTTCTTGGGGGGATCGTATTGCACTAGATAGAACTTCTAATATTGTGTTGAATTAAAAGAAGAGATATTGAACATGCTTACCCTGTTTCTGGTCTTAGGGGTAAAGGTATTCAGTCTTTTTACCACCAGGTATAATGGCAGCTCTGGGTTTTTTGTAAATGCTATTTGTCAAGCTCAGGAAATTCCTCTGTATTTTTTTTTTTTTTTGAGAACTTTTAACAATAAATGGATGTTAAATAAGTTTTAATTTAAAATATCATTCAGGAATTTACACACTTGGATCTGTTTCAATTTTATATTGCAGAAATACTTGGGAAAAGCCTCAGGGCAAAGGAGAGACTTGAAAAGGATAGATGGCAGAAGGGATGAACAAATCCAAGTGAGAGGAATGCTCTAGTCAGTGACTCAGGAAAAACAAACCATTGAGGGGGAAGAAAGAGAGAATTTTATTTCTGAGTTGTTCAAATTGACTGTGCAAACATCTAATTATTTGTCAGATGTCAATGTATTGAGGCTGTTTTGTTTTTAGCGCTTCCTCAAAACATATGACCTTGGATAAGTCAAAATAAACTAATAAGATTTTCTATTATCTATTATCTGTTATTCTATTATCAGAATAGTCTAATAGAAAGACAATGGACTGGGAACCCAAAAGACAAAGGATAGGCACCATTATTGCTATTTTTGGGGTGGTACCTTGGTTAAAACCCCTGTTCTCTGATCCTCTGCTTCAATATCTGTATGACAGTATGATGATAAAACACCTATCTTGCAGGATCCTTGAGAATATCAATTGGTGCACTTTAAACATAGGCCATATCTTCAAAACATTCTATCAATTATTTGTCTACCTTCAATAATATTAGGCACTATGCAAAGATTATATTTTTTAAAATAGTTCAGTTTCTAATTTATGTACTTTTTCTAATCCAAAACTAAAGTTTTTAAAAACTTTATTGAGACATAATTAACTTAAAAATTATACATATTCTTGATGAGTTTGGATGCATGCATATACCCTTGATACCATCAACATGAAAGTACTAAACATATTCACCAGTTCTGAACATTTTGTGTTTTATTGCATTGCATGTGTGTGTGTGTGTGTGTTAAAAACACTCAACATGAAATCTATCCTCTTACCATACTTTAAAGCTCACAAAACCATATTGTTAAATAAAGGTACTATGTCGTGTAGTGGATCACTAGAACTTATTCATCTTATATATCAGAAACTTGATGCCACTTGAGCAAAAATTATCCATTTCCTTCTGTTTCCCTCTCTTTCCAGCCCCTGGCATTAAATAGTTTTGCAAGTAATAGAAAAGTCATACTGCTTATTCCATACTGGTTTATTATTTATTATTTATTCTAGTGCTTTATTATTTCATTTTGAAATGTTTAAAATTTTCAGAATTTTATTTGTTTGGGAGTTTGGATTTGTCTCCCCTTCTTTTCCTCCCATTTAATGCTACATGCAATTAACATGAAACAAATCTAAGTCTCTTTTCAGAAAACTTATTTACACTAGTCTGTGCGTGAGATATAGACTCTTTCAAAACCACTTTCTCAAGAACACTCATAATGAAGCAATTTGAAAATGAGACAAGAGAAAAAGAAAATACTCTACATATAAAATAAATGATACTAGCTTCCAACTATAAAATGGTAGTATTGAGGCAGTTGTGGCTTTATTCTCTGGTAGAATGAATATTTAACATCTTCTGATTAGAGACCATCTGGCCCTCAGATGAGTTTTATACTCACTGTAAAGACACCATAGCTTCTCTTTCTTTCTGCTTCCACTCTATTGAGAAAAGAAATAGGCAAACTGAGAGAGGGTGTTGAAAGCCATGTAGAATTACATTAGCAGTAGGCTATAATAAAAGCATGACTTAAGCCAATATAAGAACATATTGAAACAAAGATGTGTTTAGTACTGTAGATACCAAGATAACCCTAAATCTCATATCTACCTACCATCTCCTAGTATGTATCTCCATCTTTAGTTTCGCAACATATAGAACAATGCCTTGCAAATGGTGGGCTTTTGATGAAGAGTCGTGCAATGAATGAAATAATAAGTAAAAAGAAAGAATAAATTTCAGATTAGCTAGTTATAGGTATTTTAACAGAAATGTAGGAATTATATTTCAATTATATTAAGCAAAGGTCATTAAGAACTAAACCATAGGGATCTACTAATGTATTTACCTGAGTAAAAGGGCATTAAAAAAGAATGAAAATGTAAAAAAATAAATAAATAAAGTCCCTTTTGACCAGTCTTGCTTTAACCTCTTCATTAAACTTATCACTTTTTGACATTATATATTCATTTATGTTTATTATCTTATTTCTCAGTACTCTATAAGATTTATAAAAATAAGAATTTTGTCTTGCTCACTGCTATATCACCAGCATCTAGAACAGTAAGTAATTGCATGTGATAAAGTACACAATAAAGATTTGCCAGGTTAAAGAGGGGTTGAGGGAGGCTTGTATGTAATGACATGGGAAGATCTTAAAAACATATTTTTAAAAACTCACCATTCTTAGTAGGTGAGTGGGAGGACCAAGCTGTGGTTGGGGGGATATATTCACATTTTAATTTATATGCCTATGCCTTGCTTAAAGTTTCAGAAATAAGTATATAATTGAATATTTGTTTGGCAATTTAAAAAATTGTGTTTCTAAAAAATTATCCAGTTGTTATCTTGTGTAATTGTTTTTACACCCAAATCACATAAAATAAATTTTTAAAATAATTATTCCTTTGTTTAAATTATTAAATTATAACTTGTTTAAAACAAGTTAGTCCCTTGTTTACTAATTTTATTTCTAGTAAGCAATTCTTGAGAAACTGGGACATTTTTATCGACTGTATCTGAACTTGGTTCATTTTTCCTGCTTGTTTGATCATTTAACAAACACTTGTTAACACAAGACAGTGTTGGAGTCTTAGAGGGCTACAAAAGAGAGTAGAGTTCATATATATATAAAGAGCTAGGAAGTTCTCACTTCCAACCTTATAGCATTAAAAAAGTTGAAAAGAAGTTAAAATTTGTGACTTTCCTTGGGCAGGTCCATCAAAGTCACCAAAATCACCTGAAATCTGGGGAGAGAAGTAAATAAGAATGATAGCCAAAATCATCTTACCTGGAGTGGGAGCTCTGGATCTAGCAACTAATAGAAATATGTAAATGGAAATTTTGATAAATTACTGGAAGCTGAGTCTGGACTATCATAAGACAGGTCTTAGGAGCTATAGTCTTAGGGGTGAGGAGCATACTCTAATGGGTTTGTACCTCCAGGAACTCCACAAAATTTTCATGGTGAAGAGACAAGAAAAAAGTCACTTCATTTCTCTGTCAAGGGGAAGAGAAAAGTGACCATTTGGAAATATGCCCAGAGCATTCTCCATAACAAAGGTCTGCTCCCCAGTGAAAAAAGACTTTATCAGAAGCTATATTTCATCTGAGAGAGGGACATTCTCCTGACTCCCTCTGTCCTTCCTGTCTTTTGTAAAGTTGGGGTGGAGGAGGTGAGAAGGGATAGACGGGTAAAGGTGAAAATAGTTGTGAAGGTCATAGCCCATTGGCACAGGCTTATTAAAAGACTGAAATCTAATCATAAGATTATAGGATAATTGCCCTCTCCCACTCCATATCACCACATATACAAGGCTTTAGTATAGTAGCAATGGATTATAGTTAAAGGAGCTGCAAGGCTCAGACTCTTTTTTTTTTTTTTAAGATTTTATTTTATTTATTCATGAGAGACACACAGAGAGAGGCAGAGACATAGGCAGAGGGAGAGGCAGGGTCCTCACGGGGAGGCAGATGTGGGACTTGATCCCTGGACCCTGGGATCACGTCCTAAGACAAAGGCAGGCACTCAACTGCTGAGCCACTCAGGTGTCCCCAAGCTCAGATTCTTTTTTTAAGAAGTTGGTCTGAGTACATCAATTAAAGACAGGGATTACCACAGGGGATAAAAAAACAAGCTTTGACTATATATTCTCTGCAAAAAACCTGTTTTAAATATAAAGACATAATCAAGTTAAAAGTAAAGAGATGGAGAAAGATATAAGAAAGTAGGAGTAGCTATATTAATTTTAGATAAATCAGACTTCAGGAACAGGAAAATTATCAGTGATAAAGAGAAGCATTACATAAGAGAAGGGGGTTAATTCTCCAAGAAGACATTATAATCATTAACAAGCATGTACCCAACAGGTTGTCAAAATATGTGAGTAAAAAGCTGAGAGTATTGTAGTTTAAAGATTAACATCTGTTTTGCAGAAATTGGTACATCAATAAGGCAAAAAAATCAGTAAGGATAGAGTTGACTCAAACAGTACTAATTGGCATTTATGGAATTTCTTATCAGACATCAGAATACACATGTTTCTTAAGCTCATGTAGAAAATTCACCAAGATAGAACAAATGTGGAGCCATAAAATGCACTTTAACAAATTTTTAAAAATGGAAAGCATGCAAGGCATGTTCTCAGATCTTAACTGATTTAACACAGAAATCAGTAAGAGAAAGGCATATGGAAAATCCTCAAATATTTGGAGGTTAAACAGCACACTCCTAAATCACACACAGAAAAAGAAATATAAAGAGAAATTTAAAAATATTTTGAACTAAATAAAAATACAACTTAGCAAAAATTGTGAGATGCAGTGAAAGCAGTACATAGAGGAAAATTTGTAGCATTAAAATCCATATGTTTGAAAACAAATCATAAATTAGTAGTCTAGATTTTCACCTTAGGAACTAAAGAAAGAAATGTAAGCCAAAGACAAGCAAAAGAAAAATAATAAAAATTAAAGCAGATATCTGAAATTGGAACAGGATAACAATAGATGAAATCAAAAAGAAAAAAGCTGGTTTTTTGAAAATACTATTATATTGGTAAACCTCTAGTCATGCTAACCAGGAAAAAAAAAAGATACAAACTAATTGTAACTGAAATAAAAGAGATTTTCATTACTACTGATGCACTGCCATTAAGAGGATAATAAAAAAACTACTGTGAACGTCTCTACAACCACACATTTGATATCTTAGATAAAATAGACCAATTCCTTCAAAGATACAAACTATGAACACTTGAAAGAGAACAGATAGATAATCCCAGTCAGCCTATATCTATTAAAGATACTAAATCAATAGTAAATAAAAGCATCAGGGCCAGATGACTTTATTGGTGAATGCTATCAAATGCTGAAGAAATAAATGATGCTAATTCTCTATAATCTCTTCCAGAAATTAGAAGGGGAGAGACTACTTTCTATTTCATTCTATGAGGTCAGCATTACCCTAATACCCAAACCAGATAAGATTAAGAATGGAAAATCATAGACCAATATAAAATTTAAACTCCTAGTAAAACATTAGCAAGTCAAATCCAACAATGTATAAAATGAATTTAAAACCACAACCAAGAAGAGTTTATTCTGGGTGTGCAACACAGTTCAGCATTTGAAAATCAGTTAACATAATTCACCACATCAACAAACTATGATCACATCAACTGATAAAGAAAAAGTACTTGACAAAATCCAACACCTATTCATTATAAAAACTTTCTGTAAACTAGGGATAAACAGGAACTTCTTCAACATGATAAAAAAATATCTACCAAAAACCTATAGGCAACATATTTAATGATGAGAAACTGAGGGGCTTTCCCTCTAATTGGGAAAAAAGCAAGCATACACCTTTTCACCATTCCTATTTAGCTACATACTGGAAGTTTTAGCCAGTCCAAGCATATAATAGAAAAGGAGGAAATGTAAACAGATTGGAAAAAAAAGAAATTATAACATTCTTCTTCCCAAATAACATGATTGACTATGTGGACAATCCCAAAGAGTTGAAAGAAAACAAAAGGAAAAACCACTTGGAACTAATAATTGATCATGGCAAGATCTCAGAACATAAGTCTCATACAAAAATCAATTGTTTTCCTATATACCAACAATGAACAATTATAATTTGAAATTACGAACATAATATCATTTAAAACAGCAACAAAGATTGCAATTCTTACATATAAATCTAATGATATATGTACAGGCTCTCTATGTGGGAAATCACAGAACTCAGATGAAGGATTCCACATTTATGAATTCAAAAACTTGATTTTGTTAAGCTGTCAATTCTTCCCAACTCTTCTATATATTTGATGCAATTCTAATTAAAATCCCAACAAACTATTTTGTTAAGCATCTATAAAGTGATTCTAAGGTTTGTATGAAAAGTCAAAGGATTCCAATACAATAGCCAATATAACACTTAAGGACAAAATTGGAAGACTGACACTGTCTAGGTTCAAGACTTATTGTAAAGCTATAGTGATCAGAACAGTGTGGTACTGTTGAAAGAATAGAGCCCCACATGCCTGGGAGGCTCAGTCAGTTAAGCATCTGACTCTTGGATTTGGCTCAGGTCCTGACCTCATAGGCTTATGATTTGGAGTCCCATGTCGGGCTCCCTACTCAGTGGGAGTTTGCTTGGACATTCTCTCCCTCTACCCTTTCCCTTGCTCTCTCTCTCTTTCTCCCCCCCTCAAATAAATAAATAAATAAATCTTTAAAAAGTAGGTTCCCACAAATATAGTCAACTGATCTTTGATAAAGACAGAAAGGTAATTTAAGGGAGACAAGATAGTCAACAAATGGTGCTGAACAATAAATGTTCATTTGCAATAATCAACATCCATCATCTAGATGCAGACTTTGCACTTTCATAAGAAATTAGCTGAAAATGAATCATACACTTAAATTTAAAATGCAGAATGATAAAAATTCTAGAACACATCTAGGTGACTTTCGGTTTAGCAGTAAGTTTTTAGATACAACAAAAAGGCAATCCATTAAGGAAAAAATTAATAAGTTGGATTGAAATTAAAAACTTTTTCTCAGTGAAAGACATTGTTAAGAGAATGAAAAGGTAAGCCACAGACTGGAAAAACATGTTCATAAAACGCATACCTAGTAAGATCTTGTACCTAAAATTTAAAAAGAATTCTTAAAATTCAGCAAGAAAGCAATCCCAATTTAAAAAATGGGCAAATATCTGAACAGACACCTCACCAATTGGGATATATAGAGATTGTAAATCAGCATTAAAAAAAAATACTCAATATCATATGTCATCAGGGAATTGCAAATTAAACAACGAGACACCACTACACACCAAATTAGAATGGCTAAGATCCAAAACATTGACAATACCAAATGCTGGTGAGGATTTGGAGCAACAGGAACTTTCATACTTTACTGGTGGGAGTGCAAAATGGTATAGCTACTTTGGAAGGCACTTGGGCATTTTTTTAAGAAGATAAATGCAGTCTTACCATATGATCCAGCAATTGCTTTCCAAGATGTTCACCCTGATTTGAAAATTTATATTCACACAAAAACTCAGCATGCAAAAGTTTATAGAAGCTTTATTCATGATAACCCCAAACCAGAAGTAACCAAGGTATCCTTCAATAGGTCCATGGATAAACAAACTGTGGTATATTCATAAAATAGAATATTATTCAGTAATAAAAATAAATGAGCTATCAAATCATGGAAGAACATGAAAGAATCTTAAATGTAAATGGTGAAGTAAGGACAGCCAGTCTGAAAAGGCTGCACATGAATTTAATCATATGACATTTTGAAAAAAGGCAAAGTCACAGAGACAGTAAAAATATCAGTGGTTACCAAGAATTTGGGGAAGGGGAAAAGGGTTGAATAGCTGAAGAAGAGGGGATTTTTATAGCAGTAAAACTATGCTATATATTAGGCATTATTTGTTTTTTTTCCCCCCAAAACTTACAGAACTTTATAGCACAAAGAGTGAATATTAATATATGTATATTTTGAAGCCTATTTAGAAGATCAGAAGACCTCATAAAGGAATGCAGATTGTGACAAGTGGATCTAACTGTATTACAAATGCTTGAAAAAAGCGTGGAAGGAGGTGGGGAAAAAGGGCTGACCTAAACAACTCTGAAAATGACTATAAGCCTAGGGGCAAAAAGAACTGCACATAAGCACTGTAGTCTCAGTTGACAGAGTTGTACTCATGGTAGTATGGGTTCAAAAATCTGGAACCACTGTATATATACATTGGAATTGAACAAGTAAGTAAGTAGGTGGAAGTTGGTGGGAACCTGGTTACTTATCACTGCAGTGGGAATTTACAGATCAACAAGAAAATGAGGCTAGAATGAGCCATGCAGAAACAGATTAAAGCTGGAGATATCAATATGAACTCATATTTAGCTTAATATAGATACAAGTGGCACATACAGAGATACTCATACGTGTATATATGTGGCTTATGATAATACTATATTTCTTTGCTCTTCTAACGTGATCTACAAGCAACCACATACCAGTAACAATGAGTATACTTAGCACCCAAATCTTAGATTCTAATACCATTTTCCAATAAGAAAAACCAGGGCTTAAAAAAAAAAAGAAAAGAAAAACCAGGTTTCTTAAAGAAATTATTGATTTTACTACTGAGGCAGGGAATATACAAGATACACCTGGAGCATCTTACAGTGCCAGGAAGTAGGGAAGTGCTCAAAAAGCAAACAACAGTAACCTCCCCTTCCCCCCCACACACTGATGGGGATATACTGAAGAGAAGCAGAAGCCAACTGAAAGAATTCCCAATAGCCAAAGCTGAAACAATTTGAGAAATGAAGTGCTACTGGACTATAACACACAACATAAAATAAATACCCATAAGTCCATACTGACATAAGTTATCGAATAAATTAATAAATAGAAAGAAGAGAAATATCTCTTGCAGAATGCCAAATGATTTATGTAGATAATCTGCCTTTAAGGAGGGGTTATTAGATCCCCACTCCCTAAGTATGGGTCACACATAGTGACATTCTTTCAAATAGTATAAGTCGGGAAAGGGACAGGAAGGAAATAACTTTACAGTGGAAATACCTGAAAAACAGTACCTTAGCTAAAATGAACAAGGTGATAAATCACACTAATACTGTGTAGTTTTGATATGATGTAATGACAATGGTTTTTGGAGGTTTTCCTCTCACAAAACCTCTAACTCCAGTCTAACCATCAGGAAAACATCAAAATTCAGTAAAAGAGCATTCCATAAAATATTTGATCAGAACACTTTAAAACTACCAAGGTCATCAAAAACAAGGAAAATCTAAAAAACTCTCATAATCAAGAGTAGGCTGTGGAGACATGAAAACTGTGATATGGTATTATTAAGGGATCTTGGAACAGAAAAAGACATTTGGTTAAAAACTAAGGAAATCTGGGCCAACTATGAACTCAGTTAATACTAATGTATCAATATTGGTTTATTAATTGTGGCAAATGTATTGAACTAATATAAGATACTAATATAGGAAATTGAGTGAGGTATATAGGAATTCTTTATTACACTCTTAATTTTTTCTGTAAATATAAAGCTATTCTTAAAAATAGAGTCTATTGGGGTGCAGGTGTCTCGGTCTTTCACTGCATCTGTATCTTTGGGGTAAATCCCCAGCAGTGCAATTGCTGGGTCACAGGGTAGCTCTATTTTTAACTCTTTGAGGAACCTCCACACAGTTTTCCAGAGTGGCTGCACCAGTTCACATTCCCACCAACAGTGTAAGAGGGTTCCCTTTTCTCCGCATCCTCTCCAACATTTGTGGTTTCCTGCCTTGTTAATTTTCCCCATTCTCACTGGTGTGAGGTGGTATCTCATTGTGGTTTGATTTGTATTTCCCTGATGGCAAGTGATGCAGAGCATTTTCTCATGTGCTTGTTGGCCATGTCTATGTCTTCCTCTGTGAGATTTCTCTTCATGTCTCTTGCCTATTTCATGATTGGATTGTTTGTTTCTTTGCTGTTGAGTTTAATAAGTTCTTTATGGATCTGGGATACTAACCCTTTATCTGATAGGTCATTTGCAAATATCTTCTCCCATTCTGTAGGTTGTCTTTCAGTTTTGTGGACTGTTTCTTTTGCTGTGCAGAAGCTTTTTATCTTGATTAAGTCCCAATAATTCATTTTTGCTTTTGTTTCCCTTGCCTTCATAGATGTATCTTGCAGGAAGTTGCTGTGGCCAAGTTCCAAAAGGGTGTTGCCTGTGTTCTCCTCTAGGATTTTGATGGATTCTTGTCTCACATTTAGATCTTTCAACCATTTTGAGTTTATCCTTGTGTTTGGTGTAAGAGAATGGTCAGTTTCATTCTTCTGCACGGGGATGTCCAATTTTCCCAGCACCATTTATTGAAGAGACTGTCCTTTTTCCAGTGGATTGTCTTTCCTTCTTTGTCGAATATTAGTTGACCATAGAGTTGAGGGTCCACTTCTGGATTCTCTATTATGTTCCATTGATCTATTGATCTATGTGTCTGTTTTTGTGCCAGAAAAACCACACTGTCTTGATGACCACAGCTTTGTAGTACAACCTGAAATCTGGCATTGTGACGCCCCCGGCTCTGGTTTTGTTCTTCAAAATTCCCCTGGCTATTTGGGGTCTTTTCTGATTCCACACAAATCTTAAGATGATTTGTTCCAAATCTCTGAAGAAAGTCCATGGTATTTTGATAGGAATTGCATTAAATGTGTAAATTGCCCTGGGTAGCATTGACATTTTCACAATATTAATTCTTCTAATCCATGACCATGGAATATTTTTCCATCTCTTTGTGTCTTCCTCAATTTCTTTCAGAAGTGTTCTGTAGTTCTTAGGGTATAGATCCTTTACCTCTTTGGTTAGGTTTATTCCTAGGTATCTTATGCTTTTGGGTGCAATTGTAAATGGGATTGACTCCTTAATTTCTCTTTCTTCAGTCTCATTGTTAGTGTATAGAGATGCCACTGATTTCTGGGCATTGATTTTGTATTCTGCCAAACTGCCGAATTGCTGTAGGAGTTCTAGCAATCTTGGGGTGGAGGCTTTGGGTTTTCTATGTACAGTATCATGTCATCTGCAAAGAGGGAGAGTTTGACTTCTTTATCAATTTGAATGCCTTTTATTTCTTTTTCTTGTCTGATTGCTGAGGTTAGGACTTCTAGTACTATGTTGAATAGCAGTGGTGAGAGTGGACATCCCTATCATGTTCCTGATCTTGGGGGAAAGGCTCCCAGTGTTTCCCCATTGAGAATGATATTTGCTGTGAGCTTTTTGTAGATAGCTTTTAAGATAGCTTTTAAGAATATTCCCTCTATCCCTATGCTCTGAAGAGTTTTGATCAGGAATAGATACTGTATTTTGTCAAATGCTTTCTCTGCATCTATTGAGAGGATCATGTGGTTCTTGTTTTTTCTCTTGTTGATATGATCTATCACATTGATTGCTTTATGAGTGTTGAACCAGCCTTGCATCCCGGGGAAAACTCCCACTTGGTCAGAGTGAGTAATCTTCTGAATGTACTGTTGGATCCTATTGGCTAGTATCTTGTTGAGAATTTTTGCATCTGTGTTCATCATATAGCAGCAATGTCCACAATAGCCAAACTGTGGAAGGAGCCTCAGTGTCCATGGAAAGATGAATGGATAAAGAAGATGTGGTCTATATATATGATAGAATATTACTCAGCCATTAGAAATGATGAATACCCACCATTTGCTTCAACATGGATGGAACTGGAGGCTAATATGCTGAGTGAAGTAAGTCAATTGGAGGACAATCATTATATGGTTTCACTCATACAGGGAATATAAAAAATAGTGAAAGAGATTAAAGGGGAAAGGAGAGAAAATGAGTGGGAAATATCAGAGAGGGTGAGAGAACATGAGAGACTCCTAACTCTGGGAAATGAACAAGGGGTAGAGGAAGGGGAGGTGGGCAGGGGGATGGGGTAACTGGATGATGGGCATTGAGGGGGGCACTTGATGGGATGAGCACTGGGTGCTCTGTTATATGTTGGCAAATAAAACTCCAATAAAAAACATACAAAAAATAGTCTATTTAAAAAATGTGGTTAGAGGGCTGACATATAATGGACATTAAAAAAAAACTGATTAAAACTTTTCTTGGGGGAAAAAGGAGCAAACCTAGTTTTGACCTAATGACTGGGAGAGAATTAGAGGCTAATAACTATATAATAAAATAGTTCTACTTGAGTCAAACAGTACAAAAAAGGTGGAAAGAAGGCAATTAACAGGGGAGAAGACATTCCAAATGGAAGAAAACACAGAAAAAAAACTGGTCTGGAGGCCAGTTTGGGTGACAATAGTTCTGAGTGGTAAAAGAAACATAAATGGATTTAGACTCAAACTGCACAAATCTTTGAATATCTAATTTAGAAGCTTGGTAACTTATCAAGAATTACAGTATTTATATTGCTCATTGATGCCATTTAAGACCAACAGTTTCAATACAAGAGTTTTATTTTTTGCTGAAATTTTTCACATCTGGAAGAACATTATGGAGCAAAGAGCCACACTCTGGATTAGACATGATAAATGAAGTATTTTGGAATAGGTTAGAGTTCTTCCAACTCCAAAGTTATAGAGAAAAAAATGCTTAAGTTTTAGGGAAAAAATTAACTTTTTCAGGCCAATATGAAGGCATTATGTAACGCTTAATTATTTTTCTTGTTCATGTCAGCTCTCTTCTGCTTCAAGAGTATAATATCTTTTTAATGAAAGATCAAGCACCGTGTTATTTGAAACAAATACAAAAAAATTTAAAAAGGAAACTATTTCCAAATTTTACATAATATCTTAAAAAATAGTTACTGAAATGCCTAGATGGCTTAGTCAGTTAAGCGTCTGCCTTCTGCTCAGGTCCTGGGATCAAGCCTGTGTCCTACTTTCTCTCTGCCTCTTCCAGGCACTTGTGCTCTCTCTCTCTCTCTCTCTCTCTCTCTCTCTCTCTTTCTCTCTCCCTCTCTCTCTCTAAGTATGAAGAAAATCTTAAAAAAAAAAAAACAGTTACCTCAGAGAATACTATATAGTGACTCAAAACAGAGCTTTTAAAAACTATATTTGGTTAAAGAACAGATTTGGAGTCAAAAGAGCTGAGTTTTAAACCTGTCTCCACCATCCACCACCTATGTGAGCTTGAGTGAGTTATTTCACCTATTTGAATCCCATTTTTATCTTCTCTTCAGTTGAGGACAATAGTTTTCCCTTCAGTTTTCTATGGAATTTAAATGAGAAAATATGTATATAATATATTTCAACTTCTGGCACATAGTAAGCCCCAATAAATGTCAGATATTATTATTTTTAATAATACCCGAAGAAAAGAGGCTCTTCACCAATGCTCTAAAATAGTAGTCATTATTTTGCACCATGCCTTTCTATATGTGGATGTACATAACATTCTAGTAAAAGGCATGGGTAAAGACACTTCTAGATTTTATAAGCCTCACTTAGCAAAGCTCTGAACTTCTAATGTCTTTAGCCAGCATTCTTGGATGACCTCTTTGTCAGCTGGTTTGTATGATAAATAAAGGACACAACACCATTCTTTCCCATCTCACCTGGAAACTAAGCCGCTGCTGCCGCCCCTGTCTTGGGGATATTGTGTGGAGTAAAGAGCAATTCATTAAAGGTTAAGCGCATAGTGATTCCAAGAATACAGGGTGATAATTCAAGTCCAAACTTGTTTTGAAAATGCAGCACCTCACAAATAATGAAACCATGAGTGGTGTGAATGCAAGGAGATATTATACCAGGTGATCTCCACAGTTATTGTCCAGGGAAAGCCCAGGTTTCCAGAACCTGTGAATAGCCCTGGATAATCAGTAAGCAGAGTGTCTATGACACCAGAGGTTTCCCGCACCCCTCAAAAAAACTTTTGAGCATTTGAAATTCAGAGTCCATTCATTAAATACTCAGATTTTCCTCCATATGAAGCAATGACAAAATGTGGGTGAGCATTACTGGAAATGGACATTATTGCATATTTTTGGTTTCATTCTACCAGCCATATGTTAATCTCTAAATTTATGAGGGCATGGTTATATAGTGGTAGTTTCAGAATACAAACATGGAATAAGAGGAAACTTAGATCTGAGGAAAGAATAGTCTACATGTTAATTAAAGTGGAGACTAGAAAAAGAAAGGGAAAACAAAGGGAAACTTATGAGAGAACAAGTTTTAAAGCGACAATCAAAAAGATGCAACAAAAATAAAAGTATGTAACAGAAGGCCTGAGGTCCTCTGAGTGCATGGTCACTTATATGTTGTGCTTGAGGCATAAAATACTGAAGAGAAAAGAAAGCAAAAAAAGAGCATGTGTGAAGGGACTCTACATTTTTAAATTGAAGTCATAAATTATACCTGGAATCTCCCTAGAGACCTGTAAATAGGAAACTAAAAGCATTTGCTTCTATTTTATAAGTACAATAAACTTTATCAGCTTTTAGTATTGGAAACTTGTGCAATATTTATAGGCTGCTTACTTTCGATGTTATTCAGGAGATAGAAGGAGGCTAATGAAAAAGAAAATTGGGGTGGGGTTAGGGGGTCTTTGTTCCTCCTGTCCAACAATCAAGATTAATCATAAAGATTTATCATTTTGCTTCCTGGCCCATTCACCAGAGCCAACACAACGTGCTCTGTCTAGCGTGTGATATAATTGGGTTGGCCAGAGGCACACGGCTTCCTGGCTCTGCAGAAGGTCATTACAGATAGACTCCTTGCACCCGAACAATAAGTGTGCTCTACACCTCCAATGAGGAATCGTTAGTAGAGGAAAGACTGAGCAAAAAAGAGACTTAAGGTGGCTCTGAGTCATGTGGCCAGATCAATAAAGAGAGGTGCTCTGCAAAGCCTCCATCTACCAGAAGTCTTCAACCGCTTGTCAGTGTCAATGATCATGTCGCTCTGGACCTTAAGAGCACGCAGGTGTAGATTTAAAAGGGTAAAGGACAGTTGGTTGGTTCATTGATAAGAAAGAGAGTTCATTGAAAGAGAGTTGGTTGGTTCCTTGAAAGAGAGTAAACTCTCTTTCTATCAATGCAAATTTCAAACTGTGGGTCAAGGACCATAAATTTAAAACCTAGCCATTCTCAAATAACCTTTACAGAATTCTTCCCACTGTCCCTATATTTCTGGGGTGCCAAAATCTTCTTGTCAGGCAGCATGTATTTATGTGGCCTCTACAGACTCCCCCAAACCTTTCTGGGGTTATATGGGTAGTGGTTGTTCCCACTCCTGAATCTTTATAGAAGTTCATATAGATCGTTAACTGTTTTCACCTTTTCTTCCTTCCACTGGCACTGTCTTGTTATTGTTATCCATACGGTAAAACTGCTCAGAATTTTGTTTCAAGCTGTCACTAAATCTCTTTTCATGTACCCATTGCTCATACTTTAATAATGGCCAGTGTTTTAAAAAACTTAGGAAATTAAAAATTTTAAAAAATACAAATTTTACTTTAACATTTTATTTTTATTTTTTAAAAAGATTTTATTTATTAATGAGAGACACAGAGAGAGAGAGAGAGAGAGAGGCAGAGACACAGTCAGAGGGAGAAGCAGGCTCCATGCAGGGAGCCTGACTTTGGACTTGATCCCAGGACTCCAGGATCATGACTTGAGCCGAAGGCAGACTCTCAACTGCTGAGCCACCCAGGGATCCCACTTTGACATTTTATAGAACTGACTGGAATTTATAAAAACAATTCAAAAACACTTTAAAATCTTAAATCCTCTGACAGTCTGCTTTCCAGGGAATTAAAAGTAAATGTAAAAATAAAGAAACTTGGATCAATGCAAGTCAAGAATATGTTCTATGAATCCAGTTTGGAGACAAGTGCAGAGAAAAGTCTACACAGAAGCCTTACTTGAAATTATTATGGAAACATATACCAGAAGCCCACAGCCAATGGTCAACTGCAAGAGAGTTGATCTGTGCAGATAGAAATTGTGTAAGTCCCTACATTTCACACCAAATCTCTTTATAGTTTTCTAAGTCTCCCAACCTACAGTAGAATCAGGCTGCGCTGGCAGCTGGACTACTAGTTCCTAAGTTCTTAGACATCAAGAACAAAGTGTATGCAATACTACTTTACTACACCCTAGAACTACACCCTAGAACCCTATAACTGCAATGAGAAATCTGTTCAATGAAGGGTGTTTTGTTTTGTTTTTTGATGCTTTTGATTTTAGTTTGATGGACAATTGCACATTTTCCTCAGGGTCTATTTCACTAAAACAACCTGAGAGCAGAGAAAGAGAGAGGAAGACTTTATTATTATGACTTTATACCTGCTAATCTTGTTGTAAGACGAGGTTCCAAAGTCTCTGGTCCATTCCAGAGTCCCCCAAACTCCAAGTAATTAGGGTCTGTGCTGGAATTTGAATCAGCTGTTTTAGGAATTATTGAAGTGTGTGAGGAATCCTGTTTAGGTCTGCAGGTTCCAGTCTATCCTGGGAAGTTTGTGGAGTCAGATTTCACTTCAATTCCCACTAGAATGAATGCTCCAGGAGGACAGGGAGTTGTATGTTTTGTTTGGTATGCTGTATGCCCAGTGTCTCATGCTTGATAAATATTTTTTGAGTGAATAAATCCATGAACTTGTTAGGAGTTTATAAGATTTAATTATGTCTCAGGTTTCCTGGGAATTGGGGGAAGACCTGGAGGCCATGGGAATGGCTGGGTAGTAAAGGGAATGCTGGCAGGTGCAGCACTATTTAAATAGGGTCACCTGCAGGTAATATTAAGAATACTATAACACAATTTCAGGTCCTTGGAAGTAATAAACTGCATACATTTAATACATTATTAAATTGTGGTCCAGATTACACTCGTGGTGTTGTTTTTTTTTTTGTTTTTTTTTTCGGCTTATTGCTAGACCAGAGAACAAAGAGAGTAAACTTAGCAGGTAATATAAAATAGCAAGTCATAAGAAAATCACTTTGCCTATTTTTTTTTTAAATTGGCAATTACTAGGAGATCTAAACGGTACAGATGGTTTCATTGAGGCATCTTTTTGAGTGCTTGACCCAACTTCCCCTGTAAAGACTGAACTGTTAGAGGCTACCTTCACTAAAATGTTAACAGACTAGATCAAGTTTAAACAAAATAGGTTCAGCCACCTGTCACCATCACAGACTGTATGAATGTATAACTGAAAACAGAGGAAACTGTCTGTTGTTCGGGACTGATTTTTCTAACGTCACTCTGATCATAAAGCCTTCAGCCATCTCAGTTAGCTGATGAACCGCTCCTATTGAAATGGCTGCTATAAGCTGAATTCTCAATGTTCACCTGGTGGCTGTTCCAACCTGAGAGGTTGTCATGTTTTTCTTTTCACCTGGGAACAGATGTGCTATTCCAATGAGAATCTTTGATCATCCATAAACCACCTGTGGAGAACATTTAAGCACCCCCAGAGCAACTCCTGTGACCCGAAATATACGAGCCCATAGTAATCTAGCAGAGTGACACAACAATCATAAGCTTGGAGCTCACCTCACTTCAAGGAGAACTGCCCTTTCAGACATTTGCTCTTTCTAGCATAGCATGTGACTCAGAGGGTCCCACACAGCTGGTGTCATCGCAGTGGAATATGACCCCTAGGAATATGTAGGTCTGCAGTGTGCTCTCCTGGTCAGTTTCAAAAGCTACATAAAAAACTTAGAATTGGCAGCCGTCTAAATGCCTGCTTATCATATCTACATGCACAAAGTTCTGTGTCATCATTACCCACAGTCTTATAACCGAGTTTATACAAATTACAAAAATTAAAAGTATGCATAATAAGGTTATAGCTTTATAACCTTCATGACCAACATTGTATTACATTAAACCTAATGTTACTTGATGATTTAAATTAGAAAATATAAGATTATTTTAAAAGTCTATTTCATGGGGATCCCTGGGTGGCTCAGCGGTTTAGTGCCTGCCTTCGGCCCAGGGCATGATCCTGGAGTCCCAGGATCAAGTCCCACATCGGGTTCCCTGCATGGAGCCTGCTACTCTCTCTGCCTGTGTGTGTGTGTGTCTCTCTCTCTCTGTGTCCCTCATGAATAAATAAATAAAATCTTTTTTTAAAAAAGTCTATTTTTCTGTTTATCTGATCAAAGTATCAAAGCTAATGTATGGATATAAACTTGTTTAAGTCTACAGAGTTTAGATACGTACAAATATTCAATAATAGAAAAAAAACAGATAAAGGATGAATCCCAATATCTAGTATTTAACTGCAACGATGTTCACTAACTCAATAAGACTGATAAATTCAATGAGAAAGTTAAATACTTGATCAGTTGATGCTAAATAGCAAGTAAGTATTTGTCTCAATTTTTCCTAATAACTTAACATTTTTATCTATTAATCCACACTTTTGGCTTTCTGACTACATATTAGCATTTTAATAGCCATGGCTACTGCATACATAGATGGCAAGCCTTGTGTGGAGTAGTCTAAGCAAGAGTGAAAACTCTAAAATTGTAACTTTGAGGGCAACAGGAAGTCAGAGGAAATTGAGCAGCAGGGTGGGTGTATCCTCAGGCTTGTCTGACTTTGGTGCAGTTCTCCCCCTTTGGAACCTTCAAGCCACATGTGACTTTTTGTTATGAAACCTGTAGTGTTTTAAGAATTCTCATTTCAGCATCAGGAAATTACATTAGATGAAATCCTATGGAGGAGTCAGGAGTCTGAGGTCATCTTGGCTGAGAGAAATTGCAGATGTAGCTCCCAAGTCACATTTCTGTAAGGGATGTGCCCCGCAGCCAGCTATGTATGACTCAGTTCATTTTATTAAGCAAATTTCTCTTTCATCTATAATTGATTAAATAAGAATCCAAACAGCTGTACCCTCCTTGCGCCCAGATAAGGTGACATATTTCTTTATATTCAATCTCTACAGTCCCAGGCAATCAGTTCACCTAATCATTGATTGTATCTGCTCTCGCTCAGCCCATTTAAAATGTTGGTATGAGCAGCTAAACTAAATTTTTCGATTACTGTGAGAAGCATTTGCCATATTTCCCTGCAGAAGAAACAAAAGATGTGTTTTAGAAGCCAGTGAGTAGATCACAAACACTCAGAGAGTCATCACCATTCTTTATTTATTATTTGTGAAATAGCAGCTGCTTAGTGCAGGGATAGACTTAGAAAAAGGCATAGATCTTAGTCAAGAAGCTAATGACCTATGTCAGACAGACAGAGAAATTTAGTCATAAAATACATATGCAAAAAGGTGGATCTTAAAACTCAAGTAAGAGTGGTGCCTTGAATTCTTTTCAATTTTGAAGGGTTAGTGGAGGGAAAACTTTAATGATAGAGAATCAATGAGGCTATTCACCAAGGAAATAAGGAATTGAGTTATCCAGAAGGATCAGAGACTCTTTTATGATTTTATTCATTTATTTGATTCTCAGAATTTGTCACCTCTTGCTTGACATATGCTGGTTATATCACTCCTCCCTCCTCTGCTCCGGAATGCACACATCATATACTGATCTTCTTAAACATGGAGGTCAGTTCTTATTCCTATCAGAGTACGTGGTACACAGCATGTGCTCAGTAAATGCTTATTGAATGATTAAATGAATAAAAGCTTAGTTCTTTCATGGATTGTATGAATGCTGGGAGACATGATAAGTCCTGAACAAAATTTTTCGTTGGTGGTGTTTTGTTGTGTTTGTTTCTAAATGTGCTAAGGGAATGGGCTTGAGCAAGCAGAGCTAGTTAGAGGAAACTAGCAAACAGGGCCTCAGAAGGGCACAGGGTGAGAATATGTTGTGCCAGGATTTAAAATACAATTTCTCTTGCCATATTTTAGAGAGATTTCAAGAAAAACATAAATTGCTTTTCAGTGATTATATTGATACTGGCTTTGAGCTCCTTATAGAGCTGGGGTTGGACATGAAAGTCGTTTTATTTGGGTCATACATATGCAAATCAATTTGCATTTTGCAATGTTCCTTAAAGATTTCATGAAGATATCTGTATAGCTACAAAAATGTTTTCACGTTTTCAAAATTCATTAACAACAGAACTGTATATGGTTCACCTCTAGGCTGTTTATGAGTCATAGGAGCTCGATTGGAGATGGGTGGGAAGAAGAGCCATCAAGATAGAAGAAGGGGCACCAAAAAAGAAAAAATGAGACAAAGCTAAAAATGAACTTTTTAAACTTTTCCATAGCTCTCTATGCTGGCTGTGTAGAACTGAGCTAAGGAGCTAAGGCATGTGTCTAAATTGCGTGGTTAGCACCTCTGTGATGTTCTAGCACAGCCAGATCCTGGGATGTCAACATTAGCCGTACTTCATTTGTTTTCTAGGGTAAACTCACAAATTAGGCTCTAGAGGTATACTCGTCTGTACTTTTATTCCTAGCCCCAGAATAAGACAAAGAATAGCAGCCTAAGGAAGCCACAGCTTGATGGGCTATAAAGATAAGGGCATAATGACAACTAGTACACCAGGGCTCCAGTGGTGGGAAGCAAGGTAAAACTCGATTGATTTCGTTGCAATGAGCAGATGTATTGGCAACTCATTTTGTCTATTTCCTACAATGCTGTTTTTCAAAACTCCAGAGTTAACCCCTAAATATGTCTTCCACTCTACCTTTCCAATAATTTGGTGAATGACACAGGAAGCTGATTTGTGAAAAGCCATCTCTATCTTAATAGTATGTCAAGGGAATCTTGACTTACTGGGATACCAAATTCAGGTTTCTCCTCAGCAGGATTCTGACTAGAAATAACACTGTAACCATAGAAACACCTATTCAATGAATGGTCATGGGAGAAATGACATCACAATACCATTCAAAAAAGAAAAAAAGCAGAGAGAATTCCCTGCCAAATTTGATAGAAGATTTTTTTCTCAACACAAAAGTATTGTAAAGGCTCGGAATTCTGGTTTTTTTTGATTCTCACAAGTAGACATCTTTTTTGCCCTTCATTCATTCAACAAATATTTTTTTTTGAGTGCCAGCCACATCCAGGCAGTGTTCTAGGCACTGTAGGAAACAAAGCTGACCGAGTGGTAGATGCAGGGGAAAGGAGATGCAGCACTATCACACTGCAAGAGGATCGATGATACTTACTAAGGAGGGACAGAGAAAGACCATTATAAAAGGGTGACAATTGAGCTGATGCATGCCAGGAGGAAGCAACCAAACAGATTTCTCATTCTGGCCAGAGAGATATATGGAAAGGCCCTGTAGTGGGAATATTTTTTGGGTGTTGGAGCAAAAGTTAGGAGGCTTGTAATACCGGAATAGAGTAAAGGAAGGTAAACTAGTTGGGTGACAAGAGTGTGGTAGTAGGCTCTGATTAGGTAGGAATGCACAGGCCATAGAAGGGCCTTGGACTTTTACTTTGGGTGATGAAGGACCTGTTTGGAGGATTTAGCCTGAGGAATAATATGATCTGTCTTGATTTTTGAAGACTTTACACTAGGTGCTATCTGGAGGTTAAATTTTAATGGAGATTAGGTGAGAGGCAGGAAAACCAATTAAAGGTGTGATTACAATAATCCAGAAAAGAGAAGATAGTGACTTGGGTCAGGATGGTCACAGTACATAGAGAAGGATTGAGAAGGATTGAGATTGAGAAGGATTGAGAAGGATTCTCAATATATATTGAAGGCAGAACTGACAGGAATTGCCAATGAAATGAATGAGTGTGTCTAGCACAGTGCATTATGGGTGTATGAATAAAAATATACATTTTGGTCAAATATAAAAAATCAATCAATCCAATTTCCTTATTCTTTTCCCAGAGAAAATCAAAACTCAGAGAAGTAAAAGTATTGCTTTATTTTTTTTCATAGCAAAACATTTTGCATCTACATAATAGCCCTCATCCACGACGCTTCTGATGATCCTTTCATAAGTGTCAACTTGTCTAGACTACAATCCCCAGTTATTCAATACTGTGAAGGTATCTTATCTTGTCGATGTAATTAAAGCCTATAATAAGTTGACTTTATTTTACTACATTTTTTTAAGTTTCAAAAAGGCTTTAATGCATACAGAGGGGAGGGATTCAGTTCTTCTTGGCTGCTGCTTTCTTCATGGCTGACAGGATGCTGCTCAGCAATTCTCTCTTCCTTTTGACATGGATGTGTGTCCCCACCCTTTTGTTGATGAACTTGAAGACCTGCTTGTCTTTGGACACTTTGAGAAGCTCCATGGCACTCTGCTCGCTACTCGTACGGCATGAAGCTGCACATCTCTCGGGTCATGTCCCACATGAACTTAGTATGCTTGGCCGGGCACTGGTGGCTCTGGCTGTGCCTAGGCTTGCTCACATCCTTAGTGACCTTGTGGCCCTTCTTGAGGCCTGTGGCCATGGGGTACCACAGAGCCATGACTGCTGCTCCTCAATGGCTCCCTCAGAGGAGGGGATAAATTGACTTTAAATAAGGGAGTTTATCATAGATAATCTGGGTAAGTCTGACTCTAACAGTTGAAATGTCTTAAGAGCAGAGCTGAGATTCCCTAATGAAGAAGGAATTCTGTCTGTGGACATCACCTTCAGCTCATGCCTGGGGGTTTTCAGCCCACCCTCTGGATTTCAGACTTCCCTCTCTAGCCCCCCAAATTGTATAAACCAATTTCCTGCAATAAATCTCTTGATATAATCTCCTGTAGGTTCTGCTTCTCTGGTTGAACGCTGACTGGTACTTATCTCCGGCCCATCCTTCTCTCTGTCCTTGACAGCCTCTTCTTTTCCTACTAACTCTTATGCATCAATGTTCCAAGGGCTTTGTCCTGGTTCTTACTTTCCTTCTAGAGAGATTCTTGTGCAGACCTCTATATAAGTTACCAGTCAACTCTTAGAATTAACACCAACTCTAATGGTTCACTCAACAAGTTTAGACATGTATAAGACATAAAGTTGGAAATAAAATCCAATCATACACAAATAAGTTGATTGATAACTTGTTTATGCAACAGCAGAGTCATTATGGGATAAGTCAATCTTTGTAAACCAGCGTTGACAAGGTCCGTGTTTGAGGGAGTCATCAATAACAGAAGGCATAATACATAGTATAGATTTTGTGAATTATAACTTGGGAACTCTTTGCCTCCTCCTATACCCAAGGTAGGTTGTTTAGAGAAAATTGGTCAGGAGGTGGAGAAGCAAGGCCCAGGTAGGTACCAAAACAAAGAGATATAATGGAGAGATTGCTAGATTGGGAGCTATAAAACTTGGGTTCTTACTCTGGCTGCTATGTCAGTTGGGTTGTTTTGATCACAAATAAAAGGGTCTCATTCATATTATCTGGAGAAGAAGGGAGTTTGCTGTGACATCCAGGACATTGACCGGAACTGGAACGAGGAGAGGGAGGAGCAGCGACAAGGAGCTCTGCTTCATACCAGCTGCGCCTCTCATGTACTGTATGAATCTGTCTCTCACTGGGCTTCTGCTTCTTTGCTCATCCACTCCAAATTTCTCTCCCAGAGCTTGCTTATTTATCTGGTCTATGGATTTGTCTTTGAATTACTCATGGCCTCTGCTTTTATTGCCAGCTTCTACCTCATGGTCCACTATGTAGTTTCTTCGAGCTGGGCCTCTACTGTTAACTCTCCCACTCTTATATCTTCTAATTCAAATTCTCAAGAAAGGCAAGAGGGGGAATCTTATTGCTCCAATATGCAGAGTTGTATATTAAAGATTAAAGGTCATAACTTAGGGTGTTGGCAACCCATTCCTCTCAAAAAGGCTGCGGTTGGAGTAAGGGAAAAAACGTAAAAGGTAAAATCCCTAGCCAAAATCTATTGTTATCTAACCTTTCTGGGCATTAGCAGCTTAAAATTCCCTCCTCCCTTGCTTCTGCAACATTTTGAATGGTCTTTACTTATTTCTGGCCCATCCTTCTCTCTGTCTTGGCAACTGTTTCTTTTTCCATCTACTCTTAGATATCAATGTTCCAAGAGTTCTGTCCTAGTCCCTACTCTCTAGAGAAATTCTTGAGCAGACTTCTGTATAATCAAAAGTAACCCTTGAAACCAAATGTATATTGTCTGATAAAATAAGTGTACTAAGTTTCCCACATACGTATTTTAATTGTTTCAAACATATGTTGGATTTTCTGTTGTAATTAAAATATTAACCTTAAGAAGGAGGTTTCATATGTAAAAAAGATTGACAGTTGAACACCTTTCCATAGTAATCTCATCCTCATTCCCAGCTTTTGCTACTATCTGAACACCAGTGACTCCGAAATCTACATCTCACTTACTTAACATATATGTAATGAGAAAAAGTATGTGGTAGACACAGGACTATTCTTTGGGGTTGCTGCAATGATTAAGACAATCTCTCTTTCATGGAGTTCATAATCAGGGAAGCAAGAATGATCAGTAAGCAGGTAATTATAGAATGTGATAAATCTCCAAACAGAGGCAAGCACAGAAAGCAGTAAGTGTCGGGACCTTAGGGAATCAGATCTTTTTTTAAAAAGATTTTATTTATTTATTCATGAGAGACACAGAGAGAGAGAGACAGAGACAGAGACACAAGCAGAAGAAGAAGCAAGCTCCATGCTGGGAGCCTGATGTGGGACTTGATCCCGGGTCTTCAGGATCACATCCTGGGTTGAAGGCAGGCACTAAACCACTGAGCCACCCAGGGATCCCCAAGGAATCAGATCTTGAAGAACTTCTAGTTGATATTCAAAAGATAAGCAAGCATTGGTAAGATCAGTAGTTTTAAACCATCAGAAGCATCAAGGGAGCCTTTGGAAAATATAGATGTTAGGGCTCCATGCCCAGAGATTCTGATTTCATTGCTCTAGGGATAGATAGGTCCTCAGCATTGTTATATATATTTTTAAGCTATTAAATAATTGTAATGGGAAGAAAGAATTGAAAATCAATGGCTTAGGTAAAGCCAGACAAGAGCACTTCAAGCAGAGGTATTAGCATGTTGAAAAATCTGAAAGCAATAAGAAACTTATCTCAGGTTCAGTTGCCTAGAAAACAGACTCAGAGATATATATTTGCATGTGGGTTATTTATTGGGGAGTACTTTTTAGAAAACCAACAGTAAAAGAATGAGAGAAGAGAATTGGGTAAAAGGAGAACTGACAGATTTATGGGAGCTCAAACCTCTCGAGGCTTGGAGCTGGAATATCCCTTTTGTTTGCATCATGACAAGAAGGCTGAAACCTTGCACAGCTACATCATCAAGTGATTAGATTAGACTGCCCTATTGTGTAGCCTTACCTCCTCAATCAATGACCTCTACCCATATTGTGCTTCCTTTCCTTGCTTGTTAGACTCGGCATGAGGAGACTTAGGTTACCATGTAGTAGTCATAGCTTAAAGTTTAATGGGATCCTTAAAGAGAGAATAAGACTTCCTTTAGGATCCAGGACTTAGTATAGACCCACACGGCCATGAACACATGCTTGAGAATAATACATTCCTCAACTGAGTCACCAGGACTGATAAGTGGGGTCATCCTGGACCCACTGGGGGAACAGAGCCATATAAGGGTCTTTGTTACTGCATCCTCAAAGATGGTGCTCCATCCTCATAGACTATCATCTGCAAGCCAACACCTCAACTGCTCTTTCAAAAGTCAATTCTATCACCTCTCAGACCTACAACTTCCAATTAGTGCAGAATGTAATAGGCCCAACGGATACATGGTCATTGCCCACTACTGCAACATCATTGTTTGGTCTGAAGCTATGCTATACAGTATATAGTGTGGATAGATCAAATATTCCTGTAAACCTTTTTTTTTTCTTGTAAACCTTATGGTGATGCTAGAAGAGGCCCTGTAGGAAGGAAAAATATATCCCTGAATATGTGTCTTTCATAGTTGAAGTGAATCATTAATTTCCAGGACAAAAAGATTCTAATGTAATCAACAAATCACCAAGTAGCTGGTTGATGTCCTTTGTGGATGATGCCCATAGAGACTCAGCATGGTCTCTTTTGCTGGCAGGCTGGAGAATTAGCAGTGACAGTAGCTTGATCAGCCTTAGTAAGTGAGGAGGGATACCATTGAGCCAATTCCTTGTGACAATACAAGTCCACTCATGCATCCATTATGCCAGCACTGGAATGGCCAATAACAGAAGCTGGATGACATCAACTAGTCCGGTCATTTTGTCTACCTGGCTACTTCGTGTCTCTTCCTTGGTAAATGCTCTTACTAGGCATTATCATGAGATACAAAGACATTCAAACTTCATCTCAAATGCCATAGACAGATGCACATGCCTTTTCTCCAGACCTCCTTTTCCAAGATTTATTTTTCTTCTTTCAATCCCCCAACCAAACAGGTCACTTCCTATAAGTTCCTATTTATTCTTACTTCCAGCTATTTCTTTCTTTCTTCCTCTGCCCCCTAAAAAGTAGGGAAACAGCTGTGGTCATCAGAAGCTGTACTCAGTGGGAAGATTGCCCCATATTGCTGACTCTCAGGGAACCTCTGAAATGCAGCTATATTTTCAGCTTGAACCCACATACAAAGCCAATTAACCAGATTTGTCCTTTTTTTCCTGTGTCAGTTGCTTAGCCATCCTCCTCCCCACTCACATGTGGCCATAGATGTGAGCTGAGGGAGAGGTGTCACTGTAACAGTAGTTGATATGGAGGTCTGTGCTACCTGCAACTTACTTACGCCTTCTGGCTTTGCTCATTCCCAATCCAATATCCCACTTCCATCTTACAATGCATTGTATTGGTTCAGCTTAACTTTATGACTTGCTGGGTCTGAAAGATCCCAGGTCATGATGGGCAGTCCTGGCTACATGGTAAATTGGTGTTCTGTGGTTGCTTTTTTCTACTGGGTCCCAGGTACATGGCAAGAGTTATTTTATAAATGACATTTGGGTCTCCAGCTCTAGGTTTACTATAGATACCATGGCTTTGCTCTAGAATCTTAGGAGTCCACTTTGCAATCTGTCAACTGGGGCTGATCACAAATCTCAAACAACATCTTTTCCATCAGATACCTACCATTATTTCTGCAGGATGATCTGTGCCAGACTTGCTGTAGAGCTCTTTCTTGCTTTGGGCCTTAATCAAAGCTAGTTGTCTTTCTGTGTCACTTGGTGAATAGGTTGAAACAAAGAGATCTTAAAAGTGTGCTTCTTTCTTAGGGGTGAAAGATATGAGATGCATCAGTCTCTCCTTTTCTTTAGAAGGAATATCCTGGCATGTCCCAGATGCCTATGCCCTTAAAAACATACATGTCAGAGCCCTGAATTTCATTAGGTTTATCTCCAGTCCTTTGGAGTGCATGTGTCTTACAGAGGCCTCCAATGTTTTTGCTATTTCTTTTTCATGTAGTCCAAGTGACATGTCACTGAAAGAGTGGACTGATAATATTCTGAAGAATAAAGAGTCTAGGTCCCTTTAGATTGTATTATACCAGAAGACAAGAGAGTTAACATAGCCTGGGGCAAGACCATCATATATGGCTGTTCAGTCCACATGAACACAAACTACTTTTGATCCTTCTTCCTAAAAGGGATAGAAAAGATCCTATTGCCAGATTAATTGCTATATATTATGGATCTGAAGCTGTGTTAATCTGCTCTAGCAAAGATACCACACACAGCATAGCAGTTGCAGTTAGGGGCTACTTCTTGATGGAGTTTGCAGAAATCAACTCTTGTCTTCAAAGACCCACCTGTTTTTCTGTAGAAGTCATAGTACAATTCAAATAGAGGACATGAGGCCACCCGTGAAATCATTAATTTGCTCAAAGATTGAAAAGTAATCTTGGCCTGCTGAAAGAGGGATAGGCCATTCCAAAGACAAAGAACCAATTTAGCAATTCTTCCAACTACTAATGTCCATTACAATTTTATATCTGGGAACCAAAGAAACGATTAAGCAGTGAGATGATGGACTAGTGAACTCACTGTGAGATAGAACTAGACCAGGTTTCCACTTATTAATTGGCTCCTGTATGTTGCTACTCTAATTGGTGCCACGTGATCCTTTAGGTCCCTGGATAGTAGCACTGGTAACTCAGACCCTGTCCACACACCTACTCAAAATAACTGGATATTCCCATTTTTTTCCAAGGCATGATTATTCTAATAGTCGTAGGTACCTGGGAGTGATACTAAGGCAATCATTATCACTTATGGTTAATAAAGAGTTGCAGGTCTCTCCCTCCTGGACATCTGACTTTTCCTTTAAGTGGTAGGATCTAGGGCTGAGAGAATTGGCTCAGTTTCCAGAAACTGAACAAGCAATTTTGGTTTTTTACTGGGATAAGTTCTCTTAACCTCCTGATTATCTCTCTCTGGCTCCTTTGATTGCATACATTGAGCATACCTTTGTTGACTGCCTGTGGCACACTGTGTTCTATCAACAATCTCCTTGGCCCTGTGTGGGTCAGGCGTCCCTGGCTATTACGCAGACTAGCCATTTATTATGATCATCGTGACTACCTTGCTTTTGATAGTAAAGTGCCACCACCTGGCCTCTATTATTTTGCCAGGCTCTGTATTGTTCTAAGGGTTCCCAGTTCAATACCAGCATCTTCCACCATCAGCCCTTGCCTACAGAGGACAGCAACCCCTGAGTATCTGATTCATGCTGGTGCCCCTCTCATTAGTGCATCCTTTATCACTCTGGTAAATGGAATGGCAAGTGGACCCTTAAGTGAAACATGGTTAGCAGATGGATTTTCTGCTTTGCATAATACACCCACTCCAGCACTTCTCTAAACCTTTTGATCTCTTCTTCCATCATGTGCCAGAAAAGTTCTGGTATTTTTAGTTAGTGTGCACCAAAGCTTTTTCCAAGCTTCTAAGAGCCATTCTAATTGCATGTTAGCACTGTCTCCGAGTCCTTGACAGGGTATTAAGTCCTTCAATGGAGAATGTTACATAAAAATTCCCCTTTATCCATACTTCTGTTTTGCCCTCATTCTCTCACATCCTCCACCTTGACCCAGAACCTCAGGATCAAGTCCATACTTTCTTTTCTGGGACTGTTGATACAGATCCTGCAGCTCTTTGAGTGTATAGTTCCTTTCTTTTGCTAGTAGAAAGACTAGATACTTCCCTAGCTAGCTATGTTGTGTCTTGAGCTATGTTGAGTCTGGTGGCCAACAGGGAGGGTGGAGATGAATGAGGGCCGGTATGGTAGGTGTGGGAATATATGTTATTTTGCCATCTAACAAGCAAAAAGAAATGATAACTTTTACTAGGAGGGAATAGGGTACTTCCCTGGGTTCAGAGGAAACAGGATTCAAGATTTCCAAGGGTATCAACCCAGATAATGCCATCCCAAATCTGAGACCTCACTCCTTGACAATTAAGGCCATGAACTTGGTAAGGCAGTTTTGCCAGGTTGACAAATTAATCTTCTCTGGAACTCTGTCATACTCAAAATCACACTCTAGGGTTGGCCCTCAGCTTTTCTACCTTCAGGCCTTCTGGCTCTCTCACTTTGCCCTAAATTTGAGGTTAATCACTCTCACTCCTTCATTGCCTTTCTCTAATGTCTGAGAGCATCCAGTCAAAACCATGTGATTCCATGGTCTCTATATTGACTACATTCCTAGAACCTCCTAATTGCCTGAGACAGTACACCTGCCAGTACATTCTCAGGTTCCATCCCAGTTAACCATTGATGAAAGGTGTAACTTTTGCAATGCTCCAGATTCCAGGGGTTATCAAAATTTCACCTGCTACCAGCAATGGCGTTCTCATTTCCAGTTAGCCAAAGGATAATATAGTTCACAAATCCCATTTTGAAGCTGCTAGGACAATTCTGGTAGCAATTGTTCTAGGTCAGACTTCCCAGGAAACAAACTGTGCAGGAGAAATATGAATACAGATTTGTGGAGAAGGTTCTTAGGAAGAAAAAATTTTAAATAGGGAAGAAGAGCAGGAATGGGTAGAGGGAAAAGTTTGAGTAGCAAGGCAGTTCCAACAAAGACTCAGCCAATCCTATGGGAGAGGCTCTGAGTTGGAACGACCTTCGGAGTTGTCCATTTTGACTTTTGGGCTTTATACCCCTGCACTGACCAGTCATGAAATGCAGGCTGCTTCTGGAGGGAGATGTAACTTTCTGTATGGCAATTCCCTTTGGTAGAAGGCAATTCTTTTAGAAATTCTCGGTTATCAGTGGGCAATAGCCAGCACTTCCGGTAGCTGTGGAAATGTATGCCTTAATCCCAAAGGAAAGATAGATGCGGGAGACCACAGGATTTATCACAGCATGTGTTTTTGCCAAACTGTAAGTAGTTCAGTAGGGCTCAACATAGAGTCTGAGAGAGAGAGAGGGGTATACGAGAAGCCCATACGCATAAGCAGTTCCCAGGTCAGAAAGAGCCTCTGTCTTGCAGCTGCTGTGTAGCAATGCCCAATGGGTACTTGGACATAAAGTCTGGAGCTCAAGAGAAAGATCTTGCTATGAAGTTACTTATGTCTGAGACATTGAGTTGAGAGTCATTAGGAAAAGCCAGTAACCTGAGTTTCAATTCTAGTTCTCTCCATATTACCTCGAATCCTCTGAACCTTAGTTTTCTCATCTAGAAAACCCTCATAGGGTTGTTAGGAAGAATGAGAGGGATGATTCACACAAAGCACTTCAATAGAGCTCTCTGAAAACATGAAACCTTTACACAGCACACTAAACCATCTCTAGCTTTGTTCTCAAGTCAACCAAAGAATTGATCCTGAACTGACAAAACTTCTATAGCTATTTATCCTTTAAAAATATCTATAAAAGAAGTGTGTGTGCATGGTAGGAGGGAGCTTTATTATGTACTATTTGTCTTTCATAGCTGGAAAAACTGAAGGCTGAGCTGTTAAGCTCTTTGGTTGAAGTTCCACCGCAGGATGAGTCAGGGTAAACAATTCAGATCCTTAAACTCCTTATACCACTGGGCTCTGTAACCACCAAACTCATAACCTACTGGGAAAAGAAAAGGACACTGATGTATCATGTTAATCCTGTAACAAATGAAAGGAACTTCAGGGTCATCTTTCTGAGATGATTGCCCAGGGGTTAGGCCCCAGGTGTTGAGAAGAGCAGACATTATAAGGTTTATTGAGAAGAATGTGACAGAGATGCATTATCAGGTGACAGGGTGATGAGGTGGGTGATAAGATTGCACCTTGCCTCTGAGGTCAGCCTCAGGTTGAAGGAGGCAATGTGTGTGACACCCTGGTGGGCATGAAGAATCTTCCGTGACTTCTCTCTGGAGTGAAGAGATGAGCTGATGAGCTTCCAGTCTAAGGCAGCAGCCTCTCTCTCCTGGGTCTAATCAGCTTTTAGGTTTCCTGCCTTCTTAGAGCCTCCTTCCTCCTTTTTTTTTCATAATGTTTATGAAATATTTCAAAGAGGGAAGGTGGAGAAGCAGCCTTGGAAATCCCAGCTTTGTTGTGTTCAAGACAAAACTACAAATACAAAATAGATGACAAAGAGTGGGTATCCAAATAGTGCTATGGGGGAAGGGATAGATGCAGTGAAAAGAGATGGATTGGCTGGAGGGAGAAGGGAAAGAGGAGGGACATGACTGGCAGCAACTATCAAACAGAAAGATTTATCTGTTTTCTGAGGAAAAGAGGAGGCAAGGTGAAAGCAGAGCTTGCTAAATATAAATGTCAGCTGTGAGGCTGAACTACAGAGTAGTGAAAATAGTCCTTGATAAAAGAGAAAAAGAAAATAGGCACCAAACTCCCCTTTATTTCCATCAGGTTTTCTTTTTTATTATTCTAACCTCTCTTTTTGGAGTAGAGGAGGAGAAATTGGCAAGTAATATAAATCAAGGCTTTTCCCTTCACCCTACCCCAAAAGCAAAGAGTTAAACATTTAGGAGCACACAACCGATAAGAATCACCTGGAGAGTTTGCTGAATATTCATATTTGTGGACCCACCTACAAAGCTTTTAATCCAATAGGTCTGCAGGGGCATCCAGGACTGCATTTGTAGCCAACTCCCTAGAGAGGCTGATGTGAGGGATCCAATGATCATACTACGGAAAACACAATTCTACATGGTCACCACCCATCTCAACCTTAACCCAAGACTCAGGGACATGTAAAGCAAATAAATACATGTTTACATGACCAATCCAAATAATTAAAAACAACAACTGGGTAAGAACGGTACTATCCATATAGACATTTCTCCTTTTCCTTGAAGGGTTTCTTCTAAACTAGGAATCTATAAAGGATAGCTCTTTCCAGAACAAAGGATAGTCTGCCTCTAAGTTAACTCCCATTCTCTCCTAGAAGGTAACTTTTTAAGTCAGAAGCTCTATTTTTACCTTCAAAAAGCATTAAAACTTAGTGTATACTCTGTTACAGGGACAGCGTCAAATCCCAGCTCCAGACCATTTTCCTCATTTCCCAAATTTCCTCATTCCTATTTGCTGGAATCTGGCCAGATCCCGTAACAAAAAAAGGGTAAACTATTTTTATTCCAAAATAATGAGGAATAGAAACATAAAATGGACAGGGTTGCTTCAGCAGAGGTTGTTTTTCTCATAATTTTTCTTCTATTTGATTTTATTTTTAAATAATAATATTAGGCCAAATTTAATTTCTCTCTTCTTAGTTATTAACCACCCAGGAAAGCTTTGTCCTCTTCGATTTGAAAGCTAAAACTAATATTGCATGAGCAGTTTGACAGGAGAGCTGGATCCAGCATTGACTCAGAGTTGTAAGAGTGAGGCAACAAGTGAAAACAGATAAGCTTCCTGGGGCACGCTACTGAAACTGGGATCTTTGGGCCTCTGCGAGGTTCTCAGAGAGGACCCACCTACAGTTTTGTGCATCCAGGCCCTTTGAATTGGGGCCAGGTGCTGGAAGGCTCATGTGAGATCATTCCATTGTATGTTCAAAAGTACTCTCATATCTCTGATCTTTGTAAGTAGGAGACTTTGTCTTGAATCCAAATCCCCTTCCAGATGCTACATCATTTCTTTTCTTCTTTGTACAAACTTCTTAAAAGAATTCCCCTTGCTTGCTCTCTCTCCTTATTGCTACCTCTCAGTTTTCAATTCAGTGCAGTCTAATTTTCAACCCACCACTGCTTTGAAACCCTTCCTGCTAAGGTCACCAAAGTTTTCAAAGCCAACAGTTAAATCTCTTCCATAGCTAACTTGAGCTCTGGGCAGCAGCCGATGCAGTTACTGTTCCCTTCTCTGACTGTTTGATATCAGCCTCTCTTGTTTTCCACCAACTTTATGGCTTTTCTTTATTAGATTCCTATTTGCTGGCACTTCATCCTCTGCTTGCTTGGCCTCCTCTAAATGTGGAAGTTCTTTGGCCCTCTGCACTTCTGTGTCTCCATTCTCCCAGGTGATCTTTTCTGGCTGTATAATTAAAATACCACCTACAGCCCAATTATTCCACAGTCTACATCTCTAGTTCTGACTCCTTCTCTGCATTATAACCTAATGTATTCAACTTCCTACATAAACGTATTAGATCCAAATGAAACTCTCGACCCTCTCAAATATTATATTCCATGTCTTTCCTCAGTACAATATCCTCATTCACCCAGTAGCAAGGCCCCAAACCTAGCTGTTGTCCTTGGTTCTGCCTCCTTTTGCCACTGCCTATATCCAAGCTCTCTAACTGCCTCACCTTAATCCAAGCTACCAGCACCTTTTGACTCTACTGCTGCATTAGCTCCTGTCCATCACTTTGCTTGTATCCTCTCTACAAAGAAACAGGATAATTGTTTTAAAAATCACCTTATGCTCCCTTGCTTTATACTGGCTTCCAAGCTCCCCCTCACAGTCTTCAAGACCCTATGTGACTTTGTCCTTTCTAGAACTCTCTATCTTCCTTGTTTCAGTCACGTTAATCTTTCTGTTAATTTTCTCTAAAACCCCAAGCTCAGCACACCTGGGTGGCACAGTTTCAAGCGTTTGACTTTTGGTTTTGGTCATGAACTCAAGGTCATGATATTAAGCCCTGTATCGGGCTCTGTATGGAGGATGGCATCTGCTTGACATTCTCTCTCCCTCTCCATGCCTTTCTTGCTTGTGTTCTCTCTCTCTCTCTCTCGCAAATAAATAAATAAATTCTAAAAAACAAAACCAAAACCAAAAGCAACCCTCCAAGCTCATTTCCACTGTAGGGTTTTCAACCATGGCTTCCTCTATCTAGAACAACCTCCCTCGATCTCTTCATGTAATCAACTATTTCTCATCACTTAGATCTTGGTTCACCTGTCATTTCCTCCAAGAGGCCTTCTGGCTTCCCTAGGTACGATGGACTTTTCTCACCCCAAATACACTTCCCGTCACCCTGTTTTTGTCTTCAGTGTAGCACATATCATGAACTGAAATCTCGTTCATTTTTTCCTGCCTAACTATCCCCATTCCCACTAAATTGTAAGTTCCAAGATGACAGTAGCCAGTGTCTAGCAGATAACAGGGACATAAAAAATATTGAGTTTTAAATTTTAGAATGATCATACAAATCATGTATTAGGTTCATAGCTACAGAATGTTGGCAATGGATAAGCCCTTTAGAATTTCTTCTATTTTATTTGTGGTAGTGGGTCCTGGTTGAGTCCTACCTAAAACTCAGGTAATCTGAAGGACTATCATAAATTGCTGGTGGAAAGCTTCTTGGTGTTTGTTTTATTGATTTGCGCTAGTGGAAGATATATTTAAAAAGGAAGTTTGTGCAAAAATCCAAAGAATTCAGGAGTAGCTATGGAGTGGGAGTAATGAGGTGCAAGAGGGAAGACTGTTTCTCAGCCAGATCTGAAACACTAGGGATCAAGGGAGTTACTCCTGTGGAAGGGAGTTACCAGACGAAGTAAACAGTTTATTGTTTCATGTTTGGTTTTCAGAAATTTGGTTTCTGAAAGCAGAAAAACACAAGTAACGTTGACTCAGTGCTCAGGTGGCAAAGTGAGATACTGCACCAGGAAAGGGGCATCTCAGCATCTCTATTCACCTGTGGCTCCCAGGGCAGTGTGGAAAACACCGATCTCTGTTACATTTGAAGAGCGTGCAGCTTTAGGGGACATTGAAGGCAGTCCTCTGGGCAGAGAGTCAGAGTCCTCCCCTCTTGGCTCTGTTTCCTTAGGATTAGCTCTTGTTTTACGCTACCATGCTCACAAATGGCTGTAGCAGAACCAGACACCACATCTTTTCTCACCCATGTCCAGCGGGAAGAGAGTGGAAAGTTCATTGCTGACAATACCAGGGGAAAAAAATCTCATTCTATCTCCTCAGCTTTGACCCAGTCAAAGGGGATGGGCATTCCTCAAACTAAGATTGGGAACAGTGAGGTGACTGTGGCAAGTGGTTTCTTTTTGTTCACTCAATAGCACTTACTGAGCACCTACCGTGTTCCAGGCACTCATCTAGGTACTAAAGATGCCATGGTGAACAGAGTGTACAAAATCCTTCAACTCTAGCAAGACAACCAAGATTTCAAAGCCACTGACTTTATGGCTCCATCTTGGTTTAACCTACTCTTATCTGGAAATGCATGATTCCAGGGTGACTGTTTTCCACACCACAATAGAGAGGAAGGGACAGCTCAGCTGCTGGTTCTCCTCATTTGTAAGTCTGGCATGATGTGACTCTCCTGCTACAAAAAGCTACAATCACCCAGAGCAAGCATGACCTTTCCCCTGAACTCAGAGGTTGACAGCTGCTGCAACTCTTTGTTTTCACCCACTTTCGAAGCATGTGCATGGAAGGAAAGGAGATTGCAAGGGCAGATGCATGGATGGTGGGGTTGTGCCTTCCTCTGGACACCAGAGAAACTTTGCCTGTGCCCTCCTGACAGAGGAGCATTCACTGAATTTTAACAGAACACTATTCTCTGCAGCTATTTCATTTCAGGCTTACTGGACAAGTGAGGCATCAGAAGGAAGAATGCTGATGGAGGTTTGGGTAAAGGCAAGAAAGCTGATAAACATTTCCCTTCTGAGGCAATATGAAAACACCCACATCAAGGATAAGTAGCTTGCTTGAGAGAAGTCAAAGTCAAAATGAAGTATGAATTATTGATTTTCAGTAAGTCAGGAACTACCATTCTACTTTTACCCCCACTCCATGTTCTCTAATTTTGGCAATAATTCAACAGCCTCTTTCACATCCAGAAGCCTAGCCTTAAATTCCATTTTCCTTTTAACCTCCTTTTTCATTCTCTTTCTTATTTTCTCTCCTCCTCTTTGATCCTCTCTCCCCCTCCCATTCGCATTTCTCTCATTCTCTTGCTCCCCCCCTTCCCCTCTTTTTGCTTTAGGATGTATCCTAGCAACAGCTATTTCAATTTAAAAAGGATGGGAAGGGCCACCCGTGTTGCCAAGGTTACCAGTATTTCCTGCTGTCATCGGAGGAAGTAACTTGTGTGTCGATCACAATGGAATCAGATGCCCCAACACCTTCCTTGCTATGCTGCCTGTCTCCTCAACATCCAGATAATGAGAGGGTCTTCAACATCAAAAAGTCTTACAACTGTCTCACAGGGTCTTGGATGTTATCATTTAGTGAAACTATTCTATAACCCAGATGTTTATAGAAAACTTTAGGGAAATATAAAATAGTGATAATGATAATGATTAGATTTTGAAATCATTTTAGATGGTAGCAATTCTATTCATTTGAGATATATTGCCAGAATTCCAACAGCAAAATAACAGACCAACAGCCCCATTGTTGACCAACAGCCCCCATATGGTGACAATGACTCAATATCAGATACATTTGCCTTTTAAAAATATAATAGTCACAGTAATTTGCACCTATATGCCATCTTTTAAATTTTTAAATTTTTTAAAAAAATATTTAAATTTTAAGTTTTAAATAAATTTATCCAAATTAACCACCATTAAAAAAAGTTAAAAATTCATTTGGCAGGATCTTTTCTATTCATCCTAAAAAGATAGCCATTAGTGTCCAGGAACTAATTCAAAGACTGCTTACATCAGGTCCAAAAAACCTAAGACCAGCCCCTATGTATGGCTCCAGGTCTGAACTCACATTCCCCAGATCAGTCAGGTTAAATAAATTATCTCCGATTTTTCTATGTCCTAGTACTTTATATTGGCCTACTCCCTTACAAAACCCTCATACTTCCTTATTTCATTCCCACATTGGCTATGTAAGAATGAACTTTCCCTATTTTATAGATGATCAAACTAAAAGCCGGGGACTTTGAGTGGTATAAGTGGCAAAAGACCTGGCACCAGACCTTCTAACTCCTAACTCATGGGATAGCATTTTTCTTCCATCAGATGCTGATGAAATAGTACCTAAACATGGCTTCTTCCTCCTGCTTCTTGACTAGTTCTTCCTGGAACCCTCCTCTAGGGTCAACTTCTGGGGAACCCAACTCCTACAACTCCTATCACGGTGCTTTTTCTCCATAGCTTCTCACCATTCCCTTCCCTTGACCCTTCATGCCAGGGGCTGGTAATGGTTCCCACTGTTGCTAGCTCTGGCATTCTCTCACAGTCTTGGTAGTTCCCTTAACTCTGCTCACACTGTCTTTCAGTTCTCTAGTTGAAGTCTCATGAGATAACTTAGTTGCAGATACCAACACTGTTAGAGCCTCTTAACTGATAGCTCCGATTTCTCTTTCACCCTTCCTCTCCTTTAATCCCTCCCCCATAGGCTGGCTGGAGTTATATTTTAAAAATCTTAATTAGATCACATCATTCCCCACTTAAAACCATCAATGGATCCCCACTATGCACAGATAATGGCCAAGCTCCCTGACATCATGGAGCTCTTTCATGCTTCAGCTGGAATCTTCAGCCACAACTCTGACCACTTCCTTCCTAATACGCTCACATTGCAGCAATACCAAACTACATGTAATTCCCAACACAGACCAGGGTTGCATCTTACCTCTGTGCTTTGGTTCAGCTCATGCTGTTCTTAAAGTATAGCATGCTCTCTCCTCCAAATGTCACTAATTGATTCCTCCAGTTAAAGCAAGTGTCATCTCTCCAGGAAGATTATGGTTGCTGGAAGACACAGATTATTAGTTTATTAATTTGTATACCATCTGTTTCTATTCTGACACAGAATAGAAAGCATATTGAATGAGTGGCCTTTCAAGGAGTGAAAATAGCTTCTACTGCACTAAAACACCTTTACAAACCCTCAACTATTATTGGAGATATCTTTGAAGAGTGAACCAATAATGTTAATAATTGCCATTTACTTGTGCCAACTCTGTACCAGACACTTAACGCATAATGTTATTATTTAATCTTCACAACAAATATAAGGTATCATTATCCTTTTTTTTAAAGCTGAGAAAAAAAAAACTTACAAAGATAAGAAATGTCCCTTAGGTCACACAGCTAATAGGAAATGGACTTGGGATTTGAATTCCGGCATGTCTATCTTCATTCCCAGGACCATGGCCTCTCCTTTATAGACAAGCATCTCCATCATAATGTAAAGTTAAAACCATACCCCTTGACATCACGTGGGCAAAGCCCTCACTCCCCTTCCATTCCCAGTCTTCTGATCACCATTTTTAAAAAAATTTTTTTAAAGATTTTATTTATTTATTCATGAGAGACACACACAGAGAGAGGCAGAGACACAAGCAGAGGGAGAAGCAGGCTCCACTCAGGGAGCCCATTGCCGGACTCGATCCCAGGTCTCCAAGATCATGCCTTGGGCTGAAGGCAGGCGCTAAACTGCTGAGCCACCCAGGGATCCCCTGATCACCATTAAGAAGAGGGACACTTGTTGGTTTCATATATCCATGCTTATATTCAATTCACAAAACTTGAGCAGCATAACCAATGCTCTATATATGCATCTATTTCTCGCTATTTTAGAAGGCATTTTGTTTGGTGGCATTTCATCTAAAGAGAGGGCAGACCTAGAGACAGTCAGATACTTACATGGGATAAAGAAACCCTTACTATATGCCATACACAATAAAATACTCATGGAACATTACTTCCCTGCAAGAGCTACTACTACAGCCCGCATCCCCGGGAATGTCTTTCACCGGTTCTCGGTAGGACTCAGCAAGGCCTTGATCACATGCTGATCACACACACAGAGCCAGATTCAGACAATTAAAGTCGTGATTTGTTTTCGCTACCATCAAAACTTGATAACTAAATGGTAGCAGTAGTTAATGTAGCATTTTATAAGCAACAGTGAATTACCCATGGTTAGTGACTAATAATAAATTAGTATGGTTATACTCGACACACAGAAAGATATCTACAGATGGGAGATCATGTCACAAGCATGAAAAAGCAAAAGTAGGAATCGGGTTACACAAAACTGGAGAACAGGCAACTCGAAAAAACAGATGTGCCTAGCTTTTGATTTCTGCCTAGCTCAGAGCCTCTTCCTTCACTGCACCTTGCGGCCACCACCACAGCAAGATGGCTCTTCTCTGGTCTCTCACCCCAGTGAAGGGACCAACTTATACTAGCTCTACCTAGGACTCTACTGGTTTTAGTACTGAAAATTCTGTATTTACTGCTGAAAATTGGCTTCCAGGTATGGTAACTGTGATAGACAAAGTAATGGCCTCCCCAAAATATCTAAATCCTGTTCTCTGGAATACCTGTGAATATGTTACCTTGCACAGCAAAGGGGCTTTGCAAATGTGAGGATCTTGAGGTGGGCCCTCCCTAATCACATGGGTCCTTAAAATCAGAGAACTTCTGGCTACAGCCAGAGACATGTGGCTACACAATGGTCACAGAAATGCAACATTGCTGGCTTTGAAGACAGAGGAACAGGGAGGGTCTCTAGAAACTGCAGGAAGCAATGAAATGGATTCTCACACCTCCACCAGGTGTGAATCCAGGTCACACCTCCAGGAGGAAACACAGTCCTGCTATACTTTGATTTCAGCCCAGTGAGACCCACATGGGAATTCTGTTCTATAGAACTGCAAGATAAAAAATGCATTGTTTTAAGCTATAAGTTTGTGGTAAATTTGTTATGGTAGCAATAAAAAAAATCTAACACAGTAAGCAACTCATCCCAGTTTGCCCAGGAATGTCCTAATTTTGAAACTGAAAATCCCGCATCCTGGGAACCCCTTGAGTTCTGGACAAACCAGGACAGTTCATCATTCTACCCGCATTTTTTATTCCCAGTACTGAGCTGTAGAATTCTCCACTGACACTTAGGTACTCTCAGATGAAATTACCTGACCTCTCAAATGATGCCCCAAAGCAATGAACCAGAATCTCCTGGAGGGCTTGTTAAGACAGATTGCTGGGCCCACCCCCAGCGTTTCTGATTCAGTAGATCAAGAATGAAGCCTGAGAGTTTGCATTTCTAATATGTCCTCAGGACAGAATGATGTGCTTCTGAGGACCCTATTTTTAAACCACGTCCTAAGAGACAAAAACCTGTGGGACAAGCATGAATAGAGGTTCATCTGTTCATCCACATGCCAAGCATAGAAAAAATGAGATGGGTTTGTGTAGGTATGTCTCAACTATAAGACCTGATCAAACAATCTTCTTGATCTGCTAGATCACATGTGAAACACTTCCATTTCTGCCTTTTATTTTTTGATTTTTAATTATTTAAAAGATTTTATTCATTTATTCATGAGAGACGCAGAGAGAGAGGCAGAGACATAGGCAGAAGAAGCAGGTTTCCTGGGGGAGCCTAATGCAGGACTCAATCCCAGAACTCTGGGATCACCACCTGAGCCAAAGGCAGATGCTCAACCACTGAGCCACCCTGGTGCCCATCAGTTCTGCCTTTTATAAACCTTTGGGCTCTCGGCCAGTTACCTACTACTTTGACTCTCAGAATTGGAGCTATACTAAGTAAAGCAGTTGGCATGATGTCTACCATATGACATTGCTCAATAAATGAATAGCCACATAAGAAGCCAGTCATTTGCAAAGCATCATTCATGTAGCTCAGACACCTGTGGATGTTTGCCATTCAACCCTGGTGAGAAGATCTGAAGTCCTGCTTATGCTATTCAAATTCAGCAAATTCCCATCACAGTTTGAAAAATATAGGTTTCCTGGATTCTCCTATTTTTCATTTATTCAGAACCAGAACCAAACCAGAACCATGTTTGAAGCACCACTTATGTACAAATCACCAAGTTAAATGCTGTAGTGCCTTCTAAGTCTAGGATTCATCAATTATTCAACAAATATGTATTAAGGATCTACACAGTATGTGAGACACTACTGTAGGTGCTGGCATTACAATGGGCAGGATGACAGAAAAGGTCTTTGCTGCCAGAGAACTCATGTTTTAGGAAAACTAAAAGAGAGGAGAGGAGAAAAGAGGGGAATAAGAATGTCAGTGGTGTTATGTCCTATAACAAGATAAAACTGGCCTTATAACAAAAAGGTAGTTTGGGATGTCCTGTATCAGGAGGTGACATGTGAGTTGAGAACTCAAAAACTGGGCAAAATTGTTGCAAACAAAGGAACAGATAGTATAGCCTAAGAAGAAATGAGCTTCATACTTACAAAAAGTGTCTAAAAAAAGAACAATGTGGATGGATCCTAGTGTGCCATGGGGAGAGACAGGAGAAGGAAGGATTCTGTGATTCTATGATGTAGATCCTGGGTTGGCATGGAACCTCTTCTGGCAGCAGGAAGCTTTATTAGGCAGGAAAAAATCTTGATTTTAAGGTGTATTTTCTATCCACGGCTAGTTTCTTATGTCTGTTATTCTGATGGCTTATCTGGTTTTTCCTTGTAGGGGGCATATGTTACTGTCAGTCAAAGATCTCTTTTTCTTCTTTTTCTAAGAGAGAAAATTCCCACCGTCTGGTTGGTTAGGGTAAGATTCCAATCAGAGTGTCACCCTATATGGTAACCCTAGCCACTGGGAGGTGAATCTAGGCAAAACCAATCATAAATTTTCCTAACTAAAATTAATGGGAACAGCTCTTTTCTCACAAGTCATAGAGCTATAAAGAGAAAATCCTGAGACAGCATATAGACGTGGTTGCAGCCTCATGGGGAGAGCTTGTGCTAATGAGTGAAAAGAGAGAAGCAGAACTAAAGTATGAGGAGACAGAGCCCTGAGGCCTTCACTTCTCTAGATAAAGACCATAGGACCTTTCTCCCATTATTGCCATAGCTTGGTTCCCTGAGCCAAAAAGTTCCTCTATGGTTTAAGATAGCTCGAGTAGGGCTTTCATCATTTCATTCGAGTTCTCACTGTTACGCTATTCATGACTTCACCTTAAACCTGTGTGTTTCTCAATTCCTGTCCTCCTGGTCTTGACACAGCCCTTCCAGGCATCCAAGCTCTACATACGCAGCTTTCCTTGATTCACCCAATGCCGGGAAGGGGCATAACATAGTTGTTGGGACCTGAGCTTTAAAGAAACAGATTTGTGACTGAACTCCTGGCTCATTTTAGACTAACTACCTGGCCTAAGTCAAGTTACTTTACCTATCTGAGTTCCATTTCCTTCACCTGTAAGGAAATGGAAACAATAAGAGCGCTTGGCCACAGGAAGTATAACCCTTCTGAGTGGGGGAAATGCAGGGGTGAAGTGAGATAATGAAAAGTAAGGCATATGGCATCATAAATGGTCACTTTCATTATAACTCAGCATTCAGATGTTAGCCTCGACCCTTAACTTCCCTCTGGGGTTTGCTTTCTGCTGCTGGCCAAATGGTATTAAATGTCTTCATTCTTTCTTTTTTCTCCCCTACTACTGCCCTACTGACTGGGTTGTCAGTCCATAATCTACAAAAGGAAAATTGGACTGTGTGCCCATGCAGATCTAAGTAAAACTGAGGTGTGTGATGCCCAGTGCTGGTGCAATGTACTTGAGAGTACTGATGCTATTGTGAGACACCGTGTCACTGCTCTGACAGGAGAAAGGATGAGATTAGCTGCTCACAGTTTTACAAAGCGATGGCTGTTTGGAATTGAACTATGAAGCTGTTCTACTATTGGGAGTGTTGACAAGATAATATATGCAAAGCATTTGGTCTGCTTGGAAGGCAGGTATGAGCAAAATACAAAGTGGGATTAATTATTGATTATCTGTGGGAAGGAGGAATAGAGAAGCAGAGACACATACTTTTCTTTTGGCAGATTTTACATTCTGCCTCGTGTTGCAATTATTTCCCTTCCAGACTATAAACTCTAAAATAAGGGGCTTTGCCTTATGAATTGTTGTATCCCCTATAATCCCTGGAAAACAGGAAGTTTCCAACAAATGTTGGCTAAGTGAATGTTGAATAATTAGATACATGGTTAATAACAAAACAACAATTACTTTGTGTGAAATAAAGAATAAGCAAGTAAGAAGGCAGTGTGATATTATGAGAGAAGAAAAAAATTTAGGTTCAAATTCAAGTTCTTCCATTCATTGGTTTTAAAAACTTAGGTCAATACTTGATATATTTTATTTTTTTCATCTAAATAATAGGAATTTCAATGCCCATTTGGCACATTTGTGATGAGGAGTAAGTATAACAATGCCCAGAACTGCTATAAATAATAATTAGTAGTAGAATCCTAATGCATCGAGTTATATTCTAGGTAATTCTGTTTGTATTCTTCTGGTCAACCAACTTAATTCTCTGAATGGTCTTGGTAAGATGCTTCCTTAAAATGGCCTGTTTCCCTCAATTACAAGAGGAGAACATTACATCTTAAACTATTTTTCTTTCTCTTATTTTAAATGTAATTAAATCAACATTCTAGGCCAAGTTAAAAAAAAAAAAAAAAAGACTTCACACTTACTGTACTACAACTGGGCATATCTCCTGCTTTGGTCAGGCATTCCAGATGGCTGCTGCATTCCCTTGGCTGTTCCTTTGCTTGTGAGGTTTTTCTGGGATTGAGTTTGTTCTTAAGAGGCATCAAAGCCCCTTGATAAAACATGGCAGGTGTTCTTTAAAATGCTCTTTAAATTTATCACTCAGTTAAAAAATGCATAGGAAGCAAATAAATCTGTTTGTGGATCCAACTCAGGAAGAAACTAGAGTGAGAACACAGATAATTCACCAGTAAGTTGCTCACTAGGTCCAGCAAACTCTCAATCCTCTAGATATTTTTGCTTTGACATAGGAAGGCAGCAAGGTGCTACCACCCCCACTCTCCAGGATGAATGTTCTGTATAACCAGTAAATCATCCACTTCTTTATTCTAGGCCAATTCCAGAGGATTTCTGATGGGCTACTAGATGGAAAATTCAGGGTTTTGGAAAGGTGAGGGAGGGAGGGATGGAAGACTTCCAGCAGGCTTGACTCAGAGTATAGCTCATAAAAAATAATCACATATCAATGGTGGTCAACTCTTCTAGTGAAATGCCTTTTTTTGTACCTCACTATGATAAAAAGAAATAATTTTCTTCAAATTTGAAGCACCACACAGGGGTGCCTGGCTGGCTCAGTTGGTAGAGCATGTGAATTCTTGATTTTGGGATTGTGAGTTCAAGCCTCATGTTGGGTATAGAGATTACTTAAAAAAAATAAAACCCCAAAGTTGAAGCACCACATACAACATTCCCTAATATAGTGTCCCAGGTACAGGGAAAAGGGAATCCAAGAAAAACACTCTTGTGTTTCCCCTTTATGATCACACAACTACCACACAATACTTCTGACACCAGATGTGTGTGCTTTCCATACATCAAACAATTCTCTGACATGAGCTAGGTATCCTACAATTCAATTAAATTCTGACACTATTTACCTGGAATTAGTGTGTATCCCACAGGTGAAGGGCTCAAACTCAAAAGATCGCCTCAACTTCAGACACCAATTGCAAGTTGTAGGTTGTCACTTGTACTTTTGTTCAATTGGCTTTAAATAGAGACTCCCATGACCTCTCCCCGGGTTTGGTAATTTGCTAGAATGGCTTATAGAACTCAGTGAAACACCTAGTTACATTTACTGGTTTATTATCAAGGTTACAATAAAGAATATGAATAAATAGCCAAATGAAGAGATCTATAAAGTGAGATCTAGAAAAGCCCTGAGCTCAGGAGTTTTTGTTCCTGTGATGTTGAGTTGTGCCACCCTACTGGCATATAAAGTTGTTTACCAACCGAGAAAAGCTCTCCAAACCTGGTAATTTGGGGAATTTTTATGGAGGCTTCATTGTGTAGGCATTTACATCATTATCTTAATCTCCAGCTTCTCTCTTCTTCCTACTGGATGAGGGGTAGACCTGAAAGTCCCAATCTTCTAATCACGGCTTGGTCATTCTGGAGACCAACCCCCATCCTGAAGCTATTTAGAAGCCCACCAAGAATTACCTCATTAGAGCAAATGACATTCCTAAATTCCAAGGAATTTAGGAACTCTGTATCAGGACCTGGTGTCAAAGACCAAATGTTAGAACAAATGTTTCTATTACTCTTATCACTTACAAAATTACAAGGTTTTTAGCTTTGTGCTTGAAGCTGGAGACTGAGACCAATATATATATATATATATATATATATATATATATTAGTCTCACAGAATTTACTCTATAAATAAAACACAAAAAAGGAGAGTTGATATAGATGGAATGGGAAAGAGTCCTTTAAGTTCTGCCTTTCACTCAATTTTCCAAAAGTCAGTCTCCCATGAGCAAGCAATTGGTCAAACGACCAGCTAAAAGAATATATGCGCTATCTGTTTTTTATTTGGTCTTCATACAGTGTTTTAAGAAATGTCTAATTTGTTTCCGAGCCCCCTTCTGCTGCAGCTGGAGGCATCGGAGAATAGTGGGGTTCGGGGGGAAGCTTTCATGAGCTACAACAGTAATGAAGGACCTTTCCCAAGACCAGGAATTCTGTGGCCTGATCTGCTTCTGTCCCCACCACCATCAACTTGGATACCATTAGTTCCCTCTTCGTGATAGGTGACTATTTCCAGTATAGTCTGTGGGTGACACTCAATTTGATCACCACCCCTTCCCAGGCTTCCAGAGCTCTTCTGTTATCTCCTGGCTACCCAAGAATCTCAACTGCAGCTGTCCATCTGGATTCTATTTTCCTGCCATCTCTGCCCATTTCCCTAAGCCACTTCCCCCAACACCCTCTCTCTTTGTCTCTTACCTTAGAACCTATTTGTTTTCCTAGGTGAAAGCCAGTTCAATTAATAAATGGAGTGTGTTATTCCTTCTAGGAGGCATATTCATATTTTAGTGAGTGGCTTATAGATGAGTAGCCTATAAATACTAAAATAATAAACAGCTCTCATTTATTGTGCATCTAATACATATCAGGCAGAAAGAACCACTTTACATCCATTATTTCTATTCTGTGCCACAATCACACAGGGAATTTATTTGCCATTTCAGAATGAGGAAACTGAAGCAATTTGCCTGAGGTCACAGATCCAGTAAAGGACAGAGCTAGAAAATGATTCTGTGTCTATCTGGTTTGATTTGATCAAGCATCTCTAATGTAGGACTTGAGGACATAAACAATAATCACAAAGCCCTTTCAATGCCATAATAGTAAAGTAACTTGAGGGTAAACTGCATTCTTGATGACTCTTATTAATTTTTTTTTATTTTAAAGATTTTATTGATTTATTCATGAGAAACACAGAGAGAGAGAAAGAAGCAGAGACACAGGCAGAGGGAGAAGCACAATGTGGGACTCGATCCTGGGACTCCAGGATCACACCCTGGGCCAAAGGCAAGTGCTAAACCGCTGAGCCACCCAGGGATCCCCTGCTGATGACTTTTATATCACACCTCATCGTAGCTTCCTTTCTCCATCCTGGTATAGGCAACTCTTCCCATGAAGACAGTCTTGATCTAAACTAAACATTTTACTCGTCATCAGTTCCAAGGTAAACAGACTTAAGCGCTCTCTTGAGCTCAAATCCCTATAGGTCTTGAATATAGGGTTTCTCTGCTTTCTCCAGTTTAGAAATGAGGATTTCACAGGACAGTTCAAAAAGGATCGAGAAGTCAACTGAAAAACAGAATTCCATTAATGCTGAGGATCAAGCCTGTTGAGCTAACGGTACAGCAGTCTCTGTGACCATGGCAATATCCAGGGAACCCAGGAAAGTAGAGCCCCGTCTGTGAAGAGAAATAGGATGAGACCTTGTAAGAAGGCAGACTTGGTGAATCCTCAAGAACAGAATGACGTGAGCCAAGAATAGCAGGGCAGGTAATTCAGAAATGATTAGTCTTCAAGTAATCTCCAAAGCTGAGAAAAGTTGGAAGTTCTATTTAGGTAACTGCTTTTCTCTTTTATTATGAACAAAGATTCTCACATCCCTAGTAAAGCAGAGTTTATTATATCTAAGACAATAATTGTGAGAGCATCTCTACTGACATTGTACTGGAAAAAGTATGAGAAAGAAGAATATTATGTATGTCCTGAAGGCAAAGCTAAAAAGGAAGAGTCCAAAGACATTGGGTTGCTGGTCAAAGGGCGCATCCCCACATCCCCTTACTTGCCATAACTCTGCATCCAGCCCACTACCCACTTCCCAACATACACGCTCCTTTTCCCCCATCCTACACCAGTGAACTGGGATCCACTGAGCACATTTTCCACTGAAGGCCTTGGGTTTGGTAACTGTGAGAAATACAAAGATGCATGAAACACAGGCTGAGCTCTGTGGTATTTCCTAGACCCTTAGAATCACAGAGCTGAAAGTATAGGCTTTTCATTCAAACAGCATTTAAATCACTTTGAAATCTTGCAAGTCTCTCAAAGTCAAACCTTCTTTTCTAAGGTCCCACTGCAAAGCCTATGAACCTAAAAATAGCAGTCACTAACATTCTAAGACTGCACTCCCCTGATTGCTTCATATGCATTCTCTAGGCCCTACAGCGACCCTCTGAGAGAGGTATTATTATTATTATTCCTGTTTTACAGAGGAGAAAACTGAGGCCTAGAAAGGTTAATCAGTGATTGGGCTGGAATATTCAAGGAAGTCTGACTCCAAAGCCCATGCTGGTATTTACCCTACTGCCTCTCACTTGCTTTATACCAGAATAGGTGAAAGTCAGAGTCTGATTTCACCTTTATAACACTGGTACACTGCAGACACCCTGTGGTTTCCTTGAAGTCATAGAGGGTAGAGGGACAGGCAAGGCAACCACCCCACATATTCCACTAGGGGAAATTTTGTTTTTCTTAATAAATCTAATGAGATGATAACAAACGAGAATATGGCCCAGGATCACAAAGTGGGTGGAGGTCCGTCTATTTTCTGCAGGCAATAATAAAATAGACTCCAAGACAGGTAGGGTTGCCATATGGAGAAGGTATGGAATAACTGGAGCCCTGTCCCAGTACAGAACATCGCTTATTGAGCCCCAAATCTGCCACCTACTAATTGTGTGACTTCGGATGGGTCACAGCCTCTCAGAGTGGAGTCTCCTCCTCTGTGGAACGACTATCACCCTGCCTGCCTCAGGCCCGCTGTGGAACTCAAAAGAATAACACATGCAAATCACCTAAAACCCTGCAAGTGCTCTCTCCCCAAATTGGCTATTTTAAGTATTTCCAGTTCCATGGAGCTTTCCTTTAAGTCATACATCCCTGTTCTGTCTAGATCCCCGCCTCTCATTAAGCCATTTTCTCAGAAAGCCACGGTTTTCAATGTTCAAGGATGGAATGTGATTTCTTTGTGCTAAATCATTCAAACAAGTGGGTAAAAAAAGTTCCATGAAAAAAGGGAGCAGGGTGATCAGATAGACAGCTCGTGGCATCTGTGACAGCAGCTCAGGGCAGCACCTTATCCTTCGCAGGGGCCTCAGGAATCCTGAGCCAGGTGGCAGGGAATCCTGCTGTCTGCTCCTGGTTTTCATCTCTGCAGACTGATGCTCAGGGAGAGCAAACTCCTTCCCCATTCGCCTGCGGGGGGGAGATGCCTAATTATGCACCATGCTTCTGATTTCCCTCTGGAAGGCTGGCGCCAGGGCCTGAACTCAGCTCCCCCCACAAAGCTCAGGAGACACAAGCTCCTGGAGAGCCTCAGCCACCGCCCTTCCCCCACCATACATGCGCACACACGCGCCTGCAGCCTGCACCCTGCCCCCCAACACAGACAATGGCTGGCGGCATCCGGCCAACCCCACCCAGGAGCAGCACCCTGAGACCAGGGTGGAGAGTCGGGAAGACAGTAGGTGGTGACTGGAGGGCGCCGCTCTGCACAGGGTAGCTCTTGGGGCTTTGGCCAGGCCTGTTTTAAATATTCTGTTCACATGTATACTCCACCACTGCAGTGACAGTTTTTCCCTGGTGAGCAAGCCCTGGTTTTCATATTTCTTCTCCTTGCTTTTAGAGCTCTCCTTGTAGGAAAAAGCTCCCTTCCCCCCTCCCTGCCTGGTATTACCCCTGAGAACATTCCTGACTAAGGCTGTTTCTATCCTGCATTCCCTGCCCCCTCCTTCTATTGCTTGGAGAAACTATACAGTGAAAATTCAGAAAATATTTCATCCCCTTAGGAAAAAGCAATTTGAATGTTTTAGCAAGGAAATCACTTCAAAAGCATGTGCTTCCACCCACCCCCTCCAGCAGCCTGAGAAGCCAGGAAATGAAGGCAGATTCTACAGTACAGACACCATCAAAGAGTAAATCAACACCCCAGGGACTGCAGCGAGGGCCATTCTGTTGCATAAACACCAAGCCACAGCCCATTAAATGGAGCTGGTTTAACCAAATCACAGGGCTTTCCTCTGGGCTTCTAACCCCAAGGGCTCCCTTTACTCCCGAGTGGCTGTCCCCAGCATCTTTCTCTTTGGTGTCTGCAGATTTCATCCATATGGTTTCCATTTCTCTTTCACAAAATGGATAATGTTGACTCTGCTAAATAAGAAGTCTCCAATCCAGTGTCGTGGCACCTGCTACTAGCATCACATAAATTTACAGCTTGATTGACGCTGACCACATATTACATTGCCAATTTGATTTTCTTCCCTTCTCTGCCACCTTCCTTCCTTCCTTAGAAAGAGTAGAGATTAGAAAGAGGTGAAAGAGATGACAAACTGTAACTATGGTAAAATTACGACCTGCTTTCTTTCAAATCATTGGCTCCAAAGACCAATCTTGAGCTTTCTATGAGAGATTGCAGGTTTCTGTCACTGGCAGAGAGGGGAAACTATGGTCCAGCAGCAGCAGCATCGCCTGGGCATTTGCTTAAGAATGGAATTTCAGGCTCTACCCCAGAGCAACTCAAAGCTTCTGCACTTCAACAAGATCTCCAGGTGATCCAAATGCAAGTCAAGGCTTGAGAGGCACTGATCTATGGGATGGTGACACATCACATACACCTTCCAGGACTTTTCCTCACTATAAACCCAAACTCAGTCATAGGGAACCATCTCTGCTGCTCTGTGTATAAAATTACCAAATTTAGTGGCTCTATTTGCAGTATATATATAGTATTCTGCACAAACTTAGTGACCTATGGGGGGCTGACATGTAGGGAACTGAAACACTAGGAAGGGGCCCAGAGACTCATTGACTCTGGAAGCTAGTGCTGCCCAGTAACTCAGCTTCAGCTGGGAAGACTGGCCAGCAAGACAGGCTGCACAAGCCAGGTCTTATCAGCTGCTTCATAGCCTGTGAGCTCCTGCTGACTCTGGCATCACGGTATCAACCCTGGGCCAGAGATCAGCAGACCTGGATTCAAAGTCTCCTTTCATCTCATCCTGGTTTTGGGCAAGTTATTAGATCTATCCTCAGTTTCTTCAATTCTACAATGAGACTATTAATAACAGTTTAGCCTGCCACACAAATTAATTGTGAGGATCACATGAAACAACATATTTCAAAACACTGTAAGCCATAGAGCAGTATTAATTATTATTTATTATTGTTAATTAGTCCAGAATCATAGACGAGAGAGGTAGCTTCAGATTGGAAGAAAATTAGTAGATCCAATCTCCTTCCTTAAACAGGAATCCCTTTCTTGCTAATAAGAGAAATCGCCAGCTGATTCTCTCCTGGAACCTCTGGGAAAAAAATAAAAGGATGGAGGAGTGGACAAATGAACATCCATTGAGCATGGATACTCTGTTAGGCATTTTTGCATATATTAAAAAGATGCTCACAGATTAGGTGCACACAGATATCCTGGTGCACACCATCCCCTTCAGGAAAGAAGGACTTATTCTTCTAGCTACCACAAGCACTATTGGCAGAAAGCCCTCAATTATCAGACTGCTTTGGGGGTTTCCTTTGGCTACAGAGAGTTGTTTCACCCTAGGCTATATCTAATGACTGCTCAACACAAGGGTGTCAAAGGCCCAGCTCTCTTCTCCAATTCAAGATGGCTCCAAAGGGTCATCTCACCCATGTTTTCCATTGAGACTGCATCAAAGCTCTACTTGTTCCTCTGCTCAGTCCTGCTTCCCTTCCTTCCCTTCTCTAGGGATCATCCCAAGAGCACTCCCTAATAAACCACGTGCTTGATAACCTCCATCTCACAGCCTTTTTCCCAGAGAACCCATGCTAATTTCTTAAGCCTATTTTGTTGACCACACATAGTCACTGAACACCCTCAGGATCAGAGACTATCAGAGACTCACAGTAAAAAGAGACTATTCTTTCAAAGCTGAAAGAAAACTTGGGGTCATTTCACCCAACAACTTCATTTAATAGAAAAGATTGAGTTTATATACTTTGACTAAGGTCACCTTACTGGTTAATGGCAGAGCCAAAACTAAACCCCAGGTCTCCTAATGATTCAGTATTTTTTCTATTGCACAAGGACACTGTTCTTGAAAGAGAAAACGCCTAGTACTATACCTGAGGAAGAATTTAGCACTCAACATCAACTTACAAAATTGAAGAAAAAAGCATTCAGTAACAAACCTTCGTGCCATAGTTTTTGGTATGCTGTCAAAAACAGATACATTAACATTTTGAAATACTGCTGGTTTTCTGTTATTTCTTAAGATAGGTAACCAGATACATCAGTTTGGCTGGGCAACCTCCATTTTTGATGAGGTATTTGGGTTGGGAGGTAACCCAGGACAGATTCAACAGGCTCTGTTCTGAGATCTCATAGGGCCTGCTGTAGTTAAACACAAACTTCAAGGTGTCTGAAATCATTTCTGTGAGTTATTATCCTTACATAAGGCAAAATGATCATAATATAGACTCTGGGTTAAGACACCGAGCAGACCTGGAGAATGAACAATGAGAGCTCCAAGAGGGAGCTAAGAAAAGTAGAGACATCTATGGTTTTTTTTTAAGCTTGTAAACAGGACATGGCAACTTTTCTTTCTGTAATAGAAATTACAGTCTCTCCTCTGTACATCCATAATATCTTGTATGGTCTTGATGATATACTGACCACACTGGATTATGATTATTCTTTATGGCCCTATTTCCCCCCACCCCTAAATTGAGCTCTTTGCAGCCAAACACCAGGCTTACTCACCTGAGTGCCAGCATGTGATTAGCACTGAATGGAATGTCTGTCAAATGCATGGGTGGTTGAATGAATGAACAATGTTATGGTCTCCTCATTCGTTCCTTAAAATATCGTACCAATAAAAGCCTTTTAGGGCCCAAGGATTTTATGAGAATTTGGAAAAGAGAGAGACTTTGAAAATTATCTTGTGTTATCGCAGTCTGTTTTACATATTAGGAAAAGAAGCCAGGGGGCTGAAGAAGTGGAAAGATTATGACATTATGCCATCAAAAGAAACAAGTTTTATTAGGGTTACATGCTTAAAAAGAGTAAATAGAACCTATGTTTTATTAGTCCATGTTTTTGTCACCTTCTCTAGATAAAGATTTCCAGTTCCTTCTTCTTATGTTTTAAATCTTTCCCACTGAAATCTGCGATATGCCTTGTGGTCTGAACCTTATGATAAGAGAAACAGTCTAAAGTTACATTCATAGAGTAAGGGTCTTCCGCCATTGATCCTTCTGCTTGTGTGAAATGGATGGAGAGCAGCTGGGATGACTACTGAGGTCTTATTAAACAGGGAGCTAATCTGATCAGAGGTTTGGCTTAACTGGGGCTGACTACATTTCCTCAGGGTTTTTGCTGTCCCTGAGGAGGAGGAGAGTCAGGATGCAGATCAGAAATATAAGTGCTTTCACTGAGGCATGCCTAGATTTGCAATTCAATTCAGCCAAGAGAGGAAAAACAAAACCAAGAAAAGATGGAATAGGCTACTGTGTTGAGGCTGAATGCCACAGGGTCATTGGGTTCCTTTGCAGCTGTGACTGTTCAGATGGGTAGGGAATCCATGGACCTAGGGCAGGGTAAGATACACCAAATGTATTCCATCATTCTGGAGAGAGAATTGCCTCCTGGAAAATGGAGGAGATTGCATCACTGGTTTGATTAGCAGAAGGAGCTGGGCTGAGACTAACTGAGGTAATCCTATATACACTACAATTTTCTCAAACACCTCCAGCTTCTACTATTGTTATCACTGGGGATTATCAAAGCCAAGCCAGGTAGAACTGGATAATCGTAGAAATATTATCAGTCCGTTGTTTTTTGGCTTTGTTTTCATAGTGTTACTAGGTTCCAGAAATATGCTTTGCATGAAAGTATTTTTTTATTGCTTGTATTAATAACACACCTTTGAGGAGCTCAAAAGATAGTGACAGGAAAGAATTAGCACGAGGTCCCTGAGAGTAAAGCTCAGAACCCAGGTGGGCTTACAACAGAGTAGAGGTCAGGCACCCTAGAGAAGTGGGAGCCCTCTGCAGTAGAAAATGAGGAATTAAGAAACTGCAAGATGAGAAGGAAGTAGTTGAGCAGTGAGAAGCCTTCTTTTGCACTAATTTAATTTGAGAAACAATTTAGGGATATTTACCCAAATTGCCATTTGATAAAGAATTAAGTGGCATAACTTGATTACCTGATTATTAAACCCAAGAGCTGAAACATTTTCTGCACCGGACCAAATGTATGTCTGATCATAAAACTGGAGGGACCATATTAAAATTCCACCACCTGGATATCTTAGAGCTATACAGTACACCTTAAACGTACCTACATTTAAGGATAACAGAGGTATCCAGAATATCCACCTAAAGACCACAAATCAAGTACAATAAACTTAATTATGCCTAACAGTTGAGTAACCCTTTACATGTTTCAAAATGCTTTTGTGGCACTCTTATCTTCTTGCAGTAACTATAACAAGTACAACATTATTATCAAATTCATTTTTTCCATTTTATCTCTTTCCCTACTCTCACATTAATTAATGGCAAAAGCTACATAAGGAAGTGTAGGGCCCAGATTTGCTCATTAGTTCTATGGCATTCATTTCTTTATAACGCAAAGCCCAGAATTTAATTTTAGACATGTGCTTTTGGTATCCAAACCATGCTCTATGCACAGTGGAGAATCTGTCCACCATGACAGTTCATCCTGGGAAATGAGGACTCTCAGGACATCTGCCCCTGTCACCACTGATCAATTCAGGCAAATCACTGCAACTAAATAGAGCCAGAGGAGCCAAAGAGGACCATTAGTAGCTCCTGTCCAGGAATTACAATATAACCAGCAGATAATTCATATCATGTTGAATCAGCCAAAATAGAGCATACTACGCTTCAACACTGTGGGCTTTTGCACAAATCGAATGACGAGTCCTGATGCAAAGCCAGGGAGGCATAAAGAGGAGGTAAAAAGCTGCCCTGACCCCCTTTGTATTTCATGAGGCCCAGAGAGAACTGATTCCTAGAAAAATCAAAATTAAAGAGTCATCAGCCTCAGGACACTTTGCTATGATTCCTATTGCCCTTAGAAATACTTTTTTTTCTTAGAAATATTTCTAAAACTCTTCTGTAAGACAACTTTCCTTACATCTTTAGCACAAGGGGAAAAAAAAGCTTAAGAAAACAACTATATTAAATATATTTAATATTGATTATATCTAGAGAATAAAGTTGAGAGGGCACTTTCCTTTCTAATTATTACATATCTCATAATGTTTCAATTTTAAAATACTATCTATTAATCAGAAAATATCACTAAAGACTAAAGAGAGACAGACACACATACACAGAGATGGACTGACCATAGAGATTCTAGGCCAATGCTATCACTTTAGAACTAAAACTAAAGTCAGAGATAATTTAGTTTGTCAAAAGTTACATGGCTAATTTGCAGCTAAACTAACTTATTGAGTTGATCTAAGCTATTGAAGCTTTTTCTTAGTGTCCATGTGGTTAAAGAATGGCAGATAACTCTAAAAAATTTCTTGCTGTAATAACCCATGGTTCTAGCAACTGGAAGGTAATTTGAAAATATCATCCTCAATAGGGCAGTCATTTTATCACAAATGAGATATGTTTGTGAGTGACAGGGGACTACTATTAGTAATTATTCCTAGATACCAAGTATAAACCAGAACCCTCTGGGCATACTTGGTTGTATGGTGACCCTGTCCTTAATAGACGATCAATTTGCAGACATTCATTAGGATTTCAAAACATTTATGTCCAGCTGCCAATATTTCAGAGAGCAAGAGATGACAAAAAAGGAAATAAACTTTAGCCTGTTAGTACCTTTCCAACACTTAAAGAGACATGAAATAGTGGAACAAAACTTGGGCAGTTCATACTTTCTGTTAACTAACTCATTGAGGTCTGGATTAGAGTAAAATATTAAGTGAGTTCTAGACTATGACTTCATGCAATAAAGTGTGAAGAGGTAAAAACAGCAGTGGGGGGAAATTATGGGTAGAAAAAAGAGGGATAGAAAACTGATGATCCATAATGAGTCTAGTCACATGATCCCCTGAAAGGTAGTATTTATAACAAAATCACAAAAATCATCGTTCAGGCAACAGGGTAAGTGGATGACATTGATAAAATATTATCAAAGTAAATATCACTCCTCACTGTGACAAGGGAAGTGCTGAAATGTAAGGAAGCTATGCAGATATTACTTTCATATGTCCTGGCTTACAGGCTGTTAAATTCCCAGCCATGATAATACATATTAATGGGAGGTTGGAAGTTAAATAAATATAATTTGAGCAAGTCAATTCTCTGTGGTATACTTTCTGTAATGGATAAAAAGCTAACTGAAATGATTAGTCATTGTAGAAATAAGGCATTGATCATGTAATAATAATAAGACTTAGCTTCCAAACAGCATGAAGCACTATTCAAAAGCAATCAAAGATACCATGTCATTTCGTCCTCTTAGCAACCATGAGAGGCAGGAATTATATTGTTGTCTCAATTTTATAAGCAAGCTGATGGTGGCCCAGGGCAATTATATAACATGCTGATTGTTTTACCTTTACTGGAGAAGCTAGAACTAGAACCCTTTCTCCTGATCCCCCATTCACCTCACAATCCAGTGTTCATTGTACTTTATGCCTAGAAAAGAAGTGACCTCAAGAAAGCTATGGGTTTAGTGATTTCTGACCATCCCTTTTGGCCGAAGTCCATCTTTTTGGTTTTCATATGCCCTAGGGATAATCCATCTCACTCAGCCCTATCCATTCACCATCTGACCTGCCATGCTCTCTGAAAATTGCAACTATGTTTTACCTTTGGAGTAACCAAATTCAATTATAGTTTCTGCCTTTGTGTTTCCTCAGCCTTTTTTCCTACACAAATTGATGGTGACAGCAGCGATACCAATTCAATTACATACCATCTTCTGGTTCCCAGTAATGATTCTGAGTAGGTCAACAGAGACCAGCTAGGAACAAGAATGACCGTGAATTAAAAGGAAAGGATAAAGAGTGAAAGCTTGAATTAGAAACCCATTTTCACTTACTGGGAAAATTTAAGCCAGCTTCTCTCTTAGAATAAGCAGGGAAAATCATAGAAAGAGAAAGGAAAGAATAGCTTGGTCAATTTACAAAAGAGGATTTCTGGAAAGGATTAAGGAGCTTTATAATTGTCCTGCCCATATGAACAGAACCAAAGGGGTACCAAATAAAATAACATCCTGAGTTATGAAAGAATCGATTATTTTTGGCATTTTAATTCATTGAAAACTATTTGTGAATTTAGCTCTCACCATGTAGCAGGTCATTCTAGAATAGAGTAGAGATACTGCAGGGAACAGATAACGAAGTCCCTACCCCCAAGGTGATTACATTCCAATGGAGACAGTTGTAAGTACTATGAAGGAAATACAAAGGAAGATAAAGGGGCTGATAGTCACAGGACAGAGATGTGCTATTTAGGTAGAGGGGTCAAGAAGGGCCTCTCTGAGGAGATGACATTGGGAATTGAGTGCCAAACAGGTAACATACTACCAAATTCATTGAGAGCCAAACAGTAATGATATTTAATTGTTTAACCTTTGTGTATTTTACTAGCACAGACTTTAAAGGTTACTATTTTTATGACTGTCATTTACCCTAAGAATGACTGTAAGAGGCCAAATAAGAGACTTATTTATCAAAAACTAAATCGAACCCTCCACAAAAATGGAAACAGCTTACCAAATCAAGTGATTTTTTTTTCTTCTGTGACAATCTTTTAGAAACCAAGTTCTAAATAGTCTTCTTCTTGCTCTATTGTATGTACCTGATTGTCCACTCTTGGGCAGCTACTTATCTTTTTGTGTTTATAGATTGTTTTTGTGAGTGCCCATACTGTTTATATATTTAAAAAAAGCCCAAATGATCAATAATTGGTTCTGTCATTTTTTTTCTAAATCAGAGTTTTGATTTACACATAATAGGTTAGCTTATACTACTAATTTATGTCAATCCAACAAATATTTATGACATGAATACTATTAGCAGGAGAATGTGTTAAGCACAAAATGGGAGAAAAAGATGAAGGAAAGACTATCTTTGCTCTTAGACAACATACAATGCAGTATAGTAGATAAGTACACTGAAAACCATGAGGAAGAATTGTTTCTCTCAAATAAATTTTTTTAAAGTTGAGAAAAGTACAGATGAGGAACATAAATGATTTCAAGGAGGAGGAAAGATTTGAAAATCTTTTGCATCCTTGAAAGCAGGATAGAATTTCAAACTATGAAAGGAGAACCAGGAGGCATTTCAGAGCAAAGTGGCACCATAAATATATTAATGAAGGCAGAACGAGGCAGAGCATGTTCCAAGAAGGGCAAATATTCCAGTCTGGTGGAAATGAAGGTCATTAGGAGTGAATTCATGATAAGTAGGTTAAATAGTGATAATGGGCTGGGACAATATTAGGAAGAGCCTAGGATGTTGAAAAGCAATGAGAGCCACCAAAGGGTTTGAACTGGGAAATGTCTCTAAGAGGATCTGGTACAGATTGGGAGGAAGTAGACATAAGATGGGAGACTGGTTGAGGAATGCACTTCTAAGGTACAGATAAGAGGTACTGAAAGTCTGACGTAGAGTGATGGTACTGGGAACAATACTTCTTGAAGAGAAACACAAACTTGTTGACTATATGATTGATGGATCTAGGCAACTGATTAGATGCGAGGCAAGATAGAGAAAGTATAGAAGATATCTGAGAAGAGGCACCTGGTTGGGCCTGTAGAGTACACGACTCTTGATCTTGAGGTTCAAGATCTTGGGGTTCATGACTCTTGATCATGTTAGTTCAAGCCCCATGTTGGGCATTGGGTTTACTTTAAAAAAGATAACTGAGAAAAAAATGTCCCCCTTTGGGGGAAAATACTGAGAGGAAATATAGAGTCTCAGTCTTATAAATATTAAGATATTTCTAGGCTATGCAGGTGAAAAGGAGCAGGTGAAAATCTGGGATTGGATCTTGGAGGGGATTTGGTAGAAAAATCATTTCAGAGGTGAGAGTTGTGGCCATGGGAGGCAAGCAGAATATTGAGGAAAAAAATATATAGAAGGCAAAGGGTAGAAAGCAGGTGGCTAATCTTAGGGAAGTATTTTTTGTTAGGTAGAGTAAGAAATGGAACCAGAGAAGAAAAGAAATAAGGAGTAGTAAAAGGTAGGATGACAGCTTCATTAGAGAAATTAAGGGAAATGACAGTTTCAAGAAAAAAAAAAAAAAACATAGTCAATAGTATCAGATGTGACTCTGAAATTAAGGAGCATAGAACCATGGGATTTACTACTCAGTGATGGAGGAAAGCATGTTTGGAGTAGAGTAAGCATAGGCACATGTATCCACAAAGGAAAAAGAACACAAGGGCTTCTATGAAAAGTGAAAGCTGAGTAAGAATTCTTAACACAGCACCAGGGGAAAGGAATAAACTAACATTTATCCCATGCCCAGTTTGGTCCAACACTATGTAGGATACATTTATGTTTTATCATTTAGTCCTCATGTTAATACTGTGAAACAGTGTTATGAGATGAAAATCTAAGGTGCAAAGAGGTTAAACAAGTTACCCCAGAATATATCTATGTCCACAACAGCCCTGAAATTCTAGCCTTTGTGAAGCTAGAGCCCAGGCCATGCTTTCTCTGTGACACCATGACATTACCTGAGCAGGAGGCTTAAAGCTAGGCTCACTTGTTTCAACAGGGAAGACAAGCACCTCCTCCTCAGAAATGGGACTGAAAGAGGGAGATGATAAAGTAACTATTAAAGGGAAAGTCATCTGCTGCAAATGACCCATTGGAAAACAGAAGAAAAATTAATTCAAAATTTGCAAAGTGCAAGAGGCAAGAGATTCTATAATGGTAGCAGTTGCATAACTGAAACTACCTACCATGTGTTAGAGGCTGGAGAAGGAGCTAGAAGCTAGAGCAGGGCTTAGAGGAGGAGAAGTTGAAGGCCTGCAGATCATGAAATGAAACAGAAGGAAAAGAAGGACACAGAGTTGCAATCAGAGTAGGAGATTTCAAGCTTAAGATCATGAGTGTGGGGACATTTTTAGTGAGGTAGAAAGAGCTGAAAAAATTAAAGTAAGGAACAGGGTAATTTAGTATGAAGCCTCAATCACAATGGCTTAATCCTATAGAGGACTAAATTACAAGAAATGTGCTAGTTGAAAAAAATGTGAGTAAGAAAATAAATAATAACTATGATTCACATATTGAATTTGGACATAGAAGGTTCCAGAATATGATATTTCTGGAATAAGAAAGAAGGTAGATAGCATAATCAAATGGAAGAAACTTAATGAAGATGTTGCCATGGAAGAGTGGACTAAAAGTAGCCATGGGGAAGCAAGGACATACTGACCTCTTCTCCTGGTCCTGAGATGCCCCTGGCTACATCGGGAGAAAAATGATGCCCCTAAAGAAAATGCCAAAAGGTTGGCCAAATCTCTGAGCGCAGGTTTGAAGACAAAGGAAATTTATCCACAATCAAGGACACAGGGAAAGGAACTGGTTGAGGGATGGATAGAACGTAAGAGTGCCTTTTAGATGCCACAGGTGAACTAAATTGGGATGCGGGTATTAGGGACGAGAATTCACACTCAGGGCGGATCCAAAACAAACATTAGAGGAGCAGGATCAGGAGGTAAGCTCGAGGGACTTCTTAGCAGTAGATCCGGGTGAGTCCACGTAAATAGTGATTAACGTAGGCAACTGTGGAAATAACCCCACTTTTTTAGAAGAGGCAAGGCAATAGGGGAAGGAGAACCTGGTACTTTACAAACTTTCCACTCTATGCGCTTGATCATACCAGAATATAAAGGAACCATATGAAGAGAACCACATAGCTGTTTGATGTCTCAGGTGATTAGGTTAACAGAAAACAGGACCTCAGCTCAGATCGATTTCTAAGTAATGTTACTATTTTATTTCTTTAAAGTTATCATGACTAGCATTTTATTTACATTTATTTGTTTTTTCACTATCTATATTCCTCCTCCATTCCCACCTCCCAGAGAATTATAGGCTAAATGGTGTCAGGAACTTTTATTAACTTGCTGCTGAGTCTCCAGCACCTAGAATAATGCTTAGTATACAGCCAATATTGAATAAATATTGACTGGCATTTGATAATGAATTAAAAAATAAAAACACTGGCCAAATAGGTGGTAGTTATAAACAAATGTCTAATATATAGTCCCTGCTTAAAGGATTTCATGAAATAGGAGAAACACACCAATAATGTAAGACTATGGATGCATGAAAGAGAATGTGATCAATTCTGCTTTGGTGGGGGTCTTCATCGAAAAGATTGCAGAGTAGAGAAACTTATCTCCCCAAATCAGTGCTCTTCCCCCAGGAGAAACAAGCCAGTCATTGGGGGTGAAAATAAAACTCAAAAACTTCTAATTATTTTTACTTATATTTTTATGTAGGTTTATATATAAACATACACATGTACATCATTTTGAATATGTAAATTAACATACCTAAATTTAAATTGTATGTTAATTTCTGTCTGAGGGAGGGCACAATTAAAATGTCATCCATAGACTAGGGGATTAGAACTCTGTGCTACATCTTGAAAGAAAACTAAAAATGTGCCTTCCAATTAGAAGTGAGGCAGGACATTCCAGGATGAAAGCAACAGCATGGATCTATGAAAAATCAAAAGCTATTCTGAGAATTGTAAGACATTCATATGTCTGGGCATTATGATGAGCACAAGGAATAGAAAATAAGCTAGAAAGCTATTCTACTGGAAAAGGGAGATTATCAATAGAGTTATAGGCAAAGGAATGGTAAAATGAGATTTTTATGTTAATTAGTTTATTCCCATCAACGGGGAATGAATTTGAAGGGTAGAAAACTGAACGTCTAAACACAAGAAGTGTTTTAGTAGTTTGGGTAAGAGATGATTCAGGCCTAAGTAAGTGCTGGATTACAAGGTCTAGTGAACCAGATTTAGAACATATTTTGAGGTAAATTAGCAAGTCTTGGTGATAACTGGATATGGGCTATGTATCACGGAAGATAAAGTTCAACCGTAAGAACAGAGACCTAGAAAATGAGTACTTATAAAGAGGGAAGTGTACTTCCCTCATATATGATAGAATTTTGTCTCAGATTGGCTCACTCATATCAGGAGCCCAGCTCCTTCCGTTACTTCACTATGCCATCCTTGATGTAGACCTTATTCCTCATGATCAAACATGGCAACTGGGGCCTGAATCATCACCTCTATGTTAGAGGCAGAAGAACACAGGAAGGGCAAAATTAGTGCCTGCTTCCTGTCTTTACAGAAGACTTTCTAGAAGACTTCTGCCTACATGTCAGTGGCCAAAGCTCAGACATGTTGCTTGTTATAGCTGCAAGATAGGCTGGGAGACATAATCTTTATTCCAAGTACTGGTGTAAACACTTTGGTTCTTCACCAAAAAAAGAGTAGATATTGGATGGCAGCTAGCACTCAATAGACTAAAGAAAAGAAAGAACCATGGATAAATCCCAAGCTTCTAGGTTTAGTAGTCACTAGATGGTGATGACATCAACTGAATGAGACACTGTAAAAGGAGGAGGAAGTTAAACTCCATGATGAGTTCATTTTTGAATGTTGAATTTACAGTGGCTGTAAGACATAGAAGTAAAAATGTCTAACAGCAATTAGTGAAGAATGACCCAGAATTAGATTTGGATGTCAGCCATCTATGAGCTAAAATGACCAAGAAAGAATGTATGGAATGAGGACTGCGAGCTGAGGACAGAACCCTGGTTGATGGGCAGGATGGGAGGATGTTGCCAACATTTAAAAGGCTCCAAAAGGGAAAAGAGCCTATGAAGGAGCCATAGGGGCAACAGTCAAAGTTTTCAGGAGAATATTCTGCCATAATCCAAAGGACGGAATGAAAAATTCTGTGCAATACAGCGGAGAGACAAAATGTGAAGACTAATAGAAAAAAAGTCATTGATTGCCATGATTAGAAGGTCATCCAGAGCCCTATGGAGGCAATTTCATGGGAGTGGAAGGAGTAGAAGCTAGACAAGGTGTCAATCAGACTTGAGGAAGTAGGGATGATGACCAGAGCTTTATGAACTTTACCAGGCATCCTAGTCCCCGGGAATTTGGTTAAAAATGCCAACTGTGAGGATAGGCTCCAGATTCTCCATTTCTTACAAGTTTTTAATGATTCCCAGACTACTGGTCAGCAGATCACACTCTGAGTAGTGAGGCTGTGGACCAGTGGTTCCCAAACATTAGTGTGCATCAGGATCACCTATGGACTTGCTAAAGCAGATTTCTAGACCCCACCACCCCCAGAGTGTCTGAGTTAGTAGTCTTAGAGTGGGAGGACAGGGAGCTTGCTGAGATTTCCGTCTTCATTTTACTGTTGGTAATAGTAGTGCCAGCATATTCACACTCTCATTGTATTAAACACAAACGTCCACTATAGGCTGGTTTGATACATATTCTCAAGTTTTCTCTCTGTATTTTCTCCAAATTAGCCTGAATCTTAGACATACAGCAATTCTTATTCAGTCAACCATCTGCACCTAGTTTCACAGTCTGTAACATCGATATGTAATACAAAGAAATTAAAATATCCTAGCATCCCTAACCAGAATAGTATCCCCATCTTAAAGGGATGTTTTCTTCTTAGTTGGAAGAATCAACCTCCTCCACTCCATCTTTTGTTTGTTTTCTGTGTCAAAATTATTGGGTTACCTACTGATTACCAGACCTGGCCAATTAGTCTGATTATCTCATCACATATTTTCAACTTCTCCAGCTGTGAGAGTTTCTTTTTATGTTGACACTTTCAATAAAGAACTCCCCAAGCTGAGACAAATGATGAGTAAAGTAATAAACACCCACCAGCAATTTAACCTGAATATTTACTTAGAGTAGCATAGTGGTACAACTGAGCCATGGGGTAGAATTCAGGAAATGAATTACTGTGCTATGTTTTGAGGCTCTGAAGAGGTCCACAGCTCCTGGCACATGTAAATGAAATTGGTACTAATTTCAAATTGAACCCCATTATTATTATGTATAGACAGATAGGATTACTTTGGGAAAATATCAAATGTTATTAGATCTATTTATGTATGTCTTGGAGGAGTAGAAATGAGAAGAATGATCTGGCAAATAAGTAGGATACAAAGATGAATAGGACAAGCCCTCTTCGCAAGAGTATATAACCTAATATTGTCTATTCCTTATTTCTGCCTCTTCAGGGAAAGGTGGTGATACAGATGAGGCGTTTCTGTTTTCCCATAGTTCCTGTCTATGGTCAGAGTGGACAGTAGGATAGAAGATCCATCAAACCTCACAGTTCCAGCTTCTTGTATGTGGTCTCCTGATTTATAATGGACAACGTGGTTATACTCGAAAGAGCTCCCCCAGACACAAATATAACCTGATGTCTTAAGTCTTTAAAGAGGGCCACTTCTCTAGCCATCGTCACGTTAGGCTTTTATTTTTCCCCCAAATAAGCCATCCTAGGAGCTCCATGGGAAAAGAATAGTCTCCGGATAGTTTGGAAAGCGAAACATATCTTTATCATTGAGACCATGCCTGCATTAACAAGGGGGTTGGCAATCACCGCGTGCCTTGTTCAAAGCTTGCTATCTCTCCAGGCCTCCATCCTGCCCGCCACCCCACCCCACCCCCATCCCCAGCTTGCTCTCTGATCAGTGAGATTCTCTGTGTCTTTGCTTAAAGGTCATGGAATCCTAACAGCTGTAAAACATACTGAAGGGGGATTAACTAGCTTGATTCCAGGCTACTGGCTGCAATACATGACTCAGAATGAGAATCTCAGATTAGTACTACAGATCATCATCCCAGATGCTAGGAAATATAGGCACCCGTGTAACCTCTCTTGGAAAACAAGTTATCAATATCATTTTCTCAAAGCTCCTGGGAAGAATAAACAATGAAGTGTTCAAAATTCCCTGATGGAGATGTTCAGTTTTAGCCACAAAAGTTCTAAAGACAATTTATAAAGACCAAAATTCATTCAGTGATACAATCAATGTCTCTTGATTTTCTAGAGAATACATCTAAAATCAGTAGGAAGAGACTGGATGTGGGCAAAAGAAAAAAACACACAAGATAATTTTCTAAATTAACTAATTAAAATAAAGCATCAACCGCAACTGATTTTTAGTCATTTGGATGAACTTGTGAGCTTGGCTGGATCAGGCAATTTGAAGTGTGGTATACACCTAAGGAGTTTGGGAGCAGCAACATGTTTATTTGTGCTTAAATAGAAACATAGATAGCTAGTCCAAGCAAGAACTTCCTCCACAGAAACTGCAAATAACCCATCCCCTGGCTGCCAACTAGAGGCTTATTTTAGTAAGAGTAAGTAGGAACAGGATGCCTGGCCAGTCCAGGAGAATTTAGGGGTGCTCTTCCCACACACCAGGCACTCATTAGCATGTCTACTCAGTTTCTCAACTGCGTAACAGCTGCAAACAGACAATAGTGGGAAACTGTCACAGAAAAAGAAAAAAATGTACTGGAAAAGGCTGTTAATTAAAAAAAGATGGAGGGGGATGTTCTCTTTAGAAATGTAACTCTTAAACAGAAGAAAAAGTTTAGTAACAGAGTTTTGAGAGAAAATAGCTCAAAGGAAAAGAAATAACAGTAAATATACTGGCATTATGCTCATGGTATTGAAACCATAGTCACTTGTTTCTCAAGTATTTATTGAGCACCTACTAAGTACAATTCACCATGCTGAGTTCTACGTGGAGAAAATAGATTAGGCCATTCCAACCCTTCAGCAATTGGCATTTAATTGCCAGGATAAAATGTGTATAACCAACAACTATGCAAAATCATGAGTTTCGGTCATTTGTGACATGGAACATACCAGCTATTCAGAACTGTTGCCTTAAAAGGCACATTTCAAGGTGAGCCTACAAAGATAACAATTGAAGATATTACCCTTGACTCTGGAAGGAATGTTGAATGTTTTTATTTTTCCATTTGATTTTAAGTGGGGATCTCATGACCCTGAGATCAAGACCTCAGCTAAGATCAAGAGTCAGATGCTTAACTGACTGAGCCACCAGGTGCCCCTATGTTAAGTGTAGATTGGGTTGTTGTTGTTGTTGTTGTTTTTCATTCTCCTTTGCTTAAAACAAATCAGCTCATGAAAATACCCTCCTATGTATTGGTAATTGACTCACACTACAAGCTATAGGTCATTCTCCCAACAGAGTTCAAAGTTACAGTCTAGAATGGTGATAGTAAGAAAACTGGGAAATGCAAACAAGGTAAAAGTCCGAAGCAAAAAGAACCAAGGAAAGCAAGGCAAATATAACTAGGACCCCTGAGACATCTAATGAGAAAAAAAGTTGTTAACAAAAAAATTGAGAGTCTAATTATAGAATTAAATATCAGATCACATTTGATGAGAAATGGAGAATAAAAACAACTTACTGGTTGATCATGTTAGTATGAGGCAGTGATGGGAGTCCCATTTTATAGAAGTAATGGAGACTTGAATGGGTCCACAAGCAGAGAGACAGGAAGTTATGGAATCAGAATTCACCTAATGGCCAATGAACCAACTACTACACAATATGGGACTCCTATTTTGTGGAAACTGCAAGTAGATAGTGGCAGCAATGGATTCCTGATATTTCCATTCTATGCCCATGTGTCTTCTCTTACCATAGATTGGGCCATGTATGCCAAGCTTCCAGAGGCAAAGAACAGCACAGAGTCATGTTCAGCCCACAGGAGTTGCAGACATTGCTATGAACCATCATTCTCTACTGGCCCAACTCCATTATTTCTCTCTTTTGGGACTGTCAACCTACAGACTTTGTTTTTCTGGGTAGGCCAGAGTGACTTGAGAAAAATAAATCTCAACAATCACAAATGATGCCCTGAAGCACAGAGACTCAGCTCATACCTTTAAGAACAAAGTCCCTTCTTCAGAGTGGCTTTAGTACATCCAGCCAATAGCTACCTGCCCCTTTGGTCTTTGCAGGAAAGCGTTCAGGGTCCAGAGCTCACACATGCCCTTAATTTGAGTGAATGGATATCCTGAAGGTTGGGGATGAGGAATGCCACATTCATCTGAGGCATGCGGTAATGCCACCACTGTCTATTTGCAGTTTCCAATGACTAACTTGAACCACTAAGAAAATCAAGGTTGGGAACTAAGTAAAAAGTATGATAGGAAACATCCTGGTTTCTCACATTTTTAAAGACTGGCTCGGAAATCATTCTGCTTAGTGTGTGGATGTGCATAAATGCTAATGTTTGAAAGAAGCCACTCCTGGAAATAAGGCTTTGTGGCTTTTAAACTCCACGTTGAGTTTGTCTACTAATACACCCAGAGAATGTATCCAAGGATGCTGAGGAGGAGGGCGCCAATGGGGTGGAGATGTGCTTAATGCAGATACCATTAATAAATCACTGATAGTTAAGATAGAGATTGGATGATGGGTGGCAGATGGAATAGAGGTACGTCAAATTGCTTTTCTTATATAGGTTATTGGATTACCAAGAAAGCAGCAGGCAAGTGGCAAACTGGTATAACAAATTGCTATCATAAAAAAAATTTTTTTTGAACTTATCCCAAGATGGTAATAAGGTTCTGAAGGCCATTAGCCCTCTGGAGAGGTGCCTGAAGCAGGATTGCCTGAAGCCCTCTGAGATGGTAATACAGAGAACATTCTCCATACTTCTCCTCTTTTCCTCACTATTATACTTAAGCACATCCTGGTGAGGGAAAGGGGAAGGGAGAAAGCCAGGCTGCAGAGGGAAGTTAATTAATTAATGTGGCTATTAGCAGGTGCATGCCCTGCCCAGTAGGTGATAAGTGGAGGTGCCTATCACTTAGCTCTGGCAACCATTTCTGGTTGCAACTGATGCTGCCTCCTTTTTTCTTTTGGTCTCCTTCTTTCCTTCCAACTTTTTATTTTGAAAAATCTTAAACCTATAGAAAAGTTGCACTAGCAATGAGCACCTGACACTATTACAAGATTCACCATTTGTTAATATTTTTTCATGTTGGCTTTCTCTTTCATTTTCCTCCACTCCTTTTGGTGAATTATTAAGTAGCATCAAAAAATACTTACCCCCTAAATGCTATAATATGTATCTCCTGAGAACAGAGTCATTCTATATATCCATAATGGAACTATCATTTTCAAAAAAAATTAGTCTTGATGTAGATTATATAATATACAATCCATGCTCAAAATTTTCAAATTGTCCCAATGCCTTTTATAACTTTAAAAAAATCCAGAATACAAATAAGAATTAAACATCATTTAGTAATCATGTCTTCTTAGTAATTGGTATTCTAGAACCATGCCTGTCACCCCTCCTTTTAACTTTTAAGACACTGACATTTTGAAGAGTCCAGACCAGTTGTTTTGCAGACTGTTTCTCAATTTAGATTTTTTTCTGATTGCTTCCTCGTGATTAGAATAAGGTTAAACCTTTTTGGCAGGAGTGTCCTTCCAAGAGACATAGGTTGTCAGTTTGTCAAGTTTGGTGATTGTAAGTTCGATCATTTGTTTAAAATGATGCTTCCAGATTTCTCCAATGCAAATGTACTATGTTCCCTCTAAAATCAATAAACAGTTCTGAAACTGGGTGATTAGGAAGACCAACATTTTACGTAATAGTTTTAGCATGCTTTGATGAGTTTTACTTGAATAGAAAATGATTATATTCTTCCTACACTTATGGTTGCTATTCTGTAAAAATAAACCTTTCTTTCTATTCTCCATCCATTCCTATTGTTTTTGGTACCGCTATGGCCTCATGAAATTTTACAAGTAAATCTATTATAATCCATTCCTGCCATTATTTTCATATGCTAGTTGTCTGAACTTTGATCAACCTGGCTTTCACATTTTTTGGCATTTTATTATCAGTTCTTGAGCACTTCTTTACTTTTTGATGCATCTCAATGTTACAGGCTCAACCTTGCACTCCACGGTCTCAGAATCAGGCACTTTTCCAGGGAGTCTTGATTTCTTTGCATGGGAAATGGTAGTTAGAAACCAAAATCAGGATGATATGTACATTCATTGGTACTGTGGCATAATTACTTCTAAGCCCTTTCTTTGAACCCAGCAAGAGAACATGTATTTTGATAAAGTCATGAGCTCATATTGATTCCTCCAATTCTAATCCAATACAACTGATTTCTCCTTCCCCATTTCCATTTTTTCTCCACTCTCCTACCATGAGAACTCCATTCCTCCAAAATGATACATTTGCACATTTGTTCAATTCTACAGTATATACAAAATAGTTTCAAACTACCAGCAAGTTTTCTGTAGAAAAAAACTCCACTGAAGGTGGGATGCAGTAAAAGTACAGTGTTCAAAATATACCTGAATTAATTCTGAATTTATCCCTTTGTGTTCATGTCAGTTTGATACAGAATTCAATTCATGTGATCCTATTTGTATTAAATTTTAGAATTTTATTATATACTGGATGAATTAATATGGTTTAAAAGTCAAAACTAGATTGAAAGATAAATTTAGAAAGATTTCATTTATTTTATTATTGCTTCCACTTGATTTCCACCCATCCCCAACAGCAGACCAATTTCTCTAGTCTGTTAACTAACTTGTGTTCCTTTTGAAGGTATTTGTATATATGTGTGTATTCTTTTCTTTTTTTCCTTACAAAAATGCTAGCATACTATTTTCCCCTTGCTTTTTTTCATTCAGTATATTTTGAGATTAAAGCTGGGTTCTAAATCCTCTGATTCTGTTCTATTCAACTTCTCAGGTAATGAAATCCTATCTCAGTTCTAGGTAAAATTAGTGGTTCCTGTAAAAAGGAGTTATGAATATGAAAGAGAGTGGATCTGTGTTGAAACAGGGATTATGTGTATGTATTACGCTTAATGAAATTCTAAGTGTGGTTCAAATTACCCCCTGAGGTATTAGGTAAGGGTGCTCATTAAAAATTCTTATTCCGAGGCCCTGCTAACTCAAAATTCTCTGTAGGTTAAAGCTCAGGAATCTGAATTTTAAAACTCCTGGATAACTGTATGGACTTTCAGAAAAACATAGGCTATTATGAGGGGAATAAATGACAGGGAAAGCTTTATCATGACAAAGTCTTTTCACCTGAGTGTTTAAGGCTGCTTTTCCTCTGAGAGCATGGATTTTATTATTTTATTTTATTTTATTTTATTATTTTATTTTAATTTTTAGAAATTGGGTTTCTTTTGGAGTAAGTAAGCTCTGAGCTCATGTCCTCTGCTGGAGTCAGCCAGGCAGACAGACTCTGTTTCCCTTTTGGATCTTTGAGACAAATTAGGCAGCTAGATGGAGCATACTGGAACCACACTGTCCCTTTCCCTACCCAACAAATCTCAGGATAGCGTTTTCAGGGAACACAGTGACTTTCTAAATGTTTAAGTTCCAAACTCTACATTTCGGTCAATGGAAACAGAAGGAGACAGATGAGTGAGTGATAACTTGAAGTATCACAAAACCTACCATTTCCACTGTTTCTCCCACCTTCCCTAACCCCTTCATATTCTCCCAAAATAGCATGATTGGACGATGCCTAAGGACACACTGTCCACCTAAAATTAGCTTTTTATAAAAGATATGAGATATTCTTTGGGGGAAGGTTGGGGGATGAATCATCTATTCCATTCTGAAGCTGTGAAAATTGAGAGGCAGAGACACAGTGGGGATGAGAGGTTGACTGGCTGGGAGCAACTTCCTGTCACTGGGAGAGCCCATCACAACACCATCTAGTAGTAAGTCAGTTCTTTAATAACTCGGTCTTAATAGCCAGTGTTTATCAAGCACATACCGTGAGCCAAGAACTTTGCTATGTGTTTTATCTACTTTAGCTCATTTAATCTTTATAACAACTTCATGAAGCAGATAATATCACCATCTGTCTCTTACAGGTGAATAAACTGCAAATTAAAGATGTTGTTACTTTCCCTGATTCACATAGTGAAGCAAGAGCTAAATCTACTTTGCTAACACCAGAACCAACCCACTAACTGCTACACAAGCGAAAGGGCCTTCAAAACCATGATTCTTTAGGATACTAACCTAAGTGCCCCGTGTCCTAGCCTGTTGACTGCTTGTGTAATGATCTCTACTAACATGTTGTGATAGGATCTACCCTTCAAATTCCAAGGAGGCAAAGCCCCAGGAAATTTGATTGTGGCCTTAGCCAAGCCACCATGCTTTCCTTGTGCTCGGTGTCCTTATTCTGTAAAAACGGGAGGGATGGATTACAATTTTAAAAATAATAATTTTCCCTTCACTTCTGATAGCTTATAATCCAAACGCCAAATTCCCGATTCACATTTTCACGCTAAGGTTTTAATAGTTTTGTTTTCTTCCTCTTTATTGTTTTAATATTTTAATACGCTCCTCTTTATTCCCAAAGGCATCTGAATTCCAAAAGAGGCTAATGTATTAACTTTAAAAGATGAGTCTCTGAAAGTGGAAATTTCCAGGCAAAGAATCCAATGAGTATTGGAAAGCTGTTATATCCTGATTATATTTCTTTTCCCATTCTGAGATGACTGTGTTCAGGAAATGCTCTCTGAGATAAGGCTGGATAAAATGGGAACCAGGCACAGCAATCTGAAACAGAGTTGGCAGAAAAGAGGTGAGAAAACAGGGCCCACAAGCCAGCTGGCATAGATGGCAGGGGTCCCTCCCAGGCATCAGAAATTCAGGGGAACCATAGAAACCATATGTGTGAGAAACACTGGCAGAAGAGGGATAGCATATCAGAATTGTCTCCACATGGGGTAAATCCCAGGAGATTTGATAGGATGGTGGTTTCCAGAACCCTTGTCTTCCAATGTAGGGGAGCAGAAACTCCTCTGCACACCACTCACCAATGAGACAAAAACCACTTCTCTTGGCCTCATTCCTGTGTGGTTTCTCCTGGTTCAGGAACTCCTCAGTAGATGATTAGCTGACTAGAAACGACCTGTGTTTCTGTCCAAAAATTTTAAGATTCATGAGGACAAGACAGACATTTTGTTACTCAAGACAGCTCAAAGCTCTTCTACATATGTACTAACTATATGCTGCATTAAAGGAAGAACAGAGAATGAAGTGTTTAAGTTGGAGAAACCCAATATATATTTCAGGTGAAACGAATCAATGTGTAGACTTAGTTCTTTTTAATATTGCTTGTAATTCATTCATTCAATAATTATTGAGCACTTATGTACCAGGCACTTTACTAGAAAATTGAGGCTACAACAGTAAACAGGATAGGTACTAAATCCTGCCTTCTTAGAGTTGATTACAAATTGGTGGGAACAGGAAATAAACATGTAAACAATAAGAATTTCAGATGAGAATTGTGAATAAAATCGGGATATTGTGACATATAAGAAAAACATGTATTTGGTCTAAATGACCAAAGTATGTTTTCATGTATATTTTTGTCTTCCTCCAAGTTTCCTGGCTCACAGTTCCCAAAGTCCTTGGAATTTCCCAAGTGTTGAATGATAAAGGTGTCTTTCATTATGTTAATGATGTGGCTTCTGAAAGTACCTAAGGATGTGGAGGGGTTGCCAGTGGCACCAACTATGTGGTTAGAGGATTGGAACTTTGAGTTCTACTTCCTGACCTTTGAGTAGGGAGCAGGGAAAGGGGTTGGAAGTTTAATCAATTACCAATGGCCAAATAATTTAACCAATACTGCCTATATAATGAAGTTTCCATAAAAACCCAAAGGACAGAATTTGGAGAGTTTGGGTGAACACATGGAGATTTAGGGAAAGTGGTACACTCACAGAGAATTGAAGCTCTGGGCCCTTTACCCATGCCTTGCCCTATGCATCTCTTCCATCTGGCCCCATTCCTGAGTTATTCTTTTTATAATAAACCAGTGATCTAGCAAGCAAAGTGTTTTTCTGAATTCTGTGAGCTGCTCTAGTAAATTATTTTTATTTTTACTAATTTTTAAATTTAAATTCAATTTGCCAACATGTTGTATAACACCCAGTGCTCATCCCATCAAGTTCCCTCCTTAATGCCCATCACCCAGTTACCTCATCCCCCACCCACCTCCCCTTCTGCAACCCTTTGTTGCTGCTATAGTAAATTAATGGAACTCAAGGAGGCGGTCATGGGAACCTCCAATCTGTATCCAGTTGGCCGGAGCACAGGTAACAATATGCGCTCACAACTGGCATCTGAAGTGGGGGTGTGGGACAATCTTGTGGGATTGAACCCTTTACCTGGGGGATTGGACACCATCTCCAAGTAGATAATCAGAATTAAGTTGAATTGTAAGACACTGAGCTGGTTTTGGGAGTACTGATTATTGGTAATGGTGGAGAACTCACTCCCTATGTTGGAATTGGGTCCAGGAACCCTAAAGAAAAACAAAACCAGATATAGAAAAAGATTGAGATAAGGAAGAGAAAGTACCATAGGCAGGAGTATCTGGGAAGGCCTGTGAGCAGAAGATAGGTCAAAGAATTGTAAGCATGTTGGACATGGCCTCTAAGGAGAGGCTCAGAAAAATTTGACACTATTTCTAAATTCATCAAGAATTTTTGATAATAGTTATGAAACCAATATGTATACTTGCTAAAATGTCTCTATAGCATAGGATATAAAAAAGCAATATCCTCCCCAAACCCTACTACTTAATGCAATACCATTAACCATTTTCTTGTGTATTTTTATAAATATTTTCTATGTATATCCAGTAGTCCATCCCATCCACCAAGCATGGTTTTGTTTTCTGAGGTTTCAGTTACCCAAGGTCCATCCTGGTCTAGAAGCAGATGATCCTCCTTCTGATGAATCATAAAAAGGTCTGTAATAGCCTAATACTACATCATAAGGCCTACATCATTCATCTTGCTTCTTCTCATCATGTAGGCATTTTATCATCTCACATCACAGGAAGGATCAGTACAGTAAGATATTTTGAGAAAGGAGAGAGATTCATGTAAGTTTTATTACAGCATATTGTTATAATTATGCTATTATTAGTTACTATTGTTACTCTCTTACTGTGCCTAATTCATAAATTAAATTTTATCATAGGTGTGTATGCATAGAAAAAAACAGTATATATAAGACCTGGTACTATCTGCAGATTTCAATCATCTACTGGGGGTGGTCATGGAATATATCCCCCAAAGGTAAGGGCGAGCTACTACATAAATGCATTTATTTGAATAGTCCTTTTGTGCAAATGGAACCTTATTGCTTACTCTTTAGAATCACTCAGATCCCCCTTCAAGAAAGAACTTGCCCAGCTGTGAGACTTGATAAGTTTATAGCCTCTGGCTTTTTTTTTTTTTTTTTTTTTTTTTTTTTTTTTTTTTAGCCTCTGGCTTTTAAGGTGGGCCTCAGCTCAGTAACCAAAAGTGGCTTCATCAGTGACTGAGCCAGACTATGGTAAAAAGCCATTTCTACCCAACTGAGACTTCTCTAGCGCATATTTACCCTACGTCTGTTGTTGCTTTGCTTTGTTATTAAGAACAATGCAGCAATTAGTATCTTTAAATGTATATCTTCAAAAAATAAAGAAATGTATATCTTCAGGCAAGAATGGGTGCCTGTTTTTCTCCACCTTCTATTACTATTCAGTATCTAACTTTAATCTGTGCCAAGAGAAAAAAACGGCACTTCACTAACATTTTAATTTGCAACTTCTTAGTTATGACTAGGTCAGAATTATTTTAGATTGTCAACTCACCATTCGTATTTATCTATGAACTTCCTCTTTGTGTTCTTTGCCCTTTTTCTACCAAGTTGTTGATCTTTTTCTTATTGATTTGTTGGAGTGCTTTGTAAAAGAAATGAACTCTTTTCCACAAATGTTGCAAATATTTGTCCCTGTTTTTTGATTTTAAAATTTTTCACAACATTCTTCCCCCCGTTCAATAGTTTTAATTTGCACATAAACTTACTTTTTCTGATATAGCTTCTGGGTTTGAATTCATGATTATAAAGTTCTTCTCAGCTCTAATAATATTTTCAGAATTGGTCCTTATCTAATATCTTTAGCTTTTTTCCCTTTAAAGTTAGGGTTTCATCTGCAATTTATTTTGATATAAGCTGTAAGGTAGGATTTCAGCTTTTTTTTTTTCCCTCACCAAATTATCCTCCTCACTTCCGAATATCCATCTCTTCTCACTAATTCTATGTTCTCCTCTTATAATAAACTAAAGCCACATATACTAATTTGGCTTTATTTCTGGACTTTATATTCTAATTTACTGGCCTATTTTGGTGTGCTTCACTGATACCAAAACTGTTTCTTATTATTGATTTATCATCTTTTAATAGCTAATAGGAACTAAACTCTCTAACTGTAACTGGATCAATGTGAGTGTGTTCCTTAGTGAGTCAGAAACTGCAGCAGGTGGAATTGTTCTACAAAGGAAACTTTATTTGCAGCAAATAAAGAGATTGCAGGAAATGGCTTTCAAAGCCCTGAAACGGTGAATGGATTCCTTTCATTTAGGGTTAGGATGAATATTTAGATAGGCAGGCCTTGTCATTGGATGTGGAGGTGGGCATAGGGTGGGGCATGCTCTTTAAGGAAACATGTCTTCGCACACACTATACGTTATGTAAATAAGGCTTGTGTTCTTCCTTGGGGAGAGATTTTAGTATGATAATGAGGTCAAGGTAGTTGTCAGTAATTCTAGAGGTCACTCCATGGTGCATCTACCCAGGCAGGAGTCAGGGGTTAAGCTTAAACTGTCTGTGTGGTCTGGGCTGGGTGGAGGAGGTCTTGTCAAGGCTGTTGCTATTGCTTGAGTGGCAGTTTCCCTTTCCATGTGCCTGAATTAAGAGATAAGCTAGAAAGAAGAGCTTAAGAAAAAATGTGGGAGAAATATCAGTGAGTACAAGCAGGTGGGCAGTGAAGGTAAGGTCTTGGGGTCTAGCTGGTGACATAATTTTTTAACTCTTTGTAAATTCTCTTCTTTCTTTAGGATCTGACTAGTCACTCATCTTTACTACTGTTAGTTTTTTTTACATTCTTTTCCACAGATAACTTTTGCTTTTGGATGAATAGTGAAAATGTGAATCTAAAACTAATTCAATTTTAGCTTTATTTTTCTGGGTTAAGGTCAGTATTATTTTAAGTTCTCTCTCCAAATTTTACCATTTCAAATGTCAGAATTGGATTTCTAGAGTAGAGCAGCTTTCCCTATTATTCTATAGCTTTACAAGTTGTTACCACTGAGGGGGGAAGAAACTGGGTAGATCATAGTTTCTATCTGTATTTTTTCTTATAATCGTATGTGAATTTACAATGACCTCAAGCCTATCATTTTTATTTTCAACTAGCACAATATCTTATACATAGTACATGCTTAGTGAATGTTACTTTCCTGCCTCATTCCCTGTATCCCTTCAACACAATTTCTTAAATGTATTCTTCAGTTTCTGAGTAGACATACATAAATATGTCTCTAAGACAATACAGTTAGCTTTGAGCTAAACTATAAAACTGATGTTATACTCCCACATCTCCACAAGAGTGATCTGATTTGAAAAAATAGCTATAGCAATTAAGAAGTGAATATGCATCAAATCAAAATAACTGGCTACTAGATCATGGGATCTTTTTCAAGTAGGGTTCTTTTAATCTGTGCAGCAATTCTTGTCTTGAATCTTTTTCCTCACTTTGAAATTTTTCTACAAATCAATAGTACCCCTTTTCCTACCCCAGTTGTAGGAAAGACTACATGTGGGAATATCATGTAGCTTTTTATCTGTATTTTCAGAATCAGTAAAACATTCCTATGCTTGGCAGTGTTCCAGGAAAGACAGGTTACTGACAAGGCTAGTCCTAAGAAAAATAGGGAGGTAAATAAAACTCGCCTTGAGCCCCAACCCCATTTCCCTTTCCAATACCATCCCCAAGGAATTCTTGGGGAAAGGGTTGCAGTTTCCTTTGGCTTCCTAGAATCCTTCTAATGTTAACTCACTCAAACTTGCTCTTGGTCCATGCTCAACATCTATTTCCCTACCTGCATTACTTCTCTTCTGTCTGTGGAAATCTTATTTCAAAAACTGTTTAATTTTCTTGTTTAAAATATTCTGTGAGACATGAAGGGCCTTTGATCTGAAGTAGTGTAAATGTGAAACCAGCTACTGGTATCAACAATCTGGTAAGTTAATAGCCTTCTATTTTGGGGGGAATCAATTATACATGTTCTGGTAGAAAAAAAGACTTGTTCTGCTCTGCTATATATGAAGAAGAATAAGACATGAATTCAGCAGAAATACATATTAGGAAACCCCCTTAGTGTTGGTCAGATTGGAGGTTACTCCAGACAAAATCAGTAGTTGTGCCTGATTCATCTCACAAAGTGAACTGTCCTTCAGACTGAAGAGAGAGAAAACTAGAAATAAACAACCAAGATTAGGGATTGAACAAAAAGACTAATGGCCAATAGAGGTAACTCTCTAATGCTACAAAGAGTTCGTCATCTTAGAGAAACAGAGAAGGTACAAACACCAGCCCCTAAAAGAAACAGCCCCAATGCTGTTTGACACCAAAATAACCAAAGCTAAATCTCAAATTTCAATAGGGAATTAGATTTAGATTCAAGGGAACAATCTGTCCAAAGCCTATCACTAGGTCAGGAGTGGATTAAGCTATGCCTTACAGAGTGTAAGAAAAGTGCTAGTTTCCTCCACAAGCTTTTATTTCCACAGGAAAAAAACTTCAGACTTCAAGTTGTCAAACTGTTCTCTCTCATATTGGCCAACAATAAGTTCAAGAGCTATTAGAGCATATTGCCTTTGATATGAAGACACTAAATGGCATGTCTGTCTCCATTTCAATTTAACAAGCCCAAATCTTAGGTATTGGGAAGACAAGGCAAAAGAAAATGATCTTTGGAGTAAAAAACCTGTTTTACATCATAGTTTAACTATCAAGTAGCTATGTAATCCTGGGGAATTTACCTAGACCATAAAAGTCTGTTTCTTAATTTATAAAATGAGTAGTATAAGAGGCGCATCTGGAAGAGCATGTGACTCGATCTCATGGTTCTGAGTTTGAGCCCTACGTAGGGTGCAGAGATTACGTAAATAAGGAAAAAAAACTTAAAATAAAATAAATGAGTAGTATATTACCAACCAATAATATTTAGTGAGGTAATATATACAGATAATATATGCAAAATGGTTAGCACCCTTTAGGCACACAGCAAGGATGAGTGAATGCTTATGACTTTTATGATCATGGCACATTCCAGTTCGCTGTGGCCAGACATTTGTCTCCATTGAGGTTTTTAAGGCCATAACTAAACCCATTTTCCAAGTTGATATAAAATTCAAAGAGTTCTGTCAGTGTCACAGTTCCTTCCTCTCAGAGATGACCCTCTGCTGTAACAGTTAAGGCTAAATTCCTGTTGAGGTAGTCATGGCTTCAGGTGTTAGTCTTTCTTTTGTATTGGCAGCATTTTAACCAGAGATTCTCATTCTGTAATTCAGTCATTCAACAACCGGTTATGGCTCAGATACTGCACTAGGTCAGGAAATACACAAATTAATAAGATCACTACTGCTTTTCAAGGAGCTCATGAGAGTCCTAATGACAGAACATAAAGAAAAAAATATTTATAGGTGTTGATTAAGACATTTACTTTCTATTATAGAGGTATATTTAGACAAATAAATGTTTATGTGTTTTATAGTAAATTCATTTGTGTCTCATACCATGGGTCTGGTTAATAAAATAGAAACCACACCAGTTATTTTAATAGAATTTAATATAGGGATTTACTTAGGCTTTGGAGGGCAAGCACAAGGCAGAAGAGAACACTGAGATAACGCAGAAGCAGTGACTATAGAATGCAGCTACCACCCCTAGAGCTGAGGTAACAAAAGGAAACAGGTAATCACACAAAGAAATTTGGAGGTTGGCCTCACAGAGCTGAGACCAGCATTCTAAGAGAGAGACACTGCCCTGTTGGTGTTGATGACTCAGGTGCCCCAAGGGGTCCCTGTGGAGCTAGGACTCAGCTGGTGTAGATATTTGTGAGGAAGAAGGTTGAGTCTGGGGGTAGGAAACAAACTGCTGCTGGGACCAGCCATTGTTGCTGGGGCAAAGGACTGTGCTGATGTGTCAGTGAGATGAACAGGAAGCCCATCAGGAAGAAGCATAACCTTCTCCTTTCCCTCCTCTTGCTTTTCAATCTCGCCAAATTCTAGTGTCCTCCATTGGCAGAGCCTCTATGGGAACCAGCTGGCAGGGCAGCAACATGGTGTGCAGGGGCCCAGCCACAGCATCAATGAGCAGAGCTTAGAAGAGTATGTTTGAATCTGAAAAATAACAGCGTAATATCCAGCACACAATTTGATTTGTAATACTCTGCTGTTTGCCCATAATTCTGCTCACTGCCCTTTTGGGCCAACTTCAATAATGATATGTTTTTATATATCTATTGAACTAGGTGAAAAAAGAAAAAAATTGAAAAAAAAAAAGACTAAAAGTGAAGAAACCTTGACTTTAGGACTTGCTCTGCCAGTAAGTGATAATAAAAACTTTAAGAAAAAATATGTAATATAAATTTTGTATTGTTTTGGAAGGAATAAAAGACTATCTAATCTTGTCTACTTGCTTTACTGAATACCTTAGTAATTTTGACACAATAGGAATTATTTACGACCCATATGCAACCTGTTTTGTTTTTCTGTGAAATCGGAGTGCTGGCATAAATGTCCAAAATGTCGTTTGTCCATCTCACCACTTCACCAACTTTCCCCTCACTAACCACATCCAATCATTCAGTAAATATATAATGTTTAGCTATATTAGGCAGTGTGCAAAGCCCTGAAAATGGAGTTCCTGTCTTCAGGAATACTATAATCTATAGAGGAGAAAGACAAGTTAGCAGATTATGAGTGTTTTAGGTATTCTGATGGGATGTATGCAGACAGCATTGGAGGCATACTAATGGAGGAGGAGCATTTAATCCAAACTAAATGTGGAGCTTGAGTTGAAACTTGAAGTAAGAATTAGCTGAGAAGAGAGAGAATAGGAAGAAAAGAAACAGGAAGCCATTCCAAGTAGAAGGAACAGCATGAGCAAAGTTTAGGACATGGAAGTTGTTTTCAGTCTCCACCAGGGCATGAAACCAAGACACAGTGTGTGTCATGACAGCTTGTGTCATGGTAGCTTCAGCTGCAGTTAAAAAAATTCCTGGACAGCATTATTTTAAAAGCACTATTATTTCACATAACAAGAAATCCAAAAGAAGGAAGTTCTAGAATTCGTTAATTAGGCCATTTAACAATATTGAGCCTTCTTTTTTGTGATTCTTTATGAATTCCCTCTTTTGTGATTCTCTGACCTCTCTTTTCCTAGCTGCAAGCCTTATATCCTCAACACAGTGTCCAAAAGTGAAAAGAAAAGGCAGACGTTTATCTTTATCCATCTCTAATCAGGGAGAAATATCCTTCCTAAAAGCCTTTGTAGAGTCTGAATTCCCCTCCTCCCCTTTCCAACCCTCAGCCTCCCAGAAAAAAAAAAAAAACAGAGTCTGGAATAAGAGCTTGACTGGAGATAGTTATGTACTTATTTTGGGGAGAGGGATTAGGATAAGGAGAACAAGGGAGAAGGCAAGTCAATGTAAAGGTGAGTTGTTCAGCCCGCTACCACCATAAGCAGTTGTGGCTCCATCCCACTGACGTCCTCTGAAGAACCAGGTAGACTATCAGGGTTTTCAGACTAAGACAGAAGAAGGAAACACTTGTCTACCAATTCCTGTCTCCCACTAGACAAAGGTTGAACTCTGTTGGACTTCCAGTTGTATGAATACATGAATATGGCTGAGCATATTCCCAAAGTGCCCCACAGGGAGATACAGAGATGGTCCAAGGCAGAAAGCAAGAAAATCATGGAAACAAAGCACTATGAGCTACCCTTGAGTGCACATCTTCTGTAACAGGCCAGGGCAAAAATGTGGGCTGAGAGAGGCACCACCTATGAGGTTGGACACACCTCCCAGTAGACCTGCCCTCAGTCTCTACTAGTGAGGATCACACCATGGCCTGTCCCAGAACTGCAAAGGAGGGTGGAGAACAGTGATAATACAGGGCTGTAGACTTATCTTACAAAATGTTCCATCAATAGATAATGCCTAAAAATGGAAAAAAAAAAAAAGCAGCAGCAATTTAGGCATATTAAAAATACAGAGGTATATTTCAAAAGTTAGAAGTGCTGAAAGAATTTGCCTCTGCAGAGCAGGAAATGGGGATGCAGAACAATGTAATTTTTTATGTCTTATAATCTTTGACTCCTTAAATAAAGTTCATGTTTAACTTTGATTAAAGAATTATTAAATTTATAAACTGTATGTGGGAGCCTACAGACACAGCGTAACTTATATAATTCACATGATTTATACATTTGAAAGCCGTTGGTGGTCCTCAAAATGGCCTTAGAAAGAGCAGAATATACCATAGTGCCTAGCCTGTAGGAGAGAGTCAAAGATGCATAAGAAAAAAATGGAGTGGGTGACGGGCACTGAGGGGGACACTTGACGGGATGAGCACTGGGCGTTATTCTGTATGTTGGTAAATTGAACACCAATAAAAAATTATTTTATTTAAAAAAAAAAAAGAAAAAAATGGAAAGAGGAAAGGAAAGAATGGAGGGCTGAGGGAAAAAACCACCAATATCATCTCCTCACTTTCCCGGTGCAGTAGAAAGGTATCCATGCACAGCAAAACCAGCCTGGGGCTTTCAGTTTAGGGACTTTGCTGTACTTTTCTTACAATAAAGACAAGAAGGGAGTCTCAGACTTAGTTATATCTTTTTGTTTTTGATTCCAGGTGGATAAAATTAAATAATCATATAATTCTAGAGTTTTACATATCAAGACACAAAAAGAACTCCTCTGATCAACATGTATTGTCCTCGGCAACAAAACAACCAACAATCATCCTTGCCAGATCTTATTTATTTAGTCTTCAAATGCTGCTCCATAAATAGTAGATGAAAAATGAAAAAGATGACATTTCTCTTCAGCCAAAAAAAGTAGTCAATGAATCTGTGAATACATCAGAATATCCTTTAATACGATGACATGTTGAGTTTCACCTTTGTGCCTCAGTGTTTACTCCAATGCCTTGCATGTAGGAGGTGCTTTATAAAATATTGCTGAAGTGACTTAAACTATTGAATGGTGGAATGAATTTGGCATGTTTCCCAGTTATTCTATTCCACACTTACTCTTCCCTTTATTTATACCTTACACTTGTTTTCTGAATTCCCTGCTGCAGACCTCAGTAATGAATGGAGAAGAGAAAAAAGAGAAGGAAGAAGTAGGATGAAGGTGGAGAGGTAAAGATAGAGGGGAGAAAGAAAGGGAAAGGAGAATGGGGATGCAAAAGGAAGAGAAAAGGAATTAAAGCTTTGAACAGGGTCCATAAGGAATAACCGAGAGTAGGAGAGAGTGAACTACAGGTGATTAAAATTGCTCTCTGGATATCTTCAACTAGTGGATTGAATAAAGCTATTTCTACAACTCCTCAACATCTTCAAATGGCCCTGTCCCCTTCACACTCATTTTTTTTTTTAAATTTTCCAATTCTGTGCCTTTATCTTTAAAAAGTCAAATCATTTTATTCTTTAAACTTCATTATCTTGATCTTCTAATTTCTTTACACTTAAAATTCTTAGCACAAAACTGATATCAGATAGGTTGGCCTAGGTGCCATGGAAAACAAAGTTTTACTTCCCAAACCTGAATGAGTAGATTAAAATGCTATCTTCTGCACAGGCTAACTATGATTCAGCAATGGAATGCTGCAAACAAAAATACTAGGCTTTAGGGAACTGAAGCATAGGGGCCCCTGGGTGGCTCAGTCTTAAGTGTCTGCCTTCAGCTCAAGTCATCATTTCAGGATCCTGGGATCAAGCCCTGTGTTGGGCTCCCTGCTCAGCGGGAGGTTGGCCTCTCCCTCTGCCTCCTCTTCCCAGCTCGTTCTCTCTCTAGAATAAATAAGTAAAATCTTAAAAAAAAAAAAAAAAAAACTTGAAGCACAGTATATTGAATTGGATTTGCATCTCCTTTTTACTCTTAATGATGCCCACTTTTAAATGTCAATATTCCAATATTTGGAAGAACTATTCAAATTTTGGTGCCACAAGTGTCAAATTCAAGATGAGACAAAAATGATTCCAGATCAGTAAAATGAGAACCAGTATTAAGTCCAAAAGGAGCTGAGATTTTATGTCTTAAAGAAAATGTAGAAACCCAAATTTTTACCAGTATCTTTTAGAAAACTCAGTGAACTGAAGAACACAAGTAATTCACAACTCCTGAGAAAGTAGCAAAGTCCATTGAAGTGGCTGGCATTCACAGGTCTCCATCTTTGGCCCAACTTTATCTCAAGCCTTCCTGTTATTCTACTTAGGCTTTATGACTGAATTTTTTTTTTTTTTTTTTTTTTTTTTTTTTTTTTTTTTAATTCATGAGCGACACACAGAGAGGCAGAGACACAGGCAGAGGGAGAAGCAGGCTGCCCACAGGGAGCCTGATGCAGGACTCAATCTTGGATCCCAGGATCATGCCCTGAGCCAAAGGCAGACCCTCAACCGCTGAGCCACTCAGGCATCCCTATGACTGAGCTTTAATTATTACTTATTCGCAGATAACTCTCAAATCTATATCCTTCCACTTATATTTATCTCTGTGTTCCTGATTTAAACACTCAATGGAGTATTTCAACTTCTCTTTCTATATCTCAAATTCAACTTGTCCAAATTTGAATGATTCATGGACACCCTTAGCCTCCATCACTTGTTCTTCCTTCTGTGTTTTCTACCTAAGTGAATGTCACAGGGTCCTCTACCCCGTTCTTTAATTCATAAAGTTAGTAGTCATCTTGCATTTCTTATTTTCCTTTTGCCCACCTATATAAAAAAAATCACCAGGTCCTTTCCAATTATACTTAACTTTTTTCAAGTACATTCTCTTCTACCCATCCTCAGCATGATTGTTTTAAGTCATTATTACAATAGTCTTTCACCGGGATTCCCTGCCTCAACTTGCCTATACCTGATTCGTTCTCATCCGGACACAATTTATTCATTCAACAAACCTCCTAGGGGCCTACTATGTGCCTAGCTCTGCTCTTGGTTCTGGACTTTACCTTGCATGCAGTGTGATATTACTAACGTGTGAATTTGATCATGTGATTCTTTTGTTTTAAATTCTTTATTCTAAGGTCCTTAGACCTTAATCTTAGTCTTAAGATTAAGACTAACCTTAATCTGAACTCCATAGTATAGCTTACTCAGGTCTCTGTGTCATGGCCCCAGTCTACCTTGTCATTGTCATTTACTTCCATCCTTCCTTACCCCTACTCACACTTCATTTTCCAGTGATATTCAGCCATTTGCAATTCCTCCACTGCCCCATGTTCACCTCCTAGCATGGGTTCTAGTTTCTTTCTCTGTCCAAAATGTCCATTTCCTCCACTTCAATGCTTAACTCACACTAATCCTTCAAAACACACTGCTGGTGTTTTGCCCTTTGAGAAATTTTCTTTGACACTGTCCTACTGCCCTACCTGACTTAGGTGCTTCTCTCCTACTTACTCTCTACATCTGTACTTACCTCCGACATAGCACATGCCATGTGTATTTTTCAGTTTACATGTCTACACATTGAACTCTTTATGAGAACATGCCTTGTTTTAGCATCCCTGGTGCTTAGCACATGGTAAGTGCTTAATAAATATTTGTTCATTGCATTTTTGGATAGTTAGAAAGGTGTCTATGAGATGACATTATAAACGTATATTTACTGTTTAAAAGGAAATATACTTCTTTCAGGGATAGATTGAGATCAGTGGGAAAAATAACCAAAAATAGATGAAGGAAGTGAAGCCACTTAAGACTGCTTATCTATTTTAATTAAAAAGAAAGTCACACCTTTCTTGTGAAAGAGGTGAAAGAGAGAAAGGCATTAAGAAAGCAATTTGTGCCCTATTTTCACAGAAGTCTGAAGCAATCAGAAAAGGCAAGCTATGGGTGTTGTAATAGCCTGAAGGAGAGATGGTATTGATGTTGTTATTGTTTCATATATATTGAGAATGAAGGCAAGTGATTAAGTTATGAGGAAGAAGCAATAACTTTACCCTGGTTATGATAGGTAGGGCTGGGTGCCCCCCAGAAACCTGATTATAGTTTTTTGCTATATTAAGTTAGCAGTGCTGAGCACAGTGCACCTGTTTTCCACTTCTTACCCTAACAATTTGCTTTTTGCATTTTGGTGACTGCCATTCCATAGAAGCACCTGATTAAGTGAGCAATGAACAAAATTAGATAATGATACAGCATCCAAATGAGTCAGTAAGAATTCAACCAAACCACAGTCTAAACCTTGGGAAAACTGTTTGCAACAACCCATATTTATGAGGAAATGGGGAGGGGTAGAAAGCATAATGTAATCAGTGTTCAATGTGATTGTGTTGGTTCATATAGGAAAACCTTACTAAATGTGTCAGAAATTTCATGAACTTGGCATGAGGTAGATCTGCCATCTTCATTCAAACCAGATGATTATGCAGAACCATAAAACATGGAGCTGAAACAAGCCTCTGATATATCCTGGTCCAGTTCTCTCATATTAAAGGTGAAGAAAACAAAGCCTAAAGATCTTAAGAAGATGTTTACTTGAAAGCTACTTTTCATTCCTGCTTTCTGTGGTCCAGATTAGTGAAAATTATCTCCTCACATTTCAGATGCCCTAGTGACAGTTAGGACAGCACAGTTTACAAAATCTCTCAGGTTATTTCTCTGCTCCCATTCCAATGGCTACATTTTCAAGCTGCCACTTTCCTGTCTTATCATCATAGATTTAGACATATTAATGTCAGACTAAATAGTGAAGCAGTGTGTGTATGTGTCTATACAAATTAGTATTAGTAAATTTTTGTCTTTGAGGGGGTCTTTACCTCTAGATGCTTTAACTTGGCTAGCCTTTGTTATTTGGAAGGAATAGCTGAAAAAAGGAGTTTGTCAGATTTGTGAAGGTCCAGAAATAAAGTCATGGAATAAAACATCCGGGCAACTGAGTAATAATACCCTTTCCGGAACTTCTAATAGACAGCTGAAACTTCCAAAGAAAATAAATTGCAGTCAGAAACCAATGATACATCTATTAAAAATAATCTCAACCCTGTTCTTCTACTCTTAGGCTATAATGATATACTTGCAGGTAATTGAGAAAGAAAAGCCCTCTTCTTAATCTTGGAATTAAGTCTTTTCAAAATATAGGTCTGGGAGAAGGATCCAGCTAATTCTTGTTAGACTAGAGAGCCCAGGATATTAAGTATCTAGCATTAGAGGGAGACACAGAGCTAATCCAGACTGTCAATGAAGTTTTAAGGAGTTGCTCAAGCCAGGAAAAGCAATTTGGACTTCAAATTCTGTTGTCTGTCCAGGTAGTGTCCTTTCTGCTGAATCCAGAGAATTCTTGCCAATTTGGACAGTCACACTTTGTAGTGTGGATTCCTGCCCAGCGAAGCTGGATAGCTACCAATTCCTGATTCACAGAGAACCATCTACACTCCTGAGAAGTTTTCTCTTTGTCATGAAGCACACAAAATAAAGTTTGAAAGGAAGTTCACATGAGGGAAAATAGTACTGGCAAAAGCTACCAATGGTGTAAATAGAAAAGATGGACTACCAGATGATTTGAGGAGTACAAATTGGGTCAACCCTAGAAAAACTTTGGAAAAAAAGACTGGTGAGGTGGTGCAGGGAGAATTGAAGTTTACCTTGATATTCTCCTATTTCTACATTAAATCTCTTTAATAATTATTGATGTATTAAATAATTGACAAAAATTTATTAAACATTAACAACATGCAAGATGTTGTACTAGACAGTATGTGTAAACCTAAGGAGGTATAAAAATAACTCCTCCACTCAGAGTATAGTTGGATAGAAAAGACAAGAAAGTATACAAAGTAGAATGTGATCAAGATCAATAAGGTGTGATGGAATCTATAAGAGATTGTGTGTTTCAGGAAAAGAACCATGGAACTTGAGCTAGAATTGAAAGACGGTGTGGCAAAGACACCAGTTGCCACTTGATATTCATTTTCTTCTTATACTTACTTGTCTTCTTTATACTTAGGAAAAGAAATCTAATTCTATTTGTATGGAGACCAAATCAAGAGACAACATTCCCCAGCCTACTGTATACCTGGTTTTAGCCATGTGATTGGATTCTAACCAATGAGATCCAAGAAAGTGGATGTAGACAACTAGAATAGCTGCTTAAAATGACATGAATCTGCAGGCAGAGGTACCAGTTTTTATACTTTTCTTCTTTCTCTGACCTGGCACTTTAACATGATGGCTAAGTGATTATAGAAGGTAGAAATCCCATTCTAGGATGGTAGAGCAAAAGGGGCATAAGTAGACAATCTGGTCTTTCAAGATTAAATGTTTAGATATGAGGATTCCAAAATTGTGTGTTGATCAATCATTAAAAAAAATTCTCAAAATAGGGAAGGATAAGCTTTTATATATATTTTTGAGCTTTTATAGATTTTAAATAAAATCAGAAAAATTCATCCTCCATTATGATTTAATGAAGAAACATCTTAACAGTAAAAAATAAGATACAATCTCACAATTGCAAGTTGAATGAACTTAACATTAAGAAAAATTCACATATTGTCTTTATTTTTTATTTCAGTATGGACTAGCAACAACGCTTTCAGAGAGCAGCAGAAGTCTAACACACAAAGATTTGGAAAATCTCCCTCAGATTTTAGAAATTTAATTCCGGAGTAATGTTTTCTCAAATGTGATATTTAAAATGACTTTGATTGGAAGAGAATGAACATTTAATAGATGCCAGATGATTTAATAAATGAGATTATTTGGGGTGGTATATAAGGTTTCCTATTATACCTCAATTGGGCAAAAAATAACATTGAATCACAGAGTAAAAAAAAATTGCCTTTTTCTGTTTTCCTTTAGTTCCTCTGATTGGAGAGGGAGACTTGATTTGGTACTAGTTCATCAGTGATCCAACACTAGGTTAATTTCCCATTTCATAAAGAGGAAGTGGATCTCAATATCAGTCTGGCAAAACTACAGGTACAAATAGTTACAGTTCAATTAGCATTGCTGTTTCCATGATATTTTATGTTTATAGTTTCCTTATTTTTCTAGTAAAATATTTTCCACTTAAACAAGCAATAAAAAAGTTTCCCTTTAAAACATGTTTATATAAAATTCTTAAAAAGCTAATCCATTTAAGAAATTTATTAAGTAGATAGTCATATAATGGTACTTGAACATACTAAAACTCATGAAGATGTTACATGAATTATTATGTAAGGGCCACAAAGTTACCTGGCAGACGGCTCCAGCCTGGAAACGTGGACAACCAATTAAAATGAAACAACCTGGCTCAAGCCAGATCTTGTCTCACCTTTGAGTTCTTTCTGGCCACACATTTCCTGACTGCATTGCCCTGATCTCGTTAATTTGACCCAAAATCTTGTCTAGTCTTTATCTGAAACTGTATTGCTGTGAAACCTGTGCTCATCCTCCCTTGTCCAGTCCTGAGCTGCTACCAAAACTGCTGACTTCATTTACTCTGCCCTGTAGGTGGATTGTGCCCTATTCTGAGCTCCTCAGGCCACCTGTACTAGCATGCTCACTCCTCTTAGTTAATTTCAACTCCATGCCAGCCAGAATTTACTGTTGATCTGAGATCTAACAAGTGCTATTGAACTTCCACTCAAAATTTAAGAGAACAGGTTACATTTAACACATTTTTCAGAAAAGCAAAGAAAAAATCATTTCTATATTTCATAATCTTATTAAACCAATCCAGTTCAGCTCAGCCTAGTCATTAGCTGTATCATTCCACAAACTATTTTCCCCAAATGTTATGTTATCAAAAAAGATTTTTATTCCATGACATAAAAGATCATTAAAATTTCCAGAACCAAACCAAAAATTACCTTCTAGTAGAACCTAGAGAAATAGTTACCTTTTTTCTGCTTTATGAAGTCCATCAAAACTCTTCTAAGTTTTCAAATAAAATTCCTTTCAACAGTTGATTTTTTTTTCTTAAGAATATAGTTCTCTGGTTCTAGAATCTCACACTTATTTTACTAGCTCTTAAGTTTTGTGAAGGTGTCAGGTGGAAAGTATCCTTATAAGGTTATCTAATTAACCTCTCATGCAAAGTTTAAACCTCTACCAAAAAGTCTACATGGAAATGGCTTTCACCCAAAGATATGCTCTACAACTTTAATGCTTGACAACATTTTTTTGTTTTTCTAAAAGTGATGAGATTGCACTGAGATGTCTGTACACTTAGGCTGAGGCTTCTTTCAGTCTGAGAGATGGATGGCCAGGGTTGGTGAGATGTGTTATCGGCGGCAATGTAATCATTTTTCTTATTGGAGAACTAGCTGACCCACATAGCGATTAATTGGTGACTTGGCCTCTTTATTACCCTGAACCAACACAGTTACCTGGACCAAATACTAACAATTGTGGTAGTAAACTAGTTATTTGTGATAGATTTATGTCCTGAAAAAGTTCATATTGAGCTGGAAACATTTAAGTTCTCGCAAAATTTTAATGTTGCATTTTAATAAAACTAAGTATTTGGCTATAGCTCCTGGTTTCCATTCAAAAGAGAGTAAAAGAGAATATTTAATAGATGCATGTAATTATGCCAGGCATTTTCATATATCTTATTTAACCATAATAACTGGTAGAAATTCAGTTTGAAGTAATTTGCTCAAGATCACACAGGAAGTAAATGGTTGATTTGTGACTCAAAAATTTAACTGTAGTGGTGGATACATGACATTATAGACTTGTCAAAATTCATGGAACATACAAAGAGTGGACCCTAATGTAATCTATGGACTTCAGTTAATAATAACGTATAGATATTTTAATCAATTTTAATAAATGTACCACATTACTTCAAGATGTTAATAAAAGGAGAAACTGCAGGAAGTAAGAAGCACATAGGAACTCTCTATACTTTCTGATCAAGTTTTTATAAACCTAAAACTGCTATTAAAGTTATTTAAAAAACAACAAAAACAATAAAAGATTCACACATGTTTAGCTGTCTAAGCATTCTCCTCTAAATTCACTCCAATCAGGTTTTCCATTGTCCCATCTCTCCATCGACATTGGCCTAATCATGGTCACCCCAGACCTCCATATTACATCTAATTCTCAATCCTCATAATACCTAATTTATTAATAGCATTAGATAAAGTACTATAACCTCTTTATTGAAACATTTCTTCACTTGGCTTCAGGGTATCATTTTCACTTGGTTTTTCTCCTCATCCCTGAACCCTTCTTTAGCCTTTGCTGGTTTCTTTTGTCTCTGACTTCTTCACATTGGAGGATCCAAGAGCTTAGTTCTTTTAGCTTCCTCACTTCTCTACCTCACTTCCTTAGTGGTTTTATTCAATACAATGATTTTAAATTTAGATTACGTGCTGGTCATTCTCAAATTTTTATGTCCAACATTGGGTCTAACTTTAGACTTAGGTAAATAACTGTTTACCTATTTGACTTCTCCAGAGAAACAGAACCAATAATTTATTATAAGGAATTGGCTTATTGTGATTATGGGGACTGGAAATCCAAATATGTGGTATGGGTCAATAGGCAGAGACCCAAGAAAGCCAATGGTGCAGATGAAGATGAAGTCTAAAGGCAGCCTGTTGGAGAATTCCCTCTCGATCTTTCCCCTGTACTCAGATCTTCAACTGATGGGATGAAACCCATTCACATTGTGGGGGGCCATCTGCTTTACCAAAGTCCACTGATAGAAATGTCTCATCTCACAATACCCTGCCCAAGTTGACACATAAAATTAATCATCACACATCTCAAATATAGCTTGACCAAATCCGTCCTGCCTGTTTTCTTTTCCTAACTCAGTTAATAGGAACTTCATCCTTCCACTTGCTTGGGCCCCAAATCATGAAGTCAAACTTAGTTTGTCTTTTCTCTGACACCCTGGATCTAGTTCTTTCTTCCTTCTACCGCCACAGGTACTACCTGAACCCACACTGTTATCTTCTCCTACCAGGAGTATAGCAAGGGCTTTTTTTTTTTTTTTTTTTTTTTAAGATTTTATTTATTTATTCATGAGAAACAGAGAGAAAGAGAGACAGACAGAGACACAGGCAAAGGGAGAAGCAGGCTCCATGCAGGGAGCCTGAGGTGGGACTTGATCCCGGGACTCTAGGACCATGCCCTGGGCCGAAGGCAGCGCTAAACCACTGAGCCACCTGGGCTGCCCATAGCGAGGGCTTCTGAGCTGTTCCCTGGTTCTCTCACCCTCCTCCTCAGTCTGTATTCCTATTTCTCAAACTATATTGTGCATGCTAAATCCCCTGGGGATCTCACTAAAGGCAGATTGATTTAGTACATCTCAGGTGGGGCCTGTGAGTCTCCACTTATAACATGCTCCAGTTGATATTCCTCAACACTTTGAATGAAAGAAGTTAGAGTAAAACCTTTAAAACAAATAAAATCGTGTTTCTCTCTGCTCAAAGTAATCCAATAGCTTCTGACTTCACTCAGTGTAAAAGCCATACTCCTTGCAGTGGCCAACAATCCTAAATGATCCAATTCCCCTTTCCTCACCCTCTACCTTTTCCCCAATCTACTATTGCTTGCCCCCTTGCTCCTTCCATTTCAGCCACACTAGTCTCCTCAGTGTTCCTCCAATACTGCAGACAAGATCCTGCCTCAGGCCTTTCCAGTAGCTTGGCTCTCTGCCCAGAAGTCCCTTTCGCCGCAAGCTCCTTCGCCTTGGAGTTCTGGCTTAACTGCTGCGTTACCAGAGAGTTCTACCTACCACCCTACTTAAAACTGAGAGCACCTACTCGGTTTTGGGTGCTTCCCATCTTCCTTGCCCAACTTTATTTTTCTACATACTCTATGATTTACTTACTTGTTAGCAATAATGCCCATCTCCACCATCAAGATGTGGACCTTTGAGGGCAAGGATTTTTGTCTATGTACTCACTCCATCAATTAACAGTGTCTTGCACCTGGCAAATACCCAATCATTTATTAAATAAGCAAATTCCAAAGGCCATTCTTGTTCTAGGCAAGCATGTTCAGACTGTCTCTCCAAAAATCAAAAACTTAACAACGCTTCAGAAGAAACAGATTCAAAAGAAAGCCCTCGTATAAACTATATTTAAACTCAGAAATGAATACAATTTTGATTTAGAAAGACAAATGCAGGTAATACTTATTAAATATATATGATGAATGCCACCAATGTATTACATGCAATGCAATATAAACAGTGTGAGCTTGCTCTTATTAATATACATGCTGCATGCAAAAAGAGAAAAGTAGAAATATGGTTAGCAGGGATGAGTCATGGGTAATAAATGCACCTATATTTTCCAACTTTTTTTATAAAAATATAAATTGGTAGTAAAGACTTTAATCTGTGCAATATAATTGTATTTTGTTCTATAAGGTCAAAATTTAAACAATGAGAGTTCCATTTATGGTGTGCTAAAATAGAAATGAGCTGCTGTATTAATCCAGGTTCTTTGTTTCAAACCTCAGAGCCCATCTAGTTATTTCAAGCAAAAGATAAACTGATGAAAGAGTAAGGTTACAGCTCTCCAGAAGCTCACAGCCAGGAAAATCAGGCTAAGGCTCAGCTCTGAGGTTGATTATCCCTGAATTAGAGCCAGATGCCTCCTTCAGTTTTCTGAAGGTGTGATCTGTCCATCTCAGGGCAAAGGCACACAGCACAGTTCTCAGAGCCTAGGGGACCCAGATTGTTGCTGTAGCATCAGTTCAACCATGCCCCTGACTCCATGCCCCTCTACCACACTCCACCAATACTACCAGCAACAGAAATTCTAAGCAGCAACCCCTTCTTAGGTCATAGCCTATACTCAGTGGCAAGGGAAACTAGGAGAAGCATTTAGGAATCTAATATAGGAAATTACCAAAACGTAAGAAAAGCATTTAAGAAGTATTGAATAACCAGTTATGACACAGATCTACTCTGAGTTGAGTCTGACAAACTCAGCTCTCAGACTCTCCAACTATTAGTCTCTGGGTTCAAAGCAGTGGGGTGCAAGAAAATGTTTAATGGCTGGCACTCTGGGCAAGGGGACACCTCTTTCTAGCACTTGGAAATTTCCTTGTTTTCAATATTCCCAAAATGGCTGACTTCTGCTACAACATTCCATCACTGAATTCAGGGTCTGAGGAAGAGATGCATAGCAGCAGTGCTCCATTCCCAAGTATTTCCATGGAGATATAACAGATATAAATATCCTCAAGAGCAGAGCTAATAGTGAAATACAGTAAAACAACCAAGAACTGATAAGCTTGGAATACTTATTTTTGTTTTTAAAATAATTTATTTAATTGTAAGTTTCTATAACTTGGGGCACCTGGGTGGCTCAGTGGATGAGCCTCTGCCTTTGGCTCAGTTGTAATCCCGGGGTCCTGGGATCAAGTCCCACTTTGGGTTCCCCACAGGGAGCCTGCTTCTCCTTCTGCCTATGTCTCTGCCTCCCTCTTTCTCTCTCTCTGTCTCTCTCATGAATAAATAAAATCTTAAAAAAAAGGAGGAAAATTATATAACTTAATAATTGATGTTTAAGACCTGGCTTACAGGATTTCTGAAAATTAAAAAGTTAGCTCTTGAGAGTCAGAACAGCCAACTCCAGCATACCACAGGCTCAAAATACATTTTTTACATAGCTGGTACCTTTATAGTTTTATACATCAAAAATTGTAAGGTTTTCTTTCTCTAAACTAGATAATCTCTTCATTTAAGTATAAATATTCCTAATGTATTTTTTTTTAAAAAGGAAATGGAATTCCTATTATCTTCTTTGATTTCTTCCCATTGCCATTGGGCATCTGACTTGATTTTCTGAGCGCCTAATTTAGGGTTTCATTTTAAACTTTAGCTTCAGAAACTACCATTCTACCAAAGCTCTAATGGCCAATCTCTCCTAGCTTGTTAAAGCCCACATAGTCAGAGGTTTGCGTAAAACAGTGGGATTTATACTTCAGGTTAATTGGCTGTTCATACCCAAGACATCTGTTGCTAATTAGAATCTTTTCGTTCTTTAGTACCTAACTTGTACCCATTATACAAGCTCATTTAAAGAAGACTTCCCTGAGCCTCCCATATCCTCCATGTTCCCACAGCAACCCTCACTTCCCTGTACCATAATGCCTAGGACACCAATCATAATTTTTGGAGACTGTCATTTTACCTGTCTTTATTTTACTTCTCTGTCTCCCTTTGAGGGCAGGGAGCCTGCCTAATTGTCTATTGCCAGTACCTACTTAGCATAGTACCAGGGATACAGCAGACATTCAATTCATCCACCCATTCATTAGTTCATTCTTTCACTGTTCAACAGATGTTAAGCATCTACTAGGTGCCATATGATTTGTGTGGTAGACAAATAACAGAAAAATCCTGTAATTACAGGGCCAACATTATAAAGGGAGTATGTAATACATGGAGTAGTTGGATGAGGATTAGTTCTATGGAGAAAAAAACAAAAATAATGAAAAAGTATAGGGAATGCAAGCATGGATGAGGGAGGCTGGTGGTGATGGATTCTAAGTCGAATTGTCAGAGAAGACATCACTGATAAGTTGAGCAAGACCAGAGGAGATGAAGAGGCTAATAATATCCAAATACAATTAGATCCCTCTTTACTTTCATAGTACAGCATAAGAGGGAATTTTTTTGGCTGATGCTTCAGACAGGGATTGTTGGATTTTAGCAGGCCTGTATCACCAAGTGGTTGCCTCCTCCAGAGCAGTTCCTTTTTTTTTTTTTTTTTCAGAGCAGTTCTAATCTCCACACATTAGTTCCTCCTTTCTGTTCCTCTCCCTTCTCCATTCAAACCCTGCCTTCTCATTCATTCTGCTCTTTTATTCTTGGTCATAATTCTGTATTCTGATTCATTCAATTCTAATCAAAGGAATTTACTTCCTATGTGGCCAGTAGTATGCTAAGTAAAAGGAAAAATTACAAAACAGCACAAGATACTTGAGAACCTTCTACCTACATATAGAAGAGACATAAACAAGCCCCCTCCTCTCAACAAACACCTGTGTCAATGTCTTACGACCTATGAAGTGATCTCTATTTTGTTAAAAAAAAAATGCATAACATCCAAATAAAAGGGGACATACATGATACATATCAAATTGGAGAGAGGTTTATTCACTATAAATATCTATATCTTCTGATTATTCTGCAAATCCTGCTTTTAAAATGACATCATTCTAGCAGACAGGTAGTAACTAGATATGCATTATTCATGTATTCAAAGCATTTACAACATTTGTATTTTGGCAAAATACCCACCTCTCCTTCACATCACACTGTAACAATTATGCAGTGGCTAAAAACAATGCAGTCCTTGTTGATGAGCAGTTAAGGGTCTCATAAAAGTGAAGTTTATTTTTATTGATTTAAAAAGAACATACGGATTTGTTCAAATTGGACTTTTATTTGTTCAAGTATTTCCGATTTAAAGGGGCAGTGTTTTGCAAGCATGACTGTATGAGACAGACATTTCCAGTATCCTGGTTTAGTTCTAAAGAAAGAAGAAAAATGGATTAGCAATTGAACCCCTGTTTGGTGCCAGGCATCATGGCAGATACTTTCCAATATATTACCTTATTTAACATGTGCTGTCTTCTGATCTATACACACACACCCACGCATATGTGGGGTGGAGGTACTATTACTTGTCTCAGTTTAAATTAAAAAGAAAAATGAGTTAGAGTTTGAATAGGTTTTTCAATGAGGCATAGCTTGTGAATAGCAAAAATGGAATTCCACTCCAGCTGTGTATGACTCTGAGGCCCATGGCTTTTCTACTTTTTATGAAAACTTTTCTCAGATGAGAGTATTATGCTGATAAGGCCAAGGCCATGAGGTGGGCCAACACCTTGTATTGGCTTCAGTCCAGGTCATAGCCTCCTCTCCTCTCCATCCTCCAGCTTCCACTAAAGCCTTACAAATCCAAAGTGCAATTTAAAAAGATACGAAATGAGAATGTATAAACTAGATGAATAAAAACCCATTCTGACCACTGGATAAAAAAGAGTAAATATCTATGGTGATGGTGGGTCTTCTTTGTTATGTTCAAAGCCTGACACAACTTGACCTCTATTTTCCCATAAATCTAAGTCACGCTTTGTCCTTCAAATGAAGGGCACTTTCATTCATCATGTCAAAGGATGGAATTATAAGGGTTCTAGCTCCCTAGATCAAGAGAGAAAATAGCTAGATTCATTTTGACTAATTATAGCTGTCTTAGAATAACCAGAAAAAGTTGCCAGAATTATATGTCTGCTAATTCACTGCTGCCCTTTGAGGATCACAGTTGTGAATCTTGAACTCTACTCTCCATAGCTGCCGCTTTAGTGTACAGAATGATGCTGAGTGTGTTTAAGCTAATAATATCTGGATACACATATGATAATGATTAGAGTGAGTAATTGATAACATGAACTGAAAGGGCTCTAAGGCTCCTTTAGGGGGGGATAAATGAATCTGAATCCCGACAAATTAGTGGTCCTCAATTTATGCTACAGTTTATGTGCCCTCCAAATTTTGAGCAATGTATAAAACTTATTTTTACAATTGAGTAAACCACTAGTCCCTAATATCTGTCAAATGGACCACTGAGCTAAGTGGATTTTGACACATTTTGAGGAATGAGGTACAATTTGATGCCAAGTAAGAGATACGAGGTACAGCATTAAGTCAAGCCTATGGCAAGAAGAAATAGTATGTTCATCAGAATATCTAGTTTAATTTGTAAGACAATGGGATCAGTGTCACAGTGCTAATGCCCAATCAAGGGCTCTTGAAAAGGGATAAAAGTAAAGCTGAGGAGTGAAGCCAGAACCTACTTCTAGGGCCTTAGTTCTTTTTATCTACCCATCCAGTGGTTCTAGTAACAAATGTTACTAAGCATTTACCATAGATGATGAATGGAGACCAGTTCTGGATAGAAGGAGTACTGGCAATAAACAACCATGGAGCTCAACCAGGGCCTGAAATCAAATGTGAAGAGCATCATAATGCACTGAATTTCTTCAAGTCAGTGTGTGTGTGTATGTGTGTCTCACCTATACAGGATCCACTGGGGACATTCAGGGTCTTGTAACTTTTAATTACTGATGATTCTCTGGCAGGTGTGGCTTACCCTAATGGACTGAAGATGTATCAAGTGCTTTTAGTTCTATCTGGAAAAGTGCCCTGGTCAATGGCAAATCTCTTTAATTGGGCTTTTATCAGGTCCTTTTCTGCTTCCTCAAAGAAGAGGCAGCTATTGGAATGAGATCAGTACAGGTTTTAGGGAGTGCTGACACATGCTTCTGAAAATGAATAGAAGGGGTGGTTTCTTTTGGTATCGTTGAAAATCACTTGCTAGAATGAATTTGATATGGATCAGCCACAAGGGCTGTATTATTGATGGATGACACAAATGAATTCATAGTGGCATTTAAGCCTATTGATTATATCTCCTCTTCATTTTAAAAATATGGTATGACCAGCAGCTTGAGGCCTTACCTCCATGCAGGACATTTGGGAGAACTGGCTAGCCCAGGAATGAATCGGCAGGGCTTACTTTACTACTATAGGTGTATTAGTTTGCTAGGGTTGCCACAGAAAAGTACCACAAATGGGGAGGCTTAAACAACAGAAATATATTGTCTTACAGTTCTGGAGTCTAAACCAAGACCAAGAGTTTGTCCCCTTCTGCGAGGTATGATAAAGAACCTGTTTTATACCTCCAAATCTCTTCTGGTATTTGCTAGCAACCTTTGGTGTTCCTTAGCTTACAGAGGCATTACCCTTATCGCTGTCTTCACTTTCACATGGTATTCCCCCTTTTATGTCTGTGTCCACATTTTCCCATTTAATAAGGACACCAGTATTAGGAATAGACCCTTCTCACATATGATCTCATCTTAACTAATTACATCTGCACAGCCTTATTTCCCCCATGGGGTCACATTTTGAGGTACTCAGGGTTAAAACTTCAATATATGAACTTTGGGGGGGAGGGGGTTGATTCAATCCTAATAACAGGGAAAGAATAGATAGGGCTCATAGTTTGTTTCATGGAATGAATATAATAGGCTGTAGAACAATTCCAGGGGCCGCAACCATGATTGCAACTCCACAGAAAAACCTTACAAAATTTTCAAACCCAACTCAGATATATACATATATGTAATACAAAACAAGTTATGTTCTCCTTTCCAACTTGTCAATTTTCTGTTGTGGCATTTTATTCAATCTGAGAGATTTTTTAAGATTTATTTGTAGAAATGTTTAACTAAATAGGTCATTGAGGTGGAACAATTTGCTTCGGGAAATATTTATATTATATCCTATTTTTCATATTAGTTCCATTGTAATATCACAGGCATATTTATAGAAAGCACTGAAATATAATGAAACAAAATAACAGCTACAGAAAACATTTGTAAATCACATTTTCCATATAAGATTTTTATTTTAAAAAAATTAATCAAGAAACTCTAGTAAATGCAAAGATGACACTAACATGAAGTTATAAAATCATACCTTATGGTAACTAGGTTTTATCTGCCTCATATGGCAGTCCTCTTGGCAGTTTGGCTGAGATTGTCACCAGCCTCAAGCTACACTAGCATTTCTACTTCTGCCTCTAAGACGGATATTCTAACTCTTTATATTTTACTTCATCATTTGAACTTAGTTCCTGCTTCCCCCAAACATCTGCCTAGGAGACCAGCAGAGCTCTTAGCATAGTCCAGGTAGAGGAGATAAGACCTAATTTAAGAGTTGAAATATTTGGTCCTTGCTTACCATTAGAGCTCAGCCTAAAATCTGCTAGGACATGTGGTTGTCTAGCAACCAACTAATGTCCTATAATGATCTACAAATTGGTGCCTGTGCTGAATGAATGTTCTAGTCCAAACCCAAAGCTTTATATAGTTAATTGAAAGCTAATGTCCTCATTAGTGGCTGTTACAGAGGCTCAACAAGTGTAGTTTGCATGTGCTAAGTGTTGAATATTTATTAGATATGTTGTTTAACACAGACTAGGAGGAACTGGACAACCCATCTGGTGGCAACTATAAGGAAATAATGGTACTTTGGAATCGTTCAACCCATAAATGTGTTCAGGAGAGCTGATGCCCATCCTACTGTTCACTACAACTGCCTTAATCTACATTGCATCTTTTTAAAAAAAATATTTGAGAGAAATATTTATTTGAGAGAGAGAAAGTGTGAGAGAGATGGGCAGGGGGAGGAGGGGAGCAAAGGAGAAGCAGACTTCCTGCTAAGCAGGGAGCTGGATGTGGGATGGGGCTCAATCCCAGGACCTTGAGACCATGACCTGAGCCAAAGGCAGATGCTTAACCTACATAGCCACCCAGGCACCCTACATTTCAGCCCTACATACACTCTACACCCAGGTATTTTTTTTGGTTCCGGACTTTTTTTCTCCCATATCAGGCTTCCAGTATTATGAAGTCTGGATTGCTTCCAACCTGGCAGGTAGTGCTGAGACTTATATTCCCTGTCCTCTATAGTTCATCATAAAATTAGCAGAAAGAAAATGAACCTTTCTAAGTGATACCTATAAGGGTCCTGTGGTTTATATTAAAATAAGGGTAAATTTAACATACATTAAAATTTAAGAACATTATGTGTGCCTTATTTTCACTCACACAATCATCCTGAGCTTCCTGGAATCACCCTGACATGTTTCTCTTTTGCTGGATTTTAAAAAAATCTCTTTTTTAAAGCACATAGCTACTTTAATGAAGATCCAGTACAGTCTAAATAAGTTATTGATACTTGCAAAATTATTCAGTTGATGTACTGACCATCTGTTATGAATTTAGGATTATGCTAGATACCGTGGGAGATAAAGGAGAAGTATTCCATGCAACTTCTCCCCCATGACCAAGGAACCCATCTTTTTTTTGTCACAAACACAGAACAATTGAAAGAAAGTAGGATCCTCAATTATTCCCTTCTACCCTATTCCATAATAAACCACTCCTTTCACACTGTTCCCACAGAACCTACCTCTATTACTAGCCCCATAATAGCCTTCCTTAGTCTATCTGTTCTAATAAGGTTTCTTCAGGTAAAGGACAGGGTTTTCTACTATGTGGACCTAGCATGGGTGAATACAGCGCCCAAACATAGTACGTACTCAATGAGTATTTGCTGAATGAATGAATAAATGATGCTTTTATACTTTTGCATCCAGCCCAAGTCTATTAATACATTCGTGATGTTTCTAGCTAAGCTTAACGACATCTCTATGTGAAATAATGCCCTAGGTTAATGTCAAAAGTCTGCCTTTAGACTTCAACTAGTCAATTTCAACCAGTCAACCTACATATTAAATCAGTCCATCAGCAAAAACAAGTATTTTTTGGTTGCTTTGTTTATACGTACAGCCCAACAACTGCCTTCTGAGATAATATAAATGTCCTATGTCTATACTGTCGAATATAGTAGCCACTAGTCACATGTGGCTGGTGTGATTGAGGAACTAAATATTTAATTTTATTTAATTGCAATTCATTTAAATAGCCACATACCATATTAGCTCACACAGTTCTATAAGGTTCAGAATGTGAGGAGCAGTGAATACATCCCAGTGTGTTGCCACAAGTAATACATAATTTTAGCTGCCTGACTAGTGATGGTCCATATTTCCAAGTACCTTTCTTTGTCTAACAAAACAGAAATAGACTAGGAATAGATAGAAGTTTACCTCTATTACAGAAAACTTTCATTCTGTGGTCAGAATTTAACAGTACATTTACCAATTTCCTTAATCCTCTAATGCCATCGAATAGCATCCTTGATTTGATAGCCACTTTTCAGGGAAAAAAAAAAAAGAGAGAGAGAGAGAGAGAGAGAGGTCTCAAATGTTTTAATGACTTTTAAACATTTCAGACATATCATAATATGAAAATACTATAACTCTGGATTTTAAAATAGAAAATTATTCAGGCTTCTAATGTAGAAAATATGGCAACTCCACTTGTGTCCAATGTTTTGTTTAAAGAGGAATTGAAACAGCTAGTACATTCTTGAATAGAGCTGTTATTCACATTTAAAAAACAGTGAAGTTTCAAAATCATGAATGCTTCAAAAGCTTGTGCTTCTTAAGCTTTAAACTAATTAGTAATTCTATTAAATGTCCTAGGTTTTTAACGATCAGAATCTTTGGAAGCATTAGTGTTGTTCTCCTCCTTCCTCCCTATCCATTAGAAACTCTCCTTCTTGCCTTTTTTTTTTTTTTTTTTTTTTTTTTTTTTTACAACTTTCTCCTTCACCAAGTCTCTAAATTCCATCTCTGAGGGATATTTTTATTATTGATTATTATTTAATTAGAACTTTGTTCTTTGTATTTAAGCTGGTAATTCTCTCAAAAATAACTACATTTGATAATTCTCTCAAAAATAACTAAATTTGCTTTTTAATTCACATAGCTCTCAGTTAATTTTGTACTTCATCTCAGTAGCCCTCAATGTTTTTTTAAAAAGCATTCCTAAAGAGTCCTTTCATAGCAAAGTATGGCAGTGTAAAAAATGTATACTTTGCAAATACAGAAAGAAAAATATTAACTTCATGAAAGAAATAATTTGCCTAGACAAAGAATTTTTTTAAACACACCAGAGCTGAAGGCCAAGTGTCTTTATAGCTTTTTAAATGTATTCTCTACCCTAAACACAAGTCTGAAATGTTACATCTGGCAATAACACTGTGCTCTCCTAGAGAAAGGAAATGACGTTAGTAATAAAATAATAATATACCTGCTATATATCAGAATTTTTCCCTCTCTTTCGTATAAAAACACATACACACATATCCACTGTGAGACATCATTACAGTCATTTCTCAAAAAATGAAAACAAAAGCCTGGAGTCAGTCACAGCCAGTAACTGATAGCAGGAAAAGTAAACTCCCAATGTTAACTACACAACTTTTACTGAATCTTCCAAATCCTTTTCAAAATAACCACCGAGGATTCCTTAGGACCTCAAATTCAAATTTCCAGCCATCCAGACCAACATTTATTTGGTTTGGGGAGTATACACACACATACATATACTATATATGTGTGTGTGTGTGTGTGTGTGTGTGTGCGCGCGCGCACCACTATTCTTGGTTTTAGTACATAAAGAAATCCATATATTACAGGTTTTCCTTTACATTTACATTCCTTAAAGTTTTTTCTTTTTTGTTTATTACCATCTTAGCCATTTTTAAAAATTTGAATTCCAGGGTAGTTAACATACAGTGTTGTACTAGTTTCAGGTGATACAATACAATGATTCAATAATTCTATACATTATTCAATGTTTACCATACCTTCTCTGAAAAATTTTCGTGTCTTCTGCCCATTTTTTTAACTGTATTATTTGGGGTTTGTTTGGTGTTGAGTTGTAGAAGTTATTTACATATTTTGGATACTAACCCTTTATTGGATACATCTGCAAATATCTGCTCCCATTCAGTAGGTTATCTGTTAGTTTTGTTGTTTCCTTTGCTGTGCAGAAACTTTTTATTTTGATGGAATCTCAATAGTTATCTTTGCTTTGGTTTCCCTTGCCTGAGGAGACATATCTAGAAAAATGCTGCTACAGCTGATGGCAGAGAAATTACTGCTTGTGCTCTCTTCTAGAAGTTTTATGGTTTCAGATCTCACATTTAGGTCCTTAATCCACTTTGAGTTTATTTTTGTGTATGGTGTAAGAAAGCAATCCAGTTTTCTCAATACCATTTGAAGAGACCATCTTTTTTCTATTTTATATTTGTGCCTCCTTTGTCAAAGATTGACAATATGATTGCAGATTTATTTCTGGGCTCTTTACTCTGTCCTATTGATCCATGTGTCTATTTTTGTGTCAGTGCCACGCTGTTTTGATTACTACAGCTTTGCAGTATATCTTGAAATCTGGGATTGTGATACCACCACTTTTGTTCTTCTTTTTAAAGAATTCTTTGGGTATTTGGGGGCTTTTATGGTTCCATGTAAATTTTAGGATTGTTTGTTTTAGCTCTGTGAAAAATGCTCTTCGCATTGTGATAGGAATTCCATTAAATTTGTAAATTGCTTTGAGTAGAGTGGACATTTTAAAAATATTTGTTCTTTCAACCCATGAACATGGAATATTTTTTTCATTTGTTTCTGTCATCTTTAATTTCTTTCATCAATGTTTTATAGCTCTCAAAGTATAGGTCTTCTCCTTGGTTAAGTTTATTCTTAGGTATTTTTTATCTTTGATGCAATTATAAATGGGATTATTTTCTTAATTTCACTTTCTGCTGCTTCAATACTAGTGTATAAAAATGTAATAGTTTTTTGCATGTTGATTTTGTATCCTGTGACCTTACTGAATGCATTTATCAGTCCTAGTAGTTTTGATGGTCTCACTAAAGTTTTCTTTATAGAGTATCATGTCATCTGTAAATATTGAAAGTTTTACTTCTTTCTTACCAATTTGGATGCCTTTTCTTTTTCTTGTCTGATTGCTGTAGCTATGACTTCTAGTACAATGTTGAATACAAGTGGAGGGTGTAGACATTCTTGTCTTATTCCTGATCATAGGGGAAAGCTCTTAAAATTTTCATCCTTGAGTATGAGGTCAGCTGTGGATTTTTCATATATGGCCTTTATTATGTTGAAGTATATTCTCTCTAAACCAACTCTGTTGAGGCTTTTTTTTTTAAATAATGAATAGATGTCAAACTTTGTCTAATGCTTTTTCTGCATCTATTGAAACAATCATAGGATTTTTTCATTGCTTTTGTTGATGTGATGTATTACATTCATTGATTTGTGAATGCTGAACCACTCCTGCATCCCAGGAATAAATCCCACCTGATTGTGGTAAATGACTTTTGTAATGTATTGTTGGATTTAGTTCCCTAATATTTTGTTGAGGAATTCTATGCTTATCAAAGATACTGACCTGTAGTTCTCTTTTTTTTGTAGTGTCCTTATCTAGTTTTGGTATTAGGGTAATTCTGGCCTCAGAAAAAAAAATTGGAAGCTTTTCTTCCTCTTCAATTTTTGGAATAGTTTAAGAAGAATAGGTATTAACTCTTATTTAAAAGTTTTGTAGAATTCACCTGTAAACCCATGTGGTCCTGAGCTTTTGTTTGTTGAGAGTTTTTTGATTACTGATTCAATTTCATTGCTGGTAATAGGTCTGTCCAAATTTTCTATTTTTTCCTGATTCAGTTTTGGGAGGTTTATGTTTCTAAGAATTTATCCATTTTTCTAGGTTGTCCAATTTGTTGGCATATAATTTTTCATAATATTCTCTTATAATCTTTTGTATCTCTGTGTTGTTGGTTATTTCTCTTTTATTTCTGTTTTTTTTTTTTTGATGAGTCTAGCTCTAGATTTATCAATTTTGTTTATTGTTGCAAAGAATCAGATCCTGGTTTCATCTGTCTGTTCTATTGTTTTTGTTGTTGTTTCTATATCATTTATTTTTGCTAGTCTAATCTTTATATTTCCTTCTCTCAAGGAGGAACTGATTTTAGATTTTGTTTGTTCTTCTTTTTCTAACTCCTTGAGGTGTAATGTTAGGTGTTTGATATTTTTCTTGCTTCTTGAGGTAGGCCTGTATTATTACAAACTTTTCTCTTAGAACAGCTTTTGCTGAATCCTCAAAATTTTGGACCATTGCCCTTTCATTTCCATTTGTCTTCATGCATTTTGTTATTTCCTCTTTGATTTCTTGATCAACCCATTTATTGTTTAGTAGCACATTATTTAATCTCCATGTATTTGAGCTCTTTCTAGATTTTTTTCTTGAGGTTGATTTCTAGTTTTATAGCACTGTGGTCAGAAAAGACGTGGTATGATTTCAAACTTCTTAAATTTTTTAAGATTTGTTTTGTGGCCTAATATATGATCTATTATAGAGAAGGTTCCATGTACACTAGAAAAGAATGTGTATTCTGTTGTTTTAGAATGGAATGTTCTAAATATATCTGTTAGATCCATCTGGTCCAAAGTGTCATTCAGACCTACTGTTTCCTTGTTGATTTTTCTGTTTGGATTATCTATCCATTGATGTAAGTGGGGTGTTAAAGACCCACACTATTACTGTATTACTTTGATTACTTCCTTCATGTTTGTTACTAGCTGCTTTATGCATTTAGGTGGTCCCATGTTGGGTGTATAAATATTTACAATTGTTTTATCTTCCTGTTGGATTGTTCCCTTTATGACCAGATAGGGTACTTCTTTGTCTCTTGTTACAGTCTTTGTTTTAAAGTCTACCTTATCTTATATAAGTATTGCTACCTGGATTTCTTTTCATTTAATTTTCATGATAAATGATCTTCTATCCCTTCACTTTTAATTTGCATGTGTCTTTAGATCTGAAATGTGTTTTTAGCAGTCAGCATACAGATAGGCCTTCCTTTTTTATTCATTCTGTTACCCAATGCCTTTTGATTGAGCATTTAGTCCATTTATGTTCAAAGTAATTATTGATAGGTATGTACTTATTGCTATGTTGTTACTTGTTTTATGGTTGTTTTTGTGGCTCTTCTCTGTTACTTTCTTCTCTTGCTCTCTTCTCTCACAGCTTGCGTTCTTTAATGATATACTTAGATTTTCTTCTCTTTATTTTTCATATATCTATTACTTATTTTTGATTTGTGGTTATCATTATATCTGTATATAGCATCTTATGAATATAGCAGTCTATATTAAGTTGATGATCACTTAAGTTCTTACTCCTTACCCCTCCACATTTTATGCATATGGTGTCATACTTTACATCCTTTACTTTGTGAATTCTTTCTGTTTTTACAGATGTACTTAATTTTACTGCTTGTGTGTTTCCTACTTTTCTTACTCCTCTTTATGATCTCTCCTTTCTATTCAAAGAGTCCCCCTTAACATTTCTTATAGGACTGGTTTAGTGGTCATGAATTCCTTTAACTTTTGTTTGAGAAACTTTTCCTCTCTTCTACTCTTAATGGTAGCCTTTCTGGATAGGGTATTCTTGGCTTCAGGTGTTTTTTTGTTGTTGTTGTTGTTTTTCCTTTCAGCACTTTGAATTTATCATGCCATTCTCTTCAGTCTACAAAGTTTCTGCTGAAAAATCAGCTGATAGTCTTATGGGATTTACCTTGTATGTAACTGTTTTCTTTCCTCTTGCTGCTCTTGAAATCACATTGTCACCAGATTTTGCCATTTTAATTTCTATATGTCTTGGTATGGATCTCCTTGTGTAAATTTTGTTGAGGGCTCTCTGTGCTTGCATGGATCTAGATTTTGGTTTCCTCTTCCAGATTCAGATTTTCAGTTATTATTTCTTCAAATAAGTTTTTGCTCCCTTTTTTCTCTTATCCTCCTAGAAGCCCTATAATGTGAATGTTACTACACTTGGTGTCACTAAGTTCCCTAAGGCTCTTTTCATTTTTTATTAATTTTTTTATCCTGCTGACTTGGTTGTTTTCCATTACTCTGTCCTCCAGATGACTGATCTGTTGTTCTTCTTCCTCTAGTCTATTTATTCCATCTACCATCTTTTTAATTTCAGTTGTTGAGTTCATCATTCTGATTGGTTATTTTTTTAATGTTTTCTCTTTGTTAAGGGTTGAGATCCTCCACTCTTTTCTCAAGTTCAATGAGTATCTTTATGACTACTACTTTAAATTCTCTATCAGGCATATTATTATCTGTTTAATTTGCTCCCTGATGTGATTTTTGTCCTATTCTTTCATTTGGGATATAGTCTCTTCATTTATCTGTTTGTTTCTCTGTGTTAGGGAAGTCAGCTATGTTTCCTGCTCTTGAAAGGAAGAGGTCCTGCTCTTGGAAGAAGAGGTCCTGTTGTGCCCTGCAGCACAATGTCCCATTCACCAGACCCTAGAACTTCAAGGGTGTCTCCTATGTATGTTATGTGTGCCCTTCTATTGTGACTGAGCCACTTTTATCTTCAGTGTAGTCATCTTCAAGGACTCTTATTGTCTGTTGTGGGCAGGATTTAGTCCCTGTATTGTTAGTGGGCATGTCTGGGGCCACCTTGGTTTGAGTTGAGTCAGACTAGGAGTTTGCCATAGATGCAATAGCACCAAAGTGCAGGGTTCTTTCCCTGTATGGTGCCCTGAGAAGTTTTTGTTGGGTTTCAGAACCTGCCCACTGGTGGTGCTCAACTGGATTGGTGTGAGTGGTTGTTTCCCCCTCTCAGCTGGAGTCCTGCTAGCCCCTACTGGGGCTGCTTGCACACTGCCAGGCTTCTGGTATTGCTTTAAGATGGGCTCCAGCCAAGTGTACATCAGAGGGGGCAGGTTTGTAGAAGAACAAGAGGGTGGGGAGCACACTGTTAGAAAGTTAGGTGGAAAGTGTTGTTACTGTGCTGGTTCCTGCAGGTGTCCATGTATGTAGGCTGGGGGTAGAGGAGGGATATGGCATATGTCAGTTCTTCTGTTCCTGGAGAAGTCTCCCAATGATTCATGTCCCTTCAGCACATGCTCTGAGATTAGTAAATACATCTCCCTCCTGTATATCTGAGGTGTTTTTTCAAACTCCTGCTTCTATACTGTATCTCAGTGGGCTTTTTGTTGTGATGTCTCATTAAGGGCTGGGACTCCACCCTCTCAGTTCTCTGAGAACTGAGCCCATTGATTTTTAAAGTTCTAGGTGGTAAGCCTGATGAATGTAAGAACTCACAAAATTTGTCCCCTCTGATTTTCAAAGCTAAATGTTGGGGGTGGGTTCATCTTCCCTCTGCTTGAAGTTTCTGGGGTGTCTGTTTCTTTCTACTCTTCATACTCACAGCATCCTTCCCTCCTGTGGATAGTCCCATGGGTCCATGTAGCTCCAGACCACATCTCTGCCTTTCCTACCTTCTTTGATGTAGCCTCTTGTATACATTTAGTGGTAGAGAGTCTGTTCTTCCAGTCTTTGTGTGATTTTCTGGGTTATTTACACTGATGTGGTTATTATCTGGTTGAATCCATGTGAAGAGGTCAGCTAAGCACTCACCTACTCCACCATCTTCCCTGGAAGTCTGAAAGCTTTTTTTTTTTTTTTTTAAACATCATTGTTGAGATATAATTCACATACCAGAAAATCCATCAGTTAAAGTACACAATTTTGTGGTTTTTTAGTATATTCACAGAATTGCACAACCATCATCACAATCTAATTCCAGAACATTTTCATCACCCCCAAAATAAACGTATCCATTAGCAGTCACTTCATTTCCTCCCACCCAGAACCACACACAACCACTAATCTATTCCTGCTTTCTATGAGTTTGCTTATTCTGGACATTTTATATAAATGGAATCATACAATATGCAGTCATTTGTAACTGGCTTCTTTCACTGGGCATAATATTTTCAAGGTTTATTCATGATGTAGCATGTATTAATAATTCATTTTTTAAATTTTTAAACAATAGTCCATTGTATGGGCATACCCCATTTTATTTGTCCATTCATTATTTGATGGATATCCACTTTTTGGCTACTATAAATAATTCTATGAACATTTGTGTACAAGTTTTGTGTGAACATATGTTTTCATTTTTCTTGGGTATGGACCTAGGAGAGAAATTGTTGAGTCATATGGTAAATCTATGTTTAACATTTTCAGGAACTGCCAAAATGGTTTTCCAAATGTATTATCTTACATCCTCACCAGAAATATTATTTTACATCCTCACCAGCAATGTATGAGGTTCCAACTTCTCCACATCCAGCAGGACCCATTCTTATATCTTATCACATGAATACAGTTTAATAAAGGGGAATTTCACACAAAAACATGAAATGCAAAGAAGATTTTCCAAAGGTTAACTTGTAGTGCTGGTGAATTTCTTCAAAATAATGAAGAGTTCAATATAGCTGATATTTGGCCAATTTGAGTACTGCTCTGGAGAACATCTTAACAACATCAGAGGTTCTTTCTCCAAATGTATATAATTATCATATCATAGCCATCAGTATTTTTTAAAAACATACCAAAACTAGTGGTCATTAACCATATTCAAAGGTTACATTTTGTCATGATCCAACGTAAGATGGCATTTCTGTCTAAATTTTCTAAATGGCAGGCATTTCAAACAATGTTCTTCATATTTCCCTACAAAAAAAAAACAAACAAAAACCATCTCCAGGCAAAACTAGGCATTGTGTACATATCAAGTATCTGTAATCTCTAAATCTCTGACATAAAAATATTTATATTCAATGGTGCCTAGCGAAATGCTTCACATTAGGAATTAGTAAACACTCAATAAGGGAAGAAAGGAAGGAGGGAGTGAGGGAAGAAAAAAGGTAAACAAAAAGAAAGGAAGAGAGGAAGAGATTGAAGGAAGTCAGTTAAGAAATTTAAGGATGCCCCTGGGAAACAGAAAGGTAGGTATTTACTAGAATATAAGTATATTCAGAAGGCCAGAGTATGAAAAAATTAAATACCTCCAAAGCATATTGTACAATACCATAATATGTGAAATTTCATCAATATTTGCCTATGTATGACTATAGGTGATTACAGCTGAATTTAAATAACATGATAGATACCTGTTTCAATGACTAATAGAAACTTGGGATCTAGGGAAATGGTACTATATTATAGCTAGACCAATCACAAAAGCTTATAGGTGAGAACCGGGTACCAAAGTTAAACAGATGAATATAAGACAGTGTTAATGCTGAATGGGATAAAAGAAAGGTCTAAAAATTATAGCCCTTGAGAACTTGTAGAAAAATATGACTTTGCAAAGTACATTGAAATTGAGGAAATGTAGAATGTAAGCAAACAGACTAGAGAAGAATACATGGAGTAAATTCTTGGAGTCAGGAGACATGGATTTGAGGACCAAATATGATAAAATATTTATATAATTCATGTTTTGTTTGTTTTATCATCTATAGTGATAGATTATTTTTTAGTAGGTAAAATCATATTACTCATACAAATACTAAATGAGCCCGTGTCCCAGATTTTAATGAAGGAACCAGTAAGATACTACAACTAGTTCAAAAGAGAACTCAAAGTGCCACACAGCCATAGTTAGATAAGGAATGCTGAATTTAAAATGCAAAACGAGTATAACTGATCTATAGCCATAGGGTGGTAATCAATTGCTCTCCATGAGATGTATTTCTATAGACAGGAATTATTTGCTTTACTATCGGTCTTTTATAAGTTAACCTTTATCTTATCAGAGTTGTAAAATACCTTGCTAAAGATAAGAACTAATGAGGGTACCCACCAAATTTTAGTCTTTCACAATTTTCTCTTATAATAGGTTAATCTCTCAGGCTCTTTTCACTTCTAATATTCAATTAGTTTCCAAAATCAATAAAAGGAAAAGGAAAGAGAAGAAAAAAGAGTAAGAGAAGCAATGAACTGAGAAGTCTCAGAAAAAACCCTTACATACTGGTGATCTAGTCTTGTCAGTAATAACCTTCCTGTCTCACATTCCAGAATTGTGTACTTATTATTAATAGATACCATACTAGTTTAAACAGAAAGGGGGAAAACATAAATCACAAGAGACTCTACATTTATTATATTCATGGATAAATGGCAAAAACCTTCATCGCACATTCACTGGATGCCAATGAAATACCATGATCCTTGGTTGAAGTAAAATTTGTTCTTGGTTAGAATGACAAGGGTAATTAATGCTTCTATAGAAAAGCCCTGATCCCAGTTACTTTATGTCACATGAAAGAAAATTCCCCTATCCACTCCTCCCTCGTCTGCGGTTAATATTGAGTTATGAATCACACAATGACAGCCCTGCAGAGACAGGCAAAGTGGGGGCTGAGCTAACCCTGCAACACGAAGCACACAGCCAGGGCTGCAGGAAATAGCACATTCACCTTCCCAGAGCATAGCTGAGCAGAATTTCTTTAATAGTTTTTGTTCAAGAGAAGGATATCCAGGCTCTTCTGAGGCCTGTAGTTATGCTAGCATCTGTGTGCTATCTAGTCAGATATACCCCTCTCCCATCCACAGACATCCCTTTTTTGTTTCTCTATCTCCAATCAGGGCATACCATTTAGAAGCAGGCCACACCATTAGTGCTATGGCTGAAAGGAACAATTACATGGAGCTCACACAGAAGTTATTTAAATTGGTATCTTTAAATTTGCCAACATTTATTAAACACTTCCTCTGTGTCAGGCACACTATATTCATTATCTCATTTAATCCACCCAACAAGCCCATGAGGTAGGCTCTGATATTATCTCATCTTATAAGTAAAGACAGTAATTAATTTGCCTGGAGTCCCATAGCTAATAAATGGCAAAGTCAGGGCTTAAACCTGGGTCTGGCTCATCAGAGACTCCACACTGTTAAGCACTGTGCACATAGCTTCATCCCCACCATTCCTCCCTAGTGAGCCCTAACCTTACTCATGTGCAGGTAAAGAGCAATCCTACTTCCCTCAGAAAGATAACTGGTCGATTATTTCATACTCCTCTGTGCTGAGCATGGCCAGGCACTCAGTCCAGGCTGCAATCAACTTAGGACTAGAAAATATGTGTGCAGGGAGAAAACTGAGGACCTTAGGACAGCACAGAACAGATGCTGCTCTGCCCTCTGCTCATTATCACCTTTTCCCCCTCAATGAGCTCTTTCTAATGAAGAGAGGGAAGTAGGAGTTGCTTTTATAATCAAAGTTTGTTCTGGAGAGTAGGGTTTTCCTTGGGCAGAGTAAGTAGATACAATGAGGCCCGAGAGTTCTTCACAAGATTTCATATCCCTATGTGTTAGAATTCTATAATTCCCTCTATAAGAAATTCTTTCCTTTGTGGCATGCATTTCTAGGCAATGAAATAAGATCAGATTTTGAAGGAAGACCAATCTCTAACTTTTTACCAACTCTACCAACTGTGTAAGTTCCTGACCTCTTCTGAGACCATTTTGTCAACTGTGAAAGGATAACCTAGTGATCAACAAAAGTTGTTTAAATTTCCCCTCTTTAAATGCAAATTTATCTCAAATTACTACCACTTTACTGTGACTTAGTTTACAAGATAATTTTTCTCTTCAATTGATCTTGGGGAAACAGCTGTTTTGGTAGAAAAAGGAAGACTCAAAAATTGGAAGAATAGGGATCCCTGGGTGGTGCAGCGGTTTGGCGCCTGCCTTTGGCCCAGGGCACGATCCTGGAGGCCCGGGATCGAATCCCACGTCGGGCTCCTGGTGCATGGAGCCTGCTTCTCCCTCTGCCTGTGTGTCTGCCTCTCTCTCTCTCTCTGTGTGACTATCATAAATAAAAATAAAAATTTAAAAAAAAAATTAAAAGAATAAAAAGAGAGGTGAAAAAGTATCAAAGATACAGTCCCTCCCCCCCCAAATAAATAAATAAATAAATAAATAAATAAATAAATAAATAATAAAAAGATACAGTTTCCCTAAATCACAAAAATCACCTCAAAAGGAGAGGTCTCTTCTTTAAAATCTACATCATATCTGATAAAGAGAGGAGATAAGGGAAAGGGCATCAATACAAAGGATTTGACAATGCAAAGGACACTAAGGCATATGCTTAATGCCTGGGCAAAAATCTCTTCTCAGATTGTACAATATCACCTCCAGGATTTATACACACATCTTGAACACAGCAGACTTTCAGGACCACTCAGAGCCCTAGGGAAAATTATACTTAAATAGTCACCACCGTATCTTTAAACAGTACAAAATGGAGATGCTGCATTGATATTTCATTGTTTTTCACTTAAAAAAAAAGATACCTGGCACATCAACCAACTAGTAGAACAACACAACTGTGAGTCAAAAGACTAACTACAAGCCCAGAAGACTGCTGAGGTTAAAAAAAAAAAAAAAAAAAAAAAAAGCAAAGGAACTATCATCTATCATTTCCCCTTCTAGCCCAACTTGTCATCAGTATCACTCCTCCACACACATACATATTCAGTATTTTTTTAATTTAACAAAGGAATAGAAGACATAACTAAACTATGTATATGTCTGTGTACGATTCATTTCTCCGTTAATTAAGACTGGTGTCTTGCATTGTTGGACTTCTAGGGATTCCCCAAGGCCCAACCTGTCACTAGCTCTGTATCACTTCTTTTCCACTGCTCAGTGTCTTTTCTCCCTGATGCCCATATTGGAAAGAAATTAAAAAATAATTATAATGGATGAGTCTATTTTGTTTGTGCTTCAAAGAGTTTCTGGAAATAAAGCCCATAGAGGAAGAACATGACTAGGATAATTCTACATTTAACTAAGATCTGTGGACTCCCAATTGAGAAAAATGGTCTAAACATCACAGTGAATATTTATTGAGAGCTTACAGGTTTACTAATGCTGGGCTTTTTGATAGTCACAAACACACACACACACACATAGAGAGAGAGAGAGAGAGAGAGAGAGGCAGAGACACAGGCAGAGGGAGAAGCAGGCTCCATGCACCGGGAGCCCGACGTGGGACTCGATCCCGGGTCTCCAGGATCGCGCCCTGGGCCAAAGGCAGGCGCTAAACCGCTGCCCCACCCAGGGATCCCATGCTGGGCTTTTATTTTTGGCAGTCACAACTTCAGACAGAAACAAAGGTACCTTTTTATTGAGGTAGAAGTAAAAAAACAAACAAACAAAAAAAAAAAAAAACAGGGATTCTGCTCCAGAATCTGATATATTCTATTTGAACCCCTTCTGAATTCTTCCCTCTGAATAGGGTTTACCTGCCTGCCTCAAAGGGTTATGGTGAGAATCAAGAGAGAGCCTATATAGAAAAATGCTTTATAATCTGTTAGGTATTACAGAAATATTAAACTGCACATAAAAACATTATATTAAAAAAACAAACAAACCCTGGAACTTTAATGAAACCAAGATGAATAGTACTACTACTGTAAATAATTCCCCCCACCTTAAAAAATGTACAACAGCAGTAGAGACAAAACAAATGTTTAGATAAGACTTTCAGGATCTGTGTAGTCAGCTAAGCCCACTCACTAGCAAAATATCTCACTACTCCACCTCAATCTCCCAGTACACATTTCCAATTCATAGCTCAGCAAAAGTACAATATATGTCATTCTTTTTTTTTTTAATTTTTTTTTTATTTATTTATGATAGTCACAGAGAGAGAGAGAGGCAGAGACACAGGCAGAGGGAGAAGCAGGCTCCATGCACCGGGAGCCCGACGTGGGATTCGATCCCGGGTCTCCAGGATTGTGCCCTGGGCCAAAGGCAGGCGCCAAACCACTGCGCCACCCAGGGATCCCAATATATGTCATTCTCAAGTATTACTTATGAACATCAGAAAATGCAACATCAAACCCACTCATGACAAAAGCTGAAGTATGGTGGCAGAGGAGGTGTTTCCAAAGATAAGTGTAATTAGCACACAATGCCAAAACTTCCCTCAAATTACTTCCACCAGTCTAACCCTTCCAGTCTATCTCACAAGTATGACATGATGTGAGAGCACCCTGAGGAACAAGGAATATTTCTCACCCACTTCCAAATTTCTAAGGTAGGAATTCTAATTATTAGAAACATGTTTAAATTTTTGAAAATAAGTAAAACTATATAGTCTTTAGCTAAACGCTATTTAAACTGCATCATTAGCAATGGTTTAATCAAAGTAGAAAAATGTATAACACTGAAAATTTTTGTTGTAATATAAGTTAGCCAATAATAACACTTTAATCACACCATTTCTACCTGGATGACATTTTTTTGGTACCATCTACACATAATTGTCAATATTTGTCATTTAGGCTCACTGTATCAAACATTCCCTTGGGGTAGCTTCGTGGTTCACACTGATTACTATTTTTCCCATAACTCTACCCAACATACAAAAATAGGTTCTATAAACTATGTCTATACTATGAGAACCTATTTCCAGTTATATTTGATTAATCTAGTGGGTATCTATCCCTAAATTCTCTCCCAAGAATTTGTACTTTTGGATTAAAGGGGCAAAATTACTTTGGACCAAGTATTGGTGCTTTGGAGAAGCTGTCCATTAACTAAGGTATCTAGGGCCTCCTTAGAACCTAATCTTCCCAATAGCTGCTTATTCAATTCTTGTTTGAAATATGTAAAATAGTCCAGTATATGTATAATGAATTCCTTTTCAGCTTAAGTCTTTTAAAGTTAACATAGCTATTTGCAATAAAAAAAAAAACTCTAATATAGAAATTGCTATGCAAGTTTATTTTTCCTTTACCTATTGTTACTGGTATAATTCTAAAATGACCACTCAATATTCCCACACCCTGGTATGTACTCCCTGTATAATTCTCTCCCCCAAGTGAAGGTAGAACCTGTGAATATGATGGAATATCATTCCTATGATTAGGGCAGTAATCAGTGACTTTAAATTAATAAAAAAAGGAGATTATCTTGGTGTGACTGATCCAATCAGGTAAGCTTTTAAAGGACACTGGGTCTTTTCTGAAGTTATAGAGATTTGAAGGGCCTGGGGAGAAGGCCATGTGGCAATGAAGTGTGAGTGGCTTCTAGAATTTGAGAGTAGCGTTTGGCGAAGAGCCAGCAGGATTATGGGGGCCTCAGTCCAATAATCACAAGGAACCACAAGATTGAATTCTGCCAAAAAAAAAAAAACAAAACAAACAAACAAACAAAAAAAAAACAAATGAGCATGATGACTCCAAGCTCTAGGAAGGAATATAACCCAGTCAACACCTTGATTTTTTGCCTCATGCGACTTTGGAAAAAGACCTAGCTAACCAAGGCCCAGAATCTTAACCCACAAAAACTCTGAGATAATAAATTTATTTTGCTTGTAAACCACTAACTTTGTGAGAGTTTGTTATACAGCAATAGAAAACCAATACAGTTATTCATTATTTTGTCTGTGATTACTTGAGGTTTCTTTTGCTATATCTGCAATTATTTGAAAATTATCATAACTCTCAGTGGCTATACCACTGAGATAATCTCTTACTTCATACTCCCTCTCTTCTTTCCCCTTCTCTCACCTCTCCCATCAACACTCCTGTCCATACTGGGTTCAGCATTCCTGAGAGGTTGGGCCAATCAGCTAGGGTTAGGACAAAGAAACTGTGGTTCAGAACCTTGGAGAGCAGCCCACTTGCTGCCAGCCAATCCCTTTCTCCACACCCGTGCTCTCCATCTTGACTAGTTACAGTTCCCTCAAGCATATGAATTATGATGTGCTGTCATTCCTTCTGTTTCATGCTATCTGTCCCAACAACCTACAATTAGAAAACCGATGGAGGAATAAGATCACTAATAGGTCATCATTTGCCTTTGTTCATCATTTATACCTGTTTTTCCCAGGACATTTTCTATACTAGTCCAGTCTGCACTGACTCTTCTCACACATTATGTTTCACAGTACTTGTATATATCATACAGCTCACATAGATTACCTTAATTCCCTCCCCTCATCGACTTTTCTCTTTTCCTAACATGGTTATAACTAATTCCTTAAGGGAAAGAATCATATTTTGTACATCACTATAACCTTGAATATAGATTGGCCTTTAATGGTTGATGGGCAATACATAATGTTATCACCGACATTAGTCTCAGAGAAAAAACTAAAAAAGAAAATTATGAGGAAGGATTTCCACCCACTGGTGTACACTTAACTATATAATCTTCTTGGTGTGGACAAGACCTGTGAATATAATGGGAATTAAAACATCCAATTATGATTTTGTGGCACATCTATTCATTAAATTCTATTTTAGATCCAGGTCTAAAAAGATAAGGACTAGATTTAAGGAAATAAAACTCATGGACACTGACTAGTTCTATGCCCAAACTTGATCAAACACCGAAATGATAGGAATAACACAGAGACAAAGGGTAACATCAGGGTGAACATATTTCCCTGGGGACCTCTCCTGTGTCTTGGGGGTGAGGTATCTACAGTGGTGATGTTGGCAGTCAGCATGAGGAAAGGAACAAGCCAGATCAGAGTATCTGAAAAAGAGTCTCCCAAGATCTTCTCTACTCCCTGTGGGAATGGCCAGGAAAGTGCCCAGAAACAACCTAAGCTCCCAGATAGGGGAAATTATGCTCCTCACAAGCAGCATTATACAAATTCGTTATAAGCATTCTGAGTACTGAAATTCTTGTTTATGTAGATCCCTCTATTTCTGAACCTCTGCCTCAGATTAGGCAACTCTTTATCTGACTCTAAATTGCACGACATAAGAATTTTCTATTTCTGTCCATTTAGGGGCTTTCTGACAACAGGTATGACTATATTGTGCCATACATTTAGGGAGGTCAGTTTGTCCTCAAGAAGTGGTGCATGTAAACATAGAATACAACATGAGAAGTGACACAACAGATGAACAAATTGCTGTAGTAGAACAAAGGGAACTAACCTCCACCTCCCAACTGCCAGGGAAGGTTTTAGGTTAGGAGATAAATGGTAGAATAAGTTGGAAAAATCATACAAATACAAATTTAAAAAGTTAGATATTTGATGGGGGATATTGATAATAGAGGAAGCTATGCATTTGTGGGGACATGAAATATATGGGAAATCTCTGGACTTTCCTCAATTTTGCTACAAACCTAAAATTGCTTTTTAAAGTCTTTTTCAAAAAGCAAAGCAAATGAATAATTAATATTAAATATCAAGAATTTGGATATTTTTACAAATAATACCAAACAAAACCCCAAAATTACACATTTCTGAACTGAAACATTTAACACAGAGGAAAACCCAGAATTTATTAAAAAAAAAAAAAAAAAGATTGCAAGTGCCAAGGATTTGTTAAGAACAGTGAGGGTGGGGGCATTTGGGTGACTCAGTTAGTTAAGGGACTGACCCTTGATTTCGGCTTAGATCATGATCTCAAGGTCGTGAGGTTAAGCCCCACATCAGGCTCCAGGCTCAGTGTGAAGTCAGCTTCAGGTTCACTTTCCCTCTCCCTCTGGCCCTGAGCCCCTATAGTCCTTACCCTTGTTCACACTCTAAATGAATGAATGAATGAAATCTTTAAAAAAAGAACAGTGAGGGACAAGAGTCCTATTACTGCATTTAGAGTTGGAAGGCATTGCCTCTCTTTCCCCAGGTCATTTTCCATGCTTTCTGCTTTGCACAAACAACTCTGAGTGGTGGTTTTTGTGTTTTGTGGGTTTTTTTTTTTTTTTTGCATGTCAGACTAGTATGACAGTGATCCAAACAGACACCAACACAGAATTGGAGAGGAAGCCCCATTGAGTCAGTGCTGGCAAAGGAGGACACTAACAAAGGCACAATGGAAGCCATAAAATGCAGGAAGTGTGTGGGCAGAGGTGTGTGGGAGAGGATGTCAACACCATGAGTCAATGCCTGAGGACAGGTTGGGGGTGGCCGTACACAAAGAGAAGACAGAGGCAAAAGGCCCAAAATAGAAATGAATGGAAGAGAGATGAACTGAAGCACGAATGTACAGATGTTAAGTTAGAAGATACAGAAGGAAGAGAGAGAGAAGCAAGCAGAGTCCAAGAGTCGTGGTAGCAGAGGCTCAAAAACAGAGAGACAGAAAAAAAATCATCCACAATGTCAGTGCAGTGGGGCACAACTCCACTGTTGAACTCTGCATTTCACAACACTGTGCATTCAGCATGTTCTATGGAACACCATGCCCTAGAAAGATTTTCCACCTTTTTCAGGACAAGAGCTTTTCTTTCTTTGTTCTCCCCCTCCATCTATGCTATCATTCCTCCTCTCCATCGTGAGATTTCAGCAATATTTCTCTGATCTTGAAAGCATACATAGAACAAGTAACCCATTATGACCGTTCCAATAATTTTAATGAATTTTAGGACTTTCTGATGGGGGAATTGGAACTTGCAGAAGGGAAATGTTTAGCCAATTCTTTAAGGTAACTCTGTCACCTGAGAAGAGAGGCACATTAATTATACTCTTGTGATCAAGTAACAATCACTATTAGGATAGCCAAGAACTGGGCAAGCAGTAGCTGCAGCTATATTTAGCGAAGAGCAAATTTCCACTTTGCACCCTAGTTCAACCCAAGATGCCAAAGAAGAATGTAACAGCAGCACGATCAGAACTCCTGAATGCAGCCACAGCATAATACTGTGATCAGTTGTGAGTTCTTTCTGGCCTTTGAAGACCTCATAGGAGAGTGGAGACAGAGCTGCAGGAAGAAATTTAACTCCAGTAGGAGGAGACAGGAACAACAGAAAAATAACTTTTCCTTCTCTTTGCAGCTTCTGTAGTCATCTTCTCTCCCTGGAACTTTTCCAAACACTGTAAAATCATACAATCTTCCAATGACATGAATCTATCTGCAAAGGCAATTTATCCCATATCCTACTTACAGTAGAATATCATCAAACAGAAAAGAAAAATAGGCCATAAAAATGAATAAAAAAGTGAATTCCTTCATTTGGTCACTAGATTTATGGTAACATATTGCTGAATTATTCTCCCAGGCTAACAGTTCCACGCTTCAGGAAAAGGGTAGGAGATGAGGCTGGACTCTAGGTGGGTAAAAATATGCCTGAGAGATTTTTGAAATATCACATCCCATGGTGAAATCAAGTCTAAGAACCAATCAAATAAAAACTCAATTCAAAGGAGCTGGGAAGAGAAGCAGACATAAGATAGGAAACAACAGATCCAAGAGAATGGGGTCATTCCTAGAGGTTGGACAGGAAAGGGATCCAGGGACTTAGGACTTAGGCCTCTAATCCACCTGAGCAGAGAGATAGCTAGGAGCAAGGGCCAGGTGGCACTAAGTGACCATTGCCTGAACACTTTTTAAGGTCTAAAATTATGACTTGATCTACCAGTCTACCTATTCCATTGCTAGACACTTCTGGTTACCAGAAAAGATGATCATAAGATCTGAGCCAGAAAGTTCTGCTTCTCCCTAATATCCCTGATCATCACATTTATCTTTTTGTAGCAGCAGGACTTGCCTGACTTCTTTTCTTTTTTCAATTCAAGCCCTATTCATAGTTCTTTTTTTTCTCCCCCCAAAAGTGAGCTCCCATTGGATTTTTGCTTCCCTCAACTATTTCTCCAGGTATGTGATCCTCTTTTTTGTATTCATTTTTGATGCTCTTCTTTGCCATACTGACTGTAGGTCCATTAAACAAGCTGAGTTTGCATATAATCTGTAAAGCCATTTTACTTTCTAACTAGATCCCCTCTTTTCCTTCTCATAGAAATTATTTACAATTGTATTTAGAATTTTCTTTTTCAAGAGTTCCAATCCTTTGAGCCAAAAAATAATATTTTGTTAGAGTGTTTACTATAGAAGCAAGAATAACATTGTTTCATATTGAAAAAGACCACAGGTCCTGAGGTACATAGAGGGCATGAGGTGATGGCCAAATGAATACTACAATAGATGTTCTTCTAGGCAGACCTGGAGACAGTTACTGCATAGCACAGAACAACAGCACCACATGAGAAGTGGAGCTGAGCGGGGCCCACTCACCGGCTGAGTGGTTTGCTTCTGCTGACCAGCCTTTCAAGATGAGTGATTCTAATTTTTGCTTCAACAAAATCACAATCTGAATGAGTCATGGATATTTGGGTGGTTTTAGATTTGGTAAAATCACAAATGTCAAATCCACAAATCTAAAAGCCTACAGCAGGGATCAAAACACAAGTGTTTATAGGAGCCAGCCAGGAAACATAAATGAGCAACTCAAGATGGAGGTAAAACAACAGCAAGTAGTAAAGGTTATGTTTAATTGGGAAGAAGTAATAATAATCATCATCATAGCAAACATGGATATAGCACTTACTTTGTACCAGGCACAGGATGAAGGGCTTTCCATGTATTAATTTATTTAAATCTCAATACCCTCCTATGAGGGGGGTTATTATCTGTCAGTTATTAGCTGCCAATTTAAAGATAGGAAAACTGAAACACAAAGCATTTGAGTTACAAGGCACATAGTACTCAAATCTAACTAATTGTTGACATTAAGGTCCGTGATCCAGTACTGTCAAATCTGCTTTTATAAGGTAAGAATTCAAATTTGTATGTGAAATCTTGGTTTTAAGCTATGGCTCATAATCTTTACACATATTATGAACCAAACATATGCAGCATTCAGCCCATAGGACACTAGTTTGTGTTTCTTTTTCTTTTTCTTTTTCTATTCTTTCTTTTTTTTTTTTTTTTTTGAGAATAGTTTGTGTTTCTGATATTAGAAACACTTTCAGAAAGGGATCTCCTCAATAATGACAGCTCTGCAATTAGCACTTTCTGCATTTTCTTTCTGGAAAACTATTAGGAAAGGTGAGATTAAGAATTCCTCATGAGGGATGCCTGGGTGGGTCAGTGGTTGAATATCTGCCTTTGGCTTAGGGCATGGTCTTGGAGTACTAGGATTGAGTCTCATTTTGGGCTCCCCTCAAGGAGCTGCTTCTCCCTCTGCCTTTGTCTCTGCCTCTCTCTCTGTGCCTCTCATGAATAAATAAATAAAATCTTTTTTAAAAAAGAAACTTAAAAAAAAGAGAATTCCTCATGAATGGAATGAAAATGAACAAATGAAAAAACACATGAACGAATGAATAAAAGAAAAATGTCTGGGCCATAAACCCTTCAAGTAGATAAACATACCACACTGCTGCTATATAAGAACCAGTTTTAAAATTCCAGAATGGCATGAGAAAACCTGTGTGTATAGCAAATAGAAGGGTATCCAGTGAGTAATAAGCATCTTTTATAACAGATTTTCAAATTCATTTCTGAATCTCCTAGAACCCCAGTGCATTACAACCATCTCCACTTCCTTTCCCTTCTTTGAACCACTCTCAAATGAGGTAATGCTGAAGCCACAGCACTGTTTCCAATCTACCTATTATTCCAGTCCACTCAATTCCCCTGCACCAAAAGCCTCTCCAACCACCCCAGGAATTGGCTTATACTCCAAAACATGCCTTCTGGATATCATTGACTATCCTTACAGAGGGAAAAAATTTTCCTCTCAGGAAGAACATACAATGTAAAGACAGAAAGTTCATACAGCCCAGCTCCTTCCCTTTAAAGGTTAAAATAATTAAGGTATAGAGAGATAAATCAACTGTGCAAGAGTTTATTCTACAAGCAATCTGTGAGCTTCATTCCAGTATCCTAGAAGATGACTAGTTGGTTTACTATTTTGGGAACTTCTGGAAGAATTTTAATGTATCATGAAAGCAAATACATGCAAAAATCCAGGTAGTTTTTGATTTCTTAATTTAATGCTTTTCTTTGACACCGACTTCCCTCATTTTCTTCCTCTGGCTAACCACTACTCATTGTTCAAGCACAAATTAATGAATCATTCCAAAATGAGCCCTCCCAGATACCCTTTCCTTATAACATGTTCAACTGAGATGTTGCTTCTTTGTGCCTTACTTCCATCAGTGGTCTCATCACACTGCTCCACAATGACTTTAGGTGTTTCCCCTGCTCCCCTCAACTCCTGCCTCTTGGGGGAGGGGAAACGGATGGGCCTTTTATTACTATAAACCCAGGACCTGGCAAGTTACTGACAAATGCATAGTGAGCTGTAAGAAAAAGTTAGTTTAATGAATTGATGAGTAAATGCCCTTCTATGCCCTTTGGGAGACACAAGAGAACGCTGATATCTCTACCAAGGTGCTGAATGTCTAGGTAGGAAAATACTTCCTCAGTGACCTTACCTTTTGAAGGAGGCAAAAAGTGAATCTCTCCCCCTTGACAATTTCTTTCTCTGATGATGGACTCTTAAGGAAAGTGTGATTATTTTACCAAGGATGACTTAAGCATTTATATTACCCATTGATTTTTTAAAGATAATCTGCTTTGTTTGAACATGGGCTCCTGTAGAGGGGTCATGGGTGGAAAAGAAAAGAGGATTCTTTAGGCTTGGTCCGCATACACGGTACAGATTAGAACTGGGCTTGCTTACCTGCTAAGAATTATCTACTGGAAGATCAGAAATCTATACAATGTCTGTCTGGTAGTGTTTTGAGGCACATTTGTGTGTGTTTGCATACTTTGTTTCTCTTTTATTTTTCCCTGGATCCTTCAACAAAGTTATGTTTCTAAAATTCATCTGATCTCAGCTGTTATAAAGGCAGAGAATGGTTTTGCCAATGCTTGTATCATAAAGAAAGAGCAGCAGTTTCAGCAGAAATAAAAGAACCTCAAGGGCCTGAATATCTGTCCTTTAAACACCAAGAAAGACAGCTTAGAGAATATATAAATGTGATTTCTCATATACCTCCTCAATATGTTTTGTATTTATCACTTTCTTTTGATCCTCATGACCACAATTTCTATTCAGAATGTTTCCAATTTGCATCATTTCATTACCTCCTCACTGCTCACCCAGACTCCAAGATCTCACCTTTCCCATGCTCCAATCTTCTAATCCATTCACACCATGCTGTGTAGTGATCACTCTGAAAAATTCTTCTATTTGTGACCAAGTTAAGCTTCAGCACCATTCTCTTAAAATTCTTCAACATCTTCTATGAGGGCAGTATTACCGTGACACTAAAACCAAAGCTATCACAAGAAAAGAAAAATACAAATCAATATCCCATATAAATATAGATGTAGAAATCCTTAAACAAAACACTAGCCAACTGAATCCAATAACATATAAATAGGATTATACACCATGAACAAGGTATATCATCACAGAAAAGCAAGGTTGTTACAACATATGAAAATAAATCGACACACACATTAACAATGGACAAAAACCATATGATTACCTTAGTAGACGCACAAAAAGTCATTTGACAAATCCAACAATCTTTCATGATTAAAAACAAACTAGGAATATAAGGGAACTTCCTCACTCTGATAGAAGACTTTTATTAAAAACCCATGATTAATATTGTACTTAATGGTGAAAGATTCAATGTTTCCAGCCTAATAGAAGAAAGGAGAAAGTTATACATTTTTGCATTCCTGTCAAAATTGTACTGGAAGTTTTAGACGAAAAACTGGGCAAGAAAAGGAAATAAGAGGCATCTAGATTGGAAAAGAAATAAAATGGTTTCTATTTGCAGGTTACAAGATCTAACGTAAAAAATCCACCAAAAAATTATTAAAGTATTTCAGCAATGTTAAAATAATATTTAATGGAATATAGATGATTTTGTACACTACAAAAATCTAAAAATCAACTGTATTTTTATATACAATGATCAATCTCAAAGAAAGCCATTTTTTACAATGATATCCAAAAGAATAAAATACCTGGAAATAAATTTAACATAGAAGTGCAAAGTCTTGAATGCTACAAACAATTATTAAAAGAAATTGAAGAAAAACTAAATAAATGTATAAGTATCCCAAGTTTCTGAATTGCAAGATGTAAATCTGTTATGATAGCAATATATCTCAAGGTGATAGATAAATTCAGCAAAATATTTACCAAAATTCAGCTTTCATGTAGAGACTGACAAGATTTTTAAACTTTTAAACAAAAGTTTAAATGGAAAGTTAAGGAACAAAATCAGAGGACTTAAATGTTCTAATTTCAAAACTTTCTATAAAGCTATTGTAATCAAGACAAAGTGATGCTGGTGTAAGGTAAGCTATATAAATCAATGGAATATAACTCAGATCCCAAACATAAATCCTTACATTATGGTCAACTGATCTTCAACAAGGGTGCCAGGATAATTCAATAGAAAAATATCTTTCAATAAATGGTACTAGGAGAGCTAAATATCTACATGAAAAAGAGTGGTGCTAAAATCTTACCTCATTCCATATACAAAAATTAACTCAAAATAGAAAATACCTCGTATAAAATCTAAAACTATAAAAACACTTAGAAGAAAACATAGGAATAAATTTTTATGACCTTGGATGAGGCAAGAATTTTTTAGATATGGCATCTAAAGTAAAAATGTCAGAAGACAAAAATAGGTTAATTGGACTTCACTGAAATTGAAAATCTTTTTGTTTCAAAGGCTACCATCAAGAAAGTGAAAAAATAACCCAAGAAAGGGAGGAAAATATTCATAAATCCATATATCTGATGAGACTTGCATTCAGAACAGATAAGGAACTCCTACAACTCAAAAATTGAGACTTATAACCTAAAAAAATAAAATAAAAAATAAAGAATAAAAAGACTTATAACTTGATTTTAAAATGGTATAATGAACTGAACTGTGTTCCCACTCCACCACCCACCTGCCACTTGGATTCATGCCGAACCCCTAACTCTCAATCTGACTGTGTTTGGAGAAGGGGCCTGATACAAAAGATAAGTACCAGAAAGGGAATCTCAGCACAAGCTAACCCCTGCAAGGTGACATAAAGTGCTAAGGCTGAAGTTTGAGAACCCGAAGCATGGGGAACCCTACTATAAGCATTGGATAAATATAGTCAAATAGGTTGGGTCAGACTAGTCTTCACCTTTGGAATCATTTGGTGGTAAGAAGTAACACTGACAGTGGACTAATCAGATCCCAGTTCTCTTTCATTAAAGTAGTAGTCCAGCTCCTCTTTGTGATTGCACAATTGTAATAGTAAATCCTACTGATTTGGGGGCACTTCAAAAGATCTTGGTTTCCTGCTAAATGCAAAGATGGAGGCTCAAGAGGTTAATTAAAAATATAAAATTGTATGACTATCCTTGTGCCCTACAAATATAGTACACTTCATATTACCTACAGATTTGAGCATTTTAGTGAGATTATAAAAAGTTTTATAGTATTTACATGGAATTTTAAAAAAATGCAATTTACACCAAAAATTCTGTAACATCCCTAGTAGTTCATACTAGAGAACTTATCCTTACAAGAGTTAGCCCTGAAAAATGTTTAACCTTCTAAAATAAGAAATATATAACTCCATGCAGTACTATGATGTGTATAATTTTTTTTCTGATTTCTGTGATTAGAAGGGGTCGGTACTCACTTCTGATTAAAAAAAAAAAATAAAGCTGTTAAAAACAGTGTTCAGATACCTCTCATTTCCAAGGAGAGGAAGCTAGCTACCTTATGTATAGAGAAATGGCTTCACTGAGTATTAAGGTTTTTAAAGAATAAATGGAATGAGGGATTCAATGATATTTTATCTAACCTTAATTAACAAAGAAGGTTGCAACAATGGAAAGGAATAGAAATACTATTTAAAAATAAGTGTCTGATTAATAAAATAAGCATCAGTATATTAGATATTCAACAGGGAAAAGTATAAGATTTCTAACATTTACTTTCTCTTTAACTTTTTCAAAGTTTGTCTTCTTTCTCTCCTGAGCTTCAAATCCATATGTTCATTTGCCTACTTGACCTGTGTACTGAGGTACTTAAGAGGGATCCTATATTTAGCATATCTAAAATGAAATTCCCAATTTCCATCTCTGCTCACACTAGCCCAATGGGCTCTTCCAATTTTCTTTCAATGGCTCCTACTTGCCCAAGCTAAAAAACTGAGTCATTCCTCAACCTTCCAGTGGAGATCATTCAACATAAGACTATTCTTTCCTTCATGTTTTCTACTTCGCTGCTTCCATGTGTTAACCTCCCCCCACAATCAAAAAAGTTCAAATCCAATCTGAATTCTTTAGTGAGAGAAACAGCAATGTCCTCTTCTAGTATCAAGCAGATGATTTCTCATTTTCTGGACCATAGCCAAATTCAAAGAGTAATTGATTCTATCTCCCATTGATTCTATCAAGCCCCCTCAGCTAAATCAAGGCAGCACTTGCCAAAATTACCTGCTAGTGCTATATGTGTAGTGGGTGTATTTGTTTACTATGATAGTTCTAACAAATTACCCCAATCTTGGTGACTTAAAAAACAGAAATTTATTCTTTCATATTCTACAGGCCGGAAATCTAAAATCAGTTTTACTAGGTCAAACCCAAGGTGTCAGCAGGGGCATCCTCCCTTTAGATGCTCTAGGGAAGAATCCATTCCCTGCCTCTTCAGCCTCTGACGACTGCCAGCATTCTTTAGTTTGTGGATGTGTCAACTCCAATCTCTGCCTTTCTGCCCTCTCTTCTTCTGACTATGTTAAATTTCCCTTTAGATAAGAGTGTTTCTCTATGACCTTTTATAAGGATACATGTGATTGCATTTAGGTCCTACCTGGATAATCCAAAAAATTCCCCCATCTTGAAATTCTTTATTTAATCACATCTGCAACTGTCTCCCCACCCCTGCTTTTTTCACTGTAGAAGGTAAAATTCCCCTGTCCTAGGGATCAGGATATGGATATCTCTTGGGAGAGGGCATTCTTCAGCCTATCACATTCATGTAAATATTTCAAGCAATGACTTTAAACATATCACTGATTGGATGAAGAGACCTAGGCTGGATGCCAAACCCAATTCCAATCTCTATCCAAACCTATCATCCCTATTATTGCCTATAATACAATTACAAGTAATCAGTGTTTATATTAATTACTACAGATAATTTATTCTTTCTGGATTATTCCAAGATTTGTCAGCTGCTTGTCACAGAAGGCATGCATATTGACAGTTCCATTCAGTGACTTAAAAATCAAATCCATCTTCTTTATCAACAGAATATCTCATAAAGAATCTCTCTTGTCAATTTTTTTGTCAATTTTATTTTTAAAAAAGGAGAATTACACCCTAGACACGGTATCTTATATCACCCTTCTTCCATGTTATTCAGAAAACCAGTGATTTTTTTTTTTAAATTTCTAGGCACTTTATGATCAGATCTTTCAAATATCTATTTTTGAAATAAAGTTATGCTACCCCTGCAAAGGGGCTCCTTTTTCTCCCCAACTAACCATTAAGTTTAATGTCATGGATTGAAAAAGTTCAGTGTAATGCAAAGATCTCTGAGTCTGTGGTCATACCACCAGGGTTTCAGTTCTACCTGCTATTTATTTTACCAGGTCTGGTTTCCTCATCTGCCTAATGGAGGTGGTCTTAATAAAATCTATAAAGCAATGTTGCTAAGAGAATTATTATTTTTTAAAGATTTTACTTATTTGATTCATGAGAGACACACACAGAGAGAGGCAGAGACACAGGCAGAGGGAGAAGCAGGCTCCATGTAGGAAGCCCGATGTGGGACTCAATGCCGGGACTCCGAGATCACACCCTGAGCCAAAGGCAGACACTCAACCACTGACCCACCCAGGCGTCCCATAAGAGAATTAAGTAAGTATATTTTATGAACTATAAAATGCCATTCAAGTTATAATTGTGGTTACCTTTGAGACCCTTCCTATAGATGTCTTTGAAACAAGGTTTTATTTCCAATGATCCTCTATTCATTAATTTGCACTTATTCATTTAACACTTACTGAATACCCATTGTGTATTAGATATTGTTCTTCATGCTAGAGATACAACAGTAAATAAAGTCAACTAAGTCATTGCTTCCATGGCACTTACATTCTAATAGAGACCATTAGACTTTAAAACCCCAACCAACGCTTTAGAGATTTTTGCTAAGAAATAGCTCTTTTAGAAGTTGGTTCTATTCTGGTTTATAGAGAATCACACATATATTCATTTTTCATTCACTCAGCAGATTATTGGGCATCAACAATGTGTTGGAATTTGCTATGGATGCATTCATAAAAATAATGGTCCCTTCTCTTAAATGGCAACCTAGCTGAAATAATAATCTGGCAATGCTACTAGGAGAAAAAGAAAGAGAGCAGCATCCTATAGGAGCTTCTAAGAGGGAGGATCCAGCCCAGGATGTCTTGACTTCTCAGAGGTGACAATACCTAAGGCTGTGTCTTGAAGGACTAACAGGATTGGTGAGGGAGAGATCAGTCAAGGATTGTGGCAGATAACTGTTAGGATAAGTAGTTCATGGGGTCATTTGAGTGGTTGCAGCTGAGAACCCTGTGGCATGGGACTATGCAATAACAGGACATTCAAATAACATCCCCTACAAATTTTGGGAGGGATTTTCCTTTCTATCCTCTCTAATAATAAATTACTTAGCAGTCTGAGTTTAAAATTATTTTTATCAGTATTTAGTACCTTGTGAGTTAACATACTAAGGGAATGCCCTCTTTATGTTCTAATTGAAGGACTGAATGGGGAGTCAGAATATTCTCAGTTGGTCAGGTCACAAAGGCCTTTTTGACACTATCTTTGCGTGGTAAGACCAGGCAGGTTTTTCACAACAGAACTGTCTTTGATGTTTGTCTTGATACACACGTCTAAGTGACTGACCTATAGTTTCTTATAATTCCCTTGACTAATAGAAACTGAACTGGAGCAGAGCTAAGAATGCTAAAGAAGAGCATATAGATTCAGCTGTAGGTTTTGGCAGTGGTAGTGACTAGAGCAATTCTAATGTCACTCACTCATCAGGTATTTTTCATTTCCAATTTAGTTAATTCACACTATTATTATTTGGAAGGCTGCTGATTAACCTTATATCCTTGGTTCTACCATTAGTTGGGCTACATATTTATTTGGGCAAAATATTATTTTTGTATAATTGCCCCAATCATATTTTTGTATACTTGTTACTCATCTTAGGATTCTTCACCTTAGACTACACAAGGTCTTTCATGTTGCCAAAGCTAGATACTATAAAACTATAGAGTGACCTTCTGTATGACCAAAGTTTATCTTGCATTATATCTGGATTCTAGTGTGCTTCTAATGCCCTTTTCATGGCCTGTTTATGCTGTACTAAGGATTATCAAGAGTATGGTATTGGTAGAAATCTGACAGCATTATTCCCTTCTTCAAAAAGACAGAGTTAACTCTTTTTTTTTTTTTTTTTTTTTTATGGGAACAAAGGTAGTAATTACCCATTGGTTTGCTGACTGAATGTAAAACATGCCTTTATTATGACTCTGGCTTTTGTATAAAAGTGTCATCCTTTGATTCAAATTTGAAGGGCCAGATTAAGCTAGTTAAGCTTGGCACTGAGTCTTGAAATCACTAACCCCATAAAGTATTCAATAAGGAGGATGGTTTTAAGACAGGAAACATCCTCTTCCCCGTTACCTTTCTGTGGAGATGACTGTCATTCCTTCATTTGAAGTGTTCAGAATGGTCTTGGTTGTTTGATTTATCATAAGAACTGGTTCTTTCTGCTCTTTCCAGTACCTCTCTTTTTTAATCAATTGATCTGACACCTCCACATTTTACTGATATAATTTGTTCCATCCAGACATCCTCTGAATCAGTATAATTAGGTTCCTTTTTCAACTGAGTACTTTCTGGGATTTAAAACTCCCCTCTTATTGGCACAGTGCACCAAAAACTATGGAACCAGAGAAGAGAGAGCACTAATCACAACAAAAAACATCACCAATGCAGGACATTTTGATTGGACAGAGAGCAACAATACTCTACAGACAATGCCAGCATTTGGAGGAAACAAAACCTTTAGTGAAAATCATCTAATGAAGAGCCATCATTGCAAGGCTATGTTCTTATATATAGTGATGTCACCAAGATGGCAGAATAGGAGATTCTAGCATCTGTCGCCCTACAAAGATCAATTAGACAGTTATCCAGAACCAAAACACCATTGGGAGAGTTTTGGAATCCATTTAAACTTTAGACACACAGTGGGGAAAAAGTTGAGAATACCTCATGACAAAGAAAATAACAGTTCCATTTTGCTTGTATCATCGTATTCCCCAAGCAGTCATTGCTCAACAACAAAAAAAGAGAACTTCCTAATGGAAACAGTTCCCCTCATGGGGAAAGGAAGAGTGACACGCGTGATCAGGTTCCTCAATCTTTTCAGATATTGCACAAAGAACCCCCTCATTTTCACCCACAGACAAGCAAAGCTGAGATGAATGGATAACTGGGAACAAAGGAGAAAAGTAGGAGCTACCAATATCATCCACATGGCAAAAGTGACTACATTTCCCAGTGACCAGCTCTGCAGACAATCCCAGTAGCTTTTACCACTGAAGAAACCCACAGCCAGAAAAGCTGCTGTGGACCCCTCTGCAGATTTCACTGGGTTTGTTTGTTTGTTTGTTTGTTTGTTTTTGTTTCAAAGACATTTATATTTACCGATGCAAGATACTTGAGTCCCTCTTTCATTCCTCCTACTTCCACCACTGGAGACTAGGACCCACACAAGCAGCCAGTCCAGACTTCTGCAGCTGCCTGAGTACAAGATGACAGCCTACAGTCAGGCAGCTGACCCTCATTGCCATGTGCCCACACAGAGCAAGATTCTGTAGCCACAGAAATATGCTGATTGCCAAGGCCCCCACAGCCTCTTTTGGGCCTGGATTCAGTTGTCTCCAATCACTGGCCTGCACCACTGGGCTCACTTGCAACTAGCAAAACCACCGTACAGTTGTCCAACTGCATGCTCTGGCCCAACTCTCATCACTGGCATCCACTGCAATGCATACTCTATAGACTATGCAGCCACAGATTGGTTCAACATATAAAAACCAATTAGTATGATGTACTAATAGAAGGAAAGACAAAAATCATATAATCATGTCATAGATGCAGAAAAAGCATTTGATAAAATTCAACATCCATTTATGATAAAAACTCTCAACAGGGATGCCTGGGTGGCTCAGCAGGTTGAGCATTTGCCTTTGGCTCAGATCATGATCCTGGGGTCCAGGATTGAGTCCCACATCAGGCTCCTGCAGAGGGCCTGCTTCTCCCTCTGCCTGTGTCTCTGCCTCTCTGTGTGTGTTTCTCATGAATAAATAAGTAAAACCTTAAAAAAAAAAAACTCTCAACAAACTTGGTATGGAAGAACGATACCTCAACATAATAAAGTCAAAATATGGCAAACCCATAGCTAACATTATACTCAATGGGGAAAGGTTGAAAATTATCCCTATAAAATCAGAAACGAGAAACAGGTGCCCATTCCTACCATGAATATTCAACATAGTACTGATAAGCTTAGTAATCAGGCAAAGAAAAAGAAAAGTCATCTAAATTGTAAAGAAGCAAAATTGTCTCTGCTTATGACATGATCTTATATAGAGAAAATTATAAAGATTCCCCAAAAACCTTGATAAAACTAATCAATGAATTCAGTAGTTTCAGAATAAAAAAAAAGCAACAGACAAAAATTGGTTGCATTTCTATACACCAGCAATGAATTATCAGAAATAGAGATAATAATACCATTTATAATAGCATTAAAAACAATAAAATGACTAGGAATATATTTCACCAAGAGATGGAAAGATCCATATACCAAAAAAATAAAAAATAAAAATAAGACACTCATGAAACAAATTGCAGACAACACAAATATAAATGGAAAAATACCCATGTTCATGAATTGAAAGAGTTAATACTGTTACAACGTCCGTACTATCCAAAGCTATCTATGGATTCAATGCAACTCTCTATCAAAATTCCAATGCATTTTTCATAGAAATAAAAAAAAACAATTTGAAAATTTATATGGAACCACAAAAGATCCTGAATAACCAAAACAATCTTAACCCAAAAGCATCATACTTCCTGATTTCAAACTATATCACAAAGCTATAATAAAATAATACGGCACTGACATAAAAACAGATATATAGTTTGAAATCAGAATGTGAACCATATAATTGTGCTTATATGTGGAATCTAGAAAACAAAACAAATGAACACAAAACCAAACAGACTCAGATATAGGAAACAACCTTATCAGAGGGGGCAGGAATTGGGAGGAGTAGGATGAAATAGGTGAAGGGGATTGAGAGGTACAAATTTCTAAGGTAAAGTTGTGGGGAAGTAATACACATAGTAAATAATATTGCAATAATTGTGTGATGATAGATGTTAACTAGACTTATGGGGATCATTTCATAATGTATGAAAATATCAAATCCCTATGATGTACACCTAAAATGAATAGAATATTGTATGTCAACTATATTTCAATAAAAAAGACACTCAGACCAGAGGAACAGAATCAAGATCTCTGAAACAAATGCATGCATGTACTATCAACTAACATTTGACAAGGGAGCCTAGAATACTAAATGGAGGAACAATAGTCTCTTCAACAAATGGTGTTGAGAAAACTAGATTAAACACATGCAAAAGAATGAAACTGTACCCTACCTTACACCACTGAAAAAAATTAAAATGGATTAAGAACATAAAACTAGCAAAAACGTAAAAGTCATGAAACTAAGAATCCTAGAAGAAAACACAGCAAAAGCTCCTTAATATCTTGGCAATAATCTTTTGGATGTGTCACTTAAAGCAGAAGCAATGGAAACAAAAATAAATAAGTGGGACAATATTAAAAGCTTCTGCATAACAAAAGAAACAATCAACAAAATTAGAAGGCAACCTAAAGAATGGGTGAAAATATTTCCAAACCATATATCTGATAAAAGGTTAATATCCAACTTATGTAAGGAACTCATAAAACTCAATAGCACAGAAAAAAATTGGCTTAAAAAATGGGTGGAGGACTTGACCATTTTTCCAAAGAAGATATATAAATAACCAACAAGTACATGAAAAGGTGCTCAGCATCATTAATTGTCAGAGAAATGCAAATCGAAACCATAATGAAATATTACTTCATACTTGCTAGAATGACTGTTATCAAAAGATAATAGATAGATGCTGGTGAAGATGTGGAGAAAAGGCAACCTTGGTACATTATTGTTGGGAATGCAAATTGGCACAACCACTATAGCAAACAGTATGGAGGTTCCTCAAAAATTGAAAATAGAACTACCATATGTTTCAGCAACCCCATCTCTGTGTATAAATCCAAAGAAGATAAAATTACTACCTTTAAGAGAAATCCATGCTCCCATCTTCACTGCAGCATTATTCACAATAGTCAAGATATGGAAACAACCTAAGTGTCGATGGGTAAAGAAAATGTGACACACACATACATAGGAATACTATTCAGCCATAAAAAAGAAGAATGTCTTGCCACTTGGGCAAGATGGATAGACCTTGAGGGCACTGTCCTAGGTAAAATAAGCCAGATAGAAAGAGACAAATACTGCATGCTGTCATTTATATGTGGAATTGTTTATAAAAAAAAAAAGGAGTTAAATATATAGAAACAGAATGGTGGTTGCCTGGGCTGAAGTTTGGCTTAAATGGGTGAGATACTGATCAGAGAGTACAGACTTTTTGTAAAGTAGTTATAAGATGAATATACTTTACAAAAAGATATGCTTTTGGTAAAGAGTTATAAGATGAATAAGTTCCAGGGATCTAATATATAGTATGCTTTCTATAGTTAATATATTATATACTTAAAAGATTCTGTGAATAGAGCTTTAATATTCTCGCCATAACAACAACAAATGGTAATTATATAAGGCAAAGGATGTGTTAGCCAATCCTACTGTGGTAAATATTTCATACTACACATCTGTATTAAATCATGACATTGTAACCTAAAAAATATTATCAATTATATCTCAATAAAGCTGGGGGAAGAGAATATAAATAATCAGTTAACTTCTTAACAGTTTCCAAAGGTAGGTCTTGAAATTTTTCACAAAATATTTGAAATATCCCTTAGATAAAATTATTAAGAAAGGCTGGAATTGTAGTCTATAAGGGGAAAAAAAGGGCTAAGTTTACACCAGCTAAAATTCCACAAGGTGTAAAGTAACAAAGACACTGGTTATACCATAGAACAAGAGCAATGTAGGATATATAGAAGTGGGTTTAAACTAGAGCAGGATGATTCTTTCAGTCCCACTAGTGAATGGTTACCATCTGTTTCTCCCTGGGAAAAACTAGAAATTTACATCAGATTTCTCCATTTTCTCATGTTAGTTTTCATTGTTGTAACACATTACCACAAACTCGGTGGCTTAAAACACCATAAACTTATTAGTTAACAGTTCTGAAAGTCAGAAATCTGGGGCTGCATTCTTTCTGGAAACTCTAGCAGAGACAATTTCCTTGCCTTTTTCAGCTTCTAGAAGCTGCCTGCATACTCCAGCCTCTGCTTCTATCTTCACATCTTCCTGGCTGATTCTGACCATCCTATTCCCTCTTGTAATAACACTTATAATCACTTTGGGCTCACTTAGACAAAGTAGGATAACCTCCCAATTTCAAAATCCTTAGCCACATGTGCAAAGTGCTTTTTACTACATAAGGTAACATATTCACAGGCTCCAAAGATTAAGACTTTGATATCTTTGAGGGCCATTATTCAGTCTACCACAGTGAACTCTCAGTTCTTTTCACAGACTGAGGGTTAGTTAGGAAGAGTCAACAGATCCTTCTTGTTATCTTTATAGCCCACTGTGGCTCCACCTGACTCAGATATACTTGTGGTTGTCCAATAGTCAAATCTGGTAAGCAACGTCCCACATAAAATTATTTTACTGAGATTTCTTTTGATCTACACTTCATGTGTAAATAGATTCCTTCATGCAAGTCACTGACATAAATTTTGAACTGCCAAGGACAGAACTATGTTCCAGTCAAATGAAGATGCCACTCCTTAAATATTTAACAATAACTATTAGACAAATTATGAATTCATCTAATAGCCCATGAAGTGTTTTAACCATCTCATCTCATTCTAAATAACACAAAGAAAAAATGACCAAATTCTACACTTAAATCAACAGATACTAAACCAATGATATTTCCCTGAATTAGTAGCCAAAACCACTACTTTAAAATGATATGAAATCAACATGCTTCACTCATACTTGGTGAAAGCATATTGGTTCCTAGTGATCATCACATTCTTCTCTAAAAGTTCACAAGCACAAGCCTTCTACTTAAAATTTAATCCCAAATGCTGATAAAAATTAAAATCTAGTTGTTTAGTTAATACTCTCTGGCATTAACAGGTCTTCCTTTAAGAAGTGAAATAGCATATGCAAATCTCAGGTTTCTTGTACCCCTCATTGGTGTCATGGACCTATAACAACTTATTCTACAGAGTTAGAATAATCATTTGGTCATTTTTTTCTCTCTCTCTAAAGCTGAACCCCATTCACTTCACCTGTGCTTTAAGCTCCTCAGTGCTTTTCTTATATTCCTGTCATTCTTTTATTATATGTATATGTCTTTTGTAAAACTCTTTTATATGCCTGTAGAATGGAATACCTATGCAACTACATTATTTTCCTTAAATGTCTTTTCTTTTGCCTTTCTCTTTGAACTTTGCAAAACTTTTGTACAGCCCAAATTACATGTAGAGAGCTTTCCACCCTTCATCATCTATTTTCCCTTTCAGAGTCTCAAGGAAGCATTTCAACAATTGACTTTTAAAGTCTAGGCACATGGATAATTAACCCCAGTGTTCCTTTTCTTTGGTATTAGGCATTTACTGTTACATTAATTATCAGTTTTTCCTTCTTAGTTTCCTTCAAGACCAGGATGGTATTAGACTATATTAAATCTTTTACTTTCTTAGTAATAAATCATCTCATAGTAAAAAATTTATCAGATGGCTTACTTTTTGGCCAAATAAGACTTCTAACAGATTTTGAAAGAGCTGAAGTCTCCTGAAACACCAATATCTTTAGAATCTGACATTAAGAAGCTTATTCTGTCTGTTGAAGAAGTCTGTGAAACACCCCGCATTATCATTTCAATTTAGTTCTCTTTCTGTGTCATCCAACTACCCTTTGCTCTGCTTATGAACTAAAGTTCATGAATTTGCATACAGTTAGTACTTTTCATGGGAGGAGCTTCTATTTCTAGTTGTTACGGTCCTGTCTAAAATTGTGTTTACTTCCTTGACAACAGATTGGGTCCAATTTATTACCCATCTTGGATCCTAATTACCAGTTTAAGGCCCAAGTATCTTTTAGGATATTTCTGTGCTTTTGCTTCATAATCCCTTGTCAAAATAATCATTTTTGAAAAGAAGTACCACTGCATACAGCTGATGTTCAAAAGAATCTGCATGTGCACAGGCGCACACTCATTCACAGACATCCTACAAAGCCTAGCAATGAAAAATAAATTCTGGCACATTTGCCAGTGGAATATTATGGTTTTATAAAATAACAAGTATGTGGATGATGTTGACACATGGAAATAACTACAGCATTGCATATGGAAAATGTTATAGGCAGCAGATCACCACACTGATTCCAACTATGTGAAATGAATATATAAATTAACAGCAATTGGAACATTTGGAGAATGTAAATAGTTGGTGTTTAGTCTTAATAGCAGTTTCAAGAAATCAAGATTTTAAAACTGTAAGTAACCAAGAAGTTCATATCCTATGTATACAATGAGACAAATGTATATAGTTGAACTCCACTCCAGTTGTAATCATTAGGTTGACCCAGATGTAAGAGCTGAATCACTGAAATTCTTGTGAAGTAACTGGACCAGAGGAAAGGAAAAAAATAATTCATCTGCTGTTTCTAATATTTTATATGTATGTGTATATGCATACACATATGTGTATCTAGAAAGATCAAAGATTTTAATTGGGGGGTTCATGAACTCCTACATTTCTCAAATGCAGCCAAAATTAACCTGCATCAGACATCAGACTCATTTGGTATTTTTGTTTTGTTTTGTCTTTATTTTTAAGAAAAAGGGCTTTCCTGGTCCTGTCCCGGCTTCTCCAATTACAAATGCTGGAGCCTGGGACACTTGGTTGACATTCACCTGAGTGGATTCATAGACATCTTAAGTTTTAAGAGCTATAAGATTATCATGAAAGATATGAAGGGATCCATCAACCCCAAATCCTGAGCATATGATCATTTCTCATGGTTATCATTAGATTTTTAATGAGTTCATGACTCCCAAAGGCTAGATGGAACCAAGAGAAACCTCAAGATACTTTTCTCACAAGCATGCTTTTCTATAATAGATGTGGCTAAGTTTTGGATGGCCCAGTATGCTATGAGAGAGAAAAAATGAACCCTCATCCTGAACTTCTTCTTGAAGAGCAACAGTTTTCAAGGATATTTGAGAAATAATCCTTTTCCACTTTTTGGCTTAAATAAGATTTACTAATGGAATGAACCATCTAAAAGACCTATTTACCACACAGACTGATCAAGTTCAGAATTTTATTTGACATTAACAAGGCTGATTTTTCTACAATGAGAAGCCCTAGTGTTTAATAATGTAGGATGTGAGTTAGTCTACAACCTTTATGACAGATCTAAAAACCTTCCCATAAGTAATGCAGAGATTAGGCAGTAATCTATGTCACTGAGGATATCAAGAGCTTTTCTTTCAGGAATGGCAATTCTTAGAAGGCAGATATCTTTAGCACAACTAAATCTACAGCTCTGAAAATGATCAAGTTTTGTTCCAAGTTACATTGAGACTATGGACTTCAAGATTGATAATGATGCCTTGATGGGAATAGCTTTGAGGGGAGATGGGAATAACTTTAAGGGGAGAGTGAGGATATTTTGTATGTGGATGCCAGTGAATAGGCAATGGCAGGCTGAAAAATTGAGTCACAATATGTTACAGCTCTTACCATCAATTACAGTCTATCTTCAACTCCTTATACTGGGTAATCTTATGATTTACTTTGATCAATAGAATTTAACCAATTCTAGCAACTGGGCTGCAGCTTTCATATTTGCCTTCGGAACACTCTACTTCCATGTAAAGACATAGAATAAGCTACCAGATGAGAGATTAGATGGAGGAAAAGACCTACCTTGTCCACGTGAATAAGACAATTTTAGACTTCTGTCTGTAATTGAAAGAATATGACTGCAGCTGCATGAGTGACCTCAGAGAAGACCAGCAGAAAAATCACCCAGGTGATCCCAGCTAACAATTTGGAGAAGTACTAAATCGTTGTTATTTTAAGCCACTAAAAATTTGGAGTGTTTTGTTATGTAGCAATAAGTAACATACATTACCATTTTATATTAAAGAAATAGGAATAAAAATATAGGAAGTACTAGAATATATTTTAAAAACAATAACTTATTGTAGTAGACAAAACTATATGCTATCTAGATCTCCCTTCAAGGAAGGACTTGTTGTCCAGGGGTAGGGTATGCAGTTAGCAGACAGCCTCCAAATGTCAGCTCCTTCAGGGTTTATTTCAACTGCTGAGAAGTGTCTCTCCCAAGGTCATGCCTTTTGTAGGGCTGCCCATGTTCAATGGCTGAATGGGATGGAAATACAGAATCCCAGCAAATTCAGTCCAAAAAGCAAAATGCTGATAGGCAATTCTTGCTCAAGAGCTTCCCACTGGGTTTTCCCAGGGCTTTTAAATAAGTTTGTGAGAATGGTTGTATTAGGGAGAGTTTCTTTGAGGTTGTAGACTAATGGCAAACATTAGCCCCTACATGGCCAGGGTCACTCTGATGAGGATTCCTATCATGTTCCCTTGAGACTGGTGCTACAAGGTATGATGAGGAAGTGATGAGATAAGTCTCTACTTACTGGCCCCTGACTGTCATGTTCTCGCCAGTTAAGCAAACAAAGCAGTTCTCACTACTTACCTGGCCCCACTAGACTTTACAACTTTGCTACTCATAGCACAGGAGTGAATTGATAAATAACAAATCAGACCCTGTCTAGAGACTTTCATTGATTTGTTTAAAAAATAGATTAGCTTTATCAGAATATTGAACTACCTACCTAAGGTTTTTCAAATCATTCAGTCCTCACAATGACTCATTAAGATGCATTATTCTCATTTGAAAGAAGAAAAAACATACCTCAAAGCTGAATTACTCAAGGTCATACAGGTCTTAAAAGGTACAGAAAGATTTTAACCCTGGTCTGTCTGACTCCTTAGCTCAATGTTCCTTCTGCTGGCTCACTGCCCTTACAAGGCTAAGCGAAAAAGGAGTACAATGTGACTGAAGAATGGGCATGGCCCCAAGGCCTACCATGTATAATTCTTTGTTACAGCTAATAAGGAAGAGAGGGAAAAGCAAAGATGCAGAGGAAGAGAATGTGCCAGAAAGGAAAGAAAAGTGGGGAAGAGATAACTAAACTAATCAACTCTATGGGAAGAGGGAAGAGTGGCCATAGCAGGAGAGGCTGGATAGAAACCTATGAACTCACACAACAGATGGAGTAATGAATACAACAGTCCAAAAACTATGATATGTAAGAATTTAGATCTACCTCTGAAACATGTAGTAGTTGATTCTAGGACAAATAAGAAGTACTGCTTTATTGAGTGAACTAAAGAATTCATTATCCCATTGAAATATTGGCTAAAAATGCAAGAGTTATAAGAAAATTTCATGACTATCAGATCCTTAATGATTTGCTGAAGGAACCTAGAAAATTTGGGATTGGAAAGAGAAATCCGCAGTGCCGCCCAGTTCCCACAGCCCTCCCCTGGTCCTCAACCAGAGGCAGAAGTCTGGGCAGGATGGAACTTACTCTGCCCTAGTTTAGCATTTCCAATATTCATTTACCTGCTTCTGGAAGGGAGAATATGCTGCCCTGGCAAAATTTGTCCTGACAAGGCTTTGGATTCAATTTCCAAACACTGAAAATAATCTCCCTTTCTCCCTTAAAGACAGAGTTTGTCTCCTTGTCTCAAGGTCACTTGTTTGATATGGTGTGGTGTGGTGTAGGAGTGGTCCAGGGGCAGCGAGCTCCTTCCTAGACTTTAGAACAGTGTCCCTATAAAGTCCAAACCCTCTAACTTGGGTTTAACTCCTAGATTTTTAAAATATAAAATTCAAAAAAAAAAAAAAAATTCATCTCAGCCCCTAAATTGTGCTTGTGTTGAAGGGGGTTAAATTTTTCCTTCTCCCTCTATCATTGGGAGTTCAATAGATTTTTGTTCTCTCCGTCTCCTGGCCCGCCCCTCTAGGGCCGAAGGCTTGAGGTTTAAGTCTCTCTTGAAGAAATGGCCATGCTTCATTTAATCCTACTGCAGCCAGACTGCTGTGGATGTCATGCCTCTGATGAGACATTAAATCAAGGTAAACATTAATCCCCCAGGCTGGAGCATCTATGAAGAGAAGAAAAATGTGGCTTCACCTCTCAGGAAACACTACAGTCAATCCAGGCCCTTTACTTTGTTTCCTAGACCCCCCATTCTCAAGAATATATATAAAATGCTCCCTCTGGAAATATATTAGAAGCCACATTTAATTTGGTGAGGAAAATATTTTCACAAATCTTACCTGAATACAAATGCTTTTGACGAGAGACTAAAATACATTCATGCATCAAAACAGTACTTTTCCTTTCAACAAAGAAGACCAATATAACCTACATTCCTGCATGACCTGAGTGCAGTGTAATGGAATGCAGACTATATGGGCAATTCTGCAATCCACTTAAATCACATAAAAAGAGAAAATCTGATTTGGGAAAAGACCAAGGAGTGCCAGCTCAGGATTGCAATTTAAGACTTTCTCTAAATGTTTTAATTTTTCATATTTTATTCCAATGCACTTTGAACTTTGATGATTGTTAATGATATATTTTTTAAAACTATTTTACCAGCACCACGATTTGGAGAATTATTTTTTATTCTGACATAAAACATACATGCTAGGCCTGTATCTAGGCCTTCTATTCTGTTCCACTGCTTTGCCCATTGATTCCCACACCAGCACCACATTGATTTGATTATTGTGGTTTATTGTATGTTTTAATACCTTATAGCTAAAGTCTACTTCATTTTTAAATTTTTCATTGCTATTCTCATCCATTTATTCTTCCACATTAAAGATTCATTTTGTCAAGCTCAAATAAATAAATCTCAATAGGATTTTCATTCAAATTGATTTTGGAAAGAACTAACATGTTGCTTTGAAATATATCTCCACTAGAAAAGTCCTTTCTTAAAATGTTTCTCATTTAACATTTGTGAACAATATCATCTATATTAGTCAAGATTTTTTGTTGCTAGAAACAGAAACTCAAATCATATTTAAAAGGGGGAACACTATATGCCAGAATTAACTCCAAATTGATCGTAGTTCTGTACATAAGCTCTAAAACTATAAAGTGTCTAGGAAAAAAAAAAAAAAAAGGAAAATTTTCCATGGCCTTGGGTTTAGCAAACTATTAGAGAGGACACGAAAAGCATAAAGCGTAAAATAAAGCAATTGATAAATTGAACATGTTCAAAATTTAAAGCTTCTGTTCCTTGAAAAACACCTCTAAGAAAATAAAAAGACAAGTCACAGTATGGAAGTAAATATTTGCAAAACATATGGAATTATTTATTGTGGCTTTTGGCATAATTACCAAAAGCTAAAAATAGTCTATATGCTTATAAACTAGTAAATGTGTAAACAAACCGTAATATATCAATACAATGGAGTACTACTTAGCAATAAAAAGGAAAAAACTATTAATACTTGCAACAATGAAGATGAATCTCAAATGCATTCAATCAAGTGAAAGAAGAAATACTCAAAGGCTACATACTTAAGGATTCCATCTACTTGTCATTATGGAAAAGACAAAACTGTAGGGACAGGATAATAAGTCAGTAGTTGTGAGGGGGAAGGGTGAAAGGAAACACAATACACAGAAGCATGATAGAACTTCCTGAGGTGATAGAAATATTCTGTATTTTGATCGTGGTAGTGATTGTATAGTCTTTACACATCAATCAAAATTCATGGAATGACAGGGTGAGTTTTAATGCATATATATAAATTACACTCAAATAAATATGTCCTAACAGGGAAGAAGTATTTATTGGCTCATATAGTTCAGAAGTCTGGGTGTTTTCTAGTTTCAGAGGTATTTGGGGCTGAGTACTTAAGCAAGGTCCTCAGCCATATGTCTCTTGCTCTTCCTTCCGTCATGTCAACTTACTCTTTCCAAGTGGCCCACCTGTCACTCCTATCTCACTACCATCTTTATAGCTCATAAACTCAGAACAAGATCTTCTCTCTCTTCCTATAACAATAGCTATTCCCCCAGCAAGACAGTGATTGGCCCCACATAGATCTCACACCCATCTCTAGGCAATGACTTTTTGGGCCCTGGGAAATAAGATACTCTGATTGGTCACCTTGAGCAGCAGGAGAGATGGGCACATCAGAATTGCTTGGTGTGGCGGAGGAGCACTTTCCAAAGGAAGGGAAGGCTGGCAGACAAAATAACAGATGTTCTAACACCCTCATTCTTGATTGCCGCATATAAGTGATCTGTCTGCTGCTCTTGTTGTTAAACAATACACAGGCCTCCCTCCTGCAAGCTGTGTTCCAAGGAATCTCTACAGCATGTTTTAGTGATTTCCATCTTGTAGTTTTAGGCTCTCACTTGCAATACATCATCTGTTATGGATGCGTCTCTTAACCTTCCTCCTTTTTCCACATAAGCCCAAACCAGTGTCTGTGGGTTGGAGTACCTCCTCCGTGCTGAGAGACCAGCTTTAGGGCAGAATGCATTCCACCCCTTCCAATTGGTGATGTGACCTGCCATTTTGGTGACAGCTATCCTAAGAAGTAACACTGCTATACAAATCACCTGGTTCTCAGTGGATTCACTCAGCAGTTGCCTTCATACAGAGCAAGAGAGGACAAGGCCAACAGGTGAGTTGGACTGACTTTCATAATTAATCTCCCCACACAAGCCTAACCCATGCACGTGCACCTAAGCTTTCTTTCAACTGCAGAAAATGATTATACTACGTGTGATTTTTTTTTTTTTTTTTTTTTTTTTTTTTTTTAGGCCCCTCAAGAAGCAGCTACATTTTTGGAAGAAACCTTAGAGACAATTTAGTGTGAAAGTCTAACTTCACATGTGAGAGAACAGAAACCCTGGGAGCTTCTTGCCCACAAGCTCAGACTAGAACCTGGGTCTCCTTATCTATTGACCTGCGCCTTCACCTCTATTTTCTGATGCTTCTTTTTTTCTGAGATTTCCTTCAGGTTAATGATTTGCTCTGAACATTTCTACCACAAATGAATGTAAATGTTTTGAAATGTAAATCAGTCAAGGTTGCCACCTATTTAGTAATAAATTTCAATGTTAGTCTGTCATCCTGGGAAAATGTAGAATTTAGTGAGCTTGAATTTCAGCCCTGGTTATAAAAGTTATTAGCTAGGTGACCTTTGTAACTTATTCAACCTTTTCTAACCTATAAAAGGGAAGATAATAATAGTATCTCCTTCAGAGGGATACCATGCAGAATAAATAAGATTTTTAAACATTTAGCATAATACCCTAGTATGTAGTCCCTACTAGACAAAATTAGCTATCCTTTTCTCTTTGGTCTATACTTCTGTCCTAATCAAGAATATAAGGTTTAGAAAGAAGAGGAAAGCAAAGAATTTTCCAGGGACCTTAGTAGAACAAAAAGAGTGATCTCATTTAATTCTGCTTTAAGAAACTAGTGGTCTCTATATTGCTATAATAGATGTTGGAATAGGGAGGGTAAGTGATAGTTGTTTTTTGTTTTGTTTTGTTTTTTGTTTTTTGTTTGAGATTTATTTATCTGTTTATTTTAGAGAGAGAGAGAGAGAACACACATGGACGGGAGGGGCAGAGGGAAAGAGAGAAAGCTCAAGCAGACTCCTTACTGAGTGCAGAGTTGACACAGGGCTCTATCTAGTGATCCTGAGATCATGACCTGAGTTGAAATCAAAAGTAGGATGCTTAACCAACTGAGCCACCCAGGCTCCTCCTGCCCCACCCTCTTTTTTTTTTTTTTTTTTAAGTGATAGTTTTAGTATAAGAAAAGCTTTTGGTTTTTTTTGCTAGGTAATATTGAAGCTTACTTTAGTATCTTCAACTCTGGATGATACAGTGGAAAGAAGATCAGTTCAAGATTTGGGCAGCTGAGGGGACAGAGAGGGCCAGGAAAGACTACCCAAAATGACACAAGAGTTGAGGGTCTAGAGGGATTCTTAGATAAGGCAGGAAAAAGGAAATGGAAAGGCTTCTTAGATTCAGGCAGGCAAACGGTCAAGTTTAGAGATCAGCTGAACAGACAGTTGGTATAGATCAAGGGAATGGAGGGTACAGTTGCAAGAACAAGTGGCAAGAATCAGAAAATTGACCATCTGAGTCTCACTATGAGGTTCTGGTTCAATAGGACACTGGGTCACATGATGAGAATTACTAACAGTGAACCTGGATGCACTATAGCCACTAATGTAAGAATTTCACACATGTCATGGCCAAATGAACACTGAGGTAGACTATGGTAAAGTCTACAGACAAGTTAAAGGGGGAAAACATTTAGGCCAGAATGGATAGTAAGGAAACCTCGTCCCATTTGTAAAGAAGTCCTTTGCTGTTTTCCCATGACAACAGACTTTCACAATCCACATGACTTAAAATAGAAATAAAGAACAGGAAAGCATGATTGCAGGATTTACAGAGATATTTTTATACATGTGCCCAGAGGCATTTAAAAAATATGGCCTTGTTTTTCAAAATTAAGAAAATAAAGTGAATACGTTAATGATAAAGATGGTATCACAGTAAAACCCAATGGATACATTTATAAATCATTTTCAAGTATAGTCTAAGGCTCTTAGGGTACAGGGTATTTAGTCAAGGGAGAAGTTTTCTTTCAAGTAACTTGCAATTATTTTATGAAATTCAGAGATGAAAAATTCTATAGTCATGGACAGTTTTAGAAATTTGGATTTGTAAGGATGTGTAAGGACCCTGAAAGGAATATCTTTATTGCCTGATAGAGCAGTACATATATGTTTCTGTGTTTAGTAAGAGGCACGTAGAGGTATGGGCACTACTAAAAGTTAAGGGATTGAATATAAAGCAATGGACATGATTTCAGCAATTACAGAAATCATCTGATGTTTTTCAAACTGATTTACACAGATCTGAAAACTGAGTTGGAATTTCAGTGAACGATCTAAGAGAAGGAATAAAAAGAAAGTTCACCTAGAAGCCCCTGTACTCATTTCAACCACAGTGATTCTACTTTCCACATATGTTATAGAGAATGGTTCCATGGAACATCCAAAACAAAGGACTCCATTATTTATCGCGGGAAAATTGTAAAGGATCTCTAAATAGACTGAAATAGATTACTGAGAGTCCTGTTAAGTCCTTTCAGGTTATTTTACTTGCAAGAGTCTGTACCTCCTATTGTCTTTGTGGTATTTTATAACTCTATAAAATACTTATAGTAATGCAAATGATTCTTGTCCGTAGGAAGGCAAATTATTTCTCAGGTAAAATATTGCCTTGTGAATACGGACCAGCTTTGCATCTGTTTGTAAACTTATTACCTATACAGTATATGTGTCTTTGAATTATTTTGGGAACCAATTGTCCCATCTTATTGGCTCCCTCATTAATTGAGTTAAATAAAAGTCTTTGGCATGTGCTCATTTTATATTAGTATGGGATTCGAGATTCAGAAGATACATTTAAAAAAATTATCTTTTGAAACTTACAAACCATTGGCAGCTACTGATATAAATATAATTCACAAAGAAGTTATAGTCTACTGAATCTAAGCGGCTTGCTGAAGTGACAGTAAATTGTAAATGTCTGCGCTTGACTCAAACTCGAATTTCACCAACTCCCTGCCCAGTGTCAGTACTGCTCATGTGAAATACTGATCACTGATGTTTTAAATCGGATGAGAAAATATAAACTTAACATGCAAATATTTCCTGAATGTCAAAAAAGAGAGTCAATTAAGTTTGTCGTGTATAATGAAGTTAGCTCTGTGTTATCTCAGAAAATGTATACATTTGATTTAAACTTTAAAAGGACAGGTTTAGACTGAAAACAAATTATTCTTTACCTCCCCAAGGGAGATCCCTGTTCCACAGGGACTCTTTGGGTCTAGAGGAGAGAGTTTTCTGCCTCGACCACATGATGGTTGAGCCACATGTGTGACACACTCTGTGCGCACAGATATGGTGGTCTATCCATTACATACAAATTCTTACACACTGGATGTTACTTCCCTTTCTTCCTGCATAAGAGAGCGTATCAGAATACAGATGAATGAATATTAAGGGTTTATTCTGAAATACATATTTTGAAAAGGCAAATCATTTGGTAGAACTGGGTATTTTACCAATTATAAGGAATAAATTATCTGAACATATTTCACAATCCTGGGACTCACTAGGTGATTTCACTTCCATGGTTGATAATTACTGGTTCAGAGATAGTTAACCCTTTTTTTGGATAAAAGGAGGAGAAGCATGTATCTATAAAGAAAAGAAAGTGGAAATTAGCAAGGAAAAACCAATGTAAGAGAAAACAAACTTTGAAAGAGATAATTAGAACTGAAAGGAAACAGATTTCTAAGGGAGGGTCCTACAAAAGAAAGGATTAAAGGAGGGAAATGGAGAAAGATAAAGACCACATGAAGAAGTCAAATCAGTAAGAAACTAATTCCAAAGTAAGTCTTTAAAAATATTCTGTTGTGTTTTTTTTTTTTTTCAAGAATTTTTTTTAATTTATTCATGAGAGACACACAGAGAAAGGCAGAGACTAGGCAGAGAGAAAGGCAACTCCCCGCAGGGAGCCTGATGTGGGACTCAGTTCCAGGACCTCGGGATCACCATGTGAGCCAAAGGCAGTCGCTCAACCACTGAGCCACCCAGGTGCCCCTTTGTTGTGTTTTCTAATGTAGAAAGTTTTATACTGTTATGAGTTGAGCTCTGCCCCCACTCCCAAACTAATATGTTGACATCCTAACTCTTAGTACTTTACAATGTAACTTTATTTGGAGGTAGGGTCTTCATAGAGGTAATCATGTTAAAGTGATATTGTTAGGGTGGTCTCTAATTCAATAGGATTGGCGTCTTTATAAAAAGGGGAAATTGGAAATAAACAAGCACACAAGTACAATACCACGTGAAGATACAGGCAGGAATCAGAGCAACATTTCTACTGGCCAAGGAACACTAAAGGTTGCCAGGAAACCACCAGAAACTAGGAGAGAGGCATGAAACAGATCTCTTCTTCACAACTCTTAGATGGAACCAACCCTGCTGACATATCCATTTTGGACTCAGCCTCCAGAACTGTGAAACAATTTCTGCTGTTGAAACCACCCAGGTTGTGGTACTTTATTACATCAGCCCTACCAAACTAATATACTTCCAAGGCAATGACAATAGGCCTCAAGAAGTTGTGTGCATGTCTACTTGTCAGAAAAGATGGATCTCTCTGCTGTGGATCTAGAAATTGGTGAGAATTAGGAGACAAGGAACCGACAGCTGGACAGAGATTGCCAGTTAGTGTGAATTCAATGAGAAAAGAGGAAAATCAGACATTATGTGTACCCGAAATGCCTTAAAATAATGAGAGGGTTACCAAGTGCTTCTAGGGTTCAGAATTATATTCCTGGCAGCAAACAGGTGAGGCAAGGTGGAGTACATGATAAGCCTGATATGCCAGGCTTGTCCAGCAGTCTGGTTCTCTCCAGGTCTAAAATACTGTTGAGAAAGAGAGTGCCTGCAGCTTGAATGGTAATTTTCTGGGTAAAACAGAACAAAATTAAAATGCATGTTAACTTTTAACTATTCTCTTTGAAAATGTGACTAAATTCAGCTCTCTAAGTTTGCACTGGTAATGAATAAAGAGTTGCATTGTTTGCTCTCGCTTATAGACTTCTGGCCATTATATCCCTACATATGAATCCTCATGCACCTTTCAGGGAGAAGGGAATACTACTGGCATTATCAAAATTGTTGATTACATTAAAAAATCCAATGTGTGCAAAAGTACACGAGGCCAAGAATATAAGGATTCCTAGAACTAGAAAACATTAAAAACAGGAGAGAGAGACTCAGTTTGAGCAGTGAAAAATGTATTCAACCATTAAAAGTATATGCATTAAGAAAGTACAAGGATAATCACATACCAGTGCATAAAATAATTTGGCAAATTTCACATCAGATTATAAGACTAGTGTGTTAATACTGAGCTACTATATTAGTTACATTACATGAAAACGTCCTACCACCAACCATCCCTCCAGTCATCCCAGAATCTTGCTTTCCTGTAACAGTTCTGTACTGTCAACAAGGCATGACTACTATTCCCTTATGTAGACCACAGTCAGTAGCACTATGAAAAGCAACCTGCCTTGAAAATGAATATAGGATTTTCTTGACTGTCAGTTGTCAAATGGTTGTTACCAAACTTGCATCATAGTTCTGGTTATGCAAGATTTCTATTCTGGAATGTGCCCTACAGACATTATGCTCTTCTCTGGATCATTATCCCTCTTCGGTTTTCTTCCTTTGATCATTACTTTTTGTTCTTTGCTTTTGTTTCCCTTCTACTTAGTTCCATTCACTTGCTAAATCAGGTGAATTTTATCACCTATACTCCTGCTTCTCCAAAATGTGGTCCATGGTCCTAGTACCTGTCCAGACTAACTCTCCTTTTTCATTAGGTCCATACCTTAAGTTCCCTAACCTTTATTTCTCAGAGAGAGTACTCTAATCCTAATATCCTTTACCCCATAGCTGAGTAAATAACTGTCTGTTGTTGGAGAGGGAAGTCAGGTTCCTTCCCAGTGTCTTCAAGCATCCATAGCCTTACTTCTAAGACAAGTAAAACATCTTCATTTGCTCATTTCTACGACCTTTCTCTTCCTTTACTCTTATAATTCACTTGCTACTCTTGTCACAAAGAGAATGAGGCTGGGATCAAAACCCTGGATTCAAGTACTAATCATTTTTTTTGCTCTACAGAAGAAAAGCCTAGGAAAAGCCTTTAGCTTTTTAAAATATTCTCACCTGTACAATGGGACTCGATCATCAACCCTACCACACAAAGTTATTGTGGAATTGCCTGAAAAATGCCTGATCAGACTGAAAATTAGCACTAGTTAGAAAAATTATAATATTATTGAGATATTAGACACTTTACACTCTTGCCTGAGAGAAGTCCATGAACTCAAGATAGGTAAACTAAACCTTATGCAAAGATTCAGAAGAAATCCAGGTAAGAGAATATTGACCAGAAAGTGGTGTCAATTTTTGAAATGTTAAACAAATGAATGAAAAAGACTGAAATTAAGGTATCTGAGGACAGTTTGAGGAAGATGGCATTTGCCCAAAACAAAAGCTTCTGATCATGCCACTGCCCCTTTCTGGAATTTTATTCTCACTTCCCTCCTGCTGAGCCAAATTTTATGGCTGATAATACCAGCCAACATTGAACTTGCCTCTTCCTGACATCTCCGTACACAGAAGGTCTAGATCATTTACTTGGGGCCTTAATTAATAGGTTATTGCATATTGTCTTGATTTCTAGGCATTCCTTCATGTTAATATTCAAGCATATCTTAGGTTCAGATGATTTATAGCAGTCCATAGGGCTATGAAGTGTTGCATATATTAAAGGTTATGCCATCCATCTGTTTTTGCATCCTATCCTATGATGTTTTCATATTTCTGCTTTTCTTTCCTAGATTTTATGTTGTATTGCCCAGGAAAAGCCAATTTTCTAAAATTTTCTTCTAGATTTTGGGTGCACTGCTGGGGATTTACCCCAAAGATACAGATGCAATGAAACGCCGGGACACCTGCACCCTGATGTTTATAGCAGCAATGTCCACAATAGCCAAACTGTGGAAGGAGCCTCGGTGTCCACTGAGAGACGAATGGATAAAGAAGCTGTGGTCTATGTATACAATGGAATATTCCTCAGTCATTAGAAACGACAAATACCCACCATTTGCTTCGACGTGGATGGAACTGGAGGATACTATGCTGAGTGAAATGAGTCAATCAGAGAAGGACAAACATTATATGGTCTCATTCATTTGGGGAATATAAAAAATAGTGAAAGGGAATAAAGGGGAAAGGAGAAAAAATGAGTGGGAAATAGCAGAAAGGGAGACAGAACATGAGAGACACCTAACTCTGGGAAATGAACTAGGGGTGGTGGAAGGGGAGGTGGGCAGGGGGTGGGGGTGACTGGGTGATGGGCATTGAGGGGGGGGGGCACTTGATGGAATGAGCACTGGGTGTTATTCTATATGTTGGCAAATTGAACACCAATAAAAATAAATTTATAAAATTAAAAAAAAATCCTTTCCAAAGTATGCTTTTTCTTCTATATATTCATAATTATATTCCCCTTTTTCTGTAGTATTCTCTGTACTCGCCACATTGGCTCCTACTACCTCTCTGCACAGTTAAGCACTGGATGAATCCTCAGATCTACAACTAGTCTGGGTTCATGTCTTAACTTACTTCTCTATAAACTTATACTGGGCTGAAATAGCTCACTTCCTGGCTTTCTGACACTCTAAATAGGTTCTTTCCTGCTTTTTGATAGTTTGTATCATGCTAATTTTACGAAAGACCTATACAAGTACCTGTTTTCATTAACAACAACAACAAAATTCAAAGGGGATTTTTGTTTTTTATGAAAACAGTGGAAAGTAAAAATGGCATTCAGCATTTGTTTGCAGCAAGCCCATATAAAGGCAGAGTGTACCCAGAGCAGCAAGAGTGGCACTGCCACGCTTCTTTCCCACGAACTACTCAGCAACTCAGCCTCAGGCTGCCATAGCTTTGGATTGTGTCTCTTTGGATTGAGCATCTCTGCTTTATTTTGTGCACCCTATAGCAAGATATGTCCTGAGGTACCAGAAAAGCCTAAGAGAGGTTGTTTTTGGGGTCTGAGAAGGCTCTAATTTTTTTTTAAAAATATAAACTATGGTAATTGCTTTACTTTACGCCATTTCTATTTACAAAAGATTTCATGGGGATGCTCTACTTCTGGATAGTGGGGGAAACCTATATACTAGCCATCACTCTCGAGTCTTTTCCTCACCTAGTATATTTTACCTGTGGAGTATATTTTACCTGTGGAGTATATTTTACCTCTGCTTCTCATGATACAATGCTTTACCTCCCCAACCTCCACATTACTTCCCCCTTCTTTCTGGTAATGGGATCTAACTGGATATAAAAGAGAGGTTTTCAGAAACAGTGTGAATATGCTTAACACAACTGAACTATACACCAAAAAACCAGTTAATATGATAAATATTATGCGTTTTTTATTTTACCACAATTCAAGAAAACATAAAGATGGTGAACTCTTGGTCGGGTTTGAGGAAAAGGAAAAAGAGAAGGCAATGTTAAGGTTACCCTAAAAAGCAGCAGATAAGTGGCAGAGGGGTAGCTGCCCAAATTTTTATTTGAAACAAAACCAGCTTTTGTGAAAGGAGAGACAGACCATGGAGGTGAAGAAAGTCTTCCTAAGTACTTTGAGTTGAGCATAACAAAAGTAAGCCACTAATTGAGTCTTTCAATATAGAATCAAAGACATTGTAGCTAATGGAAATCCCCTCAGATTCCAGCAAATAAGTGGACTGTCGGTGTCACTGCAAATTTTTACCTTTTCTCACCTTTCTAGGTACATCTGCAAGGAAGAGACTTTATTAGTTGAGCCACTATCAAGTTGCTGTTTTACAGAAGCCCCTTTTAAAAGCTCATTAAACAACTCTCAAATCAACTTTTCATTCGTGTTTAAAAGTTTTCAACTAAGAAAAAAAAAAAAGCAGCCCGCTACAAAATCCCTGAAAAATTTAGAAACTGATTTGAAAGGGGGTAGAAGCTACGAACTATCAAAATGAGATGTTCCAGGCATTTGCAAACATTTAAAACACAGTCTAATAACAAGGGACAAGAAGAAGACATTACAAAGAGCCATCCTAGTAAATAAAATTCTTTTGCAACCAGCTTAAGGGAATAACTGTCTTCAATACTGGCCTAATGAGGGGTAGATTGTTCATTAGCATGTAGCTAACATTCTGTTATAGTTTCCAGCTGTGCAGGGAACTCGGCGAAGAGAATAAACTAAGTCCACTACTCTCTGGAATCATCAATCCGTGTATAAAGCTTATGGATTCTAGAAAAAGATAATCACTCATTCCACAAATATTTACTATATATACACAAAATCAAGTTTACTTCTTAAATAAGCAGATCAAGCAGCTACTTCCATGGTGTGTGGTAAAAAGGAATTTCACTGCTTATTAATAAGAAGTCACCTTTCTTAACTTTCCACCCAAAAGGCAATGCTCCCATTAATACCAAACCTACCAGTTACTACCTATGCTTTTCTCCTATTCACTAGCTGCTACCTTCAGAGGCAAGAAGGAATCCAATCAAAAGGCAAATCACAGGAGGAGACATTTTTATTTAAGCTGGTTTTACTGGATCCTACCATATGAAACCATCATGTAGGTGCTGTGAAATATGCACAGATGAACAAGGCACTATTCTAGTCCTCAAAGGAACTTTATATTGGAGAAGGGAAAACTCAGCTTAGCCCAAGAGTCAATGGGAGAAAACAACAGAAGTTGGCAGTTGACAGTGGATTGAATTGGTAGAAGGTGGTCTCAGGGTAGTTCCAGGGCTGTTACCTCAACTCTTTCAAATCCTGTTTCAGCAGTGAGGAGACTCTTGGGACCTTGCTTTGATCTACTGACTGGAGAAGAGGCTATACAAAGGAGTTGCTTTCAATTCCATTCCATCTGCCCCATATGTCTGTCTGTTGAAGTGAGAGGGCCCTAGGAAGGTCTGATCCCAGATAATTAACAATTGAAAATCAGGAATAAGTCCCGACATAAAGAATTGCACCCCCATATCAGTTTTATAAAAACACAGACCTGCTTAATGCACTCAATTCTACGTACCACAGAACGTGGCAATGGCCTTGCAATGATGCAGAATTATGTCAGTAGTCTTAGGGAAAGTAAACCCTACTACCCACTGCCTGACAAGTTGATTCATTCACTCACCTCACTATTTCTTGAGGACCTTCTACATGCCAATCACTGGGGATATGTAAGATGCTACACAAGCATACAGTCTAGAGAACCGAACCAAACCATACAAAACAGTCCTTCCAAATGCTTTTATTAGCCATGTGTGTCACCCTCATAGGGATGCATCCAGGCTGAAACAGTCTACATCTCACTGATTTGGACCTGCTCAGTCTTTGACCTTTGGCTTTCTTTTATTGCCAGTGACATAAAGGATTTTTCAAGATATTGCCTGTGTTATGAGAAACCATTAGTCAGAAAATTAGAATTCATTAGCAGGCAGATAATGTGCTTGCTACTATGATATATGGGACTATATTTATCCTGCAGTGTAACATATCTCCTCCATCAGTGCAGGAACAGGACGATCTTTCATCTGGATGAAATAGCCTTGAAAGCTTCGTCACTGCAGTGCAGCAAGAAGCGACTAAAATGGTTCTTCCTAGTCTCTTTTTGCTGATTAAAAAAAAAAAAAAAAAAAAGGCTGCACCACCTCCCAAGGGCTTCCATGCAGTTGCTATAGCAACACTACATCTGAGTCAGAACTATTAACAATCACCATGGCAACAAGTGTCTCACTTGCCATTTCCAGAAACTCATTGCGTTTGGACTAGAATCATCACACCATGTAAAAAGGGGTGGAGTTTTCCTCACTAGGAAACAAGATACTTTCTTCAAATAACTTATCGAAAAAATGTTTTAAATAAAAGGAATTATAAGGGAACCATGCTGTCATAAGCTGATTATCCTCTTTTCTGAAATATTACAGTGTAATGGAAATAGTTAATACGTTTATATGGTAGATTCATTTTTCCCACTAGGATTCCATAGAATCTTTGGTATGTAAAAAATTCCTTTTTTTTTTTTTTTTACATTCTCGTAACTGTTTTATTTCTCTTGCCCAGCTCTTTTTGTCTCTGCTAATTTCCCTTCCTTCACTCTGTCAGACACCCTCTTGAATATTTAGCAGAGCAAAATTCTTTAGAGATTTATGGATCACACTTGTCAAGTTAGAAACAGCAGAAAGGATCACGCATATTTCTGAAATTGCACCAATAATGGAGTGTGTGGTACTCCATCAGAAAAAGTGGTCATAGTGGAGCTGTGGGCCCACCTTGTTTTCCTTCTTTATACACAAGATGGTAAGATGGTAGTGTTCAGATTTTCATCTAGAGCTTGGCCTCCACAAGTGGTTAAACACTAGAACAGAATAACACGTCAAAGCTTCCAGCAGTCTGAGAACTACTGGATCATCTTTCCATTCCTGTCACCCTTGCTTCCCTAGGTGTCCCAGAACACCTCTTCACCTCCTGATCCCACTGCCCTCCTCATGCCATGTCATATCACACAAGGACATTTTCTTGGAATTTACGACCTGGATCAGAGCTGCTAAGGCCAGATAAGTTTGAGCAGGGAGCTCTCAGAAAAGGTGTATATCTGGATGGACCAAAAAAAATGTGCAAAAATGTTTTCCAAAACCAAAAGCCAAATTACATCAAATCCCAAATTGTTTTTAAGTATCTTGTCTAACGAAAACAAAGATTCCATGTTCTGATATGCCCTTTCTTCTGTCAGAGCTTTCACACCCTAGAGAATGAAGGCAGACTGCAGAACAAGGCAATTTTAATGCAGAAACCACCACTGTACCAGGGATGCAAGGATGGGGAGGAGGGAACTCTTCTTTTCACTCTGAATCCTAGGTTACTGACTCCTCATGCGTAAGATTGTTTGGAATATAAGCTGGAGGAGGGGAGGGGCAGGCAAAATTGAAGTATCTCAGTAAACCACCGTGATTAGGAAATCTTTGAGTTAAGACTCACCATCCTGTTGTTGACAAGCTAGAAGGACTCTGAGGTGAGGGTAACATGAGGCTGAAAGCTGAGGGCCACCCTGTCGCCCAGGGTAAAAAGTCATTCAGAAAGAAAAAAAATGTTGCGTTTTGTAATGAACTCACCCCTGAATGAGGCTGTCACATGGCTCCCCTGACTCTGGATACCCAAGCAAATACAAATTGAACCTTCTCCAGAAAATGTAAATGATACTAGAATATTTACATTTATAGTTTCCTCTGATATTCTATAATTTGTCTACATACTACTGAATTTTTAAATGAATTTTTCCCATGTTCTTAATGAAACCAAGCCAAACCCCTCTAGAAAACTGTGGATTTTGTTACAGGGTGTAAGCAGTCAAATTAAAGGTTTAGCTACATAGTAGTCAATGTAAAGGACTTCATCTGGGAGACCCCTACTCTGATTGGCAGTTTGCCATGGTTATTTGTGTACCAAAGTGTAAGTAAACACTATAAGAACCAGCTTTGGATTCAAATCCCATGTTCCTTTCTTTCCTAGCTCTAAAGTGACTAGATCATACTGACCATATTTTTTCCTCATCTTTGAGATAGAGCTAATAATAGTTCACAGAACTGTTCCAATGACTAAATGAATTGATACATGCATAAAACACCTAGAGGAGAAAAAAAAGGTTGTATTTTATAATGAACTCACCTCTGAGTGACGCTCAATAAACACTACTGGCCCTCAATACATACTATCATATTATAGTTGGATTCAGTTTGTCTATATATTCATTGCTTCCTAGTCGTACAGATATAATTTTTTTTTTGCTTTAAAAATTGTTCATTAACTGTATTCCTTTATCTCTTCATTCAACAGGCATTTATCTCTGAGAGGTGGAGACAAGATGCAGGTCTGGCCTTATAGGTACAGTCACTAATGTTGAAGAGTAGTAGGAGAAGGAAAGCATTGCAAATGAGATTTCAGTTTTGGAACTAAAGTGATTTTTCCCAACTGGGTGAAGTAGTCCTGCATTAATCTTTGTGGACTGCTCTCCTTCTCTAACACAACTTTTAATAGGTAAAAATACCCACGGGCTTTTGTACTCCATTTGTGAAGCTATAGTATAGGTTGTCCCAATACTGCCATTAAAATTCCCTAGCATAAAGTGTGTGTTACTCTTGGCTATAAAAATAAAAGTTCCCTATAGACTAGAACTTGGCAAACATAGTTTGATTAAGTTGGGCTATTTTTATTTTATGCTCAAAGGGAAGCAATGTGCCCTAGTGAATCAAGCTGTTTTGAAGTCAGAAAATGAGAATTTTCATTCCTACTTTGCCACTGAGTTATATTTGGAAAGTTCCTCAGTTTTTTCCCCATTTGAAAAAAGTGGAGAATAGTTTCTGCCCCCCCCCCATGTGTTATTATAATGAAGGTGAGTAAAAATGTTAAATATAAGGAATCCTAATCCTTTCACATGCTGTCTCAGAATGGAAACTGGGATATACTGGTTCAACTGTTTTCTTATTCTACAAAATAAGAGCAAGTGAATAATCAATCCAGCCCAACTTAGCCACCTGCAAATAGATCTATCAAGTTCAGAGACAGAATTTTCTTAAAGAATTCAGACATGTTCGGCCAGAATGAAAAAGCAAGTAGGTAGAGACGGTGGTGCTCATCCCGAGTTCCAGTTCAAACATTTTGTTACTTGTACATTGCTGTAGATTTTTCACAAATTTCCTTCTCACAGCAATTCGCAACATTAGGAAGTAAATTGCTTTGAGATGTACTCTACCTTCCATTTCTTCTTTCAAGGAAGCTCACAGAAGGCAGCAAACAGAAGATTTATCTTTGACACACTGACTTACACACACACACACACACACACGACACACATACACAGACACACACCCCTAAGGCCAAATCATTTAGTTATCACCATCTCAAGTCCCTTTGGGTAGAGGCCATCCTGGGGAAAATCAGCTGCACCACTGGCCTGACAAGGCAATGACACTGTTCAGGTCTACTCTGGACTGGGAAGTCCTGTGAAGTGAGCTGAAAATCAGCAGTAAATTCACAATGAAAGAATTCTGCTTTTCTCCACAGTCTTTCGTGGTCTCTCCAGCTTGGAGATTCTTTCTTATAAAAGCTTCAAATCTGTTTACTTGGCAAACTCTCCAAAAAGGTTACATGTTCTCTGTGGGTAAAAACTCTACCTTATGTTTGTTTTCCTTATAGCAGCTAAGACAAATAACTCGTACGCCCTTGTTAATTAATGTTTTGATTTTAGAGTTCTGTAGAGACAAAAATTAAAATACTTGCTGACTGCTGCTGATACATGGACAAGGGAAACGATTCCATCTGGGGACAGGGCTTGCAGTTTCCTTTGCAACCTCGCCTACTGAAAATAGATACTGTTTGAGGTGTACATATATTGAATCAAGAGCTCTCTAGTAATTTTGCTTTATGTACGTGGATCTTATTAAGACCAGGGCACCATCTTAATTAACCAAGCTATGACTAGATGAAGTAGAGAAAGATCAGAAACATGGGCAAGCACTACCATTCTGAAGTATTAAGATCGCCCCTATGATTTAGACATTCCCAATGCTATAGTACCATATTCAGACTGTTACTACCAGGGATCCACCGCATACTTGATGTTCCCTTTGACCCCCTGTAAGCAGTCATCTGCAACACTTCAGTTTAAAAAAAGTCTTAAGCTTCTTTGGTTTCTAGCAACAGAAATAGCTCTAGTGAATTTGTGCAAGAACTATACTGTAGGAAAGTGACCAGGAAATACACAGATAATCAAAACAGAAGGCTGAAGAGCCCAACTTAGAACAATTGTGAACAAGTAGATCTCAAAGGTCTCAGCATTATCTCAGAAGATGCTTCAAATGAGCGGGTTTTGGGGTTTTGTTTTGGCCAAGAGAGTGATTAGCTAAGATTAGGGCACATGCTCACTGTTTGGCTATCCTGGAAAGACAAGTAGGGAGAGAATTTGCCCCCTTCTATCCCTTGAAATATCAAGAAGATTTAAGCAATGGGAAAAGGGATATTGTGTGCCTCCAAACCAACAAACATCTACTACAACCAGCACCCTACTTTCTCTTCTACTGTAGCGGTAGGATTGGATCTACTGTTAGCCCTTAATAGAAGACATGGGGCAATTCTGTATGCCTGCTGTCTAGAACCTTGCTGATAATGAACTTGAGTCATCAGCTAGTCTAATTTTCCTGGTACTACATTCACACAAGCTTCTGAAATGAAGATCCAGCCTATTCTTCTTGTGCCCCTCTGTTTCACAGCATGGAATCCAGGTGCTCAATTTAGAAACATTTTGCAGCATCGATACTATCCCCACCTGCCTTGCTTAGAAGAGGATGATAAGCAAAATGACAGTGGCAGCTTTTTAATATTTTCCAAGCTCAACAAAGGAAGAAGGATTCTATAATATTAACATGCAGCTGGATTGGAATAAGCAACTAAAGCAACTAGCTGTGCAAGGTTTATGATGTCTAAACTCCCACCAAGCTGCTATCATCTCTCCATATGTCTCCTGGTCACTGGGAGCCAAGTTTAGAATTTACAAAAAATCAGGGCAATGCCTTTTCTGGTCAAGATACCTGTAAGCAAGCAAATCATGAGGATGACCTACTATTCACCAAATTGGCATGTTTAGTAGCAGTCGTCCAGAAAACATGCCAGAGAGCTAAGACAGGACTTGCATTCATACAAGGCCTCAAAAGAAAGATTCTGCATGTCCATGTTCTGCAATTTCTCTCCAATATTTACACATTAGAATATGACAGCATAATGTATATTTACTCTGATTACTAGGTCATTTTCACTTCCCAGCTATTTGGCTGATAATTGCTATTCACTGTGTTTCCTAAATGCTAAATGAGCAACACGCTAGTGCTGATGAAAGTTGCATGTGCCATTTTAGTGCTGTGCCAGGAAAAGAAGCTGGAACCACAGGGGTGCCAACTGCAAAGGCTTTCCCTATACTGACCAAACTTTAGGTCCTCATTTTTTCATCCAATGTTTCAGAAGTGATAGTTTCACAGTTAACACATTTAAAGTAATAGAAATGATTTTTACGGTTCACTTATGCCCATGACTAGCCAACAAACTAAATCCAAAAGATCCTGAATTATGTTTTAATTGGTTCTTCATGGTGAATACACAATCCAAATAATTGCCAACTCTTTCTTCTATTCTATGCATTTATAGGCCAAAAGTTTGGTTATCTTCCCTGCTGGTTTTCAAGGACTTCAGATGTCTGTACCAGCCATAGGAACACACTGCTATGCTTTAAGATGTGGCATTTCCTGCCCAATAAAAACCTTTTGAAAAAGTCTTCCTTCCAAACTGATTTTAGATGCATCCTATCTGCAACTTTCCAGGCCTAGGAAAAAAAAAAAGAAGAAGATAAAAGCTGAAAGCTGAGGATATGCCTGCCTTTGTTTCCTGAGGTTTGGGGTGAAGATCAGTAACAGCACTGTAGTGTAACCTAATGAATTTCATCTGCTTCTGGTTTCAGGCAAGCATACATTCAGACATAGGTTTGGAGAGTTGTGAGGAATAAAGAAATAAGACTAAGGAGTTGAAGCGGAGACTAAACCTACATGTCCTTCATAAATAAAGCTCCATGCTCACCTGTTTGGCTGTAGCTCTACTTTCCCAGTGAGCTGCAGTGTTATATAATGACCAGGGGCCCGGGTATAATGTCAGGAAGGACAAAGGGGGCAAAGCAAGGCTTGGTATTTTGCAAGTCTGTTCAAGGCAGGTTACAGAGAGGTAATTATTCCCAGTGCTTGCCCCACGGGTACATGAATTAGGCAGATATTGCTAGGAGATAATTACAGGTGTTTCCACAAAACCAACGGGGAAGTTTGGTAGTTTTGGATTATGGTTGCAGACGGGACTTGGCAGTAAAGAAAACTTAATGTAATTGTTATTTTTTTAAGCCACAGGAGAAAAGAGACAAACAATTGTATTAAAAGGGTGTCATAAATTGGGGTGCCTGGGTGGCACAGTTGGTTAAGAATCTAACCCTGGATTATGGCTCAGGTTAGTGTTGTGAGATCCAGCCCTGTTCCCTGGTCAGGCAAAGTCCTCAGCGGGGAGTCTGCTTTTCTCTCTCTGCTCCTCCCTGCCCCCCACCCTTGCATGCACATGCTCACTCTCAAATATTTTTTAAAAGTGTCAAATTCAAGAATTAGTATTCTGACGTACATGCAGTTTGGAAAGTTAAAAACAGAGTGGCATTGCTGGTAACAACAAAAACTACTCCACAACACTCTCTCTTCCATCTTTTTCATTTCATCCTTGCTTCTACCCCCCAAGTTCCTTCTTTGCCCAAGATTGTCTTACCAGCACATATAGACTATAATCACAAGCTAGCCATTTGCCACCATTCACCCTGTTTTGGGCTCCAGATATTTCTGGTGCATCTCAATTTAACCCTTTGTCTTTGTTGTTGGTTTGTCTGAAACTCTGTAAGAAAGATAACTGAGCTTGAGTAAGAACATTTTGATATCCATTCCATTTTTTACAAGTTAAGCAAGACATTAAGCCTCTGTGGGCCTAGGCATCTCCATTTGTAGAATAACACCTAACATGGCCAACTCATAGGATTATTTCAGGAATCATGAGAGAGGAATATAAAATATGCTTTATAAATTGCAAAGTGCAAAACCAACGGGAGTTGATTCTCCACATTTTCTTGGCTTCGGAAAATTTGGAAAAATAAAATGCAAACATGGACAGATTCTTTTCTCAGACGCACAGATTTCAATCAGGGCTAAAAGATCTCCTTCCTCATTTCTGTGCACTCACCTAGGGCAACTTCTCTCCACTAAAGCAGCAGAATCTGTGCTTTCTGATTCTCTGAATCCAGAAAATCCATGGGACATGGAAATTCTGAACATATACTACTGCCCAGGTCCTTCCTACATTCTTTTAAGTGGATCTTCCAAATGGAATGTGCCATGTTCGTCTATACATACATATGCAAAAACTTCCCATTCTGATGTTCAATTATTTCTGGAAGCTCTCTCTGAATGCTTCTAGATGGACTGCTAGGAAATCATGGTGTCAAAATAAGGACAATATAAAAAGCATCATTCTACAGGGACAGAATACGTTGGATTTGTGGTAGGCACAGATCCTGGTGATTGGTGGGTATCTTTAGGTCTTCTATTGTCTGGATCTGTCATTGTTTTGTTGGTTTGTGGAATTATGTGTTTGTGTGTTTATCTCAATCCAATTCTATCTGTGGCACAGGCAGCAGAGAATATTCCAAGATATAAGCTTCAAGGTGTTTGTCAGTCTTTAGTGTATGGTTGAGCTATGTTTTCACCTTTTCCATGTCCTCAAAAGTATTTTACCATCAAGTGAAGAATATTAGTTAACTAGCAAAAGTCTCAGACTTCTGACTCAGAGGACATGTTTTACTCATTGGTTTCATCCTAACATGCCTGGATTTGTGATACCACAGCATCTCTGTCCATGAACATTTTCCCATGATACCTAGACAATGTTGCTAAGAGGGACTTGGAGGGGAGGCCATGGTAGATGGAAGAGAATAGACACTAAAAACATACAGCTACATAAAGTCCACTAATGCAGCACCCACTCTAAATTCCTTGTTCTCATTCCAATGCTCTTACTGGCTTTCATTTGCTATATGTATCTCATCTATTAGATTTTCTTGTCTGAAAGAGGAATTTTAAAATGCTAGGAACAGAAAAGTTAAAGGCCTGATAATTATGCAGAAGGCAGGGTTGTTGGTGGCAGGGAGCCAGCACAGGATGAGCCCTTGTGAGCACTTCTGTCTTTCCTTGAGTAGCGGAAAGAGTTCAATCACATTCATCAAAGATTAAAGTGCTTTGAGCTGCCCCTCCAAAGCACTTGGAAAGAGATACCTTCTTCCCTGTCATCCAGAGCAGCTTAAGTTTTTCCATCTATTAATTTTCTACATCTGGTATAGTTTTTCTAACTTTCCACCAGAGCTTCCTCTTAAAAATGATTGGTCATTCAAAAACATCCACTTTTCCTTTTCCGAAAAAGTTTTGAGAGGCCCGAAGAGCTAGAAGAGAGGAGGGGTCAATCTGAAAAAAAAAAAAAAAATGAGGATTCATTTTGTTTCTTTAGAACCCCCGGTTTCCTGCTCTGTATTATATATCTGTAAAAATATATCTATAAAAACTAAATAGAATGACTGTGGGAGAAAACCTGAAGCATTCAAGCCTAAGAGAATGCGTGAGTCTGAATCAGGTTCAACTCATTCCTACAAGTATTGATGGACTGCCTGCAATGTGCTATCACAGGGTTAGAGCAGGCTAAAAAGCAAAAAACCTACAGAGAGGAGAGTGATCAAGGCTCTCCCACCTATTGCCCTTGGTGCACTTTTATACCTGAATCTTGACTGACAACTCATGAATTACAAGAAATTTCTGTGGGAAGTTTTGCCTTCAGAGTATTCATTTGCCCTACTCCTAGTAATAGGATAATGATTTTCCTTGGGAAAAGCCCCCTCCTACTTTCAATCCATGACATTTGTTACAATTGATTCCATCACCAGTAACAGGAGAAGAAATGTGATGTGAACTAAGGTGATTGGAGCATGATATTCCCCTAGCTACAGTGACTGGTTCAGGAGAGGGCACGTGATGATATCAGAGGAATCTGAGCTAATCCTGAGACTATTTTCCTGAGCCACCAGGAAACACCCTCTCTTTGTGGAAGTTTCTTAAACAGAGTAAGGGTCTGAAGCTTCTGGCAAGCATTAAAAGAAGTTGCCTGAGGAAAGACCTAATCCAGAGACAAGCACCAAAAAAAAAAAAAAAAAAAAATTCCTAAAGCCACTGTTTGAAGCCTCAGAACCACCATTTCCAAAAGCCACTCCCCTTGGATTCCCAATTACTTGAATTTTGGGGGGTGCACTTGGCTGGCTCAGAAGAGTATGTGACTCTTGATCTCAGGGTCATGAGTTCAAGCTCTATATTATATACAGGGATTACTGAAAATAAACTTTTTAAAAAAAATGTTTTCCTCCTAACCCAGCTTGAATTCAAAGAAACTGACAAAGTTATTCCTATATTGGATAAATTATCCCAAAGAATATCAACTTTCCTTCCATTATTCTTAGTTAATTGATAGAAAAGATATTAGGAAATCATATTTGTGATTTTTATATATAGCTGTCTAAGCATGTAATTTATCTTAATATAACTTCCCATCAAGAAGGAACTCACAAGTAAAGACCAACTCTTATTGTTAATTTGGGGTAAAGGGAAGACTTAACTTGAAACCACTGAACAAGAATGTAAGTTCATGGGTATGTAGAATGAATATTAGTGTTTTTATTAATAGGCACACTTGCCAATGGTTTTGTCAACGCCATTTACCATATCTCCTAATATAAGCACATATGGTATTCCTTACCTCCAACTACGTGCAGTAAGGAACTATTGAATTCCAAGAGACTGACAATTCTTCTAACTTGGTCTAAAAGATTCTGAGACAATATCAATTTTCCTATTGCAGTAACATAAAGCTCACCATCTCTATAAACCTCTTTAATTTATTACAGAATGCTTACTATCTTCCAGCCAAGATGCCAAGAGCTTTTACAAGCCAAACAGTTCACTAAAACTTCACAAGTCTCTATTATGAATCCTATGAAAAATCAGAAAACTGAGGTCACTAAAAATTAAATATCTTAACCAAAAGTCAGTTAGAAATGGAGAGCTGGATGTGAAACCATGTCCATATGATCTCAAACCTAGAGCCTCAACTATATTATTCTCAGTCTATAATAGTTTCACCTTTTCATCTTTTGCTCACCATCATGGTTACCAATTGAGCTCAACAGAATCTTGAGCCAACTAATTCAGTTCAATTTCTTGAGATTTTAGCCCTGCTCTGCCCCACACTGAACTTCTTTACCTCAATGATAGGATTTCCCGAATCCTCAAACTTTGAGGATTTAATCTATGTCAGAGAGCAACTACTCAGGGAAACTCAGCCTCAGTGGGCAGGGGAGGGGGAGGGGGGAAAGAGCATACAAGGGATCTTCTAGTCCTTTGTAATCCACTGTCTTATTACAAACTCACCATCTTCCTCTTTAAATCAATTCCTTCTCTAATTCACCAAAGCTTAAGTTACTGGGACAGCTTCCTCAAATAAAGGATCATTTAACCAAGTGCTAAATTCGGCAAATTCCCCCTTCAAAATTACTCCTGTTACTTTCTAATCCTATTACATGTAACATTTGTTGTCCTACCTGTTCTCCTTAGGACTATTACAAGTTCTTCCCATCCAGTTTGTTTCTGATCTTTCCCTTCTCAACTCCTCCTGGAGGGTAACCTAAAAGATCCTTTTTAGCACATTACCTGACAGCTTAAAACAAAACAGGCAAAACTTCATCTTCTTCCATTGTTTACTGAATTTTTTTTTTTTTTTTAGAAGTTTTAACATAGTTCCTGAGGACATCCATAAATTGGCCCCAGCCGACTTCTCCCTTCCTTTACCTCCTCCTCCCTACATAAGCTTTTATTCTGATTGCTGGCCTCTAACATTCAGCTTGCTTTCTTAACTCTGTGATCTTGTTTACATGGTTCACTCTGCATAAAATACACTCTCCCTTGTCTCCACCCACAAGGATTCTATTTCATCCTCAATGACTGGGAATACATTCCATTTTTTCAGAAATGCCAAACAAAAGTTACTTTTCTTCCTCTGAACATCCAGGGATGGATGATATCCATCACTACTGATGGATATCGCTACTTCTTGATATTTATTTCATATTGCCCTGTACTACTACAAACAGGCTGGGGTGGGGGTTGGGGGGACTTCATCCTCTCCACCAAGTATTATACTTTTAAGAGCAGAACTGAAAACTCCCACACGTCTATGCACTAAAACAGCACCTGGCCTATGCTTTGGCTATCAGAGATCCTCTATACTAACTGCATAAATGAAATGCATGAAAGGAGTAAAATGCTAGGGTCGTCAACATCTGAGATGGTCCTTAAAGAGTCCTGCCTCCTTGTATTCCTGCCCTCATGTAATCCTCTACCACAATGAATAACCAATAAGATGTTATAGAAATGATAGAATGTGACTTAAGAGGTAGTCAAAAAAGATATTGTGAACATCAACAGTGACCATAATATGGTCATTGGGTGATTATGGACTTTGGGTGATTATGATGTGTCAAGGTAGGCTCATCAATTGTAACAAATGTACCACTCTAGTGGGGTGTGCTGATAATGGGGCAGGCTATGCATGTACGAAGGCAGGGTATATATGGAAAAAATCTCTTTTTCCCTTAATTTTGCCATGAAACTAAAATTGCTTTAAAAAAATTAAGTCTTACCATTTGCTTCAACATGGATAGGACTGGAGGGTATTATGCTGAGTGAAGTAAGTCAATTGGAGAAGGACAAACATTATATGGTCTCATTCATTTGGGGAATATAAAAAATAATGAAAGGGAATAAAGGGGAAGAGAGAGAAAATGAGTGGGAAATATCAGTGAGGGTGACAAACCATGAGAGACACTTAACTCTGGGAAACAAGGGGTGGTGGAAGGGGAGGTGGGCGGGGGGTTGGGGTGACTGGGTGATAGGCACTGAGGGGGGCACTTGACAGGATGAGCACTGGGTGTTATGCTGTATGTTGGCAAATTGAACTCCAATAAATGTTTTCTAAATTAAGTATTTTTTAAAAAGACACTGTTCTCTTTCATCTCTGCTCTTGGAGAGAGGAACCATGTCATAAGGACACTCAGGCAGTCCTATGGATTGGTCGTATGGTGGGGATCTGAACCTTCCTGTCAACAGCCAGCATCAACTTCTCTAGTACATTAATGATCCACCTTGAGAGTGGATCTTCCAACCCCCAATCAAGTCTTCAGAGGACTATAGTGCTAGCCAACATCTTGACTATACTCTTCTGAGACAGAATCATCCAGCTAAGCTGCTCCAGAATTCCTGACCCACAGAAACTAATAGGTGTATAATCTTAAGCACCTAAATTTCACTATAATTTGTTACAAAGCAATGTATAACTAATACAATAGCCCATCATGGTAGTGATAAGAATAAGAAAGTCCAAAGAACTTTCACTGGGTTTGAGGAGAAATATCTGAGAACCATCTGAAATATTTGAATATCTGAGTTGTGCATGTAAGATTGCTCTATTGCTGGAGACCATAAATGAAAGATTGTTTCCAGTATCCAGATCTCTGTACATGTTTCTGAGTGTGAGCCATTTCTCTAGGTAATTTGTAATACTATTATCAAGCATATAATAAATATTGGGAACTGACATTTATTTATTATTTCTATGTGCCAGAAACTGTTCTAAGATTTTTCCCAACAACCCAAGAATATAGGTACTCTAATTATCCCAATTTTACAGAAGAGGCCACTGAGGCACACATTAACTTGCTCAAAGTTTCAGATCTAGTAGGTGGCAGAGGTGATTCTGCCTCTAGATAGCCTAGATTTATACCCCACACACTGAACCACCATGCTGTATGAAACATCATACTTAAGACAACAATATATGCATTTTACAGAAATCATTTAAAGTATTAAAATTGAGTTTATTTAAAATTGGTGGTGAAAATTAACTCCTAGATTGGCTCCGGCATCTTCAATTGGTTACAAAGTTTTACTTTACTTCTTTTGATAGTTAAAATCGTGAAGTAAAGCTGAGAGGCTGTCTCATTCTGAACTCCCTTAAGAGACTCCTCTCAAAGCCTTGAGTGTATTTATCTCCAGCCTAGTGGGATTTGAAGCATCCTTTGATTCAAGTTGGGTGCATCAAACAGTGATGTTTGAATCTAGACTGCAATTGTTGATTTTCTAAATACAAGTCAATCCATATTATTCTTTTGTTGAAGTTTAGAAGGAACCTGGTAAATGATAAAGCACAATTTGGGAGATATTTTCACTCAGCCTATTTTCAACAAATGCTGTTCAAAACCCCAAGAAACAGATTTTCTTACAGGAAAATCTGTAAGACCCTTCCCTCAAGGAGTTTATACTCTAAGAGTTATGAATTAATTATAATAGCTTTTCATTATCAATAAAGATAAAATTGTCTATTGGGTTCTTACAATTTTTTTTTTTAATATTTCAAACATCCAACAAAATCTTTCACAGAATGGATCATGGAGTAGAAAGTCAAAATAGATCCCTTTGCGATATTCTCAATACAAACTTATCCAACAAAGGCAGTATTTTCAAAATGCATTATTTTAAAATATTACATATATGATAAATGTATGCTTATTAGAAGTAGTTTAAAAGGGGTATCTGAGTGGCTCAGTCAGTTCAGCTTCTGATTCTTGATTCTGAACTCCTTCTGACTCTCAGCTCAGGTCATGATTGTAAGATCAGGGTTGTAAGATCAAGCCCGACATTGGGTTCTATACTGGGCAGGGGGCCTGGTTAAGATTGCTCTCCCTCTCCCTCTGCCCACCTGCCCCCCACGCCACCCAGGGAGGGAGAGAGAGAGAGAGAGAGAGAGAGAGAGAGAATGAACAAAGATATACAAAAAAAGTCTCTTCCCTCACCCTTCCTCTATTTCCATTCTCATAAGCCAACTAGTTTTTCTCTTGCCATACCTTGCCCCACACCCAAAGATCTTCAAGCAGAATACACATAAACAGAGTGTGTTATGCTGTCATTGTTTTATAAAAATGGGAATCTCAAAAACTCTAACCTTTCAGTGAACATTGTTCCTTATATTATAGACATTCCATGAGGTTAATGGATAAAAGAGTTAACTCATTCCTGATCAAAGCTATGTAACAGTCCAAAACTATACATTAGTTTATTCTGCTATTCTTTTGTTGATGGCCATTCAACTCTTCTCTAGATATTTTTATCACTACAAATAGCATCACAGTTACATATTCCTGTACATATGGCTTACATTCTGCTTTTATTTCTGTAAGATGAAGCTCTGTTGGGGTGGGAGAAGTCACTGGGTCATGAATATCTTTTTAAATTTTAATAGAAATTTCTGAATTTTTTTTTCATAGCTACATTATGGTGTTTCACATTTCCAGGTGCCAAAGCAATCTATGCTTTATCCCTGCCAGCACTAGATTTTCTAATTCAATAATTTAGTTAATGTGGTGTTGGGAGAAAGATCTGGAATCCCCCTTAAGGGGGATCTACACAGAAGTCAAACCTACAATTACAGACTATGTGTAGCCATTCAGCTGAGCACAATGTAAAAGTTGAGGTCCAAGTTGGATATTCTACTCTCTGCTATAAGTGAGATCCTGCATGACATCTTGAATTGTGCTCATATTCAACCATAACCTGAGACTTCACTGAATTCCATTTGAACTTTCAGAACACCTGTAAGCCCCTGAAATGGTGTATACCTAGATACCCAAAAGCCAATTAGTAGCAGCTTGTATGGTGAAGTCCTCAGCACTTGTATTTGGATAGCACTGCACAATGTGAAAACCACCCCCATCACATAATCATTTTAAAAGATATCTTCAATGGGCCATTTAACTTCCAAAAAAGAGTAGGTTACAAAGTAGTTTTAATATTGTAAAGACAATTATTATTTCAGTATGGTTTGAGGACTCAGGAATTCTAGAAGGGTATAAATGTTGATAGTGAATTAGAAGGATTAATTTTAATATTTAGTCAAGACACTATAGCCAATTCATAGAGTGAAACAGTGTTACTACTTCAGAATATTACTCAAACTGATTCTTTTCAACTTCTAAAATCCTGCTAACCAAATGAAAAGTTAAAAACAACCTGGTGACATTTAAAAAAATTATCAGCCTCTGTCTTCACAGTGTGTTTGAATAGTTTTCTTTCCTTTTAAAGAATATCTTTCTAATAACCAACAATGGATTTGGATTCATAAGAAAAAAAGAAGAAGAATACTTCAACCTAGAAAAATGTACTAATCCCTGCAGTAGAGAAAAATCCTAGCTTGGCCTTGGTCTGTATGTTTATTCTAATTCCAAGTTGGAACACTATATTGTTCCTTATCTCTCAGTATGCCAAGAAACCAATTATGTTAAATAATATTGCCCGAAGGGATTTTTCCATTGTCGCTGGAGAAAGATCAATGCAATAACCTAGGACCTTAAACATCAATATTAGTTTTAGGAAGAACATATTTTTTAAAATACAGTTTTGTTAAATATTTTCCAAAACAGATTCAAAAACTAAATATCTTATAACAATATTCCTACTGTGATCCTTTGGTGTACACTAATGAAAAATATAGCAGGACAAGCAATAAAGTATAAATACCAAATATTTACTGAAATAATATTTCAAGGAAAACAGAAGGCTCTTATCATATCAATCCAAAGGGACTTATTTAACTGACTACAACCTTTAATATAAATATCAATCAGATGGGTTGGATATTCACTCCCTTCATTTCCCCCATACTGCAAAAAACTACACATTTGTTGGACCTGCATAAATAATAAATTGTCTTTGGTACAAAGATGAGCCTTTATTGTTCGATCCCTCAATCAAAATGGAAGTGCCAAAATGAAAACTATGTCCCCAGGCAAGAAAAGGGTGCGCTTTAGGAGATATGGGATTTAAAACAAAATTAATATTGTAAAGTAAGAAAAGAAAAGATTGAAATATATATCAGGGGAATAATATCTAAATAACATTAGCAAAGGATCCTGTGAAAAAATAATGAGCTATTTAAAACATATGTGCAGAACTCACCACAGGCAGCATTTCTTCAAAGGAAGGGGAAAAGCTTGATCTGGTCAGGGCACTGACTCTAATGGTGAAAGCCCTGGGTTCTATTTCACATTATGCCATTGAGATTGCTGTGAGGATCTGAGACAGACACTGTCTGTTCGTGGGATCCCAAGTATTTTCCATTACCCCTCCTCAGTATTCGTCCACTAAAGCTATGCTATAATGAGCCCAGGTAAAGCCAAAAACATAAACATTTAATAGAGATCTTAATAGGGAATGTCTAACAAATACAGCCTGTATCTCAAGTTTGTATTTTGCCAAAAAAAAAAAAAAAATCCAAACAAACAAACAAAACCGAATCCAAACACACACGCAAGAACACAAAGTCTGGGAAGAAGTAGTTAACTATTGGCCTCTTCAAAAAGTTTCTTGGTTGATGAAAATATGTGGATAGTCCTTCTGTCTATATCCTCTTTCTTCCCTTCCTCGTCCATACCCTCAAATGGAAGATGGGCTAACGTAAATTGTTCAAATGAGAAGACACACACAGGGCCTTCCAAACGTTGAAAATTCCAAAATCAATTAGGAATGGCCTTCAAGTTCCTTTTTGGACGTTCGTTGTCCCAGGAATTTGGAGATTTAAGATATAATCCGAATGCCCATACTCTTATCCACCTTACTGAGATCTCTCAACTTTGCATTCCCTTCTGCTTCTCAAGGGTATGTGATGCCTGAGCTATAACATTCAAGCATGGGTTTTAGCTGCAAGTTGAATATGATGCAAGTGAGCCTTTTAGCTTCTTTCATTTTAGGCCATTCAACATACATTGCCTAGGAGAGGACTTCTGCAGAGTCCAGCTAAATGCACCAGAATTCTGCATCGGATCCTGGATCCAAAGATCCAGCTGATAGCATATTATTTCTTGATTTGCCTCCTCTGTGAAAATATTTCTTGGAGTCTCTCTAGGTGAGAATGGCCAGTAAAGATTTGGATATGGATACTCTGAGTCTCTTAGCCAAATACCATCACTAATACTATTTAAGCAGCATAAAAGCATAATTAACTTGCATGCCATTTTGACACGATTCTTGTATAAAAAATACAAACCATACTGTCAACTTTTAAGTAAATACTTACAAATCCTCTAGAAGTTGTAAACTGAGCATTCTACTGTCTTAGCAACGAAGCTAGTGGGCCCATATTAAGTAGTTTCTAGTTGGTTAAGGAACCGCTTCTCTGAAACCTTTGCAGAGTGTAGACTGCCTGGGGCACAGTTTTGGCTAAGGCCATGAGACCAAAAACCATGCCAAAGTTTAGTAAGAAACAGACCAGGTTCAAGGGATCTACTTTAGTGTTAGTGTCAGAATTCACTTCTCTCAAGTTCTAGAGACTCCGTGATCTCTTTCAGCCTAAGGTGATTTCTACAGGGTTTTGTGACAGCTTGAATCAGGGTAATCTTCTGGTTTACCTGTGGGTTCTGTGTGTGTCACCCTTAACTTTTCTTTCATTTCATACCTTGCTCTGCCAACCACCACTATCAACTTTAGAACGTATACCCGTGGACTTCTGACCTTTCTGGGGTTCGTGAAGTCCCTATAAAGTTGTACTGCAGCATGTTTTTAACTGAAACCATTGTGGCAAATCCTATAAGCTCTTTCAATTATACAGAATGTAGGACAATTTCCTGAGCAACTGTGGGATTTCTACGGAATGAGTCATATTAGCTAATAACATGGCTCCACTTAGCCTTTTCTAAAGAATTATACAATTAGAAACCCCTTTCTGGTATTACTTTCTTTACTGATTATCTTCTTTACGGATTATATTCCAGAAATCTCCATTACTGAAGGTCTGGTATTTCTAGAACTCTGATCAACAGGCTGCAGATAGGAAGTCATCACCGCCCTTCACCAAGTAGTTTCTATAAAAACCAACTATAATTTCCCCTAGGGAGACTGACAGGTCCTTTCTCCTTTTATGGTGATTTTTTTTTTTAATTTTTATTATTTTTTTTTAATGGTGATTTTTGTATTGGAAAGAATCTCTGTTAGTTCTTCATCCTGCTCCTATAGCTTGGGATATTACTAACTTCTAGTTTTCTTGCTTTTGGAGGGCTCCCCATTCCACAGGGTGTAGATCAATATTCCCCAAGCCTTTTCACTTCCACATTACACATTTCTGTCTATCAACCACTCATATTAACATTCCCAAGTCTCCCTTCTCCTCATTACGCAGCTTCCAAGTCTACTGGCCATTCCAGTTATTCTATGGCTAAAGCTTAGGCTTTGTTAGCATCTCTTGAGAACATTTATGTACCTTCTTAGACTTCTGAAGGAGTTTTGGGGAGATGTTTTGGAATCATTCAATAGTCACCAGGTAAAACAATTCCTCCTGGTATCACATATTATCACCTCCCTATATAGGTGTACCTTGATACTGCAACAAGCATAAACCTACTACTCTCGTTTAGGTTACAGTGATTCTTCCAGGTTATAAAGATGCCTTGAAGGGCACTATAGTAGAGTGTATTGCTATCTCTCTGCATCTTCCAAACCCAGATCTCCTAGGGGCTTGGCAATAAGGCCTTGGTAGTTGTCCCTAATATCTGCTTCTCCCTTTCTTCTCTAGCAATAGTTTTACCTCGGTACATGATTACCTAATTAAAGACCTTAGTCTTCATTGTAGGTGAAGATGAGTGTGTCCAATGTTACTAACTCAGACCAATGGAGTCTGAGAAGTGTTCTGTCCCCTTCAGGTCTTGTTTCTAAACAATTGGGCATGCAGTCCCCTGACTCCTTCCTGCTTCCCATTGGCTGCCTGGGAGATAGAAAGAAATGGAACTTCTCTCTTAAACTCAGATATGAAAGCCTGAGGTTGAGATTGGCAGCACTGTTTTACTGCTCTGGATTGTGAGGAGGAAAGAGGGAAACTCTTAAACTAAAAATAAAATTAAATAAATAAATAAGTAAATAAATAAATAAATTTATTTTTTAAAATAAAAACTTGTATTTTGAGCTCCATTTGTGACAGAAATTTTAATCTGTAAATAGTAAATTTCCCTCCCATTTATGTTCATATTCACCCTCCAAATCTCATAAGTAGTAGTTTTTTCCAAGATAAGTATGTAAGCCCAACTCTAACAATAATCCTTGATTATACAATTCTAGCATAAAGGACCTAGAAGGAGGCTGATAATAGTGTTAAAACCTTCTGGTCAAAAAAGAAACAGACTACATTGCTTATAATTGTCATGATCTCAATTCTGCATGTTAAAGTCAAGAAATTTTCAAGCATCCATACTCTTTTCTTACAACCGATCCAATTCAGTAGCCTATTGTGGCAGAACTGTATAGGAGTTTTCTTTATGTGCTTGTCTGAAGAGAGAAACAACTATGCTTTTCTTTAAGAGAAATGTAGGCATGACCACCGATCACATCTCCCAAACTAAACCTGAGAAGAGGAATTTGCTGAGTAGTTATGAAAATTGCCCCCATGGAGCTTCTAAATTGTTCCTTTACATCTCAGGCTGAGTATTAAGGTTGATCCCCTGAAGGGAGACAGGATGCAGTATTTTTCTGTCCATTGGTGATAAGGGCTGCTATTTTCTCTCTGTGGGATACACAAGGAGATGATTTGCTATAGTCCCCATTGTTTATAAAATAATGTTAACCACATGCTCTCTCTTGAAGTAATAATCTGTCTCAATAATTATTTCACATCTTTTTTTACCCTTTCCACTTCCTTCCTAGAGGGTCTCATAAGAGCACATCAGGTCATCCTAGAAGTGACCCATAACTTTTAAGTAGGCTCTTCAAGAAGTAGAAGGAGAAAACATGAGAGGACTTTAATAGAACTTATATCTAGGAAATATTATGAAGTCAACTCTTCAGGCATGTGAAGATATTCCCCTGGGAATTTTTTTTTTTTTAAGAGGATCCTAAGAGTCAGTTTGAGAACCACTTGTTTAGGGTGCACAAACTCAATATCAAACACTATCAACCATTGTCTGAATCTCAATATCCCTATATTAGAAATTGTGATTGGAGACAGAGAAATCTCTTACCAAGTAACTTTCAAAGGAGAGGAAATGAAATGTAAATTTGTTCTACATTTCTCAACATCTGCTTCAGACATTTAAGATGCCTTCTAGGAACATACTAACGTCCTTTCATCTCTCTTATCAACTTATTTATTATCTTATAACAACCTGGAATTCTTCATGTCATTCTACATATTCTAAAGAAGTCACCCCTCCCCTTTTCACATTCTTCGTTCCTACTGCCTCCAACACCATCTGTATTATACTAGTACTACCCTATAGATTGATCTAAAACACTCTATTCTGTTTGTGCTGTCCAATCCATATCAATCACAACTGATACACATCAATTCCAATATGTTTCACAATCTGTCATGCATATGCCATTTTACTAAATATTCCCAGCAAATGGGATAATAAATGCTATTTTCTTTTTTTAAATATGGAGTACAAGATAACGATTATTGTTCTTTAGTTCCTTGTTTTATGGCTGACATAAGACCTAGATAAATTAGTACTCCACAGAGTAACAAGACATATTGGAATTATTTTGGAGACCATACAATTCATTAAACCTCTTGCATTACTATTAAATACTAAATCTTTGGAAGCAGAAGGTCTTTTGGCTGCTTTGATGTATACTCCTTTCTGACTTAATTGCCCTAGCACAATCATTCCAAATGGACAAAGGCTTTACGAAACCAGTATCTTCATTAACACCAAAATGACTACTGTATTCAGATTCACTGTGTATTATCCCTTAAAAACAACTGATAATTAGTGCCATAAAGTAGGTGAGAGCCTATATATGGACATCCACACTCACAAACTTACAGGATTTTTATATTGTTCATCTAACAACTATTTACCATGCATCTCTTCCCCCTGCACCAAGCACTATACTCTCCTAGAATACTGAAAGGCTGTACTCATTTAGCAATCGCAAAACAATGTCATCAGCCCTATAGCATTCTCTTTTGTTCAGCATCTTTTCAATTCAGTGATATCTAAACAGTTCACCAGGTGATACCTGAAGGGAAAATAGAGGAAAACAAAATTCTTTGAGTTGTTTTCATATTGGATTTATATAATAAGAAGTTAATGATCCTAAAGAATGTGCATTTTGATATAGTATGAGGTTGAAACACTCAAATCTATACTGACACACACAGAACTGGAATACAAAATATTTCCGGTAGAAAAAAAAAAAAGAGAGAGAACACAATGTTTTGCTGCTTTTAAATAAGCCAGTCAAACAGCTCGGACTGAAAGGCTGTGTGTGTCAGCATGAGATAATCCTGCCCTGTCTTCCTCTCTCCTGCTTCTCCAGGGAAATGACTCACACCTGGTCACTGCCCTTGATATGATGTTTGATATTCTAAATTCCCATCAGCCCCACACAGCTAGAATGATGTCAGCACAGTTGACATTGTTAGATCCCTGTTCTGCTTACATTAACTCCCTGTCGCTCGGGCGTCAGATGAGTGTGGCAAAGGGGAGAAGGCATCATCTTCTTAGCAACCAAGCCCACATAGTCAGGATCCAAAAATGACATCTGGCACTTTGCTTTGGGGATTTCCAGCACTTCCTAGAATTTCAGCCAGATTGGAATACTGCTGTTTGGAGTTTAAAGGGTATTACTTCTCCTCTTCCCATCAGTATGTGTATACTTTTACAATACTTGAGATCAAAATCCCTACCACCTGAGCACTTTAACCATAGTCCTCATTCCATTATTTTCTCAATTCTTCTGGGATACCCTTCATTGACTAATTAGAAAGGATCTTTCTTCTGGTTAAAAAGGGGAAAGCTACAATGAAACTGCCTTATCCTTCCGCCTCAAATCAAAGATATGTATAATATAACAAAATTGGACAGAAAATAGAAATGATTGGGTAATTATGGTCTCTTAAATTTATTTGAGATACAGTATGGAATGATTTTTGTGTGTTATATGCTGTATTATAACCATTTAGCAAAAAAAAAATGCAATAACACAATGAATTCAAATGATTGCAACCTATAGAGACATTCAATCATATATTAATTGCTTGGGGAATAGAACGGGGAAGACTTTAGGATAGAGACCCAAGAGGACATTTTGGAAACTATTGAGCCACAGTGGAAGAACTGTGGTAGCAACATACGACCATTCTGTAGCTTCAGAATTTCCAACAATGGAAACTATTTTCCAAAACCAATTTAAGTGATTGTAGGTATCTTGACTACTTCATGCCAATGGTTCTAATTACTTTGTAGCTCTGATCACTTACTTATTCATCCAACAGATATTTCTGGATAGGATTCCTGTCTCCATGACACTTAGAGACAAATGCAAGAGTTCAGTAAATAGCCAGACAACCACAGTACTATGTTATCAGTGCTCTCATAAGAATTAAACCCAGGGTGCAGAGTCTAGAGCCCAGATGTGAGAAGTCCTCAAGGAGAGCTTGAGTTTTCACAATTCTCTGTTGTAATGAAAATTATTTTCTTAAGACCTGACATCTTATCCATCAAACACTTCCAAGATTTTTAACAAGTAGCTCTATTCAGTCCAGACAGTTCATTTGCCTCCTGACATGTCCAAGCTACCATCCCACAAAATGAGAAGCAGGTATTATATTTGGCCTCCCATGGTAGGGAAAATGAGACTTCAGAGAACTCTCTTTCCATATCTCAAGACCTGAATAGACAGGGGCTGTTGGTTGGGGGATATATAAAGAAACTTGTAGTTCCCTCATTCCTCAGCAGATTACTTTAGAAGTTATGCGGTCATTGCTTCTTTACTGTCATTGTCAAAGTATAATTACTCCACCTTATTTACCCCACAGTATCCACGAGGTATCCCCACAGTCTAACCTAGGCTCTGGAACACAGAAGGTGCTCAATAAATATGGTTGTTGAATATTTTGTTTTATGCTTCTACATCTCTTCCTGATTTGAATCCTGGTTTTACCCCTACAGTTTAGAGCACTGTTTCCTAACTTTTTTCAAATACTATCCTACAGAGAAAATAATTAGGTTCATAAGGCACATTGTAGTAAATAGGGGAGGCTGCTCCAGACTCCCAGCTGTTAGCTCCAAGCCTTGCTTGTTGTCCCAGGACCTCATCATCCATAGCCTACCCCTCCCAAGAGCTCAGGGGACCCACATCAGAGTATATTTGAAGCTCCTCAGTTGGGAAGTTCTTCTGGTTTAGAGAATTAAAAAGGGAGAATAAGTTAACCTTCTTGCACTTGGCTTTTTGTTCCCCAGCTTTCCTTTTCAACATTTTTTAGTGTTTTTCCTATTAATTTTCAGTTTTTAAAATATGGTTATTTTGGAACACTTGCACATTACTGATTGGAATATAAAATGTTTTGGCCACTGTGGAGAACAGTATGGTAGTTTCTCGCATAATTAAACACAGAATTACCAGGCAATCCAGTAATTCCACTTCTGGGTATATAGCTCAAAGAAACAGAAGCAGGGATTGAACGGATGTTTTGTATATGCATGTTCATAGCATTATTCACCATAACCAAAAGATGAATACAATTGAAGGATCTATTGACAAATGAAAGAATATACAAAAATATGGTACATACCTACAATGGAATATTATTTGGCCTTAAAAAGGAAATTCTGACACATGCTACACATGGATCAATCCTGATGACCTTGTAAGTGAAATAAGCTAGTCACAAAAAAAATACTGTAAAATTCTACTTATAAGAGATACTTAGAGTAGCCAAATTCAGAGATAGAAAAGAAAATGGTAGTTTCCAGGGGTTCAGGAGAGGGAGCAATGGAGAGTTATCATATAATGAATATGGGGTTTCAGTTTGGAAAGGTAAAAATTCTAGAGATGGATGGTGGTGGTGGTGGTGGTCACAGAACAACATGAATGTGCTTAATGACACAGAACCATACACTTAAAATGGCTAAAATGGTAAATTTTATGTTATATATAGGTTACCACAATAAAAAAGATATCTTTTTAAATAGTGAATTCAAAACGCTTAAAATAATAATTATTACTATACCTATGTATGGAATGATTAATGGGATGCTTGGATGCACTGTTCATTTGTCCAGACATCACAGAAGGCACTTTTTGTTTCTCATCTTACAGAGTAGAGATCATCAATAAATGTTCATTAGTCTCAGCCCCAACCCCTGCCCATCATTACTTCTACCAGTATCTGTTGTCCAGATGGGTCCCTAATATTCTACACATTATGAAATTCTCAAGTCATTTCAGAATGGATCTCAATTTGACTTCTTTGTCATAAACACAGACCCATACATTTTTCCATTCTCACTCTTGCCTTAAATTTTTAATAAAATGTGATTGATTAACATTTAAATGCAAACACAAAAGCCTTGATCGACCTGCACTTAACTGATCAATGCTTCCAAGAAATGCAAAAGCTCTAGTCCTTTGAAAATGGAAAATAGTTTTGGACTGACAGATTTTCATAGTGTGCTTAGCATTGGATTAACACTTTTCTCATGATGTGTTTACATAGCACAGCACAGAGTTTAACGTGACTCAAAAGAGCCTATTCTTTTGCTCATTTCATTTGCTGCCTTTCCAAGTAAAAATTACACGTTGTGTGTTTCTCTCTCACCCAGCTTCTATGCCTTCTTTCTCACCTTCATCTTACACTCTTAATTTAGAGTCTCATTTCTTATTCTTGAATAACCTGTCCTCAACTTGATTTTCTTAAAGAATAATCTTGCTGGGAGTCAGTAGAGGGCAGAAACTGGCCAACAAAAAGCATCCAATTGTAAAGCCACAAAAAATTCTATGATCAACCCAGGAAAAAATGGCCAGGAATATGATTATCCTATGCCTAAACACTAAGTTTAGTATGTTAATTTCTTGAAGGCACAATACATAATCTATACAATGCGGTTTGGAGGTTATACTTCAGTTGCCTCACCATTGTAATTTCAACCCCTTTCAAACTGCCCAGCACAGAGTAGGACTTCAATTCTACTTCACAGTACCACCTTCTTCTAAATCAGCGACTGCAATCACTGAAAACAAGTTGCTTAGTAGAAGGAAATGTAAATCAACTTGTAATTTATCTACAATACTTTCCATTAAGACCTGGCCCTGAAGGGTTAGAAAAGGTTCCCTGGAAGAATTACTAACCACATGAAAAAAAAGTAATCATCCTCATAATAAGTAGGGGAGGGTAAGGAGGAGTTTGAGATTTGTCCTGGGCAATGAAGAACCATTTAAAGGTTTTAAGCAGGCAGTGAATATGACCAGATTTATATTTGGAAAGATCTGCTATTTGGAGATGAAACTGGATTGAAGAAGAAAAAAGAGAATTAATGTGATTAATAGTTTTGTGGGGTGTTTTGTTTTTGTTTTGTTTTAATACAAGTGCAGCTTGGGCAAAGTTATGGAGGATAAAATTTTGGTCATGGAGAAGCCCATTGGTTCACTGGGTCCCATAACTAATCAGGGTCTATCTCAGACCCTAAACAATTTCAAACCAGATATGATACCCAAACTGGACTAAGCCTGTTCACTCATTCTGGACCTAAAAGCATTGGCCCAGGTCCTAGAGGAGATCTTTGCTTTCTAGTTCCTTATAGGAGGCTCTTCCTGTTTATTTCATAGATATCTTAAATCCAACATGTTCCAAACCCATGGCCTTTTTCTGTCCCCTCTCTCTCCTAGACCACAGCTATGCACCCCATATTCTTTATTTCAGTAAATAGCATTACCTTCTCTACTAGAGCCTAAAAGCTAGGAATCTTTGCTAGAGTGTGAGTATGCATATGCACACCCCCCCACCCCCGCAACACACACTTGATTCTCCTAAATACTTCCTAAAATCCTTCCTTCTTTTCTGACCCCATTGATTGTGCCATAGTCCAAACCCTCTCATCTTTAACTCCAACTATTATGATAGTTGCTACTAGGCGCCATTGCCTTCAGTCTCCAACTGGAATCCCCCGCCTACACCATTGCTGCTCTGAACTTTCCCATATGCAATCTGTCGTGTTGCTCCCCAGTTTAAAATTCTGCAATGACAAACCAACTGAAACCCTAATTCCTTCATACAGCTCTGTGTGATTCTTGACCCCTCGCTAAGCTGTCTGTTCAGCATCATCTCTTGTCACCGCCACCTTCAGCATGCCAGCCTTAATTACCATCTCTGATTGAGAAACTCTTACTCAAAATGTCAAACTCGACTTCCAATGTCAATTTTCCTGTGCCTTAAAAGGAATTAGCCCCTCTTTTTGCTCCATGTTCCAAGAGCACTTGGAACATGTTAGGCTCTAATATTATTGCTATCGATTGTAATTATTCATTAACATGCCTTCCTCCTACCTGCTTTCCCCAACCCTAGGTTTTAACTCTGGTTCCACTGGCTCCAGGATGTGTTTTTTTTGGGGCGGAGGGCTCCATGTGCCTTCAAATAGCATGCATAATTCTGTGTGTAAATGTGGGTCCGCACATGCAAATGACTTTCATCAGCTCTCAAAGGTGTCTATGACCTGGTTAAAAAAGTTAAATATCCACTACTGCCCTAAAACATGAGCTTTTTAAGGGCACCGAATATATTGTGTGCTTTTTTTGTATAACCAGTTTATTGAGGAGTCTGATCTCAGCAGGGCATAAACATGAAACAGTTTTATTTTTCTCTAATCCTTACTTTGAACTACGTTCTGTCAAATCTTCCTTTCCTGCTCTTTAATGACATCTCAGACAGATTTTATAGCTTTCTGGTCTCTTCCAGTTATTAAAAAGACTAGTTCAGTTGTTTGGTTCCTGATTCAAACAAACCACCTCTAGAAACACATCTTTGAAATAGTCAAAGAATTTGAATATGGACTGGTATTAAAGAATATCATGATATCATTGTTAATATTACTTAGTATAATAAAATTGTGATTATATCTTTAAGTTCCTACACATTAGAGAGATATGTGGCAGTTTTTAGATTAAAAAAAAAAAAACCATGAGATACCTGGGATTTGATTTATAATACTTCAGACAATATATTAATACTTATTTAAAGTTAGAAAATAGGTATATGAGTATTCTTAATATTATTCCATTTTTGTGTATATTTGAAATTTTTCCCAACGTGTTTTTCTAAATTCTATCCAACCATGTCTAATTTCATTCTAACTCCTATCCAGTGGTATGCTAGCAAGTGTTTGCAAACCAGCTTTATGGGGGAAAAAAAAAAGCCCTGTTATAAAGCATTTGCCAATTTTCATAGTGTAAATACTACCATGGCCAATTCCAAGTTACCAATGTGATATCATTGAATTCAGAGTTGGGAAAAATGCACAGGAACACACTATTCAGAGAGCATTTCCAACATACCCAATACAGTAAATACATCATAAAGTAAAATGCAGTAAAAACAAGAAGTGATGATCACAAGATTCCTAAAAATTTAACAATCTACTCCCATGAACTAAAATAAGCCAGCTCCAAAACACCTCAGCAACATTTTCCCCTTTCTCAACCAGCTGATATGGTAAAGGTTGAGAACAACTGCTCTAACCTGAACTGATTCATCTCCTTCACTCCTTACTCATTGCTGTAAACATACCCAGGTCTTTTCTATCAGGCATAACCAGTCAGGGAAAGGGAGAGGCGAATCACTCTCCTCCATCTGCCACTCTCCCTTCGTGTCACTCGGAATCCTTCATTCAGGAGTACCCCTTGAATGACATCCCAATTTGCTCCCTGTCTTCTTGAACCTTGTGTTGGTCTCAAAATAGTCACACACATAACTACAAGATTTCATAAGTGTTTTCCTCCCTCACAAAGTAATAGTTTAAGTTTTCATGTATTTTAAAGCAAGAGGATGAGAGAAACATGTGTCCCCCCCCCCCCAATAAACAGGGTATTGATATCTTAAATTACTAAATGAGCACCCTGTTGGCTTAAGCGTAAGTACGACCTATCCACTGATTATTTGTAACCATTTAAAATTTTTTTTTTTTTTAAGATTTTATTTATTTACTCATGAGAGAGAGAGAGAGAGAGAGGCAGAGGCACAGGCAGAGGGAGAGGGAGAGGAAGAAGCAGGCTCCATGCAGGGAGCCTGACGTGGGACTCGATCCTGGGTCTCCAGGATCACGCCCTGAGCCGCAGGCGGCACTAAACCGCTGGGCCACCTGGGCTGCCCCCATTTAAAATTTTTAAGTAATCCAATCCATGCTGTTACTTACACTTGTCTTTTTCAAATTCTAAATCCGGTGACTTCAATTTAACAATGATAAACCATATGTAATCTCACATTCCAGTTGAAATGACTAGATTTATTTTGACCACTATTCCCCAGAACAGGATCATGCGTTGTAGGAAGGAGGAAGAGACTCACCAGAGTTATGCTAGCACAGTATTTTATCATGACTAAAACCAACAATTTTACTAAACAGTACATACCACATTTCCTGTAATCTTTAGTCAATTTTTACTCAACCTAAATAGTACAAACTTACTGGATTTCCATGGGACGAATCAATTCTGAGATGGCACACCTAAACCACTCAGTTCATGCAACAGGCAACTCATCTAAATACATCGTAGACTATGCTGCCATAGTCACAGACTGACAATGCTGGAAGAAATACCTAGCCACCATGTTAATCCTCAGAGATATTAAAAGAATTTCAAAGTACACACTGCCCTCCCACACACACAAACCAGCTAGTCAAGAAATATTAGCTAGAATGAGATCCATTATATAAATCTCATTTAATACTCATTATCTACTAAATATTATAATATTCATCTTGTAGAAGAGGATAAAAAAATTCAGAATGATTAAGTAATCTGGTCAACCAGCTAGGAAGTCAGAGAGCCTGGATGCAAATAAAATGTCTGACCCCAAAGCCTGCAATCTTTGCCCCAAATCAAGCAGTCTTCCAAATCTGGGGCTTCACTCTGGTCTGCTGACTCTGATGACCTGTCTACCACAACCAGCACCATCTTAGCACATTTAAAGCCTCATTAGTGCAAATCCATAAAGGAGCCAGAAAAAAGTCCTGACACCCATTGAAGGAAGTACAATCTTAAACTCTTCCATTCCCCCAATGGTTCTCCTATACCAATGTGAAACTGGAGGAAAAAAAAAAAAAATCAAGCATCTATTTTGATGCTTGGTATTCCTATCTGTTAGGAATACTACTACCACATGTCTGAAGGTATCTGTAAACTAACCCATACAGTACAGGTCAGGAGAACCTATTGGCCTTTTCCAGCCTGTAGCCTTCATCTCTGGTTTGCTGCTAAAGCCCCATCATCTACAACAGTGCCTGAACCAGCATTAGGAGCTCAGGAAATGTGTTGACTGTATAAAAGCTACTGCAGATGAATAAGATTTTGAACATAGCAAGCAGCCTTAGTGCAAGATACAGGGCTCCTCTTGTGTTCACACATACAGATTTAAAATGGGGGGGAAAAAAGCCTTTCACACAAGAGAAGGCAATCATAAGCTCAACAAATGTGCTGCATTGCAGAAGCGCAGGGTGAGAGGGTGAACTGAAAAAGCAAAAGTAAAAATGGCTTTCCTTCTTGCAAATAAATGTTCCTTGCTTTTTATGACCTAAAGATTATTTAAGATATTACAAAGAATGCAGCTAGGCTGCTGTGAGATAGTCATTCATTTGTTGAGAATTCCCCAGAGGTTTCTAAACAAGTATGCACAATAATTTTATGTATTTATTTTTGATGGAGGCTTTCAAGGTTTGTGCCCTTGTCCTCAGCAATTTTTTAATGAGCATATCTGTTACTTCCGAGGGAGACAATTGCTACAACTGCTTGCAATGGTTCCACATTGACATTCAGGAAGGATCTCAGAGACATTGAGCTTAAGAGAATCTGTACAGCCTGTCTGTTGGGGAATAAATGGCCCTGAGTGCGTGCCAGGTTGTGGGCAGTTCTGCCACAGAAGGTGGTGGTAAAACAAAAAAACAAAAAAACCAAAAACAAAACAAAAATCGAGGAAAACATACAACGTACCCTGGAAACTGAAGCGACTCGAAAAAGGGAGGAATAGTCATTGAAGTGCTAATAATGGTGCCAAATTAATACATTTGCTATCATTTTTACTTTTTTTTTTTTTTTTTAAATCAGAGACTAAAATGGAAACTTAGGCTAACAGTCCAAGCAAAGAAATGCTGGGCTCTTACGCAAGCTGGTGCAGAAAACCCTGCACAGCACAAAGTGGCAGAGCAAGTGTTCATCTTGCAGGATGGCCATCATATCTTTAAAAAACTGAAAATAGTGCTTATGCTATTTCAAGAGAATCTCACCTATCATGAACATAACATCAGTTATTTTTTTTTCTTTACCTTACCTGGAGTGGGGTTGGTATATGGGGGGCGGGGATAGGAAGGATCAAAGTCATTGCCACTAAATCTCGTGAGCCAGAATACTCTTTTATTCTATCATTCCAATCAGAACCTAATCACTCTCAGTTTGTGTACAATTATAAGCAAGTTTGTCTTTATGGTCTATAAGACTACAGTACACTATAAGCAACACATTTTTATTAGCAAGAGGACCTACTTGATCACATACTAAACATTGATAATGATGAGAAGAGGTATATGTCGTAGTGCCTGCAATATAAAGACAATTAAGAGTCGATACAAACTCAAATATCACAGCAATCTAGAAAGAATAATGTAGAAATGAGATCCTGGTATACCCTGATGGCCCTGGAGGGCATCACTGCTCTGAAGAATAATCATTGATGCACACAATGAAGACCTTGAGTCATCAAGAAAAGGTTAAATAATGTTCACCCTTCTTTAATTAAGAAGGCAGCAAAGTGTACAATCCATTTTAGAAACATTTCCTTAATAAAGGCCTTAAATTTTATACAATTTTAAGCAGATAAACCTGTTACCTAAAATGACGTATTTCTCAATCTTTCTGACGCCCTGAAACTATCACACATCCTGCATCTTCTTTAACATTCCTCATCCCATTCTCAGAGCTGACGACTATCTGTGCCTTTCTAAGCATCTGAAACTAGTTCTTTCCTTCTTGGTTTACCTTTTAGCTAAGTGACCCATCCCTTCTCTTAAAATCTATCCCAGTCATCATAGTGCTTGTGGCCATCAAAGTTCGAGACTATGTAGCTATACCTACCTAGTACCTAGTGAGACCTAATCACTACATCAGTGAGATCACTGTGCTGGAAGTCATTAGGGATATAAAGGAGGATGCAGGGATAGATTAGAGAAGGAGAAGCCAGAAGAGCACAATTATTGTTGATTACAGCCTGCTATGGACTGAACTATATATACTATCCGCCAATTCATATGTTGAAACCCTAGCTCCCAGTGTGATGGCTTTTAGAGATGAGGCCTTTGGGAGATAATTAGGTTTAGATAAGTCATGAGGGTGGGGTCTTCATGATGAGATTCATGTCCTTATAAGAGATCAGATAGCTTGCCACCATCCCACCCCACTGCCCCCACCCCTGCCATACTGAGGATACAGCAAGAAGGCAGCCATCTACAAGCCTAAAAAAGGGTTCTCACCAGAACCCAACCACATTGGCACCCTAAACTCAGACTTTACAGGCATGAGAACTGTAAGAAATTTGTTTAGTTACCTAATCTATTGTATTTGTTATAGCAGCCTGAGTAGACTAAGACATAACCACTCTCCACGACCATACCCAGCAACTCTTATTCACTATTTGCTATCATGCATTTAGGAAAGAATATCAAGTTTTTACCTTTTTCATTTATAGGATAACATGGGAAGGAAACAATCTCCCCAGGGAGTGGCAGGGCAAAGGAGTGAATGATGAGGCCCATCATTCCATATGTGTTTTCATCAACTCTTTGCTCCAGCAGGCTTTTGCTTTGCCCTCATATTCCCCTGTGGACACCAACACTAGCAGTCTGGGTTTCTGTAGTAAAGGAGCTGGTAATAATGATCTCTATCTTAGGAGAAGGGAAAGAACAAAATGTAAACCACCAATGGAGACAAATAGTGTTACGGGTTATAAGGCAGATTTCTACCGCAGACAACAGTTTTTTTCAAATATAATCAGATAATCCAAAAGATTCCTAAAAGGGGTTTCTTACTCCTAAAATTAAAAATAAACTCGAACATTTGGGGCGTTCACTGGAAAGAAACTAAAGTTCCATCCATTGTGAGACAACCCTTAGGGTGAGGTCAGAAAAGGCTTGAAAGGCCATGGGGAAAAGCTGTGTTCAGGTCAAAACTGAGTGTTAAGGCATTCCCATTTCAACCGGATCTCCTGAAGCCTTCAAGATTTTCTAATGCATTCTCCCCCAAATATCCAAAATATTACCAAGACAATCTGTTAATAAAACAAATCTCACTTTGATAAGGGAGAAAACTGTCTTGACAGTATTAGTAGCATTTCAGAGAGGAAAGAGAGAAGCTAGGATATTTATTGAGATTTTAGTCTGGTTTAAAGTAGGTCCTTCAATGAAGACTCCTGGTTAGAATTGAGTAAGAATCATCATATGGTGGTTTAGGACTGATAGACACATCAAAACAGGTATTTTGAAGTGAGGAGTTCTGAGGTCTTGAGGTGTATATGGTCTTTGATGTTTTCTAGTAAAGAGTTGATGGGTCTTTCAGGAAATTCCTGAATGAACAATAAAGTTGTAACTTGTCTTCCAGGACAAGAGCATCTTGGCGAAGAGCAGAATGTGCTATCATAAAACATGGCACTTTGGCACAAGGATTATTTTGAGCTGAATGCAACGGAGAAGCAGCAGATACAAAAAAAAAAAAAAGCTTCCTTTCTTGCCCCTATTTATCTTAATAATTTGTATTACTCTCCACTCTCCTTTAGGAAGGACAGAAATTAGTCAATAGACACAACTCTAGACTCATAGTACAGAAATGGCACCAGAGGACATCTATAGAACTTTACTAACTAGCTCTTATCTTTCATTAATTTCCCATGTATTTTACCTTCCTACAATTTGCTTCCCCTAGAACCTCAAATATCTTTGTGTTGTGACTCCTCTAAAAATTCATTGTTCTTTTAAGACAATACCTAACCTCAAATTCTAACCAATCCTTTTGAGTTACTCATGAGTGCTCCCATTTGTAAGTGAAATGCAAATACAAAACAAACTTGTTTTCTCTTGTTAATATATTTTGTAATAATTTACAGGGCCTCAACTGGAGAACCTAGGAAAGTACAGAGAAAAAACTTTCTTCATTACACAGGGATAATAATGTAATATTGATGGTGAAAGCAAAGAGTAAAGTCAGATTATTGTAGAAAAAAAGCTCTGGATGGTTTCCATTCTCACTCCACAATGCCCCTAATTGTATTCAGTTGTAAACATGATTGTTTCACCTCTAATAAATTGTGAGCTCTTTCAGAACAGAGATTATACTGCCCTTCAAACACTGTCCATTGTCTCTTCTGCCCCCGCCCCATATTGTTTCAGCTTCAAAATCATCATCTCTTAAGACATGTGGGTGACTTCTAGAAGGTTTGATAATTCTCAACCCTTCTGGTAAGCAAAAAAGCTACTAAACAAGATGATGAGAAACACCAGTTGTGAGTTTTCCTAAATGAAAACTGAAATCATCTTGGATTCCCTGAGCATGTTCAATGTAATTCATTCAGAGAGCACATGTTGTGAGCTAATTTTAACATGGATTGATTGTTAAGACTTCTCAATTGTTTGCAAAACAGCGCTAAAATAAGATAGCTTGGGTATGTAAAAGTGTATTGTGTTTTTTTTTTCCAGCAGTGCTAAGTGTTTAAGGATCACAATTGTAAAAATTCCATTTCAGTGTGTCTTTATTTTTATTACACCAGTTTGTCATCACCAAAACACTGTGAAGATTCCTGAGAGGGAAGAGTTCCTTTGCATTTGAAATGCCTAAGAAATGTTTGTAATTATAACTGTTATGTCAGATCCTATGTTAGTCACAGGTGCCCTGCTGATGACCTTCCCTATGAACCCTTTAGATCTTGTATAATGCTTCTCTTTTAAGAATGATGTTAATCTCTCTTTTCTCACTTTCATTGCATTTTATGTATCCATTAAATGTTATAGTTTACCTCAAATTTCCTTCCTTATAAGTTTATGGAAGGTTTCTCAGAGATATCACTTGAAGCTACAAGAAGAATGTTCCATGAAAACAATATTGGATTTTTTTATTGCCATATTTACCACACCCAGCACTATGCCAGGCATGCTGGGCATTTTCTCAATTACTCCTTAAGCCCATTTTCACATTCCAAATTTTAAAATGAGACTCTCAGGTAACTGTGCTACAGAGGACATAAACTTTACTTTTACCTCACATCATTCAATAACCCTTCATTTTCTTAAGAAATCTGGTTAGGTGCATGTTTGGTAGTCTACGGCATGATTATGAGCAAAGTTCAACACTGTGTTCTCCACAGTTGTCAAGCGATGAATTCTGGAGTCTCCTGAAGGCAGTGGAATAGTGCTATAGGAGATTGTATAAGTCCAAATTGACCAAAACATGCCCCTGGCTCTTACATGTTACAATTTGTTTTCAGATCGTGATCTGCACCTTTGTGTTAGAGGGAAAAAAAAGACTGAGAAATGCTGCTTCGAGATTTGGGAGATAGGTGAGCTATGCCTTTATCCCACTATTAAAATCTGGAATGGTTTAATTACAATTTGGGAGATGAATTCCAAACAGTTGTATTTCCCAAAATGTGGTAGATAGTATCAATAAATGTGTGAAAAGGGCACTTTATTGCATATCTTTGAGAAAGCTGCATTAAACAAAGTCAAATAGATGTCTCTACTGGATTCCTAGAACCTTTAATATGTTCTGAGGGGGATTTCTATATGATGATTTTCCCAGGTAATTTATAAAATAGAACACTCACAGAATATTTCTTAGGACAAATGTTTAAAGAAAAACCATTGGGGGGGATCCCTGGGTGGCTCAGCGCTTTAGCGCCTGCCTTCAGCCCGGGACGTAATCCTGGAGTCCCAGGATCGAGTCCCACGTTGGGCTCCCTGTGTGGAGCCTGCTTCTCCCTCTGCCTGTGTCTCTGCCTCTCTCTCTGTCTCTCATGAATAAATAAGTAAAATCTTAAAAAAAAAAAAAAAAAAAAAACCAAAAAACCACCATTGGTAAACACGGGGATAAAAAATTAAATGATTTCAGATTACTCTGTATTCTTTATCAAAAGCAGATGAAATTAATCTTTCACTAATTAGTCCTGTGACTTTGGTGGGAATTATCTAAATAAATACAGTGAGTTATATACCTGTCCCTCACCATTTGCTGTGGTGAGGGGAGAAAATAGTATGTCAGATGGCCTAAGACACATGTCCATCCCTAACGTTGCCACCTGGGAAAAGTGGGAAAGGTTTCACCCATATGTCCTAAGTGAAAAATCATTAGTTACTACATTGGTATAATAAGAGCTGCCTTATATGATTGTCAGAATGAAATGAGATAATGTATTTAAAGCTCTTCAGCATAATGCCTGGCTCATAGGAAGTGATACAGGAATGGGAACTACTAGAATCACATCAATAGCATGGCACCCTTTCTACCCATTCAGGGCGTGTCACCTTTAGGTTTCTAATGATAAAGCAAGTGCCTCCCCACTGACCTATCCCTAATCCTCTCTGCTAATTCTTCAAACTGCATCGAAATTACCTTTCAAAAATGCTTCTCTGAGCATGCTACTCACCTACTCTGTAGAATAAAGTTCAAACGCTTGCTGCAGAAAATTCTGTCTTGTAAGAGTCTACCTTTACAAGTTTATGTTCCACCATATGCCTGGTTCCATGGGCTCTATATTTCAGATCTACTGCAACTCATACATCTGAAGACCCCACACATTCTCATCCATCTGTGTGTTTAACCACATCATATACTCTGAGATAGGCTTCCCCTAACTTTAGCTGCAAAAAAAAAAAAACAAAAAAAACAAAAAAGGTCAAGGCCAACTCAGTAACTATCTATCTGTGATATTCCCAGTCAAATGTAATCACTTTCCCCCTTCTGCTCCCATATACTTTTTACATCTATTATAGCACTCTTCACACAGCCTCATTTAACAACAATTACTTGCACAAGTGTATTTCCATGTGTTACTCAGGACTGGCTATTGCAGGTGATAGGAACCGGATTTGAACTTGCGTGGATAAAAATATGGAGATTGAATTAGAAATATCGTGGGCCACTCATGTAATTCATAGAATTAATAATCAAACTTCAAAAATACCAGAGATATATCCAGACTTCTGAAAAAAAGAAAATACAACTACAGACAAAAACACAACCCAGAATTTTGTTCCAAAGACAAACCCGCATCACAGTTTTTCTCTGTGGGTGGGATTTCCTTTTCTTTGTGAGTGTATAGAGGTAAAATTTACATATAGTAAAATATATACCTGTTTTTGCTACACAGTTCTAAGAGTAGTGACAAACACATACAGCCCTAGGACCACCATTATAAGAAAAATATAGAATAGTTTGATCACCCTCCCAAATCCTCTGCCATGCCTTTATACTCAAACTCTCCCTGCAACCTCAGTCCCAGGCAATCACTGATCTGCTTTCTCTCCCCAGTTTTGCCTTTTCCAGAATGCCATATGAAGCCATACAGTATGAAGTCTTTTGAGTCTGACTTCTCTCACTGAGCATAATGGTTTTTGAGATTTATCCATGATGTTGCACATATCGACAGTTTCTTGATCTTGCCTTATTCACTAGAAACTCAGTATGATATTGAACAGGACTGATATGAGTGGACATCATTGCTTTCTCCCCCAATCTTGGAGGAAAAGCACTCAGTAATTCACTATTAAGTACATAGCTGTTCGTTTTTTTGTACATGCTCTTCTTTGGGGTGGATTAAGTCTCCTTCTATTCCCAGTGTCCTTCTATTCCCAGTTTTTGTTGTTTTATAAATCACAAATGGGTATTGTTTTTTATAGTTTATAAATTATAGTTTTTTCATTAGTTTGCTGATATGATGAGTTATATGGATTCATTTTCAAATGTTGATCCAGCCTTTCATTTACAAGATAAACCCCATTAGTCACAACATATTATCCTTTTTATATAATGTTGGATTCAATTTTCTAATATTTTGATGATTTTAGCACCTGTTCATGAGGAATAATTTTAGGTTTATTTGTAATATTTTGTCTGGCTTGGTATTACAGTAAAATGAGCTGACAAATGTTCCCTCTTCTATTTTTTGGAAGAGTGTGTGTAGATTTGATATTATTTCTTTCCTAAAAGTTGCATTTTAGTAGACACAGGATTATTTGGGTTATTTATTCTTGCAGGAGTTTTGCTAGACTTACAAGACAAAGACCATGTCAATCAGTTATTGACTGTATGGACATAGAACTGTTTATAATAATCCCTTATCGTTTTATGGTCTATAAAATAGTGACATTTCCTCTTTCATTGCTGTGTAGTCATTTTTTTCATCTTTCCTTTTCCCCTCCCCTTGGCTCAGTTTGGGTTTATCAATTTTATTGATCTTTTCAAAATACCAGCTTTTTGTTTCATTGATTCTCTATTTTTTATTTTTAATTTCTTTGATTTCTATTCTTTATATTTCCCTTCATTCTGCTTGCTTTGAGGTTTAATTTTTCTTTTTCTAGATTCTTAAGCTTAGATCATGGATTTAAGACTTTCTTTTGTAATATAAGCATTTAACTCTATAAACTGCACATATAATATATTGCTCTAGATGCACCCCACAAATTTTCATGTTTTGCATTATTTTCATTTAATTCAAAATATCATCTCATTTCCTTTCTGACTTTATCTTTAACCCATGGATAATCTAGAAGTGGTGTTTACTTTATAAAATGTGTGTGGATTTTCCAGATATTTTCCTATTACGGATTTCTAACTTAGTCCCATTATGGTTAGAGAGTGTACTCTGTAATTTCAATCTTTTAAGTTTGTTTTAATAGCCCAGAATATAGTCTACTTTGATGAAGGTTTCATGCATTTGAACAGTATGCATAATTCTTCTGTTGTTGGGTAGACAGTTCCATAAATGTCAACTAGATTAAGTTGATTTATAGTATTCATGTCTTCTATATCCTTACTGATTTGTCGTCTCTCAGTTACTGAGTGTTGGATTCTCCAGCTGTAACTGTACATTTAATCTATATTTGCTTCCAGTTCTAACAACTTTTACCTCATTGTAAGCTGTGTTAGGTACATATATATTTAGGATTGTTATGATTTCTTAGAGATCGCATTTTTTGTTATTATGTAACATGCATGAGTAGGTTTTAAAGTCCATCATGATTTCCCCACTCGGAGGTCATGAGCAATGCCAGACTGTGAGTTTCACATTTTGGCCCCCATTGCCAAAGAATGACTTTTTTCAAGTAAAACTGACTCAAACTGATCCATGGTTTAAGTTAGGCACTCAACCCTGGAGGTGAGTCTGTAAGAATATGTCATCTACCCTATAAATTCCATAGCTGGAATGAGACAAGAAACAGCTCATGGGGTTGGATGCTTGGAAGATAGTTTCAAAAGTATCTACCATATACTCTTCTAAATCATAAAAATGCTGAAGTTGTGATGCTTGTTGTATTGGTCATGTTCATCCTACAGAATCTAGCAAAATGTCCACCAAAGGAGGTTTGGCCAAGATCTTTGTTTTGACTGCTTGGTTCTCCCTCTGCCCAACCATATGTCCTTCCCTTCCCCATTAGGTGTAAATGCTGAGAGCACTTCTTGGTATACTTCCTGCACATTAACCTCCATCTCAGAGTCTGCTTTCTAGGAACTGAAGCTGTAATACAGTTTAAGGATCTCTTAAAAGATAAAACTTTGCTTAGAATAATAAACATTCAATTTTATGGAATTTAGGGTATCACAGCATTTATATTCTCACCATGAACCCTAAGAGAACAATTTAAGTCTCTCATTTTGCAGAATCTCAGGCCCAGAGGTATTTGTAATTTGCCTAAGGTCATGTGATGACTCAATGGCAAAATGAGAACTAAATTCTTGTTTTTAGTCACAGAGCCATTTTCCATCATCTTGAAAAATTTGGATCATTTGCCTATTTCTATATTTTTACTGAAATTAATAACCTAATAATTATGGAAAATGTGTTCTAGGCACTTTGCTTAATGTTTGTCCTGTATTGTCTCATTTAATCCTCAAAGGAAACTTACGAAGTAGACATAATTATCCTTATTTTGCAAATGAGGGAAATGAAGCCTTTCCAGAATAACTTCCTAGAGGCAGAAGAGCCAACATGTGGATCCTATTGTTTCTCCATGCAGTCAATTCTCAACAGCAATACTATTTATACGCGTTGTAAATGCTTTTGTGTAGAATACATTTTGTTGTTTTTCTTCCACATATTACAAATACATACAATAGGAAGCCTACACAAAACCTGAAAACCTGGACTCATTCCAAATGGTTGGTTTATTAAATAAGCAAATGACTACTTAGTGCTTAATATATGCCAGGACCCTCAGCAGTGACCAAGATACAGTCTATGCCCATACAGAATTAAGTCTAGCTGGGGTACAGACAGTATTGTAAGTATAAATTTAGTTTACTTCATGCTGTTCCTTTTTATATCAGATCACTGTCAAAAAAAAAAAAAAAAAGACACAGAATGCTAGAATGGCATTTAACAGGGGAACCTACAGAATCAGAGGGTGAGCAGACACTTCCCTAAGGGGTAATATTCATTCTGAGAACTAAGAATGAGTACATGAGTCCAGTGAAATGAGATGAGGTACTGAATTTGACAGGTGAAATAGAGATGAAAGAGACAGGTCTCTATTTCAGTGGAAGATAACCAGGATTGTACTTACCAACATTTTGAGTGGCTTTGACTATCCAGGCCCCCATCTGTTCTGTTTAGAGCATGTTTTACCTTATTTATACCATGTTTTTACAATGTTTGTTCTCAGTTCTATAATTATCCTCCTTGATGAATGGAAATGCAATATTGTTAGTTCTCCTTTTCTTTCTGATAAAGGCACTCATCTCTGTAGGACTTGAAGAAAATGCCCAAAGTGGTCTTTATCCCACTCTACCACCTAACTCATCAACACACACAGCTATATTAGGCCTCCCACTCAGCCTCTTCATTCATTTAAGTAATGATTACCCTCTACGGTCCTCATTTGGAAAAGGCAAATCCTCCTAGGAGTGAATGAAGCCCCTAAATCAGGCCAAATGATCTAATTGCATCTTGTGCTTTCCTTAGGACCCTAATGAACAGGTGTCAGCAAACTGTCCTCTACCTTGGAAAGACTGTAAATTCCTCATATAGCCCAAGACTCAGGACCTGGTTTCCTCTGCCCTGTGACTGTCTCACTTTGGTCTTTGGTACTTTGCTGTGTCACTCAGAAGAAAAGTGCAGAATAGTGTTCAAGCTATTGATAAGGGTATTTTCCATCCCCCTGAAGAATAGCCAGGCATTCTCATAGACAATCAAGTGACCTTCGGATCTAAGAATACTCTTGGTGCTACTCAATCCCCAACTCAGCCTCATCCAGGGCCCACTTGATGAGAAGGGACTTTTTTTTTTTTTTTCCTATTTCATGATCCTATGGTCTAAATTTGATGTGTGACCTGAAAAACTGGGAAAAGATAAGACAAGGATTGTGGAGAAAAATAATTCTGCAGAGATCTTTAGATTTTAAAAAAAGATTCCACAGGTCTCATTCTCCACTGTAAAATAAGGTAATGGGACTAGGTGGCTTCAAAGATGTCCTCCAGCTAGGGTAACCAACTTTTCCCAGTTTGCCTGAGGTGGTCCCTGATTTTAGAGTTGAGAGCCTCACATCCTAGAGAACCCCTCAATCCTTGGCAACCTAAGAAAGGTGATCGCCCAACTTTCTCTGCTGGTCTGTGAGGAAGTCCCAACTCTTCACTTGATACACACATGTTTAAATTTATGTTTGGCTTCAGTGGTAACAATCTCCACTTTGTGATGTTTAATTTTAATAGAAATGCAACATTTTTGTCCTCTTCCTCATGTGGGCTTTAGTTTTTTCTTTTTTTTAAATTGTGCATTGTTTGTTAATTTAGGCAAATGAGTGCTAACGGAGTCAAAGGTTGAGTTTTTATTTTGCCTTGTGAGATTCTTGGATACACCACGTTATGTTTTGACTCAGTGCGCCATGGCATCTTCTCTAAGTGGCAAAGCACAGTGACATGATGTCATCCGCAATCTTCCCAAGAGCTGCTCTCCCAGCATCATTTATCTGACAGGGCAAAGCATTTCACTAAATCTAAAATGAAAGGTCACAGGAATTTGTAACTGCTACAAAAATTATCAGTGGTTCTTTAATATTAACATGTTTCTGTGACTCTTCCAAATTCATTCCTAGTCTCTGCTCAGAAAGGAAGCAATGACCTCATCCTAAGCTACTATTCTGAAATCAGTCATAGTGACTAAAACCCTTGTTTTTTTCACAAAAGAGAAATCAGATGACCTTTGCTCTGACCTTTGGCTTGATATTTACAAAAGCTAATTATGGGGTGGGCAAGTGTCCTTTATCATTCAGAGACATTTGGTTAAGGTCTAGTCTTTAAAAAAGAAGAGTCAGGGTGCTGTTTAGAGCTGCATACAGTATGATGAAATCTAGAAAGGGATAGTTAATTTTGAATTTTGGCCGTCAACATCAATTTTCTCAAAACCAATCAAGTAGAACATAGAGGCGATAGAAATCAGTCATTAAAATCAGTATTTTGACTAACAAAACAGAATCAGTCATCTGGTAGTTTGGTGGTTAGAGGTCATAGAGACACTCAGTCTGACAGCTTTAGCATTAAACCTCTCATTTTCCACCACTACACCCTCAGCTACTGCATCAGCAAGAAAAGAACTGCAGGCAACTGTGCATTACTTAAACTCTAAAGGTTACTTGGCTAATAAAGAGAAGAATGCCCTGAAGATTGAGTGCAATCATAGATCCCCACAGTGCACACGGCTTACTTGTTTACCTTTAATACAGTCTTTATACTCATAAAAAAGATTTTTAAAGGGTAAAAATTCAAAAGTGAAAAAAAGCATTTGGTAATTCAAACAGTAATGGAGGCACACAACATTTCTTTCTCCCCAGGCTTCCCCTGGCAATCTTTCTCAGGGTAAAAGTAGAGGTCTGATTCCTTTTGTTCATTCCAGCCACCGCCCTTTAGCAATCTGAGTCTGAGCAAGACTGCCACGCCCAATCATGGGACAAAGGCAGAAATAGGGGAACTCTGGGCTCCGAGACAGCTCGACTTTATTTATAGATGTGTAATATACTGGTCTCAATGACATGAAGGTGCAAGTCAGTTGCTATCTCTGCAAATGAACAATTAAAACACGGAGCTTAAAATACATGGATGTTCTAAAATGCTATCTGATCAAAGTATTCTTTTCCTAGAAAGAAAGGGACGTGGCCAACGGGTTCTCTGATTTTCAGAAAAAGGGTGAATGCTGCCCCCTTTTGACTGTTAAGAGCTATATATATACCATAAGCCTTAAAGCAGAAACATAATGCAATGAGTAGACTGTGGGAATAAAGATCCTATTTCTGTCGTGAGAAATCTGATTATATCTTAGCAACTGGCAAGCAAAAGGGGACTCAAAGTTCATCCAGTAAGACTCTTAATGGGACTTTTCTAGTTTCCTGGAAGATTGGTCATCCTTCACCCAGTCTCCTACCTCATTTTAGTTGTTCCTCTTTTTATTGACTTAGTTCTGCCTGGAATAACCATTTGAGTTTCCTACTCGGGTTTCTCCCAGTGCTGATAACCTCCTTGTGAGCCTGGGTCATTCTTTTTTTTTTTTTGCCTAAGGGTTAGAGTGCCTACAAAGAGTTGTACATGGTGAGTGCTCAAAAAATATGTTTATTGAAAGCAAATGTCTAGCTGAGGTCAAGATCATAGTCTAGTAATGAATGGTTCTCTCTGAGCTAAGAGAAGGAGTCCATTTGGGTGTTCAAGTCAGGATATTCACATAAGTAGCAACATACTTTAATTCACAAACTCAATTCTGAGTACACATTCCTAATAAACGTTATGGTTATTTATAGATTATACAGATCTACTACTGAAATGTTACGTACATTCAAATATACACACAAAAAATGGAGATGAAAAACTTAGTCATACTGCACACAGACATAACACTGTGTGAAATAAAATAGACACAAAAGAGTGCATTTCTATAGGATTCCATTGATATAAACTCAAAATGAACAGGCAAAACTAACAAAGCATTAGGAGTCAGGATTATGATTATCCTAGGGGGCGGAGGAGGGAGTACTGACTAGAGGGAAGGGTAGGGGTGACTCCTAGGATACTATATGGTTTTATTTCTTGATCTTGATGCTAGCTAGGCAAATATGTTTGGTTTGTAAAAATTCATTAAGCTATATATTTAAGATATCTGTGTGTTACACCTCACTTAAAAGAAAAAGACTTTTAAACAATATTTTTCTCAAATTCCAGGAGACAGACTTACATATTTCCTAGAGTCCATGACCTCCCATTTGGGATACCTCTGCTCTAATTAACAAAACCAATCAGACTCTTCTGGCCACTGGCCAGACATAAATATCCATATATAAAAATCTCTAGCAGGAAAGTCTTTGCATCAGCAAAAGACTGAATTGTTCTGAAAATTGTTCTAGCAATTACAGGGCATCTATCCTTGGGAAAGGTCTGTTGATCTTCCTGCCCCTCACAGGTCCCTAAGATGCTATTGCTGACTTGGGAAAGTCATCTCATGCATGTGTGCCTATCTTCAAGGGGGAAGGAGAACACTTTCACAATAAAGTTTGCCTCCCACAGCCTCAAATTTCTCATTTGTGAAATGGGAAGTAGACTTCATGGCTTTATGGGAAGGATTTACTATATTAAAATGTAAAGAGGACACGACCTGGCAACTTGTTGACTTTAATAAATTTAAGAAATATCCTACATTAGGAAACATGTCCTGCTCTCAGAGTCAGAAGACCCAAATCTTAGACCTGGTTCTATCAGCCATTATAGCTCTTACTTACTTCAACTGTAAAATGACCAGATAGCCTTTAAGTCACAAAAGTAAACATTTAGATGTGAATGAAAACTAAAGGAACAATACAAAACCCTGCCAGCGAGTAAACAGAGGTTCAATTTATCCCTGCTGTATGATCAGAATTTTATGACTTGCTGGCCAGTTGCTTTCTTGGCTTTTCACTTTATTACTACAATTTCCTGTGATAGTATAATTTCCTGTTTTCTCCCCTGCCTTCCTTTTACCTTGCTTAACCACATTGTGTTGTTGGACCATAAAGTTTTAAAGGAAAGGACTCGAAGGAGACTTTAAGCCCTTTGTGACTGACTGGTTAGCTCTAACAGGACGTGTCCTCTGACACACTAGAGGAAAATTATGGAAGAGCAAACAAAAATGCTTTGGCCTATGTTAAAAGGTACAGCAAGGAAAGGATATCTTAAAAGGAAGGATGTTATTAAATTCGCAAGAGCTAAGTGAAACAATACAAACTAATTGCTATAAAAAATAACCTGGAGATGATGCTATTCAAGAAAAATCTGGAGTATTTTAAGCATAAGAAAGGCCAGCTTGACCTCGAGTATAATTCTGCTTTTAGAGAATAATCAAACCCTCAAATCAAAGAGGAACCCTGCTCAAGGTAGAGGAGCACAACTCCAAAAAAGACATTGATGCCCAATCACAAATATTTAATACTAATGCAATGATATGAAAAGATAGAAAGGGGTCAGGAGATATATAAAGATGCTTTATATTGTTCAAGACCTTGGAAATACGGTATAGAACTAAAGAATAAATGAAGGCCTATGAATTGCAGATAGGCAGTCTTTCAGATTTATCTCATTAAAATTCTTGAGATGAGTAAAAGATTAGACTATATTAAGGACAGTGTGATGGATGAATAGAATTGCAAAGAACATAAGAAAATGGGAAATTAGAGTAAGCTTTCAAAGGAAATAACAGTAACGGAAGCAACACAGGGTAAGTATCCCTGTAGAAAAGAATAGATAACAAATAAAAAAAGCAGATTATTTCCACTGGGGAAGGCTGAGAGGCCAACGCAAATGCCAGAACTGTCCAGGAGAAAGGTCAGGACTGTGATGAGAGAGGCCACTTCCCAGTTGGAGGGTAGTTGCTTTAAGCTTACTTTAGAGAAGCCACCATTTGAAAACTACCTAGTTTCAGGTGCATAAATTCCTTTAATAAATGGCAAATAAATTCCTTTAATAATCTATTTTAATAGATATTTACTAATAAATATCTTTCACAAATTCCTTTAATAATCTATTTCTTCAGAATAATGGACTTTGTTGTGTAAGGCAAGGTTTTTCTGGAGGGTGGGAAAAGCTTATCAAGTCCTAAAGCTGTATACTCCATTAGAGTACCTATGGGAAACAATGGCAAGGGGTCGGGTGTGTCTTGAGTGCAAAAGAATTATTAGATGAAATATCTTCTACACTAGTGTTTCTCAAACTATATTGTAAATGTGAACCACATGGAGAATCTTGGTGAATCATAATCTACATTTTAACAAGTCTGGAGCCTGAGATTCCACATTTCTAAGATGCTCCTGGGTGATGCCCATATCTGGATAATGATCTATAGGTCATACTTTAAGTATCAAAGTGAACATGGATTTTTTTTTTAATTTTAAGATTTAATTTTTAATTTTTTTTTAATGTAATGTCCACCCTCAACACAGGGCTCAAACTCATGACCCTGAGATCAAGAGTCGCATGCTCTACTGACTGAGCCAGCCAGTCATTGTTCCTGGTTGTTTGGATGACCAGGTACCATATAACTATGTGCCTGCAGCAGAGAGACAGGGACCTGACAAGATGGGGAAAAGAAAAATAAATGGCTTGTAGAAAAGCACAGAGGCCAGGCACTGTAGTTGCCCCCACTGGCATCCCAGGTACTCTCGTAGGGCTCAAATCTTCTCCCAACACCTTTAAAACATTATTCACCACTTCTCTGTGACTCCATCTTTTAGGTTCCTGGACCCAATTCCAACATGTGAGCGCAGGGGTCCCCACAACAAACAGCAGTTCTCCAACACCAGCTGGGTGTCCTACCATGCAACTCAGTTCTGACACTATCTACCCAGAGACTGCATCAGATTCCAGAGGTTAAGGGTTCCGTTCTAGAAGACTGCTGCTGCTTGCATGCGTGCATGCCCGTGTCCCCCCATCCCCTCACGTCCCACACACACTTCAGAAGGCAGTCACAAGCCCAGGTTGTTACCTGGGCTTCTGACCAACTGGCTGCACGAACCAGAGGTTCCCATGAACCTTCCTCAGGTTCAATTAACTTGTTAGAGCAGCTCACAAAACTTAGGAAAACAATTTACTTACATGTGATTTCTTGTAAAATAATGATAAAGGATACAGATGAACATCCAGATGGATAAGAAGAGGAAGAGGAGGAGGTATGTGGTAAGGGGCACATGCCCTTCCATGCCCTTCCATGCCCTTCCATGCCCTCTCCAGGCATACCACTCTCCTTGCACCTCTCTTGTTCACCAACCTGGAAGCTTTCAGAACCCAGTCCTTTCAGGTTTATATGAAGGTTTCATTTTTTTTTTTTAAGATTTATTTAGGGATCCCTGGGTGGCGCAGAGGTTTGGCGCCTGCCTTTGGCCCAGGGCGCGATCCTGGAGACCCGGGATCGAATCCCACATCGGGCTCCCGGTGCATGGAGCCTGCTTCTCCCTCTGCCTGTGTCTCTGCCTCTCTCTCTCTCTCTGTAACTATCATAAATAAATAAAAAAAAAATTAAAAAAAAAAAGATTTATTTATTTATGATAGACCTAGAGAGAGAGAGAGAGGCAGAGACACAGGAGGAGGGAGAAGCAGGCTCCATGCCAGGAGCCGGACGTGGGACTTGATCCCAGGACTCCAGGATCGCGTCCTGGGCCAAAGGCAGGCACTAAACCACTGAGCCACCCAGGGATCCCCTATATGAAGGTTTCATAACAGAGGCACGATTGATTAAATAATTGGCCACTGGTGATTGGTTCAACCTCTAGCCCTGAGGTCAAGAAGCAGGATTGAAAGTCTCAACTGTCCATTCACGTTGTTAGTTCTGGCAACCAGCCCCCAACTTTAGGTGGGACCCAAAAGTGGCCTCATTAGCATAACAAGACACCTTTGTAAGCTCTCATAGGAAATTCCAAGGCTTTTAGCCACTCTGTGCCAGAAACAGGATGAAGACCAAATATATATTTATTATAAATCCCAGTATCACACTCTAGAACATACCTATCCGCCTCAACGGGGCAGAAGGTAGGAGTTCCTGCCTCCTACCATATGCAGGCTTTTGCCCACCCTTCTGTCACAAGACTGTTCCCACTGACATTGTCCTGCAGTAAAACATGAAATTAAATAGTCACTTGTGTCAGGGTTTTTTTTTTTTTTAATGGAGCTCAGAAGCCAATAAAGACGTGTACCTTATGCACATCCTCACCAGGTGGAACAATGAAGTTTTAAACTGGACCAAACTGAAGACACTCTGAGGAACCTGTCTGCACAAACTCCTGCAACTTGCTACAGTAACAGACCTTTTGTGAGAGCCTGATCACCAATTAGGTTTAGACAGGGTTAGTTTTCCATCCCCAATACCAATAAAAATTCTTTGTAAACAACATATACAAGCTTTCCCATTTTGCCTATAAAATTCCCAGAAGTTCCCTAGAGGATCACTAGTTGGGTTGCTGCACCCAGAATCGCAATTCTTTGATCCAAATAAATGCATTTGCTTACCCGTTGCCTGACAATTTTAGGTTGAGTTTTCCTTTGTGTCCCAACCTTACTCCCAAAGATTTGCTTCTGTTCTTACTTCCTTTCCTTGCCCTCTATCACCACATTCAGTCTCCACTCCGACTTCCAGGCCCTAGCTGACTAGCAAAATGCCATAGTGGGAAATGATTTTGCTACAGCTGAGACCACTTTAGTTGTGAAAATACTCAGCACCCAGCTGAAGTGATTTAAGTGCATTTAGAAAAAATAGAATGCTATGTTTAAGAAATAATTCGTATGTCAGGCTGTCTACTGGTATTTCAAATCCAGTATGTCAAAGCCATGGTAGTTATTAGTTATTAGAACTAGCCCTGGTCATAAGCACACCTTATTTATAAGTTTCCCAAAAGTCAGCAACTTCTAAATGGACAATTAAAACATCTTTTCTTTCCACATTGGCTTTTGTGATACCAGACTCTAGGAATTCTCCCTCAGGTGTTAGTTTTCCATTGCTGTCCCAATGAACTGCCACACACTTAGCCGCTTAAAACAACACCCATTTATTACCTCACAATGAGTGGGGCAAAAGTCTGGACATAGAGTAGCTCACCAGGATTCTCTGCTCAGAGCCTCACAAGGCAGAAATCAAGGGTTCAGGCTCAACTCTTACCTGAAGTCTCTGGAGAAGATTCCATTTCCAAACCCATTTTGGTTGTTGACAATTTTGTTTGTTGTGGTTGGAGGGACTCAGATCCCTACTTTCTTGACACACAAGCCCCTTCATCTTCATACCCACACGGGCATTTCTAATCCTTCTTTGGTTTAGAGCATCTAACTCCCTCCCTTCTACCAAAAAGGGCATGCTCTCTCTTTCTAAAGGCACCTGTGTGTATATTAGGACCACCTGAATATCAGGATAAGCTCTCTATATTAAGATCAGCTGATTAGCCCTTCAAAATTGGTTTTTGTTACCTAAGGTTAAAAAAAAACCTCACATGAGTAACCCCAGGGGGTGAAGGTCACTATGGAGGCCAAAATTTTGCCTAACACATTGTACATTACAGCAACTTATTGTTAATTCATCCCCACCTCTACTAAGGTTTTCAACTGAGTGCATATAATGATCACCTGGAGAGCATTACAAATATCTGATGCCCAGTCCCTAAAACCAACTAAGGTAGACTCTTTGGGAGTGGGATCTGCCTCAGCAGTTTCTAAAAGCTCTCCGGATGATCCTAATGGCAGCTCAAAATGAACAACTGATCATCATCACTCTTTCCTGGGTCAGTTTAGCAATTGATGTGCTTTTAATCATCACCTCTATCAAAATCCTACTCTGGTCTGCATCTTCATCTCTGACCCCTCTTGTATTGATGAGGAAATCAATTTTTTTTTTTTTTTTTTTTTTTTACTGGCAGAAGTATCCCTTTTATCCTGACCATTTCTGAGGATGACAAATATTTCAAGAATCAAACTCCTTTTCAAGCATCCAGATTTGCTGCAGACAACTAATGAGATTGTCTCTCAGACAAAACCAAAATGTCGAGGCACATTCAACTATGGAGATATTTTATATACACTGGGAGAGAGAATGTACAGATGGAGAATAGTACCGCATGCTCATCAAATGGTGAATGTTCTATCTGTAAGCCATGCCAGACACATCAGTGAGGGCTTGCGTTTAGATGATATCTCCAGTTCTCCTTCCCAAGCTTCCACATCCCAGGTGAGAACTCCTGGAGGTGGACTATCTGGACCAGCCCAAATCAGTCCCACAATGGTGGTAGTAGGGGGCTGTGGCCTGGACTCCAAGAGTTTCAAGTTTTATGACTGAGGAATCCTAGAAAGAGCCTAAGAGCAGGACAGAGGGGACCAATGATCATTATGCCTTCAGGTCACATGTTCTAAAAACATAAATCACATCCAAAATGATCTTCAATATCTATAGTCTCCTTAGTAAACTGCCATAAGTAATTTATAGAAACAATATTTTTATTTATATGTGCCCTTATAACCTAACTTACTTTTGAATGCATGCTGTCGGTACCCTTTAACAAAAAGACACTTGAGGTTTGCTTACCCATAACAAAGTCCTTTTCTCCTTTGCTGAGCAGCCACTTGGTTCCTTATTTCCCACCTAAATGTTTCAAGAGAACTCCCTCAATGCCTAACAAAGCAATTCTCAGAGAAGTCTGAGAATATAGTTTTGTATAAAATAAAGCATGCATTCTGGATGTTTTAAGGAACCAGGGGACGATAATGGCTGGGAACACTCCCTCTGTCCTTGAGTAGTACCAGCCTTATGAATAATAGTCTCAATTTTAAATTCTGAGAACGTTTTCCCCCAGACCAATCTAGAACAATTCAATATAGATACTCTCTGATGCCTTCAAATTCAACCTATCTAACACAAATTCACCAACTAGTGTGTGGATTACTTGACTGTCAACCTAGGCTACAAGACTAAAAGGTTTTTCCCCTACAGAGAGCTCTCAACTGAGCCCGATATTATTTGGAGAAAACAATGGGCTTCCACTCTCCATAGATATAGGTTTGCTTATTTGTTTGCTTCAGGTTAGATTTTCAGAAAGTCACATATCCTCCAAGAAGCAAAGACCAATTATTATATACTTCTGTTAACATTGCTTTAATTTTACAATCAAAGAAGCAGTATAGCCCATTGTTTAAAAACTAGTCCTACAACCACACTGCTTGAGTCCAATTCCAGTGTTACTTCTTTGTGATCTCAAACAAGTCATTCATATTTCTGGGTGTTTTCTCAACTGCAAAATAGGATAATAATGGTAGCATTTTAATGAGAGGTGTTCTTGAAGATTAAATGAGATGATGCACGATAAAGCATCTATAGTAAGCACTTTAAAAAAGGTGGTCATTAAAAAAAATATAGTTTTTTTTTAAGATTTTTAATTTATTTTAGAGAGAGAGAGAGCATGTGTGCACATGCCTGAGGGTGGGAAGGGCAGAGGGAGAGAAAATCTCAAGCAGATTCCATGCTAAGCACGGAGCCAAACGTGGGGCTCAGTCTCATGACCCCAAGATCATGACCTGAGCTGAAACCAAGAGTGGGATGCTTAACTAAGACAAAGGTGTCCCAAGTGATTTTTTTTAATTAAAAAAAAAATAATGTTGCTTACTAAGACTTATTTAGCTTAACCCTACAGAAACATTATCGCCAAATTGGGAGGCAGTCTAGCAGAGTAAAAGAACAAAACAGACTGCCTGGTTCATATGCTAGCTCTGCCACTTATTAACTATGTGGCCTGATATAAAAGTGCTTAACCTTTCCTTACCTGTAGAATCTGGGATAATATTAGAACCTACCTTCTGGGGCTGTTTGAGGATTAAGTCAGTTAACATTTGTAAAGCACTTTGAACAAGACTTGGCACATAATAAGAACTATGTAACCATTTACTATATTTTAAAATGATTAATTTCTCAACTTTTATCAAGGGTTAATTTAGTAATAACTAAATAGTTTATATACTCAAACTTACGAACTTAGTAACTTTTTAGTTACTTAAAAGACAGAGTTTATCATTTCTTTTCACATTCTCTCCTTATTTTTTGGAAGTTGGCAACTCATTTTGAAAATTTCTTAAAGTTCTCATGATACTGCATCTAATTGAAAAATTAATGTTAATATTCTAATCACCTTAAAAATAACTGATTTGCTCTCAAGTTTCTATTTTCTCTTAAACTGGTCTTTTTGGCTCTGGGATTTTGTTGAAAAATCATTTCATATCTCTCGTAAAATTTTTTCTACCTTCAGAAAAAAAAAAGTCAGTTAAAATCACCTAAGGAAAATTAAGTTTCATGTATTTCCCCCCTCTTTACTCTGAAAATGAGATTCAAAATCATTGTAATCTTTGTATCTATATAGTGTTCTCTCCTTAGCAGATTGAAATACATCTTTTAAATATTAAAAATAAAAGAATTGAGTGTTTAGGAATTCTTTTGTTGAGAATATCTTCTGATAGGAAATCAAATCCTGAGATATCTTTATTTCATTAAAAAATGGCGTTTGGTGATTTTATAATATAATTCCATGTTGCCAGAATTATTTTTCTTCCTCCAGTATTCCCAATTATCTTCAGGTCAAAGCTTCTGGTTTCTTTTTCTCTTTCTTTCTTTCTTTCTTTCTTTCTTTCTTTCTTTCTTTCTTTCTTGTTCTATTTTTTTTCCTTGCATCACTTTGCTTTTGTAAACTAAAATATAATTTTTGTTTGTTTATGGTAATAGTCTTTATACTTTATTTTAGACTATGTATAGATTTTCTTAACATTTTCACTTTCTGTACATGCTCAGTGTAGTATTTTTGTATTATATATTTTGTATTACATAATATCAATTGTTCCATTTTTTTGATAATTAAAAAAAACCCTAACATTTACTTACTTCATTTAATAACATCACTATTTCTTCCTCAAAGATCTGTGTGTCCAGTTATTGATATTTGTTTTGCATGTGTTTGGAACTGTTTTACTCTACAATCTTTTTCTTCTCCCCCTCCTCATTAAAACGAATTTAGCCAGGCAGGACCACTTTGCAACATTTATCACTACATCACTCTCTCAGAGATCTAGCCCACCTCGCACATTACTATTTAAAAGTTATAGATCCTCTTTAAATTCTTGGAGAATCTTCTCAAATTGTAAAAGCCTCATAGGCAAAAATGGTAGTTTTTTTAAACGATTCTCTGTCTGTGGTGGCCTTCAGATGTGCCTCATAGGCCTCCACCTCCATTGATAGGGTATGTAACCCACCAAGGGTCCAGCTGCAATGTTCTGAGATCCACCTCTGTTGTAAGGCCACGCTTCCCAAGGGGAAGGGCTACTTCCAACCAGACTGAACTGCTGGGGATACTAACAGGTCCTTTCCTGCATCTGAAAGCCAACTTTAGCTCTAGAACTCCCCAGTGGGCCTTGCTTAGGTTCTGAAGTCTAGGATGCTTTCATCAGATTTCCTTCCTTTTGTCCTTCGCTTAGAGTCAGACTGCATCTCTTAGAATAGCTCCACCACTTTACTTTATTATACCAGCAATTTCTCTAATTAAATACATTTAATTAATCCCTTCTTATCTTCTGTGCTTTTAGAGGAACCAGGCTAACACATTGCCAAATACATAGATATATATTTGGAAATACCTACAATGCAGGTCTGATGCCAAAAATAATGGGTTCCTAGAAGGAAACCAGGAAAAAGCAGGACAAACACTATAAAGCATTGCTCTGCTTAGGTCTTCAGTTCAGAATTCAATAAATTTATTCCATTCTAAACTAATCTGCCTTTTGGGGTGTGGGGTGGGTACCACATGTGGTAGAGGGATAATGTCTATATGATTTCCCATCCACAAATCAGTCTGCCTTTTATTAGCTTCCCATTGTGTTTAAAATATAAACTTCTTATCATAGCCACAAAGCTCTGCAAGGATTAGGTCCCTGCCTGCTTCTCCAACCATATTTGGAACTATTATCACCCTCACTCTCTGTCCTAAGCACACTGACCCTTCACTTCCTCAAACACACTAAAGCCCTTTCCCCGCCTCAGAGCTTTCCTTCATGCTGATCTTCCTGCCTGAATCCCTCCTGCCTCCACTCTTTGCCTGGTTAACTTCTGCATCTTTCAGCTCTTGGCTTAATTAAATGTCCCTTCCTCAAAGGGGCTTTCCTTGCTCTTCACCTCACAAAATCAAAGTTACAAGACCACGTTGCTCTTCTAATAGACTCTGTTGTCTTGGCCTTTTAGCACTATTCCCAATTATAATTATTAATATTTTATTGTGTGTTAAATGTCCCACCAGATTATAATCAGTGAGCTGTCAAGAACCATCACTGTTTTATTTCCCTTTGTATAGAGTGACATACAGTTCCTAGTACCCTATCCATACATGTTGAATGAATAAATGAATGAATGAACAAATTTCTTAAAAAAACATTTTCTGAACAACTAGGGTCATGTGGCTTGATGGAATAATGTTCTTTTTGTGCTCATTCCACTTTCTAACAATAAAGGAAGAAAACCTTAGTCACAGTACAGGATATCTTTTGGCCTAAATCCCATAATATGTATACAACCCTATATAAACATGAAATCCCAGACATACATATTCATTTTGTTAGTAACCAGAATATATCTTTCCACTTTTTTTGACTTCTATCAGAGTAGTGGTAACTGTCACCTGCTGAAATCCTTAAGCACTATTTTAGAAAAACTTCTCCCCTACACTGATATCTGATATCCATCTCCCACTTGTCATTATTCCAGAAAGTAGACATCGACTTCCAAATTGTTCTTAATTTGAATAACAATGATAGATACTCCCTGATAACAGTAATTTCTTAAAATCCAGTATTAAGATATCATTTTCCTCTATGGAGAATACTTTCACAGTTCAGTCAAAATTGGAATAGTACATGCCCTTTGGCCAAACAATCCACTGAGGGATACTATACTGTCTTATCAACTAATTATTCTGTTTAGTTAAGTTCACCCTTTGCTGATATCCTAATCCACACAGGTTACATATGCATCCTAGAATTGTCTACATAGCAACTCAATTAGTAGTCTTTCCTTGTATGACAAATATCTATCCCTGCCCTCTCTATCATTTCATTTTTTAAATGTTGGTAATAAACTAGTGATGCTGGGTTTTCTAGAACAGGATCCAATCCTGTAATCTCCAAGTGGGAAAAGTCTCAGGTCCCACTGTGAAAGAAAAAGGAATGGTTTCATCCCAGCTAAGAGATTCCTAGCCCCTCCATAAATCAGCATCATTATTTTACACGTTTGAGAGTAGAGATCCTATCTCTGTAATGACTGTCTCACTTGTAGTAAACCAACAGGTAAACCCTGGGACTTTTAGAAGTTCTCACAGAACCATATAAAGCTTTAATTTCCATCAGTGTTCTAACTCCTTCCCCAGAACACAGAATTGTGTAGCAGGTTCAATCCAACAATATAGCAGCATTCACAAGTGTCTTCATTATCTCATTCTTTCTCAGACCTTCAGGAATGTGTTCCAACCCACAAAGAATCTGTGCTCAGGCATACAATTCTGTAAATAGCAGGGGGGAAAAGCAATGAAAGAGTTAGCAAGAGCAGAGAATTGGGCTAAGGGAATTAATGTGGCATTAGGGCTGGTCTCAAAGAGAAGTATAAATTTGAACCTAGTCATACCTTATCCAGATATGCTTAATGGACTCCCAAGAAGACAGGGAACTATATGAAGAGTCTTTGGATCATTGGGGAAATATTTTGGTTGTAGTTAGGCTAGTCTAGATTGAAAGTGGACCTGAAGTAAGGGCCAGCCCCCATGAAAAGCAGACTAACAGAAAAAAAAAAAAAGTGGAATAGAGCACCACATAGGTAAATGGCATAAAGGTTAGCCAAGGCTACCATCCCAGCAGGAATCTGGATTGCACACCAAAAAGGAAGCAGAAACCCTGGCATGTGGACTAGTTACATATGTTGAACATTACTGGGCAGATTGCCCCTCACTGCAAAAGCAGGTGGCAATGAGCTTTGCCCAGGATACTAAAACTCAGTCTAAAGACCACAGATTATTTCCAGACTCTATTCACCCTGTTAACTTGAGCAATTAAAATTTGGTTTCCACTGGTTCAGGTAGTTGCAGGATTGGGCCTATTGGAGAAAGGTCATTAGAGCTTGCATCTGAACAAGACTGAGAAAGCAAGAACTAAGCAATTTATATTCCAGAGCTAATGAAGGCAAAAGGACTAGAAGATACATGCCTATAGAACAGTAATATTCATATATACTACATCACAGAAACTAAAATGCCACCTTGCCATGCAGAGGTATGTTGAGTGATTAAAAAGAAAATCTCTGTTCATTGTTTATTCCTTTGTCCTTGTGAACACCCCCACATCTTTTACGATTTCTCTGGAGGCTGGAATGTCCAAGGTCAAGGTGTAGGCATATTCAGTTCTGGTGAGAGCCACTTACTGGTTTACAGATGGTTGTCTTCTTGTATCTTCCCATACTGGAGAGCAGAGACAGAGAGTAAGCTCTTATAATGTTTTTTAAAAGGGAACTAATCTCATGCAAGAGGCCTCCATCCTCAAGTCCTAGTTACTTTCCAAAGGCCTCATATCCTCACACTATCCTATTGAGGATTAGGATTTCAAAATACAAATTTTAGAGGACACAAACATTTAGTCCACAACAACAATATAATCATCTGTCTGGCTGTTTACTTTGACATCTCAATTCTACACCTTACTTAGGTCACTTGGAAGCCACCAAATGTATATTTCTCTGGCTGGGAAAAAATGAGAGGCTCAGGAGACAGCCAGCCTACCTTATTGCTAGTCTGGCATTAAGTTCTTCGGGAAGTGGCTTGAACTTTGAAATTGGGAGTAATTTCATGTGTAAATAATTAGTGGCATAAGTGGTTATTAGTATAAGTAGTAATAATAAAGTAGTAATAATAACTGAGATCCTTTCTTCCATTATCAACCCCCCACTTCCTACCAGAGTACTAGTTATTGGGTCTATCTTGTTTACTGTGCCTAATTGATTTCATTGATTATATATTTCTTCATTCATTCATTCATTTATTCATTCAAGAACTAGTAATTGAAATCTAGTCTATGCCAAGCATTATTTTAAGTGCAAGGATATAATAATGAGTACACAGGATTCTCATCCTTGGGATTTACATTCTAATTGAAGAGTTATTAGGGAGAGCAGTATAACTGAAGCAGTGTGTGTACAGAGGAAGATGAAACAAGATGAAGTAAGAGAAATTTATTTAATAAAGGACAGATCACATAAGGCCATGTAGATAATGGTAAGGAGTATGGATGTTATTCTCTGTGGGATGGAAAGCTACTGAGCAGTTCTGATCATAAAACTTGGTTTTATATTTTAAATATATAAATTTATATAAATATAAACTTGGTTTATATTTTAAAAGAATCACTCTGGCTGCTGTGTGGAAAAGCTAGAGTGGAAGCAAAAAGAAAGGTCAGGAAACCATCGTAGTTGACCAAGGTAAAGATGATATCGGTGTTGACTAGAATGAGATGAAAAGTGGGTGAGATGAAAAGTGGTTGATATCTGGCTCAATTTTTAAGGCAGAACTGATACAACTTGTTAATGGATTGAACATGAGAAGGAAAAAAGAGAAACTGGGGATGATTCCTAGGTTTTCACCTGAGGAATTGCATGCGAAGATGTGCCATTTGCTACAGAAACATCAGGTTTGGGTGGCTCAATTCTGGATTTTGAATATGTTAACTTTGAGATGCCTATTAGGCATTCAGATGGAGATATCAATTAGGAAGTTGGATAGAGCCTGAAAGATGAGAGGAGAGTCATGCTGGAGAGAGAGATTTGAGAGTCACCAGGGGTCTTATATAAACTTTTAAGGAAATATATTTATTACAGTGTTTCTGGGGGAAAATTTATTTCCTTGTGATGTAAATATGGTATATTTCTTTGTAATAAAGTCCCAATACAGAGCCTGTAATAGTTTTATTCTTTTGATTGCAGGCATCAAAAACTGTCTCTGCGAAGTGCGAAGAAAAAGAAGAAATGCGTTGAAAGCAATCTTTTGGTTCTCTCATAGAATGAAAGAAAAAGCTGAAATCTCAACTCAGAAAGGGCAGCACTAGTGGTAAGAGTTTGATACCATTAATATCATTCAGTTCAATGACTCTAAGTCCACCGGGGTTCTAGTAATGCCTTGCAAAGCCATGCCTTCCCACATTCAATCCCTTCATCTATTAAATAAAAGGTTGAAATAAATCTTTGCTATTGAAAAGGTGGTCCTTTCATCAACAACTTATTTGGAATGTGAATCTGGATCCGGTCACACACTCCAGACTATCAATCAGAATTTTCATTTTAACAAGATTCCCAAGTGATTCATAGGCACATTAAAGTTTGAGAAACAAAGAACTAAATGATTGTCTGAACTGGCTAGGTGTTTCACATATCAGCTACAATGAGGAAGGTTCTCTGGATTCCTACCCATATACTATTTAAAATAGAATTGCTAGGGTGGAGGCACTTGGGTGGCTCAGTCAGTTGACTGACTCCTGCTTTCAGCTTAGGTCATGAACTCAGGGTTGTGAGATCCACCCTCACACTGGGTTCCATGGAGCTTGCTTAAGATTCTTTCTTTCCCTCTGCCTCACCCTGCCCTATTTGTGCTCTCTCTTTCTCTCTCTCAAAAAAAATAAAAATAAAAATAAAAAAAAAATTACAGAGGTCTGTGGGTGGCTTAGTTGGCTAAGTTTTCAACTCTTGATCTCAGCTAAGGTCTTGGTCTCAGGGTCATGAGTTCAAGTCCCGCATTGGGCTCTATGCTGTGCATAGAGCCTATCTTAAAAAAAAGAAAAATAGAATCACAAATGGTTTTGTATTAAATGATCAAATTAAATAATTAAGTTGTGTGTTTAGTGTACATCTTGATTATAGGCAGGTAAGTTATATCTCGTAGAAACATGATAAACCTCTTGCTATACATCTCATGACCCTTTTTTCCAGGAAGTTCAGAATTACTTTTCAGGCAAACTTCTATTCTGGTGATTGATATATTAATTGTATATCATGCAGTCTTACTAAGACTCATAGATTTGATATTTTGATTGTGTCCATGTGCTGAAGTAGTCTTTTATTTTTACTACATAGCTACTTTCATTGACCAGAATTCTGCATTTGTAGTGTTCTATTATTTATACATTTTTGTCATACTTTTATGATATTATTCTTGAAAACTCACACAATCTACCAATTATAAAATAATAGAAATGGGAGGAAACCTATAAGTATTGATGCTATTTTTTTGAAGAAAGGCATGACAATTGTTATTTGATGGAAGTAAACATTTGCAGCTCATTAAAATTTTGGCTCAGAATTGTGGCCCAGAAAGCCAATGGGTCTTGAAATAGAATGTAACCTACCTATGAACTTACAGTCTTTAAAACAACTTCCATGATTCCTTAAATAATCATGTCCAAAAAAGTCTCTTAGAAATATATCTAGTAGATATGATTTAAGGAAAATATGTCAACTTTTAAAAGTAGATTAGCTATTGAAACCTATTCGTTACCACTGTTAGTTGAAATGTGACCCTTAAACTTTTTATATTAGAATCACCTGGGAAGCTTATTAAACTACAGAATCTATGACTTACTACAGACCTACCAAATCAGAATCTTTGAGGGTGGGGTCCAAGAACCTGCATTTAAAAAACAGGTGAGTCTTATCGCACTAAAGTTTGAAAATTACTGTATTAAACATTAGATTTTCAAATTTGGTTTTCAATTGACATTAGTGTCAATTTTCAATGACTAAGCAGAGTTCAGCTTTATTGTTTCCCATTATATTTTCTCAGACTCTCCATGCTTCACATTGGAATGACATTTTGACAAGTACATGGCTTAATTTTTCCCCCATTTTTCCAAAAGCTTTAAATATTCCTTTTGGGCAACTTATTAAGACAATATGTGTTAAGGCATAGTATTTCCAGAACACCAAAGAATATTGCCCTGGCCAGGACTGGGGATCACTTTTTATAGAGGATCACTGATCCACAGTGTGGGGGAGGAAGAAAAAAGGAAAGAAAAACAATAAAAGAAGAGATCAACTTACTTTAATATTTTAAAGTAGATAAGTATTTATCTGTTTAAAAATTTAAGAAAACTCTTTTCTAAAAATTGATGCAACTTTATTATTTTTTATAATACATGCTTGTTAAATCCACGATAAAGAGAAGGTAGAAATTCTCTCACTATCTTATGCCCCATATATGATAATATGAATATTTTTAGAGTACCTTTACAGTGCTTAGCACATAGAAAGTACTCTCTCTATAGGTGTAGAGTGAGAGAGAGAGAGAGTATATATATATGTAAAAATATATACAGTTTGAATAAATAAATGGCACATAAAATGTGTACATTTTATATACTTTCTTGAAATTGATTATTTTCCAGTTATTAATATACCATAGAATTTTTCTGTAGGAATAGAAATCTAATATTCTATTGTATTTGATGTATCATAATTCACTTAACCAAGCCCCTACTAATGGTCATTTACTTTCAATTTTATAGTGCTAAAGGGAATTCTGAAATAAACTATCATACAATTGTCCAGTTTTTGATGGGACAAATTCCTAAAGTGGAGTTGTTGAATCAAAGTTTATATATCTTTAAAGTCTAGTACATATTTTCCTCCTAAAATGTTGATTCAATGCCATTAAGTTTTATAACTGACTATTCTCCCACAATGGATATCTTTGTCAATCTAATAGTCAGTAAATATAATCTCATTATTTAAATTTGTGTGTACCTAATTACTAATGAGAATATATCCATTTTATAAATTTATTAGCACAGTTATTTCTTTTATGAATTGCCTGTTCATCTTTCTAGTGGAATGGAACAGGAAATTTTAAATTCTAATAAATAAATATACCATATAAATAATAAAAGACAGAACTTATTTATAGCAAACTGAAATCAAATAAAGGTTTAAAAAGCCAAAAAATGAAACACAGAGACAGACAGTGAGAGAGAGAACCAAGTCATATAAGCAGAGGGTACATTGAAATGGCCATGGAAACAGAGGACACAAACCTTATGTGTGACTACACAGACACAGAGACACATGGAGAGATGCATCAATAAAAGCATAGACAGAGATCAAAAGTAATGGAGACACCCAAAGAAAAAGCAGACCAGGCTCACATGCATAGGCACAGGAAATGACAGTAAAATGTATATACACAGTGGCATATATAGAAAGTCACATAAAAAATACAGCACAAACGTGTCAAAAAAATCTGCACACAAAATATAGAACAGAGATACAAGAAAAGATATGCAGAAAGTAGTCTCAGCAATATGGAGATAGGGAAATTCAGAGAGATGCGTTTCATGGATTAAAACCCTATAATATGGTTTTTAAAGATATACTTACTAAGGCCTTCTAAATTTATGTGGCCTTATCATCCCTGGAAGCCAAAGTTGATATGTCCTGCTTTTTCTCCTGCAGATCAGATGATCTAAACTCAAGGATTGTATGTAATCACAGACTTCGATTTCCCTTCTCATTCTGAAAAAAATACAGAGGTACCCAACTAATAACACATACACAAAATAAATTCTTATTTTAGCTGTTCCACATAAATACACACATAATTTATTCCTTTTGATTTCTTCATTTAGACATAGTCATGAAGCATGAAAACTTTTAAGATGTAAATCCTATGTTGAGAACCACGGGTCTCACTAAAGCTGCCTCTTTAACTAAATCCTAATGCCAAAATGATCCTAACAAATCTACCATTTTCTGAATTACTGCTGGGAAGGAGATGAAGGAAAGAGCTAAAATAACAACTGGGAATCAAGCATCTGAAGAGATTACAGTAAAGTTAATCTAATTTGTTTATGAAATTCCCTTCTCTGAGAAGGAAGAAAGTTCAAACACTGCTGGTTGTTGTAGCCACCCTACTATCGAGTTAATCAAATCAACTGCATGGAAACTCTATCAAACACTCATCAATCAACCATTATGAATGACCAAAAACAAACAAACAAAAAGACTTAACTAGAAAACCATCAATTCAGCCTTGCTATACAGACACCGCCAAAGTATTGCAGGGAGGCATAAATATTTTGAAATATGTTTAAATAATGTGTCCTGACTGCCAGTAAAATTTTTCCAAGCAAATGTTATTGAAAATGTTTGGGCTATCCACAAATGTTTTTACAAGCATTCCTACTAGGCAACTACTGAAGCCTCAAAAAAAATTCTGGCCAACAGGAGAATTCATAAGAAAGAAGCGCTGAGTAGAAGGTGACCTAAGGAAATGTAGTCAGGAATATCTGAGCTGTTGGGATGATTCAAAAACAAATGCATGTTTCATGAAAGCTTTAGAAACAAATAGCTCTGGCTAAAAACAAACATTTGGACAGTGAGGACACACCCAACAAAAATGTTTGTTTGCTGATACTAACATTTTATTTGGCACGTATTCGCCAGAGCAGAAGCGGGCAAAAATAAGATAAATGCAAACATCTCACAGAAGGCAAAATCACAGTAAATTTATAAGTGTAAGAAATATGAGAACATTTGTTTACTGAACATAGAGCAAAAAATAGATATTTATGGCTTATTTAAAGTAATGACAATTTTACCAACATAAGATCAGAAGCACAAAAAGAAAATCCCTAAATATTAATTCTGTTGTACATTATTGCAGCTTTTACATTCATGCAATGCGGCATAGTTATTTTCAATTAACTCACAAAACAATTCTATGGGATCAGTTGATGACAAGTATTATTATCCCCATTTTACAGATGAAATATGCTAAGTAAATAGGGCTATTCCTCCTCCCTTTATATCACATTTGCCTCCCAAAAAAGATTTATGCTGTATGCTATTGGCTAATATTGAGAAAATAACTTGTATGATAAAGGAGAGGAACTCGGAATTGTGGGAAAATATAAAAACTTATTTATTGGTGCATTTCTGTAGTATCAATTTTTAGAATGCCTGCTGTCCACTCTTTGTTTTCATCCTTTATCATACTCACCATCAGATTAAGTCTTAAAATACATAACATCCTATTTATTTTTCCATTTTTCTCCCTCAATTCCTTGATGTAACCAGGCCCCAATTCTAAATGTTGTAGACAGAGGAGGTCCAGGCTCAGACACAGTTGTCTCCATCTCTTCTCTGGCCTTGGGTTTCTGATCTCCTTTCACTTCTACTTCTCTTTTGCCTCCTTCCATTAAATGTAGTCAGTTTAGTAGGTTCTGGTATCACTTTGTTCTTCCATGCTGACTCCTTTGCTAACCCCAAACCCTTTGAGGTAGGTAGGGGAGAGACGGAGAATATCTCTATTTCTGGCCCCACTTGTCTCACAGCCAAACCTTCATTTCCAACTGCATGATGGAGATCTCTTTTTGATGTTCTCCATTAGCACACCTAACTCAAAATGTCTAAAAATATTCATTAATTTCCCCTGACAAGCAGCCAAATCTCCTCCGTTTCTGTGGATGGCAATATTATCAACAATAGACCGAATGTATCTCCTCAAAATCCATATAGAAACATGATCCCCAATGTGATGCTATTTGGAGATGGGGCCTTTCAGACATGATTAGGGTCAGGAGGGCAAAGCCGTCAAATATGAGAGAATGCCCTTACAAAAGCATCCCCAGAGAACTCCACTGCTTCCTTTGCATGTGAGGACATGGTGAGAAGATGAAAGTCTATGAACTGAGAACAGGGCTCCCACCAGACACCAAATCTGCTGACACCTTAATAGTCGGCTTCCAGGGACACCTGGGTGGCTCAGTGGTTGAGCGCCTGTCTTTGGCTCAGGGCATGATCCTGGGGTCCAGGATCGAGTCCCACATAGGGCTCCTTGTGGGGAGCCTGCTTCTCACTCTGCCTGTGTCTCTGCCCCTCTGTCTCTGTCTGTGTGTCTCCCATGAATAAATAAATAAAGTCTTAAAAAAATAGTGGGCTTCCAGCCTGCAGAACCATGAGAAATAAATTTGTTATTAGCCACCCAGTCTATGGTATTTTGTCATAGCAGCCTAAACAGACTAAGGCATCACCCTTCTAATTACCTTCTAAAAACTCCTCCAGCTTCCACTGTCTATAAATCTGATTGCTAAATTCTATTGATTTTACCTCCTCAGTATCTGTAACACACAACATTCCCTTTATTCTCACCAACACTATTCCAGTTTAACCACCAATCATCAACTTAATATTGGCTTCTTTACCGATACTACTTCCTCTTCTGTTTTCCATCTCTCAATTTGCTTGCTGCTATCAGATTGATCATCCTAAGCAATGCCTCACATTCCTGTGGCAAAACAAAACCCTATGGACCGATATTCCTTCAGGTTTATCGGTTCCTTCTAACTCCAGGAGGAGTTAGAACCCAGATTCTAGGATTTAGCATGCTACCATTTCCTCTCCCAAAGAAGGATTTTGCAGTCCAGCTAGAGGTATATTCTCATGGGGTGGTCTTCACTAATGTTAACCTATCATTTTACAAAATTTTCAGTTGGTCGTCTTCATATTCCAGCAAACTGAACTGCTCTCTACACTCAAAGTGCCTTCTATACTTTTCAACTTCTGTGTTTTTGTTCAAGGTCTTCATTCACTTGAACACAAAAGTGTTTAAAAATTTCATTTCCACTTGTCCAACTTCTTGCACTCTTTATGTCATTATATATATAGGCATTATATACCTATAGTCATTATATATCTAGGATATATATCATTATATATCTAGGATATTGTTGCTTAACACTGTGTAATAACTTTCTTTATTCTTTTAAAATTAGGTCCTAAATATTTTCCCATGTCATTAAATTTTTCAAATATATCATTTTCAGTGACTCCAAATAATTTTCACTTGCCATTAAACATTTTCCTATTTTTGGGCATTTATATTGTTAAATTTGGCTTTGCTGTTGTAAGTAACACTGTAGTGAAAATATTTTTTACATAAATACTTCTTCACATCACAGATTAGTTCCTTAGATTAAATATCCAGAATTATTTTTGAGTTAAAAGATATGAATGTTTTTAAAAGCTCTTTATGCATATAGATGGTCAAAATGTCTTCTGTAAAGAGTTCTGACTTAAACTTTCAACAGAACTCACATTTCAATTGTGAGATGACTGTTTTTTCCACATCCTTCCCAATATCGGGAATTTTCACTGTTTTTAATTTGCCTATTCCAGAAATTAAAATTAAGACTTTATTATTTTTAAATCTACATTTCTTTGGTTATTGATTATGATAGCAATTACCATTGCTGAGTTAGCTGTAAACCTCATTTTACAAAATGCAACATGTTCTTTGTCTATTTTTCATTCGAGTATTCATCTTGCTTTGATTTTATTACAAATATTTCTTTCTCTGAATTGTTTATCATATGCCTAAAATTATTTTATGTACAAAATTAAAAATAAATTTCAATGTAGTCTAATTACTTTTTTTTTTTTATTGCTACTATGGTTTGAAAGATTTTCTCCTACTATAATGCAGGCTAAATTTTCTTAAATAACCTTATTTGTTCATTTCTCTTAATCACACTCAAATCTCTGTCATCTTTCTATTCTTGCCTTTATAGTTAAATCTTTATAATCTCATCAATTACAATAGTCTCCTACCTCCCAGCATATCTTTCTGACTCCATTCTAATTTATTTTTCTCAGGAAAATAACAGAAGTCTTTTTACATATGTTAATCTGACTGGGTTTTTCCCCAGTTTAAAAATCCACAATGATTCCCATTGTTTTCAGGGTGAAAACTAAAAACCTTCATGAGACCCTATGCAGTATGGTACTTGCCTAACTCTAGCTACCTATCCCAACAAGCTCCCTACTGGTTTCTGTTTCTAGCTGGCTTAATGTCTTTCCATGATGACCTTCACATGGACTGTTTACTTTGCCCACTGTGGTCTTTTTAACTCTTTTCCCTCTTATACCCACCTAACAAGAATCCTTGAGGTCTTCACTGAAATGCCATTTCCTCCAGTAAATCATCCCTAACTCACTCAGCACAATAGTGTTGTAATTGTAAATATTAGCTACCTTCTCCAACAGGCTATAAACTCTGTGAGGACAGGGATAATGTTGACCTCCTCAACACTATTCTTAGTGCCTACCAAAGTGATCAATAGTATGTTTTAAAAATAGAGTATATTATTTTACCAATGCTTCACTGTTTTAATGAGTATAGCTTTATAATATGCTGTAATATCTGTTTGAATTTATCATCAAATTTATTTTATTTTTAAAATGTAATTTGAATATCTTTGAATTTTTAAAATGTAATTTGAATAATCTTTGCCCATTTATTTTAACAGATAAGACATTTTGTCCAGTTCAAGAAGAAATATTATTGGTGTATATGGAATGACTTTGAAACTATAAATACATGTGGGCAGAAAAGTCAACTTGATATTTGTCCACTGTCCCAGGAACATGACATTCAAGTCTTCTTGTACCTCTTTGTCTATTTTGAAAAAATTGTTCATACAGATCCTGCAACTTTTAATTTTGAGAAATTTTATAGGTTTGTTGTTATTAAGAATGAGATCTTTCTTCTATTATTTTATAATAGACTTTTATTTTGTGAAGTTTTACACAAATAATTTATCATGTAAATAATAGAGTTTTTCCTTACCCCACACCCATTTCCCTCTATTCTTAACATCTTATATATTAGTGAGGTACATTTGTCACAGTTAATGAAACTGATACTAGTATGTTATTTACTAAAAACCATGCTTTATTCAGGTTTCCTCTGCTTTAACCTTTTTCTGTTCCAGGATACCACGTTATAATCAGTAGTCATGTCTCCTTCAGCTCCTCTTGGCTGTGATGGTTTCTCAGGCTTTCCTTGGGTTTGATGACCTTGACAGTTTTGAGCATACTGGGCACGTGTTTTGGAGAATGTCCCTCAGTTGGTATTTGTCTGACGTTTTTCTCTAATCACTGATTAGACTAGGGTAATGTGTTTTGGGAAGGAATCCACAGAGTTTAAGTGGCATTCTCATCACATCACGAGTACATACTGCCACTATGATTTATCACTCTTGATGTTAACTTGGGTCACCTGGCTTGAGGTAGTGTTAGGTTCCTCTACTGTCAAGTTTCCTTTTTTGGTCTCCTTTTCCATACTTTGGAAGAATCTCTTCTTACATTTTTAACTGAATATTTTTATATAATTGAAGGTTATAGATTTTAGCACTTACATACTAATTTAAATTATAAAGATTAAACATTATCAAAACATTTACCAATTATAAAATATCAATAAGAAATTAAAGTACTTACATAAACAATGCTTAAGGAAATCTAATTTTTTAATATCATTTTACAAAAATAGACTTACTTGCTGTGGCTTAGCAGTATTTCTATGATTTCTGGAAAATACTGAAATTGTGCTTCCAGTATTTTATGATTTTATACAATAAGAATAAAAATTCATGGCAAATGCCAGGCTATAAGTCCCATGGAAAGCTACTCTGAATAAATTTGATTCATTGAGAAGCACTGATCTGTATATGACAAAAAGAAACCTATCCAGCTCTACACCTAATGTGCTTATTGTGGGAGATTGATTATTTACCAAATATTTCACAGTTCTTCTCTGTATTAGTTACCTATTGCTACAAAAGAGATTACCTCCACAACTTAGTGGCTTAAAACAACAATCATTTACTATCTCACAGTTTGTGGATCAGGAATACGATGGTTTAGTTGGGTCTTCTGCTTCAGGGTCTCACACTGGGCTGCAATCAACTTGTCAGACAGAGCTGAAGTCATCTCAAGATTCAGCTGAAGGCAAATCTACTTCCAAGCTCACTAAGTGGTTGTTGGCAGGATCCAGTTCCTTGTTAGCTATTGGACTCAGTAGGAGGCTCTCAGTTCTGTACTGGTTGTTGGCCAGAGGTCACTCTCATTTCCTAGTCATGTGGGCTTCAAGTTTTGTAAAAACTTAACTTTTTTTTTTTTTTTTTTTGTGCTTCAAAAGACACTAAAACGGGGCACCCGGGTGGCTCAGTGGTTGAGCATCTGCCTTTGGCTCAGGTTGTGTTCCTGGGGTCCTGGGATCGAGTCCCACATCAGGCTCCCCACAGGGAGCCTGCTTCTCCCTCTACCTATGTCTCTGCCCCTCTCTCTGTGTCTCTCATGAATAAATAAATGGAGTCTTTACAAAGAAGACACTAAAACAATGAAAAAACAAGCTATAGACTGGGAAAATCTGCCTATCATATACCCGATAAAGATTTTATGCAGAATATATAAATCACTCTTAAAATTCAGTAAGAATTAGAAGACAACTTTAAAAACTGGCAAACAATTTGAATAAGTATTTCACCAAAGGTATGGCTAATAAACACATGAAAAGATGCTTAATAACAGTAGTCATTTGAACTTGAAAATATAAATTAAAACTGCAACAAAAAACTGTTCCATATCCACCAGAATGGCTAGAATTAAAAAGACAAAGAATAGCAACTTTTTGCTAAGATATGGAGAAAGTGGAGCCCTCATGTATTGCTGGTAGGAATATAAAATGACTAGTCACTTTGTAAAAGTTTGACAGTTTCTTAAAAAGTTACACATGAATTTATCTTACAACCCAGCAAATCTACTCCAAGGTATCTACCCAAGAAAGATAAAAACATTATGTCCACACAAATCTTGTGTATTTAGGTATGCAGCTGCGTCACATGCAACAAATACCTGAAACAACACAAATGTCCATCAACTGATGAATAGATAAAAATGTGATACATCCATACAACAGAAAATTATTTAGTAATAAAAGGAAGCAAACCATCAATACATGCTATAGCACAAGAAGTCAGACATGGAAGATACACACTACATGCCCCCTTAATACAGAATGTCCCTAAAAGGCAAATTTTTATACAGAAAGCAGATTAATTGTTGGTGAGGGCTTGGGGTAGGAATGTGGGTTCACTGTAAATGGGGACCGGAGATTTCTTGGGAGCGATAAAAATGAAATGTTCTAAAACTGGATTGCAGTGATCAGTTGTACAGCTCTGTAAATTTACTAGAAATCATTAAATTGTACACTTACAGAAATTATATCTCAGTAAAGCTGTTTTTAAAAAGTAAAAAGTCTATGTGTGGTTTAAGTCTCTCTCCTCTGTATCAAGATGACCATTTATGTTCCAGATAAATGGTATTTCAGCAGCCTGGGTTGCAAAATGAAGATACATGTGGATCAGAGCTGTAAGCAAACCATGATGGATGTGAACGAGAAAGCAATCTTTGTTGCTGTAAGCCACCTAGATTTAGGCATAACAGAACCCATCCTGACTGGCACATTTATTTTTCTAAGAAATAAAATGTATTATGACATATTTATGTTAAAATTCTTCCATGAAAAATTTTCATTTAAGGAGTAAAATTGTTACTAAATGTATTTTCTGCAGTCTCATAATTCTTTAAATTAAAAATACAAAACTTTCTGTAACAATTTAGTGTTCCATGAACCTTAAGTCATATGACAAAATTATTTATACATATTTACAAAGCACCTTACTTAGGGATGGGAATATCCTAACGAACAAAATCAACATGGCTCCTACCTTCACAAAGCTTGTAGCCTAAAAAGCTGTTTATTATCTGTATGCTTTGTTTTATCTATTACAAATAGATCTGAATTTAATTTTCATGTCGATATCAATTCTATCTCTGCAATAAAGAAACTTGGTGATTGTCCTTTCAGTCTAAACTTCTGTGACTATCACTTTGACTTACCAGGTAATTTTTAAGTTGTAGTCAGTTTTTATTTCCACCAGCAGGTGGAACCCTTTAGATTTATTTTGTCTCAGTTTAACAGCAATATAGGTCTTCATGATTTTTCATTTTTAAGAATTATTTTTTCTTTCATTTAATATTTATTTCTAGAATGGAAGTAAGTGATAGTGAGCAAGAATGGTCATTCCACATTCCAAAAAAAAATCTCTACGTTAATAAAATCCACATCAACATATTCAATTGAAGTTTTAAGTTTACACTTTGTCATAGAACACTTGTTATGGGGTAAATATACTTGCAATGGAGAAAAAAAAAAGTATGAGTTAAAATTTAAGAAGCTTCTTTCTTCTCGACCAGGAGTTGGCATACTTTTTGTAATGGATAAGACAGTAAATATTTTAGTCTTTGTGGGTTTTAGGGTATTAAAACTACTCCAGTCTCCTGCTATAGCCCACCACAGGCAGCCATAAACAATGAGCAAAGCTATGTTCCAGTAACATTCCATCTAAAATAGATGGGCAGATTTGGGCTATAGTTTGTCCATCCCTGCTTCAGGCTAGTGGCTCTCACATTTGAACATGCATCAGCATCACCTGGGGGGCTTGCTAAAGCACAGATTTCTAGGCTGATAAGGCTGTTCCCCAGAGGGCACAAGAAACTGTATTTCTAGCAAGTTTCCCCATGATTCTGATGCCACTGGTCTCGGACACATGCTTTTTACTCAGGAACACCTACCCTGAGAACTCTTTCATCATTTCTACTGCCATATTTTTGTAACATTTTAAAACAGCTAAAACAGACTTTTTCTTTTTTTTTTAATTATTCAAACAGCTTTTATTATAAAACTAAACAGCAGTTTAGTTTTTTTTTAAAAACTAATAGTTTAGTTTATTATGAATAGTTTAGTTTATTATAAACTAAACTATTATAAAACTAAACTAAAGGTGTCTACAGAGTTGTCTTTTTCTTGACATGAACACTATAAGATTTCCTAAAGAGATCATTTGTCAGGAATAAAAAGGTTGGGGTGGGTAGGAAATAAGACTGTATAGTGACTTCTGGTTCAACCATCACCATCTATTATAGTGCTGAGTTATTTTGTAACTGAGGATGATGCTATAGAAAATACATCTTGCATACGGTCACAAGCTGGAAATGTTCTCACAGTGTAAAAAGGTACAAAAAGAAGCACCCACCACTCAGAGGCAAAAAAATGCTTTCGTCTTGATATAATTTCTGATTTTTAATGCATATTTTACACAATTAAGGTCATATTACAATATGTATACTATATTATAGTAGCATTATACTATGAATAATATTATAATGACCTTATATAAAAATATACTACAAAATATATTAGTTTTGTAATATGCTCTTTTAGCCTAGTGATCAGAATAATTTCCCCTTGCTATTAGAAACAATTTGTAGGGCAGCCCAGGTGGCTCAGTGATTTGGTGCCTCCTCCCCAGGGTGTGATCCTGGGGACCCAGGATCAAGTCCCACATTGGGCTCCCTGCATGGAGTCTGCTTCTCCCTTTGCCTGTGTCTCTGCCTCTCTCTCTCTCTCTCTCTCTCTCTGTTTCATGAATAAATAAATAAAATTAAGAAAAAAAGAAACTATTTGTAAACATTTGTAATGGATGTGTACTATTTCCTTATAAATGAATATAAACATATTTTAGAATGAGTCCCACCACTTCCATAATTCTTGTACTCTCTTCAGTCTTTCCCTTTAGGAATAATCTTGTAATGAATATCTTTGTGCAAGAATTATCACCATTTTTATATTTCTTTTGAAAACAATTAAAGAAGTAGAATTTCTGGATATATATATATTTCAAATTTCTGGATATTTTTAAGACTCTTGATGGATATTGGAATTTTTTCGCTATAACTTCACACTTATTATATAAGAGAGCCAGCTTCACTATACCCTATCCAACATTGGGCATTTCAGGCAGTTTTCTTAGTTTATAATATGAAACAAAGTGACTGGAATGGGCTCAGTTTTCCCTATCATATTATAAAAGTGTCTATTTATCCTTTTTATCTCTGGCTCCAACCCTATCACATAGTTCCTTTCATCCTATCTCATTCCTGCTACTCCTAATAGCATCATATATACATAAATACAATTGCAAGATATCTGGCTTCAGGCCCAAACAGTGCCTAAGCCTGTATTCTCTCAGGTGTTGCCTTACCTGGCAGAAACACTCTTATGTATCTCTGTAAATGTGCAGAGCAAAAGTCCACTTATATGCAGAGCTATGCTAGAGTGCTAGACCAGAGTGTAGCTCTCCAAAGAATGGTCAAGGGACAGAGCTCTCCATCGTTGTGGCTGTCTCTTCCGCCAGCACACAGCAAAGGTTAAATCAAGCCATGGTTGCTGGGCAGAAGCAAATCAGCACAGGGAAAGGATGATTAAGGTTCCACAAGAAGTCACAGATATGCTCCCATGCTAATAGCAGCCCTTGCCCAAGAAAATTTATCCCTGAAGATTGAATAGAGAATTGGCGAACTTTGTAAGCTTCTGCTTGGCTCAGCTTTGAAATTTGTTTTTGATGAGCTTATGGAGAAACATCGAAAGAATCATCTTGTTGGGAAAAATGAAAACTCAGAAGGGTTCTGAGCTGATAGACAACTGAAGATCACATTAGAAATAAGTTGTTCCTGAAGATGCCAGGACTGATAGATGACAAACTATGTCAAATTCTTCCTCTACTGCCTTCCCATGGACCACTGGGAGAACTGAGGTATAACTCCAAAGTGACTAAGTTTCCACCACTCAGCAGAATAGAGTCTGAAAGTTGAAATTAAGTTCAGTTGATAAATAAAAGATGAAATTATATTTCCTGCAAGCTAGCTTTGTGGACTGAGACTCAAACTCAAACTTCTGTCATTTTCTGATACTCTACGTCAGGTATGGCACCAATGACTATGGCTCTAGCCTCCACAAAAAGGATCTTCAGAACTGACAGTGGATAAAATTGAGGTAAAAACATATCAACACAGCATGAGTGTTTTCAAATAACTGGCTTACTGTGGAAACAATATTGTATTGTGTGTTCAACTGAGTTGATGGTTAAGGGAAGCCCAAATAATTGATCTATAAGGTCGTTATGATCACATCCTTGACAGCCTGACCAAATTTATAGAGAATAACAGCAGCAGAACCCAGTTTCTGTATTTGTATTTCTTGCTTGAACTTTATGATGAAAAACATAAAACTGTTCTGAGTTATTTTAACATTAAACACATTCATCCTTGGAATTGGAAAATGCTAATGCTTTCCTATGTCCATATGCTGAATAAAATTGAAAGTAAACAGAGCTAGCATATTTTGGGAGTTGCTACTATAGTCATCAAACCAATTAAAAATTCACTTCAAGGTGGTTATTATAGTAGTATTTGTTGTTATTTATATGTCTGAAGAACACTTCTGTAGCGGTGTAGTATACTACATATATTAATAATATAAAAAGAACCAAGAAAACTAATCCATTCCATTAATGCCAGAATTGTTTCTTACAGCCTAAATTTTTTAGAAGCAACCTCTTAAGGATGAAATCCTTTCTGTATCATTATAAGCTTAACATTTTCAAATAAAATTATGTGTATGGTCATAAAAGCATAATAGATTAAGAATAATAATGTTTGATTGTCTGACTCATACCTATATGAGTCTTTATTTGACCAGATTGCCATAGCCTACTCATAAATTAAAAAGCTTTTAAGGAATTAATAGTACAGTTTGTCCTAGACTATAATATAATTCATGGTTTCTAACATATTTACAAGTTTAAAGGAAAAAAAAAAGTTCTGTTGTAACAACCTTACCTCTATTATGCTAAATATTATCCTAAAATATTTTATAGACTAAGGCTTTCATAGGAATTTCTTCAGCCAGTTAACATTTTCCCATTGTTAATAACTGTTTTTATATAAGAATTTTTTCCCTTCAACTACAGGGTAAATGAAACAGAAAGAAATGTATATTGTTGTTTATAGCTCTCAGCATCACACACTTCTCTAGGTTTGAGCCATGCTTTGTGCCTGAAAAAGTCTCATTCTACATGTCAGGAAGCTTTACATTTAGTCTTCTCTTTTTCTTGAAGACATGTTAACCATAGGGTTTTATTTTTAAATAAAAGCAAGCTAAAAGTATTAAATAGTGTGTGAGAGGAAAATTGCAGTGGTGGCTATCATGCTTACAAATGCCCCAAACATACTAATGGTGGTCATTCTTGCCCTGTACCATGAGAAGTGATAGGTAGGAAAAGTCTCTGTGTAGTCTCAACCTTCTCCAGGATACTGTTAAAAGATATACTCACATTCCCAGCCAGCCTTATAAAGCCAATACCTTTCCTCAGAGGAAGCTCTGTTCTTGGATCCTGGATTCTGGCCCAAGTCACACCTAAAATTCCATTTGCACTTCTTAATCCCATCAAATATCTACGTTGTCCTGCATTTTCTATAGCTCTCCGTGAGTATTGCTTAACATTATAGAAAGGTTTGAGAAAGTCTTGGCTACCAACAGATTTGCCCTTCCAATAGATACCTGGCACTCCTTCCCCTGTGGTTATACTGCCTGGTTTTGCAACCATTACATTGGATTTATTAGTCATACTTAAAGCCTAGAGTACCAGAGATCGGGATTTCTGTATATTATATGTACTCACAACAAAGAGACATATTCTTCCTTATTGGAATTTTTTTGTTTAATCAGTCTTCTGAGTTGTTTGCAACCTCTTTGCCTTGGGCTTTAAGAGAATCACTTCTGGAAGGAAGTTGGTGGCACTTTGAGTGCCGGCCATTTCCATAACCCCATTCTGATTAAAGCTTCCATGTCCACAGACTTATGTAGAAGAAATCTGCCTGTGTCAGTTAGCTCTTGCTGTGTGACAAAGGACTTCTAAATCTTAGAAACATTTATTTAGCTCATGTATCAGTGGGTGGGTTGATTAGAGGTTGGCTGACCTAGAATGAGCTGAGAGGAGTGAGCCAGTTAGGGCACTTATATTCTGCATGTCTCCCATTCTTTTCCTGGGTCCAGAAGACTGGCCCAGGTCTGTTCTTTCCATGGCAATGACAGAAATACACAAAGATTAAAAAAAAGAAAAAAGAAAAAAGAAAAAAAGAATAAGTCCTCTTGATCTAGAATTACCATTGGCATACTGCTACTTCTGCCTCATTCTTCTGGCCAAATTAAGTCACATGGCCACATCCAATATCAAAGAATGAGAAAATATATTGTACCTTTTTAGCAGGAAAAATATGGAGTCTCAGAGCAAACAGCACAGATACAGGGAGAAGTAAAGAACTAGAGCCATTAATACAATTTATCACACAGCCACAAGCCTTTCCTTACCTGCAAATTACCTTGCTGTGAACCCCAGGATTACACTACTCTTGCATCACTGTGTTATGATTTAGCATCTAATCCAACAGCAACTATATGCCCTCAGATATTTTCTTTAGTAATTGTAATTATTATTATTAAGACCTTAATGTACATTAGATCTGACTGATATTGATGTTTCAAAATTCTGAGAAGAATAAGCCCAGTTCTCTGACAGTTACTAGCTGTGTGACGTTCGGGAAGGTTTTCAACCTTTCTGTGTCTCATTTTTGTCATTTGTAAAATAGCAATGGAAGAAGTAGTGTCTACCACATGAGATTGTTGTGAGAATTCAAATAAATATTATGTGCTTAAAACAGGGTCAGTCACTTTTTCTGAAAAGGGCCAGATGGTAAATATTTTAAGGCTTTGTGGACAGTAGGATCTCTGCTGCAACTTCTCAGCTCAGTTGTTGTAGGGCAAAAGCAGCCATAGATAATATGTAAACAAACAGGAGTGGCTGTATTCCAATAAAACCCTATTTACAAAAACAGGTAGCAGATTTGAACTGGGCCAGTAGTTCATCCAGCACTGACTTAGAAGGTAACTAGCACATAAGTACCAAATAAGTGTTGGCAATTTTTATAATTACTCTTACGTAGCATCACAACAGGTATGAGGAAGTAGACCAAAACTGATGAACAAAAGGTTTCCAAGGGACTTTAATGTTTAGTTTTAGTTACTTTCCCCTGTAAAGGAAGATGATGGTTCTCTCTGTCAACTTACAAAGACCAATGAAGAAAATGGAAATCTATATAGATAACAGGTCCTTTTACTCATATGAGAAGTCATGCCTCCATTGAAGATATGCTCAGGAATGGTACAGAATCCTGCCCAATTTACAATATATAACAGAGGTCACTGAAAGATTTCTTGAAAGAACAAGTATACAATATTCTTGATGGTGCCTGTGGGATCCTACTGTTCTAATGTGAAGGGGCAACCAGAATTATGGTCTAGGTTCTCTCATAAACCTTCTTCAGCATTCAATCCTAGGAAATTTCAGCTAAGCAATTTAGCAGTTCAGATTTTGAAGGAAGGAAAGTCAAAACTAAGCCCCATCTGAGAAGGGAGGCTTGATCATCTCCTTGGTGTGAAAGGGATCACTGAAATGAACAATTTTTGTTGCATGTGCGCAGTATGCCTTTTCTAAGTATTGACTCCCTCAATCCCTGCAACAATAAATTTGCAGAGAGAGAGATGCCTCATTTCTAAAATGGGATCCATCCCCTTGATTTGTTCTGGAGTAGACTTCTGGCCCTAGTTGGGCAAATGAGTTTTTGTCCTGAAAATTTTGCATCAAGGATATAAATAGAATATTTCCCATCTAGATGCTTGGACTAACCATAGTAAGCAAGTACACATCTGTTGGCAAATATAGTTTCTGTCAATGGACAGGGAAGCAAATGAAACCTCTTTGTAACTTTTCCTGGAGTGGTACGAAACTGTACTCCCTACTTCTTTCTCTTTGCTGGGGATTCCCCTACTCCCTCCCTTTTAGTTCATGCGAGGATGGCAATGTAGTCAACGTATGCTTATCTCCACTTGGAGATCACATCTCTACATAAAGACCCACTCAATTAGTAGGGGGAAAAAAACTGCTCCTGGCTTCACCTCCACAACTAGAAAATTAGTCCTTAATCAGACTAATTAAATGCTGTAAGTGTTTTTGGGCTCACAGTCAAAATTTTTAAAGTCATATTAAAAATGTGTCCCAGTTACTATGAGTAAAGATAAAGGCTGTTTTGTAACTATTATTCAGGCAGCCCAGCACTTTTATATTAGAATTCCTTCTCCCTACTGTCTACAAACTATATTCTTGCTCACCATTCAGGACACAATTCAAACCCCTATTTGCCATGAAGCCTCACTAAGCTAAGAATTCCACATTAAGCAGTCCCTTATTTGATCTTGCACCGCATTTATTAGCAATATGCATAGTGCGGTTTTCATGTTGTTCATGGGGCCCCCTGCCATACACTCACAATGCCTGTGGAAGACACAGTCCAAGGGAGGGGTGTCCTTCGTAGATCACTCCTCCACTCAACTCCAACAAACAGCTGGCTCATCTACCCTTTGGCCAGTGGTTGGGTGAAAATAACTCAAGCTAAATGAAGTTTGAATAATTAGCTAAGTCAAATAGATTCTCTCTCAGGAATTTGAACTCGAACTCTAAAATAGAGGGGGGCAGAGAGAAAGACAAAGAGAAAAAGAGACTCAGAGAGTAGTCATGTATCATTATGAATGTCAGAGTGTTCTACCAGTCGCCTTGAATCCAGGACAAGCCTCCAGCCCTTATCCTCCTATGACACCATGGCATAGATCTTTATCCTGGAATTCCATGAGATCCCATCTTTCTTTTTACATGAATTCTAATGAAACCCCCCAGTGAGTCTCTATGACTGGAAATGAAAATAACTAACTAAAACACTAGCCATTTATTATATGCTCTCCTGTGTCTTTTATTGCAAATTGCAAGCCTGTCTTTTTATTTACTGAGACTATCAGCTCTTTGAAGGCAGAGATATTATGTATCTTCCCAAAGGAGCTAGCCCAGTCTTCAGAACACTAAGACCCCCAGGAAGAACATATTAAATTGCAGTGACATCCAATCCCAACATTGTTTCTAAAACCAATTTAAAAATTATTCTAAATATCCGTTACATGCTATTTTCAATAGCTGAATTCCTTCTTTCAGATGTGGGGTGTCCTACAAGACTTATTCCCAGACAGCAGAAAGAACAGAGCAGTTTATCAAATCTATTATTTTCTCATGCATTTAATTTACTTACACTAGAGACAGAGAATCAGCCAACAACTTCCTTAAACCACTACTATGTATTCACAGCACCAAATGTTCTGCTGGCAAAACTTTTCATCCCTTGCTTCTTTGCACCAATAAAAATCATACCTGGAGGTGAAAAAAGTACTATGGAGAGGAAGAGTGAGAAATGAGAGTGAGCCAGAAAAGTATTAGGTACGTGTATCATCAGCTATTTAAACTCCCTACTATTAGCCACACCTATCTTGGGAAATAGAAGCAAGGGGTGAGGTATTATCTTTCAGCCTTCATCTCCGTACTGCATTCTGACAGGCACACTAGAGGCTCATTATATATAAGTTTACAGAGTAACTCTGCAAGGCTTTAGTTTTCCTCAAGTCTGTGATGTTTTGACATTTCAAACTATTAATCTTTAATAGAAAAGATAAATCAAAGGCAGGTTACCTTGGAAAGATTTTATTTAGCAATATTCTTAAATTACATCTCATAACTTTGATCCTTCCCTGGAAGTCTATACTTGAATGTGGAACTTTCACAAATTTTTAAAGCTTTAACTTTTAAAATACACAATAAAGATGCAATAAAAGCAATCATGTATGTTCACAATATATTCAGGATCAAATTACCTGTACTATTTTTTTCTAATTAATAAAAAGAAGAAACATTACATAAAAGCAGAGTCTATCCAGTGTGTCCTTTCATTAGAATTAAGTCCCTCTATCAGCCACCATTGCATTTCTGCCCTTTGAAAGCCATGCTAATTCTTGCATTTTATGAAAGGATTGGGAGAAACTGTCATTTTCTAGCAATTTTTCCTAAAACATGTCTTACTCTCTTCTAACTTGTTTCCCGAAAAACAGACATTGCTTCTTTCTGTGTAAGAAATGCTATGGCTATAAATCTCAATTTCCCCCTCCCACTGGAAAATATTACCTAATCTTTTCATACACTAAATAAAAATTCAGCTGTTAGTACTCAAGAAGTTTAACACGTTATTTTTCTAGTCTTCATGTCTATGGCAGGAGACACGATCAACTTCCTCATCTAGAAGTTAAAATAGAGCAATTGGAGATATGATTTGGACGTATTTTATAGTACACAGCTATTGTTTGGCCTGTTCTCAAAACTTGCCTCAGCCATAAAGACCCACTCACTCTCCTCTTTCAGTCTAGTGGGGTCCAGATGAGCCTGAGCCAATGAACCTCTCCAGTGGGATAACTCCTTCAAAACTTTTGCTGGAACAATAAAGAAATATGCATTCTGTCCTGTGGTTGTGGGTATTACTTTTTCCAGTATCTATCTCACTTTCACCTGTTACCTAGCAGACATTTGGCTTGGATGGGACCTTTACCACCCCCAACTCCAAAGATGGGTCCTGATTAGTATAAGCCAATCAGAAGCATTCCTATTCATCTAGCCCTAGATATTGGTTCCAGGATGGGCGATGACCTAAGCTAGTCCTCACAGAATGAAATTCAGGATTTCCATCCAATAACTGAGGGGAAAGATTTGTTTTCTTACTCTTGACTGGTGTGCTATGCATCTGTGAGGCCTAGGACCCTAAGAAGGACTAAGAAAATCTCAGAGAGTTTGATTGAACCACATCCAAAATTGTACTACATCTGGACTTCTGTTATGTGATCCAGTACACTTACTATTTAAACCGGTTTGTGCTTAAGATCATGTATGCCTAAAGTTTTCATTAACATCTCTGCTGTTGCACAGAGATAACCCATCTGAGAATGAAGCCAAAGTGAAGAAAAGAAGAGTCAGCAAAGAGAGCAGGACAGACTGAGTGCTGGTAACAGCAATGAGGTTCCTTCTTCATATGTAAATTAATATAATATCCTTTCTTATTTAAATTGATTTGAGCTGGGTTTCTTCTACTTGCAAATGTGGACTCCTGATTAATTCAGCTGTGTTTCTGATTTGTACAATTTATTGGCTCCAAGACTGGATTATTAGTCAATAGAAAGGGCCATCATAAGAACCAGATTTGAAAACAAAACAGAGATAAAACAAATACGATCTCAGAACCAAGTTGAATATAATATAATATATAATATATATAATATATATTATAATATAATTGGTCAGAAAACCTTAATTTGTTTTCTGGCAATCACCAATCTGTTGCTTTAAGGGATAGTAATGACTACAAATTACAGAAAAAGTTCAAAAATAGCTTAGATAAATTATATCACCCTCTCAGTATCTCATTAGGTGCTCATTCTATACCCTCCCATTGGGTGATTATTATTTATTTTATACTCCAGGCTGCAAAGGAGGCTCAGGCTTCCTTTCTCTCTACCACTATCATGAATAAAGAAAGACTGCGTGAATCGAGGCCAAGAGCTCTGCTGGACTACAGTGCTAAGGGACAAGACCTCCAAAGTGAAACAGGAGGTTTGACATTGCAGTGACTTCATTCTTCTCTCTGAAGTTATTTTTTGAAATAATTTAATGGGGGGATCCTATTCTGGACCTTTCTTTTCCCCCATGCATCTGTTATTGTCACAGGAGTTTTGGACTCTTCTTTCCAAGAGTTTTTCTACTCCCATCACTTGTAGGCCCCCTCACAGATGGACAGAACATTAGAGGAGTCAGGCAAGAAGGCCATAAGCTCAATGATTAAAATACAGACTGGAAGAGAGAGAAGCCGTATTAGATGATATTTCGACCAGACTATCAAAAAATATCTCATGAATCGATTCAATCCCACAGTAAAGGATATCTCAGCAGTAACCTAGATGTCAGTCACAGTAAACTATCTGACATTTCCCAAGAGTTCACTATGCTTTTAAACTTGCTAAGCCTCAGTTCTTCATCGGTTTTAATGGAAATAATAATTGTACTTAACTGATAAACCTATGGAAAAATTAACTATATATATAGTCCTTAAGGATACAGTAAACATTCAATAAATCTTAGGTTCAAGACCTATCTCCACCATGATCCTTATTAGATTGTAGTGGAATTAACATGCTTCTTTCAGCAGACTACTACTTTCAGGTACACTATCATAGACTATCGTAGACTGCATGAGGGTAGAGACTGATTAATTTATATGTATGCATACAATATTTAGCAAAATTAGGAAGTTATCAATAAATGTATTTTCAATATATAAGTAACTGAATGCTTAGAGTTTAAACTTTGTTTTGCCATGAGGGAGAATGGAAAAAAACCCTTTCCTTATAGATATTTTAAATCAAATACAAATCATATTTAAATCATCACATATAAATTCATATAACAATGTAATAACGTGGGACACCTGGGTGGCTCAGCAGTTGAGCATCTGCCTTCGGCTCAGGGAGTGATCCCACGCTACCACGATCGAGTCCCACATCAGGCTCCCTGCATGGAGCCTGCTTCTCCCTCTGTCTGTGTCTCTGCCTGCCTCTCTCTCTGTGTCTCTCATGAATAAATAAATGAAATCTTAAAAAAAAAAAAAAACACAAGTCCTTCATTCCAAGTGTTTTGTTCTTAAAATCTCTCAACAGTACCAGTCTTTCGATGAAATCCTTGAACAATTTTAAATCTTTTAGCTCTGAGACCAGCCTTCCCCCACCCAGAGTGAGCTTATAAGTGCCACCCATAATGACAGATGTGTATAGATCCACTGAAAATTTTTCATTCGGAATGATAGTCCAATGGTTTCACAACGTTGAACATTATTTGCAAAGTGTATAGCCTACTAAGACTTGAAGGAAATGGTAAAATTAGAGGGCAAGGAAAACATTTTTTATGATGACTTATTTAAAAAGTAGAGGAGGGCAGCCTGGGTGGCTCAGCAATTTAATTCTGCCTTCAGCCCAGGGTGTGATCCTGGAGACCCGGGATCAAGTCCCACATCAGGCTCCTGCTTGGAGTCTGCTTCTCCCTCTGCCTGTGTCTCTGCCTCTCTCTCTCTCTCTCTCTCTCTCTCTGTCTCTTATGAATAAATAAAATCTTAAAAAAAAACAACACAAGTTCTTCATTTAAAAAAATAAAAAGTAGAGGAAAAAAAGCTTACATTTTTAGGGGATTTGTGATCTCTAAATAGGCCAAGAAAATTAAGTTAAATATAATGTGCTTGCATATCCTTAAACAACCAAGTTTATTGTATATCTGTAATATCTGTAGAAGGTGCTGAAAATAGGCATCATATTTTCAAATAGCCAGCCCTCAAACTGAAAAGTTTATTGTCATTTCCCCCTGTGGCTTCTGTAGTTGCCAAAGATTTTTATGAGGATAGCTGTTTAAATCTGAATCTCAGGAAGGCATCCTGTTTTGAAACTCAACATGAAAAAAAAAAAAAAAAAAGAAAAAGAAAGAAACTCAGAATGTCCTTGGCATTTAGAATATCATTCATTTAGGTACATTTCATAAACCTGGAAACATGAAAATTCTAACTAAGATGTTGAAGAAACAATGGGGTTACTAAAAAAAGTTTTAAACCAATCTTCTCTGGATATTTAATACAGAGCAGACTAATTTTCTGCACAAATAGTTCAGGGATGCACAATTTGAAAAAAAAAATCCTCTAATTTCCTTTCTTCTTTTCCCTACTAGGTGGTGACTTTTGTATTTCTTTACCCAGAGGCATGATCCACTTACTGCAGGGTTCACAAAGATAGTGACCTCTGTCATAAAGTCACAGTTTTCAAGAAAAAACAAGTCGCCAAAAGTCTTTTTGTTTCTTTTTGCCAATTAAAGACGGACAAAAAATAAAACAGCTTTCTATTTGAGAGTACACTTCTGAATTTGCAAAGAAGGACAAAGAAGGATCTTGGTTAAGTTTACAGACTTTCTTCTGGCTCTAGCTTCCTCCCTGTGATTCTGGATCAGACACCAGTGCATTTTCCATTGGCCTGTGAGAGAGATGTAGTTAATCTTTGATAAACTGAGCTATTTCCAGACTGTTGCATGGTTTTGAAAGATCTTAAAAGAACAAATTTTAGGACTGTTCTCTACAAAACATTTAGCAATGGAGCAATCCTACTTGCCATCTCTAACTTACCCAGCCTAATGTCTACACCTTAGAGATTAGTCTAGAAATCCTTGAACTATAGAAATTGAGTGGTTCAGTTTTTGAGTTTGGGAATTGCTATATAAAAAAGATTTACTCAAGGCTACTGCTAAGATTAGGAAGTTATGTTCAGACTATTAAATTTGATTTTTTAAAAATGAGAATGCTATATTCTTTGGGCTGTGATTCCTGAGAGAAGCGAAGCACAACAAGGTGAGCTCTAAAGTCATTCTGGCCTTTTCCCTGAGGCATTAGCTAGTTCACAAAGTGGAGGACAGAGCCTGAGTAGAGAGCTACAGGAGAGAGGACAAGGTTTGACTCTTTCAAAGTGGTTGAAACTTGAGGGGGAAAATTTTGAAGAGGATGGAATGACCCAACTAAGGCCAAAACTATGCATTCAATTTACCTTGAGAAGCCTGTGAACTTTTAAGCTATAGATGCAGAGAGTAACTTCAAGAAATCTACCAGAAAACAGCAGCTAGGAGGCTAGAGCTGAGCAGAAATTTCTTAGTTGGGAGACAGAGGATGGAATTCAAAGATTGCTAAAATAGAGAAGAACCTGTAAATACCCAGGCTTCCATTTGAGCCTCCAGAAAGGCTCTGCCTATGGAAATACATCTTCTCAAAGAGAGTTTCCTGAGTGAACGCTAACACCAGCCTGCATCAGGATCAAGGTGATCCGCCTGTACTCTTCTGTCTCCCAGAAGAAAACTTAATCTCCATAATTGTTCGTCACAATAACAGCATTCAGTAAAAAAAAAATTATATGACATACTAAAAAAAAACCCCAGGAATGAATGACTCAAACCAAGAGAAAAACAACAGAAACAGACTCATAGGTGTGGGAATTTTACTTAAATAAGTATGTTTTACTAAATAAGTTTAATATGTTTAGAATAAGAGGACAGGCTGGAGAATTTCAGCATAGACATGACTCTATCAAAAGGAATCAAATGGAAATTCTACAACTGAAAAATATCTGGAATTAAAACTAAAATGTTAAATTTCTGCCTTCAGGCAGGATGCAGAGATAGTAACAGGCCAGAACTCCCACTTGAACTAGAAAAAAAAAAATCACATAAATTACAGAACTGTATTTTTAAAAACACCAGAGACTTGTGGATACAAAGAAGAATTGAGGAACTAAAATGCCAGAGAGAAAAGAGCTTCTCTCGGGTAAGCTGAATTTGCCAACTACTTTTTCCTGGGAAGTATCTGTTGCGTCTGTGCATATACAAAGAATAAGGCCTGCCATAGACAGAGGGACTCTAATAATGTAAAGGAGAAACAAGTGGAGCTTTTGACATTTGTGCGATCTGGAGTGAAGTCCTAAACAATAGCTGGGAAGTCCAGAGGGACTATTCAGCTGAACCTAACCCAAATTATGAACTCATATAATCAGGAGCAAATAAAAAGTAGTTGTTTAAGCCACTAAGTTTTAAAATGGTTACACAATAATAGTTAAGGTTCTAAAATTCTCCAAATGAAGATGATTCAGATGTCTGTAGCTAAAAAAATTAATTTGCAAACAAAATTATATAAACAAATAAATACATAAACAAATAAAATCATCTGCTGGCAAAGAAATAAATATGGTGCTGTCAAAAACACCAGTTATGGCCACTTAAACAAGATGAGTGAGGGGCGCCTGCGTGGCTCAGTTGGTTAAATGTCTGCCTTTGGCTCAGGTCATGATCCCAGGGTCCTGAGATCGAACCCTATGTCGGGCTTCGTGTTGGCTAGGGAGCCTGCTTCTCCCTATTCCTCTGTGGCTCCCCCTGCTTTGTGCATTTTTCTCTCTCTGAAATAAATAAAAAAAGAAAAAGTAAAACAAGTGGAGTTTAAAAATAGACTAGTGATTAAAATAAAATAATACTATGTAAATTAAAAAGTAAATTTGAAAAAAAATGAATTTGAGAAAGGAATACTTTTCTAAGAAAATTTAACTTATCAAAATGACTCAGGAGGAGGTAGATAGATATAGTGACCAAAAACTATAGAATTAAGATAATAGATAAAGATCTATTCTTGAAAAAAAAAAGTAAATAAAAACCATAAATATGGTAAAAGACATAATTTTCCCAACTGAATCTACGAGGTTAGCCTGATAAAAATCTCAAAATTAGATAAGGGCTGAACAAGGTTCATCCTACTCATGAACATCAATCTCTGAAGTTTTCAAATTCCAAAACAAAAATATTAGTAAATTAAGTACATTATTCTTTAAACTATAATATAATTAAAAATTTATTTAGAAATGGAAGAATGGTTCGACACCAGTAAATCTATCATTATAATTCAATGCATTAATAGAATAAAGGGAAAATAATCATTATTATTTTATACATTTAGAAAAGATACTTGATAAAATTCAAAACTCATTCATGATTTTTAAGATACAATACTTTGGAAACTATGAATATGCAGCAACTGCTTTAACAGAGCTTTCAGCAAGAAACATAAACGCACAGCATCAACAATTCAGAACTAAGACAAAAATGCACTATACCATAACTACTATTCAACATTTTGCTGTCAGTCTGGTCAACAAAATAAAATAAGAAAGAGAAACAATGGATAACAAATACTGAAAAGAGAGGGAAATTATCACTATTAGATGATATGAATTTTGTCTTAAAATCAAGAGAATCAACTGTTAAATCTTGTGTTTGCTAAGTAAGATGTCTGCATATAAAGTCAATACATAAAGACAAATAGTTTTTCTATATGAAAGTAATAAAAATGGTAATGGAAAAAATGTCCCTGTGTACAGTTGTGGAAAACGAATATAAGCTATTTTCAGAGGTAATGATGAAACTTTGTGTGATTTATTTAAATAAAACTAAAATTACCAATGAACATCAACTAAGACAAATGTCAAATTGCAAGTGACACAAACCATCCTAACCAATTAAAAGAAAATCATTGACTTGTGATAATTCAAACCACCTTAACCAATTAAAAGAAAATCATTGACTTGTGATAATTAAGAATGATAAGGATATAGTTGGTTCCAGGCACAACTGGGTTTAGGGACTGAAGGAGATCCCTGAGCTTTTTGCTATGCTGTACACCTATTGTTTTTGTTTATCCTGTGCTCCTTTGTGGGACTGTTCCTCCCAGAATCAAGTCATGTAATTCAAACAGAACCATCAATTATAGTGCCCACTTCCCATTTGCAGGTCGAACACATAATCTAGTTCCTATTAGGACCTGAAATTGATTTTTACATCTGTTTTTTTTATTTAAGATTTTATTCATGACCTAAGCCAAAGGCAGATGCTTAACCAACTGAGCCACCCTGGTGCCCCTGATTTCTTTTTAAAGACTTTATTAATGAGAGACAAACACACAGAGAGGCAGAGACATGGGCAGAGGGAGAAACAGGCTCTTTGGAGGGAGCCTGATGTGGGACTCGATCCCACTACCCCGGGATCACGCCCTGAGCCAAAGGCAGATGCTCAACCACTGAGCCACCGAGTTGCCCCCAGTGCCCCTGATTTTTTATACCTTTTGTAAACGAGAGATTCAATTTCCTTTATATTCTACCATTTATTGAATAATCTTTTTTTCCAGTAATCTGTGTTGATGATCCATTACATTATCAAAAGGCCATTTATGCATGAGCATGAATCTGTTGCTGGATTCTCTTCTGTTCCCATTTGGTTTGTCTACCCTGGGCCAACCCCACACCCGTTAGTAGATTTCTTCTTCTTCTCCACTCCCTCTACTTTCTTTTCCCTAATATCACAGTCTTTAGCCAAGTCCATTATATTTTCATTATGTGAATGAGGTTTTGGAGGAAACTCATGGCTCTGTTGTGAATTTCCCATTTAAGTCAATGGCTTGGGGCAAAAGAGAAATATGCAAAGAAATGAGTGTTTGGGTACAGGAACTTAGGAAAACATAACCCACTGCAAATCCAATGTAATATTATAAAGGGCTTCATGCTTTTCCCATATGGCAGGGGTTAAGGCAAATCTTAAATAAGCATCTAGGGTCTGATTAACTTATATCACACTTGGGTTAACTGGATTTATGGAAATCTTCCTTTAGCTGCTTTAGACGGAGTTGTCTAACCGTCATTATTAGCATGTTGTCCTAAAACATTTGGATGTTAAAAAACAAAACAAAACAAAACAAAAAAACATTTGGATGTTGAACTCAACTTTATTTCACTATTACAGACTCATTTCTCTTTTAATATTTTTATTCACTGCTATCTGCTCAGGTTAATGGTGAGCACATATATAGAGAGGTACCTGTCTTTGAGTAAATATTATATATATATTATATATTATAAAATTATATGTTATATATTTAAATATATATATTTAAAATATTATATAAATGTTACATATATTATATATATATATTTTTGTATATGGTTTTATGTGAGGAAAGGTGCTAAGTTCTCTAACACACCCTTCAAAGACCATCTCAAAAGTCACTCTTTCCATTAAGATTTTCCTGATTTCCTACCCCCATTCCTCAAGATGTAAACAGTATTTTTTTTCTGACCTCCCGTAACTATTTATTCCATCATTAAGACTCTTCTTGTTTTGCCTAGAAATATAGTTCTTTTACTGTTAATGTCTACTTGGCAACTTATTAGAATCTAAATCCCTTGAGAGCATGATCTAATTTGATTAACTTTTGTATTCAGTATAGTGGTGAGTTCAGTGTATAGCAAATATTCTCAGATTCTTAAGAGTTAGACATTTTCTCTTCTGTAATTCCCATGTTGTATATATCGCTTATGTACACAGCATAGTAATTTATTCACTATTTATCTCCTAATACTGGAGACATATTTGGACAAAAATGCCATATCTTGTGTATCTTTAGTTCCTGGAGATTTTTAAATGCTCATAAATATATCTTTTATGAGGAAACGCACTTAGTATTTCTTCAATGAATGGATGAGTAAATGGCATAGCAAAAAAAGGAAGACAGGCTTAAGTTTGAAAACAAGCTCTGCCACTTGTGACACGGATATAGCATTCAAAGTCTAAGTGTCCTCATTTCTAACGTAGGAAGAATTCACTTACTGCTAGTCTGACCTCTTTTAATGCACTTTGAAACTTTAGGGATTGTATACTATTTAAGATCTGTGAAGGTAATAGATATTGAAATTTCTTATAAAATTCTTCCCTAAGCAATCATTACTTTTGTTTTCATTTTCTCTCAATCACGCCTCCTTCATCACCCTTGCATTCTTTGTTACCACATCATTCTTGTTGTATCCCTTTTCTCAATTCTACTAATTGCTAAACCAAGAAAACATCTTTGTTACCCTTTGATACAAGTAATGGAATTCTTGCTGCATCTTTTGGGATCTTGGTGTATCTGTGTGTATGGGTGGGGAGGGGTTGGAGGTTCAGGTCTGTGGGTAGGTAATGTAAATATAAAGACTGAAGTATACCTTTTAGTATACCTTTAGAAAACTATACCTTTTTTTATACCTTTTAGAAGTACACCTTTTAGAGCATTCTAACCCCAGATCCTCACATCAGGAAAACTATATATAAATTGGAATATTTTACAAATATTTATAAGTTAGAATATAATTAGAATATTTTACACTGCTTTCCTAATGACTTACATTATAATCCTAACAAGTCTCAATGCTAGTACATTGAATAATACCTTTAAAAATTTGTTGCAAAGGATGAGTTTTAAGCAGTACATAGGAGTGGCCACTGTCTCTTGAAAAAGCTAAGGGATTAACTAAACACCTGTTACATTTTACAGAATTTTCTCGTCTAAAGCTGAGTATTCTGTATGGACACTTGTTACACTCACTATATCACTTTTCAACTAAGATTTATACATGAATTCTAAAATATTTTAACTTCCAGATTCAATAGCAATTTGTACTTTACGTTTGATGCAATAATTTTACAGATTCTGAGACCCTTATATTTTCCTCAAAAGATAGATCTAATTGTACTTATGAGGTCAAGGCTTTTCCTTTTTTTTTTTTTAACCGGGGCCGATTTCTTGTGCTTAGGTTCTGCCAAAGACTCCTAATCAAAGGCAGGCATCTGTGTGCTTCCTTGTACGATTCTGTTTCAGTTAAGAACCCTTGTCAGTCCGTTTAGCAAGGATCACTCCTCCACCCCCAATCTGATCACTCTTCACATATGATCAGGTTCCTCATCTTCCACCATTCTCCAGGTGACGCCTTGTCACCTTGGCCTGTCTTCAGCAAGAATGCTTTTAGGTGGGTTTAGCCAAAATTCCCTGATGTTGCCTTGTAGTAATCCTCCATCCACCAGCCTTCACCTTGCTCCTTGGTTAAAATTCCCACTTGTCCATGATGTAGTTGCATTTTGGCCCAGTCTTCTGCTCCCGCTGCAAAATTCTATCACAGTGGTCCTATCCATCTGTACCTGTATCTCAATGGTCCTGAATAAAGTCGGCCTGGCCCAGCTCTATCAAAGTGTCATGAATAACTTTTTCTTTAATGAATACTCTATGTCCCGACGAAGTCAGATAAAATTCAGAGAACACTTATTAGAAACTACACATCAAATGCATGTTCCACCAAAGAGAGTTTTCAAACTGCATATACAGTCAAGTCTTTGTATGCATGGTATTTTTCATAAAGTCCCTTAATTTGTGATAAATCATTGTTATCGAAGTTCCCTAAAAAGTGCAACTTCTTCTTTTGGCAGAAAAAAATTTTTTTTGTTGTTGTTTAGTAAAAGGGAATACCCCTTTCCTCCCGCCCCCAATCTTACGCCTTTTTAGGAATCCTTCCTGAGCATCTTGCTGGCCTGGAGCCTCATGCCCCCGCAAGGCCTGAGCACTGGACTAACACTTGGTAAGGATCTGGCTCTGGGGAGCGCTATGTTGAGTGACAAATGGATGAGGATGAAGGTTTTATTGAAGCATCTGAACCGCATTTAATTTTCCGTGTTGCTTTATTTGTTCCTTCTAAGCCCTGGGGATATTGAATTTTCCGGGCTCCGCTGGTGTCGTCGGTACTTCGGGGGGTTGGGTAATAAGAAACATAATCTGTTTTTCCCGTTAGGATTCCCGTTAGGATAATATCCTCGTTTTTTATTAAGGGCGGCTTACTACGAACCGTTTCACACACAGTGTTTTCCTAGACCTCCTCGATGGGCCGATTTTGCCTCGGAGGAGCCCGGGCTCTGCGGCGGCCTCTGCTGACCCCGCGGCGCCGCGACCTGCAGCCCGCCCCGGGCTGACCCCGCGCGCCGCCGACTCGCCCACCCCCGCTCCAGCTCCGGTCCCGCGGCCTCAGCGGTCTGCACCGGCCACACCCCCCCGCCGCCCCCCCTGCACCCCCCCCCGCAGCCCCCCGGCGCCCCGCCTGCACCCGCTCCCCCTGCACCCCCCGGCGCCCCCACTGCATCCCTCCAGCGCCCCCCCTGCACCCCCTTGCCGGCCCCCCGTCACCTCCCCGCCGCCCCCCTGACCCCCCTGCACCCGCTCCCCTGCATCCCCCCGTTGCACCCCCCCTGCACCTCCCTGCCGGTCCCCGTCACCTCCTCGCCGCCCCCCTGCACCCGCTCCCACTGTACCCCCCGGAGCCCCCCTGCACCCGCTCCCACTGCACCCCCCGGCGCCCCCCTGCACCTCCCTGCCGCCCCCCTGCACCCGCTCCCATTGCACCCCCCGGAGCCCCTCCTGCCGACCCCCCGTCACCTCCTCGCCGCCCCCCTGCACCCGCTCCCACTGCACCCCCCGGCGCCCCCCTGCCGACCCCCCGTCACCTCCGCGCCGCCCCCCCTGCACCCCCGCGGCGCCCCCCCCCCCCCCCCCCCGCCGGCTCGCCGCGCCAGACAGCGGGTAACCGCCGCCTCCGCTGGGGCATCCCGGCTCCACCGGCCCAGCGCGCTCCAGACACCTGCCTCTCACTGGCCGCCGAAGCTGCCCCTCACCCCGCAGTCCCCTCGGCTATTGGCCCCGGGCCGGCCCTCGTCATCCTCGGCCTGGCCGCCAGTCCCGCCTCCGTCGCCGGGTCATTTAAGTTTATCACAAATAAATAAATAAAGGAGGAAATAGAAATGCGTAGAAAGTAAAAGCAGTCGGGAGGGGGCTGCGGGGGGGGCGGAGGAAACAGGGGGGCGGGGCGGAGGAGGAGACAACCTAACCTGATCGTGTCGGTGCTGGCCAATCACGGCTCACTCCAATCCGGCCTGACGGGCGGCCTCGGCCAATCGCCTTCCAGCTCTCGGATCACTGAACGGCGAGACGCGACTGACCTCTCCGGAGTGGGCGAAGGGGCGGGCGGGGTTGGGGGGAGTGGGAAGACGGCCGGCCAATCGCCTGTCGACGATCGTCTGAGCGAAGTTTCCGCCCCCCAATGGGTGCTTGAGATAGCGGATTGGGCCTCTCCTAGTCCAATCCAAGGTGGTAGAGATGAGGAAAGAAGCCGACGGGGGCGGGGACTTGGGCGAGGAGGAGGAAGAGTGCATTTTGTTTATGGGCGGCACCCTCACGAGGGGCGTCCCGCTCTTATTGGCTCGCGGAAGCCAAGAGTGGCGTAGGAGCGAGCCAATAGGCGCAGAGGAGCGGGGGTGCGCGGCGTGAGGCGCCCAATGTGGGCCTTCTGCCGAAGAAGTAGGGGCGGGGGGAAGTTTAGGAGTTGAGGAAAGAAGATTAAAGAGCGCGAGGAGGTAACCCCCAAAACTCTAATTTGTTGCGGGGCGGGCGGGAGGGAGGGGTGTGCGCGCGCGAGGGGGCCGAGGCGTCCGCGAGGCCCTGGAGTGGGGGGCGACGGGACGGGCAAGGAGGGGACTGGGGTGGGGTTGGGGGGGGCGAGTCTGAGCGGCGGGTCCGCGGGCCGGCGGCGGCCGAGTGCGCGCGCACCTCCGCGCCCCCGCGCCGCGCCCCGCCCCCGCCCCTCCCCGCCCCCGCCCCCGCCCCCTCCCCCTCCCGGGCGCCCGTCCTCGCGCCGGGCGGCGGCTGCGGCCTCGCGCGACCCGGCGGGGGGCGGGGGGGGAAGGGGGGCGCGGGAGGGGCCGTCCCGCAGCTGGAAACGTGTCTTCTGCCTTCTTCTCTCTACTCCCCGCGCCTGGAGCTGCCGCTTCCAAGAAGAGGAGCCGAGGGGGACTAGCCGGGGCTCCGGAGCTGTAGAGGCGCCGGCTGCCCTCCCGCCCCCTCCCTCCTCGCCCTCCCCCGCGCCCCTCCCTACCCCCACCGCTCCCCCTCCCCTCCCCCTCCCCCGCCCCGCCGGCCGCGGCTCTCGCGGTCTCTGGAGCGTCTTCGGAGAACTGGGGGGGACGGGGAGGGGCGGGGAGGGGCGGGGGTGCCCTGGCCCCGGGGCCGCGGGGCGCCCCTGCAGACGCCGCAGCTACCGGCCCCCGCCCGCCCTGGCTGTGCGACCCCGGAGGCGCGGGCCGGGGAAGGGACCGTTCGCCTTTCCTTCTCCCCCCCCCCCCCCGCCCCTTTGGGCCCCTCTGGAAACATGGGGAAAAAAAAAAAAAATGTTGACGCTTTTCGATAGCTGAACGGTCGGAAGTTTTTTTTTTTTTTTGGAAAGTTTGAAAGAGGTGCAGCCTCCCGCCTTGTGGAGCGCGGTCCGGGCCGTGTGGCTCCCTCCCCGCAGCTGCTGCCCTTTGTGAGGATGCTCGAGAGGCAGGAGGCAGGGATCCTCTAAAAGTTCTATTGATAAACACACTTGCACAAACATATGCCAGGCGCACACATCAACTATAAACACGAGCGAACAACACAATATGGCGCGCAGCTCCCCCACCTAGCGCTGCACCCGCCGAGCCCGGCTGCACGGGGTCAGCCGCGGGGAGCCCCCGTCCGCGCCCCCCGGGAGCGGGGAGCAGTCGGGGCGCCCCAGCGGCCGAAGGGCAGGCTCCGGGGCAGCCCCGGCCTGAGCGGAGCCGACGCGCTGAGTCCCTGGAGACTTGGGAGCGTGGTGTTCACGGCTCCCGGCCCCCGAAAATAATGCAGGTGAGGCCAAAGGCGAGACCGTCTCGCTGCCTGGCCCAGGGTTAAGCCCCGGCTGCTCCAGCTCGCAGGGGCCGCTCCTCCCCACCCCCCACCCCCACCCCCCACCGCAGGCTCTCAAGTGGAGCTCTGGCCTAGGGGGACTGACCTGACTTGTTGCTGTCGAGAAAGTCCTAAAAAAACAAAAACAAATACATGGTAAGGACGGTTCTGTAAATAAACGGCAGAGCTGGAAACATTAGGGGTAAGTGATAAGCAGTCCCATTTGCAAAGTCAGGTCGTGCACACGCTTTACTTTCTTACCTGTCGGCCCTAATCCCGAATGCCCTCTGCAGTGACCTGGGAATAGTTAACATATGCCCTCCACTGCCCCTCGTGTAAGTTTGACCGGCCCAGATTTCAGCTTTCCACGTAGGTATTTCTCTAGTTCTAGGAAAAAAAGAAGAAGAAGAAAGAAACAATTTGCACTGACTTTTCAGATCTTTGTTTGCTCTTCTCATTCTTCATCAGAAATGTGTCAAAGTGGATATGCACAAGCAGTGCATGCTGATACCACTGTGCCCTCTCGAGAATTGTCTTCTCTCAAAAAAAAAAAAAAAAAAAAAAAAGCTTTTGGAATTGCCCTTGAGGAATCTCTGACTTTACTACTCCCCCCGTTCAGGGCTCAAGGTTTTAATTCCTAAGATTGCGGTTGTGACTTACGTGGAGCTCAGTTTGGGAGGGCTTTAGGCTTAAGAACATGTGGTGCTCACGTAAACAGGTGAGAGGAAGAAGAAAAGTAAGTTTTTAGACATCTAGTAGCTGCTCGGGGAGTCCAGCAGTTGGGTATTTTTGGTTTTGTGATTTCAGATCTCACAGACCAGTGGAATACAGGCCTTTTGCATATGAAGATCAGGTGACAAGTTAACTGTCTACCAGCCTCCAAAGCAATACGCCCTTTCATGGTGAGGTCCCAATTTTAACAGACTAAAGAAAAAGGTTTATGATTAAAAAGTTGTCAAATTTTCTCCATTCTTGGGAAGAAATCTTTATGCTGATCTGTCTAGTTCGATTAAGATCCCAGTATTTAAAGGTTACTACTACAGCAAGAAGATAGATAGCTTATGTGCACACAGAGTAGCTACTGAAAGACAGTTTGAGTTTAGAGGAAAGAAAAACTTCTATGTGAAAGTTATAATTTTGGGGGGGGTGTTTAGAACTACTAGATGTGAGGCCAGTTTACTACATGGCTAGTTCAGAAAGTTTTTGTGACCCACAGATACCCAACAAATCTTGCTGTCAAATTAATATGAATTTGCCTACTTGGCAAATTTTATTCCTTTTTTAGGAATAAAAACCTAAAGAAGAAGCCATTTTAAGTGAATTATTTTTATCTCAGTAGTGAAAATCTGAAGAGGGCTTTCTAACCAATCGGACTTCCAGAAGAAAGGCTTGACTGAATAATTAGGTCAATTTTGAAGAGCAATAAAAGATACAACTAAGTTACTGTAAAGGATCTAGAATTTCTAAGTGAATTAGAAATTATTTCAAATATTTTAGATTGAGTGCCAAAGAGAGACTTCTTTAAAACATTTGCAATACAGAAGTGGAACTTGATGGGCTCTGCTTTATTCTGTGAAATAATCATGCTTTTCTGAAATGGATGTTTAAATTCATGAAATTGTTCTAGACACTTGGGATGTAACAGTGAACAAGAGATAAAATAACCTGTCTTTGTGGAGTTTACATTCTAATGTCACATATAGTTTGCATACTTCAGATTGCTAGAAGAAAAGATTTTTGTATGAAATTTTAAAACCTAGCATTTTTTTTTTTTTTTTTCATTTAGAGAGTACAATTTGAAAGAATTTACAGATGTTTGAGGGGCAGGGAGGTGTTTACTAAGTGCCAATGATAAGAAAGGAAGAGCTAACTTTATTTGTACCCTTTGTTGTTGTCATGAAACATTCTCAATATATTTCAGTAGGTCTTTTTAACAGATAGAAGTTTTTTTTTTCCTATAATTTTAAGCGTGCTTTGAAATAAATAAAATGTTACTTTATGTTAAAAAAAAATCTGTGTCTTGGAATTTACTGTAAAATTCCGATGGAGCTTTTGTCTTGTTAGCAAATTGTGGCAAAACAGAAGCTAGACTACCTTAATTTTTCAGTAAGAATTTGTTTTAGGAGTATGTCTGAAAAATTAAGTGCCTAAATCTTTTTCGGTTGTGGTTTTATCAAGAGAAGATGGAAATTTGTTGTAATTAATTTATAGGTGACATTAAAGAGAGAAAAAGAGAGGCCTGCAAAAAAAAAAATGCTTTGTTATTTAAACCTTTCTTTCAAACTACAAAAGCGTTTGATTGGCACTTCTCTGATTTAATAGACCATTTGTAATGCAGGAGGAACATTACAGAAGATTTTAGCATTACTTTAATCATTTAGTCTGTAGGTGTAAAAATCTTAGGTTTCTAACAGAAGGAAACTTGGTGCTTGGTTAACAGAGTATATGATTTAATGCTGAGTTTGTTGCTTTAAGTAGTGGGTGTCTCACCTTTCCAAAACCTAGTTCATAGTTCTCAAATAACAAGTTCTGATTTTCGTTATTTTTCTCTGTCACAGTGAGTCGTATTTTGTTAGCCAAATCGGTGTTCAGTTCTTAAGTAGGATAACTTTTATTTTTTGACACACAATTCTCCCACCTCCAGTCCTCCCATCCCCTGCTGTGAAGGGCTTGAATTTCTATACCTACATTAGATCTCTATTTATGCTAATTTGTAGCATAATCACCTCTTCCACAAAGGGTACGTAATAATGCACTTCAGAGAACAGTCAAGGTTGCTTCTGGCTATTTGTATACAGACCCGCCAGCATCTGAAAGCTATAAATAGGAAGATCTAGGAGGAAAAGCAGGGACTATAACAATGGAATATACTGTCTTAGATGAAATCTTTTTTTTTTTTTAAACAGCAAAGTGGGAGAATGGTTGATAGAATGTTAAAAACTAAGAGTTTTTCCTAATTCTAATGGTTGATTAATATGTGTTTATGTGTATGTGAGTATATATTTTTATATGAACATTTTTGAATAAAGACATATTCCTGTATTGGATGAATAATTTCAGTCCTGCCTTGTGGTCCTTAACATGTTTCCAGGTGATTTTGCTTAACTCATTGTTACTTACCAAAACTTTGCTCCAAGCAACACAGAAGCATAAGCTAATTAAATATTTGTGAATTTTGTAATAATTTTGGATTAAAAGTTACTAGAAGTTTCTTTCTTTTTTTTTTTTTTGAAGCATGATTAGCAAGCAGCCCCCGTAATGAATGAAATCTAAAGTAAGTGTTCTTAGAACCCTGGATCCACATAAGACAGTTGAAAGTTTCAAAAAGAGGTATTCATAGGGCAAAAGACAAACCTTGATATCTGTCAAATTTTTATAGTAATAAAATAAAATGACTAATCTATTAATATTCATATTTTTAAGGTAAGTGTAAGTATGTGTACACTGCATTTTAAATAAAAATTTGGGGTGTTATTGGCTAGACACAGTCATTTCTTTGCCAGAGATACTAGGCTGTGTGAAGGCTAACCATCTGTCAAGTGATAGAGACAAAGAAAGGTTTAATACACTAGTCTAAAATTTCTACAAACTTGTTTTGAATTGTATTGTCATTTTGTTTTGGCCTTCGTACTCTGTGTGGAATATGCACTGGGTCAGTCACCCCACTTTGTTTTATGAGCAAACTCTTCAAGGTCTAGATAAGGTTATCATCGCAGCTGATGTGATCCAGAGGCATGATAAAATATGTTTTGATTTTGCTTTCATGTGATGATCAAAAAACTCATAAGTGGGCCACCCACTAGCAGTTATACAAATGACTTCAAGCACACTTGTTTTCACCCACCTATTCTGAATTTTGGGTGTCTTAACTCCTTTGCTTTATATATTCAAGCCTTGTATTTCAAACCCATTCCTGAGCTGTTTGGGGGTGGGGGTGGGGGGGGAGTAGCAACAGGAATCCAGATTGCCTGTTTTAGGTACAATATGGTGTGATGTGAAATTGAAACAGCAGATTGGTGAGAAACTTTAGTTTCAAACAAATATAAACTAGTTTGTTTGGTGAAGTCATACACAAAACAGTAGTCTCTATTGACAGGGCAGTGTTTTTTTCCCCATACCTTGCACATCATGAGGTCACTGTGGTTCTTTGGGCCAGAGTCTATTGCCAAAGCATCTTATAGGAAAAAGAAGCTCTAATATTGCTGATTGTAATGATAGACTTAGATATAGCAGACCGAGGAATTATTTATAGCAGTGCTAATTATATCAATAAAAATAGCAATATTAATACTGCGAGTGTCAAAATCCATTCTTGACAGTACGAGGTAAACAGAACTATAGTCAAACAAAGCAGCCAGCCTGTTTCTACTGTCAGCTCATGAATATGCACTTCAGGAAAAATATACACAATTGGTTTACTGATTTAATCTCTTTTGCAATTACTTTTGATTTTTTAGAAGATGTTCTTTATTTCTAGTTCAGACAATATTAAAAAGATTCAGATTTTTAGTTTTGAAATTCTTGGTACCATTTTCTTACTGTCATTAGTAAGTTTCTAGAGGCTTATTTGTTCATGGTTAAGTACTTTATAATTAATTATCAGAAATTCATTTTATATGTATCCCCATTTTTGGAACACAGATTACCATTGCACAGGGAAATTGGAAGAACCTCTAAAAATTTACAAAACAAAACAATATAAAACAAAACCCACTACTACCATACATGCACACACAACCAATAAATCTCTGGCTTTTTTTAGACATTAAAAAATATCCGTTTCCATGGTTCTGATTTAAGGAAAAGCATAAATTTTCTTTGTAGTTTTCATTACTTCTCGTCAGTTTTTGCAATTTCATGTTATTTAAAACTTATTTTCCTAGTAATAGAAAATCATGTAAGTAGAAGTTATTCAATCCAAAGGTTTTCAACTTGAGAGGACAACATCTGATTTTTTAATCAGATCCTCATATGTTAAATTTAACTTTTATTGCACATTGTCAGAAATCTCAGATGTAGAATTAGGAGGGATTGCTGCCACTGGTTGTATCATTTTGGGCATGTCACATAACCTGAATTTCTACCTTCTTCATGTTCAGGGTCTTTTCCAGCTCTAATAATACAAGTATGTTTCTTTTGACACTTGGATCCTTATTTTAGCTTTAGGGAACATGACTGGAAGTGATAGGTAAGGTGCTGAGAAAGAGCATATGTAAAATATTTGATGTTACTTTTTTACTTTTAGTCCTTGATACAAGTTTCATTTTAGTGATACTTAAACTTTCAAATATAGCATATCTGGGACACCTGTGTGGCTTAGTGGTTGGGTGTCTGCCTTTGGCTCAGGGCATAATCCCCACGGACTGGGATCTAGTCCCGCATGGGGCTCCTTGTGGGGAGTCTGCTTCTTCCTCTGCCTATGTCTCTCATGAATAAATAAATAGAATCTTTAAAAACATATATATAATATACCTCTATAAGTATAGATATCTAAAAATTAAGTACTTTTGTAGTTCGTAACTATAATAAACTTACTATTTTTTATAAATTTTTTACCAACTCATTTTCACTCATGAAGATATGTTGCTAATATAATTTATAAACGGGATTCTTTACATTTTATTCCACATAAGGTTGCTTAATTGGAAAAAGTGGATAACAACAGGATGAATTAACTCTGTCATTTTCTAATTCTATGAAGTATGTAGATACAGAAATAAATATATTTCTTCAAAGAAAAAAGGTAAACTAAACTGTTTTTTTATGCTTCTTTAAGCAAAAAATATACTCTGAGTAATCAGGAGCCATTATAATTTTTAACTACTGCACTTAATTTTTGATCCTACATTAACATTTGATCATATGTTATACCTATCCAGGGATAGATTTATATAGAAAGGATATAAGGGAGACAAAGTTGACTCTTATTTGATGAAGAAAAGTAGAAAGAATCTGTGTTAGGGAAGACCTTGCAAATACTCTGTGGTCATATATAGAGACAAACAGCCATACACAATTCATATATACCACTTGTAGGTATTTAATGATAGCCTCAAAGTTTTTATTTAAAATTTCACTCTCAGTTTCTTTTTAATTGACTCACATTTCTTTTGTTGGTATGATTGGTAGTGAGAGCCTCAAAAACATCGCATACTTTACCTATTCATAAATGGAAACAGCAATCTGGAGAAAGTTATACAATCCCTGGATCCTTCCTCTTCCCTATACCCACCCATAGCTGTAGATGTTCTGGTACTAATTATAAACATTTTATAAATCTCTTCAGAGGCAGGATGTATGTAAACTACTCAATATAGTAGGTAATGCCAAGCTATTCTAGCCAACCAAATATCTAGCCTGTTGGGAGAAATGGCAAGAAAATTATTAGATCCACCATAGGGCACAAAAAGTGGTATGAGTGCCTCAATGCATGCAAACAGGGGAAAAAATTCTAAGGGATATTTAGAAGGGAAGCTGATTTTACAATATTACTTAACTGAAACCTAGCTCATATATTGGTGAATTAATGTAAACTCTATTCTAAAGGCACTACGCCAAAAAGACTAGCTAAATTATTGGTGGGAAACATAGTGAAAATGAAATAAAATTTATCTGTCCTTGTACTAAAACAATAGTAACAGTAACAACAGCAGCCAACATTGATTGAGTGCTTACTCTGTACCACCAGGCATTGGTTATATTTGCATTTTCCCCCATTAATTCCATAATCCTATGAGACATATACTTTTATTATGGCATTTTTGAAGATAAGCAAGCTGAGGCTCAGAAAAATTAAGTAACTTGCTCAAAGTCACACCGCTAGTATATAACAGCTGGGGATTCAAACTCAAGTTCAACTCTAAAGAACCTAAATTCTTAAATACCACCTCACTATGCCTCTCTATTCTGCGACCATTCTCACTCAGTGCTTACCCAGATTAGTAGTGGTATTTTTTTTTTTAATTTTATTTTTCAAAGAGACAGAGTGTGTGTGCGCACAAGCAGGGGGAGAGGCAGGCGGAGGGAGAAGCAGGCTCCCCACTGAGAAAGGAGCCCTGGCGCAGGACTCGATCCCAGGACTCTGGGATCCTGACCTGAGCTGAAGGCCGATGCTCAACTGACTGAGCCACCCAGGTGCCCCAGTCCTGGTGACTTTATTTCAAGAAAAGCATAGTGGATTTGGAGAAGGGTTCAGAGAAGGGCGCAAGGTGAAAGAGCTACAAGTAGGAGGAATGGTTGCTACAGTAGAAACTAGTTTTAAAAGGTAACTCTCCAGCCTAAAATTACTAATGCTAAAAGGGAATTTATCTAAGGGTTTTACAGTGGATGGACTGGGTGGCTGCTGCTTGATTTGCTTCAGTGCACAACAGTGGAGCTGGGTAACATGTTAAAGGAGGCCAAAGAAATCCTGAGTAGGTGCAGGTCAAAGGAAGCATTAGATACTGGAGTCCTGGAAAGGTAGAGCTCAAAAAGGAGAATTAAATCTAAGCAGATATTGAGTAACCGAGAGCTAGGGATGAAGAAGAACAGAAACAACATCTTCAAAAGTGAAATTCTACTTGACTTTGGAATGCCCTTATGTATATTGTTCGTCCCTTACGTTTGTTGTGGAAACCAACAGCTGGCTTAAATAGAGCCTCCCCCCACCCCCACCCCCGCCCCCGTCCCCGCCCCTGAGTTTGGGATATACAGATTGCTATGTTTTTGGCACACACAAAAAAATGTGGTCATCAATAATAAGAATTAGGCAGTAAATTTCTGTCCATTACAAAGAAATGTAGCTTAGCACAGAGACCTATATGGTAAACCTGAGACTAGCTGCCATTTATTGAGGGTCTACCATGTGACACTCAGTTCTGAAGTCACTGTTTCCGGGGACACTTATTTGCTGCTTGCTGTACAGTTTTCAAATATAAGAAAACACCTGTTAGCTTTTCTAAGAACGTGAATGATGAAATAAGTCATACCATAATTTTATTTCATTTCATTATGTAATTTATTGATCTCCACCTTTCTGTAGTATTGGAGTTCTAAACCAGGCTCCACAAAGCTTAAGGTGGAAGAGAGTCTAGACTTCTCTTATATAACTGTAACTTTTCCTTAATTTGTCACTATACTGAAAGAAAGATTTAATTTTATTTGATAGGGTAAAAGCATTTATGTCAGGGTAATAGGCTCAAATGATCAGCTCAGGTAAAGTCAGCATACATGAGTTTGGATTATATTTAGGACAGTCAGCATGATTTAATGAAAAGGGAACTATAGCAACTTTTAAAGTGATTTTTTTGTTATTTCAAATAATCTTAAAGACATCCAATCAATTACAAACAGTTATATATGCCATGTATGTACTCATATCCTTTGTCTACTAGAGACTTCAGAAGTTTTTAAGAGATAATATTCGTTGTTGAGCTATATTATGTGAGTTGGATCATTGAACGGAGAGAAAGAATAATGAAAGTGCTATACTACTACTTATATGTCTTTACTGTTCTGTATGACAATATCTCTGGTCTTTTCTTCAGACTCTTTAGTGCCTGGGAAATATAGTGCAGTAATCATTTTGTATGTCCTAAATGGATACATCACTAAGCAAAATATACTGTGAAGATAGAAAGATAATATTCAGACACCTTTCCCCTTCAGATTCATTGTTATGGCTACTCTTGTTCTTGTTCTTTTGGCATCTTGTGGTACTTGGTCTTTTCAACAGCTATGTTGTTTGCATCTGACCTTCTTTTATGTATGTATATATATATATATATGTATATATATATATACATACATATATGAGAACTACCTTTGAAAACTCGTGTTCTCAATAACCTTTCTTGTTCTAGTAAAGGATTGAGAACAGGCAATACTATACTGAAATGGGTGATTTGAGCTGACAAAGAATATGGAAAAAAATGAACAGGATTCCAGTCTCTTCTGATTCAGATATTCTACATTATATTCTCAACATTTGTCATAAAGTGAATTCCCAAAGTGTGTAAAAGCCAAAAATAAATGGTTGTTGCTTTTCTATGGTTTCATGTTATGCGTAATACCTCTGTTTCTATTATTTGTGTAATGATGAGTTTTATTATGCAAAAATGGGTACATCCAGCATAAAGTAAATTTCAGTTTCTTGTTTTATATGCAGTTTAACTCGACTCAAATTCTTTGATATTCATCACTCAGGAAAGGTAGCATTTAGAATTGTATTACACTGAACTGCGCTTCTTTAAGGGCAAGTACCATATTTTATGCATCTTTAAAGCCCTAGTGCTGAATATAGTACCTGGTACACTGGAGGGATTCAATGTTGATCGGGCTCTTTAGTAGCTGTCCTAGGAAGATTACTTGGATCCTTGCTTACCAGCCTATCCCACACCCTTATTTTCTGTTGACTGGTTAAATTTAGCATTGTTACAATTATTATTACCTATTTTAGGCCTTCTCTGTACTTTTCTAAGACCCAAACATTTTATACACGCTCATGTTTTTTCATTCTTTTAGATACTTAATGAAATTCTGTCATGGCACAAGTTTCAATATAAAATTATATTTACTGTGATTCAGAAAAGAAATATATCAGATATCACCCATCAATGGTAAAGCAAATCTACTACAATCAATTCAGGATATTGTGTTGAATAGAGTACACAGAATTACATTACCTAGTGATTCAAGGATGAAACCCAAATTTCATATCCTATATGATTCCTATCTGGGTAGTAGGACAAATAACCCACAGCATTTTTTTGCACTTAATAGATTGCAGTTGAGATTTTGAACATTTTATATGAGCTTCTTAATTCTTAAAAAATGTTCATAAAAGTTCATACAATTAAAAAGCAGGATGTTAGCTTATTTTACCTTATTATCTTAAGTTATTTAGAAGTCTAGTCCAGGGAACACTTTAATGTTAGCTCTTTTAGCTCTTCTAGAAAGCAAAAAGTGTTATTGGGCTGTGAACAATAAGGAGTGTAATGTCATGTAAACCACCATGCAGGTTGCATGTTTTTTTCCAATATAACACTGACATGATTTTTTATAAGACTTGCTAGTTGGATTTTGCGAAACTTACATGATTGGGCAAAGTCATAATTTGTCTCTCTACTACTGAAAACTGCAACACATGGATTTGAAGATGTTTCTAAAACAAAAGATAATTATGTCCTGAAATAATTAAAACTGGGATTACATTAAAGCTTACTTCAAGTGATTAATAGCTATAGTATATTTTGGGATCTGTATCTAAAAGCATAAAGAGAACACATTGTCATTTTTATGTATTTAGGAATATGCTTTTTGAAGAAAGTATTGATTCTCAAGAATCATTATAAAGTAGTTCCAAACACACCCTCTACCCACATACCTCTCTTCCTATAATATTTTTCAAATTAAGGATTCTAAAAACAAAGTGACCTGTGTAAGGCTATCTTCCCCTTCACTTCCAATTCCTCACTGCCTTTCTCAGTACAATTGCCATGACATCTCGGGCAGGGACACTGCTTTGAAACTGCTTTCATTTGGGCAAACAACTAGAGAACAGTCCTGGAGTTGAGAGTCAAAGATCAGAAAACAGTACACATTGAGAAGAGGGGTTGGGCTTCAGAGATGTGTGAATTACTGGGGGGAAAATAAGGGTATTTTTCATTTAAGTATCCAAGTCTCCCCCCACTGACTAATAAGCCAAAGTTCCTAAATGTGCTGGTTGAGTTTTCTCTGTCCCTAAGGTTGAAAAAAATAGGACAACAAAGATCTTCCTCCTCATGCCTTGGCAGGGAATGGATGACCCTCTACCTTTGCATTGCAAGAGTGATATTTTTGCCATTAAGGATACTACAACAACCAGAACAGAGCTTCAGTGAGCTATCCGTGAAAAATAACAATCCATAGGAAGATCAGGTAGGAAAATCAGAGTGCATACTCCATGCAATTAGTGCTTTTGCCAAAAATAAGTGCAACCTGAATTTAAGGTAGGAAAAAAGATCATTTAATGAAATTCAAATTCAGAACAAAAAAATTTCAGATACCAATAAAAAAACATATCTCAATTGAACAATTCAGTAGAAAGATTGAAGAACATGCTCACTGTTGAAACATGAATCAGTGAACTGAAAGACCAAGTCCAAGAAATATGTCAAAGCATAGAACAAAGGTAAAGCATGATGAAAATATTGAATAAAAAGATGAGTCTTTGAGGTCAGATCAGAATCAAAACGTGAATAATAGGAATTATGGAGGGAGAGGTAAGAATAGATGGAGGAGAGGTAAATAATAGAAGATAATTTCTCTGAGATTAAGAAAGATCAGAGTGTATGGATTGAAAGGGTTTACTGTTTTACAGTCTTGATTGAAAGAAAAGACACACATAGGCATATCCTGATAAAAGTTTTGAACTCTAATAATAAGTTGAACTATCTTATAAGCCCCCAATAGAAAGAACAACTTTCTATAAAAGGGAAAAATATGGGATCCCTGGGTGGCGCAGCGGTTTAGCGCCTGCCTTTGGCCCAGGGCGTGATCCTGGAGACCCGGGATCGAATCCCACGTCGGGCTCCCGGTGCATGGAGCCTGCTTCTCCCTCTGCCTGTGTCTCTGCCTCTCTCTCTCTCTCTCTGTGACTATCATAAATAAATAAATAAATAAAAAATACCTATAAAAAAAAAAATAAAAGGGAAAAATATCAAAGTACCATAGAACTTCTTATCTGCAACATAGCAAGTTAGAAGATAGTGAAGTGACATCTACAGACTACAAAAGAAAAATGACTACAATGTAAGAATCAACACTCTGAAAATTATCATTTGCTATGAACATGAAAGAAATACATTTAGGGATAATCAAGAACTCAGAACATATAATTACTATACCCCATCAGAGAAAATGCCTGAGAATAGATTATAAACAAACAACAAATGAACCAGAACAAAGACTTCAAGATGAAAAAGATGAAGAAGATGAAGAAGAAAGGAATATAGTGGTGAATAATAAGCATTTTAATGTTATTGCATGTGTGTGTGTATAATTTCATTTAAGGCATAAAGATAGGGTACCTTACTGGGTCAGTTGATAGTACATGTGACTCTTGATCTTGGTGTCCTGAGTCCAAGCCCCATGTTGGGCATAGAGATTACTTAACTAAAATTAAAAATAAAACTATTAAAAAAGAGATAAAGCTATATGACTAGTAATTATGTAATAAAATATAATTTCAGATTTTTGAAATAAGATCATATTTCTGTAGAGGAACTTTTTAAAGTACTACACTGTCTCAAGGAAACTTAGCTGGGGGCACCTGGATGGCTCAGTTTGTAGTAAAGCATTTTCCTTTGGATGAGGTCATGATCCAGGGTCCATGCTCAGTGGGGAGCCTGTATCTCCGTCTTCCACTGTCTCTCCTCCTGCTCCTGGTCTCTCTTTCTCAAATTAATAAATAAAACCCTTAAAGAGAATTTAGTTGATGGAGGGGATGGGCAAAAGAAAGTAAAAGAGGAAACTGAGTAGTGTAGATGAGAGACAGAAGGATGAGAAAAGGGAGGAAAGTGAATGTATCCTAAATATCTATTTAGGAGGAAAGGAAAAGGACAGAATCTCATGATGGGGGAAAAGTTTCTGTTCTGTTAGAGCAGAAAAGAGAGGAAAAAAGGGAATACAGTAGTGCACTATGTAGAACTTCAATATTAGCAAGGAGAAAATAGAATGCAGAGCCACTTGATCATGTAAAAAATGAAAAAGGTAACAAGGAAACAATAATGTAAAATAAGAAAATACAAGTAAGTAGAAGAGATAAAAATAGTCACATCAATTACTATGTTTATTGTAGATGGACAAAATACTCCCATTTAAAAAAATTTTTATTTATTCATGAGAGACACACAGAGAGAGGCAGAGACCTAGGCAGAGGAAGAAGCAGGCTCCTTGCAGGGAGTGCAATGTGGGACTTAATCCCATGACCTCAGGATCATGTCTTAAGCCAAAGGCAGAAGCCCAATCACTGAGCCACCCAGGTGCCCTCAAAATACTCTCATTAAAAGACAGATGTCAGATTGAGTTTAAAAACATAAACTACTCCAATTAAATTACAGGAATAACACCTATGACAACGTTAAAGAGAAAGGTTTGTAAAATGGGGGACATAAAAGACAGGAGGCCAATGCAAACAAAAGGAAAATAGAAAAAAAAAAAAGAATGGCAGCATTGATATCAAAAGGGATACTATACTGATAAAAGGCACATTTATGAAGAAAATAACCACATAAATCTCTATACAGGAAGTTTATAGTAAATAAGTACATAAAGCAAAAACTACTGGAAAGTTCCAGACAGTGCTGTTAAACACATACAAATAATGACTGAGAGAAATGGAATATAATTCATAAAAATAATATATATGTCAAATCTGATGTTCTTTTTTGAACATGTCTGTGTTTAAGTATAAAGAAAACTTCATAAATTTTAGAAAGATTTTACAAGCACATGTTCTGATTATCAGCTTGTGTGAGTAGAATTTAATTTAAAAGGTAAAAAAAATGATTACTTGGAAATTAAAGAAGATAGTCCTACATAACCCTTGGATAAAGAGAAAGCACTTGAAAAACAATGAAAAGGAGAATTTTTATGTAAAAACCTATGGAGAATAGTAAAGGGGTTGTCAGGAAAGATGAGAGCCTTATATAACTTCATTATTAAGAATGATAGAAAATAAAGAGCAATCTACTAACTTTAAGATATTAGAATAAAAAATTTAAGATAGAAGAAGTCAGAAGAAAAAGAGGAAGTGGGAATTAATTTTTAAAGATGAAATTAATGAAATGGAAAACAAAATATAATAAAATCTAAAAGCTGGCTCTTTGGAAAGACCAATACAAGAAGATGGAAAAGCAAAAAATAAAACAGACCCAGCAATTCTGTGAAGTGGGAGATAATTGAAAGCATATGTTCACATAAAACTTGTGTTCATATAAAGCAAATGTTCATAACAGCATTATTTACAGTAGCCAAAAAGTAGAAGCAACTCAAATGTCCATCAATTGATGTATGTATGGATAAATAAAAATGTGATGTGTCCATACAGTAAGATTTAGCCATAAAAAGGAATGAAGTATTGATACGTGCTGCAACATGAATGAACTTTGAAAACTTTATGCTAAGTAGAAGAATCCAGAGACAAAAGGCCACATATTGCATGATTCCACTTACACGAAATGTCCAAAATAGGCAAATCCATAGCAATAGAAAGTAGATTAGTGGTTGCCAGGGCTGGGGGTAAGGCAGTTTGGGGAATGACTGCTTAATGGATATTGAATTTCCTTTTGTGGTGGTGAAATGTTCTGGAATCAGATAGTTGGTGATGTTTATACAACCTTGTGAATGTACTGAAAGCAGCCAAAACGTTTACATAGTTAAAATAGTGAAGTTTGTGTTATGTAAATTTTATCTCAATATAATAAAAGTTTCTGGAAAAGAGAATGATCTAAAATAGACACAATCAGAAATGAGAAAGTAGATAAAACTAGGAGATGAAAAGACTTTTTTTTAACTTAAAATCTGAAAAGTATTTTAAAAGAAATCTAAATACAACTGTCTGGCAATAAATTTGAAACTTATGAGAAAATGGAACATATTTTATTCAGATGCAAATTATAGAATTGACCTAAGAAGAAGTAGAAAACATACCTATTAGCACAGAAGAGATTGGAAAGTTGACCAAATATAGTCACTTAAAGGAATAAATAATTTTGATGTAATTTAAATTATTCTAGGTCATTGAAAAATACTGAAACCTCTCCTAATTTTATTTAAAACCTAACTGATAAGTATTATACAGAAATAAATTATAGTTAAGTTGTGTGTGCGTGTGTGTGTGTTTTAAAGATTTTATATGAAAGAGAGAGCACAAATGGGGTGAGGAACAGAGGGAGAAGTGCTGGCAAAAAGCAAGAAAATTTGAAAAAGAAAGATGGGATGCTAGAACATGCTAGAATATATTACAAAGCCAGCTAACCAAAACAACATGGAAACAGCATAGGAATAAACAAATAGATCCATTGAACAGATTAGAGAATACTAAAACAGATGACAGTTTAGTTGGAAGATAATCATTTAATTAATGGGATTGGCATAACAGGTTATCTTTATGGAAAAGAGTGGAAGTATATTTCCATTTTGCACATTAAACTAAAATAAGATGAAACAAAAACTTGCCAAAAAATCTTGGAAACTATATAATTTTTTTTTTTTTTAAGTAGGCTTCATACCCAGCATGTACTACTGTAAATAATGCTGGTTTTTTTTTTTTTTTTTTTTGTAAATAATGCTGTTATGAACATTTTCATTGCTTGAACTTAGGACTCTGAGATCAAGACTTGAGTTGAGATCAAGAGCCAGATGCTTAACCAACTGAGCACCCCTAAAATCTTAACAAGAGTGAAAACTAAGAAAGTTTAAGAGTTAACAAGTTAACTACATAAAAAAAAAAAAAAACCCTTTTATATGAAAATAATAGAAATCATTAGGAAAATAGAGATTTGGAAAAGTATTTGTAATGCATGTTAACATGAAGGGTTAAAATCCAAGATCTCTTTGATATTGCTGAGAAAAAAGTTATGAAACAATCCAATTTAAAAAGAAAAGACAAAAAAAATAAGAAAAGACAATTCACAGAAAAGCAAATTCTGTTGGTTAACATTTGAGATGATGCTCAATTTCACTAGGAATTGGAGAAATTTGGGGCATCTCGGGTGGTTCAGCAGTTTAGCGCCGCCTTCAGCCCAGGGGGTGATCCTGGGGACCTGGGATCCTGGGGACCTGGGATGGAGTGCCATGTTGGGTGGGCATGGAGCCTGCTTCTCCCTCTCCCTGTGTCTCTACCTCTCTCTGTCTCTGTGTGTGTGTGTCTCTCATGAAAAAATAAAATCTTAAAAAAAAAAAAAAAGGAATTGGAGAAATTCAAACTTAAGTAACAGGTAATGTGTCTTAGCATTTAAAATTTGTGTTAGTCTGATGGGTGTAACATTTAATGCCAGTAGAGATGTGGGGAAGGGAACTCTTATTGTTACTGGTGGAAATGTGGTGTGTGTTAACTGTTTTGAAATGCAGTCTGGTAACACCTGTTAAAAATTTCACTTCAGAGACGCCTGGGTGGCTCAGCGGTTGAGCATCGGCATTTGGCTCAGGGCGTTATCCTGGAGTCCTGGGATCGAGTCCCACATCGGGCTCCCTGCATGGAGCCTTCTTCTCCCTCTGCCTGTGTCTTTGCCTTTCTCTCGGTGTCTCTCACGAGTAAATAAAAAAATCTTTAAAAAAAATTTCACTTCATAATATTCTTTGATTTAACAATCTCATCCTTGGGAATATGTCCAATACAAATAGAGATATCAATATTTAAGGACATACATATTTTTTGGTTTCAAAGTTGTTACACCTTGTTTGTAGTGGAGTGGAAGAAAAAGGAATTCCATTAATAAGGTAATGCCAAAAAATAATGGAAATTATAATGCAGTTGCTAAAAGATATGAATTACAGTTATCTCAGGTGACCTGGAATAATTTGCAGGAGTCATTGATGAGCAAGCAAGGTATAGAAAAGTGCATAGAATATTAAATATTTGTACAATGACAAAAAGTCCTGAATATGTGTTTTATATGTAAGATTTGTATATGTATATATCTGCTTTACAGCAAAGTTATTTGCAAAGGGAGAAGAATATGGAAGGGTGCATACTAACTTGTTAAAATGGATTACTTTGAATGGGAGGAAATGCAGAGGGAGAATAGCAGAGTACAGCAATGACAAGAAAAGAAAAATTGCACTAAAAGCATGTTCACAATCCCGCTTATACTTCTTAATAAAATTAATTAAATTTGAATATGTGTGTATGCATAAATTTAATTAAAAGATTTATAAATACTGTGACGACTTTTGGTGGTATTGACTTCATATTTCTGGATATTGGACCTGAGAAGTGTTTTTTTCTCTTTACATTTTCAATTTCTTTAATTCTGTACCACATACTTCCAGAATTTTCAACATATTCTAAGAAATCTTTAGATAATCGAGCATTTCAGGCCAAATAAACTTGTCTGCAAATTATTGGTAGTTTGAGATCAAATAAAGTCTGAGTCCTATCCATGTCAAGGCTGACATGCCGCCAATATCCTTTGGTGAAACTTAGGTGATATGTTTCAATTTGTTCAAATATTAATTTTCTTTGGTTGGTACCTTTTGTGGTTAGTTCTTAAGTATTTTTAATATTACCCCTGTCAATGTTACAAATTAATTATAACAACAATTATGCAAGATTGGAAGACTTTTGCATAGAAGTTGCTTATTAAATGCCTGCTGACTTGACATAATATTTTAGGTACAGTAATGATTTTAACAAGGTAACAAATGTGAGAATAAAAGCATTTAAGGATATTTAAAAATAAAACTATAAGTTGGCATATATATGAGTTTTAGGCAAATGACCTCTGTATCTCAGAATCTTAATATTTAAAATAGTATATTTTCCTCACTTATTTCACAGTCTTTAGGTGAAGTGAAGTAATAAATGTTTAAGTGAAAAACATAATGCACTGTACAAAAGGAAGATGATAATGAAAATCTGAGGGCAGTCATATTTTATATTTAAGAGATGTATTTTATATATGTATATACATATATTTCAAGTTTCATGTTTGATGTTAAGACTTTTAACATTTCAATAACAGAAGATATTACTGATAAAGCTATCAAACCCTCAAAGAGACAAAACCGTGGGATCCATGGAACGTGTGAATACATTTAATTGCTTAAAGGCCAAGATGAATCTCCAGAATTTCTTTGTTTATTTTCCTAGTGATTGTGGGAAGTTGTTTATTCAGGTATATCTCCTGATGACCTATTGTTCTAATATAGAAATATTAATGTTTTGTAGAATGTCTGGGCCTTCATCACATCTGGACATAATGATAATGTTGCATTGTGTTTTGACTTAATAAATGGCCTTCAACAGCTAAGCACAGCTGTGTAATCTGTTGTTATATTTTATTGCAGATTCCCTCCTTGTAATTTATAGCGGCAATTACTAGTGACTATAGCATGAATACTTTAAATAGTAAAATCTTTATTATCTTTTAGTCACCAGACAAAAATTTGCCATTGGCTAATTTTTGAGGGTATGCAACTATCAGGAAATACCTACATTATAATTTATTAGTTGGAAACAACACTACAAAAAACACACATTCTTTTATTATAGAAACATAAGTAAAATCTTAATTTTCTAGAGTCTATACTGTAGAATACTATTAAAGGCATCTAAATTCTGGTTTGGAGAAAATGGAATGTATGAATGTGTTTTTCTAGGTCGAAATATATTATACCTGACTCTTTCCAAGAATACATCCTTATTTTAAAATCTTCTTGTCCCAAAAATTTGGCTTTTACTTTCTCTGTAAATATTCTTGCTATTTCACTGGTCTAATTTCCTTCAGTTTCTCTACTATTCTTCCAATAGTGGAAACAGTGTTATAAGAAAGCTGAGAAGATAAATCTTAACAGAGAACGAACTTGGATTTCTTTGAATAGACCTTCTGTGACACTACTAGTAAAAAATACCTGAATTGATTCTTTTTGATGCAGTGTATGTCATTTAATGATATCATTCTAATCAGGCATATTTGCATTTTATATCTGTGTTGATTAACTTTATTAAATATGAAATTATCAGCAATGTGATATATTTGAATATATCTCTCTACTCTTGTTTAGCAATACTAGTGTTGCTGGAGCAGTAGAAAGACTTTTTAGAATGTGCTGTATGCATTCTTGGATGTATATGCCATTGAAGTCCTCTTTTAATTGTTTTTCTACCTCCTTTCAAGAAAATTTCTAATCACCAGTGATTACTCCCTCAATGTGGGCTGTAGTTTGATAGAGAACAGTGAGGGAACCTTTAGGTAATCTTTTGTTCTCATCCTAAAGAAACCAAAGTGATCTTTGCTTAATTCTTAATATTCTTTCAGTTTTTTATAACTCAGGAAAGAAGTTCCTTTCTTGTCAAAGTGAATTCTGAATCCCAGTATCTTTTATTAAGATCTTCTGCTTCACTTTGGAATGCAGTGAAACTAAATCATTATTTCTTAATGGCATAATCAACTTCCCAAAATATGACACCTATCATTCCATTCAGTGGTCAGATCAGTTTATTTAGTTTATCCTTTCCAGTCTCTGAATTTGAGTCACTGATGCTCAATCTTAAAACCAAGGTTATGCATGTTTTTTCTTTTTTACTTCTTTATTATTAAAATGAGTTTTAAACTGATCAAATAAAAATACTTGTTTAAACCATTATATGACAGGCTTTACATTTATTGTTGCCTTGAGTGTATCAATCTTTTTAGCTTCCATTGTACTTCATATTTGGAAATCAATAGATAGTATAGATTATGGTCTGTTAAACCAGCAGCATCCACATGTGGGAGCTTAGAATGCAGAATCTCAAATCCCATCCCAGTCAAAATTAATTATCATCTTCATTTTTAATAAGATCTTAAGCTATTCATATGTACATCAAAGTTTGAAAAGTATTGCTAAACTGTTGTCATTTTTCAATTGGACTTAAGGTGCACAGAATTGGTTAATTATGATTCAAACTCATTGTTCCACTTATCCTCTTTTGTTACATTCATCCATTCCTTATTTTTAATCACAATAAATGCCTATGAACCCAATATCCAACCAAAGAATTAGAACGTTGACAATTTACATCAATCTTTATACTCATCCCCTATTCTCATCAATACTCCCCACCCAGAAGTAACCACCATTCTGACTGAATTTTGTGTTTATTTTCCATTGTTTTTTCAAACAATAATATATACAGCCATACCACTTATAAAGCTGCAACTAAATAATATATTAACATCCTGTATTTGTCTCTCAACATTAAGTTATTAAAATTACACATGCATGTTTTTATAAGTAACTGTAATTCATATGGTTTTCACTTTTATGTGATATTTATGACAATGGCAAAGTATATTTATCCTTTCTCCAATTAATGGGCCTTTGAGTTGTTTTTCTTTTTTTTGCTACTATGAAGAGTGCTGGTATAAATATTCTTGTGTATATTTCTTGGTGATGTTTCCAAGAAGACATTCTCTTGAGTATATACTGAGATTGGAATTGCTGGATCATGGATTATATAATTGCTCAACTTTGTAAGAGACTGTCAAATTATTTTTCCAAAATTGTATTCCCCATTTATACTGTCACTAGTGATGTATAAGATATCTCTGTTGATCCATATTCTCTTTTTCACATAGTTATTTTGTCAGATTTATTAATTCTTGCTACCTGAATGGATAAAAAAAAATCTCACTATGGTCTTGATTTGCATTTTCTAGTTTACCATGAAGCTGTGAACATATATATGTGTTTTCTCTTCTGTAAAATAATTGTTCATGTCTTTTGCCCATTTTCTTTATTTAATTTTCTTTTGGGCCTTTTTATTGATTTGCATGAATTCTTTATATATTCTAGATACTATTTTCTTCTCCTGATTCACAGCTTGTTTTTTCATTTCTCAGGATATTTTAATGAATAGAAAATATAAATTTTTATCCCTTTAGAAGACAACTTACACTTTAATCTCTACATGAGGTATAAAAATCAACTCCAGAGTAAGCCACATTAGAGATATAAAAAAGCATTAACTATAAAAATAATGAAAATAATAATTTGCTTCAGCTGATGGAGCCTCTCTTATTCATTTGCCTTTTTCCCTTCTCAGATGTCCAGAGCTTGTACAGTGGTACATTTGTCAGAGGATTGACAAGTATTCTGCTTAATGTTTCTAGTAAAGACACACTTCTTTGACAATTTAATCTGTCTCCATTCTTAATCCTTTGTGTTTCTAGAATGTGTATTTCTTTTGTTTCCTATTCTCTGTCTCTAGTTGGATTTTTAAAATAAAAATATACAATCAGATAGGTAAACAGTCATGTTTAATTAATAACTCATATGAAAACCTATTCAACTATTAATCTTTTCAAGGTATTTATAAAATTATGTGAAAGGCAAATGTTCCCTGTAGGATGGAATGAAAATAGGTGCTCACAAAAATATTAAGAGATGGTGACAAAGAGCCAAAATATGAGAGTTTTAATATTTTTACTGTGTGCTGGCCAGATATCTTTGGGGATGTAGATTTTAAAAAGCAGAGGAAAGCACCGGCTCAGTGAAGACAACAGGGAGAAATGTAGGATAGCACAGCACACAGAGGTAGCCTATGATAGATCATTTAGCAAAAAGCGAGAGTTAGAACTTTATGGAAAAAATCATACATGTTTTTCATGGTGATTGGAATGTTGAGATAAATAATTAGGACTTGACCTTTAACTGATATATTTTTGCCTTAGGAGTGGATATTTGGTATTAGAAATTAGTGTGTAGAAAGCAGAATGTAAAGGGGTAAGCAGTAGTTGGAAGGTGATCTGGCTATGTGAGTGGAAAGGTAATTGTTAGCAGGGGATGGACACTTGAGATGCTTGAAATGGGATATTAACCAATGAGGGATAGAAATAAATTAGGATGTATAGTAATCGTAGGATGTGTGGTCAGAAAGAATGAAGAATAGGTCAGAAAGAATGTGTGGTTGGTCTTTATAAACGTTCTTTGGAAAAGCCTGAGCTTAGACTTTATGGAGAAACAGGGCAAATAAAAGCATTATGAGGTTGTGAAACTTTTGAATGAAGTAAAATCTATGGAGAACTAAGAATATCCTCAGAGATGTAGGACTGTACAGAGATAAAGTTTAATTTATATGAAATATAGGATGGAATTTTTTGATTCAGGACCTTTTTATAGTTGAAAGGAGAATGGAAAGCAAGAGACAACTATATGCTAACATTTTGCTAATGAAGATGGAGAAAAGAATTAGTTTTTGTTCATTGCATTTGTAATCTGAAGTCATTTGGGAGGGTTTAAATTTTAGAAGGAGAATGCATATCTTGATATTTACTGTGTATGTATTTATTTATTTTTCAAAACTAGTGCAGCTTTATTGGTTCAGATAGTGGACACTTTCATGGTCCAGCCTGCCCCACACTTCCTGCCAAAACACCCACCTGTATCTTGGTATTTAGATAAATCCCTTAAAACTTCAGTTGAGTCTCGCTAGTAATTTCATTTTAACTTCCTTTTCCTCATCATTTCTCATATATATGTGCTAATTTTTGCCTTTTGTTTCATGATGAAAATTGAAACAGTTCAGCATAATGTTCATCTTTTCTTTTCAGTGAAGATGTTGTAGATGTACTTGTATTTGCCGCAGAGCTAGCTGGTAATAGTCCCTGCCTTCAACATTTAGACAAGAAACTGAAGTGAAATTCTAAATGTGTGGAAGAGTCCTCCAGGGCCTAAAAATATATAGTTTCATTAAGGTTACAAAAAAAACCCCACTGAACTTGACAAAGTCACTTTATATTCTAATTTAAAAAAATATCTAAAAATGGGAAAACTTTCAAACACACAAAGAAAATTCATGGGAAATAAAAATATTTTACTATAAAAATAAATTGAACTTTCACAATTAACTGAGTTCTGGTGATATTGAAATTTTGTCAGTAGTGCCAACCATTCTTTGTATAGGTGCTTATTGGAATATGGAATGTTTGCGGTTGTATGAATGTAAACATGATGAAATCAAACTTTGTGTTCCTCAAAGCTAAACTCATTTTTAGAAACTATAATCTCAATGAAGCTTCATAATCATTCTTACCCCACTTCTTTGTGTCAAACTAAAAAAAAAAAAAGTTGGAAAATAATTCTTTAAAATACTCTCCTTCCACATAGACAATAGCTTCATTGATTGTCAACTAACATATTTAGACTATTCTACTATCAGACTTTCACTTTATTATCCCTGGCTTGTATTTATGTTCCTCACAATCTGGAACCTTTCAGGTTTAAGTCTCAGTGGGTAACACAGTGAAAATACTGCTTCCATCCTTTCTTTTTCTTTTCCCAAAGATGGTTCTGTTCTTCATCTTAAGTTTGTTCAGTCACTTAAAGGGGGAGAATAGGTGGTGGTGGCAAATAGGCAAAACGTGAAAGGTAAAATGTTGTGAATTAATGAAACTGGATAATAAGTGCAAGAGAATTTCTTTGTGTGCTATTTTTGTATGCTTGAAAATTTTCATAATAATTTTTTTAAAAAATTCAGTCAGAAAAATCAAATAAATCAACCCAACCAACAATGGGTTTGTTGCCCAGTTAGAACTAGATATGAATTCAGGAATTTCAGGGTACAGACTATAAAGTTGACCTTATTGCAACAGGTTATAGTTTATTTTATTTAGTATGATCAGCCCAAGCTTTCAAGCACTTTGAATTATTACCTAAGAGGCAATAGCTCTGATCTGAAACCACCAACCAGAGAGCCTGTCATCACTTCCCATTAATTCTGATGTGTCATCCCTTGTCAAATGTCTAGTCTATTTTGTTTCTCTTCTTGTTAAAGCCATTTGTAGCTGTTCCTTGCCATACTAACAAGAATGCTTGAGTCTGATTCAAAGGTTTTCCATTTTGCCACTTTTTCCCCCTTAAGTTTGTTTAATTACTTCCTTGAGTCAAACATGTTCTAATGTGCCAATCTGTTACAATAGAAAAAGCACTGGATTGGGAGTCCAGTTTTTATTTATTATTATTTTTTCAAGATTATATTTATTTGAGAGAGAGAGCACAAGCAGTAGGAGGTGGAGGGGCACAGGGAGTGGGAGAAGTAGGTTCTCTGCTCAGCAGGAGGCTGACAGGAGGGTCCATCCCAAGACCCTGGGACCACACCCTGAGCTGAGGCCGATGCTTAACTGACTGAGCCAACCAGGAGTCCCTGGAGTCCAGAGTTTTCAGTCCCAGCTTTCTAGAAACTAAGCTTGATAACTCTGGGTAATTATTTTACTCTTTAAAGCCTTCTAATCTGAAATTCTCTTTAATTTGTCATTTGGGGACTTTTAACCATTCAAAACTACTTCTTAAAAAATGCCTTTCCTAGATTAAGGCACTGACACTCTGTCATTTCCTCCTCTGACTTAAATGCATCCTGGTAGTCACATCATCTCAAGTCTGCACTTTATATGTTTACGTTCCCAAAACAACTTCTATTGACTTTTTTGGTTGAATTTTTTCAAATAGATATTTTTTTTTAGAATAGTTTTAGATTTACAGAAAAAATGAGAACATAGTACAGAGTTCTCATATATCCCATATCCAGTTTATTAATATTTTGTATTTGTATGGTATATTTGCCGCAACGAATGAGTCAGTGTTAATATTATTATGAGCTAAAGCCCATGGTTTTTTCATATTTCCTTATTTTTTACTTAATGTCTTTTTCTTGTCTAGGATCCCATCCAGGATAACACATTACATTTAAAGACTATATATATATATATTTTTTTTTTAAATTTTATTTATTTATTCATAGACACACACACAGAGAGGCAGAGATACAGGGAAAAGGGGGAAGCAGGCTCCATGCAGGGAGCCCGATGTGGGACTCGATCCCGAGTCTCCAGGATCACACCCAAGGCTGCAGGCAGCGCCAAACCGCTGCGCCACCAGGGCTGCCCAAGACTATATATATTTAAAACCATTTTTAGTTTACAATAAAATTGAGAGAAAAGTACAGAGATTTCCCATATACCCCTCTCCCACATAGGCATGGCCTCCCCCATTATCATCACTCACCAGAATAGCACTTTTTTTTTTTTTAACTAGCATGAACCTACAGTGACACATCATCATAATTATGCAAAGTCCATTTTTTACTTTAGGGCTCACTCTTGGTGTTGTTCTATGAGTTTGGACAAATGTACAGTGTCATATATTCTTCATCATAATATCATGCAAAGTATTTTCACTGCCCTAAAAATCCTTTTTTAAAATGATGGTGTTTAGTAGGGTAAGAGCAAGGAATCCTGAAATTGCACTATTTGAGAGCTACTTCATTCAATTTAGAACTGTTAAATAAGAAATCGACACTTGGGTAAAGTAGAAATAAACACAAAACACAAGCCAAGGTTTATTAAATGCTTACAATGTGCCTGACATTGAGCTTATTGAATTTAGCCTCCAAGGTTTGTACTTAAAATTAGTCTGCTGGATTTAAATCCTGGGTTAGTGTATTAGTTGTAGGATCTTAGACTCACTTTTTTCACCTATAAGAGGGATAATAATGGTACTTACTTTATAGGGTTTCGTGATTATTAAATGTGGTGATATATATAATGTTTAACATAGCACTCACTATATGGTAAAATGCTTGGTAAATGTTACTTATTACCAATATTTGGGTGATTTCATTTAATAATCACAAAAACCTTGTGCTGTAGGTACTTTTATTTCCCCCAATTTAAAGAAGAGGACAAAAGGCTTAATGAAATTAAGGGATTTGGCTAAAGTGCTAGGGCCAAGATTTGAACTTAAGCAGTCAGAATCCAGAACCCACATACCTTTAATTTTTATGCTCTATTTCCTCCTAATAAGTAAGAAACAAAAGGGAATGTAAGGGCCCAAAGAATTAAGTCTTTAAGTGTAGTTTTGTGAGTCTGAAGTCATCCAAGTGATTAATCAGCTGTTCTTTCAGAGTTGGTTAGATGAAATGGTGATCTGGTTTTAATGGCCCACCCATTTTACACATAGCTATTTTTCCAATATTATTTTGTGAGTGTTTTTGATGATTAGGTAATTATTAAGATATTTTAGAATTATAAAATGATACATGTACTACATAGAAAGTGTTGAAAATATAGAAAAGTATATAGAAAAAGGTGTATGATTTCAGTACTCAGAGACAGTGGCTTTTTAAAAAAGATAATCTGTACTTTTTACATTTGATTTTTTTTCTCAGCTTTAATGAGGTATGATTGACGATAAAAATTGTGTATATTTAGGTTGTACCACATGGGTTTTTAAAGAGGTACAATATGATGATTTAATATATGTATACATTGTGAAATGATAACCACAATCCAGGTAATTAATACGTCTATCACCTCACATAGTTACCTTTTTTTTTCCTTTGTGGTGAGAACACTTAAGATTTACTTTCTTAGTGAATTACAAATATACAATACAGTGTTATTAACGCTAATCACTATTCTGTACATTCCATCCCCAGAACATATTCATTTTACAATATCATTTGGGAAGAAATACATTGATTATTGAGGAAATTTAGTGTATTACTGAAAAATATAAAATTACACCCTAAATTTTATTTGAAAGTCATTCTCCACCATTAACAGCCAGACTAGCTATTATAAATTTTCATATAGGTGTGTATTCATTAATTCACTGTTTTTTTCATAAAAAGCTATTTTTAGGAAGGTGTTATAAAAGTGTTACAAAAATATTCGGCTGCACCACTAGAGCCACTAGTGATAATAATGTGATTATATCCCTACTGTACTTTGGGGCTGTGTAAATAGTTTAATAATATGTATTATCCTTAGATTTAACTTTCATAGTATAAAACATTCTTTCTGTTAGATCTGGCTAGGACTGTTTTTTTTTTTTTTTTTTTTCAGTAATTGGGTAACCAGGCTTGATGGAATGGTAGGTGAAGGTTCAGTTTGTAACTTACCATGTACAAGGTCTTATAGGAGTTATTTACTGTCTTTGAAGCTCAACTTCTTACTGTAAAAAATTAGGATAATGTCAAATTACTTCATAGGGTAGCAATGAAAATTAAACTCAATGGTTGATATGGAGAAATGTTTTAAGCTGTTATGTGAAAGACAAATATAAATTGTTGATGTGAGTCATTGCTAGTTAGAAGAGATCCATAGTACAAAAAAAAAAAAAAAAGAATTGAGAACCTCTGGTTTAGGAATAAAAGGAGGGAATGGATTATCATTTAATGAATTTTCACTACAGATCAAACACTTTTAATCTGTTTTCTTTTTTTTTATCTGTTTTCATTGAATATTTTTGCTCAGTTTTTCCTGAGGAAACTGAAATTCAAGGAAAATGAGTAACTTATTTCAGGTCAAACGAATGAGTGTGGAAGCTTGATTCAAACCCAGGCTTGTTTGACTTTAAAGCTCATGTTCTTTCTACCCAAACATTCTGCCTCTGTACACTTAGAGATGGAGTGTACCATTCATGAATAATTAAGAGAAAGATGAAAAGCTAATCTTTCAGGTTCTCATTAAGATACAGTGATGCCTTACATTTATTATTCCTTCCTTTACTTTCTCTAAATATTTCAAAATGATTTGCTTATTTTTTCTTTACAACAGTACTACGAGTTGGATAGAAAACTTTGTGAGATTTCATATGTGATTAAATGTATCACAGCTGTTTTTTCTCTACCTCAGGTCACTTATCTAAAAAAATAGAGTCATGAAGAACATTAATGGTTTATCATGCATTTTACAAATGAATAAAATATTTTACAGAAAATGAAAATTCTTAACTTTAGTAAAGCAAAAGGTATATTTCATGTCTTTTAATTGATTTTTTATAATACCTAGCCAGTCACGATTTCAAATTCACTGGTGAGAATTGCCTGCTTTATGCAGAAAATATCCCCATGATAATCAGCATTTAAACATTTCTTATCTTCCAGGGAGGGCTTGAGAAATGGAAAGTTCTATGTAGGTTGAGTAATCAAAGTGGGGTAGCTTACACAGAAGAGTTAAATGAAGGGGTAAGATGACAGAAACTGAATTGCATTCAACTTCTTTCTAAGTCAGCTTTTCATAGTGTAGCTTATTTTGTTGCAAGTGCATTCTCTTGTATAGAACATTAGGCATATTCATAGTCTAATATAAATATAGAAACACATTTCAAAATCCAAATAGAAATTACTTTTGGATTATCAATACCTTACATCTGTTTATACAAATCATCAAGGGTTATTGTATTTTCAAAAGCTCTGCAGAGTGTTATCCTTACTGCAAAGGTATAATGCGGTATGTATAAAAACAATAGCATGTTTTGCAATGGAAGTGCAGTTAATTGATCATTCCTGTCAGTAATGGAGTTGCCCAAGTTTTTACAAACGATAAACAGCAAGTTATGGGGGCATTCTTTGTACATTTATTCAACAACATTTATTTAATTATTGAGCACTTAATACATTCAAAGCATTGTATTTTGTACCTATTATGATATAAAGATGACTACAACATAACTTTGCCTCCAGGAAACTTGAAATTTTATAAAAGAGATAAGCATATAAACAACTAACTCTACTTGCCGTAATAAATACTCTTGATTTTGTACAATTAATCTTTCTCTTTCCTGGGGAAGGAAACTAATTTTTTATCAAGTGTTCATTATGTGTAGGTACTCTACTCAGGAATTAATGCATTTCATGTGCTTTGAATAATGCCTTCTACTTTGTAGGTGGTCAACAAATCCTGTTATTCTTAATCAAACTAATGTAATCATCAAAACAATTCTATGAGGTAGTTATTTTTATTTTACAGATGAACCATACAGACATGGATAAGCAATTTAACAATATATAGCCACTAAGTATTGTTCAGTACTGAGTCCAAGGCCCATATTGTACAGCAGTATTTTCAAAAATTGTGGGCATGTACCCTAGGAAATATGCAAGAGGACATATTAGGGTTTGAGAAGATATCAAACCTTTATGTAATTTTTTATTTAACAAAACTAAAGTTAGTTTACTAATTTTTAGTATGTAAGTTGTGGTTGGCAATATAAAGTATCATTCACATGCATTGTATGTTATACAAAGTATCCTGAAAGGGAGAGTAGGAGTTGATTTGCTCTAAGATTTGAGGGTACTGACTTTTATTCTTGCCTTGTTATGAGGAGTCACAGATTACACTATCCAGTTTTAAGTAAACTAATTCTTACAAAACAAACAACTGACTGCAAAAAATAGCAAAATAAGGATGGAATAATACTCAAGCACATCTGAACAAGAATATCTGTAATACATATTATTAACATGTTGGCTATATTACAAAGTAAAGACAATGATGACTTAATCATATTTGACAATGTGAGCCAAAAATAATAATCAAGAAGTCTATCTGAAATGTGGATTTATATTCACTCTCATTAAGGAAAAACCTCACCCTTAGTGTATGATGTGCTTTGAGCCAAAATGGCTAAAGTAATGCATGAGAAATAAGTAGCAACAAACTATATCACATTGGTCAGCAAATGCTGTTAGAAGATACATAGAAAACACTGCTGAAGATTTTAGAAAGGAAATCTTTGAACAAATGGTACAATGTGACTTACTATACACTTAAATGAAATTATTTGATATTTCTAATATTTCAACCAATGGCATTTGTTAGGCTCTATTTCACTAAGACAAAGAATTGCTTTTTTATGAATCACTCAAAGCGTTACTGGGGGAGATACCTGCTAAGCATCAAAATACTTTTTAAGTAAAATAATGCATTCTGAAAAAAACTATGTTAACGTAGTTTTGGAACATTGGAGTGGTTGGCTTGAGTAGAATGGAAAAGATTCTTGGGTGAGATTAGAGATGTTCTTCTACACATGAAATTCATTTGCTCATCATTTATAAAGCTATTTTAGCAAATTAGTTGAAGTCAGAAGTATACACAAGTGCTGTAGGATGTCACTGATGTAGTTAAATTCTTTTAAACAAATGTTTTATGATCTAATAGAAAACACAGAATCAAATATGGTAGATTCTTAAAATTTTAGTAGAAGTTTTACAAACCTTGTAATAAGACAGAGAGTGTCCATGAATGGAGTTTCACTGGTTATTCAGTGGCAGAGTATTGAAAAGCAATATGAAATCTATGGTAGTTACGCATTTTTCTTTTACAGAATGACAAGAGTTCTAATTTTGCTGACCTTTTATGTCAGACATGTGGCTGACAATACTGTGCTCTCTAACATAAATTTTTGGAAAAAAAGAAACATACTTGATCACTTTATCTAAAGTAGTGATACTAACAATGAGTGAGAAGGTAACTGCGTTTTGAAAGGTTCAGGGCATGGAGAGAACATTTTCGTATTGAATATTTGTATTTATTTGCATTACAATGTGTTTTTTGTTGCCAAACCAATATGATAATAAAACTCTAGTTTCTGCGTAGTTGAAAACTGTATAACAGTATCTGAAAACTTTTGAAAACTTGGAATAGAAATTTTATAACTTGTTTCAGAATCTTCCAAATGAAATCTCTAAAATAGGCTTTAAAATTATTTTGTTAAAATTTTTTTTTAAATACCACATATACCTTTATTTTAATAAGAACTGATTGACATACAGAAAGATGAAAATTTACAAGACAAAGTTCAAGAAAATCTTTTACATAATTGGTGGTTGGGATTGCAAATTGAGAATTGTGATTTAATAAGCACAGCCAATGATGCTCTTCTTCCACTTGGATCCACTATTTTGTGAGGCTTTTCTCCCACTCTGACGGCCATTACAGCAGGTATCACAGTAACCTGAATGTAGTACCAGATTTTCAAATGGCTGTTTCACAAGGTGTAAAACCAAGCAAAGATATAAAGAATTCTAAATGTTAACCCAATTACCCTGCCTAAAATTTTATTTTTTAGTGAGGGTAAAAATGTCTTCAAAATTGCTACTAAATACAACAAAATTAAAACTTATTTAAAAATATCATTTATTTCTTGTTTTCTCACCCTTTAAAGTGGCTATTCATAATGTTCTGTAATGTGTGTAACATGGTAGTATAAGTCTAGAACTTATAAATAATTATATATTGAAGTGTGAGCTTATACTAACCAGTGCCCAGTCAGAAAAACAGAAGTGACTCCAAACAGAACTTTATTTATTTATTTTTTTAAATTTTTATTTATTTATGATAGTCACACAGAGAGAGAGAAGCAGAGACATAGGCAGAGGGAGAAGCAGGCTCCATGCACCGGGAGCCCGACGTGGGACTCGATCCCGGGTCTCCAGGATCACGCCCTGGGCCAAAGGCAGGCGCTAAACCGCTGCGCCACCCAGGGATCCCTATTTATTTATTTTTAAGATTTTATTTATTTATTCGTGAGAGACACACAGAGAGAGGTAGAGATAGGCAGAGGTAGAAGCAGGCTCCCTGCGGGGAGTCCCATGTTGGATGCAATCCCAGAACCCCCATATCATGCCCTGAGCCAACCATTGAGCCACCCAGGCGTCCCCAGACAGAGGAACTTTAACTCAAAGAATTGGTTACAAATGTGTTGGGAAATCTGGTGGAGGGAAAGAAGGTGGCAGTAATACTTAGTGACGAGTATCTGCGGAAAGCAAGAGCAAGTTTTGTTCCCAGAGCTGGCAAGCCCTGTGCAGCTGAGGCAGCTGGAGCACTGCTGCTGCTGTAGCTGTTGGAATTGCCATTGCCACCGCTTTGCAGGAAGCCAGGCACCCACACTCCTACAGCCATGGCAGGAGCCAAGCAGCCCACATTTCCACCAATGCTGTTGTACTTGCCAGGGCTCTTAGAGCTTCTGCTGCTGTTCTGAAACCACACTACCATTGCTGCCATCAGCAGTCCTAGGAGTCAGATCCCAAGAGCTCTGAGCTGCAGAGGCTGCTGAAGCACCACTATTGCTGAGATTGCTAGTGCCAAAAGCAGAAGGAGAAAAAAAAATGTTCTCTTTGACCTTTTGCCAGTGCTTCTCATTCTGGCAAAGCAATGTGGGAAATGTGGTTTTCAGGTTCCACCACAGAGGAGTATGGATGGAGTGGGAATGGAGTTCAGAACCGACATATAGATAAGTGATCCTTGTAGACTTCAAAATATTTTTAATGATGGAATATATAATTTTTAAAAATTGGAGAATCCATTGCTCTAGACTATAGCAGTAGTAAAACTACATCTTCAAGTTTTATTAACTTGTTTTAGAAGATGGATTCCGGTTTGTTATCTAAAGCTAGGGTTGTTATTCAGGAAGTAAACACTGGCACTGTATCATTTATTTACAACCAGTATCTGTTTTGATTAGTTGCAATGACATTTCCTATTGGTCTCTGCCCATGCCTTATCAGCTATAAATATTTTGTATATCACCCACAATTTCGTAAAATCTGCTCTGATTTATTATTTCTATATATTTATTAATTTAACTTTTAAGACAATAGTAACAGTGAAAATGTAGCACCTGGACGACTTCAGAATTTGCCTCATTTATAATACCTAATATTATATTTCATAATATCTATTATTTTTTGTAAAATATGTTTTAATATCTGACGAAACTGCTAAAGCACACATTAATTATTTAATGGCACACTGAATTAATGCATTTATTGGTGGACAGAGTTTAGGAGAAGTTTATTTTAGGCAACAACCACATGAATTTTATTAAAATATTAGCTTAGAGTGGTTTTCAGTTTATTTCAATTGCAGACTGCTAGATATGACATCATAAAGAGTGTGTATTGGAGTCCCAGACCATTAAATTTCTAAAATGAGCTCCATAATGATGATTCATTTCTTTCATAATTAATACAGATTTAATTATGGGCAGGGTTCTTCTCTTATTGATTACTAATAAAACTATTTCCTCAACTGGTGAGATACTTCTTTTATGTTCATATTCTACATAGGTTTAACAGATGTTGGGACTATTTGTGTTGCAAAAAGCCCCACTATTACGTTTTAAGTAGCATAATGTCATCAGTTTGAAATAAAGTAGGACATCTTATTTAATTTCATGATAAGTCTAAGTTTATGGATTTTCAACATGAAATTGAATATTTTTGATAATTTTAAAATACCTAATGTTATTAAATTTTAATTTAATTCATTTAATATAATTCATTTCAAAATTTCTTCATAAGAATCCTATAAAACATTGCACATTGTTTTTGTATGTATATTGATTAATGAGATATTTCTGTATTCTTAATACAAATGAAAAATGAGATATTTCTGTATTCTTAATACAAATGAAAAAGATTGAGATTTCATGTAGATTCTTTTCCAAAAGTGTGATATGTTTAAAAGGTTATGGTTGTAAACCTATAAATTATTGGGGTTAAAAGAGCTTTCTTAGATTAAAATCAGAGATACTGTTTCTACCCATTTGGAATCATCCCTATGGCCTGTTGCCTCAGAGAAGTTAGCAGGCTGTTATCATGCTGACTCTATTATTAATAACTGGCTTCAATATTACTGGACAGATTGTTATTAATATTTCCAACCCTTTAATCACACTGGTTCATGGTATGTTTCTTTCATCACTTTTTTTTTTTTGTTTTGTTTTTTTTTTTTTGTTTTTTTTTTTCTTTCATCACTTTTGAAAGTTGTTTATATGCTGCTTTTCTCCATTATCCTTTCTTTACATTTTACTTTGAGACAGTTAATATGATTTTTCTCAAATATATGTGAAATATGTATTGAAATTATCTGGGGAATCCATATGCTCTCAAACCTGTTTCCCATCATTAGTCTTTTTTCAAAATTTCTAATCTCATCAGTTATTATTCTAAAATTGTTGGAGTATTTTTGTCAAGCCCCTCCCTCTATCTCTCACAAATTCTATTTGGATTGATTTTAGGTCTGACTTGTACCCCCTATTACGTACATGACGGTGTGCCTCAGTATCCTCATCTATAAATGAAAACATTAATATTACCTTTCTTACAAGGCTGTCAGAAGAACTAAATGATGTAGTATATGTAGTAGCACTAGGCACAGTTCTTGACACATGTAGTAGTGGTAACTTTTAAGAACGAATCTTTACTAATAGTAGCAGCTTTTGTAGATAGGAAGAATGAGGAGGCTGAGTTTTACATGTAGAATCACTAAACAGGACGGTGGGGATCTCACCGATCTGCTGGACAAGTAACATCATAGTAATTAAGGTGCCTCTTTTATATATCTTCTATATGACTTTTATTTTTCCTATAGAATATACTCCATAGTTTGTTTCTTTTTCCTTGTGTATTGAATATAGCCTGCACATATGAATAAATTATTATGTAAGTGTTGAAACTTTAAAGCAGTTGCCAGCACTGTCCTAGATTGTTTAGGAGAGAGGATTGAGCAGGGAGCAAGAAAAGTTCATGTAGTATACATGTCTAATACATTTTTCTAGAGCCAGGGAGATATTATGAATGACATTTTTATGTTTTTTAATTCTTTGATTCAAAATTTATCATGTCATGAAAGTACTCTCTTCCCCTATGTTTCTGAAGATATTCATATCATTTAAGATCAGTTTATGGAGGTAGTAACAACAATGAAATTACAACAAAACAGTAATTCAGACATTAATCTATATGCTTCTTCTCCATATGACCATATTTCTCCTGTATCTTTGTGGAAAGAGGTGATTGACTCAAATCCATATTTGAATCATTCTGTGTTAAAGATACTGTTGACTTTTTGCTATTCATCATTCACTATTTGTTGGCTGGTATTCACGGTGCCACTGGTCAGTCCTTGGAACTCCTGTCTCTCTCATTAAGAAGCTTCTCTCTCTACAAGGGCTACAGTGTATGGGTGAATTCATGGCATACCTTCATTTTCCATCCTTGTACTCCTTGTTACGCTACTAAACAAAGCTGTACAATATATCAAGCTTCTCAGAAGGTTTGAAGAGAAGATTTGCATCTCAAAAATGTAAATGTCTTAGAAGTTAATATTAAGCATCACTCTCTTAAATTTTTTGGCCACCACATTGGGAATTTCTCACTGCCCATCTTTCTTTTTTGTCATTCTCCTCTCCTCCTCCTCCTTTCTCTTTATGTTCCCCTACTTTCAAATCGTTACTAATATCTTATGCAGCACACTTTCACCCCACAAGAAGAATTATTCATGTCCCACTTTCTGACCCTAACCAGCTTATCCCAAGGTATTTTTCTTCAAAGGGGACAGTCCTTCTCCCATAAGGAATTTTAAGGCCAACTTCTGATTTATACTTGAACACTTGTGTAATAGAAGACATAATGACTACATGAAATGTGAAGGCAAACTGAATTTTCTTCTCAGAGATGATGTGAATTAAAATTGTGCTAGCTATGGGGCAACACTTTTTTCCCAACATTTTCTTATGAAAATTAAAATTTAAAGACTTTATTTATTCATGAGAGACTCAGAGAATGAGGCAAGACATAAGCAGAGGGAGAAGGAGGCTCCCCTACAGAGAGCCTGATGCGGAACTTGATCCCAGGACACTGGGATCATGACCTGAGCCAAAGGCAGATGCTCAACCATTGAGCCACCCAGATGCCCCATGAAATTTTTCATACATAGAGAAAAGTTGAGGAGTATTACTTTTTGTTCTATTAAAACCATTTTGTTTTCTCAAGATCTTAATAATATATTTTATATGTAATTAAAAAAATTAAATGCTATTTAGAAGTTTATATCATCCTTTGAATTCAAATTTATTAAAGTTTTTAATTAACCAAGGTTTATAAATTCCATGTGTTATTGCTTTGTTTTTTTCATTTGTTGATTCATTCCTTTATTCATTCATTTAAGAAAACTCTGTTGAGCTTTAACTATATTCCAAGTGTTCTTCCAGATAGTAGGCTGTCAATGCTTAATAAGTGGAGCCCCTATTCCGGTGGGCCCCTCAGTCTAGTGGCAATGGAGGTATATTAAAGGACAGATGATTATGGATAGCACTGCAAAGGGCATAGTAAAGGTACTCCAAGTAATGTAGTTTTCATGTAATTTTTGTTTGTTTGTTTAAAACTTAAATATTTGTTGACTAGAATTGAAATACATCTCTTCCCATATAAGGTTCAAACTACTGACGTAGTGTTGGTAAACTACGATTTATCTACAATCTCTTCTAGTTTTTCTTGGGACTAATGGGATACAATTTTAAAACAGATGACCCAAATTAAGGATTATCTAATTATGCTGCATAGAATTAACTTTATGATGGTGGCCTCAATGACAGTATAGTCATAGCGCTTACTCATTTTGACCCATTAACCCGTCTTTCCTTTTCCTCCATGTACTAGGACTAAAACTCTTATTCTTTCCTTCATTGTAGCATGAACTCTTCTTTCTTTCTTTCTTTCTTTCTTTCTTTCTTTCTTTCTTTCTTTCTTTCTTTCTTTCTTTCATTCTTTCCAACTCCCCCTTTTGTTTTTAGGAATGTTCTTATGAACAGTCTTAAAGTATTTCAACCTTTTTTTCTGTTTAGCCTCACATGATATAAAAACACTAATGATGCCTGAAAAAGGACTTTGCAAAAATATATTTGAGATAATGGTAAATGCTTTTGAAATTGGTTGATTTTTTTTCTTTCCAAATTAAAAGAAAATTCACCCTCTACATAGTTTTGAAAGTATTCATTTATCAAAGGACTCCATAACTCTAAAATTAATGAAATTTTATGTTCTAGGTTAATAGTTACCACTGATTTCTTCAAACGCTTAAGAATTTCATGTACTGTGCATTTGTAGAAGACACTTTACTAGGCAGCTTGGGGGCAATGGATAAAGTATACTCAATGGGTCTATAAACCACGCTGCTGGAGAATAAATTATTTGTCTCCAGTCTAACCTCAGGACATCCCCCTGTTCCATGTGCGCATACACATACACATCTTTCATAAGCCACATACTAAATTTAGGTATTTATATTTATCTTGTTGGATTTCATTTTTAGCTTTCTGAGGGAGAAGCACAAAGTTTAAGGCACTGCATTACATGGCATATCACATTATGGAGTGGCAAGATTATTTGCTTACGCTAATGCTGTTTACATGCCGTCTCCCACCAGCCTGTGGAGTATTCAAAAGCAGAAACTAAATCACACATTTTAACTTCACTTTTCACCCCCAAGTATCATGAATGGCGCATAATGGGCACACAATCCATGTTTAGTTAATGCACAGAGATCAGAGAAGGGGCAAATTCTTTCTTGCGGAATGAGTCATTAGTATCAAAGTGTTCAGAATATATCTTTAAATAATTCAAAGTTAAAACCAAGTGTATAAAATCAAATGATGGTATTACCCAGCATCTCTTTCAAATCATTTATAATTGAATCCTTGCTTTTCCATGCTTTTCTCAGGCTATTGGGAAACGGGATATTTGTTTTGTTGTATTTTATTTATTATTTATTTAGTTATTTAAGCAATTATTTGCATCAGTAGTAGATATTCGATACTTGAGCTAAGGAACCTTTAAGGATTATGTAGGCTTTTTTAAAAAATTTTTTTGTTTGTTTTTTTAAACACAGGGCATTTAAATGGATAATCTAGGAAACTATATGTAATGCAATTAGTCTTTATACATTGTTTATTTATTGACTATAGGTTTTTTTTCAGTTTAAGCAAATGGAAACATATTTACGGACATTCGGGAATAAAGGTGATTGAGTGGAGTATGTAAACTTTTAGAGTCGTTAGACTCTCAAACCAAATGTATTAAGAACTGTGTAAATTAGAAGAGCAAATTTACACTATATTAGTAAGCGAGGTATGAGAAATCATCAGGATGTGCTGGGTTTGACTTATAAGCACAGAATCTTATGGATAGATGAAGCCTTAGCTGTCATTAGATACCAGGACAGAGTAGGGTACAGGGACTAAGCACATGAGCTCTAAGCCAGACAGTCTGGGTTCAAATCCTATTACTGCTATGCTGTGTGATCTCAGGCAAATCACTTAACCTTTCTGTTTTTTTTACCTGAAAGTGCCACTAAAAATAATCTCTACCTCATATGGTCACTAGGATTTAATGAGTTAATAAGAGAAAAGTATTTTGAAGAGGGCCTGGCAAATAGTATAAGCACCTAAGCATTAGCTATTATCATAATCATTATTATGTTGTCCACTTCAGTTCTTTCCTTTTAAATTTAATTATTTTTTCATATGAAGAAATGGAAACTGAGGATGGTTAGATGGCTTGTGTAGGGTATACAAACTACTTGTGGCAGTGCTGAAACCAAAACCAGTTTTTAACTCCCACTCTAGGATCTTTCTACCAGATGAAATTGTCACATGGCTTATCAACATACAAAACCACTTAATTTAATAACTATAACTTCCAGAGTCTGATAGTCAGTTAGGAGTATTGTTTCACATGGTGCTATGGTTAATTCAATACTTGGGTCTCCCATCCCAGCAAGAAGAGTGTGACTTGAACTCCAGAAAATACTAAGAATGTGCCACTTACTGTGCTTGGAATCTAGTAAAGTGTGCAGATATAGAGGAAAGCATTGAGGTGTTGTGCATTTTTCACCAAGCCAAAATATTTGTTTTTCTTTTTTAAATTCAACTAGCTAGCTGTTCTTTAGAAAAGGTGAATAGCTTTCACGGTCCTTTACATTCCTTTTGACTCCTGCTGGTGGAACTCAAATAATGTCTTCTTATTCTCTTTGGGTTAAAACAAAACGAAAGAAAACAAAAATACCTAGAACCTTGTCTTAAAAATCAGGACATAGTAATATCTAATTTGAATGAGTCTGTCAAACTGTGAGGCTTGTGTGCTTTTTTAAGTGGTATTTTTCTTCAAACATTTGAATAAAGCTTTAGAGAAACAATAGGGCAATAGTAGAAAAACAGAACTGCCAGGCTGAGCAGTAAGGGGCGAGATGCATGCTGGTACCTCAGGCACACTAAGTGTATTTTAGAAAGGTTTTTCTTAAGACATGTGACCAAAAGCATATTCCTTTTATTTTATTACATCCCCTTGCCTGTGTATCTGTCCCCTCTTTATTAAGCAACCAGCCTTGAGAGAGGTAAAGCACTATTACACCACCTGAGAATTGGAATTAGTGGTTGACACTAAGAGTAGAGGGCTGGACTCTTGATTTTCTAGTAGAATTTTCCCAGGACAGTTTGCACAATGTGTAGCTAGACATCGTCTTCTAATTTCTGTGTTATAGGTTATCTGCTCTTAAAATAGCTAAAACAATACTGATCTCTGTTCTGAGCATGATCCAAGATTCACCTGATATGCTAAAAGATTTTTGAGCATCAGATGAAGATACAGTTGATCTGTAAGTTATATATTGAAGTAATTAAGTTATTTATTTTATCAACTGAAAATTGGCTTTTAAGGGAAGGAATTGATGCTTATATAATACAGTAGTTATGTTTATGCAAAAGAACATTCTAATATTTGCAGAATGGTAAAATAAAAACACTAAGCCACACAGAAAGGATGATTTTTAAATTAATATACTTAATACACAATTAATTACTGGTGCCCAGATTCAGGATTTGAATGGGTCAGATGAATTCACATTTTTCATTTTTATGTAAATTTTCTTTAGAATATTTAACCTTTATTATGATGTTCCTAAGTCCCATCTAAATGACACACAGCCAAATTGTACAGAAATATTTTAAGGAAGGTGGTTGTCTAGGTAGACAAGCAGAGTCTAGCTTTAAAAAATTGGGGGACAACAGGAGCTTGAAACTTGTTCTGTTTTCTGATGTTTGTAATTCCATAGCTGCAAGTATATCACCTATGGGAGAAAAAGGCACCAGGGAGTGGGAAAAAAGGGTGGGGATCACGTGATGTGTGGGGAGTGTAATACCAGCATTATTTTGGTTCTAGCATATTAAAAAAATGGTTAGAGGTATCAGACAAAGAAAAACATGTTTTTTTTTTTTCCTTTTTAAGAAAGGTTTGTTTAGAGGCATTGATTAATTTTATTTTTCCCTCCTAATAAAAGAACAAGGGGTTTCTGCTATGGCTTCAGACCCATATTCTCTGAAATCTTGTCCTGCTTATGATGGAAGCTCCTTATGGGATTTATTTCTGTTGTTGTAACATTATCTACTATATGCATTGCACCTGTTCACACAGAGTACATTGCATTGTGATATTTGTACAGATAGATGCTTCAAATAAGAAACCAATCTGCCTCTTCTGGAGTACTAGTCTATTAGTTACTTAATTAAACTTAATTATGTTTTTGTCTGCAATTTTGCGTATGGTCTTGATTTATTTACTGAGCAATGATTTCTTCTTTGCAGTTATCAGTTTTGTCTGAGATCAGTTTTCCTATTGTATGGAGTCTTTCTTTCAGAGCCTCCTTTAAGACTGCCTCTGACTTTAAAATCATTACTAGGCTTTTGTCAGAGCAGATTTGTTGACACTCTTCTCACATTAAAAAAAAATTTAAAAGATTGCACAAATAAGCTATGCATTTCACTATTTCCTGCTAATATGCAAAAATGTATTTATGATAATTACATGTACTGTGTGCCAGAACTGAAACAATACATTCCTCATAATGGAGCATAAATAAAGAAGGTGGAGCCAGCTGCTCTTAAACTGTTTATTTGCAAGCAGTAATGATATAGAGAATATACCTTTTTCACTCTGTTAGTCTGGCAATACTGAACCTGTTGCTGCATTAGACGAGTTGCATTTTGCTGGATAGGGGAAGGAGGGCTGTCTGCTGTCTGGTAGGAGGGCTTTGTCTGTGCCTTTCTCTCTCTGTTTCTTTCTGTTTTTCTTTCTCTCTCCTCCTCTTCTCTCTCTCTCTCTCTCTCTCTCTCACTCGCTTGCTCTGTCTCTGTCTCTCTCTCCCTCTTTGCCCCCCCTCCCTCCCTCTCTCTTGCTCTCTCTCTCTCTTCCCGTCTCTGTGGTTTGTAAGGTAGGTTGCAGTGTGTGTATATACACAACATCAAGAGCAGGAAAATGGACTCATTAGGGAGGCAGGCAGTCATTACCACTCACACTGTACTTCCAGGGAGACACCGATTATGAGAAGAGAAACTCAGCGCTGGGGAAGAAGGTAGGGCAGACAACTTTCATAAAAAAAAAATCCTGCTTCTTCAACCCCCCCCCCCCCCCACCTATCATCTCCTTTAGCCCCCAATGCTTTTATTCTTTCTTCCTTGAATTTTAATTTCCAGATTTAAGTTTGACAGAGCTGCTGCTAGCTTAAAATTTGGAACATTTATAGGAGGCCTACCCTCTACTCCTTTTCTTCCTACTTATTTAAAGGGTGTGCCCTTGTGATTCAGTTTAATTACTTTAAAAATAATTGCAAACAAACCTATTTTTCTCACTAAAGTACCAAATAAATCAGTATCTTTCACTCTTTTATAACAGACCCCTCCGTATGTTTGTTAGTCTCTTTGCTTTTCTTGTCTGTTTATGCAATTCCATCTGTCTGTCTATATATCATGTTGTCCTTATTTATTGCTAACTGGGTTGTGTTAGTTATGTGCCAATGAGTTTTAGCTGCAGTGCCAGTGCGGGTATTACTAAAGTGAGACTCTTGTTCTTTGTTTTACATTGAAGTTTAAAGTCCATATTTACAGTTTAAATCCTTTAAGCAGGTTGAATACTTTTTGCCAGCATATTTATTTGATGGCATTGGCTGTAAGGTGAGGGGTAGTCACTGAGGCTGGGTAAGAATCTAGTGATTATTTTTTATCACACCCTCTTCTATATTACATGTGGGGGGTGTATTTTGAAAGGAACAAGGTACTCTGTTTTGTAACTTTTATTTTGCAGAGGGACTTTTGGATTTATAGGGATATCACTGGGATTAGTAAGGATGCAAACTTTCTTAACAAACAGTTTTTATCCTAGGACAGTTTCTTTTTAGTATGTTACTGTTTATTTATGCTTGGGGAGGGTGGGGTGGGGGCTGGCCATCTTTTTATGAAGTGGAAGCTATGAAGTGTATCAGGCCATCTTATGCAACAACTGCAAGTATTCATTTAACATTTCGGGGACTATAAATAATGTATTTGTTATTTCAAACATAGTTCTGAGGTGCTTTGTTTTTCCTTTATTTTTTTTTCTTTTTTATGGTGGGAAAAGTTGCATTTCACAACTAGTGGACATTGTTGAACAGTTTTCCCAGAACAGTGTTCTTCGAAATTCAAAGGAGTAGTTAAATAGGTCTATTTGAAATGGACTCTTAATGGAGTTTTATTCGGATTTGTCTGAAAGTAAAACTGCCATTCATTTGATAAAAATTAAGTCAGATAGTAAGATACACAGATGTTTTGAACATATACAGGAGGAATGATAAAAAATGGATGCTGATCTATAGAGATCTTTGATAATACAATCACCTTTTTCATAATAAATTATTTATTTAATAGAAGTGGCAGACTTTTTTTTTTTTTTTTTTAATTCCATTAGGCCTCTCTGACAACACAAAGAAGTCCATAAAGCAATATTCTTAAGCCACCTGGGACGTTAGAGCAGATTCCCAAACATATTCTCAAGGTTCAGACCTAGTAAAATGTTTATTAAAAATCCATTATTCCAAAAGGGTGGTGAACTTTTGCTGCTAAAAGTCTTTTTTTCCCCTTTCTTTTTAAAAATTTATTTGGAGACTTTTAATTTGCTTCTATTGCCTAAAGTGTCTTTTAAGCTGGAAAGGACAGCTTTGACCAAGAACAGAACAAATACTAAGTACACTCAGGTCCTGTCAGAGATTTTTTTCCCCCCCAAAGATCTAAAGGGAAACTTTTGGGGGAGTCTATTGAAAGTGTATATTAATGCAGGTATGCAGTATATGGTATTTCAAATGTGATTTTCTCCATCTTAAACTCTTGACCCAAAAATTTGTTTTAAAACTAACATCTCAAAACTGTGCATGTCTCATGCACCTGTCATTTTCTATGTTAACGTTGTGAGGACTATCTGAAATTCTACCCTTGTTTTCAAAAGAAATCTTTCATGTATCTCTTGATCAAGAATTCTCTTTTTCTGTATACATGTACATGTGGGGATATCTATGTGCATATATATGAATGTATCTATATGTTCTCACACATGTGTACGGGTAAAGAAATCACAGATTCTTTGCAGATATGACATTTTAAAAATTTCATGTTAAGCATATTTATGTTAATGAGAAACAAAAATGGAGAGGTTTTAGGAGAAGGTAAAGATTTCTTTTAACCTTCTAGAAAGAATAAAAGAAAGTAAAAATTTAGTCATATTTATGGTTGGCTTGATTTTTAGAATGTGTAGAATTATACACATTGTAAGAATTATAATTCTTAGCCTTCAGTAGATTTAAAATATTTTTAGTATGAAAAATAATCTTGGCCTCTTTTGGGAGGGATTGTCATAATCTAAATACTACAGGACACTGTAAAATGTGAATAAGTAAACTTAAAACCAGTGTACTCTGATATATAAGACTTTGGAAAGCTGAAAGGCTTGTGTCACAGGAGGGCTATAGGATGCCAAAAAGTCATTAACTAGCCTTACAGGTTATGGTGGGCCTTTCCTATCAGCACATGAAATCTATTGAGAGGCCCGAAATCTTGGTCAGGTCAGAGTGGGTTTCATTTTAATATTGGAACGGACAGTTATCTAACACACCCACATGAGGAAGTGCTCTAAAGCAGTTATTTCATGCTTTGCCATGCCCTGTAGCTAAAACAATTTGGTACTGAGTGACGTGTGTGTGCTTTTTAACTTCTATCCGGTAAAAAATCAGCTTTGGCTCCTTGAAAAGGACCAAAACTGGAATAGCAAGACAGCATAATTCAAATGCTAAGCATACACTGGTTTAAACTTTTTTTTTTTAAGTTAAGGGACGAATTATCACGATTGTTTTTAATATAAAGACTATATAGTAATTTCCTGGATTTTACTCATTAAGATTTCAAAACTTGCAGATACTTTTCTTCTTCACATTTTTCTTCAGAAGCCCACATTCATCAAAAGGATCACAGCTGCATACTTTCCCCGAAATGTGAACAAATAAATGGCATTCCTGTTTATTTATCTATTTTTGAATTTTAATGATTAGTCCTTGTGCTAATTAACAAATTCCTGTATTCATAAAATCTGGCACTTCATAAATATCCAATTGTGTGATTATCTACACATGTCCTGGCTTCCTATAAATATAGAAATTATCAGTGGATGTGTTCATGGACTTGCCCAAGGCTGAATAGTGGCTGGCCATGCTGCCACACAGGAAACCATGTTCAGACCCTGAGCAAATGTGTTGTCCCAGGGCCTGGCAAGGTGTATGGAAGTAGCATATTGCTGATATTGCTAACGAGTGATCCTTTCTGGCAAAGGAAGGACTGATGTTGACATTCTTTGAGTGCTGCTAGTTCCAGTCTTCTTCAGTCCTAAGGGTGGCCTTTTTAGGTCTAAAAGTTGATAAAGGATATTAAAGCTGACTTGCCTTGGAGGCCACTTTAGAACTATTTTAACAAACTACATTTTTCAGTGAAAAATATACTGGACTTCTATGACAGAAGTAAAATAGTATATTCATCCCAAGTTCTTTAACCAGTGAGAATCTTATTAGCAGGAAAAGTTGTGTAGAGCTGAAAAGAAAATCTAAGTATTTTTGTTTGTATGGCTGTGTAACTATTGCAAGCAAATTACAGGAATCAAATATCATTTACATAGGAATAGTTCACCTACATCAAGGACAATAAACACTAGCAGTTGAAAAAATGCATACATATAAGAGTTATCATTAATTGGAAATCAACTATTTTAAATGATTTTTTTTCATATTATATGAGCCGTTTTGGTTACCTCATACAATAATTAGATATTATTTACAATGATACTAGAATCATCATTGGCCATTTGATTTTTTGCTCCAAATTTTCAAATTCTGTATAGAATTCCTAGATATTTGGCAAACTTGAAACTTAAATTTTCTCTCAAACTTGTTTTGTGCATTTCCAATGCTTAAGTAATTTCTAGCATTTTGCAGAATCCTCAGGGATTATAGCCAATGTCAAATAGCTACTAAAATACTTTTAATTCTTTACCAAAAACCCAAGGGCAATATCTATATCTCGAAATTCTAGAAAATGCCTGAATTTGTATATATTCCTGTAACATAGTTATTATACATTTAATCATCAAATGTACATTGTTGCCAATTATACTGAATGTATCAAAAATATATTCTTTGAACTCTTTTACTTCTGATTTCAACATAGGCAAGCTTTTGAGGCTGTGGGAAGAAGTAATGCCATCTATCATTACTGTCATGTATGTAGTAACCACTATAACAGATGTTGGGAACAGCATTCAAGAGCCCATAAGAAAAAAGGGCTTTTATGCCACTGTAGTTGCTCAACTGTAATAATAATTAAGTAGTGTGCAACTTATGCTCAACTTTGGCTTTGTAACCTCTCCTCTACTCTAGGGTCAAGCCTTGGGTGATTCTACAGTTTACTTGAAAGTAATCAACTTGAGGACATGGTGCTTGCCTTTATGAAGTCTTTTGATACTCCAGTGAAACTCCAGCCTGGCATGTTTTGTAGTTTAGTTAACCAATGCAACACTTTCATAATTGTTTTAACTTTCATAGGGAAAGTTAACTACTGACTTCCAAGTAATAATATTGAGACAAGGAACAAAGGCTGAATTCATTGACCCATCCAGTTATTAGATGGAAACTAAGGATATTATTATTAATTTCTGGATATTCAGTCCTATTTTTGAAACTGATGAAAAGGGTGGTCATTCTAGCATAATGTGTTTACCTTCTTCATATTAGAAATATTTTAGCACTGAATACCCTGAATCTCAAGGTATGATAAATTTAATGCACAGATCATATGTTATACATTTAAAATGTTAATAAGTTTTTGAAAACTTTCAATATTAAAAAGACTAATGTAAAGACTTGCATTTAATTCATATGAAACTACTTAATGGAATTTGGAGTTTTTGGAAATTAGATTTCCAATAAATTGAAACAAAAATGGTAATAATGATGAATTTTATGCATAATAGTATTGTTTTGCTCACCAAAATTCTTAATCTGAACTTTTTAAAAACAAGATTTGAATTTAAATTATTTAAATTTTGATTCCATCTAATGGTTAGAAGCCTTTAGTTTTTTACTAAATGAGCTTGGAAATTTGCTATTTTTACCTTTCCTTTCAGAAATGTTCTCTGAATTACTGTTGTAATCAAATTGTGATTTGTTGTTAGCAAATTCCTTTTATAGTATGAGCTTCTTTCCAGTAAATGAAATGCAACTGGGAGAAAATTAAAGTAATGTTGTCAGTTTGCTCGGGTACCAAATTAAAACTTAGTAAAAAACTTACTAGCAGAAAACTATGAATGTTCTAGGCTGTGTAAATTTTTGGGTAGATATGTATGTATATGAAAACTGTATGGCTACTATTGTAAACAAACAAAAACACCTTATTTAGACACCAAAACATTTAAACAGTGAAAATGTTTATTCTTTCTTTTATGTTTAAATAGGAATTAGGGACATCTAGTTGCAAAGGTGACTTTATACATTGGATTTTTGTTTTGTTTTGTTTTTAAATACTGAACTTACTACAATTCCTTTTGGCCCAGTACTTTGGGTCTGCACATATTTACTAATGTCTCCGTCTTCTTGGCCAAATGCGCCTATTACCGGCACTTTAGGTTGGGTCGAAAGAGCTAGAATAGTTCTCACTTTATCTAGTTCCTCAAATCAACAGTGGCCTCACCTCATCTGGAGAGGGGAGAAGAATAAACATGATTAAAAAGCAAATGGAAACAAGAATAAAAGTAAAGCTGTGGGTGGAAGGGTAGGTGCTTTTGAAGCTTCTAAATTTATAATGAAAGAAGAATACTTTCTTCCCAACCCTGAGTAGAAGCCATCTGACCTATCCAACAAAGCACTCACTGCCTTCTCACTATACCTATTGACAGTAGGTTGGTTACATTCCCCCTCCACTCCAAGATAGATTCCAAAGGTGCCACCAAAAGATCATAGAAGAGGAAGTCATAACATCTCACGTTTCTAATGTATTCACTGCCAGGATTTCTTCATACCTTTTGCCTTTGAAGCCTTAGGTTTGGATTTGTGAGCAGATTTTTGTAGTTGGTGGACAGATTTCATTTGTTTTGATAAGAAGCCTTCCCAACAAAGCATTCCCAAGGCATGCGGCAAAACAGCATCATGAGTTTAATTAAAATGGATGAAGTGATCGACTGTGTAAGTTTGTGTGTGTGTTTCCTCTCTTAAAATAAAATGAAGTCAAATACTTTTTATATAAAACAAAACAAAAAACAACTCCAAACTTCCTGTCAGCCTGAATGGATTTAGATTTCTTTTTACAAAATGGCTTTCTGAAACCATTTCTGTATAGTGGGTTTGACCAGCACATTCTACTCTATTCCCTGCCCACTTGCTACTTTGCTTTCTAAATGTTGAATGAATGTAAATAATTTGTTAGTTAAAAAAAAAAAAAAAAAAGAAAAAAGCATGTTCTTATAATAAGGCTCAGAATATACCCATGAAGATGTGTTAGGACTTACATACAATATCTTCAATCCTATCAACTTAGCATGAAAATATGTGAATAAAAGTTTTAGAAACTAATTATTTTCCTAGCATGTTGAGAGAAACACTATGGTGTGGTTAAAAAAAAAAAAAAAAGCACTGCTTTGGAGAACAGGAGGCATTAATTAATGCCAAAAAGGATTTAAAGTGGTTAAATCTGGAGGCCTGGTTTCTAGTCCTGACTATAATGACTTTGAATAAATCATAATCTCTCTGTTCATAAGATTTTGTGTTTATAAAAATGAAGGGAAAAGCTCCCCTTTAGATTTTCTTTTATCTTAAAAAATGTATTATTTTATTTTATACAGCTATATATGTAGGTGGTTCTGCTTGTAATTTCTACCTGTAAATCATAAACATCTGGAGAGAAGTTTAGGTTGGCAATGACGGGCGAATAAAGGGATTTTAGTTGGTCTGAAAGAGCACACATACTTTATTTTTTTGGTCATTGTTATCGCTAGCATAAGTGGATGTCACAATGTATTATTGGGTCTACTTAATGATTCAGTGAATGCAATAAACCCAAAATTGCCATTTGTCAGATGAAGTGACATAATTGCCTACTGTTGGTTTGATAAGGGGCTGTTTTTAACTGAGTGAAACACTATGGTTCCACTCCTCCCCACTGGCCACTAGATGGAGAGGCGGTCCATGTCCACAGCCCATGGTAAACAGTTCACTTCTGACTTTCCACTGGCAGAGGGGCACTATATTCCTTTGGACATTTCCATGAGCACACAACATGACATTTTGCAGAAACCATCATAGAATATGTTCTCTTCTATAGAGGCATCATGTGATATTCACGAAATGCAAAATGATTTACTCCTTCCTCAGCCACCATTATTGCTGGTAGACCTAGGAGAAGGCCAGTACAGTAATATCACTCTGGTTTTAGTTGTCACAGTAGGGCCTTTGCCTCTTTCCAAATTGTCCATTTAGAAAGGACCCTGAATGAATGTCAGCACGACAGTGCCACCTTGTGTCTCTGACGCATGAGCCAGTGAAAAGGAAAGTATAGGACATTTACAGACATTTGGCAAATTGTTTCAAGCTCTGATTTTGCAGTAGCTACACAAAAATCTGTTTTAGTGTGTTTAGCAATTCTTGTTACCAAAAAGAGAAATTAGGATGTGTGTACTTTAGCCCTTCCTTTATCCCACTGTGTATTAAAAATACTTCAAAAATTATAGGCACAGAGATGTGTTCAATTTAGATTTGGGGATGAAGAAGGCAGAGATTGTTAGAGATATTCATTTGCCTAATCTTACCACTTGGAAGGCTTTTGGTCAATCATTCCAGACAGTGAGGTGTTCCTTCCTGCCCATTCTCAGAGCAACTTTTATATGCTCTGGTAATATCACTTTCACATTGTATTGTTTATAATGCATTTTTGTATTGTTTTGTGTTGTTTGTAAGCATATCTTCCAACTAAACCATGAGCTCCTCAAGGATAGAGTCTGTGTCTTATTCATCCTTCTGCCTCCAGAACTTTCTATGGCATTCAGCCCAGAGGCACTCAGACATTTAAGATCTGAATGAATGATTATGTCTGGCTGGTTTATAACTTCTTATTTATTTTTATTTTTATTTTTTTGGTTTTAAATAATTTTAGGGCCTTTTCTCTTTGGAAAAATACTTCTGATACCACCTCCTTTCCAACTTTCCCTTTATAAATTTACTTTCTTTCATATTAAAATGACTTTCTGTTTTTGATTATGGAATTGCATTGCCTATTTGCAAGTTTCTATTGTAGTTGACTGTGGTAAAGATACTGAATTTCTTGTTTCAGCTTTATAACAAATTTGCTATGTTATCTTGGGTAAGATGCTTAACCTTTCTAGGTCTATTTCCTGTGCATAAAATGAGCAGACTGGACTAGTTGATCCTAAGGTACTCAGGGCTTTCGTACAGGTTGGATACATGTTAGTATTACTCTAGTTGTACATTTGGTTTAACAATTTTAAAGTACCACAATAGCTTAAAATTAAATTGCTAGCCTTTGAAAGTGCTATTTGATATTCCAGTTTTAGTAGAGGAAATTGAGGCACAGAAGATTTTCTTATAGAGGGTTAAACTACAAATTGGGCAAATTGTATTATAATTGGTGGGCATTCCAATTTTTTGTTTAACTTTTCTGTTTCTTTGATTTTGGTTAATTGAGCTCCACTCTCCTTCTATCCTTAACCATAAAATAAATTACAATAACTTTAAATAATAAGATGAACCCATGCTTCGGTATGGGACTGCAGACTATTTGCAATTTAAAGACTCTTTCATGCTATTTTTTAAAAAAAGATTAGATTTATTTATTCATGGGAAAGAGAGAGAGAGAGAGAGAGGCAGAGACACAGGCAGAGGGAGAAGCAGGCTCCATGCAGGGAGCCCAATGTGGGACTTGATCTTGGGTCTCCAGGATCATGCCCTGGGCCAAAGGCAGCGCTAAACCACTGAGCCACTCAATTGCCCTCTTTCATGCTATTTTGAATTTTTTTTTTAGTAACCCCTACAAATGAGTGCTAACTTTTAAATTTCAGAATTTTTGCCTGGAATTTACATCTGAGATTTCAGTCCACATATTACCAGAAACACCAGCAAACACCATTATGACTTTGGGCAAATTGCTTTAGCTTTTTTGCTTATTTGCAGAAAGTTAGTAATAAATGTTACACTTCCTATCCACCTTACAAGGTAATTGTGACGATTAAAGGGGTTCATGTATATGGAAATTCTTCATAAATAGTAAAGCCCTGTGCCAATATTAATAATATTTACCATTATTACTGCTCTAATTAAAGGAAGAATGGATAATAGAAACCTCAGTCAAAGCAAAAACAGACGAATTTTAAAAACACTGAAACTGACGGCATCTCTTAGTTGGAGTGTTTCTCGGTGGTTGTAGGCTCTGGAGATAAAAGTTGTGTTGTGTTCACCCTATTACTTATGTTTTGGTTTAAAAACCTGTAATGAGGCATGCCTGGGTGGCTCAGCGTTTGAGCGTCTGCCTTTGGCTCAGGGTGTGATCCTGGGGTCCTGGAATCTAGTCCTGCATCGGGCTCCTCGCAGGGAGCCTGCTTCTCCCTCTGCCTCTGTCTCTGCCTCTCTCTGTGCCTCTCATAAATGAATAAAATCTTTAAAATAAAAACATGTAATAATAATATTGATAATGTTTATGAATCTAAAATTCATGTTTTCTTTGGATAAATTTATTACCTATCATTCATAAGTTCATTTTTGATGGTAGTAAATTTATTAATATAGAAAGAAAAAATTTAAAATAACCAAATAAGATGAAAAATTTTATATACGTTTTTGATATTGTAGTATTGGACTCCAGTCTAGTGGTTATTTAACTTTAATGTACTCTAAAATTACCTAGGGTATTTGTTACAATTCAGATTTCTGAACTCCTTCTCTAATAAGTCTGGGATGGAACTCAGGCATCCCAGGTTCCACCTGGTTCACGCAGGTTAGAAAACACTACTTTCCTTGGCTGTTGTACATCATAATCAGCTGGGGGCTTTTTAAATGAATAGATTTCTAGGTTCTACTCCTAGATATCCTAAATCAGAATCTTTAGATCTAGATTTGGGCATCAATATTTTACAAAGACTACTTCATAGGTTCTAATAAAATTACAAGGTTTGGGAATCCTTGCTCTTGTTTTTATGGTATATTGATAAACTATATTTACTGTTGCGCCTGAATCCATTCTCATAATTCACATTATTTCCTAATGAAATACCTCATTTTAAAAAGAAGGACAAAGTTGATACAGCTGTGTAAGAAAAATTCAGTCTTGACAAACAATTACCACTCTTGCCCTATAACCCTAGAATTAAGGAAAAGAGAAGTTACTGAGAACCTTTCATATAAATTGCTTCATTTAGTTTTTACAACAACTCTGCTGTATACCCTGGTTGTCTGCCTCTGTTACAGAGAAAAACCTCCCCCAAAACCAAAACCAAACAAACAAAAAACCAACGAAGCTCATAGAGTAGATAGCCAATGTCACACAGATGTTAAACATCGAAGCTGAATTCAGAGCCTACGCTCTTTCTACTATATCATATTATTTTTTACCCCTAACCAATAACTCTTTACCAGGTTCCTATTATGTTAAATGATAATGTCTAGTCTTGAGGGCCACAAAGTGTATTACCGATATGGTATAATAATTATTACTTACACGTGTAAAATAAATCGATATATTTTTTTCTAATTCTGCCATTGAGAAGTGACTTTTAGCCAGAGGTAGAATTCAAGTATTCTGAATGGTCAGAAGGGGTCTAAGTAGTAATAATAATCATAATTATTGAACTGTTAAAGAACATTGTCTATGGGATCTTTAATCCCCATGCCTTTGCTATGAGTAGTTTCTTAACCCAGTATACAGATGAGGAAAGCCTGATTTGGATTGGTTAAGTGACTTACTGATGATTGTAGTCTAAAGTGGCAGAACCAGGACTGGACTCTATATAGGTCTAAATTCGAGAGCAGTTGGTGCTCTTAACCACCGGTGTATGTCATTTCTGACTGTACAGTTGACTTCAGAGTCAGGCTGTTCCTCTGGCAAGTACAAGCCACTAAATACTAATTAAACTTTGTGGGACTAAAATTCATTTCCTTTGTAGGGAACAAACCATTTTGCCACACTTAATCAGTCTAGTAATTTTTTTTTTTAAGTCTTGTAAAGTTTGGTGTTAATAATGCATAATACTTTAGGGAAAACCCACTGAATAATCTTTTTTTGTTTATATTTTTATTTGAGAATTCCAACTCTTTGATGGAACAGATTATTTGAATGAAAATTTTATATCTATAATGACATGCCATGAAACAATAATTTGATAGCATAGCCACTGTTGTTGGTCTTAAAATTATTTATTTATATTTAAGATCCCATGCAAGTATTAATAGTGTCAATGTCATAGTGCTTCCTAGAATCTGAAAACTGATTCCTTTTTTTTTTTATTGAAATTCGATTTGCCAGCATGAAAACTGATTCCTGAGCACTTTTTATATTCTCATTTTTAAAAAAAAAAGCACCTCATAGTATAAAATGACAGCCTATGTACACAGCATAGTACATAGTACAACTATGTTGTACATAGTACAAATAGAATTTCTCATTTACCAAGTAAATGAATTGCTAAAAATGCTATGTATACCTTTTTATAGATTTAATAATATTTTAAATATATTAAAAATTAGAAGGAACTCTGAAATCCATTTTTTATGTGTAAAACTAATCGTGATTTTATAAAGTTTAACATGCATATGTTTGGGAGATATTCTTAATGACTCTATAATTATATTTTAGAAGATACATTTTTTTAATGATTTTATTTATTGAGAGAGAGAGAGAGAGTGAGCACAAGCAGGGTGTAGAAGCAGAGGCAGAGAGAGAGAAGCAGACTTCCCACTGAGCAGGGAGCCCAGTGCCGGGCTCGGGCTCATGACCTGAGCCAAAGACAGATGCTTAACTGACTGAGCCATCCAGGTGCCCCAAAAGATACATTATTTTTAAAAGACTCACTAACCAGTGGATATAGTGTTGTCTTTAGCTGACTTTCGAGTTTATTGGAGATTTGGGTTCTATTTTAACTTTCTTCTCTAAGGGTGGTCTTTTCCCAGATGGCATTCTTTTAAACTCTATCAAGCAAATGAATGCTACCATGAAGAAAGAGTGAAAATATATAGTGAAGAAGTTTACCTGTACTCTATTTTCATATATAGAAATTAAAACATGATTTTTTAGAAAGTCCCATTTAGCAGCAGAGCATAAATTGGAAAATTTGGTCAGTGATTTATTTAGACTCCACAGGGAAAATCCTGTAGGGTGTTTTTGAATATCCTAAATTTATTTTGATTTGAGACCAGCTTAAAGGGCATGTCTATCTTAAAACAGTTCTCCATTTTCCTGAGAAAAATTCCAGTAGAGCTAGTTGTGGGAGGCAATATCCCAACAATGAACCTTTTGGGGCCAAATAAGCAATTTTGCACAACTTACTCCATCCCTTTCCTTAAACCTTGCTCACTGGGCTTGTTTAATTTTGACTGCTAATTTTATTTCTTTGCAGAGGCAAAGGAGACAGGAAAAAGGAGGGAAAATAACGGATGGCATGTGGGTGAGGTTTTGGCTCAGGGAATAAATTTTAAAAGATCCTAGCCAGTGTAGGGCTACAGAAAGCAGTTGGTGTCTGAAATTTACCTCTGTTTTGCAGATTAGGAAATAGATGCCAGTAGAGGTTAAATAAGTTGGCTAAAGTTACATGGTAGTTTCCAGCATCAGAGCTGGTCCTGGGAACTAGGTTACTCATTGCTTCAATAAGATAATTGGTCAATCTACTTTCTCTGTAGATCAAAACGTCTATTATTCTTATTCTCTTTTACTTTCCTCCTTTTTTTTTTTCTGCTGCTACTATCTTTTAACAGCTAAAAAATCATTCTGCTTATAATTTCAGGTTTAGAAGCTGGTTGCACAAGTGTATTTTGACTATTAAGACCATTGAGAACTAGCTGACTTGTAAGGGCCCTGTGTATCATGTCAAGCTTTCTGCCTCTATTTTATTGGTATATGTGGGTAGTGAACGTGGAATAGAAAAAAAATAGCTTCTGAGCTCATGGCACACTTTTAAACATGTACAAATGTGGTGGGCACCTAATAAAAGATAAGCTATTGGGTTTTTTTGTTTTTAGATTTACCAAAAAAAAAAAAAAGTTTTGCACATAGCACTGAGTCTGCGTATTACTGCCCCTCCTCACCGTGGATTCACCTTTAGGAACATTTTACATTAATACAATCCATTTGTTAAAATTAATGAACTGATATTGATATGTTATTATTAACTAATATCCATAGTTTATTCAGATATCCATAGATTTTTAAAAATTGTTATTCAATTTATTTAAATAACAAAAACAACAAAACAAAAACAATTTAACCATTTCTCCCTCAGCCCCTAACCTCTGGCAACCATCAATCTGTTTTATATATAAGCTTAGTTTCTTTTTTTAATTAAAAAAATGTTTTAGATTCCACATATAAGAAAGATCATATGGTATTTGTCTTTGTCTTATTTCACTTAGTATAATTCCCTGGAGGTCCATTCATGTTATCTCAAATGGCACAATTTCATTATTTTTTATGTCCAAATAATATTCCATTATATATGTATACTGCATCCTCTTTATTCATTTTCATTGATGGATCCTTAAGCTGTTTCCATATCTTAGTCACTATAAATAACGTTGTAGTGAACATGGGGGTTCATAGATCTTTTCAAATTAAGTGTTTTTATTTTCTTTGAAAGAATACCAGAAGTGAAATTACTGGATCATATTATTATAGTTCTATTTTCATTTCCTTGAGGAATCACCATACCGTTTTTCATAATGGATGTACCAATTTATGTTCCCACCAACAGTGCACCAGGGTTCTTTCTCAGCATCTTTTTTTTTTTTTTAAAGATTTTATTTATTTATTTGTGAAAGACACACAGAGAGAGACAGAGAGGCAGAGACAAAGGCAGAGGGAGAAGCAGGCTCCATGCAGGGAGCCTGACGTGGGACTCGATCCTGGGGCTCAGGGATCATGCCCTGGGCCAAATGCAAACGCTCAACCACTGAGCCACCCAGGCATCCCATCTTTTCTCCACATCTTGTCATAATTGTTACTTCTAGTCTTTTTGATAATAGCCATTCTAACAGATGTGAGATGATATCTCATTGTCGTTTTGATTTGTATTTTCCTGATGATTAATGACATAAATCATCTTTTTGTGTACCTCCTGGACATCTGTGTGTCTTCTATTTAGATCTTCTGCCCATTTTTTATGGATTATTTGAAGATTTTTTGCTATTGAGTTCTTTATATTTTGGGTATTAACCCCTTATCAGATATATGATTTGCAAATATTTTCTCGCATTCAGTAAGTTGCCTTTTAATTTTGTTGATGGTTTCCTTTCCTGTGCAGAAATTCTTTAATTTGACGTAGTCCCACTTCTTTATTTTTGCTTTTGTTGGTTTTGCTTTTGGTGTCACATTCAAAAAATCATCACCAAGACCAATGTCAGTAAGTTTACTGCTTATGTTTTCTGCTAGGAGTTTTATGGCTTCAGATCTTATGTTCAAGTCCTTATTCCACTTTGAGTTAATTTTTATGTATGGTGTATGATAATGGTCCAGTTTCCTCCTTTTGCATATGTCCAATTTTCCTAGCACTATTTATTGAAGAGACTGTCCTTTCCCCATTATATTCTTGGCTCCTTTGTCATAAATTAATTGATCACATATATATAGGTTTATTTCTGGGCTCCCTGTTCTGTTCTGTTGATCTATGTGTTGATTTTTATGCCAATACAATAATTTTAATTACTATAGCTTTCTTATGTAGTTTGAAATCAGGAAGGGTAATGTCTCCAGCTTTGTTCCTCTTTCTAAAAATTGCTTAGACTCTTCAGGGTCTTTTATGATTCCATTCAAATTTTAGGTATTTGTTCTATATCTGTGGAACACGCCATTGGAATTTTGATAGGGATTACACTGAATCTGTATATTCCTTTGAATGGTATGGGCATTTTAACAATACTAATTCTTCCAATCCATAAGCATGAAATGAAAGAAAGCATGAAATGAAATTTATTTGTGTCTTTGTAAGTTTCTTTCATTAATGTTTTGTAGTTTTCAATTTATAGGTCTTTCACCTCATTGGTAAAATTTATTTCCATCTTTTTGTACAATTTTGAATGAGATTGTTTTCTTAATATCCCATTCTGATAGTTCATTATTAATGTATAGAAACACAACAGATTTTTGTGTGTTAATTTGTCTGCAACTTTAATGAACTTGTCTAAATTCTGACAGTTTGGGTTTTTAAAAAATATTTTATTTATTTATTTATTCATGAGAGACACATAGAGAGAGACAGAGACATAGGCAGAGGGAGAAGCAGGCTTCCCGTGGGGAGCCTGGTATGAGACTCCATCTCAGGACCCTGGGCTCACAACCTGAGCCAAAGGCAGAGCCACCCAGGTGCCCCAAAAGTCTGACAATTTTTAAAAAAGATTTATTTAGTTGAGAGAGAAAGAGTGAGTGAGTGCAGGATGGAAGGGCAGAGGGAGAGGGAGAAAGTCTTAAGCAGACTTCAACTGAGCATGGAGCCTGATATGGGGCTCAGTCTCATTACCCTGAGATCGCAACCTGATCTGAAATCAAGAGTTGGCCACTTAACTGTACCACCAGATGCCCTAATTCTGACAACTTTTTGATGGAGTCTTTAGGGCTTTCTTTAGGACTTTTCTATTATGTATTCTGCACATAGTGACAGTTTTACATTTTCCTTTCCAATTGGATGCCTTTTATTTTTTTTATTGCCTCGTTGCTCTGTCTAGGACTTCCAATACTATATTGAATAAAAGTGGTGAGAGTAGGCATCTCTCTTTTGTTTGTGATCTAACTGGAAATGCTTTATGATGTTAGCTGTGGGCTTGTCATATTATATGCTATGTTGAGGTATGTTCCCTGTATAACCACTTTGTTGAGAGTTTTTATCATTCATAAATACTGAATTTTGTCAAATGTTCTTTCTGTGTCTATTGAGATGATCATATGATTTTTATCTTTTGTTACAGTTGCATATCACATCGACTGATTGGCAGATGTTGAAACATTCTTATATCCCTTGACTAAATCCCCCATGACCATGGTGTATGATCCTTTTAATGTATTATTGAATTTTGTTTGCTAATATTTTGTTGAGGAATTTTGCAACTATGTTAATCAGGGATATTGGCCCACAATTTTCTTTGCCATTCCTGTCTGGTTTTCGTATCAAGGTAATACTAGCCTTATAATATGAGTTTGAAAGAGTTCTCTCCTCTTCTATTTCCACAAGAGTTTGAGGAGGATTGGAATTAATTCATCTTTGAGTGTTTTATAGAATCCACCAGTGAAGCTTTCTGGTCTTGGACTTTGTTTCTGGGGAGATTTTGATTACTGATTTGACCTCTTGCTAATAATGATTCTGTTCAGATTTTGTATTTCATCATGATTCAGTGTCGTTAGATTATATATTTTTAGGAATTTATCCATTTCTTATAGGTTGTGTAGATTTTAGCATATAACTATTCAGTAGTTTCTTATGATCTTTTGTATTTCTGTGGGATCAGTTGTAACATTTCCGCTTTCATTTCTGATTTTATTTGAATCTTCTCTTTCTTGGTGAGTGTAGCTAAAGATTTGTCAATTTTGTTTATCTTTTCAAAGAACCAATTTAGAGTTCCATTGATCTCCTTTATTGTCTTTTTAGGGTCTATTTCATTTATTTCTGCTATGACCTTTGTTACTTCTTTCCTTCTAATTTTGTTTATTCTTTTCCTAATTACTCGAAGTATAAAGTTAAGTTGTTTGAGACTCTTCTTGTTTCTTAAGGTCTGCATTTATCTCTATGACTTCTTTCTTAGAACTGTTCTTACTGCATCCCATAAATTTTGATATGTTACATTTCTACTTTCAGTTGTCTCATGGTATTTTTTGATTTCTCTTTTGGTTGCTTTTTTGACCCATTGAGTATTCAATAGCATGTTGTTTAATCCGTAGATATTTGTGAAATTTCTAGTTTTCTTTGTGTAATTACTTTCTAGTTTCATACCTTTGTGGTCAGAAAAGTTGCTTAATAGGATTTCAGTCCTCTTAATTTTATTAAGACTTGTTTTATGTCCTAACATATGATCTTAGAAAATGTTTCATGTGTACTGGAGAAGAATGTGTATTCTGTTGCTTCTGGATGGGATGTTCAATAAATATCCATTAACTTCATCAAGTCTAACATGTCATTTATGGCTGATGTTTCCTTATTAATTTTCTATCTGGATGATATATCCATTAATCTAAGTGGGATATTAAAGTCCCCTACTCTTATTGTCTTGTGTCTTTCTCTCTTTAGGTCTGTTAATATTTGCTTTATTTATGTAGGTGTTGCTATGTTGGGTACATAAATATTTACAAATGTTATATTTTCTTGGTGGAGTGACCCTTTTGTAATTCCCATTATGTAATTATGTGACCCATTATGTAATTCCTCTCTTTATCTCTTATTACAGTCTTTGTTTTAAAGTCTATTTTGTCTGATATCGGTATAGCTACTCCAGCTTTCTTTTAGTTTCTATTTGCATGAAATATCTTTTTCCATCCTTTCACTTTCCATCTCTATGTGTCCTTACATCCAAAGTGAGTTTCTTTTTTTTTTTTTAAAGATTTTATTTATTTATTTATGAGAGAGAGAAAGAGAGAGAGGGAGAGAGAGAGAGAGAGAGATTGGGAAAGAGAGAGAGGCAGAGACACAGGCAGAGGGAGAAGCAGGCTCCCTTTAGGGAGCCTGACATGGGACTTTATCCTGAGACTCCAGGATCATGCCCTGGGGCAAAGGTGGTGCTAAGCCACTGAGCTACCCGGGCTGCCCCAAACTGAGTTTCTTGTAGACAGGTGGGTCTTGTTTTTTTAAAATCCGTTCAGCTACTCTGTACCTTCGATTGAAAAATTTAGTCCATTTACATTTAAAATAATTATTGGTAAATATGTACTTATTGCCATTTTGTTAATTATTTCTGAGTATTTTTGTAGTTCTTCTGTATCTCTTTCTTTTTCTCTTCCTCTGTTCTTTTGTGCCTTGATTTTAGTTGTATACTTATATTCCTTTCTCCTTACCTTTTGTGAACTACCATGAGGTATACATTTACCTATAGTAAATACACAAAAGACAAAGAAATATAAGCATACGAGTACACTTATCATGATGAGACTGAGTAATTAATGTATAGAATTGTTGAATCACTATAGTGTACACCTGAAACTAATATAACACTATGTGTATTATAAATATATGTTAACTGTACTAGAATTAAAATTTTAAAAATACTTAATAAAAAAAGAAATAGACACATACTACTAAAGAAAGGACATGATTCTTTATAAGTCCTAATTACAGTTTATCACGGAATTTTGAGATGAATATATGCTACATTTTAATACCTTTTCTCCTAAATTGATGTGAGTATATGAATTTAGGCTGAAAAAGGGGACCTTGGTAGAAATACAAATCAGAACTTTAGTCTTCCATAAAGAGTTTATAACTGCCCCAAGTATCCCCTTTGTTTGGACCCCATGAGAAAATTGCTTCTTGGCCCTAGTATCACTTTGGTGACATGGTGGGTATGTACTGAGTCAATTTCTCACTGATATAATAAATATTTGCTTTGAAAATGGATAAAACATTGTTGATGTTGAGGCGCCTATTGAATATTACCAATTACCTTTTAATGCCATTAATTTGGTTCTAGATTTCAAACAAACTCAATTGGAATATTAGTTGTATTTGGTTCTCAGCAACTAACCGAATATGCAATAGAGCATAGATGTAATGTCATGATATCTGACATGCTACAAAAGGGCCACAGTGTACTAACAGATCCTATAAATTTTTTTTAAAGATTTTAATTATTTATTCATGAGAGACAGAGACAGAGAGAGAGAGAGAGAGAGAGAGGCAGAGACACAGGCAGAGGGAGAAGCAGGCTCCTTGCAGGGAGCCCGATGTGGGACTTGATGTTGGGTCTCCAGGATCACGCCCTGGGCTGAAGGCAGCGCTAAACCGCTGAGCCACCTGGGCTGCCCAAGATCCTATAAATTTTTAATCGGAAATAATCAAGAGTTATTCAGAGTACCAATACCCCAGTGTAAGTCAGATATATGTCCTTATGTTGACACACCTACAGACTTGGATTCTATTCTAGGAATTGCAGTTTGAAGTAATCTATATCAGAAGCAGCTACACATTTGATTCACCACATGTGTCCTATGTAATTGTAAATAGCAGCTTATTTCCTTTTAGGGTCTGATAAGGTTGTTGTTGTTTTATATCTTAGTAATTGAGTCATTGGCAGTGGCATACACAGGCTAATTGTTAGAAAATAAAGCTTTGTTAGAAATGGAACATAGGCTTTTGGTAATATTCTTAAATTTAACCAATTGTCAGGAAATTAAATATGGTTCTCTTGGAAATATATCACAGAAGGCTTAAACTAGAAGTGGTTAAAAAAACCTTCTTCATAGGAATTTAGTTATTTTCTACCCCCCAAAAGTAATTTTTCTTTTATCTCTGTCTTTACTTAGCCTTTGAGGAGAGTGGCAGCCACAGAATGACAGTGACCTAAAAGTATAAAATTATAGTTAGTGGAGTTTGGATAATCTTTAGGACCCAGATAGCTTAGGATATTTATCAGTGAGCTAAAAAGGGGAAATGCTGTTTTCAGCATACTGCAAATAAAATGCTTAATTAAAATCCCGTAAAAATATAATAACTTGTTACTAAGAAATTACTTTGCTTCTGAAGAAATTAAAAGTAGGAGAAAAAGGAAGAAAAGAAATAAGCTGGTACTCATAAATAGTTTTTTTTACATGTAGGTGCTTTTAATTTTTAAAAAAATTATTTTTATTAATTCCTGAATTCGAGTGAGAGGGAGATGGGGATAGATTAATTGCCATTTAAATATGCAGTTCCAGATTTGTAGTCATCCTTCTGAACCAGGATGGAAAGACCATAGAAAAAATTATAGTGTGGAAATTATATTTCATGTGGTGAGACACAAAGTCAAGAAGTTTTCTGTTCTAATAAGGTGAAAGTGGTTACCAAAGAAACAAAAGTTTCTTATCACTGTGCCTGAGGCAAATGTGGCATATTAAGCTTAAAATGAATTCTCCTCTCCTGAATGCACACAACTCTTATTAATGTCTTGGAAATTATGCACACATAGGAAAAGAGGAATAAGATTTTCTGGATACATTTGAATAAGCATCCATTGGGGTGTAGGGGCTATCTAATATCTATGGATACCTTAGTGTCGAAATGGCCCCAAATCAGTTTTTGATATTTCACCGTTTACTTGGGTTTAAACTTTAGACCGAATGACTTGTTTTCCTCTTAAAAGAGGCCTTTCTTTTAGTAAGAGTTAGGTTCCCTGGTGGCCTGAAAGAGTTAATGCAATTTCCAAGAGTGTCCAACTTACTTCCAGGGAGTAGTGCGTGCATGTGAGAGTCTGGCTCCAGGATATTTGTTCACATCCCAAAACCAATTTGGCACAACTTAAAATGTCTGCTAGGGAGAGGATTCAGAGTGTTGTTAGGCCACGCAATTAGTGCTTTATTTCATGAGCACCAAATTCACCCAGTAGTGTTTTGTTTTAAAGAAGAGCTTGAAATTCACAATAACGGGTTTCATTTATCAGAGCCATATGGGACTCACCATCTTTGGATATATTTGTAAGGCTTTCACAAAGAAGACTCCTTAGGCATCTCAGATTTCACGGATTGGAGGGCAATCTGGATGAATATCTTTTTGGAAATGATGAACTATCTTTTTCATATGTAGTCTTCAATTTCGATAATCCTTGAGAAGCTCAAAAAAAAAAAAAAACCAACAACACAACAACAGGAAAGAGTTAAGTAAATATCAGCTTACTAGCTTTTACTGGAAAACAAAGACCATAATTCTTAGATCTGGTTCAAATGCCAAGTATACCTTTGATATTGAAATTTGGCCACCTAATCTTTGCAGTTTGTGATGTGTTATTTATGAGAGGGAAGGTGGTTCTAAGTCTCAACCTATTTTTGCATTTTTTGCTAATTTTGTCATGGTCATATTGATCATTGAAGGCTATCTGCAACATACAAACGGTTAATATAACATTGTGGGGTTTTTTGGTGTCTACCCAAAATTATTTCTTTGCTGCCTCTTCTTTTCCCATACTTTTCTGATCATTAGAGCTCTATCTTAACACAATATTTTTTGGTAATGTCAATGTAAATTGATTTTTTGATGTATCTCATATTTCTCTAGTGATCTGTAAATTTAGAGATTTAAAAATGAAATCAAAGTGATCTTCATTTGGCAGTGATTGCTAACACTTTAATTTTTTATTCCTAGATTCTGTTAAGCTATCAATGACCTATAAACAAATATTTAAGTGTTTACTAATTAAAAATGAATATATTTTTAAAAGCATAGAGTTCTCTTGTGTTATGATTGATGGCCACTAGTTTTTCAGGTTTCAGATTTTTGTTTTCTCAGTGCTCTAGATTTTCTTATAAAGAGCACACTTGATTCTGTTTGATAAATCTGCTAAGTTAGGATATTTGCAAGTCATAAATAGTACTATAACAATGGTTATTGACATATATAAAGTCTATGTAAACTTTATAGGGATGATAATTTCATTTTATTTTTAATTGTTATGGAAAGTTGGTAATTATTTTAAATAACTTTTCATCATTAAATATATTTTACTGTACTCAGCCTTATTTTGTTATCCTCTAGTTTATTAAAAAAAAAACTTTTAACATTTCATTTGCTAATGATGTTTATATTAGCATGTTTTAAGTTTCCCAGAGAATGTCCACTAAATTTTGTTCTGAGTTATGAGCATGCTGAATAACATTAAATTAAAATAAATTAAATAAAACATGAAATTAAAATTTAGTATTCTTTGCTACCATTTAAATTTTATATTCATACCAATGTGATATATTTTAAAAACTATTTTATAGATTCAAAAATCTACTCTATAAATTTCTTCTCTAATATGCACTTAGACCTTTGTTACATAGCATACCTGTAGAGTGCACACTTGTATTGGTATATGTCATTGGCCCCTATAATAGACCAATGAGGCTGCTAGACAATAGGTAGAACATTGGAATTTTAGAATGAGTTATACCTGCTTAAATTGACTTGAGCATTAATTGTGCTGGATGGTTGAACATCTCATATCCTCTCTATATTTCATTCTTAGCGAAACATTCTAAAAATTATTTAATGAGTATAATCAATTGTTAAAATACTAATAGGATCAAAGTATATTATTACTCTTTTCCTCCAAAAAGGTATTGTGACTCAATGAAGTTAAGTGTTTTTCTCACTGAAAAAGTCATTATGGTGCTACAGATGAACTTTTGTTTTCGCCAATGCCTGCTGTTTTCCATAGGAATTTTGAAATATTTTCTTTGGGAAAGTGATATAGTGTTGGTATAATGGTCAATGGTAACAGAGTAATTAAAGATGGCAGAAAAACTCTAGATAGAATGTGTGGATAGCAATACAGTGGTATTTCATAGGTCTTTGGATTTATATAAACTATAGGCTGTGAAGGGAAGATAGATACATGGGTCCACAAGAAAATGTGGCTGTAATGATCAATGGCTAATTCTCTATGATGAAAATTCCTACTAAATGACAGATGATGGAGGGAAGAAGGACAATTTGGAGGAATGTATGTGTGAATGGTTAAACAGTTGCATGTTGAGAGAAGAGTGTGGAAAAAAGAGATAAGGATTATATGTAGTTTTGTGGCTATAATTGCCTACTTTTCTACACTTTGGGTTTCTGTTGTAGGGACAAGTGGTTCCTATATATAACGTTCTTGGTGTAAGAATTCATAAATCATTTGGGTTGAGCAGGAATTTTATTTGCTTGTGTAGATAGAACTGTTTGATTTTGAGGTCTGGTGTGCTAGTATTCTTACCTTATGGTCAGTGTAAAGTTTATATTGTTTTTGTTCAAATTAAGTATAATTATGTGGAGCAGATGTGTCAACGTGTGTGTGTGTGTGCACGCATGTGTACACATGTAAAGGACACTTTCACTTCCGTCTCTTTGTTTATCTGACTCTGTCTCTCCTGTGTCAGCTGCTTTTTGCTTGCCAGTTTTTCTTTGTGTCTATCATTTTTATCATTGAATCCATCTGAGTAGAAAATAGGATGCTTTGTTTTTAAATTTTTAATGATTTTTAATTTCTTGTTATTTTTGTTCTTTCAACTTATTTATTTGATTATATGTACCTCAAGAATTAAGGCTTAAGTACAGGATGTTTTATTTCTCACATTCAAGAGGTGTTTCTGGTTTCTTTCCTGTCCGTTTGTCCATATGTTTATGGGTCTCTGGTAAGCTCTGCAGTGAGACAGCAGTTTACTATCTGTGTGTGTGTGTGAAATTAGCTAATTGGTGTTAGCAGAAATATTTTCACATGTTTTATAAGCAAAGTGCAGCAAGGTATATAAATGTAGATATGATCCAGACACGCGCACGCTCACGACTGTCACTGCTCATGCATAGGCGCTCAGAAGTAATTAATGTTAATAAGATTTTAATGTGCTTGTGAGATCATAATGAGGAGAAATGAATGCTCTGATTAGGAAAAGGTAACTGTGTGTGTGTTTTGGCTTAGAACAAGATTTCAATTTTTATAAACCGCAATTTTAGAACTTGTTTGTGATTGCATCAATTGGTTTTTATTTTCAAATTAGAGGTCTGTTTAGCCATTTGAATGATTAACCAAATAAATGGGTGAAACCCTGATCATAAGGAATACTGCAGGTTTTCATTTGCAAGGCAATGTTAGTGTACAGCAAGGGCTGTGATCGTGTCTTTTGCCGATGTACCATTTTTTATGTTGTTTTTTAAAAAGCTTTTTCAGAAGCCACTTGTGGAGATAGAACTCACTTTTATTAATGTAGGTGTTATCAGATACCAATCAGACACTGTAACTACTGTGTCAGGACACATTCCTACCAGTCAGTCATGGTGTATTTGGTGTCCAAAGAATCTATGTTACGCTTCTTGAAGTGTTTATTGAGAAAAAATGTAAAACAACCAAGGTATTTCTTCCTAAACATCATCCTTAAAATTTTAGAGGCTTGACATCTTTGATAGTGAGGCAAAATATCTAAAAGTAAGCAAAGATGCTGTCTCATTATGGACTCAAATGCTATGCCACACTATAGACTGGCTTGAATCCAGCTGGACACCAGGGGTCCTTCTCCACAACAAATTTTTTGAAGTTATTGTTTACAGAGCTTTGACATACATTTGCGTTATTATTATTTTTAATTATAGGATAAATCTAGATATCTGTTAAGGGCCCTTACCCTGTAGCACATTTGTTCATATAAATAGTGGGTTAAGATAGTCAGGATGTAATCCTCTTTAAAAGTAAGTATAGTGCTGAAATCCAGAAAGTCTTGGATCTGAATTGGAATGTGAGGTAGCACACTTTATTTCCAACTAAATCCAACAGATGTGGTTTAAGTTCTTTCTCCCAGGTTTTGGTTATGTTAATACAATGTTTCTGCTGGAGTTTAAAAATGATGATGAAGAAAGACAAGGTATTAGGGTTTATTGTACTGAACCATCCTGCAATTTTTGTGATTCTTAGAGGTGTGGTAGATTCAGCTTTCCATTTCCTGTCCACAAGCATGATGATTGTCTGACCAAGAGAGGCATTTGCCATTTATAATATTTAGTTGATTTTGTTGGGACTTAAGTCATTGGGACATAATTTTACTATAAATTTTGCCCACTTGCAGTTTGTAAAGGAATTGATTGATGCTTTTGTTCTGGTACTTGCATGGCTTCCTATTGGAAATTTTCCTATGCAGTCATATATACTTTTAGATTTTCTATTCCGTGCCATTGGTCTGTCTAGTCATGTGCCATGATTACATTATTTTAATTATAGAGGTTTTAGATTATGCTTTAGTATCTGAAGTGTTATTCTCCTTCCTCACCCCCACCAGCACGCTTCTTTTTCAAGGCTTTCTTGTCTTTTCTTGCTTTCTTGTTATTCCAGATAAAAGTAGCAGGCCTTGAGGTGAAAAAAATCTTGGTGGTATTTTTTATTATAATTATGATAAATTCATGAATTAACATAGGGACAATTAATATCTTTATGAAGTTATTCAAGAACCTGCTTCTTTCCATTTGTTCAATAACTTTTGTCTTCCAAAAGTAGTTTACTTTTTCTCCTTATAGAGGTCTTAAACATTTGTTACTAAGTTTGCTCCTTGGTGTTCTATTAATTTCTTTATATAACTCATTATTACTTTGTTTTTGTTTTTGTTTTGTTTTGTTTTTACAAACTTGCTATCCTAAAGTCTTCTCTTCCATAATATTTTCTAAATGACTTTTTGTTTCTGTAAAAGAAGGTTATTGATCTTTGTATGTTAATTTTGCAGATTACCACTTTGCAAAATTCTCTTATTGTTTATAGTAGCCTGAGGTGGGTTTGAGCCCTGCTTCTACAGCAGTGTCTGTGAGACTATGGACAAGTTATTCTGAGCCATTTTACTCATCTACACAGCACAGATAAGAAAACCCCGTACCCCCAGACTGCTGGAGACTAAACGAGATCATAGAGTAAAGCACCTAATATTTTGCCCAGCATGTAGTAGTTATTCAATTGCTGATATCCATTAATAACATAATATAATGTGATATGTCATAATGTAATATAACATATTATCATTATTATTATTCAAGTATGGTTAATATGTTATTGGATTATTAAGGGTTTATCATATCAATTTTTACTACAAAAATGGGGTGAATTAAAGAAATGAAAAAAACACTTTAACTTTCTGATAAACCTTGGTGATTTAAGACACTTAGGGACCAAAGACTAATTCCGAAGTTAGGATATTTTGCAGCTGGACATGTATATTTCCATTACTTCTACTCTAATTATGATTATTGCATGCAAGACTCCTTAGCTCTGGAGAGTAAGTGGAGGGAACTTCTTGATCATCTAGAGTGATTATTCAAACCAATTTATGGAGTACATTGATTCTAGCACTTACTGACTATCTAAATAGATGTGAACATCTAATCTAAAGGCCTGTAACCATTTATGTTCTACTTCAAGAATCTGGCAACATTACTACATTTTCTTAGTAAATAATGCACTAACTTGTGAATGAACTTTTGTGGAGTAAGTATTGAACATATATTATTGCTGTAAGCAGAATAAAAGTGTTTTCCAGCCCATTATATAAAACTTGTCATGAAATTGATGAAAAAACAATAATTAATAAAAGTGTAGTTCAGTATAATTGTTCCATGACTTTTCAGCATCTATTACAATTTAATAAAGTGGTTATTAACTTTGCAAATACGCTTTTAATTCATCTGACAGAATCTTTTGCTAAAAAGTGAAAATGCCAGAATTTCAGGGCTCATTTATTCCTACCTCATGGTTGTTTTTTGAGTGTTAAATGAGATAATGCACTGGCATTATAATGCTGTTAATTTATGATGATAAGGCAGGTGCCTGGCTCATGGTAAGTGTTTGAATATGGTAGGTTTTTTTGGTTACTTTTATTATTACCGTGGCTGGTTCTTCACTCTCACCCCACACACATATTTTCCAACTAGTTTTATTCTTACTAGGAATATGGTTCTATGCTTAGAATATATGTAGGAAACATGTCTCATAATGGCCATTAAAGAATAAACATAAATAATATATTTTATATAATTTTTCAATATTGAAGTTAGCTAAGGTAGAAGTAAGAACTCCATAATTGGAGGATACAAAACCTTTCATTGCTTGTGGATGAAATTTCTGAGGAGTTGCTAGGATGAAGAATGATTTCTTTCAAAGAATTATAGATACATTTTGTCCATAGGTTAGAGTTTTCTGAAGTTCTGGCTTAGCACTCATTATAATTATTCCTTCATAGCCCCAGAGAGCTCCTTTGCTCATTTATTCATGTGGAAAATAACCTAGGGTATGTATTCGGTATAAAACACTGTTCTGGGGAGTTTGAGATATACAAATAGCAAGGTTTGTTACGTGAGCTGTCTCTATTCAAGAAGTCTGGAAGACTGTTAGATAACAATGAGGTTATGTGCAAAGATTTTGGAGCCAGATTATTTGGTTTGAATCCCTGCTTTGATGCTAGTTGTGTAACTTTAGGTGAGCTATTTAGCCTATTTGTGTTTCAAGTTTTTTTTACCTACAAAATGAGGCTGAAAATAGTACCTACTGTTTAGGATTGTCCTGAGGATTTCAATAATTGAGTATAGGCACAGAATTTAGAGCAATAACATAAGCTTTCAATAAATGTTGGTTAACATTAATATTATTATTACGTAGAACAGAATAAAATTAATGCTGTAAAACATAAAAACAAACTAATGCAGTATCGTAGAAGATGATAATAGTAATTTTCACTGTGGCTGGGGAAATGGACTTAGAGGAGCTTTATTAGATGAAGTAATGTTTAAACTGAAACCTTGAAGCATGATTTCTGTAGGGTAAGGAAGAATGGAAGGGTAGGAGTGAGTTGATTTCTAGGTTGAGCGAATGGTCTAAGCAAAGATTTAAAAGTGGTGGAAAGGTAAAAAATAAAACTTCTGGGACTTTGCAATCAGAAAGACTCATTTCTGAACCCCAGATCCACTTGTTAACCGAGTGGCCCTGGGCAAAGCAGGCTCCGCTTTTGTTCTCTCTTTTTGAGGTGTAGTCTCTTAACTCTCCGTAGGCAGTAAGCTACAGCAGTTGGAGGGCTGACCTTGGCATGTGATGCCTGTTGTCCAATAAACCATTATTTTGTCTAGTTTTTAGTAGTTTGAGGTAGGAGACTAAGTCATGTTTCTATTACTTCATTTTCAGAAGCTGAAGACCAACATACTACTTTCACTTTTCTCCTCATTGAGTTTGGGACTTATCATCTAATGTGTTAGCATTATAGTTGGTTACCTTGTTGTGTACTCACTACATTGCATTACAATTTTTAGCTAGCTTATCTGTGTCCTCATTACACTGGCTTCTTTGAACACAGGCACTATGTCTGGTTCATCTTTATCTCCACTACCAACCCACTCTTCTTTGGAGTCTGGCACATAGCAGGAAGTTAATGGATATCTTTTACTTTCAATTTGTAGTTAAAAAAACAATTTATTGTTTTGTGCCCTAACATGAAAGACTTTGAATTCTACACTAGAGTTTGGATTTTATTCAATAATAAACCACCCAGGATTTTTAAGGAAGTGACGGAAATTCCTTGACCAATTAGTGTTTATTGTTTTGTTTTGTTTTTAAAAGAAGATAACTCTGGAAGCACAAAGATGGATGAAAAAAGTTAGAGGTTGAAAGTAAGTAGATTATTTAGGATTTTAAGCAATAACAGTGGGAAAAGAAAGAGCATTGGCCCAATCTGGGGATTAGTTGGATGGGAGTGCTGCTAAAAGGAATGGTGAGAAAAATGATGACTTGTTTTCATGAACTGTTGGATCAATTCCTTTAGAATGAAATGTTAGGTTATTTTGCCTTCCTTGGCACTTAATTAAAGGACTTTAGTGTAAAATTTGCAAACAAAATTTCACAATGTAAAGAAGTAATTAATGGTAAGGGTTTGTCTAAATTCCATTTTAGGTTTTTTTTTTTTTTTTTTTTACTAGAATACAGTGTGAATTTAAGACATTCTATAATTCTTACAGGAAATGGTTTGTGAATTTTATTTTCTTATGTAGTGATAATTTTCTGTTATACTACAAATATCATTGTCTCTTTTTATATACATTTTTTTTAAATCCCTTTTCTTTGGGATGAACTATTTTTCCATCTTAGTTTTCTTCTTCTGAAAGATTGCTTGTCTTGTCTTCAGAATATGTTGTTGGTAATGAACTCAGTGCTATAAGTTCATTTTGTTCACTTGAGTGGGATAGTACCTGTAGAATGATCTAGAGTGAGAGTTAGTTTTTCTCAAATATACTTTAACTTTGATTTTGTAGTACTGCTTCTCATCCAAATTGTCTTCTCTTTCTGAGAGAAGTTTGAAGAGCTCATGAGAGAGTGGAAGCAGTGATAGAAGTGGAGGGAACAAAAAACATTAAAACAATCATAGACACCCTCCAGTGCCAACATTTATGTATACAATATAATAGTAGCTTTTTGAAAAGTTAAGATACTTGTAACAAGAACATGTTTACAGTGGTCTGACTGACATTAGTTAGAACTAATGGGCTGAATATGTGGAAGGAAACATTTCTTCCAATGAGTTCTTTGCATTTCGGATGATCTAACCTAAGAAAAATTGGCACAATATTCAAATCAGCCACAGCAACCTGACAAGGTAGGGGAATATTTTTAATATTCTATTCCATTTCTCATTTCAATTTCTGATGTGAACTATTTCTTACTCCTGTTATAGAGAATGGCACAGACAATGACTATTATTTATCGAATCACCCTTTGTGCTGAGAACTGAACTACGAGGTAAATATTATCTCATTCTTCACAAAATCTCGTAAATTTGCATTTTATCAATGAAGAATCAAAGGCTAACTTAGATCAAGCTACGTTCATAAGGCTACACATCTAGTTATAGTGGAATTTTTTGGAATCAAGGGTATAACAGGTAAAAATGGATCATGAAGTCTGATTTGTGTACTGTTATGTATGATGAAAGGAGTTTCTCACTTTTATCCAGTAAACAGAGGAAGTCAGCTTTTTGGAACTGGAGTGGAAAAGGGCCAGGAAGAGAGGGCAAATGTTTGTGTTTTTGACACTGTAAGTTTATTAGAGAATAAGAAAGCTTATGCCTCATGGTGGCTTGTCTTTCCAAAGCATAGATACTGCTTTTGGCACCCTGTTAGGCAGTAGTGGCCAGGGCACCTGAAAAACAGCATTATGCCTTGCTGAGGCCAGTTGAGAGGCCAGGAGCAATGGTGGCCTTATAACTTTTAACTTTGTTTGAAACACCTTTTGTGGGAAAAGTTACTGGGCATAGCTATTCCACACTGTTAGAGCCCATGGGACCTGGTGCCATATATTGAGTGCTGCATCAGTTTCACCACTGATCTGACCTGAAAGTCCGTGGTCTTAACCACTGTGCTATTTTGTATAACAAGCATATTATTCAGTATACCTGCGTCACTTGCAGAAAAACCCAACACCTATTCCTGCAAACAGTGTTAAACTCCAAAGTAACATGGAATTATAGCGTAGAAGGGGGAAAACAATATGTAATATGATCTCTTACTGTGAGTGGGGACCCCCCCGCCGAATGTATAAGCAATTAGAAATTCTCTAAGCTTCATTTACTTGCAAGAATATTCACACCTAAGTGAATTGCAGAGATTAAAAAACCCTGACTCTCAAGTTCAGCTGTAAAAAAGTCTAGTTATTTGCCTAAGTTTCAAAAGAATAGTTCCCTAAGTATTTCAAAATGTTCAACTGGCTGCCCCAGCCATTCTCTTTGGAAGCTTCTTTCTCATCCTCATGGCACATCCCTCTGGCATGCATGACCAGCTGCAAGCTAAGCCCTGTGGAATAAGAATTCTTTCATCCCTTTGTGTGATGTGTTTCATTTTCAGAGTTTGGATGATCCTCTTCGGTAGCAGCAGCAGGCATTGTTAGTTTCAATAGGCAGTCTGGATGCACAAGAACAGTCATCATAGAGAGACAGGCTCTAGGGTCCATCCCTTCGTGCCATGGTGCTGTGTTAGATCACTTTCCTCTGCTGGATTAATGGCCAGAGAAAAAGGGAAACAAACTGTACCCAAAGCGGTCCAATTAAAGTACTTGAACTTCACTGACGTCCATCCTATTGTTGTCTTAACTTCCTAACCTATGGTTAATTACAGAATAACATAAATAAGAGAATTATCTTAAATTCCCTATTTTCTTTAGTTTGACAAGCCATCAAAATTTTGTTATGTAAGATGAAATAATAATGTTTTTGGTAGAGTGCAACTTTTGTTGTCGTTGTTAACCTTTCTGCCTCTTTCCTAATATCTTCACCAAAGTCACTGCCAGGACTTATTGTATGAAACTACTCAGCCTTTAAATATTTATCTCTGTTCACAGTCTACACTGCAGCATTAGTTTATTCTGGGCACTTTGGTTTCCTTGAATCTCCAATTGATCCCACTCCCATGACTGCGATATTCTTTTCCTGGTTAATCAAGAATTCTCTATTTCTGCTCTGTCATCCATGCCACTGTAAGTAGGAAAGTAATTTAGGCTTTTGGCTCTCAGCCTCGTCATTTGTGAAATGACCTCCCCTGACTCTGAAGTTCTGTGTCCAAAATACAAACTAGGATTTCCAGTAGTAATAATTTATATGTGTATGATGATTGATAGTCTGCAGAGTGTTTTCATAGATTTTATTTTATATAATTCTGACCATAGTTCTGGGAGGTCTGTGTGTGTGTGTGTGTGTGTGTGTGTGTGTGTGTATGTGTGTGTGTAGAAAACGGTATTGTTGTCTCCTTTTTCAGATAAAGATACTGCAGCTCGGGGAGGTGAAGTGACTTAACCCACATATATAATAAGTAGCAACAGGCTGAATGTGAACTTTAAACTCCGAATTTTTCCTTTAGTAGGGACACAATTTCTTTTTAAACCTAAATTTCTTCATTGATTATAAGTTTCATGCTTTGGGAAGAGGCTTCCTTGTACTTAATTGATTTTGGGATACAATATGTCACCCTAGTTTTATCAGTGAAGGAGTCTCCTAGAATTTCTAATTAAGAAAGATAAAAAGGAATATGTTACCTTTCTAGTATAGAATGTTGGTATTATTGTGAACCCCTCTATCAGATTTAATCATACTTTTCAATTGTAAACCCAGTCTGCCAGAAACATAATATAGCCATATACTTATTAAATATTATTTCTTGCAGTTAGGGAAGATATGAATATAATAGAAGCCCTCTTGGCCAATCCCTGCTTCAGGCAAATAAGATACACTCTGAAAAATGGTGTATTTTGCTTATCTGTTTACCTGCTGGTATGCTTACTTCAAGTCATTTGTGTTTGTCTTCAAATTTGTTTATGCCAGTTGAATGTGCAATTGTAATTTATGCAAACTGATGAAATACAAGTAAAAAAAATATAAAGCATTATTGATTTTATGAAACTTAAGTTAAATGCTTTGGAAAGACTTTTTAAAGGTGAATCACTAAACAGATTACAACCTAAATAGGTGTGTAAACAACTATGTAGGATAGCCCAGGTTGGGAGGTAGGGGCCGAATGTAAAAGATCTGGAAGGATCTTGCACTGAATTTGCTTTGCAAGTCCCTTTAATCTCTCACTGACTTTAAGTAATCCAAAACCTTTAAACTCTCACTGACTTTAAATAGATGATATGATGTGGTACAGTATAAGCAAGAAGAATAATGTGACTTACCAGACCAGGAGTCAATGGCAGGCAACTCTTGGTCCTAAATCAAAAGGATGGTCAACAGGTGTAAAGTTTTATGTTTTACTTTGAAATAAACTAAATATATTAAAATTGTTTTAACCAGCTTCTATGTCTCAGTGTCCTGTATAAAATGAAGATAAAAATAATTTTACCTGACACTCCTGCCAGTCATTAGAATATTTTAGTTGCAAGACATAATAATTCTGGTTTGTGTTAGTAACAAAACTGTTCATTTCCTGCTTCCATCACACCCTTACTTTCAGGATTTATGGGAAGAGGAGGCTTGCCTGCCTACACCTGTTCTCAGGAGATGCTAAGATCTGAAACTATAAGACATAAATAAAAGGCCTAGGTGTACTCTCTGCTAAAGACCATCGAAAAGAGAATTTAGCGTGTATTGGTGGAGTAGTGTGGGATGTGTATGCAGTACCTGCCCACGTGGAGTCTAGATCTAGCTCAGGCATTTCTTCCTTAAATGAACATTAACTTTCATGATCGTAGTCCTCTCACAATTGCAAATAGCAAACAAAGGAAAAGGAGAAAAAAGAAAGAGTGATAAGAACCTGTTAGTCAAACTCAAATAATTGTGTGGTAGTCAAATACCGACTGTAACAGTTGTATTCTACTCAATGCCCACAATTTCTAAATGCTTCTGGTAAGCGATAGATTATAGGTTTTCATTATTGAATCCACATTTAAAAATTGCTTTTTAGAGGAGAATTAAGCTTTTACTCGCTTTCTTTCTGGATGCTGACACACACATTCTCATATCATTTTATATCCTGGTTTTTTTTTTTTTTTTTTTTAACCTACAAATGTCCTCCTTATAGGAAAGAAGCCGGTGCTTCAAGGTCAGAGAAAACACCAACGCTGCTGATACTTCCCCCTTGGTTTATATGTTATAGGGATTCTAGTGACATTAGAGTAAATACACTATCAATCATTTATTATTATTGCTATTATTCTTATGAAATAAGTGATATAATTCACCTTCTATTAATGATTTATGTAGCACTGCCATAATCCTTAAAATAAAGCAAATAGGTAGCAAAGTGGAATTTAAGACATTCTCCAAAGTTGAAAAAATTTTAAATGGTATAATCTAAAGTTATCAAGTACCCATTTTGTCTTTTTAAAATAGTACAAGTATCATCATTGGTCACTTTCTGTAGCTATTATGGAATTAGGTCTATTTGTGTTTCATATTGTAGTTCATCCTTACCTGTCATAATGTTTTTTGATTAAGATAAATATTGTTTTTCTACTTCATAGCTCATCATTACATTGGGATTACCTCAGCTCATACAACATACATTTTTTTTTTACCCATGAATGTTATTCAAATTTCTCCTCTACTCTATCTTTCCTGTGCCTTCATTTCAGTCATTATATGTCCTTCCAATTTCAGCTGTCCTCAGCCTTTAGCCCTCAGATGTGTATTCATATATATATATAAACTCATATATATATGAAGTCAAATAATACATATATATATTTGCTCTTCTGTATATAATCATTTGTTAACTTGTATCCCACTTTCTAACCAACACTTTTATTCCTTAGTTTGTTGATTTAAATTTCACCCACTTTTTTCCTTAGCTATACTATTTCTATAGAGTGATTTTACATGGAGACAGTAGTAGAACTTATAAAAGCTAGGCAGTAACCCAGAAAAAGGCGGTGTTTATACCAAAGTACAATAGTCTAGGTATTCAGGTTCTGTGCAGTGAGGACCTACCCATGATGACCTCTGGTTATACAAGACATTTTTAAGGAGGTAGAATTAAAGAGAATTTTTCATCATACGCAGTTTCTGTCAGTCAACATGATATTCAGAACCCCTTGCCAAGCACCTTTCTAGGCAGAGAAAAGAGTTACTCTCAGTTTGGATATATTCAGAGTGCTCTGTTCTTGACTCCTATCCCTGGGGACCAACCCTTGATAGTTTAAATTTTAGGCTGTGGATTAAAGTATTTCTGTAAGTGACTTGGGATGCTTTGCTAAACCCCAGGTGATGGGTTAATACCTCATCAGCAGTGATTTGCTGTGATGCTAAAATTGAGGTAGGTAAGCAAGTTGGCTTTAGTGAATAATAGTGGTCAGAATATCGTGGAACATGAAGTTGATATACTGGAAGAATGTAAAATTAGGCTTATGCACATATGCAATGGTGCTATTTCTATTTTGTTTAGAAGGAAGTTTGGGTATCATTGCAAATGATATGAAAGGCAGTAACTTGATCAAAGTTCTAGCTAACTTCTCATTTCTCTTTATTGAAGAGATGTAGGGAGGACAATCTAAAGTAAGAATAGTAGCAATGAGATTGACTCTCTTTTACTTGGTTTTCAAGTAGTATTTTTTTTTCTGTGTTGAAATTTATTGTTTTGTTATCTATTGAATGATTTAACAGATGTTCAAATAAAGATCAGATTGATGTTTCATATAGATATGCACACTCTTAGAAAATGCATATTCATAAGATTTGACTAGGTTGATCAGCTTTAAGTTCCATTGAATTATTTGGCTTATCAAAAAGCAGATAAGTTATTGCTACCTGAGTTTGTTGGCCTGATGTTATCTGTAATTTTATTTAATCATTCATTCATTCATTCATTTTTTCACTGGGCACCTATTATGTTGGGGATTGTATGTGGCACAGGAGGGAAGGCAAAGATGAGTAAGACATGGTCCCTGCCTACTAAAATTTGTAGTCTAGTAGCTCTTGTATAAAACATTCTTAGATTGGCCTTTACTATAATAATGTGTTGGTCCCTTGACTATTCTACATCCAAGAGGTCTAATTACTTTTGTTATGATCAGATTTTTAGTTTGTATCTTTAATGTTCTGTATACTGAATTTAACATAATGCCAATACCTTTAGACAGATTATAATCCCTGAAAGATAACATAAAATATTATAAAATATTATGGTAAACAGAAATTTATCAAATACTTTTTATAGATTTAATACTGATTTTAGTCATATCACCCTCTTTCCTTTCATCTAATTCCTCCTTTATTTGGGAGAAGGGATGGGAAAGGATGATTGACATTTAGTAGTGAAAATCCACTGTGAATAGAAAACCCAGCAGAAACCTTTTGGTTTCTACTTGGTTTCTAGTTCTATAAAATACAAGATTAAGAGCCAAAGGAAATGAAGATGGAGAGATATGCAGATGACTACCATGAAGTATCTTTATCTTATATATGCCATGCTAAGGAGCTAGAAATGAGGTAGTATCCTAAAGGGTTTTAAGTGAGGAAATGAAAGCTTAGTTCTGTTGAGAAAAAACAAAACAGAGCAAAACTTCAGGTAGAGAGAAGAAATTGGAGTCTGTGGGACCAGACAAAACCATTTTCTTATTACCTCTAATAGGTGATTGAATCAGATGATCTCAGAAAAGCTTTTTTAACAGTAAAAATCATATGATTTTATGACCCTATGAATGACTACACCTATAGAATTACCATCTTTGGAAACCTTAACAACTGACTTCTAGTGAAGCCTAGTGATTGAACCTGTTTTTCCTAGTTCCCTCCTACTAGGGAACTAAAATCATAAATAATAGACTAAAAAATAAAAGACTAATAGTAATGAATTGACCAGCATAAGGAAGAGAAGGCAACTTATGAAAGAGATACAGTTTTTAGAAGATGTAAAGGAATAGAGGATAGAGGAATTAGTAGAACTGAGAAGGCTAAATACAGGTGCCTGAAGAGTGTGAGGCCAAGGAGAAAATAAGCCAGTTCATGCTCCAGAACTGACAAAAATTGGAAGGCAATAGCTGAGGTAAAAATAAATTATAATTTAATGTACTCAAAGAGACAGGAAAGATAGTACTTCCATGAAATTTTCCTGAAAATAGAGCAAAAAGTGAGATAAATGGAAAATAGGGAGAAAAGATAAAATCAGGCAAATAACATAACCACACATCTAATTTATAGTTTCAGAAAACAGAGGAGAGTGCAGAAAAAGATAGGGAAAGAATGGTCATAAAATTATATTATAAAAATTTTCAGAATTGAAGGACATTAGTTTCTAGTTTGAGAGAGTCAACTGAGCGCCCATAAGAAATGTAAAGCAGATCTATACCGAGGTCCATAACTGGAAAATTTTAGACTACCAGCAATATATACATAATAGAAGCTTGTAGTTAGAAAATATAGACCTTACACGTTTGCTTAAAAATGAGACTAGTATCTCATTTTTTTTTTTAATGGCTACATTCAAAGCTAGTGGATGTGGCTTTAAAATTCTGAGGGAAAATAGCTTGTAACTTGTAATTCTATACCTAGCCAAACTATTAATCAGTGTGAGGGCAGGAAAAAGACATTTTTAGAGAACCGATCCTCAAACTACCTTCCATTGTTGCTTTCTCAGGAATCTTTTGGAGGATGTGCTATATCCAAATGAGGAGAAACTGAGGAGGAAAGAGGAAGACAGAGGATTCAGGAAATAGGTGATGATAACAAGGTGAGAAAGGTGAAGGGAATTTCCTGGACAATAGCTGTGTGTTGGTCTTAAGAATGACCAGTCCTCAGTTGGCCAGGAAGATGAATAACTCCAGAAATGGATATGATCAGAAGGTAGAATTAGAATTGTCAGGATGCTTCATTTTAAGACCGTGAAATATATTCAGACAGGCTTTACATTTTTGTTGTAGAGGCTTGGAATGGGGTCAAAGTGGCAATATTAACAGTAGGAAGGATACATTGTTACTCAAGGAAGGAAATGTATGAAAAATATGCTAGCTGGCTGAATATTGGGAGGATGAAAGAAAGGAAGGTGGGTGTTATAAAGAGAACTAATTCTTTTTTTTAAAGATTTGTTTTTATTTATTCATGAGAGACAGAGACAGAAACAGGGAGAGGGGGAAACAGGCTTCCTGTGGGGAGCCTGATGCGGGAGTCAATCCCACGACCCGGGATCATGACTTGAGCTAAAGGCAAATGCTCAACTTCTGAGCCACCCAAGGGCCCCAGTCTTTTCTTTCATGATAGGAAAGAAATAGATCATCTAAGCTTATAAATAAAAATTAAGAATATAAGTGTATTATTTGGAAATAAAGAGCTAAACACTAGATATTTTGACAAATCTCAAAGTTGGGATATGGGCTGCCATTTCTCTTTTGAAATCTTTTGGTACTATTTAACTAGCAAACTGTATAGATGTACTACTTTGGAAACTGAGAATTTATAATTTTAAAATTGAGAAGAAGAGGAATAGAAGTATATTCGGTTTTGCTTTTTCATATAGAAGAGTAACTCTTGATGAAGTATATATATTTTACTTATCTGGAGGAGCTAAATAGATTATACCCTGGCATTGCTGACATTTGTCCATTCTGTTTCTTGAGAATAACTATTATTGGGAAGGGTTTCCTTTTATCCCTTCAAGGTGCACATATTGTTTGCATGGTGAAAGTAATGGTGAGAAATCTTAAAGTTGTTGTTACAATTCTCAGAACTTAAGTGTGTGTCCCAAATAAAAGACAGCCAGTATTACTAAGGGTTAAGGAGAAATAGAAGCACCATGGGTAAACTTCCATTTGATTTGGTAGATACACTCATATAAGGCAAATTAAACAGTTTATTTGTTAAACAAAGAATAGCGTCCGCTCATTCCAAGTAGTCCTAAATACTCAAGATTTTTTCCTATCAAAAACTTCACATGGCTAGTTCATGCATTCTCATGGAATGCTTTTAACTGTTCACTGACTCATTACCTATTCATCTATAGCTAATGTAAAACCACTTTTGCTGTGGTTTACAAAAATATGGAGGTTATGTGATTCAGTGCATGCAGTTCAGAATTTAGATTATCTTTCAAAAATCAGAAAATGCTTTGCCAAAAATCCAGTATGAGTGTGCTCAAAATATCAAGTGCCTTTTGAAGTTTTTAAATAAAAAACTTCAACAACAAAACCCAACAATAAACAAACAAAAACCCCAGAACATGTCTCGTAAACAAAAGAGTTTAGCAGACATCCTTAAACCTCCTTGAAAGAATTTTTAGAACATAAGAGAGGCAGAAACAGAGACTGAGGTAGAAAAAGGAAATTTATCCTTGAATTTTTTTTTTCAAACCAAGGACATTTGGTGTTGACAGGAGAAGGAAGAGAGAAGAAATGAAGAAAGAACATGATCTGTCTCAAAGATTTATTTTATAATTGATTGTAGCTTATAAAGGTTTTCATTGATGGTTGTATGGGAGGAAGAATTCTAAGTTTCAATGCTGACACTTTGAAGAGTTGCCCTGTTGTTGCAGCTGCTTGGGCAGCCTTGCTCAAACATCAATGGTGCATTGTGGCAGCTCGCTCTGCTTCCCTGTTTCTGATGGACATTCTCCAGGCAGTGAAGGGCAAAGGGGCTGGCAGTGCTGGTAACTGGCATAATGGAAGTTGTTGGACCAGTTTTGAGTGTATGCGTGTGAACAGAACACTTAATGACAGTTTCTGTATTATGGTCAGTCTAAGTTCAGGGTCAGAAGATACTTTCTGGTCAATTAATAGAGATGGAAATATATATATTTATCTTTTTTGTGGTTAGAGTGCATATTATTTGGTTATATACATATATACACATATATGTATTTTTACATATATATATGTGTTTGTCTTTTTGTGGCATAGAGTGAATATTATGTTTTTTTTTTTATAGTAGTTGGTAGAAAGGACTGTTCAAAGCCTAAAAAAGATTCAGTAAGTACTCAAGATATAAGTACACTGAAATATTTCCATCATAAAATAAATGTCTTTTAGTGTTCATTATACTTAATTATTGATCTTTTAGGATATTCTAATTAAATATTTTCTATTTGTGAAAATGTTTCATTTTTTTCAGCTTTTTTCTGTATGTTCAATAACATTCCAATTTGTTCTTTTATAATCATAAAATTTTATAAGGGATATGAAAACTCACCTCATACTGAATAAATAGAGCCATTACTTAGAAGAATACATTATAATTTTAGGAGGTGATACAGAGAAGAAAGAATTGATGAACATTTATTATGTATATATTTTTTCTGCTAGAGGAAAAATCTTCAAGTTGGAAGAGGGAAATGTAAATCAATGATTGAATTGGTTACTAAGAGGCTTTTTTGGCAAATTTGAAATCAAAGTCCATAGGGTTTAGCAAATTCTATTCCATAATTTTTGAAAAAACAAAGCACCCTGCACATTTATATAATGTGTGTTTTTCAAAGTGTTGTCAACATATATTTTTACTAGATCCTTATAGTGATCCTGAGAAGTAGCCACTACTACTTTGAATAGTAGACACTAGGTCTACCTTTTTATTAACTCTCATTTATTATTCACTATACTCAAGAAGACAATATTATCTCCATTTATATATGTTAAAATAAATTAAATAAATTTTTCAATTCCTAGCTATGCATCAAAGTATTTGGAATCCAAACATAAGGAGTTTTTCTCCCAACGGCTATGCCTTTTCCCTTGAAATCCATAAATTCTAGATATAATCACATTTGAGAGTTGGAAGCTATAAAATACTAGGTATAAGCAAATGTGTAAAATCTTAAACATAAAATAAAGATGAATTCTGTAATCTACAGAGTTAACTTTATCTCTGGCAAAATTCTGAAGTGAATTAATCAATTCACCCATGTCAATTAAATATCATTAAATGCTTTAAACAGTTCAATTAAAAGACAGAGATTGTCAAACTAGATAAAAAATAGCCAACTATATGCTGTGTATAAGATTACTATATTAAATAGAAAAACAGAGATAGATTAAAAATGAAAGGATGTGAAACTATATACCAAGCAAACATTAATCATAAGAAAGGTGGAGTAGCTATGTAATAACAGAAAAAAGTACACTTCAAGACAAAGAATATTGCCATAGATAAAGAAGATATACCCATTTTAAAAATGTGTGCATATAATAATGGCTTCAAAATAAATGAAGGAAAAAACTAATAAAAATTAGAGAAAAATGAATAATTATACTTGGAAGTTTAAATATACTTTTCAGTAATTGATAGAGTAAATATAGAAAACAACCAGTAAAGATGTGGAAGGCTTAACTAACACTTAACCAATTTGATTTAATTGACATTTATAGAATCTTATATCCTGCAGTAGAAAATACACATTCTTTTGAAGTACACATGGAACATTCACCAAGATGGTCATATGCTGGACCTTAAATCAAATCTCAATAACTTTTAAATGACTGAAATTATACAAATATATTGTTTATACACAACAGACTTAATTTAGGTATAAAAAGCATAGAGAAAGCTGGGAAGGGTTGAGGTGATGGAGTATTAGGAGGACCTTGCCTTGTCCTTCAAGCACAGCTAGATAAATATCAAATCATTCTGATACCCAAGAAATCAATTTGAGGACTGAAAGAACAAACTGCACAACTAGAGGGAGAGAAGAGGCTAGCCACATCATGGAAGTGCAGAGGCCTAGTTGGGGGAGAAACAGATGGATTGTGAATGCTGCAGCAGGGAGGGAGCCCTTGTCATGGAGAGAGGCAAGAGAGAGAGAGAGAGAGAAGCACACAGGGGATTGCACAAAGAGAACACTTTCCCAAAGCCATTGACTGGGAAAACGAGAGGGGCTGAATTTTCAAGAGTTTATAGCCAAACTGTGGAAGGAGCCACAATGTCCTTCAACAGATGAATAGATAAAGAAGATGTGCTCTCTATATACAATGGAATATTACTCAGCCATCAGAAAGGACAAATCCCCACCATTTGCCTTGAGGTGGATGGAACTGGAGGGTATTATGCTGAGTGAAGTAAGTCAATCGGAGAGGACAATCATCATATGGTTTTACTTATATGTAGAATATAAGAAATAGTGAAAGGGATTATAAGGAAAAAGAGGAGGACTGAGTGGGAAAAATTAGACAGGAAGACAAGCCATGAAAGACTTCTAACTCTGAAAAACAAACAAAGGGTTGCAGAAGGGGAGGTGGGTAGGGGGATGGGGTAACTGGGTGATGGGTACTGAGGAGGGCACTTGATGGGATGAGCACTGGGTGTTATAGTATATGTCGGAATATTGAATTTAAATTTAAAAAAGTATAAAAAAGTATAAAAATGTTTTTACAACCAGCAGTGCTCAAAGACTGGTTTTAGGGGTCCATGGCATGGCCAGTGTGGAGACCTGAGGGCGTTGCAGTGCTCCTGTGGAGAAGGAGGGCAGATAGCTTGTGGGCAGATGGCTTGATCTGAGGATCCTCTAGATTGCACTGGGAGAGACAGCTCTCCTTTCTTGGAGTGCTTCTGGGGGAGTGGGCATTGCCTCTCTGGGGACAAAAGAGCCATCAGGCACCATTTCCCTCCTCCACCCCTTAAGGATAAACTAACTTCAGTAAGCAGCACAGCACCAACAGTGGCAGCCTAAACTGCTTACACCAAACATGGCCCCCCTGCACTCTGCTGGTGCTGCTTTTCTGGGGCAAGTGTGCCTGAGAAGCAGAGCGCTGATCCCCTCCCCAAAAGACCAACACAAACACTCCCCTTCTTCTGCAGGCAGCATATCTACCAACCATAGAGCTCTGCAATGCTTTAGCTCTACTAGAAATGAAATCAAGTCTGTTTTAACAAGCAGACCAGAGCACACCTAGTTAAAACTCACCACACTCTGGCCAAGGTCTAAACACTGCCACTACAGGCAAGGAGAAACAGGACTGACCTGAAGAAAAGAGCAGCCAAAACACAGCAACAGAATGCACACAGCATACAATGGAGATACGTCCTAAAGTACTGGACCTTGAACAGTATATGACATGTTCTTCATGAAGCCATTGCCCTCAGGAGCAGGACACTTAACAGGCTTTCCTAACACAGAGAAGACGACAGAGACCTAGACAAAATTCCAAGATGGAGGAATTCATCCCAAAAGAAAGAACAAAAATTGTCATGGCCAGAGATCTAATTGAAACAGATATAAATAATATGTCTGATCCAGAATTTAAAGCAATAATCATAAGGATAATAGGTGGGCTTGAGAAAAGCATAGAAGGCACCAGAGAATTCCTTTCCACAGAGATAAAAGACCTAAAAACTAGTCAAGCTAAAATGAAAATTGCAATAACTGAGATTCGAAACTGACTGGATGTAATGAACACAAGGATGGAAGAGGCAGAGGAGTGAATAATTGTTAAAGATAAAATTCTGGAAAATAAAGAAGCTGAAAGAAGAGGGAAGGAAAAATATTAGAATGTAGATTTAAGGCACTCACTGACTCTATGAAGCATAATAATATTCATATCATAGGAGTTCCAGAAGAAGAAGAGAAAGAAAGGGGCAGCAGGTTTATTCAAGCAAATTATGTGTGAAAATTCCCTAATCTGGGGAAGGAAACAGACATCCAAATCCAGGAGGCACAAAGAACTCCCATCAAAATGAAGAAAAACAGGCCAACACCAAGAAATATTATAGTTAAATTTGCAAAATATAGAGATAAGAAAAAAAATTAAAAACAGCAAGACAAAAGAAGTCCCTAACTTATAAGGGAAGACAAAAAAGGTTAGCAGCAGATCTATCCACAGAAACTTGACAGACAAGAAGAAAGGCACGATGTATTCAAGGTTCTGAATGGGAAAAATATGCAGCCAAGAATGCTCTATCCAGCAAAGCTAACATTCATAATAGAAGGAGAGATCAATTTTTCCAGCCAAACAAAAACTAACGGAGTTTGAGACACTAAATCAACCCTGCAAGAAATATTAAAGGGGACTCTTTGAGTGGGATAAGAAGACCAAAAGTGACAAAGACTAGGAAGGAACAGAGTAAATCTCCAGAAACAATGACAAAACAAGTAATAAAATGACACTGAATTCATATCTATCAATAATTATCTTTTTTTAAAAAAAGATTTTATTTATTTATTCATGAGCAACACAGAGAGAGAGAGACAGAGAGAGAGGCAGAGACACAGGCAGAAGAAGAAGCAGGCTCCATGCAGGGAGCCTGATGTGGGACTCGATCCCAGGTCTCCAGGATCACGCCCTGGGCTGCAAGCGGTGCCAAACTGCTGTGCCACCGGGGCTGCCCCTATCAATAATTATCTGAATGTAAATGTAAATTTACATTACTCTGAATATAAATGGACTAATGCTCTAATCAAAAGACATAGGGTGTCAAAATGGATTAAAAAAAGAGACATCTATATGCTGCCTACAAGAGACTCATTTTAGACCTAAAGACACCTGCAGATTGAAAGTGAAGGGATGAAGAACCATTTATTATGGTAATGGACTTCAAAAGAAAGCCAGAGTAGCAATAGTTATATTAGTCAAACTAGATTTTAAACCAAAGACTGTAATAAAGGATGAAGAAAGGCACTGTACCATAATAAAGACATCTATCCAACGAGAAGATCTAACAGTTGTAAATATTTATTCTCCTAGCTTGGGAATACCCAAATATATAAAACAATAACAAACAGAAAGGAACTAATTGATAATAATATAATAATATTTGGGGACTTTAATACCCCATTTATATCAATGAATGAAATATCTAAGCAGAAAATCAACAAGCAAACAATGGCTATGAAGGACACACTGGACCAGATAGACTTAAGGGATATATTCAGAACATTTCATCCTAAAGCAGCAGGATACACTTTCTTTTTGAGTGCACATGGTACATTCTCCAGAACATATCATATACCAGGTCACAAATAGGCCTCAACAAGTACAAAAAGACTGAGATCATACCATGTATATTTTCCAACCATAATGCTATGAAACTTGAAGTCAACCATAAGAAAAAAATTTATATTCTACTAAAGAATGAAAAAAAAAATAAAGAATGAATGAGTCAACCAGGAAATTAAAGAAGTTAAAAAATGGAAACAAATGAAATTTAAAGTACGATGGTCCAAAAATTTTGGGATGCAGCAAAAATGGTCATAAGACGGAAATATATGGTAATATACACCTACCTCAAGAAGCAAGAAAAATCTGAAATATGCAACCTAACCTTACACCAAAAGGAATTAGGAAAAGAACAACAAATGAAGGTTAAAATCGGCAGAAAAAGGGAAATAATAAAGCTTAGAGCAGAAATAAATGATATAGAAATAAAAAAAACAATAGAACAGATCAATGAAACAAGGAGCTTATTCTTTGAAAAAAAATTAATAAAATTGATAAATCCCTAGCCAGACTTATCAAAAAGTGAAAGACCCAAATAAAGAAAGCCATGAATGAGATAGGAGACATTATAACCAATGCTACAGAAGTACAAACAATTATAGAAGAATATGAAAAAATTATATGCCAACAAATTGGCAATCTGGAAGAAATGGATAAATTCCTAGAAATATATAAACTATCAAAACTGCAACAGGAAGAAACAGAATACTTGAACAGACCAATAACCAGCAGAGAAATCCAATCAGTAATCAAAAATCTCCCAACAAACAAAAGTCCAGGGCCATATGGCTTCACAGGGGAATGATACCAAACATTTAAAGAAGAGATAACACCGATTCTTTTTAAACTGTTCCAGAAAATAGAAATGCTTCCAAACTCATTCTTTGAAACTAGCATTACCTTGATTCCAAAACCGGACAAAGATCTCATTAAAAAAAAGATAATTACAGGTCAATATCCCTGGTGAACATGGATGCAAACATTCTCAACAAAATACTAACAAATTGGGGGATCCCTGGGTGGCTCAGCACTTTGGCGCCTGCCTTCGGCCCAGGACCTGGTCCTGGGGTCCTGGGATCGAGTCCCACATCAGGTTCCCTGCTTCTCCCTCTGCCTGTGTCTCTGCTTCTCCCTCTCTCTCTCTCTCTCTCTCTCTCTGTGTGTCTCTCCCGAATAGATAAAAATGAAATCTTAAAAAAAAAATACTAACAAATCAAATCCAACAGTGTATTAAAAGAATCATTCACCACTCTCAAGTGAGATTTATTCCTGGGTTGTAGGGGTGGTTCAATATTTGCAAATCAGTCAAACTGATACGCCACATTAATAAAAGAAAAGATAAGAACCATATGATCCTCTCAATAGATGCACGAAAAGTATTTGACAAAGTATAACATTCATTGCTGATAAAAATTCTCAACAAAGTAGGGATAGAGGGAACATACCTTAACAGCATAAAGGCCATATGTGAAAGATCCGGTTATTACATCCTCAAAAGGGAAAAACTAAGAGCTTTTCTCTATGTTCAGGGACACAACAGGGATGTCCACTCTCATCATTGTTATTTAATGTAGTACTGGAAGTCCTAGCCTCAGCAATCAGATAACAAAAAGAAGTAAAAGCCATCCAAATTGGCAAAGAAGAAGTCTAAACTATCACTATTTGCAGACGGTGTGATACTCTGTAGAAAACACAAAACACTGCCAAAAAACCCGCTAGAACTGATACATGAGTTCAGTAAAGTAGCAGGATACAAAATCAACATACAGAACTCTGTAGTATTTCTATACACCAGTAATGAAGGAGCAGAAAGAGAAACCAAAAAGTCAATCCTATTTACAATTGCATCAAAAACCATAAGACAGGGTTAAACCTAACTAAGGAGGTAAAGATCTATACTCTGAAAACTATAGAACATGTATGACACAAAGAAATGGAAAAATATTACTTCCTCATGGGTTAGAAAATCAAATATTGTTAAAATGTCTCTATTACCCAAAGCACATTTATTGCAACCCCTATCAAAATACCACCAGTATTTTTCACAGAGCTAGAAAAACAATCCTAAAATTTGTGCAGAACCACAAAAGACCCTGAAGAGCCAAAGAAATCTTGAAAAAGAAGGAGGCATCACAATTCCAAAGTATATTACAAAGCTGTATTTAAGTTATATTACAAAGCTGTAGTGATCAAGACAGTATGGTACTGGGACAAAAACAGACACATAGATCATTGGAACATAATAGAAAACCCAGAAATGGACTCAGAATTATATGGTCAACTAATCTTTGACAGAGCAGGAAAGAATATCCACTGGATATTCTTCAACAAATGGTTTTTGGAAAACTGGACCACTTTCTTACATCATACACAGAAATAAATTCAAAATGGGTGAAAAATCTAAATGTAAGACAGGAAACCATTAAAATCCTAGAGAACACAAACAGCAACCTTTCGACATTGGCTATAGCAACCTCTTACTACACATGTCCCCAGAGGCAAGAGAAACAATCAACAAACCTGAAAGTCAGTCTATGGAATAGGAGAAGATATTTGCAAATGACAAATCTGATAAAGGGTTACTATCTAAAATCTATAAGAAACATAAAAACCTCTTTCATCCAATAAATAAGCAGATAAACAATGTATAAAAATGTGAATAATATATTTCTCTCCCTATAGTTTAGATTGACTTTAGCTTTCTGTTGTTCTAATTGAATTTTGCAGTAGCTTCCATTTTATTACCATCCTTTTGTTGTAACTCTTTTCTGTAGATAAAACTACAAAGTAATATTCTAGCCTTATATCCATTAGTTGACATATTGATCATAGCCTTTAATCAGAACTAGCATCCATACATAAACAATTTTGTTGAAAAGTTCTCTAAATTTATATGCCAATTAACCCAAATTTGTAAGATGGTATGTGCTTGAATATTTATGGCAAGGATTATAGAAAGTGGAATAAAATTCAAGAAATGATTGTGAAATGTAGAGGATCAATCATGTAAATGCACATATTCCCAAGTTATCTTAATTTGTAAGATGTATTGTAAATTGTCTTTGCATAAATTGTTTGATAATGTAATATATGTTTTGATTTCTAAGAGAGAATGGAAGAGAGCTTATTTAGTTCCATCACTCACTCATTTAATCATGTATTTGTCAAATTCCATAGATGCCCCCAAATAAGATATCTGATTATAGGTCAATAGGTTCCCTGTTTTAACATGGGGAAAAAAAAACTTTCAGGAGATTTTGGATGCAGTAGATAAATGTTTATTTACCTATCTTGGTAATTTAGTAACATATGTATAATTAAAAATAATGTCACATAAAATTATAATATAATTTACTAATATTATTTTTCAATTCTAATTTTATAGGAGTTTTATTCAGATTCTTCACATACATTTTTAAACTTAGCATCTTTTTCAAAGTTTTCTTAAGTCTATCTTTGGTTTTGCTTAAGTTTAGCTTAGTTGTAGCATATTTTAAATCCGGGTTTGATGCTGTCACTTGAAATTTCATCAGGAGTCACAAATGCCATTTCCATTAACCCTAGGGAATTCTTTTTAACACTGTCCCTCAAGTGTTTATCGTGACCTCTGTGATGTAACCATATAATTCTTTGTTTTTCTAAGTGATGTTTGAATCTAATTTACATTAATATCTAATACAATTTTGAATTAAATTGCCAAGGAGAATCACTAAGCATGCGTTATTTATTTATTATTTTTGTCTCCATTTTTAACTATTCTATTGGAATGACCTGTAAGACCATCCAAAGCCAATACGGATTGAGGTCATTTCTAGCTAATACATCCTTCCCAAACAGTACTTTGTTGTTTAAAATAAAGTAATTGGGAATGTGTTTCATAATATGGAACCTCTCTTCTGAGAAATAACACTGAGTAAATATTTTGCCTTGATCCTGATATTTACCATATTTAGTCAATACTCCCTATTTGTCCAGATGTTAGAGGTTCAAAAGTAATCACCAAATACTCCCTGTCCTCAGAGAACATATGGTATATAGGGAGACACAGGCAGATCATCAGATATTTTCCAAACTGTACAATAATTGCTATTGAAGCAAATTACTACAGAGAACTGTAGAGGCATATAGTAAGGGCACCTAACCCAAACCAAGAAAGGCTTCCTGTAGGATACAATAGGCAAAATGACACTGGAAAGGTGAGTAGGTATTAGCCAGAGGAGGAAGTGTTAAGGGTATTATAGGAAGAAGAAATAGCTTGTTCAAAAGCTTGGAAATTAGGGGTACCTGGATGGCTCAGTTGGTTAAGCATTTGCCTTCTGCTCAGGTCATGATCGTGGAGTCCTGAGATCAGTTCCAAGTCAGACTCCCTGCTCAGTGGGGAGCCTGCTTCTCCCTCTCCATCTGCCACTCCCCCTGCTTGTGCTCTCTCGCTTGCTCTCTTTCTGCCAAATAAATAAACTCTAAAACACACACACACACACACAAAACAAAACCAGAGTGTGACAGGTTCTTGGGTGTGCAAAACCTTCAGTGTGGCTGGAGTGAAGTTTGCAGGTAAGAGTGTGTGCACACGTGAAAGATGAAGTTGTAGAAGTAAGTTAGAACATGCATGGATTATTATAAATCCCCTTTTAGACAGAAATCTTTAATATATACTCTTGTAGATCATTCAAAATTACTATTTTAAGACAAGTATTTAAGAAATGCTCAACTAAAATGTAAATGAAAATTGAAAAGTAGTCACATCTTTATAAACGATGGACAGATTATTGGTTTTACTTCCTACGTGTGTGAGGAAAAACTGATGAATGACCTTTCACAGTAGTCCTTAATACTTAAAGTCTGTAATAGTAACAATTGTTGAGTTTGATTCATTTTGTGAAGCTTATGGCTGCTTTGAAATGTACACAGTAATAATCATCTCAACATTTGGTTTAATTCCGTCATGATTATTTATCTTACCTGAAACAACACAGTCTTCTGTTGGGATATTATTACAATTATCATTATCATTTATCAACATAAATCGTATGAATCCAAGGCCCTGACTTTGGTATAGGATTTAAACCACATTCAGTAGGGTGAAATAGATAAGGGGATTAAGAGTACACTTATCATAATGAGTAATGTATAGAATTATTGAATCATTATATTGTATACCTGAAACTAATGTAATACTGTATGTTAATTATACTTCAGTAAAAAACTTTAAGGGCTGACTCAGTAACAGGTTTTGTGGGGTCCACTTCGAGGAGCAGAAGCTCAGAGGATATCAAAGAACAATGATGCAGAGGGGTCCTCAATGAAAAGTCCTTGACAGAACCCAGAAGAGCAGCTCATAGAGAGAAAGATAGATGTAAGCCTGTCACACATGGACATCATTAAGGACCAAGAGAGAGCTGGGATATGTAGCACCCAGGGAAGCAAAATGATTTTGCCCTTTTATTCTGCATCTACTCCATCACTGGTCCTAAAAAAGACCCTGGAAAAACAGGAGGTGGAAAAATGAATAAGAGCTTAATATTACTGAAGGCAATGGGGAGGGCAGGGGGGCAGGAAACTGTTCCTTATGTCAACTCTCACTGACTTGTGTCCATTTAATACATCTGGTTGCATAATTTAAAAAAAAATAAATAAATTGCAGTAAGTAGACAGGACTTGATGCGGTCTTAGAATGGAAATGCTTGTGTGGGGACTTTTTGATTTTAGCCAAACTAATTCAGGAATAAAGACTAACTGGATTGAAATAAAAGTAATAGACTTTTCTTGAGTGTGTAGATATACTTCAAGTAAAAAGAGAATTGGTATTTGATATGGAGAATTTATCAGCTATTAATAATTATTTATTTTGTTTATTCCAACATCGTGATCACAATGTTACAGGATTTCTATTCCCTCAATGCCTGTGGTTGTTGGGCATGCTACTTTGAAGAATGAAGAGGTAGGCCAGATGAAGAGTGGTGGACAGCAAAGCAAAGTTTATTGAGTGATAGTGCAATACTCCCAGAGAGGGAGGGGACTCGATAGGGTCGCCCTTTTGGCGTTTAAATCTAGGGGTTCTTATGAGCTCTTTTGAGGAACTATCCTAGCATCCTGAGTATGGGCCACTTGTGGAATGGCTACCAAGGCATGCCCATCAGGGCTTTGATCATACACCTGTCTACCTATTAGGTTAAGGTTCATATGCTGATAATCTTTTGGGCTGACATTTGGAGACTAACTGCCTCAACTTGAGATAGCGACCAATGTTTTTATAGTTAATTGTTTTGTCTCAGGATGTTTTGCAAAAGTCACATTTGCAGGGGATGCTAGACAGGATGCTATTGTGGTCTTGTCTAAGCTGTAAAACAGGATGCTAGTGCTGTTTTGCCTTAGCTGTCCCTACTCTGTATCTTCTTGTTGGGGACCCTGGCCCTGACTACCTATCTAACTGTCCAATTAGCTCCTAACAATACTATCTCTGGGATAAGGGAATTCCCACAATTCCGGGTAACTGCACAGGGAACAAGACTTGTAAACACCCAATGCCATCATATGTAAGGCAGACTTACCTATGAGAGCAAGCTATTAACCACCAATTAAAACATGATCTGTTTGTGTTGAGTAAATTGTGACAACATTCTGACATAGCTCCATATTTTTTCTTTTTTTCATAATCTTTGTTTTTCTGAGTATTTCCTATGTAATATAAGAATTCCACCCTTCTATCAGAAAACAGAATTTAATAAGTAGAGGGATGCCTAAGGGGGCTCAGTGGTTAAGCATCTGCCTTTGGCTCAGGGTGTGATCCTGGAGTCCAGGGATTGAGTCCCACATCAGGCTCCCTGCATGGAGCCTGCTTCTCTCCCTCTACCTATGTCTCTGCCTCTTTCTGTGTCTCTCATGAATAAATAAATAAAATCTTAAAAAAGAATTTAATAAGTATAGAAATAAGTTATAGTCTGTACTCTTGGTACATTTTTTTTCTAAGGTAATTTTGGTTGCAATATGTATAGAGTAAGCCAACTTAGCAGGAGAAGAGTAGGAGGTAGCTTCTCCATGTTATATTTTTCTATTACCTGTCTATGGAACATTCGTATGTGGGACAGGAAAATCTTGTGTTCCCAAAAGCAGAACTTCTAACAATGTCCCTGAAGTGAGTAGAAACAAGTTTATTAACAATTCAGACGTTTTATCAATACTGCAGTAGGAAAAAAAAAAAGGAGAAAAGAACTGATGAAAAGTAATACCAAGGGAGAAGGAAAGTACCTACTGTTTTTTTTTTACATTTTTGAAAATTCAATTTTCCAACATATAGTATAATACCCAGTGTTCATCCCATCAAGTACCCTCCTCAGTGCCCGTCACCCAGTTACCCCATCCCCCCACCTACCTCCCCTTCCGCATTGGTTTTGAAAGAACTCACACTTCGTATCTATAATCTTTTTTGCTCTTAGTTCTACTACCATAGCCTTTTGGCCTCCCATTTTGCAATATGTTTAAGGAAGTCATGGTACTGTGATTGAAATGTGTGGCTATTAGAAGGTGGGAATTTACCTTAGGATTTATATCTTCAAGTGCCACACGCATGCATAGGTTTGCTCTAAAATTAAAACTAACGTTTGGAAAGAAAATCTTCTGAAATCATATCTATGTATCTGTTCTGCTTGTTTGTTTGAGCTATTGCTCAAGAGAAGATCCTTCTCTGATACCATACAAGCCATTCTGTACCAAGGAAGCCCACTTTTATATAGACTAGACTAGACTGTGTATCTGAATTTTATTACTCAAGAGATCTATTGAATGTGATTATGTCTGGTATTTTCTTTCAGTGTTTCATAACAAAGTATTTGGATGAAGCATTTTTCTCAGTCACAGATGAAGGCAAGGAGGATTGTTTATGATGTGAATGGGTTGCTGTTGAAAGTCCTTTTATAACAAAGTTTCCCTAATTTGTTGCCTTGGACTTGGCAATTTATCAAGGGGCCCATGAATTTTGGTCGTTTTAGAGGGGAAAAAAAGCAATGAAATAACTCTGTTCGTGTTCATTTCACAACATAAGAAGTTACATTTTCACAAGCTTTTGTATATGTATACATATTATATATTGTTCATATATTCATATTGCAAAGATAGTTTTCTCACTAATAATGGGATACAGTCTATAACATATTTTGGCTAAGATGTCTTTATAAAACTTTCAGATTATTGCTACTTTTCTGTTATATTCCCAGTTCACAAAAATCTATTAATAGTGAAAAGAAGGTTCACTGAAATATAAAAATGTAGGTATAATTTTAAAATAATTCATAATAATATTATAAATATGTTGAATATTCTGGAACAATATTGAACGCGTATTTTGTATACGCAGGTAAAAGTGAATATGCGGGTGTGAGGATTTCATACAAGTACTTTAAAAGTACAAGTAGAAAAGCCTAATGATGAATATCAGCAGTCTTCCTAGTTCCTAGTGTTATCTCTCTCAAACTTTGTCAGATAATCAAAGGAAGCTATAGAAATTTTTTGGCCTTTTTAATGTTTTTTTTTTTTTAAGATTTTGTTTATTTATTCATGAGACACACAAAGATATAGGCGGAGGGAGAAGCAGGCTCCCTGCAGTGAGCCTGATGTGGGACTCGCTCCCAGAACCGCAGGATCATGTCCTGAGCCAAAGGCAGATGCTCAATCACTGAGCCACCCAGATGCCCCCTTTTTAATACTTTCTGATACAGAACTTGATGACTTATGTTGCCAAGGGTGAAAAGATCAAAACTACAAAGGCGTAATTCAGAGTTGTACCTCTTAAAGCGAAAACAGGTACAAGTAATGTGCAGGATTGCTTTAAAACCTGGTAGATCAACCTTGAAGTTAGTGGCAAATATGCTTCAAGACAAAGGAGAAGAAACTGTTGATAAGATTCCTTTATCAAACCACATTGTTTGATTTTGGATTACATCAACACATTAATGCATTGTGGAAAAAAAGATATGGTCTAATGTATGTGCTAGCAGATAATTAAATTTCAAGTTGGAAGGTCTAAATCAGCCCTTGCCATTTGTACCAAGAATATCTGAGGAAGAAGTGCTTGATGACTTTTTGTTCTGCTTATCACTAAAACCCCAAACTTTACAATAGAGATTTGTGTTTGTTTTTAATAATGATTTTCTGTGCTGTGATGTTGACTGGAAGTGTCATTGTTACAGTATGAAGTAGGGAATCTTGTCATAGCAAGGTGAAGTTTTGCTATACGTGAATCAAAATAGTTTCTCTTGAAGGCCAATTCATAAACTACCTTGGCAGGTATGAATGAAGGAGAGAAATATTTCTTCATAATACTTATAATGCCTATAAAGACTATTCCTATAATTGCAAGTAGCATCATTAAGTTGTATGTATCTGTTCTTAAATAGCCTTAACTTACTAATTTAAAGTCAATATGAGTTTTAGTTGAGATAAGAAAGCAGAACTTTTTTTAGAATACAAACCCTGGTACAAATTTCTTCTTTACAAATTTAGTTTTAGAAAGTTTAGTTTCAGGGCGTCTGGGTGGCTCAGTGGGTTAGCCTCTGCCCTCGGCTCAGGTCATGATCCCAGGGTTCTGGAATGGAGTTCCGCATCAGGCTCTTGCTCAGCTGAGAGCCTGTTTCTTCTCTCTCTCCCTCTCATTCTTCCTCTCCCACTGCTGCTACCCCTGCTTGTGCACTCTCTCTCTCTGTGTCAAATAAATAAATAAAATGTTTTTTCTTAAAGAATAGTTTCTTTGTATTTTTCAGTGGTTATAAATTTTATTTGTTTAATTCCGATGACAAAACTCTGTTGTTTTACTTATTGTAATAATGGTGTGTACTTCTTGTAGAAAACTCAGAGGGTACAAAACATTATATAGGCAAAAGAAAAATATATAGACATATATAAACATCTATGTTTACTTCATATATGCATATATAAATAGAATCGTATGCTACATGTTTTGTGGTTGGTTGAAACTTGATATAGAGAAATTGAGGAAAAATGTTCAAGATAACTAACTGAATGAATGGGATTGATACATTTTTCCAGAAAATTGAATGCTGAGTTCCACAGAGCTTTTTATGACCCTGTGTGTGGCATGAAGATACTTCAGTGAAGTAACATCTATCAGAGGACGCTCAAATGTGATTTGCTGCCTTTTCCCCTGTCTCCTGGTATAGCACACTTGCTTGTTGAGATTGATTTTGGAAGAATATTTTTCCTTCTTAGTCACAGGAATGTCATGTCCCTTCTATTGCGCTGATAGGCCCCATATCTATGCAGATATAGCAAGAGCTCTAACAGCAACAGTTCCAAAAATATTTGAGTGCATGTTGTATCACTATTTTAGGCTCCTTATGCATTATTTCATATAACCTCATAATATCTACATAATATAATCATTATGCCTATTTTGGAGTTGAGGAAATTGGCAATCTTATAGGTTAAAAGCAGGCTATGTTCTTAATATAACTGCTAAATAGTCAACAGCAACAACAAAATTCAGTCCCAGGTATGCTTTAAACTTGGCTCTGCCGATTGAGATTTAATCAGTATAGGGTGGGGCTCTGGCATTAGTATGTTTTAAAAGTTTCCAGGTAATTCTTATAGTTAGCCAAAGTTTGAAATCACTAACATAGATAATGACCAAAGTAATTTCATTTTTTGCACAATTTTTTATAAATACTCCTTAATGTCCACAATGTCATTTGTTTTAGCTGTTTTTTAAAATTATTTTTAATTTTTTAATGTTATTAATTTTTGCCTTTTAGATTAACCTGGTAATAGGGATGAGACACATTAGGCTTTAACTTCTCATTTAAGGTCTGAATCTTGGATAAAAGTATGTATGATACTTAGAAGTAAAATGACTCTTCACCTCTGTAGATCAAAACCAGCCTTAAGGATTAAGTTATTTTTTTTTCTCACTGGGGAATAAAAGAGAGTAAACCAGCCTGGCTGGCAGCAACATGCCAAAGTTAAGTCTAGTATTATATGAAATCTCTTGGAAAGTAAATCCTAAAAGTAAGGATTCATAGGAATTCAAGAAAGTAGAAATCGTGGAGGAGGGCTAAGAGATAAAGAAAATGTGAAGTGAAACTGTCTCAAAACTATTCCGATATGGTTGATGATCTCTTCTTTTCTGATTTCAACTACCTTTTTTAACAATATTTCGTTTAAGAAAATTGTCAATTCTTTCAGACAATGTATTTTCAGGGTTAAAATATTTGTTTTAAAATCTACCACTTACAAGATGTGCAGATTCATTTTGATATCACAGAAAATTTTAAGTCGAGATGTGAAACATTGTCAACATGATACTTTATGGATAGAAACACTATCAGGGTGGGGCAAGGAAAAGAATATACATTTCTAGAAAGATGCAGCCAAAAACTGGGGAAACCAGAATTTCTGGATGTAGAAGCTAATGAAAAATTTTCAATGATATGTCTTCAGTTAATTATTTCTTCCTTTTGTATTAAAACCAAAAGGTTAGATTTAATTTTGGATTAGACATTATGATCAAATTTATTGGTCTCTATTCTTCTTTGCATAACTTTTTTTTGTTGTTTAGTTGAAGAAATGGAGTACGGTGATAAAGTATGGAAAAGGTGTAGTTTCTTGGTGTAGGTGTGATGGACATTTTTCAAATTTTCAAAAAAAGTTCCCTCTTATTGCTAGAATAAATTCTCTGAGGAAAGAAAAAACTCTTTATTTTCATAATCCAGGATGAGTTATTATAGTATTTTCCCCATAGGAAATAGAGGGAAGGAGACCTTCTATATTACTAAATATATAATTTCACTATTAACTATTCAAATTTTTGCACCTAATTTTAAAGGTATGATGACATGGGACAAGGAGAACTGATTCTCCATAGGAATTTATAGTCATTTGAAGTTTTTTTGTTTTTATTTTTTTAAATTATTTTTTATTTTTTTAAATAATAAATTTGTTTTTTATTGCTGTTAAATTTGCCAACATACAGAATAACACCCAGTGCTCATCCCGTCAAGTGTCCCCCTCAGTGCCCGTCACCCATTCACCCCCACCCCGCGCCCTCCTCCCCTTCCACCACCCCCAGTTCGTTTCCCAGAGTTAGGAGTCTTTATGTTCTGTGTCCCTTTCTGATATTTCCCACACATTTCTTCTCCCTTCCCTTCTATTCCCTTTCACTATTATTATTTATATTCCCCAAATGAATGAGAACATATAATGTTTGTCCTTCTCCGATTGACTTACTTCACTCAGCATAATACCCTCCAGTTCCATCCACGTTGGAACTGGTGGGTATTTGTCATTTCTAATGGCTGAGGAATATTCCATTGTATACATAGACCACATCTTCTTTATCCATTTGTCTTTCGATGGACACCGAGGCTCCTTCCACAGTTTGGCTATTGTGGCCATTGCTGCTATAAACATCGGGGTGCAGGTGTCCCGGCGTTTCATTGCATCTGCATCTGCTGTAAATCCCCAGCAGTGCGATTGCTGGGTCATAGGGCAGGTCTATTTTTAACTCTTTGAGGAACCTCCACACAGTTTTCCAGAGTGGCTGCACCATTTCACATTCCCACCAACAGTGTTGAAGTTTTTTTTGGTACTAAGTTACTCATCATCTCTGTGTTTTGCTAATTATCTCATCCACAAATTGTCAGCTCCACCCCCCACCCCCGAAAAGTAAAGAGCTTCTCTAGTAAATTCCCTGATGGCCCTAAATATTGGTCATCATTTTATTTGGCATGAAAATTCTTCCAAAATAATTCTCAGAAAAGCAGGCAATTCAACTTATAGTACTTGCATTCTCTCTCTCTCTGTCTTTTCCACAGAATTTCATGGAATTACTTGTTTCTCTCATCTCTTGTCTTATCCCGTCATAGTTTTTAACTGTTTTTCAATTGTGAAGCATGATAAAGTAAACCGGGGAATGGACTTATAATCACAAACTAGAAGTTTGATTTTGAGACTATCATCTGCTAAATGTAACATATAAATTGGGTGAGAAATTTAATTTTTATGAGCCTCAGTTTTATTCCTGAAAAAATGGGAATACTGATGTTTATACAAATGTTCATGGTGGGGATCAAGGCAGAGAGAAGAGATGGTAATATGAAATTGTTTTCCAAATTTTAAGTGTAATGTATTATTATATGTATTACTAGAACTTCAAAATAAATGGTAACTTCTGCAAGGGAAATTTTAAAGTCCATTGAACATGAGATTGTATTTCTAATTTGATTCACATATTTTTTATCTTTCTTGAGTTAACTGCCTTTTTCCCCATTGTGCATCTGCATGGTCTTTAACTCTTCAAAAAATGCTTATTCCTTTTATGGTAATCTACTTCATACCAATCAATATAAGTAGTGTTCACGCATTTATGGAATTTTTGAATAAGGAATTATTGAAGTCAAAATACAGGCTCAAAATAATAACTGATATTATAAAGAATAAGGTGCTCCAGGCTGCCATTTACCACTTATTAACTTACCCTGGCTAGTGCCATTAGTTGGAGGACTTAACTCCTCCTGAAATATGTTTCAAAGCAAAAACTAATATTTGAAGGAAATTAATTTCTTCACACCAATACTCATAAATTCTCTAAAATCCAAATCTGGTCATGTCATCTTCCTACCTGGAAACATCTTCCCTTTGCACTCAAGGTAAATCCAAATCCTTATATTGTCCAAAGGTATTTACCCATAAACTGTGTTGTCAATTTTATTTGTATTGTTTCCTCACTCTGTGTCTTACAATTTAGCTTACCACGTTTTTTGCCATTTCCCCTAAACATGCTATGTACTTCCATGCCTCAGACATGTGATGCTTCCTCCGTCTAAAATACCATTCTCTTCCCTTACTCTTCAGTGAAATCCTAATAAACTTGTAAACAACAGGTTCAATCCCACCTCCTCTGTAAAGTCTTCCTTGATTCTCCAGGGAAAGCTAAATACCGTTTCAGTATGCTTCCAGAGCATGTGCTTCTAGAATAACATCTGATACTTTATAAAATGTTTTTTGTGTGTCTACCTAGTCTAATAGATTATAAGCAGATGCTCTATCTTGTTCTCTCTTTTTGTCTGCCACCTTGGAGTCTTTGGCACACATCAGGCTCTGAATAAATATTTGTTGAATGACTGACTGAATGATTCAGTCAGTGAGTCATTTAGCACTTTGTCAGGCCATATTTCTCGAAGTAGAAAAAAACCCGCAGCTTTTGGGAAGCATTCACCATTGCACAAACTACTTATTAATTTGGGAAAAGAACAAACTTTTTAATATTTTGCTAATAAAAATCAAACAATAGATTGATAACTGCAGACTCCAGGTACCATTAGAAAAACATCTATAGCTCAGTAAGATTAAATATTTTAGTTCTTAGCTTTGAGAAGAATCATTGAATCATATGGAAAAATTGCTCTTAAAGGTAATATAGTCTAATTCCCCACTTTTTGAATAAACATATCCAGTCACTTATACTTGCTCATATCTCTGTGAGCAATTATGACGTTAAGTTCTTATCTACTTTAAATTGAAATCTGTATCTTGTAATACCAGCTCATTATTTTAGTATATCCCTTGGTACCATGTAGAATAAATATAATAGGAAGCTTTTAAACATTTTAAAATGTTCTGCTCTAATTATTCCCCCAATCCCATAAGTAGTAACATTCAATATCCTTGATTCTTTCGACCTTCCATGGTTCTAGTCTTGAATCCTCCCTTGTTTCCTTTCTTGGAATATCATAGTGATTCTGAGTAATTCCGTATCACAATATTGATCATGTCATCTGACCATTGCTGACGAGAGTGGGACTGTTATCTCCCTCATTCTAGATAATGTTATTCTGCTAGCACAGTTTAAGACTTAATCTGATTTTTTTAAATGTCCATATCACATGGTTGAGTCATATTGACCTCACTGAAGATACTATCTCTTCCTATCCAAGGATACAGTAACAGGTCACTGAGATATTATCTAACAATGATGTCAGAGAAGAAGCCAGTGATCTTCAGTAAAGAGAGAGAATGCACAAAATGAAAAAATATGTATTAAACAAAAGGGTGAAAATTATGTGAGCTAAATATAAATATGACAAAAGGCTAAAAGCTATTGAAAATATGCTGAACCTTTAGATTTTGCTGCATTTATATTGGAGACATGTTAGCAAAAGTTAATACTATTATAGATTTTAGAACTATAATATAATTTAAATTTCATTCTTTAGCATTTCCTTTGAATGTAACAACAGTGTTAATAGTTTATCAAAAAAATCTGTTTTTGTGAAGTTTGTAATTTCTCTAAGGTTGAATGAATTCTTTATATAGAGAAGTAAACTTGTTTCAAGAAAAATACCTTTGATTTTATATAAAAATTCAAGGAAAATATGATTTACTTAGCAAAAAATCTATTAAGAAAACTTCACTTGGACAAGTTTAGAACATTAAACAATTATGTATATAATTTTCATTCCTTACTTTCTTAAATACTTAATAATTTACTAAGTAAATTTATTTGTGATTTTTAAACTTTCTACTGTAAAATCTGTATAGCCAAGTCAGTTTTCTTCTTGTGTTGTATTTGCTCTTAATAGAATTTTATGGGGTTATGCACGCAAGGAGCAAGTTTTGTTACTGAAGATTGTTAACTGAGTTTGTGTGTACCTTCAGAATGCAGGGTGTGTAGTACTTGCCTTGCTTTTAACAAATGCATCTTGGATTAGTATGTGCTGGTTAACCAACCTTAATGCTTACATAAATTTTCCTTGTCAGTCTTTGAACCTATAACATTTATAGTGATACTTAGGTTTTAAATTGGAAGTTTAACCCTCAGAAGCTGCTCTTTTAAATATATATATTATATATATGTATATGTATATTATATATGTATATGTATATTATATATACATACACACACACACACCACATTTGACTATAACCTAATAATGTGTGACTATGTAAAGTGGTGCCACATTGTTTGAATATAGCTAAATTTTCTATAATTAGAATAACTAAATTGTTTAATTGTAATTTTTAGGTCATTTGTGCTGTTTAGAATTGAAAATAGATTTATCTACATTAAAATGACAAAGAATAGGAGACCCTGGGTGGCTCAGTCCTGTAAGCCTCTGACTCTCGATTTTGATTCAGGTCATGATCTCAGGGTTATGAGATGGAGCCCAGAGACAGGCTCCATGTTTAGCCTGGATTCTGCTTGTCCCTCTCTGCCTTTCCCTCTCCCCTTCTACCTTTACCCGCTCACACGTGTGTGCAAGCCTGCACTCTTTCTCTCAAATAAGTAAGTAAAATCTTTAAAAAGATGACGAAGAATTAATGTTTTTAGTGGATATCTTCATCTAAAAAAACCACACAAAGCAAAATGTAAAGGAATAGCCACATTGAGGTACAGCTGTGTGTTTTTTGTACTAATCTTCTATTAATCACTGCTTAAACTTCCCTACTCAGATTAAGTCGTCAATGTATTCATACAAGTACTTTAGGCATATATGCAGCTCAGCTCCAGTTGTTCTTTAGAACACTTTAGCTTCACGTGTACTTGCAAGAGGATTTTTATTTCAAACTACCAGCTAAAAGTCCTCTTTGCCTAGTTAAAATCCTTGACTTTGGATTCAGATAGATGTAGTTTTAACAACCACTCTGTGTTTGTGATGTTATGATGTTAGTTTTCTTGATTTCATTATCTTTGTATCTAAAATCATCAGATTTCATTGGGCTATTAAGAGAAAAAATTGTAATATTTTATAAAGAATGCTGAACATTGTGTTTGCCATTAGTAAGAACTCAGTGAATAGCAATTACCATAACTATATGTTACTATCCAATCCAATTTCTCTCTGTGTCATCCATTTCAATCAGTAACTCCCATCCCTTTAAGATTATCCTGAATGCATCTCTGTTTTTTTGCACACTTCCTTCAGGGATGAAGCTGAATTTTACTTTGGATTACTTGCTGTTAATTCTATGGAATGTTCTTAGTTTAATTATTTCTAGGCTTCATGGTAAATTCTCTGAGGTCTTGAGTTCTTTCAGAGGTTTGTCTTTTCATTCTCTAGGCCAAATTAGAAAAGAAAATCATTACTATTTCTTCAACCCAATGCTTAGCAGCGTGAGTTCTCCACAATATTCTTTTCTTTGGAAATAGCACATAGAAAGTTATAAAGCTTTGCTATTATTTTTCCCCCTTTTAAAAAATGTGGTAAAATACTCATAACATATTTGCCATCTTAACCATTTTTAAGTGGCAGACATATTGTTGTGCAACCAACACCACCATTCATTCATCTCCAGAAATCTTTTCATCTTGAAAATTTATAAGTCTACACCGATTGAACAATGGTTTCCCATTCCCTTCTCCCCCTAACTTCTGGAAACCATTATTTTACATTCTGTCTGTGTGATTTTGACCGCTTGAAGTACTTTATATAAGGGTAGTCATACAATATTTATCTTTTTGTTGTTGGTGTATTTCACTTAACATAAGTTCATCCATATTGTAGCATACATGAGAATTTCTTTCCTTTTTAAGACTGAATAATATTGCATTATATTAATATACCAAGTTGCTTATCCATGGATATCCATGGACACTTGGATTGCTTCTTTGTTTTTGCCATTGTGAATAATGATGCTATGAAAGGAGTATACAAATATCTCTTTGAGATCTGGCTTTCCATTCTTTTTAGTATATACTCAGAAGTGGAATGGCTGGATCATATAGTAATTCTATTTTTAATTTTTTGAGGAACTACTGTGCTGTTTTCCACAGTGATTGTAATATTTTATATTTCCACCAGTAGTGTACAGGGGTTCCAATTTCTCCATATCCTTGTTGACACTGTTCATTCATTCATTCATTATTTCTTTTGCTTGCTTTCTTTCTTTTTTTCTTTCTGCCATCCTAATGGGTGTGCAGAGGTATCTTATCATTTTGATTTGCATTCCTTTAATGATTAATGATGTTAAACATCTTTTTAATATATTTATTGGCCATTTGTATATATTCTTTTGAGAAATATCTATTCAAACCCTTTGTCTAATTCTCAATCAGGTTGTTTATTTTTTTATTGTTGAGTTTTAAGTGTTCCTTATGTATTCTAGATGTTAATCCCTTATCAGATTCATAATTTGCAGATATTTTCTTTCATTCAACGAGTACTTATTTTGCTCTGTTAATAGTACATTTTGATGCATAAATTTTAAAATTTTTCATGAAGTTCAATTTGTCTACTTTTTTGTTGTTGTTGCTTTTGGTGTCTTATACAAGAAATCACTGCCAAATCCAATATTGTAAAGCTTTTACCTTATATTTTCTTCTAACAGTTTTATATTTTTAGGTATTGAATTAAAGTCATGGATCCATTCTGAGCTAATTTTTTATATATGATATTAGGTAAGGTCCAACTTCATTCTTTTGTGTATAGATATCCAGTTTACCTAGCACCATTGATTGAAAATACTATCTTTTCCTTATGGAGTGAGGAGAAGGTATTTTGTGTTATCTGTCTTCAATCTATTGAGACTTAACTTATGGCCTAAAGTATGATCTATACTGGAAAGTGTCCCTTGTGTTCTTGAGAAGAATGTATTTTTTTGGTTGATCAGAGGGTTCTGTGTATGCCTATTACCCCATAATTGTTTTTGTATTACTAACACAAGTGATGTGATAGCGTTTTTACCTCAAACATTTCCGTTTTTATTCCTAGCAAATAGCTAACATACTTTGTGTATTTTATTCTCTTTGTAGTGACTGTATAATATATCTTCTCCTGCCTCTTCCCCTTCCCCTTATTTCCTGCATCTACACGCTTTCCTTTCCCATTACTCAGATTTAAGAACATTGGCTTTTCTAAGGACCTCTAAGAGATTTGTTCATAATAACCAATGATATCAACCAATATTATTTAAGACTGATTCAACCAATAACTCATTCAACCAATAACTTATTGTCTGCTTACTGTCAAGGCCATTTTATAGAGAGAATTCAGTCTGCACCATATTACCTAAAATGGATGCTATTATCTTGCTTTTATTTGATGCTAAAAATGGTATTATATATACATTATTTTGTTCTTAAAGATAGAGAATGAAGAAGTCATGATTCTTACCACTGTTTAATTTAACTCATTTAAACAATTTAAATTTTCCCACTTTCCTTGAAGCTCATAGGGAGACAATTTTGTCCTGATAATATGACACTATCTTTTCTTTTGATAAGGATGTTAAAAGCAACCAGTCTGATGTACTCAGGGTTGGATAGCATGCCCTAATTTTTGTTGACTAGTGACCTCTAAAACGTATTGCATTTGAGCCTACTTAATACCAAGTCACCTGATGGAAGCACATTTCTTCCCACCAAATCATTTTGTACTAATTCAGTACAATTTTGCCCATTTAATATCAATTGACACTAAACGATTTCCTGTGCAATGTCAATTGAAAATCACTGATTTCCTGCTAATACAGCACTTAGTGTCAATTTCTGTGTACAGCAAAAGCATTTTTTCAATTAACTACACCATATAATTTTTTGTTTTTAGTTGTTTGCATGGCCTCTCTGATAATAGTTTTGTGAAACAAAGACATAAGAAGGAGAAAAAGATGACTTTCTTCCTTGGCATTAAATAATTTAAATCTTATGATTTTATTTTTAATCTATAGGAGGTCAGCTAGCTTATTGGAAAACTTTAGAATATTATCAGACAATGTGATAGTAAACTGACATTAGCTGTAAATAAGATTGTGCATTTTTGGATATATACTAAGCTATATGTTAAAAAATATTTTGATTAACATCAAAATTTCTCACCAGTTCATCTTCTCATGATTTAGCTTAGGAAGACCTACTATTGAACATTTAATAGTATTCTTATTCTTAGAATTAATTATTCTTTTTATTGTAAAGAGATGAACTAATTTAAATGTTCTCATATAGTCTTACTGGAAAAGTGAGGTAACGTTACCTCCACTAATTCATGAGAATTAGCAAAGCTTTGTGGCCTGGTACCACTAGGAGTAAGCATATCGGAAGCTCTTCTTTTGACTAGGTAATATCAAGTTTCCTCAGTGAGTGAAAGTATTTCTGTAATACAAAGTATATATCCACTATTCTGAATGTTATTAGGTAAAGGAAGAAATTGGAGCTGACTCTTTTTGTTCTAGAGAATTAGAGAATATGTATATAAAAACATAGAAAATCATTCAAAGCTATAAATAAAATAAATTTATATTGGATCTTTATTAAATTGCTAAGCTATCCAGCCAAATATATTGTAGGATACATAACTACAATAAGGCATGGCCTCTTCTTGTAACAGGGCTCAATATTTGATGAGAAAGAAAAGATTCATAGATGAGAAATAATAACAATGAACTTTATGTGATGAATTGTGGGACACTGTAAGTAGTATATGTCTTCAGATTTTTGAAAAGATCAGTATATACCTGGGATGCTCTAGGGTGAATCATTTAGTTGTACCCTGAAGGAAGCTTCTGGTATACCTTCAAAAGATATATAGAAGGAATTCTCCTTAAATAGCTAGGTCTGTTTTTTTTTTCTTTTTCTTTTTCTTTTTCTTTTTCTTTTTCTTTCCGCCTTCTTATACTGTTTGATCCTTCTTATGTTGTTTAGCTCCCTATGGACATTAGCTCTGTTTTGGAATATTCCTGGTTAGAAGAGATTTTAACAATAAATCAAACCATTTTTTTTTAACGTGTACTATATGATAGAGTAACAAGCACTGGTGATGCAGAGAGAGTATAATATAGTTTTTTTTTTTTCTCTTAAGGAACTTTAATCATATAGAGTGACATATATAAACAGATAATGTTAATATTATAAGACACTGATTTCATGGTGCACAACATTGTGCTATGAGAAAACAAAGAAAGGCACCTATTGTAGCCTGATAATTGAGGCAGAATTTCTTGATGTTTGAAGAGATGTCTGAAATGATCCTTGAAAACTGAATATGAGATGACTGTACAATGAGAGAAAGAAGATCTCTTTGGTGAGAGGGAACTGAGTAAAACTACGGAGATTCTAAACACCATAGTGTGGAGGAAGCCATTATCTCCAAACATACCTATATTTTACAAAGCTGGGGCTGTAATGTATGTACTGTTTTATAATGCTTTCTTCATGTAATAGTATATGCTGATCATGTTTCTCACATCCTTAATTATATTGCATAAAACATTTAAAAATTGATACATGATATTCTGTCTTAAGTTTCAAATGATTTTTCTGAATTTATTGTCTGCCTTTTAATTTCATTTGTTTTTGCTATGTAGACCTTTTCTTTGTTTTATGTGTTCAAATCTACTATTTAAAAGACCTATTGCAGTTTTCTTTATGGCTTCTGCCTTTGCTTTTATGCTTAGAAAGACCTTCTCCAACTTAGATTAGAAATTTTCCTATATTTGCTTCTAGTTCTTTTATGGTTTCATTGTTTACATATAACTCTTTAAGCCATCTGGAATTTTATTTTGATATACAGTGTGAGATAGGCTCTAAATTTACTCTGTTCTAAATATTTAACCAGTTGTCCCAGCACCATCAATTGAAAAATCTCTGTTTTCCTCGTTGATTTGATATGCATTATTTATCATATGCTAAATACTTAATTTACAAATGGATTTGTTTCATGCCTTCTATTCGATTTCCAGCCTTTCTATTTTTTCTCTTAAGTTCTATCAGTTTCTGTATTCTTTATTTGGACTATGCTATTTTAATTGTTGTGGATTTTACAATACAGTTTAAACCTATTAATGAGAGTTTCCTTTTATTATTTTTCATTTTAAAAGATTACTGACTATTCTTATCTAGTTGATCTTCCATAAAAGCTTTAGAATGATTTAATCAGTCTTCCTCTACCCCCTCTTGCAGAGCCTTCAATTTCACTGGACTTCTTATAGGAGTTGCATTGAATTTATGAATTATTTTGGGGAGAATTGACATATAAGTTTGTTAGGTGGAAATATTGGGATTCAACACTTTAGATGATGGGTACAGTTAAAGCTCTACATAACTATATATTAACCTGGACAGAAATGTCTGCATTTGACAACAGATGTTTGTTGTTGTTTTGTCTCAGTCTTTTGATACCGTTATTGTTGCTTTTCATTCTCTGTATTTTCCTTTTTAAAAACACACATGTATTTTTTATATCAAAAAGTAAATCCTTTGAGGGGCCCCTGTGTAAGCGTTGGACTCTTGGTTTTGACTCTTGGTTTTGACTCAGATTGTGATCTCAGGGTCCTGAGATTAAGCCCCACGTTGTGCTCTGAGCTCAGTGAGGAGTTTGCTAAAGTTTCTCTCTCCCTCTCCCTCTCCCCTGCACACGTGAGCTCTCTTTCTCTCTCAAATAAATAAATCTTAGAAAAAAAAGGTAAATCCTTTGACTTTATTTTGGTTAATCAGTGAACAGAGGAGAGAAGAGGAGGGAGAGCTGTGGCTAAAGAGAAGCCCTGGGATCCCTGGGTGGCGCAGCGGTTTGGCGCCTGCCTTTGGCCCGGGGCACGATCCTGGAGACCCGGGATCGAATCCCACGTCGGGCTCCCAGTGCATGGAGCCTGCTTCTCCCTCTGCCTGTGTCTCTGCCTCTCTCTCTCTCTCTGTGACTATCATAAATAAATAAAAGTTAAAAAAAAAATTAAAAAAAAAAAAAAAAAAAAAGAGAAGCCCTGGATCAAGGGAGATTTGTATTAGAGTGAAGGTGATTTATGTGTTCTGAAAGTAAAGAGCCAGTGGAGAAGACATGGAAGATGAGGAGAAAGAATGATGATTGATAGAGCAAAGTCCTAGAGACTTTAGGAGATTATAAAAATCAAGTATGCACGTGGAGGTGGCCTCAAGTAGAAGAATAGTGATAGTGGGTTGGAAGATAAATAAATGAAATTATGAAATTCATTGAGTGCATCTGATGGTCACAATAGCTCTGTAATATAGGTATTTCGTTCTACAGGTGGAATAATTTATTTTTAAAAATGTTAGATGAGGAACAATTAATTTTCAGAAAACTTTGGTGAGATGAGACCTGGGATTTGTGCAGTTGATGTAAGTGAGGCGTTTATATGTTATAGATGAAATGATTTCAAAGTGCCAGGAATAATTTGGGATAGATTATCAGTAAGCACAGTACAGTGAACATGTAGAAAGTGGATGAAGGGGAATTGTCATAAATAATCCTAGTCAAAAATGAACCTTGTTTAACTTCAGTTTTTTCCATTTTTGAACTTCTTGCTTTACCCCCTAAGCTATTAAACATTATTTATTTATTAAACTTTCCATAGGGCCTTGAAATCTAAAAAAATATTAATTCCTGCATCCTCTGTGTATCTCTTAAGTGTCTCTAGCTATTTAGATATAGTCCTGACTTTGCAACATTCATTTACATTAATGTGTTTTTCTATTTATGTAATCTTCAATATCTCCAACTAAATTTTATTAAGCCACTTACTTTGGGTTAGGCATTTTGTTAGTTTTGGGGACACAAATATAAAAGAGGTTCTGATTATTTATGCAGGCTCTTCAATTATGATATGCAGAAACCATAAAATTTCATGTCATAGAAGAGTTGGATATATTTTGCAAAGCATTCACACATATATCCAGCCTGGAAACAAACATAGAGTTTATTCTGATTTAAGCCTTTCATTTTACAGGGGAGGAAACCAGGTTCCTTCAGATATTAAACCAGATATTAAATTATTTTTTCCTATAGCTATTATATCAAATAGTCCTTGTCTTTCTCAATACATACAATTTTGATTTTGTAATTCCATGAATCATTGTTCTTGATATATTTAAGTATGTCTAATTTTGTTTTCTTTCTATTGTAGAATTGTGTATATGTAATTAGAAAACAATCCTAGGTTATTTTTTAATATATCTGATATAAACCTTAATATGACACCAAGGAATAAGGGCAACTTTGATAATTATAATCCCTATTTTAATAACAGTAGTTTCTAATGGTAACTACGACTACTACTACTACTACTACTTCTACTACTAGTAGTAGTAATCAGATTCAATTGTATTTCTTAAGTGAACAAGTGTGTAGCATGCTGTGTTGTTTAAAAAATAATAATGTCAAGGCTATATAAAGGGAGGTTTTATGTAGGGGACTTAACCCTTTGCAGTTGTGATTAAAGTGTATGAGGAAGTTCTTACTAATTTTTTTTTCTTCTAACAACATTCTATACAGTTCTTGTAATCCCCCCTATTTAGCAACCAGTTCCTTCAAATGGGGTAACTTGTTAAGATGCAAGAGATATGTGATGTACAGGCTTTACTTGTTTAATATCCAGTGCAAGTTAATTTGGGAGATTGGTTTCCCAAGGCACCTGTCCAAGAGGTGTACCTTGTGGGAAAATGGACTTTACCAACAGTTATGTTTTAACAAGGAGAACAGAGAGGTGGGTTGTAAGTACAGGGAAAACCCAAGGAATAAAATAGAGGACTCTGACTAGCCAGATGCATAATGAGGATGGCAATCTGTTCTTACTTTCGTTAAAAGCCTTATCAAATTATTATATTGCAGTCTGTTCCTGCCTTTCCACCTAAGTGTAAACTTTTCTATGTCAGAGAAGGCCTGCCTAATCAATAGCATCTACCACAGTTCCTGGCAAATAGTTAGGGTTCCACAAATATTTATCAAATAAATAAAAGAAAAAAGGAGATCTATGAGATCAGGTTTATTACATGAAAGAAAAGGGAGAGTTTGAAGACAAACATCATCAGGCCCATTTCTCTTTGCCTTGACCAATATTGCCTTCCGGCAACAGTAGTTTTTAGATTTAGTCCTGCAAGAAGATGGGAGCTAAAGAAACTTTCTATGTACTATAAATTAGTGTGGCATAGTTGGGAAACAGAGTGTAGATAACAAATATAAATGACTTGGTCTCTCTAAAAAATAATTTATTAAAACATATTTATTTCCAGACTACTAGTTTTTTAATATTTGATTCAGAAGGGAGAGATAACTTGGAATCATCTTTAAAAACTTAACTGAACCTGTATGAAGTACAATGCTTGGAAGTACTGTTTAGTAATTTTTTTTAAGATTTTATTTTTTTATTCATGAGAGACACACAGAGAGAGGCAGAGACATATGAAGAGGGAGGAGAAGCAGGCTCCATGCAGCTAGCCCAATGATGGACTCGATCCTGGGACTCTGGGATCACGCCGTGAGCCAAAGGCAGACACTTGACCACTGAGCCACCCAGGCGTCCCTGTTTAGTAATGTTCTGATTGAAAATATATTTGGCCTTTTTGTGTCATTTTTTCCTCTCTTTGTGTCCATCAGCAGTGTCATGTAAAATTAGGAAGGAAAGGAAAGGGAGGAAGGAAAAAAAAAGTGTAAAATTTGGAGATAGTACAAAGAAATGAAATGAGAGAAAATTAAAAAAAAAAAAAAAGAATGAAAGAAGTACAAAGAGAAGGAGTTGTTGGAAACTCCATACTGTAAAAGTTTACCCAAGTTTGAGTTTGTCTATGGGAAATATTTTCAAATATCAGTTGAAGAGTGTTTTTTTCCTCCTTTGCTACATTGCTGTCCCCTTCCTCCTTCCCTCCCTCCCTCCTTGCCTTCCTTCTTTCCTCTCTCTTTCCCTCCCTCTCTCTGTAGGAAGCAGGATATATATATCCTATATACTGGGCCTTAAGTGGCAAGATCTGACACTAACTCTCAGAAAACAAGTTTCTGTGTAGAGTTATAAGTCCTGGGGTCTGTGCTTCTTTTCTTATTTTAGTTTTACACATTAATAAAGGATAGATAAAACAAGAAGAGGGCCTTTCATTTGCCACAGTCCATTTCCTTGGGTTCCACTTCTTTCTTTGTTCAGAGATGAGGATTCTGTGTGTTCTCGTGCAGAACACAGCCGGTTTTTCTTTCCTCTATTTTAAAGGGTATAATATTTCTTGAACTGAGGGACACAATTTATAATGTAATTCCAAAGTGAGATTTTAATTTACTTGTCATTTTCATGGAAGATTTCTCTAAATTTTTGGCAAGAGATATTTGGTTATAATTGGTCACATTTATCTGTCTTTATTTCAAGGATCTCCATGGTACTGAATTTTCTGTTTAAAGAATTTGAAGAATGTTCAATTATATACAGCCCATGCAATGTATTTACTTATCTATCCTCTATTGTGTCAGCTATTCCTTTCCAAATGTTAAACAAGGTTGTTAAAGCTCAGTGTGTGTGTGTGTGTGTGTGTGTAGGAGAAACGAAGAAGGAAAGTGGGCAAGGTCATTGCGTTTGAACCAATAGGCACATTTTTAGGGAGAAGGATTTTATTCTAAAGAATTTGTTTTTAATTCACCACTTTTAATATGTTTTTAAAAGGTTTACAACAATGTTGTTGAAACCAATTTAAATAGAAATTTCCACCTTTTTGGTTTATTTTTGTGGTAACCACTTGGGCATTGAGCTGATGTCTGTTTAACTTTTGAATGACCTCAAATATTTTATGAATAAAAAAATCTAAACATTTTCCTTTGTTATCTCAGAAATGATATGTGTGTTTTAAAGCCAAAAAGTTCCTATCTGACTGGATATTTAGTTGCTATCACTATTTTAAATTTGGAGTTGAACAGAACATTGTTTTTAAATAGATATTCATAAAGAATTAAGATTCATTGCAACTTACCTCGTTCCATGTACTTATCATGCCTTGTCTCACCCAAGGCTCTGAACATCTCTTTGCATTAATATAATTAACTCTTGTGTATAGGAGATGAAATTGAGGCTCAGAGAGAGTAGGTGACAACTAAGATGACTCAAGACTTGACAAACCTCTATCCACTTCCCTATCTCCACTGCTACTTTAGTGGGAGTTATCATGATCTCTATCCGGGACCATTGTGTTAATCTTCCTAACTTAACTTGTTTATTCACTAATTGTCTTGCTGCCATGATCCTGGATGAAAGGCAGGTTTATTCTTGGATTATGTCCACAAATTCCAGTGGCTTCCCATTTCACTTATTGTAACATTCTTTATGGTTTCTCTCAATTTCTTTTTACCCTCATCTCAAATCCACAGTCCTTTTAGCTCAGGACATTCTAGCCACATTGATTGTCCTTTTTGTTCCTAGCCAATGTCAAGTGCTTTTCTTCTTTGGAGCATTCATACATGCTGTTCCCTGCTCTGGCCTTCTGCATCATCACATTCTTCTCATTCTTGAAAGTCTCAACTAAAATACCACCACTTAAAACAGAAACCATCTCTGCCTTGCCTGGATCTTTGTTAGTTTTTGTTAGAGGACCTTCTTAATTTGTAATTCACTGTTGGTTTACTGTCTATTCTTCCTTCTTCCCCACAGTACACTGAAATATTTGTGAGGATAGAAATATTGTTTTATTTATTACTCTTATACAGTGTTCAGCCTGTAGGCACTCAGTAAATATTAAGTGGATAAATAAATGACCAACTAAACAAACAAACAAACAAATAAATAAATAAATAAATACATGTTTCCATATTAATTAGATTTGTACTGGATAAAATTTATCCACTTAGCAATGTATATGATATTTACCATTTTGTGTGTTTTTGTTGTCCTTTAATAAAGTTCAGAATATGTGAAATTATGGCATTTCTTTTATTTCCATTGAGTATTTTTCCTTGCTAAAAACATGATATCTTCCTGCTTGGCCAACCCAAACTATATTGTATTTTTGTGTTTTAGAAAAATGTCTCAAAGAATCATAAAATCATAGTGTCATGGAGCTGAAGGGCCCCTTCAGCCTCATCTGTTCCCATTAACCCCTGGGTCCTGAGCCTCCTCTACAAACCATCCACCAAGTGGTCATGTGGCCTGTGGCTGGACATCACTATGTCCAGGGAACTAAACACTTTCCAAGGAAAACCATCTAGATCTTAATGTGTTTTGGTAGTCTGACATTTATGTTTAGAGTTGTAGGTGTTAAATCCTTCCAAGCTTTTCCTGTCTATTGAATTTTCACTATTTATGCCCTTAGATTCATTTGAAATCTTTTCAGTTTAACCTAATTTTGTTGTTTCTTTTTATTTAGAAATTCAATTAAGGTGACTTTTCCCCTGAATTAAAATAGGAATATTAAGAAATTTCTTTTTGATTCAGTCTTTTAGATTGTTAGTAAACTTAATGATGAGAGTAGGAGTATTTGGAGATTTTCTGCAAAATATTTCCATTTATATTTGTTTCCATCTCTCCTTGTGCCAATTCTGTCCTTTCAGCCAGTCATTGCATTTACATCGGAATCGGTTTAATGTTTTAAGTAAATTTCTGAAATAAATCTATGTTCTTCTTGGTTCCTCTGAAAAACATCTGTTTTATTGATAAAATCAAATGAAATATTTATAATTTCAGCTCTTCTTGAGATATTTTTTCCTGTATATGCTCCATCATTTAATTTACCAAATAATGCTGCTAAATTTGAATAATGGAGGGATACCATTTTCTAAAATTGAAAAAAAGGAAAAAGAGACAAAAGAGAAGGAAAGAAAATTAGAGACTTTTTAATTTTTTTTTTCAATTTATTCATGAGAGACAGAGAGAGAGAGAGAAAGAGGCAGAGACACAGGCAGAGGGAGAAGCAGGCTCCATTCAGAGAGCCCGACATGGGACTCGATCCCGGGTCTCCAAGATTATGCCCTGGGCCGAAGGCAGGCGCTCAACAGCTGAGCCACCGGGCGTCCCAAGGGAATATCTTAAATAAAGTGTGCTATGTGTGTTCTGAATGCTGTGCCACTTTCATCTGCCAGGACCCTGCCAACTCACAATTAGCTGTATAGTAAATACTTATATAACCTTGGAAGTTGTTCTATTGCTTAACTTTTTTTTATCAACTCTACATCGAACCTTTTCTTCTCGATTAGCTCTTTCTTCTTAGCATATAAACTTGTGAAAGCATCTCTCCTCTCAAATACACAAAGAAAAACCCCAGACAACAAAATAAGAAGAAGGAAATCCTTTTTTTCTTTTTTTCTTTTTTTTCTTTTTTTTTTGAAGATTTGCTCTGTTACACTTTCTTCTCTTTCATTTCTATTCAAAGCTTCAGGAAAGAATTTTTACTTCTTCACCTCTCATTTTCTCTACAGCCCACTGAAAACTGACTTCTGTCCTTGAAATATAATTTAAAGTATTACCATCAAGATTACTACTGAGACAATCAAGAAATTGTCAAATCCAATTGCATATATTCAGTCTCCACCTAACTTTATTTCTTGGATGTTTTTAACACTTTTGACAACCTCTTTCATTTGCAACTGTGCCCTCCCATTGGTTTCATGATACTTTTTGGTTTTCTCCTCTCTCTGGCTTCTTAAGTTTCCTTTGCAAGGGACTCCTTCCTGTCCTTATGTTTCTTCCTCCTCCTCCTTCTTTTTCTTTTGTTCTCTCCTTTTTCTTCTTTTTCTTTCTCTTTTTTCATCTCCCATCTCTCTCTTCCTCCTTCCCTCCCTTGCTCTCACTTCATACCTCTTTTCCAATGATTATATTTGTGCCTTTTGTTTCATCCATTATCTTTATTTTGATGACTTTCAGATCTGTAGCTTGTGCACATGTCAGCTCCTTCGTCGTTCTCCAGGCTCACACATACACCTGGCCACCGGATATTTTCAGCTAAATGTTTGCTCCCTAGGTACTTCAAACTTAACAGGTCTCAAACTGCAGATATTTATCTTCACTCTAAAATGTACTTCTCCTGTTCTTTCCATCCCTTTGATTGGAACCATCATCCACCAAGACGGTCTGGAAGAAGCTGAGTTTGCCTTTTCCTTATACAGTTGCCTTGTAGATATGTATGTCGGGGTCAAAGGCAGAGTCAGGGGAGAATGTATATCTCTTTTAGAGGAAATTTGCTATCAACATCCCACCAATATTGGAAAAATAACCATGAAAATGCTCCTGATAATGAGTAGGTTAAATACAAAGGACAACTCTTTGTAACTAACATTGGATGTTTGAGAGGTAGAAAGGTCCTTGAACATTATAAAAATCCTGTACATTAATCTTGCATATGGAGAAACAATCCTACAGAGGGAAGACGAATATTTAAGATAAAGACAAGTTAACGATAAGAACAGGGATTAAAGTCTAGATTCACTCTTTAATTTTTGTATCTCTCTAATAATAGAAATAACTAATTCCTCCTGCCCCCAATCTATGTGATGACACACTTTTCTTTTTGTAGGGGATAAATCAAGGCATAAGGGTAGAGGAGGCCAAGTCTAAACAAAGTATATACATTCATATATGAATATATATATGTTACATAATGTAAATTTCTGCTGGTGGAATTTACCCTACATTTCAAAATTTGAGAGTTTTTATATATTTCTCTCCCAAAGAATTTACACTGTTTACTCACCCACCATTGTGTGATATCTGTTTCCTATATGGTCACTAACCCTGAAAAATATCCAGTTTTAAAGAAGTTTGTCAGTCTGATAAAGGAAAATGGTATGATTGTCTATAAGACTGATTATATTTTCATATATTTCTTGGATATTTATTTATTTTTTTCGGTGAACCATGTTTTCCTATTCTTTGACTGCCTTTCTATGGGGTTATTTGTATTTTTCCTTTTTGAATTATTTCTTATGTTTCTTGCATTATGTTTTCTTCTGGAACATATTCTTCAGATACATTTTTTTATTGCTACATATTTTTTCTCTATACTGTTTTTATATATTTGTTTCATTTAATATGAAATTTACAAATCACTGCATAGTCCTTAATTTATATGTTTAAAGATCCCAGATCTTTAACATCCTTTGACGCTCTTCTGCATCCAAGCTTATCTGAATCCACCCTATCTGAATCTAAGCATGTTAACTTATCTTCTGAGATTTTGGTTGAGGACCAAAATTTTACTTTGACAGAGCCAGTCAGCCCAGGTGTTTTATATTTTCCTATTCATCTGTTCTCCCCACCACACTGTCTCATCCTTTTTTAGGCAGTGAGGACAAATCAGGTAAAAATAATTGGTTTTGCTATAACAATTATTCTCTGTCTTAGCTTGGGCTGCTATAATAAAATACCATACACAGGTTGGCTTATGAACAGAAATTTACTTCTCACAACCCTGAAGGCTGAAAGTCTGAGATCATAGTGTTAGTAGGGTCAGGTTCTGGTAAGAACCCTCCTTTGGGTTGGAAGCCGCTGACTTTTCATTGTACCCTCACATGGGGGAAGAGCAAGTTTGCTCTCTGGCCTTATCTTATAAGGGCACTGATGCCATTCATGAGGGCTGTACCCTGATGACCTAATTACCTTCTGAAGGCCCCACCTTCTAATGCCATCATATTGAAGGTTAATATTTCAGCTTATGAATTTGGAAGAGATACAGACATTCGGTTCATAACAGTCTAGAAATGGCAAGTAGGGACTCTATGCCTATCCATGTGGCTCTTCCATCCAGTCTCCTTTTTCCCGACTACTCTGTATTACTTATTTTTCTCTTTGGTTTTATATTCTACTAAGTGCCTATTTATAAAGGTGATTAGCTTTGGGAAATTATCATGGTTTTGTCTTCCCTTTCCTACTTTCTTTCCATTAAAGAAAAAACAAAATGGTAAGCATTGACCATTTACCTTTCCCAGCCAAAGAAGTTTGAAGGGCTTTCTAGTCCTTTCCCTGCCCCCCTCCCCAAATACCGATTCTCCCATATTAAGGTTTTCACTCTTTTCATTAAACGTTTCTCCAAACTGGGGGCTATTAGTAAAGTTTTGCTTAGGATTTTATACACTCAATTTTTAAAAAACTATTTCTGATGTAAGAGAATACTGCAAATTAGGAGGTGTATTAGTTGCCTCTTTGCTTGGCTGCCACTTTTCTACAATTAAGGAAGGAAGCTGTGTTCCTTCCTTTTATTAACTATTGCTGGCAATTATTTTCTTTGGGGAAGCTGAGAAAAGTTCTGTCAGAAGCCTCCAAATTAATTTTATTTTATTTTGAAAATAATAAATACATAGTATATGTGTGTGCATTCTCATTTTAAAAAAAGATTATGAAAAATCTCAAATTTACACAAAAGAGAGAATGATATAATAAATCACTATGTGTACATCACATAACTTCAATAGTTATCAATAAGAGGCCAACAAAGCACATCTACCCCTCCCCAATTATTTTGAAGCAAATCCAGGATGTCATAGAAATTCATTCATAAACATGTTAGCATTTCAGATATGGTTTTTAATGTTTTTTCTTGCTCCTAAAATAGTTTCTAGAGAAATTCTCTGTTGGATTTAAGTTAGATTACCACCCCAGTTCATCTCTAGCCTATTTCATGAATTTGTCTAATGCAAATACACAGAAAGTAGAGGAACAGAGAGCATTTGTAGTTTCAAACTGCTTGCCTCCTTTAGGCCCTGGTCTGTTGTATTTTTGTCATTAAAGTATGTACACAAATTAATTCATTTTAATAAATATTTACAGAGGTTTTACTGTGAATCATAGGGTTTCTTAGGTAATGCAGTTATTGCAGCGAGCCAAGATAGTGCTCTGATGGAGCTTATAGTCTAGTGTTTAACTTTGAGAGGTGGCTTGAAAGTTCAAAGTCTCTTTATCAAATAATATTTCTCAGTGTCTTTTTCATTTTGTTATTTCTGTTTAATTTTTGTCGGGCTCCCAGTGCATGGAGCCTGCTTCTCCCTCTGCCTATGTCTCTGCCTCTCTCTCTCTCTCTCTCTCTCTCTCTCACTGTGTGCCTATCATAAATTAAAAAAAAAATTAAAAAAAACCTCATTGGCTATTTTAATGACATCATATCTTGTAGTTCTTTTATGAGGGGCATAACATGGAAGGAGTCGGGAGAAGTTTAGCTAGAGCTCTGTTTATTACCTGCTGTGTGATGGGTCTCGGATGCCCTATACACTCTTGCAGGTAGAAATCATTGCTTATTATTTTAATGTAAGTTTGATTGGAATGTGACTAATTACATAAGAGAGTTATACAAGAAACATAAAACAGGGATATTCTAGATCTGCTAATTAAGATAAGCAGTAAGAGGTAAAAAGGTATGGTTTGTGCACAGATAAAGAAACATACTGTCTCATTACTGTATGATAGGGTTGATAAAGTTTCTTTGAACTGAATTGCCAACAAATATCTTCCAGAATAGTTTATGGTATAAATTAATAGTTTAAGATGGCAATCTTTATTGCAGTAGGCCAAGAAAAAGACAACAATCAGCTATCACAGAAAGGCGTAAATTGAACTACCTGTTGAGGAAGTCTGTTCTCACTGATGTTTCCTCAGGATTTCTTTTATATTAAAGATTTTAAATTTTTCAGTGGTGAACTATTGCATTTGTGTTATTACCTATGTATAATTCCTTCAACAAATGTATATTGAGTAAATACTATGTAATAGCCACTGTGCTGGAATTTGGAGATACACTGTAATAAAATGAAGCATGGCTTGTGGATCTTAGAGCCTAATTGAGATAGATATGTGTATTTCCACACACACATCTGCACATAAGCATTAGATAATAAAAATATTAATATTTACTTCCAGGGAATGCTACTAAGTTGTGGTTAGTTTTGTACTGGCAAGAGATATCCAGCATTGGGATTCATATTTCAATGACTTTTAAAAAAAATTGCCTAAAGTATTTTTTATGCCTAAAGCTTCCCCCTACCCCTGTAGTTTCAATTACAAGTTGAATCATGGCTGATTTGTACCTATGAAAGTTACAGAGATATCTTATTTTGTAGGAAGTTTATAAGCACTAATATTTTCCATTATTACTAAGAGATGCCTCAGTTGCCTGGAATTTATGCCACCAAGGGAAAACAGTGGATAGTGAATTAAAGCATTAGATCATTGGGTTAATTATGTTCTGCCAGAGTATCATTACTATCTTTTAAATAAGAAAAAAAATTAAGTTAGAAAATTTTTAACAAGTTAAAATTAACCAGGGACTATAAAGGAAAGTAATTTCAGCAGGAATATTTATGCCCTCAATCAAAGTTTAACACAAACAAACAAACAAACCCAAAAAGGTGTGTATGTGGCATCTTCTTACTTTTTGAAGATGATTCTTCCCATCTTTTGTTCTTTGATCTCTACATGAGCAGAAGCACATAAAGTGGCAATGGGGCCAAGGGTGCTAGATGTCTTGGCACTCATTAGCTATGGCAATTAGCACCATTTAGATTGATATATTTCCAAAATGAAAGCATGACTTGAAGCAGACAAACAAAAAAATCATGATGGCATTTGTGAAGGTGGAATGACATTGACCAACAAGAAACAAAAGAAACAAAGCTCATCTTAAAAGTGTTGGAATATTTGAAAAATTGATTACATGATAAGACTGTTTCAACATAACTACAATTCCCTGAGGACTTATTAATGCTTTGGTAGCATTAAAGTAAAATGAAGACACCAGGGCAGTCCGCTTTAATAGCTTGCTGGCTTGAACCCCAATACATAATGTTCTTGTAATAGTTTATGGGTGACTGCAATAAATTGGTAGTGAATGTTTTCCATTTTTTTGGCTCTTTATATCAGAACTGCTCTTAGAGAACATTTTGTTCTGAGAATATTATGAAGGCAATTGATCTAGTTTAGAAGTTGCTTGACAATTTTAGTAGAGTGTTAACTTTTCTCCCCTCCAGATTGTGTGATTTTTGTCCTTTGAGCTGAGGTCAAATTAGAGTTTGGCCCTTCACTGTTTACTCACTTATGACTAAATACTTTGTAAGTACTGCCCCAAAGAAAGAAAAATCTAATTTTTTCCCAGTGCTTTAGTTACCTATCTGTCTTTTAGATAGCAGTTTAAATCCATCCTTCTTCTTGACAGAGAAAACAATTTGAGATGGATTAATTTTGAACCTAGATAGTTTGTTGATGAATCATTAATGATCATATTCAGGGATTGTATTAGAAATAAAAAGAGAATTATGATTCACCAAAAGAAATTACTGTATTTTAAACAAAATGAAGGCTGAGAATTTTCTGCGATTTAGTGAACTAAATTATCTAATATTAGGTACCCTGAGGCACTTAGTGCATGCCCAATCTGTTTTTTAGCTTTTAAGCAGCAAATATTCATGCTGTACATACAATAAAAACAAGTTACAAACTTAATAGAAATTGAAATGGTCTCAATGTTAACATTAGACCCATGGAAAATTAGAGGATATCTGAGTACCTTATTCATTCTTTTAGTCTTCAGTGTGCCTAGGAACATTTGTTTCATATAAAAGTTATATTACAAAATTAATGGACTGAGGGCGGAAAGGGAATTTGGAGGAATGTGAAATAAAGTCTGGTTATATACTGAATGCAGGTGGAAGATGTTTGAGGAACATTTATGGAACAAAGTGCAGTCTCTTCCTACTAAGGTCCAGGCTTCCAAAAGCGACAAGAAGAGTCCATGTGGTTATATAAAACTGCAAAGAAAATTCTAGTCGGACAGAGAGCTCTGAAGAAGTGGTACTGAAGCAGTAGAAGGAAAAACTGAGAAAATAAAAGAAAAATTCAGGGAGGAGCTAGGAATAATTAGAGAAGAAATCAAATGCCTCAACAAAAATAGGAACAACAAAAATTCAGGGGATGTTGATGCAGAGCAGCCCAGCCGGAAAAAAGATCTTAAAATTGTGTGTGCAAGAAGCAGACTACATGATTGGAAATGAAGTGTTTGCTTTTTCCTGTAAGAGTTGACAGGTAAGACATTCTGGGGCAACACAGTCCCATGCTAGGATTAGTTGTACTTTCACAAACATATTTTGAAGTATAAAGCTGAAAGCCACATGTCTTCAGCCACCTGAAGCACCCAGAGTCTTATGTAATATATAAATGGCCTGTAGTGTTTTATGGCATGTACAGGAAAGACAGATTACATTTAAAGATTGATAATTTATGTGAGCATGGTTAGGCTGCATCTGTGGAGCACCAAAAATAATGCCAATAATAGTCAATCAACATAGTCCATTTAGCTTCCGTATTTAAAAAACCCTTCAAAATGTTTTGTTAAATCCCATAAAAGTGGTTTCAGTGACAAAGGTTTCAGATCTTTGCAAATGATAATGAATTCGGAGACACATAATGAGAAACACTGTAGTGAGGTCTAGACAGATTTAGATAAATTAATGACCCGACTAGTTGATGGCAGCTACAGTCTTTAACTTTGAGTAAAGGAATCTTAAAAGCAGCTCAATGAAGAAATATTCTTTCTCTCCTTTTTCTTTTTAAAACAGTTAATTGTCTTTTTTGAGGGTGTAAAAGAAAAGATGAAATGTAAAGACTTCATTGTACTGCACTCATTATATTCTCTCTCCTGCCTTATACATAAATCTATTCTGCTTCTTCATATTGACTCACCTCTTTCTTTAACTGAACATGTATTGCACATATATACCTTTTCTGTATGAAAGTATATGTCATAATCTTTTCCATTTATAGTAAGTCTTTTAAAACACTTGTTGAAATATTTGTTTTGGGTGGATTAATTTTAAGTCAAGTAGTTTTATTACAAAAGGAAGACTTTCTTTCCATTAAAGGGAAACTTCTTTTAATACCAGAATGAGGCTGACATTATTGCTACCGTATGACTTTGTATGGCTGGATGTCCTATTGGTTGTAGAACTTTAGTTAATTTAAATTTTCGCAGACTGGTGGGGTGAGTAAAGGACAGGATGCAGTCATGGACTGCAGGTTTTTCGTCTCTTAGTTATTTCTATAATTCATACTTTAATAGGCAATTTTTATCTTGTGACAAAAGTCAGCTTTACATTGTGTGTGCAATTTGATTCTTCCTTCATTTTTTTGAATGCCATTGGTAATTTATGGTATTTTTAGGGGAAATCTTTAAATTTTTTTTCCTGGATAATAGCTTGCATGAGTATAAAGCACCTGAACTTTAGATATAATCATTCTGATTTTTCTTTGCAAAGAGGCTTCAACCTATGAAGTTTAGCAACCAAGGCAAAAGCAACCTTACTTACTGAAAGAGCAGTATTATTTTCTGACAGCTTACTGTAAAGACGGGGACAGTATATATATATATATTTTCCAATATTTTATATGTATAACACATATATATACACACACATGCACACAGTTTATTAAAACCTGCATTTATGTAACACTAAAAATATTACTAAATGAAGTTTCTGTGTAATGAAGCTGCTCTTTTCAATGAGGTTTTATATTGTGAAAATTTGTTGAAAAATTTTTGTGTAATGAATGCAAACATGAACCCTATTAAAAATGAATGTATTTGCATGTGTTCTGCTATATAAACTGAGGAGGCCTGTAAAAAGGATAATGCTATCATTCTGCTCTTTCATCACCAAGTTCTACTTTTACAATTCAGTTACTCTCCTCCATACTCAAAGAAGTCACCATCACTTAAAAAAGGTATTTTCTTATAATTAAAATGGCTCTATCTTTGTTAAACTAAATATTATGTTAAAATATTTCACATATTTCCACAATGTTGTCCTCTTTAAAGAAAAAACAAAAAAAGAAAACTGAAAAGGGACATTTTAAACATGGCTAGACTTTCAGATCGAAATAAATATGCAATTTACACATCAGTATAACGATTTTAGGAATTTATTACATTTTAAAACTTTTTTTCTGAATAGTGGCAGTATTTTGGCCTTTAAGACATAATATTTAAAATATTTTGAATAAAAGTTCAAGAGACATTTATCCAAAGATTAGACTCTTTCCACATAATCGTTCAGGTGATCTCCGTATTTAAGAACCTAATTTATGAAAAGTTAGGATTTGCAAAAAGAGATAAATTAATGAGTGGTGGTTTGTTATATGGAATTATGGTCTGCAAAATATTTCAAAAGTATAATTTCTTCATAAAATTTGATTTACACTTATTTAATATATAAAAAGAATCAACTCCATATTCTAAAACTTGTATTTTTTTTAAACAAGTGCTGTCTATTGTGTAATGGAACTTTATGCATCCAAATGAGTATTATTCTTTGCAAAGTAGTCACCTTGCAAGATATTTCTTCTTTTAAATAGTACAGCCATTGCTCTAAACATTCTAATGTGTTGGAATTGCCTTTAGAGCCAACAACATATCCTTTTGAATATTTTCATTGACAACTACTTTTAATTTTTAATTTGACTCGATTTTTAGAAGTAATCAAGAGTAATTTAGAACCATGTTTACTGAATAGAACCAAGTTTATTGCCATAGCAAACCCTGGCCTATTCTGACTGGACAGTTCTATAAATCCCTTATCATTTCCTCACCTCCATCTCCACAACCTACTCCAATTGAGTGCCCTTTGTCCTGTCCACTCTATTCACAGTACTCTTAGAATTCTAGGACTATGGCCTGTTTTGCATGATCAACAAGGGCATTAAAACAAAACAAAACTTATAAAGCCACTTATCTTGTGTGATTTTGTGCAGTTTCTAAAGGCAGTGTCAAAAGAGATACAACTTTGAGAATGGTAGAATTATGGAATAAAGGTATTACCTCCATGGCGACAGAGTATTAAGTCTTTGATTCTTGGATAGGTATCTTCACTTCAGTGCAGTAAATATTTATTGAACATGTATATTATGCAAAACACTGTAGTAGACACTGAGGCAAAAATGCAAAGAAAAAAATAGTAAGGGAGGGGAATACCTTTCAATGACTCTCCCACAAGACAGATGGAAGTGTTCTCTTTGAGTGACAAAGCACTACATAAATACAGGAGAGGGAAGGATTCGTTTTAACTGGGACATTACAGTTAAATTGAACCTAGAAGGACACAAATGGCAGGTGGGGATGGAAGAAAGGACATTCTAGGAAGAAGTAACTTTTTCAATTATAGAACATGGCTTATGTCTTTCAAAAAAATGAAAATTTTACTTTCTAGTCACAGTGAAAATTGTACTGTTTTCAACTTTACCAGCACTATAGGATTTGCCTTGATTTAATTCAATTGCATATCACAAACACTTTGTCTTTTGTTTCATCCTTCTGTGTGTGTGTGTGTGTGTGTGTGTGTGTGTGTGTGACTTGTCTGTTTTTTATAGGGGCCTGTCTGTGTCTTTCTCTTACTCTGTCTCCTTCCTTTCCCTTTTTAGCTTTGTCTTACCTTCCCTACCTTTTCGATTCCTCTCTCATATTCTTCTTTCCATCTTGATTGTCTGTCATAAGGAATTGAAAAATATATATATATTAAAATTGCACTGTATGTTTTCCTGTCCTTGATTTTAGAAATAGGTGGTTTAACTTTTCTGTTTAATTAATACACTTTATGTTTAGAGCATTTAGGTTTACAGAAAAACGAAGAGAATGTACAAAGTTCACAGACACTCACTCACTTTTCATCTTCTACCCTTTTCCCTATTATTATAGCCTCATACGTTGGCATAGTGTATTTGTTACAATTGATGAACTGATATTGATGCATTATTATTAACTAAAGTATTTAGTTTACATTAACATTTACCTTGTGTTGTATTGTTCTGTGGGTTTTGACAAATGCATAATGTCATGTGTCCACCATTAGAGTATCATACGAATAGTTTCACTGACTTAAAAATTCTCTGTGCTACACCTATTATTTATGCATCTTCCCTATACTCCTCTTTTCCATGCCTCCAAACCCCTGGTAACCTTTATATGATCCCTAGAGTTTTACCTTTCAGAATATCATATACTTGCAGTCATACAGTATATAGCCTTTTCAGACTTGCTTCTTTCATTTAGCAATATTTATTTAAGATCTTCCTAGATCTTTTTTCCTTTTTCTCTTAAGATTTTATTTATTTATTTGAGAGAGAGAGAGAGCACTAGAGAGAGCAAGCATGAGTAGGGGGCAGAGGGAGAGGGAGAAGCAGGCTCTCTGCTGCACGGGGAGCCTGATGCAGGGAGGGCTCAATTCCAGGACCCTGGGATCATGCCTGAGCTGAAGGCAGACACTTAACCTACTGAGCCACCCAGGCACCCTGTCTCCATATCTTTTTGTGACGTGATAGCTCATTTCTTTTTAGTGCAAAATTACAGGCCATTGTATGGATGCACCATGGTTTGTTTATCCATTCAGTTGTTAAAGGGCAGGTACCTTGGTTGGTTCCAATGTTTGGCAGTTAAAAATAAATCTGTATAAACATTTATGTTCAGTTTTTTATATGGACATAAGTTTCAACTAGTTTGGGTACATACCAAGAAGCATCATTGCTAGATCATAGATCACTATATTTAACTTTATAACAAATTGCCAAACCCTATTCCAAAGTGGCTGTACTATTTTGCATTCCTACCAGCAATGAAGTCCTCATTGCTTCATATCCCTACTAGCATTTGGTATTGTCAGTTGTTTTGGATTTTAGTCATTCTAGTAAGTGTGTAGTGATATCTCATTGTTTTCATTTGTAGTTTTCTCATGGCTTATGACATTGGGCATCTCTTTGTGTGCTTATTTGCTATCTATTTTCTTTGGTAAGGTTTTTGTTCAGATCTTTTGCTCATTTTTACACTGGGGATTTTTCTTATTGTTGAGTTTTGAATTCTTTGTATATTTGGATACTAGTCCTTTATCAGAAATATGATTTGCAAATATTTTATTTTAGTCTGTGACTTGTCTTTCACAGAATGGAAGTTCAAAATTTTAATAAAGTCCGATTAATCAATTATTTCTTTCATGGATCATATTTTTGGTATTATGTCAAAAATTAATTGCCAAGCTCACATCACCTAGATTTTCTCCTGTGTTATCTTCTAGAAATTTTATAGTTTTATGTTTTACCTATAGGTCAATGATCCAGTTTGAGATAATATTTTGACATTTTGACAGGCATATTGTTAGAAGCTAGATTTATTTATTTATTTTTGCATGTAGATGTCAGTTGTTCCAACACTATTTGTTGAAAAGACTATTTTTGCTTCACATGTTGCCTTTTCTTCTTTGTCAAAGATTGATTGAATGTGTTTATTTAGGTCTATTTCTGTCTATTCTGTTGCATTGATCTATCTTTTCATCAGTAGCATATTGTTTTGGTTAGTATAGCTTTATAGTCAGTCTTGACTTTACTCTCCTTCCGTGCTAAGTTAGGTCTTTTGTCCCTCCCTAGAATCAGTTTGTTGACATTGACAGAATAACTTGCTGAAATTTTGATTGAAATTCCATTGAATCAATAGATCAAGTTGAAAGAACTGACATCTTGACAATATTGAGTCTTCATATCCATGAACATGGAATATGTATTCATTTATTTTGTTCTTTGATTTCTTTTATCAAAATTTTGTAGTTTTCCTCATATGGATCTTATATATATTTGATTATATCTATACCTAAGAATTTATTTAATATTTTGGTCCTAATGTAAATATTTTTGTGCTTTTACTTTCAAATTTCAGCAGTTAGTTAATCCATGGTATGTAAAAAAGCAACTGAGTCTTGTATACTTTTATTTTTTTTTCTTGTTTTTTTTCTTGTATACTTTTAATGCATGATTCTTGTTTTCTCTTAAAAAAATCCCGAAGCTAGTATAAATATAGTCAATTACTCTTTGCTTTTGTATGGTTTCTGATTGTTCTATTTTTTCTGTGACTAGAAAACAGCCTTTCATAATATATTCATAATACTGACAGTGATCGCAATCTCATATTTTCATTTTCATATTTGAATGTTATTCTGGAATATACATCAGATATGGCATGATGCTTTTCCAACCACATTATGATTCATTCATGTATTCATTGGAAATAAAAGAGTAGTTCTGACTTTTTCTTAAAAATGGAGGGCACCTGGGTGGCTCAGTGGCTGAACATCTGCCTTTGACTTGGGTTGTGATCCTGGGGTCCTGGGATCGAGTCCTACATTGTGCTTCCCACAGGGAGCCTGCTTCTCCCTCTGCCTGTGTCTCCACCTCTCTTTGTGTCTCTCATGAAAAAATAAATAAAAATCCTTAAAAAAAAGTCTTAAAAGTTGAGGGCTGTAATTTATCTTGTAATACTTTAAAGAAAAATGAAAGTAGTCATTTTAATAAACCCGGAAAACACTGTAGAGTGCAATTTTTCTTTTCAAAATTCTACAACATTGGCAATATTTTGGAGCATAGGTTCCTGTGTTTTTTTTTTATTATTATTTCTGAGAAAGGATATCAAGATTAGAGAGGGCAGGCTCTACATATCGTTTCTTCCTAGTAATCATCAAAGGTTGGGAACATATAAGATGAAAGTTTAAGCTAATTCACTTAAGTGTAGACATAAGCAGTCTTTTCAATTATGCTAGTATTGAAAGAAGAGCTATTACCTTATTTCTTTTCTCCCATTTTGAAATCATGTTTTTATTGTTTTGTTTCTTGACTTCTCACCTTTTTTCTTATACTACTTATATTACTAAATATAATGGATACCTCTTTGAAAAGTTAAAATTCACATATCATAAAATTTCACCCATCTAAAGTGTTCAATTTGGTGGCTTTTAGTATGTTCAGAAAGTTGTGCAAACATCACTACCGTCTAATTCTAGAACATTTCCATCACCCTGAAGATTCTGCAGTGTGGTCCCAGAAGTCATTCCTGGAGATCCAGGCTACAATATTCCAGTGATTTTATAACTAAATGCTCTTCTATGTACATAATACTCTATCAAGAACATGTTGATGCTGGAGATTTCTCTGTCTTCTATTTTTTAAGACAACTCTCCCTAGTTTTTCAACTATTCCCACTATTTCTGTTTTTTTAATTTAAATTCAATTAACCAATATATAGTACATCATTAGTTTCAGATGTAGAGTTCAATAATTCATCAGTTGTGTATAACACCCAGTGCTTATCATATCACGTGCCCTCCTTAGCCCATCACCCAACTACTCCATCCTCCTCACCCTGTTCCACTCCAACAAACCCTCACTTTGTTTCCTATAGTTCAGAATCCCCACTATTTCAAGACTTCTCACCATTCTCTATGTTTTTCTTTATAGGCTCTGATATGACCATGTCTTTATCAAAACGCACTTTTTAGAGTAAGTTTCAAAATGGACTGTTTAGAGTAAGTTGTGTGGTCTGGCCGGTGCACATGGGATAATTGCTGTCTTCTTTAACTTATTATTATGGCTGATGTTATTGATCATAAAGCCTTGATTGATACATAAACATTCTAAAAATCTGTCAATATTCCCAACACTCTCACAATATCTGTAGTTTCTTGCTTCTAAGAAGTAATAATAATTAAACATATTGGGACTGGGGGAAGGCAAAGGGAAGATGAACATGGGGAATTGCAACTAACAAAAACTTAATGTACACCCAACATAACCATAAAGCATCAGTTGATTCACTACAGTTGCAATTCTGAATATTCTAGTATCCTAAAAAATAAACAGATTAAGACTAAGGTTGGGAATAGGTGTATATCTTGCAATAGACCAGACATCTGTGGGGTTTGTGATAGTACTAAATGAATAAGTGTTATATTCTACCACATGTGACATTATCTGCAGTAAGTAAAATGAGCAAATAATTATATTTTGAAGGAAGAGGATAAAAAGTGCTTGCATCCCATTTCTGCTGAGAGTTTTCCCAAAGTTATTAAATAAAAACAACATTTGCAACTTAGGGTGAAGCTTAGGAAATAGAGGTCTTTGCACTGATTTTTTTTTCTTTAAATGTTAGATTACTACCAGTGGATAGTTTAATGATTCTAAATGGAAACTGTGGAAAAGCAGGTCTAACAGTAACCAGATGTCTTGGGATTTAGAATGGTATGCTAAAAGCAGCTGCTTATATAAAGCCTTTGAAAACTTAACAATGCTTGTCATTTCTTATTTTCTTTTATGAACTGTTTCAAAAATATAATAAAGCACAGAATTAATATAAATACCAAATACCCATCATTCATTTAAAAAATGTTAGCATTTATCATATATGCTTAAGAAAATTTTTACGGAGATTAATCATTACGGAAGTAGTTGAAGAGTCCTCTCTTTTACATTTCACTTTTTTTACATAGAGGCAACTATTCTCCTGAGGTTAATATATATATTATTTCAGTCCATATTTTTACTATTTTTATATTGTAATTTTGCCTGCATGTCACCCTCAAAATTTGGAGTAGTTTTGGATACCAAAAAACATTTATGTACATCATACCTCATGGTTTCCAATGCCATGGTTTCCGATTCAGGTACCATGGTGCTCCCAGAGTGCCACAGTGAACTTACAGGTGTGCTGTGGGATATTTTAAATTTTTAAGAGAAACATGGCAATATTCAGCATCTTTCAGATACCAAATCAGCCACTAGTTTGAGATAGTTCACAATTTCAGCTTTTTAATTTCAGCACATTCTTCTTGATTGTGTTGTCTTTGAGAAGCTGTTTTTTTTTTGGGTAAGTGGTGTCATAGAAAGCAGATACTGTGTGAAAATCAATATACAACAAAGGAAAAAGGTGGCAGTGTCCAAACTGATTTCAAGGTTTGAGAAGTTCTACAGTCCTCAACAGGCACACACATCCCAATAATAACTAATTTAAGGATGGCTATGTAAGCATTGAGTTAAAATAATATTTTCCTTGCAATTTCTGTTTATTATTTTTTTGTACGACCACTAAGTGGCTGGGACATAAATACTTATTGAGCTGTTTAGAACTAAACTACAAAATAAATGGTTCTATTAGAAATATTTTTAGGCTAAGTTTGCTGAGAAAACATTACTAGGACACTAAGGGCTCTGTTAAAAATAATAATGAGACACTGAGGGCTCTTGTGAACTGAGAAATACTGGGTCATTCTGCAACATCTTTTGGTTTCACTTAATATTATGTTTAGGATTATTTATGTTGGTACCCATGGACCCAGGCATATTAGCCACTGTATATAATGCAGTGTTATTCCATTGTGTGACTGAGCCACAATTTATCCATTTCCTACTGATGCACATTTAAGTGTTTCTTCTCTTCCTTTCCCATCCCCTTCATTCCCCTCAACTTCATTCTTTTCTTCATTTCCTTCCTTCCTTCCTTCTTTTTTCTTTCTTTCTCTTTAATTTTTCTATTACAGTCAATTTCACAGTAAATATCACCTTGTGTAAATGTGAGAGAATTTCTGTATTTGAATTGCTAGCTTTAGAGAATATACATTTTTAACTTTACAAAGAAATGGAAAACTGGTCTCCAAATTTTTCTGAGTTCCCCTTTCTCCATATCTTTTCCAGCTATAGATCTTGATATAGACTTTTAAATTTTTTATAAGAAGATAGAAGTAGTGTATCTATTTGCTACTTTAATTTTATCTTTTTATACAGTTGAGCTTGTCTTCTTATTCTTATTGCCTAATCAGATGTTATTTTATCTGATTTTCCATCTCTATTCTCTCAGCAGCTTTTAAAGTTATAATGCTTATTTTTTTATTGATTCTTTGTAGCTTGTTATATATTTTGAATAGAAATGCTTCACTGGTTATGTATGTTGCAAATATCTTTTCTTAGGCTATTTCATGTTTATAATGTTTGGAGTTTTTTTTATTTGTTTATGTTGAGGGAAGTATGGCTTTTCTCATTTAATTTCAATATGGCGTATATCACTTAATATATTTTCTTTTTTATTGAGGTAAAATTGGTACATAAGATTTTATAAACTAGGTGTATAGCATAAGAACATTAATAATTCGATATCTAAATACACTCCATAGTGATCACCATGATAAACATAGTTACTACCCATCACCATAAAATTGAGCCCCTTGACCCATTTTGTGTAACTCCTTCCCCTCTGGTAGCCACTAATCTGTTCTTTTTGTTTTGTTTATTTTGTTTTTTAGAGTCTAAGTTTTATGGTATTTGTCTTCCTCCATCTGACTTATCTTATTTAGAGAATATCCTCTAGGTCCATCTGTGTTTGTCACAAATGGCAAGCTTTCCTTCTTTTTTATGGCAGAGTAGAATTCCATTGTGTATATACATCACACCTTCATTATCCATTCCTACATTGATGGACACGTAGGTTCTTTCCATATCTTAACTATTGTAAATAATGCTGCAGTGAACACAGGCGTGCACATATCTTTTTGAATTAGTGTTTTTGTATTTATATTTTCTGATGTTGAATAGTTCTTACATTCCTGGGATAAGTATTCTATAATTATTATGTATTTATGTGTATATATACACAAATGCACATGCATTTTGCACATTTGGTTTGCTATTTCCTTTAGAATTTCTTAAGTGAGATTGGCATATACATTTCCTTTCTCATGTTTTCTTTATTAGTATCAATTTCGCTATCAATTATTGATCATAAAGTTACTCAGGTTTTCTATTTTTTATTGTATTGATTTTGTTATGTTGCACTTTTCTGTGAAATTGCCCATTTCATTTCAGTTCGTAAGTTGATTGCCCTTTTGTTGTTTAGTATATTCTCTCATAATATTTTAGTGTTTCTTTTATCTTTAGAGATATATTTTCTTCATTCCTAAAGCCTCCAATTAGTGCCTTTTCTTGCTTAATATTTAATGATTAATAATATTTTGATCAGTATAGATTTTATTATTAGGTTGAATTTTGACAATTTCACATGGTTTAAACCATTTTATTGTCTTTTTAAAGAACCCATTTTCTCTCTCTATTGTATATAGGTTCTATGTCACTAATTTTTGTTATACTCTTTACTATTTATTTCCTTCTCCTTATTTGACTTTATTCTGCTGTTATTTTTTAACTTCCTAAGTTACATCCTTAACTAATTAATTTTACAACTTTTTAACATGTAGTATATGCATTTAAAGCCATAAATTTTCTACTAAGTACCACTTTAGCTGCATCCCACAGGTTTCGATATGTAGTGTCTTTATTGTTGTTTAGTGTTAAATATTTAATATTTCCATTATGATAGTTTGACTCATGGAATATTTATAAATGTGTTTTTTAGTTTCCAAATATATAGAGATTTTTAAGTTGTCTTTTTTTTTCTTAATTCCTGGTATTACTGCATTGTGGTTAAATAACATGCTTTGTATGATACAAATTCTTTGGTGTTTGTTGAAACTTCTTTTATGGATCAGTAATCATTGAATCTTAAAAATACTGCATGTTAGTTTGACAAGAACATACAATCCTCAAGGGGAAAAGTTTCTACACACCAGGGAATTCAAAACTATTAATTTTATTGCTTAAATCTTCTATATCTTTACTAATTTTTTGGTCTCATCTCTCTCTCTCTTTTTTAAAGATTTCATTATTTACTTGACACAGAGATAGAGAAAGCAGGGGAAGCAGCAGGCAGAGGGAGGGGATGAAGCAGGTTCCCTGCTGAGCAGAGAGGCCCAAGGTGGGCTCCATCCCAGGACCCTGGCATCATGACCTGGGCTGAAGGCAGATGTTTGACTGACTGTTGTCATCTCTCTAAGTATCTTCTGCCTCATGATGAAGTCTTTTACTTTGTTCAGAATTCTGCCAGAATTTCACCTTAGAATGCCCTTTTGTCAGCATCCTATCGAAAATACCTGCTTCTTCAGATCTTCGCTCTCTTTTCCCTTATCCTGCTTTTTTCTTCGTAGCATTTATCTGTATAGAACATTATATTTTATGTTCTATGTCCATTGTCTAAGTCACTAGGACATAAACTTGTTGAAGACAGGAATGATGCTCTATTCACACTGTATTTTCTTGCCTTCAACAGATATTTAATATATAGTTGTTGACTGAATGAACAAAAGTAGAGCTGTATTTCTGATATTCTAGTGAGCTTCTTTTTAGTTGAAGGAGGTTGTTACATGAGAGTTCTGTAGCTCTTTGCAAAGTGTTTTAGAATTCCTTTCTGTCTTGTGACCCTAGATCTGTGCCTATAAGAGTCTAAAGAAATCCAGATTGTTTTGTGTTAATTTTTAAGCTTAGATTTTAAGTTCTAAAAATAGGGTATATAAATGTTGATTCCTAAGGTACCCAAGGGACATATCTGAATTTCACATTTCTTTCATGTGACTTTTTATCACCTGGATCCCTACGAAGGATTTGGGTATTTTTTACTGTTTCTCCATGCTAGTCTGGAGATTTTTTCTACTCCTAATCTAATGGATTGGGTATTCTCTAATAAGAGTGTTTCAGTTGTTCTTCCATGCATCTCTTTGGCTTTAGGTCTTGTCTGCTGTCCACACATTGGTGTTGATATTCCATATGTCATCCTAAATATCTGGGTTTGTGTGAATATGATGCTCTGGATTCCAACAAGGCTTCAGCCCCTCCTTCCCCATTTGCTCTAGCTTTGAGTTCTCTGTTTTTTGTTTTTGTTTTTGTTTTTGTTTTTTTCTGACACTCAGAGGTATCCCTTTCTGTCTTTCACTCTAACATGGATCAGTTTTTAATTATCAAAATTTCCTAAATATCTGTGTATTTGAAGTGAAAGAGAGACACAGTCACATTAGTAGAATCTGATATATTCACTGCAATTAATAGCATTTCACAGTAGCTTGCTTTACTTCCAATAGGTCCATTAGGATCTTTATGTGAATCTTTGTCAAGTTTGTTTATAGCATGGTAATCACCTTACAGAAGATGCATGGTAAGTATACTAGCACTTGATTTGGATCATGTTGCCCTAATTCTCCACTGGCTAACATACTTCTGTGCTGTCATATCAATAATCATATGTGATTTTTTTTTTCCAAAGAAAAAATATCCTTTAACAGTTAACATCACGCAGTGTGTATTTCTCTCTCTCTCTCTCTCTCTCTCTCTTTCTCTCTCTCTCTCTTTGTGTGTGTGGTGGGAGGGAGGGGAAGAGAAAGAGAGGTCAAAGAGTTTAAGTGGAATGAGAGACTGTTAAGAGGAGAACAATAGTTGAGAGGAGGAGAGCTAAGGGAGAGGATGGGGAGTGGGTAAGAATACAATAAGACAGCTTGGCAAGGTTGGTTCAATTCTTTATAGTAAGGCAGATGAATTGTTAACAGAGGCAGATAAATTCTCCCAATGCCAGTCTACCCTCTCCTTCAACTCCTTGGACCTGACTTCTTTTCATATGTAGCTAAACTGGTCCGTTTGCTGATACCTGAGTGAAGTTGAGAGGTTTGCACTTATACTCAGTTTTTGGCACTTTGTGATTTGCACTGTGCTCATGTTATAGGGGGAAATTGGTCCCTCTGAGTAAAGATCATGTAACTGTCATCTTGATTGTATGTGAAAGCTTCTGTTCTAGCATGTTATGTTAACAGGAACCCAGGATCAGCAAACCTGTGTTCTTTTGGAACTTCTTTGCTTCAACATTCTCAGTACATAGCAAGAACATAGGTAACAAAGGAGGTATTCATTTCTCACAAGTGAGGCATGGGCATTTCCTCCTCTTTTGTAAATATTGCAATGTTTTGTGATCTTTCATATCAGAAAAGAGAATCTTCCTTTATTTCTTTAACAAATCAGTTACTTTATGAAGCTTTCAAAAATGTTATTTGCAGATAGATTCAACAATCTTATCCCTATTGTGTAATTTAGTAGTAAGCTTTCAGCATTCGACTTACCTGGGAAGGTCAAGCTTTTTGTGACCTCAGAAAGTCTGATCCTTGTTTTGTACAGACAATTACCTAAATGTTCCCATTATTTAGAATGGATATTTCAACCATCTCAAGGTTTACTTTTATTAGAATTCTCAAGTGTTTTCATTTATTGAATACTGAATCCGATTGAAGCATTTTTATAATATTATCTAAAATCTTATATTTTCTCATTTTATTTTAAAATTCGTGGTTGTTTGACATGCAATGTAATTTAATAGTAAACTTTACATTTAAATGTTATAGCTTTCACATTTTTACAGAAGTGCGGTTGAAGCTAAAAAAATATTTTGACACCATAGTCTTTAGAGATTTATGTAGCCAGAAGAGATAGAGTGAAATTGAGTGACAGAAAGGTAGAGTATTGGTTATCACAACTAGAAGGTCTGATAGCTTAATGAAAGCTGATTGGCAGTAGAATTTATTACAGCAACTGTAAAGTGGAGAATAGAAAATGATAGTGCTACTGATCAGTAAATAAGTTATCTCATGACAATGTGGATCAATGTGCTATCATTTAGAATCTTTACACACCAAATTTTAGTTTAATTGTGCAGCTATTTTGGTGTTGGAATACTATTTTGAAAAGCATAAAATGAGTTTTAGAATGTCTTTTGAAAATAGGTATCAGAATCATGTAAAAGGGTATTTAATACTTTGGGTTTATGAAGCTGTGTTTTACTTGGGAAATTTAGAAGACCTAAAAAAATTTGAGGGAGAAACAATTCTTATAATAGATGTAATGAAAATGTAACCTGAAATGGCCTGACAACACTTTCAATAAAACACTGGAAGAGAAATCAGTAAACATCTTGAAGACAAAGAAATCATGAGCAATGAACAAAGTAAGTTTATTACAAACAAATCATGCCTGACAAAATTAATAGTTGTTTAAAATAAAATTGCAAAATTAACATGGATAAAGAGAATGTATTTTTTAGACTTCAAGTATTTTGTGACTTTTCAAAAATAATTTTAATGTTATGATACAAATAATATGATGGATTGGATAGTTATGAAAATACGATTCTATATAATGTCAAAATGTAATGCCAAGAATATGCCTAAATTGATTATGGGATTAGGTGGCAGTGACAAGAGTGACCTAAGGGGTTTAGGTCCCCTGTAATTCCCATCAATCCCCCAAAAAGTATTATAATTCATGTAAAAGCAACTTGTATATCTTGTAAAAACAGCTTCTAATACAAGTCCTCATAACCCCCTCTAATTAAATTTTGTTGCTAAATCTCTCCTGTATAGAAATTCTGTAAGCTTTACTCATGAGTTCGTATCAAAGGTCAACAAATCTGTCCAACTGTTTTTTTTTAATTGAGATATAATTGGTATGTGATAGTATGTTAGTTTCAGGTGTACAACATGATTTGATATATATATATATTGCAAAATAACTACCAATATGTCTAGTTAACATTCAGTCCCACACATATTTACAATATTGTGTGTGTGATTAGAACTTTTAAGATCTACTGTCTTAGCAACTTTCAAATATACAATATAATATTTTAAACTATAGTCACTATGATGTAAATTGCATCCCCAGGACTTATTTATTTTATAACTAGATGTTTGTACCTTTAGACCACCTTCACCTATTTCACATGCAACCCAACCCCCTTCTTCACCACTCCCTCATACCCTGGCAACTACCAGGCTGTTCTTTGTATCTATGAGTTCAGTTCTTTTGTTGTTGTTTTTTATTTGTTTTTCAGATTCCATAAGATTCCATTAGATGTAAGTAAGATCATATGGTATTTGTTTTTATCTGTCTGACTTATTTCATGTTGCTTATAATGCCCTCAAGATCTATTCATGTTATTGCAAATAGCAGAATTTCCTTCTTTTTGATGGCTGAATAATAGTCCATTGTATATACATGCCAATTTTTTTTTTTTTACTGCATTCATCCATCTATCAACACTTACATTGTTTCCATGTCTTAGCTATTGTAAGTAATGCTACAGTGATGAGGTGCAAATATCTTTTCAAGATAGTGATTTCATTTCCCTTGGTATATATTCAGAAGTGGAAATGCTGGATTGTATAGCAGTTCTATTTTTAATTTTTTTAGGAACTTCCATTTTGTTTTCCATTGCGGCTGCATCAATTTACATTCCCACCAATAGTGCACAAAGGTTTTTTTTTTTTTTTTTTCCTCTACATCCTCACCAACCTTTCTTTTATCTTGTCTTTTTGAAAATAGCTATCCTAACTGGTGTGAGGTGATTTGGTTTTGATTTGCATTTCCCTGATGACCCTACAATTTTTGTAAGTAAAGTTTTATTGAAATATAGGCATATTATGTGTTTATATATTTATTGCCTATGGCTACTTTCATGAGATGATAGCAGAGTTGAGTAATTGAGACAGAAACTGTATGACCTACAAAGCTAAAATATTTATCATTTGGCCTTTTACACACATGGCTTTTTTTCTGATCCTTAGCTTAAATGAATGATTTTTTTTAATCTTTAGAAGCATTTAGAATAGTCAAATCTGGGCATAGGTAGAATGTTTGTACACTGTATGAAGAAGGCAGTGAATCTGTACATGTTACTACACTTAGGGTCTAGTACTCTAACTCTTCCACGTTTCATGAGTACTGACTCATCCATTTCAGCAGTAAAATACAAAATAAGATTTGTGACATTGTCACTGCCTTCATTCAGTTCCATTCAACCGTTATTGACATTATAAAAGTTGATGATGATATATCAATGGGTTTAATGGTGGAATGTGAAGGGAACTGTAGTTGAGAAAAACAGTGATGTTAGTCTTAAGTATCAAGACATGCTAGGTCTAATTCTCTGACAGTTTATTTTGTTTAGAACTCTCTGTCACCAAATTTATCTTGAATCTTTCTCCAAATGTAATTATGTTAGGGGCAGAACATTCCTCAGCCTGGGTTTTAACTTTAAAAAAATCATTTTGTTCACTGTGCTTGATAAATATTTATGGATTGAATATTAATAATTATTTTTGTATCTATTTATTTATCCTTCAGATATTTGCATGCTCACCATATGCCAGGCATAATGCCTGAATGCAAACAATTTGACAGTGAATTATGTATAGCTAAACTGATAGGATCCCTAATGTAGGAAGATAGACAGTGAATGTGTTTATCAATAAACAAAATGATTGCAGAGAGTGATAACCTGTGAAAAAAAGAAAACTGGGTAGTAGAATAAAGAGTGACTTGGGGCAGAAAGTGTGGATAGCAGGATAAAGAGTAATGAGGTGCCATCTGAGTTAAGATTGAATGATGAGAAAGGGAAGCCATCATTAAATAATCTGGGAGAAGAGCCTTAGAAGAACAAGTTCAAAAGCCCCCAACAACTGTGGCCTGATAAAGGAATAGAAGACAAGCATGTTTGGATCCTAGTAAGAGTTTGTGTGTATGTGTTGTGTTAATTTAAGATCCACCATGTTTTGTGTTTGTGTGAGAGTGTTGGTGGGAACAGTGCATAAATTAGCTCTTAGTATATATTTTTAGGTATTTCAATGATCATATTTTCAAAACTGAAATGTGTCTGAGCTAAAATGAGAGGGATTGAACTGATTATATCTGAATCAATTTTTGTTGAATCCAAGGGAAGACTATGCATAGGTGTCTGGGTAGGAATAGAAGAGTGAGAGGGGAAAGCATTGAGATAGAGTTTTGGAGAAATTGAAGATTAGCATTGGTTCTTTGGCTCCAAGACCATGTAGATTTCAGTTCCATAAATACTCGTTAACATATTAAAGGCTTCACTAAATGTTTGTCAAATCAATGTATACAGGTTTAATCTGATTGGCTTGGAGGGTACAATTTCTGATTGGATTAGAGAGTATAATTTCTGCATTAATTGGAAGAGAGGATACACAATGAAATCAGATTATGGAGGGCTTTGCAAACCGAACACATTGGATCGATATTGTAAGTGATTGGGAATCATTATAGGGAATAAGTAATAGCTAGATCATTTCCAAATATTTGTGTTTTTTATGGTATGTAGGATGAGTTAGAGACAAAAGGAGCTGAGGATGGTATTTTATTCCAGATATACTTTTAATTTTAACCAGGTTTTCATTCCCAGGGAGGCTTGGCTGCATTGGAATCAATCACTTCATAAAAGTCCCTGGCTCTAATGATGAAAAGCTGCCTCAGTTACCAAGGTTCTTTCTTGTTATGTATTCTTGCATATATATTCCTGTTTGCCTTTGCTGTGCTTTCTTTCCTGTTTATCTGACTTTTAACCATTTTCAGGACGCTAAACGTTCTGCCTCATTTTGCCCTTTTGTATTTGTATCTCATTGGTATTTGCTTGATTGCATTTATATTTAGGAAGTAATTCAATAAAAATTAGGTGGAACAGATTTATAACTCAAAACTTTTCTGTACAAACTATAAAAATGGGATTTTTTTCTGTTCGTTCTTTCCTCTTTTTCTCTTTTCCTTCCTTCCTTCCTTCCTTCCTTCCTTCCTTCCTTCCTTCCTTCCTTCCCTCCCTCCCTCCCTCCCTCCCTCCTTTCTTTCTTTCTTTCTTTCTTTCTTTCTTTCTTTCTTTCTTTCTTTCTTTCTTTCTTTCTTTCTTTCTTTCTTCTCTCTTTCTTTTCTTCTTCTTTCTTTTCTCTTTTCTTTCTTTTCTTTTCTTTTCTTCTTTTCTTTTCTTTCTTTCCTTCTTTCCTTCTTCTTTCATTTTTCCTTCTTTCCTTCCTTCCTCTCTCCCTCTCAGGACCCCCCTCTCTCTTTCTTTCCAGCCTTTACTTTTTATGGGACTCCTAAAAATATTAAGGTTGGCTCTCTGAAAACAAATGAGATAAAAATTTATTGCTATCTCTGGGAGCACTCAATCCAGACAGTGAGAAAGATGCACCAAGAAAATTTTCACGTTGTTGCAGCTTTAGCTACAAAAGCAACTTGTCTGCCTGCCCTCACCTTTGGGAACTGTTATCAATATGGGCCATTTATCCTGTTGTCTTGGTTGGCCCTTAGATTATATAATTATTCAATTTTGTATCTCACCAGAACTATTTCCAAAAATAAAAATGAAGGGTCAGCTTTTATTGTAGAGTCCACATTTACTGAGATACTGATGCCCTATTTTTTCATCTAGGCATTTGACTCTGGGAAGTTAACAGTGGTATATAACTGCCAGCTGCACATAGGTGGTGCCAGTTTTGTCAACAATATATGAACAACTCCCCAAATGTATATGTTTAGGAAAAAACAGTATGAATGTGTCTTGCGTAGTAGTGAAGAGGTGGACTTGTGTTAAATGTAAAACCACATAAGAAAACCTATCAATTCATTACTGAAACTGAACATGTGGTACTGTTTGTAGAAGTGCAGATTCTGTGGCCAGTTTGACTAGGTGTGGATCCTGGTTCTGCCATTCAGTAGAGAGGCGATCTTTGGCAAATCACATAATCTCTTTATGCCTCAGTTTACATATCAACAAAATGAGAATAATGACATCTGATATCTAGCTACCCATCTTCTAGAGTTTTTGTGAAGTTTAAATAAGCAAATATACATAAAAGTACTTAGAATAAAACCTGAATATAGGGAATGTTTATATGTTTGTGATTATCTGATAATCTTTAGAAGTAAAGGTGAACATTAAATAGCTTTCTCTGCTAACTCTGGGAAACGAACTAGGGGTGGTAGAAGGGGAGGAGGGCGGGGGGTGGGAGTGAATGGGTGACGGGCACTGGGGGTTATTCTGTATGTTAGTAAATTGAACACCAATAAAAAATAAATTAAAAAAAAATAAATAGCTTTCTCTGACCCTGCCTCCTCTGAGAGTTACAAAAGTGTAAGAAAATTGTTGCGTCTTCTAGAATGTGGAATGATTTGAAAACAGCACTATATTGCTCTAAAGCTCAAACTCTGCTAGTGAAATTATCCTAAAAGAAAACCAACTTAACCTTTAACTAAGACTAAATTAAATAGTTGTTTTTACACTCCCCTTGTAGAAGAAAGGAAACCAATCATAAGAAAATATTTCTTTATTAGAGATGTCTTCAAAAAGCAACTTTAAACATCCTTGTTATGCCCAGTCTCACTGTCTTGTTAGTGCAATCTCCAATGTCTATGCATTTACAATTTTGTAAAATTAGAAGGCAAATGATCTTTTGTGGGTCCCTTTGATGTGGAAATGTTGGGGTTCGGATTGAACTTTCAAGAAAGAATTCTTGAGATAACTTAGGTGTAAAAAGGTGGTTTTATTAAAGCACAAGGACAGGTTGCATGTGCAGAAAGAACTGCACTGGGGTTTAGGTGACTGATTATATACTTTTAAGTTGGGAGAGGGTTAGGGATAACATAAAATCTCCAAGGAATTTTCGCAGCAAGGTTTCCAGGACCTCGAGGGGGCTAGTTCTTGTTAGGAAAAGATCATTTATTACTGTCTAATAAAACTTTAGTCATAAGATCCCTCAGATGTCTTATCAGTGCGCCATATGCTTAGAGGATGATTGCCAAGATATTTCTTGGAGTGGGGTTGGGGGAGAGATGAAGGAAGTTTCCGAAGAAAATTTTATGTTTTATACATTAAAGTAGACTTCCAAATCCTGGGGGTTTGGGATAATGTTAAGCTAAGATTGCCTTTTGCCATTAGCAAAGTGTCAACATAGAGGCAGTTGAGTTCCTGGAAGAAGATCACTCTCCCTGTTTCAAGGACTTGTCAATGAGATGTAGGCAGTAAGGAAATATGATTTTTTTCTTTTGCCTTAGTTTCCCACATCACCTGGACTCCTAGAAATTTATATAAAATTTTGTGAACATGTACACTTCTAGAGAAAGAGATAATCGGTTTTCTATCATCTTCTCAGAGGGGCTTAGGACCCCCCAAAAGTTTAAGAAATATCCTCTATGGCAGTATACATTTTTCATCTTTAATGAAGATATAATTATAAAATCCTATTTACCAATGAAGGAAAATCTGCTAGTTATCTTAGGTTTCTAGTTAAAAAAAAAAATCTAAACAAAAACTATTTTCTCTGGTGAACCTTCAGCAAACTAGAAGTTCAGTTCATCAGCATTCCAGATAATCAGTGCTTACTTGAGAAAATGGTGAATTTTATTTATTGTTCATGCCTTCTTTTTGTCCTTCTAGTTTTGGAATTATTAACATTTTCTATAGTTTTGTCATTGCATATTTCTTATGATATGCTTAGGAGTAAGAACATTATCTAAATGCTCCAAACCCATTATTATATCCATCTTATTAATATAATTTAATAGAGAATATTTCTGTACATTCTGTCCAAGTATACTATGGAATAAAGTACCTGAAAGAGGACAAGGGAAAGTTGGAAAGAAGGGAATTTTACTGATCTCTGAAATCTTAAAAATGTGTTGTATTTCTTATGCACTTATCTCAATGTTTAAATTCACATTTACTTTGATGTTTTTTAATTACTTTTATTAAAATTGGTTAATAGAATATTTTAAAATAATTTATGGATTCTTAGGAAGGGTATACATTTTAAGCTCAAAAACTTTAAAGTTTTTAGTTGAAGGAGTTTAAGTAAATAATTCAGAAATGCATTCTGTTTACCTGTTAATAATTAAGCAGGTTAGACTGTGTACTTTTTATAGTCATTGAGTTTTAATTTATTTATTTGTTGGTGTGTTGGTTTTTAAGAATTTATTTAAGGCATTCTACTATTGGGAAATAAAAATGAACAGAATAAAGCTGCACATAATAAAGGAAAGGGATTCAGTTATTTTAAAGAGACAAGTGGCAAAAAAAAAAAAGAAATAGACTGGATTTTAGGATTAAAAGAAGTATTTATTACATAATCTTTCTGAACCTCTCCCCTCTGGTTGGAGGGGAAACGGAAATACCTAACAGCAAGTATGAATGAGTCAAGTGAATAGTCTTTTGTTGCTGCCCTAGAGACTGATTCAGTAGAACTTGATTTGATCTTAGATGGCTTCATTATGGGGTTTGGCCAGGTCATTTTTATGGATTTTTGGAGAAGTCTACCATAGAACTTATTAGATTCTTGGGTGCTTTAAAAACTCTGGCAATATCCAAAGTCAGAATGAATACCTTCATTCTAAGAAGCACGATTATAGACTAGAACTGAATTAGTCTTTTCCAGTCTTTGAGGAATTGCATCTTGTCCTCTTGGCCATTTATGTATACATTCTTCCTGATGTTTTTTAAGGATTATACATTAGTTTCCATTTGCCATTTTTGATGAGGTACAGTCAAACTTCATATTTAAAATTTTATTTAATGAAGAAGACTTACTTTCTATAATTATCAATAAAGGAAGCCTTTAGCAGTTTCCATTTATTTTGTTCTAAGGTATCTTGCTTGCTTTTAATTTTTACTTATTTGAAATTATAACTGTAATAGTCCTAACACTGAAATTGATGCATTTTGTTTTCTCTTACATAATAGTATGCTTACAATATAAATATAGCCTCAAACTTCTTTTAAGATTTCTACATTCCAGTTTTCTACATTTCAGGCTGTGCATTTCTTTGAAATTTTAATTAAAGATCTCTTAGATTCCTAGGAGCCAAATTTTAATTGATTACATCTTTAAGCTTATTAAAGAATATTTGTTATAGATTTTTATCTATTATTTTATATATATCTTAGCTTGGGTTTTTTCTATCCTGAACTGCCTATTCACTTGAAAAAAAATGAGATCTTTGTTTCATTTTATTTATTTATAAAGATTATTAACTCTACTTTGAAAAATTTTTTTAGGTAGTGAAATTCATAAATCTTTATTCTTATATTCTGCTATTGTCTATGTGGCTTAAAAGCATTTTCACCAAAATTCAGAAAATTATATACATAGGTTTTCTTATAGTTCTTTACTCATTATATTAAGATGTATCAATCTGATTTATATTTCGGTTCCTGGTAAGAGGTAGGGAACAGAAAAATTTATTTTCCTATATCATTAGTCTCAATTCTGTGAAAATGCTACATGTAATCCTTATCCCATATTAGAGTCCCTGAGGTCTGTTGTGATCTGTCTCTTCCACTGCCAATATCACCCCATCACCTATATTCCAATCATTGATGAAAACTAACCTTGTCCTCTACTCCTTTGCTGAGGGTCAAAACCAAATACTAGATTTTTTTTTCTTTTGTGACATCCTATTTGGTTTTATTTATTTTTAAAAATTTCAGCTAACTTTAAAGCATCAGAACTACTAAAGATAGTTCTAATTCAATTTAGTTCAGCAAAGACTTATGGAATGTTTGCTATATACCAGTCCTTGTAATTGTATTAGGAACATGTATGTGAATTGGAAATCTGCGTGCTACAATCCTTGCACTAGAAAAATGTATTAATTTGGTGGAGGCAGACAGAGCATGAACGTGGTCAAGGTAGTGGCCTAATATTGTACCTTTATTTTTTTAATTCTTTTTTATTTTATTTAAGTCTACAATTTACTGACTCTAGCCATTTTATGTATTTTTCCTTTTTATCTTTCTTTTAAACCCAGAAAAGATGAAGTAACATTGCTTTAACAGAGTTATATTGACTCAGGCATATGAAATATGATGACTTTTTCAGATTCATACAGTCTGTTTACTTTTTCTAATTAATGAACTGATAATTGTGTCTTCCTGTTTTCAGTTCTGTAAATTTTTATTGGATATTTGCTAGGCACTATTTAAGGAGCCATAGGGAGAGAAAGATGAATATCTTTGACAAATTTATAATTTAGTAGGGGAAATTCATTATTCATAAAATAATAGCAACATAATAAAATAATAGATATGAAGAGTTTTGTTTGCTGTGTGCATTATACAAAGCAAGGTAATATATATTAACTTATTTGCCTCTTAACAATAGCCCATCTAGTCCCCTAGACACTTATTTGACTCTCTCACTTCATGCAAACTTTTTCTTATTGTCACCTCCTCTGAGAAGATTTCCTGTCCAAACCTGTTTAAAATATCAGCCCATGTCATTCTCAATGCTGTTACCTTACTGTTTGCACTCATGGTACTAATTATATGACATAAGTTTACCAACCTGTTTGCTTATTGTTTGTTTTCCACTACTACACTGAATATTGAATGGAAGACTAAACAATGGGTTGTATAAGTTTACAGTAGTGAAAGAGCAAAGTTTAATATATAAAATTTAACTTCTTTATGTCTAAATTTCTTTATCTGTAAATGGATGCAGACTTTGTGCTTATTTTATAGTTGGTCAGGCTGTTCATTCTTTCATTCAATAAATATTCACTGATCTTAGTATATGGCAGACACTGTTCATGAAATTGGGAACAGAGTGAAAAAAGACAATGTCTGCCCTTATGGCACTTCCATAAATAAAAATTACTTTTATAATACATCACAAAATGGCCAAATTAATTTTCTCCAAATTAAATTTCCCCACCTATCCCTACAATCTGAACATTTTTTCTATTCCTGATTATATTCTCTGTTTATCCTTGATTAATGGTTCTAATCACACTCCTAAAAGATTGTAATTTTCAGTGCTTCTTCTAAAGTTTGGTGTTACACAGTAAATGTGGTATTACTCATGTATCCCAACTATAACAGTACTAGCACCTTCCTTTCCTCAATCTCATTTATCAGTACAGTTTAAACTCAGGTTTGTTTTGGTTTACTGGTATAGTTTGCTGTTTAATTCTTTGTTTTCCCTTCATAAAATATTATTTATGCATATTAAAGATCCAATCAATTAAAATCCTTAGATATTTTTCATTTTAATGATTTTTTTTGACTGTAGATGCACTGGATGATAGGATTGGCTTATGTTTATGTATGTACTTCCATTAGTAAAACTGCTTTTGAGATTTTGAATGGCTGAATCTCTGTGGAGATTATTAGTAAATATGACATCAAGGTCATCATTGAGATTTCATAGCAAATTTAGAGGGAGAACTTTCCAAGGACATAAAATATCAAATTCAATTTTTAATAGGAGAGTTGTTTCTAGTTAAATTTTTTTTATATTCAGACTCATCGAATAGCCTTTAAAGGCACCTCAACATCCTGCCTGTTTTCCTGACTTCAGTCCTAGCTTTGAGTCTATACCATCAAATGCATTTGGATGGAAAAGAATTTAAAAGTGGCTCATCCATTTGCTTGGCATCCCTGCCTCCAAATCTGCAATAATAGCCTTGCTTGCTGAGACAGAAAACATAAAGCCATGTTCTCATGTCAGTGCATTAGGTACTATACACCAGTTCAAGCTATATTGAACATATTACCCTCTGCTCCCTGTTTCTTTCTGTCCATTTACTTTTTATTCTATAGATTATCTTCCTTTATGCAGATCTCCAGCCTCACTCATTATTTTGAGGATAGGGCCTGTGTTTTATGTTTGTATTTTTCCTAACTCATCAGTACTTACCAGTGTATTATATACAATAGATCTTTGCAAAATCTCTATTAATTAAGAATAAACAAATACAACGGCTAAGAACTATTTGAGATTCGTTTTTTTTTTTTCAATTATACAAACATAAATGTAAAAACCTGTAATTGTGTAAATTAAGAAAACTGTTAATAATACTGTAATAAAGACCCTGGTCTACATCTAAGCCCTGTAGCTACCGTGATTTAAATAATATATTTTTGTCACACTTTACTGTGTACTTGTACTCACATATACAAATGAATATGTTAGCTTTTATTTTTCTTTTGGAAATTATAGATCTTAGTTGACACACACAAACTCAGCTACCTACTTCTCAAGGTTATAAACAAGCTATGGAAATGTAAATTGCTTCCTTGGAAGATTTCTAATTTTAAGTATTTTCTTTTTACAGTCACACTAAAAGAAGTATTAAGAATTGCCCTTTGAGACTCTGAAGACTGAAGGTAATGTCCAGTGATATTTTCTTGAATGGGTTTTATCTTCTTGAAAAGTTTCATAATACTTAAGGTCTTGGGTTTACCGCCTCAGGTCTTTATTGCCCTTTAACACATTATATATCTTTTTCTGTCTCTAAAGAATAATCTGAAATTGTAAGTCAAAAAAGAAGAACCCTTGTGTCATGTCAGAATGTCTCAGCCTAATTGGGTGTTGCTATACTTCTTCTTCCTTCTATATGGGAATATGGGAATGCATTATGGCCCTTCCCTGTTTTTGAAATCAGTTCAGAACATTTCTGATTTTATACCTTGCCCTTTTCTTAAATAGACATATTGGCTCAAAGCCAAAAAGTCAGCACCATTCCTCCTTCGGAAGGGCTTTACAACTAACTATATGAGCTAAAAATGCATTTGTTGCAGACAACAAAACCGTGCAAGAAACCATGCGGATGAGATTTAGTGGCTACTTATAGTCACAAGTCTAGAATTTCAGGCAAGAAGTGTACAATAGACTTGTGTTGCTGTATTGTGTATGAAGAGCTCATAGGGATTGAAGAAGGTTTCTGAGACAAGAGGGGGCTGTAATTACTTTGCTTCTTACATGCATGGTTAGATCTTCCAGCAAGAATAACATGGTAGGGTAATTTATTATAGAAGAGTAAATCACAGATTACATTGGAGGGGGATGGGGTGCTGCGATCCAACCATCAGTTTTGTGAATACATACACTTAAGCATGTGTGATAGCTTGTTTTTAATTTCTTTACACCAGTGCACACCTCAAACATTCCGTTTAGCAGTGGGATATGCAAATTGTTCCAAATGCAGCAGCAGTACTTTCACCTGAATGTCAAAACTGTCAGAGAGCTTTAAATCAAATCTTTATAACATTTTTTTAAAAACCAGCCAGTCCCAAGATTGAGGCACCAAACTCTCTGCAAAAACTTGATTCCCATGCTTCTAAAATGCTCCAGTATGTCAACAGGGTAATGTCAAAGTTCTAATTCACCTGCTTTCTAATTTTAACCTTTTAAGGATTTTATTTTATTTGGCTTAATTACGATATTTTCTACAAATTAATGATAAATGCCTTGATTAATAAAACCAAATGTCAGAGAAAATGACAACTTGATGAAAAATTAATACTCGGCAATATTTTAAGGTACAGAAGTACTAAAGATGTACTCTTAAACCTTATACTTCATCAGCTCTTTTTGAAGGTGGGTAACAGCATTATTTTTGCACAGAAGTTTCCATAGCCACATGTGTAGATGCATTTTAGCAATATAATTCTCATCTGTTGTTTTTACTACTAGCTGTTATAGATAGAAATATATTCTTAATCTCTCCTTTTCCTCACAATATTATTCATTTTTATTTCACAAAATCAAGGAAAACTACATTTTAGGTTGGTTATAGAGATGAAGCAACCATATTAAGCATCCAAACAGCAACACATGTGTGTGTGTGTGTGTGTGTGTGTGTATTTCGAGAGATCTCACGGTATAAAATGTAGTAGTTTGTGACTGGATATCTGTTAGACTGTTAATTCATTTGGTTATAAATATTTCAACTGGAACATTTAAAAATTATTCGGCAAAAGTATTACATACAAAGAGAGAGCATCTCTATTTCAAAGGGAAATAGATTTTAATGTGGGGATTTACTTTTTTTTTCAATATTTTTTTCCTGAGGTTTTATTAAGAGACCTGAATACCAATCAAGAGTTGTAATTTGCTTTTTTTCATATAAACTGTTGGTTAGATTTAAAAAACCTAAAGAACAAGAAATAACGACTATTTTTTCCCCTTTTATAGAAGGTCATGGAGCTAAAGGATTTTTAAGGATTCCATGTATTTTTTTCAGTTCACAAACACCAGGATGCCTTTTGGATATGAATACTTAATTATTTGATCAAATGTTATACAGAAATAATACTATGCAGGAATTATAGTTGGTTTTGTTTTTTATTTTCATATTTTCACAGATGAAGCTGCCAACCAAATGAGGGAAGGCACAATGACCTCTTCTGTGTTGTGCTTTTGTTTGGTTTGGTTGTTCAGGGATAAAAAGACACACATAATGCACTGTCAGTGAAATGGACACACTTTGACCATCTGTTCATGTAACGACATGATGGCCATACCTATCAACAGAAATTTCTGCCAACTAATCTTAAAATTACTTTTTTTTTTTTTTTTTTTGGTGATATGCTGGGAATTTCTAGATAGGTGTTTCAGGCATGTTGCTATGCATACTAAGATAAATAGAGCTAAATGTTGGTCAACATCTTGTAAATACAATTATGCTAATCCCAAGGGAAAACATTCTTCAGTGGAGATTTCTGGTACTGTTTAAAATTGGAGATGGATTGTGCTGAATCTTCCTTTAGCTGGCTATAGGTTTTATTGTTTTTGTGTATTGTCTGTTCCAGACATCCAGTCTGTACTGGCAAAGCTGCTTGATGAGTAGGGGCCACCAACATCGCTGCCCTGACTGCTTACATACCTGCCATGAATAATAGATTTGTCAGCTAGTTAATCATTGCATTGTAACTGCCTCTGTTCCTTCTTAGCTGATCATTGCCCAGATAAGTTTACATTGCACTGTAGCACAAAGCTTCTATTATGTTTCTATACCTGCATTTATTTGTATACCAAAGCATCTATTCTTTTTTCAAATACTGGTAAATGACATGTCACACTTCTTTGACAATTCTTAAATTACATATTAAACAATGTACTTCTTCCCCTTGTTTATTGTATTCATCTGCCTTTCGCCAATTTACTTCCATATATGAACCAATTAACTTTTATTCATTAGTTAAAGGATTTCGTTAAAGAAATACTAACACCTACCTTACAATTCAGTTTTATAAGTTTCCCATTGAGATTCTAGTTATTTGGATTAAGTACTATAAGAGAATGTGATCATTTCCCCCAAAATGTTTATGAACAAAGGAGGTAGAATGAAACCCAAAATAATCTTGTTGTACTTGATGTGACATTGTTTGATCCTAGAAATGAGGACAACTGACCAAACCTTATACAGTTAGAATCTTTAGTTTCAGGAAGATGGAGTTGATTTTTTAAACTTTATGCTGGTGTGAACAAACACAATGATCAGCTGATGTTCTTTGGAGAATCTAAAGTTTATGGAAAATTGAACCTGTTCGACTATCTCTTATCTGACGGGGAAAAAAAAACCCTAAAAATGAATTGGTTTTCTGATAGACTTAAAATACATCAATATATAGTTTCAGTACCTATAATTTGACCATATCTCCTCTCTAAATGACTATTTACTCCCTTTGGAAACTGCTTTCTCTCCTTTAAGCTCACACTGTTTTACTCTGCAAGCTCAAGTAATTGAGACCTTACTGGTTTGAAAAGATTAAGGCAGCTTCCAGAGTTGCCTACTATATAACATAAGTACCAGTAGAATGATCAGTTCCTCTCAATAGGATTCATTTACCTTCATTTCCTTTGCAAGCTTGTGTTTATTAATGAATAAACTACACTCATGAAACACACTGCTAAATAGATCAATCAAAAGATATCAAGGAAAACCGTGAACATTGTCCAAGATATGTAGGGGATTTGTGTTTCCTGCCTAAATGCTGCTTTCATTCTTCCTCCCTATCTACCATCCCCCCTAATATCCAGGTCTCTCTTTGTATCCTTTAGTGATGACAAGATGTTTTTTATTCCTCTAATGAAGTGGGAAACAGATTAACATGCTTTCTTCTTGGGAATTAGATTACTTATTGTAGTACTGCTCAACATATCTTTGTAATACTCCCCAACCCCTACCCACAACTAATTAGTGACTTTCAGAATTAGGGAAAATCTTGGTTGTGTGGTGGCTCTATATTTACCAGTGATCAAGGAAGTGTTACTAATACACTTGTCAGTATTAAAAAAGAATTAAGTAAATAAAGGGCCAGATGGCCGAGCCCAGGACCTATCAGGAACCCAGTATGTGTGGGCTGGTCCAACGGAATGACAGAAGCATATTACCAGGCTAAGTGGAATCAGAGTTAGGCTTTCACTTTTAAGAAAAAGGACATTTTTCAAATGTGTTTTCTTATGATATAGTGATTTACATGTTCAGACCTTATTTGTACTAGTAACATTTGAAAGCATGTAGTTCCTTGTATATCAAGAGACCAGAGTATTTATGTGTATCAGAAAAGTCTGTTGGAACAGGACACAGTGCATTTTTGCTGGTTCAGAGAAGAATCCTGCTTTGTTCTCTCATGAAAGCCTATGTTTACTGTTATAACTTACTACATTTTATTTTAATTGAATATTTGTCTCCTCCAATAGACTCTACTATGGCTTATGATATAAGGAACCTGGTTATGTAGAGGTTGTTATGGTTTATGGCCAGTTGAGGAACTAGTCAATATTCTCTGTTTTGTTACAGTAAGAGCATTACAATAGTGGTTATAATAAGATTAACTTAAAGTGAAGAAATTGAGAAAATAAATTCCCTTCCTTTCCTATGATTTAATCGTCTTTACATGAGTACATATATAAACATCTTGTTTCCTACTGTATATTCCGTTTTCATTTATTTTATTTTATCTTGCAACAATATACTTTTTGAGGCCATTTTAAATCTTTGTGGTTAGATAGATAGATAGATAGATGGATCAGTGAATTGTTGGGTAGGGAAACTGACTAAATAGAACGTACATTTTATTTTCTTAGATTTTTCTCTTTACAGCCACACAAATAATGAAGAGATTAGCTAACCATAGGCCTTCCGTCTTCTTTCTCTCCATGCCTTCTTTTCAAACTCCAGCAGATATTTAGTGAATGTCTGCTCTGCCAGGAACTTCTCAGGTGCTAGGTAATCTGCTGAACAGTAGAGGCATAGCATCTTGCGGGGCTGAGCATCTAATTGGCAAATATAATAAACACATAAATAAACATTACAGACATAGATATGTAATAAAATGGCTTATTTTGCTGGACTTCTCAATTCTGAAATGGATTAGGGAATTTATAGTGGAGAAATTATCTTCAGTGGCCTGCCATATTAATAGTGGTAGATCACTTCTAGATTAAAAAAATGCAGGTTGGCCAAATTATTTCAGATTAGGTTTTATGGAGTGGGTACCCTCAGGATGGAGATATATAAAGCAATATTTACTTTCAAGGTGAGTCATAAAGAAGCCAGCTTTATAAACCTGGCTTACTATATATGATGTAAATTACCTCAATATGTGTTTTCAAATCTCAGATTAAGAAATCATGGGAATTTCTAGAATTTTTAAAATGATGAAATATTATCCCTTATAAAGATTACTTATTAATAGTCCAGATATTTACCCATGAATTGGGTTATAGTAATGGTGATAAAGGAGTAGGTGATAGAAATGTATATTTTTCCTTCCTCTCTTTGGACATGTGTGTGGAATATTTTTGTCTTCTGATCAGATTGTTCATTATGCTCCCTTTGGATGTGTGTACTGTTTGGCCTTCCAGCCTTGCATGCTCATTCAAAGGCATTCCAAGTCATTATGCTGGACTTCAGCCTTGTTCAGTAAAAAGGCCATTTCCTCCATCAGCTGTCCACTTGGACATACATCCTTTTTACTCTCAAAAAGATTTTATATGCATTCAGAGTATATTAGATGGATTTGTCAAATTACTCACAGATAATCAGTTTTTTAAAGTTATAATTTGAGCTATGACCTCTCAAACTGTGAATTATAAGGTTTGACCCTTTGGTTCACTGTTTGACACAGCAGCCATTAATTACAGTTTTTAAAGGACATTTTATTTCAGTTAGAATTTGTGTTATGAAAACAGTTTAAGTATTTTTTTTCTTTAACTTTCAGGAATAAATGCTGAAATGTAAATGTATGTATGTGTGTTTACACATATATGTTTATTTTATTGTATTTATTATATGTTATATGTAAATATGTTATGTATCATAGCTATTTATTATATTAATATATAATATTTGTATTCAAATATAATAAATAGCTAACTTGCATAAGCTTACTAAAATCAAGGGTATTTATGCATATTTTTACCACTACATTACTTACTACCCATCAAGATTTTTCTATAATAACTTGTGAGTTTATACAAGGATCATGCTTATTTTATATAACTCTGGTATTAAGAGGAGACTGACTTTTTAAATATGTTTATCAGGGTGACAGAGACTTTAGTATTATTTGAATCTAGGCTTTTCTCTTTTCTTTTCCTTGACCAAGGGTACAGAGGTGGGTATCTACCTAGGAGTGCCTGATGTCTAACAGTAATTTGAAAGTCCTCTAGATAGCTCAATCTTGTCAGGTCAGGTGGTTTTTACAGATGTGAAGCTCAAGGTTGAGATGAAAAGGACATAGCAGAAAGGTTGGTTTAGCTAAATGTAGAAAGACATCTAGATGTATGGATCTTTTCTGATGGAGTATATAGCTTGCATTGTATTTTCCTTTTAGCCTCATTAGTTTGTGATTTTTTTAAGGGAATGTTTACTTCTATTTTTTTTTTCAAAAAGCAAAAGTAAAGAATATATAGTAAATGTAGAATTTTCAAAAGACAGAAAATTTCTGAAATTAATTATAAGCAGATTTTTATTTCACTAAGTACATGTAATCATTTTCAGATTTCCCAGAATATCCTGGGATATGAATCTACCTAGCTTTTCTCTCCTCTAGCTTCCATTAATATATAATCAAACAATCTTTTAGATACATTTTAGGAATTTTATTTTCTCATGGCAAAAAAAAAAAATTAATTCTTTGAACTAAATGTAAGGGCTTGTAAATACATCATGGGGATTATGAGATCTGAAAGTAGTTTTCAGAGATCAGTAGGCCGAGAAAAATTCAGTTTAATTTTCAGGGTTTTTTTTAATTTTCAGGTTTGATACTGATCTCATCCTTGTTGGATAAAGATATCTATTCACCTTTTTCTATTCTTCATATTACTTAAAAGCTAGTGTAGGATGACACTGAAACTTATATTTAATTAGGTCCCAATCTACTTCCTGAGCCCCTAATTTCCAAACTTCTCTCCCACTTTTCCTATCTGTTCTCACCTTCTTTCCCTAAGCACACAGTTCTTTCCACCTACACTGCAGCATTTGTGGTCTTCTCCTCCTCCTCCTCCTCCTCCTCCTCCTCCTCCTCCTCCTCCTCCTCCTTCTTCTTCTCCTTCTTTTTTAAAGATTGTATTTATTTATTCAAGACACACAGAGAGGGAACCCTGGGTGGCGCAGCGGTTTAGTGCCTGCCTTTGACCCAGGGCGCGATCCTGGAGACCCGGGATCGAGTCCCATGTCGGGCTCCCGGTGCATGGAGCCTGCTTCTCCCTCTGCCTGTGTCTCTGCCTCTCTCTCTCTCTGTGACTATCATAAAAAAAAAAAAAAAAAAAAAGACACACAGAGAGAGAGGCAGAGAAATAGGCAGAGGGAGAAGCAGGCTCCCCAGGGAGCCTGATGTGGGATGCCTAATGCAGAACTCGATCCCAGAACCCTGGGATCACATCCTGAGCCAAAGGCAGATGCTCAGCCACTGAGCCACCCAGATGCCTCATTTGCTGTCTTCTTAACACACACTGTCCTGCCATGTGTAATGCCTTTACTCATAGTTCAGTCAGCCTGCTATGGCCTTCCTGTGGCTCCGAAAAATGCTGTATTTATCCTCTAATACAGAATCAACACCTCTTTTTTTTAGTGTTTCCTTTACATTTGCTCACATGAGTGTAACACTTACCACACTATATCCTAGTTATGCCCATTGCCTTTCCCAGATGTCAAGCTTTGTGAGGAAAGGGAATATGCCTGTTTCATCCTGAGTTTAGCTCAGACCAGGTACTCAAGAAATGCTTCCTGAATTGGTTAGTCTATCAATAGCCATAGAGAAACTATATGATCGTTTGTACTCAGAATTTATCTACAACACAAACCAAGCAAAGAGGGATCTCTTAAGGAGGTGTACTAAGTTTCTTTTGTGTCACTATGTGATTTCCTTTACGTCTGAGTACTTGTTTTCATCCTTATTTCTGTAGCTCAGTAAGGAAACAAAAGTGTCCTATACGCTATAGTGAAGTGCAAAAGACGTTTTATTTATGACAAAATTTATTAGGAAACATCTTTATGACAAAAGACATTTATTAGGAAAAAAAAAAAAAGAGGACCAAACCAGTGACTTGTCAAAGTAGTTTTAGATCTTCACATGTGAAATAACATGGGAGAACCAATACAGAAAGTCTTAGGAGTGTTTAATACTCTAGAATTTTGTACTAACCACTAGTGACGATTGTACTTAGATTGAAACAGCATTGTATCTGTGTAGGCTTACCCAGGATCTGAAATTTAGGCAATAATTAGCCTCTCAAATGGATCTGTTTGGAAAGCAGTATAAAATAATAGCTCCCTTCCCAGAGAAGGATGCTGCTGTGCTCAGGCTGCACTCATTTAATGATGTCTCAACTGAAACAGGTGCCTTACTTGCTTTGTTCTCCAGGAGCGGCTTTATAGATTTAAGCACTGAGCATACAGTACACAGTGGCACTATTAACAAATCAGAATGAGGCCAAGGGAAAACTCATCTAGGATCCACACACCTAAATGCAGTTAGTAAACAGAGACACTAACTCTCATTAAGCATAATTAAACCTAATATTGACTGTAAACTGTTACTTACCTTAAACTTCTCTGTAGAGAGTGTGGAAAGGGATTAACCTAGCAGATTGGGACATTAATTACTACCTCTTTCACATTAAAGTTACCATCAAGAAGGGCTATATTCATAAATAAAACATAGAAGGGATTGAGAGACTGAAAATATGTAAATTTACTTTATAAAAAGGAAAGAAAAACCTAAATTAAAAAAAAAATTAGGGAGCTGTGAGCGATGCCAGCCCCAGCAAAATGGAACTCTGGCTAATTACTACCAAAAAAATAGGCTGAAAGAATCACAGAAATGTGTCCTCGCCTTCTGATGGACAGAATCTGCTTCATGGGAGGCTCCTGTTCAGCTGAGTCCTCTTTTTTTTTCATGCATAGCTTCCTCCACCGCCAAATCTAATGTGGGGTCTGAGGAGCCAATGAAGGGACCTGGGAGAAATATAATTTCTTTCTTTTCTTTCCCCTAGTCATTAATAGGCCTTTATTTATGAAATTGATTATAATGATTATATAAATGTTGTTTGATTTGTCAGCGAGAAGGCATAGTGCTGTTTTTTTTGTTCGGTCAAAATGGTCTGGTAACTGGTCTCCTGCTACTATTTAATAATCTCCTTCTTGGGTGCAATCTAAAGAGTATGTTGTGAAGGATATAAAAATGTCAGCTAAATTTAAGATCGACTGTTAAGTTTTTATATTATACCGCTGCCCCAAGGGGGGAGGCCAGGATCTTGGAGATAAAAATTCAAAGAGAAAAGCAAAGTAATGACAACACAAACTTATCTATCAGCCTTAGAATCCTCTTCAAAGTCTATCAGCCTGTCTTGCTTGCTGCGAATGTGTTCTGCTTTCCATTACCTGTTTTGTTTCCCTTCCAATAAAGAACCATACACTGTTCTCGTTTCTGGGCTTTCTTATTACTTCGCCAGGGTGGGGTTCTGATTTTTGGAACTGAATCTGACCTACAACGTTGCTTAAGGTTGTAGTATTAAACCATGGTTTAGGTTTAACATGTTAGGCTCCCAGCCAGGTCCTAGTGCTGTCATGCTAAATTTTATCTTTCAGGTGCTCATGAACACCCGAGCAATATAGTAGTTGTGCGTCTGAAAAAGGAAGCCTAGAAATTAAGCCTGGAGCATGTACTCATTTTTTTAAGTGAATGTGAGGTTTAATTTTAGAATAAAACCCTTAATTTTTCCCCATGAATTTAAAGCTAGTTTCACAGCTCATGAGATGAACTAATGAAACAGAAATAATTAATGGACAAAAATCTATCCTTCATTTCCCCCATTGAACAAAAATTCGCAAACTGGTTGGATGACAGAGGATGAACAAAAACAGTGAAAGTAAGAGTACTTCTATGCTCTGTTCTTGTAACAATCGTGACATTACGAAATAACCATAACAATGGCACTCTTATTAATCAGACATATTTATACAGAATTAGTGTTGGCTTCTGCTCTATATTACCTTTAGTTTTACATGAACTTTTATTATCTGTGCATATCAAAAGAGACATGGTGAATGAACAAAGAAGCCCTGTTATGAGACAAGTATTATTTGACATTTTGGGAAGCTCTTATTATAGGGTTTCCTCTTAAGTGAGAATAACGGGAAGGTTGTCATTAGTTGCACTATTACAGACACTCTGGATTGTTAAAAACAGAAATGGAGCCCACTTTTTTCCTTGAAGAAGATTCATCAGTTAGAACAATTCGAATGATCCAAGACTTCTGTGACTTGTCCCGTCCCCCCCACCCCCAGTCTTCTGATTTTAACATGTTAAACAATGATCCCATAAGGCATTTCTTAAGCTCATTGTTTTCCCCTTGGTTTACAGAGCTAGTTGGCTGTATGGTTATCTTATTTTTTTTAAGATGCATAATAATTTTAGATTTCTGGAAAATCCCTGATTAGACCAAAATGCAGAAGTCTTGCAAGGTCTATAGTCTTACTGAGAACCAGATGCCTTTTATTTTTCATCCTAAAAGAGGGTAGCTCTATGGAAGTTCTTCTAAGGACTTCACCTCAGGCTTCTGACAGGACTGACTGGGAATTATGGTGAATAAAGCATGATGATGGGTAGTAGAGAATCTCCTCTTAAAATCACTGGGCCTGGAGTTTTTGATTGATCAGTGGTCATACTTTTTTTTTTTTTTTTTCTATAGCTTGGGATAAAATTTTAAGTACAAAGCATAAAAATAACGCTGTTAAAAAGAGCATTGATTTCACTCCCATTGCAATACATCAGCTGCCTGAATGAGAACAGCAGTTCTGAAAGTGGAGGAAGTAGAGCTCAAAATCACCACCTGTGGGGTATTTTCAAATGAACCTCCCCCAAATTGACAATTATTGGTGTAGATCCTGGTTTAAAAGCCAAGGATACTAGAAAACAGTTTGACTCATTGATAATTTAGCTGCTTTTATTCTTTTGAAGTTTAAATATAGAGAATAGTATAGAGATTTTATTATTGCAGAATTTCCCCCTATCCTCTATCATATCTTCCTGTCTTAGATTAACAGACACTGAGTTTGGGGGCTCCGTGAAAAAACCAACAAAATCCCTAAAAACATGTAAGCTCTAAGGAAGAAAAAAGGGCTGCTGATTTTGGGATTTAAACACATGTAAAAGCAAGCCAAGTTTTCGGAATGAACCACACACACACAAAATCATTAAATTCCTCATCACTCACCTATCCTACATAGCAATAGGGCAGGACACAACTGTTTTGTACAATAAAACAAACTGAATCCTTTTAAAAAGTTATCATTTGCTTATTTGTTTTTAATTTCTAATGTTTTCTATTAGACATTTTAAATTGGATACTAGAAAAATAGGCAAAATGATTTATTTTTTTAAATAAATTAATTGTTTTTTGGTGTTCAATTTACCAACATACAGAATAACACCCAGTACTCATCCCGTCAAGTGTCCCCCTCAGTGCCCGTCACCCATTCACCCCCACCCCACGCCCTCCTCCCCTTCCACCACCCCCAGTTCGTTTCCCAGAGTTAGGAGTCTTTATGTTCTGTCTCCCTTTCTGATATTTCCCACACATTTCTTCTCCCTTCCCTTATATTCCCTTTCACTATTATTTATATTCCCCAAATGCATGAGAACATACACTGTTTGTCCTTCTCCGATTGACTTACTTCACTCAGCATAATACCTTCCAGTTCCATCCACGTTGAAGCAAATGGCGGGTATTTGTCGTTTCTAATGGCTGAGTAATATTCCATTGGATACATAAACCACATCTTCTTTATCCATTCATCTTTCGATGGACACCGAGGCTCCTTCCACAGCTTGGGTATTGTGGCCATTGCTGCTATAAACATGGGGTGCAGGTGTCCCGGCGTTTCACTGCATCTGTATCTTTGGGGTAAATCCCCAACAGTGCAATTGCTGGGTCGTAGGGCAGGTCTATTTTTAACTCTTTGAGGAACCTCCACACAGTTTTCCAGAGTGGCTGCACCAGTTCCCATTCCCACCAACAGTGTAAGAGGGTTCCCTTTTCTCCGCATCCTCTCCAACATTTGTTGTTTCCTGCCTTGTTAATTTTCCCCATTCTCACTGGTGTGAGGTGGTATCTCATTGTGGTTTTGATTTGTATTTCCCTGATGGCAAGTGATGCAGAGCATTTTCTCATGTGCATGTTGGCCATGTCTATGTCTTCCTCTATGAGATTTCTGTTCATGTCTTTTGCCCATTTCATGATTGGATTGTTTGTTTCTTTGGTGTTGAGTTTAATAAGTTCTTTATAGATTTCGGGAACTAGCCCTTTATCTGATAAACGTCATTTGCAAATATCTTCTCCCATTCTGTAGGTTGTCTTTTAGTTTTGTTGACTGTATCCTTTGCTGTGCAAAAACTTCTTATCTTGATGAAGTCCCAATAGTTCATTTTTGCTTTTGTTTCTTTTGCCTTCGTGGATGTATCTTGCAAGAAGTTACTGTGGCTGAGTTCAAAAAGGGTGTTGCCTGTGTTCTCCTCTAGGATTTTGATGGAATCTTGTCTCACATTTAGATCTTTTATCCATTTTGAGTTTATCTTTGTGTATGGTGAAAGAAAGTGGTCTAGTTTCATTCCTCTGCATGTGGATGTCCAATTTTCCCAGCACCATTTATTGAAGAGACTGTCTTTCTTCCAGTGGATCGATCGTCTTTCCTCCTTTATCGAATATTAGTTGACCATAAAGTTCAGGGTCCACTTCTGGGTTCTCTATTCTGTTCCATTGATCTATGTGTCTGTTTTTGTGCCAGTACCACACTGTCTTGATGACCACAGCTTGTAATCTGAAACCTGAAATCTGGCATTGTGATGCCCCCAGATATGGTTTTCTTTTTTAAAATTCCCCTGGCTATTCGGGGTCTTTTCTGATTCCACACAAATCTTAAAATAATTTGTTCTAACTCTCTGAAGAAAGTCCATGGTATTTTGATAGGGATTGCATTAAACGTGTAAATTGCCCTGGGTAACATTGACATTTTCACAATATTAATTCTGCCAATCCATGAGCATGGAATATTTTTCCATCTCTTTGTGTCTTCCTCAATTTCTTTCAGAAGTGTTCTATAGTTTTGAGGGTATAGATCCTTTACATCTTTGGTTAGGTTTATTCCTAGGTATCTTATGCTTTTGGGTGCAATTGTAAATGGGATTGACTCCTTAATTTCTCTTTCTTCAGTCTCATTGTTAGTGTATAGAAATGCCATTGATTTCTGGGCATTGATTTTGCATCCTGCCACACTGCCGAATTGCTGTATGAGTTCTAGCAATCTTGGGGTGGAGGCTTTTGGGTTTTCTATGTAGAGTATCATGTCATTGGCGAAGAGGGAGAGTTTGACTTCTTCTTTGCCAATTTGAATGCCTTTAATGTCTTTTTGTTGTCTGATTGCTGAGGCTAGGACTTCTAGTACTATGTTGAACAGCAGTGGTGAGAGTGGACATCCCTGTCTTGTTCCTGATCTTAGGGGAAAGGCTCCTAAATCACAACAAGAAGTTTGGAAGGACCTCAAACACGTGGAGGTTAAGGACCATCCTGCTAAAAGATGAAAGGGTCAACCAGGAAATTAAGGAAGAATTAAAAAGATTCATGGAAACTAATGAGAATGAAGATACAACCGTTCAAAATCTTTGGGATGCAGCAAAAGCAGTCCTAAGGGGGAAATACATCGCAATACAAGCATCCATTCAAAAACTGGAAAGAACTCAAATACAAAAGCTAACCTTACACATAAAGGAGCTAGAGAAAAAACAGCAGATGGACCCTACACCCAGCAGAAGAAGAGAGTTAATTAAAATTCGAGCAGAACTCAACGAAATCGAGACCAGAAGAACTGTGGAACAGATCAACAGAACCAGGAGTTGGTTCTTTGAAAGAATTAATAAGATAGATAAACCATTAGCCAGCCTTATTAAAAAGAAGAGAGAGAAGACTCAAATTAATAAAATCATGAATGAGAAAGGAGAGATCACTACCAACACCAAGGAAATACAAACGATTTTAAAAACATATTATGAACAGCTATACGCCAATAAATTAGGCAATCTAGAAGAAATGGACGCATTTCTGGAAAGCCACAAACTATCAAACTGGAACAGGAAGAAATAGAAAACCTGAACAGGCCAATAACCAGGGAGGAAATTGAAGCAGTCATCAAAAACCTCCCAAGACACAAGAGTCCAGGGCCAGATGGCTTCCCAGAGGAATTCTATCAAATGTTTAAAGAAGAAATCATACCTATTCTACTAAAGCTTTTTGGAAAGATAGAAAGAGATGGAGTACTTCCAAATTCGTTCTATGAGGCCAGCATCACCTTAATTCCAAAACCAAAGACCCCACCAAAAAGGAGAATTACAGACCAATATCCCTGATGAACATGGATGCAAAAATTCTCAACAAGATACTAGCCAATAGGATCCAACAATACATTAAGAAAATTATTCACCATGACCAAGTAGGATTTATCCCCGGGACACAAGGCTGGTTCAACACTCGTAAAACAATCAGTGTGATTCATCATATCAGTAAGAGAAAAACCAAGAACCATATGATCCTCTCATTAGATGCAGAGAAAGCATTTGACAAAATACAGCATCCATTCCTGATCAAAACTCTTCAGAGTGTAGGGATAGAGGGAACTTTCCTCGACATCTTAAAAGCCATCTACGAAAAGCCCACAGCAAATATCATTCTCAATGGGGAGGCAAAATGATTTAACTTGTGGCTATTCTACTGTCAAGTAGGAGGATACTTAAAAAACCTATTTAACATAAGAGAGATCCTCCTTGTCTGGAGTCAAGAGAGTCTTTGGCTTTGAATTCTAGGGCAAGATGTCTTCTCATTTTAGGGACACTTACCAAACCATTTATTTAAGACAGGATCACTCTATATACTTAAAAAATTTTTTTTATTATTTTATTTTTTGCTTTTTATAAGACACTTGTTGTTCAAATAGCACTGGAAGGTGGCTGAAAGCAGTACATATTTCCACATGTCTTAAATCCCCCACCAGATTATGAACTGTGGGAGGAAGAAATGCATTATTTATAACTTTATATTCTTGTTAATGCTTTGGACGTTGCAGGTATGTAGTACATTTTTAGGTGACTCTTGTTTTTAATGTGGACAATCTGAGGGCAGTGAGGAGAGTCACTAAATTCAAAGGTAATTCAGTGAACTTTTTTATATTAGAATGTGATTCATCTTAATTTTCAAATACATAAAATGTTCAAGGAAATAACTTCACCTGTGACTCACAAATCACTAGTTTCCCCTAGTAGTCAATTATGTATATCCCACCTATGACCTAATCTAAAGCTAGTTATACTTTGGGTTTGTACTGTGTCCTTAGTAACAAATCCATCCTTTCATTCACTTAAAAACATTTATTAATGCTAACTATGTGTGAAGCATACAGTTTAAAATATAGGGTGTCTGCTCTCAAGAGACCTAGGGTTGCTGGGGTCTCAAATTCAAAAGAATTCTGTAATTGTTAATACTGTAAGAGAGGCCTAAAAAGGTTACTATGGGAACATAGTAGGAGATCAAGGGAGAATTCATAAAGATAATACTGGAATGGAGATTTGAGAGGTGAATAGGAATTACATGATACATGAAGGTGATACATGAAGGTAAAGGGGAGTGGTGATTGTATTGGGGAGCATTCTAGGAAAATGTTAGCAGTATGCAGGAAAGCCGAGAGGAATGGGAAAGCCGAACTCATTCAACTGCATCTTAGGGTGGAAGTAAGAAGGCAAGATGGGTAATTTTGGTCAGATTATAAAAGGCCATAAATCCTACCTTAAGGAGATTGGATTTTATCCTATCACTATTGGTGAGTCATTGGAATATTCATATAAGATGATATATTCAAGATAGTGGACTTATAATCTATACCACATAATCAAATAGGTATGGAGGATGGTGAAGGAGTCATGAATGAGTCAGCTTCCTAGCTTTGGTGAGTTTTAGTGTTGTTTGTAAAAAGATAGAAAATGCTATTGGCTACTACCCTCTCTTTTCCAAATACACTCAAATTTCTCCAGAGATGTTCATCTTCTCCATTTCATTTCCTCACCAATACATTCACCAGTTTATCTTGTCTGTTTCAGAGACCTCTATCACTTTACCAAAACTCTTATTGAGATCTCATTGGACATTTGTATTTGCTGACCACTTCCTTCTTTTTGAAATGCTTTTCCTGCCTTAATTTTCCATGGCATCACGCCCTCCTGTTTTTTTTCCCTGTTCCCTTATTATTCTATGATACTTCCTTTGCAGGCATATTAACCCATATCCAGCTATTAAATGCTGGTAATCCCTAAGGTTAGATTCAAAGCACTTCTGTTGATGCCCAGTGTTTTAGGTATCTTTGTAGCCACAACACATTGAGATGTTTTCAGGGAAAGTACCATAATTCTTTTAAAGTTCTTTTAGGAGGACGATGTTTCAAAGGTTGTATTTCAATACATATTATTTTATTCTTTATTATAAGTGATGTACAGTACTCAGCACATGCCTGTAGGGGAACTCATATGGTAACTTTGGTTATAATTGTACATCCTATAAAATCTTCTTGATGTTTATGTTTTAACCTTGGGCAATGATTAATCCTCCTTGAATCTTATTTTCTTAATCGGCAATATATGGGCAGCCATCCCAGCTCTTTAAGATTTCATGATGCTGTGGTTTGATATTTTACAACATAAAGAGGATAGTGAACTTTAAAGGATGTTCAGATGACACTTTGAATCCCAAAGTCAAAGTTTATAAAAATGTTTAACTGCCTTTTTTACATCAGTACTTCACATAATGCGTCCTTTACTTAAGGTAATTCCATGCTTTTTGAAATATATATTCCTAATTCTATGCTTACTTGAAAATTTTTAGACAGTTTTGCTATGAAATTTTGTCAAAAACTTTTTGACAATTTGAATAGATTGTGTATTCTGGTTACTGCACTTACAGATGCTTATTTTAACCTCACAAGGAGCCCAGGTGTAGGATGTTCAATTAACCGCCTGGGGCTTAAGCTTTTGGGGAATCTTACCCCTTTTGTACATATCTCCCTTGTCTGTCTTTGGTTAGCAGCATTGCTTTTAAACTTGCTTTTTGTGATGGTTCACATTGCCAACGTACTATTATTACTCTGTGAAAATGGCCACTTTATAGACAAGTTAATATTCAGGGCACAGTATTATTTTTGGTCAGTGCCCATTTAATGGTAATGATTCATCTACATCTAGGTTCTTAATTAATTTTAGGATGATCTTTCCATTTGTCACTATTTTTAAACTAGGATCTCCTAATTTGTGTGCTCAAAACATATTTGAGGCATGAAAATCTCCTTAATGTTTTCCTACTATGTCTGTACATACATATTTATTTTTTGTTATTTAGTAAAACTGATCTTTGAATTTTTTTACTTAGCTAATTTTTTAAGCTAATTTACTACTTTGGTATACAAAAAACAAAATACAAGAAAACCTTGAAACAACAACAACAAAAGAAAACTCACTTGCTACTGGTGTTGGTGTCCTTTGCAAATTTGGCCTCATTTTTTATTATTTATTTACCGTACATTTGCAATGTGCAATTTACCCGGATTATCCCCTCAAACCTTACACTATGTGGCCTTCTTTTACTATTCTGAGCAGTCTTTCAATTTAAAAAATGGTCTTTTCTCTCCTATTTTTTTGTTCACTTTATTATTTAAACATACAGTGTGATATTGTCCATTTCTACTTTTCTCTTCCTTTGTGCTCAGTTTTTGGTCCTTGACATTTTATTGCATAAAAAAGTAAATGGTTGAGCAATTTGTGTGATTTTCTGTTTTAAAAACAATCTTTTGGGGGATCCCTGGGTGGCTCAGTGGTTTGGCGGCTGCCTTCGGCCCAGGGCCTGATCCTGGAGTCCCCGGATCCAGTCCCACATCAGGCTCCCTGCATGGAGCCTGCTTCTCCCTCTGCCTGTGTCTTTGCCTCTCTCTCTCTCTCTGTCTCTCATAATGAATAAATAAAATCTTTGAAAAAAAACACAACAACAATCTTTTAATGAGAGACTCCTAACTATAGGAGACAAACTGAGGGTTCCTGGAGGGGAGGTGCATGGAGGGATGGGGTAACTGAGTGATGGGCATTAAGCAGGGCACTTGATGTAATGAGCACTAAGTGTTATATGCAACTGATGAACCACTGAACTCTACATCTGAAACTAATGATGTATGTTGGCTAATTGAATTTAAATAAAAAATAAAAAATAAAAGCACTCTTTTAAGTTTTGCTTGTCTATCTTTAACTAATTGTCCATTAGTGTTCTTTAGAGGAAGTGAGAGATCAGTTCCTTTTAGGTTCTGGAAGAAAAAGAGCTGAATAATTAATTTATGACTTTTAGCTTATGGTCTCCCTAAATCATGGTTACACATAGTTTGGTCCTAAGCTTGCCAGAAATTGAGTTTGTGAAAAAATTAAGTGCAAGGTTACGATCTCTGCCTAATTTATAAAATCAGATTATTTCTCTTGATATCTTCTGTTATTCCAAACTTAAAATCTATACTTTATTCTGCTCTAAATAAGAAAAATTCCCCCACTCAAGTGCAAATGTAAATATTAAGCTGCAATAGGAAGCTACCAGCTGATTTCATCTTCACTTAAAATTTTTTATATATTATACTATTCCTTGATTCTGTGGGTAAGGCTGGCAGATGAAGCATTATGAGCTGTTTATTACTGTCACACAAAGTCAGTCACAGGAAGCAAGAAATATTTGAACTCTAAAAATATATTATAATATAAATTCTTTAGACTAGAAACCATGGTTTCTTCGTGGATCTTTTCTATAGAAGATCCATCAAGGAGTAAACAGTCAACATAGATTGATGGTAAAAATGTCTGAAGTTTAGCTTTGAAAGGGAGCTTTTTAAATAACTAACCTTGGTTAGCTTTAGGGAAAATCTCTCTCCTGAAATGCTATGTATCAAAAAGCACAAATATTTGTGTGGAGGCACTCAAATAGAGATAAGTCCATTTTTAGTACATTGTGTGGGGAGTGACATGTGTGGAAGTCCATTAATAGCAATGTATGTTGTGTTCCTTTCATTTTATTTTGCTAATGAATTTAGTATCAGATTGATGGGTGCTTGGAACAAAAGACAATTTGCAGTAGTTAGAGCAGTGTATATCCCAGCTAAAGGACTGCAAAATGATCTTTACTGGAGGTCAAGCTCTAGATACAAAAGCATAGGTGGAAACATGTGCTTCTCATCAAGTATGAATTGAACTAGTAACCTTCTGTCTGTAGATTCATATTTCTTTACAGAGGGTGACATCACCTCCTAGGTAGCATTTAGAAATGTGTGGTTGTTATGGTGACCTGGAAGCACTACTGTATTTTAGTAGATAGGGTAAAGAGATGACTTTAAGTCCTGTGAAATGTAGACTGATTACTTAGAAGGGAAACTTGACCAGCTCTCAAGGCCAATAGCATTCTTGTGGAGAAATGCTATTTGGTCAATCAGAGAGGTAGCCTTTATAGCAGTAGTTTTCAAACATTTTCATAATAATACACTGAAAGAAATGCCATTAAATCATAGCCTAGTATACACAGAGGTTTGAGATATATATATATATATATATATATATATCCAAAACAAAAATTTTACAAGACGTATTTGCCCTACCTATGTGTGATGCCTACAAATATGTTACATTTTATCCTATTTTATCTCATTCTACCCTATGCTATTTTTTCCTTTTCTTTAAAAGTCTACAACCTACTATCTTAATTTCAAGACCACTTATAGTATACCCTACATCTTGAAAAACAATGTAATAAATATCTTTATACTTTACACTGGTAAGAACAAGATAAAGACAAAATAACTGAAGAGTTGCCTCTAATATGACTTGGTTTCCTTTTATGCTAAGAAGAGCTCAAAATTTCTATGTGTGACTATGGTCCAATTTCATTTTAAGAGAAGCTGGGCCCATATGCTAGCCATCCAGGTATAAAGCCTGATTGCCACCTTTGCCCTTTGTTGCTATGACAATGAGGAAAGAGACTCTGAGAACACCATCCCAGTTCACTCACAGCATATGGATCCAAAGGCTCAAAGTTGCCTCTGGTACATATTAGGAACTATGTGGTATTATGTTAAAATGAATGGGATTCAATGAGATGAGAATGAAACACTCCACTCTTCCTGTCAAAATGAGTCATCCCTAAGCTGTGGGATGGTGACTTGGCATATTAGGCCTCTCCCTTAAATATTGTTTATTGAAACAGATGTGAAGTCAAATAGCCTGCATGTTTTGGTGCAGTGCCCAGTTTATCATGGTTGTATAGAGTTAACCAAATTCTTGGCTTCTTAGAATATTGTCAGAATATTGGCTTCTCAGAGTAGTTTTAGGGGACAGAGTTACATATGGCAAGCCTACCACGGGAGCTTAATTTTCTTCATGTCCTTTACCTGAAGTGATTATACCATTTAAACCTAGTCCACTGTTCTCAGCTCAGGGAGGAGAAGGTGAATTGGGGGGGGGGGGGAAGAGTAGCTTTTATAGTGATTTTAATGTTTTCCTGGTAGAGGACCATTATTTGGCTATCCATAATACCTGCCCTGCTCTCTTAAGTCATCAGGAAATAGGCAGAACAACATTTAGTTGCACAGAGGTGAGTTGAGCATGGGAAATTTTCTGCTGTCATCTTTCTGGTTCATGTGCTATTCTCATGAGCATTTGTCCACCTATTTGACTGAAAAGGCTGGGATTTAGCTTCATCCTTGATTTTGTTATGTTCATACAGTGACAATTGCAGAATGGCTTAAGTAATGAATTAGAGATTTGTATTTGTAGGATCTGGGTGAGCTCTGTAAACAGAATTCAGGAAACTCTATCCTATTTATTTTGGTCCTCAAGCACTTGGTACATGGATACATAAAATCTGACTTTTTGTTAGAGTGTCCAGGTAGTAAGTAGCAGGAGGCGCAGCTATCTTGTTGCTAGCTATCATCCTTTAGGAACTTGCCCAGAAGTCTCTGGAGCTGGAGTTGTCAGAATTCATTCAGTCATGAGATGGCTCATGCTATTGTACAAGTTACCCTAGGCTGGTGAAGGGTTGAATGCTTGATCTCCAACATCTGGGTAACCAGAGTAGTGGTAGTACTGGACCCACCTGCTCTGATGGGATAGTTGTGTGGGATGAGGCACAGTCCAAGACTGCCACTTGTCAACCATGGTAAAAGTGGTTTCCTTTGGAATGACTATTAGCCTTTCTGTAGTAAAGGAGCCATGTCTGTAGCAATAGCAGCTGTAAGTGAAGGCACCTTTGTTTCCCTGAAGTTCCCCAGAATTAGTCAGGACAGGGTAAGATCTACCTAGCTTCATAAGATGTTGTTCCAGCAAGAACCCGCTATCTATTCCTCTGCTATTTCTCTCAGGGAATGACTGGTTTCTAATAGTATTTGCTGTTGAGTGTTCTTGAGATGTCACAAATCTTCTTCCACTTTGGAAGAGGCTTGTGACTATTCAGCTTTCACTTTCTCTCAGTGTTCTTATGGAAGCATGAGGAGCTGACACTTCTGAAACTCACTCTTTGCTTGGGTGGGTCCATCTTGACTCCATAGTTTCAGATTAGAAGATACCTCTCCAAAGCAACTTTCTCAGCTCACTCAAAGGTAAGACCCTCTGGCTAATCCATATGGCAGTATCATGGTTACTTCCTCCTTAACATATATAGCTCTGGGAAAATGTAAGCATGTGAGTCTGTGTGTATGTATGAATACTTACATTTACATTTAGTATAACTATTGGCGTTTGAATTTATGTCTTATATTTTGTTTCTTGTTTTATTTCCTCTCTTTTCCATTCCTCCATTTCCCATTTCCTGCCTTGTTTTGGGTTACTTGAATATTTTTTTTAGTATTCCATTTTACTTTATTGATTGTGCTTTTGATTATATATCTTTGTATAGCTTTTTGGGAGTTCTAAGGTCTGCAATATACATACTTAAATTTTTGTTCTAAATACTTAGAATCAATATTTTATCACTTTAATATAATGTAGAAATCTTGCCACCATGTAAGTTCATTTACTCTCCCAGTTTTGCATTGTTATTGTCCTGTATTATATCTACATGCATTGAAACTCCATCAGATAATGTTACATTTTTCATTTTCAACTGTTCAACATATTTTAAAGAACTCAAGCAGAGAATAATAGTTTATTATTTTTACTTATATGTTTATCATTCCTTTGCTTTCTTTTTATTCATGATGTATACAATTTCTAATATCATTCTCCTTCTGTTTGGAGAACTTCCCTTAGTAATTCTTTTAGAACAGGTCTCCTACCAACAAATTTTCTAAGTTTTGTTTTCATCTGAGACTATCTTTATTTCACTTCATTCTGAAAAGATATTTTTATTGGATATGGATTCTATGTGACATTTTCTTCCTCTCAGCACTCTAAAAAAGATGTGTCATTTCCTTTTGGTTTCCATAGTTTTTCTTTCTTTCTTTCTTTCTTTCTTTCTTTCTTTCTTTCTTTCTTTCTTTCTTTCTTTCTTTCTTTCTTTCTTTCTCTTTCTTTCTTTCTTTCTTTCTTTCTTTCTTTCTTTCTTTCTTTCTTTCTTTCTTTCTTTTAGAGAGAGAGAGTATGACATGGCAGGAGGGGAAAGGGAGAGACAGAATCTCAAGAAGACTCCCTGTTGAGCACAGAACCTAATATGAGGCTTGATCTTATGACACTGAGATCATGACATGAGCTAAAATCAAGAGTGGAAGGAGCCTCGGTGTCCAACGAAAGATGAATGGATAAAGAAGATGTGGTTAATGTATACAATGGAATATTACTCAGCTATTAGAAATGACAAATACCCACCATTTGCTTCAACGTGGATGGAACTGGAGGGTATTAGCTGAGTGAAGTAAGTCAGTCGGAGAAGGATAAACATTATATGTTCTCATTCATTTGGGGAATATAAATAATAGTGAAAGGGAATAAAAGGGAAGGGAGAAGAAATGTGTGGGAAATATCAGAAAGGGAGACAGAACGTAAAGACTGCTAACTCTGGGAAACGAACTAGGGGTGGTAGAAGGGGAGGAGGGCGGGGGGTGGGAGTGAATGGGTGACGGGCACTGGGGGTTATTCTGTATGTTAGTAAATTGAACACCAATAAAAAATAAATTAAAAAAAATAAATAAAATCAAGAGTTGGGCACTTACCCAGTAGCCAACCAGGCACCCCTGGATCCTATGGTTTCTGATGAAAAATCTACAATCATTTGACTTATTGACCCCCTGTAGGTGATGTATGATATCCTCTGGATGCTTCCAAGATTTTTTTTTCTACCATCAATTTTCACACTTTAATATTCAGATAAATTGAAATGATATATTGGGCATAGATTGTTTTTATTTTTATCCTATTTGTGCTTACTACACTTCTTGAATCTGTATATTTATGTATTTCACAAAATTTGGAAGTTTCAAAATACTTTTCAAATATTTTTGCAGCACTGTGCTCTTTCTCCTTTCCTTCTGATACTCTGATAGGAATGCTAGACTTCTTTTATTGTCCCATAGATCCCTGAGTTGTTAATTTTTTTCTCTTTGTGTTCATATTAGATCATAGCGATTGGTCTATCTTAAAGTCCAGTGACTCTTTTCTCTGTCATCTTCATTTTGTCATTGAGAGCATCTGTGATCTTTTTGTTGTTTATTTATTTATTTATTTTTGTTTCAAGACTGTTCCTTGTTAGAGCATTTTTGTGATAATAATTTAAGGTCTTTGTCAGACATTTTCAATATTTGTATCATATCAATATTTGTGATTGTTAGTTATCTTTTCTCATGTGAGTTGAGATTTTCCTGGTTTTTTGCATACCCAGTAATTTTTTTTTAATTAGGATCTAGACATTGTAAATATTATGAGATTTTGAGTCCTGTTTAAATTCTATGGAGCTGTTGATATTTTTTGTTTTATCAGGCCATTGATCTAGTTAGGTTCAAGTCAGAAGTTACAAGCTGTATTCTATGGTTCCAATGCAAGTTTTATTTTCAGATTTGTACTGTGTATGTATAAGAGGTCAGTCTTGGACCTAGGCACAGACCTATGTGTTCATTTAGTTCTTAATTTCTTTTGTATGCTGATTAAAATCAGATCCATATATGTGTGGCTTGGGGATGAGCCCAGAATTTCATAACAGTTTTATGGGATTACTTTCCTGAGCTCTTATCTCTCCATGATATCACTGGTATTTTGTAGTTCCCTGCAGCTGCCCTTTTTGGCCCTCCAGCTAGCAAGCGACAGCTTTATTTACTGCACTCTCATGCACATTACTGTAACTGAGCCCATGTTCAAGGCCAAGTGGTGAGAGGACAGAAAGATGAGAATAAAAGCAATGGGAGCTTACTAAACTCTTATGGGACCACAGCTAAATTTTTACAGGCACACAAATTATAAATATGCATCTAGATGTGTTTTTAGTAGGTGACTATACCCATGTAAGCAGCACCCAGACCAAGAAGCAAAGCATTACCAGACCACAGAGATCCCCTTTTTTCCTCTTTACTCCCCAAGGGTAACCACTATCATGACTTTTATTACAATAAATTAGTTTTGATTGTTTTTGAACAATATGGAAATATAATCATGTGGTGTATTTTCTTTTGCTTACATTTGTGAGATTCATTCATGTTGTGTTGCATCGATGTGTAACTACAGACTTAAAAAAAACCTTTTCCTTATTTTAAGACATATTTGTATATGAATGTATTAAAATTTATTTTTTAAGGCTATTCTACTGTAGATGGAAATTTGGGTTGTTTCCAACTTAGAACCATTATGGAATAGTGGTTGTCATATGCACATTCTTGTATATCTTGTTGTACATATCTAAGTATTTCTATTCAATCTATACCAAAGAGTCACATTGCTGATATGCCTATGTTCAGCTTTAGTAGGTATTGCCAAATAGTTTCCAAAGCTATTATACCAATTTTACTCTCAGTATCACTACATGAGAGTTCCATTTGCTCTAATCCTTGACAACACTTGGTATTATCTGTCTTTTTCATTTTAGATTTTCTGGTATGTGTGACATGGTAACCATTATTGCATTAGTTCTCATTTTTCTAATGACTAGTGAAAGTGAAATTAAGCATCTTTCCATGAATTTACTTCCAGTTAAATATACTTTTTTGTAACGTGCATTTTGATGTTCATTGCCCATTTTATAGTTGGGCTTGTTACTATTTCTGTTTTTGAATTGTTCTTCCTTTCTGTAGTCTGGATGTATGTCTTTGTCAAATATACATATTACAGATATCTTATATTACTCTGAGGTTTGTCTTTTCAATGTGTTATAATTGTCTTTTTATAAACAAAAGTTTTCATTTTAATAAAATTCAATTTGTCAATCTCTTTTTTTTTTAATTTGTCAATCTCTATAGTTTGTTTTTCTTTTCTTTTCTTTTCTTCTTTTCTTTTCTTTTCTTCTTTTCTTTTCTTTTCTTTTCTTTTCTTTTCTTTTCTTCTTTTCTTTTTTTTCTTTTTTTAAAAGATTTTATTTATTTATTCATAGAGACACAGAGAGAGAGGCAGAGACACAGACAGAGGGAGAAGTAGGCTCCATGCAGGGAGCCTGACCTGGGACTCAATCCCAGGTCTCCAGGATCACACTCCGGGCTGCAGGCGGCGCTGAACCGCTGCACCACCGGGGCTGCCCTATAGTTTGTTTTTCTTATATCCTATTTTAAAAAGAAAAACCTCTACCTACCACAAGATCATGAAGACATTCTCCATTGTTATCTTCCGGAAGCTTTATTGTTTGCCATTAACATTTAGGTCTGAATTTTCCCTGGAATGTATTTTTTGTAGTAAGTGTAAGCTTGGGGGTTGGGTATACAAGATTCACTTTATTTTTTAATGTAGATGTCTAATTGATCAAGCACCATTTGTTGAAAAGGTGGTTCTTTCCCCAGATACTTCAGCAGTAAGTTTATCATAAATCAAGTGCTTACATAAATCATGGACTTATTTACGGATGCTCTATTCTATTTCATCAGTCTATTGGTCTATCCCTGTAACAATACATCATTCATTAGTGTAGGTTTATAAGAATTCTTGTATTTAGTGGTATAAATCCTTTACATATATTCTTCTTTTAGATTGCTTTGGTTATTCTTGGTCCTTTGTGTTTCCATAAAAATTTTATAATCTGCTTGTCCATATTCAAAAATGAAATTTTCTGGGATTTTAATTGAGATTGTGTTTTGGGAAAATTGATATCCAATCTATAAATATGCATTATATTTCCCATTTATTTTAGTATTCTTTCATTTCTCTTAGTCATATTTTATAGTTTTCTATGCTGTAAACTTTCATACTTTTTGTTGGATTGATTTCTAGTATCTGATTTTGCTTTATGCTCTTGTAAATTGTAGTTTAAATTTCATTTTCTGAATGTCTGTTGCTAGTATAGGAAAAAAACCCATTCATTTATATATATTGATTCACCTTGTAGCCAGGGATCTTGCTAAATTCACTTATTAATTCTATTAGATTTTCTGGGTTCTCTTGGAGTTTAATAACACAATCACGTTTTCCATGAATAATTACATTTTACTTCTACCTTTACTGTCTATATAACTATATTTTATTTTTCCAGGTTTATTGAGATATAATTGACACACAGCATTGTATAAGTTTAAGGTGTATAATGTGATCATTTATATCTTTATATATTGGAAAATGTTTACAACAGCAGGATTGGTTAACACTTCTAACATACCTCCATAATTACGATTTCTTTTCTCAGGTAAGAATATTTAAGATTTACTCTCAGCAACTTTCAAGTATATAATATATTATTGTTGTATTTTATCCCCAGAAGTTATGTATCTTATAACTGGTCTGTGCCCTATATATAGCTTTAATTTCTTTTTTTTTAAGATTTTTAAAATTTATTTATGATAGACATAGAGAGAGAGAGAGAGAGGCAGAGTCACAGGCAGAGGGAGAGGCAGGCTCCACGCTGGGAGCCCGACGTGGGACTCGATCCCGGGACTCCAGGATCGCGCCCCGGGCCAAAGGCAGGCGCCAAACCGCTGAGCCACCCAGGAATCCCCTAGCTTTAATTTCTATTTCTTGTTACATTACCTAGGACCTCTAGTATAATATTGAGTAAAAGCATAATATTTGCACTAGGTTGGTTGGTTTGTTTTTAAAGATTTTATTTATTTATTCATGAGAAACAAAGAGAGAGAGAGAGGCAGAGACATAGGCAGAGGAAGAAGCAGGGTCCTTGCAGGGAACGCGATGTGGGACTCAATTCTAGGACTCTGGAATCACAACCTGAGCCAAAGGCAGATGCTTCACCACTGAGCCACCCAGGTGCCCCTGTTTATTTGCTTTCTAATTGTAAATACCCCTTATCAAATTAAAGAAGTTTTAAAAAATGTTTTTCAGTTTTCTGAGTTTGGCTTTATATGAGTGTGTCCATGTGTGTCTGCATGTGTTTAAATCATCAAGCGGATTTGAATATTATTTTCTGGATATGTTGAAATCCACTCTTGCATTTCTGGAATAAACCCAACTTGATGTTGATGGGTTATCCTTTTTTTATAGGGAACTAGATTGAGTTTGCTAGATATTTTTGTCTGCATTCAAAAAAAGATGTTGGCCTATAATATGTTTTAAAATACACATATAAATATATAAATATTATGTTCTTATCAGGTTTTGGTTGCAGAGTTCTAGTATTCTCACAAAACAAGTTAGAAAGTATTCGTCTTTCTCTACCCTTGGGAAAGGTTGTGTATGATTGGTGCTGTATCTTCTCTTTAGCTATAAGAAAGAATTTAACTGTAAAGCTATTTGGGCCAGAAATTTTCAGTATGGAAAGATCTTTTTTTTTTTTTTTTATGGAAAGATCTTAACTTAAATATTAAGTTTCTTTCTTTGTGGAGAGATTTTAAATTAAACATGCAGTTTTCCAATTTCTTCTTGTGTCCATTTGGTAATTTGTGTTTTTCAAAAGATTTATCCATCTCATCTAATTTTTCAAATTTATTGATAGGTTGCTTACCATATCCCTTTATTATCTTTGTATATCTGCCTTTTCAACTAGGTTTTCAGATTTATTAATGTTAGAGTGCTTATCATATCCTCTTATCTTTGTAATGTCTGTAGCATCTATAGCAATGCCTCATTTTTCATTCCTATTAAGAGTTTTTGTGCCTATTCCTCTTTCCTTTAAAATTTGTATTTCTAGAAAGTTATTACCTTTTTTTGTCTTTCCAAAAGGAATCTTTAGATTTCTTCTTTATGTATTGCTTTATTTCAAAATATTTGGGGTATTTTGGGATTAATTTTGCTATTAATTTTGAGTTTATGGTCAGAGAACATATGCTAAATGATTTAAATATTTTGAAATTTATTGAGATTTGTTTTCTGATCCAACTTAAGGAAAATATTAGTAAATGTTCTATATGAACCTGAAAATTATGTGTATTTTGTAGTTATTGGTTATAGGGTTCTATACATATCAATTAGATTAAATTTGTTAAATATTGGTGCTTAAAACATTTATTTCACTACTGATATTTTTACCTCTATCTTCTATCATTTATTGAGATTTATTATTTAAAATTTACTCGTATGGTTGTGGATTTGTCTATTTCTCCTTTTATCTCCTGTTAGTTTTTGCTTTTGAAGGCTATATTATTATTTGTGTACGAATTTAGAATTGTGATCTTGTAGACTAACTAGAACTTCTTATCATTACTAAATTCTTTTCTTCTAGTATATCTTGATTATATTCTACTTAGATTGGTGGTTTAATATATAGTTATACTAGCTTTCCAAAAGAATATGTTTGATTGGTAAATTCTTTTTTAGCCTTTTACTTTAAATTTTTCTGTATGTTTATATTTGAGGTATGTTATTTGTGGATAGCATAGTGTTATTTTTAACTTTCATTCTAAAAGTATTTGTCTTCCAAGTATAATATTTAATTTATTTACATTAAATGTAATTAGTAATATTTGTGGATTTAATTCTATCATCTTACCACATTTTTCTACTGTTGTACGTTTGCCAGTTCTTCTCTTTAACTTGTTACTAATCTTTTAATTTCATTCCCTGAATTTTATCTTGCTAATTATATATATATTTTTTCATTTTTAATGATTATCCAAATAATGCCTACTATAAATTACACTTTTTATCTTTTCCAGGAAAGAAATTACATTTGTTCCTCATCTCACCATTTGTATTATTGTTGTGCTGTATTTTAATACTTCTGTTGTTCTAATTTCAATTAGAAATTTTTTTTTCCTGCCTGTATATATTGTTTTATATTCCTCAGACTTTGGCCTTTTTGGTATACTTCATTTCTTCCTAAATTTCCCAATCACTGATAGCCATGATTTTCCTTCTACCCGAAAGAAATCCTTTAGTATTTTTTATAGTAAGAATCTATTGGTGACACATTTTCCAGTTATATTTTCCTGAAAATATTTTTTATTTTGCCTTCATTTTAAAGGATAGTCTTATTGGTTATAGAATTCAAGGTTGGTAATTGCTTTCTTTTTTTTTTTTTAATTTTTATTTATTTATGATGGGCACAGAGAGAGAGAGAGAGAGAGGCAGAGACACAGGCAGAGGGAGAAGCAGGCTCCATGCACCGGGAGCCTGACGTGGGATTTGATCCTGGGTCTCCAGGATCGCGCCCCGGGCCAAAGGCAGGCGCCAAACCGCTGCGCCACCCAGGGATCCCGGTAATTGCTTTCTTAAAGCACTTTAGAGTTATCATTGCTTTCTTCTCTGATTTCCATTGTTTTTCATAAGAAATCAGTTCTTGGAAAGTAATACATTTTTATTCCTCTGGGTATGTATGTATGTATGTATTTATTTATTTATTTATGATAGTCACAGAGAGAGAGAGAGAGAGAGAGAGGCAGAGACATAGGCAGAGGGAGAAGCAGGCTCCATGCACTGGGAGCCCGACCTGGGATTCGATCCCGGGTCTCCAGGATTGTGCCCTGGGCCAAAGGCAGGCGCTAAACCGCTGCGCCACCCAGGGTTCCCTCCTCTGGGTTTTTTGAGATTTCATCTTTAACTATATTTTAATCTTTTCTTTTGTGTCAGTTTCTTTGTGTTTATTCTGCTTGGGGTAACTTAGACATTCTTAAATTTGTGGCTTGATATCTTTTGTCAACTTGGAAAAATTCTCAGCCATTACTTTGAGTTTTGCCTCTTCCTATTTTCCTTACTCTTTCCTTCCAGAACTATAAATATTTGTATGTCAGGCTTACTCATCTGTGTGTGTGTGTGTGTGTGTGTGTGTGTGTGTGTACGAGAGAGAGAGAGAGAGAGAGAGAGAGAGCAAGTGGGGGAGAAGCAGAGGGAGAGGGAGACGGAAAGAGAGAGAGGGAATCCCCAAGCAGATTCTACACTGAGTGCAGAGCCCATTGTGAGAGTTGGTTACAACCTTGATATGTTTTGAGCCAAAATCAAGCATCAGATGCTTAACCAACTGAAACATCCAGGTGCTCCAGTCTGGCTCTTTTCTATTGATTTATTTTCAAGATGATGAATCTCTTCTGTTTAGTCTAATCTGCATTAGCTCTATCTATTGAGTTCTTGATTTCAGTTATTTTATTTTTAATTCTAGAGTATCATTTGGTTTTTTATAGATCCCAGTTCTCTGGTAATTCTCAATCTTTTCTTCTACTTTTAAAACCATATTAATCACAGTACTTAAAAGTTTGTGCCTGATGATTCTCTCACCTGTTACAGTTTTCGAGTTTATGTTTTTTTTTTTTTGTTTTTGGTTTTCAGTTTCAGTTATTCAGCCATAAGTCCTGGCTTGCCTGATGATGATCTTTGTGTATGAAAATTTTGTGTGATATTGTATTTTCCCACAGATGACTTATTTTCCTTCCTGCAGATAATTAGAGTAGTGTTAATTCACTTTGATTTGATCAGGAATTATAATTTGAAGTTGGTTTTTTTTTTTTAAGATTTTATTTATTCATTTGAGAGATAGTGTGAGAGACAGAGTGAATGGGGGGAGGAGAGAGGCAGAAGAAGAAGCAGACTCCCCACAGATTGGAGAGCCCAATGCAGGGCTCCATTCTAGGACCCTGGGATCATGACCTGATCTAGAGGCAGATACTCAACTGACTGAACCACCCTCAAGTTGGGTTTCTCATCTTTGTGATAGCTTGCCTTTCTCTATTTGGCCCTTCCTCCTATAGACATTTAGAGGTTCAAATAAAATTATGGAATGATTTTCAAGTGGTCTTTAAACTCCAGTTTTTTAAAAAATAAAAAAAAAAATAAAAAAAAAGGGATCCCTGGGTGGCGCAGTGGTTTAGCGCCTGCCTTTGGCCCAGGGCGCGATCCTGGAGACCCTGGATCGAATCCCACGTCAGGCTCCCGGTGCATGGATCCTGCTTCTCTCTCTGCCTGTGTCTCTGACTCTCTCTCTCTCTCTGTGTGTATGTGTGTGACTATCATAAATAAATAAAAAAAATAAAAAATAAAAAAAAATAAACTCCAGTTTTTGCCTTCTTGACACTGTAAGACCATAAGAACTTGACACTAAACATTCTGTTTAATTTTCTAGTATCCAGGTTGATGCTGTCTGCTTATTTGTTTTTGTTTTTTTGCAGAGGAATGTGCTTTTCACCACATGAAAGGGAATCTACAAATGCCTCAAGGGTTAAAAGTGTGAAACAATATAGTATTCACCTTATTGCATTTACCTACTGTCCAGGAGCTTGGCTCCCCAGGTCATGGCTATCTTGACAACTCCCAGGTGTAATTTTTCTTTCCCCTCCACTAGAGTAATTAATGTTCTGATCCAGAGCTTTGTGCTCCATGCCTTAGCTCAGTGCTACTTAGGTTCACTAAGTGCCTAAAGGCAAAAGTGGTAGACATCATACTAATGTTTTTCCTTTCACAATATCTTGAATTTTTTTTAAAGATTTTATTTATTTTTTCATGATAGACACAGAGAGAGACAGAGATAGAGAAAGAGACACAAGCAGAGGGAGAAGCAGACTCCATGCTGGGAGCCCGACGTGAGACTTGATCCTGGGACTCCAGGATCATGCCCCGGGCCAAAGGCAGGCGCCAAACTGCTGAGCCACCCAGGGATTCCCAATATCTTGAATTTTAAGTTAAAATCACTTTGGTTGGTTCCTAGTCCCTCATCAAACAGTTTTTCAAATAATTTTTATTTAGCTTGTATAGTTTTTCTCAGCAGGATGAGTGTTTTGATACAAGCCACCCTATCATGGTAGAACTAGAGGCCCTCTGACAATGCTATTTTGGTTAACAAGTTATTTGGGAGTGAGTGATTGGGAGTTAACTATTTTGTTACTTTACAAAATAATTTATGAAAATACACTGGTACTTTCAAATATATTTATACTCCTCTTCACATGAATTCCTTACATCTATTTGGACCTAAATATTATTTCTTCAGTATTTAAAAGTATAAAACGTGTGTTAGTGAAGTTCATTTGACTTGTACAAATTGATCAATCTCCATTTGAATAGCTATATTAATCTCTCTAGTTAAACCAATTTTGAAATTTAAAAATCACCAAAAATACCATTGCTGTTTTCTGAAGGAAAAGTTGGATATATCTAGTACAAAGGATAACTTATAGTTTAGATAATTGCATGCATTCTGAGAATCCAAATAATAACGATAGTTTTAGTGAGCTCTGATAGTCTTCCCCACCTTGCGTTGTAAACCACAATTAATGTTTTCCTTTTTAATAAACTGGTGCCAGTTTCCTTTTACCATGGTTAAGGGGTTTATAAAGGGAAGTCAATGTTATTTAAAAACTGTCATTCATATGTATCTTATGGTGATAGCGATGAATACCTAGGCATAGAATATAGTTTTGTAAATGGGGTATAAAGAATTTTTGAAACTATTTTGATTTACTCATTTCTTTTCCTGAAATTTACTTGTCTCTCTGGATAATGTGATGAATGTAATATTCAGTTAGTAAAATCAGCAGCAGCAGATATATCAGTATTTGTCCTAGTAGATTCAGTACTGGGAACTTAGATAAAACGAAACAGTTGTAATGAGAGTTGAATAGTAAGGACCTGGAGAAGCATGCCTATTTAAACAGCATAAAGATTTATTTATTATTATTAATGACCCATTGTATTTTATAGTAATTAAAGCCTCAAAAGTTAAATACTTTTTGAAACAAAGAATAAAATATAAATACAGATATCAAGTAATTATTTCAGGGTCTGTAGAATCCTTAGGTATCTTTTGACTTATCTTCCCCTTGGCCCTGTCAATCAGAGACATATCTTTCATTCTATCTTTCTATCTTTGGTCTGTATCAGAAACTGCTATGGTTGATAGACATTAAGGGTTCTAAAAGTTTTGTACATAATTTAAAAAGACATTGCAAATCATGGATTCTTTTGATTTGAAAGTATTAAAAAAACCAAACCCGGAAGTAGGAGTCAGGCAGCCAATGACCTAGCTCCAGGTACATGTTGCTGTCAGGCAAGGCTCTTATCTTCTCCGGACTCCAATTTCCTTCTTCATAAAATAAGATATTGTAAAGCATTTGCCTTACTTTCTTAGAGCCATGAGGACCAGATGAAAAATGCTGTGTGAAACTCTTTTCCCAAAGTAAAACTATTATACAAATGTAGGAGGTTCCTCTTGTTATCCTCATCATCATTATTGGGGCCAATGATTGTGGAGGGCTATAGCGCTGCTCAGAAGCATAAAACAGTTTTGAGACAGATTTCCCATAGTTTTCTGTTGATAAATATAAAGTCTGCCTTCCTATCTGTAACTTATTAGTGGCAAGTAGATTATTGTTTCTGTTATTCTATTCGTTTTTTTTAAAAATTGCTCCAAATTTGCTCTGTGAATTTTAGGAGAGCAATCTAGTAACATGTTTGGATTACTTCTTTGACAATAACAATGAATTATAAATTCAGTGAATTTAACAAACTGGGACAGAACTCCATGTTATTAAGAATAGGTCCCTTAAGGTTTCTGAATGCATTTTACTCATTGTTGAGTAGAGAAGCAATAGGCTCCTTTGGAGCAAACTTACCGAATTACAAAAGGGAAATAGTTTATCCTTGAACCACAATGAAATCCATGGCATGGATGATATTCACCCAAGGCCAATTTGTAACATAAATATAGAAAATATTAACTCCTTTAAAGGGATGTGCATTATATTAATTCATGTAATCATTAAATTAATTACTTGAAGATCACAGATCATTAGTTGATGGATTTTAAATGAAAAAAAAAAAAGCATGCTGAATAAGAAGATAGGTATGCATACATCAGAGATGTCATGCAAGTATACCTAGAACACACAGTTGTTTAATTAGGGAGCATAACAACAATCTATGAAACCAGTGCTTGTGAGTTCTATCTACCCTGAGAGGGTTTGGCTCACTATAGTAGGGTTCATGATACTTTTCACAGTCAAAAGAAGGTCAGAAATGAATGGATAATGTCTTCCTTTCTTCATTTATATGAATTAATCAAATTGTAATCAGGTTCTGTCACTCATGTGCATATTATAGAACATCTGAAAAGCAATGAAATGCATTATATTCAAATGGACAAATACTCTGAAGATGTGGACATATAAATTTGAAATATGTATTTCCTATAAACAATTTTAGAATACAGGCATGCCTCAGAGATATTATGGGTTTGGTGTTAGGCCACCACATAAAGCAAATATTGTGATAATGAGAGCTAAATGAATTTATTTTATTTCCCAGTGCATAAAAAAGTTATGTTTACACTACATTGTAGTCTATTAAGTGTATAATACATTATGTCTGAAAAAACAATATACATACCTGAATTAATGTTATTGCTAAAAAATGTTAACCCTCATCTGAGCTTTCAGATAATCTTTGTAATCTTTTTGCTGGTGGAAGGTCTTGCTTCTTTGTTGATGGCTGCAGACTGATCAGTGTGGTAGCTGCTGAAGGTTTGGGTGGCTGTGGCAATTTTTGAAAATATGATAACAATGAGGATTCTGTATCTCCCTTTCATGAGTGACGTCTCTGTAGCTGCAATGCTGTGTAATAAATAGCATTTTACCCAGAGTAGAACTTTTTTGCAAAATTGGAGTCAATCCTCTCAAACCCTGCTGCTGTTTATGAATTAAGTTTATGTAGTATTCTAAATCCTTTGTTGTTTTTTAAACAACCTTCTTGGTATCATTATCAAGAGTGTATCCCATCTCAAGAAGCCGCTTTCTTTAGTGATCCATAAGAAGCAACTCCTCATCAGTTCAAGTTGAGATTGTAGCAATTTAGCCACATCTTCAGGCTCCACTTCTAATTCTAGTTCTCTTGCTGTTTCTACCACATCTGCTATTACTCCCTCCACTAGTATTGAACCTCTCAAAGTCATTCATGAGGGTTGAAATTAACTTCTTCCAGATTGCTGTTAACATTGACATTTTGACCCCTTTCCATGAATCACAAATGTTATTAATGGTATCCAGAGTGATGAATTCTTTCCAGAAGGTTTTCAATTGACATTGCCCAGATCCATCAAAGGAATCACTATCTATGGTAGCTATAGCCTTACAAAATGTATTTCTTAAATAAGAAGACTTTAAAGTTAACATGACTCCTTGATCCTTGGGCTATAGGATGGATGCTGTGTAGCAGGCATGAAAATGTTAATCTCATTGTCCCATCTCCATCAGAGCTCTTGAGTGACCAGGTGCATTGTCAATAAGCAGTAATATTTTGAATATTTGAAAGGAAATTTTTTTTTCTCTGAGCAGTAAGTCTCAACAGTGGCTTTAAAATATTAGGTAAACTGTGATATAAGCAAATATGCTGTCATCCAGGCTTTGTTGTCCTAGTTACAGAGCATAGGCAGAGTAGTTGTAGCAGAATTCTTAAGGACTGTAAGTTTTTTGGAATGGCAAATGAACATTTGACTTTAAAGTCACCAGCTGCCTTAGCCTCTAAGTCAAACCATCCTTTGGGGCTTTCAGGCATTGACTTCTTTCTAGGTATGGAATACCTAGATGGCATCTTCTTTCAATAGAAGGCTGTTTCATCTACATTGAAAGTCTGTTGTTTAGTGTAGCCATCTTCATGAATTATCTGAGCTAAATCTTATGGATAACTTCCTGCAGCTTCTAAATCAGCACTTGCTGCTTCACCTTTACTTTTATATTAAAGTTGGAAAGATGCTTCTTTCCTTAACCTCATGAACCAACTTCATAACCTCAAACTTCTCTTCTGCAGCTCCCTCATCTCTCTCAGTCATCTTAGAATTGAAGACAATTAGGGCTCTGCTCTGGATAAGACTTTGGCTTAAGGGAGTGTTGTGGCTAGTTTGATCTTCTATCCAAACCACTGAAACTTTCTCCACATCCACAATAAGACTGTTTTTCTTTTCTATCATTCAAGTGTTCACTGGAGTAGTGTTTTTTATTTCCCTCCTGGACTTTTCCTTTGCATTCACAATTTGGCTGTTTAATGCAAGAGGCCTAGCTTTTGGCCTACCTTGGTTTTTGACATGACTTCCTCACTAAGCCTAATCATTTCTAGCTTTTGATGTAAAATGAGAGATATCTAACTCTTCCCTTTGCTTGAACATTTAGAGGCCATTGTGAGGTTATTAATTGGCCTAATTTCAATATTGTTGTGTCTTGGGTAATAGGGAGGCTCAAGAAAATGGAGAGAGATAGGGGAATGGTTTGGTCAGTGGAATAGTCAGAACTCAACATTTATCAATTAATGTTGCTGTCTTACATGGGTGCAGTTTATGGCATCCCACAGCACTTAACAATAGTCACATTTAAGATCACCGATCACAGATCAACAAATGTAATAATATTGAAAAATTTTGAAATCTTACAAGAATTACCAAAATATGACACAGAGACATGAAGTGAGCAAATGCTGTCAGAAAAATGGCACTGATAGATTTGCTCAATATAGTGTTGCCACAAATTTTCAATTTGTAAAAACCACATTATCTGTGAGGCACAATAAAGTGAAGCACAATAAAATAAAATACAGGGCTAAAGCAAACATTTAATCATATTACTTTGTAACCTTTGATTTACTCGCACAGTGCCTGGCATATGATGACTCTCAGAAAATTCTTCAATTGTGTGTTGAAAATGAATGCACTAATGAACACACCTACATACATATGCAGAGGATACTCCTTACAGTGATAGTAGAACACCTATACCGAATAGTCATACAAGAGTGTATGGAACATCAGTTTTCATTCAGACACCCAATACCATCATTAAAATAAAACAACAACAACAACAACAACAAAAGAAAAAAACAAACAAAAATTCCTAGATTTGGAATAAAGCCACATGCAGTGACCATGGCAGTGCCCTTTTTATTTTTAATTTTATATTTTTAAAGATTTTATTTATTTACTTATTTGATAGAGAGGAGGATGGGGAAGAGCGGAGGGAGAGGGACAAGTAAGCTCCATGCAGAGTGCGGAGCCTGATGCAGGCACCCATCTCAGGATCCCAAGATCTTGACCTGAGCTGAAATCAAGTCAGACACTTAACTAACTGGCTCACCACAGTGCCTTTTATTTATTTAGATTTTATTTATTTATTTGACAGAGAGAGAGAGAGAGCACAAGCAGGAGGAGCACCAGGCAGAGGGAGAGGGAGAAGTAGAGTCCTGGGTGAGCAAGGAGCTCGATGTGGGGCTTTATCCTCAGACCCTGGGACCACCTTTAGATTCATCACAGCATTCAGGCATCCATATGCTTCTCTTGGGCTGCTTCTAGGCAATGACTGAGCTTACCAGTACTCACTCTTGCACAACATGAGATTCTAAGGGGCAGTTTTTGCCCAAGGACTCCCCACCAACCTGTCTTAGACTTTCTCAGAACTGCTCTACATGTGAAACTCCTCTTCTCTCTTTCCTTTCATAGGTGTCAAACCTGCATCATGGTCTGAGAATTCTCTTTGCCTGGTGTCCTCCCTCTTATCACTCACAGTTTGTTGCCCCAATAAATATCTTACTTATCCAATTGGTGTTAGTGCCAGAGGACCCAAAATGACATAGCATTTAATCATTTTCAGGCTCTTGATGCATAATGCATATTTTTTTTCAAAAAAATTTGTACCAGTTTCCATACTCACTGAGTGTAGTTTCTCAACACTGGATTTTTCTTCCCTTATTTTTTTTTTAACTTACATTGATTTGATAGATCAAAGTATGATATTTCATGTTCAAAATTTCTATTTCCTTCATGAGAGTAAATGTCCTTTATTTTCCATTTGAGATTTATTAAAATTTATTCATTTTTTCACTAACAAACTTTTAATATAATTTATATTTATAATCCTTCTTTTCAAACACTTCTTTTTACCAGTGTATTTAAATGAGAGTCTCATTCTATACTCATTTACCAGTAGTTCAGGTAAATTAAGAACATGGAACAAATATGATCACTCATTTACTCAAGACTAAACTAAAACCATACATGCTATTTTTGATTTTCCAACAGCAGCAGTAGTAGAATCCAGGTCTCCTGTATGTCTTTAGGAAAAGCATATAGTTTTAACATTTTGTAATTAAAATGTGTGCATGTGTGTATGTATACATGCATGTGCCTGTGCATGTACACACCTGAGTGTGAGGATGTGTGTGAGTGTGCAGCAAATTCTGCTGGATGAGGGGTTAGGCTTAAAACTTCTTCACTTTGTTGTCTTGTATTTTTTTCTGCTATTAATATTGCTTTTCTCTTTTGTTTTTCTTCCACTGTCTTTGCCCCACATTTATTTCTAAGGTGTCCCTGATCATCCAACACTTATTAGGTTAAATTATGCACGTGCCAATCTCTGTGTCCCCAAACACACATAGCTAATCAAGAATAAAACCATTTATTGTAAATTTACCTCTAGAATGAATTCTCCTTTCTCTGATTTTGAGGATGGATAGATGCTCATTATGATCTGGGAGACAATTATAACATGCACATTTAGAGTGTAGGTGGATAGAATAGTACTCTGTGTTAGGTGTGAAGACTTTTATTTTACTCATTTAAAGACAAAGATTTAAACGTGCTTGTTTAAATTCAACAAGCCCTTAGAGCCATGAGGCCTTGGGGGTAAGAGGTGCTTAAAACCAAATAGCACAGGAGCTAAAGAAGTAATTATATGCCAGACTGAAGATAGAGCTGAACAAAGAGTGAGCTGATCGGGGAACAGGGGCTGGAAAGCTGAATTATGTCCCAGGTATCCACAGACTAAGAAAATAGTAGGAAACCTGCTTCTTCCTACATTTCACCAAATTTTATAAATGCTGATGCTTTTCAGGTGGTTTGTTAATCTGATTTTTTTTTTTTTTTGCATATTTGCTTTAATGTAAATTTTTAAAATCTGAATTGGCTGGGTGTTTTTAGTGAAAAACACAAAGACTTCATAATATCACAAATACTCTGGATTCAAGGTGGTAGGAAACAAAAATAGATAGAGTGGAATTTCAATGATCTTATCTCCCTGAAGACCAACCTGTAAAAAGCTACCTCACCTCCCTCACCTATTTCAAAAGGTGGCATGATGCGAAAGGAAGAAGGTGAGAATCCCTCTGAACAGATTTCAGGTATTCTTTTTTAAATTATTTTTATTTTTTATTTTTTTAGATTTCAGGTATTCTAAAGTAGTGAGCTTTATTTCATATTAAAGACTTAAAATGTCTCACATTCCCAATTGCTGAAAATGTCGTAGAGAAGAGGCAAAGACAACATATTCTTTGTTCCAAATCCTTTCCTAGGAAATCTGGTCTATGGTTTAAGAAATGACTCTAGGTCTAGGTAGAAAGGCTTCCGAATGACCATAAGCCCACACTGATTTTTTTTTTTTTAATTTCATAAAGTCGATGGTTCATTTTTTGATTACAATAAAAATGATACCTATTAAAACTAACATTGACAGGCCCGCCGATCCGACTACAAAAAAGGAGATTGATTGTTTTATATTTTTTAGAAAAAATTTATTAAACAAGCTCACCATGAATATACAAGTATATTTTCTTACCTATGAAAAATCCTTTTAAAACTCAAGATACTGTGAAGTTTTTTTTTTTTTTTTTTTTTAATTTTTATTTATTTATGATAGGCACACAGTGAGAGAGAGAGAGGCAGAGACACAGGCAGAGGGAGAAGCAGGCTCCATGCACCGGGAGCTTGATGTGGGATTTGATCCCGGGTCTCCAGGATCGCGCCCCGGGCCAAAGGCAGGCGCTAAACCGCTGCGCCACCCAGGGATCCCTACTGTGAAGTTTTGATGTTGAGAATTATAGAGGCCAGCATTGAGGTCTGTTTCTGCATAGCATAGTAACAGGACAAAAGGTTCCAAGTTAGCAAGGGATTCTTGAGCAAATAAGCAAGTTCATTTTTGCTTTGTTATTTTATCTTTTTTTTTACCAAACTGTCTTTAAGTGGAAAAGAAAGTGTCAGTATGATACCTTTTTATAGAAGACTAAAAAGGAAAAAAAAAAGAGAATGGAAAGAAGGGCCACAGTATGCTTATATCCTCCTCCATTCAGCTTCCATTAAAGTTATTCTGGAATGGTGAGAAGAGGAGAATAAAAGGACCCCGTTCATTTACTTATCCAATAAATATTTATGAGGCACCAAATGTATTCCAGATAGAGGACATTGGTTCAAAAATTTATAAGACAAATATCTGATTTGGAGGACCTTACATTCAGTGGAAGGAGAAGGAGGGATATCAGGAAAGGGGATATGGAATTTCAGCATAGAGCAAACTGCTGTAATGGGAGTAAGTGTAGATTGGGGGAGGGGTAGACAACAAGGTTAGAGAAGGCTTTCCTGAGGAGAAAATAGCTAAGTTGAGACCTAAGGATGGAGAGGAGTTTGTCAGGGAAGCATCTGGGAGATGGGTGAGGAAGAAAAGAGTATATTTCAAGCAATAAAATCATAAATAGGATTTCAGTAATTCAGTGGCTTGACCAGATTTGTGTGTTAAGAGAGAGATCTGGCAATTATGTAAGAGGGACAGAAGCCCTAAGGCAAAGGGTTTCAGTCATGGCGAGGTGGGTGGAGGAATGCAGGATTGAGGTTGATCCTTTCCTGTGGCATTAGTAGGGAAGGGGAAATAGATGGATATGAATGCAGTGGGTTTGTAAGTAAGGTATCAAAAAGTTGATCTAAGGGTCTATACTTTCTCACTGGAACGGGTAGCAGATACTGAATGGGCAGGAGTGGAGTGGAAAATTTCAGGAAAGAGGGATCCCTGGGTGGCGCAGCGGTTTAGCGCCTGCCTTTGGCCCAGGGCGCGATCCTGGAGACCGGGGATCGAATCCCATGTTGGGCTCCTGGTGCATGGAGCCTGCTTCTCCCTCTGCCTATGTCTCTGCCTCTCTGTCTCTCTCTGTGTGACTATCATAAATAAATAAAAATTAAAAAAAATTCAGGAAAGAGGGAAGATTTGAAATGGATGTCATATGTAGAAATTGAGAGAGTTGCTTTAGGGAGATGAAGGAGGATTGTTAAGGCACTTTGGGCCCAGCCAAAGGTGGAGGCCAAGGACGGGAAGCAGTTACACTCTGTGTATGTAAGGCCCTCTGTAGCTTCTGAACTCTAGGAGTGGAGAAGGCAGGTGCTCCAGGATTGGGTCTTCACTGGTGTCAGCACTCTTTTTGTTTCTCCCCACTATTCATTTCTTGTCACTGAGAACTTCTTATGGTTGATACTTGTGACTTTCTGCTTAAGGGCATTTTTCCTGGATGTGTAGCAAATTTGGGCAGTTTTGAAATACCAAGCAGTTCATGTCACAAGAAGAAGCCTTGAGCAAATAACTGGTGGCAAGTTAGTGGATAAATACCTTTGCACCGTCCCCCTTTATATGGGTTAACTGTGAGGCATGTTCTGTACTATTCGCCAGCTTAATGCAGTAGAATTGAGCTCTAGTTCATCATAGCAATAAGCTGCCTAATAAATGCACCCCTTATTGACTACCCACATGCTTCCTGTATGGCTATGTAACAAACTACCCCCAAACTCAGTTGCTTAAGGTGATAAGGATTTGGTTTTTCTCACATTATGTGGGGTGGCTGGACTTAGCTGGGGCATCCTTCTGTTCTGCCAGAGGATACCAGAGGTCATTCATGTAGCTGCTTTTGGCTACCAGCTCATGGCAGTCAGGAAGGTCCACACTGGCTTTACTTACAGGACTAAGGCCTCAGTGCAATGGGTGGAATAGCTGGGTTCTGTCTGGACCTCTTTCTGTGCGCATGGTTTCTTATCATTCACTAATCAACTCAGAGCTTCTTTACGTGGTGTCTGCATCTCAAGAAAGCAAAAGAGGAGGCTGCCAGGATTCTTTCAGCCTTTGCTCAGAACTGGCACAGTGTGACCTCTGCTACACTCTGTGGTCAAAAGTAAAAGTCTAACCTAGATCCAAGATGGAGGGAAACAAACTCTGCCTCTTGATGTGAGGGACAACATGCAAGAACAGAGATCTGAGGGCCTGTTGATGGTTATCTTTGCTGATAGTCTGTTTTATTTCCCTTCTCTGCCCCACCCCCACCTTTATTCCTTATTAGTGTTTCTTGGGGTTATGTCCCAAATAAACTACTTACACTAAAATCCTCATCTTAAGATCTCAACCAAGAGACCTTGGTAAATGAGACAGGGCAAAACTAGAAAGTGAATTCAGAGTATTAACAAAAGAATAAAGTAATGGGTCATGTGGTTGGGGCTAGGTCAGAAAGACAATATAAAAGGGATTCAAAGAGTAGAAAATTGGCAAAGCCTAGTGTTTCACAATATCTATGATACTGAAGAACTACACATGAGGAGTTTGGCTTGGAGAGAAGCCTGGAAGGAAAAAAGACTATGGTCGTAGGTCCAACAATGGTGGCGTGCACCCCAGGGACTCCAAAGAGCAGACACCAGTGGAACAAAAACAATATTTCATTGATCAACCTCTGGACAGGCTGCTGCCACCTTCTTAGTTGTGAGGCTCACCACCTTTGAAATTAATTTCTAGGATGTACATTAGGCAGATACTCCTTCAACTTGTTTTATTATAGATGATCCATGACACTAGATCTGGAGAGGAGGGAACCATTAATATACTCCAGTGCACGACCCCTGATGAACAAGGCTGCCCAAAAACAGCTTGAGGAGAATCTCCTGCCTTCCAGAGCTGCAATCCTAAGGAAGTATGCTACTTTTGAAAAATGGGACATGAGTAGAAATAATATGTATTGGAAAGAACAGATGCTTCAGAGTCAAGTAGGATCAAGTCATGGTGTCACCAGTTAGCTGACATGTGATGTCACAAAAATAACTTTACATTTTTGAACTCCATCCTTTCTTGCATCACATGGTGTTAATACCTCATTTGATTGTGACAAAATTAAATAGCAAAATATTTGCTAAGTGCCTAGTCGAAAATAAGGTATAACTAAATATTAGTTTCCTTTCTTGCATTCTTGCTTCTTCCAATCGATAAAGGAGGATTCATGGGCAAAGTATAACACACCTTCTCTTTCTGCTCTTATAGCTTGTTTCTGAAGAAGCACAACATGAGTAGCCTACAATATAGTACCATAGTGGCCTCAAGGGTTCACTCTGTCTCCCTTAGTTCTTGTTCGCTATGAGGCCATGATTAGGGAGACTGTTACTTAGTGGAAAGTGTCTAATCTGAAGAATTTTTTTTTTTTATTTGAAAGGAGAGCAAGAGGATTCATCTGTACTAAGTAGCCACACAATCAGCTTGGAAGGTATTTGGCATTCATGTGGATTTTGGCAAGAAATAAGCTTCATCTGAACTCTGTTGCACTCTTATTCATTTTGTTAAAACTGATGTTCAAAATATTACAGTTATATTCAAGTAAGAATAGGGAAATTTTCACCACATAATTTATGTTTGTAGATTTTTGTGAATTGTAAATTAAACCTGCAAGCTCTTGGCTAAAGTATTTGCCTCTTCATTTCAAAGGAAGGAGTTAAAATTCTTATTCTTATCATTAGTGTGATTATAGATTAATTTGTTCTTACTGCCCTTTCAGAACAAAATGAAAACCAGTAATATTTGATTCTAACCATTTCACACTTTCAATAGAATGATTTAGAAAGGATGCAACTGAATTGCACATATGAACTATATAAATAGCCTTTTAGGGAATAGGAAGTTGTAAACAGGAACTTGAAGGTAATTTTGTCCTTATCTTCAGGTTTAATTTGCCTGCCAGAATTTGTAAACTGATAAAAATTGTTACTTGTTTATATAATTTCTGCATTTATTGACATGTTCATGAGGTAGAAAACTAGACAAACTCAAAATTCCTTCATCTATGGTTTTACTCTTATTTTCTCAACTTGGAAGTCTTCTCATAACAGGGAACTCACTCTACTTCTGTCCTTTTTCAACTCCCAGCTGCACAGTCATCCTTGTGTCCCTTCAGGACAGTAATACAGGAATTTTATCTTCCAAGTGAGCACCTGTTAGGTCTTCAACTGATTACTGGTCCTCTAGGTCCGCAACTCTGCCTGTGTTTCTCCAGGCTGCTCTAGCCATTCCACTACCTGCTTCCTCAGGAGCTAACTCTGAGTGTCCTTCAAGCTGTATGGTTAGCCACTTCCTGCAGTGTGATCCCCACTTGCTTAGTTCCCCACTGGGAACAAAGCCTAAATACAGGGCTCTCTCTTTTCCTCATTCATAGTATTTACCTCTTCTTGCTATGCACTTTATATTTTATGTCTGTATGCCCTCTAGTATATACTGCTTCTTATAAATTATAAACTCCCTAAAGGCAGATGTAAAATTCTTTCTTATATGTATGTGTCTCACAGGGAACAGTATAGTACCTTGTACCAACTAGGTGTTTAATGCATGTTTATTAAGGTTATTTGAATCCGTGTAACCTAGGCAGTTGTAAAGAGCATTGCATTACTTATCATCCCACTTTTTGTTTCTAAGCAGTTTTTATAAGGAGATATATCTCAAGTTCTCAGAATCTTAAATATTATAGCATCTTTTTTTTGAAATTCATGAAAAATGTCCAATTGTCTAATCTTCACATTTAAAATTATTTTAACACACCATTCACAAAATTATCCCACTCACTTGAAGTACTGATATAAATATGGTTCCTGTCTTTGTAGGTATGACAACTTCAGATGTCAGTTGATGATTTACTTGAAATTGTATGTTGGAGATTGTATTTTTTTTCTCCTCACTTTTCTACAGAGGATAATTTATCTCTTCTGAAATCTTTTCCATAGTCCTGGCATCTGAGGAATTTTCCAGACCTGTTATGCAGAAATAATACAATAATGCCTATAACATTGAAGAATACAGAAATAAGGCTATGTATATAGTCATAGAATGCTGCAGTTGGAAAGTGGAAACAATCTATTCAAGCCTCACAATTCACATGAGCAAACTGAAACATTGAGAGGTGAAGGGACTTGTCCAAGGTCCCACAGCTATGTAATGGTGGAACCATACCTTCTGATGGCTGAAGGAAGACTGTTTTTCACTATATCCTGATAGAATTAGATCCAGAGGCATACCAAAGGAGAAAAGAATATAATGAAATTATTTCAAATGATAGATCTCTTAAAGAAATTAGATTCTTGCTGAGTTTTCAATGAGGTTTTTTTCTTACTATCTGATGTTATCATGTCCTATAATGTGTCAAGTCTAAAACAGATCTTGTAATGATAGAGATGTATGGCCTTTGTTTTCATCTATAAAGTGAATGTGCTTTAGTTTCATTTTAAAAAGTTACATTTGAGTATGTGCTTGTTTTTAATTTAGAAAATACAATTTAGTTGGGAACTTAATCATTGTCAGTTCTTGAGATAGTTTTTCAAGCTTTGAGATGTGTTGTGGATTGCTGTAAATGTTGGCAAAAAAAGAACCCTTTGAACAGAGGTTCTTTTATCTATTTGTTTTTTCTACTTTGGTTCTGAGATATGATGAAAAATGTTGGTCTTGAAACATTTGACTGACATTATTTTCCATTTCCAAAACTTTTGAGGATTTGATATATTTGAATTTCATTTTTATTCATATTTGGTGGCACATATTTCTTTATATTTATTACCCACTCTATTGCCCCTTTTCTTCATGTGTTCAGTCCTCTCCCAGAAGCAAGTGACATATTTCTAGCCTGTTTAATATGATTTTTTATCTATACTTCTTGATACTTTTTTTAGAGTCCTCTCTTCCCCCAATTAATAATAAAAGAGTTTTGCTACTGGCATGGAGAAATAAATTTCTAACCAATAACCTACCTGCAAATAAAAATGATAAACTCAGAACAAAAGCAAAATAAACAAAACAAAATACAATATAATGATCTGAAGGTTTTGAAATATGGACAATAGTAGGAAGATTTAGAAGAGAACTGAAACTTGGATTAAGCAACTGGTATGGAGTGGGGGGAGTTTCACATTTTTGTGGCTTTTCCTGAGGGTATCTGCAGTTGTAGTGGCAATGGGGCAACTAAATTCCAAAAGAAAGCCTGCTGCTTAATGACTGGAGGAAACCTGACAAAGAGTACAGATGCCAGAGAGTGAGGGGGGATTCAAGAAAGGAAAGAGATAGATCACTTCTCAGCCTTTTGGCTAAGATCAAGTGAAGAAAGGAAAGATATAGAGATGAGGGACCTCAAGTTCTGTATATAAACTGTGCTTAACACTCTGGCTGACTCTTGAACAACATGTGTATAGAATATACTGAAAGCAACCAACTGAGAACAGAACAGGACCAAGTTTGCAATTTGAGACTAACCAACTTTATGGACTGCTAAAACAAAAGTATGCCAGCAGTCTCTGGCTCTGTATAACAAAATTCAGAGTACCCACCATTAACATTGACAACATCCAAGATAAAACTCCAAATTAGTTCAAATGCAAACAAAACAAAACAAAAACCCCAACAAATTCTATTTCTTAAGAGAAAGGAAATCTGTCATCTGTAAGATGACAATCCTGAAAGGACCCAGATGTTGGAATTATCAGGTAAGAAAATTAAAGGAGTTATTACAATTATGCTCAATGAGGTAAAAGAAAATATTGTTGAAATGAATAAAAGGGTAGGAAATCTCAAAGAGAATTTTACATCTATCTGTCTATCTATCTATCTACCTAGATATAGATATATAGATATATGAACATATAACAAAATGGAAAGTTTAGAATAGAAAAATACATTATCTTAAATAAATTAGAATAAATAAATAAAGAAGAATCTCTGAGGATTGGAAGACATTTAAAAAGATCTACCATATAGGTAATTGAAGAATAATAATGGGACAAAAATATTTTAATATTTTAAGAATAAAGGTCAAAACTCTGTGAAAAACATACATAGATACAAGAAGTTTAGTGAACCCCAAACAATAAATTTTAAGAAAACAATGCCTAGGGGTATTATAATTAAACTGCTGAAATCCAAAATTATATTGCATTCAAAACTCAGATATAGTGTTATAAAGACATAGTGTCCTATTTGAATGTAATTTTTAAAAGATAAGGAAACAGTAGAAGGTAGTATTTTAAGTAATAGGCTTTAGAGTGCTAACACCAAACTCTGCCACTTATTAGCTCTGTGACCTTGAGCCAGTTTCTTATCTCAAAGAGAAGAGCATCACTGAGCATCACTTCCTCCTCCTCCTTCTCCTTCTTCTTTTTAATATTTATGTATTTATTTGAGAGAGAGAGTAAGCACACAGAGGGAAAAGGAGAAACAGACACAGCATGAGCAGGGAGCCCGATGTAGGGCTCAATCCTAGGAACCTGGGATCGTGACCTGAGCTGAAGGCAGATGCTTAACCGTCTATATATGTATATGTATATTTTTTGAAAGATGGGAGGGACAGAAGGCAAGGGAGAATTTTATTTTATTTTATTTTATTTTATTTTATTTTATTTTATTTTATTTTATTTTATTTTATTATTTTATTTTATTTTATTTATTTTATTTTATTATTTTATTATTTTATTTATTTTATTTTATTTTTTATTTTTTATTTTTTTAAGATTTTATTTTTATTTATTCATGATAGACATAGAGGCAGAGACACAGGCAGAGGGAGAAGCAGGCTCTACGCAGGGAGCCTGACGTGGGACTCGATCCTGGGACCCCAGTATCGCACCCTGGGCCAAAGGCAGGGGCCAAACCGCTGAGCCACCCAGGGATCCCCAAGGGAGAATTTTAACCAGGCTCCATGCCCAGGACCCAGCTGGAAGCAGGGCTTGATCGTACAGCCCTGAGATCATGACTGAGCTGAAATCAAGAGTCAGACACTTAATGAACTGAGCCACCCAGGTTCTTGCCAGTTATGTTTTTCAATAAAATTGTCTTTTCATAGAAGTCCTAAAATAGCTTGAATATTTAGCTTCAATAATACATAAAATTGTACATAGTATTCAGTAATTATTTTAAATCTCCAAACAAATTTGTTCTTTTTTCCTTTTTAATGCTATTTATTCATACCTTCTTTTTAATAAAACTTCCCAACAATTTGTTTATTAGTCTTTTCAAAGAACCACATTTTATTAACTGTCTTTAGGTCTGTTTTTTATTTCACTTATTCATGACATTATTTTGTTGTTTTCCTGCCTTTGCATTTTTGGTTTTACTTTATTGTACCTTTTCTAAATTGATATTTTTTACTATTTTTCTTTTTAACATAAAAATCTAAGCTATATATTTTCCTTTGCTTTAGGTGCATCCCTTGAGTTTTCTTATATGTTGTGTCCATTTTCATTAAGTTCTACATATTTTCTATAATTTTCAAGCTTTCATTAGTCTTTGACCTGTTATTTATATGAAGCTTTAAGAAAAAATTCTAATTATTGGAGATAACTGTTTCACTTTCATTATTTAATGACCATCTTTATTATTTAATAATGCTTTCACTTAGAATCTAGTTTCTTAAACATTACTATGCCTACCTTAATTTTTACCATTCTTGTAGTTTCAAACATTCTCTCATATATTAGCTAAGTCTCTCATAAACAGCATGTGATAGGACTTTTTAAAATTCAAACTCCTCCCATTCTCAAATACTTTTTAGACACATGTTAGATCTTTTTATTCTGTCTTTTATTATCCCTTAATCTGTTTTTATGTTTTTCATGTTTTTATTCCAGATAAATTCCTTGGAGTTTATTTTTCAATTCAGTAATTCTTCCTTTAGCTACATCTAATGTGATATAGTTTGATTTCAGATGTTAATTTTAATAAAAATTCAATTCTATGCATGTCTTCCTTTTAAAATCAAATTTGCCTCTTTTGTGTTTTTTTCTCCTTATTTTTGCCTTTTTCTTTTAAAATTTCTTATCATTTGGGAGCAACTGGGTGATTCAGTTGGTTAAGCGTCTGCCTTTGGCTCAGGTTGTGATCCCTGGGTCTGGGATTGAGCCCTGTGTTGGGCTCCCTGCTCAGTGGGAGCCTGCTTCTCCCTACTCGTGCTCTCTGTTGCTGTCTCTGTGTCCCTTTTAAATATAAACAAACTCTTTTTAAAAAGTAAAATTTCTTATTATTTTAAGTGTTTATCCCATTAAAGTCTGAAATTAATATTGCCACTTCAGATCTTCAGACTATGCTCTATCCATTTTCTAACTTAATGTTCATGTTTGACATAAAACACTTATTTTTAAGTATCTGCTAACTTATTTATGGAAAAACCTTTCTTCACGTGTTTGATATTTTTGATATGTGAATACTTATTCTTTTTTTTTTTTCTACGTGACTCCCACATGGCCTGGGTTGTTGAAGGTGTCTTAGCAGAGCAGATTTGATACTTCTAGGTATATTACTTGGTTGCCATTCTCTGTGGTCACAGTGGTTGTAAGCCTGCCTTGTGTCCCTGAGATCCCCTGATTATTACTGAATTGGATAACATGCCTGGGTATTGTGGTAACATTGTAATCATATGCCAAATGCCCTGTCCTTTATATTCCTTTTTCTTCCTATCATCGTGGAATTTTAATTTCTTTCTCATGAGATCAAACATTGAAAAAATTTTCTCATAGATCAAACATTGAAAAAATTGTGCATGTGTTTTTGTATTTTCTCTTTTAAAACACCTCTGTGTTTCAAAAGGAACATTTCTCTGTGACCCTAGTCTGCTATTTTATAGGAAACAGGAGAGCATACTCTTCCCAGAGGGCCTTTCCATGTCTATTTCTTTGGCTTGGATACCTTTTACCTTTTCTCCAAGAATATCTTCCTAACTCATTCCCTCGTTTATTTCAGGTCTTTATCTGAATCTGATCTTTCAATAATGTCATCATCAGTTACCGTATTTAAAATTTCACCCCCAAATACCCCATCTCGTCATTTATTTCCCCCTCCCTAGCTTTATTTTAATTCCTTAGCATGGACCATTGTCTATCATCCTATATATATTTTACTAATATTTCTTATTGTCACTTGCCACAAAAAAATGTAATCTCCATGAGATCAGAAGTTTTCATCTATTTTGTTCATTCCTATGTTCACTACGTAGAAAAATGGTACATAGTAAATACTCAATAAATTTTTATTTAATAAATGAATGAAATATTCAGTGACTGCATATTGAGTGCCTATCCTATATATTGGTGATGCTATAAAATAAAACAAGATAGACACAATTTCAGCCCTCATGCAGATGACAGTCTTAAAGAGAACATAAACTTTAAAAAGCATTGTATCACCAAAGATGGGCAAAGGCTATAATTTCAAATGGACTCTTTTGATGAACTTTTTGATATCAGATTGGCATTCCTTGAGATGGAAGTATGGAGGCATGGTGGTTATTTTTGATATGCAATGCATCCAAGACCTCTTATTTTCTTTATGTAAGAATAGACCAAAGAACACACACACACACACACACAAACACAAAGATAATGATTTAGAAAACAATTTACTGAGGAGCTGATGTAAGTTTGACTAAAGCAGTGAGAAAAATGAAAGCACCTAAGTGTGAAAAAAGAATTTCCAATAAAGTTTCCATGATACCAGGTTTCTTTTTCAGTGTTGGTAACCACTGTCTGATAAGCACAGAATGCAAAGGAAGGGCCTAACTCAACATTCTGCTGCCTTGTAATTGTACCTAAAGAGCAAGTACACATTTGCCTTTTATAACTCTGCAGGTAGTACATACAGGAGGATATGCTGTTACTTTATCATAGTAAATAATAAAGTTCATGGCTGTATTTACACAGGCTGAGTTTCTAGCATGTGAAATCATGCAAAGAATGTTAAATCTCTAATATGTGTTTAATGTACATTTCAGTTGATTTTTCTCCTAACTATACTAGTAGCAATTATTTTATTTATATGTGGAGAAGGCTGTGTCACTTAAGGGAAAAGCTAATAGATTTCTTGGCAATTTTTCTATCATGTTAAAATCTATTTCCATTTCTAACCGTTGTTATATTTTACTACTCTGTCTTATGTTTTTTAGTTATAGTCCTAGCACCTCCTTTATTTCTTCCTTTGAGCTCTTGTTTTCTCTCTATTAAAATGTCTGTGCCTGGGCTTGTAGTCAAATCATCTCTCTATCTTGCTACAGACTGGCTGGCCAATGCGAAAGAACTAATTTGTAGGGAGCCCTTTTTCCTAAATTCCATAAATTATACTACCAGCTGCTTTCACATATATAATCTCATTCAATCGCCATTAAAAACTCTGTGTGTTATAAAAAAAAATCCCCTCATTTTAAATAAGATGAAACTATTAGGGAGATTACATAAGTTCCCCTAGGATACACACTTAGTAAGCTGGAATTCAAACCCCAAACTTCTAATTGGAAGTGTTTGCTGTTCTCATTATAATTCCATTACTTCTCCTAGATATTCCACCTCAGCCTACCTGGAATTGCTTTTGAAATTTTCCTGATTTGCCATTGATTGAATGGGATTTATAATAAAAGCGTTCTTACAGCACTGAGGTTTCCAAGTGGTAGACAGAGTTGGAATGTAGAAAAAACAACGGTAGGGGTAGCTGTTACCTACCTAATTTTATAGTCTCTTTTGATTGAAAGCTGCTGCTCCAAACCTCATATTTATGCATCTGACTAATAGTTATTGAGTGTTTATTGTGTGTCAGGCACTAACCTAGACCCTGGATATAGAGTGCCAAGCAAAATAATGTGGTCTCTATATAGAGTGTACAACCTTGTGGGGGTGAGAAAGAATAAACACATAAACCAATAACCACATGAATAATTCAAACTGTTACAAATGCTACAAAAGAATAAAATAATGGTGAGATCTGTCTGTCATCAATTGGAGGTGGCCTCTCAGAGAGAGTAGAAGAACCACACAATTGGTTGGGGGCTGCAGAGCTCTTTGAGGGAACCCTGACTCAACTTCTATCATACTGTACCAGCTGGCTGTTAATGGGGGATTTAGAGCACTCACCCCTGCCCACCCTGGGGCCAAACCAACCAGTCTTTCTAATCTGTTGTAAACATTTGAGACTAGGATTCTCATCATTTGGTTTTGTAGAAGAAAAGTAGGATGGAAAGTAAAAGAAAAGAGGTTCAGTAGGTTAGTCCTTTAAGGATTGAAAAGTAATTTGTTTAGGAATGTAATTCCTTATTTTTTTTTATGCAATGTGAATTTTCTTAATCATCAGGAATAGATTGTAACACAATTCATTCAACATTTCTTTTTTTTTAATATTTTATGTATTTTTTCATGAGAGACACACACAGAGAAGCAGAGACATAGGCAGAGGGAGAAGCAGGCTCCTTGAAGGGAGGCCGATGTGGGACTCAATCCCTGGACTCCAGGATCACGCCCTGAGCCAAAGGCAGACGCTCAACTACTGAGCCACCCAGGCATCCCCATTCAACATTTATTAACCAATATTTAGGCCGTATCTACCATTTTTCAGATATTGTCCTAAGGACTAGAGATGTAATAGTGAATAAGACAAAACCCCTGTTCACATACCTATGGTCTTATGTGATAGATAATTACAATGCAACGCTATGATTATTATGACAAGATTAAGGACAGAACATCATATTCTAGAGGAGGAAAATATCTAAACTGATACATCAGGGACTTGTACATGCAGGTCAGTAGAATTTTCACATTGCCCAAGAATAAATCCTTTCTGTAATCATAACTTCAAGATGTACTGTAAATGAGGATATAATTCTTAATGTTTACCTAAATTCTAGTTTGGTTCATTTTCTTGATAGCTCTTAAGTTTTGGTATAAGAATTAAAGTTTTAAAATATCATCTATTTAATAAAACTTTCTCTTTAATATACTGTGAAGTGTGGATTACAGAATAGAGTTACTTACAGTATATTATAGATCAGGTTTCTACATGAAAGTTCAAATTAATTTATATGTAAAATCTGATATTAAATTGTTTTAAGAGGTAGCCATTAATACTAGAAAATTCAAACAGCATTTTTTTATGCTTAGTCTTTCATACATGTAGTGGTCTGACAAAGGTGTAGACAGACCAACTGTGCTCTTGGCCTAACGGGTATCTATCGTATGATTTCCTTTTCCTTCCTTATTGCCCTTTATCTATTTCCAGTTCACAGAGTTGATACATAGATAACTGTTGCTTCTCATACTTCCTTTTTCTGATAGGAAGAGAGATTTGTTTAAGTGTGAAGGGCTAAATCTAGCTTTGTAATTTACAAAAACAAGCATAATTAGTTTTTCAAGTCTACTTTTAAAATTATAATTCCTCTTACTCTTCATAGGCTTATTGTTCAGATAAAACCACAGAAATTAAAACACCTCAATTTTTAAAAAAAGGAAATTGTTTAAATAAAATCTTTAAAAAAATGAAATTGTCTTTATTGATGATTAAATTCAGCATTTTATAATAACAATATAATTAATGGTAGAGCACTCAGCTCGGCTCAGTAGAGGGTCCAGAAGTAACACATATGAAATAAAATAAAAATATTTTGGTTTACAAATTGTCTTTTCTCAAAATAGGTCAAACTTGAAATGTAAAGCACTTAAAATGTTCATAAGGATGCTCACTTGGTCACTGGGGAAGTAGTTTATGGTCTAAATGTAGGTTCAGATCTCTTTTGTGGAGCCACTGGCCCCAGCAGACCCTGCTGAGGCCCTTTACAGTGCCTTAAATGAATTAGGTATTCGATTTATTAATGGCCCATGAGGCACCACTGAGTGCCCCCCTCTTCCATCTCTAGCCAGGCCTAACCAGTATGGAGGGAGGATAAACTTTCCTGCACTTCACAGCACAGAATTGGACTTATTCAGTTCCCATTGGGCAATACAGCTGTGCCAGCCTAGGAGTAAAAAGAATTTAACACAAATCCTCTATAGTATATCTCCATCTGGAATGGTGCTGATAGCAACTTCACCCTCATGTGACCCAAACCATTCTAGGGATTATGTCATCTTCATGGGATTCCGAAGACACCATTTAACAATTCTGGCTCTGTGCTGTCCTCCAAATCAAAACAGAAATAAGGACTGTCAGAACATCATTATTCCTTCACTTACATGTTCCAACCCTGGAGAGAAAAATGGATTATAATATTTTTTTACTTCTATATTCGAACCTTGTGTTATATGTGAGCTTGGGTTATTTGCAGGGTCTCTTTAGAAGACATAAAAAGGTGATTCTGCGACTTGTGATTAACTGTTAAGGAGCCCACAACACCTTGGTCTCTTTCCTGTTGAATAATTACGTTTATTTCATCCTTATTTTCAAATTTTTTTTAGATTTATTTATTTATTTATTTATTCAGAGAGAGTGAGAGAGAGGCACAGACACAGGCAGAGGGAGAAGCAGGCTCCATGCAGGGAGCCTGACGTGGGACTCGATCCCGGGTCTCCAGGATCACACCCCGAGCTGCAGGCGGCGCTCAACCGCTGCGCCACCGGGGCTGCCCCTCATCCTTATTTCCAATTCCCTGATTGTAAAGTATAGAAAATAAGCCTTCATTTTTCACTCAGAAAAATGGGCACTATCGCTGTACATGTTACTATGACCCTACTGTCTTCCTCTTCAATAATAGAAATGGTGCTTTAAAAGGCTGGTTAGGGTTGCTTATTGTGGCTATTACTATTGTTGCTGATTCAAGAAACATCCAGCATCTGACTTGGCTCTACAGCGAGCTGTGGGATATAGAGTGATATCTTGAGTAAGCCATCTTTCTATCTTTTTACTGCCTGCTTAGGTTAGCACTTTAACTTAAAGGGACAGATATCCTCTCCTTTTCTCAAACCACCAGAGCAGTACTAATAGCTTCCCTTTAATAATGCTCACTTTATAGCAGGCACTGTGCCAGTTCCTTTAAATGCTTCTAACAGGTAATAGACACAAACGATCCTAGAAAGATGGGTAACGTGATCTTCATTTTACAGACAGGGAAAATGTCACCTGCCCGAGACCCCACGATTGAAGAGAGAGAGCTGGAATTTGATTCCAGGTTTATCTGATGGCAAAAGCCAATCACTTAACCACAGTGCTACCTCGTATAACTGCTGCTGTGCCGAACTCTGTGAGCCACAGATCTGCAGATCGTTGATTGCATGAGTAGCGTCTCTTTCTTCTTGTCACCACTTTGCACAGGCTTACCATACTGACCAAACCTTAAAACCATTGCGTGTCACTTCAGAGGGACAAATCCTGGTTACATTATGGTTACGGGCCAAAAGGGAGCTGAACTGCTATTGAAAGAAGCATCACTTTACCTGCACCACAAAAATGGTCTCACCCACTCCCATCACCACCTTTGGTTGGTGATCCCCTCAGTGTTCTTCTGTCCACTCCTATCTCCTTTCCTTTCCCTGGTAGTGTCATAACAGTGTCTTTGGCAAGGTTAGCAAGTAACCACTTATTTACTTTGGTCGCCAATAAATAACAATAGCCTGTTAGTAATTGTGCATGTTTTATGTAGCTTTAGATAATCTAAGACAGGCTTAGACATCTGGCATCTGAGGTTGGATTAATATGCCTTCATACCTGGTCTCCTTTATATAATTCTCTATTAACAAAAAGTCAATCATAAAAGAAACAAACTCAAATAATTAGAGCATTTTATAAGTGATATACACTCATGTACTCATAACTTTTTCTTGAATGTTACCTAAATATCAGTTTCTGTGCAATAATATGAAAGAATAAGCTTGATATATGGTTTCTTTTTTTAAAATGTACCATATCTGTCACAAATACCTCATACGGTATTGTTTGCATCTCTATGTGAGCTGTATGTACATATTTTTGTTTTATTTTGTTTTGTTTTTTGTTTTTAATACTTTATCTCTTAAAAACAGTTTTGGGTTTCCAGCAAAATTAATAGGAAGGTATATGAGCATATTTTTTGCACTTTTAAATAGTTAGCTCTATGAGGGTAAGGTATGTTCTGTTTTATCTTTTAGCATATCATAATGCCAAATACAACACTTTGCATGTACTAGATGCTCACTAAATATTGTTGACTTAGTGAATAAATTAGTCTATAATAGGTTGAACAGATTTGCAGTCCTAAATTGTTCTTGCCATCATTTCACTCTGCATAATTAAAGAAGTTTAACTAAGATGATTAAAAATGTGTTATTGAATTACTGGTGTAGATTCTAAAGCAGTGGGATGAAAGAGACCCTGGCTGTACCCCTCTGAGGAAGCAGGGAAGATGAGTTTCTCACTGTAGGTATACTTAGTGGATTTTATTGTGACTGAATTAATTTATTTCACTTAGGAAGGTTAGATTTATGATTTCCATATGGCAGTCTATAACTTCTTTCTTTTCTCCCTACCCTGCCAGCTAATATTTTTTCCTATTAGAAAAGTAATGTTTACTGTAGAGCCTAACTATATGGAAAAGTAAAAAGCAAACATTAAAATTATCTGTAATCTAATTATCTAAGATGCAATCATTCTCCATATTTTTGTATGTTCTTTCTGGGTTTTTTCCTCATCTACACAGTTTCATTATGTCCATGCAATTGGTATATTATATGTTTATATAACATTATACTACCACAAGTTATTTTTTGAATTGTTGCAAAATATTCCTTTCTATGATGTGTGCTATGCTTTATTTAATCAATTTTCCATTGTTAGACATTTAGTTTGCTTTTAGTTTATTGCTATCACAATAGTTATTTCCTTTGTAGATTTATGGTTTTCAGTCATACAAAATAGATTTCTAGAACTAAAATTACTGAGTAAAATTTTTGAACTTATTACCTAGAATTTCCTAGAAATTTCCTAGAAAATTTTTAGCAATTCACAGTCCCATCAGAAGTGCATGAAGATGGTGTTTCATTGAATCACCATCAAAATTGATTATTTCCTCAACACACTTTGAAGCAAGTGTGTAGACCTACTAACTTTCATGTTACCTTTATTAACTCTGCTTAGAAGTATATAAACTAAACACTTAAGTTTGCTTTCAGAAAGAATTATGGAATATTTTTAAGGGTCAAAGTAGCCAGAGGCCGCATGTTGGAATACAATTTCCACCTACGTACAAATATGTTTCAGGGCTAATTGTAAACTCTGCAAACTTTGAGCTGGATTTACGTTGCCTTCTGTATTGATACCTACTTCACTGGCAGTTTTCTCAAAGTGTATTGGGCTGAGGCATTATATCTGGTATTCCCTCTGGTAGCTAAGCAATCTCTTTTCTATTTGCTGTTGTAACCTAAAGTTAATGAACATTCAAAGTTTACTTCTTATTTATTTATTTATTTATTTATTTATTTATTTATTTATTTATTTATTTATTTATTTATTATTTATTTATTTTTGGATGTTTGTGGACAGCTCCACAAAGCACCTTTCTTCCTAACCGGTGTTCCATTCAAACTGAGTGCAGATGAATCTGTGTGGTTTCGTTTTAGAGAGTAGCCGTCATGTTTGTTTTAGGAAGGCAATAGTGTTGGAAGAATACCAAAAAAAAAAAAAAAAATCATTTTTAAGTGTTTGCTTCGTCCTCTGGTGAAAGCATTTTCGTTTTAGGGGCCGTGGTGAGTCTTAGTCCCTTGCTGGTATTTGTTCTTGATAACACTGCTAAGGTCTCTGTGTGTGTTTATTCACACATATGAATTTGGGGTGGTCTGAAATATACTCTGGGGAAAATATAGATATAAAATTATTCACCTCTTTAAGGACTGCTGTCTTTTCTACTTCTCTGCAGAAACTGCCTCAGCACAAATACTGGCTCCAGTTAGAAAATTAATTTTTACTTATATGATACGTTTGTTTTGCATTTCAGAGTACCTGATAAATTGCACGTCCATCTGTGCCCCATAGCTGCACAGGTATGTATATGAACCACCTATAGTTATGTAAATCTATGTATTAACTGACAAGTTACTACAGTTTTGTGTATTAAAATTGCTTACAGATTTCATAATGTGAAAATGTTAATTTTTGAGCACTTACAAATATTGACAGCTTCCAAGAAGAGTGCATTTTATACATACCTTGCATTTCACTCTATTGTAAAAATCAAATAAACATTTCTAAGATCTGATGAAGCAGAATGATTTTAATTACAAAGCATTCATCTGGTGAAGAGATTAGAGAGTGTTTCATGGAACTGTATTATTAAAGCGACTGCTGATACGGGGTCAGAGACTATTGCAGAACCACTCTTTTTGACATTATTGTTTTATTCTCAAACTTTTTTCTTTTTTACCGCTTTTGAGTTTATTTTCTGTGGTGGTTGTTTTAGGTAAGGAGTGGTTGCAGATGTACTGTCTGCTGCACTGTCTCAAGCACTAGAGGAATGGGAAAAAAAATGTTTGCACCTGTTTAAAATCTCAACTGTGCGGTGTTGTGGTTCCTGGGCAACAGGCAGGAATTCTCAAAAGCTTGGTTGCACCTGCTCAATTGTTTCTTGCAGCTGTGTCATATGAGCGAGCGCACAGAGAAGCTTGTTAGCAGTTTGCTCTAGCCGTTACGTATTTTGTGTACTCTGAGTTTGAAAGATTATAATTTGATGTCGACCTTGAACTATTACATTGTTTATTATGAAACTCACTGTTTTCTCCCAATCCTTTGATCTGAGTCTCAAATATATTTTTTTCTAATAGCTGTTGACTGCCCTCGATAATGTGCATGTTAACTCCCCTAAGGGATACCTGGGGAGAGTAGATTTCTCTGGAGTACTGGGTGGATAATCATTTTTGTCCTGGTAGAGATATTTTGTGTTTGGCTCGGTTTCACCATGTTGGCAACCCCACTATGTGAGACTGGATGTACTTATTGATCCATTTAGCTGAACAGATTTGAAAGCATTTGGCTATTAGTGGACACATGGGGCATATTCAGAAAATTTAAGTATATATTGTAAGATCATTTCTTGATTTCTGCATGTGTCTATTGCAGTTGAGTGGAAGTGAGAGAGGGAAAAAAGTAAAACTTACATAATGGTAGTCTTAGAAAAGGGTCTAAAATCCCAATGTAGATTTTAAGGCTGGAACATTAACCTTTACTTTTACCAAATCCTTGTCACCTGGTATTTTTTTTTCCTCTAAGTGTTGATTTCTTAGATGTTAATAGTTCTACCCACTTTCTGAAAAATATCTACATTTTTAGTATAGACAAGCTATTAGAGACCATAGCTTGTACTAATTAGGTCAAGTTCTTTAAATGCAATATGAAAAGTGGCAACTTATATAACAAGTATTTAAATAAATAACTTATTTGGTAGTCCCAAATTCCTGATGTTGAAAACTTATTCAAATAACTTGCATTATTTTCCTTAATAATGCTATCTTAATGAAAAGTTAAGGAGTTGCCATCAATATTTAGTAACACATAATCTTAGAGCTGGTGTATCTTTACTTTTTATTGATCCATTTAAGCTGTTGTTTTTCTCTTAATCACTGTAATATAAATTTAACCTCTTTTGGAGTAGGAAACACAGGTATTGAGCTATGTAGAGGATTATCCACAGCCTTTTAATACAATGCTTCATACGAAGTAGGTGGTCAGTAAATGTTGAATGAATACGTACATGATTAAAATATGTCTGGAGTTGTATTAGAAACAGAGGACTAGGGAGTCTTAGAAATCTGTTACTTGTTATATATTCTGGATGGGTCTTTGGACTTCCTTTAGTTCTCATACTGCTGATTAGACAGAGATGAGACTACTGATAAATTCTGTCCTTAAAATGAGAAATGAATATGTAAGAATTGATCCTCATTATAGTCAAGAATTTACATCACACTATTTGCAATATGCTTTATATTTATTTTTACTGACTATGAGAAAAGTCTTTATAACTATTTTTCACACAGTGCTGAGGTATTCAATGACTGAGTTACTTGTCACTTTAGAAATACTTTGCGGCATAGGAATAAACAAATCTTCTGTGTTATATGATCAATGCCATAGGTATTCCTGAGCAATCACTTTCTCTCCATCTCTTCCTCTCTATCTTCCTGTCTGTCTCTCTCTCACCCACCCCTCCTCTTTCTTAATCTCTACCTCACTGTATTCACAAAAATAAAATGTATGTTAACTTTCTTCAGGCCAGATAAGATCAGATTATATTAAAAATCTGTAACTGTTTTTGCTAAACATAAGTAATGGGCCTTGTGTTTACTGTATACATGTTTATAATTATGGTTTCTGCTATTCACTAAATTCTAACTGTAAATAAGTAGAGATAAAGCCAAGTAGGGGTAAAGTCAAAATAGGGTAGTTAAGACCTGCTTTGGATAGGCTCCTCTAGAAATCCATCCTGTGCCACATGTGACAGTCACATGACAAAGGCAGAGGCTGCAGAATGTGCCAGTATCTAGTGAATCAGAACATTTTGTTTAGGCTTCTCAAATTTCGATACCACCAATTATTGTTATTCATAGATACTGTTAGGCTTGGAAGTATCTTTCTTCTGAGAACAGTTTTTCTTTTACCTTGGTTTATACCAGTGAGTAAGAGGCCAGTAAAAAGGGCATTCTTTTTTTTTCCCCCAGAACCTTAGTGTGTTCAAATAAACTATATTCTTTTGTTAGTCTCAATTTTTGAAGTTAAAAGATGAGGCAAGAACATCAGTTAGCTAGCGTACTAAACCAGATAACTGTAGCTGCTTCATTGACTTGTACCAGAAATTATAGTATAGAATCCCCAGGAAGGAGAAGTCGCCAAGCCACAGGATGCCTGGGCATAATTGTAGATTTTTCTGTGATTTCAGGATTAAAGATATAAAGGAAGAAAATCAATGTTTATTAAGGATATAGTATGGCTAAATATGCTTCTTTTTACCCTTCCTTCCCTCTCACCCTCCCTTCCTCATTTTCTTTCTTCTTTTTATTCCACACAGTAAATGGATACCTACTATTTGCCAGACATGGTGTTAAGGTAAATGAATAAAGCAAAGTTCTTGTTCTCAGAGAGCACACAGACTGGAACGGGAAACAAAGATATGTCAATAGAGCTTTTTTTGGTTTCACCACTTACTATGAGTATAGACCCAATCAACTTACCTAATTTTTCTGTTCCTTTTTTACTTCTTTGGAAAATTGGAAAAATAATAACATCTACCTCATATACTGTTGTGTCAAGTTAAATATCAGGCAACACATGTAAAATTCTCAGGTGGTTTTCACATAGCAAGTGCTCAATAAATGTTAGCTATCCTAATATTATTTCTATCACTACCACCACTGCTATCACTTAGCTACTGAGGAAAGATCATCTAATTGCCTGAGACCAGAGATCCTCACTTGAACATTGTCACATAATTTCTTAGAGGTTTTATCCGATGCTACCTCTACTTCTTTATAGGTTAAGAGAGATTTTAAATGTCATGGTGTTAGAACTTTATGAAACTTTAATAGTCATCCATCTAACATCTTTATTATATCCATGGTGAGGAAATATGCTCAGAAAAGTTCATGTACTTGTCAATGATATATAGTCTAGTAGGTGAGAGATACAGAATTTGAAACTAGAGCTCTTGATTCTTGGTCTGTGTAAGATACCTCATGTGGAATACCTTCCTTCTAGAGATTTGAGAGTATATCGCTTATCTCCAGGAATTAAATGGACTATGCCAAGTTGCTGGAATTCTAATCATAAAAAAACTATCACTGTACTGAATTTAAAGGACCTTCAGGTATTCTTATAATGGGATTAATTTGATGGAAGTTTATTGAAGTTTGTGTTTGTGAATAATTGATTTCTTCTTAAGGAGAATAAACTGAGTCAGGTTTAGCAAGACATCTATCTATGTGACTTCAGATGTTTTAAAGGAGTCTATGAATTGCAAATACCTTTCAGGATATCTGGACTCTAAATCTCTTGCCTGAGTTTAAATTTAGGGGCTTTGCAGTCCAAATGGCCTGCATTGAAATCCCAGTTCCACACTGCAGTAGCTATGTGACCTGACCAAGGTTGCCTAACCTTACTAAACCTCAATTTTTTGTCTAAAATATGGTGATAAGAGCATCTATCTTTTAAATGAGAGATGAGAGGATTGAAGTTAATTAGATATGCAAAATGCTTTATTTGGTGCACAACATTCATTAGTATTCCCTACAAATTAATTTCCTTCTTTCTCCTTTCGTGTGTGTGTGTGTGTGTGTGTGTGTTTGTTTTTTTAAGATTTTACTTATTTATTTCAGGGAGAGAGAAAGAGAGAGCAGGCTCAAGTGAGGGGAGAGGGAGAGGGTGAGAATCCCAAACAGACTCCCTACTGAACATGGGGCTTAGTCTCACAACCCAATAGATCATGACCTGAGCTGAAGCGAAGAGTAAGTCGCTTAACTAACTGAGGCATCCAGGCACCCCTAGACTTACCATTTCTAACTATACATGCTACATGTCTATAGAAGACTGGGGCTATTTAAAGAGAAACATAAGATGTGGATAATCACATCCACCTCAAAGTCTGTGATTATGAAATGTACCTTTCAATGGAAGGGCTCTTGATACAACTCCCAGACAACTATCACCCCTCTTTTGAAAGTCAGGTACCCTTAAAACCAATCTTTTGCAAACAATGAAGAACCCATCCTCCCCAATTGAACCATGTATTCATACATGCATCCTAGTGAACTAGGTGGTCCTATTGAGAAGGTTGGCACAAAATTAAGCAGCCTCAGATTTAGGGAACATAGTTGGCAATGAGTAAATGGCTGTATAAATCTTTCTTTTTTCTCCTGGGAAGGGAATTAGTGTGGTAACGTGTTCTGATACTCTCCTGTGCAAACTCCCTCAACAGTAGAAAACTGAATTATGAATTTGTGTGTATGATTTTCCCTTAATTATCTTTAATAAAAACTAGATGATCTTAATTATAGTAAACCAGTTTTTTTCCTGCCATCCTGTTTATATTGTAGCAGTATCTGCCTGAACAGCAATCAGAAAAGAAGGGAAAAAGCACAATATGTGGAAGAGACTATTATTCAGCAGAGTTCATAAAGTTGTCTTGCCTAATGTCAAGTGTCTAGCTTTGACCATGATGTGTAAACACTGATGATTAATAAAATCTTTAGTTAGTTGGGTATTAGTTTGCTAGGCTGCATCACAAACTAGGAAACTTAAACAAGAGGAATTTTTGTTCTCACAGTCCAGAAGTTTGAAATCAATGTTTTGGCAGGACCAGTTCCTTCTGAGGGCTGTGGGGAAAGGATCTGTCCCAGGCTTCTTTCTTATACACTTAATAGATGGCCATCTTCTCTCCCTGTCTTTATCATCTCTTCATGCTTATCTGTGTGTCCAAATTTTCCTTTTTTATAAGGATACTCATCATATTGGATTAGAGCCCTCTCTAATTATCTTATTTTAACTTTATTACTTCTGTAAAAACCCTATCTCCAAACAAGGGCACATTTTATGGTACTTTAGTTAGGACTCCAATATATTTTTTTTCTTTTCTTTTGGAGGGGAGGGCTCAATTTAACTCAGAACAGTTGGGTTAACAGTTAACGTTTACTGAGTGACTTTTGTATTACAAATGTTTTATACGTATTATTGATAAGCCTTACAATGATCTATTAGGTGGATATTATTCCTTATTTTGCAGGTGAGAAAATTTAAACTCAGAGAGGATTAGCAATATCTCTAAGATTACACATCTAGTACATGTCAAATTGCTAATATTTGAACCCATAGAATTTCAGGCAGCATTTTTAATGGATGAGCTTCATTGACAACTTGGTCAAAAGCCTCCAAAACATTTGTACTTTAAGCATTCATTTAAGGTTCTTTTTTGGGGGGAGGGGAAGGTGGTCTTCATTAGGGCTTGTGCCAATGAACATTTTATCCATCAAAAAATGGTGTATTGTGCTATTGCTAAATGCCCAGCATTGCCCTACATCTTCACTCCTGAATGTTTTGCTGATTATTGTCTTTGAAGGCTTAGTGTTTTCATTCTCCTGCACCTGATGAAGCTTTTGGACAGGATGGATTCTGAACATAGACTACATGGGTTGATTCTGGCCCCAGTTTGTGTGGATGGCACTGAGAGCCTAGTCATGCCCAGTGTCTGCTACTCAGCACATGTGCCCTCTGTTCTCCTTTCTCTCTTTCTTCTCCCTCATCTTTGTTTTTCATTCTTAACAGGTAGTTTGTGATTTTCTCCCCTTTTTTGCAGTCTCTGCCATCAGTGATAAACATTGAAAGGGATGAGGTGTGAAGAATGACAGAATAGGAAATATCTCTGCTTGTGTTAAAGCCAGTGCCTCTGCAGGTGTTTACTGTAAACTGGCTGCAGCCTTGTTACTTATTCAAACCAAAGAGCAAGGGTTATTGTGTACCTTATTTAAGTTTCCTATCTTACCAGTGGAACAGTTTGTTTCTGACTTTGAAGTTTTAAAGCAGAACTTGCTCATGACCCAATTTCACTAATAATTCTCTTAAGTAACCCTTGTACTCATTTATAAGATATTTTTTTCCACCCACTGTCTGTCTACCCTGGTTTAAAAATTTTATATATGTACTTTTAAAAAATTGATTAGCTGGAGAGCTGCCCATTCCTCTGTGCTGTATAATAAGGGTTTAAAAACTGCACACTGAATTCTGTATAGTGTAATTAAAACTGACCCACATTTGGACCTGAGTACACCAGGACTTAGCCAAACTTGCCATGAGCTGAGTTCTGGTGGCAGATGGGAACTAATGAGGACACACTCCACTCCAGAATTTCCCAGCTGCTTGGCCCCTTTTTGTACAAACAAGGTTTGGAGCGAAGTCCGGATCCCAAGAGCATGTTCTGTAAATGTGCTGTACCCAATGATTTGGGAAATGTTCTCACAAAATCAGGCTGTTTCAAGGTATCCTTAAGACCTCAGCTACTGTCAGATTTTAAACATGAAAATTAGAAGGGGCCTTTTGTGCTGGCTCCAACCAAGTGAATTAATATCACATTCCCTGTCCCCCCGCCCATTTTTTTTTTCCTGTGCCTGGGGATAGAATGATCATTCATATCCAAACCTGGAGATTTGCAGGTGGTTGTCTCAGGACAGACTGGGTCTCCTTGCAACCTATGGATCTCTTCAACTGGTTTGATGTCCTGGGACTATTCAGGCAGATGTAATTGAATCAGTTTGAAGCAGCTGTAGCTGGCATGTGGTCTCTCAGATTGCTAGCACCTGCTTGTTTTTTTGCAACTCACTAGAGTGAGAGAAGTGCCAAAACCAGCATTGGTCTTGGAGCAGATAAAGCACTTCAAACCTATATTCCATTCTCCTTCCAACCTAACCACATCATCATTGGTGCCTGAATTAATAAAGCCCCCTTTCATGATTATGTCTGAGGTATACTTTTCCTTCTCACTCTTCTCAGTATTGGGATCCTGATCCTGACAGTACTGACCATGCGAGTCCAAAAAAATAAGGGAGTATAATGGTGATCAGGTGGCTTTGGGGCTCTCTTATCATTAGACAACTGGGTAGCCTGTGGTTTGCAGAATCATTTAAATGAACGCCCCAAATTCATTTGCTGTTCCAGCACAGTCTTATTGGCACAGAGAATGAGCAGTTAATGTATAACAAACTGTGAGCTGTTATGGAATATGATAAATACATTTGCTTAGCAGGGGGGAATGTAAAATGGAACTATTTCTCTAATGTAACTCTAAACTAATCGACATGGATTTCTTCAACACTTATTATGTGCAGGAAGATGCAGTCTACTAAAAAAAGGATAAAAATTCTAGGACATACTAAAGATATAAAATATATTTTAAAAGACACAGCTTTGGAATCTTTAAAAAAGGTTTAAATTCATTTAAAAATGTGTATTTATCTTCTCTTTATCCCACTGTGTTATTTGGTAGGCATATATTTAACCTTCAAATATTACCAATTTTCTAGTGTTTCATTTGAACCTAGAGATGACAAAGACTATACATTTACTTAATGTTTATGTTACAGTGTTTTTTTTTTTTTACATGCTTTTGGCATTGATAATCTTTTGAGAGAAACCAAGAGACAAGATGAGTTTGTGAATAATAGTAATAAGAGTGAATGCCAAAAAAAGTCATTTCACTATCATCAGCAGATACCTACTTTACAAGGCATGCCTAGATGCCATGGACATAAAGAATTATATATGGTCCTTGATTGTAGGAATCTTATGGGATTCCTGAAGAAACATGATATAAATTTAAAAATAAAATAAGGCACTCTCAGTGTTAAATGCATCCCGTAGACCTGAATTTGGTATCAAATGAATGTTGTAAAAGTGAAAATAACGGCACTCCTGTAAAACGACTACCCTGGACCATATGTCCTGCTCCCCCTCAGTGCCCATGAAGGACATCGCCAACCCATTATGGTTCTCTCTGCCACTAAACTAGAACTTGATCTAAAACTCCTCCTGAAGACAACACTTTAGACAATCATTACCAATTGATGGAAGTTGGATGTAAAATGAAACTCATTTACTATTGCTGAATAAGTCATTAAGTAATAAAGATAGTCCATGGAGAGAGACATCTCAGTGAGCTGCAAGTAAGAAATGGGACTTGAACTAGGCCTTGAAATAACATGAAACATAGGACATAAGACACTTGAAAGGAGAAAGGAGATCATTTTCAGGCTGAGGAGTCGTATCAACAAATGAGCTAAGTATGGAATTGTGTGATTATCAATGATAATGAATAGTCCTCAGTTGTAAATATGTAAGTGCTTATGTAATTTTTAGTTGAACGCTTTTCTTCTTTGCTAGACTACAAATTCCATAAAGTGCGATATTGTTGTTTATTTTAAAATACCTTCTCAGGGAGAACTTCACAGACTTCTCCTATCTGAATCAGGCTGTACTACATTTCTATAGGTTCTTATTTTTTCCCATCACAGTATATAATTCACCTGACGGTTTGGGGAGCACCTTCTTACTGCCAATATTCTATATTTAAAATTGAGGCTGAATCAAAGATGATTTTGTTCTCTATAAATTTATGTAGCAACAACGATTTTTCAAAACCTGATTTTTATTTTTATAAATACTGTGGCACTCTCAACACTAATTTGGGAGATTTTAAGTTTTTAATTTTTTTTAACTTTTTATTTTTGGAGGAGACTTTTATTTTAACTCTAGGATTTAAGAATTTTGTTACATATTCCTCAGGCACTGGGTGGCTCAGTTGGTTAAGCTTCTGCCTTGGCTCAGGTCCTGATCCTGGAGTCCTGGGATCAGTCCTGCATCAGACTCCCCTCAGGGAGCCTGTTTATCCCTCTGCCTATGTCTCTGACTCTCTTTCTGTCCCTCATGAATAAACAAATAAAATCTTAAAAAAAAATTCTCTTTCTTTTGAAGTATAATTATCTGATATTAATAATTTATATATCTAAAATAATTGTTTTATATTATCATTTTTTTATATTGATCAATTTTAAACATTGCCTTTTTATGTTTGATTTATTTATTCATTCACTCATTCAGTGGAAATTATTCTAGCTATTGACATAACTGTATTCACTTTCCATCTGATTATATAAATACCTTAATCATCTATATCTTGCTGAGCTATTAAAGTGTTAGGAGACCAATGTCTCTGAAAACAATTTGAATATAAATAGACTCATCTTTGAGTTGTTAAAACCATTTTTTCCCACCTTTAGAATGTTTGGTGACTAGAAGATTGATCAGAAGGTTGGCTTGGCTAACTAAAATGTATTAACTACAGAAACAATTTCATTTACTAATAGTTACTGCACATCTCTCAGGTTAAAAAAAGAAGAGGAAAAAATAATAATTGATCTATACTGTTTCCTATAAGGATAATTCCTTCAGTATTTCCTTCTTTGAACATATAACATTTAGTGATGGATATCTACATGTGCCATCCTTATGATTTTGACCTCTTTAAGGGAGTTTTTAAAAATAATTTCTAATTTTTTAAATATATGCATTTCTGTGTTTTTAGGGTAAAATGTGTGAATAGATCTTTTATCATTCAAAATATATTTTCATTAAAGTATTTGAACTTTTCACACTATTTGCTATTGTTGGTTTTTGTTAAGAAGATCGAAATAGGGGATCCCTGGGTGGCTCAGCGGTTTAGCACCTGCCTGCGGCCCAGGGCATGATCCTGGAGTCCCAGGATCGAGCCCCACGTTGGGCTCCCTGTATAGAGTCTGCTTATCCCTCTGCCCGTGTCTCTGCCTCTCCCTCTCTCTTTCTCTGTCTCTCATGAATAAATGAATAAAATCTTAAAAAATAAAGATCAAAATAGGATTGCACTATAGGTCATAACTTTTTAAAGATAAAAAATGTAAGTGTGTTAGGGTCTTTTGAATTTTGAGATTTAAGTAAGTAAAGAAACATAATGCAGTATACAGAAAAAAAGAAGTAAACTGGAAATTACCTAAAAATGTTGCTTTAATAGTGTCTTAAATTTATATAGCAAATTGTATAGCTGAGTTCAGTATTACTTTAAAAAATGTTTCATTTTGAGTATTAAGAGACAAACAGAATTCGTAATCATGCTGATATGATGCCTCAAGCAAAGTAATGCATGCTTACTAGTATCTTTACCAGTGTCAGGATAGGATATACTCTAGGCCAAAAGAAAATTTATTTTTCCCTTGTGTATTTGTCACTTGATGTCATAATTTCCATTAATCAAAAATGGGCATATTTACTTTTTGAATCCAATTCTTCAACAACATCAATAATTTTTAATTTGCTTACTGATTTAAGTGATGTTCATTTGGGGCACCTGGGTAGCTCAGTCTTTAGTAGTTAACTCTTGATCTCAGCTCAGGTCTTTATTTTAGGGTTGTGAGTTTAAGCCTGCATTGGGCTCCACACTGGGCATGGAGCCTACTTAAACTGTGTTCGCTTAAGTGATATTAAGAATACCCTCTGCTATTGATCATGTACCATCATAAAATATTTATTAATTGTTTAAGTCTGTATTTCACTCGGGATTCTAAAAAATATAAATGTCATAATTTTCTTTTTTTAGTATTTATTTAAAATTTTGTATATTTTTTTTAAAGACTGATACCTGTTTAAGACCTGTCTTTGACTTTCTTGAAAGCATGGGATTAGAAGAGGTTACATTATTTTGTGATAGCATCTATCTATAGGATTTAAGAGGGAACAACGCGAAACAGAGGGCCAAATCCCTTTTCAAGTTGATTTACTACTACCAGCAAACTTCATTGCAACCTCCCAGTAAGTTTTCTCTTTGATCTTTCCATACTTAAATGTTCCTATCAGTCGGAGACTTTGAGGTCACCATTTACACTTATGGAACTGCTGTGTCAGCTTCAACTTTGTTGCGGTACAGAGATAGCCTATTAATTCCTTAGGAAGGCTGTAACAAATTGCCACAAACTGGTTGGCTTAAATCAAATCTATTTTCTCATAGTACTGGAGGCCAGAAGTCCAAAAGCAAGGTCCAGAATGGCCATACTCCCTTTGAAGGCTGTAGTAAGAATCTTTCTTGCCATAGTTTCTAGTGGCCCCTTGTATCCCTTAGCTTTTGGCAGTATAACCTCACACTCTGCCTCCATCTTTACATGGCCTTTTCCTCTGTCAGTGTCTCTCTGTTTTCTCCTTTTCGTATAAGAACATCAGTCATTGAGTTTAGGATTGACCTTAAATCCAAGATGATTTTGTCTCAAGAACCTTAACTAGTTACATCTGCAAAGGCCTTATTTCCTAATGATATCCATATTTTGAGGAATTAGAAAGGCATGAAATTGTGGGGAACACTATTCAACCTACTATAGAGAGTAACCTTATTTTTCTATAGTAAATATCTACATATCTATGGAAGGCTTACTTACATAGTCACATATTAATACTTTCTTGCTTCTGTACTTGACAGTTTTTCTGCTCAGTATTGATAGAATACTAGTTGCCTTAACACCTTAGTATTTTTTATGGATTTAATTGAATCACGAGTCATTCTCTTGCATAGTCTTTTAAACTATTGGAAACTTCTCTTTATTATAAATATTAAACTTGGGGGATAGAATAGGTAGTGATTAACAGGGTTACAGTTACTCCACAGATGCAGGGCAAAATTCAAACCTGACTTTGGCTTTTTTATGAAGCCGTGTGTATTAAGATACCAAATATCTTGTGAAGTACATAAAACTTCTAAAAAAGTTTATAAACTAAATCATTAGTTACAGAAAAGTTTTTCATAATGGTCTTTAATTCTGTAGGCCATGTATGCACCTGAAATTTAGTGTTGTAGAATGACAAAGACGTTGTGCTAGATTTTAGCTGTTGAAACCATGAAACTTATCTCTCTGTATTTAGCATAGGCAAGGTCTTTATTAGAGAATTATGAATCTGGGTATCTATAGAAATACACCTCCATTAAGCGATAACTGGAAGTCAGAAGTTCCAGAATCAGACTGAAAAAGCAGGGCTCAGCTCAGAAAGGTCAATTTCAAACTTTATGTAGCCAGTTATTGACTAACAGAATTGAAGCTCAGCTATGACCAAATGAAACACCTCCATTTTTTTTTTTGTACTTCTCCCAAGTTGATTCTGAGGTTGTTCAAAGTGTTTTTTGTTTCATATAAGGAGTAGACTACTATTACGGTAGGAGTTGACAGAGGGAACCGTTCCTAAAAGAATTGGGATAGGGATCCCTGGGTGGCGCAGCGGTTTGGCGCCTGCCTTTGGCCCAGGGCACGATCCTGGAGACCCGGGATCGAATCCCACGTCGGGCTCCCGGTGCATGGAGCCTGCTTCTCCCTCTGCCTGTGTCTCTGCCTCTCTCCCTCTCTCTGTATGACTATCATAAATAAATTAAAAAAAAAAAAAAAAAGAATTGGGATAGAATTGGAAGCATTTTTTTTGTCATTTCCACCTCATGATTACTAGATATTACAGGTGAGTTTTCTTGTGGGGTGGTCAAGGGTGGGCTTTCTGAGGAAATAATACCAGAACTGAATTAATCTAAATTTGATCTTTGTATTCTCACCGGTTGCTCAAGATTGTGCCCCCAAAGTATATATGTATTAGAACAGAGGGACAAGGGGATGCATGCCCTGTCTGTTAGCTATTAACAATGTACAATTAGGAGGTCAGCTTCAGGGACAACCAGTTGATGCTCCTCTTTATCTTGATAGTAAACACAGTAATAGGCATTCAGAAATGAACGAAAGATGCTCAACTGTATCTCCCTAAAGTTGAACAAACTTATTATTTGTGAAAGCCAAAATTAATTTGGCCACAGAGAGACTGGATTCATTGCTACTCTTAGCTGTCCTCATCAATTCCGTTGCCACTCTGGTGCAAGGGATTGGTAGAACTACAGGGATTCTTGAATCATCATTTCCCTCTTTGGCAAATAATGTTTTCTAGGAATAATATCACCCCCTTTCCTTTTTCTCCGTGTATCCAGGCTGTAAAAGGAAAATGGAAGGTCAAACTTTAGATTTATTTATTTATTTTTTTAAGTATTAGTTTCATGGCAGGCCAAGATTAAGCACAGAACTTTTCAGGAATATGTAGTTAACTTTCCATTTGAGGTGAGTGCAGGGAATCTGTTCTTTTCATCTTTTCATCTTTACTTTCATTCTGAAGTAGAAACTTCTCCAAATGCTTCATTCAAAATTAAATTGTTTATCTCTAACTAGACAAGGACGTGTGGTGGTAAATTATTGAAATTGATGAGATTTGATTGAATTTTCCTGAGTTTAATGTGTCTAATCAACATTGCACTCACGGCACTATTATTTTCTTATTGCTTGCTGCTGTAACAGATGACAGCATTACCATGACCCAGGCATACGATATGAAAAAATGCACAAGGAAGTAGACAGTCCACCGTGGGCATTTGAAAAATGGAGCCAAATGACCTTTTCAGAAATTATTAAGATTTTAGATGAGAGGGCTTAATTTTTTTTCACTAGAGAAACCAAAAAGTCTCTTAATATAATTTTCAATAGGCTTTACTTTCATTCCAATTTATAAACCAAATTATGATGCAATTGATAACACAACATTATTATCAGTTATACCATTGAATCATGGTTCTGTTCTTGTCACAATCATGGAAGCCAGAAATGGAGGAACAAACTACTTTCCTAGAGAAAACACAGTGTGAAATTTCCACTGTGTAACTTAAGTGAACATATTATTTGTCATCCAAACCGTGACTGAGAGGTTTTGCTTTTATTTTTGAGATGTTTTGCTTTTAAAAACACAATCCAAATGACAAGAATATTAAGTCACAATGGAAGAAGGTAATTATCGTATCAAAGTTTAAAGGAGCACAAATTAAAAAGGTTCAGAGCACTTCCTATAACTTGAGAGCATGCATTAAAATGTTTTAGAATATCACTAACTTCTAAAGAGTGCATATGGCAATATATAGCTGAAATTATAAACCATTTTGACATTTTGTTCTACTCAAGTTGTGTATTTGATATCATATATCAAGGGTAAATTCAAGAAAATACCTGGGCCAAGGTTAGAAGTTGGCAGTAAAGTATATAAGAAATACGTTTCTGGATCAATCCTGTTTGGCATGTTTCAAAACTTTGAGACCTGTTGAGGCCCAGAAGCACTACTTGGACAATGAGCATATTTAGTTTATTCAGCTTGTCAAATTTTTCAGCATTATTCATTATTCTCTGTCACCATAAAGACATGACTACAATCTGTCTATAAAGTACCAAATAGAGATTTGTTAATTGTAGTAACTATAGATGTTCAAAGTAGATACTGAAATCTCAAACATGTTTTTCCACTCTTCTATAATGGATTCTTAAGACATAAAACTATAACCTGTAGATATATAAGATAATTTACATACCACCTTTCTAGTGTAATTCAATTATGTTACAGAGGAGGAAATGGAAACAGTGAATAGGTGCAATCAAGTACAAGTGAGGGATCTAGTAATGAGGTACTCTACTTCCTTAGAGGGTACTTTTTACCATTTCTCACTATACTGAACAATTGTCTTTGCCGTTTTGATCTTAAAAATACATGCACATTGTAAAAAACTTTTGAAAATAAAAGGCATTCAAGGATATGAAATGAAAAGTATTTCTTCACCAACTTATAGTGCTATTACCAGAGATAAACAGTTTCAAGTGTATTTGTACAGAAATGTACCAAGATACCTCCATTTTAAAAACAGAAAGGAAAAGACAAATAAAATTGAAGAGATAATCATACCATTAAAGTTATCTTTATATTTTGTTTTGTTTTCTAATGCCATATCCCAGAGATTTTTATGGTATTTACACTATAGAGTATTATGCTATATCATCTTTTATTTTTAGATAGCTGCCTAATATTTCCATTTTATAGATATAATAGAATGTATTTAACCCTGCCAAATTTATGGACATTTGGTTATTTCCAGTTTCTTTTCTACTCAGAAAATATTGCAATAAACAACCTTCTAAATATATTTTGTACTCATTTTAATGTACATAATATAATTTCCTAGAATATTTGTATAATTAAAATGTTTACAGCTATTAAAACTTTTGCCTCATTAATGGTCTAATATATACTTCTATACAACAGTGTATGAGAATTTCTGCTTTCCACAGCCTCACCAAAACTGAGTTTTAACATCTTTTTTCTAATCTGAAAAGTTAAAATGATATTCTATCGTTATTTTGATTTACATTTCTTTATTTATGGGTTGGATTAAAAACATGTTTAAAGATTTTACTAGCCATTTATATTTCTTTTTCTGTGAATTGGCTATTAAATATTTCTTTACTTTTTCTATAGAGGTTCTTTTTAATCTTCTGTTGATTTGTATAACCTCTTTGTATATCAGCAGAAAATAAAACTTTATGTAAGAGATGTTTGAACTATTTTTTAGTTTTTAATTTGCTTTTTGACTTTTACTATAGACTTTTTATGAGACTAGTATTTATCAGTCATTTCCTTTGTGGTATAGAAAACTCATGACAAAATTACCCATATATTTTTCATGTATTATATATTTTAAAAATATTTAATAACACTTATTTTGGGACATGAAAATAAACTTTATTTCATTACTTGAAATGTAAAAGAATCACATTTTTCATCCCATGAACTTTTTAGCAAGAACAAAGCACTAAGGCAAAAAAAAAAAAAAAAAAAAAAAAAAAATATATATATATATATATATATATATATATATGCTGGAATAAAAACTGAGATGTCACAATTGGCATATTTTTCTTTTATTTATCAATCACTGATGTCTATTGTTTATGACATAGGAAAATCCCAAGAAACTTTTTTACTTATGAGAATAAATTATTGTATTTTGATAATCTAAGCAATGATTAAATCAGTGAAAGCATCATAGAATAAATCAAACCCCTAGCGAGATACTTTTAACAGCAATTCCAGTTCATATGGTAATGTTAATTTTACTTACTTAAGAGAAGCACTTACTTATCAGTAAGACCTTATAACTTTACAAATAAAATCAAAATGTGAATGTTGTAATTTAAGCAGGATGCAATAGCCAGGTGATAAATAGATACGTTTGTACCTTGAAAAGTTCACTTCAAGTCATCCTCATTCCAGAAGGGCAAGGGCAGTTACTTCATTTGGTTTTCTAAGCTTAAGAAGCAACTTGGAGACTACCCAGGCTCTGATGGCTGACATTTTTGTCAAGTTTGTAAATAAGTAAAGGATCCATTCAGCTAGAAAAGTGGAATATTTAGCAATAAAAGAATATTACTCTGTTTAACATCTATTCATGACTGGAATTGATAAGAAGAGAGGTGAGGCCAGATGAGATGTGAAATCTAAGTGAGGGAGAGGAATCAGGAAATGTAATTTAACTTTTTCCTGCCATTTATTTTTAATAGAGTATTTATTTTTTCAATTATAAAAGTAATACACCAGCATGGTGAAACTATTTGGAAAACACAAAAAAGCAAAAGACAATAAAATCACGCTTGACATTACTATTCCCACTTAGAAGATCAATATTAACATTTTGACGTGTGTATGTATGCGTGCATACAAAACCGTAGGATTATACTCTGCATGATTGTGGATTCTGATTTTTTCAACTAGCAATACATTGTGAACACTTGTTTGTGTTAATAAATACTTTTTCTGTGGCATGATTTTTTTATTGATTATATAGTATTCCACACAATGGATGTGTTATAATAATTTAGCCAGTCTCTTATTCTTGGACATGTAAATTGCTTCCGATTTTTCTCTATTAAAAATAACATATGAAGAATATCATTGTGCACACATTTTCATGAACATCTTTGATTATGTACTTAGGATAAATAACTAAAAGCAAAATAGTTGAGTCACAGAGATATGCAACTTTCAAGCTTTTGATGCCTTTACCTATGCCACTTACATGTTGCTGTGGCTTCACCAGCAGTCTCTGCAAGTGCCTGCTCATATCTTCATCAGCTCTTGATGTGTAACTTTATATGGCTCAAAGAAAGCTATCAGTGGTCTGAGAAGGATGAGTACAAAGAAGTAGGAAGAGGTCAAGCAGAGTTAAGTAACATTTTTGTCTGGGAGATATTGCTGGCTGTCACAGGCTATGGAGCACAGCTCCAGAATGAACTTGCATTTTCAGAAACGGCTCAGACTCTGTTAACTTGGCACAGTTGAAATGTCCTTATTTGCTTTGAGGCAATGGCCTGACCCCTTAGGCACACCCCATGTATTCAGTGATTGAGACCACTTACTCATACTAATCATGGCACACAGAAAATACATAAAAGATTTGTATTCATCACTCAATATATTTTGCTCCTCGAGTGTCATGAAACATTCAGGGTATATTAACTGGCAAATGCACACCTGGAGTACGTTACTTAGCTTTAGAAACTGCTAATTTAAAAAAATCAAATATTTAATTTTGAAGAAAAAAATCAGTTTTGGATTTTGAGCATATATATCATCTTTCATTTTGGCCCAATTAACCCAGCAGGTGTGTGCAAATTAGGTCACTACTTTGTCACCGTGGTAACATGCTTTGGGGAGGTGGATCTTAACCACCTCCAGCACAGGTGATGTTGGCGGAGTTGGTATTAAGAGATGCTTTACAAACAAACAAGGCAGAGTTTAATCTGTTAAAGTGTAGAAAATAGGTCTGGTGCCGGGTACCAACAGATAGTGTTCTATGACATGGGAAATAAGCACAACCTCAAATTTATATCAACAAGAGAGATCTAGTGAGCCTTAGAAACAGAACTTCCATGTTAAACTTACAACCCCTCAGGAGGTGATTGCCTCTGTCTGTTCTAGAGCAAGGGGTGTGGGGTGTCAAGGTCAGTTTCCCTGGAATTTCAGGATGGTTTTAGAGCTAAGCCATGGTTTTCAGAGGATCATCAATACCTTCCTTTCTTCTCATTATAGGGACTAGAAGCTAGTCGGTACCTAGGGGATAATTTCTAATTTTAAAAGGACAGGTTAAAAGGACAGTGTCTGATCATTTCTTTTAGGTGCTATTGGATCATTATTCAGAATTGCTTATGGGTTAGGAAGTTGGCAGACTTGGTCTATGCCAGCACTCCAGCATTAATACAAGTCTCTAACTCAGGCTTCTTCTCACCAGGTGGAAAATCAGACATGCTTCAAGATCCCTGGTAGAGATTGTGCAATCTGTTTGGCTGCTGAAGGTTCCAAACCATGTGGGCATTCTGCAGCCCCACAGAGTAGTAGAATTTCTTCACTTATCACTGACAAGTTCACACCTCTTTTGGTCATTAAAATTGTAAATCTGCATTATCAGATGCAGAAAATAGGACACCTAATGATATTAAACATATTTCTAAGAAAATGCATCTTCCATGACCACTTCCAGCACCCATTTATGGATTATATTTCCATTGAGCCTCTGGGGCAATTCATATGTGGCTTTATGTTTTTTTTTTAATTTGTCCTAGTATCTTGCCTTGTATCTGTATCGTTTGTTATAATTTTGAAGCATTTTTATATACCATACTTTATTTTTTTGTGGAATTTTACACATGGCATTTCAGAAACTCGAATCCTTCTCGTGTTTATTTTCATTGGTTGTGACCGCAGCTTTATTACTTATTTCATGTGTTTTCAATAGTTAATATTTACAAAACACTGAACAAACTCTTCAAGATTGCTTTCTATAATCTCCCTCTCCAAGCGTCAAAGATGAGAGGCACAGAGAAGAGTCATAGTGACTTACCCTGTGTCACAGAGTATAGGAATTCATTTTCAAATGAAGATCAAGGACCCCAGGTTTACGGTTTGTTTGTTTTCTTCTTTTCTTCTCTTTTTTAAATGTCTCAGTAGTCTTCTGGGTTTGGAGTTTTACAGGGGGGTGGTGTTGCAAAATGGAGAGACAGTTGACTCAACTCTTTATTTCTCCTTTGGCGTATACCTGCTGTGTTCAGGTCCTCTTTTCCCATCTACTCCCCAGTGGGTGCTGGAAACCATTTCTTTTGAAGAGTTGGTTCATAACATAAAGACCAGAAGTCCCAGTAAAATCTCTTCTTACTAAGGTATGGGTATGCATTTTTCACTGGAGAACAGGATGTCATATCTACCCCGTCCATTCCTGGAACAAGACAGGTGGCAGCACAAATTAGCATTGAAACAGAGCTTTATCACAGCAGAATCCCAGGTTGTTTTAGGAATAAGACTCGAAACAAAAATATGTGAAGGGATTGAATCCATCAAATCTAATAAAGGAAATTGTAGATTCAGGAAAGTTAGACCCCTGAATTGTAGTAAGCAAGCTGGGGAGGAAATGGGCAGTTAAACAAAGTAGTGCTGTATCTTTCATTGTTTGATGAAATAATTTTTGCCCCTTTTAACTGGTATGTTGAAAAAAAAAAAAAAGCCTGGTATATCTGAAACAAAGAGCTTACACAGTCACTGAGCTGGTTGGTTTTTATACCTTCCTTTACTGAGTATTGTCCTTCAGTACAATACAGAGCCATTTCTTTGTTCTCACAAGCTAGCAGTTAAATTGTATGTAAATGTATGCAAATTAGATGCTGTCTAATAAAGAGAGTCATTAGATGGAAGAAATATTTAGTTTAGGAAAAAAAAAGCAGGTGTATTGTGTAAAAGAAAATGTAAGGCTACAAAAAAGCCCAAACTTTTGTGGACAGTTATAGAAAAAAATTATTAAAATAGATTTTTAAAAGACTTACGTCTTCCTGACCTTTCCTTTGTGCTTACATATAAGTGTGTGTTTTTTAAATATTTACATATAAAACTAAGGGATTGGCTTCTTTCCCAGAATTACTGGAAGCACCTTCACCAGGAACATTTGGACTTGAATAATCTCCACAGCAGCATTTTCTTTCTTGAATTAAATGAATTGTAAAATGGATGATTGGCTCAGGAACACTGACGGCTTATGTGGGTTCCTTTCCTTTAGATTGAGAGGCTTATGGCTCCATGGTGGGTAGCTTGCAACTGATGATCTTGGCTACTTCAAAGGTTCCCCTTCCATTCTACTCGACCCCAGCCTTTTAAAGGCTAACATAGGCTCTTTAAGATACATGTAGACTACAAACTTCTTTAGAGGAACCAACAGTTCCTTTATGAGCTTGCTCAATGCTGTATTGAATGTTTAGCACAATGCCTAGCACTTACTAGGCACTCACATCTATTTTTTAATGATTAAGTGAATAATTGAGTAAATAAATAAATAAAAAGTAACTTGACAGACTTTAAACATTTTAATGGTCAGTAAAGTGGTTATGTGTACGTCAAATACCTTCACTGTCCCCAGCAAACAGTTAGTGAAGCAATCATTCAGACTTGCATATAGCAGTTACATAGTAAGTACACAGTAAAAAACATACTTTAGTGTCCAGTTTCCTCAAGTCCACCATAACGAGTGTGTTATGTGCTCACCATATGCATCACTCATTGTGGCAGGTGAAAAGACATGGTGGCTTCTCTCCAGGAGCTCCTAGTCTTCCAGAGGAATCAGACACACGCCAACTTAAAACATAGCATACTGTACACAGTAGAGTTACAGATAAAATTGTATGGGAGCACCAGAAAAAAAGAGAGAAGGTTGGATTGAAGAGTGTCTGAAGTAGGTTCCTGGAGGAAAGTGGGATTGAGCAAAACCTTGAAGGTCGTCAGGAGCAGATGGCTGGCGATGGTGGGTGGAGAAAAGCAGAGTTTCAGAATTCTCCTAGTTTCAGTCCCCAGGTAATAGAAACATACTAGATTTTCTTCTATTCTCTTATGAATTTCCAGCAACAGCTTGATTTTAACCTCTGTGGAAACACAAATGAGGGCTGTGATGGATACAATAATGACTAAAGTTAAATTATAACTCCAAGTCAAAATTTTAATCACATTCAGCTATTGAATAGGAAATAAGATAAAGTATGCAAAAGAATTTTATAAGTTTTAATTCCAAGGCACTGAAAGTATAGAATTTTATTATCATTCCCAATGTTTAAGGTTGTCCATGGTAGGAAATAAAATTTAGGGGAGAAGAGGTTTGGAGAAGTAGAAAGGGGTCTCTCATAATCCAGAACCTTATTGTTTACAAAGTACCTTCCTAAATTACTGTTTACTTCCTAAATTACTGTTTTATTCTATCATCACAACAACCCTTGAGGCTTCAGAATTGACCTTATTTATTTCCATTTCACAGGTGAGGGAACTGAAGTTCTAAGAAGTTAAGTGACTTAAGTGAGATCACACAGTAAATGTCAGAGCCAGGTGTTCCTGAAAGGCTGTCCAGTTCTTTTCATATACCTCATTATCACCCAGGAACAGTACATAGGAGAATTCTATAGCTACATAAGAAGCATATGTCTTGATTCTAACTTAATTCCAAATTTTTTTTATTGATTTGGTTTTATATCTACATCTTGTCCATTTTGATATGGATAAAAATAATGCAAGACTGAAACTAAGGAAGGCACACATGGACAAGAATGATTATTTTGATAACCGATATGGATATGAAAATCATAATAGGTCAATGGATTGAAAGCATTTTAATTTATTTTCTTGACTTTTGAGTTAAAGATTTCAATGTGAAGGTGCAAAATAATGCTGCACTGAACTCATCTTGGAGGTAACCAAAGGGCTGTGGGACTAACAGCTTTTGATATTACTTAGTGCTTATTATTGTTATTATTATTATTTCTTTTTAATTATGCAAAGTGCTAATCAGTTTGATTATGCACAGTGCTAATCAGGTTAATTATGCAAAGTGCTAATCAGTTCTTCTTGAAGCACACGAGGAGAGCAGAGGTGCTGGCGGTGAATGGCGTTGGTTGATGGGGGTAGTCACGGCAGTCATTCCTTATTAAGATAGGAGTAGACAAGATAGCAAGGGGGGATTTATCCATAAAAATAAGGAGGAAAGGAAAGAGAACTTTGAGCACACGGAAGATTGTGGTTTTGGCAGGACGGTGCTTGCGCATAGAAAGCTGTTTTTCCCCCTGTTGCATAGTTTGGTTGGATAGTCTCTGTTATATTTTGAAGGCACTCATTTGAAGCCAAAAAGACTGCAGAGGGAAAGAAACAGAGTATTGTATAGCTAGACAAGTTGTCAAAACAACTTATTGTAGTTGGCAAGCACCAATTCCTGGGAGGACAGTAGAGGAAGTAGAATCTAATAGACCTATACATGAAAGAGGACATCAATAAAGAGAATTGAAAAATTAAAGGAGTGCCACTCTGATAAAATAAACAGGGCCATCTCAGCACCGCACTGTTATTGGGATGGCCGTCTGTGTAGCATATTTCCTGAGGTGAACTGAGGGCTTCGTGGTGCTGGCAGTGGTCTCTACTGAGAGTGGTGATGACGAATATGACAATAAGAGTTTTATGTAATAGCTCCTAGTTGGATCAGCTTTGTTGCTGCTGAAATCAAAGTGAATTTTAATATTAACTTGCAGGTCTGTGCTTATTAGCTGGGTGACTTCCTGTGAAGATGAGTTTATAGCAATATGTTCATATGTTTTTATAGAACAATGACCATGGAGGTCCCCTAGGAAAGCCCTTTTTATTCACTCCTCCTGTTCTATTCTGTGGTTTGATAAGCTATCAGTGAAATGCTACGATACCTACTTGTTTGAATGTATTCAAAGAGCAGAAAGCATTTCAGGATTACTAAGTGAATATTCATTTTTTAAAAGAAATGCATTCAGGCCATGTGACTTTTCCTTGACTCGGGAATTTGAGCAGGAGATTTATAAGTCATTTATCAAAAGGAGGGTCTGCTTCCCCGTTTACAACCCGGGGTTTATTTACTTTTCCTTTTCAGGCTTCTGCCTAAGTACAACTCATCTTTACAAATGCCCGTAGTGAGCTTGATTTCTGGAATTGTCCAAATAATGCTAAGACTCCTGCAGAGGCAAAGTCATTGGTGGTGTCTTCAAAATAGGGCATATTAATGAGGCATTTGTCCAGACAGCACTGGTATTTGGAATAAAGACAGGCCTTCAGTTTTCATTTTTGTTTTAACCAGGACCAATTTCCTTTTAAAATATGAAGAGAATGACATAAATCTTTGGTTTCCAAGGAGAGTCTGGAAAGGAATAGATTGTGAGAGGACAGCGCCCACAAATTGAGAAAGCCTGTTGGGGGCCCTTTGAGAATTTGGCTGGAAAATTCTGTTATAAGCAGTCCTTCTGCTCAGCTTCATGGGAACATGGTTTTAGAAATGAAACATTGCTTCTGTGTTCCCCACCCCCCAAAAACTAAGATAAAGAGGAAATGTTCATATTACCACTTTATCAAAATCTTTTTGAGTTATTTCTTGATAAGTTTAAAAATTTTTCCCGATGATTCTACCCAAAGGTCTGTGCAAATTCCATTCATTGGTGGTATACTACACTCTTGATTTCTGATGAAGTCATCTGAAAGCAAAGATCTTGCTATGTAAGGCATTGAAGATGTTGGAAAATTTCAAGGAGAAAATGATGTGAGCCAATGGCAGACAAAACTTAATTTAATAATACCCAACTAATATGTTCAAACTCCTGATTAATTACACTCTTGCACCCACATCACACACACTCTCCCACACAGACCCACTCATCCTTTCATGAAACTGATATTATTTGGGCACCTCCTTTTGTAAAATGTGTACCATGTGCTAGTAACAGCCACCATTTACAGTCCTGGATAATGGAGATACAATTATTCAAAAAAAAAAAAAAGTGTCTAGCATTATGGGGCTCACCTACACAGGATAAGATGGTATTTTTCTCATGATCTTCAGCTTTAGGAACAAAGAATTTGTACTTTATTCCTTCTCAAAACTTTTCTCCTTAGTAATCTATATAATTCAATTAGATAGCATTAGTATCTTCAATATTTGCAAAATAAGTGGTTGCACTAGATGGTTTCCAAGGTATCTTCATCTCAAGTATGCTATTAGCTGATTATACTATAAAATGAATTTATTTTTTATTACCATGTGAAGAGCCTTGGGATCATATGCAATCTCTCTGAGACTTTGATCTTTGAGAAAATAAAGTAATTTTAGGCTATTTTTGTGGACACAGCCTCCTTGGATTTAGGCCATAATTGAATATATGAAGAATTGACTTTGGAATTCAGACTTCTTGAGTTTGAATCCTGGCTCTTTCAGTGACTAGCAGAGCAAGTCATAACTGCTTTGAGCCTCTGTTTCCTCACAGTTCTTACCTCACAGGGTGGTTATGAGTATTAGTTGAAATAAACTATATAAATCACTGAACTCAATGCCCAGTGGCACACTGGAGCATAGCTTTGCTCCATAGTCAGTCCCTTTTTCATTTCTGGCAACTGTAGCCTTTCTGGCTCTTGCTACCAAAAATATCTTGAACTAATTCAACTTCCTTTCCCCAAGCTGCTTTTTCTTACATTAAGCCTGTACTTCAATTAACTCAGTGTTTTTTTTTTCCTCCCGTTACATCTTTATAGTTTATTTCTCCTTGCTGTCCTTCTTATGTATGTTGACTATTTCTCTGCTTTTTGTGAGTCAATTTTGGGGTACTTGTAATGTACCACATGTAATATAGCCTTGATTATAACAACAACAACAAATATGTACAACTATAATTCAAGTCAATTATATAGAAATATGCTGTTTATGGCTGAGCTGGACCATAGTTTATGATTTTGACATCTTGACTATACTGGAAACTTTTTGAGGGCAAGGTTAATATTTTTAATTCTTGTATCTCCAATATTTATCATGGCTCTACCAAGAAGAATCCCACAATTTAATAAGGGCCAAGAATTTTAAAGCAGTAATACATATAATCTACTAGTGGGGGAAGTATTATGGAAGTGGAGATGTTGAAAGCTTTAGGGAGCAGATAAGGGGAAGGCTTCCAAGAGCAAATGATATCTGAGTTTGCTCTTTATAAAAAGTACTTAACTTTTTTTTTTTTCCTGGTGGAAAGAGGAAAGAAAAATAAGTTTTATGCAGAGATAAGAGCTTTATGTGTACAGTTGATTTGTGGCAAGAAAGCAGTGGATCAGGTGGCAAAAAGGAAGACTAGAAAGTTAAGTTGGAGCATATTCTGAAGGACCTATGAGTTGTTTAGTGTTTTATGTGACTAATCTTAGCTTTCCAACATGAGTATATATTTGTGGTTAAGAGAACACTATGTTGCAAAGATATAGACATTAGCTTTTTGTATGTGAAATAAGAAGTAGTAAGATTTAACAACCAATGAATACAGGGAAAAACAATGAGAGATCGTGACAGAAAGAAGGTCTGAGCCAAGTCCAAGCTCGATTCCATACTTCTTTATGACCTTAAATAATTCACTTCATCTTTCTGACCCATATATATCCTTTCACAACACTTTCTATCTCTCGCTTAAATGTATATGAGTTTAAGTCACTTCTACTGATAATAATTAAAGAGAGCTCTTATTTTGGGTGCTTTGGATCTCAGAGATTGGGCTTGTTTAATGAGAAAGATGAATTTTGTACTAGTAGCATAGTTAGGTTAAGCCAGAGGAGGGATATTTGGGAAGAAAAGGAAGATGAATAAGAATAATACTGTTCTGACTAGAAGAAGGTGAAAAGGTCCTCTAAAAATAAAGGTAAAGTTGTGGCTATCAGAAGACTGTAAGAAGGCAGAGATACCGAAAGATGAGTTTAATAGATTTTCACATTTGGGGGATGGACATAGACCCATGGACCTAAGAAAAAGGGACCAGGGAGTATCCTAACTTCTCTACCCTGTATGTTGAAAGTTAACTTCTATGACTGATAAACTAATCAAAATATGAGACAAGAGAGGAGTTGTGCAGAGAAGATAATAAAAGGGCGCTGGCACATGGTTGGCAAAGCTTCGAGGCCTGCATATTTTCATGGAAGGGCTCGTAACCCTTGTCTTTCTTCTACCACAGAAGAGGACTCCTCTCAGGTCCCATCCTTCCTTTCTGTCTGAGAATTCTGTTTATGCTGGTGAAGCGTCAGGACTTTGGTAATGTAGAACCAGGGGAATTGAAAACAACTGGGAAAGGGATCTTGGCTGGAGGAGGGGGCAGATAACTTATAAAGTGGCAGGATTTTATTCGAGTAAGAGAAAAAAAACAGAGATGAGAAGAACAATGAATGGGAGTGGGGGCTGCTTGTGAAGGATGGATATGAGAGAGGTCTGGGTTGGGAGGTGAACGTGAGTAGAGAGAGATACTGAGGCACATTGGTGTCTGTAGTCGATGTGCCTAAGACACAGAGGAAGGATTCTTCTCTCTCTTTTTATTTTATTTTATTTTATTTTATTTTATTTTATTTTATTTTATTTTTTTGAGAAGCTAAACAAAATAAATTGTTCTGTGTTTTGGGATTTTTTGCATGTTTCTAGCCTTGGCTATTTTTGGGGGATCAAAATTAGATAAAACTTGGGCCACAATTTTGTTCTTACATTCCTACTACTATTACCAACACAACACAGTGAAGAAGTGAGGATCAGAATTATCCCAGTGTTCAGGAATCGGTAGACTTCTGTGATTTATATTGTGTTTATCAGTTGTTGTTGATGTAACATTTAATCCCAGAAAATATAGGTATAGGAGTGGAAGGATGATGGCCAACCAGTATGTGATTTATATTAGATGGTAGTTCTCTGGAGATGGCCTGAATTTCTAGTACATTTCACCTACATGCTGATCTTAATTCATATTTTTTCCTTGTTAGGGGTCAGATCTGCAAAGCAATTTCATATTAACCACAACAAATTTGTGCTTATGTTCAGAGGAAAGAATTCTACATCTCAGGCACTACTATGTTTTGGAATAATCTTTCGAAGATTAAAAAGGTAATTAATCAAGACTCCTACAAGAAATGTTAGCAAGTAAACATCATCCAATAAAACACTGTTAGTCATCATTGTTATTTAGGAGTTAGATATGGTTCAACCAGGGTAAGTGTTGTGTCATGAAATCATTCTCTGTAAGATTGACTACTGATATATGTGGACGTGCTTCAGTTGATGTGTCTATGAACTTGGTGCCACCCTAGGCCTGGAATTTGCAGGACTGTGTGAAGACTTCCTGACATGAATAACATTTTTTATAAGGTGAATTGTATATATTATCTAATGTCCATTTTGGAAACTTTCTTTTGTTTTTACTTTTGGCATTAAAAAAGGATCACAGTTTTAAAAATCCACATTTATTCTATTGTTTTTAAAAAGAGATTCCCACTGGATTATGTAACATTAAACATATGGCTACACAAAGATTAGAAAAGCTGTGGCCATCAGGAATAAATATTGGTAATAACACTGATGGAACTTCACACATGTAGTTTAATGTGAGAAAAGTAGAAAGACTTTCATAGAACTTAGATAAGGGAATAGGCTTGTTTCTTAACAAAAGTATAAATGAAGGCATTTGTTATTAAAATGGTAGCCTTCGAAATTGGCTTCCTGCTTTCACATAAGAGGAAACACTTTAAGGCACATGATTTTTTTTCTCTGATGAGAATGAAAAATAACCAAACCAATCTGTACACATTTTGTTATGAAAAAAAAAATACTTGGAAGAATTCTATTGGTATAAGCTAATGCAAGATGACAATTTGTTTATTAAAAAGTGTTTTGCATGTCCTCGTCTATCGACCATGTGCAATTGGTATAAACAAAGATCTTGTGTATGGTAGAGGGCTTATATTTGCATTCCTTTGCATGTTTAGGCATTCTTTAGCAGGACTTATTTTTCTGTTTATTGACAGTACTCCTCAGATCTTTGTACAATTATGTGTATATCAGCAGTGGCAACATTTGAGTGTACATTAAGGATAGGTTCTTTAGTCAAAATAGCCTGAAGAATAGAAATATTCATTGTATTGATTTCGGTGCTTTGAGTAAAATAGATTTGCTCTATGAGCTTCCCACTGCACAGAAAAAAGCTATGTTCAGAAGACATGAAGGCAGCTGAAGAGTCAAGAAAAGCTGCATTGGTTTTGTTTGGGGAGTGCCTGGCTTTTCATCTGCCTGGGAAAGGAACAGGCCTTATTGCCAGTTGCCAAGTGCTCTAATGCTGAGAAGTGTGTCAGCTGTGGTTACTCTGGGGATTTTGGTGACAATAAGCACTTTTCCTTGAGAAAATCAGCATAGATACCACACATTGGAATTGGACAAATTGCTTTTATTTTCTATTTTCTTTAAAAATTAAATTTGCTTTTCCTTCTTTTCCCAGCTGTTGCAGCTTCCTTGGTTTTTAGCTCAGATGATGGGAGAAACATATGTTCTCTTAAGAGAAAAACCCACTTATTTTCTTCGTGTGTGAACTCCTTGAAGTCACATTACTGGCTAACCCTAACTGAAGAATGATATTTAGAAGGAGATATTCAGGGAGAGATGTTCGTTAACTGATGGCCACAGTGGATAAGAGTAATTAAATCAGTATTTCAAGGATATCAGTGTAAATCACATGCATTAGGAAACTTGAATTTGCCATTTCTAGGATGTTTTTAGCTGAAAAACATAGGGGCCTAACCTGTTACATAAAGAAGTCATTTTATTCCCCATAGTTTCTAGCTGAGAACAAAGTACATATGTAGGATTTGGGTTGGTTGGATTAATGCACTGTAAGCCAGGCATTAAACAAACCTGACCTTTTCTGTCAATTCTTTGACTTTCCCTATAACCTTTTACCTCTCTAAGGAGAAGTTCACATCTGTATTCCCACTGAGCTTGCCATCACGGTGAAGAACCAAAATTCCCTTCCGGAGTACTTAGGGAAATAGTACCCTTCCCAAAGTAATAAAGAATCAAAAGATTTCTAGGGATATTGTCTTCATCTGTAAATTTTAAGTGATAGAATTTCAGGCACAGGAAGACTGTAGAGGAGAGATTTCTCCAGTTTCCCTCAAATTACCCCAGATGTTTCTAAGATAAGTAAGACTGATGAAATCTAGAAAGGTATTGAAAGCATATTAACATATTATACATAGAATTGTTTTGAAACAAACTTCTTAGAAAACTTTTTTTAAAGAGAGAGAATAAAAATAGTGTTTTTCATTCAGAATAATTTCATATATCCTCAAAATGAAAGGAAGGTGAAAGGTGGTGAAAGAAGGTGAAAGGAAGCCAAGGAAGAGTGCATTGTGGGATAAAAATCTCAGGGCCTCTTTTTGTGACTCTCTTGCCTATTTAGCAAAAGCCATGAAAGATCCACTACCTGGGACAAAATATTTCTCTCTCACTATATAAGACCAAGAATCACAATTTCAGAATGTTGTATCTGACTTCTCATCTGTCAACTAAAAGCAGCTGAAAGGCAAGAGCCCTGGAGAACTGTTTTCCTACATATGTATTTGTTTTTAGACAAATGTGTTTGTTTGAAGGTCTAAACACCATGGAAATGGGCACCATGGAAATGCATAGTTGGGGGGTAGAAGCCCTAGAAGTATTGACTCAATCCTTGATCCTTCTGTGTGATGGATTAAATGCCACATGCTTCAGTTTGCTGTGTGTGGGGTCCTTCAGCACAATTTATAACAAACAGCAATCCTGTATGAAGGACATAAGAAACTTACTGACTTTTTTTTCCAAGAGATTAATGAGAGATCGTTTGTCATCTGGATGTTACTTATGGAAAGAGAATCCAGAGAAAATCATTGTGTGTCTTATTTTCTCCCTCACTCCAAAGTGTTTATTTACACATGAAATCAGGTTAAAATTAATATTAAGGGCACCCTTGAAAGGGAAACATAAAACCCATGCGCAGGTTGAAGGGAATGTGAGAATGAAGGTGAGAAATGTGGGGCACCCTCTTGCTGGGAGTGGGGGGAGAAGCTGGAAGCCGACTACATATCATCCTCAACACTTTAGTATTCTCTTTAGTTTGTTTTTGAATTTAACTCCTGAAGCCAGAGCAAAAACCCTTCTTTAACAAGTTTCCCCTTGAGTTACTTAACCACCCACTTGTCTCCTACAATTTGGAATCTTCTGAAAGTAGGCAATAGTTGAGGATATTGCTATATGAAAACTAATGGAATGGGATGAAAATTTTATGGTAAACATCAGTTGGAAATGTCTTCTCTGCTGTGAGATAGCGGTTATATTATCATACCATTTTTATTTTCATAGAATTATAAGGATTATTTATTTATTTATTTATTTATTTATTTATTTATTTATTTATTTATTTTTGGCAATCGACATGAACTACATCACTCAGGAAAAAAAAAAAAAACAAAAAAACTAAGCAATAGGAGACCAGGAAGGAAAATGTAATTGTGTCTGGAAAGCTTTTTGCCTCAGCTAAATAAATAAATGATAAGAAGTACAATACAATAAGAGATGAGAAAAACTGAGGTTCAAGCAGACAGCTTTATTTAATTCCATTTAATTTTATTGGGTTGAATTTGATAGAGACGATGTCAATGGACATGTACAGGGAGATTGGTAGCAGAATGCCTGGGGCTGTTGTATCATTGACATAAATGTGTATAAACAGAAAGGGAATGTTAAGTAATTCTGAATAGAGGAGTGATTTTTAGACACCACATTTTGGTTTTGTAAATGCATAGAGCAGCAGGTTGAAGCAGATCTGTTACCTGTATTTAGTTTTTGATTTCAGTATACTGAAAATCAAATATATCAATATATTTTTTCTTTTCTTGCTTTGCCAATAAGTGTTTAGAATGTTTTCCCAGCATTGCTGAATTCCCAGCTAACATATATAGTTTGACTTTATTTTTAGAGGAGGAATTAACCTAGCAATGGTTAAACATCAAACTTAGATTGCCTTGGACTCCTTGGTTTTCTTACAGAACTCAGCTTCCATAGCATAGCTGAAGAGTCAGTTTACAAACATAGATGTTTGCAAAAACTTGATTTCATGTAAATGTAAAGCCAAAAAAACTGAGATTGTTTTTGAGAAACCAAACATCTCAAGTGGATTATCAGAGTGAAATAAATTCAAGTATGCATACTCCTCAACAAGCTGTACTCTGGTCAGTTAGGCTTTCAGAGAATTTGTGTAGTAGACAGAAGGAGCTCATGTTATAGTCCCAGAAGGTGAACACAGGTGCCACTGCTGGCCTTTGTAGCATAACTTTTCTAATTAGTCCATACATGATAGGGAACTGGTAAGACCTTGTTTATCTTCTGTTATTTTATGTGCTTCTTTCTTTCTTTTCAGTGAAATGATATTATTTTTTGACTTATCCATTAATAGCTGCATCTGGATTCCAATTTGGAGCAGCCCAAATGAAGCTAAAGACTTGTGTAGATGAAGTTGAGAATTGACAACATAGATAGCAAAGATAGATAACGCATACCTTCCAGACCTCACCCTAATGCCGAAATTAACTTTTCATACAGTGATCAGTTTGTCTAGGTAGTTGTCAGAGAGCCACTCCTCTTTATGGATATATGTTTTAATTAATAAGTACACCTACATTTTCTTATAGTTTCCTCAAGGGCTGAATTATCAAAGCATTAGCAAGTTAGGATGGTAAAATGGTAAAAACAAACAAGAATCACTGCTTTATAGAAAGTTCTTGCCTCATAATTACATTATATACAAAGACATCCTCCTCTCAAACACATAAACAATAATTTAAGCTCTGCAACAGCAAGCACCTTGTCTTTATTTCTAGAACCTCTTACAATACCTAGCATATAGTGTGTGTTCAACAAATGTTTGTTAAGTAAATGAACTCCATTGTAAAAAGGCTCATTGTTACCCTAAATTTAGTTACACACTGGGTCAATTCAAACCTCTTCCCTGTTCCTTCACTCTAAGAGCAAACATTTATATGGCCTGTTCCCAACTTACAAACAGGTTGTGTTAACAAATTTAGATGGTTTGGTCATTTGGAACTGAGAACGCATCTCTCATTCATACATTTGTTACAAGTATGGATTCAGCATGCATTCTGACCCAGGCACTGTTCTAGCTCTTGGGATACAGTGGCGAATAAGAAACAAAGTCATCCCCATTTCCACTAGCTCTTAGAACAGTGCCTGACACATAGTGAATGCTCAAAAATTGCTTACTGTTATTTTTAAAGAATAATTCTACTATTTTCAGGGATGTTTGTTCAGAGTCCTTTGTATTGAGTTATCAAGTTAGGCTATTTTAGGTACATTCTTATTTTATTTCATTAATCTTCTCTGGGCACCCACTTTCAAAGGGAAGGATCTTGCTATTTATTTATTTATTTATTTATTTATTTATTTATTATTTATTTATTTTAGTTTAGTTTTGCTATTTGGTCTTCGCAAGTTACGGGTCCTTCCATGTGAGTCTCACCTGAAAATAATGAAGATGTGGTAATATTCTAATTCACATGGAGAACATAGCAGAACTTAGTAAATTAATGTTTGCATAGTGCTTAGAAATCTGAGGTTAAATTTGCTAAGAGAAATGTACAGAACTATTATTGCCACTAAAATTATGATAGACGTTTTTTCCTCTACCAAAAATACCTCAGTTAATTGGTATTTGTATTTTATTTTTTTTTTTTTTTTTTTTTTTTTTTTTTTAAATTTTTTTTTTTTTTTTTTAATTTTTATTTATTTATGATAGTCACAGAGAGAGAGAGAGAGGCAGAGACATAGGCAGAGGGAGAAGCAGGCTCCATGCACCGGGAGCCTGATGTGGGATTCGATCCTGGGTCTCCAGGATCGCGCCCTGGGCCAAAGGCAGGCGCCAAACCGCTGCGCCACCCAGGGATCCCTGGTATTTGTATTTTAAAAGTTGAATGCCACCTTAAAGAAAATGTTCAATGTGTATCTAAAGGAAAACAAATAAAGATCATGTCATTTCATTATTATGTGATATAAAAAATTTCTAAGGAATCACTAGTTTGAGGTAAGTAAACAGTATTTAGGACTTTATGATTCTCCAGTCTGGCCATATGGATTATTGCTTCTCTTAACGTAAATGACACATGGTGTCACGCAGCTCTGGTGAAATGGTTTCCAAAGGTCTTCTGATTTTTACCTCTCTTCTTTAGCTATTGTTGGCTTGGAGTAAGTAGCAATCCTCTCCAATTCCCATAGTAAGGAGAGCTTTGGTTTGGGTTGGGTTTTTCTGGGGTGTGTGTGTGTGTGTGTGTGTGTGTGTTGTCAGCTCTTTGGTTAACTCCATCCATTCGGTGGTCTAGCTAAAATTGCAGACTCTAAATGTCCCACAGCAACAGGCTATGATTTTAGACCAGGTCTGAACACACTCTTCCCAGAATAGTGATTCTTAACGTGTTGACTTCATACATTATCTAGATCGCGAAGGGTCATTGTATGTGATGCTCTCTCATCAGAAGATGAAATGAGTTTAAATTGTAAAATTTAAAGCTAAGTATCTTAGCTGTAAGTTTTATTTATTTGATAAATATGTAGTGACTACCTACCATCTGTATTAGGCACAGTTCTCAACACTAGTAATACCACAAGGATTAAGACATAGTCTGGCTCACCAAGCTTATATGTTAGTAGGGAAGACAGATAATAAGCAGATAAATAGGTAATTTCAGGAAAGAATAAATACTAGGAAAAAACAACAACAAAGTTTAGCATGGGAGGGTGGGAGTGTCAAGCTCTTTTAGCTCTATTATGTCCAATATATTTTGTCTTATCTCCTGAAAAGGTAATATTTTAATAGATACCAGAGTAAAGAAAGAGAGTGAACATGCCAATTTGGAGAAAGAAATTCCAGACATAGGTAAAATGAAGTTCTCAGGGCCTGAGGTGGGACTTAGTTTGGTGTGTCCCAGGAAAGAAGGAACACTTTACAAACTTTGACAGTCTATAAAATCCTAACGAAGCAGGTAAAAATTGACCCATGTGATGAACACTTAATTTTCTTTATACAACCTTATGGAGGACATTAAAGCATCCTTGCAATGTGAGTTCCAGTCTTAGATTTTAAGATGTCTTCATGCTACTTTTGATGTCAGTAAAACCATAGAAGGACTGAATGCCTTCAGTCATGTGGCACAGGACTACATCTAGTCTGATAAGACCTGAAGTTTATTCCTCTGAAAGTGCTTTGGAAAGAATGCCATGAGACAGTTAATGCACACTGTTAATCTCACACTGGTGAGAGATGCAGGGTGACCACAGGGCGACACAGATGAATGCACAGCACTCTAGGTACTACTTTATTTTTTAGCCTTTCTCCACTTAGGAGACATCTACCCTCACAATCACCTATAAGCCCCTCATGCCCATTGGTTTGACTGTCTTATTAGATGCATGAGTATGAGGAACATCTGTTGTAATGTTGTAATCCATAATGCTGTTCTGCCTCAGGAAACCTCTGAGTGTTCTGAAAATACTGACATTTCTTATATTATGGCAACCTTTCTTAAAAAGTTTTGCGAAAATAGAAGAAAATTAAATGTTGACATACTTGGGGTTGCTGTCTCCTCAGTGGAGACCTATGGCAAATTGTGTTGTGAAACACGTAGTCAGATCCTCACTTTGTCATCATTTCAGAATTTGATATATTAAGTCTTTACAGTGACAGACATCCGTGGAAACAGACTTTTTTTTTCCAGTACCTTCTATGGTATTGGAACATGAAAAGCAGGTTAGCCCCTTGTCCTGTTTTGTCTCTTAAAGTTTGTTTAAAGCCTTAGACTTGAATCTAGAAATGTAGAACTGCAAGGGGATGATATCATTCATGGCCCTATACTTGGGAAATGCAGTTTGAACCTTTCCTTGATTGAACTTCACTATGGTTTACTCTGTGCCTTTACAAAAATAATTGAAAATAATAGTTCTTCATTGGCTACTGAAGTCTTTCACAGAAGACTACCTTGCTAGGGTATATCACAGACTGCAGTTGGAATTTGGGAGGCTGTTATAGGAATGTTTGGAAATAGCTTGATACCTGAAGGAGAGCTGTAGGCTTTGAGGGTGAAAAATGCCATAAGAATTCATCCAAAATTCTCCTCTAAATCAGTGCTTTGAGTAGTAAAAGCACATGGATCTGAAACAAAAATATTGTTTCCTTACTCAAAGTTTAATGCCACCTCTCCCTAATTAGAGAAGAGAAGGGAGGTGGAAAGGAAAAAAGGAAGGAAGGAGAAGGGAAGGACAGAGGCAAGAAAAGAGAGGAAGATAAAAAGGGAGAAAGAGGAAGAACGCTTCTCTTGGCATATAAAATGAAGAATTTTTATCAAATTCTTCAGACATTTTGTTTCTTTTTAAATATTGTTTTGTCTCATTATAAAACCTTGAAAGTTTAAAGTTGACTGGTATACTGTAAGAAGCATTAAGTAAATGTAATTTCTGTTTTTAATAACGATAGCTCAAATTTCATGTGAGCTCACACCAGCCCTCCAATGTAATTAAGTTTATGGCTTTCTTAGGCACTTTCAAATATCCACAATGTGTAGTTAACAATATATTTTTTTTTAGGTAAGTATTAGGACACCACAACAGTGAGGCTGCAGTGGCTGGTGTCTAGTAAAGTAGATGCAACCAGGTAATGGAAATTATAACACATTCTGTTGTGATTTGTCTGAAATCGTTCATGACAGAGAAGTCTGTCTTAGCTGAATTTCCAAAGTGATGGAGGGCTGATGTGTTTGAATGAAGGAAAGGGGTGTGAGGCAAAGACTACTTTGAGGCTGCAGACTGTCTGCACAACACAGGTATTCCCAGAGGGCTCAAACGTAACTTTATGGTAGGGAGTGTGTACTAGACCGACATTACACTAGTAGCTCCTAAAACAAATATGATGTCCCATGATTTCTTTTAACATCAGAAGAAGAAAGAAAAAAACCCACAAGTAGAAACTGCAGGTGCTCCCTTTTTATTGCACTATGTAAAGAGAAAATGTAAAATGGACAAGCTTTCGACAATCATGTTCTCTTCATCAAGCTGTTATTGTTATTTTAGTGAGTCCACTAAAAAGAATTATCTAGAGCTTCTTGTTTTTACTTCTTTGTGTACTTGATGAATATGATTACCATTTTTACCTCGTGTTTTTAAACCCCTCTGCCATAATCCCATATTCTGCCTAAAAGCCATGTCTGTGGGAGCTTTTCCTCCTTCCCTGCAATAGTTTTTAGGGATATGACTGCATTTAAGCAGGTGCAGTAAATGCATTTTTGGCGATTTTCACTGTTGTATGCAAGTGCAAAACGTCTGACATAATTAAGCTGAGATTAATAGAGACTATTAGTAAAATAAGCTTGTTTTATGAATGAAGACCTCACACTCATTCAACATAGCCTTTCTTTGACAAATGCACTGCATTCACTTATGTAGCACAGAATTGTATGCCTGGAAAGTGAATAAACATTTGTCAGGCTACCTTCCAGAGTTTTCCATTAACCGTCTTCTAATTCCCTTCTTGTGGTCTGCAAAGGGAATCCGATTTTATTTTTAAATGGAACAAAGAGATTGGCCTGGCATCACAAAGGCCAGTGATTGTCAGAATCACAAGAAATCTTTAGTTAATTTTGGTCCTGAATTGTTCTTAGTCCTGTGTTTCTCTCACTTTAGAATTTAAAGCATCCTATTCAAAATGGCCACCATACAGAGGAGGAGGGAGCAAAGGAAAATAATAAAGAACAGTGGCAACTGAGTTGATGCTGTATAAATAAGCACATTTGCTGTGTCTCTGTTCTGCAGTCTTTATGTCCCACTGATGAGAGAACTGGTTTGAGATGTAAATTGCTTCCCTTTGATTGAACCAGGGAGGAGATGTCATGTAACTCATCTCATCAGCATAGAGCATTGTGCGCCTTTGGTGAATTATAGGATAACAGAGCTACGAAGAATTCCTTAACCTCTCTCTGCAGCCTTGTTCCAGTGTTTAATAACCACCAAAGGGAAGTACTTCCCTTCAGTTCACCTGACTACCTTCTGTGGTTTGAGCTCATTTCTTCTGATCCTGTCCTCAAATATTTTGTAAAGGATCACTGGAAAGTACCACTGTTTTAACTTGTCATGCATATCCTGTAAATTAAAATATGAAGTTGTGGGGAGGGGATTTTTTTGTTTTTTGTTTTTTTGTTTTTTTGTTTTTTTTTTTGTCTGCTAATTTGTTTTAGGTAGAGAGCATTTAAAAGATCGCTTTGGAAAACAAGAAAGAGGATGAAGAAATGACCGGAAGGCATTATTTTCCACTGTGTGTCTCACTTAACGAGCTTAGGATAAACCTGGAGGGGCAGCTCTCCAGGAAACTGAGGAGGGAGGCGGGGGTAGGGGCTTGAAAACAGGGGTAGGAGTTCTCTGTGATATCCATGAGATTGTGTGCTATGTGAGCAAGTAATTACTAAATTAATTTAAAACAAAAGAATTGGAAGTAGGCCTGCAATCAATCTAGCCTAATATCTCAACAAACCAGGGACTATATATATATAAGAAATTCAGGGCAGATATCACAGCTCTATCATGACAGCACGGCCTTTTCTTCCTCCCCTTCTATTAAATCTACATTTTGAAGGTGGATGGTGCTGACTCATAAATTAAATTGGAGTAATACATACAGTGTATATATATTTCTGTCACTTTGTCTCAAATTAAACACGAACCTTCTCCCCTGACAAGATGATAGAAAAGTTAATTGCTCGCCCTGGCTTTAAATTGGAATTTGAATTTGCAAAATGCTAAAGGTTTATGAGATCTAAATCATGAGGAGCTTAAATTACATTCCTGTGATAAAATATTAATAAATCAATTAAAACATAAGCCGAGTATAATATTACTTTTTTTTTTGTAGGAACCTTGAACACAATAATTCATTAGGGTGTAGTGCAGTAACAATTATTGTATCTTTTTTTAATTTTCTTTTTATTAGTTTTTTTTTGATAAATACATCATCAGATAACATTCCACATGGTGGATTATCATTACCCCAGTGCGGCATCCAGAAATTCTGTTGCACCCCTAAACAAGAGCTCACAGCCTAAATTATCTGCTGTTGCTTATCCTTGTTAGCATCAGCTGCTTCTTTTACTGAAGGGGTATTTTCCTCTTGGGAACATCTGTTCAATGCCAACTCTGCCATTTTGTGGTTTCTGAATCTCTCCTCTAAAAATGGGCATAATCATAATAATACTATCTCAGAACCGGCATGAGGATCAAATTAGCTAATGTATGTGGAAACCATTTGTAGATGGTAAAGCACCATCAAATGTTAATTATTACTATTATAAATTGGGGAATTTGTACCTCTAGAAGGGCTCTTAGACATCACTTAATAACCACCTCCCTCATTTTAAATATAAAGGATCAGAGGTCCAGAGAGGTTAAGCCACTTGCTTGAGGCCCCACAGCCAGCTAGGGAAACTGCTGAAACTAAAATCAGGACTCGTAAGTCCCAGCTCAGGGTGATTTCTACTTTCTACCCTAAGCCACTCTACAAAAATGCTAGGAGGTCACTCTCCACGTTGTTTTCCTTTTGAGGCTTTTTTTTTTTTTTTAATTGACTAAACATTAGTAATTTTAGGAGTAATTTTCAAAGGGACTCAGTGGCATAAACATACTTCCCCACAGCTGTCAGGAAGGGGTTCATTTGGCTAAGGAGAAACTGCCTTGTCCTGCTGCTCCCCAAATGAAGACTCAGCAGTATGTCTTCCTCTCCTACAGGTTCTGGAGGAAGCCTCAGATGAGAAAAGATAGTGGCCTTCCTTCTTAAATATTTCTCCCATGTAATGATGGATGAAGATTCATTCACAACCAGTTTAATCTCTTTTACCTTCTTTCTGCTCTCTGGCCCTAGCTTGTGGTTTTCTTGCCCCTTTCCCAACCCCAAGTCCCAAGAATCATTAGGATTTGCTTTGTACTTGTTTTGAAAATAAAGAGAACAGGGACGCCTGGGTGGCTCAGCGGTTGGGCGCCTACCTTTGGCTCAGGTTGTGATCCCGGGGCCTGGGATCGAGTCCCCCATCGGGCTCCCTGTGAGGAGCCTGCTTCTCCCTCTGCCTGTGTCTCTGCCTCTCTCTCTCAGTCTGTGTCTCTCATGAATAAATAAATAAAATCTTTAAAAAAAAATAAAAGAAAGAGAACAGCCTCTTTAATAGTGAACAGACCTTTCCCAAATAATAATACTTTGAAATGAATCGATCTGTTTCTCCCTCTGATGCTAAGGCACCCCTAGCGCAATCGGGTATCAGGAGATCAGAGAATAAGAGACGGAATGCTCCTCCTGTTTTTCCTGGTAACACAGGATGTGATATCTGACAAGTTTTCATCATTCCATCTTTGTTTCCTCTACTTGCCAATAGTAATAACAAGATCAGTCTATACTAGTGTGTTGAAGACCTCCATTAAATGAGTATGAAATGCTTGCAAAATGACAAAGGATTATATAATTGCTATATAATAATATTCTGTGATGTTCTAGGAACGAAAAGGAATGAACTCAGATGGAGTGGATAAAGTCTTGGAATCAAGAACATTCACATATATATAGTCCTTACTTAATAGTGATAGTTTTTACAGAGTATCCAGTGCATTATGAACAGACAATATGGTCTTTTTCCTGAAGGTTAAAATTAGGATATATTATTTTATAAGAGAAAAAAAGGTGATTAAGACAAAAAGATATTAATTGAAACAGAGAAACTTTGGAAACTATGGAATTAGTCAAGGACATCAACAAAAAGTAGATCTATGGAAAAGTAGATTGTATGGTGCCATTTAGAAAAAAAGTGACATGGTTCATGGAATAGAAAAGCTATTGATCAGGGGCACCTGGGTGGCTCGGTGCTTGAGCATCTGCCTTTGGCTTCCACCATGATCCTGGGGGTCCTAGGATAGAGTCCTGCATTGGGCTCCCTGCAGGGAGCCTGCTTCTCCCTCTGCCATGTCTCTGCCTCCTCTGTGTGTCCCTTAAGAATAAATAAATAAAATCTTAAAAAAAAAAAAAAAAAAAAACGAAAAGGAAAGCTATTGATCAAAACATGGCAATAGATCAGTTATTGAGGTTCATGAAATCTGAAGAACATAGAAATAAGTGAAATAGACTTTGAAGAAAGCAAATGAGATTTGACAAAGTCCAAAAACTTTATATATTTAATAGCCCTTCAGGGTATCTCTGATTTTAAAATCTATTTGTGGAACCCAAACTATGTACCAAACCTTGTGTAGATATGATCTAATTTTTCCATAATAATACTCAGAACATTCATTTTACAGTTGAGGAAACTGATTCAGGGATATTAATTGATGAGCACAGGGACAGGACACCAAAATTCAAACCATGTCTATCTGACTCCAAAGCTTCATTCTCTTGTTATCACTCAGTACTATCTTTCAGGGCAGATTTAAGACAATGAAAAACACAAAGAAATAACCAAACAAGAACCATGTAAATGTACTGAGGAAAAGGAAGCAGGATGAGAGAAAGTGTTGTTCCTGGAGGCAGACTCACAGAAAGCATTGAGAAATGGTAGTTTAGAGTTTAGCTGAACAATTAGAAAAAGTGCACAAAAGGATGACACAATCATATCATATTGTGTCGGATAAACTGCCCTATATACCTGTATTATCTTTGACAGTGTTGTAAGTCTTTATTTTTATCTGGATCATCTTTTATAATTAAGGCCCTTATACTTTTCTGGTTGTTTATTATTCTACAAAGCATTTTGACATATGCTATTTCATTTGCCACCCACAGTAAACCTATATGGTAGGAAAAGAAAGAATGCTATATCCATTTTACAGATGGGAAAACTGAGGCTTGGGTAGCTTAAGAGAGTCTTGCCAAAATTTTATTTTCCACAGTGCTTAGAAGTCCAGTGTACTTAATCCTGTGTACTTTCACACCATCATTTCTTCGTTTTAAAAAAATAGGAAATAATTATAAAGATTTACACCAAATGTTTAAAAGGAAGCTGTTCAGTCAACTAGAAAATTTACTTTCTCTTGTTATCCTTCTATCATAGAAAGAAAATGAGGCATTGCAGTAGCAATTTCAAGAGATAAAAGCAACTCAAACAACTTTATCACTCACCCACATGTGATAATGTTACAGCTACTAATTGGGGTCTTCTGCTTCTTTCTTACATCTACCATATTACTTGTCATTCTACGACCATAGCTTCATTTCATAGCTTCATCTGGAAGCCCAAAGTTTAGCATAGGGTTTAAAGTTCCCTATTTAAATGCAAATATGCCTATGAAGGGAGCCCTGCAACGGTCAACTAATTTGAATACTGTAGTTGACACCTTACAATGGATTAGTACAGTTTTGGGGACACGGATGGGCAAATATTTAATTGAGGAAAGGGTTAGAGAGGAGCTTGTAAGTGAAGTCCTGCTTTTGCCAATTAAAAGGACATTCATGAAAAACAAATGCAATCCCATTTTATATCTTCCTGTGCAAAACCCAAACAATCAAACAAACAAAGAAAAATGACACACATAAAAACCCTCTTCCTTTAGAAGACAGACACAATCCCAAATCAGAAACCATGGAATACTGTGACATTTAGACCAAGCCAAGGGGGGAATGTTGAGAGTAAATTAAATATACACAGAATGCAGAACCTCCAAAAATAAATGGAACAACTGCAAGGGACACATATTACAGTTACTTACATGGAACAGGAAAGTCTGAGGTCACAGGTGATCGGTGGAAGCATCTGTGAGCCTTATCCTACAGCAGAGGTTAACAGAGAAGGTGGCAGTGAATGAGAAATGGCATCATTTGCCACATGTATCAGAATTGGCATGTGAGAGAAGCAAGGTAGGGATAATAAACCACATCAACTTTGCCATGTTGATCACATTCAGGAGAAGAGAAAGGAATGCTGAATCATGACCTCTAAGATGTGTAACATACAGGACTTCATGAAAATCTTTTTGGGCTACTGTTAACCCAGTTGGGAAAATCACTGGGCAGAGGTGTATCCCTTGAGCAATAGACACCGTGGAGTTAGTGAGAAAGCTTTGATGTGCTAAGAAATACGTCACCAAAATGAAACTCCCTACTGCTGCAATTCACTCCCCTAGCCTCTCTTATCCAGCAAAGTGCTGATAAAATTAACTGACTAAAAATTGGGAAATAATCAAAAAGAAACCAGCATTGGACCCATTCTTACCTCATTATAAGACAAAGTAACATTAGGAAAAGCAGATCAAGATATATACTAAGAGAAGAGATCTACCAGAAACTAGTATATATTTTCCATAGTAGCAAAGAAATAGAAGAAATTGCAGCTTCTTTATAATAAGAAGCCAAAGAGGAGCACCTAAGATCAGGTCATGATCTCAGGGTTGCGAGATTGAGCCCAGAGATTCTCTCTCTTTCAATGCCCCTTTCTCACCCCTCTTTTCCTCTCTCCTCCCCTCTCTCAAAAAAAGAAAAAAAAAAGGTCAAAGATTAGATATACAGGATCAAAGAGATAAGACAATAAAACAAGAAATAAAATGAGCTGTATGAGAACAGGAAAGAAATGGAAGAGAAAAATAAAACTGTTCTAGGACAAAAAGCCACATTAGATGCAGAAAGCAGAAGGAAAGAACTTCTAACAATACCACCATAATTGTGGGGAGGAAAAATTAAAAAAAATAAAAGAATTTAAAAATAGTTTTAAAATGATGGGAGAAAGCAATAATTATAATTGGCAACTCATATCTCAGATAAAAACATTAGCTCCCTAATAAATTAGAGCTCCTGCAAATTGATGGGAAAAAAAAAAACAATTCAATAGGAAAATGGGCATAGGACATCCAAATGGCTCTTAAACATATTAATAGATATTTAATTCATATATAATAAGAGAAATAAAGAATAAAATATACATGATAAGAGAAATGCAAATTAGAAATACATCAAGATGCATTTTCATCTATGAAAACATCAAAAGTAACAACTTCAAATTGAAGTAAATGTTATAATAACTACTAAAATAACAAGTATATATACTCTTTGACCTATCAGTTCTGGTTTTAAGAACTTATTCTACATGAATAAAATAATACAAGTACAAGATTATTGGCTGCAGCAGTGTTTGTTGTTGGAAACAATGAGAATATTTGTCAGTAGGTGACTGGATTAACTATTGGGTATCCATCAAGTATATATGCTTTAAGTGAAAATTCAAGATATGGAGCAGTAGGTATAATATAAAAATATACACATAAAGAATATATTTTTGTTTTCATGGTATATATGGGTTTTCTTATTTTTATTTTTGCATGTCTTTTTTTTTTAAAGCAAACAAACTAATAGCAGTGGTTATCTGTCAGAAAATGGCATAAGAACTGGATTGACAGAAAACAGGGTGTAAGAGAGACTTTTTACCATATATCATTTTATATGTTTGTATTTGAGGATCATGTGAATGAATTGATCATTAGAATTGAATAAATGAAAATTTTGTGTTACACCTTTGGAAGGCAAAGGAAATATAAGGACAACTGATAATTGGGTGGGAAATAAAGAGCAGAGCAAATGGAAAACAATTTCAGTGTGTAAAAGGATATAATTTTTCTGGAATAAAGGTAATCCTGAATCTTTATATTGAGGGAATACACTGTATTCCAGGAAAATCATTGTGCTCAGCAATAAGCACTGATATCTATCGTGATATAGTTACAGAACTTCAAGGCTGAAGAAAGAAACGTGGAAAGAAAGCATACAGGAAAAAATATCAAAAAGGGAGAGAGTAGATTTGCCTCAAAATTTTAAACTGCAAGAGCTCAGAGACTCTAACACCATGAACAATTCTGGTAAACAAATAAAACAAAGCAAAATGTTGAGTGATAAATTTAGGCTACCAAAAGATTGAAAGAAGCCATGATAAATAAGTGGATTTAGGCAACTCCCAATTAGACTTCTGACTAAACAGTGGAAGTGGGTGGGGACTGTGTCACAGAATGGAATGTGAATGGTTTAAATCTTGATGATAGAGAAATAACATGGCAGAGCCTGAGTAGTTTGAAAGGTAAAGAGGAGGTTGGAGGAAGAAAGTGTTCACTCATGGCCTGTGTTCCATGGCAGGGAATGAGGGATCAATACTCCAGAGCTGATGAACTACAGAACAGAGATGTAGTTGTGTTATCTAAAGCTATGATGACCACATCAAGAGTTTAAAGAAAAATTCAATCCAGGTCTGGGGGTAAAGAGGAAGGAGAGAGTGGAGGGCAAAAGGAAGTATAGAGTAGAGTAGTAGTACTTTCATAATTTTCTAGAGAATCCAAAGTTGTATTCTAAAGTCATCAAATCAAAAATAGGACTTTCCCTCCCTTATTAAAATGTATACTGTTAACCATTAGAATAGTGTACTCAAGTTGGGTCATCAGATCATTGGGATGAGTATTACAAAGATATCTCAACTCACACCTACTGGATCTTAGAGTGGAAAGGAATGAAGCTTGGAATCTGTGTTTTCAGTAAATCATCTGTGTCTGAGAAAGCCTGAAATAGAATAATTAATTCTATTATTAATATTAGAATTCTATTAATAATAGAATAATTAATCTATGAAACGATTCCCAAACTTTTAGGAAGGAAACTCACAGTAACAAAGCAAATCATTAGGAAAGAAATGGAGCAACTTTTAAAATACTGTAAAATAATGGATAAAGAAGAGATGGCCTATATATATACAATGGAATATTACTCAGCCATCAAAAAAGATGAATACTTACCATTTACATCCATGCAGATGGAACTGGAGGGTATTTATGCTGAGTGAAAAAAGCCAGTCGGAGAAAGACTATTATCATATGGTTTCACTCATATGAAGAATATAAGAAATAGTTCAGAGGTCCATAAAGGAAGGAGGAGAAACTGAATGGGGGAAAAAATCAGAGAGGAAGACAAACCATGAGAGGCTCTTAACTCCGGGAAACAAACTGAGGGCTGCTGAAACGGTGGAGGGCGGGGGGATGGAGAAACTGAGTGACGGACATTAAAGAGGGTGTGTGATGTAATGAGCACTGAGTGTTACACACAACTGATGAGTTATTGCAAACTGCATCTGAAACTAATGATGTGTACTACTATATCTTCAAAAATCAAATTTAAATAAAAAGAAAGGGAAAAAAACCCTGTAAAATAGGATAACAGAATTAAGATCAAGCATACATTTTATAGCAATAAACATAAGACTAAAATCATCTTTTAAAAAATGTGGTGTAGGGATCCCTGGGTGGTGCAGCGGTTTGGCGCCTGCCTTTGGCCCAGGGCGCGATCCTGGAGACCCGGGATCGAATCCCACGTCGGGCTCCCGGTGCATGGAGCCTGCTTCTCCCTCTGCCTGTGTCTCTGCCTCTCTCTCTCTCTCTCACTGTGTGCCTATCATTAAAAAAAAAAAAAAAAAAAAAATTAAAAAAAAAAATGTGGTGTATTATTAGGAAGTCTACCAGGACAATTAACCATATCAGTAGATCAAGAAAGAAAAAAATATGGTGCCTAAAGGAAGTTTGAAAAAATTCAGTCCATTCCTTCACAATGTAATGAGTTAGAGATTAATATTGGAAAGAAACATTGAAAGTACTATCTCTGTGAAATTTAAACTTTCAAAATCCATTCTTAAATTAAAGAGACATTATAGAATTTATTTTTTTAAAAAAGCAGCACATATGGAGATAGAGCAATGTTCAGAGGAAAATCCATAGCTTAAAACACTAATACGATGTGAAAAAAAATTATTAATATATTAGCATTTATCTCAGGAAGTTGGTTAAAAAGGAAAAAAAACAAATCTGCAAGCAGAAATAAAGAATTGATAAAAATAAAATCAGAAATTAATGAATTAGGAAACAGAAGAGAGACACTAATAAATCAAAGATTTGGGTTTTTCAAAGAGAATAACAAAGCAATAAATAAATCAATATCACATGTTTAATTACTAACGGAGAAAGCCCACAAATGCACAAAATTAGAAATACAGAAGGAAGTAACCATAGAAATAGAGGAAATTAAAATAATTATAATGAATACTTTACAGATAAATTTGAAAATTTTAGATACAATGGATGATTTGTAGGTAAATATAAACTGATTTAAGGAAAATAAAAAGAAATTTGAAAGTTTCAGGGCTACCACTAAATAAAGTGTGTGCGTGTACACGTGTGTGTGTGTGTGTGTGTGTGTTTGCTAAGCAAATCATTTTGTCAACTTTGTTAAGAGAATTTTTTTCCTTCTTATCTCAAATGTGTCCTCAACTTACTTCCATTAGCACTGAGTAGTCAAGAACAGGCTCCTCTTTTCCAGGAGGGGACATCTTTTCTGACTGTTTTGCTAACTGTTTTGTAGGAAGCCGAGTAGAGGGACTGGACTCATAGTCTCTGTGTCCTTCAGTCAGGTTTCTTCTGCTTCAAAGGCCCGGCAGCTGATAGAATTAAGACTAAGAGGATAATGAGAGAAGCTTTGGTTTCTAGGTTTGGTTCTGCTACTTCTTGCTTATAATAATATGTAGCATTTGCATTCATTGCTCTATGGCTTTTTTTTTTTTTTTTTTTAAATCTCTCTACTAAGAGACTTGGACTAGATTCCTGGTTCATATTCTTTTCCCAGAAAGCTGTATCTATCTATCCACAAAATTTGGGGACATCATAGTCTTCCTAGATCTTCTCTCCACACCTGGAGTTTTAGAGCCATGCACTAGATAATTTTAAATTGCTGGATAAGCCTTGGGGACTGCACAGTTTTAAACCGAACACAAACCTCAGATAGAATGATTATCTTTGTGAAAAGCAGCACAAACATGGTGGTTGCAGTTTGACTCTGGAGCTAGACTACTGTAGTTTACAATCCAGCTCCTTTATTTACTTGCTGCAAGACCTCGGACAAGTTACTTAACTTCTCTGTGCCTCAGTTTCCTTGCCTGCAAAATGGAGAAAAATGACGATCCCCACTTTCATAGGAGGGGTGTTAAATAAATAAGTACATACATGTGAAGCTCTTAGAAGAATACCTTAGCACAGAAGACACTCCAGAAGTATGAACTGTCATTAGTGTCTGCCTACTAGTTGTGAAGTATGTTAGCAGAGAGATAAACATCACTTGTCTTTAATCTACTTGTTGTGAACCATCTCTCTTCACATTTTGGTCATGGCTGATATAGCACAATTCCCCGTGTGAACCTGTGATCGGATCCATTGCTCTGCTGTTAACTAGTACTTATGAGAATTGTCATATGCAAGATGTTTTGGAAGAAGCCTTTTATTTCTAGAATTACCTTCCACATTTTAGGGTTGTTTATTAAGCATCTCTGACTAGTAGAGGAAGTGATTAAAGTCAAGTAGGGATTAACTTCATTTTATAAAGGGAATTATTTTTTCATACTTTGTCCATTTTTGTAAAGTTTTATTTATTATGTCTGTGTACATAATCTATGGCATAAGGACAACTACTGTCCATGAAAAACACAATAAAGTGAAAATATAAAATTATGATTTTATTTAACTGTACTCAGCATGTATTGTTTTTTTGAGTGGCATTTAAAGTAGAGAGCTTATTATATAAGCATATAAACATAAACTGTCTATTAGAAAACAAAAATTAAAAAATTAGTATATACAGTTTCAGTAAGACATATAGGTTGCTCTGTCTTTATCCTCCTTGGTAGAAAGCATTTGCTGATTTACTCTGGTCATAGCGAAAGTGTACCCAAGGAACAATTAAGTTTCAAAATATTGAACTAGCGTATATGGAGACAATTTTATCTCAAATTTATAAACAGTTATATAGAAAAGAGTCACATAAAGTATCAAAGGCTGCCTTGGTTGTATATCGAAGATAAAAGCCAAAGTTCTTACATGAAAAGAAATGGTGATTTATCTTGAATTTCAAAGGAAATGATTAGATTATCTATGTTGCCTAGTTATCACAATTGTCTCATCTGCTGTGACCTTAGTTTATTTTTTTAAAAAACAGAGTTAGTGCTTTTCTGGGGAGCCAGAGACCATCTCAATACTATCTCATGTTTATTTTTTTTTACATCAAATTTAATATTTTGAAAATGTATAAACCCAACATGACCACTTTCTCTACAGGTTTTACGTTGGACTGGTGCCATCTGTGGTTGTGAAGCCAAGTGTTCTTTTGGGGCAGAATAATCAAATCAAAGTTAATGGGGTGACCATCTAAGCAGGGCTCTTTGTCATTAAGGTCCACTCTTGTGATAGTAGCACATTATCCTGCTGATTGGATTTGTAGGAAGGCATCCACCTGTGGCCACATTGGCAGAGGAGAGACTTGCTGTGAGGCAGTCCTGGCCAAGTAGGAGGTAGCTGTCCTGGGTAGCAGATTCTTTTGCTGGAGAGCCAAAGCATGCAGGACAGCATGAGCAACATTTGTAGATGGGTGATTCACACATTATTTGGTTGATTTAGGTCCCAAGCAAAGTAACCAAAAGCAGAGGAGTAGAAACTAAATCACTGAAGAGGAATGACTGGTCATGAGCCGGGGGGAGGGGAAAAGCAGGTATATGCTGAGACAGGGAGCAGATGATCAGACAAGCTTTCAGTGCGTGGAGCCCTTTACCTCCATCTCAGGAATGGTTTTCTCTGTTTGGACAAGAGCTATTGTAAGAATTTCCATGTCTGTTGGGGGCACTGAGGCTCTCACAGACTATGGTAAACACGATTTGGCTCCCACGCTCTCATAATCAGGCTGACTTGCACTGAAACAGAGAGTGCTCTATAGCAGTGCCAGGCCTCTAGCGGTACCAACTGTTAAATAATAAACAGGCCCTGTTTGTTGGCAGCCTCTTCCCCTCCCGCCAACATGGAGTGCCCATTCTCTAGGTTTACCTGCCTGCGTGTGTCCAGACACTCGGAACAGTGTGCGTGTTGTGTGAGGTGGTGGTGGCATGGAGGCATCAGTCTCCATCTCATCTGCTTAGTTTATTCTTCTCCCAGGGCCTCGGGTGAGCTAGTGAGCACGCAGGGCTCTGGCAGCCCGAACAATGGCTATGCTGTCATTCTAGATAATGTTACAGGCTTTGCAGAGTGCATTGGCTAATTGTTTTTCTTCTGTTCATTTTCTCTTCATATTCTTTCTTTTCCTTTGAATTCGTTTGGAGGGAGTGGGGAGTAGGAAGGACAAGAGTGGTTCTGACAATTTGCTACTTTACTTACAAGAACGTAGAAAGCATTTGTGTTCATTGTTTTATTTTAAAAGCAAGATTTGTGTGTGTGTGTGTGTGTGTGTGTGTGTGTGTGTAAGTGTTGTGTGTTATCCACATCCATAGTGAATCAGACATTCACTCAGTGACTGGGTCACTCAGTCAATCAACAGATAGGTACTGAACACCCACAGGGTGTATAGAACCTCACACACAGTAGGTGCTTAAACTTAATTCATTGTGCTTTGTTTACTGTGGTACCCTACAACTCCCTGGGTGAGGTCAGAGTTTTCTCTTAGATTCCAGATACCAAATGACTATAGATTCTGGTAGAGCAGTTCAATAAAGAGACAACCCAGAAACACATGCACCCAGAAGAGAAATGATACCTAAAAATCCTCTGTTTGGTCATGGAGGATTTTCCCCATTCACTAGTCCCAGGGATAACCAACTTTTGATAATCTCAGTTTTCTATTGCTTTTTTGGCCAAAGGAGTTTGGTATGCCATGCCAATGAAATGCTCAAAAATAGACTTTCTTAAATCCTAGAAACTTCTCCCAGCCCTGGCCCCCAGTAAAACCCGGGATAAATAGTCTATGATACCAGCCTCTAGGAGGAAGGTTTTCACTGATCGGTGTAAAAGAGGCACATTTAAAGTCAGGAGGTCAGGAGCATGTAGTGGTAGAGAAAAGGTAACTATGAAGCAAAAAGGACTGATTTTTCTCATGAACTGATTCTAAAGACAGTGCCCCATCTTTCAAATAATGACAGTATCCCTGGAGGAACTTTTCTCCCAGGATGACCACTATGAAAAATAGCCCTTATTAGAGGTCTATGTTATAATATATTTTTAAAAAATCCAGTCATATCCGTTTATAATGATGGTTCCCATGTGATGAAGCTGAAGCTGTCCTTTGGCTGGAATACCAAAACCATTTGCTTGAGTGAAATGAAACTTCTCCTACCTCTCTAAATCACTAAATATGCTTTCAGCTATGGGATAATCATTCAGTTTCCTGGGCTAGCATATTTTTGGATCAAGAATAAATATTTGAAGTAAAACCTCATGATAGCTCAGAGGGTGTTGCAGAAAGTTAGGATGGTTATCCAATATTCAACCTAATTTCTCCTAAATTCATGCCTCAGTGGTGTGCAATGGGTACATTTGTGGTGTTCTTCTCCTTTTATGAGGAGTGCAAAACTCTATCTTCTCGTTATCTTTTAAGAAAGATTTAGCTAATTTATAGTGTCAAAAGTGGTTTAAAAAATTCAGACAGTAATGAATTCACTCAGAATGGTTCATAAATACCTGGTGGTAAAATCAACAGGGAGATACTCATTTAAAAGGCAACCAGCAGTATATAACAAAATAATTAATTTTTATTTGTTATCAGTCTCCTATTAGATCCATATCCCCTTGCCACTGAGTTCTCAAAGGTTTCATCCAAAGGAACTCCCTGATTAATTCTCTTTCATCCAGGAAATTTTGCCCATGTCCACCAAGCCTTCTCCTGACCAGCAGGCCCCTGTACTGCCTCCAGAATACTACCTGGATGGGTTCTGTTACAGCTCTCATTTATCCCTACATCAACCTGCTTGCAGCTAGTATTAACCCCAAGCTCATCTACTCTCTTGAATTTGATCTGTTGTTGATGGAAAAGCAGATACCCAAAGTTTTTACAATTGTGTCTAAAATGAAGAACGTGTAGACTCTGAGTGAGGGCATGAGGAGCTCTCTTAGGAGTCAAGCTCATCAATGTGGTGAATTCTGTTGATTGCCTGACCATTTTCTCTACTGCATTCCAGTGAGTTGAGTTTCAAACACACACATACTGTATAGGTATGTATAGTTCCACACATAAAACACATTATATGCTATATAACATGCATGCCTATAACATTGTGTATTTATCAATCTAGCTTTCTACCTGTTTTTATCTCTTCTTATTGCTCTTAGTGATTTAGATGTTAAAAATCTATGAAAAATAGCCTTTGCGGGAGGTAGGGAGGGTATCTATTTAAGCACCACATATCTAAAAGTCCTCCAGGTGCTAATTCAGGATTCCACCAGATGTCATATGATCAAGACATGTAATTGAAGACCAATATAGTTCATTATCTTATTACTTATTAGAAAAAAACTTTACTGCCTACCATAGTGTTCTACATAATATAAGAATGTTTTGGTGTATTTAATAAAAATATGTATATAGTTACAGTTGACTTTGGTTGTTGGGAAAATGGGATTGCTGGAACAGCACTTAAATAAAACGAATAGTACTGACCTACTTAGAAAAATTAATTATGAAAGAAAAAATAATGGATTATAGTTGCAGATAATGGTTTTGGGGACGCTGCTGGTTGAAATCCATCCTGAGGCTTATTTATAATTGGCACAATTAGAGTTTTCGAGAATTCAGCAGCTTTGATTTATTTACAGGGATTAATATAGTATTTGAGTTATTGAGGAGGTGGGAATGGAAATGGGTAGGGGACTTACTGCTTTACATTGAAGTTCTACAGAATTTCAAACTAATATTTTGGGAGAGAAAGAATTCTCTCCAGGAAAAGCGCAAGGTTCTTTAACTGAGAGAACTTAATACATTTGGGTTCTTATACCAATAAAATTTTATACAAGATCAGATAACAAAAATTGAACATGACTTTTCACTTAAGACTACTTTACTTTCTATGGTGCCTATAAACTAAGTTTCTACAATTGCATTTAACTCCTTGAAATTTTTATTTATTCATCAGATGTTTATTGAATACCTACTGTGTATTCAGGTACCATTCTAGATACTTGGTATCCACCAGTGAAAAAGATGAAGTATCTTAGGAGTTGATAAGTGCATGACCCATTTACTCATGATCCATAAAAGAATAAATTGGACTTTATGAAAATTAAAAACTTTTACTCTGAAAACATTATTGAGAGAATGAAAAGGCAAGCCACAGACTATAAGGTCACATTTGCAAAGAATATATCTGATGAGGGATTTGTATCCACAAAATACAAAGAACTTTCAAAACTCAAAACTTCAGGAGAGACTGGGTGTGACTTGTTAACTCCTATATCCCCAAAGTATCTGGCTTCCTAGCTAATTGTTGCATGAATGAACAAATGTCCTTAGAGAAGAGAAGATAGAGATGGAGAAGGTTGGAAGTTCAAAGTGCTAAGAAACAGTTTTCCCACTTCATAGTCTGCCTTGGTTTAGCCCTTTGCCCTAAGAGCAGTTCCAAATGGAGAGGTTCTTGATACGATATGTGCTAATAAAGCTTAATGCCTTCAGAATCAACACCTATGCTATTGGCCGCATTGACACTAAGGAAGAAGCCGTAAGGAACTGATGCTTAAGAGTAGAGTAGTCTCGTGGAAAGAAAACGAAGCTGAAAAGAAGAACCCCAACTTCCAGTCTTAACGTTGGTATATAATGACCTCTAACCTCTTGGAACCTAGATTCTGGTATGTAAAGAGTTATGCTGACTGCCCTGCTTTTTCCACAATCTTATTTGAGAGCCAAAAATGAGAATGAATATAACAGCAAGTGTTGAATTGCTCTTATCAAAATTAGGGTTTGTTATGAAGGGTGACAAATCTCATAAAGGCAATCTTCCTTAACTACTGCAGTATTAAAAATTGATGTTCTCTCGGCTCTCTCTTAGGCTCTCCTGTTTCTCTAGATGGTCCCCCAGGTTAGTCTCATTTACTTCCATGGCTTTGATTAGCTTCTTTATACAGACGGCTACCAAATTTTTCTCTCCAGCTCAGACTTCTCTCTGAACCCTACTAAATGCTTCCTCCTAAGTGTTCTTTAAATCTATTCCCTCTTCTCCATACCAAAGCTACCATGCTGATCTACAATATCATTTTTCTCTCTGAAATTATTGCAACATTATCCTGATTTCCTTAATATTAGTCTTATAGACTGGTTCCTGTTTCTGGATCTAGCCTGACTCAGATCACTTTTTTCTAGCCTTCTATGCTCCAATCGTACTGAACTTGTTCTGGTCTCTTCAATGCATTCTTATTTCTGGTCTTTGCCTGTATCTTTTCCCTTGTTTGGAGTACCTTCTATTCCTTTCTTCTTCCCCATTCTGCTCAAATACCCTGAGATAACTTAGCAAATCTCAACTTAAAACTCACTTTTTCTGGGATGCTTTCCCTAATGCCCTGACTAATTAGAATTGCCTTACATTGTACTTCTATAATGAATGCTTTATTTTTGTTGATTATTTTGCCTAGATACCTTTAAGATACAGAATAGAACTGTCCTTCAAAGCTGTGTCTATAGTGCCTAACACAATGCCTCGTATTGATTAGGCATTTAATAAATATTTGTTGAGTGAATGAATGAGTACATGAATACATAAGTAAATTCAATAGATGCAAATAATGTTATGGCTGATTTAATACACTTTTCACTTTAATTTTTTATTTTTTGTAATATTTGCCCTGTTTGTCTCTAGAAAAGTAAAAGAAAAAAATTCTTGAAAATTTGTTTCACTTTATATGTATTTTGAATGGATCTCACTAGAGTCTCAATTTTGTGGTATTAAGGGTTGTTCTAGAACATGAAATACCCAAACTGCATGATTCCCTTTTTTTTTTTCCTCCAGGAAAATTATTGTCAAAGCTCCTTTTATTTATTTATTTTTGTCTGCCTTAATGTAGGGATAACTGAAGGTGTCCATGATTGGTATGAATTTGACAACTTTGTCCAAGAGATTATTATGCTGTTGTCAATTTCCTTAGACTAACATTTAGGAAAATTCTATTATCACCGTCTTTGCCTCTATATCTGGCTGTCTTAAGCCCCAGCTAGATGGAAACATTTTTCAGTAATACTCTGGCTTTGCTTTCCGTTGTTTGTCTGTAAGAAACTGGGGAGGATATTAAAGATGAGACAGTGAGTAACCTGACAGGATATGGTTCCACTGACAACCGAGGAGGTTGCTTAAAATGGCATATTCAGTTTGCAGTAAAGGTTCGTCAAGACATTTGGTATTGCACAACCAGTTTCCACATTAATCAATCCCTTATGCTCTAATTAATACCTTGCTAAAATGTTGATTCTCGAGGAAAACAACAGTTTTTAACTTTTATAGATATGTGACACACTTTTGAATTTATTATTAACAGGTTAATTGAGTATTGAATATTGAGCAGAATAATATTCTGCTGTCGGAATACAGCAAGTCAGGCACTTTACATCTCTATATCCAACAGTGATCCTACAATGAGAATTTGCCACCATTTTACTAATGAGGATCCTGAAGTTCAAAGATAAAAAGTAACTTGCTTTTAATATCAGACAACTCATGTAGAGAAAGCCCAGACTTAAATCTGAATCTGTCTTGCTTAAATGTTTTTTCTACTCCATTTCATTACCTCTCTGTGAAACAATGACTTGTTCTGGGTATATTAGTTTCCCAGCATTGCTGTAACAAATTGCTGTAAACTGATGGCTTAGAACAACAGAAATATTCTCATGGTTCCAGAAGACAGAAATCAGAAATCTGAAATAAACAAATCACCAGGACTGCAACCCCTCTGAAAACTCTAGGGGAGTATCCTTCCTTGCTTCCAGCTTCTGGTGGCTGCAGCTATTCATTGGCTTGTGGCTCATAACTACAATCTCTGCCTCCATCTACACATGGCCTTCTCCTCTGTGCCTGTGTCTTCTCTTCCTTTGTCTTTTACCTGGATAATCCAGATTGATCTCATTTCAAGATACTTAGCCTAGTTAGATCTGCAAAGACCTCCCCCCCCGCCTTTTTTTTCCAAATAAGACCACATTCACAAGTTTGGGAGATTAGGATATAGACATAACTTTTAAGTAGCCATCATACAACCTAATATACTGGATATTGTTGTAGGAACTATTTTGCTCTCCCAACAATAGCTATATCCTTGGAATATTTACTAGTCAAAATGCAGAAAGTTAAACTTCACAGGTATTTACAAATGGCAAGTTATACTGATTTTCCATCAGGCCAGCAGTAGAACAGTGAGTGTTACTCTCTCACTAATAGGACAAGAATGATAACATCTTATAGGATGCTATTCATGCTTTTGGAAGGACTTCACTGAAGCTGTGACCCATCTTGCTTATGCGGTTGCAAATAGAGACTTCAATAAACAGATTGAAAGACATCTAGTTTCCCTCCTTGATGCCAACCTCAAATCTATATACTATCATCATCTATTTTGGTATATCCTCTGTGAATTTCTCCAACTACTTACTTAATCTTTGCTACCTTTCAGGTTAGACATTCTTTAAAATATGGAACAGCATTTCATCTTATGACTCTATTTGTGATCCCCTGAACTTGAAGTTTGTCCTCTAGTGTTAATATTCTAGGATTTCATAAATAGTTCTGTGCTTACCCTCTTCATAACTTTCATAACTCAATTATGTAATAGATCAGGGTTCAGTGCCCTTCCTTTAACTTTTCAGAAAGTTTAACCCCAAGTCATACTGTGAATGTTCCAATTCCAAAGCTGCAACACGTCCATTTCCCTTTAAGCTTTCATGGATTGTACAGACTGAAAATGTATCATTACACACATTCAGAGATGTCTTAATTTTACATAAAAATTGAAAAACCTTTCTCTTCAGCACACTTGGTAAGTCCCAACATTTTATTAGGCTTTTTGGCCCCAGGTTCATATTAAACCAGTATCATTAGTAAGTAGTTCAAAGTGATTCATAGATTCTATTTTGAATTGTATCTGATGTCTGAAATACCATCATTTTAAAAATATAACTTGTATTATTTTCTCCCAAAATGTTTGACTTGCATTTATGCTCACTAAGAACAAACCACCACCAACAAAAACAAAAAGAATAATAGCCAATGCTTATCCAATGTCTTTGATTTGTGAGGCCCTATATTAAACATTCCATATGAGCTACCTCATTAAAGCTCCAACAACATGGTACAACTACTTTCTGTATTTTACTGATGAAGAAACTGAGGCTATATTGCTGCTAGTTTTTTGTTATTCATACAACCTAATCTTCCTACCTCTTTGGTTTGAATGGTTTAAATGTCACTACTTTGAGTGAGCTTTTATCCATTACTTTCTCTTCTTGATCATTGGCACAATGTTGAATCAGGATAGGTTCAAGGACTAATCCATGGGAAATTCATTTATTATTCATTTGTTCACTAAATTCCATGAACTGTTTGGCACACTAAGAATATAGTCGTAAGCAGTTGTGATAAGTAGCTTCTAAGATGACCCCCCAATGATCTCTATATCCTGTGTCCCACCTCCTGTGTAATTCTCTATGCTTCATTATTGACTAGATCTAGTGACTTGCTTCTAAAAAGGGCTAAAGGGGTAGGCTGTCACTTCCAAGATTAAGTTTTAAAAAGACTGTGGCTTTCATCTTGGGTACTTCTTTCACTCTCTCTTGGGTTATTTTCTCCAGGAAAAGCCAAATGCCTTATCATGAGGCAGCTCTGTGGATAAACCCAATTGGCAAGGGATCAAGGCCTGCCAACAATCAAGTGAATGAATTTGGAATTGGATCCTCCATTCTAGTTCAGATGAAACCACTGGGCTGCCTGAGTTTGATCACAACTTCCTGAAGGACTTTGACCCAGAGGCTTTGATCCAGACTTACCCAGGCTGCACTCAGATTCCAGCCCCTCCAGAAACTATGAGATAATAAATGTTTGTTTTTTAAGCTACAAAGTTTTATGATAAGTTCTTACACCATAATAGATAACTAATATAGCAATATGGCTAAGAACCTTACTCTCATGGACCTTAGAATATATTAGAGACTATACACACACACACACACACACACACTATGTATATATATATATATATATATATATATATATATATGAGTGAGGATGATAGTAGTTATTCTAAGAGGAAAATGGGGTAGAGTGAATTGGGGATGCTGTGCATATCCTGATCAGGGAAAGAAAGACCCCTCTGTGAAGATAATGTTTTAACTGAAGATAGTGAGAAGGTATCAGTCAGGTGAAGATATAGGGGCGGGACAGTCCAAGCAGAGAAGATAGCTAGAGTGATAGTAGGAATAGGCTTGACTTATGTGAGGGACAGAGTGGGCCACTGAGGCAGAAGAACAGTAGGTAAGGGAAGAGTGGTAGGAGAGGACATCAGAGAGGTGTGTCAGAACAGACAATAGAAGGACTTACTGACCATGATTCTAAACTTGAATTTTATTCTTATTGCAATGTATATACAGTGTGGATTTTGTGTAAGAGAGTTATATGATCTGTTTTGCATTTTAATCCCACTCTGGCTTTTGTTTAGAAAATGAATTTTAAGAGACAAGAATGTAAGCAGAGAAATCAATTAGGAGATCAAGTAAGAGCTATTCATGATTTAGGTTGGTGATAACAGATATGGTAACAAATGGTTGGGTTTAGAATGTAGTTTTGGGGTTGAGTTAATGGTGATTATTAGATTAGATAAGTTGGGTCAGGCAAAATGAATTCAAGGGCTTCTAATGTCTGGCCTAATCAACTAGGTGGATGGTGGCACCTTTCACTGAGGAAGTGCAGTTTGAGTGGAGGTGGAGGTAGCACATGGGTGCTATGAAATCAGAAGTTTTGTTTTGGATGTGTTAATATGGAACCAACGAGAGAAGTGCCTATTAATTTATATTCTGTGCTTTAAGCCAGTTTCTTACTCTGGAAAGCCACTTCTAACATCTCATAGTCTCTTTTTTCCTCATAAATTTTGTTTTTCTTTTTTACTTTGCGGTTGAATTTTGTCATAGGCTATTTGAATGCTTACATAACATACATTGACTCCATCCTTTCAATATAGTGAGTTAATCAGCAGTAATTTCTCTTATAGAGTGCTACAAAATCCACTGAAGAAAAAATCGCTGTAGTATTTTGGCTATAATTTGTCATAAAATAAATGCCACCTTACATAAATATCACATAATATAAATATCAAATACAAGTTGATGCTGTCTCCTTGATCCAGACTTTGTTATAGCCTCTAATCGTGCCTTTCCCTCTTTATTAGTGATTTCTTCATGCCACCCCACTCACCTTAAATGTTTGTCACAGCTTTGCCAAAACTCCCATAAGTACAGTGGGGAATTTGGATGGATCATTTTTCTCTTCCTCTACAAATTCTATAGTAAGAAAAACTACAGTTATATCGTACTTTTGTCCCATAAGACAAAGTGATCTGAAAACTCCAGAAGAAATGCTAACAATGCCAACAGTAATGAGAAAGTGAACAACTGTCAAACTCAGCGTCTTACAGAATTAAAAAAAAAAAGAGCTTAATATCATCCAGGTTATTTGAACATCAGTGCCTTGCATGAGTAGTAGCAAAAATGTCTTTAGTATCTATGTGCTGCCAAATATGGAGTGATTTTCTAGCATACTGGAAAATTTAGAATTGACTCTCAGATACTAAAATATGAAACTGAGGGGCATAGTCTTGATCTGCTAATTTTGAGCCAATGTATTATAACTACTGTGCATTGTGAGATACTAGTATGAACTGGTATATTATAAAATTAAATTGTATTGTATAGTACATTGTATTGTTCCGTCAGATTTTGATATCCTCACTTTAAATAATTCATGGGAAGAAATGATCACTTCATAATGCCACAAACTCACAGCAGGCAAAACTAATTTTACACAATATGAAAACAGATTTTATTTATTTAAAAGGAATATTAAAAAAACACAACAACAACTTTTTTTGACACCAGCTGCTGAGAAATAAATAGAATACTTTATGACAAAAAAATCTAAATCTATAAAAACTGTTCCTGGGAGACCAAGTGAGGAATTGTAAAGATACATTTAAATGCCCTGGTCAATGCTATAAGCCTTATTTTGAGGAAAAGGAGCTCTTCCATCTTGCTCACTCCCTGGGGGAATAAAATGGTATTGGGAGAAAATTAGCTTTACAAAAACCCTCCTGACACCTACAACATAATGCCAAGGAACTGGCAAGCTTTAGTTATCACTCCAAGGATAACCTCCCCTCCCCCACTGGTCCAAATAAACATCTATAGGTAATTGGTAACTAGCATCCTTAAATACAAGCTAGCAATCACTGCTTAGCTTTGTCAAAACCATTAACTGGAAATGGAAAGCATATTTTGGAGTGACCACAATAATTTTCATCTCACTGTGGCTTTAAGAGTAGAATGAAAAAATAAGGTGAAACTATAATACGACTATTTCCTTTGAGAGAGTTTGTTAGATAGACATTTTTTATACAAATATACAAATATCATGCATTTTTATATAAACAATAAGAAATCTGGGCTTGCTGTTCAATTTGATAATAACTCCGTATCTGACTCCATCAGACACTGGCTTCAGACAAAGAACGAGACCCATGCCATGGATGGGTCTGGGTTTAATCCCAGAAACGTGAGGGTCCAGGCATTGAGGCAGTGTGCAGCCCTCTTCCCTAAGCTTCAGGGAGACAACAAGTATGGAGGGGGCAAGGGTTGGAGCAAAGGAGCTAAGAGATAGACGAAACAGAGAAAGATGAGACCAAAGTTGAAAAGAATCAGATATTTTAGCACCAAAGCAATGAAAATACATTCTTTTGGGTAATATAAACATTGTTTATTGAATTTTTACTCTTAAAAAATGTTTAACTGAAAAACTCTTGCTGACAGTGGGAATGTAAATCTGAGGCAAAGAGACTGACTCACCAGCAGAAGTTTATTATTATCTCTGATAACAGCTGAATTCCAGTCTTCTTTGTGTACTGTAAAATGGGGCAGATTTGTATATCCATGGCGTCATAGGCACCCTTAACGAAGGGCTTGTCTCTGGTTTTGTTATAAGTTTCCTCCTTGAGGGGTTATAAGTCAGGAGTTAGAATTTATTTTAGATTTCCAAGAGTTACAAATTTGAAGGGATGCAAATGTGGTGCTGTTATCCCTTAACTCTTCAGGATTTAAAATACTTTACAATGTAGCTGAGATTTAAAATGTTTAGTAGGTGTTACCAAACTCTGATGGGATAGTGTTTTTAATACCTTCCTGTATTTTCAGGGGAAAATAGTTATACAGAGATAATGGGTTTCCTTTATCCTTACTATGTCAGTGCAGTCTAAAATATACATTAACAAGGCTGCTTTGGGAATAATAGGAAGAGCGCTGAGATTCCAATGATCTAAGTGGAAAGTCTGGCATAATTCGACTTGCCAGTTGTTGCCTTTATGCAACTCATTTTAACCTTCTGTGTCTTATTATTTTCTTAATCTGTAAAATGGGGTTAACAATACCTATTTATAAGGGTCTCTAACCATTCATTGAAATAATAAAGTTCTTAGGGAAGCTTAAAGTGCTTGAAAGCATGAAAATGCTGATTTAATCTTTTGGCGAATATTATATAAATTCTATTTCTAAAGGCAACAGTGTTGCATTTTAAAGGACGGCTTTGTACATGTCAAAATGACTCCATTTCTGCTGAGCATTTTACTAAAACACCACTAGTTATCCTGCAAACATTAACCAAAACAAAGCTGGTATAGCAAAATTAGTATTAGATAAACTGAGGAACATTGTAATGATTTTTCAGTGAATGAATGTATGTCAGACTATTTTCTTATGTATAGAAAAAATAAAACCAGAAATTCCAAAATCTCTAATTTCCTTTCTTTGATTTTTCTAAGATTTCTATCTTCCAGAATATAAAGTTCAGCTTCAAGCTTCTCTTCACAATGCAAGGGCTACAGATAGAATGAGACTTAAACATTATTTAAAGAATTACTTAAAGGCCATATTAGTGTTATGAAATTATAGATATCCTGAAATAAGTTGTCACCTTTCTACCTGCTCAGATGCTGTAAGTCAGTTATCAAAACAGAACACACACACACACACACACACACACACACACACACAAGCAAGAAAAACAAACAGAAAACCAATCAAAACAGAACATTGGCCTAAAATATTCATCTGTTTTATGTAGGAACAAGGATGGTCAGACCTAAGTGGGGGAGAGTAGTTTAATGCACAGATTTAGTATTTAAGATTTGAAACATCATCACTGTCCATATAATTAAGAACACTTAATTGTTAACTTTGAACATAGAGAATTTTAGAAATAGAAAAGATAGTATTTCATAACTTCGATGAATACAATGATACTCATCTTTATTGATAGAATATGCTTTATGCTTAGTTACAAAATGTCAAAGATCTTGTCATTTGTGAATCTGGGGTTGTTGCCCTTTGCCGCCTTGTGGGATTTAGACTAGGTTGGCATAGGTTGCCATACTCCTTGGAAGACAATTGATTTGATATTGGCACCTGTCCCCATGCCTGCATTAGAGGTAAAGTATGTGAGTAGCGCTGGTACATTTAACCATAACAAAACCATAACAAAATTAGCTGAATATTATTTTTTTTAGCTGAATATTATATATATATATATAAAGTGATTTTGGGGAAGGAAGAATTTGTCCAACCTGGATGCACTTTTGTGGGAAAGAACACTGATAACTGTGTGTCAGTTTGGCATATCATCCAAACCTGGCACTGTGTTTATCTCTGCTCTGAGGTTCAGCAACATGACTGAGAATGGACGGGGGCAGGTTGGGCAGAGAGAGGGCAGGATTCCCTGGACCTGACAGAAGAAGATTTTGGGTTATGACCTCAGAAATAACATTAAATCCCTCTCTATGCAATTATAACATCTTTCATTTTCCAGGAGACCTGTCTATAGAATCTAAGAGGCTTATTCTCTTTCATGGAAATAATGCAGTTAAGCTGCTTGAAATCTCAACAGATTCATATAAATGTTCAGATAAAAAGTTAGTATTTTAATGGTAGTCTTCAAGCATAATTAGTAATAAAATTTAAGCAGGGCCTAGGAGAATAGAATCATAGAATCGCAAAATCCTAGGAAAAAAAATCATATCCTTTTAGAGGTAGGATAGTCTTATCCCTCTGTGTAATGGACGAGGTTTGTAAAGTGACTAGTCCACGATCGTTAAGTCGGAGTGTATGGGAGAGTAGAACTAGAAACAGATCTCTGGTCTCTAGTCAAGTGCATATTCTAGTAGAGCTTGACTTTTTTTTATCTGGACTCTAAAGTCAGTATCATCAAATGATATTGGCCATATATTTTTCCTAGGCAGCTAAGTGTTCACCCACTCTTATACCATGAATAATAATGGCAGACATTTACAGAACTTACAACTTACTAAGAAGGACCCTAACTGGTTTGCTTACAGTCTCTCTCTTAAATCTTCAGAAGAGCCTTATAAAGTGGGTACTATTGCTATTTTCATTTCATAACTGAAGAAGAAAACTAAAGCACAAGACACTGAATAAATTCACCAAGGAAACAGACCTATTAAGTAGTAGAGCGTGGATTGGAACCTAGGCAATCTGGGTTCTAGAGCTTCTGCTCTTAAGCACTCTGCTATGCAGCCTCCCAGGCATTTATTAGTCACATGCCTGCTTAGAAATGGCATGCATAAGTCTCAATGCTCCAAAAAACGAGTTTCAAGAAACAATAGAATTTATGTGAACAGCAGACATACCCAATATATAAAATAAAAGGTTCAAAGAACTGGGGAATTTTACCTAGAAAGGAAGAAACCATGGGAGGAATGTGATAGCTATGGGAAAATGGGATTCTAATCTTTTTCAGTGACAACAGAGCAAAGCTAGGACCAATGGGTAGTAATTATAAGGAGATAGGTTCTGGCTCAATAAAACAGTGCAGTAATCAGAATAAGCAGCCTTAGTAGGGGGTTCCCTGTCTGTGTATACAGACTGCATGTCTGGTTCCTGTTGCTGTAGACAGGTTTGCTGCCCTGGGGTAGTACGTCAGAGTACAGCTATGTTTTGTTAGGTGAGAGTTAAGGGGTGACATTAAATTTCATCTGAAACAATGTGGTAAGGAATGTAAAGACCAGAGCTCTAGACAGATCTGGCATTGAATTCTGGCAGCAACATTTTAATAGGTGCATAAACTTAGTCAAATTACTTAACTAAGTACTCTGAATCTAACTTTTCTGAATCCCAATTTCCTCATCTATAATTGGTATAATTGTATTAATCTCCTAGACTTGTGGTGTGGAGGAGTAAATCAGATCATTACGTAAAATGCTTAGCACTGTGCCAGGCACATAATAAGTGCTCGGAGTGAGAGATTCATTAAATTTTTCAAAAATGAACTACAGTGCTAATTACTCTTTCATATGGAAAAGGAAGCTTGGCCTAGTAGGTAATAAGTGGTAGGACTTTATGCCCACCAATCTTTCACTGCTTTTGGATAAGAGACCTTGGACTCTGGAATGTGAAAAGTGCTTATAAAGGAAGCTTTGTAATACAACTTATTTCGAATGCAGTACAGCAGCTTATGATTTAAAAGCATCCTGTGGTGAATGCTTTTATAATGTGAATAATCACCCCCTAATTTATCTGTTTGGTAAGTTCAGAATTTGGATTATTGAGTCTTCTTAAAGCAAAAAGTAACACCTGCACTCTTCTTCCCACAAGGTAACAGGATTTTCATGCTGGGCTGACTTTCAGGGAAATACGGGTGCCTCCAGGATTCAGGATAACATGGACGGAATAACTGCTAAAATATACGAGGGTGCTGTATTCAGAAAGAACATTAATTGTACTTTATGATGTATGCATTTTTAATGAGCATGCGAGCTCATATAGGTCCACTGACCACTAGACTGTTGCATATAGGGATGTTGCCTAAATTGAAGAGTTGTATACTTAAAAGTTATTTTCCCCATATCTTTCTTTCTCCAAAATTTCAGTGGAAGTCAACATGAAATTGGGATATGATACTTAGAAAATTTGAGGTAAACCAACCAGCATTGGAAAATTGTGCAATAGAAAGAACACCGGGTTAGGAACTTTGAATAAGACCTGTCATGTACTAACTGCATGGCATGGGATAGGATGCCATTATTTTTCCTGTGTCTTAGTATTTTCGTTGTAAAATGATCAGGTTAGACTTAGATCTGCTGTGTAACATCTAACTAAACATTTTAGTGCATCTGATCCATAAAATGAGGTGGAACTATTTCATTTCTTTCCAATAGAAAGACTAGAAAAGGAAATCATAGAAAGAACACTTATGAATAGTTAAGAGGTTTTCTTATTGCCAATCAGCAATACTTGTCACTCTGCCTCAGCTTGAACCCTCTTGCAGATGTGAAGATTTATAAGACATTTTATTTTGCTATGATATAGAAATGAATATGAACGTGGGCAAACTCAAACCAAATAAGTCTTTTCTCCCATCAGCCAGCAAACATTGACCTGTGTTTAAAGAAACTTGAATGTATTTGAGAAAAAATGACCTCACTCACAAATTAATTATATCTAGGGCTAAAAATAATTATATCTTTTCATTGATTCCCTTTATTTTCACAGTATTCATGGAATTTTGCCAATTCTTTATAGAGTGCTTTAAACTTATTTATAACCAACTTAGATGAAGCATACTTTCAATATATGCTGGTGACTCTATCCTCTGCAAGTTGAATGGAGGAATAACATGCATCAGATGTGCATGCTTAAACTATCTGGTGCTTCTCAAAGAGAGCCCCTTAAAAGTTCAGAATCCACTTAGAATTTTCCCAACTTTTCATGCTGGTTGCAATCCATGCAGGATGTTGAAAGGAGCCAGAATTCACAAATGGCACAGACTTATCTTTTATCAAATGAGAATTTAAAACACATTTCTATACAGATTCATGCACTATAAAGGGCTACTATTCAGCCCTGAATTTCTTATTTGTCAGAAACTTCAAGCCAACTTTTGAGAGAAACTGTTAAGCTTAATTCAATTAAGGAATAATGAAACTTCAAATTTAACCAGATTGAAAATGCAGACAAAGCCTTAGTATTCTATAATCATCTTCAGAATGATCCTGTCAACTCTAAAGATGCTAAAGCCATCAAAATTACAAGCATGTGTGATGAGAGGTCACCATGATGCCACACATAATGACCAATGACCATCAGTAGTTCAGAACGATTTACATTCTGAAAGTGAAGAAGAATTTTACTTAGACTTTTGATTCTTAATAAGAACATTGCTGTGGGGCAGCCTGGGTGGCTCAGCGATTTAGTGCCGCCTTCAGCCCAGCGCATGATCCTGGAGACCTGGGATCGAGTCCCACGTCGGGCTCCCTGCATGGGGCCTGCTTCTCCCTCTGCCTGTGTCTCTGCCTCTGTGTGTGTGTGTGTGTGTGTGTGTCTCATGAATAAATAAATACAATCTTTAAAAAAAAAAAAAGAACATTGCTATGTATGGTTACATGCCATTGCCAACTTTTTAATGTGTAGACAAAAAAAAAAACCCTGCTTAATCTTCCTAATAAATAAAAAATAAACATTAAAAGTTAATCACAGAAAACAATTTCCATGTTCCATTTTTCTCTTAAGAGTGTAGCTAAAACAGGAAGCATAAAGAAAGAAGCTAACATCAGGAATAATTAGAATAAGTCATTTAATATAAATTCAAGAAAGGTGAAACCAATATAGAAAAATGTCTAACATATGAAGTAGAGATTAAAATTTAATTATATGACATCTTATCATGAATATACTATAGAAATTTCTATATGCAGTCAAAGATACAGACATTTATCGAATACTTATTCAATGCTCAGTATTGGATGTTGTTATTAATACAAATAATAAATATATAAATAATTGCCTCAGATTGATTCCTTTTGACAGTTAGATTCCATCTACAGGTCCTATAGAATAATGAAAATCTTTTCAGTAGATATATAAATTATGAACCAATTACAAGACCAAAATTGTGTTTGTAAAAATACATTTGCAAGAATAGTTTCATCAGTTAACCCCATTTAAGCTCCTTTTGATATCTCGGGAAGTTTCTGCAGTTACCTAATTAGAATGCAGACTTTTGAAGACCTCTAAGATCTCTTGTGGGTCTTGTATTTTGAGTCCACAAGTTTAATACCAGTAGAAACATGTCAATTTCAAAGGAAAATAAGAACCAGGATTGAAGTTTGCTGGAGACATCCTTACATCTATATTGAAGTATTGGATACGGGTTCCATGATGGAGTCCAACTTACACTAAGGCAGAGCATTTCCTAAGCAATTCTTGGTTTTCTTATTGGAGAACTGACAACTCATAAAAGCCCACGAGCACCCTCTAGTGAAATTTCTGGAGTAGACCTAAGGGGTTTGTTCTTGACCTCCACTCTCCTTTCAAATGACCTTTGATCGCCCACAATATAGAAACTGGAATTCTACTATCTGATTTTACTTTCAAACAACATCAAATAATTTCCAGGTTACAAAGAAAGTGGTATTCTTGTCGAGTGTTTCTAGTGGTAGAAATGCTTAGACCCCAGACCCAAATATTCCATGTTCCCATGATTTTTTTTTTATTTTACTTATAATACTAGCCTGCTGCACATGACTTCTCCTATAGTCATGTGTTAAAATAGTTTCTGAAACAAATATAACTAAATAAATAGTGGGAAGCTTTAAATATGTTACTGGATGTTAATACTCCTGCCCCTGCCTCCACCTGTCTTATGCTTGCCACGCTTGGTTTGGGTACACTATATCCAGGAACTTCTTTAGTACTTGGCAATATTAGAGGTCAAGGGGAGCAGGCCAAGATAGTAAGTAGAAGTCAAAAATTATAAAAGAGGTCAAAAAGATTAAGTCCAAGTATTCATGCACTTCTGAGTTTTTATATTATCTGATTATTGCCAAGATATTTTTGCTTAAATCTTGAGCAGGAATGAAAATGACATATCCCACAATGTTCAAGATAGCACCTTATTATATCAGAGCAGTAGTTAGAGAGATGATTACAAAGCAGGCCCAATCTTTGCTGTAAATTTGTTAAAGCTGTGAATATAATACCACTCATTTACATTAATAACTCTTATGTAATAAATGAAACAAAGCAAATCACTACTTGACTTTGTAGATAGCATACTATAGAATGCTATTTTGGAAAGAAACTTTGAGATCAGAATCTCCCCATATTAGAAGGGGAAAAAAAGCAAGCAAAAACAAATAGATGCACTTAAATGTTAAGTAATGTGCCCGAAATTATATAATTTGATAGTGTCAGCTTCAGGACTAAAATATGGGTCCCTTGTACCCATTCTAGTGTTCATTATGCTGTAAGAATCCACTTATTAAAGAGCTTACAATAGAATTTCAAACCATTTCATTGTCATTGGTTATTGGTTTTTATACCTCTAATAATTTATGGATGTGTCTTCACACTTTTAATGAGAAAAAAAAAGTGTGTGTGTGCCTTCTAATTTCATCTCTTCTCTATCTCCACTTTCATGAATGGAAGAATAAGTTGCTCTTTTGGTGACCATTAGGAAGAATACAGAAACATAATCATTTGATATGAGTGATATTATTCTTGAAACACGGTGCCATGCTGTGTTAACTTTGCACACTGGAAAAAATGGGGGTCCCATAATTCGGTTTGATCATCTAGCATTACTGATAACCACCTCAACGATTTTGTGTTCTAATAGTGCTTACTCCCTAGTGTTGATGGAAGGATTGCATGGGTGAATGTAAATAAAGCAGGTGGAACATAGCTGACATTAATTAAGTGCAGTATCTGTATTAGCTGTTAATACCTAATATTTTTTAAAAGGATAAAAATAATACTATATTCTTAGACTATCCAGTAGAACTCAGAGCTATGAACTCTATTAAATAGTTTTTAGGATTATAGTCCAATTTCCTGAAAATAAAAACAAAAAATTCCAAGATCTCTCCAAATTATTATTTTTAATTGAGAAGGATTGTGTAGGAAATTGCCCTTTGTCAAGGCAAATCACATATTATCTTGTTAGAAGTTTATAATTTTTTCATTTCTCAGTTAATTATTATATTTTAGTCTTGGCTTTAACCTTAATCTTACCACACCTGACTTTAGTATTCAATATTTCATTTATATTATTGATAATGTTTAGTAGGTGAGGTGACTGTGTGTGGCAACTCAAGGCACAATTACATGACTTCAGTTTTGCTGTAAAGTTAATAATTTAATGATGTTTTGTTCCTTGCTCTTTGCCTACTTGCTATTTCTCAACGCTCAGTATTGGTATTTAGAATCATAAAATCAGCAAATATTAGAATGGGGAGAGATTGTAGAGACCAACCAGTCTAATTCCTTCATCTTACTGAAGAAGAAACTGACACCCTAACAGCAAAGATAACTTCTGACATTTCATTCCACATACTGACTTGTTAGTGGTAGAAGATTATAGTCTCATATTTTCCCAGAAAGAATGAAATCTGTTCAATTGATTGCTGAATTTTACATTGATACTGTGAACCAAAAGATTGACAACATAAATCATAAATCAGTGTTACCTGTGAATAGACAATACAATAGTATTTTAAACCTACCTATTCAGTAGGACAGTATGCCATGTATGCTTGCCAGTTTTGTAATTCTTGCACTTTGCAGTGATGTTAAAGCCCATCCTGAAACTCTTAAGTGATTATCTTTAAGAATTCTTTTCCAGCCATGCAACTAAACAGTCTGGGTAATGAGACTACATGGTCTCTGCATGGTCTACTAAATACTTCTAGGAAGTGGAAGCCCCTTCTGGAGTTACGAGAGAAATATCACTTCTAAAATGCCTTTAAAAGTGCTCCAGCATAAACATTACACTGGAACATTTCATTAGCTTTTTGAGAACAATAAAGAAATGTGGAGCATAATAGGCTAATATGTTTAAGTGGTCTTGGTAGAACCCTACTTAACTCAGTGGGATTTTCCTGTAGCATGCAGAGGTGGAAAACCATTCCCTACATATTTATTGTGTAGGTCTGCCTCCTTCTTTATTGCATGCAGTTTATATCAAAGGGAAGTGACTTTACCTGTAATTCTAAAATGAAGAAAGTCTCAAAACACAAGTTTTAGGAAAATCAATATTTAGATATGATGATGGACAACCAGCAGTGCTGGCTTTTGGCACTGTGGCTATCTGTCAATAAAGATGAAGAGGGGCCAAGTTCAATTTCAGTATTTCCTAGCCTCATAAGACTTAAGTAGCCATCAGGGTATTAAGATTTGTGAAGCCTTTAAATTCGTGAAGAAAAAGACAAAATGTAAGCCAAACCTTATTGGTCACGAATTGCAAAAACTAACTAAATTAATAAAAATTTTCAGTTACCTAAGTCAGCAATAAAACTTTCCTGCACAATATTTTGAACTAAGCAAAATGATAAGTTAATGAAAAAATATAAAATGGTGATTTTTATGGTTTTATTAAAATTCCAAGTGATTGCACTGAATATAGTGCTGGACTTGCAGTATGATCCTTTCCAATACTCTTTATCTCTCTGAGCTTCTATTTTCTCTGTCATAAATTGGTACTCATTAGTCTTAGGAACACTGTGATCATTGTGATTTTCTTGAGCTTGTAGGGAAAAAAAAATGGGTGTAAATTAAGCCCATAATTATAATATTTTAAGTAAGTTCAAATAGACATACATGATGACAAATTAAAAGTTTCCCTATAGGTGTTGGTTTCCTTTGTGTAGACAACTTGTCACCAAAATTTATTGAAAAGTAAGAATTCCTATTTGTGTGGCATTGAATTAATGATACAAAAAAAAAGCCTCTTGACTGACAGCTCTAGTGGCTGAAGTGGCATATTTAAACCATTATGTTTGTTTGTTTCACTTACTGTCAAACTCTGTCTTAGAAATACTATCAACTGGTTATAATGATAGATGGAATCTGTCTTTCAGTTCCAGGATATGTTTTGTATCAAAGTTTTTCTTCATTGGTTTTTGGAATGTATAGGCAAAATAATACATAAACACAAATGTAAATCCCAGCTGTAATTGTTTCTCAGCATTTGGTGACATCATAAATTCCTTAAGATTTATACTCATATTGTATTGTAAATATCACTAGAACCATTCAGTAGGAGGATAAAAACTCTAAACAAAACTTGAAAAATAATGCATATGCTTCTTCTCACTATGAGGAGCGTTTCCTAGCTACCCTATTTACCCCAGTGGAATTTTACAAAAATGTTGCTGGCGCTCAAAGTTGATCTAACAAAGAATCAAGTGGGTTTAATTTAAAATTCGCCCCTAAATATGTTTGCTGGTTTTGAAATTCTGATTTTGTGCTTATGTAATACAAAAACAACTTTGGTTTAAAACAAAAATTGGCAAAAAAAATAGTAGTGCATTATTATGTGTTCTAATCACGTATGGTGTTTTGAAAAAAGGGATTCAAAATTGACAAAATTATTTCATTGCCATTGCAGTTCAAATGCATGGCTTTTCTTTCCTACAAGTTGCATAAAGTAAAAATAAAATCAACAACTATTTCTTAAATGAGTAGTCTATGAACTGATTTTTAGAATATGTAATCTAACAACCATACTATAGACAAATCTTCATTCTGTGTTTTTGTATCCTTCGACTTACAGAGTTTAGTACATTGCAGTTTATGGTCAAGTCTGTAATGTGCTTTAGCATCAGTTTTAAAGTGTCTGGGGTTCTCAAAAAGTTTCCCCCAGTGATATGAATAATGCTCAGATGCTGGTGTCGGTGGCTCAGCTTTCTTTGATTTTTCTTATAAGTGCTTTTCTTGGTAAAATATATAAACTTAGAAACAGAAGTTCCCTTGGCTCATATTACACTCAAGAGACAATGATGATACTGAAGTCCCTTTCATAATCAGGGCCTTTGTAGAGATTGTCCAGGTAGTCTTAGCCAAAATATCCCTCTCATTGTACTCTACTCCAGGGCAACATGTGGCGTGCCAGCTGGATGCCCTCCCTACATGCCTCAGGTGGCCACATTTCAATGGTGTCTATAGAGCACAGGCCAAATTCTCATTCTCTGTGTTAATCAGTGGGAGAATTCCCATAGAAAATGGGATGGGAGCATATTTTAGGAAAATTCAAAGAGATTATCCAGATGATTAGGCCAGGACATTGTAAATTCGGGTTTTATGTAGAATTTCTATAGCATTATCTTACTTGACCAAAGAATGCTAAAAATTTGGATATATTTAGAAATTAAAAATAATCATGCTTTTTATTCTACTGTGATTTCTCCAAAGAGATCTCTACAAAAATTTTCTTTGGATGCAATAGAAGCTCATCTTGATTCATAACATCAAAGACAACTGATGTACCTACTAATATAATTTGATTGAACTTTTTCCCATGATCTTGAAAGGATCTGAATTCTACTTATAGAAGTCTCATTATACCTCTCTTTTCAATTAAATTCTAATCAATTCTACAAACATTTAGTATTTACTATGTACAAAGCACTGAAATAGATGCTGTGAATAATTCTATGTATGATACTTTATGATATGTGACATATTTTCACATTCATTATCTTATTTGGTAAAGATTCTCCTTATAATTATTATTTATTTAAATTGCCTAGGTGATGCTGTATTTTGAATTTAGTGTAGAGTTCTGTTTTTTGGGTGAGTCCAGAGACCATTCTAGAAATACATTTAGTTTCCCTTGAATGAAAGATAAAGATATATCATTACATCATTATATTAAATTGAATTGGGTTGGAAACAGTGGTATTTCCTGAGATTTTCTGTAGGTTTTATATGTCATTAGGCTCAGTCTAAAGTGCATTTTTAATGACCTAATTGAAAAGGTTTGTCAACATGTTTCCAAAAATAATTTTTTTACAATTTTAAGGCAATATTGATTTATTGCATTTCCTATAATGTCTTTTTTAAGATAAGAAATTGATTTCTCCAGAAACTACTCATATTTAGAATTATGTCAAATTCTACTATTCAACCATGAAGACTGTAAGTGCAATACAACTTCTAAAGAATAGATCTGAAAGCTATTATTCTCCATTTAGCATGTACACTATTCTCTAATATTGTTGCATCTAATGCCTATTGAAATGTTCTATTTCTCTATTAATATTACATTAGAAAGTCTTATTTCTACATATTCCTGAGATTTTTTCAAGTAATTTTCTCAAACCTACTTTATAAATACTTTAAAACAACCTTAGTTTTATTTTTATTTGTCTTACTTCTCTTATCCATAGTGTTGAAATGGAATTTATCGTTTCACATTTTTAATATTTCCAAAAAATTTAAAGGGAAATCATCTTCATTTTAAGCACTGAACATATCATTCTTTTCACAAACCCCAAACTCAAAAACTGGGAGGAACATCTTTATTTGCTTTATTTATAATATCAAATGTGCAAAAAGGCACTCTCCAGGTAACTTTCAGTTATGTCACCCTGGGTGTTTGGCCAGAGGGCAGTCATGTTGACCCCATCTGCAAAGTCTGGCTAAACTAGAATCTTGGACTATTAGAATCCCATTCATCAAGGTCCACATAAAGTAAGGTAGGTGGGAAGCAGGAGGACAGATGGTAGGGTCGGCAGCAAGGAACTTGTTTGTTGACATTGATATAGACCCTTCTTCTTGCCAGAGTGACTCCATGGACTTGTTTTGGCATGGAAGACTAGGCCAGAGCTATCATCTTAATAGAAGGTGAGCTGCAGGCAAACTGGAGAGATCCATGCACAGTAGGTGTTTAGGGTTGGCTTAGATTTTGTCTATCAGCTTGACTGTCATACATACTTGATTGATGTGCAGTGGGGCTTGAAAGTGCTGCATTGATGTTGAGGACTGTGTCATAAGGTTCCTGATATGGTGCACATGTCTGAATGGAGTTGGACATTGACTATCCTTGCCTATGCCAAGCAACACCAGACTTGAGTGCATTATTCTGCAGTTGAGTAGCAGATGGTGAGTGCAGACGTTTGGAGGGGGTGTGCCTTCAAACACAATATGGAGCCAGCAAACTTACTTAGAAGGTTACTGCATGTCTTGACTTTGGCAGCTATTTTTTAAGCACTGATGAAAAATCCAACTCCCATCCATTGTTACTCTCCGAATATTCAGCATGGTTGGTGTTCCAGGCAAAGGAGATGTGAAAATCAAATGCACTGTTCACTGTGTTGGTCACAGTTGGTTGAAGGTGACTCCTTGATGTTGGCTAAATGGGCTAAATAAACATTCTCAGACTGAATATTACTGAACTTGGTACCAAAATAGTTATTAACAAAATAGGAAAACTTCATCTAGAAGTGGTCAGAGAAAGGGCCTTCAAAGCACTGGAAGAACACTGAGGTCAAATATGGTACTTAAGAGTGACTTTATTTTCTTTGGTTTTTAATTCAGGGAAAGTATTATGTTCTTTGGAAATAAAAATAAGAAAATCAAATATCTCAGTAAAGGTTCCTTATACTCAGAATTATGGAGATCCACAGATGAATGAGCACAGTAATTCCATATGTATAGGAAAAGTAGTTTTTATTGGTGTTTGATTTTTTCCCCTGAGTGGGTTCTGACTGAATACATATAAATTCATTTTAGGTTTAAAATAAAGGTTGTTTTTCTTTCAGATTAAAAGGTAAAGTATGCTCATCGCATATAATTATGGAAATAGAAAAAATATATAGCGCATAAATTTAAATCAGGTATGAATAATTCTAAGATTTTACTCAGCTTCCTTCCAATTTTTTTGTACATTTCTAAGTGGATGTGTGTGTGTGTATTTTTAAGTAAGAATTTGGATCATATAGTCTTTATTCTACTTTTCTCAATTAGCATTAATTATAATCTTAGTTCTCAGAGTCATAAAATACTCATTTTTAATGGTTGTATAATATTATACCTTATTTATGTACCAAAAAATGTTAAACATCTCCATATTTGATATATAGGTTATTTTCCACCAGTATCTCTACTGAGGACCATTCTTATATGTGCACTTTTATCTACATCTTGAATTATGTTTTAGCATAGCTTTTAGAAGGTTGATTTCTGAGTAGAGGATGTAAACTTCTCAAGGTTCTCTTGTCAACAGCTCCCAAACCGTATGTGAGAGTGCTTTTCTAAGTACAATCTTACCCACTTTAAATAGTATTATTTTATAAATATTTGCTAATTTAGCAGGCAACAAAAACCTGGCTTATTTTGTTTTACTTTGCATCAATTTGATTAATATGGAACTGGAATGTCTTTAGTAAGCTTATTTCCCATTTTTTTCTTCTTTCTATAAATAGTTTGCTTATGTTCTTTACTCATGTTGTCTTGATGATTAGTAAGATTTTTTAAATGTTAAATCATTACTTTTGTCAAATGTGATGCAATTTAAAAAATGTGATGCAATTCTCCCAGTTTTAATATACCTTATAATAGTTTTCATTGTTGTTGATGTGAGAAAGTGTCAAGTACTTTTTTAAAAGACTATTTATTTGAGAGAGAGAGAGAGAGACAGCATACTAGCACACTGCCAGAAGGGGCAGCAGGAGAGGGAGATGGAGCCCCAAGCACACTCCTCACTGAATGAGGAGCCTGACACTGGGTTCTATCTCATGACCCAGAGATCACAAGCCTAAGTTCACGACCTGAGCCAAAAGTGAGAGTAGGATGTTCAACAAACTGCACCACCCAGACACCCTGAAAATGTTAAGTATTTGTATACTCAATTCTATTGTATTTTTTTCCCTATGACTACAGCCTTTGCTTTTATCTTCTTTTTAATCAGCTTGAAATCTGATAAAAATTCACCATTTTTCTAGTATCATCCTGGCTTTATTTTGTATTTTTAACTCTATTCCTTCCAGAATTTATTTTAGCTTAAGGTATGTGGTAAGCACTTTGATTTTGTTCCTAAAACTGAATCAGTTGTCCCAACACCATTTCTTCATTGGTGCCATCCTTATTACTTACTAATATTTATCAACATTAGGATCTATTTTTGAATTATCTGTTCTTTCACTAGTTCCATACAGTTTCCATTAGAGCTTCACAGGAAGTTTACACATCTGTTAAGTCAAGTACTTCCTTATTTTTCTTTTTTCTTTTTTTTTCTTTTTTTCAAAAAGACTTTGACTGTTGTCACCTACTTATTCTTCAAAATTAGTTTACCTCATTCGGTTCAACAAAATGTCCCATTGTAATTTTTATTGGAATTTTATTAAACCTATAAATTAGTATCAGTTATCTTTGTGATATTCAGTCTTCACATTCAGAACCATTATATGTTTCTATTTCTATAATGTTTACAACTAAATAGTGTCTTTCTGTTCATAAAAGTCCTCAAATTCTTTATTATATTTATTTATTTTTAATTTTTTTTCTTTATTATATTTAAGTATAGGCATGCTGTGTTCTTGTTATTGTCCTTAACTGTGTATATTCCACTTTCTAACTGTTCAGTAGAAAAGCCATATCTTCTTAGTAATAATTTTTTATGATTTGATTACATAAATTTTAAAATGATTACCACAATAGGTTCAACTGACATCTGTCTTCTCACATACATACAATAAAAGGAAGGAAAATGCAAAAAAAGAATTTTTTTCTTTGTAATGACAATTCTTAGGATTTATTCTTTTAACAACATGCCAATACATTATATAGAAGTGTATGATATTTATTATCTAGCTACTTTATTCAACTTTAATAATTTTAGTAATTTTTTACATTCTCTTAAGTTTTTAAGGTCATTGAATTATCTGTGAACAATGATGACTTTATCTTCTTTTTTTCCTTATTTCTGTTTAATGTCCTACTCTATTGACTAGAATTTCCAAAACAGCTAAGTAACCATGAAGAAAGAAGGTATCCTTTTTCTTGATTATGTGGTAATGTTTCTAGTTTGTTTGGTTGTTTTTTAATAGTTTTAAGATGGATGTTTGTTGTTGATTCAAGACATAATCTTTGTCATATTGGATTAAAGTACCATTTCTAACACTTTCTTAGTTTATTAAGAATGAGTGTTAAAGTATATTACATGCCTTTTGGGATAAATATTTTTAAAATCTAACTGATGGATATAGACCTTTATTGTGATGTGTTTTTCAATTCAGATCAGTTCTAACACACATTTATTCAGTACTTACTATGTGCCAGAAATTGTTTGCTGGGCATTGGAATTCAGATGCATATTCCTTTTCTTAAAAACATAGGATTATTCAGAGCATGATAATTCAGCAAGGGATTTATAGTAATTGATTTCCCATTATTAAATTGCCCTGCATTACTAGAAAAACATTACATTTGGTATTTTATGAAGAACACTTTGAAGGCTTTTATAACCTAATTGTATACCATGTCAAAATGTGGATTTTAAAAATAGCTAAAAATAAAATTATTATTTATAGTCAAACTTACAGGTTTTTATATCTGAAGTAATAGTGTTCAGATTCTAATAAAGACCATTTATAAATTTGATAATGTCTCAGAAAATTCATAGATCTCTATATTATAGTTTGTTTACATTCTATATTATCAGAAAATTGGAATTTCCAATCATATTTTATCACTTCTTATACCATATGACAGAAATGGTATGAGATATTGGGACCCATCACTTTCATGATGCCAACATTGTGTTTTCATTTGTCTGGGAGTCTTCTGCATTATCCGTGGGATTTAAGTATGCACTTACATTGATTTATTTTCAATTGAAGGGTTTTTTTGTATTAATTCTCTTGCTTCAGTGTAGGTTAGCATAATATATCTAGGTTATTAGATATATTATGTTTTATATCTACTATAAAACTATAGTTTTATAATTTATTTTACTTTTCAGAATTCTTTATTTTGTTATTTTATATAATATGCATGAATATCAAATATTTTAAAACTATACCCTTTTAACCTGATTCTTTATATTTCACTCAAATCAAAACAGCAAATATTGATCAAGAATCAATTTTCTAGTTAGCATCATGCTAGTTAGCATCATGCTAGTTATGAATTATACAGAAAAATGTAAATCACATACTGTCAGGAACTTACTTCCTGGTTGGTAGATAAGGTACAAACAAGGAAAAAATGAAAAAACAACACATCCTAATGAAATATCTGTTTTTATAGTAGCTAATATAAATATAGTCATATTCTTGTTCTATATTTAAGCAAATGTATTAGAATTCACAACATACCTTTTGTATATTGACCTCACCCTGGCTTCTTGCTTTTCCTATCTTATTGTCCTTTTACAATTATTTCTTCACTTGCTGCTTAAAAATTGTATTTATTTTGCAAGATTTTTAAAAGTGTCTTTGGAACAACACCAGATAGACAAATGTCATGTACATTAATTTCTGAAATATTACCCGTGATAATTTGTCTCACACAAAGGTGACCCTGCTCAGCATTTGGAAATAAGAGTAGTGCAGGCTACTATAATTGTAAACTGGAAAAGCATTGCTTTCTGAATCTATTTCATTAAAAAACTTGCCCTGATTTTTACAACCATTCACAAAAGAATTAACATGTAAAGTAGGAGAAATCCAAATGCTAACATGAAGTTAGCATCTCTACTAAATGGGAATTTTAGCAGTAATCTTTAGTATATTAAGGAAGTAGAGTCCTATCCTTTGGACTTTGATGAGATTTTTCTATCATGGGGACATCTATTTTAAATTTTATCATTTGATCTATGTTTAAGTTATAGCCTGAAAATTTTATCGTATTTTGGAAAATTTATATCCCTCTCAATTTTTTAATGCCTGCATTGCATGATGTTTGTCACAGACCACAATACCTATCCCTGTGGAACTGTTATCCTATCTAATTGAGAAGTAATACTATTGATTAAGTAATACTTACAGCTTCCAAACTTCAAGGCATTTTTTCAGCCACCATTCTCCCTAACCTCACTGGGAGCTTCCTGTGTGGTATCATTCATCTGAGGTCTTATTAAAATGTAAATAAATTACACCCAGCACACTTCCTCTATTTGCCCAGCTTGTTACTATATCGAAACAACTGTCTTAATGAAACACATATTGATGTATTGTGTATTTCCGTGCTAAACCAAAGTGAGAAGGAAGTTATGTGAATATATAATAGAACCCACTTCATAACAGTTTTTGTTAAAACATTTTATGAATTGGAGATAATCTGAGCCATGGGAGATGATGTAATTCTACATGACAGAGCTTACAGAAAGAGGATAGCTCCTCAGATAGAATTGGATTAGACTCCTGAGATATATGCTTTTGGGCTTTTATAGTGCTTTACCTTTATAAGCATAGCCAACTCTCAGTTTTCCATACTATATTATAGTATTGTGGTAATTATAGTAAAAAATAAAAATAAAGAAACAACTTTATTATCTAAGGTAGTTTTTCTTTGGCCTATATATACAGTATTTGACATTTTGACATCAAATTTGCCATTTTATTTTTGTTTTTCATGGGTTAAGGAAGCTATTTCTAATATCCATATTATGGAATGGAAATGATCTAGCACTTGTATAATGTCATACTTTGTTATATGTAACATATATTCTCCATAGGGCATGATTGGATAAAACCTGACTCATGTAATAATGAGCAATAATAATAAATAATAATAATAATAAATACTAATAGGCCTATGAAATACAATAGTACTTGGTTAATTGCTAAATTTGTTTGTAGAAAATAATTATTATTGCTTGAGTACATACCAAATAGTGGGAGTAGGAGGCAACTGAGTGATATGCAGGAGAAAAAGAAGAAGCCAAACTGGGATTAAAATTTGTCATGTTTGAATGAAATGCTGACATCCCAGTAGTAATTGATTGTCTCTGTGATCAGACTTTCTGGTGTTTGTAATTTCTTTCTTATACTTTCCTGTATTTTCCTTTTTTTTTCTTTATCCATTGGGCATATGTTAATTTTGTAGTCAGAAAAAGTTAATGTAAAAATGTGTTAGGTGTTATGTGTTATCCCCATTTGCAAATAATTCGTTGAGTGAACTGTATAAAGTCTCCCAGGGAGAGTGGAAGCCACGAGCTAAATTTAAAGGCAAAGTACTCCATTACACAAATAATCTGTTGTCTCAGAATGTATTGAAGTTTTGTTATCACTTCTCATTGTCTGAAAATTCCAAACTGGAGACAACTTAATTAGGGAAATAGTAATAATATGAATAACATTATGTTCTGCACCCATTTTTTGACTTCATTTAGGAAGAAGAGCTTCACTATGTTGAGAATATGATCTGATATATGTTGTTGTCATCTATGGCAAGAGTGTTCGAAGCATCCTTTTTCTCCTGTCCTGTTTCAAAATCACTCTCCCTGAGGAAAACTGTATATGTAATTAGCATCTCGTTTAGCCCAAGTCATGGATACTCAAGTTCATGTAGTGAGGGCATTAGTACTAGGAGGCTTACCTGAATATTTATGTAGCATATAGCAGTTAGAGAGCCAGCTAAATATTAGTGGAATTAATTATATTTTGTTAGAAATATGTTATACTGGGCCTCTGTTACTTTCAGAGAGGGTTAGTGCAATTTAGAAAAATGTGACCTCTTCCAGGACCTTTGTGCAAATTATAAAAATAACTTGCTCCAACTGATGGAGCTTGGGCCAAGGAGCATGGCTTCTAGAGTGGAACACACACCTAGATTGGGTGCTCTTGTACAGGGTACAACCTGCACACTCAGTCGTGGCTGCCCTATGCTATATGCTTTATAAATTATTTGAAAATAGTTGCTGTTGCTTTATAGGTTCCAAACTGTTCTCTTGCACAGCAAACCAAGAATCACCTTCAGGTAGCTTAGCAAAAAGATGCCTATCTAAGCTTGAAGTTAGTCTGGGACCCTGGTGATACAAATCTATTACTTTGCTTCAGACATCTGATTTGAATAGCACTGAGGGTGGAAGGAAATGAAATAAAGTCACCATAAAATCATAGATGAGTTTTTCAAGTCTGACTCCTGGAAGATCTAGGTTATATTTTGAAATGGCATCTAAAATTTTGGGCTATCTTACTGTAACTTCAGATGGCTTGATATACAAAAGGGTAGATAAAAAGAGATATAAATGGACATCTCCTTGTTCTGAAAAGAATGAAAGGTGGTTTAAAAGGATACATAGATATATGTTATAAATATACATAAGTATATGAAAGTAAATATAAATAAATTATATGATATAAATGAAGTAATTGTAAACTGAAAACATAAGGGAAAAACATAAAAATTAGACCTATATATTAAAAAAAGCCATTCTGTAAAGAATCTTATATACATTTACAAACTGGACTTTGACCGTTTGTTTTAAAGAAATACATTCAGACTAGAAAGAACTATCTTCCTCTGATACTCTTCAGTATATAAAGAGGTCACTGTATTATGAATGAATACCATGATCAATGTTCACTTTTATGAGAAACAAAGAATATTTTGTAGGTATACCTCTATTATAGCCCTCAATTTAGATTGATAACATCTCAGTGATGTGCAATTTGGTATCCTCACTCTTATAAGATACAGACCAGGTAGGTGACACTCCATTCTGATAAAATTCAAAGGAAGATTCTAGAATATATCTAGATCTAACCTCCAATGGAAGAACTGCAATTTTTTAATAGATATTGTTTTTCTAGGTTATGCTTCTAATTGTTGTTAGATAATATGAATTCTAGATTGTATTACTGGGAAAAAAAAGCTATTTTTGTTAATTAATAGCAGAAACAGTAATCAAGTTAGGGATTGAGTTGAAATTCTCTTATAGAAATTGCAAAGCCTCGCCAAAACACTTAGTCAAAAAAATGTCCACCCCACTTTACCTGAGAAATTAGCTGGAGAAATGTGATTTCATAGGACCCCAAAAATCTCTTTAAACCTTTATTTTCTTCTTCTTTTTTTTTTAAAGATTTTATTTACTTATGAGAGAGAGAGAGAGAGAGAGAGGCAGAGACACAGCAGAGGGAGAAACAGGCTCCACGCAGGGAGCCAGATGTGGGCCTCAATTCCGGGACTCCAGGATCAGGTCCGGGCTGGGCAGATTTAGGCAGGCACTAAACTGCTGAGCCACCCAGGCATCCCTAAACCTTTTTTTTCATTCTGTTGTAATATGCAAACAACTGGGAGATGGAGACTCCAATTTCTTCTTTGCTATAGCGTGGATATTGCCTAATTCTCATACTACAAGGTGAGGGAATTTTATCACATACTCCATCACCAAACTTTCTTGTGTCCTTAAGCAATTTGTGTGATGTTCCATGCTTTATTTTATGGATTAGATGTCTTGTTTGCCAAATAGAAGTAGTAATATTTACTGTTACAGGTTCCTGGGTTAAAGGTGAATTATTATGACATTTTTTTGTGTGAGATAAAGTCTGGTGAATACTTTGATTTCTTTGACACTTTGTAAATGTGAAGGATTAATGTTGATCCAAAAACATCAGTAAGATATTCAAAGTTAATGCATCCTACATTCTGAATTTTTACAGCACAAAGTTTGCTGATTTCCCCATTCCTTTCAGTCTCTATGAAGAAAAAAAAAAGTTTTGAAAATCCTGGAAGCAGATACTACATGTTTATCTCATTTTATGTGATGAGTGATTTTGTAAATCTATTCATAATTTAAATGCTCTAGGAGAATCTATTCTCAAGGGAATTTTATTGTGGATCATTATGTAAAGCAAAAATCATTTTTAGAGTGCATATTACTCCCTATTTCAACATGGGAACTTTCTGATTTGTAAGAGTTAGTTAAGTGCCCAGAGAAGCATATCCCTTTAGTATGTTCCTGAGGAAATATAGCCACAAAACTGTGAGGGAATAAGTTGCAAAATACTACCTTGATTCATTTAAGTATTTGGACCTCTTTAGGGAGATTCCTTAGCTACTATTTGGTATAAGATTAAGTCTAGATGACATGTTCTCCACAATTGCTTGGAATGGGTTTATTCTAGCTCAGTCCAGCTCCAATTTTTTTAGCAACTCATTATGAACCATGAAATGCTAGCTCTTCTCATTGTGTGGTTTCTGTCAGCATTGTAAGGTCATGCAGAATTCTTTATCTCCTGTGAGGGAAGTATTGTACCCTCAGACTCGCCTTCCATCCATGTCCTAGTCCTCTTGATTGGCAGAAATTCCTAATCTCTAGAACTCTTAGACTTTTTTAGAGATGTAGTGGAACAGGCAGTTGAGGATTTCCTATTTACATGTAACCATCATGGAAACATTCATTCAATGGCACTTGGACTTCCCCACCCACCCATATACACACCCCTGTAGCTGGGCCTCCAAATCTTGTATTACATGAAATAGAATTAGGCAATAGTTATTTGCTGAAGAAATATCATAAGTTTTTTATACTCATTATATAAAAAGAGTTCATAAATTATATCACCCAAACTAGATACTTCTGAGAGTAAAAGGAGCCATATTAAGAATTATGGTAAGACAACAGGGATAAATAAGGTCTGGTATTTTAGCCAGACTACATCCACCACTTACCCCTTCCCAAACTCCATTGGCACAATAGATCTTTTGTGGCAGGCTAAGCCATGAAAACTCACAACTTTCAGCTGAAAGGGGCTGACTCAATGGAGCAGAACATGAAAAATCACATGCCCCTAGGTGTCACAAACAGCAGCAGTCTCAGTGGTAAACAAATAGGGAGGATAAACATTACAGCTAGCCTGAAGTTGCAATTCAGGTTGGGGCAGGCAATAGACTGGTAAATTGCCAGAAGTGTAACAAGGAAAATTGGAAAAGGAGGCTACTGTAGTAGGCATTAATAAGCACATATCCCTGGTGGTTTGAAGTCTACACATATTCTAGGAATATGTGGCCAGAGAGGGTCCAAGATATCCACATACCCAAGGCTGACCCTAAGACCTTCTGCAAAGAGGAGATATGAGCGATCTCAGTACAAAGTAAGAACGAAGGAAGACATGTTAAATGCCTGAACATTGAATGCATTTCCAACCCATACACATATGTCAGCAAAAGATGTTAGTTTATTGCCCTCAGAGTCTTTGAATCCAACTCCAGACCAATCATTAGATGTGAACTGCAAACTGTGCTGACATAGGGGCAAGGCTTAGCTAAAAAAATGAAAATAGGAATTATAAAAACTGACCATAGACATCAGCAGCTGCACAACATGAGGGAGATAGACCCCACAGAATTAGATTGGTAAATCACTAAACAAATAAATAACAATAACAACAACAATCTTCTGGAGGGAAAATTCCAAAGCCAGAGTTGCTATAATATATTGTATAAAATGTCAACTTGCAAGAAAGAAATCATAACACATATAAAGAAACAGGAGTGTAACCAATACCCAGTTATGAAAGCAGTCAGTAGAAACTGTCCCTAGGTTGGAGGAGGGAGAGCAAATATCAAATTTAGCAAAGACTTGAAAGCAACTGTTATAAATATATTCAAATAACTAAAGGAAACTATGTTAAGTAATTAAAATGTTAATATAATTACTTTTAAAATAAAGAATATCAATATAAAGAGAGAACTTTTTTTTAAAGAAACAAAAATTCTGGATTTTACAAGCTCAGTAACTAAAATTAAGAATATTCTAAGGGACTCAACAATAGATCTGAGATGGCAGAAGAAAGAATCCGTGAACTTCAAGATAAATCAGTAGAAATTATCTAATCTGAAAAACATGAAAAAAAGGAAGAAAATAAACAGAGCTTCAGAAACCTGAGATACCATCTAGCATACTAACACATGTGTAACAGAAGGAGAAGAAAGAAGAAGATAAAGGACAGAAAATGATATTTGAAGTAATAATGGCCCCAAACTTGCCAAATGTGACAAATAGCATTAATCTACACATCTAAGAAGTTCAACAAACTCCAAGTGTGAAAAATGCAAAAGGATACATATATTAACACATACTAGTCAAACTTTGAAAGCCAAAGAAAAAGAGAAATTCTTGAAAGCACTAAAAGAAGAAAAGACTCATTCAATATAGGAAACAACACTCTGATTAACAACTGACTCCTCATCAGAAACAATTAAAACTAAAGGCAAAGGAACAACACACTCAAAGTGCTGAAGGAAAAAAGATTTTTAAAGTAACCATCAAGAATTTTATACTCAGCAAAACTGTTCTTCAAAAATAAAGATAAAAGAAAGATATTCCAAGATAAACAAAGACTGAGGCAAATTGTTGCTAATAGACCTTGTAAGAAATACTAAAGGAAATCATTTAGATTGAAAAGAAATGGCAGCAGTAACTAAAATCTACATGAAGCAATACATTGCATTATAATATTAAGTCGATAAATATAAATATGGCATAAATATATAACAAAATGCAATTGAAGAAAAAGGAAGAAAATTATAAAGGTTAGGCCAGAAATCAGTGAAATAAAAAACAATAAAATGGTAGGGAAAAATCAGTGAAAACAAGAGTTGATTCTTTGCAAAGACCAATAAAATTGACAGACATGTAGTTAGAATGACTACAGAAAAAGTAGAGAAGATAATAGATTACTGAACTCAGGAATAAAAGATGAACACCACTACCAACTCCATAGAAATTAAAAAGATTAAAAGGTAAAACTATGAACAAATATATTCCTAAGACAGCTTTGGTGAAATTATCTAGCTGCTGGAAATGTACAAATTACTGAAACCAATTCAAAAAGAAATAGAAAATCTGAATAGATGTATAATAGCAAAGAGATGAAATTATGAATTAAGTCATCTCACAAAGAAAATCTGTATGAAGATATCTTCACTGCATCTTATCCATTATTTAAAGAGAAACAATACCAATATTTCACAAACTTTTTCAGAAAATAGAAGGAAGAGGAACTTTTTTTAGTTCATTTTATGACAATAATATTATGCTGAGACCAAAGCCTAATAACCATGTCATAAGAAACCATTAGCCCTCATGAATATAGACACCAAAGTCCTCAACAAAATATTCCCAATTCAAATACAGCAATTTGTAAATGTACTGTACACCCTGCCCAAGTAGGGTTTATCCTAAGGATGCAAGTTTGGTTGAACATTCAGTAATTAATAAATTAATTGATTGATTGATTGATTAATTAATGTAATATATCATATTAATAGAATAGAGGATAGAACCCTGTGACTATTGCAATACACAAATGTATTTGAGAAAATCCACCATCCATGACAAACACTTTCAATAAACTAGGACTAGAAGAGAACTTTTGTAACCTGACAAAGGGCACCTATGCAAAATCTACAACTAACATCACACTTAATGATGAAAGACTAACTGGTTTAACCCTAAGAACAAGGAGGGTTGTCAGATCTCACCTCTTCTATTCAACATTGTACTAGGGTTTCTGGAAAGAAAAGAAAAAGAAAAGAAAAGAAAAGAAAAAAAGAAAAGAAAAGAAAAGAAAAGAAAAGAGAAAAGAAAAGAAAGAAAAGGGAAAGGAAAGGAAAGGAAAGGAAAGGAAAGGAAAGGAAAGGAAAGGAAAGGAAAGGAAAAGAAAAGAGAAAAAAAGAAAAGAAAGAAAAGAAAAGAAAAGAAAAAAGAAAAGAAAGAAAAGAAAAGAAAAGAAAAGAGAAAAGAAAGAAAAGAAAGAGAGGAGAGAGAGAGGAAGGAGAAAGAGAGAGAGAAAAAAAGAAAGAAAGAGAAGGAAGGAAAGAAAGAAAGAAAGAGAAAGAAAGAAAAAGAAAGAAAGAAAGAAAGAAAGAAAGAAAGAAAGAAAGAAAGAAAGAAAGAAAAGGAGGGGGGAAAACAAACATAACAGAAAGGAAAGAAACCAAAGGAATCCAGATTAGAAAGTAAAAAGTTAACACTTTTTATTTGCAGAAAATGAATTTTGTAGAAAAGCTTAAGGACTACCTTCATGCACACAAATAAATGAGCTCACCATGTTTACAAATTATATTTTATTTTGTAATTATATAGAATTATATATTATAGTATAAAATATATATTATTTTATAATTATACAAAAATCAATTGTATTTCTATATACTACCAGTAAGCAATGAAATTTTTTAAAGTAATTCTATTCACAATAGCATCAGAAAGAATAAAGGCATTTTTGTAGAAATTGACAAGCTGATCCTAAAATTTATATGAAAATGCAAAGAACCCAGAACAGTGAAAATAATTCTGAAAAGGAAAACAAAGTTAGATGACCTATGCTCATGGTTTTAAAACTTACTATAAAAATGATAGTAAGGAAGAGTATAGTACTGACACATAAATCAATGGAATGTAGTTGTAAATTCAGAAAATTAGCCTTTATATTTTTGGTGAGTTGATTTTGACAAAGGTGCTGAAGCAATTTGTTGGGGGCAGGAATACTTTCGTTGTTGTTGTTTTAAATGAATAGTGTTAGAACAATTGGTGCTAGGACTATATGAAATATAAATGAATATCCATGGTGCTAGAACTATATGAAAAAAAGGCTTTATATCTTTACCTCATATCATACACAAAGATTAATTCAAAATGGATCATGGACCTAAATGTGAGAGCTAAAACTATATAACTTCTATAAGGAAACAGGAGAAAATCTTCATGACCTTGAGATAGACAGGGTTCTTAGATATGGCACCAAAACATGACACAAAAAATTAAAAACTTGATAATTTGGAGTTCAATAAAATTAAGAACTTTAATACTTCAAAAGATATCACTAATGAAAGAGTGGGAGAAAAATTTTTAGATTTTAAGTATTTTTAGAGAGGGAACATGAGCAGGGGGAGGGGCAGAGGGAGAGGAAGAGGGAGAGAAGCAGATTCTCCACTGAGCAGAAAGCCCAATGTGGGGCTCGATGGGTCATTTAACCCACTATACCACCCAGACACCCCTTCAAGATTTATTATTTGCAAATATGTATCTGATCTTTGTCCTCATAATATATAAAGAATTCTTCAATAATAAAAAGATAAGCAACCCCATTAAAAATTGGGCAGCATGTTTGAATAAATATTTCACCAAAGATGATATAAGATTCATGAATAAGAATATGAGAAGATGCTCAATATCATTAATCCTTAGAAAAAAAGTATATTAAAACCACAGAGATGCTGCTTTATGCTAGCTAAATGCAGTAATAATAGGCATGCAATAACAAGTATTAGTGAAGATGCTAAGAAATTGGAACCCTCATAGCTAGTTGAAATTTAAAATGCTACAGCCAAAAAAAGAAATAAATAAAAATAAAATGATATAGCCACTTTAGAAAATGGCTTAGCAGTTCTTAAAAGTTAAAATAAACTCCATTCAGTGTGAAGTCTGCTTGGGATTCTCTCCCTCTCTGCCCCCAACCTCTCTAAAAATAAATAAATAAATAAATAAATCTTTTAAAAAATATATTCTTAAAAAGTTAAAATAAACTTACCTTTATGACCCAGAAATTTCACTTCTAGATATCTACTCAAGAGAAATGCAAACGTGTGTTCCCACATAGACTTCTATATATGTCAATGTTCAGAGCAGAATTTTTCATAATAATCAAAAACTAAAAACGATCTACATGTTCACCAACTGATGAATGGGTAAACAAAATGTGGCACATCCACACAATGGAATACTATTTGTCAATAAAAGGGAACAGGCTATTGCTACATACCACAACATCGATGAATCTGGAAAACATTATGATAAGCCATATGCATAATGATAGATATTGTATGATTGCAAATATATGAAATGTCCAGACAAGGTAAATGTTTAGTGACGGAAAGTGGATTAGTTATTGTTTGGGGCTGGGGGTAAGAATGGGTTGATTAAGGACATGAAAGGTCATTCTGGAGTGACAAAAAATGTTCTAAAACTGAGCTATGGTGATGACCACTCTAAATTTATTTAAAGTCCTTAAACTGTACACTTAAAGGGTGAATTTTGTGTTGTGTAAATTATATCTCAAGATTGTTAAAAGTGAAATTATGTTAATTAAAACTAAGAAGAGAAGTGGCAGACACTCCCTTAACCAAATGACCAAGATTAACCTCCCCAGTGAGAAGTCATATGGATATCATGTACCTTCTGATATGTTACAAGAAGAGCTCTTCATTCATTTGCATTCTTCCCTAAAACTACAATCCCAGTCTAATCACGAGAAACATCAGACAAATCCAAGTTGTTATTTGGATTATTATTAAAAATATTTGGCTACTACTCTTTGAAACTATCAAGGTGATAAAAAAAAACAAGAAAAGACTGAGAAACTGTCACAGATCAGAGAAGAATTAGGAGAAATGGCGACTAAATGCAATGTGGTATCCTGGATTAGACCCTTGGAACAGAATAAAGATAGTAGTAGAAACACTGGTAACATCTGGATTAAGTATGTAATTAATAGTATTGTATCAATGTTAATTTCTTCTTTTAACAAATTTACCACGGTGATGTAAGATGTTAATGTTAAGTAGTGAAGAAAATGCAGGAATTCTCTGCACTATCTTTACAACTTTTCAATACATGGGAAAATTTCCAAAATACAAAGTAATTTTAAGAAAAGGAATGGGGGATTTAAAAGTTAAAAGAGAATCATGATTTAAATGTAATATGTGGATCTTGTTTAGATCCTAATTCAAACTAGCCAGTTCAAAATGAACAAAAAACAAAAAAACATTCAGAAGTCAATCATTTGACCTAAGATATTGGATAACATTAAACATTAAAGAATTGCTATTATTTTTGATGCAGGATGATAATATTATGATTTTCAGAAGCCATTCTTTTTTAGCACTACATACTAATGTATTTGTGAGTAGAATGACGTATCTGGAATTGTCTTTAAAATGAGTTAGTCAAAGAAAAAGTGGATGAGTATAGACAATAAAAGGATGGCCGGTGGGTGATGAATATACTCATACCATATATGGTAGCTCATTTTACTATGCTCTCTACTCTTGCGAGTGTTTGAGATTTCCCATAATAAATTTTTGTTTAAAGGTAAGGAAAAAAGTCAATGAGAAATAATTAAAATATTATAATTTCCCTCTACACTGACCAGAGGCAGGGCTTCTCTTAAAAATCATCTAAGCAATGTCAGAATGAATACATTATAGAGAGGTGAGTGAACTCTCAAAAAACAATCTGAGCAAGATACAATCAATGCTGAATAGTTGGGAGAACATTAAGAAAAATGCCCGAATTAGCATGGACCTCCTAAAGTAGAGTACTTTGTTGTTCTTTTCTTGAAGACCTGGTGATACCTAAAACTCCTATGCATGTGAGGATTTTTTGAAAAGTACAGAGTGTGGTCAGAAGCAGCCCTGTGTTACTAGTCAGTGTTGCGATCTATAGTTCCTCACCCCCCTTCAGTTTTCTTCATCATCTGGGGCTTTGTTTTTTGGACTTGTGAGTTACAGGATAGGTTACTGTAATATAATGCATTTGCCACTTCTCTGGAAAGCCATTCAGAATCTCTAACTAGTGCAGAATGTACAACTCTTTTGCTAAAGGGTCTCTGCCAAGAGAAGCATTCTTCCGGGCTTTGTAATTTGCATTGATTACTGACTGAGCTGTTTCCCAGTGCATCACTGGGTGTTGACTGTAATCTATAAAGCCTTACATACTTTTGTCCTGATTAAAGAAGTCTGACACTGGTGGTCAATTTTAATAATGACCGGGATCGATCTGGGTGACTTTTAAAAATTTTAACAGATTTTGGGACCTGAAATGTCAAGAGCAAGTTATTCTTATTGATCACACATACTCTGGAAATCTACTATTTTAAAGGTGGGTACAGTGTACAGTACTGAAGTTCTTAAAAAAAAATCAGGAAGTTGAAAAGTAGATAGTATTGCCAAAAATGTTCTAGCCCTGACTTTGTGCTCCCTAATCTAATCCGACATGCCTTCAGAATATTTCACTTCCTTGATGACCATTTTTCCAGGTTCCATCCAAAACTTACCCCCACTACATGGTGACAGAGTTAATGATTATCTCATGAGGCAGATATGAATAGGAACAGTATTCATATCAGAGACAACTGGTCCCACTTCCAGGTCCATCTTTGGGCCAAGATATGTAGTCGCCAACAGTGAGTTGGCGACTGTATTTTTTGAGTCCTGGCGCAAAGTAAGATCCATCTGTTTTGCCCAGCCGTTTGCCTGAGTGCCACAAAATGGTCCTGTTATTAGTCTTATTTGTGGTCCTATTTGAGGTTAGGGGATAATATAAATAAACTTTAGTCCTCCTTGTGATGAATGTAGCATGGGAATTAAAAGTGGTGGTGTTGGTAGTGGTAAGTGATGTTGCGTCTCTATTTTCTCAATTGCTCTGTTTTCTTTGGATTGGGAAACAGACATTTAAGAATGAGTTTGTCATCTGGAAGGATAGTTGTGACCAAGTTTCCCTCAACAGGATACAAGATGTTATTTTTGAGCTTCATTACCCTCACCAAAGGGAAAAAAAAAGAGAGGGAAAAAATAAGGAAGAAAGTGAAAGTAAGGAAGAAACATGCAGAAAGAGAAGTGAAGAGAAAGGTCAAAGAGGATGAGGAATACGTGAAGGGAGGAGAAGAATGTAACATAGCAGACTACGTATTCATAGAAATTACTTTATTATTTTGAATTAATAGTTCAGTTAACTCAACATCTGGTGAATTGAGGAAGAGCAAATCTGACTGATTAAATTGAACTGCTAGTTGTCAGTTAAATAGTTTATATATAAATATGCAGCCTAGTTTCCATCACACTTTCTTGTATGAACTAGATGGTGAATCAGTTTTTCACTAACCATATTTGGGCGGTAAGTAGAACAATACCAATTGGTGATGCAGATTTATTTAGAGGTGGACAGTTTTTATATTTCTGAATTGTTTATCGGGGATTATTGTTATTCCATATAATTTCTAAGCATGAGTTATTTTTGTCAGTTTCTTTTATGAATGTTTTGTTGCCTTTTAAGGAAATATGTGCACTCCCCTCTCTCATTCAGTTGTCCCTGGTGACGCCTCCATAATTTCTGTCTTTACACTGGTGCATTTTTAGTCTAATTCAGGCATGTGAGAAGCAGGGGAAAAGTTTAGTTAGTCAATGTCAGTGATTTTTTTTTCTGATCCATTCATGGATGGATTTCGTGAATCTGAACCAGTTTGCATTTAAAAATCTATATATATCAAATAGACACAATACCTAAAATATTCCTCCATATACTTGAAGGGAAAAAAGAAAATAGAATTCATAAGTCAGAACAAGATGCATTTTCTAATAATAGATGCAATTTCAGGGGTGATTTATGATCATGCTCTCGTATGTGGAGATATTAAAATATTACCTTGCACTAATGTGAAGGTGGACATAAACACACCGCATTCAGTGCTACAAATATATATAAAAAATGTACTGCTGTGCTGTGAAGTAAAAGAAAGATAATTGTATTATTTTCATTTTACACTAAAAAAGCTATATTTTTCTAAATCCTGTAGTGTCAGTTATCTAAAGCTAAAAATAGGGATGACTTAATCTAGTCTGTTTTTTTTTAACTGTTATCTTATTTAGAGATGGTGTTGTATGAAGAAAGAAAGGATTGAAAAAATAGTGTGACATTTTAAGCCCAAATATTTATGACATAGTTGGAGATTTTAAAGCCTGGACTCTTAATTTGAAGATTAAAAATACATATTAAAAAATGTGGTTCAGTTATTTAAAACCAGGAGATCTGGTTCAAATCCTGATGGTCCTCTCTTGCTGCTTCACATAGCAGTGGCTGCATGTGATGGGATATATGTATATAGGATGGTATCCGGCATGCTAAGCCCACAGTAGATTGCAATGGGCATTTCGTATTGCTCAACATGTTCATTTACCTCTACTTCACCATCTGCCCCACCACCAATGCAGTCACTTGAAACTAGTAGATCTAACATTTTTTCCCCAAACCTATTTGAAGTCATAATTTCCCTTCAACATGTATATTCAGATAATAGATTTTCTTCTTTATTCTCTAAAATTAACATTTTATGTAATCTTTAGGCTGTGAAATTGTTGTTTAGGAGTTTTTTTTTTAAAAAAAATCAGATAGAATTTAGCTAAAATTCAGAGGCACTGAGTTTCTAGTCATATCATTATGAAGTTCTAAACAGGGAGGCATATTTTGTTTTTCAGAATTGCTTTTTTTTTTCCTCTTTAGATCCTTTTCTTTTCATTAAAAAACTACTCTGGGAAGAGGTTTTTTTTTTTTTTTTTTTTTTTCTGTTAAGAAAAAAAAAAAAAGCCACGCTTGACTGATAATGCATTGCTTTGGATGGTGAAACATTATGAAAGTTTAATTTTTAATTAAATCTGAAATACCAATTATAACTGAAAGAGATTTTAACCTGTTTCTTTTCAGACTGCCTGAAGTTACATTTAGAGACTGAAATCACTGCACCTTAAAAACAAAAGATTGAGCTGCACTGCATTCCTGTAAGTGAAAGCTTCCTGTACCTTCTTCCTCTGTGATTTTGTGACCAACCCAAGAAAAGACAAAAACATTGGAAACAGAGTAGCCAGGCATGAGTAAAAATTTAAATATCCCTGAAGAAATATATGTTTAAATGATTTTCTTCTATAAAAAAAGAAAATTTTTTTGGGCTCAATATTCAGTATGTCTTTTTTATTCAACCTAAATTGTGAATCCTTTTTTTTTTTTTTTTTTTTTGCCTGGTTTGAATTGCATTAGAGAGGGTGTCACCCACTGTGCATCCACACAGTGCCTACACCCTGACAGGAGGGATGCTTACATTTCTGTTCAAGTTTCACTGAAGGTAATAGATTTCTTATGGAATCAAAGTAGATTCCTTTTTCCTTTGTGATGTCATTAGAAATTTTTAGCCTTTGTGTCAATGGAAATGGAGAGGAAAAAAGTTCATGATGACATCACAAGATTCTGTTGCCTTGAGGACTTTGGGCAAAACTAAGTAAAATGCATAATTCCCTTGTGTGCGTGTGTTCCCCATTCTGCTATGAAGCAGTCAAAATAGCACATCTTATGTCTTCCCGTGAGCTACAAGGCTGTCTCTCAGAGCCCCATTGTTCCATAAATGCATGTCAGAGTCTACCACAGTCTGGTCTACCCTTATTTAGCTGCTGTTTTGTCAATGTACTTGGAAGAACAATTAACACTTGGGATTTCAATGTCTGAATAACAGGCAGTGAATAGAACCCGAGCATATAAAAGATTCAGACGCCCAGGGTAAGAAAACAGAAGCTTATAGTTGGTGGGGGAAAAAAGAAAAGCATTTTAATGCTGCACTCAAAGGTTGTAAAATACTACAAGAAAAGTCAATCCTTTTTTTTAAATTTTAGATCAAAATGTATGTTTTGGTAATGAAATCCAGAAGGTTATGATGTCTTCCTAAGTTTTGCAGTTTAATGTGTTGCAAGGTCTTTCCTTAGAGAGTCTTAAAACATTTAAATAACATTTGTCTCCTTGAGTCCTTGTTGGAATGCTGGATGCAGGGTATGCTGCATCGTGGTTTTCAGAGTGCCACCGTGTCTGTCCCACAGAGTACGCTAAAGGTGATTCAGTGTCTTCCATTTTCACTTTGGTTCATGGACTCTTTCATTATTGGCTATAGGACTTGTGTGTTGACTGCAGATAGTACAGAAGTTGTTTAAATATCTCCACGTATGGTTTGAATTTCTGCTAGGTCCATTTTTTGGTGGGAGGAGAGAGATGATGCATGGACAGAGCAAGATCACCTCACCATCGGGGTATCTGGTGAATGAAAAGGGAGCTTGGGTGGATAGTTTATGCATGGTGCCCACTGAGCACAGTGGTTGGCTGGTATAAAGGAACAAATGATGCATATTATTTTTGTTATAACTACAACAGTTCAAACCCATAGACAGGAAGATCTCCAAAAGCTAGGTCTGTTTCATATTCATTTTTGTAATCTTCAGTGCTTGGCATAGTACTAGTAATGAAGTAACAGTTACTGTTATTAATACAATTAAAAATTTATTAATAGTCATAACTTCAGGATTTATTCTGTCAGAGAATATTTTCTGTGGAGAGTGGTTGAATAAAGTTTTTGACAGTCCATAAGACAATTTTAAAGGAATTTGGCAAAAGCAAACCAACTGTTCATTGTATTGCATTAGGCATCTGTCTATCAATATTTCTCCTCATTGACTTTACTCTTCTTTATCATCACCAAGATGGGGAAGACGCATTCATATCATATCCTTTTTTTCTATGAAATGGTCTCCAGCAGTTTTCTTTTTTCTCCAGCAGTTTTCCACCTAACTTGTGTGTCTTACATCCCATACATTGGAGTTGTCTCCAGAGATAAATCTACCTGACTCCAGGATGGCTTTTACCCTATTGGTCTAATTGCCATGCAGTGAATTGTGCTTCAAGAAAATAGGCACATGATACAATAGGTATCAGATTAACAAGGCAAGGATTTGGAACCAATTGACCCCATCTGACCCCTCTGACCCCTTTAATATTTAGCTTCATGGTGGTTTTTGTTTTTTTTGTGTGTTTTTTGTTTTTGTCTTTTAGGTTGGTTTTTTCTTTTTCTTTCTTTCTTTTCTTTTTTTTTTTTTTTTTTGGTGTTTTGTTTTTGTGTAAAATTCTCCACCCTCCCCCACCAATTTTAATTTATTTCCAAAGGAGTCCCCTCATTTTTATTAAATCAGCTGCTGCTGATGCAAATTAAGGCTTTCATAAAACGTGGCCTCTGAGGCAAAACTAAAATGATGAAATTTAGGCTTAGTGAATTGTACTGTTATCATGTTGAATAACATTTAGGGACATCAAAGAACTTTATAAACATATTTCATATTTTTTAAGATTAAAAAATTGAGGTGTAAAGGATTTAAGGGTAGAGCCTCATCAAACAGTACAGGTACAAAGGCTGTAAGAAGTAGAAGTCCAATAATCTCATTTTGAAATAAATATACTGAGGCCCAGGGTACGGCATGCAAGTTACCCAAGCCATAATGACCACCAATGCAGACCATCCTTTAGACATCTAGGCCTGAGAGTAAACCTGAATTTAAACTCTGGGGCTTTGTTCTTTCCTCTATACTCAGGGTCTAACCAGTGTTTTCTGAGGGACAAATTGCCTTATGCTCATTTTTTGAAACCCATGGACCTGGCGTCCCCTCCACTGATTAGTCCAAAATTAATATATAAGGGGTATTCTGGAAATATTCATTGTCATAAGATTTTTTTTCATCTTTTCTGTATATTTTGATATCATGCCTCTGGTTCTGCAATGAGTCACATAGAAGCAAATTTATTTGGTCGACTTAATATTTTTTGTGACGATTTACGAAGTGGACAGAAGACCATTAGAAACTTCAGTAGTTTAATTGCGCTTAAAGGCATGATAAAACCAGTAATCTGAACAGAGCCATTGTGACATGGAATTCAGACTTCCCAAGAGTGTGCATCATGCATGGTGTCAGAATGTCACTGTTGCCAGGGGTCATTTCTGTCAGAGAAAAGTTTTCCAGGGTCTGAAAAAAAAATGAAATAAACTTTAATAATTTAAAATGAATTACTTGCCCTAGTAATTTATTTCAGGTTGCCTTTATTGCATTCTGTCATTTAGCAATCCAAAGAGATCAGTGTGGGAACTTTTCTATTATTTTACCCAGAGCTAAGTCCTGAATAGATCTTAGTTTCTTCCTCAGATATATTTTATACCCTCCCCACCTTCCCATCCCTACTGTGTAGCACTCAAGTTTCTATGTACAAAATATTAGTGCTTATGTTTTTGTGCCCCAAATGAGGAGATGGTGTTCTGCCCTTAAAAATTCCTTGGAGGGGCACCTGAATGGCTCAGTGGTTGAGTTCTGCCTTTGGCTCAGGTCTTGATCCCAGGGTCCTGGGCTTGAGTCCCTCATTGGGCTCCCTGCAGGGAGCCTGCTTCTCCCTCTGCCTACATCTCTGCCTCTCTCTCTGTGTCTCTCATGATAAATAAATAAAATCTTAAAAAAAAAAATTCCATGGAAGCTTTGGTATATAGAGAAGGAAGAATTGAAGCATGAGGATGCCAGAGCAAGGCCTTGGATGTAGGTGCCCAACATGGTCCTCCCTTCAGACCTCTTCTCTATTTTTTCCATAATGATACATCAAAATTTACTCTGTGACTCTTATGAACAGATCATTTTACCAGGGTAAATATAATATACTTCCTATCATCAAGGAGTTCATAATCTGTTTGGGTAATGCTATATATTTCTTAAAGACAGAATGTTGTATGGGTACAGTAAAGGAAATAGTTATCATTTCTTTTGGACCATCAAGAAATTATCTGATATTTACCAGTAGCCCAAGTAGAGGGAGTAATGAAAATGAAAGTTGAGGGAATAGTGAATAGTAATGGTGTGATCTGAGGATAGGATGCTGGTTGGAGCCAGTGTTTTCCAAAGTGTGGGTTGCAAAACATTCATAGGTCATGGATTCATTTAGAGGATCATGGTTAATATGCCTTTAATGAAATAGTATCAAAGAGGGAAATTTTTTTTAAAGTGTGTTACATATAATATATTGCAAAATAAATATATTTCTTAATGAGAATCATGCCACCAAAATATGAAAGCAGATCTAAAGAAGATAGGTCTTTTAAATAATCAATTCATGTAATCCTAACTAAGGGATACTATTATTTTCCCCCTCTTTATATATGAGAAAGAGGAGGGATTAGGCAATTAATCCCAGGTCACACAACAGGTGAATATAAAAGGTAGAATGTGAATAGGTCTGTCAGACTCCACATTCAGACTCTCCCCATGATCTGATACTGCTTTCCAGGGTTGCATGACTTCAGTTATTACACTACTGATAACTCATACATTTTCATCTCTAGTCCTGATATCTCTCCCAAATTTCAGTCTTGTATTTCCAATGTCCTTATTTAAATCTTCAGATAGTTGGCACACTAGCATTCTCCAAGTCAGTACATCAAAATTGAATTTATCCTCCTGTGAAAATGAATCATTCTCTTTTTGACTATACTAATTTTCTTCATCTCAATTGTCCAGGTCTTCTTGACTCAAATTATATCATTCTTGCTTTCCTCCACCACCCCCCAAGGTGTCCAGTAAGTGGCCAGGTCTTGTTAATTCTCCTTCCTTGGTATCTCTGTCTTATGTTTTCGTCTTCTCTTGCCTTCAATAATCTCCTAATTAAGAGAAACAAAGGGAAGGGAGACCAGTTCATTTTATTTATTTTTTTAAGATTTTTATTTATTAATTCATGAGACATACACACTCACACACACACACACACACACACACACACACACACACAGAGGCAGAGACACAGGCAGAGGGAGAAGCAGGCTCCATGCAGGGAACCCAACGCGGGACTTGATCCCGGGACTCCAGGATCACACCTTGGGCTGAAGGCAGGCCCTAAACCGCTGAGTCACCCAGGGATCCCCGACCAGTTCATTTTAAACACTGCTACCTCATTAGCTTTCCTAAAACAGGAACCCTAAGACTATGTCACCTTTGTTCAGACAAAATTTTAGTAACTCTAGATTAATTACCAAACAATTTCTAACCAATATTTATGATCATCTAAAATCTGATTCTAACCTCATTTCTGACTTAACCTTGTGGGTTAATATGCCACACACTCAGGCCAAATTTCCTCACTACCACCACTACCCTCTCCCCTTTATTAATATTGTTCCTGCCATCTGGGATGTCCATTATTCTGTTTTTCCGTGTGTAAATCTAACCCATCCTTCCGGGTCTATTTTAAGTGCTATTAATTCCATGAAACCTTCCCTCTTTGACCTACCCAGAAATAATCAACTCCCCCCTACTTACCAAACTCACTTAGCACCTGTAGTGTCTCTGCTGACAATTTGATTTTGGATTTCTAGCATTCAAAATTGTGAGAGAATGTATTTCTATTAAGTCAACAAGTTTTCGGTAATTTGTCACAATAGCCTAGGAAACTAATGTAGCATTTATCTACACTGTTTTTGAGACTTGAATTACTTTCTATATTTTCTAATGATACTTATGTGCATGCTTTATCCCTTTACTAGAAAATAAATTCTTTAGGGATAGAGTCCATATTTAATTAACATTTCTAAACTCTCCAGAATCTACCACAGCAGAATCATTAATTCATTACGCAACCAAGCTTAATCCAGGGAATATAGAAAGGATCCCTTAGGCTCTCATGGAACTTACAGTAAGTTCCGCTGTCCTAAGGGAATCAGACATTAAATAAGTAAACAAATAATCACAAAATTACAAATTGTAGTCCATGAAAAGAGCTAATAGATATACAAGACAGTAATGCATGGGGAAAATCTGTTATACTATCCATTGAGAAGTCAGGAAAAAATTCTCTAAGAAAATTTAATTTAAGTTGATAGTTGAAGTGCAGGAAGAATCAGGCAGGTGAAGAATTTGAGATGGGAATAGAAACATGCAAGGAAAAGAAAGCTCCAGACAGGAGCAGCATGGACACTGCCCTGAAGCAAAGACAAACTATGTGTAATCAAGGAAATAAAAGGATTCCAGAATGGCTAGAAGAAAGTAAATAAAGGAGGAGAGTAATTAGAAGTGAAGTCAGAGGAGTAACCAGGGTGAGGAATTTGGATTTTATTTTGAATACACTGGAAAAACACATATTGGTATTTTAATTGTAATTAATTGAATTAATTGAAAAGAACAAGATGAAAATAATTCAAAAGCAAATAGTATGTACAAATTCACAACAACCATACATTTATTTTGAATCCTCACCAAAGGTTCACTTCTAAGTTTGAGGAGGGTTTGGATTTCTGAAACTGAGGTCTAATAGTTCACAACATATTTCCTATCTGCATAACCAAAGTAGATCCCTGACAGCCTTCTAAGATAAGGTCAGGTTAATTTTATTTCCTTTCTAGTTAATAATTATTAAGATTCTGTTGTTGGTTAATGAGACTCTTATTTTTGTTTATTTTTAAGTTCTCATTGCACAATGTAGCAATGAGTACCAAAAATGTGTTTTACTCCCAGGATGTATTTTCAACTGTTAAACCTTAATCTTATTTTTAATTTTGGTGTATTTTATCATGTACAATGACCAGGGCCTACAGGCATAGAAAGCCTTGAAATGAATTATCATTATCCTCAATATCACTAATTTCATTATTACTGAATTTTGGGATTAAAAACAATCCAGATTACTTAAAGTATGATGCATTAATATCATGGCATACCACTAAGTCAGAATGGAGATATTGGTTTATTTGCAAAATGATAGAAATTATCCCCTTTTGCCAAAGGAAAAGAAAAGAAAAAAGGAAAAGAAATACAATAGAAAATTAAACCATAGAAAAGTAGGTTAAACTCTAAAGATATGAGGATATATCTATTATTACTCAGTAAAAAGATACTAGAATCATAAAATATTATAGTGACAGGGAAACTTGGGAATTATTTATTCCAGCCTCCTCATTTTAGATGAACAAAATTCAAACCTAGAATTCCTATCTAAGACATACAGTTAAATAGTTAATGGCAGGGCTAGAACTGTAACCCTAATTCTTAGGAACTAGATTAACACAGCTAAACCAGCTAATCAGTGATCAACAGCCCTACCATAATAACCCTTTCAAGGTCTTGGGTGGAAAAAACAATATTAAGTACAGGAGATGAGTCTACAGACAAGCTGTAATTAATAAAAATCTGAACAATATGTATTACTCACAATCTGTTTACTTAATGTACCAGATGCTTTATGAAAGTTTTCTTTAATCCTTGCTACCACACTCAGCAACCACTCTGCAAAGTAGGAATCATTTCCATTTTATAATGAGAATACTGAGCTCCAGAAAGATTAAGTAACATCCAAGATTGCAAAGCCAGTAAGTGAATTTGTATTGATGCCAGACCTAACTGATTCAAACTCTGTACTATCTCCTGCTTGGTGTTTTTATCTCTTGCATTTTGTTATCTCCTTAGCTCATGTGGTCACACAGGTCATTAGCTCTCTAATAGTCCAAACTTTGATAAAAAGTTACAAAGGAAAGAAAGATTTAGCAGGTGTCTTCTCTGCATAAAGCTCTTCACATTTAATTCCCTCAACAGTACCTCAAGACCATGTTTTAATCCTTAGTTTAAAATTTAGAAGACCAAGGTTCAGTGAAATGAAATTGCCCCACACATCTTAGTAAAAGCCTGAGCCAGAGTTCTAACACAGATTTGTCTGACCCTAGGTATTCTTTTCATTGTTCCATCAGCCTTCAAGTCTGCTCTTCTCCTGGATGTCGTTTAGTTTTCTACAGTCCTCACACCTCAGTTCCTTATCTGGCAAAGTAGAATTGGAATGCACGCTCTCATAGACTTCCCAAGAAGGAAGAGAGTGTGTTGAGAGGGTGCTTTTATAATTAACTAATATTACCTTGTCTGGAAATAAATAAATGCCCCCTATACATTTCCTTCTTTGAGAAATGAGGAGCTGGAAAGATAGGTCGAATCTATGACGTTACCATATTACAACATCTCTACATTATCTGACTCACTTTGTGTCTGTGCCCAAGACTCCAATCATATCACAGATAATGCTGTATTGCTAACCCATATCATACTTGAATACACCTTTGAAAAGTAAAAGAACTAAAAGTATTGTATTTATGAGGCCAATATAAAGGAAGAAGTTTTACATTATCCTTCTCAAAACTAACTTATTTGAAGCCTTATAAGTCTGATTAGAGATACTGGTCAATGAAAGAGCTCATTGTTAACTGCTTCTAGAAAAAGTGCAAAACTGAAAATCCAGACATATTTATGAATTATTAGATTGTTTTCTAATGAGCACTGAGGACTACATGAGAAGTGAACTTCTTAGTAAAAGCAAGGGAGAGACAGAGAGACGGAGGGAAGCATGGAAGGGGGAAAGGGGAAGAGAAAGAGATTGGAAACACTTGTTGAAGGACAGCTCTTGCTTAGACAAAATCTTGAATTTCCTTCCGTGTGTCAACTTTAGCAACACTGGATGCATACACCTTCATTTCTGAGATGGCCATTTTGTTATTAGATAGTACTCTTGAATAATCATTCTAGAACCAATTTCACTGTAGAATGGCACCAATATACATATCAAATTTATGGTGATTAGAAGTGATAATCTGCTCTTCTCCTGGATGTCGTTTAGTTTACCTGTTAGCTTACCTGTTAGGGTTCTACAGCTGTTACTTTATACTCTCTGCTTGTTGAGTTTGACTTCCAAGTCTTTCTGAGTTAAAGAGTCCATTCAAGTCTCTTAAAATAACTTCATGGAAACCATCTTTCTACTTTGCAGACCCTTCTTTGTTCTTTGGCCTATCCTTGAACTTTGCAATGTGTTTTGCTAGTAGTCCTTAAATCAGAAACTACATAAATATACCCTTTGAACTGCTGGGTCTCATCAGGAGGAAAAAAAAAGTTTTCAACAATCTTCTAATATTTTGATAAAAATCCAATTCTGGTTCAATGTTTTGTTCTCAAAGGAATTTTGAATGAAGAAAAGCTTTTGTAAGAGGGAGGAAGCTTATCTAATCTCTTCAAGACTGGTAAGAAGCAATCAGGAGACTTGTGACTCTTTGAAACAGTAAATTTCCAGGGAATTAGGCACAGGTTTCTCAAGAACAATAAAGAATCTTACACTTCAGGTTGCAGCACATTGGATCTAAATGCACCCTTTCATGTACCCCAAAGAGCAATGTTAAAGCACCATTTTTGAGTCAAGTAGGAAGGGAACTGACATTCTTTCAGAAGGTCATGAGGTATTGAATGCAGTATGAACTCAGTCCAATGGCTAGTATCCGATTCTCCTCCTATGATAAAATGTCCTCAAAGACACAGGAAAATAAGTTTACTCGTGCTGATAGTTATGAGTATTAGAAGATTAAGGTTTTTGACAGTCATTTACGTGTTTGCAATTGCACTAAACTTGACCATATAAAATTTGCTTAACTTTTGCCACAATTTTACCAAACTATTCTTTGCTTAACTTACTTTAATATTGTAGGACTTTATTAAATAAGCAATATATGTCTAGCGTTGTTCCCATTGCCACTGTTATTACTATCAGAATTCTATCTTCTTCTCGGGACTAGGGCTGGCAGGAAGAGCTGAGAACCTGAGTTACACATTTCACACTCTCTCTGCCTTGTCTTCTTGCAGCCCTGGAAAGTACGAGCAGCCTATTAGACTGGCTGCTCTGTAAGTGAACTTAGACTCACCGAGAAAGCTTGTCAGTGAAGCTTTATTCATAAGGCCTTTTAGCAGATAGAGAAATAGTTTGCATGTAAAACCCTTGTTTTTTTAATAAGTATGGACTCTCTCATGCTTCGTGAGCCTTTCTGATTGATTACATTGTAGTACCCACATTATCATTGCAGTTATCAAGAAGGAGGCAGCAAGTGTCATGGAAAGGAAAGAGCGTGGGGCTGACTACCTGAAGACTTGATTCAGGCATTATCAAATAGTTTTGTCTTAAGATCATTTTCCTTATCTGTAGGGGATAGTTTTCTCGATTGTGCAGACATTATACAAAGAAGCCAAATGATATATATGAAGTATTTAGAGCTCTACGGGATAAAGGTAGTTCATAAATATCATGTATTACTATTACAGTAAAAGTATTAGCAGAATTATAAATCACTTTGAGGTCTCTAGAGTAAGGTGCTTTATCCGAGGTCTTTCTGCTTAGAAATTAGTTTGTTTTTTTGAGTTGCCATATAAGGAGGTACTCTGTTGCTGTCAAGCACTGTTCATACATTGGAAGCAATGACGAAGAATGAATTGCTAGTAATATGTTACTCCTTTTATTTAAAAAAAATCTTTATTATTTTTTCAATATGCTACTCCTTTTAAAGATTTATTTAAAAGGCATTCTTTACTATAAATTCTCTGAGCAGTTACTCTTAAATTAAAAAGAAAAATTAACTGTTTTATCTCTCATAGTAGACAGTGAATTTCTTGAGGTAAAGAACCTGGGTAATTTACTAGTTTTCTCAGTTACTAAAACTGCTGCCAGATCGATATTCAGTGCTTGTTGAATATCTTGGGTAAAAATTTAGTAAAATTTTAATAAACATTTTTAAAAGATACAGGATTTATGAGTTTGACTACATATATACCATATGATATGGACAGATATTATTGAAGACTATATAGCCCTTTGAAAAAGAATGAATTATATCACTATTGATCTGGGAGGATGACCATAATTTATTAAGTAAAAAGAGCAAATTTTCAGGGTAATGAATATTTGTGAGTAAATATATTGTGCATGTTGTATGACCCTATTATTCACAATGATTGTCTCACAGGATTCAGAATATAAAAGGACTGATGGAAGACTATTAATTTTTTCTTTAAACATTTTTATTGTTTTATTAGTTATAGTGAATATCTATTATGAAAATAAGTTTAAAAATGAATATATAAAATTACTTTTTAAATTACTACTTTTTGCTTTTTGAAGAAGCAGCCTGAGAAAAATCATCACCAGATAGAACTTTAAATTTTATTGTATTGCCTCAACTTCCGTAATACAGAGTAAAGCACATACTCTAAATAGAGTGATTCATTTGCTCAACAAATATATCCTGAGCTCTATAATGGTGCTCGTTCTTGTTAACAAGCATGATGTGTGTGTGTGCGCGCGCGCGTGTGTGTGTGAAAGCTGAGCTCTTTCATCATGCAGATTCATACATGGAATCATATACAAAGAACTAATAATTGAGCAAGAAAAAGTTGTTAAAAGTAATTTTAGTCTTTAGTATAGTTTCTCTGAATATATAACTTACAAATTCACCAAAAAATATTTTGGGTTTGGTTTTCTGTGGGGGGGGGGGGCCATCTGCGTCCTCTGCAATACGTCTCTCACAATAGCTGCCTTGAAGTTCCTGCTGCCTTTCCCTCACTCTCCTCTTCAAGAACTCTCATTAACCCTCCTTGGCCCAGGTCAATTAATTTTTCTGCTCACTTCCCAACACCTTGCAGGGTCTATCTTTTTCTTTCCTTTCTGATGTAAAGGACTTTAGACTAAACTTTCAGGCTTGTTTCTTCACTCAATGAGAAAAAAGGAAGGAAGGAAGGAAGGAAGGAAGGAAGGAAGGAAGGAAGGAAGGAAGGAAGGAAGGAAGGAAGGAAGGAAGGAAGGAAGGGAGAAAGAGAGAGAAAGAGGAAGGAAGGAAGGAAGGAAGGAAGGAAGGAAGGAAGGAAGGAAGGAAGGAAGGGAGAAAGAGAGAGAAAGGGGAAGGAAGGAAGGAAGGAAGGAAGGAAGGAAGGAAGGAAGGAAGGAAGGAAGGAAGGAAGGAAAAGAGAGAAAGAAGAAAGAAAGAAAGAAAGAAAGAAAGAAAGAAAGAAAGAAAGAAAGAAAGAGAGAAAGAGAGAAAGAGGAAAGAAGGAAGGAAGGAGGGAAGGAAGGAAGGAAGGAAGGAAGGAAGGAAGGAAGGAAGGAAGGAAGGAAGGAAGGAGAGAAAGAAAAAAAAAAGAAAAACACCTCTGCAAGATAGGTTTCAGGACTATATTCCCAAGAGAAACTTCACAGGAGTTTTAAGTAATCAAAGGGGCAGACCCAGAAGCCTTAGGTTAAAGATAAGCACCGAAGACCCCCTTTAGAATGTACTTAAATAGACTTGAGCCCCTGAGTTGAACAGAATATCTGGATTGGAACCAGGCAAGAGAGGACTATACACTCTGAGATACTGTATTTCCCAGAGTCGGTGCATTCTACTTCCCATCACACAGTAGTCCTGACAGTGACTGACCTTTTACGGAGAGAGAACAGAGGCACCATAAGCTAAATTTAAAACACAGGAAAGTTGTAATGTGATGACCACAACTGGTACACAGGCCTACTTTATGTCATGTTATAGCTAGTTATGATAGAGGTTTTATGAAAAAGGGGGGGGATGGAGAGAAAGAGACAGAGAAATGAAGGGAGGGGGAAAAAGAGAGGCACAGAGAGACAGAGACAAATATGGAGAGAGAATCCCTCCTCCCAAATGAAAGTCAGAGCCGGTGGAGAGTGGAAGATGGTGATTAGTTAGGAGATTAGGAAGCATGAAAAAATAAAATAAAATGTATTTTGACACTGCAGCCATTTCTTTACATCTATACAAATCTTCCTGGTCCCTCATAGGTCCTACCTACCCTGTGTGGGCTGGCTCTGCTTGGCACTTCCAAATAGCCAGCTGTCTTCTCCTTCCACTTAGGGAGTGCTGGCTCAGAGTAAATTACTTACAGGTGTAGGGAAATCTCTAGAATATGCTCACAATCATGTTTGTTGATCCTAACTCCAGGGAGATGAAGAAGTCAATAAGCAACTGGTCATAGAAAGCTTGCCCAAAGGTGTAGGTCCCCTTTTCTGCACTTTGCCTCCAGTTTAGGGGATTTACACAAAGAACATGATTACTTGTCTATTATGTGACTCTACCTCCTCCAATAGTCTGGTGAGAACAGTAACTCTACTTAGAAAGATGTCAAATAATAGAAATGTGATTAGAAAAACAAATAGTGTTTATGAAGAAATTTTAATAGGACAAGGGATGCTTATATAATGTTTAAGTGGGAAAAAAAGCAAGACAAAACATATATTAGTGCTCATTTCTGAGAGGTCATTATTCATTTCTTTTCCATTCTTTTCATTTTCCAAAATGTCACACACACACATACACACACATACACACACACAGCGAAAGAGAAAAGAAAAGGAAAGGTGCTCTTGGGATATCCTTCCTTATTTGACATTTCATTTCCTTGCTTTTGATCAGTGTTAATTTTAATAATTGGTACCTCTTACAATGAAAAAATTTCACTTCAAGTTTAAATGACAGGATATTGTTGCTGAGGATATTTTATAAACTACTATTGTGATGTAGTGTTCTTGTCATTTGTAATGTTCAAGCAGCCCTTCAGGTCTGGTAGAGTGATTGGGGGAAGAAGGTTGTGAAGGAGATGACTCATTATCTAGCTAATGGTAACAGATTAGTGTAGTGCACACAGGACCCTTGTCACTTCACCCATGAGAAGTCCACCTAAGTAAGGTAGGTCAATGGATATATTCAAACTATGCTTTTGTATATAAAATAAATGTTTACTTAGATGACAAATTACATCATGTTACACCTATAAAGTTCAGCTAGTACAAACATTTAAATGGAACAAAAACTATATACAAGCAAGAAAGTTGATATTTCTCAAACTTTATAATCTCTTCTTCCTCTAAATATTCACCTATTTATCTTGGTCTCACCGTATGACTTTCTCAGACCATTTTCATGACTTAAGTTTCTAGTTTAGGTCCTGGAGCGCCTTAGAACCTAGATGTTAATTATTCTTATAATTGACACCTCTCCTGCTCTTCTGTTATAAGCTGAAAGGCTACTTAATGTTTCCCTGTTTGAGTGATTCTTCTAACATTTACAATTCTGAATTTCTCTTCCCTCCATTTTGATGCTGCAGACCACAACTGCTTTTTACAGTTGCTTTCACATAGCTCTTCTCCCTAACTCAGAATCTCTTTCTTTAGTTCAGAGGTTCTTAATTCTGGCTACATAGTAAAATCACCTATAAAGTAAAACACACACATACACACACACACACACACACACACACACACACACGTCCAAAAAATGAAACACGAAACAAAACAAAAACAATGCATTAGCCCCAGCCCAGATATTCTTTTTTTTTTTCATTTATCAAAGGTGAAGTTTAGTGCAAATTATACACTTAAGATGACCAAACTCATTTCATCTCAAAATTTTCAATTCAAGTTTGGTTTAACCTGCTGCTTCACACTAGAAAACCATTTTTCTAAATAATGACTATCTTCCTAAATAGGCAATAATAAAGCTTTAACAGTATGTATAATATAGCTTTATGCATTTCACAGACATGCATGTCACACACACATTAAGCTAACGACCAAATTGGAACAAATATTTGTTAAACATAGAATTACTATTAGTATAATAATTAGTTCGAAACTAAGTACATCTGACCAAATTTTAAAAGTTCTCTTTAAACCTGACTATTGTAAATGAAATGCCTTACATTGTTAAAGAGTATCAGAATATGCTTGAGTTTGATTTATGGGGGAAATGATGGCTGACAACAATGTCAACGGGATGTGCATTTGATAGTCAGAAGGTGGAAACAACACAAGTGACCATTGGCAGGTGAACAGATAAACAAAATGCGGCATATAAATACAGTAGAATAGTATTCAGCCTTAAAAAAGGAATGGAATTCTGACACATGCTACAACATGGATAAACCTTGAAGACACTATGGTAAGTAAAATAAGCCAGACAAAGAAAAGCAAAAATACTGTATGATTCCGTTTATAAGCGGTATCTGGAATAGTCAAATTCATACAGAAAGAAAGTAGAATAGAAGGGCCAGAAGGAGAGAAGAGTGGAGAATTATGATTCAATGAGTACAGAGTTTCATTTTGGTGGGTTTTTTTTTTAAGATTTTATTTATTTATTCATGAGAGACACACAGAAAAGCAGAGACACAGGCAGAGGGAGAAACAGGCTCCATGCAAGGAGCCTGATGTGGGACTCGATCCTGGGTCTTCAGGATCACACCCTGAGTTGAAGGCAGATGTCCAACCGCTCAGCCACCCAGGTGTCCCCAGAGTTTCATTTTGAGAGCTTAAAATATTCTGGGGATGGATGGTGGTGATGGTTGCACAACAATGTGGATGTACTTAATGCCATTGAACTGTATACCTAAAAATGGTCAATTTTATGTTACATATATAACCACTAAATAAAATTAAAGGAATTTAAATAGATAGATAGATAGATAGATAGATAGATAGATAGATAGATAAACATTTTAAAAACTTTTATAATATTTCAATGAAAATGAATTGTAGTTCCCAGGTTCAGAGGCACAATTGAACTGAGTAATCTATTCACAGGTTCATTAGGGCTTTATGAAATATAATAATTGATTAGTTTAAGTAATAGTTTTTACTTTGCTATTGAGGCCTGTCACATTTATGATAAGTGCTGGTATTATCCTTGATTCATAAGCAATAATGACTGTAATAAACTACAGAGACCAAATTCTAAATAAATAGGACTATTATTAATGCTTGTAGCTGTACTAGAATTCTCATTTTTTTAAGTGATGATAGAGGCAGAGCATCAGGTTTCTTTGGCACCAAAAATACTATCTTTTACCAAATTATTTTATTGGTAGGAGAAGCCATGGCTTTGTATGAGTCTGTATTTTAAAAATAGTCTGTATTTTTCCAATAATTCAGTATGTAAGACAATTGCTTCCTTCCCCCCTACCCCGAAAATGTTGAACATTTTTGTTAACTTTTATAAATGTCTTGGTTTACAATTCTATGAATTTTAATACATGTATAGATTTTTACAGCTGCCACCACTATCAGAATACAGAGGAGTTCCATTACCCCAAAGAACTTTTTTTTTTTTTTTAAGATTTTATTTATTTACTCACGAGAGACACACAGAGAGGGGCAGAGACACAGGCAGAGGGAGAAGCAGGCTCCATGCAGGAAGCCTGATGTGGGACTCGATCCTGGTTCTCCAGGATCACGCCCTGGGCCGAAGGTGGCGCCAAACCGCTGAGCCACCCAAGCTGCCCCCCAAAGAACTTCTAAATGCTCTTTATCCCTCCCCCAACCACCAACTCCTGCAACCACTGATCTCTCCTTTATCAGTATAGTTTTGTCTTTCTAAGAATCATCATTCACATAAATGGCATCATACAGCATGTAACCTTTTGAGACTGGCTTCTTTCACTCAGCATAATGCAGTTAAGATTCATCCATGTTATTGCATGTATTAGTGGTTTTATTTTTAGTGCTGAGTAGTATTCCCTTGTATAGTTAGTTGTACCAGACTGCTTATCCATTCACCCACTGAAAAACCCTTAGTTGTTTCTTTGTCCTTTTTTTTTCCCCCCCGTTTGAGGTCAATTATCATAGAACTGCTATCAACATTTGTGTAGAGGATTTTGTTCAGACATAAATTTTCACTCTCTTGGGCAAATACCCAGGAGTCAGATTGTTAGGTTAGATTATATATATATATATATATTTTATAAGAAACTGCTGAACTGTTTTGCTAAGTGGCTACATCATTTTGTATTCCCATCAAAAATGGATAAGATTTCCAGTTGCTTCACAACCCTGACAACACTTGGTATTGTCATTATTTCTATTTTCTTAGCCATTGTAATAGATGTGGAGTGGAAACATTGCTTTCATTTTGACTACATATTTTAAAGCTATAGATGACACATGATTCTAGGGCCATAATCCTTCTGACTCCTATTTTTAGAGACTATTTTTCTGTTCCTATGTACTTTTTTCCCCCACAGGAAAGGAAAGTGTGATCTATTAGTTTTGGATTCCTGATACTGTTACTTTTCCCCTACTCTTCTCAGAATGACTAATTTTCCCTATCATAGTGCATTCATTTAATTCAAGATAGTAATTCAATTAATTTCAAGAAATTTCTTTCTTGAAGATCAAAAAAATTGCCTCTGTATATCTAAATTCTAACATAGCTAAAATAGTGTACGTACCTATATAAATGCTAACTATGAGGTATTAGAAAATTACTGTACTCATTCAGTACATGTTTTTTGAATGTTTGCTATATCTTGGCCAGTTAGGTGAATAATATATGATACAACAGGAAAGGGCAATCTGAGAGAAAAAAAAAAGCAAATTATAGTTCTGTTTGTACTTCTAAATGTTGAGGCAAATTATATTTGAGAATGTGGTTCCTGAAATAAAATTCTTCGAGATCAGCACATCAGGTGTTGAATGGGTCTTAGTCTCTACTTTAAAATAACATTTTGGAAAAATGAAAACATATTTATGTTAATGAGCACACATTTTCTTTTAGAGAAAAGAGCCCTGTTCTGGGAATTAGAAGACTGGCATCACAGCCCCACTTCTCCCACTTTGTAACTTTAGAGTGGGGCAAGGTATTTCACCTCTCCAGATTTATTTCCTTGTCCATAAATTTCTCTCCAGATTAAAAATTAAAAACTAACATTGTGTCTTTCCAGGATTTACATCTAGCTACCAGTGATGACAAGAAAGGCAACATTTTTATTGTTCTTAACAAATATTTACTTTGCATCATAATGTGGCATAATTAACTAATCTGTTTTTTATTCTTTGCTGTAGGACATTGTCTGTACCCTGATATAGAGGCCTGTTCTCATCTTATTCACCTCTCAGAAACATTTCAAAATGTGATCTAATTCTTTTGTGTGCAGGTGTGTGTGTGTGTGTGAGATAATATCTACCCTTGGCTTCTATGACTTCACACTCTCCTGATTTCCTCCTACCTTACTGATTTGTCAATCTCTTATGTTAGATCCTCCTTCTCTTTTCCATTATACACTCCAGATGATCTCATCCAATCCGGTAGCTTTAAATACTATTTATATGCTGATGATACCAGATATTTATCTCAAGTCTGACCTTAACCTATCACCTGGGCTCCAGATTTATAAAAGCAACCATTTACTTGCTGTCTTCTTTGGATGGCCCTGTAGGCATCTTATATTTAGTAAGAGATCTTGATTTAGTAAAAGATCTTGGTTCTTCTCATTTCTGGTAAACAGCACCATTCAGCTGGAAGAGGCCTGCTCCAGTTATGCTCTATCTCATCTTTTTTTCCTTATTTTTATATCTTTGGCAATACAGTTTCCTCAGAAACTTAGTTGGTCTGGTCCATTTGTTTCAGGTGATTTCTGCATGTGGGTAATCACAGCAGAAACCTCAAATAGGCATAGTTTTTAAGCCCGAAATCTCTGTGTTTATTTTTATTTTTCTGTGTTTATTTTTAAACAGGCCCTGTACTCTCCCCATCCCCACCTTCTTCAATTTAATAGTGGCCATCTGGGGGCCATTGGAAACAACAGGCAGGATAGGAAAGCATGTTCTTAATCTCTTGCTCTGAGCAAGTTGCCATTGTCTATCTGACAGATAACACTTGAAGGTAGACACTTTATCTTGCTAAGGCTGCCATTTTGCTTTTGGTATGGAAGAAAGTGGCTCTGTGTTAAGCCTTTTTCATATTAGTCCTTTGCAGGGATTGGTCTTTACTGTCTAGTCCCAAGCTCGCTAAATATTATTTAATATGTCTCCTCCAGCTAGAGGAGTCTTTTCCCTCTCTTTTCTTCCTAGAAATGATCAATTCTGAGTGAAGAAAATGGGTCATTCTTCTACTCAGAAACTTTCACTGACTCCTCATTGCTTCTAGAGGTGCAATCCAAGTCCAAATTAAGGTCCTTCAAAGTTCAACCAGTAGAATTTCTATGTATAATAAACTTTCTATATTGAAATGTATTAATGTATTTAAAAGGCACATCACACTGCCTAGAATGTTAGGTACTAAATAATGGTCATTATTTTAACAAAATTGCTTGGTGTTTTAAATGTTTAAAAAATCCACTGTCAAGAAAAGTTGATATAGTGCAAAAGGAATATATCTTAAGACCCAGTAATCCACTTGTAGTACTCTTTCCATAAGAAATACTTGCACATACATTACAATTTTCATTGCAGCTTTATTCATAATAGCAAACATTTTAAAGCACACTCTATTTCCATCAAAAGATAAATGGTTGAAAATACTGTTATATTAGACTATATCAAACTATTATAAAGCATAAAATAGATCCATACATACGACTCTGAGGATATTTGCATAACATATTTTAAGTTTGAAAAGGAAGTTATAGATTGATACAGGTAATTCTCTTACCGAGTAAAATACAACTATCTGAAAGAATGGGAAGAGTATATTCGAAACTGGTTATCTTAGGTAGTGACCGAGAAAGATTGAAGGTACAGAGTGAGAGTCTTTCACTTCTTGTTAAAATTTATTTTTAAGTGGTGGGATTGTTTGTATTTTTTTAAACTTTATCTTTTGTATGTTTATGGGAGGAGTTTTCAATAGTTTCAAATAAAAACTTTAAGTTAAAAAAGCCCCTGTCAAAATTTATATTGCCTTGAAAGAGGAAATATATACAAAATAGCATTAATACATTTATTTATTCAGAGAATCTCTGGGTGGCTCAGCGGTTTAGCGCCTGCCATTGGCCCAGGGTGCGATCCTGGAGTCCCGGGATCAGGTCCCACGTCAGTCTCCCTGCATGGAGTCTGCTTCTCCCTCCTCCTGTGTCTCTGCCTCTGTCTCTCTCTCTGTCTATGTCTATCATAAATAGATAGATAGATAGATAGATAGATAGATAGATCGATCTTAAAAAAATAGATTTGTTGATTCATCTTTACCTGGGAAAATAAAATGTAGTATTTAGGGAAAATATAAAATTGAATTTAAAGTAAGTGAAGCTTTTCAAACACTTAACAGTTTTGCCAGGACCAACCTTATTTAGGACCATCCAAAAATTTACATAATAGCACCATTTCATAAATATTTTTTTAAGATTATTTATGTATTTATTCATGAGAGACAGAAAGAGAAGCAGAGACATAGGCAGAGGGAGAAGCTCCCCACAGGGAGCCTGATGTGGGACTTGATTCCAAAACCCCGGGATCATGCTCTGAGCCAAAAGCAGACACTCAACCACTGAGCCACCCAGACATACCCATTTTATAGATCTTTAACTCAATCAGGAACCAGACACCAGAAACTTACTCTATAAGTTTCTATAAAGTCTTCCAGAATTGTTAATTTTCTGTTATTTTTGATTATTACAGAAGTGCTCAAATATGCCTTCAATGATTGACAAATCACGTGACACTTGGCCTCAAGTATCATAGATTGATTTTTTAATTTAAAAAAATGCAAAAAAAATAAAATAAAATAAAATAAAATAAATTAAAAAAATAAAAAAATAAAAAATGCAATTGAGACCAAATGAATGTGTGAAAGTAAGTTCTTGATATTTTCGCTTGAAGGAAAGGCAAGAAATCACTACCTCTTTTGGTGTGTATTGAAAAGATAATGTGTATGCTGGAAGTCATCTGTTTTTACTACCTTTTGTGAAAACTGACAAAGAGCCTAGAAACTTCTTGGAAAATTCGCATGACTAACCATAGAAGTTTCAATAATAATAGTAATAACAACACCAACAATATAATAATAATAAAAAAATGTAACAACCACAGTTGGCAAGTCCAGCACCAATTCATGTAAAGTATAAATTTAGATTATTAGTTTCAGGTACCAAATATTAGTATAGAAACACAGAATTAAATAATATGGAGATTCCCTTCAGTAGGAGACTATGTATATGTTGTGTTTACTCTTTTCTTGTTTCTCTATAAGCCTAAGGTGATTTTCTCCATTCCTCTAACATACCAGTCAAATGCCTTTCCTTTTCTAAGATTTTATGTATTTATTTGTCAGAGAGAGAGAGAGAGTACAAGCAGGGGGAGTGGCAGGGAGAGAAGGCAGAGAGAGAAGCCTGATGCAGGTCTCTATCCCAGGACTCTGGGATCATAATCTGAGCCATCTGGATGCTTAACTGACTGAGCCACCCAGGCTTCCCTCAAATGCCTTTTCAACAGAAAGTTTATTCCTCTGTATGACAGGGGCCTGTGGAAACACAGTGAAATCAAAGTTGTCCTGAAAAAACTAAGACAACAATAATCTGCAAGGCAGATACAAGTTTTTGTTGCTGCACTTGCATTCATCTATTCACTTCGTTATTAGAACGTAGAGAGTACAGGTAGGATTTATAAATTTCACTTTTTATAAAAATGTGCTAAAGGCACTGAAAATCAAAATTATTATGCTTTTAAAGTAAGATAGTACCATAAAATCTTTTTTTTTTTGTACCATAAAATCTTGAAGTTGGAAGAGTTCTGAGAAATAATCCAGTACAGAGTCTTTGTTTTCTAGACCAGGCGTTAGTGTAACTGTAGCCAATGAACCAAATTCAGCTTGTTGCTTATTTGTGTCTAGCCGATGAGGTAAGAATGGTTTTTACAAATGAATATTTACAGTTGATTCCATGATAGGGACACTGTCTTTGAACCCCAATTAAGCAAAATGTTATCCTTTAAAAAAATTATATATTTAATTATTATTATATTTTAAATTTTGTTTAAAAAAATAACAATGTGATTTATGTTACATAGCTTTACTTAGAATTAAAATTTTTAATTAAATATTTTTTAATGAAAATATTTTTAAAAATGTAATGTGATTTGTTTTCTCATTTGTTACATAAGTTCCAATATAATAGAGCATTCCTGGTTTTGCCTCTTGACCCACAAAACCTAAAATATTGATGATCTGGCTCTTATAGAAAACATGCGTCCACCCCTGTTCTAGATGAAGGACCTAAAGTATAGAAAAGCTGAATAATGTTCCCAAGGTACTGGTTAGACTCCTTTCATCTCTTTGGGTCTGAATATTCTAGTATTGTATGGGCTCTGGAATGTCTGGTTTGTTTCCTAACTCTCTTTTTACTAGCCTGTTCATCTTCAGCAAGTTACTTAACTTCTCTTTGCCTCGGTTTCCTTATCTGTAATATAGTGTTGCAATCATGAAATTAGATAATATATGTGAAATGATTGCAATAGTGCCTTGCACATGGTTATTGCTCAATAATTGTTATTGTGCCAATTAGTGTCAATGAATTTAATTAGTAGGCAATCCTAAAAGAAAGGGACTAATCCACATCTGATCCTATCTTTCATTTTCTTATAAGAGGAGTGAGGGTATTCCATCTCCCATATGGGGAAGAATTGGCATTTATTCACATTCTCTTTCCTACAGCATGATTTGTTCATCCTTTATGATAGCTTCACAAGTTAATCCAAAAAATTATGAACTTCTAAAATACAAACATGCATACATAATTTATAGGATTGATGGGAAAACTTAAACACAGAGCGGTTAAATGACAGCCACACAGCACACCAGCCCTGAGCCCAACAGATGAGAATGAGACTTTCTGCTCTCTCATCCTGCATGTCCTATGGACTTTTTCACCATATTTAAAACTACTTGAACTGGTCATGTTTCTTTCAGTGATGGGGCAGAGGGTCTGCTGCTGTTGTTCTTCTCTTTTTAAAAATAATCATATTTAATTGTATTCTGTGTGATGGTGAAGTGTTGTATTTCTATTCATTCTTTTCTATGCTATTCACATAAAACATTATTTGCCCAGCTTATTGATGCTTTTCATCTACTGCTTAGACTACAAAGCCATGATGCTGTACTAGATGAAACCCAGTGAGATAAATGCCCTACGTATTAGATCATTTAGTATTTTACCCTGTTAGTCCCCTACCTCATAGCAGCTCTAGTTTAGTTTTTCATGCAAAGAAAAAAAAGGGGGGCAGTTTTCTTCCTCCCTAAGATTAAAATGAAGGGGAGGGGCACATGTCATCTGCTTTAATAAATCTAAAGTTTTGGTTTCTAAGAGAGACTCACTGTGTGGATGACAATTTTGGGGGGAAAATGTCATAAGGTACAGGTGATAGCTTGAATTTGAAGAAGAATCACAGCAAAAAGGTCAACTCAAACCTTTACTTATTAAAATCATAAGAATTGGTGTTGCCTATAATTGTTTCCTCTGACTCCTATATTGTGTTTGTTCAATTTACCAGTCCAAACAAGATGTTACTTTTCTTAGGCCTGTAGATATAATCTCAGAAAGGAGAGCACTTTTTTTTTTTTGTTTCATACATTGTCACCATCACCTTCTTGAGGTCGCTGTCATTTTAATATATTAAAAGATGAACCTTAACAGAAAAGAGAAACACCAAGGTAGGAAGAATGCTGCTGCCATGCTTAAAGACATTGAGAAAACCAAATGTATTTGTGCTTGATGTATCCATAATTATATAGGTAAATCAAACGACAAGATTTTGGAGAGCAAGTGGTGTGTGTAAGACCCACACATGGCAGACTACTCTGTGGATAAGCAACACCAAATGAGAAGAAATCCAAGGTCAATAAAAACCATTAGCACTTTATATTTACCCAAATATATTTGCCCACATTTACCGAATGTGGTTCTACCATATTTAAAGTATAAATAGCTTACAAGTATGTTTTCTCGTAACATCCAGTTCTTTGCCTGACACAGAATTTATCGTATTGTAATTATTAATTTAATTGTCTGAATCTACTTCTTGTACAGAGAGCCTATTCTGTCTTAAGCACCATGATATCCAGTGTACTCAGCACAGTTCAAAAATCTGATATGTAGTAGGTCCTCATATTAGGTTGAAAGAATGAATGGAAGTATTTATTAATGGGTGAATTTTCCAAGGGGCATTATTATTATTTTATTTACTGAGTGGTTTGCTGTTACAGAGACATACATCAACTAATATCCAGCTTTTCATATATATGGATACTTTGGGAATGCCTTGGATGTTACTGTCCTTCATTTACAGATATTTTCACATGTATCTGTGCATCATTCAGTTTCCAGTATAAAATCATAATGCTTTATTTTGACAGGTTTAGATTGATCATTAGCATCAAGATTGAGCTCAAATATTACCCCCTATACTAAAATTACCTTGATTCTTGCAGCTATAAGTAGCTACCTCTTCTCTGATCTACCACAACACATTATCTAGAACTGTTTTATTGAATTTATTTTCAGATGTTTGCCATGGTTTGATAGTCCAATTATATTTGTACCCCACATTATACTTAGTTCCTCTGACTTGTAAAGTGCTACATAGTAGATCTTCAAATAGTTGTGAAATTTTTTTAAAAGGAAGTTATGATTTTAAAAAAAAAGAAAAACTTCAAATGTATTTTATGCTTACTGAGAACATTTGTCTCCAGCACAGAGTCTGGGGATCCATATCGGCCAGTCACTTGTACCTCAACACTTCCCTTCGTCGAGGAGGAGTACCTCTGAGAGCCTTAGCTCTCCTGTTATAGTATTCACTAGTCAATTAACTAGTTAAGTCATTCATTCAGTGAATGTTTTACTAAGCAACTATTGAACAAAAGTGAATGGAATCATTTTTGTCCTCAAGTAGATCACCGTTTAATCGGAGAAAAGGAAATGTAAACAGATATTCACACAGAAGGTTAATAGCTTTAAGACATGCATAAGATACTGTGAGGTCATGTAAATGGGGCACCTTCGCTCTCTTTTGAGAGTGTTCTCTCATGCTCCCATGACATCAGAAGATATATGCATCCTGCCAAGCCTCCCCTGCTCCCTCATTTTCTCCTTTGCCTTTTAAGAATCACCTCTCAGTTGCTTCAAGCCAGAACAGAGTCAGCCTTTTAGCTTATTCCTTTCAAAAGAATGATAATCCCTGTCTCAAATGCATCTAAACAAATTAAACTGAGGCTTTTCCTCATACTATTTCATTATTCATACTGAGATGGAATACTGGCATAAATTAAGTAAGGCAACACATTGAAACACAGAATACTTAACAAGTCTCATTAATGAAAATACCCCTACCCCCTGAAAATGTTTAACAGCCTTGTGTGCATTAATAGTAACAGCTGTTTATTGAGTAATTAGTATGTGCCTGTCCCTGTACATTTGTATATGAAGATCTATGATTCCAACCTCACTTAGCTCTTTTAAGTAGTTGCTCTTGTTATCCTGATTTTACTGGTGAGAAAACTGAGGCACAGAGGATTAAACTTCCTCCTTGCTCAAGGTTCAAGTAGGTGGCAAAGACAAAATTCAGCCCCAGGAAGTCTAATTCCAGAGTTTGTACATTTAAGAAGTTTATGTACTCCTCAGTATCCAAGTTAAAAAATTTATCCTTATGGAACACTAAAAAGTATTCATATTTTCTCTGTTTTTATGTGATAATCTTTATTTTAAAATAGATCTTAACTGTGGTCATCGTTTTTGCCTTCAATTTGCATGTACTGGGGAAGTGAGTGGTGATACCAGTATAAATGAATCAACTATGTCAGAAATATAGAATGTTCCTGTTTATTTTTGATGAGTCATGTGATTTCAAGAGGTAAACCTGTCTGAACTGTTTAAATGTTAATAATCTAAGCAATTCTTTTTGAAAAATGAATGCTAACATCTTTGTAATATCTCAGCCAGTCTCTAACAAAGAAAGACCTGGATGCATATTAGAGAACAAATCTCTGCTTAGTGCTCTACTACATGAAAAAAGCCCTTCTCTCTTCTTTTTTCTCTCTCCTTCATTAACCTTATGCTGTTAAGTCTTTTTCTGCTTCTCTCTTCATATAACAGCCATTTTGTCTCAATACAAATCTTCAAATAGGCTTTATCAAAACACTCACATATTGTTTCTTCATCTGTAAAATGAGGCATTGGATTAGATGATCTTAAAGTTCCCTATGGGAAGACTGATCTATCTATATATTTGACGGAGATCCCATTTTATTAAGAAAAAAATAATCTATAACCCAGACACATCATGGCAGTCATTGATGTGGAACATTTTTTATCCAGAATGTAAAGTCTGATTTTATTCATTATTGATTTTTTTAATTCACTAAACAGTTTCAAAGAAAAACATATTAGCTTTACTTCTTTGTGTATGTATGTAATTTGCTTATGTATAAGGGACTATATAAAGTCTATGTAATTTGAAGATCTAAGTGCTTAATCAAGGGGTGTTTATTGGAAAATTTATACTAAGTACTGATAACTTGGGACTTTGATTAATTCAGGTCCCAGGAATACGATGACTAAAATACTAGAGACAAGTCCTTGTCCTCTTAAAAGCTATCCACGTACATCTTATGTCTTCCTAAATGTCCTTGACTTTTGACTTGTAAAGCCCCATTCATCTCAACCATTTCCCCACCATAGCAAACTATCACACAAAATTCACCCTCTTGTATTTGTTATGGCACAGTATCTTTGCTATGGAGCAGTACAGATTATTGGCTTTTAGTATTATGATAAATGCTAAGTGAGTTAAGATACTTTTGTATTAGGATTTTTAAAAATCCTTACATGTTTGATCTCTTCAGCACTCAGTGTTTTATTACAAAGTTTGCAAAGCCAAATAGGCCAATCCCCACTGGTTCCGGCCAGCCATACTCCTGTGTCTTGAGTTATAATATCAAGTAGTTACTCCTTAAGAAACTTTCTAGATGTTGTAGACCTAAGGGGAGTGAGTTAAAAAGGAAAACATACTGTCTACTCTTTAGGATCTCATAGAAACAGGTGGGGTGCTGATTAATGAGAATGTTAACAATTGCCTTCTGTGTTGTTGGAGGGTTAATAAGTGAGTAAAGAGTAATGTAATTATATGATGCTGTGAAAACCTGCACCATACTCAGAACAAACGTATGTGTTCTGTTCTTCCAATAATAAGGTATGTATAGTGTTAAAGCAAATAAAACAATGAGATGTGGAAGTATGAAGGTGGAATTTATATTGATTGCGCTTCATTCCAGATCGCGAAACTCTGAAATCCTGAGACCTTGAACTGCCTCCAGTCAGGACACAGCTAGTAGTGGTAGGAAATGGAAAACAGCAATGCACTGAGATTCTCATTATTGATGCTTCCCCAAATGTATGTGCATGGGGATAACTACTGGTTCCTTTAGCCTCCTGGTAGTTTGAATGCCTTGAGATATAGTTGTATTAATCATCAGATTATCATTTACTTATTGCAATAGTTGTATTAATAATCAGATTATCATTTACTTATTTTGTTAAAAATTAGGATTCTGTTTTTAAACCCACTGTCAAATGAATGCTCTGTGGTAACTATATGAAAGTAGCTAGAAATAAATGACAACCTTTTACATATTCAATCTTTGGAATGTTATCCTCAAAAGGAGAACTCAATCTCTATATGCTTTTCAAAAGTATTAGGGAATAGAGTCAGCATTTCGACTTAATTTTCTCAATTCTGCTCATTTGCTGATTGATCTAGAATCTTTCTGGGCCCTCCAGAACTTTATGTCTTCATCTGTATCGGTGGTCTACAGATGTCGTGTTGATTATGAAGATTAATGATTTGGTTGTTGAAAAGCCCAATAGCTGAAAGAATCATGAGGATGGAGAAGTTCTCTTGTCCGTTTTAATGATGCAGCTTCTGTAGATTTTTTCTGATGATCTAGAAAACATAATAAACCGGGTGATCTGGTCACACCATAATCATTTTGTCATTGGATTTCTTGAGATTCAAGGTATTATTTTAATACATCTATTAAAAAATTCTTGGGTTTAGGTACCAAATTATCTTTGGGTTAATCTTTAAATAAAAATATGCAAATTCATATTAGCAAATTGGAGCATTTACATTCACAATCCACACAATCTGCTAAATGCCCACATGTACTGTTTTTGCCCTGTTTATTTTCACTTATGACTTGCTGTAGATCAAGAGTTCTCTTATGAACTCTAGCATCCCTATAAAGAATTTTGACTTAAAGTCTTGAGACTAAATAAATAAATAAATAAATAAAGTCTTGAGACCCTATTTTCCACTCCTCCTTGAGCCCGAGTTTGGTGATTTCGGGATTGTGGCCGACAGCGGGGTCTTGAAGTAACCCTCTGCATTAGTTTCCCCATGGCTGCTTGAACAAATTACTTCAGCATTGGTGACTTAAAACACTGGAAATTTTTTCTCTCAAAATCTGGAGGCCAGAAGTCCAATATTAGTATTGCTGAGCTGAAATCAAGATGTATTTCTTCTGGAGGCCCTGGGGGAAAATATACGTCCTTACCTTTACCAGCTTCTGGTGACTGACAACATTTCCTGGCTTGTGGCTGCAACAGTTCCCATGCTCATATTGACTTGTCCTCCTATGTCTGTGTGAACTCTTCCTCTTAAAGGTTACGTGTGATTGTATTCAGGGCCCATCTAAACAATTTCCCTAGCTCAAAATCCTTAACTTAGTTACATCTGTAAAGTCTTTTTTTTTTTAATTTTTATTTATTTATGATAGTCACACACAGAGAGAGAGGCAGAGACATAGGCAGAGGGAGAAGCAGGCTCCATGCACCGGGAGCCCGATGTGGGATTCGATCCCAGGTCTCCAGGATAGCACCCTGGGCCAAAGGCAGGTGCTAAACCACTGCGCCACCCAGGGATCCCCGTAAAGTCTTTTTATTTCCATGTAAGGTAACAGTAGCAGGTTTCAGGGATGAGGATGTGGACACCATTGTGGGGAGGGGTCATTATTCAATCCAACACATCATCTTCACCTGTGTACCTACTTTCCATTTCCTGCCTCTCTCCCTTCTCATATCTATGAGCATCCTTAGCCAGACCAAGAAAATACATGAGATGTCCAAAGACTTTACTTTTCTGGCCACTTCTTTACTTTATACTTCAGATGGAACAATTGGACAAATAATATGACAGATCTGGGTGTTACTACTTTATAAGATTGGGTATAACTAGGTCTGTGAACAGTGGCCTGCAGACTTGTATATTTTCTTTGGTGCAGTTCACATAATTTCCATCTTAATTCTAAGGACACTTGCCTAAAGAGACCCAGCCTGCCTTCTTCAGTGTTAACCTTCCTCCATCATTTTGCCTAAGGCAAGGACATCCCAACAGTTCAATGAAATGTCAATCCTCTGTCACACTCCATTCAGGAAAACTGTATGCTGTAGCAGTGGGTCTTGAGTGTTTATTCTTATGCTACATAATGAAGAGGGACATTGCAGAAAGGTGGCTGTGGGGAAAACATCTGGAAGAAATAAATTTCCTAGGATCAAAGGGCTCCGTGTGCAGCCCAGAGGGTCCTCAGGGTGCTCCTCAGAGCAAACAAACAATTCTCCTGATGAGTCACTGCAATTTTTTTCTGCCAAAACCCCACATGTGTTGCAAGATCTCAAGGAAAAGGGGTGGAGTAAGGAGAGAGAAGGAAAATTAAAGAAGGCAAAGCAAGTGATTTTAAAAAGAATTTAACCATATGAATAAAAGAAATCCTCAACACTGCATCACTATATTGCTGCAGAGTAAAAGGAAGTATAACAAAATAGTTTTTAAAACACAAAAAAACCAGCAGGGTAAAGAAAGGATGTTGGGGAAGAATACAACACTATGAAACAACATTTTTTTTTTTTTTTTGCTCTAATACATGAAAACTGGCAGAGGAGGGTGAAGCCCAGGACTATGTCCCAAACCCTAGCCAGTGGCATTTTACTGAGAAAAAAAGTTACTTATGAATCAGTACAGCCATGCTTTGTTCTGCATGAGTGTTTTAATAGAGCGAGTGTAATATAAGGATCAGGTGGGCTCGTGGGAATGGAACAAAAGGTTTTGTAAAATTAAAGCAAAATAATTATAGCTCTAGGTGCAAAGCGAGCATACTCCAGCAGTTGATAGCAAGGACCTGCTCAGAATGGAGAAGGGAGGGGGCATGCTGGAAGTTTTTTCTATTTTTTTTATTCACTAACAAAGGCTTTTAATAGGTAACAGTTGTAAAGCGTCTTTGAAAGTAATTAATGCACCCACACAAAAATTTATTAAAATGAAAATTTAAGGAATTGTCTAAAGTGAATTAATTAACAAAAAAAGAACATCATGCCTTTCTTATTTTTTAAAGAAGGAGAGGAGGTTAAGCAAAGCAGATTTTTGTGAGATTGGATTTTAAAACGTTCCCGGTTTATTTAGTACCTGAATAGCCCTAAAAAAAGAGAGTTGGCGGGATTTATTATCCATCACCTTTAGAAATACTAAATTGGGACAGACATAAAATGGGGATTAATTTGCTGTGTGTGAGCCTCAAAGTCCCTCAGAATTATGATATTTCCTTATAAAATGACCAAAGTTTTTAATAAGTTTTCAGAGGTCTGTGGGAAGCAGAATGTAATGTTCACAAGAAGAGGGAGGTGTGTTTTTTTTCTCCAGTGGCCTTCTCCATACTGCTTTGCTCTTAACCACACCAGTACAACTGTGCTTCCTGTTGTGGCCTCGTGGAATACAAAAGGAAAGCTGCACAGTGTGTCGTTAGTAATTTTTAGTATATTTTCTGTCTCTACAGAAAAAAACAATTAACTGCATTTATCCTGTTTCTACAAGAATTTTTAATCACTATATTTGTTTTTCTTCCTATCTTCTTTTGTATTATTTCATACTGTGATATAATTATAAAGTAGGATATGAACAACCTGCTGAGAATTTACCCTTTACCATGAGAATCATTTCTAGTTGATTACAAAAGTATCCATTTTCAGCTTGTTGTTGTTATACCTCAAAGAGTTTGAGGTTATGAACTTGAGTAAATCTTCAAAAGTCAAATTCTAAACCTTCCGTGCTAAAAAAGTCATTGGAACTTATTGCCTTTCTTCCAATGTCGTTATGTTCTGTTGAGGCCACAATCTGGATGTACAAAAGATGTGAATAAGAAAGAAAATTAATTTTGGAAGGTACTTTGAAAAATACCTCTGGTGATGCCATATAAAAATACATGATTGTAGTTTTGAAAATGATTTCCTTTAAATGTGTATGACAACTTATGTAGCACATCTTAGTATACATATGATCTGTGAATTTTGGATATGCTCAGATTTTCTTTACTTCCTTTTCATTGTCTCTTAAATGACCACCATCATCATGTTTCTATAAACCCTTGACTATTCTAAGATTTTTATTTTTATTTTTCAAGACAGTTGAATTAGGTGGTATGAGTAATGTAACATTATTAGGATAGTACTCTTGCCTGTGGGGAAAAGGCATATTTGTGAAGCTTCTTGGTGAGGACACTTGGCACTTAGATACACACTGCTCATGATCTTTGTCCTTCAGTCCTGTGTTATTTCACTTCCTCTTAGGATATGACTATAAAAAAGAAAATCAAGAAAAGAATGTGTTTGTAATATACTAAGAATCTATGGTGTTCATAATAGTGTTCCAACTCTTTACCATACAATTTTAAACTATGGTATCTACCAGCCATTGAATTGGAATGGTATGTTACTTTTCTATTGCTGCTGTAACAAATGACCACAAACTTAACAGCTTACAATACCACAAATGTATTATTTCATGGTTCTACACACCAGTTTGGGTTGACTCAACAGAAGTCTCTGCTCCAGATTTCATGAGATGAAAATTAAGATGTCAGATGGCTGGCTTCTTCATTGAAAGCTCTGGGAAGAATATACTTCTAAGCTCATTCAGTTCCTTGTGGTAGTAGGACTATGATCCCCATCTCTTTATGGCTGTCAGCAAGAGGATATCCTTAGCTTCTTGCACACAGGTCTCTGCATCTCAGTGCCAGCAAGAATGCCTTGAATCATTATCACACTTGGAATCTCTCTGAGTTCCCCTTTACTGTATTTTTTTTTTTCCCAAATTCTAGCCAGAAAATGTCCTCTGCTTTTAAGGTAATTAGACTGGACCCATCTAGATAACCTAGTATATTTTCCTTATTTTAAGGTCCATAATCTTAATTATATTTGCAAAGTCCCCTTTCCGTGTAGCATAGCATTTTGCCATGTACTAGAGGTTCTGGGTATTAGAGAATGGACACTTTTGGGGTACAATTATTTTGCCTACCACAGAGGATTTCTAGAAGAATGGGTCACCTCTTATACATTTCTAGAGTACTCTGAGTATTCTTTTTTTTTTTTTTTTGCTCCAGAAGTAGAAGAAAAGACTCAGTGTGAATACTTAGAAAATCTGTTAGTACATTTTCTCCTAACAACTTAAATATTGACCCCTTCTATATCTCATGGAATTTCATAATAGCGTTTTCTTTTTTTTTTCCTCACCTGATAATTAGAACAACTAGGGCACAGGAAACCAAGCTGACCATTAAGCTAAGCTAGAGGTGTTCTGGCTTGTGGTACAGATTTTATTCAACATTAGCCTTTTATTCTCCACAAAGCATGCTAGAACCATAGTGGTAGCCCAACTGGGAAAAGGAAGTAAGCCAAAATTGAGTGAACCAGGAATGGGATTACTGAAATATGGTAGACATGATTTACACAGGAGGGCTGAGATAAATGCAACTACAACTTGCCAGGAAATAGAAAAATCTCAAGTCTCTCACTGGTATCTAAGAAAGTGTGCCCTGGTAAGTCCAGGCATGACACAAGGCAGACTGAAATTAGTCAGATAGATGGCAGCATTTCAATTCAGGGATTGCCAAGGGCTAAGGATATAGTGGTAGGAATCCAAGTTAAATAAGGACCTCAGTTTACAGCTGAAATTAAAGAGGAAGGTTCTAGCACCCCAAGGAAAGGGGGCCGGAAGTAAACCTTTTGATAAGTTTACTTATCAAAAGGAAACAAGGTCAAAGAGAGATAAGGGAGAGTAACTGGGGATGAGGTTCATCTACATTTCATATTTTTTAGGGGTGCCTGGATAGCTCAGTTAGTTAAGTGACTGACTCTTGATTTCATCTCAGCTCATTATCTCAGGATCATGAGATCAAGTCCCATGTCCCCTCCATGCTGAATGTGGAGCCTACTTAAGATCCTGTCCTCTCTCTTCCCAGCTCAGGTGCATGTACACTCACACACACATACACTCTCTCTCAGGGGAAAAAAAAAAAAAAAGGATATACTTCACAGCTTTTCTCCAGGTGAGTTTTGATATCTGGGATGTAAGAGAGATTTGTAAATTATTTGTCAACATGTGCCACTACTGAATGCAAGATTCATAACAAAGTGCGAGTTTAACTTGACAGTATTGTTTTCAAATAGGATGACTAAGTACACACTGATTCTCACACACATATGCCTGGACACCCACATATACATGTATCCATTGTGGAGAGTTTACATAACGTATTCAGTATACATTTAAATATATCTGTGGGCATCCCTAAAATAGCTAATATACTTACCTTTTCACTCTATTACATCTGCCAAATCCTGGCATGGGAAACAAATGTCATGGATATGAACTCATTTGAGGGTATGTAGCATTTCCCTCATTTTTAAAGTAAGACAACATACATGTCTAAGTGAGTTATATGTAATGAGTGTATTTTGAGTGAAGTATAGAATAGGAGAAAAATTTAAATACTGAGGTTCTAGTCTTGGCTTTGCCACATATTACATATGTGATACTAAACATGTAATTTAATCATTTTTAGCCTCAGTTTTATCAGTTATAACATCAAGATATCTCTCCTGTTTACTTTCCAGTGTTGATACCCAAATCAGAGAAGCTAAAGATACCTTAAGGCATTTAAAGATTATGAAGTACTATGAAAATTATTATGTTTCAAACAAATATAAACAATTCTCATTATTGCAGTTATGGCATGGTCCTTGTCTTCAAATATATACAGTCTAATTAATATGTTGAAATTAGTTTATTATTCCTTTTCCACTTTCACTGCTAAGTCTTCATGTCATTTCTTGTGTGTCTGGTGAGTTGCTATTCACAATATTAAATAGCACTGGTTTTCAATGCTATTGTATATGTGAGAGCTAATGTTTAAAATCAGGACAGTATTACATGTCAGTGCATTACCAAAAGCAATTAACAAAGAGGAATGTAAAATTAATGATTAAAAACATGCAGAATCACTATAATATAATTTATGCTTTTCTTTATTTTTGTTAAATAGTTCATTAGTCAGGTCATAATTTTCTGTGTTCTAAGTTCCAAAAATAATGAAAAGAATAAAAAGCTTAAGAGTTGACTTGGGAACAAGGGACACCTTTTTTACATAGCTGTTAGTTGGTCAGTTATATTTCCCATTTCTCCGTGTCCCTATCCTCATTTATTTAAGCTGGGTCCTGATTCTAGAGCCAATGGTTCTTTACAGTGAATTAATTGATGGTTGGAGGACAGGGATCAGTTCAGAGTTTATATGAATCCCTTGAAAATATATGCAAAAATGCTTTATATGTGTGTATATGAATATGTGTGTACTTTATATGCATTTGTAAATGTGCCCTTTCTTTCTCCCTAGGAGAGGTTCATAGCTTTTTTATTCTCAAAGGGGCACATGAACTTAAAAACACTTGGACCCGCTGCATTACAAATTTTATACCTAAGTGAATATTAACTGAAAAGAGAAATTTTCTTCCCCCATCATCTTTTCAACTAGCGCAGTTGTGTTCCAAACATTCAGACTGAGTAGGTAGTGAGGGAGGAATATTTAGAGGGCCAGCCACTAAGAAAGGGTTGAAAGAGTATCTCTATTAGTGATTTTTCCCTCTTTCCTTCTTTCCCATTTTCTCACCTTCTTACTTTCTTGCTTTTATGCTCACTCAATTATTTACCTTTCTTCCTTCCCCCCTTCCGTCCCCCTTTCTTCCTTCCTTTTCTTCCCTCCTTCCTTCCTCCTTCCCTTCATCCCTCCCACCCCCCATGGCCACTTCCTTCCCCTTTCTCTTTTCAATTCCTTCTCTTCAGAGGAGAAAACTTAAGTAGGCATTATTTTGAGTAAGGGCCAAAATCATTATTTAATGCTGTAAAATTATGTCTTTCCTCATCTCCTTCTCATTTCTTCTCCCATTGATGTGACTTTATACATTTTGCTACCATCTCAGTTTGGAGAGCATTCTTTCCTATCCATCAGAAGTAGTCATACTCTGCAGAAGGCATTTCTATAGCAGAAATAATTTACAAATCAGTATAAAGAAAAGGCAATACCTACATAAAAAATATCCCTCACCTTCCTTTTCGACATTTTTGCTCCCTATTTGAACATCATTATCTAAGCTAAAATTTCCCCCATGAAAAAAATAAAACAAATAATTAAACTGATTTGTGAATTGTTTAACATAGAAAATAGATTAAATTAAACTGTAATTCTTCTATTTAATGATATAATTGAGTTATTTTTGAGATGTGGACAGGGCCAGCTCCAACTTCTAGGAAGAATAGAAAAAGATTACAGTTTTGACCATCCTGAGTAACAACTTCCTATTACTATAAAGAGTGACTAGCTCTCTTCACTTTCATTTCATCCAAAAACATCTCTGTGTGATCATTAACTTTTTTTAGAGAGAGAATGAGTTTGGGAAAGAAAGAAAGAAAGAAAAAGATGATTGTTATTATGGATTTCTGTTGGCAGTTGAAAATGTTGCTGTGCAGAGTTTTCCCTGCACTCTGGTCTTGTAGGATTTGAATTTTCCAGTTGGATTGACTTGGCTGTCAAAAAGTCAAGTTGATTTTTCTTTCCCCAGATTAAGTTGATAATTGGCTGAATAAAATGTTAGGAACAATTAGGAGAGGTAGGATTCTAAATCCACTTAACACAACAAACAAACTTTATGGGACTAGTTTGTCCTTGTTCATTTTTATTTTTATTTTTGTAACTTCTCCAGGGAACATATTGTATAAAGTTATACCTTCCTGTTCCATGAAGTATTTCTTCCTTGACCTACCTGCCATAGCTGCTTAGTTTATACTTAAAGAGAAAAAAAGTTTCCATTCTACAATTGAATCCTTTTGAAGAAAAATCAAGGTACATTCTTTCTTTTTCACACAAAAACATTTAGAGCACTAGTTTTAAAGAAAGCTTAATTCTTGGGCTAGATGTTTTTGACTCTCTTCCTGTTCAGAATACAGGAGGACTACTCTCTCTTGTCTTTGTTACCACCTGCAGGACTTTTTATCATTTTCATACCCATTTCAGATTGTTTTATTCTCAATATCAGCTAGCTTTCTTTCATGTTCCCTTCACTATTGTTTCTACTCTTCCTTCTTACTCTTCCTTTGCCTCAGTTTCCTTATTTTTCCCCAGTCTTCCTCATACTTAGAATTGTCTATAGCTTCTCATCTGCATGAATGTCTCTTACTTTTGATCTAAACTCAAATTCCATTTCTTAATAGATCCTTTCTATGTAGGGCAGCCTCTTCTTTACCAATAACTTCTCTTGGTATCCATTACACCCTCATTAGGTTATGTATTTTAAACAAATAAATAAAAGTAAGTTAATATTTATTTACCCCGCTAAAAGAATGCTCATTAGAGATTGAGGACTCTTTCTTTGGTGTCTTCTATAGAGTGCATATCGCTCTGTCCTTTTAGTGAGGAGACAGAATTCAACACGTAAGAAGTACAAACATAATTTTTTGTGTACAGCTCTACCACACTGATTTCTGAGATATTCAAATATAGGCATGTTTGCAAGGTGTACATAGCTCTCACTCTTGTATACTTCATCCCTCCCCTACCCTCTGTGTCTCCTCTTCATTCAGAGATACAGGGTGATTATTGCCTATAGTTATCATTATGCTTTTTTCCCATTTAACATGAATGGACAGTCCCAATAACTGCTACTGTGTATTAAGAAAGAATAAATTGGTTCCAAGGTAAAGTCTCACAGATGAGCAAAGATGAATTTGGGCAATAATGTATACTTTATAACACTATTTTAAATTTTTCAAGGATTCTGTTTTCTCTTTTGTGGGTTCTTGACCATGTTAAATTGAGATAGGCCTATAAGTGAATATGAGCATACCAGATAATTGAGGTATTAACGTATTGTTTTCTCATGACAATTATGAAAACTAAAGAAACATATCTGATTTAAAAAGCAATATATCTGATAAAACTATGAGAAATTGAATTATCTTGACTACTAGTTGCCCAAGATTTTACCCATTAATGTAGGAAAATCAAGGTTCTATTCTTAGAATCCTATAAGGTGTGAAATCTGAGTAGAAAGGAATTATGCTTTGTGTGACTGACATAGTGTCATACTGAAAACATCCAATAAACATAATACTACCGTAGAAATATATTGAAGTCAAATGCTGTGATTGGAAACATGCACATTCAGTTTTTAGCAGGTAGTCCTCCTAAGCAGGATGAAGGGCCTGCTCCCCCAGGTGCAGGCCTACCAGGAATGGCCCATGTGGTTCTCAGGGCACCATGCTGATGAGCCACCCACTGTGGCAGGCTCCAATTTTGGCAGGCATAGCCAAATCGGTGCTTTGATCCTTGGAGTGGCTCCTGCTACAGTGAGTGCCTCTATTTGGTTTGCCCCTCCCCTTGGTCATTACTGCGCCCACCTGGCACTATAGGACAAAAAAAATGAGAGGTGGGAGGGGTGGTGAGGGGACACTTCAGAAACACAGCTCTGCCAAGTATGAAAAGCTGCTTAAACAGTTCTGGTTCTACGAGCACATGTATAACATTTCTGCCAACCTATTAGTGAATACATTTTATTTTCTATATCATTCAACAGTCTGCTGAAAATCACTTTCCTTGATACTGTTTTCTCATTCCTGGGGTCTAGGATCTACCATAAAATGTAGCCACACAAATAAAAGGATTTCTCCCATTCGTAAATAGTCTTGTTTCTTACATATCTGAATATGCTTGGAAACATTTACTTCATTTTATGCCTCAATATTTTAAAATCAATTTCTCTGCTATATTTGAAAATCAGTTTTAGTGGCTTGATGATATTGGTCATATTTTCACATTGTATGAAATTTTTGTTGAAAGTTTTAAAAGATTATGCAATAGTTTTTCCATTGCAATATGTTGTTTGATGGAAAATGTAAACATCATTCTACCCATTTGATTGCTGAAAAAGTAGAGGCACTGACGTGCTAAATATGTTACTTAAGATTATACAGGGTGTTGGCATCTGCCAATTTGATACTGGTAGAGTCATTCAGATATTTTGCAATTTAGGGTTTTAGCTTAGGCTCTATGAGATGATTAAAATATTGAATCTACATTATCTTCATTTAGGAAATGTAGATAAGAAGACAAAAAATTGAGGGGCACCTGGATGGCTCAGTGAGTTAAGCGACTGACTCTTGATTTCCACTCAGGTCATGATCTCAAGGTTGTGAGATCAAGCCCCACATTGGGCTCTGCACTGGGGCGGAAAGTCTGTTTAAGGATCCCCCGACCCCCACCCCAGCCCTCTCCCCACTCTCTCAAATAAATAAATAAATAAATAAATAAATAAATAAATAAATAAATAAATCTTTTTTTTTTTAAAAAAGAAGACAGAAAATTGAGGCATAGGAGGATATTAAATGACTTGTAGCAAATCACATAACAAGGTCACAGGAAAGCTGATAAGATCTTGGACTCCTTCACTCTGTATACTAGCCAGGACTAGTTTTCTGACAAGAAACATTTTTCTCCTTCAGGGATTCCCAATTTTCACATTTGTAAAGGTTGGAGATTTTCACCGAGAAAGCAATGTCTCAAGGGACTAGGAACTTTTGAAAAAATTTAAGGTTTTTAACCTCAGCCTAGTACAGCCAAATATACTGATCAACATTTAACAATTTCAGAATGTTAGAATTCTAAGATTCTTGTTTAGACAGAAATCTAAATTTGCAACTGAAAGTAAGTCATCTTTCTCCTCCTTCATTATCTGCTTGTCACTAAGTAAAACATTTAGTTATTAGGTGTTTATATATGTATGCAACAATTCATGTTTGTTAGCTATAAAATATATGGGATTTATTTGGGAAAAGGTTATAAAAAATATCATCTACTTTGAGATGTTTCTGTAATGACTTCCACTTGTCATCATTTTCAATCAGAAAATTTAATTTCCCTATATGGGTCTTGGAGACTCAAGCAGTAAGGAAACAGAGACCCAACCAGACCAAAATTTTACTAAGTCATTGTTAACCAATCTAAGGAAAGAGCACATAAGGTAGTCTTCCCTGCTTTAACTTTCTACTAATTAGGATTTCCAGTAGAGAAGTGAACAGATTCTAGAAAGCTCTGATTGCCCAGGTTAGTGTGGCAGTCTCTATGCTCACTAACTCATCTGCTACTTTTCCCATACAAACTGGATCTTAGCCAGAGGCCATAGAATAAACACCAATAATGCAAAGTCTAAGCAGTCCCTTATCCCAAAGAAATCCTCAAAGGAGAAACTTCACATACACATTCAAGTAAGTGAGAAGAGCCCTTGTGAAGCCCCTCCAATGACTCCTACATGAAGAAATCTACATTTCACCTAAACCAGCGTTGCCACCATCAGTAAATATGTGTTCCAATAATATTTGCTCCAATAGGACAGGAAATGGAGATGGCTGGACTTAATCAAGGTCCAAGAGAGAAGGAAGTATGTGGAGAGGACATCAGAGTGCCTGGAGTTGAAGAATACTGGTAGTTAGTTAAGTTAGCAGCATCGGGTTATCTGAGGAAAGAAAGTGTATGATTGTGCTGAGTGCTGGCTTCCCCAGTGATTGCCAAATAGGCTTTTCCATCTCCATGAAATAAATGTAATATTGTATTAATCACTTGGAAAAGTAAGTTTTTCTATTATTAACTGGTAAACTCCCATGTCATCTATTTTTCTGTCAGCTATTTTCTTAAACACACCATTCAGCTATATTATAAACATTCCCAAAGGAAATTCTGCAGGATTAGCAACTCCAATCTGCATTAGCTAAGACTTATTTACATTTATTGTCTAAGACAGCCTTAGATAATATATGTGTTATTTGGTCCAGAAATAGTAAATCTTAGTTGTATCTGATAGACATTAACTCTGGATACTTGGAATGCCATATATTGTGCACTTATTCAGAGCTAGTTTCTATGCTATGCACCTTATGTACATTATCCCCTCCAATTTTCCTAACACGCCATTTTAGAGATGAGAAAATTTTAGAGAACCCTAAGGAGTTTGGGAGTAAGTGGCCAACCTAGGATTCAAACACAAGCCTCTCTGACTCAAAGACCTCTTCCCCTCTTTTAAAACCACTCACTTAATCTGCTTCTAAAAATGGGGAAGATTCTGAATTACCTTCTACAAGTCTATGGAGTTTTAATAAAGGGAGATTGGGGCTGCCATAGCATATGGTTTTATGGTGCTAGCTTTTAATCACAATAAAACATGCCTGATTCAAGCCTATTGTCAGTCTCTCAGTGTAACCTACAAGCCTATTGATACCATCAACACAATTTTCTAGTCTTATTTAGTGAGACATGCCTTTACAACATATACGGTTTAGCTTAATTCTCAAATTAACCTCAAAACCACCTGAATTTTGCTAGATTGAAAATAATAACATAAGCCTACATATGACTATGTAACTGTGAGGTAGTGGGACTGATTTTGGGTGGGTATTATTGGCACTGGCCTGGTTATTTAGAATGAATCCGTGTAGTGCATATTCAGATTCACTACCGATGAGTTTCATAATCTGTTAAATGGAGATGATACTAGTACCTATTTCATAATATCAGTGTGAAGATTAGATGAGATGATAATATATATAAAGTCCTTAGATCAGTTCCTAACAAATAATAAGCACTCAGTGAGTAATAACTATTACTGTATATGAGCATTACAGAAATCAAAACCAACCAATTGCTAGTTAAGTACTTGGTACATAGCAAGAGCTCAATAAATATATATTGAATGTATTAATACATTGTATCAGTCCTTCAAACTGGGCTGTGTGTTACTTATCTATGGTAAATGCAGTATTATGCCTCCTACTGTTGAATTTAATAATAAAATGTTAAGGGACACCTGGGTGGTTCAGCGTTTGAGCGTCTTGCCTTCGGTTTAGGTCGTGATCCCGAAGTCCCAGGATCGAGTCCCACATCTGGCTCCCTGCATGGAGCCTGTTTCCCCCTCTGCCTGTGTCTCTGCCTCTCTCTGTGTGTCTCTCATGAATAAATAAATAAGATCTTTAAAAAGAAAATGCTCAATGTCATTAAGAATCATGCACAATTTGCAGAAGCATTTATTGATTCTGAAAGAGTCTTTTTGGGGGCCTGGAGGTGTCATTTCTTTTCCTCGAGACTTCCACCCTTAGTACTATATGGCATGCCTTTTGTGATTAGAGTTATATATGTGACTACCACACAGATATAGATTTTCCCCTTCCTTTAGCAGTCATGTAGATATGATTTATCTTGTGGTACCATGAAAACAGAAGATGTACAAGTATGTATAGTAAAAGAAGACAAATGACCTGGGAGAAACAAAAAGGCAATGTGTGTCATGAATGCTTCTTACTCATCTGACCCAACTGAAAATATCACACTGAAAGTAAGAAAGACATATCTTGTCACTATTTGTTCCAGTTCTGGAGATGCTGCATACTTTTCTGATGATGTCAAGGTATTATAGTTTGGGGGAGCTTTTTTTCCTTAGGAAATTTATTTTGAAATCCTGAAATGTTTGCTGTTAGGGATGTGAAATTATCATGCTTTAAATACCACAGTATCTAACTGGTCATCTAATTCCAGTAAAAGTTTTAGCAAGGGTTCAAAGGTTTGCCTTTTCCTAGAACATTCTTCCTACCAATGATATTCCCACTCCACCTTGAGAAATAGTCTGCGTATTACTTCTAGGAGTACTGCCTCCTACTTGTATGCATATTTGTGTCATTGCGCTTGATATATTGCATTCTTGTGTTTTCTGTTTAGATATATATTTTCTCTTTCAGAACCTAGTGACTAAATTGTGAGCTTCTTGAAGACAGGGGCTGTGTGTTTGTTTTTAATCTCTGGATACCCAGTATTACTCAGTGGTTCCTAGAATAAATTAGGTAGTCAACAAATATGTATCCAATAAATTAATGAACTTGCAATCATACACACACACACACACACATTAGATCAGGGTCATGCATAAAATTTTCTGTCTTTGCATGTTTCTCAACCACTTATGAATGCTTTAACTTGCTTATGAACAGATCAATGTTTCTGAGTGCTTTAGTCACGTTGAAGGAAATTTTCTAATCTTTGAAAAAAACTGTTTTTACCTGTTCATATTCTTTGTTTTTACTCTGAGCAGTTCTTTTGCATGTGGACTCAAGTGTGCTGTCAAGTTCTCATTACTTGGTTGAACTACACAGACATGGTTATGAATCTTTGTTTTTATTTGCATGCTATATGTTTGGTGGCTTTGTTCAAGCACATTATCTATATGTTAAAAAAAAAACGCATGTGCTTCATTGGAAAAGTCTTACTTCTATAAAAAATTCTCAGCATTAAATACCATGGTTGGCATATAGTTGGGATTCGATAAATGTTTGTGGAATGCATGAACAAATCAGCCATTACTATTAACTGTTTTGAGGATGAGGTATGAGATTTCTTTTAAAAAGACTAAATGAAATGCCCAGCAGAACAAGAGTGAATAAGAGCGAATCTGATACTCATAATTCTTACCTCTGTGTTTCTAGACTGTCACGCAGGCTCACTGAGAAGTGCCTTGTATGTCTGATTTCTCAACTTCACCCTGCAGTAAACTTTTGCAATCTGGAGGCTAGAGACCTCTTTTGTAAATGTTGTCTGCCCGAAGTGCGTTGGCACGGAGGAGGCCTTAGCAGATAAAGTGGAAGAACATATGGCTCCCATCTGAATACAAATTGGTGGACATAACGTGGTAATTCAGCTGAGATGTCCTCTATATTGTAAACTGAAAGAGTATGATTAGAGGTGTTTATAAACGGCGTCTGATTTCCCCCACACACACCCCCTCCACCCCCTTCTACTGTAGTTTTATCGGCCTGAATCATAGCCATCCAGCGTCCCAGTCTCACTGTGTTATTTGTTAAAATGGCCAGCGTGAGGAATTATTAATTAAAGCTAACAAATCACCCTGACGAGCTGTGCCCTGGCATGGCTGAGGGTTGATTGGCGAAAGTGTTCTCCTTTGGAGAAAAGACTTTTTGTGCTCGTGACGCAGTCAGGGACGGATTATTGAATATGCAAGTTAGAAGAAAAATCACAGGACAAGCAAATTGAGTATTTACTGGCAAATAATTGCTCTCTTAAGCTGTGGCTCTCTTCCTAAATTCTTAACATTCCCGAGGGTTAGAAAGAAACACAGAAAAATGCATCGGTACAGAGTACATTTCAAAAAAAATACATAGACTGATGTTTCAGACTTGTGCAGGTAAGTGTGATTGTGTGTGCATGGAAAGTGAAAGAACAAGGGGATGCAAGGGAAAATGGGGGTAGTTTTTAATCTGGTGGGTTTTTACAAATCAATTTGTTGTTTATTGGAATACTGCTCGGCATATTTCTAAGTTGACTGAGAATTTAGTTTCAGTGCTGCATTTACTGTGAAAGTTAGAGAAAGGAGAGGATTTTCTCAGAGTTACTTTATGTCTTTATCAGCAGAAAGATATGTTAATGTTTTGCCCCAATAATAGTTACAAACTTTGCTCGGTTATTTGTGGATATATGTATAAAATTATTCCCTGAGTTAGAATTCTTTAGTTATTCTCAACATTTAAACATGACCTGTTTAACGGTGTCCCAAACACATTTGGGTACAACTGTTGCATTTATTTTCCCAAGTAAACTCGGTTTTCCATTTGTACCAGGCTAGTCCTTGTTGAGAATTTCGAAAAGGACATTACAGTTCTGGAATAGTTACTTAAACTTCGGGCTTCTGTAATAACTAAAGTGTCCTTATTATCAATTGTGTGGTCTTTTTATCTGAAATGTTGATCAGAGTACTGAGTTTTGTGGACATTGTGAAGTAAGTGAGACTAGTTTATAAAGGTTATTTCAAAACCAAACTTAAACACATCAAAATGTAAGGGTGGAAATAAAGGCTCATTCTATCTATAAAATATAGACAGTAAGAAACAAAGATACTCTCCTAAGTATAGCTAGGTTATGTGAACAGCATTATCAAAACATGCATATCCACTGAGGATGAATTTCATATTCTATGAAAACCTAGAAAATTTGCTTTCATTGACAACAAGCTGTTTTTGAAATGAGAATAATTGGCTGGCGAAATAGCATTTTAGGGTTATAATAACTATGAATAACATGGATTTAAAACAAAGGCATAAACATAATTTAAACTAAATTAACTAATTAATAATTGCAAAGTGCTTTAACAATAAAACATCCACATGATAGTAATAATAGTCAGAATAATAATAAAAATGAAAAGTCTGGCAGTCACCCAGAAATTAGATCAGATGACTTTCATAAAGTTTTAGAGAATCAGAAATTTAAAATATAAACATATAAAACATATTTTACCATCTAATCTATTCCTTGAACCATGCAATACCGTGCTGGTCAGGATTTTTCCCTACTATATCCTATTTTATTAAAAAGTATAGTTTGTCTTATTATGTAGAATAGAGCTCATAAAAAAGTTTAGAAAATGTATTTTTTAAGGTTTAATTCCCGCTGGATAACATTCTGTCCTCAGATTTCCTCCTTAAAGTTTCTTGTGACTATTTGAGGGCACAATTTGGTCCATTATTTTGAAATAGCAAAGGGGGCATTTAAAGCATATGTTCAGAGACTAAACCATCTGCCGGCTTTATTATGAATACCGCAGAATATGAGGACTTGGAAAGGCTCAAAAATTGAACCAGAGTTCTATGCAAGATTAAAAAAAAAAAAACTACAGCACTTTGATTTTAAAAAGTGTTTTGCAACCATTTACTTTTGCTAAGTATTTCATTAGTTTTCTATGGGAGAATACTGTTATCACACCCTTTTGATATACAAGGAATGCATGGCAAGTGTAGTTGAGTGACATGAACCTATGGAAAGGTAACGGTAATATTTTCTCTCTGATTTAACCCACTAAATTTAATCGCCTTTTGGAATCTGAGGTTGACTTGTCAATAGTGAAACTCTCAGTGAGTTGGAGAAACATAAAATGGTGACTGCTGGAACAAAAATGAAGTCCAGCTGCTTGCTTCTGGACTATATATAAATGAGTTGCAAGAGACATGCAGAGGTCAGACTAAAGAGCACTTCTGTAATCCAGTTGTGATATAATGGAAGTATGAATCAACTATTGGTTGCCCATGCTGGAGGGGGTCCCCTCCCCCCGAAACAAGCATAACTTGATGTTATTCCAGGGTACTACTATATTCCTTTGGTGTCTGGAAGGATAAGAGATCTAGAAATTAATATAAGAACAAAAATCATATTTAAATCCCAAACGCAATAGAAAGCCATCAGAGAAAGACAAATCAAGATGAGTAGCATCGTTAAGATGTCTAGTGCTCAGTTAGAGTTCTCTTAACTTTACCTAGATTTTACTAAAATCAATCTGAGACTAGCTGGATCATTATTAGAGAAAATGCAGAAAATAGACTAAACCAACTTAAGGAAGGGCTTTCAGGGTTGAAATGACTTATCCCTCTTTGTTGATTTAATGAAAATTATTTAATTAAAAAATAATAATGGACACAAAGGACTGTAGTGTTTGAAGAGTGTAAGTAAATGTCTGTGTGCATGTTTGAAATATGTAGGTGAATAATACATGAAACCACACATATTATTACATGTATATGTATATAATTTTTAAAACAAAAACATTTTCAGAATTGTGCACTTTGTTAGGCTGATTGAGCCTAGGACTGTCTCTTGTACAGTCAGTCTAAAGACTGAACACACATATATTAACATAGCTAGAGTTGGCTTTCGCTACTTGAAGGATGTCAGATTTAATGATTTGGTGCTGAGAATACCTATGTTGAATTTTGTATGGATTTTCTCAGAGAGGTATTTTAATTTTATGCCTCCCTAAGTTGCAATCCTGCAAGTAATCAGGTGAATATATTAGCCCAAAGACTACAAAATGTCTCCATTATTTCAGGAGGTTAGTTTTTATTTTATATTTTGGGTGGGTTTGATATAGATACCTAAAACACGCACATGCGCATGCCCACACACGCACACCCACACTTTGTGATTTGTTTTCTTTATTTCTTTCTGCCACCTTTTTCCAATGAGGGAATTAAAATGGCTGATGAAGGAATTGAAACAGATAATACAGTGAAATACATGAATTAGAAGTAGGTAAGAAAAATAACACAAAACCATAAACAAGGGCAAAGACATAAAAGTGGAGTCAAGAATAAAGTCAGCATACAGATGACATTCAGTGAAGTGCTGTACATTTGCCTTTAAACTTCCTTGCAGCCAAGACAAAGAGAAAACCATGACAAGTCATGCAATTTACATTTGTAAGAATCATAGAATAATTTCCGTCATTCATTACTAAAGCTCTTAAAAATATGACAAACTGAGTTTTTAGAGAACTTAGTGGTAAGATGACTCCCATTGAAAATAAGTATAGCCTGCAGAGACCTAAAGGTCAGAGTGAGAGCAGAAGCCATGCCTTCCCTGGGACAAGTGTGGAGGAGTAGACTAATCTCCCTTCAATCCCAGGGGATATGTTGGAGGGGGCACAGGGTGGTGGGAGGAGGAGTACAATTAGTGCAATGAGGTTTGCAAGGCCAAGATTTTATGGAAAATTAGGAGTTGAGGGAATTTTAAAAATTATTTCATATAAATATATATGTATATGTATATTAATAGTAGCCCAAAGATTTAGAGGGTGTCAGCATATATAAAAGCCATTAAAACACATTTTATCAAATAAATCTTTTGAATAAACATTACTTTCCCAGGTTGATCATACAACATTGCTGCACCACTACCATTCACCTACTTCAGGTGCACTGCCAGTCTTTCTCAAGTTTTAAAAAGAGCCCTTTATAGCTAAAAATGTAGTGTTTCTTGCCCTTGCATCCTCCCTTGGTTCACTTTCAAAAGTCTTAACAAACTGCCTGGTCTTTTCACAAGTAAATTTGATGGTTGAGTCACATTGAATAGGCTACTCTTTTCTCCATATTGAAAAGGTAAAGAGTAAGGATTTTTTTTTCTTGTTATCTTGGGAAGTAAGTTGTCCAAGGACCACCTGTATTAGAATATCCTAGGCTACTTGTCAAAATGAAGATTCCTGAGCCTCATTCCAGAATTTCTGAATTAGAAACTCTGAGGAGGGAGTCTGGGGATCTTGAATTTAAAAAGCTACCCGGCTTAGTAATGCACACTCAAGTTTGAAAACCACTGTTTCAAGATTTTGACTAAAATATTTGATATGTGAACATAAAATGGTGGGATTTCCGTACCACAGTGTATGAGACTTTATTATATTAACACTACCTAAAACACTAATGCATATTCAATAATACGTGATGATTGCCTTGTCAATAAAACTGGAAAGATCAAGCTTAGAAAAAAATCTGCTTTTGTTTGAACCCTTTAGGTCATATCTCAGCATGGTATTCTTTAATTCTTTAATTATTTTAGCTATCATTTATTGAAAATTACTATATGCTAAGTCATATGTTGAGTCTGGGTACTAGAGATACAAAGATGAATAAGCATGAGACAGTCAGCTGTCTGAAAAAACTCATAATCTAGGATTATTTATCACTAGAATATTATCTTCTTCATACTAGGGAATTGTCACATAATCTCCTCTTGAGTAAAACTCAAGATTTGCATTAATGTATTAAGTATACATTTTGCTGATAGCAATTTCATATAGTAGGATCCTGTGACAATTTGGAAGCTATGAAACATAAGTAAACTTTGTAAGGACCTCTGACTTCCCTCTAAGCAGGAGATTGTATCCCCCAAGCCTGGGGTAGGAGGCATCGCTGGGACCTTATAATTCCATTTCTACCACCATCAATCAGTGATTTTATTGCCACTATCCTCTTTGAGAGGAGGAAAGAAATGTGTTAGCGTTAGCAAGTGTACCTGACAATAGGAAAACTGTCTCTCTCCATTGCCCCTCTAGGGAATCAGCTAAAGTGTAGGAAATGCTGGAGTCTATATGGCAGCAACCTCCATTATTGGCAAAATATGGAGGGTCTCAAGCTAATCTCACCTACTACTCAGTAGTGCCAGGAATTGGGTATTAGTAGGCTAGCAGGGACATATTGTACATGAAGGAATTTGGTAGTTGGTCTGAGGAACAGGATGAGAGCTCGCAATTTCATTGCTGATTCATGTTTTTCTGGAAAAGTACTGAAAACACCCACTCCTTTTATTATTTCCAGAACAATATGAAAAATATTGTGAGAATTTCTATATCTTTTTCTTCCTTTTTAAAAAAAAACATACTTATTGAATGTTTAGTGCCCTGTTCTCTTCTAGGAAATAGAGATACAGTGATAAATAAAATAAAGTTTAAACCTACATGAAGTTTATATTAGTGTATATAGTATATTGGGGATAGAAAGTAAAATTACTAAATGTAAAGTAATATAAATATAAAAATGTGCTTCATTTTGGAGACATTGGCTGCTGCATTCGCCATGACTTCCAATTATATTCATGATATTTCATAGTGTGTTTGTATTGAATGTGTGTGTGTGTGTGTGTGTGTGTGTGTGTGTGTACACGCACATGTATACCTTATTGCATTCATAAACTTCTCTGTGACCAGACCAGTCAATTCAGGATACTCCTTGTAGTGGGAAGTCGTTTTTCATGGAGACCTGCACATAATGTAAAGGGAGAAACAAAACACGTGCAAGGACCAAAAAGCATGTAGTCAACCACATGATTATTCTTTTTCATTTTTTTACTTCTTTGTGTGTGTGTGTGTGCATGTGTCCATTCTGGGTTGTTTGTTTGTTCTTAATGAACCGAATGTAAGTCACCCTAGATGTCCAAGGGTCTGAGAGGTAAATAAATTATAGAGTCATCATGGGACTAAACATAGAGGTGACAGTTAACAGTAGTATGTGGCTTTCATAAAGTTCTATGAAAGATAAAGAGTACCATCCTAGAATAGATCAGAGAGTAGAGCAACTGGAAAGATTCCCCAGAGGGAATTGTTATTTAACTGAGACTAACAACCTAATAGCAAAACAAAACACAAAGAATTTTTAAAGTAAAGTTCTAATTTTTCACTTACTTACCTAAGTATCATATGCCCTTGGTGAAAATATTTTGGAGAATTGGGCAATGTATTTTCTTAAAAAGAGGGTGGGAAGGGAAATCACCTATTAACTTAACACTTAGAGAAACCATTATTAACATTCATCAGATACTTTTTTGAACACGTATTATGTTCTAGGGTTATGCCAACCAGCCACCATCTTCTCAGAAGGGAACATTTTAATTAGCAGGCCATATGAATAGCAGAAACTCAAATTTTAGCTCCTATTAGCTGTCTTCAGATTTGGACTTACAAATTAGCTGGGTCCCAGTTCTAGTTGATGTAGACAGAACAGCACAAATGCAATATTCTCCTGCACACACATCATAGCACCTGCTATTGCCCCCACCTTATGTAGGTGTGAGAGTCAGACTCATTAGGTTCAAAGTTTGGCTTTGCTTTTTTTCCATCTGTGTGACCTTCGGCAGGTTATTTGACCTCTCTGTGTCTCAGTGTCTTTCTCTGTAAATTCGGTTGTTAATAGCATATACCTCATGAGATATTTTGAGAAATGAATAAAATAATGAACATAAAGTGTTAATCACAGTACTTGGCACATAGTAACATATTCAACAAATGGTATCATTACGATGCTAATTACTATTATTATTATTATTATTATTATTATTATTATTACTATTACAGTTATTTTCATTACCAAGGAAACTTGCTGAAAATATATTTTGTCCAGTGCAACTCCATTATCACTACTGACAAAACAACTCAAAACACATTTCCTACTGGGGGTAGGTCAGAAATATCATCTTTGCAACACACATTAAGAATCTGGGTTTATAGCTGAAAATTATAATATAATTTAGCTCAGTAGATAAATGACATTATGCAGACTAATTTTCTGTTTCTAGGTAGAAATGATGTTTAAATCTCCTTTAAATGACCTTCATGTTGCAGATTTTGTTTCGACAATTTGTAACTAACTAGGTTTGTTTTATTAAAAGGAACTTTTAAGTCTAAAGCTCATGTTTTTCACATAGTGCTACATTTCTTTATACCATCAGGGACCGAAAAGGATGAGAAATATGATTTTAACTAAAGAGGTGTCTTTCGGAAGGAGAAGATTCTTCGCTGCAGATCTGTATTTTAACATGATGGTGAACAAAGATATCTAGTTTGGCATGTGCCTCATAGTAGGTGCTTAAAGAATTTTTTACATTTTAAAAGAAAAGACATGTGAATGTCAATGTAGATGTCCTATGAAAGTGTAAATGATTTTAAGAGAATGATGACACAATGGAATAACACTGTATTAGGACAAAGCAGTTATGTGAAATCTCGACAATGTATTATGATAACTGTCTAAAACTGTGGGCTTGCTTGTAGACAGAACTAGGTAGTGAAAAGAAACATAGATTCTATAGTTGCATAGCCATGTTTTTGGTTATCACATCCACCATTCAAATCACATGCTCACAGATATGCTATTTCTTGTGTCTAAGACCTCAAGTGGAAAATGGAGAAATAGTGGCCTTATTATATGGTAGGTGTGTACAGTGCCTACAGGAGTCCTCGGAACATAATAGTTACTCAATAAATGATATCCATTAACGACAGCAAAAAACAACAAGACATAAAAGCCCTGGGTGCAATGAATATGAACTCATCATTCATATATATAAGTACACATATATATATGTGTGTATATATGTATTTGTGTGTGTATACATATATATAATAGTTTATTAATATAAACTAGTAATACTTAAAATCGTCTTGCTTAATGTTTGACCCACAGTAGGAATTCTGTGAGTAAATTTTACCTGTTTAAATGACTTCATGTCAAGATTTGCTGTAGCTATTCTAGTTAAGTGAAAATAGAATTCAAAATCTAAAACTAACTTTATCTTTTGAAAAAATGATAATAAAAGCAAAAGCAACCAAAGGATTCGTTACTAAAATAGTCAAATAATTTGGACTTGATGCAAATAAAGAGCAGGGATAACACTCCACTTCAAATAGAAGAAAAAGTGAATTAACGTGAGAAACTGTTAGGTGACCCCTAATTTGAATAGTATTAATTGGAAGTATTCTAAAGATCAAAGGCTATTATTGCTCGTTGCAGTGGTAGCTACATATGGAAAATGGCTGCAGAGATTCACAATACAAAAATAGTTCATTGCTAAATTCGAAATTCTGTTAATGTCACAAACAGTGGGATGTGAAACACAAATGAATTGTGATGACAGTTGAGTCCCAAGCTGCCTATTTTTTTCCCTCTGAGCTGCCCATATTTGGTCTTATATTTTCCTCAGTCCTGATTTAACCCATCAATATTTGTATTTTCTGAAGCTAGCACCACCTTGGAACTTCTACTTAAGGATTTTATTCCTAAATGCTTCTCAGTTCCTAGGACTTTTGCTCTTACTGCTTTTCTTCCCACAGGTATGTATTATTGAATCTTTACTTCTCAGCTCAGAGTCAGAGTTAGTTTAACTTAACAGTCTTCTAGGACTCGATATTGCTCTTTACTCCTCCATTTCTCACAAGTGTTTCGTCATTCCATTCTTGTTCATCTGCATGGCAGATTTCTTTTCCATGTTGCTATGACTTAGGGGGCACTTGCTGTCATCCTAATCATCTGCATTCATTTCCTACTGTAATTAAAAAAACAACAACAACAACAGGGTTTTCTAAACATCAGTTTTATCTTTGATGGTTGAAGGTCTCTATGACCCTGGATTTGGGGGAACAAAACCAGATACGCTATTTTATGAATGAATGAAGCACCCTTTTAAATGCAGCAATTCCATATAACCATAAGTTAGCTTGACTTTTGGGAAATGTCATTTTAAAAAATCTCTGAAGAGTATTGTTAAAATGACCAAATTATTTCAGCTTAATGGATTTTGTAGCATGGACACCAGATCTACCTGCACGGAGGAGTAGTCCTGGCTAAATATGTTTTATCTGGATTTTAGTGCAGGCAGTGATTTGGCTCCTTTTATTGAGTGACCTCTCTATACCATGCATTGTGCATTTAATTCTTAAAATAATCCTGTGAGATAGGTACCATTATCTTTACTTAATAGATAAGAAAATGTTGACCTAGAGAGGTTAAATGACTTGTTAAAGGGTGGAAATAGGATACAAACTCAAGTTTCTAAGACTCTAAAACCCATCTTTTCTCCATTACCAAATGCTTGCACCTGGTTTTATGTTTACCTTATTGGTAGTGGGAAAGAAGTTTGTAGTATAATTTAATTGGGGGCATGGCCAATTTCATCAAAGCAAACAAAGTGATGATGAGATTTTACTGTGTTATCATTTTAATGGAAATATGAACTCAGGGCTATGGATTCACTGGATCTCCAGAAGGGCAAAGCACAGGAGTCCAGGCAGCTTTCTTCACTGCGTCCTTTGGTTTTAGGAGACAGGTTGTTACTAGTTCTCATAGACCAGGAGTTTTTGACTGCCCATGAAAAACATTCTGTGTCTTGTCTTCATATTTTTTTTCCAAAAATAAAATCTGCTGATTCTTCTCAACAATTGTATTCTGTAGACTGTATCCTGTAGACTTTTCTCACACCAACTTTCTGGAAGGATTAGTAATAGTACTAGTAGTAGTACTAGTAGTATTTAGTATTTTTATAAAGCAAATATTTAAAACATTTTATATCCATTCATCACCAATCTATATGTTTCTCTAAAGAGGCATTAATATCAGCTTACTTTTAGATGCCTCTGTACAGTTTACAGTTTAGAAAATACATACCAAAAATAGTATTGTTTTTTTCCTTAGGATCACCAAAAATAGAGATATATAATGTCACCATGTTTTCCACATACAGTAAAGCAATGATAGGACTACACTTCAAATTGAGAATCTTTATTTTCCAGGGTAGTACTAAGGCCTGATTTTCTTTTTCTTTTTCTTTTCTTCTCTTTTTTTTTTCTTTTCATTTTTCTTTTCTTTTCTTTTTTCAAGGTTTTATATATTCATTTATTTTAGAGATAGAGAGAGAGAGAGCACAGCAGAAGGGGATGGCAGAGAGGGAGGGAGAGGAACAAGCAGACTCCCTGCTGAGCATGAGCCCAATACAGAACCATATCTCACTATCCTGAGATCATGACCTGAACTAAAACCAAGAGTTAAGGCTTAACCGACTAAGCCACTCAGGTGCCCCGTGGACCTGATTTTCTAATTTGCCTTTGTGCAGTTGGACCATTGAATGCCACTTTACACTCTAAGTACCAGAACTTTGTTTTAAGCGTAGATTGGCCTAATTTATCACTTTACCACAACCACTTCCTCCATTTGGATCAGATCTTCTAAAAGGATGTCCTGAAATTTCCCTAGAATTTAGAAATTTAAAGTGATATTTTAGCTAAAAAAGAAGAAAGAAAGAAAGAAAGAAAGAAAGAAAGAAAGAAAGAAAGAAAGAAAGAAAGAAAGAAAGAAAAGAAAAGATAGGAAGGAAGAAAGGATGGGGATGCCTGGGTGGCTCAGTGGTTGAGCGTCTGCCTTCGACCCAGGGCATAATCCTGGGGTCCGGGGATCGAGTCCCACATCAGGCTCCCTGCACGGAGCCTGCTTCTCCCTCTGCCTGTGTCTCTACCTCTCTCTCTCTCTGTCTTAATGAATAAATAAATAAAGTCTTTAAAAAAAAAAAAGAAACTACAACACAAACCTTAGGACCATCTTTCTTCAAATATTTCTCTGAAAAGAAAAATATGCAAACTTTATTGTATAATGCTGAGTTTTTGTTTGCACATCAAGAGGTTTTTCCTGGGATGTTTCTCTGATGTTCACCTTTTCTCCAATGGCAATGAATGTTTGTTTCAATGTCCTTCCCTCAAATTTGACCTATTGTCAATTTTGATTTTTCTTCATTATTATTTATTACTTTAATTTAAAATGAGGTATATGTTTCATTCTTTTACTTATTGAATATTCAGAAAGTTTATTATGTGTTTGTCAATACTCACTTGGCCCCAAACCTGTTTTTTTAAAGAAATATTGCCATTTTCTATAGCTCTGAATACCTTTGTTTATTTTCACCTTTTCTCTTAATCCCCAAATTCTTCAACTTTTATTCTTCCCTGGAAAGCATTGAGTCTTAATTAAGTGAAAATTAATGGTTTTAGAAGATGAGCATAGGATGGTGCTATTTTCAGTTGTATTCAAAATGGACTTCCTGTCATGCTGTTTGTATCATTTTCACAAAAGTGATACTGCATGGATATTATATAAACATAAGGGATATTCACAAGTATTCATTATTAAAAATATGGAGGAAAATCCTATGTATAAATGTCCTCCCCCCACAATGAATTTTGAGCATGAGAAAATATCTTTCCAACGGCAGGGTGTTACGTTGTGCTTGGTGAACTTTAGCATTTCCATCCTTTGGTGTTCATGTTTGTGAAAAATATTGAAGACTTATGACCTCTTTTTCCTTTTAGCTGCACAGGCTCAATATAATACGTTTTGAATATAGATTCAATATGGTTATAATCCCGATCATACCACATTTAAAAGCAAAGTTCTAGACTGTATTTCTCTGCCAGCATGACTCCTCAAAGAAAATGAAACCAGCCCTAACAAAACCCTCCTTAAAACAGAATAAAATGGGGCTTACAAGAGCTGTTTTGAAAAATGGTTTGAACAGTGACTAACAACCAATTTTTCAAACACCGTTGTCTCCATTTCAAGCCATAGAATGGACAGTCCACAGGGGAAAATCAATAAGGGGAAAAGATCTCTGTCACAGAAAAAAAAAAAAAAAAAAACTAAAAATACCGTTAAGACCAATTCCCTCACTATGCGTCTCCTATTGCATTCCACTAAAAGGTGTTGAAAAAAATCAGCCAACTTCTACTAAAATGAAGTGTCCAGACAAGCGAGTCTGTAAATAATTAAAAGAATAGACTAGAGTAGAAAAAAAGAGAATGGGGGTGGGGCAGGGAGGAGATCAAGTACTTAAAATGTTGAATGTACCGAAAAGCAGAAAACTCAGGGAGAGAAAGAACTTGTTCTTCAAAAAAAATATACTTTCCATCCTTTCCCAGTAACACAGAATTGATAGTCTGATAATAGATGCCCTGTGGATAAAGCTGGTGGGAAGAACACTGTCTTCAGAAAAGCTTCACTAGGTATTCAGTTGCCCAGGGCAATCTGATCAGAGTGTCCTTGCTTCTAGAGTTGAGTAAAACAAATCAGAATGAACAACACATGGTTTAATAGTTAACTTTTAGAACAAGGGACAGGAAGATGCTTTTATGCCACGGTCCCAGCATTCGTTCCAATCTCATTACTAAAGTCTGTTCTGAGAGCATTTACAGCTTTCCGGAGAGTCTGACTTTGGCTGAATCCTGAAGATAGAAATATAACCTTACCGACCTCCTTGTCCTGGAGTCTCCCTTAATGCAGGTGAATCTTTGTGATAAAACATGCTCTAGGATCCCAAGTATTCTATTAATATCATTATTATTAATATTATTACTCCTTTCTTATGTTGGTACTTATCTCTTCATTTTCCTATTCTATTCTAGAAATAAGTGAAAGTTTTGTGAATATGCAGAGTTATTTTCTCTGAGTTTCTCTGAGAAAGTTTATGTGTCTTCTTCCAAGTTGGAAATTTGAGATATTTTGAAATACAGTTGTATGTGCAAGTCCAATCCTGCTTTTTAAGACCAGAGACAGAAAAAATTTTAGAAACAATCTTTTATTTGACAAAGGAAGAGGACAAAGGAAGGGAGAGAATTCTATTTTTTTGGCTGATTAACTTTTCACTGCTTGGTATTGTTTGGCTAGTGGTGTTTTTTATCAAGGTCTCTGCTTTCTCAGAATCCTAATCAGACTCTTCCCCTATGACTAAGAGAAACTCCCCAACTCTTAGCATCTTCTTGTCTCAAAAGTAGAGTAACCATGGGCTAGGATTTAAGATACCTAATGAATGGGCCTTTGGTCATAAACAGGTAAAGTACTAAGGGAAAATAATGTGCAAATTGAAGGCAAAGTCACGATAAGTACTGAGCTTGGGAACTGCTGGAAAAATCTGGTATGGGGTTGCTGTTAGTAATAGAGCTGAGATAAACAGCAATAATAGCAACAAAAACCCATACTTGTCACCTTCTCCCTGATTCCATGTAAAAAGAACCACCACTGTAACAACAGCCCAGCAGAGAGACAGCAAGGCCTGTATTTTTGCTGTATGACCATGTCTCTTCATCATAGCTCCTCTGCCATATGTTAACAGTTACTTATCCCTCCTGTTTCTCAAAGATCACCTTAGTGCATGTCTCCAAAGTGTTACCATTCCCTCTTCTTCACTCTCTCCTCTTATTTGAGCTCTTTTTTTTTTCTTTTCATGCGTGCAAAGAGGCTCTTTCTCTAGCCTCTTTAACACATTCACCATTTCATTAGGACAGATGGATGTTTCTGTATGATGTCTTTTAAAGTGAGGAGATAGTGAGAATAGATTTTGAACAATATTTTACCAGTATTATGGAAAAATTAGCAACTGTATATTCCATATACACATGCAGAAGCTGCATAAAATGCAAATTCTATTCATGTCTGATCTCTTCTGCATTTATATAGTGACTATTGCTGTGGCATCCAGGCACTTTATGTTATTTCCTCTTATTATTATTTACCACCTGATCATTGCAAAGTGCCTTTTACAATCAGAGAATTTCATTAACAACCCATTCGCTCTCTCTTTGTTTTTCTGCACCCTTGCCTGTGAAAATATCAAGCATCTTAGAAGCTATATCAGATAAATTACAGCAAAAAGATAGAGGACTGCTATCAGAAGCATGGGGGAGAAAACCATCCAAAAGCATCTCCTAAAACCCGGTTTATGTTTTGTAGTATCCAAATAATAATATTATAGAAATAATTATAAAAATTATAGAAACATTACAGATTGAACCCAACCACTAGCTATGTACTTTTATTTACCAGAATTTCCACCATTAGCAATGGTCAGAAATAGGAGGTGAGCAAGGAGAGGATTGTCTGCACTTCACACAAGGAGGGGTCTAAGCAATTGTACCTTTTCACTATAGAAAGCTGATGACTTCTTATTGTTTCTTGAGCTGCCTTTAGCCCAGAATCATAGAAGTCAATCTGTTTTAAAATTTGAAAAGGTACTGTTAAAAAAATTTTTTTAGCTGAGAAGATAGAGATTTGTTTATAAAAAGGTTCATTATGATTATAGATGAGAGTGCGTGGTTGGTACCTTAACAGTTTGATTGAATTAAAATCAAGTTCACTCTGGGGTTTCCTTCTCAGTTCTACTCCTTGCTTTCTCTTTGACTCCAAGCTAATTGCATAACCTCTGGTTGACTTGTTCCTCGTCTACACATTCAAAGTGAAATTCAGAAGTGAGGTTTATTAATCTAACTAATGTAGACTATAACATGATTTCTCTAAATATTTCTGTGAGAGAATTTGAGATTTCTGAATAAGCAGACAGTAATAAAAATTAACAATTTTATGCACAATCTACTCTTATCCTTAAACAACAACTCCATGGAAGTAGATGCATCAGAATCACTTGGAGTGCTTATTAAAACACAGACTGCTGGGCCCCTCTCCCAGAGTTTCTGATTCTGAATCTAGGGTAAGGACTAATGATTTGCATTTCTTTCATGAGTTCCCAAATGATGCTGGTGGGAACCACACTTTTAAAATCACTATGAGATGTAGCATAAGTACAGAAAAGGAAATTGAGGCTAAGTGGTTTCTAGTCATGGCAGTAAAGTGGCAGAGGACAGTCAAAATTCTAAGACTCCTGACTTGAAATCTTACTATCTTTCTACTACACACATTTTTCTTTACTTCTTTTTCTTTACATACTACTTGTATGTTTTGAATGACTTTCAGTTGCCTTGAGATCCTGAGTGAAATTTCTTTATAAAGGAGTGGTAATTGGATCTTTTCCCCCTTGGATCTAGTAGCTATTCTTGTTGGATTTGTGAAAAGAGAGGAGGCCATTCCAAATTTTAGTGAGTTGCTTTGGTACAAAGGGCTTTTAAGACCAGCCTTATACTCCCCTTTTGGGGATCAGAGTAATGAACTTGAGTCTTCCTTGTGTTCATTCATCATAGCCCATAGAATGATATGAACAGCTTCTCTTCGGTGGACTTATGATCATGTTCTCCTGTGACAATGCTTTGTAAAAATTTCCGCATGTATATTACTTTTTCAGATAGTCAAGAACAAATGTGGTGAGGAATATATGGTGAGGCAGGGGAAAAGCCATTGCAAAGACATTTAGGGCATTGTTACCAGTACTACCTCACCCCGGTATAAGTCTACTGATCTTCATGGGGAGTAGGACAGCGTAGTGCAGAGGTTCGCAATCCAGCTGCACATTACTGTCATCTAGGGGAGCTCTGAAACCAACACCCATGTCCAGGCCTTATATGCAAGAAATTCTGATAATGAATTGTTCTGGGGGTGGGGTCTGAGCATCAGAAGTTTTTAAAAGCTTCCCAGATGATTCTAATGTATAATCTGAGCTAAGAACTACTGGCCTAGGGATCCCTGGGTGGCGCAGTGGTTTGGCGCCTGCCTTTGGCCCAGGGCGCGATCCTGGAGACCCGGGATCGAATCCCACATCGGGCTCCTGGTGCATGGAGCCTGCTTCTCCCTCTGCCTGTGTCTCTACCTCTCTCTCTCTCTCTGTGACTATCATTAATAAATAAATAAATAAAAAGGGAGAATTATTAAAAAAAAAAGAAAAGAACTACTGGCCTAGTGCTTGAGAGCCTAGATTTTGAAATCAGAGAGATCTGAATTCATATCTTGCTGCTTTTCCTTAGTTACTGTGCAACCTTGAACAAGGTATTTAATCTCTGTCAGCTTTAGTTTTCTTGTCTATAAAATGCAAATAATGACACTCGCTTTGTAAGATATTTGTGAGAATTAAATTTGATGATATGTTGAAATGTTTGACATAGTTCCTGGCTTGTGGTGTAGACCTCTCTACATATTAGCTACTGTTAATGTTGTAATGTGTTGGATTTCCGTATCCATACAGTGAGGGAGCAGTTTAACTTATGAAATGAAGGACGTATTTTAGGATTCTCTAGATGCTTGTCTGTCACCTTATCCATGATACCCTACTCATTTCCATCTCACCCTTTTACTTTCTAAATATACATATTTTGTTAGGTACAGTTTTCGACAGACTCAATCTTTATTATTATATTTTACCAGTTATTACTAGTCTGTCTTCCTCCTTTCTATCAAAACTAAATACTTGAAAAGTAGAACAAATACCTTGAAATTCCCATACGGGATAATAGAGATAATAGAGATAATAGATAATAGAGAAGCATGGTTGACAAATAGGTTTAAAAAACAAATGGCAAAACTTTGTAAACATGTACAAAAACATGGCCTTCCAGTTGCTTGCTCTCTTTTCTTGCCATCAGCCCCTCTAAGAGTTCAGATATTGGTAGCTTTTGTCACAAAAGAGAAAGTGTACCCACACCCCACTGCTTAAAGATGACAGTTTCAATTCCGTCATTTCCCCTGATTTCTTCCTATAAGTCTAAAAGAAGCCTTAATACACAGATGAGTAGTAACAATTTTTAAAGGTAGCCATGATTTTTCTAAGCCTGTTTGCTTATCTTTACCTATTTGATTAGGTTATATGTTTCAGATCATTTTATATTACCGATTCAAAAAATTTGATCCCTTTCGAAAAAACTCCTCTTGTTTCTCCCTTAAAATATACAAATTATGTTTTTGGATGGACAGAAAGGAATTATTTGACTGTCCAATAAAAGTACAGATGGTTCCATTTTCCTTGACTCATCTCACAGCACACATTAGTCAGGTCACATGCCTATTTGGGAATTTTTGTAGCACTAGGTCACTTGCCGAGCTTTGGGGCACATAAAAGTCTATTTGCCTGGCTTTTAAGTTTGTGGATCTTACACTGTGCCTGGCATGGAGATAGGAAGGACATTTTTTTTCCATTAAGCTTTTTCACTGTGTTTTGAAAGGAAAAGTTGAAACAGAGTCCCTACTGAGATTTTAACATGTTCCATGGTGGTAACCATAGGAAATAAGGAAACAGAAAATTTTGGGACAGAAGGAAGCCAAGGAGTCCATCTCAGCCTGTCCTCACCTCTCAGATACCAGTTGGACTCTACAATATTATTTTTATCTAGGTGTATATCTAATGCTTTGTATTTCTATAGCTTGCTTTCTGATAGAAGGGAAACATTGCTACTGATCATCATGAAAAAGATTGTTCTCTAAACCATACTCAGTTCCCTCTTCTGGACAAATCAATGGAAACATTCATTCAGATGTTAATAAAGCTAAATCATGGGATTTTTTTATTTGGAAAAATCCATTTTGATGTTTAAAGGGATTCTCAAAGGGTGTTACGATAGAGCCTATGTAAACTACAGTTATGGAGAAAAGAACTTGTTTCACACAAAGATATATAAACACAGAATAATAACATTTTTCTTCATTAAATTCAGGGTGCTTAAATTCACCAAGTGCACACACTCCAAGCCCCCTCCCCAAAAAACACACATTCGCCATCCTTTTCCTCAGCTTACCCCTTGCTCTAACCTCCGAGGATCAAAATATACTAAAATATAAATCTACTCCCATTTGCGAACGATCCTATAATGCCACTTGAGTAAAAGTGCTTGATAGATTTATTGGTCTTTTTCCCTTAAAACTTAAATATGAACATTCGTATGTATGCCTCTGTATGTGTGGTGGGGGGTGGAGGGTATGTTCTTCCTACGGGCAGGTAACATTTTTCAAGTAATCTGGTCTGATAAAGCTCTATTGAAAATTCACAGTTCGTTAACATTATACCTATGCTAATAGTTTCTATTTCCTTTCATTATATGGCAGTTATTATGAATGAGATTCTAAAATACAGCTTTCCATGGTTACCTTCAAATCGTGAAATACAGCTAACCAACTAGTAGTCAAGGCTATTGGTAATTTTTTGATATACATTCAACATGGCAGCAGTTATATTTTCTTTCTTAAATCCACACTAGCACTAAACCTTAAAGTGAATTATGGAAATTCAAAATGATAAGATTTTTACAATTGAGCTCTTTACCAGGTCAGAAATAGTACCTCCCAGCATTGGCACTAGCATTGCTATTATTGCTATTTTAAACTGGACCATCCCAGATTGCAAAGTCCTATGGTACACAGTAAAATTAGTTTTTTTCTCATAATGCATTTTTGAAAGATAAATACCATTTACACGAAAGTATAGACAAAATAGGTCAGATACAGAGCCTATAAAATGGGCATTTTCCATAAAGGCAACAGAAGATTTGCGCAAGGAGCAGGTTGAAAAGCAGGGCAGTATAAGGTTAGAATGTCTATGCTCTAGTTCAGATGCTACCATTTAACGAGTTAAACTTAGTTAAAGGATTTAACTTCCCTATACATCAGTTCGCACATCTGGCTCAATGTCAACCTACAAACCTCCTCCACTTTAGTAATGATCAAGATAATTAAGGTCATCAAATTATTTTGAAGAGTTCAATATTATATACAAATATAGTCTGTTAATGGTCAAGTTTTAAATGGGCATTGGGACCAAATCCTTGGGAAAAGGTTTCTTGTTCCAAGTGATGGAGACTAATTGGGTGATAATCAAAGCCTGAATATTTTGCACCGGTTGACAACAAAGGTAGAGCGAGAGAGAAGCGGCTGCCTTAGGCAGGGCAGTGACAGTAGACTATGGTTCTTAAATTAATAGGAGAAATGAGAGATGCTGGAATCTTTCAGGAAGCATATTACTTGATCAAATGTGTTATGGTTCGTGTATATAACTTTCACATTTCAAGGTCACTGTTCAACTCGAAGGATGAATCGAAAAAGCTTACTGACCAGGGGCACCTCTGGTGAGAAGCAGGGGTTTTGGCATAAGATATTCTCAAACTTAATTCCAGCTCAGGTGCTGGCTGTAAATGCAGATTCTAGGGTCATATCCTTAAAGATTCTGATTCTACAGTAGCTCTTGGACAGGGCCTGTGATTCTTCATTCTAGCCAGCTCCTCTGGTGATTTGGTTGTGGATGTCCCAAGACCATTCTCCAAGGTTTCCTGCCGTAGCCATTCAGTGCTCTAGACTTCAAATTATGCAGCTTCTGGTTAGGAGGAAAACTGAAGGAATCATTTAATGCTCTGCAAAGCCCTACAAGTCAGAACTTTTTATTTATTTTAATGGAAATTCCGTATCTTTGAAATTCTCTGTGTTTGTTCCTACTAAATTTGCATGTTTTAGCATTTAGGAGAGAATACAAATAGATCTGTTTGGTCAGAATTTTTACTTAACTTGGCACTATAGGATCTATCAGAATAAGGAGTCTTTTAAAATTTTTGTTATTTTTTTTGTCCTCTTTTTATGCATGTGCCCAGCTGTCTTCACAAACTAAAATGAATTTTAAAAACATAAATGAACAGTTCCATTTAATATGTTTATTACGTGTTGTCATATGAGGTACTGGTGCCATCTGATCTAACCCATCTAAAATTCTTGAGTCAGTAAGGATAAGCAAGATATATTCCATTACTAAAAATTTTTTTATTATATGAAAGAAAATCTCTCTTATTCCACATATTCAATTTCCTTGTCATTTTACATTATAAATAAATAACAAACCAATTTGGCACATGCCCACCGATTAAAAATAAAAGTTGTCAGAGTGAGAGGGGAAAGACAAAAATATGAATTATTAATTATAATATTAAGCAGCACAAAAAAGCCTAACATGAAATGATATCACCTAAAAAGAGAGTTTATCAAAATGAAAGTGGGACGATGATACAGTCTTTATCATACAATTTGCATTGTTGTCACTTTAAGCCAGAAATATATTTACCATATCTAGTGCCTTTATATCAAATTTGATGAGAAGATATTTTAATCATGGCAGAATGAAGAAGTTATTTATAGAATAGTAGGATTAAAGGAAAGCTCAATTAAAGTCATATATTAAGTTATCATATTGACCTGGTGGTTATATTCACTATGACATCATACTCTTGCATATTGTTATTCTAAAAATATCCAACTACTGAAAAAAAGCATGAATACTTAATTAGAAGAGAGAGTGATGTTTTTCTTTTTAAGATGATTTTTGGAGCTTACATAAGCTCATATTGGAATGGAGATGAATGAATTTTGGTGTTTCAGTTTTTTTTCTAAGTGGAGATTTCAAGTGAATATACATTTGGTACTGGTTTATAATTAAATACGGGTTTTTAGGAGAGAACAATTTCTTCTCAAAAAGGGAAGCTTTCAGGACTTTAATGGAAATACTTCCAACTATGTCTAAGTCAGTGTTATCCAACATTTGTGAGTGACTTAAGTTTCCTTTTCCTAACTAGGCTAGTATTTTGTTTTTGGTAATTTAAAGGCTCTTTTTTGATAAGGTTTCACTTGTTTCATCAAAAGTCTTTAAATTTCATTTGCAACAAGAGCAGTTCTGAAAAGAATCTCCACATTTGGAGTAGTCTCATAGGAGTTCTCCAAGTAGATTTTCAGAAAAAAAAAATTCACTTGTTATTCCCATGAAGAACAACTTTGGTTCTGCTTAGTAATATTTTTGTTTTAACAATATAGACTGCCTTCTTGACTTGGGTTAAGTTTGCTAGTCCTGTTTCAGCTGGTTGCTCATCACCCTGATAATTTATTCTCTCAGGCATGATGCTATATGATCAGCTCAATTTCCTTGGCATTATTGCCTTTTTTTTTTTTAACTTTTTAACTGAATTTAGTGCTTATTGAAGTTGAGAGGCAGGTCGATATCTAGGCACAAAGCAAAAAGCCACAAGTCTGTATGCATCTTTGCAGTAAACCAACTGTTTGCTGTTTTTGTTATCACCTACTTGAAATATTTTTTCAAACCGCAAAATCCGTAGAGTCCTATTTAAGAAAAGCTTTCCTGTCATAGAATACCCTGTCCCAATGTCGGCCGAATGGGTTCTAATTTTAATTTATCTTGTCCATGAATTTCTAACTCTGGCTCTTAAAAATATATCATTCTCATTGCTATTGCCATATTACCAAGCATTTTTTAGGCATTCCATCTGTATCAGTATCCACGAAGATGTCTCCTCAATGCAGGTGATGCAGTAATGAAATCAAATGCACTAAAATTTTTCATTTGTCTTCTCACTCTCTTCTTACTAGTAATTTCCATTTGATCAGAGAATACCAGTCCTTTCAGTGTTACTATATTGTGCAAATATTCATCCAGAAATGACTTCCCTGGCTCCTGTAGTCCAAAGAATCTGTTCATTAAGCTTAAACTTATCTTGTAAATCATGTAAGTTTCATGGCCTTCCATTTTTTTCTTTTGTTTCTTTGGGGTTCACTGATTCCCACCATGTACAGCCATTTCACAGCTGCTGTCATCAGCTGCTCTCCCTTGGTGTGATTTATTTTTAATAACATCCTTTTTTGCCCAATTTTGATAACCATTAGTCTTAATAAATTCCTCATAATGTTTAGTTCTTTGAGTTTTACTTTTTAAACCACTGAGTAGGAACGAGAAAATAACACAAGCACTGACAAAAAAACAAATACAAAAATACCAGAATGAAGCCCTGTAATCCTATCTGATAATTGGGGTGCAGGTGGTGAGATATTAACCAGAGAACATTCTAGAAACAGAAAAAATCTAAATAGAGCATCATTCCAGAAGGGAAGAACAGATAGTCAGTAAATTATGAGTAAATTCAGGTCAGAGGAAAAATCAGAAGCAAACAACTGGCTTTTAGATGCTTAGCAATTTTAATAATTACGGTTAATATTTATTAAGAGCATTTTATGTGCTAGGCAACATGTTAAGCAACTTTCATTCATTATTTTATACATTCATTTATTTCTTACTACAAATCCACAAGAATCGGTATTTTTATTATTTCTTCCATTTTATGGAAGTGACAGCTGAGGCTTAGGCAGTTTAAGTAATTTGCCCAAGAATTCACAGCTAGGACTTTGGAGCCCAAACAGAAACCCAGGTACATTTGTAACCTATACACTATGGTACATTTCAAGTCACGGCCTTTAAAAACTAAATACACACAAAAATTCTGGTTTGACTACTATATAATAGAGACCATAGAAGATATCAAGTCAATTTATTATTGACTTATACTTCAGTGTTAAGAAAGTCTGAAACATTTCCATAGTAGAGCGTAGTTCAGGTTTTGGAAAATGGATCTTTCAACTCAGGTTTGCTAGTTCCATTCTCTGTAGTAGTGGAAAATCATTTTTGGCTCACTCTTTTTCTGCCATTAAACAATGACTGATTAATGTTAGGAAAAAGTCTTCTGAAGTCTTTTGATATAATACATTTTGGGTAAGTGTAAAAATAAATGAATAAATGTCCATATATTACGTAATTAATAAAAGCAGTACTTCTTACCTAAAGAAGTTTCCATTGACTTATTTTTTGGTTAGTTAGTACTGTTAAATTTTAAACTAATATATTAAATTATGATAACCTGGCATTCTACAAATATCTAATGAATTTCATGTACTGGGTAAATTTAAGACAAAGTGACTTCTTTTGATGCATGATGTTTTCATAATAAATAGTCTATTCCTCATTGTAAAAATATCATCTTTCTTAGGCTTGAAGGGATAGTAGCCAGTATATGAAATCTGGTTTGGGCCCAGTATATCTGCTGTATGCAGTGATCTAAGCCAGCAAGTCAATAAATTCAGAAAATAAGCAGTCTGGAGCCAGAACCATGAGAATTGTATGGCCTCGAATTGGAGGGATCATACAAATATTTTGATCCAGGGATTTTTTTCATATTTCTTTTAAACAACAGAGTCCTCTAGCACTGGGTGTTATATGCAACTGATGAATCACTAAATTCTACCCTGAATCTAATGATATACTATATGTTAACTAAACTGAATTTAAACAAAAATAAATAAATAAAAAATAAACAACAGCATCCTCTTTTCAAAATAAATGTGATTGTATCCTTTATGTATGAACTAGTAAAAGTAGTATTTTATTAAACTCATTTTATAAATTAGAATTGTTTATCATAGTAAATATTATAAAAGTCAGTTTCTGAGGTATAAATATATAAAGGTAATACATGCAAAGAAATACCTTTATATATAAATAAAGGTGAATATGCAAAGAAATGGAAACTTAGGACTGGATTGTTATATCGGCTTAAGCTTAGTTTATTTTTGTATGAGGAATGGAATACTATATGGTGTCAAGAAAATCATGAGACACACATAAGCAGTTGCATGTATCAACAGTTTTTTGTTTGTTTTTAAAGAGCTTGCCTTCCAATTTCAGAGCCTTAATTTGAGGCCTATGTGAAAACTAGTTAAACTTACTGTACATATTTAACTATTAGCAACACATCAGTCTCCAATTTTTTTTTTAATTACATAAATACATTTAACCAAGCCTCCCACCCACTTCCCCTCCAGCAACCCTCAGTTTGCTCTCTGTACTTAAGAGTCTGTGTTCTGGTTAAATGGTTGATGAGAATTAAGGATGGCACTTGTGATGAGCACTGGGTGTTGTATGTAAGTGATGAATCACTAAATTCTATACCTGCAACTAATATTACATTGTGTGTTAACTGGAATTTAAATAAGAACTTAAAAAAGGAAAATAATAAAACTACATAATACATTTAATTTGCATGTCATTTTTATCTCAATTATAAATTGATACAAATATATAATTTTTAGCATTTACATTTTAATTCAACATTTAACTGCTCAGTCATCTCTTTGTAATCATTTGTTTGTGAGCTTGGGGACCATGGAGCATAGTTTGAAAACCACTAATTTGGTTCAAAATTTAAGGAAATAACCTTATTTTTTTCCCTCTATTCCTTTATTATTTAAGGACAATTCAACCCTTTGGGGATGCTTTTTCTTATGGGTTTTGGTATAGTTCAATTCTTTCTTCAACTAGAGGTTAAAGTCCTAAAGGGCAAGAATCTTGTTTTTGTTTTTGTTTTTGTTTTTTTGCTTTGTTCTCTTCACGAGACTAATATTACACATTGTGCATAGACATGGGGTTTGCCCAGTCCATAGTTACCATCTGTGCACACTAGAGAATTTGAAAAAAAGGGCCTAAATCTCAATCTCAGTCCTCCTCTCATCTATCACTCTATGTTTCTACACAATGATGTTGATAACAAAAACAGTTCAGTTGAATTCTCTGGGCTTCTGGTTTTCAGAGCTCCCAAGAAGGGCCTGTGTATTGACAGATTGTGGCTTCTATGGAGTGGAGCTTTGAGGGAATAAGAGCAGTTGAATGGTAGAAGAGGGCTCAGGAATAGGACCTTCTGATGAACCAGAGCAAAGGGAGGAAGGGAGATAGAGAAGAAGTGAAAAGGTTAGGTAAATGCTACTGTAGAAGAAGGAACCATTTACATGCTAGAGGCAAGACAGTTCTGGTACTTAGTGCCTTCTCTAAAAGCTTCGAAGTATACAAAAGAGGGATCAAAAATCAAAATTGACTATCCGGACCACAAATAAAACAATCAAGTACAAAGAGAGAATGTGGTAAAAGCTGTGACAACCAACCAAATGACATCAGAGACAGAACAAGAAAAATGTGTGTGGAACCCAGAATACTCTGCTGCTTTTCAACCTTCCATCAGGTTTTGGGTATCCAGGTAGGCTTGGCCATTAGGGAACGCCCCAGTAGGAAAGTCATGCCTTACTGAGACCACTATTTAACGAGCCAGTGAGGAAATGAAAGCAAATACAGTATGCTGTGAATTCACAGAACCCAAACTAAGTCTGTTTTTACAAATGGGTAACATTTCTACCAACTTACTTGAAAAAAACAGTTTTTATAATATAGGTGTTTACATAAAACCAATAAAATGTCTTGTGTGTGTGAGAACATTTTGCTTTCATGTGGTAGACCATTTACCTCCTCTTCAGAGTCTGTTGAAACATTTATTTTATATTCTCTATTTTATTCCTGTTGCAGCATTTATGTATGATTTGTTTGTTACTTTTATCAGTTGATCTTGCCCTCCCCATATGCTCATGTCTCACTGGCCTAGTTTCCCACATTCAGTATGTGATCTCTAGCCCTTCTTAAATATTAATTAGTGTAATTGAATTCCCTCCAGTATTTCTAACCTCAGGCACCTGAATCTTAGTGTTTTTATTAGAAGTGATTTGTGCATTTGAAGTCCAACCTGCTTTTCCATTTCCCATCCCCCCACCCCAAACAACTTTTCTTGATTAGGTAAAGGTCGGGGTACATGCCTGCCTCAGAGAAAGTCTTTGTGGAAAAATGAAAGTGTTATATATTACAACCTTTCTCAATGAAAGACTGAAAAATACAACGCTGTCTTGAATCTTTGGCCAAGGAAATCATCCAGAGTAAGAAAAGGAGGTAGCCCTGTCCAGGGGCACAGCTACAAGTCAAAAACAGAAGTCAGGCAGAGCCATTCGTAGAGATGAAAGCAAAGCCTCACCTAATCACAGCCCATTCTCCTCTGCCAGCATGGCCAGGCCCAAGGACAGCACCTTAAATTCTCCATACTCTTCTAGTTTGCAGATCTACCCCTGACCAGCATCTCTGGATGCAATCCATGATTACACAGGAGTGACTCTATTCCTTGGAAGGAAACAGGAAAAAGGAAAAGGAGAAGAGCCTGAAAATAGGGCTAGAGAACCATAAGCTAGTGAGAGGATTTGCCAATAAGATAAGTAATTATTGCCATTTGTAGCTGAGGAGAAGCAACAAAAAGTGTTAGATAACTAGGAGTGCAAAACGTGTTCTGATTTTTGGGAAGTATAAGAAGATAGTTTATAAGGACAAACAACACGATGTCACTCCTGAGAAAGACCTAGATGTATTATTCAAACAATAAAGCATAAAGCGGTGGTTTATGATTCCCCTGAAAGAAATGGTGCTTGCTATAAACCAGAATGACTTCAGTGAAAGCGGATCAACAATATATGATCTGATCTTGCCTGGTTAGATGTACAGGTGGATTGGTACCTGGTTGAATGACCACACTATTAAGTGCAAACAAATGGCTCAATGTCATAATAGAAGAGATTCCTATGGAATAAGTCAGGAGAATCCTAAGCCGTATTTTGGCCACCATTTTTTTTTCAATTACTGGGATGAAAGCATGTCCATCAGAGTTGCAGATGATATGAATCCAAATACATAGAAAATCTATGGAATTAAGAAATTAAGGAATCATGTTTCAAACATCTTGAAAGACTAGAGCAATGGGATGCATCTAACCAGAGGAAACTTTTAAAATGGATAAAGGCAAATTTTTGTCTTTATATTTTTAAAAGATTTTTCATGAACTCTCTGAGTGATATGTGGCTTAACAAATTAGTACAAGAAATCTAAATGAATAGGAACATCTTCAAAGGAAAGTGACCAGGAGGGTAGGGAAATGAGATGTGTGATATGAGGAATGGTTAAGGGAACTGGAATTGTTTAGAAATTCACAAAGAATGAATATGATAAGTATGTTCAAGTATATTAAGGATTGTCACATAGAAGATAAATTATGTTGTTTCTGTGATTCCAAGTAGAACACAACCCAGTGATAAAACATACAAGAATAAAATACTCAGGTCAATATAAAAACTAACGTTTTACATCCTTTTGTGCTCAAAGGTGGAAAACAAACAAGAAGGAAAAATATTAGTCTGGAGGACAAACCTAGATTAAAACTTGGTTATGCCACTTATTGATTCTGTGTCTCTCTCATGTTTTGAATGCCCATAATCTATTTCTGTACCGATAAAGTAGATTTAACCAATTCCTACTCGGCAAGTTGTAGAACTTTAGAGCGTGTATTAGTTTGTGCAGACTGCCATAAGAAAATATCACAGACGAGTAGCTTAAATTACAGTAATGTATTCCTCAGTTTGGGAGGTCAGAAGTCCAGGAATCAAGGTATCAGCAGAGTTGAATTTCATGTGATCTCTCCCCTTGGCTTGCAGAAGGCCATCTTCTCCCTGTGTTTCCTCAGCCCTGGTGTCTCTTCCTCTTTTTATGAGGACACCAGTCCTAGAAGATGAGTGTCCCATTCTTAGGGCCTCATTTAACTGCATTTATCTCTTTATTTTTTATTTTTTTTTTTTGCTAGCATTTTTTTTTTATTGGTGTTCAATTTACTAACATACAGAATAACACCCAGTGCCCGTCACCCATTCACTCCCACCCCCCGCCCTCCTCCCCTTCTACCACCCCTAGTTCGTTTCCCAGAGTTAGCAGTCTTTACGTTCTGTCTCCCTTTCTGATATTTCCCACACATTTCTTTAAAGACCCTATCTCCAAATACAGTGAGTTAGGGGATAGGACTCCAACATGCAAATTTGGAGGTTGAGAAGGGGTCATATTCAGTCCCTAATATCAACAAATATTAACTCTTGAGACCAAGATGTTTAAGCATGGACAGTCACTTTACAGGAATGTTTTATAGGATGGTAAAGCCTTAGATAATTATAATACATAATTTTGATGAACTCCAACACTAATATTCTGTCATTATAAAAATAGTATCTCCAGTGAAGCATCAAGTCTGAAATTCTGCAATGCTCAGTCGTAAGGTAAGTTGTTCACTACATACAACAGTAATCTTTAATAAATGTTTTCACTTAGTATTCAAAATTCCAGTCTGATTTCACTGATATTTACTCATATCCTAGACCTCCCTTAACTTCTAGAGCACAAATTCCCGAGATGCATTCTAGGTGAAACCTCTGTGTCTTTTGTGGGAAGATATTCCTTTGCCAAACCTTTAAATGCTCTAAATCAAAGTGCCTGGGTGGCTCAGCGATTGAGCATCTGCCTTCGGCTCAACGTGATCCTAGAGTCCCAGGATCGGGTCTCACATCAGGCTCCCTGAATGGAGCCTGCTTCTCCCTCTGCCTGTGTCTCTGCCTCTCTCTCTGTCTCTCATGAAAAAATAAATAAAATCCTTTTTTAAATAAATAAATAAGTGCTCTAAGTCAGAAGTTGCATATATGCAAGTGAAGGGCGAATATCACTATCTTAAAAAACAAAACAGGCAAATGGTAAAAGTAAATGTATGTACAAACTAAAAATTGCTTATCAGTTATACAAGTAAATGTGTGTAAAAACTAAAAACAGCAAGAGGTATGGCAATTTAATCCAGAAGTTTCAAAATCTGAATCTACACCTTGGAGACTTTTGAGTTGAAGATAACAAAATGAGTAATTTATTTTGGTCATACATCTTACACTGTTTTCCTCATTTTAATATGCATAGGCATGTCCACATATATTTTTTTAAGATTTTATTTATTTATTCATGAGAGATATTATTCAAGAGATAGAGAGGCAAAGACATAGCCAGAGGGAGAAGCAAGCTCCATGCAGGGAGCCCAGTGTGGGACTCGATCCCAGAATTCCAGAATCACCTCCTGAGCTGAAGGCAGACACTTAGGTGCTGAGCCACCCAGGCGTCCCTGTCCACATATTTAGAAACAGAGTTTAGGAACACCTGGGTGGCACAATCAGTGAAGTGTCTGCCTTCAGCTCAGGTCATGATCCTGGGGTCCTGGGACGGAGCCCCACGTCTGGCTCCCTGCTCAGTGAGGAGTCTGCTTTTCCTCTGCCCATTCCCTGCTTGTGCTCTCTCAAATAAATAAGTAAAATCTTTTTTTTTCTTTTAAATAAAAAGAAATTAATAGTTTAAAGTTGAGCCTATGCCAGAGGGCAACCTTTGAGGTTGGTTAGTCTTTTGGTTTGTCTTTTTTGTAATGACCATTTCCACGGAAATAGGACTGTGTTGTCACCTGTGTCTGTGGATAGTCGGAGTGACTTTTAAAACTCAGTATTCTAAGCCAGTGAAATAATACATTCTCTTCTTTTTTTCTTGACAGACTAAGTAATATAAAGTTGCACATCTTCTCAAGGAGTGTGTACCTTTTTGTCAGATGAACTAAAAACAAAAAGCCTGGACACTAGTAGTGGTTGTAACACTTGGCAATTGAACAAGCTTCATCTTGAGAGGGCCATTTACTATAACTAGACATTTACAACTTTTACTATAACTAGACATTTACAACTGAGAGTCAAGTCTAGGGTTTGGAAAGTCAAGTCTAGGGTTGCATGGCATCTTGGGCTGAATTACCTGCATTCCAGCCCCCAAGTCTGCCATTGGTAACCTTGAGCAGATATCAAATTCTCTGAGCCTTGTTCATGTTATGTAAAACTCTATAATTGAGGGGCACCTGGGTGGCTCAGTGGTTGAGCATCTTCCTTCAGCTCAGGTCATGATCCTGGGGTCCTGGGATGGAGTCCCACATCAGGCTCCCTATAGGGAGCCTGCTTCTTCCTCAGCTGACGTCTCTGCCTCTCTCTTTTGTGTCTCTCATGAATAAATAAATAAAATCTTTTTTAAAAAGTTCTATATTTGGAATTCTTTTCAGGTCAGCACACAGTTTGACCCAATGTGACTTATTTCCTTCTTTGATCCTTAATTCTCTCACCTTCTGATGGGTATAATATTAATACTTTCCCTACTTAGCTATCCCACGGGATTGTTGAGACAATCAAATAATACGATGTTTGTGTAAGTGCTTTATAAACTGTAAAACACTATACAAATGCTATTTCCTTCTTCTTATGAGTGGATGGGGATGCTTAACTAGAAATGGAATTGGGACCAGCCAGGAATTAACGTTGATACTGTTTCCTAAGAGACGTTAGAGGCCTCATGTTTTTGTCTATTTAAATTGCTTGAACTGATCTGTAAAATGAAGATCTTTAACAAGAGGTATTAAAGTTTATTGTCTATTTTTCTGTGGTACTTTCCAGGGAACATAGGAAAGATTTTTTTCCTTTCAGTATTTTCCCCCGTATTATTGGGTTGCTGTCTGTTCTTGAAAATACTAAGACAAATTCTTATCCTTTGTTAACTATGGGAATCTGGGCCCATGGTGCTTACTATCATTATTTCCGTTGTACTTGTGGTAATTGTTGTTATTGTTATTATTAATTATACTTTGTAATTATATAGCTTCTTATTTTAAGGAAAGATAAATGGCTAAAAAAAATAAACAAGCTGCTGTTATTGAGGGATTTTTGGAGTGTCAAACATTTTAAATCCACTTTTGGCCTTTTTTTCACAAAGACTTCTGCATGAATCTTCAAATAGAATTTTTTTTGGGGGGAGTCTGCCATTGAAAATAAAGTACTAACTAGTGAGATGACGCCCTTGGAGTCACGCGTGAGAAGATAGAGTCAGAGCCTTTCATTTCTTCCTTCTACCTTTTACAATATTTCCTACAGTATAGTTACTAAATAGTGATTGTTTAGGAGAAAAAGTTTGAAGCAGGAAGTGGAAATACTTGAACAGTGACCCAGGCCAAAGTAGAGAGGTCTTGTTGCCTCAGCTCATTCCTGATTGCCTGTTGAAGAAAAGAAAAAGGTGAAGGATGACCGGAGGGGGTTGAAAATAGTTTGTGGAGTATGGGGCAGGCAATCAAGTATAACCCAAGTACAAAATGTGCCACATAGATTGATAGAGGATCTTTGGAATAAAAAGTCCACCCACTGTCTTTAATCTCTTGGTTCTATTATTTTCAATTCTTGAATATTCTTAATGCTGATGAAGTGTTCTCTAAGTTTCCAGGTTGATTGGCCTGGGTCCCCATGGGGCGTGGGTCTCTTCATTCCCACAGTTAAAGACCTGACTCCAGTAGTGAGATTAGGAGGTTAAAGTAAGCATTTGTTTTTCCTTAGGTAACCTCCATGTAGGTTCTTCTGTGACTTGGTATGCAACTGGCGATGAAATTTTACAGGAAATAGAAGGTTATTCAGTTGTCTAATCATTTCTTACTATGAGGAAAATCCTCTTCCATCCAACTGTTGTCATCTTCTAAAGCAGTGGTTCTCAAAGTGACCAGTAGCATTTGCACACCTAGGAATATATTATAACACAAACCCCTGGGCCTTACTGCAGCCTACTGAAATGAAACTTTGGGGTGGAGTACAGGTATTTGTGCTTGAATAAATCCTCCAGGTGATTCTGACACACAGCAAAATTTGCAGACCATTGTTATAAAAAGATGTTGAATTACACTGGGAAAATATTTGAGCAATTAAAAATTCCACCAGAAACCAAAGGTGATTTTGGAACTTAGAACCTCTATTGTTTTACCCCAAATTATCTCTTATCATATTATCCTAAACTATTTAACAATTTTGTCCTAAACTACTTAACACTTTCTACCTCTGACCTGCAGGTCATAGCAACATCTCCCCTGTATCCTAAAATGGTCTTTGTCGTACTTTCTAGACAAATCTTATTTGTTCTGAATTATCAAACTCAAATATCTCTCCTTGCAAAAACCTCACCAGTCATGTCAACTTTCTCTCAATTTTGGGTTTCTTTAGCTCTCAATGTCTGTACCATTTATGTAAGTCTTATCCATGACATATCTTGTATAACAAACTGTCAACTATTACAATAAACAACTGCTTGCATTTATTCAGTACCCACTCTGGTCACTGCAGCCTTCCGAGAGAAGTGCTATGCCTGAGTTTCTGAGATCTTCAGTAGCTTACCCTAACTCACACAGTACGTATCAAAGAGAAGATTCTCCTTTAGCCTTACACTTGACCATGAGACTATATTATCTAGTAATACTGATAAACTTTCCTCATATTGTTATCTTTTTTCTCCACAGCTTAATTGTATGCCCAATTACAATTTAAGACCATAATCCTTTTGTTATCTTTACAATAACTTTTAAAATATAGAGAATTCATGCATATCTGTTAACATATTGTACTACAAACTATAAATACCTTTCTGGAATTTGTTTTTTCTTTAGGAAAACCTTGAAAGTGAAAGTTTTAAAATTTCCTCTTAGATCCAGAACACTCTCCATTTATAGGTAGAGTATCTTTATTTTAGCAGATTAATTCATTGATTGCATTTAAAATATCCAACTCACCATTGTGCACTGATTTTTATCATCAATTTTGATAAATGCATTTCAAGAATACTTTATAATGCCTTTCAAGGAAGAAATACCTACTTTTGTTATTTAAAGAATTTACTGATTTTTAGGAAGTTTATTTTTTTGTAAGAAGAAAAACATGATGAGATGAAAATGAATCTGACCCATGCCTTTATACTTGCACGTACCCAGTAGTGATGAAAAAAAATTGAAGATATTAGCAGCTTAAAAAAAAGATATTAGCGGCTAAATACTAATTATTCAGGAAGTTTATTTTAATTGAAAAAAAGTGTTTTTTTTGTTTTGTTTTTTACTATGTAAGCATAACATATTCTGTGAACATGTTTTATTTGTGCATAACTTAAATTCACCTGACTAAGTTCTGGCCTAAGGAAATGAAAACATAGCCACACTGTGTGGCTATTTGGGGGATAAATATTTGGCCAACTTATATTCCTTTATAGCTGTTTTATAAAAGTGAGGATCCTTGACCCTGAGTCAAAATCATGTGGATGGTTGCTAAAATGCATGTTCTTTGATTCCAGCCCTGAATACTGAATTACAATCCCTGGTTGGGAGCCCAGCAAGTTACATTCATAACTATCACTTCCAGGTGATGGGAATGCACAATTAAATTTGAAAGTCATTCTTATTTGAATTCTTTTTTTCTCTCTGAGGGATCAGATCTTCCAGAAAACTGAGCAGTGAGTTTCAAAACTGATGTCTTAGGCACAGAGCCTCAGTGACAACCTTAAATTATTATTGTATTTGCCTTCAACAGACTTTTATTCAGTTCTGATACTTTTGTTTGCCATATACTCTTATCTAAATTAATGAGTTCAAAACCCAAATTTTTTTGTGTTTCTTGGCCCCATTTTAAGGATCTGATCATTGAGGCTTGAGAAGTAATTACTTTTCTGAAGGCCACCCAACTAGTAATTAGATTCAGTTTAACTCCAGAATGTGTGTTCTTAAACTCCAGAACAGGACTGAGTCACAATTTAAAATCAGATCTTTTTAATCCTGCCTTTTCTCTTTCTAAGAAGTCAGCTGCATAGTAAAAGTGACAACAGCTAATTCCAAGTTTGTGTCCAAACTCTGAGATATTATGATGCTAGTCAGTGGTCATCTTAAATTATGTGTTGGTAGCTGATGGGCTCAATCGGTAAACTATCACCTTCAGTGTTCTCAGATGGATCAATGGAAGCATCATCAACATAAACCTGTCTGTATTGTAGTCTTCCTTGTCTTCTATTGTTCTTAAGAGACTTAATATATATTCTATGCAAAGGTTACTAGAAAAAGCTTTTTATCATTTTATTAAGGGATTTTCTACACCATATCGGGCTTCATTTCCCTCAACAATGGTTTGTTTTGATAAATCTTTTGCAAATACAGCTGGTACACTGTAGAGCTGACTCAGTGATTCTTAACATTGACAGCACATCCAAATCACCTATGGACTTTGAAAAATATACAGATGCATGGTTCTAACTCCTACAGATACTGAATCATTGCATCTGGGGTGGGGGCTCAATGCTGATTGTTTACAAAGCCTCACAAGTGCTTCTATAGGCATCCAGGATGGAGAATCACTGATCTACTAGTTCACTTGATAAAGAATTTGAGACTATCTTATACATTAAAAGAGCAATTGAAGGAAGCAAAATCTTTCCATAAATCCTACACGGAGTCCTTTGAAATAAAAGTGGGACTCGTGAGCAGCTTGAGAAGCTGTTGCTTGGGCTATCCAAATATTCAGATTTGACTCTCAGATAATGAAAAGGCAAGAAATAAGAAGCCATTAGAGCATGGTACTAAGTGGAATTATGGGAAACCATCTGTAAAATGCTGTGGGGTTTGGAAGGACCTGTTCTTTTTAATAGACATTTTTGTAATAGAAAACAGGGTAATGGAAATAGCAGCATATTTTAATCTATCTGCATTTCCTTCAGATAAAAATAAAATAAAAGGGAAGGGCATAACCTTGCAAATGTATCTTGATCTGATATTATTTTTGCAAGTTAGACAGATATGGGGCCACTAGACAGCCCAACTCAGGGCTAGCTATCAAATCAGAGCTCACTCTTCAAATCCCAGCACTAATCGAGATGATAAAGAGCTACCTTTCGATTAATCCTGCTCTGGACTTTAGACGAAAGATACTGCAGTTTAATTACTGAGCGAAATTCACTTTGTCTGATCTGCCTGTCTTTGCTGTAATGTCATAATATAATCAGCATCACCCCCATCTGAAACATGGGGCTGTGAAGTCCAAGAACCTGTGTGATTGGAAGAAATAAAATGATGCTCAAACAACAACCAGCCGCAGTGCAGTAATTATTCAAATCTTGTTTTCATCGGTATGTCACTCTCCTATTGGCTTGTCATGACAGCAACTGAGAAAAGGATGGGAGAGCATGTGATTGAAAGGGAGATTGACCTGAAGGAAACGGACTAGGTGTGGGAGGGAAGACCACGCTGTATAAAATCTTAAGGCTAATTAAACTTGGTTTTTCTTTAATATATATATCCCACTGGCTGCTCCTGATCCCACAAGTCCAAGCTAAACCATTCAGCTGATATGTCTCTCTGCAATTAAAATCTCCCCTTCAGTTGAAACTCTACAGTTTTTACTTCTCTGAAAATAATTTATTTTTCTTTTAAAACTGGCAATTACTTAACAGATTTTTTTCTATAAGCCTCAATAAAGTTTTTGTAATTTAAACTCAATGAGAGAAGGTTGCAGATTTTCTTCTGTCAGAGATAATGGTCTTTGCAAGCATCCTTTCTAAGTTTGCACGGACCCACTGCCTTACATAGAAGCGCTGAATCCAGATACCTGGCTTTGCTATGAATTGTTACCCTATCTTACATAAAATGTTTACAGTAACTTGGGATCCCTGGGTGGTGCAACAGTTTAGCGCCTGCCTTTGGCCCAGGGCGCGATCCTGGAGACCCGGGATCAAATCCCACGTCAGGCTCCTGGTGCATGGAGCCTGCTTCTCCCTCTGCCTATGTCTCTGCCTCTCTCTCTCTCTCTCTCTCTCTCTCTCTCTCTCTCTCTGTGACTAACATAAATTTTAAAAAAAAATGTTTACAGTAACTTGCCCTAGGTCCTTTAGTTAGAGAGTGGCTGAGCCAGGATTTGAACTGAGATTTGTTTGATTCTGGGTCATACTCTTTTGACTCTACTCTTCTTCCACCCTTTATTCTTACTAATTTATGGTTAATACCCCTCCAGTTGATTCATTTAACACATTGCTGAGCAGCTCCTATATGCCAAGCACTGTGTCATACTCCACATATACATTAGTGAACCTTGGAAGGAAGAATCAGCTAGTATCTGTCTTCAAAGGCTTTTAAGTTTGGTGGTTCAGTTGCTTTTGTGACTTCTATTGTAAATTAACATTTTAAATCCAAAGAGCAATTGGACCATTGAGAACAAATGTAAAATATGAAGTCCGGAGCTCTTTTCTATTTCCCTGTTTTTATTCATAGTATCACCATTCTACCCATCACCTCAAAATCTCAGAATCAATGTTCCCAAGAATCTTAAAGTTTTATAAAACCAATCATCAAGTCTCATCAAAATTTGCCATATATGATCCATCATCAAGGCCCTTAAGCATCAAGGTGAAGCAGACAGGCTCTGGAGGCAGATGACCTGTGTTTGAATCCTGGCTCTATCACTTATTAACTGTATAAACTTGAAAAAGTTGCTTAATCCTCATCTTTAAATAAGAAACAATAGAGTTACTTGCCTTTTAGGGTTGACATACAAATTAAATGGGTTAATCTACATAAAGCACACAGTTCAGTGCCTGGTACATAGTAGAGATTTAATAAATATTATCCTTTCTTCCTTTAAAGTCTCCAGAATATTTAATTTCCTTTCTATTTCTACCTATGCTACCAAGGTCAGATATTTATCTCATAGTTCCTGGTTTATTGCAAGAGTTCTCTCTCTCTCTATCTGTCATTATCTCTGGGCTCTCCCTGTTTCAAGTTTTTCTGTCCACCAACCCCAGTTACTTATACTAAAATACCAGTGTGATGATGCCAGTGCCTTATGTATAAACCTTTACTAGACCTCTTTTGCCTACAGAATAAAGTGGATTAGATAGTCCAATATTCAAGGAACCTCTTCAAATTCCAGGCTCAATTTATCTTTCCAACATTATTCCTATTCCAATTCCCACTAACTTGTTTATTTGTTGCTCCCAAATATGTTTTTCATTCTTTGCTTCCACGCCTTTTCTCATGTCCTTCACTTAACCTGCATCTTATCACTTCCCCATTGTCAGTTTTGACATGAAATGATTCTCTTTAAATCCTTGTTTTGAATACTGATTTGCCTTGTATTGCAATTTTTTTGCATTATCTCAATGATTAGATATTAAGTACCTCAGACATAGGTCAGTGTCTCAATATACATCATTGTTTGCCCAGCGGCATCCAGAGAAACTCAAACATAGTTAAGTATACAGTGAATATATGCCAAACGAATAAGAGGTCTGAATTTGGAGTTCCTTCCTTCCTCTAATTACCTTTTCCTTCTCACAAATCACTCTGAATTTTGTCCAATATTCCTAGTGCCTGTTGATCTTTAAATATTTTAAAACTTCTCCCTCCTTGCTCCCCTTCCCTGAGCACTCACTTTTATAATGTCTTTCCATTCCACAGCCATCCCCTCGGTCATCATATTCATTCATAGGCTGCTAATGGGTTCTCGTTCTTCTAGTTCATTCTATACCAACTACATCAATACTAGGGTAATACTTATCTGTAGAACAGAAATAACAGAACCTGGTCTTTTACTTTTTGGAGTTGTCACAAATGGCATTATATGTATGTGGATATGACAGTATTTGACAGTATACTATTTTATAAACTGCAAAAAGCTCTATAACCATAAGGTATAGTCTATAGTGTCTAAATATTTTCCAGTAAACATGTAGTCATGTATTAAATATATAATTAAAAATATCAACAGTCAGGTCCGATAAGCTGTATCATTTCTTGTATCTAAATAAGGTACACATGTGTATCTAAGGATTATTCTTTTACATTCTTATATCTCCTCCTAGATCTCCTCTTTTTCCATCTAATTCACTCTTGTCTTGAGAAACTCACATTAGTTGGCCTCACCTCATCTGCGGGGCAGTTGGGAGTCTTCCTTAAAAGACCTTCACTGGAAAGAGTCTTTTTTTTTTTTTAAGATTTATTTATTTACTTTAGAGAGAGAGTGTGTGTGCATGAGTAGGAGAAGGGGCAGAGAGAGAGGGAGAAACCACCTAAATACTCCCTTGCCTATTTCTGTCACTGTCTTCCAAGGGGATCTGATATACTAGAGGCAGTAAAATCTTTACTCCTTCCTACTGGCCTTTTGGCTCCTCCTGCTTGTTTGGAGTTTTGAGTTAAATTTTTCAAGTTAATATTTAACTCATGAGATAACTGTTTACAAAATTGTTGGTTGGCAATCAGGGATTTTTCCCCCCCTGGATTAATATGGTTAAAGTTTAACTTAGTGGAACAGCTCATAAAAAAATAATAAATATATGTATATAATTAAATAAAAGTACTAACTCTGGGAATTTTGCTGATATGTCTTCTAGACCCAAAATGGAATATTTGTTCTAGTTCAGATAAAAGAAAGACCTTGGCTATAGGCCTGGCAAGCCAACTCTGTGGAAGAATTTAAGTAGAAGGGGAAGCCTGAGTCTACTTTTGGGTAGCAAATGACATGCAAATAATGAGAACATCCCTTTTTTTCTTAAGAAAATGCCCTTTATGCATAGCCTTGGTAACATCCCATTCAAAAGAAGTTGTTGGGATTCCCTCCAAATAGCATATTTGGATAATATTAGGCTTTGATCAGTCCTGTGCTATCTTGACATTCTGCATTGTCAGTGACTTTGTATAGTACAGTGTTATCAAACTTAGAGGCAGATGTGAGATGAAATTACTCTCTTTAGGTATTACCCTTCAGCCATATTCATAAGTCAGAAAGGACTGTCTCTTCTCCTGAGACAAAGATGAACTCAAGCTCCATCTGATGATTGCCAGAGCATATCTTGCATTCCTATGGGAAATCTTCATGCTTTTGTTAGGGTTCATGGGTACAATCTAGAATTGAAACCCTATTTGGGTTACTTCGGTTTACTTGGGAAGGGGTTTCATCTTCTAGTAATGCAGACCTCAAGGAATAGTTGTTGGAGAGACTTGGGGAGCAATTAAGTAAATCTCGTGAAACTAGAAGGGGCTGCATATATGTGAATTTCAACTTTAACATGGAGTTCTCCGAAATTCTGTGCCATGAAGATATGCTGTGTTTTGGCCATATATAGAAATCTGCTTGGCCAGTTTCTAGTTAAAGGATCATTTTTGGATATTCAGAAGTCAGTTGTTAATAATTTTTGTTATAAGAATTAATCGGCTTAAAGCCAAAACAAGAACTAGATTTTCAGCCCTATTCTGCATTCAGAGTCATAAAGCCAGACATTCAAAACCTGGATATCTCATAAACACCTTCTTAGTGTTTGTTGTTTTGCCAAATATGCTGTGTTTATCCCAAATCAGAAGCCATTTGAGATAGAATTATAAGTAATAGATTTCAAATTTGAAGAGACTTAAGCAGGTTTTAAGTGCCAAATAAGGCAAGTAGGAAAAACTAGAAAGAGAGGTGTTTCAGAAATAGCCAGTGTTTCAAGTAGAGGACATGGTTAACCATGTTAAATTGCTGCTGAGAAGATGAGTAAAATGAGAATGAAAATGTGAACATTGGACTTGGCAAGAGCAGACATGTTACAGTGGAATGGAAAAAGCCACATTGGAGTAGGTTGAGGAAAGAATAGAAAGTGAAGATATGAAAAAAGAAAAAAAAAGAAAGTGAAGATATGGTAATAGCTAATATAGACAATTTCTTCAATAAATTTTGCCAGAAAAGGAAGAAGACAAATGGAAAGTGACTGGAGAGAAACTTGGAATCAAGAAAGTATCATATAAAGATATACAAAGCATGGTGGTTTCTTGTCTTGTTTTATTTTTTGTGTTTGTTTAATTTGCTTCCCCAGGTGAAACACGACACAAATAAGAATCAAAGCCTGAAATCTGGAGTAAAAAGAGATGAAAAAGGCAAAATTTGCCTTGTGAAATGTAGAAGGTATTGGCTAAGATTCAACAGATTTTGGTTCCACGTCAAACTCTACCAGCTACTAGTAATATTGCCCTAAATAACTTTTCAGTATGAGCCTACTTATTTATTGATAAAATCTAAAGTCCATTTATGATATTTCAGTTCCAGAGAGGAAAAAATAACAGACGTATTTCAGAAGTCCTTCTTTAGTAGAAATAAAATTTATATCATTTTTAACCATTGACAAAGCACTGTATTATTTAGACAGCATTCATATCTTGTTAGTTAACCCTCACAAGACTCCTACAAGGTAGATGATTATATTGTTTTTTACTTAACAGGTAAGGAAACCAAGGTTCTGAAAGATGAAGTAGCTGGCAAAATCATATGGTGTGTAAATAGCAGAGGCAGAGCTGAACCCCAAATTTTTAGAATATAATTTAAAGGTTCTTCCCACTTCATAGTGCTCCCTCTGTGGTGTTTTATTTTGTTTTGCTTTTTTCCCCTCACTTCTCAGTGAATCCCTTTAAAAAAAAAATGATCTGGTTTTCATTATTTTTATTTCTTTCCATTCTGCTTCTTCAGGGATTTCTGAGTATGACCACCTCCCTGAATATCTGCATTTCTTCACAAAAGGGAACCAAATGCATAGGGATCAGAGGTCTGTATTAAGTGCCTAGGAAGAATAACCCTACACCAAAACCTTTTTACCAGTTTAGTGATAGTGTTTCAAACACCCATGGAAAATTAACACTGTGACCATCAATGTTAGTGGTGGAAACCCCTTCATAATATCTTGTCATTTGGCCTTACCAGCTTTTAAAACCAAACAAAGTAGGAGGAGAAGATGGGAAATGTGAAGTAGGAGAAGAGATGGCATGGAGGGGTCCAAGTGTTGCTTAGTATAGGCCCTGCAGACCAAAAATTATTGTGTTTCTAACACTATTGATTTTTTCAGCAGCTGATATTTCAATCTGGGTGCAGTGTGTCTGTGAGTCTACGCACACTGTCAAGAAGAAATATGATAGTGTCTTAAAAGATTAATAATATCGCTGGTCCTCTGGAGGCCTGTCTTAATTCACTGGCCTGTTCCCTGGCATGTACTGTAATTTATCTAGTCTGATTTGAATAGCAAATGGCAATCGGCTGCCATTAGGGAAATGGGCATCATTCTTATTGATCCAGCATGGGCTGGATTTTATTTAAGGAGAACTGCAAAATGTTATTACCTTCAGGAAGAGAAACTGAAAAGGGAGCTTTTCCCTCGTGTATTTTGGAAATGTTCTACCTTTAAAAGAAGGGAATGGATTGTGGATTTAGGAGAACAGAGGGAGATGATGATCCTATTGTGTGAACAGGGACATGTACAGGCTGTTTTCAACATAATTGTTTACCAGCAGGAAAGAGTGCTCATGATTATGAGAAAGAGGCCATGGCCTCAGAGGTTAGAACATTGGAGAGTTAGTCAGATCTGATCTGTTTCCTTGTCCAACTTTGTGAAAAGCCCCTGGTTGCTTGGAATTTACTTGTCAATCTATAAAATGGGCTAAAAAAATCTACTGGCCACATGCAAGGTTTACTTAGCGTTTGTTTCACATCCTGAGAGCTTGGATAAATGGTGCTGTGGAATAAAACCAGGAAAAACAAAGAGGGCCTATTTGACATCGGAGGGTGAGGTTTCAATATTTATTATTGCTCTTCACTTAGAACTCTTGAAGGAACAGGTTATGCGCTGAGTGGAGCATGACGAACTAGTCCCATAATTCTCATTAACCATAGCAGGCATCTCTCAGGTGAAGACTGAATATGTGGACTTTAATGTTCACCTGTTAGTGGCAGATCTGAACCTGCACTTGTAACTTGTTCTATAGAATCAAGGAAAGCCATCAGCATTATGGTAGCAAATGTGGGAGACAGACCCATTTTGCCCATTCTCTATGCGCTTTGTCCAGAGGTAGGGGCTGAAAGAGCCATTCCCATCAGAGCAGTGGAGATTTGCTGTGAGGGAGCACATGCACATTCACTCTATCCACAGCCTGTTTTAGCAGCCTCTGAAGGGGAGAAAGGTATGACAAAGGTGGCTAGAGGAAGTGCTCATTGCAACTGAAATTCTCCTCCATTCCACCTCGGGTTGTTATGGAAAGAAACGATAATGTGCTACAGGAAATGGCCAAGTATAAAAGCAATAAAATAAATTGAAAATGACTTTGTTTTTTTGAGCGGCAGTAATTGCTATATGTTGTGATGTTTGCATAAGGAATTAGTTAATGTGTAGCAGAATGGCATGTGATACTTTTTATTTGCCTGATGACTATAGTCTCTGAGTGAATGACTTATTAAGGTTAATAAAGAAAAATTTGCTTGTGACTTGTAATGATCCAATTGCTAGAATTTAGCATCCCCTTATGCATTGTTGCCTAAAGGGGAGAAGGAAAAAAACCCACACACATTAATGGCCGACTGGCTCTGATTTTTTATAGTGGTGTGAGAACAAACAATGTCTTCTAAATTGTTGGTCTGTCTATCTTTCTGCCTGCCTGGGCAGGAACGTTATGGCTTTCTTAATTCTCCTGTGTGATTTATCATCCTAAATTCATTGTTTTGCATAACTCTGCTCAAAATGAAGAAATGTCATTATTTTGCAGCGAAAAAGTTGTCATTTGCATAATGCCTGCCATTAATTATTGTGAGACTAATGCAGTTGTTGATATTTTTAGGGCACAGTGGTACAGCCCGCACCTTGTATAATGTCATTCTGAAAACATTGGTAGTTAATAGGTGCCACAACATTGCAGAAATGGAAAAGAAGATGATGAAGAAGAAGGGGACACAATGGAACAGGCTGTGTGATCTTTATTTAGCTTTTTTTTTTTCCCCCTGAAATGCTTGGTGAAGAAAGACTATAAAAGGAAGCGAATAGAGCAGGGAGCTGTGACATCCAAGAGAACAAAGGGATTGAAAAGCAGAGGTTTTCTATTTAGACTGAATTAGTATAACCTGGGTTCCAGCCAGTTTAATGGAGGAAGTCGTGCTCCTCTGTTTTGGCTTACAGACTTCACCAAAGCCCTGAACAGAATGTAGGGTTGGGCTTTTTTACACCAACAGTTAGGATAAGAGTTTGCTCTGAAACATGCTCATCTTGTGGGAGAATTCTCATAGCTGGGCACTTGGCCAAAGTGAAGAAGACACACCACAGTTTCATGGAAGAGAGCTGAAGACTCTGCTTCTCAGGATTTGCTTAATCAGTCTTCTGTACCTTTCTTTTCCTGCAAAAAGCAGAGGAATACAGGAGTAGCATATTAGGGTGAATTTTTTTTCCCTCTGTTCCTTGCAATAGAACTAACTTTTGCATCTGATTCTTTAGGGCAAGAGCCTACCAAAGCTTTCTATTTCACAGGTAAATGAAAGTCAGTTATAAAAATTCGATCAGAGATGAAACTCATTACACTGAGTCTGGGAGGCATAAATATTACAAATGTAGGTAACTGTTGATCTTTTTAGTCATGGGAGCTTAAAAAAAACAGGCTCACATCAAATAGAATTTTTTTCCTAATTTCACTGTTTCATGTGTATTATAAATTTAGATCTTTCCTCTTTATCATTAAGTTTAAAAGACATAAAAGAAATGGAGCCTCAAAAGTAGGTCTAGTTGCTAAGACTGACCAGAGATATTTAGAAAGAAGATATTGCCCTTCAATGTTTAAAGGCTGGAATTGTAAACTCTGCAGAATGCAGTGCTTCTCAGACTGTAATCTAGATTCTGATGACTATCCCTTGCCCAAAGACTGACTACTATTTTGGACCTCCTTAAAGCCAGGTGATCCTTGTGAGGGGGTCATAGGAACGTGAAGGAAACCACGAGGGGCTGTCCCAGTTTGTCTTACAATAAAACCTCAGCAGAATTGAGGCTGGGATCCTTGTTTGGTAGGTCTCACCTTGGATTTTGAACTCAATCTGCATGTGTTCAGTTCTGGCTTATGCAGAAAGCACACATTCTGGGTTAGGAAAATTTTAATTCCCTACAGTGACATCACCATCATAAATTACCACATTTGGGGTTGTAAAAAACAGATGAGCCCATGCGTCAATGGAGACCACTCTTCATTGGTGCTCTCACTTTTCCCTTTCTTCTGGAGAAAAGGAAATTGTCCTAACACCCCAAATTAATATCCTTTGAGTGTAATAAAATCAACACAAGCATATGGTTTTAAAACGTAAGAAGAAGGTCCAACATAGGGGGCCGTGGACAGAAAATAAAGAAAAGGGATTTACACTTCCTATCATACACTGGAACAACACAGGCAGACTCCTCCTCAACCCTCTCATGTTTGTGGCCTGATAATGCCTGTGTCTATCATATTCTACATACACGTTAATAATCCTACATATAGGTATGTATGAATATCTGATAATTAAATGAACAAATTATGTCGTGATTAGGTGACAGCCCATCTTGGCTAGCCCAGAACTTTCCCTGTTTTAACACTGGAAGTCCCACATGCTAGGAGTCTCCTCAGTCTCAGGTAAACCAAGGAAGTCAGTTACCCTAAGGCCTATTGATTTAATAGTTATATTATATATTTCATCTTTTATTTGAAAAGGCTTTTATATTTAGTGAACAACCTGCTGTTAGGAACTATTTTTTATAACATCCACTTGCTAAAGCATTTTACCTCCCCATAGGAGTGTTGAATAAAGAGGTGTGTAGACTTCCATGCATTGAGTGTCTAGCACTTTGATCAGCAATATTCTGGAAAGTAGCAGTCTCATAGTAAATAATCAGCATCAGTTCTGATCCCCTGTGTTCAGGAAATAATTTTATAGCTCAAGTCTTCCATAGAAGCAGGGTAGGAATCCATATGTTAGTTGGCATGGTTTTCATCACCTAACATCTGATAATCATGTCAGACTGGCATTCTTTAATACTCACTGATTCCTGCCAGGACTTCTAACTTCTTTATCCTTTGCTGTGGAGTTTTTCTCCTTTTGCAGCCAGACATCCTGCTAAGAACTGAGGATACAAGATGGATAAGACATGGTCCTTCACAAGAAGTTTTTCAGTTTAACCTATGAAGTGGGAAAAAAAAAAAAAAAAGCTGTGAGAATGAATTTTATAAAGTATCTAATTGAGGTGATTTCTGTATTCACTAAGAATGGTTAATGCTGTCACAAAGCTTAAGACATATAAGAATAGCACTTAAAATTGTTGTTTGTTATATGGATTGGTCTGTTCATTTGTTTAGTAAACATTTATCGAAGTTCTAGTATCTGCTCAGCAATGTTCTGCACACTGTGGATACAAAAATGAGTCATACTTGGTAGTTTTACAAAATAGAGAGTACAAAAGGATACTCCATTCCCTCTCCAGGTTGGGAATCCTTCAAGTGCAAGATTGCCACGTCAGCATTCCATACCAGTCTAAGACACTTGGACTAGTTGGGCTGGGAAAATATCTCCCTTTATAGACTCAAAGGAGACATTATTTTTAGTTAACTACCTAATTTCACTTCACTTTTCCCAAGAACCATATTCTAAGACCTGAGCTGTAGCATGTAGGTGGGTACCCAGATTGGCTTGTGCAGTCAGATGGAAAGAACAGAGGCATCTGGGACAATCCAGATCAGCCACTACACTGTGCAGAATAAAAATTTTCTATTTAAAGTTGATATGACTGGGATGAGATTTAGAACGCTTTATTCATCCACTTATTCATTCAGTCATTTAATATCTATCAACCACCTATAATGTTTCAGACATTGTCCTAATTACTGGGGAGAGAGTGAAAAATTAACCAAAGTCCCCTAGGAAACTGACTTTATAATGAAAGAAGAGAAAACCGATAATTAAGTAAGCAAAAATATATCATTTTAAATAATGATAAGATCTAGGAAGAAAACAAGGCAACGTGCGGGGGTAAAAATAGGAATGGATGATGGAGAGAGTGCCCTTTGCGATAGAGCAGGTAGCGAAGTTCTCACTAAAACAACGGGCATTTGAGCAAATATTAGAATAATGAGGAGCTAAGCATGTGATGATAAGAAGAAGAAGATTTGAGGTTTAGGGAATAGATATTATAAAGTAGGTAAGAACACCTTGAAATGTTCCAGAAAGAGCAAGAAGAAATGTGTAGCTCAAGTGGGGTAAAGCAGGGATGGTCACAAAGCTAAGGATGGATCAGATCACATAGGCTGTGGTAAAGACTGACAAGAAGCTGTTAGCAGGTTTTAAAAAGGGTATGTGCTCTTGGGGTTTCTGGGTGGCATAGTGGGTTAAGCATCTGACTCTTGGCTTTGGCTCAGGTCATGATCTCAGGGTTGTGGGATCAAGCCCCCTGTCTGGCTCTGCACTCGGTGTGGAGTCAGCTTGAGAGTCTCTCTCTCCTTCTGCCCCTCGTGCTCATGCTGTCTCTCTAAAATCAATAAAAATTAATCTTAAAAAAAAGGTATGTGTTCTAGTTTATAAATCAAAAAAGGTCTGTGGCTATTCCATGGAGAATAGGCTAAAAGGATCAAAGACAGAGTAGGAAGACCAGTCAGAAGTTACTGTGGGAGCCCAGGATATGATGGACAATGGCAGTGGAGGGCAGAAAAATAGTTCATTTCTGAATAATTTGAATGTACATTGAAAGCAATTGCTGAGGATTTTGATGTGGTATAGATTAGAGAGAGACACATCAGGTGCGGGGAGTCCTAGGTGTTTGCCCTGAGCAACTGGATGAATGGCAATATCATGAACTCTGTGGAGTTGGGAGCTATAGAGGATATGGTGGAAAGAGTAGATTTGGGGGCAGGCATAATTATGAATTAATTTGGGGCATGTTGACTTTGCAATTCTTGTCCAAGTGAAGAGGTTGAGGAAGTATTAGGTATATGACTCAGGAACTCAGGAAAGGGATTAGTACTAGAGATACAAACTGTTGTTTGTCTATTTTTTTTCACTTCTACATATGTATTTTCTTTATAATGTAAAGCTTACAGAGTACAAGGCGTGTATTCTGAGTTTTTGAGGTAAATATGTATCCCCTATGTTATTTGATGATGAATACACAGGTGCTACTTTGATTCATTCTGCTGTCTTTGGAAAGTCTCAGATGTATATAGCAAAGAGGTCCCAACGAAAACATACGAACACTTCCTGAGGACTCATATGGTTTATGATCTCACTGAGATGCAAAGCAAACCTAAGTTATTGTTTCCATAATGATTTAAGACAGAGGGGACAGCACATACTCTGTAACTTATTAATGGAGGTGGAATGCATGAGAGTTGGAAGGGAGGTAAAACTTGAACCCAATTTTGGAAGTGGGGAGAATTTAAACAGGCAGTAAGGAGCATGCACAGTATTTCAGATAAGGGCAAGTTGGGAGCAGATGTACAGAGACATAAATTCACTTTCTCTTTGGGGAAGGCAAGAGTGGGGAACAGGAGACTGGCCTGGCAAGAGCAGACTATTGTGTTTATGTTTATTAGAAGAGATGAATTTATAAAGGTTGAACTTACCCCTAGGCACATTGGTCCTCATCTGTAGGGTATTTCAGAATCACTTCTGGAGTTTTGAAATGAGGATGCTTGGATATGGCTTCTGGAAATTCTGATTTCCATAGGTTCTTGGAAGGTCCCTGGCATTTATACTTCACACAGGGAGCTTATACAGGAACACATCTCCTTCCTAAAGCTTTGATTGTTTCCTAGGGAAACAGTCCTATTGGACTCCTAGGTAGAGTTCTCTCGGGGCACCATCCTAGTGGGGGATCCCCAGCTGGCTCTCCTTGATTCCCAGTGTTTATTTCACTGCTCATGCAGAAATTGAAGTCTGTAGCGCTTTCTGTCTTTTAGTTATGCTATGGACAGAAGTTGTTTTATTGTCCCTCCTTGTTGATCCACATTACTTTTGGAGAATATCTGGAAAATTCAAATTCAGTTTGCTGCCATTATCCAGTGGGAACCCAGAAGTCTGCAGATTTGTTTCAAGAGTAACTTCCTGCGTTAGGAAGTGGTTGCCACACTGCCCTACATCACTCATACATCATTTACACTTAAATGTACATTTACCTAAATGTAAATTCCATAGACTTAACATAGAAACTTGTAATGCTCCACTTTAGCTATTTGAAATTTCCATGGTGAAATCTGAAACTCGGGCTTTACAGAGTCTGAGTTTTGGATTCTATTGAAATCTCAAAGTTTGAATGCCAGGTGTTATCGGTGTTATTATTTTTATTTAAAGGAATAAGGACTCAGTTTGCTGGGTGATGGAGATATGTTTTTGAGATATACATGGCACAATAAAGGAGTTCTAAGGAGAGGTTCTGTTGAGGGCATTCCAGATGGAAGGCTGCCCCAGGGACCGTCACAGCAGGGCTTCAGGGAGCTTTAGTACACCAGGTGTCTACTAACCTCAAGGTTATATTTAAAGTTACGGAAGCATGTTTATAGATCAGTAGTGCTGCAAATGAGACAGTTTAAGGAGTATAATCTGACAGTGGATTAGAATGTGTTCCTGTCTTGTGCCTGCTGTGTGCAAGCATTCTGCTTATCCTGGATAACAATCAGACAAAGAGAAATGAGGGAAGAGAGGAGGGAGGCAGGGGTAGAGGAGGGGAGAGAAAGAAGAAAGAGAAAGAAAGAAAGAAAGAAAGAAAGAAAGAAAGAAAGAAAGAAAGAAAGAAAGAAAGAAAGAAGAAAGAGAGAGAGAGAGAGAGAGAGAGAGAGAGAGAGAGAGAGGGAGGGAGGGAGGGAGGGAGGGAGGGAGGGAGGAAGCCCACCTCTCTTATTTGGACTGACTGAGCACTCACAGTATATTAGGTACTGAACCGAACATGCATGAGACGTAGGTCCTGCCCTCGGCCTTACAATTCCGTGCACCGTGATTCATAAGGCATCACCTGAACAGGGGGCTTCTAGGCCATACGGGGCAGGCCGACTCCAGGACACCTGCGCTCCACATTTGCAAGTAGACTGTGAGTAAGTCTTAATATCTGTGGAGTCTGGGAGAAGGGGAGGTATCTGTTTCAATTCTATAATAATACAAAACACTCAAGGGATTCCTGCAGGGGTAAGTAGAGTTAAGTGGTGGACTAGAAATAAGTGATGGCTTGAGGAGAGAAAAAAAAAAAGTCTCATTCCCATTTTTCCCAGGTGTCCCCTCCGGGGGGAGTCTGTGCCACTGGGAAGAGGCCAGTTTTCTCCATGTGGTAGCTTTGAGTTCCTGAGGTTTTCAAAACTGCTCAAGGAAGAGTATGGCATGAATGTAGACACTGTTTTCTTGTGAAGACAATGGGATGGAATTTAAAAATGGGCCTTTCGTGAATAACCAGGTTGCTGTGGACCTGGGACATCCTGGAGTGCCAGTGTGATTTGTCACACTGCAGGGAGGTGTGATGGGGGTGAGGTTGGCTTGACTGAGAATTAAAGAAGCCAGAGTTCCCATCCCACTGCGTGGACCAAACAGGCTTTCTGACAGTTCCTCGGTTAGCTAAAACTGGTGTGAGTTAGAGGGACAATTGTAACAGTGACATAAAAATCCCAAATAGCCCTTCTGCATAGATACACATTTAGGAAATGCATAATAAATGACATATAGTGAAAATGTAAACAAGCCATTTAATAACATTTTAATGCTTGATTCTGATCTCTTAATTAAAATGTGCATAAAAGAAAACAATGGTGGAACATCTGTGTGTGTTATTGGGATAGCAGGATTTATGCTGCACCCTGGGCTTTTTTGTCCGCTTCTCAGTGTGTGCGCTTACATGGGAGGGTCTCCTCTTTGAGACACAGTTCCTCATTCGAGCCCCACAGGGTCCCCACTCCCACCCACCATCTCTTGGCAGTGGCTGTCTCTTCTTCTCTTTCCTCTTACATTAAGTACTATATGGCTCGTTCGCTGCTGCAATTAAACTGCTCTCAGCATTCGATGTGAAAGCCACTCTTGGCCCCACCCCTATAACCTGAAACCCTGACCTAACCCTGACTCACCCTTGTTATCTCAGCAGATGTACACAGCATTACCTAATGGTTCTGGCCTCAGTGAATAATCTCAAAGAGCCCTAGGGAACCACGGCCCTTTGTATCTGTGACCTTGCCACAGTTATTACTCAGCTGGACACTATGTGGTTTAGATGTTAAAGACAGAAATTCTACTCACCCCTGGTGGTGATTTTTTAAAAATTATTATTCATCTGGGGGATGTATCTCTGGGCTTCATTTGGCCCAGTAGTTAAATGAGAGTAGCCACCATCACAAAAGTGGAAGGCCATGAGGTGCTTTAAGATCTTCCAGTGAAAATGTTACGCTATGAAATGCTCTTATTTCTGTCATCACTTGGAACATATCTGATCACCAAAAAGTTTATCTTTGATTAAACCAGCATAAAGGACCTCACGTGTTCTTTTACTCCCGAAAGAACTATGTGCCATTTATGCAATAGAAAGCCACAGCCAAAAGGTCTTCTTAAACATATAATAATTAATATTTAATGGCCCCCTTTATGAGAGGGACATTGCTGTGGGACTATCTCTAATCCTCACAATGTTCCTGCAGAATCGATGGTTTTATTCTTCATTCCACAGGTAATGAAACTGAGATTCAGATCCATTTAAGTGATGTGCCTAAATCTATACTGTTAATCAGTGGAAGACTTGGGATTCAAATTCAAGTCAGTTTCTCTCTCTCTCTCTCTCTCTCTCTCTCTCTCTCTCTCTCTCTCTTTCTCCCCCTCTCAGCCATAATCCTTCCACAGTATCAGGCCCTTTCAAGGATAGCTCCCATTTCCTGGAGACGGTAGTGAGATGGTGTTCTGAAAGAGTTAAGTAAAATGCACCCTGTTTGTGACAAATGTCTGAAACTTGTTTTTATAACTTGGATTTAATTCACAAATAAAGAGTAATTATCAATATGTCACAGATGAAGAGCTGCATGTATGGATCAGTGTAATTTCTGTTCCTTGGCTTATGGATGCAGTATGCCCCAGGGAGTTTCACAGAGCCACATGGCATCTTCTAGTGCTGGGTTCTGTGTAAGCTGAACAACGTGTGAAACTCCTATGTGTTGGGATAGCTCACATAGCTGGTTACTATCTGAGGAAATCTGTATGAAATTACCTTAGACATGGTTGCCTTTCTGAATCTTTCTTGACACTTAAGTGGGGGTGAAATACCAATTTTTGGTACTGGCTTTGAATTTTTTGATAGATGTTTATTTTTGGAAGTGGTGTCCCGAGAGAAGAAGAGGGGTGTGGTGCTTGCTTTCTTTTGCTATCCTCGTTTTCCTCCTTGTGCCTCTATTTCCCATCTGATTCAATTTTATCAGTTTGCTATCATCTTTTGATGAAAAAAACATAAAATGTTCATAGACTAGAAGTTATTAAGACTTTAAATCACGTAAGACTACCCTTGGGGTGATTTTTTTTTTTTTTTTTGGACTGAGTTTTGCATGTTTCGGTTTTCTATTAGAGGGTTTGCGCTGTATACTGGGGATGCACAACTTATACCTGTCCCACTCCCTTCATTTTTTCTCAGACTGAGAACCTCTGCTTTAGGCTTGTGACGTATCCTGAAACAGGCCAGTTGTTAGATTTATGTGATGCTTAGACTGTGGTACTGGGGGCGTTCACTGGGCATTTAGATGTGTATTAAGGAAAGCATCATCATTTAGTGGGAAAAGCACAGGCTGTGAAGGATCACAGGAGCGTGGCTTCTTTGCTTACTAGTTGTGTAGCTTTGATTGAGTTATTTAATAATCGGGCCTCAGATGTTGTATCTGTAAAATGGACATGAGCAAGAATACCGGCTTTATAGAGCTATTGTACAGATTAAATGCTATCATACGTTTAAAACAGTTGGAGCAGTTCCTGACTCTCATTGAATATTGGTGGCTTCCATTTCATGCAGCAAAGAAAGGGAAACAATACGGAAGAGTGGAAATTAGATGATTTGCCTTTGAGAAAACTGTTTCGTCATTTCGAGTCAGCATAGCAGAAGATTCGTCTAGGAGTTAGAGTCCCACATTCTGCTACCAAGTCAGGTCGGCCACTAGAAAGCTGACAGACCTTCTCTCTTAGCCTCTCCGCGTCTCTGCCCCTCGTCTTTAAAATGAGTAAGTCAGAACGCCTGAACTGTATTTAGTTACATAGTTTTGCTCTCTGAAGAGTTTTTCTCCTTCCCAGAGTAGTCTGTGGCTGTCACTCCTGAGTGTGTAAGTCTCAAGTCTTGCAGACAGGCCTATTGTTAAGATACGCTTTTCCCTGTACAACTATGTTTATATGTACATTTATGTTCTTGGTATATTTGTCATGTGTCTGAGTATTTATGCACCTGCACGCTTGTTGAAATAAGCACACTAGCATACATTCATACATTTTTTTGTGGGTATGTGTGTTTATATATAACCTATATATATACAGTATGTGTGTATATATATAAATATATGTCTGTGTGTATGAGAAACAGATGCACTGTAGGCAGATAAAGCAGATAAATATAGATCCAAATAGAAGCAAAGCATATAAATATAGACGTTCTATAGAGTGAAAGCAAGCAGATCAGCACCATTTCATTATTGCTTGAAGCCTTTGTAATAAAAGAGTTGAAAATCAGTAACTGACATTGAAATTATTGATTGAATGACACTGTCAGATCAGAAGGCACGGTGTAAGGTAAGAAAATAACCTGTCTTTCAACTTTGAGGAGCAATTAGCAGGAAGATTTGTTACTTTTAATTATTTGATTTATGAAAGTTTTTAGATGCTATGTGGTGTGGTGTTTTTTAAGAGTACAGATTATGTCACCTTTCCTAAAACTACTACCAAACAACAAGAAATAATACATAGGGGGAAAAACACCTATTCCAGTCCTGAGAAAGGACTTGGTGAAGGTGACAAGATCCCTTTTGTTAGCAGGCTGTGATTGGCAGTCCTTTCCTGTTTCTGGGTTCGGACAGACAGTTGGTTTCATTCTACGTTATTTTTCCCAAGCCCTTTGAAGTCTGTAAGGAACTCACCTAAGGGGGATATTTTGAAGCACTAGGCCAAAGTCACCATTGTTGAGTTATTTTTGTGGGGAAGCTTGCAATTGTGTTTAGTGAGTGTGTTGTGTGAGTAAAACTGGGCTTCCATCTGTTACTTTCATGTCACTGTTTTCACCAGTCAAAATAATTGTGAGTTTTTGCTTTATTTTGTTTTGTTTCAGTGGAGAGGGTATTGTGAGTTATTTTTAGCAGGTTTGAGTTAACTGTGTAATTTTTTTAATGTTGCAAGTTATATCTTGATCATGCATTTAAAAACTGTTTGAAAATAAGAAGTGCCTCCTATTTTCACCCAAATTTCATCTATTTCCCTAAGCAGATCACGTCTTTTCTTCAGCTTTGTTGTAAGACCATCCAGAGAAGCTAAAATGTGAAAAAAAGCCCTCAAAGTTGTGCTGAAACAAATCTTGCCTTTGCCTAAGCAAAACTGTCAAAGTAGTTGTTGTTGCTTTTCTGTTGTTTAGTTTACTATTGCTTTTCCTTATAAGGATGAGAAAAGAAGGCCAGGAAGATGTTCTAATTCTCTGTTCTTTTGTGCTTCTGCTAAACCAGAAGTTACTGTTTCTTCCTTCCTGCTCCCAATCAGATTTAGACTTAAAGCACAAAAGGAGGGAAGGGCAAAGCAATATGGATATATTAAAAGTTGAGAAATAAATTGATGCTGCTAAAGAATTGTTAATTCGTTCTTTCAAATCTGGTTGGCTACTATTACTTTATTGTTAAGCTCTTCACCAAATTATCATCTTAAAAATATATTTTAAAAAATGTCCCAGTGGCCTTGAGGATAGGACATCTCACTCTCTTTCTCTCTCTCTCTCCCCGTACCTCACTCTTTCTCTCCCTCTCACACACACCTCTCTTCTTTTCTTTGTTCTTTCCTTTTCTCCTGCCTTAACCTATTTACTGGTTAGCTTTTGTCAAGTATCATATAGTAAATTACCAGAAATTTTGACAAGGAAAAATATTATATACACATACACATGTATCATATACACCTGTATACACACAGATACACACAGTCATATTAATTGTTAATGTACTAATCATCGAATTTTGTATGAGTTATAAACTATTATATAATTATAGAGTATAAATTTTTAAAGGGATTTTTATAAACACTCAAATATTAGGTCTGATTTAAAGATTCCTGGGAAATGGTACATTTTCTTATCTACGACAAAAAAATATTTACCAAATATACATTTAGGAAACAGGGATTTATCAGAACCAAGAGCAAAGCAAGAATCTGTTTCTTTTTAGGAGTCATTTACCTTTCCCAACTCTTACTCGGAGCATGTGGTGGCTCTCATCATTGGCGTGAGGGTTATTTATTTATTTATTTATTTATTTATTTGATGGCTTCATATTCTGCTCCTGGCTTTGTGGTATCTTACAGTACCTGTGGGCCTGGGAGTCAAACAGATCCTGATCCTCACGTGCACAACATTTTAATTAGCTCTGTGTCCTTAAGAAGTTAGCCAGCAGCTCTGTAACTAGGTTGCTAATCTATGAAACTTAGGCCAATCTTATTTACTTCACAGGGGCTAGCATTAAATGGAATAATGAAGTAAATGACATATAATATGTACTAAATAAATGCTAGTTTCCTCCTGGCCTATTAATTTTTCTAAACTTTTTTTAATATTTTATTTATTTATTCATGAGAAACACAGAGAGAGAGGCAGAGACATAGGCAGAGGGAGAAGCAGGCGCCTCAGAGGGGGCCTGATGCGGGACTCGATCCCAGAACTCCGGGATCCCGACTTGAGCCAAAGGCAGAAGCCCAACCACTGAGCCACCCAGGCACCCCCTGGCCTATTAATTTTAATGTATGTCTGTGATTTCCTCCTCCTGTCCGTTCTCACCACTGTGGCATAGCATTGTACTATAGCCATTAGATGTCATGATCAATGCTAGAGAAATAAGAAAAACAGGTTTTAAAAAATTATTAATTATGTAATATCCACCCTGAAAATGGGCATATGAGGAAAGAGATCAAAGGAAACCATCAGGAATTCTTGCCTCCTATAATTTAAGGTTTTCTAGTTAACAAACAGGAATGGAAGACTTTTCAACACCGTATTGTCAAAATCCTATTCACATCATTAAAATGGAATGAAGTACCAATCAAGTGATGCACATTAAACCTTTTAGAATAACAGGACATCCTTTTTATTTTATTTCCCACTCATAGTAGGTTAATGTCCTTCATTCTACAGTGGATGTTGTTCACCTTAGCTCACTGTAGATTAGACTCCTCAACTGGCACCTGCTCTTAGAAAGAAAGAAAGAAAGAAAGAAAGAAAGAAAGAAAGAAAGAAAGAAAGAAAGAAAGAAAGAAAGAAAAGAGTTATTTACTTATGAGAGAGAGGGGCAAGGTGGGGCAGAGGGAGAGTGAGGGGGAGCATCCTAAGGAGGCTCCATGCTCAGCATAGAGCCTGACGCCCGACTCGATCTCATGACCTTGAGATCATGACATGAGCCAAAATCAAGAGTTGGACACTTAACCAACTGAGCCACCCAGGTGCCCCGGCACCTATTCTTTTTTGAAGAAACATATGTGGTCAGAATCCAAATGTCACTGAAATTTCTGAATAGTTGCTTCATGTTTTCTCTTTTAAGGAATTAGGAGGGGGAAAGTACTTCCCACTTGAAGATATTTGGAACTGTGTTCAGCCTAGAGCTGATCATTTTAGCTGAATTGTAAACCCCATAAGAGTTAATGTTTTATAAGGGAAACAATGACACAATCTTAATTACAATGATTCTGGCAGCAACATTCCTGTTATCCAGGGACTTCTTTCTCTTGTCCAAGTTCTCTTTTAACCTCCTCAGACTTCACTTTCTGTGTAGCTGCAATTTTTGTATGCAACTCTCTCGGACTTTTTTTTGGAATTGAGAGAGTTTGGCCCGTATCATGAAGCCACGTTAAGCCACTCGGATTTCTCTGGACCTTCTTCTGCTATGCCATAATCAGTCCCAAAATAGTTATATCTCTGGAATGGAAAGAAAGAACAGGGAAGAGAAAGGTGACATGGTGAAGCAGAAAATGAGTGGCCTGGAGATTGTGAGATTTGCTCTCCCATCTGATGAGATTCCTTGTAACATAGGCTCCAGTCTTATTGACAGTGACAGGGTTTAGGCAGCTCTAACACCCTGTGGCATAGCCTGTAAGTTGTCAGTATCTTGTTGCAGTTTTTATTTCTTAATTTGTGTATACATGAAAGGCCTATTTATTGTATAATGTTAAATGTAAATTTTTTCTTCCTTTATGACTTCTAAGGATCTCAAAGCGCATTAACAAAACAATTATTTCATGGGGAAAAGTAATGAATAAATGTTGGGAAAACAAATACAAAGTGAGAGAAAGGAAAGAATTTGAGGTCGGCAATGGGCATAGTGATCTAGAAACAGAGTTAAAAGTGATTCTATCTAAAGAACTAAAGAATAAGAGGAAGAAGGGAAAGAGGAGTGAAGACTAAAGATAAAAAAATGAAGTGTAAGATAGCTTTAAGGTGAACATTGTTACATAATCTTATAAAAGAATCTTATAAAAGACTCTTCAAATCTTTCTCTTTGGGATTTAAAATAAGATTTATCCTGAAACTAATATTACACTATATGTAAACAAATGGGAATTTAAATAAAAACTTGGGGAAAAAAAAGGGCCAAAAAATAAAATAAAATAAGATTCAATTTATACAATATTAACTTATCCTAAGCTACGGAGAGAGGAACTGTGAGCTTCAGATACTAGGCCCAGCTTTGTCTCAAAATATATATCCTTGAGAAGATTACCTTCTGAGCTTCAGAATCTTTATGAATAAAATGAGGGTTCCAACCAAGTTCTCATTCATTTTTTTAGAATCCATGAAATGAAATAGCACGTGGGATGGTCTTGTCAACATACTGCCAGGATGCTTATGTAAGGAAGTTGCTGAATTTGATTAGATTAAACCATTGATCAAAGTTAAAAAAAAAAAAAAAAGCAACTTTCTGAAGGTTTTGACTGAAATGTATATGCCTACTCCTAGATGAATTAGCAAAATGGTCATTGCACTATTTAAAAAGCACTATGGCTGCTACCTCCAAACAGGCTTTTAGTTGAATCTTCAACTGGAATTTCTGAGAGATTGGCCCATGCAACTTTTCTTGTAAAGATCTCATTCACCAATTCACTGAAAGATAGCATTTCTGACTTTCTAATCCAGATTTTTTTTTCCTTATAAAACTCCTGTTTAACCAAGAAAATGGAAATCAGTACATTCTTGGTTGCCCTGCTATTAATTTAAATTTGCATAACCTAATCAAAACTCAACCTGCCTTGCCCTTCAACAAAAAGCTATATTCTCTCCCATTACTAAATGGCTACATTCTTCTCAGTAGTTTTTAAAAGATGAATTATGTTGATACCCCCTGACTTTTCCTTTAGAATGTGTCCATGGAAATTAAAATGGACTTTTCTGTGCCCAAGACTGAAATGTAAAATAGTTCAAAAGGGCTAGTGGAAATGAACACAAAACTTTGCTGATGCTATCAACATTATAACTTTTGTTAAGCTTTTTTTCAATAAAATGGAACTGAAGTCAACTGTCGCCAAATAACTGATACTTCCTCTATACCATCATTTTGTGTCTACAGATAAATGATAGAGTAATACAGCCTAAGATTTCCTGTAAAGCCCTGAAATATGTTTTTCTGAGGCTTTTCTAGCTACTTTTCCTACAGAGATGTTTCTCCCATAATCATTTTACTGTTTCAACAAATACTTGCTGAGCATCGAGAATGTGCCAAGCATTGTGCAAGGTGCTCAACATACAACAGTGTATACACAGCCATCGATTATTAAAGCATCCTTGACAAATGGATGAGTAGGCACCTGTTTAATATTTAATAAGCTAAGTTGGGTGAAAAGAGATGATTGGACGATCAGAAATGAAACCTTACACTCTTGTTCTTTCTTTTGGATGTGATTTTTCCTAGTCAGCATTTACAAACCCACACTCAGGAAGGAAACACAACAAACCCTTGAGCTGGCTGCTAATAAAGAGAACTTCTATTTCTCTTCCTCACCTTACTAGTTGTTCTCAGCCATGGGAGGGCACTCAGGTACAGGAAGGTCCTGTGCCTAACAGCAGAATCAACTGCACCCTTACCTTCCAGCCTACGATTTAGGAACTCACAGTACGGCCTGGCATGGAAAACACTGAGGACTGGGAATGCCTATCATCATCCTGATCAAAAGTTAAATTTTAAGTGCTCTCCATGGGCATAATATAAGAAATTATTTAAATGTCTTTTTCAAGTGTTGTTCATCAGTTTAGAATCTCTCCTCATTTTGCCCATTTCTCTTTGATTATCCTGTATTAGGCAGTTCTGTGTAGTCACATGATTTGTGGTCTATCTTCTTCCAAAGTAAAATAGTGACCTCAAAGATTTCTAAATGCATCCTTCATACAATTGTGAAAGGAGATGGGTAAAGGAGAATGTATTTCTCTTTGCCCTGTGTGTCTTTCAAATAGTGTTTGCAACTAGGTAAACCAGTTGGACCATGGCATCGACTATTACAGATACAGATTTACAAACGCATAGAGAGAATGATAAATAGGTGCATATGGGGAAGTCTGACAGATGAGTGGAATTGCTTTCAAGTAATTTGACACACTAGTACTTTCAGACATTCACCTGCCAATAATCCTGGTTAGAAACAAGACTGGAATATTGGGGTCGCTTGCCCAAAGTCCATCTTTCTGAGACCTGAGCAATAACCAGAAGTCAGAGCTAGAGGGAATGAGAATGAAAGTGTTGGAGGCTTTAGAACTGTTTCTCTAAAGGAGCTCTTTCTCTCTTTCCTCTGTTCCTCCTCTCTCCTCTCGCCCTTCTCTCCTTTCTTTTTCCTCCCTCCCCCTCTCGTTCCTTTCTTTTCAGTGCTATGAATTCATTAGATGGCATAGTGTAAATCAATAGTAAACGCTAACCGCCTACTCTGTACTCAGTTACGCAACATCACATAACCGGTACACAGAGACAAAAAGGGAAAAAGCACACACAGCCTTTACATTCAAAAGCTCTTGCATAATTTTACTTTTCCACAGCCAAAAAGAAAAAAAAAAGGAAATAACAGATGGGGAAACTTACAGTTTTTTTTTCCCTTTTCTCAGACTGTTGAGGAGGGAGTTAGTTAACATCCGTGGCCATTTCGAGTTGCCCTAGGCTGCAGCAAAACATCCCATAATTGTCAGTGCCTTAACTGACTTTAACACGGGATTTTGTGACCCTCCATGATGTGGTGAATTTTCCAAGTAACATAAGACTGAAATTATTCAGAGGTGTTTAATGCTGACTTGATTCTTACTTGTTTTGTGAAAAATCAACAACATTTAAAGTATGAAATGAATTTTAAAATAGAGGATAGGGAAGACGGCTGTGTGTGTGTGTGTGTGTGTGTGTGTGTGTGTTTTCATTTGAAATGTATCCTGATGTAATATTTATGTAAAAAGCCAGTTATATAAACCCTGTCTTTCTCTCGCCTTTTACTTTGGGGGCTGTAGAAAGCTCTAATGTTTTTTTCTTTTTTTTTTTTTTTCTCATGACAAACTCCAAAGTCATAATGAAAGAGAAAACATCTAGATGCTATAGCACAGGCACTTAATGCAAACTCCCTATAGAATTCATCCCCTAAACAACAGTTCCACTTAGGAAGCTGCAGTTTCTGGAATTTTCATTTAGAACTTTCTGTGATATTCTTCCCTGGCACACGTTTAGATTCATGGCACCAGCTTTATGTCTCTTTGTGCCTTTGTAGCCCATCACTCCTTTCCCACAGCCCCTGTTTTTTTGCTGGAATAACTTCCTTCCCAGCTTAAGTGGGAACACAGTGAGATTTGGGTGAGGCCTATCGGTCTTCGGGGCCCGTTTCTAATATTTTATTTCATTTAATGGACTGATGTCCTCTGGCAATCAGACATGCACTTGATGATGGAGTTTGGAGGACTTTTTAGTTTTGTTTTATTCTTCCTTTGTAGTTTCTGCCTTCCGAGTGCTCATAAAATGGCCGCATGGGACTAGGCATTTGTTGGGCATCAGGTGTGTGAGGGGTGGCACCACTGGCAGTTTTGATCCTTCCTTACGCAGTCTGAGAGGATGAAAATGGTCGGGGGAGGCACTTCATCTCCTTGTACTGGAGGTCAGGAACATGCCTCCAGGTCATACTTTTCTTCTGGATGGAAAAGCCAGATGAAATTGGTTCATCTGATTTGACCGCAGGTGAGACATGAGTGCTCCTTCACTTTTTAAAAAAAGATTTGGGCTATGTCCTAGTTTGTTTACCTTTCATTTATGGGTTAGCTATTAAATTTAGGAGTCCCTTTGTATGGAGAAATCTAGTGCATAAAGATAAAAATCAAAGCCGGGAGAGTTTTGTCTGGTTTTTCAGGTCTCATTGCCTGAATCTGTGTCTCTCTTGCAATAGCCGAGTAATCAAGAGGCCTGGGATTATCATGTCTCTGTGATGACATGGGGGCATCTTTAGTTGTCTTAGAGAGTAATGAGCAAGCTAATATATATATATATATATATATGTGTGTGTGTGTGTGTGTGTGTGTGTGTGTGTGTGTAATTTGTAAGTATGTCTCCTGGTTTGTTTGGTTTTTTTTTCTCTTAAAAGAACCTATAGCTGAGGTAGATTTGTTTGTGGAAAAATAATGGAAGTTGGTCATAATACTCAAGTCTTTCACCAGGAAATCATATTCCTGTGTATACATTTTCTAAGTGTTTCTCTCCAGGTGTCATGGCTGAAATTCTGTATGTATATACCTGCATCGTGTAGAATTCTATACTTTATAATAGAATTTGAACATGATCATTCATCTGCCACCAAGCACTTACTTTTGGTGTGTAGTTCCTTATACGGGGAGTCATTTTGCATATCATGATTTTTAAATGGGTTGCCTGGATTTAAAAGAAAACTCAGAACTCTACAGATGAGTGTTTTCTTGGTTTTCAAAAATAGAGGAGTGTATTATAAAAAAAAAAAAAAGGAAAATGTCTTTAAGTAAAATATCTTTTTTTTTCCTGCCTGTTTCTCAAAATAGCTTCCATTTTCGGTGGGTTTTTATATTCTCTGAACCATACTTAGGGCAGAAGTGACCTTTCAGTGTCCAACGACTGCCAACTGATTCTGGTCAGCCCTCATTTTCAGTTGCAGCCAGGGCCCTGGAAACATATAGGCTGCTTCTAGCTTTTCTTTGGTGATATGGGATCCAGGCTTAGAAGGGCCCGTAGCCGAAACTTTCTCTTCCCAGAGCATACAAGAAGCTAGGGAGAGTTTGAAACAGTTTCTAATTTTTCAGAAGTCCTTCATAACACTTTCAACCTAGCTTCTCCTCCCTGTTGGCAGTAGTAATAGATATTTTTAAATGTTACAAGGAGAACTTGAGCCACTGACTTACCTTTCCAAGGAGGATTGCTCTAGTTGTGCCTGGCATATAGTAGCCCCTTCATAAATATTTTACCATGTTTTTGTGAGCTGGTGAGGGACCTTCTATGGCCATTCCCTCACAGTGCTTACACAGGTGAGCAGTAAGCCGTGAGAGGAATAAAGGGGAGAGATGAAATCGGATGCAGTGCTCTTCAAGTCGCAGCAATGGACAGATCACCCCATCCTAGAAGAAAGCCCTTATTATCCTGTCTCTGTCTTTATAAAAGTTGCAAATCGCAGAAGGCAATTTTATGTTTCCTAGAGGCCCCTTTCAGTGATCAGTGCTGCATAGAACAGTGGATCATTTAAAAAACATAATTTTTGCAAGCTACTGTGGTGGTCCTCATTAAGTTTCATATGCAAATGTGTTAGGAACTTAGGATTCTAGGTCTCAAACACATTCCTCTCGCACTGGGCTGCCACAGGGTCCTTTGAATCCTGGCTTTTCTCATTTTCCCTGGACAATTGCATTTCAAACTTCTTTTATTTATATAAATGTTAGGATGGTGACTCTAGACAAATTTATGTAAAGTTCTTCCTTTACATAGAGTTTCATTACTTTTAGTCACAATAATTCCAGATCTTTCTAAATCAGTTTTGACTTCAGTTAGTTATGCTGGTTATTTTGAAGGCTGCATCCTGGTGGTTATATTGGGGGTGGGAGGTAATCTCTGGTAAACCATCTAGGGCTTCTAAATTATAAAAGCAGTGAAAAGACAAGTGTGTGGAATTATTGATAGACTGCTGCTCGTTAGGCAAGCAGTTTTTAAAATGCAGATTATATAATATTGGGGGATTTTGTTGCTCCACAGTAGAAGCTTTTTAAATGTTAATTTGGGGTTTGTTTTGTTGCTCTGTGACTTAGCATAAAAGGTTTTGGTTTTAAAAGGTTTCAGTTCACTCGTTCCATTTGTCTTAGAGGACTTGGAATATAATACTATACATTTATTTATACTCATGAAGGAGAATAAGGCCAGTAACTCACAACTCATGAAACCAGGGGTAAATAATCCATAACTTGTTCTCCCACCATTGCCACAATATTTATACCCAGAACACAAGTAACAAACAACTAAAAACAAGAAGAAACCAGTTTGTTTTTATTTACAAAATGTTTAATCAAAAGTACAGTAAAGTTCAAATGGAGCTGCAAATCCTGGTGGTTCACAATGGTTTGATTTATTTTTTCAAACAGACCATGGATAATTAACCATAAAACATAACTTTCCCAATACAAGTTACAGTGAATTGCAGAAATGGGCAGCAAGTCATTCACAACTGGTTGCAACTGGTTCGAGCCCTTAAAGCTGAACATGCAGACAGCAGCACAAGCCACTTTCCCAGGGCACACTAGAATGTTCCTTCCCCAAAAGAAGGCTCCTTTACTCTCCATATGCTATCACTGAGTCAGTGTCCCAAGGTGACAAGCAAATGAGTTATTTTCCATGATCACTGTGTTGACATGCATGTCAAATGCCCAGCATTTACGATATTCTTTTCATTTCAGAATGTTTCACCATCACTAACTGGATATTCCTCACAACTTTGCTGTCCGGTAAGTAACTTTCATTATCCCTAAATGGCAGCCTAGATATCGAGGTGCCAAGAAGAGTGTGTTTCTCCCAGTCTCTGAAAGAATTCAACCTAAAGGCCGTGGTGTGTTCACCACCTCAAGTATTAAATTTGAATAGAACGTATTTTGACGTTGATGAACGGTACATATTTTATATCCAATTTGTTCGCTTGGAATACCATCATTTAGAATCATTAGAAACATGATCCAGAGAACCTGTGATCACAGATTTCAACAAACATTTCGTGATGATTTTGCCATGCAGAGGTGGAAGTATTCAAAGGACTTGGTTGGCAGACTCTGCGGAGATATATATTTCCGAAGGAGGTGCCTGAATGGACAGAGAGGATGATGTGGTGAAGTTGGAAACTGATGTTGCCCATGTGGAACATCGGATGCTTTGGCATTAAACAAACAAACACAGAACCTTCCAAACACATTTTGTGATGCTTGGAACTACTTATTATTCTACGATATGCTAAAATTTTGAAATGCATTTGCTTCAGTTGAATCAATCTTGAAATCAGATGGTATTGCTCTTGTGTACCCACAAATGGAAGGGGAAAATGTCCTTTAGGAGCATGAATGTAGATAGCCACCTCTTTTTCAAGCTAAAAGGACCAACCCAGAGCTGCGAGTGAGTCTAGCTTTGAAAGCTTTGAGGTCTACGTGTCTTTTAGTGGAAATTGAAGTTTCAGAAAGGTTGGTATTGTGGCCTTCTAGAATTCTTGAGATTTCGGTGGCTGGGAGGAGAGTGCAGGTCAGTACTACGGGTATATTCGTAGAGCATCATTGAGTCAGAAAGAGTCTAAAAGAGCTGAGTTTGCTAGAGGTTGGCCGGCATTGAAATACTGGAGAGGGAGGAGGACCGGAGGGGGTGACTTGCCTGGCATCTGATGATGTTACGCCTGGCTCCAGCCAGGCCTATTTTAGTCATGAACATCATATTCATCCAAACCTTTAAAAGTTACACTCTTGACTTCACTTTATATGAATGTGCATAAAATGAGGAAAATAACCCCTTGGGGTGATAAAGATACTTTTCTAACAGGGACTTTCCACATCCATTGCACATAATCCATAGTTGTCGCTGTATTTTTGTTTCTAGTTGTGTCTCGCATCCACCTCTGTCTCTTTGACCATATCCATCTCACCAATGAAGGCCCCAAGCCTTAAGGATTGTAACTACTCCCACCACCCAACTCCCACTCCCGTGCTTTCTCTGTTACACTGACAAAAAAGAAACTCCTATCAGTGTGAGCATCAGGACTCAAGGGACAGGCTTACTTGTAACTTTAATTTGTTGCTCCCATTGCTTTCATCGCAAAAGGATCTCGCCACAAAATGGCCTGAATTTCACTCTTTCTGGCTTGCAGAGAAGCCGGTTCCTCCCCTGTTTCTGTCCAACACACAGAAAGCTCTTTATGTTTCTATGATCAGATAAAATCTGTATTGACGTTTCTTTTCCTGTGGGTGTATTTCACTTCTAGGTATGAAGATTTAAAGTATCCGGGCAAAGCTGTGTGTTTGCAGTTTCTCTGTTTTAGTGAAAAGCTCCTCGGGAAAGGAGAGCACATCTTATCCACTAATGAATAAAAATTTATTTTCATTTTAAAATGATACATGCTCATTAAAAATAATTTGGAAAAACACATAGGAGTAAAATGAAGAAAAATACAAGTAATTATTTCTATAATTTAAATCCAATCATTAATAACTATTTGATGTATTTCTTTACTCTCATTTTCCCCTGAGGATATATTTTTTTAAACATGTCGTACACATACTTTGTTTTTTTTTTCTTTTTTTTTTCTTTTTTATTTATTTATGATAGTCACAGAAAGAGAGAGAGAGGCAGAGACATAGGCAGAGGGAGAAGCAGGCTCCATGCACCGGGAGCCTGATGTGGGATTCGATCCTGGGTCTCCAGGATCGCACCCTGGGCCAAAGGCAGGCGCCAAACCGCTGCGCCACCCAAGGATCCCAACATACTTTGTATATAATTTTGTGTCCTGCTTTCAAAACTTAACCTAAGAATTTTACATGTAATTACATGGTTCTTATGAATGTCATTTTACATAAATATATATGATTCCTGAAGAGGAAGGAATAGCTTATTTAATCTAAATGTGCAACAAGAGCATTTGGGGGAGTTTTGTTTTGTTTTGTTTCACTTTTGACATTCCCACAATATCTTGCCTATAAAGAATAAATTAATCAATCAATAATGAGTAAAGGGATGCAAGTTCCATCAGTATATATTTTTGAATTTTTTATTATGAAAACTTCCAAATAGATGAAAGTAGACATATTACAGTGAACTCTCATGTACGCATCCCTGGGCTTTTACAGTGATGAGCTCATGGTCTATCATTTTCCCATGTTACTACCATAGTATTTTGAAGCAAACCCCAAACATCACAGCATTTAGTCCATCAATATTTCAGGCCCATAAGGACTTTTTCGCATGTTAACGCTATAAACACTTAGATAAAGAGTTCTAATCCTTGTATAGAGGATTATTTTTCTTCTGAGTATACTGCCATTATATTTCCTAAAATGTAACGATTGATCATAAAATCCTGTCAGAGTGTTTCATAATATTCTTAGGTACATGTGTTACCCAAAGGGCAATTTGGTTGACTCGAGGGACATTTCACAGATTTGGCTAGGTTTCTTAGGGGAACCTTTTTGGGGAGTAGGAATATTTTTACTGACCCAAACTTAGAATGATAATTTGCTGCTAGTTCTACATAGCTTTAGTTAGACTTAATATGGGATATATGTTGTGTTATATGCAATTGTGTATCTGAGGTGAAAGGAAAACATAGTGCTCTGACTACTTATAGAAGTCCGGTGTGGCTGCAGCCAACCCATAGTGGATAAACATGGCCAACCTACTTAAACCAAATATAACACTGGATTTAAAAGCATCGTTTTTTAAAGATTTATTGGCAGAAAGGAAAGGTTGCTTCCTAAAGGGGCACTTATGAAGTCTGAAAAGGGAGAAATTATATATTAACAGTCTGAATAATTAAAAAAAGAAAAGCACTGTTTAGGGAAGTGAGGGTCAAAGGAGACGGTGTATTGTAGAACAAAGGGCACTCCCTGTGTGCTTGCATATATTTCTCTAGTTTACTCTAAGAATATTTAAAGAACCTAATTTTCTGTGGCTAGACCAGATCCTTTGCATACAGAGCTCCACAGATGAGGAGGGCTCTGTGCAAAATTAGGCTCTCTGTAGAGAACCTATAGTTAAGAGTTTAGTCCTGCCTCGCTGTCTTTGAATTGTAGTCAGTGATGGTTCAGTAGCAGTGTGTTGTCCAAAAGGTGTATTCCACTCATCAGAAATTCAGGGTGTGAGTAACTGTGTAACATACTGCATCAGTATAAACTGGATTTATGTGTTACTCAGGTCTATTTAATCTTAGGAGCACATTTTCCATTGGCCTCGAAAGTGAGTAGCTGGAATATTGATGTGCCTAACCCTTGGGGAAGAAAAAAAAAAGTGCTTCTCCACCACACTAAATCTCTACAAAAATATGAGGGCTTACAGTAGGGACACATACAAAGTATTTTCAACCAAAGTTGGTAGAGGAAAGCATGTGGAGAAAAAAAAAAAGAAGAAGAAGAAGAAAAGAAATAACATCGGCAATAAACTATCCCAAGCAAACAGAAAGCATCTGTAAAATTTGCCAGACTGGATGGTGTAAACAATACAAACTTTTTTCTTTCCATTTCATTTTGTCCCTCTCAGTCTTCTGGTCCTCTCGATTTCTCTCTTACCCTGGTATGGCATTACCACCATTAAAATGTCCTCAGAAGTCAGGAAAGGATCTGATGGCTCTGCACTGAGCCAGGCATTCCAAGGAAAGATAGGTGGGGATGAGCCACTGTTTTAAAGCTGCGAGGATATTTTACCATAGCCCAAAACACCCATATTTTAAAACAGCTAACCTTTTCATCATTATTTTTAAGATTGATATTAACAATTCAATAACTGAAATAAAGGCATAAGTCTTCACCTTTTCCTGAATTCTTTTCTTATATGTGTTAATTATGTAGCTCATGTCGTATAAACCAGAATACAAACTGCCTTTTAAAGATAAGAATAAGTTTACCCTTGGTTCTTTCTAGCTAATGTATTACACATTATACCCAAGTGAACCATCATACCTCATCCCGATAATAGCTATAATAATAATTATTATTATTAATGATAGTGTTTGCTTCTTGGTATATGTGTGTGGGGTTTCCTTATGCTCTGCCTTTGGGTCTGGTGTCTGTTCAATTGTTGATATTTGTGACCATATGTATCCTCAAGCTATAAAACAGCATTTCTTGGAATAAAGTAGTAGTCCATACCCTCTACTTCCTCCTCCCTGGGTAATCATCATTGAATGATTCTGCTTATACAGGACAGGGAATCCTTTGTAAATGCTTGCATCAAGCCAGGGTTTTCATTTTAGACCGAAGACACAGGTAGTTGCAAAAGAAAAAAATGGTTTATTCATATCATCAGATCCATGTTTCAAAAAGTTGGCAGATATTCTGGGTAAACTTTTTCGGATGTGTAATACATCATCATATGCAATTACCATCAGAATAGGAGTTACGGCATTCTCATAGTGAGATAGATCACTTGGGTGATCCTGCCTTTACCTAGAGTGTTGAGGGGAGATTGAAAACCTCATTCAAGCCAGATATTCAAGACGCTTTTGCAGCCAGCTCAGTTCTTTCTTTTTTACATTGGAAATGCTGAAGAGAAGTCTTAACTTTTTCTTCCTTCATTAGAGATTACTCAAAGCCTGTGATATAGACAACATACTTTGGAGATGGTCTTCTCTTTGGAGGACTGCTCCATCTGCAAACCATGCTAAGGTCCACAGAGAATTGGTTGTTTGTTCTATCCTACTCTGAAATATTAACATGCTGTTGATATATACTTTTTGGTCAAAAGTAATTTGCTTTCTGGTTTTTGATGGCCACTCTGTGAATCAACCTAATGTATTTGTGGTGTGGGGATCTGTAACCTTTGAACACTAAGTTTAAAGACTTTTATAATTAGGGACCCCTGGGTGGCGCAGCGGTTTGGCGCCTGCCTTTGGCCCAGGGCGTGATCCTGGAGACCCGGGATCGAATCCCACGTCAGGCTCCCGGTGCATGGAGCCTGCTTCTCCCTCTGCCTGTGTCTCTGCCTCTCTCTCTCTCTCTGTGTGACTATCATAAATAAATAAAAATTTAAAGACTTTTATAATTAATTATTTAAAGACATTTAGCCCTTAACTCTTTCTCTGTCCATGAACAAGGTGATTGGTTAATCACATCTTGTTTATTTTTATTGTTATTGCTGTACACATTGTACATGAAACAAGAAAGAGGAGAGGCTGTTTATAAGAGCTAATTATAATGGCAAAATTGGACTTCTAACTGTTCTTATTTTGTATTTGATTATATCAAGACCTGCACTCCAAGAAGTATATTTCAGTTTTCCTAGGTAAATGACAGAGGAGAAAGATAGATCCAGTTGTATAAAGTGATGTCAAGCATAACTGGGCACAATTGCAAATATCAATAGTTCATTCAAACCCTGTTTGTCCACTCCTGGAGGACTTTGATTTCTGGCCATCCTTTGATAAAGATCCAGAACAAGGAAGAGACTCTCAGAGGTCTAATCTTTTAGGAGGATATGACGGTTCTAAGGTATTCTTAGGAGCCTGAGTTACTTCTGAGATGGCTTATCTGGCCCTTGGTAGAATCAGAACTCAGAGTTTTCTGTAGATCAAACACAAAACCCAGAGTCTGAGTCCTAAGATTCTTTGAACAAACTTTTGGTGACGCTTCTTATGTGACAGGTAAATGTGAACTAACTAACGTCCTTCCTTCCTTCCTTCCTTCCTTCCTTCCTTCCTTCCTTCCTTCCTTCCTCTCTCTCTCATTCTCTCTCTCTCTCTCTCTCTCTCTCGCCTTCTAACTCCTTTCATTGTTTTCTTTATTTAAGCAAGGAGAAATCTCCTTATAGATTGCAAAGAGCCCTGTGTATATTTGCGTGTAGCCAAAGATCCTGTCCCTTCTAGAAACTCTGGTTGTCACCCGGTGATCTTGCCTTTGTCTTTTCTTATGGTTCTGCCTGTGGCGCCTGTCACTAGCAGTCAAATAAGGACAATTTTACCATTCTCTCCTGCTGCTCTCATTTTTTTTTTTTTAGTGCCGGTACATGAATTTGTTATTCTTTATAATTCCCTTTGAAGTTGGAAATCCAAGGGGAATCTAAAACCGACCAGATGTTTCTGCTGCTGGAGAGGGAAGAGAGTAGGATTAAGTTTAACAAAAACTTGGTCTCTCGGAAGAAAAATCATTTCAGCTGGAAATCATCTTTAAATGCACTCATTTGCTACAGATCTGTTAGTTAATTTACATTTACTAGTCCTTTGTAGACAATATCGCCTGTCAATTTACTTGGGAAAATTCATAAATTTTGTGAACAGATAGACTCATGCTGTGGTTTGCTCAGGCCTACGTCCCTTTTGGGCGTTCTAGTTCTTTCCGTCGCTCCGACTGTTCTCCTCGCGTGCCTTCCAGGGAGGGTTGCCCCTCGTCGGTGTTGATGTCGTTGATGTTGTTGAAGGATCACCATCGTGTCACATCAGGCGGGGACGGGTGGGGGGTGGTGGCGGTTGGGGTGCAGTTCTGCAAACTGTTGCAAGAGGGTGAGGCCAATGCAGCCTGCGGTTAGGGAGGGAAAGAAAGGAGATTTGCCAAAACGCTTCGCCTTTATGCAGAACTTCATCCACTTTAGGGATAGTAGATCAAAACAAGAATAAGACCGATGAAGACCTTCAGGGTAGAAAAGGAAAGTTTTGTCGTCCCTCCAGGACTCAGCTGATGTTGCAGACAGCATGAATAAACAGATTGGGAGAGGAGAAATGGGAGAGAAAGTGAAGTCCAGGAGAGCCCGAGAGAGAAGAGAGCGTCGGTGAAAAGACATTTGTGGGGCGTCTCCAACTGGGCGTCCGGGCTCCAGGCGCCTGTACGGGAGGGAGGAATGGTTAAAAAATCAAATTGGAGGAAAGTCTTAGAAACCAATCAGGATGTTTTGGTGGTTTGCTTAGCACTTCACAAAAGCGTTGGATTGCAGGGATGCATTTTTATTTGCTGGCTTCCTGCACGGCATCTGTCACACTGGCTCCTTACGTTGCTGTCAGGATTTCCTCGGTTTCCCTAGGTTTCCAGGAGCGGGGAGAGCCGTGTGCATAACTGCCTCGCGCCCCATACCTCGCTCGGTGGACTAAACGTCTGGAAACATTTTCCACACCTCACGAGGGATGAATACTTACAACTCAGAGTTTCTCTTGCCCCAGCCTATCTCCGTTTTAAATAGAAAGTCTGAGTCCTCAGTAATTATATTAAGCTTCTTAAGCAGCACATATCAATTGCATATACCATTTTAAGCATTTTTTTTCAGCCTCTCGAAAGAGAGTAGGGGAAGAGACAGAGAGAAATCACTTAGCAGCTGATTCACTTATTTTAAGCAGCTTTCCCCATTTTAAAATATAAAAAATTCAGGTCCTGGAACATTGGGTGATTTGAATGTTCTGTAAGGATTTGAAAAAAAGATTTTTAAAATATCATATGTTCTACATTCAGGGACCCGGATTTTCAATTTAGTTCGGGGGAAAAAAAAGGATTGAAATAAGGGAGTTTCAACCTAAACAGTTTCTCTTCTTTCTTTTCATTTATTATTATTAATTAGTAGTAGTAGAACTAGTCAGATGGTATGAAAAGCATTTATGTTGGTCTCACTGCTGTGACAGAGCTTAACCTAATAATCCAAGACTTGGAACTTGGTGTTTCAATAAAGGAAACACTGTTTGAGGTATTTTCCATTCAAAGGCAGCATCAAAAGTTTTTAATTAACACCATCAGAAATTAATGGGCTACACGCAGGACAGGGTTCCTCCAGACCCGACTACCGGGAACAAGACAGCAAGAGGGACCCATTGTGCATGTTTTTATTTCATAATGTATTTTTATTTACTTGTTGAAACCCAGTCCCAGCTGCACGACGACGTGTGGAGCCACAAGAGCGAAACCTGCGAGGGCGGCTTCACCCCAGCAGTTTCATTTTGCTGATTATTGTCCTGCGTTCTTTGTGATTGTAATTGGTTAGAAAGTTTGAAATTAGCAAGTCCTTGTCAGGCCCTGAAAGCTTTGAAATCACGAGGCTCCAGACAGCCATCAAGCCTTGGAAGCCTAATGGCCTGTGGGGTGAAGAGCCTGAGAGGGCCGAGCGCCCCTCCTCGGGCTTGGCCGGGTCACAGCCCCCGGCCGGAGCGGTGGCTTTGTCTGAAGCCCTGTCCTTTCCATCACCGAAGCCTCTTTCTCAGGATGAACACAAATGGTGGGGCTGGGGGACGTGAGGGCACCTGGGAGAAAGGGACGCAGAGGATCAAGGGATGGCGAGGAAGGAAAAGGGAGAAGAAAAGGCAAGAAAGGAAAAGGAAGCAGGACATAGGATGGAAAGGGCTTTGTAAATATTGACGTTTGGTTTCTGTGCAACTGGCTGTGATGTCTCGGGATGGAACTCACTGACGGAGCCTAAATGGTCCCTGGAGCTTTTCCTTTTTTTTCTTTCAGAACTTTATTTTAAAGACTCGCCCACTCCTTGTCAGAGGGAAGCCGCCTGTGTTCATGTACGTTCATACTACCACCGGCACCTTTCCTAGGGATTGGGAATCCAGTGCTTTCCTCCATACATTATAATAGCAGAACGAGGGGGTCTATCAGTTCTTCTCTTGCAACCACAGAAGTATCTACTGTTTAACCTTACGCTCTAGGCCCCCAAACCAAAATTCTCCAGAAAATTCCTACACTGCTTGGCAAATTGCAAAATAAATTCACCTTCACCCTTACGGCACCACAGGAACTGCTTGCGCAGGGTTACCTAAAGTGGATCTTGTCAGCAATGATGAAATGTTTATAGAAGCTTAAAGGTCTGAATAACTTCCTGTAAACCTTCTCGTTTATGTTCGCAGCCTTCAAGCTTAATACATTTAGGTGCAGTTTTTAACCTTTACCCACTTCTCTTCTGCTTTAATACAAAACAAAACAAAACAAAATGCAAGCCAGATACAACAACGTAGATATTACTGCCATGAATTGAGAAATGTCAGGAAATTTTTCAGTAGGGCCCCATCATGACAAAATGATGCAAAAATGTATCATCGTTTTTGGAAAAGCTCCTTAGAGCAGTTCAAAGAATTCTTCCCTGAAACACAGGGAGATCGATACATATCAACTTCTAGGGGATAATTGGTGAATGAGTGTCAGGGGTTTCACAAGAACTGCTGAGTCCAATCTTGACATCCTAGCCAGAGAATCAGGTAAGCCGATTAGCAAATCATTTTCTCTGTTTCTTACCTGAGCGGTGTCAGGATTTACTGTCGCAAAGTTTGACTTCTTACAAGAGTCAGAAACACTTTATGCGGAATATAATTAGGAAAAAGATGTCATTATAACCTTCCCCAGACCATCCTTTAGGGGCTGCTGGATCAGACTGCAGTATATTACGCCCCACTCCCCAGAAGTCTTTGTAGGCTACTCTAGCAGACGTGTCTGACACTTAGCCCCTCAGCTCACCTCTGATTTCAGCTCCGCTTGAAGCAATTCTGTGTTGGCCCAGACCCCCACCTCAGGAGTGCTTTTCCCAGGACCTTTTCCATGGCCAGGGGGTGCTCAATAAATCTACATTAGATAGGGAAAGGGAAGGTTGGCTGCTTAAGGCCGTAGAGCCTCTCAACCATTGGAGGAACAGAACTGGAGAATTCATGTTCCAGTCTCTGTTTCCTTCAGACGATACCGCTGGAGACATTGTGCACAAGTCTCAGAGATGCTGGTTGAATTGTGCTCCAGTTAATACTCTGGTGGCCCCTTCTACACATTTTCATCACTGCCTTGTCCTCTGCTCTGACTCAATGCTCTTCACGCTTGCCTTCTGAGATCACCTTTTTTTTTTTTTAAGATTTTATTTATTTATTCATAGACACAGAGAGAGAGAGGCAGAGACACAGAGGGAGAAGCAGGCTCCATGCGGGGAGCCCGATGTGGGGACTCAATCCCGAGTCTCCAGGATCACGCCCCAGGCTGCAGGCGGCGCCAAACCGCTGCACCACCGGGGGCTGCCCTGAGATCACCTTTCAAAGTAAAACCAGTACCCAGGTTCTTGTTGCAGACTCTTCTTTGGAAGGAACCCAAAATGAGATAGGTTTTCAGATTTATTATTTGTTTGTTTGTTTGTTTTAATTAGATCACAGCACCTTCTTCTCTGCTCTCTACTACCTCCAGTGTATTATTGCCCATTAGTAGCCTGTTTTCCGAAACCCAATAGAAGCCCAATTGCTCACATCAATAGTTGTTAACACTTGAAGAGAGATGTTGTTTTATTCATCTGTGGTTTCTTGTATCTAGCACTGTCTTGACACATAGTAAGTGCTCAATTAATGTTTGTTGGATGAGTGAATAACGCATGATTTATACCAGTGATTTTTATTGTTGGTAATAAGAAACTCTTGTGGGTTTCAATCAAGCATGAGATGTGTTACAATAAATTTGTTATGAATAACAAATTTATGAAGTATATGTATTTGATTTACTCTTTTAAAAATTAAATTAAACACAATACTGTTCCTGTAATAAAGTTATACTCATATACTTGTGTTTTCTAACATGCTTTGTTAAGTGGGAGCCGATTGGTTTTAGTTTGATATTTATTGCTATGATCATGTTATTCCAGTCTGGAATGAGACATGGTGAAGTCTTGTTGATGCCTCTTTTCTAGACAGAAATGTAAGATCCACTATATCTCTATAATCAGCACCAGGGAAGACCCCATCTTCTGTGAGAGAAATTAGTGAGGCTCTAGAACGTAAATAACAATAAGATGGAAAGTTTCAAACTCTTTTCCGGACTCTCAGTGTCCAAGACCATGGATATTTTAAGGCTATTTCCAGGGTTTGGTGACCAAGAAGATCACCCTAACACCAGAAGCCTCCTCCTTATTATTCAGTAACCCAAGCTGAAGAAAACTACAGGAAACAGCGTCTCAATTTCATCCCCATGGAAGTACCAAAGGACTTGATGTTGGGTGTTAGCTATATTCCTGCAGAAAAAAAATATATATACATTTTCTTCCCTAATTTTAGAAAAATTTTTAAGCTTTTGTTCTGGAAAGATAAGCTATTGACTGTTAGTGAATTTATCCCAGAAAAGATGTGCTCGCTTCGGCAGCACATATATCCCAAAAAAGAAAAGAAAACAAGTGTTGGTCTCAGGGAGAAAGGGTGATTCCCATTTACTTTCTTAGCATCCATTGTGACACCTGGAGACATACAAAGTTATGAAAATTTAAAAACATATTCTTCAAGAAAAGTCAACGATCTCATCTGCTGTTTTCTAAAGTGGCCTTATTTAGATTTTGTACTATGCCTTCCAGCATAATTTTCTAAATACTGTCATCTTTTCTGTAGTGGTTATTGATCAACTGCCTAGGAAACCCCTTTCCACACTAGTGTTGTTTTCCAGAAAATATCAGCTCAATTATGAAAGATCCAAAATGAGGCTCAGAAACAGTGATGGTAATTGGTGATGCTGTTTGTGTTCTGTAGAGCATGTGCTTGTATCCAGTTTGTAGTTTGCCAACTTATGTGGAATGGGTATGGATCTCCTCGGGGAGGCCTAGTGACAGCTGGAGCAAAAGGGTTACTTATAGATAGCCCAGCAGAGCCCCCTCTAAAGCTCCAAATCTCTCCTAGTTTATCCCAGTGAATAAGACAATACAACTCTTTCTTTTTTAAAAAAAATATTTACTTATTTTAGAGAGGAAGAAAGAGCATAAGTGGGAGGGGCAGAGGGAGAGGGAGATTGAAACTCAAACTCAGTGTGGGGCTTGATCTCACAACCCTGAGCCAAAACCAAGAGTCAGACGCTTATCTGCCTGAGCCACCTAGGCACCCCTACCCTTTTCTACGTAAGCCATGACCTGAAAAAATTTGAGAAGTACTAATGTTATGGGCTGAATGTTTGTGTCCTCCCAAAATTCATATGTAGAAGCTCTACCCCCAACCCCCGTGTGATGGTATTAGCAGGTGGGGCCTTTGGGAAGTAATTAGGTTTAGATGAAGTCATGAGTGTGGAGCCTCTATGCTAGGATTAGTGTCCTTATGAGAAGAGGAGAAAACCCCAGAGCTTCCTCTCTCTGTGTAATGTGAGGACTTGGTAAGAAGGTGGCCATCTGCAGTCCAGAAGGAAGCCCTCACTAGAACTCAGGCCATGCCAGTATCTTGATCCTGAGCTTCTCATCCTCCAGAACTGAGAGAAATAAGTTTCTGTTGTTTAAGATAACAAGTCTGTAGTATTTTATTGTGGCAGCCCACGCCAACTAAGACAAATAATCTAATGGATTGTAGTGAAGAGTAATTGAAGTATCAAAAAGAGAAAATAGAGAAATAAAGACAAGTTTGCTGTTAGAAAGCTACATTTCAAAAAGTGAACTTATATGTAAGATTTTTCCATAAGCGAATGCTGCAATATTCTAGGTTTATCAGTATATATGTCCATAAGAATGTCCTGGGGTGCTACATTCACACTGTTTGAGTGGAATTCTAGTTCCAGTCATTAACAGGCGTGTGTGTGTGTGTGTGTGTGTGTGTGTGTGTGTATAAAACTGGGAATCTATACTCACCATTAACATGAGAGCTGTCATTTGATTTGTTTGCAAGGCCCATTTCCTTTGACTCTTCTGTCTCTTACGTGAATTGTTTCATTATAAGATAAAGATAAAATTTTAATCAAAGTTATATCCATTCTTAGTTGCAGACTGTTCCAGACTGTCTTCCCTGTTTGCAGCTGTTTCTTACATGTGGTTACCATTATCTGTCCTCTGTAGCTTCACTATTCAGAGTATAGTAGTATTAGCAATATCAGTACCACCTAGGAACTTGTTTGAAACACAGAATCTGAGGCCTCACTTCCAACCTCCTGAAGGAGAATATGCATTTTAATAAGATCCCATCCCAGATGATTTTTCTGTGCAGTGAAATGTAAGAAGCCCATTCATGGCGAACTAAAAAGCATAGTAGCTTCTTCATGTATGAAATTTCAACTGACAACCTTTTCTCATATATATGTGTATATATATGCTATCTGTAGTGGCAGGTTTCCTAAACTTGTGAGATATATATGGAGACAGAGAGAGTAAATGTATACTACACACACACACAAAAAAAAAATCAGAGAGAGAGAGAGAGTAGATGTATACTATATATATATTACAAAACCTACCACCACGGATTGCATTGATAGTTGTTTGTATATTAGTTTGCTATTGCTATGATAATGCTGCATAACAAACAACCCCCAAATTTATGTGGCTTATAATTGTAAACATTTATTTCTCACTTATAGGTCTATGTGGCATCTGGGTACCTCTATTTCAGGCTGCATTGGGGTTCATATCTTCTTCACGCGCTTCTCATTCTGGGACTCAGGATGAAGAGATCAGATACTTGAGACAAAGTTTTCTTATTTCAAATTCCATGTGCATAAGAAGCCAAGCCAAATCACTACTCATGGCATTTCTGCCAACATTACATCAGTCAAAGCAAGTGAGTTGACTTAACTCAAACCTAGGGGACAGAGTTATACTCTATTCCCCACATTAACACACACTACTGAGAGTTACAGTAAAGTCATGTGGTATGTATAGATTTATAGTTCTCTTATAGAAAGAGTGTGAAGAATTAGAGAAAATCAGTCTGCCATATATAGTATTGGACTCAGAAACAAACGGCTTATACAGTTTCATAAGCAACTTAAGAAGCCTGATGTGTTAGAACACCTCTGTGTGTGTGTGTGTGTGTGCTTAAAGCACATTTGCATAGTATCTCTAACCATGTGCCAGAAGTCTTCTTCATAGATTACTTTTGAATTCCTCATAATTATGACCACTGGCTAGAGAATAGAGTATAAGAGAAAACACACTGGTTTGGAAATGAGGAGCTTGGGTTCTATTCAAGCTCCATCTCTAAACAAGTGTGGAGTCACACATCTCTACTAATGTTGCTGTTTAGCATTATATCAATAAATTAAGAATATTTCTGTCCTAGCTATTCTTTTTTATTTTTCTTATTATGAAAAGCATAAATAGTCATGATAGACTATATAGAATAAAATATAAGAGGACAATTAAAGCCATTCATAATGTCCTTTGGGGCTATACCTTTCCGGTTGTTGTTGTTGTCATTGTTTTCTGTGTCATTTTATTTTTGGTAAAACATTGGTACACTGGAATCATACTTTGTCACTTAAAAACTATATTATGAGTAATATTTAGCAGCACGTTAAATACTTCTCAACACCATTATACTACTACTTTAGTATATCCTACATTCAATGCTCTATTTTTGTGAAAGCTAATATTGTTAAGTCTTTAAAAAGCAGAATATACTTTAAAAATAAAGGTATCGTTGTTATAAGATTTTAAAGATTGAAGAAAAAGAGAGGCAGTAACATTTAATAAAGGCCTACTCTGTGCCATGTCCTATTCTTGGAACTATTTTTACATTGTCTCATCTAATAACCTTTTAGGCTAGGGCACCTGGGTGTTGTAGTCAGTTAGGCAGCTGACTCTTTCAGGTCAGGTCATGATCTCAGGTTATTAGATCAAGCCCCAAGTCAAGCTGTGTGCCCTGTGTTGGGTTCCCCATTCAGCGTGGAGTCTGCTTAAGATTCTCTCTCCCTCCCCCTCTGCTCTTCTCCACCACTCTCTGTCTTTAAAATAAATCAATAAATCTTTAAAAAAAAATAACCTTTTAGTCTAATTAGCTGTATGCATGACGGTTAAATTCTGTGGGCTATAGTCTGATCGCACAGCCACTTACTAGCTTTGTGACTTTGTTGAAAGTTTATTGTCTTCTCTTTGACTCAGTTTCCACACCTTAAAGTGGTAACAACAATAATAATAGTACTCCCTTCCAAAAACATTGTTGTAAGGATTAAATGAGTGAATATATCCAAAATGTTTAGAACAGTAGTAAATATTAGCTCTTGTTTTTTGTCTTTTGATGCCTACAGTAAAGTCTTCCATAAAGCTATCCATCAAAATGTAAATCTACATAGATTTCAACTCTTTTGGTCTGGAAGTATGTCCTAAGAAGTAATTTAATATAAATGGAAAAGACTAAGTAAGGGCTTTCAGCTTTTTGATTCTGGCTACTCCAGCCTCCTAGTAATGTGGCCTCTGGGAATTTAGTTAAGATTCTTGCATTCAGTTATGATTTTATTTAAAATAGATAAATATTAGCCATGTTAGGGTTTTTATAAGAATTTAAATGAGATAATATATGTTTGGAATCTACTAACTTGCCTAGACAATAAATAGCTTTGTTAATGTCAGTCTTTTCTCCCTTATATTGCTATGAAATGGTTTTATTTCCTTTCAATAGCATCTCTGGGCAGGCAATTTATCTACTTTTGCCAGTACCATAGGTACTCTCATATTAGTACAAGATGGTCAGAAATACCTATAGGCTATATGGAGGCAGTGATGAGCTAGTACATTTCTCAGTTTTCTACAGTTTCTAACCAGTTTTCCTGATTCTAGCTTGGAATGTACTCTTTAGATGTACCCATTGTTTATTTGATTTAATAATAATAATTATAATATAATAGACCTCTCCTAGCCTATTGATTTGTAAAAGATTTTTATTCAAATGAACAGAAAACTTTTTCTTTAAAGATTTTATTTATTTATTCATGAGAGACACACTCACACAGAGAGGCAGAGACATAGGCAGAGGGAGAAGCAGGCTCCATGCAGGAAGCCTGATGTGGGACTTGATCCCGGGACTCCGGGATCAGGATGTGAGCCATAGGCAGATCCTCAACTGCAGAGTCACCCAGGCGTCCCCAGAAAACTTTTTTTATAAAGAAATCTTTACTTTCTTCTTTGAGCATGTAGAATTAATGAATTAATTAAAACGTGAGTCAATGAATGATTGAGTGACTCTATCTTATTCATCTAACAGTTATTGAGCATTGGTTATGGCAGTGTAGCATCTGGATATCATACTTGGCCAAGTATATCAATACTTTATGCTTCTTTTCCTTTTTTTTTTTGTTTGTTTGTTTGTTTGTTTGTTTGTAAAACTTAGGTGAAAGATTAAGGTCAATACCCTCAGTTTGTTAACCTTCTAGATTCTAGGAGAGAGACTTAGAAAGAAAGAGCTTCAATATAAAGTAGAGAAAAAAAAATGCTGATGTAGAAGAATAGGTGAAACGTTGTGGGGAACCAGAGAAAGTGGTTGAATCTAAGGTGAATGAGAAGGAAGATTTGGGAAGGCTGTGGTCTTTCAAACAATGTTGGAGAATGAATAAAGTTTTCACCTGGGAGAAAAATATAATCTGAGGAGCTGTCAGGAGAACTGAAGCATGAAGATATAATAGAATCTGGAATGGTGAGGAAGGTACTAATTGGCAAGATATTAAGGCATTACAGAATTTGGGGAATAAGTACAGTTATACCCTGTACAGTTTTCAGGAGCAGATCATGGATGCTTCAGAAGGAAGCTCTATTAGCTAGGTCATGGAAATCATTAAAAATGACTTGTGTTTTTAAGTAAAGAGTAGTAGCATCCAATCAGTGTCTTTCAGAAGCCAGATACTACTTAATTCATAGTGGACTCCATTGGCAATGAACTCTGGATCAGTTAGAGAATCACAGCTCCAGCCAAAAAATCACATCCTTGTGGGTAGTATAGTGATGCTATACCAAAATGAATGCGAACACCAAAGTTCCCTTTCTATAAAGAAAAATTCAGGGCAGCCCTGGTAGCTCAGCGGGTTTAGCACCACCTTCAGTCCGGGGTGTGATCCCGGAGACCTGGGATCAAGTCCCACATTGGGCTCCCTGCATGGAGCCTGCTTCTCCTTCTGCCTGTGTCTCTGCATCTCTCTCTGTGTGTCTCTATGAATAAATAAATAAAATGTTAAAAAAGAAAGAGAAATTCATCATATTTCTCACCTTAAAAATGTTTCCCCATTTCTTATAAAATAAAATAAAAACTTTATTATATCATATTACAAAGCCCTTTATAATCAATCAACACTAATTTTTCACATCTATGAGAAGATTATACCTATCCTGAAGGGTTGGTATGAAGTGATTCATCTAAAGCACCTTGTACGTTGCCTTGATACATGACAGGCCCTCAGCGTGTGGCAGCTATGATTGTAATCACTTTATTGTCTCTTCTCTGTTCTCTCTCACCATCCCCATTTATATCCCTGCTGCTATTTTTCAGATCTAGTTGTTCTTCATATTGTCCTTGTCTATTATAATGCCTAGCATATAGTAGGTACACAATAAAATGTATCTTTAATGAAGTAACAGATTATGCTAACTTCTGAAGGGCATTCTACGGTCATGTATTCTAGATATAAAATACTCTTCTTTGGCGTTATATTTTAAATAATTCTGCTGAAATGAAGCATTTAATGATAGAATTTCAGGAGAACTTTCCTTATCCTTTTGAAATTATCAAATCCATATAACTTAAAGTCATACATAGCAAATAATGATTCTTCAGAGTATACCTGAACACTACTGGTTTTAGAATTATCCACTCCAAGCCCTAAATAGATATTTTTTAAGGTCACAGACAAAATGCCACCTGTACCTTCAGCGTAGAGGCAAGGGAAGTATTGGCAAGGTCTGCTAGCTGACTGGAGAGTTTGTTACAGCAATGGTTATGGTCTTCTATTGCCCTGAAACTTTTTCTGTTCTTTAGACAGCAGGCTTGGTGCTGTGTGAGTTCTACACATGCATTTTTCAAACTTTTTAAAAAACAGAATAGAAACCCAGTTTTCAGAGCGATGCTGACACTAGTTGAAGATGCCAGGCGCCCATGCAGGGCGTGTTTTTTAAGCTGAATATGTTCTTATTTTCTGGTTTGTTGATTTTAAAGCCAATCTAAACATGTGAAGAAAAAAAATTCAAATTTTGCCAATTTGAAAAGAACAAAAATAGCTAAAACCTTCTTTTAAAATTTCTAAGCCATTATGAGAATATTACAGACAAAAGCTTGTACATGAAAGAATTTTTTTGAAAAAAAATCAGGTTGCTTTGCCTTTCTTTAGTCACTTCAGAAGTCTTTGTCAGATATGAAAAGGAAATATACTCAAAATGAAGAGTAAATATAATTAAAATGGTTCCTTGCCTTGACATATAAGCTTCTTATGGGCAAAAATCTGTATAAATTTAATACTATGAAACTTGGGTTTAAAAGAAAGAATAAGGAGTGGGCAGGGAAGGAAGGGAGAAAAGTTCGATTTTTCTAAGAGTAGGCATAGCAAATGGAGGTCGTGAAATTACATTAAATTTTAATTGCTTTTGATGAGAAAATTTTAGATCCATAGTGTTTTTTTAATTGCTAGTACTTGGCATGTGCCTGGCTATGAATGAATGATATTGCACAGGCCACATTAGTTTGCTGTAAGCACAGAATTTCTGATGACAGAAGGAAGTGACTCAATTGATTCACCACGAAGACCAAATATTTATGAACACTTGCTTTAAATTCATTCTTTAGAAGGTAGTAGAGGGTTGTGGTTAAAGGTTCACATTCTTGAACACTTGCGTATGTGACCTCTGTGAGCCTTGGTATCCTCTTGTGTAAGGTGGATTTTGAAAGTCCCTCATTCAGAGGATTATGAGGAGAATTACATGAGACAATACCATCATGCACTTGGTAGTGCTCCTGACACACAGTAAGTGTTCACTAAATTTTAAATATTGCTCTAAATATTACATTACTTATAATATTCTAAGTAAATATATATCCTGATAGAATTGTTATGAAGAGGGATGGATGTCTGGGGGCCTCTGTGGTTGATTGTCTGCCTTTGGCTCAGGTGGTGATCCCTGAGGGTCCTGGGATTGGGCTCCCCGCAGGGAGACTGCTTCTCCCTCCCTCTCTCCCTCTGCCTATATCTCTGCTTCTCTCTCCATGCCTCTTATGAATAAATAAATAAAATCTCTAAAAAAAAAAAAAAAGAATTGTTTTGAAGATTTAATGAGTTAATACATGTTATTATGGTGGCATCAAGGACATCTAAGAGTTCAACAACATATATTAAGACCCTGGAAAACCATACACAAAACAGTTAGGATTCATACTGATGACTTCTCTGGAAAAAAAAATATACAATAAAAAAAAAAAAGAAATACAATCTAGTTGAGGAAAGGGAGCATATGTATTAAGAGATTAAAAACAGGGATAACAAAGCTAGCCATAATTAAGCATTGACCCTCCACTGAGCTCTAATGGGCATTCTCCCATTTAACCCTCACAGCTACATGAAATTGGTATTATTACTCCTGTTTTTAACGAGAGGAAACTGAGGCACAAATATCAGGAGAGTTAAGCACTGCTGATATTGGGGATAAATACTTATATCTGTCTCCAGAGCTTAAGCATTACACTACTGTGATATTAAAGCAGGCTATGTGCAAACAGGTGTATAAGTGTTCAGAAGGGAAAGTGAACACTGAGAGCTACTCTGCCGAGGAATTGCTTTAGGAGAAATAAGGAGCACTGGGCTTTATGGGACCAAATATTCACTGTGTAGCAGCATCTGGCTCCCTCAGTTTGCATCCTGACTCCTCTATACACGGACTGTGTGATCTTGGGCAAGTTTTTAATCCCTCTGTGCCTGTGTTTCCCTATCTATAAAATGGGAGTGATAATAGCATTACCTCACAGAGTTGTCATGAAGATTTAATGAGTCAATCGATACATGTGTGGTTATAATGGTACCAAGAACACCTACAAGTTCAAGAAATGTTAACTTTACTATTGTTATTAGTGACTGCAATACTTTGAAATTTTTTTCCTTCTTAATGAGTTGGCACTCAAAATTTAAGGAGAGACTAATATTTCAAAGGTGTAGATCACTAGAAGACTTAAAGCAAGTGTTTTTTTTCTACTTTCTAACTAAGTTTCAGTCTAACTTGAAGGGAGAAGAAAACACATTATGTCAGAGATTCCATTGTATATTTGGGTGAAAGAAATTCAGTAAGAGGATATGTTTGCTACCCTCATGTGTTTTGTTTTTTCTTTGCTTTATGCCAGTCCACTGATATTTCTGTTAGCCTTCTTAAGAAAACAGTAATATCGTTAAAAATTATTGTCATTTTTACTTCTTCTGGACATATAAAGATTGTTTTTAAAAATATGCACACAGAAGCCTTAGAACAGACTCTTGGGAATGCTAAACCACAGCTCACACTGTCACGTTTGGTCCATTTCATTAAAGGAACAGTAATGTGCTTAGTGGCTAAGTGTGTAGAAATAAAAAAAAAAGTACAGTAACCTTATTCGTGAGAAGAATATGATAATATTCATTGACAGGGGAACTACAAGGAGCAATTATCCCAAGCTGTGTCTTTCAGACAATGCTGTCAGTTTTTCTACTTTGATGAGTACAGCTGGGCCTGTGATGCAGGGCAAGAAATTCCAATGTGGCTAAAGGACCAAGGCACTGGCTACCATATTAGCAATATGGAAGGGAAAGTATCTGTAAAGGAAAGAGGGATTTTTAAAATGTTTATAACAGGAGTGATTATTGGCAGCACTTGTTCTCTGCTAGTGACCCTGGCAGAAGCAGTTTATCAGAAACTCTTTTGCTTCTACCCTGTTTAGAGGCCCTTTGAAGCCAGAAAGCTATACCAGACAAAACACCCATATTTTTGACATGTGTGAGTGTATCTGTGTGTTTGCATGCATGTGTTTAAGCACACATCACATTTGGAATATTCTGCTGTGTTGGGTATTATGTATCATATGACTTTTTATAAATCAAAAAGCATTTTTAATATTTACTAGTTCATGCAAAGAAACTGAGCCAGAGTTGCAACTCTGGCTTTCAGATTTTTGACTTTCTGTCTTTCTGTCATTTTGTCTTTCTTTCTCTCCCTACCCTATAAACAGAGTAGAGCTTAATTTTGGTATTTACAAAATAATTTTAGTTTATACTGTTTAACTTTATTTTCTGGTACTCATTCACCTTAGTCTACACCTGTTTTTACTCAATATTGGATTTTTTTAAAAAATGTAAATCTTCAAGGCTATGAGTTAATAATTAAAAATAGAGCAAGGTACCACATATTCATTCGTCTCCTTGCTTGCTTTCTTTCCTTTTCAAAATCCTCAACTGCAAACTTTATCGCATGGAAGTACAGTACCTCTTTACATACACATCGAAACTACTTTGTGTGTGAGCTATAAAACAACTAGAATTAAAACTTGTCCAAGGCCCCAAAGCCTGTTCTTCACAAAGAACCTTTTTTGCCCGATTTAGAAAGTGTTTTGAACGATGCATAACTAAGTAGAGTAACTAAACAATTGCTTTTGAGCATCTGAAGCTTGCCCATTAAGATTTCTATAGCCTTTTCTTTTGCTTTTTGTGGTTTAAGAAGTGATTCATGTTTAGTATATGAAAGTTCTGGGTTGAGCCCCCTGAGCTTTTAGTGGGAGGGTCTCTGTAAATCTAATAAATAAAACAAATAATGTAAGAACTCAGGGCAGTTGAGCTCTTGTGAGTATATGCACCAAAATATTTTCTTCCTAGGGAGAAAAGGTATCTCTTGTATGTTTTAGTTTCCTAAATTCAGAAATAGAAACACACTCTAGTTTTCTTAGGAAGATACAGAGGAATCAAATTTAGTAAACAACTGATTTCAAATATTATCTGGAACTTCATAGAATAATGGCAATCTTTTTTCAGATAGAAAAACCATTGCCTACCAATAGGGGTGAGTTATGAACATATTCCAACTAAGCAAAATTATAGTCAGATGCCTTACTCATGCTAAATTTTAGATGTTGCTCCAGTGAGATATATTCTATACAAATAAAAGACCAAAGCTTATTAGACCTTAGGATGTGTGCCTGAGTTAGAATTACAATGCAGCTGTCACTTCTGCATTTCCTGGCTTTCATAAAACAAGACTAGTGATCCCCTGTCATTTAAGTCAGTGAAGAACATGGATTTATCTTAATTTTCCACCTCTGTTTCCCTTTTTTGTGATAACAGTTATGAGATACGATGATGTACAGTGTTTCTACTTAAAATGGTTTCTGTCTTGTCCCTTGGCAGCCTAAATCTTCTAGCTAATTCACTGATCAGTTAAATAGTCAAGGTTATTATTATTATAATTATTATTTTACATTTATATAGCACTTTCCTCCAAGGGGCTTGAGGCATTTTACACACAGTAAATTACCAAATAGGAATTAATCCTTATATCGCCCTGTGGGGTAGGTACAGTCACATAAATGAAATTCTACAGAAATCCTGCCTGTGTCACAACTGAGCTCTACTTCCTCCCACCCTCCCACCCCCGGTGAACCTACCCTGCCTAAGTGAACATAAGTGGAAGGCTTGTGGCCTGGCCGGGTGTGGCTTCAAGCGGGATCTTTGGGAAGATGGTCCTATGTCTTGGCTTTGGTGCTTTGAGCTACCCTGGAAAATAACAGTAGTAAGAACAGCTCAGCATATATGTTCTTTTTTTTTTTTAAGATTTATTTATTTATTTATTTATTTATTTATTTATTTATTTATTTATGATAGACATAGAGAGAGAGGCGCAGAGACACAGGAGGAGGGAGAGGCAGGCTCCATGCCAGAAGCCCAACGTGGGACTCGATCCCGGGACTCCAGGATCGTGCCCTGGGCCAAAGTCAGGCACCAAACCGCTGAGCCACCCAGGGATCCCCCAGCATATATGTTCTGATTTGCAGTTTTGCAGACACATTTCACCAAAATGGTTTAATTTAATCCTGACTCAAGACAAGATAGAATGTGGCTCTAAAACATTAATATGCAAAAATTGTTTGGGAAGTGGGTCTCAAATGAATATTCCAAGGCTTTCTAGCTCACAAAGAGTCTAATTTAATAAGTTGGAAAGAAGCCTTGGAATCTGTATTTTCACCTCTGGTAATTTCAAGACAGATAATGCTTACTCATGTTTTGAGAAACCTGAGCTGATTAAGGAAGAACTATAGCTCCCATTCTGCATATCAGAAGATTGAATGCTCAGGAATGCAACATGTCACTGTATTTGGCAGAGCTGGAACTAGAAACCAGGTTTTAAGATTCCAAAACCTGTGTTCTTTTGATTATACTACAATGCTTCCCAGAAAGGAAAATCACAGAAACAAAAAGGGATTTAAGTGTAAAGGAAAGGAGTTCAATGTGCATGTGAAACACTTTGCACTATTATAGACTGGTGTCTGCTGACTCTTTGGGAACCTCGAGCTGATTTGTGATATCTAGACTGAGAAGACCATGATCTATAGGACAGGGCTAGGTTGCATACAGCCTGTTCCTTGATCTCAGAGCCACTTTGTTCCTTCCAGCCAAGAAGTCAGTCAACTAACCCCTTATCCAGCGGGTGCCTGAAGGATTTGCAGTTTTGATTTTTCACCCTGCCCACTAAAAAAGTCCTCTCCTTAATAGGTGCTGCCATCAAAATAAAAAGTAGGCTTTGCCAGAAAACCAAGAAAAGCTCTTTTAATAAGCTTCCTGTTTACGTGAGTGGGCCCTTTATGGGATGGGATGGGTTTTACATTTTTTATTTGAAGCATTCTTACTCCATTTCTAAGACAGAGAGAAAAAATATAACAGGAAATGGTTATGAACAATTTAACTATTATTTTTCAATTTAGTATTCCATTTGGGGTAATTTCACTCATTTTTTCTTGAATTAATTTTTATTCAGTTTTCTTCAAAAACTGGGACAAGGCATTATAGGAAAAACTGCAGACAGTCATAGTGCATCTAAAGATTTTATTTTGTTTTGAACCTCTTACTCAGAAGTGTCAGAATTCCATGGTGGGGTTTAGAGGTGCTTGTGGATTTTATTTGGGGTTTTCAGAAACCAAAAAACAGATATGTGGTGTTACTCATGGTAGAAATTCTCACACGCTGCAAAAACTCACCACATTTTTCAGTAGGTAGTACTGTAAATTGTACTGAGAGAATTTCCATGTCCTTCCTTTTCTCAAATGCATATATCCCTCAGCTATGAATAATAATTATTACTGTTTTAGTGAGAAATTTCACGAGTCTCTAACATGCCTTTTATCCTTAGAAATTATCTTCTACCTCTGAATTTTTTATCTTTTGAAAAACAAAAAACAAAAACTGCTGTGAGTCCCAGTCCCAGTCATTGAACAGAGAGAATTTATATGTAAAAGAATCTAGTGACCTTGTAACAGTGGGGCAAGATGGCATCTATTCTTTGGCAGGAGTGAATGGCAGAGACAATAGGAGGGATACATTTGGAAATGTAATTTTTATATCCTTGTGAAAGTACATTTTGTACCCTTTTCAGAATTGGCCTTTAAGGACTGTCAGGTTTGCTCCCTTCAAGGTTATTTTATACTCAGGGTGAATCAAGATTTTGCCAGACGTTTACACTATTTGGGGTACCCTTGTTAAGAAGAATACAAAATTATAATTACAAATTAACCTACAGGCATTTGGAAGGGGCCATGCAAGTGAGGGCCTTGAAGTTTAGGCTTTATTAAATTTCTAGTAAATCCACCTCTGCACACCCCCATTTTGGGCTTTACAGAGGCACCTATAATAAATATTACTGTTTTATGTAATAACAAGATTATTTGAGGATAATGTTCTTTAAATGTCTAGTCTTTAGGTTAAAAGTAATAAAACATTCTAAAAATAATGCAAGCCTACTTAAAAACAATTTGACTTACTGGTTCCCTGTGATGTTCGTCTCTGTTTATTGAGGCTAACCTTAACCTAATGCAGGTCAACAAATACCATTAGAGCAGACATCTCTGTGTATAGCTTGGTATTTGAAGCAATACTTGAGACATAAACTACAGGGCAGCAAAAAATGTCAGCAGTTCCTTGAAGTTCTTTGTAATGGGATTATAGCTGAATTATGAAACTAATATCAGAAACTAGAGTAGGTTACTTTTGACCCATATGGTCTCTTTCCTCTGAGTTGGAAAAGATGTAAGAGGCATGGCTTTCACACAGCATTTTGCTTCCACTATTCATTTTTACACTTAATTACACTGTTTCTTATTGTTCTTCAGTTATTTTAATTCTTCTCTTTTCTCTAGAACAAGATTGCAAGCATCATGAGAGCAGAAATCCGATTTTTTTTTCTTGAGTCTTTCATAGTACCAGGACATTGCTGTTGCCTTCTTATCTTTTTTTTTTTTCCTTATTTAAAATCTCTTATTTTGCTTTGTTCTAGAATTGTTAATGGTGATCTCCTGATAAAGGATATTTAACAATTTTAAAATGAACTGCTATGAAAACCTATAATCATCTCTACTCTCCCCACCACTATCCTTCTGCCTCTAGAACTTGCCCTTAAGGGAGGAAAAAACAAATGTTTTGGAGCTATATCTAGAAGTTAAAATGGAAAAACAAGATATTGGCCACTCTGAAATTAGCATGTTTCCATTCTCTGTGTGGCTAAGCCAGTTTCACCTCTTGTTTCCTCATCATTGAGAAATGCCTGTCTAGGAAGCAAATTCTTGGGGTACTGAGAAATAAGTAAAAGCCAATTTTTCTGAGGCCCTGAATTCATTTTAATTTCAGGTACCACTGATCAAAATAAAATTCAAAAGCAAGAGAATAATTGCAAAGGTGAGAAAAAATGTACAACCTTACCACTGGGAGTGTCCAAATGCTCACCTGAATGTCAGTTTCAGGCATCCTTTTTCATCAGAAAAATATGTGATGCCTTTGACAGAGAACCCTTAAAATATAATTTGTCACATAGTTGAATCTTAACCATATTAAAAATAATTTTCACATATTTTCTTCATTTTCCAATTTCATTTTTATTGGCTCTTCCTTTTATGTGTAATCAGCATCCTTTAACGGTAGCAAGGAGTTAAATGTTTGCAGAATAGTTGTGGCTCATTGAAAAAATAAATTTCACACCTACCTTAGATAGAGTTCATGTTGTATTTCCTTTGCTGAAAGTGACTCTTGCACAGAAACGGTTCTCAAACTCTGAGCTTTAGCCTGATTTGTCTTCTGAAAGAAGCAGTGTTCCAGTGTGGGGCTGTGGTCTGCACAATCCTATGCTTGTGATACATACGGAGAATACTGTGTGTAGAAATAATCCGCCCTAGGTAATTGGCTCCTAACTGTTCAGAATTCATTTGTGATATCTTTTTTTTCAATGTGTTCACTGCTTTCTAGAAACCATTTCAAAAGATCTCTGTGTGAGGATAATATTGCATTAATCCATAACTTCGTATTTTTAGACCTCTTGCAATTAAAAAAGGTTGTTAATCTAGTTGACTCAGTAATATAAAATTATTTGTTTGTAGTATTTGACATAATTAGCTACCAAACAACTATTCGTTTTACCAGTTCTTTCCTTAGCACCACATCCAAATTTGTCAAATATATTTGAAGTGGTGCTCCTTGTGGGCATATTCTTCAACTGTTAGACTATCCTTTCGATGTAGTCTCTTAAGTGTTGATGTGGTCATTGGTTTAAGGCCAGTGTCTCTGGGGTAACAAGTTAGTACAAGGTTTCTCTACAGCAGCACTGTCGCCATTTTGGACCAGGTAATTCTTTTTGGGGGCCTGGATGGGTGCTGTTCTGTGCATTATAGACATTCAGCAGTATTCCTGGCTTCTATCCACTAGGTGCCAATAACTTCACTTGTGACCATCAAAGTTGCTTCCAGATTGTCAATTGCCCTTTAGGAGGGAGAGGACAAAATTGTTCCCTGGTTAAAAACCACTGGATAGCAGTATGCATTACATACAACCAGAAGCATAGATTTTGTTGTCAATTTGTTTTTGTTTTTGTTTTTAAGGGAGTATAGGAACTTCTGATCTGAATAAAGTTGGTAGTTCTCACCTGGGAATTTCTTCCATAGAACTGTGATGAGTTCTATTTTAAATGTCAAATTACATAGGCAGGACTCAGAGTTTCCTTTAATGATATGTGTTAAAGAAAGGGTTCCAAGATTCAACATAGATGTATATTTTATTCTTTTTATTTATTTATTGGTCTCCTTATTATGGTGATCTTTCTGAAAGGCAGATCAAGCTGGCATACTGCTATTGACTTCTAAATCCTCCTTTCAAAATTTACTTGCTTCAAAGAGTTTAATAGTTGATATTTTACCCTTAGTAGCATGTAGGTAAAGAGAGATTCCGTGAAAACTAAAACCGACAGGAAAATCCACCCTGGCTTTGAGGCAGAAAGATGGCAAATACACAAGCAGAGATTCACCCCACTCATTTCAGAAGGTCAGAGACCAGAAGTGAAATTTGGAGATCACTAGCCAATCAAAGAGACCAAAGTTCTGCTCAACTAACCTGATGTCAGTAACTTTCAAAGATTCAGAAAGGCAGCCTCGTATTGACTGTATAAAATCCAGTCTTCACAGTAAGCACAGGAAGCCTGCACTGTTGTTATGCCATTCTCCCAAGTGAGGATAGAGGGCTACTGAGGTCAGTGATCAAAATCACACAGCCTGTAAGAGATAGAAGCAAGTTCCAAGTTAGCCCGTAGTCCACAGTTGTTGATCTGAAGTCCTTTAAAATATTTCAGGATTTAAAGTGAAACTGATGGGCTGATATTTCAAACACCTATGAACAGGTTATTTATGCAAAAGAATAAAGGAAGAAAATAGACCCTTCAGATTTATGGGAGGGTGATGATCAAGAAGAAAGGGTTACTTACATACCTAATAATCAGCTAAGTTACCATACTACATTATTTTTAAAATATATAATATTTACAAAATTTTCATAGAATATGTGTTCCATCCACAGAATCTCAAAGTATTTTCTTAATGCCCCATTTCCATTTGCAGATTGAGAGATTATTTTGCTTATGAGCATGATTGGTCTGCAACAGATAATTTCCACTCCCCTTCATTAACTGTCAGATAATGCTATCTCTCATAAATACTTTTGCCAGAAAACACAAGAACTTAAACCATAAATAAATCAGATATCATTATCTTATTTAATTATTGAATTTCCAAGCATCTTTTTTAATATACTGTACCCACTAAAATATTCCTGGATATGGAATACTGTGGTTGAAAATTATCTTGATACTTACAATTTTCTAAACATCAATATTACTCAATAGGTAAATAACCTTAGTTCTTAATTTATATCCTATAATAGTCACTCAAACTCTTCTTTTGATTGGTTGTAATTTAAAAAAATAATGCCAAAATCATGTTTCACCCTGTTCTCTAACTTATTGGCTGGAGGTAAGGCTGCTATATTTTGTGCTGGAAGATGAACAGAGGGGTGGGCACTTTGAGAAGACAGTAGACCCATTTCTTTCCAAATGTGTTTAATCACAGCAACCTGCCATTAGAACACATTTTGACTGTTATCAGAATGAGATACAATCCACTGGTTACCTGTAACTCTAATGACATCCATGTTTCTAGAAATAATGAAATTATGTATGTAGACTCACTCTTTTAAAAATTATTTTGCTTACAGTTGTGCCATCCTTATCAAGGCCATTCTTCATGAACCCAGCAAAGTTACTTTTGAGAAATATTTTAAGAGCATGATTATGGTGCAGGAGGGAAATTCTGATTCAGCTTTAAATTTTTTAAAAACTTTTCATTTTATTATTTTATATATTTCATTTATAATCTAAACTATCACAGTAGCTTTAATTATTTTCTACCTGTATTCTTAAATTATCTCGTGCAGCCCATATCTGTTTTTAGTATTTGCATCTTGCTGGGAAAGGTATTGCTACTATGTCTCTTTGTAAAGCATTGTTATAGATGGGATTTCCACCCATAGAAATGAGATACCACATTCACCAGTCTGTCCTATTTCTAAAGAGAACCTCATAGATAGTTTTTAAAAAGAAAGCCAAGAGTTTACCACGTATTCCAGAAACTCTAAAACCTCATTTAATATGCCTGCTTGTTCCTTGCAGATGAAGAGAACAGTATCTCCTCTTTTATTTAGAAGTCTTCAGCAATTTACCGATCCCTAGCATGTATAAAATCACAGAACAGAGTCACCGTTCTCAGATTCTGAACTTGGAGTTCCTGATAATTGAACCATGGTTGCCAAATAAGAAGAGGGTTTTTGAAAGCTATCACCACTTACCAGGAGTTTTTATAAGCAGAGAAAATCATACTTCTTTCTGTCTTCATACAAAAAGAAGTGGCTAATTAATCTTTATTGCTAGGTGAATTAACTATATCAGAAGAAATGGGCAACCTATAGAAAGAAAGTCTAACAGGTATTTTAGAATTCTATCATGATACAATTTTGTAACCGATACTGGTGAGTAGATTGCTATTGTGGTTTATAACAGGAGAACCACTGTTAACTTGTAATACATCTACTGAGGCAGAAGAAATAAAATCACTCTTGACTGTGGAAAGTTTATTATATCTCTTCAACAAGGCAATGTGTTCGGGGCTCATAGAGGTCCGTTCTAGATAGCCCAATGACCACTGCTAAGAATTAGACTGTCTCTTGGCTCCTCATAGGAAGGGAGACATAGGGTAAAAGGAAATAAGGAAAATAAGTGGGAAGGAAACTGGGATCAGGGATCTGGATGTGTAATCATGGATAGGTTACCACAAGTAAAAAATTGGAGAATTTAAGGGACAAAGGAGGCATGGGGTCCATTTAGAATGGTGACAATATCTAGAGGATCCAGTCTGGTCTCATCAGGCTGGTACAGCTTAAGGAAGAACTTAGTAAGAGTTTGTTGAATGGGTTAATAAATATCAACACCCAGAGCTGCAAGATCACTAGTCCATAAGTTCAGAGAGTGGAGAAAATCAGACAACTAGGAAGCTGCCATGGCAGCCAGTTATTAAGAACTGTCAATATGATGTCTGCTACATAACATTTATTAACAACCATGTCATTTGCATTTTTCTCATAGTCAATGAATTATTATGATATCGCAAAATAACTTGTTATCTACCAGCTTATATTACATTAATCCAGTTTGAATTCTTTAATGACTGTCGCATGAAGAAATTCTGGAACATTATGTCATAGGAAAGTAGTACTCTAAGAGCAAAGGGTTTTATATAAAGGAAGTATAACTTTTATTTTCATTACTTCTCTTAACAATGACTAAAATTTCCAAGGTATTTTTGCCTGAAAGATGCCAGTGGCCTTCAAGACCCCTTCCTAGTTAAGACTTAAAACTATCCTTTTATATATTTGGATATTTTGGCTGTTTATGTTCACACTGCCACCTTTCTGCACACCTGGACAAGTACCCCATCAGCTTAGCTTTTTTCTGCTCAGGGAAGTTTAATTCTATCCAAGTATATCCATATATATATACTATATATATATATAGTATATCCATACTATATATCCATATAGTATATATATCCATACTTGGATAACTTACTGTGTACTTCTTGTTTCAGATTCTTCATCCATTCACTCAGCAAACTTAACTGAGCTCCCACTCTTTGCCAGGCAAAGTGTGAGATGCTGGGGTGACCAAGTCATTTATAAATGTGTTGAGCGAGGTTGAGCAAGGTACTACCAAGTCCTAAAGAATCCTAACTTGTTCTGTATGTCCATTTACCTTTAACTCGCTTTAAGCTTATTTTGTTTCCTTGCAATATTACACAAAACCATGGTGACACCAGTTTTCTCACTTTGGCCCTCTATGGTGTATACATAAAGCAGCTGAACAGTGGCTCACCGACATAAATTTAACACAGGAGCCATAGGCCTAGTCTGGTACTATGTGTGGATGTGTGTGGGTCTGGTACATTCATGTGTGCGGGTGTGTGCACATGCACGTTTGGAAGAAAGGCAAGTAATAAACCTATGAGAACTATTTCCCACAAATCCAGTTCAAGTAGTCTCAAGAATTGTACACAAAAGTGTTTCTCCATTGGTGCTGAGGCTGTCCTTTGCTTAGTTTTGTTGTAATGAAGGGCTGCATAGTAACATTGATTTGTTTCTAAACTCCAGTATTGTTTAATTTCTGCTCCTTGAGGTTGGTATATTTTTAAGATCTTAGTTACTTGATTTTTAGCATTAATCTTAATGTTCTGTCTAAAGTATAGCGAAGGTTTTCTTGTGCTTCAGTTCACTACAGCGCTTGAGAGGGAGTCCCATAAGTAATGATTTTGCTTTATTCCTTGGCAGTGCGACCACAAACTAGACGGTGGTTCAAAATCTCAGGTTTTGCAAGGGATTGTGGGAGATTATACGCAGCCTCAGGGAACTGCTAAAATGTCCAGATTAATTGCCTAGATTCAAGTTCATGAGTCTCATGAACATTTACTCTTGAGTTAGAAGAAACTCTAAAATCACTAAATCACTATTAAATGTCAGGGTAAACCACATGGTTTTATTGGAGGTAAATGGCATCCATTAAGAAGCAAAGTTCTAATATCTAAACTAGAGTTGAGGTAGAATAGCACATGCAAGGGCAGCATCCATGAAACCCATGGCAGTGATTTGGCCTCTGTAGGCTTTGTTCCGTGGAGTCGCTCTTTCTTTTCCAAATTCACATGATAGACACATTTTTGTTTATTCACATGAGTAGACAAACTCATGAAATGGTCTCAAGCAGCCAATGGTTTTGGAAGTCAGAGAGAGTGAACTCATCATTGGTTTGTAAATGTGCTGTGATGCTAAAGAATGGCTGTATTAACAATCAACTTCAACAAGAAATCAGGGATTTGAGGATAAGAAGCTGCAATGGGTAAAAAAGAACAACAACGCTAAGAGCAAATGACATGCCTGAAAAGTAAACTTCATCATTTGAAGGAAGATTATGTAAAATACAGCTTGAAAATAATGAACGAGAAGGCCAACTTGATGTGTTTTAAACAGAGTTAGTTGGGAGAAGGCGTCAATTTGGCTCTGACAGTACTATTGCTAAATGTGGACAGAGTGGAGTTCACATCCCCCAAAAATCACATCTTTCAATTTTTATTTATGCTGAGCAAAGATAGGAAGAAGGTATATTTTCCTCCCTCATTACCAAACTTTTTTTCTTTCTTTCTTTCTTTCTTTCTTTCTTTCTTTCTTTCTTTCTTTCTTTCTTTCTTTCTTTCTTTCTTTCTTTTTCTTTCTTTCCTTCTTTTTCTTTTCTTTTTTTTCTCCAGACTGTAAATCAGTTAACTAGGCAGGGTCATTTTTGAGAGCATTCGAGATGCCAAGAGACACCAAATGGTGAGGTAGATCAAAGGGACAAAGAATTATAGAGGCATTGAGCCACTTTCCTTAGGACCCTGAGTACAATGTGAACAGTCTGCTTAGCTCCAGGCCCCAAACCAAGTATTTTGCAGCAGACCCAGTCTGGATTTCTTGGGAAGTTCTCCCTGTTGCTTTTCATAGTTTAGATAATCCACATGAACAATCCTGATTAAATCAGTTGCCCCCAGGCTATGGACAAAAGCATAAATGGTTTTTAGGAGAAAATGGTCCTTAAAGCTTGTCTCTCTCTCTCTCTCTCCCCCTCCACCTCCCTATCTCCCTCTCCCCCACCACTCTCTCTCCCACTCCTTTGCTCTCTTATTTGTGTATTTCCTTGGTTTTTTAGTTACTCAATTCCATTTTTTCCTCTGAAATTCTATCTAATGCAATGGTAAATAGAATGTATTACTGAGAAGGTGCTGTTCCTCACTCCACTTCATGATTCAGGTTTTGATTTTGAATTTTATTACCTGTCTTGTTGTGCTGATTATAAACAGTTTTTTGAAAGGCTGTCATCTACAGGGTGGTTATCCAACAATATTACGGAAGGTCACCAGGCATTTGTCTCTTATGTCTGATTCTTTTTAAACTGGGCAATTACTCTATCATTTAATAATCCTTACCTCAAAGTTCACTTGAAAGAAAGCTCATAAGATTTAAGGGGAAAAAAAATCCCTAAAAATAAAAGTTAGGCTAGACTAGGCCAGGGTGGGAAATTCCATTGTGGCTAGAAGCCCATGGCAGGTAGAGTGGAATTTAATGAAGGAAACTGCTGTGTTTTTGTGTCTTTCTGTATGTTTTTCCTTTAAAACCAAGAGCTGGGCAGGCATCCCATTCGACCTGACGTGACCCAAGCAAATTGCTTCTTATATAAAAACAACTGCAGACTCTGAGAATGTGAAAATGCACTGTATCCTTCTCCAACTGAGGAAAACGAAAGCCTGAGAAACAGGACGGCCCTGTCAATACTCGTTGAGCAGAACTATCACTCAAACCTGATAAAGGGAGATTAGAACAGGCTTCCTTATGCCAGAGGAATTCATTATAAGTTGGACTTTTTATTTATTTTTTATTTTTTTTTAAACAAGCTCAGTAGTAGATGGAAAACACACTTTTTGTAAGGCAGGTTTTATTTAGGAAATGACAGTATGCACAATTTTTAAGTCTTTTCATTGAACTAGCATTTTTTAATTAAAAAAATAATATTAAATTTAAAAAGACAAAGAGAAGCATTTTCCTCTTCTGCCACAGTCTTGGACAAGCAAAGAAGAGACTCAGGGTGTGTCCACTGATATTGCATTCAGATGTGTTGTCTTGGCTTGTGTACTGACAGATTTATTTTAAAAACAAAGTTTAAAAAATGCATTGTGTGCTAGTGAAGTCACTTCATAAATCTTTTCCTTTATGAATTATTTTGATCACAAAGCTCGTTGTTTGAATCACTGAAGGACTATTCTCCCTAAAAGAAAAATGCCTTCATTTCCAAGCCGTCAGTTCAAAAGCCAGCAACTTCCCTTGAACAGCATGCAGGGATCCAGAGGGGCAGAGACAAGAGGACCACATGAGTTCTGACTCCAACATAAGGCATCATCCAGTTTAGATTTGCTGTGGTTCACAGAAGAGACACATTTTGAAAATTTGGACCCAGAATCCGTCCTTTTCTAATAGATGACTCAGTTTGAAATCCTGATTCTGCTTCAGGGAAAAAAACAAACAAACAAGGGAACACAGCCTTTGATGCAGCTGGTCCGTCAGAGGGCGGAAGGTTAGAATTAGAATACTCTTCAAGCTGTTGCTGAATAATGAAGGGTAGGGCTTCCTAGCTGGGCAGTGACCACAGTCCCCTGGGAGTACAGAGGACAAATATTACCTAATGTGTACAAAGACTTTAAAAGTTAAGTTGATTACAAGCTGAGTGAGGAAGGTTGGATGAGGCAGCAAGGACTAGTTGCAGCAGAGGGACCTGATAGGAGTCACATGGCTCCACTTGGCCCTCAGTTCTGAGGGTTAAAGGGTTGGGTACCAATAGGAAGTCAGCGAGGTTCTTGAAATGAGTAGCTTGCATGAAATCGTTACATAGAAGGAAGAAAAGTAAAACAGCATATTGGAATATATGTATACGTAGAGACTGATGAGATAAGTTGGATGAAATTTACACTGTAGGTAATGGGTAAAATATTTGTAACCAAAGTGTAATGTGCTCGAAACTAAGGACCTTGTCTTGTTCTTCATTTGTTTTCCACACAATACCTTGAATAGTGTTGAAACATAAAATTAAATAATTAATAATTGCCCTGTTATATCAGTTTGCCAGGGTAGTTGGTCAGCTGGAGTGGTAGATGTGGTTCCAAGCTAAACAGTGGAGGCTCTCTATAAGAGATGAATTTCAAACTAATTCTAAAGGACAAGAGAGGTGAGCAGAACTAGACAAGCAGTTTCGGGTTCATTGATTCCAGAGGTATTTCTCAGCCCTCACTGCTTCAGTCTGAGATCTCTATTTTACTGCTGCTTCATGAAATGAGCAAGAATCTTACAGGAAGGATGGAGAGCAAGTTTGCATGACAGAGGAAGCAAGTTGCTAACGTAGGATATGGGAAGAATATTAATAGGAGATACATATCATCAGAACTTGTGATGAGTGTTATGAATGAGTTTGATCTTAATTCCAAATAGGCAATAAGAAGAAATGGTTGGAATTTAATTTGGAGTCTGACTACCTGGGCTACCTTTTAAGTTCATCTATACAAATTACTTAGCAAATGCCTGTCTTAGAATAAGGCTTTAAAAATGGTGAGGATGGAGTTACCAATTTTCCCTGGATAGCTATACCACATTTTCAGATTCTCTGTCATAATCAGAAATATCACATACCATTAATCTCCCAAGTATATTCCTTAAGGTGATTTTCTTCACTTGTAACTCTATTTCATTTCACTCATCTAGATTATTCTGTTGAATTTAACTATAAAGATATTCGTTGGCCATTCTTAGTAAGTGGAATACCTATCATTTTCCTAGGTACTGTGAATGATTTTCTTTAAAAAAAATTTAATAGCATTTCTCAAAAGGAAAAAGCGGTCTAATTAGAAAAAGAAATCCTCTTGACACTGATTTTAATGCAATTTTCCAAATCAACTTCTAAATACTCTCTACCATAGAAAACAGTTCTTTTGATAGTTCTGATTTTGGTAATAAAGGGGTAACTTATACTATTCCAGGACAAATATTTCCTCAGATAGCAATACCAAACTCTGGTTATGATTTTTTAAAAAAACAACTAAATTGCAATTAAAAACAAACAATTATGTGAAGGCATCAGAGTGGTATCAACAGCAGACGAAATCTGAAGTAAACTGTTGTGGGTGGAATCCACATTTATCACAGCTTTTCCTTCAAGGAACTTCCCAGTTTGTGTGGTGTGGGGCAGTTAGAATTTGAGAAGCAAGGTTACAATCTTATTGGTTTGAGGTGTCAGAAGTTTGAGTTTGGAGTTGGCAAAGTAACTGAAATTGAGGGAGGAAATCTTGGAAAGAATGGACCCACAGAGGGAGGTTACCTATAAATCTGCAAATAAACTCTAAGGAGAGTCTTGGTTGATTTGTAAACTGTGCATGTAGAGGGGAAGCTATAAGAACCTGCCGAAAAAGAACAACTAGAATGCTGAAAGAGCTGAGCAAATATATCTGATGAAGGGAAGACAAAACTAGGAGTTTGAGTTTTACTACGTTAGAAAGATTTGGTAAATATCTAAGGCTTTACTTAAAATCCAGAAGGGCCATGCCTTAGGAATATAGATGATTACCCAGGACTAAGAAATTAGTTCAAAAACAAAGGACAAATTGCAGCATTGCAAGGCTCTAACAAGGCATAAAACTAAGCCACCAGAATGTCAAAGTGGTCAACCAGTAATTTAATTTTTTCTAGAATAAAAATACATTACTTAGGGAAAGATAACAGAACACAGTCTCCTACAACATATCATACACAAGACCCAAATGCAACTAAATAATGACTGGATATGGAAACAGGAGAATGTAATCTCTAACTCAAAAATTTAAAAAAAAAACAGTTAATAGAAACAAATCCCTAGATTATTCAGATGTTTAAATTAGCAGGCAAAGGCTATAAAGCAAAAGTTATAAATATATTCATGGCTTAAAGGAAAATATGATTTTGAACATGAAGGAACAGATGAGAAAATAAACAGAGAAATGGAAGTTATTAAAAAGAATCAAAAAGTTAGGGTATAATGTTTGTAACAAACAAAATAATTAGAGGAGTTTAGTAACATATTGCAGATGACAGAAGAAAGGTCAATAAATTTGAATACAGATCAATGGAAATTGTTAAAGAACAGAAAGAAAAAAAACTAAAAAAATGTGTTGTCAAAGATCTACAGAATGATATCAAAGAGTCTAATATTCTTGGAATGTTTCAGTAGAATATAAAATGAATGAAATTACTTAAAAAGAACCAAAGGGTTAAAGTACAAGAATTTAAATAAAAATAATTCATTGAAAAGGCTTAATAGCAGATTGGAGATGGCAGAAGAGAGAATGGGACAAAAATGATGTAAAAAATGATAGTTGCAAATGTCTGAAATTTAATGAAAAAGCAAAAATGTGCAAGAAAAATCACTTGCAGATCTTGTTTTCAGACTTCTATAAGCCAAAGATAAAAAGAAAAATCCTGAAAGGAATATGGGAAACAGATTGCCTATAGAGGAACAATTAAGTAGTAAATGTCGACTGATTCCTCATCATAAATGATGGAGGCTAAAAACAATGGAATGCCATTTTAAAAAATTATTTATATTGTCAACTCAGAATTCTATATATAGCGAAGATATATTCCAATAACAAAAAGGTAAAGTATTTCCATATAAACCAAACTTGGTGTTAGCAGAACTATTATAAGAAATGTGAAAGGAAGTTCTTCAGGCTGAAGGGAAACTGAATCAGATGGGAACAGGTTTTTTAAAAGAATGAAAAACACTAAATATTGTCAATCTAGGTACATGTAAAATAACATCCTTTTTTATTCTATTAATTTCTTAAATGACCATTTAATGCATACATTATAACATTTTATCATGGGTCTATAATATTTGTAGATTTAAAATATATAAGAAAATACTACAAAGACAGAGTGGTGCTAGTTATACTCTTGTAAGACTCACATGTTTATCAGAAGTGATATGATGATAATTCTGAGTACACAGTGATAAAGAAGCATATTATAATCCCTAGAACAACTGCTAAAAACTAATACAAAAATCTACAGCTAACAAGCCAATAGTGGATTTTGAACAGAATATTAAATTACCAGTTTAACCCATTAAAAAGGGAAAAATGAACAAAAAAAAAGAGAAAGAGAAGAAAAGAAAGAAAAGAAAAGAAAGGAAAGGAAAAGAAAGGAAAGGAAAGGAAAGGAAAAGAAAGAAAAGAAAAAAAAGAAAAGAGAAAAGAAAAAAAAGAAAAGAAAAAAGAAAAAAGAAAAGAAAAGAAAGAAAAGGAAAGGAAAGGAAAGAAAAAAGAAAGAAAAGAAAAGAAAAGAAAAGAAAAAAGAAAAGAAAAGAAAAGAAAAGAAAAGAAAAGAAAAGAAAAGAAAAGAAAAAAGAAAAGAAAAGAGGCGCCTGGGTGGGTCAGTGTTTGAGGGTCTGCCTTTGGCTCAGGTCCTGATCCTGAGGTCCTGGGATCAAGTCTCACATCGGGCTCCCCACAGAGCCTGCTTCTCCCCCTGCCTATGTTTCTGCCTTTCTGTGTCTCTCATGAATAAATAAAGTCTTTATAAAAGAGAGAGAGAGAGAAAGAAAAAGCAAGTGATGAGATGGAAAATCTAAACTCAAACCATAGCAATAATTTCATTCAATGTAAATGCTCTAAACACTAAAATTAAAAGGCAGAGACTGTGATTGAATTTAAAAAGTAAAATTCAACTTTATACTGTCAGAATGCACTTAATGTGTAAAGATATAAATATCTTGAGAGTACGAGAATGTGAAGATATATACAATACAAACAGTACACATATGAAAGCTGCAATCAGCTACATTAATATTAGAGTAAACTTCAACACAAGAAGTATTATTTATTCAAGGTAAAGAGAGATGCATTGTAATGAAATGTGTTAAATTATCATGAAGACATAAGAAGCATATATCAGAAAATGTCAGAAATACAGAAATGGAGTAATAACAATTACTCCAAAATAACAATTGGAGATGTTAACGTCCTTCTCCCAGTACTTGATTAAATAAGTAGATAGAAAATTTAAAAAGATATATAAGATATTAAAAATACCTTAAACACCTTGATATTTACAGAAATTATTCCCACTTGCAAAATATGCATTGTTTTGTACATTTACAAGATACACAAAGACATACATTCCTTATGTGTACATTCTCTACACATGGAACTTTTATTGAGCTAGACAATCTGGGCCATCAAATGACTTTCAATCATTTTTCAAAAGATTGAGATACTACATAATTTGTTCCCTGATCAGAATGCAATTAAGTTACAAATAAAAAACAATAAAGTATCTAGAAAAGACCATTTGGATATTGAGTAAGTAAGTTCTAAATACTTACATTGATAAAGTCATGAGAGAAATTATAAAACATTTTAAGTTAAGTTATATTGAAAATTTAGTATGGGTTAAAGGAGGGCATAGTAGACATCTAGAGTTTTTATTCTTAAACAGAAGAGAGAAGAAAGGTTTAAAATCAACAACATAGATTTCTACTTTAGTTAAGTAAATATATATATAATTGCATTAAAGTATATATATATATATATAATATTGCATTAAACTCTAAAGTAGTAGAATAAAATAAATAATAAAGGCAAAAATTCAAGAAATGGACAACAAACAATGTATTTACAAAGGCAAAACTTTATTCTTTGAAAAGATAAATAAAACTGGTAAGCATCCAGCAAAAATGATCAAGAAGAAAAGATACAAATTACCAAAATCAGTAATGAAAGGGGATAGATAGCATTACATATTACACAGATACTGAAGGAATAGATAACAAGGGAATATTATGAAAACACTATGCCAATAATTTCAGCAACTTCAATGAAATAGGTAGGTTCCTTGAAAAATTTGCCAAAAGTGACACAAGAAACATAGAAAATCTGAATCATACTATATTTATTAAAGAAATTTAATTTGTTATAAAAAAAACTCCTAAAAAGACAACCCCAGGCCTAGATAGTTTCAGTGGAGAATTATATGAAACATCAAAGGATGAAATACTAATCCTCACAAATTCTTTAAGAAAATCTAGTAGGAGAAAACACTTTAGATCAAAACAATTTGGGAAGTTTTTTCTTCTACTATATTTTCTTAAAGAATTTGTATAGGATTAATATTATTTCTCCTGGTCATTATAATGGAATAGAGAGGGTTCAGGTATCAGCTCTAAATATGTAATCAATTGATATCAACAAAGGTGACAACATAATTTAATTGGGAGAGGGAAAATCTTTTCAACAAATGGTACTTGACCAACTGCATGAATATATAGGAAAAAATTAAACCTTGGCCTCTGTCTCACACTACACACTATAGTTAATTTGATATGTACTAAGCCTGCAAGAACTAAGCTTATAATGCTTCTAGAATGATGCATAGAGGCAAAATCTCGTCAACTTGGGGTAGGTAAAAATTGTTTATAGGACATAGTAATCCCTAAACATAAAAGAAAAAAAATAAGTCACATTTTATCCAAATTAAAAACTCTGGTTATCAAAACACACTGTTAAGAAAATGAAAAGGCAATCAATAAACTGGGTGAAAATATTTGTAAAATATATCAACAAAAGACTCATGTCTAGATATGTAAGGGATGCCTACACTTCAATAACAAATAGACAAAATTTAAAAATCAGCAAATGACCTAAATGGGCACTTCACAAGAGAAGATCTAAGCATGGCAGTAAACTCATAAATAAAGGTACTTAGTATCATTAAAATTTAGGGAAATTCAGATCAAAACCACAGGAAGATTATAGTTCATGCTTACCAGAATGACTAAATAAAAAAGACTGACACATTAAAGTGTTGACAAGGATATAGAATACTTGGCATTCTTAGGACATTTGCCGGGGGGGGGGGGGAATATTCCAATATGGAAAACTGGGTTTTCCAATAATCTTATAAAATGTAACACATAAACCTACCCTATGATTTGGATATTGTGTTCCTGATTATGTAACAAAAGGAAATGAAAGCTGGGCTTTCAAAAACACTTATACAAGAATATCTCTAGTAACTTTATTTATAACTGTCTAAAAATGGAAACATCCAAGTGTAGAAAATGGATATAACAAATTGTGGTGTATTCATGGAAAAGAATACTAAATAGTCAAACAAAATCATGGAAAAGAATACTAAATAGTCAAACAAAATAGACTATAATACAGACAACAATATGGATGGATTTCAGAAACGTGTTGGGCGAAAGAAGCCAGGACCCAAAAAACTACGCATTGTATTATTTTATCTATACGAAGGCAAAATTAATCTATGGTGATAAAAAATAGAATATTGGTTGTTTATGAGAGATGGGAATTGACTGGAGGTGGGCACAAAGAAACTTCCCATATCTCTGTTATGATGGTGATTCCACAGGTGTATACATTTATCAAAATTCTGTATTGTATACTTTAAAATCTGTGAATTTTGCTTTATATAAATTTTACCTCCTTAAAGCAAACCAACAAACAGCGCTTGACCCTAATCAATTTTCTCCTGAAGTATTGTATCCATCTTGCTAACAATTTTCCTGATCCCTGTTTTAACTGACCTGCAAAGCTATGTGAAAACTGTTATTTTCTCCCTACTACTTGGATTCCAAGAGATGTGGATAGAACATGAATTGTCAAGATGTGGAAACCCAGGGAATGTTCAGGGTTAAGGAAAGAGGTATCTAGTAACAAACCCCAAACAGTGCTTTGGACGGGCATTGCCACTACAGGCAAGTTTTCACTGCTCATGTGTAGTTTTTTGTTTTGTTTCGCTTTGTTTTGTTTTACTTTTTGTTTGATCACATACTGCAAAGTCAATAGCAAACTCTAGCTTAAAAACTTCAGAGATTGTCAAGGTTTTCAAATTTTTCCTTCTTTCTACTATCTAGCCATTAGTTTTGTTTATTCCCTGGTTTACTTTATACTTTAAAATAGTCATAGTCGCAGAGAAGAATAATTGAATATTCAAAACTGACAATAAACAAGATTTCAGGTTTTTTCCTCCAAATGCAGGCTTACCACTTCCCTGTGTTGAACTGTGAAGCTGGTATTTTGGCAGGATCATCATACTCGAGAATTCTGCTTTACCTAAAACACTTTTTTGTTTTCAGCTTCTATAGGTGTCATCAGGTCTTGTCTGATTTTACTCTTCTCCACCCACCCCAGCAAATCTGTGAATATCTTTAACAAACATTGTCCAAGTCTGACTTGTAATGCAGCCTTTCTTTTGTAGTGAATATTTATTAAACACTTAGTACCTGAATTATGAAATGTAGACAAGAGCACATTAACCTGGCTGAGTTATTTCCTTTCTTGTTTTTTTTAACACATATTCTAGCCCAGTCTATCAACGCCAGATGGCAACTACATTTTGATACACTGAATATTTACCAAGTCATGTGGTATGCTTTTGAAGTATTTTTTTACCCTTTCCGTCAAATGAGCTGACTCATACCTCATTCATTTATTCCTGCTTTTAACAAGTTGCATTTTTAGAAACTTGACCTCAGCTTTATCAAAATGATAAATGATGTTCTCAAATGATGCGTCAGAAGTTCTGAAGACCTGACTGTATCTTATGTCCTGTGACTATCTTGTATATTGTTTAATTTTTAAATGTTAATGATGTACCAATTTCCCTCATATATTTTAATGAAACTTGACTTCAACTGCATTACTATGTTAGCACAGAGGAATGTGGTGGGAGTATATTTGTACTTAGCTTTGGGATATTCAGGGAATTAAAGCATTTATGGTTCAAATAACTTAAAATGATCACGAAAATAACAACTGAGCAACTGATGTTTATGTCCAAGTCCTAAATAAAGAGACCTGTATTTTGGGTCTAATGAAAGATGCAGCCTATTAGAAATAGACAGCAGGCCTAAGAATAGTAAGAAGAAAAAGAAGAAAAACTAAAGGAAGGACATCAGAATACTTTCTCATGCTTTCTTCTTCTTTTCTCGGTTTCATAGGAATATGCATTTGTAGGCACAGGCTCCAGATATTTCTGTAAATAAATACTGATATTCCTTAATCTAGGGATCAGAAATTTTTGATGGATCAAAGTACATGACATTAAAAAATGTGGCTGAAGGCCAGTGCATATTATAAGAATTCTTCTGGGCCTATTGATCTCTGGAGAATATTTTCAGTTATTATTTAGGTTTTTATGGCTACCTGTCAATGATTTTTCAGAAATAGTAGACAATATTGTGTGTCTTAAAAAGTTAACCATCATTGCTTTTATATGAGTGGCAGTTTTCTTTGTGAACAATTTTTTTCAAGATTATTATAGTTTTTTTTTTCTTTTTAAAAGCAGACATAGAGATATTTGGAGGGATTCAAACAGAGAAACATGAAAAGACCTATTCAGTTTTACCAAAAATCCCCTGTGAAACTTTTATCCATTATATTTTGTAGCTCTCTGATATAATTAAAAATGCTTCTATCTTTTGTGTGTGTGTGTGTGTGTGTATGTGTGTGTGTGACACATTTTGTACGGTGCCTAGTCTGGAGTAGGTTCTCAAAAGCATTGATTGATTTATTAATCTATTAATAATGTAAAACTCTCAGCAAAATACGTGATTCCTGGTGTTTAGTCAGTTATTCATTATTACTGTATTAGTATTGTTGTTGTTATTACTACCTGCAAAAGGAAATCTTCAGGGCAGCCTGGGTGGGTCAGCGGTTTAGCGCCGCTTTAGCCCAGGGCGTGATCCTGGGGTCCCGGGTTTGAGTCCTACGTCGGGCTCCCTGCATGGAGCCTGCTTCTCTCTCTCCCTGTGTCTCTGTCTCTGTCTCTCTCTCTCTATGTCTCTCATGAATAAATAAAATCTTAAAAAAAATGAAATCTTCAACTGGCATTTAGACATTATCTCATTTAGCTTATGTGTTTTTATAAAAGATTTGAGAAAAAAATAAAAATTTAAATTAAAAAAAGATTTGTGAAATATATAATCTACTTAGTGTAAATTTACTTTTGTTTCTTTTACCTAGTGTTAATTTAGAGTTAAAAAAATGTAAGTTATATTCTAGAGACAGAAAAAAAATTAAAAACCACCAACAGTACTGAATTCATTAAGGTTTGAATTAGAATTCATTCATTTTTTATATGTATATAGAACTTGAGATCAAATACATTTTATCCCTATGACACATGTGGAATTTCTTTCTCTGTAGACTTTGTCAGCTTACTCACCTATATGAGCCTTTAAAAGAGGAAGTACATCCTGCTGAAGTATACCCATGAATCACAAAGCAGGGGCTCAATTCCATTGTGTACTCTTGTAGATTTTGTAGATCTACAGAGTTGTTAGTGGTTTCTTTAGAAAAGAATCTCATGGAATTGCACATTCGCTTACTAAATGAGCTCAGAAGATTTTCTCCTAACCCTTTCACTTTTTTTAACCCTTTCACTTTTAATAGTCCTTTTGTGTATAATCGGCTACTCAAGAACTGGAAATTGTGTAGTCTATTTATCTTCTTTATTTTATAAATTTCACTTGAATGTTACTAACTTCATGGAGACGCATGTGATTGGATGGTAACATTTTTTATTCAGTCAGCAAGAGAGCTACTTGTAAAAGCATTGTGGTGAACACACACAGCCCCCGCGCCCCCCCCCCCACACACATCAGGTTTTCCATAAATTTTATATTGTTTTACTTACCCTAATGTAAAGTAACAATGAAAGAATATCATATTTTCTTTGATTCCTCTGCCAGATTAAACTATGAGATAATCAAGTTCTTATATTATTGGAGGGAATAGGAAATGGATGAGTATAGGTTAAATTTTTGAACTGTGAGACACTTCAGATGTAATGAGGATTCTTTTATTTAGTAACATATTGGTCAACTGCTTAAAGTTGTATTATTTTTTAATCTTTAAATATTTAATTTCTGAGCCTGCTGGTTAGTCAAAGGAGTAGGAGCTGGAATAAATCATGATATTTGCTTTACTTTTATTTTAGGAGGAATTACTTTCTATGTCTGCATTACTTCAGCTTGATGCCTTTGGGTTGAAACTTAATGATAATCCCCTGACAATGTCAATGATCTCTGCCTATTATATTTATGAACTCTGAAACAGATTGGGACAAATTCTAGTTAAGCTTAAGTTAAGTGTTTGGTTTTTCTAAATTCTCTCTGTATTTCAGATGGAATTTTGTCCCTCTATTAAGCTGTTATTCTAATGGATTTCTTGTGTACAATTTATCAAATGCTATCTTTTAGGAGCAGCCTTTCAGTGTTGTGTAATGTAAGATTATTACTGCATATAGCACAAGTTAGTAAAGTAGTTAGTAATACATTTTAATGAATGACACTTTCTAAATTTAAGATATAATCATTCTCTTCTATCAGTGCTTGAAACATTAGATATGGTGAGTTTTCCTTTAACAAAAAAAAATGATCATTTCTCTTCATTTATATACTGCTCATTAGGTCTTTGAAAGTATTAAGTGAAAATGTATACAAAATGCTTAGTAAAATGTGGCACACAATAAGCATTCAATGAACAATTCTTATTATTATACATAATATATTTATAGCTCTTAATGATATTAAAATATTAACAGTGTAATAAGTACAATATCTAGTACAAAATAAGTAAAAATACTAATTATGTTAATTAATAGGTCCCTTGATAAATTTTTTTATTAACTGGGGTGCTAAGACAATAATGGAAGGAAGGTCAAGGCAAACTCTATAGTATAGTAAAACAACTAGTCAAAACATCGCAGAAAATTTAGTTAAAATTTACATTTAATAAACTTTTTCTTCTTGTGATAGACAACCATATCAAAGTAGAGAATATGTTCTATAATGTGAGAACACTAAACACCATATGTTTGTGAAAAATCTCTGAAAGATTAACCTTAAAAATAATCTATTATTGTCTTCTATTTCTTAGTTCTGATCTTTAGTTTTTTGCAAGTGATAGAAGTTAGAGATTAATCTTTTTTCTTCCACTCCTAACATTTTATCAATTAGCAAATGAAGAGATGTCAGCAAAGTAGCATCTGGTCAATCATCAAATGATTGTTAAAGACTGTAAGTGCTCTCAGGATTAAGTATCTTTCCTTTCTTTCACATAAATGTCCTGTTTACTAGCTCCTTACTCCAAATCCAGTTTAGAGAGCTACTAGAAAAGTCTTGAGTAGTGACCAAGTACCTGCATGGTATATGTAACACAGATTCCGTAGGTAATCATCATTTTAGAGATGACTAAACTGAAGTTTAAACAGGTTGGCTAATTTGCTCATGGTCACACTGGTAGTAAGTAGTAGAGTTTGGCTTCGAATTCGTGCCTTTCTGATCCTAAACCCATGCTTTTCCTATCATGTTTCCTTCATTCACCCAACCTAAATAAGTTGCCAAAAGTGTTTTCTGGAAGCTAAACCTCAACTTTATTTATTTTTTTTAAAGATTTTATTTATTTATTCATGAGAGACACACACACAGAGAAAGACAGAGACACAAGCAGAGACAGGCAGAGGGAGAAGCACGCTCCATGCAGGGAGCCCGATGTGGGACTCCATCCCGGGACTCCAGGATCACGTCCTTGGCTGAAGGCAGGAGCTAAACCACTCAGCCACCAGGCTGCCCAAACCTCAACTTTAGACTTCTGAGACTTCCCAGTTGTCACCTATGACTTATTGTGAGGTCTTTTATCTTTGAGTCACCAAAGGAAAAGCTGTGGAGGTGGAAGGAAGAAGAAAAGGAAGGGTGTGTGGGGATGAGTGGGTTTGTGGTGGTAGGGTAGGAGGCAGAGGTGATGAACATTCTTCCCTGGCTTTCTCTCCATGATAAAACTCTTACTTTTATTCCCAAGAGGAAAAATGTAGAAGTCTTCCCTTCTTGGGAAGTGTAAAACTATCTCAACTCAGTTCCTTTCCATCAGTGATTGACTAGCAACTCCAGCCAAAATTCTAAATATTTTCTTTTCCTTTCCAAAGGTAACTCTTAAACCTTCCCTCCTACTTAATCTTCATAATGTACTGAGGTAATTTATCTTGCAACATTTTGCAGGTTCCCCTAGGAATGTCCTTAACAACTGACTTCCATACAAACTTTCTGGGAAAGTTTAGGAGATCAAATCCTTATAACTAAATAAAATAGAACATTTGAGTGGAAATTTAATAGCAAATTAGATTGGTGTCACTACAGGAGAATAAATGAAACTTTGGGGCTTTTTTTTTTTTTTTACATTTACAGTGGAAAAGTCAACAAACTCCATTATACAAGAGACGAGAAAAAAAAGATTTTTCTATTTTTTGGCTTATTGTTCAATATCACTTTTTACCACATCGACCTCCAAAGCAAATCTTAAACTTGGTCTCTTTCCCATTGCCACTGTCTAGTGCCTTGTGCCTTGATGATTTGCAAGCATTCCCAGTGGAGTGTTCATTAGGAAGGAGAAGTTTTTATTAGAAGGAAGTACATTTTTCCTTTACCAAATACAACCCTAGTACAAGGAAGAAAAGATACTTCTTTCACTATCTTTAAACCAGGGCTTCCACTTGTTTTCCCATATAAAAAGTTTCCAAATTTCTTCAATCTACCAGAAGCCTACTGAGAAAAAGCATCAAGGAACAGCTAGCTGGAGTAGCCTCCTTTTTTGGCCCATGGGCTCCTATCATCCTCCCACTCACGTGTTTTTCAAATAATCCATCTTTCTTGTGTAGAGATTTTTGGAAAGCTGAGAAATTTGAGAAAAATGTATTCTTAAAATGTTATGCCCTATTTTTTTTAATAAAGGATCTTAAGGAAATGACTAAGGAAATAAAGGTGACTCTCCTCTATCAGCACTTCTGATCACCTTCAGTAATTCTACTAATCCTCAGCATTCTTTTCAATCTTGCTCCATGCTTTGGATTTTATGCCATAGTTTGAAGGTTCTATTTCATCAATTTTTCTCTTCCTTCTATTCCTTAAAGCTATATCTTTGTTTAGTAAAAAACTGAGAATGAAATATCTCTTGCTTTGTAGATACTTTTCACACACATTTTTTGCAATTGTATCAAGTCAGAGAAAAGTGTTTGTGTCTAATGGGTAAAGCCAAATGGCTAAATGGATCCTGATTTAATGGATAAAGTTAATTTGACTACTCTATAACAAAAGTCTACTTGTACTGGAAGTCTGTTTAGCTTAAGGAGACATTAAATCTCCATGAGTCAGTATCCTCCTATGAGACACTGGTTTGGTGGTGATGGTGGGGGAGATGCAGGAGTACTAATAATAATATTAAAATTAAATAATTTTGACATTCAACAATACTATCTATTGTAAACTGATGTCAACCAGAAAGATACCAGAAAATAGTTGACTGAAACAAATATAGATGTTTCTCGAATTAACAAAGGAGGCTAGTTTCTGGAGAGTGCCGTCAAGTCAAAGGAATATGCTCTTTGAGTGGGAAGAAGCTAAGAGGTGAGGTTAAGAGACCCTCACCATTTGTACATATAATTGATTAGATTTATCAGTAATACTTTAACTTGTATTCATAAAGATTTGAGGTAGACATTAAGTAATCATATTTAAAAATTCTTTGATATGTGTGTTTGAGAACAATTGGTAGTAAAGAAAATTCCTGTACATAAATATTTTTCCATACAAATTATTATATGAATTATTAAAGAAAAATGATAATCTTTGGTATTCACTCACCAACATAGTCTCTAGCAATGAGTCCTTCAGAACACTAGCATTTTATTTTTATATAGGCAACCCTTACTATATTTTCATATGTCTTTGAACCTTATAATATTCACTTCAACAAACATCTGTAGAAGCCATAGTTTGTGTGTGTGTATGATAAACTGTATTATATTTAAAACGAATGTGTATACAGTATTAAAGTATGCTAATATCCATAAGGAAAGAATTTTTTACCTTCTAAATTAATTTTCTGGTTTTTTTAATGTCTAGAGCTGATTAATTTTTTTAAATTGTATCCTAAATATGCTTTATCCTGCCAACCCACAACTACATAATTCTGTGATGTAAGGGCTTATTAGTCTTATTTTTCTGTTTTACTCACTACCTTAGTGTTAAGTTTTTTAGTAACTAGACGGAAATGAGACCGCCAAGGCAAGCGAGGGTCCAAGAACAGATTTTATTGCAGGCACCCTTGGGCGAGGTTCCACGACTCACGGGGGAAAGAGAGTGAGTTGAGGAAGTCGCGCCAAGACAAGGTGGTAGGGGGTTTACATAACGTTGTAAGGCAGAACGGTTTCCTATTGGTTGGCTCATATGCAAAGGAAGGATTGCAATCCAACCAGTCAGAGTGACCCTCACTATGCAAAGGAAGGATTGCAATTCGACCAGTCAAAGGTGACTTCCTCCTCTGGGGTTTGAAGGGCATTGGGTTCGGTTGAGGAAGTCCAAAGGAGAGGTGTAAGGGTCTGCTCAAGCTGTCGTCCCAAGTGGAGGTGGTGACAGGAACCTCAGCCATTTTGGCGAATCCACCATCTTGAGGAGTTTCCCTTCCCGCCTGGCCCCAACACTTAGCAACATCAATAATTAGACATAAAATGACCTGCAGTGATATGCAGCAATGTGGATAAACCTTAACAATATAACATTAGTAAAAATAATTAAATTTCAAAACATTATCTGCAGCATAATAGCATTTTATAAAGTTTAAAGCAATCAAAATGTATACATATTAAATACATATTATATATGCATATATGTTTATACACAAACATAAATTTAGGCATACCTATAGATATGATAAAACTATATGAAAAGGAAAACAAATAAATAGTAAACATAAGAATCAGGATAATGGTTATCTTAGGTGGGAGAGGCAAGAATATAAGATAGGGGGATGCCTGGGTGGCTCAGTGGTTGAGCATCTGCCTTTAACTCAGGGTGTGATTTCAGGTCCCGGGATCGAGTCCCACACCAAGCTCTCCACAGGGAGCCTGCTTCTCTTTCTGCCTATGTCTCTGCCTCGCTCTCTGTTTTTCTCATGAATAAATAAATAAAATCTTTACAAATATATGTATAAGATGGGGTAAACTATATGGATAGATATAGGTTATTATAAAGCTTCTAGCTCTTCTTTTAGGGTCTTAGTTTGCTAGTGTTTATTAATTCATTTAAAAAATAGCTAACTATATGAATTAAAGTAGGCCAAGCATGGACCGGTAATGAGTATGCATCATGTGCCAAGGATTATGATTAATTCAATTCTGTACACCTCAGGGGTGGGAGTAGGGGGAAGCCATAATCACTCTATTAGTTATCTATTGCTACCAGAAAAAAAAAAATTATCTCAAAATCTAATGGGTTCAAGCAATAAGCATGTATTATCTCTCAGGGATCTCCCAATATCAGGAATTCAGAAAGAGCTTAGTGAAGTGGTTCTGGTTTCAAAACTTTCATGATGTTGCAGGCAAGATGTCAACAGGGTTTGCAGTCATCTGAAGACTTGACTGGAGTTAGAGGATCCATGGTGGCTCACTTAAAGGCTCATAAGTCAGTGTTGACTGTTGGACTCAGTCGCTTGCCACATAAACCTTTCTATAGGGCTGCTTGGGTGTCCTCATGACATAGGGGTTGGCCACTCCAGAGTGAATGATACAAAGGACTAAAAAGGTGCAATAATGGCTTTTCTGACCCAGCGTTGAGAGTCACATAACACCACTCTCACCACATTATATTGTTCACATAGGCCCATGTAGGCAGGACTATGAAAGGGTGTGAATGCCAGGAGACAGGGATAATGGGCGGGCGGGGTGGGGGGTGCTCATCTTGGAAGCTGGCTACCACACAAACCAAACTGACTTACCGTGAACATCTAGCATTTTTATCTACTGCTACTCTTAAATTCCAAACATTTCTCCTATTCTGTTCTTGGTGGCTTTGGAGAATTTGTTCTCTCCAGAGTCAGAACAATAAGAAAAAACTTTCTGCTTGTATATAATAATACCAACTAGCATTCTAATTTCAGTCTTTCCATTTAATGTCTTAATAAACAATATAGTAGCTTTCTTCCATAAGTGCTTTCAATTGTTTTGAGCTGTATATTATTTTTTTCTTTTCCAATTCTGGAATTCCTCATTGTTAACCTTCTAGATTACATCCTTCCTAAATGTCCTTGGAATTATTAATCATTTTGTTATTATCATGGATGTCCCTCCAAACTACAGATTTATTGATTTACCTAATTAAAAGTTTCCTATTGTTTACTTCATAATATTTACCCAGGTGATTTTTCATGCATTCAGCACACATGAAACATATTTATAGATAACATATCATGTGCCCAGACTGGAGAGTCTCAGTGTCAAGCAGAATTGGGAAGGTATGGGAGTGAAAATGTGTAGGGAAAAGAGGAGTGTTGTAAGGGAAGGTAAAGGCAAAATGTAAAGTAAAAAATCAGATAAAATAGTTGGAAAGATCCTCAATTGTCTTATAATCCTCTTCTATTTGTAAGAACTATACTTCAGCCGTGCCAATTCCATAATTGACTGTCACACTTAATGGTCAACTGAGAATCATGTAACAAAACTCCAAGTTCAGGGTGTGTGAAATTTTAATACCTCTGGGACTTTACACTCCTTCTGGCTGAGATACCCTACAGTGGGGATCCACTTACCTGATGGAACATAAAAGTGTGTCTATATTTATGTTTAATAATAAGACAAATATTTATGTTTAATAATAAGACAAACTTGTCTAGTACTTTAAGGTAACTGAAATTGGCCACACAAAGAGTCTCTCTCCCACTATTGCTTCAGTGATTTTCAAAATGCATGCAGGTGAATAAGCGGCAGAGGGATCAACTAAGAATACGCAACATGTTTGTTGTCCCCCAGTGATACCCTGTATCATTTCCCAGCTCACATCTATAAAGAAGGGGATTTTCATTAGAGGGTTTCTTTTTTTTTCCTTATTAGAATTCATTTCATTAACAATAGAATAGGAAGAAGATTATTTAGAACAAGAAGCCACCAGCACAACAAAAAAGCACATGGAACAACTAAGAAAATTCGGCAGCCTCAAAAGAGGAATACTCATAAAGGAATAAGCATGTTCCAACCATATGTTTTTATGTAATCATTTACAAATGTATCCAACCACATGAAAACTAAAAATAGCCATTTTGGCGGGAAAGATGACCCCTTTTCTTAACAGTGAAGATTTTAGCATGTTTATTTTTCATACAAATGGAGAGATGATTAATGATGTCATAAAAATTTTTTCCTTGAATTTTTGCTTAGCCAAGGACTTGTAGTTTAAGTCACTTGTAGTCTAATTCGAATTTTGCAGCCTTTTGATAACAAGGCAAGTACCCTTTTACTAAATCAGATCTAGAAATAATATATCTTATATCCTGGAATTGCTTACAGTATGTCTAGGATTGTATACCATAATCTCCAAAGAAGTAAATGACTAGTGAAACAATGAAAAAGGACTGGCCCACATTCACTTATTTTTGGAATTCATTTACCTAGTAAGCTTCAAACCTGGTAGATTGAACCAGAAGAGTCTTAGAATCCAAGGTTGCCAAGTTTGGGAGGTAATGAGAATTAGATAGAAAGGTTTCCAAGAAAGCCTAAACTCAATTAACTTGCTCAGGCTAAGTATTTAAAACCTAAAGTTTGCAGTTTTCCAACCTGTTCTGATCTCAGCCAGACATTGGCAATCAAGAAAAAATGGTCCTTTTGTGGTACTGCAGCTACCACCACTGTCCTAGATGAAAACTACGAAACATCAGGGTGCTCACAAATGAAGTCCCACCTCCAGTTCCACTCCACCAAAATGTCCCTTTTCCACTCTGAGCTATTTGTTCATTCCTGGATTGTCAATATCAGTTAAGTGTTGATCATATTCTAGAACATCAAAGTAATTAGCAATAAGGTGTGAAAGAGGTTTACGGGTTCACCAGAGAGATTTGCATTTTAAAAGAGGGTCTTGTTAAACACAAATGAACTTCTAATAGAATGTGTGAGAGATTTTTTTCTCCAAAGGATGGGGGAAGATATCTAGCTCTCTTTTTCAGCCCAGGATACCTTTTCCTCTCTGCAGTCTCTTGCCATTCACTCTTCTTTTTGTTCTACACCTTTTCACGCAGAGCATATTTAAAATTGAGAATGATTGGGTAGAGGGTTAATTGATAGAACCTTGTACAAACCGAAATATCTTGGAGGCCTCAAAATAGGTAAAGAGCTCCAATCTCAGAGGAGTCAATTTAAACATACAAAAATGCCCTGCATTCCAGGATTAGCTCTCCTTTTAGGGTATTTACCTGTCTAATTATTGCGATGAAGAATAATTTATCCAAACTCTTCCCACAATTACTAAAAACTCTAAAGAAATGTCTTTTAAACAATGGCAAGGTGGTGGAAACTCAGAGTTTTTGTTTGTTTTGTTTTGCTTCATTTTGTTTTAAATGAAATCATTTGTTACATTCAAATCGATGAAAAACTAAAAACACTTCCCATATAATTTTTGACATCAGGTAGATTAAAGGAATTAAGTCAGAACACCTGGGTATTTTTCTGAGACAGAGAATCTAGAATTTCAGAGAAGAAAAGGCAGAACATCAAGAAGATAGAAGAGTGTATCTACAGGGATCCAGGAATGTCTTAGAAAAATGTGGCGAGTAAAAAGAATATCTTTCTGCTCCAGGAACTAGCCCTTCTCATCTAGCTCCTCTTACTGCCATGTTTCCCTTTTCTTTTGAGGCAAGATTATCTCTGTCAGAAACTACGAATAAAATTTTTGACCAGAGTCCTGTGCTTTAAAGCTCAGCCTTTCCTTCTCTGGCCTCAGTACACAAGGTCCTTAGTCTTTTCTCCTTTGATATTTGTGGGCCATCAATGTCCATGTACAGGGCTCGCCCAGAAATGTGATGAAACTGTCAGCAGAGAGTCTAAAGAGAGACCCCTGCCCTCTCACCTGTGGTTCAGTCTTAGCTGCTGTTGGCAGTTTTTCTTCAGTCATACAAGTGTCCTAGAAATTGTCAAAGGGAAAAGCTGTTTTTATTATTTAAAAAAAGAGTAACTATATTGAAAATATGTCACTTTTTTTTTTACAGTATTTATAGCTCTTTCACTTCTGGTTTCTAAACTGTCCTTAAGGACAGTTTAGAAGGGGTTAATAATAATGATGTTCACAGAGATTATTTGAATTTGCCAATTGAGCAAATAGTTGAATTAGGTTTCACATCCAAGATACAAAGAATTTCATTTCAGATCTTGTGCTTTTTTCATTATAATAAATTTTAAGGGGAAATAAGCTTTCTTGTTTGGAATAGGGCTAACAAAAAAGCCAATACTACCTAAAATTACGAATCCTAAATAATTCATTGAAATATGATTTTCCAAAATTACTCTCATTTACGTAAACTTTTAGATGGCAAAATCTCTCTAGTTAAATCATTGGGATTAAAGTAATAAGCTTTCAGTTTATTTCTCTCTTTACAGAAGTTAACCAATAGTGATTACTTTAATTTGCCCTACAGAGAGTGATTATCACTGCAAATGGTGCTATAAATAACTTTCCTTAAAGCTTATATGTAGATAGCCCCATAATTTATCATCCAAACTGGGACACTTTTGAGAGTAAAAGTGACCTGTATTAATAATTGTGCTTGGACAGTTGGAACTAGAATTATTCTGAGTAAACTGGGAGATATGGTTACCCAATTTACAAGACATAATCCTGATTCTGAGAGTGATGGGTTTTGAGTGAAAAAAAGCCAGCAAAATGAAAATCCATGTATCCGACCTTTGACTTGTCTTGATTTCCAGCTCCCATGAAGTTGGTTGTTTTTTTCTTTTTAAAGACTTTATGTATTTGAGAGAGAGAGAGAGAGAGAGAGAGAGCAGGGAAAGGGCCTGAGGGAGCCAAATGTGGGGCTCAATCTAGGACCCTAGGAATCATGACCTGAGCCAAAGTCAGACCCTTAACTGACTGAGCCACCCAGGTGCCCCAAAGTGGTTCTTAATAAGCACTATTCAACACTTCAGTCTCATGTTCTGCCCACAAGTGATGGAGTGTTACATCCATTAAGACCAAGTCAGAAGGAAAAGTGTCACCTGCTGAGATTCAAACCCTAATTTTTTATACTACTTGGTAGTTGGAAGTTCCCATCTAAGCTTTAACTATATAGTATATAACCCAGACTTTCAGACCAATAGACATGTTCTATGCAGTATTCCTCAGTAAACTCTAGTCACTTTTATAGGGGTCTAAGAGACAAACATTAAATCAACACTTGAAATTTTAAAAGGGAAAATCTATTCAGCAGTTAAATTGTTTTTACAGCTGACCAAAATAATATTATATAATGGACAAATCTTAAGTTAGTAATTAATTTTTAAAATCACACTGCTAAAACATAGATTTTTATATACCAAAGCTAAATACAATAGCATAGGGCTGTGTTTAATCTTAGAACATCCTCATAACAGGCACAAAAATAAATTTTATTTTGAAAAAAGATACTATTTATGAGAATGTATTGCTATGCATCATCAATGTAACAGTCTTCCAATTTTGCCTATAAAATGCTGTATTGAAAAGTGACCCTCTGAGATGGTACAATCAACAGAGTAACACTACCAGAAGATGGTAGATGGAAAAAGAGTTTGACAGTTAACTTCCAACTGTTGCTGAATTATTGGGAAATTCTTCAAATGAGATTAATTTTCTCCACCTAGCTTAAGAAGTATTTTCCTAGTCAGTATAAAGTTCAAATTAATTTCATTAGATTCCTGGGGAAAAAAATGTCAGTTTTTTGCAATTTAAATTTTAATGTGAGGTAGAAAGTTTCCCTTCTGGACAAGTTGCAGCCTGGAAGTGGTCAAATGTCTGGGGTTGGGGAGGGGGGAACTAATGAAACTTTGTTGTGGAATAGTTCACAAAGGAATACAAGATGTGTTACATAATGCAGCCCTTTGTTTGTGGAGGCTCTGACAAAACACTGCAGTTTGAGCTCAAACTGAAAGCGGCCACCAAAGTCTTCCCTAACTCCAGGCAGCTGAGTCTTTTTCCCCACCTCCTGCTATGATTACTCTGGCTTCTGATTAAATCACACCTTATATTTAAGGTCACTAACCTAAAACGACCCAAAGCTACTTATTTCTCTGAATGGTTCCCCATTACTTGTAATATTTGGAAGGCTTGCAAATAGCTCCTGTCCCAGCTTTGGTAGTCTTCTCCAAAAGCAAATGCTCTAACAATTTCCTCATGCATGGGTTAAAACCTCAGGTGAAAGATTTTGGAAGCTAATTAGCATGCTAAGGACTTGAGCATTTGGGTGAGTCACAGTCATGCTATCTAAGGGACAGAGAAAGTGTCTTTTTACAAGTGATATTTAACAAGTGCTGGTTCCTCACTGAGTTTTAATATAGCTGAAACGCCATTGCATTGTCTTCTTTGTATTTAATAGAAATCTTGTTTATATGATCTCTTCTTTAAAACATCCATCCCTTTGGGGCATATTCTAATGTTTTATTTCTTAAAATACATTTCTATGAATTTTGGAAAATCTTTAAAAATTTCTTTTATTATATGAATAACTGAACTAGGCTGTAACAAATTCCTCTCATTGAACTTCTTATTTTAGACTCGATTTTTTTTTTTCATTCTTGACCTGGTTTGTCTTTTCATATCTTAGTACAATTTTCCCCTTTGCTTTCAGAATGAGAATTTCATTACATGTATTGAATGTCTAGTATATATAATCGAGATGTGAAGCAAATGAGTATTTATTAAATGCCAAGAATGTAACCAATGTTTGTCATCTAGTTAGGAAGAGTAGTTAAGATAATTTAAATTATGAAAGTTATTTCTTGGTTAGAAAAGTGTTCAGTAGCAGAAATCTTGACATGAGTGGCTTAAACAAATAGGGGTTTGTGTTTCTCACAAAACAGCAAGTCCAGAGGTAGGGAGTTGCTGGTGTGTGATAAAGTCAAGGCCAACATCTCTGAGGTTCTCTTTGCCTTTTGTTCATGCTGGTTGCTTTAGGATCACAAAATAGTTGCTGCAACTCCAAGCATCATGTCTATGCTCAAAGAAGGAAGAGGGGAATATCAGGTGTAAGGAAGTGTTGAATCACTATATTGAACACCTTCAAACTGTGTCAACTAACTGGAATTTAAAATAACCAAGAAGAAGAAGAAGAAGAAGAAGAAGAAGAAGAAGAAGAAGAAGAAGAAGAAGAAGAAGAAGAAGAAGAAGAAGAAGAAAGAAAGGAGGTAGCAAAGGATCGCTTTTTACCTCTACCTTTATCAAAAAAAGGTAGCTTTATCAAAAAAGAAAAAGCTTTCTCAGAGGCCGGCAGATTGTCACAGAGATCTTTCTGAGTAGAACTGGGTCCCAAAGCCATCCTTGGTTGCTAGGGAGGCAAGGAAATCAGAGTCAGATTTGTCATAATTTGTTTAGAAGTATCATAATTCATCATGCAGGACTGGGCACATTCCATTCTGAACAAAATAAGGGTCTGTAAGTAGGAAGAATTGGGGGAATGGATATTGGGTAGGTAACGGTGTCGACTCTAGCTATATGGTCAAAACAAAAGGAGAGTTAATGCGGACCACAAAAACTACAAAATGATTTATGTGGAGGTAGAATAAGATAAGTAAAGCAATTAGATCAATGAAAGAATAACAATAGGACACTCCAACTAAGGGAAGAACAAAAGCTTAAAAGCAGGAACATATATGCTATATATGGGAAGTAGCCACTACATTGTGAATTCCTTAGTTCTTTGAAGGCAGGAAGAAAGCCTTATTTCTATTTATTTTCCTAGTATCTCACACACAGTAGATGCTTATTGAATCACAGTAAATGAATGCATATAATATTCCAACCCAGAAGTCCAGACATGACTTCACAAATTATGGAGATAATAGAAGAGAAAATTTAAAATGTAGGACTCCCTTGACAATACCAGGATAAAGGCAAACACTAATACAGTCCAGCGATACTCCTGAGTACTTGTTGGGAAAGAATGGAACCTAGGATGCCTTAGCAAGGTAGAGCAAGGACGTGGAGACTGAGATACCAAGTTAATAACTTGAGCTTGATCTTTGAAAGCCCGATTATGTTTCTGGAATCCAGTTTTGGTAATACACAAACAACAATGTCCGGCACTGTTCTTCTAACTCGTTAGAAGCACCAAGCCTGCTGCTATTGTTTGCTCCTTTTGCTCCAAGTCCTGTTCTCTTTGACCTTCAGGGATTTCCAGTGTGCTAGGAGCTTTGGAAAAATGCAAAGTAGCTCATTGGAGATTTCCTAGATTACTACTCTCCAACAATTGAAATTTTATTCGGCATCTGTTGTATGCCAGTCACCCTGCTGAAGTTTTTAGGAGATGATTGAAATAACCCTGACTGCAAATTATTTACCTTCTAATTAATAATTTAAATGTTTTGATTGATTTAAGGTAAAAGAAAGGAAAAAAAAAATAAAACTGTTCCAAAAAAAAAAAAGAAAGAAAAGAAAGAAATCAAATCAGTCAAAAGGATAGTTTAACTGGCTTTATGGTTGTGGTACTAATTTAACCAGACAACTGATCCAAGAGTCGAACAAACTTGTTTCTGCAAATACTATACAAGTAACTCCCACCAAAGGGAAATTGCCTCTCTCACTATAGGGCTGCTTTTTTTTTTTTTTTTAATTTAACAAAGGATAAAGTATCTTGTCCTATTTTATTTCCCAAAATCTAGAATTTAAATTTGGTTTACAGGCTACAATATGGCTTAATAGTAGACCGAAATAATAGATAAAAATAATTTCATTTTTGAATTGCACCTTCATGAATCCCACATAATTTCAAAGATTTGACACTAACCTTTTTGTTTGTACAGCCTTGATTTTACCTGAGAAATATGACAACAGATTAGGGGATAGGCACAGTATTAAAACAGGCAACACTAGTTAGTTGGCATTTCTAGCATACTTATGGTCTATGGCCATTTAATGAAGTTTACTTTGTTACTTTGGGTTTCAGCCTCCCTAGTTAAATTAGAAGATTTCAGATTTATTTGAACTAAGAGTACTTCTTATTTGACAAAGGAACATCCATTTTGTTTTAATTGACTGAGTGATATATTTTCAGTGGCAGATCTTTAACAACTCCTCCAAAGACATAACATTGAAAATATTGCACTTGGATAAGTTAATTTATCTGGGCATCAGTTTTATCATCTGCCAAATGAGTTTACTGTTCTTATTCGATTTCTAGCTACTTTCAGCTCTCAAATTCTATGATCTTATTTTTCAGTTCAATTCAAGGTATATTAGTGTAATACTTACATAATGCAAACCAATATGGTCGAATCTGGATAGATACAGAGGTGAATAATATAATATTTTTATGTAAGTAGCTTATAATTTGATGCATTCAAGGTTGAGATGTCTATTTCCTAACACATCCTAGCTCCAAATGTTTGGGATGTCATTTATGAATGAGGGTATATAATTTATTCCCAGATGGGTGCAGATTCATTCATCTGTCAATTTTTCTCATATCTGGATTTGAAGAACCCAAAAAAGGGTCTGAACTATCATGTTAACAATATTGTACATTTGTATCCCACCTTCACTGCAAAGAATTTAGAGCATTTCCAGAACTATTCAGAACCATTATCTCATTCATCCCTAAAGAAGCCCAGTGCATGTAGAAAAGGATATAGTGCCCTAAAGTGTCCTCCATACTGGATCCTTCCTTGTTCCCTGTTCAAACAGCAGTTTAGCCATTGATGATTTCAGTTGTACCAACTGGGGGATAAAGCATAAGGGAAGAATGGTGTGTGTGTGTGTGTGTGTGTGTTGTGTGTAGCAACACTTGTGATAAGCAAGCTGTGTATGGTACCGTGATATGTTTCAGTGTTGGGCGTGCATTAAAATTAGAAGTGAAAAAGGGGCACCTGGGTGGCTCAGTTGGTTAAGCATCTGCCTTTGGCTCAGGTCATGATCTCAGAGTCCTGAGACAGAGCCCTAGTTGGGTTTCTTGCTCAATGGGAGCCTGCTTCTCTCTCCCCCTACCCCTCCACCCCCACTGGTGTGCATGCACTCTCTCCCTCCCTCCTTCTCTCTCTCCCTCTCTCCCTCTTTCTCAAATAAATAAGATATTTAAAAAAAATAAAATTAGAAGTGAAAAGAAGTTGGGGACTTCTTCATCAATCTAATTCATAAACATTTGACTATAGAGACCCAACAGGCATAAAGAAACCTGTACTTATGCTAAGTGAGAACATTATTCTAAACATGTTACCCTGAAAACTATGCCTACGTCTTGGTGTCACTTGGATTTTCCTAGCCTGCTTTCAAGAGGAGTCGGGAACATAGGAAATTTCCCCCCACCCCCCTTTTTTTTTTAAACAAATCTTCCAAGTAGCTCCTTGGAAACAAGTGATTATATTTCCTTCTTTCCCTAAATCTTCCTAGGTTGTAAAAAAAAGTCATATCCATGTTTAGTCTCATGGTTTCCTTAGTTAAAAAATTTGCATCTGAGGCCTAGGAAAATGTTTGGCCTTCACAATTGAATGTTTAAACAGGTGCACACCGCACTGGGCTGGCTGAGGAAAGGTAGTCTCCTCCTTCTGGAAACCCTGACGTTAAGAGAATAATCCTTGTGTCGGCTTTCACAAGTGCTTGTGAAGGAAAGTTCAGGTAATTCTTAAATCTTATTACCTGGTTACTAACCAACTTGCCCCCCCCATTCTGTGTTCTCATGAAGAAATTGATTTAATAGATTCAAGATATTATTAAATACATTCTGCATTAATATTATATGTCCTCTTTGAATCCAAGTGGCAATACAATAGAATTTCATTTTATAAATAACACCTTTCAAGCTAACACCACAGGGCACAGTACAAAAGAATCAAAATAGAACACAAATGCTGTAATCAAATGCAGACCCCAGGAAGGCTGATTAAAAAGGCATGTTGCTAGTAAGAGCAGCCGACAGGGTAAGTATAGTGGGTCAGAGCAGAAAAGCCTGCTGAACAGAAGGGCAAACTGAAATAAAACGGACTCGCCTGCCTGACTCACATGGACTTAACGGCTCTCCTTTGTCATCATCCCCCTTTGGACTCAGAAATCACAAGGGAGAGGTGTGTGTATGTGTTTGTTGGGGAGGTGGGGATCAATTGTATGGAGGGTCATTAGGTTTATCCGTATGTAGGTTTACTCCTCACACACAGCACAAAGGAGAGAACATCCTAAAGACAACTGCCTGCAGCTAATAGAGATGCCGCCAATGATTGTGAGACAGCCTGATGAGGCTTGCTTTGCTCGATTGATACCACTGGTTTTCAGAAAACACAACTGTGAGGAAGCAAGTAGGTCCTTCCCATAACATCAAGCACCGGCAGTACTACTCCTGGCCAGGCATGGGGGAAAATAGGTAAATGAGTGAGATGCATGCTTTGTGGCCTTAGCCTGGTGATAGTCTCCGCTCCATAGGACCCTCTTCTCGCAGAACTGCTTTCTATCTTTGGCCTCCCACCAACACAACCGTTCCTGATATCAAGGGTTTGTATTTTAAAACCCTACCTCTAATTAGAGAATAAAAGTTTCAAGCCTCTTTTTCTTTTTCTTTTTTTAAGATTTATTTATTTACTTGAGACAGACAGAGAGAGAGCAGCAGCAGCAAGCAAGAAAGCAGTGGGAAGGGCAGAGGGAGAGGGAGAAGCAGACTCCTGGCTGAGCAGGGAGCCTAACATGGGGCTCTATCCCAGGACCCTGAGTTCATGACCTGAGCCGAAACTAAGAGTCAGACACTTAGCCAGCTGAGTCACCCAGGCACCCCTAGGCCTCTTTTTAAAGGAATTAAGGACTTTGGTGAAACAGGGACAGTATTTCAGCAAGATACCTCCCTATCTATATGTAAAACCAGTTTTAAGAATCATCACTGTATACCTCGAGGAAAGTACCAAATTGATCATTTCCTGATGCTTCTCTATTTGATATTGAGGATTCAACAATATAAGACAGAAACTGTAGGAAAAATTTCCTACTAAATATATGATAATTTTTTTCTGAAAAGAGCAACCTATACTTAACAGCCTCCTCAAAAAATGAGTCAACAGCAAATATGGCTTCTGGAGTCAATAAAAGGGAAAGGGAGGAAAAAAAAGGAAAAATGATAATTGAGGCAATTTTTACCTCTCTTGAAGCTGTGGGTTTTTTTTGTAATGCTCTCTGATTATCATTTAGTTGAAATTCTGGACTGGGATCACTGATACATAATTTAGGTCAATAGCTTAGCATTTCTGTACATCTTTTTCTTAATATGCAAATTATAAACAATTAAAACATGAGCAGCATTTGAGGGTGAAAGGTTATTATACAAATACTAGTATTGCTATTTTTTTAAAAATATATTTTATTTATTTACTTGAGACAGAGAGAGTATGAGTGGTGGGGGAAGGAGTAGAGGGAGAAGGAGAAGCAGACTCTCCACGGAACAGGGAGCCTGACTGCGGCGATCCCAGGTCTCTGATATCATGACCTAAGCCGAAGGCAGATGCTTAACTGATTAAGCCACCCAGACACCCTGAGTATTGATTACTTGTAATCGAATCTTATTTTCCTTATTTCTGACAGTGTTTATTCAGTTAGGCAGTCAATTTATTAGTAAAGATTAACAGGATTAAGTAAATTGAGAACAATGGATTATAATCAGCATATTATTTTTATAAAATAGTGACAAATAATTATAATTGTTAGTTATCAATGCATTGCCTCTCAAGTCCAAATTTAGCCTTTCTTACCTTCTCTTAAAAAAAAAAAATATCTGAGTCCTTTAAATATGTTTCTTTTCCAAGCTGGTGTGAGTGCACTTTTGTCAATAAGGGGTTCAGAGAGACATTACAGGAGGAAAAAGTTTTCCTTGCTGGTTCCTGGGTAAGCCTTTGGCAGCTTCCAGCAGTAAGCATAGTTTTTCAAAGGCCTGGCTCCTCTAGCACACACATCTGCTTTGGTGTCCAGCAGCTGAAGAACATGTAGCTTCTTCAGGGCCCAACGACCAGCAGTTTCCTCCAGCACCCACCAACATGCATGCACGCTCATGCATGCACGCACATGCACACACACACACACACACATTGGGTAGTAAGTGTAATAGAGTGCCTGAGATGAGACAACTCCCTATGAACAGCTTCTTTGCTCCCTAGAATGCAGATTTCCAGCAAGATCTGCTAATGCAACTCTCTAGCAATTTCTCTGCCATTCATTCATCAGTATCTGTACCTGGTCCACCAAGATCTGGGTGCCATTCCAGGGTTGGAGGGAACTCTTCCTTGGGCACTGTATCTCAGCCCTACAAGTACCAGTTGCCCCTTATATTTGCTATTCTTATATAATTTAGAATTCTCTTTACTTCTTACTAGCTACTCCCTCATTACTGCAGTCTGCTGTTATAGTTAATAATTCTTTATATTAAACTTTTCCTTCTCAAATTGCTGTGTGGTTTCCCTCTCCTAATGGACCCTAATACATACCCAAAGAATATTAGAATAATCTGTATTCTTTGGGAGTATGGAAAAGTAAATATGATAAGCCATCTCTTTATAGAATGGATTATCATTGATATAAGGCACCTTATCTAGGTAGAGCTAATAGATGAACAAAAATTTTTGAGAATCTGATGCTAGATTGAAGGATGATGTAATAATATGATGTTATATACTATTTTAATTATGTATCATTTTAAGGACCATTTTAAAATATTTTACTTGATTTCACTAAGAATGTCTTAAATGTGAACTATAATAAAGCAAACAACCAAAGCCTAGACTCAAAAATAATTTGTTGACCTTGAAAAGATGTTGCAAAATAACAGTGTGATATGAATTGGTAGATTATTAATGCTAGGATAACAACATCCATCACTAACTGAGAACTCAGAAGGTCCTGAGCATTTTACATTAATTTATTGAATCCTCATAACAATAAAGGTGGATACTATTATTATCCCTGTTTTACCAGTGGGAAAATAGAGGCCTGGAAAGGTTAAAGAATTGGCCTAGCATGATATGTGTGGTAAATTTCAAAGCCAGAATTTGAACCTAGACTTTCCTGTGAGCCCTGGTTTTTAACCACTGCACTTTGCTTCTAGAACACTACCACTGAAGCAGATAGCATGTTACCTGGGAGAAAAAACACAAAAACTTGTTTTTGTTGTGTTCATCAAATATCCGGGGGGGGGAAAAAAACAACTTCTCCAAAGTATCCCAGAATGTATACCATACTCTGAGATATATCCGAGACCAGCAATTTCTCACTTGTACCCAACAAGATATGGTCAAAACTAGATGAACACTGGTGATCCAATCCCCAGAACCAAAGTGTTAACAGTGTATCAAAAACCCAGCAGCCGTTACTCGGAGCTGAAGTGAAGGCAGATGAAATATTAACAGCAGTTCTAGCAGCACAAAATGAAATATGAGATCCTGTATCAGAAATTATTAGTAACCTGTTAAAAGAAATGCTGAAAAATGGCAGTTACCAAATTAAAACTGGGAAACAGAGCCCAAATGGGAAATTTCGAAAAGTTTGGAGGAAAATAAATGACAGATTGTCCTCTTGGCTCTTATTACTATGCCATCCTAAATCCTACTTGGCAATACATGGTGGAGGTGAAATAAGAACTGCATCACTGCCAGTGCTGGGCCTCAAATTTGTAGTCCTAAGTGTCTGTGATGATGTCTGAGATTGATTGGAAAAGTAGTTGGAATTTGGTAGCATTTAGCTTTATCGAAACTGAAGAGTCTGGAGACTCTTATTATGAAAGGCTTCCTCTCATTTGTGAATTGGCCCCTTTGCTCCACTTTTGGATGGCTGGCTTCCTCCATGCCGAGCTACACTAAATGCTCTACATGGGAAAGCTATTCTCCTTAAACGCCTTCAAATTTAAAGCATCTATCTGGTTATGTTCGTGTTTCTGCCTCCAAATATCTAGCATCAAAAAAAGAGAGAGGTTACAAATACCAAATACCGGGTAGTAAATGAAGGAGATATTTTCCCTTCAGTAACTGAGAGCAGAGAAAGGACTATAAGCAGAGTGGTTGAGCAGTGGATGCCAGAGAGAAAAAGGAAATGAGCTATAGGACCTTAGAATCTTAGTGTTGGCAGAGACTATGGAGTTCATGTGGTCCTACCCTATCATTTTTCAATGAAGAGACTGAGACATGGGGAGTTAAGGGACTTGACTTGCCCTAGACACATAGTTGTTTACTGACAGTCAGGCCAAAAACATTTCCCAGTTCCCAGTCTGGAACTCTGCAGTTCAGCATGCTGTTGCCATCCTCCACTGAAAATTAACACTAACCCAGCCTGGAACATAGAAGAATTCAGCATCTGTGGGGAACAAGAAACATGATGAATTTTGAGATGGAAATCAGTCTGGGACAAGGAGAAGGGAAATGGATGATCCTGCTTGGTTGTGACTCATTGGCCAAGCTTGTGCAAGACATTGTGTGTCAGTTTACACCCCCGTGCTTTCCCACAAAAAATAATAAAACCTTCAGTTGTAATCCCCCAGAGTTTATATTTGATGCATTCAGATTTGATTTGCTTAGCAAACTCTCCTGTGTGCAGGTTATCTGCAGGTATAGATTGGTGGCATTGCTATTGATCCCTGTGATTTACAGGAGCCTAACATTCTTTCTCTAGCAGTAAAATGTGTTTGAGTCTTCTCCATAGGACACTCCTCACTGAGGATCAGATGTAGGTTCAAGATACAAGACTTATCTTCTGTTAACCCTTGTATCCTACTAACCTCATGGAGAACTTGGGCAATATATGGGCCTTTTAATCAGGCTTACAAGTTAGGTGAAAGAAAGGAAAGAAGAAAGGAAGGAAAGAAAGAAGAAAGAAAGAAAGAAAGAAAGAAAGAAAGAAAGAAAGAAAGAAAGAAAGAAAGAAAGAAAGAAAGAAAGAAAGAAAGAAAGAAAGAAAGAAAGAAAGAAAGAAAGAAAGAAAGAAAGAAAGAAAGAAAGAAAGAAAGAAAGAAAGAAAGAAAGAAAGAAAGAAAGAAAGAAAGAAAGAAAGAAAGAAAGAAAGAAAGAAAGAAAGAAAGAAAGAAAGAAAGAAAGAAAGAAGAGAGAGAAGGAAGGAAGGAAGGAAGGAAGGAAGGAAGGAAACACAAATATTTTTTTAATTTGGAAGCACAGATTAATTTAAAGCAAATCAGTAGCAAAGAAGAGACAATAAAAATGTCTCAATAGGATTCCCTGTGAAATAGCAATACAGGTATTTTAGACCAAATATTTTTCAGAATAGAGCAACCGGAAATGAGAGAATCAGACAGTATGATGAAAACTACAGATGGAATGCTTTGCATGAAAAGTGATTATAGACAAGAGAGGGCTCAGGAGTGGGTAGGCGTGGAGTTGGGAAAGAGGGGGTAACTGAAATAAGAGAAGATAATGCTTGACCAGGTCTAGTAAAATATTCCCTGCCACAACCACTGTTCCATGAAGAGATTGAGCCAAGAGGCCTGAATAAACTAACCTTAAGTTCAGAGTTGCCATTATTGTGGGAGGCATCAGGGAGAGCACATCCGGATTTGTGTTACACAGTAATCACTGCTGGGTGTCAGCATTCATCAGCCAGATGGTCAGACCCACAATTAATCAATTAGGCTGGGATGATCAACTGGACTAAGTTTTCCCCTTTGGTAAAAAACCCTCATCATGCGGTCAAGGCCAATAGCACTTTTATCCTGTTGCTTTTGGAGACCCTTCTAAAAAAAAAAAAAAAAAAAAAATCCCTCTTTTCTTTTTTAGGCTTCTAGTTAACTAACAAACACTGTTAGCTTCAAGCTGCTTTGACAATATAGATACCCCAAATTGAGACTTTAACACAATAGCGTCTCAATATCCTCTGTGTTCAAGTATAATGTTTAACACACCCAGACAGAAATAAGCTTTTTAAAGCAGCATTCTCTGAGGAGCATTACCCAACTCATTGCACTGGAGCCTTCATATTGGTTCCACTCAATCCAGTGGAACAACACTGGAAATGGCCCTTTCAGTGGGCACTTGGGAAAATACGATGATCAAATAGAAACAATAGCAATTTATTGAGTATTCACCGTGTGACAGACACGGCTATGGTAAGGACTGACAAACACTGATTCAGCCCTTATAAATAATTCACCAAGGGTGATAATATTCCATTTCAAAGACAAGAAAATCGAGGCTAGAAGGTTCATCTGCCCAAGGCTGAGCATTTCGTAAAGATGTGTGGAAATAATTTAGTACGCTCCAGAACGATAACTAAATAAAATTCACTTTCCATTTACTTACATATGCATGCATCTCTAAGGGATAACAATCAGGAAGGTATAGCAGGTCCTTATTATTCCTTGTCAAAGAACTTGGAAGAAGTCTTTTACTAGTGCCTCTCTACTCTGTAGATCTTACTCTCTTTTCATGCCATTCTTGCTGCACACCAGCTGCCTTCAGATTGCTTTCTTCCTTATTAGGAGGCCAGCACTCTTATTTGCTGGTAATTCTCGGTCTCCACCTCAATCTCCTTATCCAGATATGGTTCCTCTAAGGTTGTTTCAGATACTAAGATATTTCCCTATCTGGTGGCTCATAGGGTGGGTTTGCCTCCTCCCAATCAAAATGTCTATTACTGACTGATTTATTTTATGTTGTTTTCCCCTCTGATATTTTGCTTTCCCTCTCCCCTTGCTATATTATGGCAATACTGAATGGGGAGAGATGTTGGAAGGTCCTGTTGCTGGGAAGCCTCTATTTCTGATGACCCCATTGAGTAGAAATACAGACACCATGTCATATTCCTTTGTCATCATTGAGCTTGGTCCCCTCTTTTCTCTGTTCTTCCCTGCCTCCACCCAAGCTCAACTTAAGGAGGACCTCTCTTTAGCCATTTTGTGACCAGTATTTTGCAAGTTATACAAAGACACTGTGGACTCAAATGTACATCTTTGAGATCAGTTCTTTATTTATAATTACATTCTTGTATTGGAGCGTGAGGCTTCTTCTTGTTATTTAACTGCAGTGCTTTGCTTTTATTTGCTTGTTTTGCTACTTACCAAATTGGGAAAGCAACACCCAAATGCCAAGATAGTATATAGGGTAACCACTGTTTCTTAAATCAAGTTCAGGAGCGCATGGGAAAAAAAGGTATTCCAAAAATCTTAACGAATCCCTCTTCTCCTCCGGGGCTCTCACGGTGCCCTTTTTTTTTTTTTTTTTTTTTTTTTCCGCCTGTGGTACTCTGATTTGTTCTTGTTATGTTTGGTAGGCGGCTGTTCGAAGTTTATCCCTTGCTGCTTCTTTTTCTACAATCCTCCAGCCCCCCCCCCCCCTCCCCGAGCTGATGAGGCTCTTTCATTTTGACCTGCAGTATCTCCGTGTATTGCAGAGCTTAGCCCTGCCATCTAGACTGCCTTTCTGCTTCATTTTGCTCCTGACCTAAACCCCCCTGCTATTCCAGGCCTGGCCTCTCATGACCAGAGACTGCTGACTCATCCTGGCCTGTGCCAAGCTGTGCAGTCGCTTAGCGATGTGGACAGGAGTCGAAGGACTAGAATGAGATCACTGAACTCATTTCACTTGTTGCTTACGGTACAGTCCAGCATGAGCTGGAAATGTAGGAACCTCAGCCTCCCGAGCAGAAAGAGTAAGTAGATTACACACACTGCATCACCAAGTCCTCAACAAGCAGTGGTCGGGTGGTGGGTGGGGGCTGGCTTTCTCATGGCCGTGGCCAGGGCATTCCGGTTCATCAGGAGTGTTCCTTTGTCCTCTCTTCTTCCTCTCCTCCACAGTCGTACCCTCCCCCGCTTCCCTGAACTTCCCTTCTGAAAATGTCCGGATGGCACAGCAATGATCTGGGCAGAAATGAAATTTTGCTAATAAGCAGCCTGTGCAAGAAATCCTGGAACAGTGACACTGTTGAAACTGCTTCGTTTAGTTTGTCTACTGGGAACTCACATGAACTTCCCAACAGAATTCAAGGGGATGAAAAAATCATTTTGGTGGTTTTTTTTTTTTTTTTTTTTTTTCTTGATTCTCTTTTTCTTTCTGTTTTGAGGGAGGTAGTTTCAGGAGACATGGCTGCATTCTGGTGTGGTGTAAAGTTTTCCGTCGGGAGACAATAATGTACATTCCTCTGGCAGGACGGGATGGGGTTTTTTTTGTTTCTCTTGCTGTTGTTTATTTATAAGACATTTCCTCTCAGTTAGTGGAAGTTAGATCGTAAGAGGCTCCAGTGATTTTCCTTCCACCTCCCCTCCCTAATTTCTGTGCTTCAGCACTCTGGAACACTGTGAACTCGACAAACTAATCAGAGCAGGGAGCTTAGCAGCCAGGCCTGGACACTCTCAAGAGACTGTGCTGATTCTCAGTCGACACTCCTTGGATCAGGAACCACAGTCCTGGTGAGTGGTGAGGTTCCAGAATTTGATGTGTCAAGGATTCTATTCTTGGTGTCTCTGAGGCAGTCAGGAAATAAAGGGTGTTTAAAAAAAAATACATTTTTTTTTAAACGCTACCAAACAATCCAACGGAATGATGAGGATTTTAGTGTGCACAGCTGAGAGCACTCTATGTACAAGGGCAGAGCCTTGAGTCCGTTCTCAGGAGGATCCTGCAGGCATAGGTTTCATGCTGCCACCGATGGATGTCAGCCTTGACATGCCTAGCAAACATGCTTGTGGGAGGAGGAAGGTAGGTGAGTGTGTGAGGGCAGGGAGGTAGCTCTCGGGGTGGTAAGAAGGGGAAATGAAAGTGGGATTCATCGTTCATCTGGAGTTTCTCTCTACCAACTTCACGCATCTCTATTCTGGACATTTACATTCTGCTCAGAATACTTACGTACCCAGCTAAGCAGGAAAGAAAAGTGGATGCATAGCCAAGGAATATTGTTAATACTGTTCTTCTAAAGATCATTTTACTAAGAGCTGGTTGCTTTTAAATGTGAGGGAACCTCCCCTCATCCGACCTTTGGAAAATATTATTTGTCACACCCTCTTCTTTATTCTTCTGCATTCAGGATATCGAATAGAAGAATGCAGTGAGAATCCTTATTTGGTTCCAGGGAAATTTATCATCCTGACCTAGGAAAACTAGATGACGGTCCTCGCAGTATTAAACCCAAATATAGTATTGTCCTCAATTATAAGAGACTCTGATTGAGTGTGCTCTGGGAAGTTGTCGAAGGAATGGAATGGGGGTGGTTGCATCCTGTTTGATACGAGACTAGCAGAGGAGTCAACAGATAAGCTTTCAGAGGCAATATGTGCCTTCCGTGTCCTTACTGATAACTCACGCTCTCCCCGGAAGTGTAATTTCAGCTGCAATGTATGTTTGCCCTTTGCCATCAGGTACCTACTTAGCTGCTCTTTCAAAGGGATTTCATCTTACCATGTTTTCTTGTCTTCTTTCCAATTTCAGGAATCTGGCATATTCTGAAATATTAAAAGTGGAAAAAAAAAACAAAAACAAAAAAACATGGTGGCCATAAAAGCATTTGACTGTGTGGCACCATCTGAAGTAAATTGCTCTTTGGAAAGAGGGAGGAGCCTTTGATGTTTCCAATATGGTTCTCATAGGCTAAAACTTTCAAGAACCACAACCCAGCCTAAGGGGCACTTACTCGATGTTCTTAAATATTTGGAAAGAGATGTTATTTTATTGTTTTAGTTGTCCTTGCTATTAACACGTTGCCAGTAGATTCCTCCTAAAAGTTAAAAATGCTTTAGCAATAGTTGATTTTACATTGAACCAGATGTGTATTGTGTGTGCCTGTTGTGTGCTCTCTTGTCCAAGTTGGTGCAATCATCCAACATATTCCATTGGTACTTAGCTTTGGAATTTTGTTTGCTACACTGAACGATTCAGATTCTTACCCGGAGAACTCACACATGCTCGTGTATCCCAGGTTCTCTACAGAGACTGACCCCTGCTACAGCCTCATCGAGGTCCGTCATGACCTCCAGAACAGAGTCAGGTTCCTAACACAGTACCTATAATTTGTGAGGCACATCAAATTCCTCACCTATCACTGTGACAGGAAGCAGTCTCCACATTTTATTAGGAAGAGGATGATAAACACTTCTGATGTATGTAATGGTAAAGTTTGACTCTTTCAATTATAGGCATGCTAATTACACCCATACTATTTGTGTGTTGAATGTATCTGAGGGGTTTTTCATTAGGCTCTTATTTTCTTAAGAAAGGAATTGAATAGGCAAGTGGTGTTAAAATTTTTAAAATATGGTATAAAAAATGTAACTAGCTTTTAGCCCATTACCACCAAGACCCAAGCAGGAGGTTGTGCTTCCCTCAGTTAACACTCACGCTGCAGACTCCCGGGAGAATTACCTGTAAGTCTCTGGAAGGATGTCTATTAGGACTACACCAAAGGCAGACTGGATCTCTGATACTTTGAGAACATTTGGATGTTGAAACCTCCTACGTCTGATATATAAAATTTTCTGAGCATCTTTAAGCAGAGAATAGGTAAACATGAATATCTAAGAGTGTATCCCAAGAGATGACATTTTAAAAATATAACCCGCCAGAGAGATTTTCTGTATTATTGGCAAGATCTGGAGGTCCACGTGGCTGAGGAAGAATTCAATGGCTAAATTGGAGCAAATAAGTCAGAATACGATCAGTACATCTCTGAGAGGCAGGATAATGATGTATATCTTTCTGCTTAAGTTCTTGTATTAATACCTCCCTTTTTTCAATGCCTGTGTCATAAACCCTGCTAGTGTACTATCAGTAATTCAGTTTTTCAGTGCTCATCTTGAAAAATTGTAATGACATTTTAGAGGATGCATGCTTTAAAAAATGTGTATTTTCTTGCATGCGCGTTTTAGCCATAAGCACTTCCTGCATGTTACATTCATTTTAATTAGGCAATCACAATTAGATAAAAATGACATTGCTAAATAACAGAATTATGATGACACCAATAAGAAATTATTCTTGATTATTTATGTAAAAATGCTTTTTGATATTTGTGATTCTTTTAAAAAGATCTATATTTTCAGTGGTAAAAAGGAGTTGACTCATTGTATCATGTGACTGTGTATGTATGTTAGCTTGTAAGTGCATAGATACTTGCATCATGACGTACCAATACTCAACTATTAAAAATATGACCAACTAGGACCTAGGCTTACTTGCCTTTGAATTCAGTCAGACGTTTTGCAAATTGACCTTATGTGAAATGTGGTTGACATTTTATCACACTGACAAGACAGAAATTTTGTACGAATATTTATGAACAGTATCTGCAAAAAGTGGGACTCAGTTATTAGCCAATAAGATTAGTAATTATCCTTCATCAATATACATGTTAGATTATAAACCTAAATTCTATTATGTACAATCTCAAAATAATAATTGCTGTATCTATAAAGTAGTTAAAATTAAGTAGAAAGAAATTAAATTGCTATTAATTATCTTAAAATTGAGGGCATATTTAATGAATTCGCTTTATTTTATAAGAATGAATTTATATACAAATGTCCCAATTTATTCCAGTTTCTCAGTTACTTAGCTGTACGTTAAATATGTTGATGCTGTATTTACGTATCAGCATCAGCGACTATAACCTTCCAGATACCTTTTCAAGACCCTCAGGCATGTTATATCCTTGTTAAGTCACACTTTTTTCCCTAAAGCTATTTATGATAACCAAAACTAAAAGTTAACTTCCCCTTCTGACATGGGGGATAGCATTTAAAAACTCTCTAGCTTTCAGTTTGCACTTATCATATACTGCCTTGAACTGAAGTTTTTTGTAGGTATCAAACTACAGGTGGTTAGAAGGCAGGTAGTACATTTTATGTTTATCTCCCTCCCAACCAATGTCAGATTGCCTCAGTCTAAGTGAAGGATCAATGAATGGGTGATTAGTGAATATCTGTATGTCAGCGCATTGACAGTGTATATGTTTTATTTATCATAACAAAAGAAATAAGTCCAGAAAACAAATCAATAGATTCTTCTCTATCTGAACCCCTTAAGTTCCCGTATCAGATTTTCCAACAGCCCCTACAGCCATCTACTAAGATACCTTCTAAAATTTCTACAACGTATAGGGGAATTCTGATGGAACATGGGGTCTTAAGCTTGCAGTAGTTCCATTCATTTTCCAAGACTCGTGAGGGTAGCCATATACCCAGCCTGTTGTGCTCATGCTCATGCAGTCTGAAAGGACCAGACTCACCCAGAACATGACCAAAAGTCTCTCTGGCTTGCCGATTACTCACATACAATCAATGGTTCCTCTTTTCCTCAAACCCAACATCTAAGGAGTGCAGGCTGATGTCAGATGTGGACAGGCATGAAGACTGCCTCTGAATGCCCTGTGAACTAGACAGAGGAGGGGTGGGCAGACAGACAACACAATAAAAACAGAGGCAAGAGGACAGGCAGCCAAATCATTTACCCTATCTTAACAGGTACTAATTAAATGCCCCTTCTTAGGCAAATAATAGCTGAAAACACTGCAATTGTTTCTCATGGATGAGTAGAGAAATTGGTGGGCTTTCTTTGTGCTGTTTCAATCATTAAGCCACAGAACACTAAGGCACCTTTAGTGCCCGGGGAACATCAGAGGAAAGGAGAAATCCCAGCACCTTACATGGCACCCTGACATGAATTACATTCAGGGAGTAACTTTATATACTACAAACCAACCCTCATAAACAATAACTGAAAGAAATCAAAATATTGTATAAAATGTGCTTTAATTAAGGCTGTTGTCAATGGTCAGTCAACTTGGCAGTCCTCAAACTGCATCTAATTCTGCCTCCTACACTGAATTCTTTTCTGGAGCTTCTAATACATATAAACGAAATGTACTAGTTTCATTTTCATCTTTTTATGTTCCCTACTTATCCTTTAGTAAACTGAATTCCTAGATGTAAGTAGCCAGAGGGAGAAAGAGAAGTGATTCACATAATGGATAATTAACCCTTGAACAATGGAAAGTTAACTCTCCACAGACATGCCAAAAACTGAAATGTTTTGTTGTTGAATTTGTTCTCCTTTGGGTGTTAACACATTAAGGACCCCTCCATTAGCACAAACTTGGCATCAAACAACCTGTTCATCCTCAAGATACAAATGCCACACTCACCTTCCAGTTCATCCTGGCAGGATTTGTAGCCTGATGTCCTCTTGGGTAGCCATGTACAAACCACTCCGAGGGGCAAAATTGTATGAGTGCCTAATCCACTTTTGAAAATGAAAGAAAAGGATCTGTCTATGAAAGGCACCTAATATGGAAAGACACAAATTGTAATAAAAGGTATTAGCACCTTGCACCTCCTGTTAATTGGCTTCCTAGTCAAGAGGAACCAAAATAGTGTAATAAATGTTAAAGCTACATCATGAACAGAGTGCAAAGAATTGTCTTTACCTTTTAATACTGAAATGAAAAGAGTAGCAAACCTTAAACTACCCATGCAGTCTTAATTTAGGCTCCTAACCTTTCAGTTACTCCGTTTGTCTAACGAGGATAATACTACCCACTCAGCTTACTTACTGGTGTTGTTATGAGGATCCGATTACAAAGACTGTTCCTTCAACACATTCATAAAGCAAGCGTGGATTTAACATTAATTCATTCACTCACTCATTTATTTATTAATTCAAGAAACATTTTGAACCCCTACTCTGTGTCAGGTATTATTCTAGAAACTAAAGACTGATGCATCTATTAACAAGTATTTATGGGGGAGCACATACTGCTCGAAAGCACCCAGAGCTTTTGCAAGGGCTGGGGTTCCTACAGTAAACAAAACAGACGGAAGTCTCTGTTTCCATAATGCTCACTTTTTAGTCAGGGAAGAAAAATGATAAGTACATATGTCAAATACATTACATTGGATAGTGATAACTGCTTTGGAGAAAAGTGAAGGAGGAAAGAGAGTGAGAATGTGTGTGTGTGAGGGGTGAGGGTGAAATTTTAAACTGGAGAGAGAGGGAATGCCTCATCGAGGAGGCAACATTTGAGAAAGAGGAAGAAGCAAATTTCATAGATAGCAAGGCAAGAGCACTTTTGACAGTGGAACCAAGTGCAAAGGTCCTGGACGAGAATGTACCTGGGAAGTGTGAGTGAGAACCGAGTAGACTTTGTGGCAGGATCAGAGTAGGCAAGGAGAAGCGTGGTAGGGAATAATGTAAGGGAGGCAGTGGGGCCTGGGCATGAGCGCTTTCATGTGCTCTTGAGAAGGCTTTAACTTTGTTGGCGACAATATAAAGATGAATAAGACATGACCCCAAGTTGCTCCACAGGAAAGACAGATAGGCAAGCAAGTTGGGATGATGCCATATGTGAAGTATCATAATTGAAGGATGTTCAAAGAACCTTGGAGGCACAAAAGAGTGTGTTCAGCTAAATGTAGCTTGGGCAAAGGGTCTGGGAAAGCTCCACAGAAGAGCTACTGAATCCATGTTGGGCTCTAAAGGATTTTGCCAGATGGTCCAAGGGAGGGAAGTCACTTCCATAGGAAATAGTGTGGCAGAGTCAGGGATCAGTGTCACTGCTGTTTTAGCAGAGGAGTGGTGAGAAATGAGGCTGTAGATGTAGTCAGGGAACAGTCATGTTGGGCCCTGATCACCATGCAAAGAAGTTTTAACTTCATCTTGAGGCATTTGGGGAGCCATTGAAAGTTTTAAGTAGAGAAGGTTAATGATCAAATTGTGTTATGGAAGATCGCCCTGGCAGTAGGCTGGAGGATGGATTGGAGGAATGGGAGGATGGAGGCAGGAAAATGAGTTAGGAGGCAACTGAAATTGTTCAGACAGGAAACAATGAAGCCCTGAACTAGGACAGTAACTGTGGGAATAGAGAGAAGGAGACACGTTCAAGAGATAAGAGGCAGAATGAGCACAATTTAATAACCTTTGGGCTGGGCATCGAGAGAAGAAGGCATTTTGGATTGCTCCCAGGTTTCCACCTCGCACAGCATAGCAAGGGAGGCTACAAGGAGGAGGAGCAGGTTTTGTAGTCTAGGGAAGATGATAAATTTGCTTTTGAATGTGTTTATTTTGAGATGTCAGGGGGGCATCCGGACTTCTGGTAGGCTGTTGGATTTAGTCAGGAAAGCTGAAGATAGGTCAGGGAGAGACATAAGTTGGGCAGTCATCTAAATTGTCAGCATCACAGTAGCAGTGAAAATTATTGAGTGGACTTTTCTCAAGGAAAATTTATTGACAGAAAGCAAAAGGGAGCAGATCCTTAGAGTATACCACATTTATGGAACAGCGAGAGGAAGAGGAGCCTTAGAGAAGATGATTATTGTGAGCAACTATTAGAAGCCAGTCGTTGTGCCAAATGGTGGGGGAACCCATTGTGTGACTGGCACCCAGATTCTGCCCCAGAAATACCTGCAGTTTGTACAAATGTAAGAGGCTATCGTTACCGTCACCAGCAGCCATGGGACGGTGCTAACAGAGGAAATGCCCGTGCGTAACAGAGAAAGTCGTGTGGAATACTCAATTAGCATCAGGGGAGATCATCATAAAGGCAGAATCGTAGAACGCTTGCTGCATGCATTTTCGCTATACAGTTCATTTCTGATTTCTCTAATACTTGTATGTGTATGTTCCACTGTTAGCATGGGTTCAAGCTATTGGCAAAACAAGCCAGGTGTAAATTATGGTAGAATTGAAATCGATAGCGCTTTGAAGCACTGGAGTGCCCAGTTCACATCAGGGCGTGCGTCTGTGTTCACTGAAACATGGCTATCAAGTGCACCCCGAGTCATTAGATGTGTTATCCAGTGAATAACAGCATAATGATATTTTAGCAGAGCAGCCTTATGATAAATTCTGCTTTAGTGAAACTCCATATACAGAGCAATTTCTCCTGGCCGTGTACATTGCATGGCAAAGAAAGGATATCCTGCTGCGTATCAGAAGGCTGTAATTTCATTTAGGGGTTCTATTGACATCGTAAACTGCAAGAGCAGAGCTCAAGTGGCTATTTAAGTCATAGGAACTTCAAGCTAAAATTACTGCCTGGTCCTAATCGCCACCTCCAGGGGACTCCTGCCTATACATATGTGCTTTATATTTCTACCTTTGTGTCTATAAATACTCAATCACTCCACGGGCTGAGGTGATAAGCTGTCCTAAAATATGACAGGTATGATTCACCTTTGTGGCTAGTGCAGGCAAAGGGGGAAAAGCAGCTATATTATTCATTGAAGGTCAAGTGCTAAAAGGGGCCAGAATCTCCTGACAAGTTCAGAGGTCCAGTGTTTCTATTTATCTGCTTCAAGATATTCTCTACCAAATTTAGGGTCCTGGTCTTCTAGCATGTTGAGGCTAGAAAGTAGGGATTTTTGGACTCACCTGTACAGCAGGGTTTGCAGCTTATAAGTCCTTGTCCTACTCTTTCCTCTCTTTGTTTTGATGCAGATCACTTACAAAAATAATAGTACTGAATAGTCCTAGCATCCAGGAAGATATGGGTTAATAGTGCCCAATGAAAGTGGTTCCCTAGATGTCTAAAGGGGACATTCTATCTTGAAATCTATCTTCTATCTTTCAGTCAAGCTGAAAATTGGAAGCCATATAATTGACTTGAATGTCTATGATGCTTTGCAATTTGATTCCAAGGAGACCCAAAAAGAAAGAGTCAAGGCTACCTATGGGGGGGGTTTGTTTGTTTGTTTGTTTTTAATGAAAATTTCATGTTGATAGCCCTATGTTAGCAATCAACTTTGTCAAGAGTAGACACCACAAAATTAGACACTGGAGTCCAAACTACTTCAGCCATTATGGTACTGATGTGTTTGTTGTTGTTGTTGTTGTTGTTTGGTCATTCTCATTCCTGAGCTTGGGTTTCACTGCGCTGTCTTAATAAGAAATTTCAACAGAATTATTATGGTTAAGAAAATCACAGTAAGAAAAGAACTTATGATTCCTCATAAGGTAAATGTGTCCCACAGTCATCTTATTAACCCTCATGTCACCCTGTAGAGAAATGGATGTTGAAGTGGTAGAGAGCTGGACCCACACATGCGGGGTTGACTGAAATTAAAATTTTCACTTTCCATATTGACCTGCCTATTGTTCTACATCTTCACACAGTATTTCTTTATTGCTTAAATTGTATAATAAAAATTAAAGTCCACAAGAGCCAAATCTCTCTCATCTGTTGCCACTATACTTTCATTATATTCTTGAACAACATAATATGCCATTGTTAAATATTTCTGAGAAGGATTACTGCTCTAGTAAGAGTATCCTCGAATCATTTATATTTATGGGAATGTAAAAAGATATTATGTAGACATAGACAAGCTCTGACCTGAGATAGTACAATTCTTCTATTGTTCCTCTGGATTTAGGCAGCAGAGCAGAGTGATTAAGAGGGCCGACTGTCTGGGTTCTAGAACTCACTAGCTGTGTGAACTTGGAAAAAACTAATTCTCAGTGCCTCAGTTTCCTGATCTGTAAAATGGAGATGATGATACCATCATCAGAAAATTATTGTGGGGAGTAAATGGTCTAATGAATGTAAAATATTTCAACCAAGACCTGGGATACAGAAAGCACTCAGTAAACATTAGCTGCTGTTATAATCACAGTTATCATCCTCCTCATCATTTAGTCCTTTCCTATAAAGTCATGGTTAATACCTGTTAGGAAAAACCCTACACAAGTATGTGCATGCCCACATACACAAACACACATGCATCCATCCTATCCACCTAGGAAGGCTTGCTTACCCTCAGCTGTGAGATTAAGCTTCACCTTCATGTTCAGTGTCTTCTTAGGCAGAGAACATATGAGGAATTCATACTTCAGATGCAATGGGTTTGGTTCTAAGTTTAGCATTAATACTGGTTTCAAGTACTTGATGCAGAATTACTGAGATGCTGGGCTCACTCATATTACCTACTCACTCTGGTTGTCCTCATTCTATCACTTAAGTCCTTACTAAAGTATAGATTCTGCTAAGCACAGTCTAGTCCAGACCTATTGATCAGTTCACCATTACAGCTCAATAAATTATTATATCAGCTTAATAAATAAATGTAGGATAAATGAATGAATGAACAAATGTACTACTTCCAGCCTCTCCACTTGGGTCCTGATGTTCTAACTGCTGACCTCATTATCTACCTAAGTGACTGTATTTGCTATCTCTGACTATTATTCTCAGTCTTCCAGTCCAAACTCTCCCCAGTTATTTTTGCTTTCTTGTCTGATTTAAAACTCCCAATACTGACATCCGACAAATATAATAGGCCTACCCCTCTATCTGCTTCATTTTTTCCTTCATGGAACCATGAACACCATTTTTAGAATTATGTTCTTTATGCCTCTACCTATGCCTTTTTCCCATTTGAAATTTGAATTTTAATCTTACAAGTGGTTCATTATCCATTCACATTTTAATCTGATGTCCTTGGTTCTAACCTTGATTTTGATCTTCATATGATTCTGTTAACATACCCCTTTCTGTATTTATTATATTTTAAGAAAAATATGCTTGTATCAATAAGAAGTAAGTAAAATTGATATCAAGCCCTCCCTATCTGTAAGAAATAGTATTCAACAACCTTGGCAGACTTTGCCTTGTATCATTTGCTACACTTCCCACAGTGGTCCTTATCTTAGCTCCTTGATGAATATTCAGAGGTCTTATATCCTGAATTTGGTCTCAATTGCCCTATAGCTGCTCTACCTCTAGGTTGGTTCTAACCACATCCAAATCTTAATTAATGTAAAATTTAATTGGGCAATGTTGGATTTTGTGTAGTGTGTGTTCAAATAGTAAGTATCACATGCGAGAGGGAGAGGAACTAACAGCAAAATGCAACATTGTTGTATCCAATAAAGACCATTAACCATTATATGTTTATATATTTATTATGTTTCCATTATTGTCACTACTTTTTTGAAAGGGAAAGAAGTACAATTTAAATTTAGAAACAAGTATGATGATAATCTTAATTAGCATCTGTCACAATAGTTAACAGTGTTACCAATTATCAAAGATACAATACCTGCTTACAGGGAGCTTATAGTTTGTATAGTCTTACTGCAGAGATTAGTAATTAGATCTAGAACTAATTAAGTGGAAATTACTAGTCTGTTATTGTGCTCCAAAATAGGCAATAAAGAAAGTAGTCAATGCTACAAGAATTCACTTTGAGGTGGCCCTACTAGTATGTGGAAGGCTTCATAGTAGAGGGAGAGCTTTAGCTGTATAAGTATATATGTAAAAGCTGAACATTGAAGAATGAAGGGAAAGGATCTTTTGGGGAAGAAGGAAAGATAGACTGCCATACTATGATGTCAGAAACCAGAGGAGTACTGAGAATGAAGAAAGCATTCAAACAAACAAGGTATGGCTGTGGGAATGAAGTTGGTGTGTACAGGAAGTGAAATTAGAGATGAGGTCGATGTTGGCGAAAATTAATATATGAATTTGGAAAGGCAGATGAAATCCAGAATTTATTCTTTGTGGGTGATGAGAACATACAGTAGTACAATTAAAACTCAGTAAGGGTTTGCTGAATACTTGAGCAAGCAAAAATAATGAAAGCAGTGTTTTAGGAGTTGACCTGGCTATAGTATACAGAATGGTTTGAGGATGATGAGTCTAGTCTGAGATGCCAGCTGGGAGAAGATTGCAGCCATTCAGACGTAGAACAATCAAAACTCAAATATAGTCATGACTGTGGAGATTTTTTTAAGGGGGGGGGGGCATATTTCAAAAACACATCAGCAGCACTCTCCTTAGTCTTTTCCCTACCAGCCCTAACCCTAGTCCATCACTTTTACTGGAAAATATCTCCTGACTATAGGATCCTCCTTCCCTTTTGGGTATATTTTAGTTAAGTTGGTTACTACTTATAAGGTAGAACAATATTGGAGAATGGACTCTCAGGGTCACTCAAGCTTCGGACCAGTGAGGCTTTATTATATGCCTGAACAACATAATATTCTCTCGAAGTTTGGTTGCTCAGGGAATAAGCTCAGGGAATGCACAGTCTCCTCTGGGTGCCCATTTATGAGTCCCAGATATGCACAACTCTGCAGGAAATCTCAAATATCATAAAGTTCTGATCTGCTCAGGGGGGATTCAGAAGGAAGTTTCTTTTGTTTTGTTTTGTTGTGTTGTGTTGTGTTCCATTCATCTCCATGTGCTTTTCTTCAGGAGAAAGTTTCTATTGAGTTTCAATGCCTGACTCATAAGTAACAATAGAACCTTTTCCCCCCATTTTCTCCCTTCCTTCTTCAGTTCAACCAGATCAACACCAAAAGACTATATCCTAGTAGAAATCTCGAGACCATCCCAAGCTTTGTCTTCACCCCAGAAACAGTCTCAGAGGTCCCAATGGTATTCTCATACTTTGTTGTGAGAAACAATGCTCATTCATTTGTCCTCCTTCACCCATCATCAGTCATGCTCCCAATTGGCCTTTCTTTGGATAATTGACACTTCTTGAAAAGCAACAATTTGGCCAGCATATCACATCTATATTCAACTTTCTTTGGCCAAAAATTGTATGTATGCATTGCTATGTTCTATTCTTAAAGTAAGTGCCCCATTTTATACTATGGTTATTTGAGTATTTTCTTGCCTACTTAGAGCTCCTTTTAGATAAGACCATGCCTTGCTTTCCTATCTACTGGGTTCAGCATAACGTATGCCCCACCATAGACCACCATTATACATTTTTGGACACTCCAAATTTCATGCATTTTTTAAGTAAACTCTACACTTAACATGAGGCTTAAACTCAGAATCCTGATATCAAGAGTCACATGTTCTGGCTGAGCCAGCTAGGCACCCCTGACTTCATATATTTTGAACAGGAACACCCTTCCATGAAGTTTTGAGTCTCTAGTGTAGAAAATACCTACTAGGTATCAAACTCTCTTGCCTCCCCAGCCAGCAATACCAGAGACATACTAGGCCTAATTTTTCCCAGCAGTTGGCATAGGGAATGTGAAATTGATGGCTCTGCCTGTCAAACCTGTCTGTCTGCACAGTGTAGAGTAGCACCATTTAGAGGAAGGGTGTTTAGAAAATTAAACAAGGACTGTCTGAATAGGAGACCTATCGGCCTGCAATGGAATGACAGGTTTCTGCCCACAAACTGGGGTTAAGACCTGAATATTGATGCTTCTTTTCACCCATTTGTGAGTAATGGGTCTCACCCCATTAGTGGGTGAATGTGTTACACCACTGGAAGTTGTTATGCATTCTCTGTAGGTCTGTATGAAGGAGCCGTAGATATACATAAATATGTACTTGCGACAGATCTCTGTATTTATCTGCCTGTCAGTGGGAGCAGACAGGGCAAGCTCTTTGATGGGCAAGAACTGCAGGTCAAAGCTGTGCTCTTACGATTGCTGCTGTTGCTGCTGTTGCTGCTGCTGCTGCTGCTGCTGCTGCTGCTGCTGTGACTGCTGTGGCTTTATCATTTGAGTCCCAGAGGGGGCTAGGGGGCAGCTTGTCAGTTGTCGTTCTAGCCTAATCCAGGAGGCTAGCTCTGGTCACTGACATAATTAAAGAGACCTTGCAAATGTTGACTGCCAATGTTGTTGTGGCCAGCGGAGTTGGAGTCTTGAAGCCATGGTCACCTACCACCTGTAATCTTGCTGTTGTGCCTCAAGAGGCCCTACCTCTCTGTTACCTCCAGGCACTGTCTCTAATGCAGTTCCAATGCTGTCCGATCCTCATGGATTCTGACTGCCAGGTGCATTTCCTGCTGCAGGCTGTACCACCCTCTGTCTCTTAGCCTGCACCCCACTCAAGAGACACACCCTCTCACAGTTGGAAAAAATTATTGTGCTTCAAGTTTCTGAGGGAAATAGTCTACTAAACTAGATGCTTATTTTAGCAGCAGCCACACCCCTACAAATACATACATCACTGAGCTTGGTCTGGATCATCTCAATATGCAATATGCCTTACAAAGAAAAATACTTTTTTTCCTCTGAAGTAACAATATAATGGTGATGGCAAACCGAATTTATTATTACTTTGTATATAACTGAGGAAAATAAGCAGAGCAAACTTGTGTTTTTAATCTAGGCCCGTTTACCAGCTTAATTTGATAGTGGGAATTAATTGTGCAATTCTTAATATAACTACAGTACAACCACAATTAAAAGACATTCTTTACAGTCACTGCCCCTCCCTCCTATGCTTATAAGAGGGTACAGGCCATTCTTTTCCCCAAAATTCAATTTTCCTCAAGATTGTGGAATTATTGCAAAAGAAGTGACAGGAGTATTTTTGTTTTTTGGTTGGTTTGCTTGGTGTCCATTTAAAAGAGTCTGAAAGACACAAGGAAGGGAGTTCTCTTAAAGACAGTGTTTCCTGACTGGTGCCTTTTTCTAAAAGGTAGTTGGAAGAGCAGAAGAATTTTATCTCATCCAGAATTTGGAAGGAAAGACAATAACTCATCAGAGAGAGGTGAGATGATGTGAAAGGGCTTATTTCTGAGTGTCAAAAAGGTGAAAGACAGATGTTTCACTGAGTAGGAGGGGTTCTGGAATCAAATGTAGAGATTTCTATTCTGAGTTATTTTTGTTTGGTATGTTTTCTTCTCATTACTATTGTTAATATGTCTGGGATGCAACAAAAGCAGACTGATTTTTCTGTAGATCACCTCCAAAAGGATAGAAATTAGTAATTTGATCCACCAAAATGACAGACAATTAAATAAAGACAAAAAAAAAAAGGAAGAAACTCTGTTTATAATTAAGGATGTTTCCTGAGCACAGGATTTTTTAAAAAATTAATTAGAGATTGATATTTGGGAGTTAGAAGTTGATGCTTCTGTGGGAGTGAGCTAGTTAAGAACCCCTTTTGGGTTGTTGCTATGCTAAAAGCCTGACAACTCAGTAAATATATGAAGTGATTTTAAAGGAACATACAAGTTTGTAGTTTTGCTCTAAGAGTCTGCACCTGCTTAAAATGTAGAACTGCAATGATTCATTAGGAATGAAGAACTTTTTAGCTGCTTTTGCAAAGGTTTCTCTAGGACAGTGTTTCCCAAATGTGTCCTTGATCCTAAGAATCATCAGGGTTACCTGTGAAGTATGCACATTTCTGGGTTCCACCCCAGACAGAGAATCAGAGACTTACGTGAAACAGTCTTGGTATTTGTATCTGATGTAAGAAACCTAGTCGATCAGTATGATCAGGGAAGTTTGGGAGACAGTACTCTAAGTATTTTTTTTAGAACACATGAAAAGAGGGAATGATGTGTCCATTTATTTCATATAAAAGTGATCCCGTACACGCATTTCTCCTGTATTCTTATCAGGAATTCAGAGGTATTTCGAGTGAGTAAAGGAACTGTTTCTCTAGACAGGGTTTGTTTTGTTATAGCATCTCATATCTCTCCTTATCCCTTCATATTGGTGACCCTAAGACTTTGTATTTCCCTCCTTCCTACTCCTTATCCCTACCTAATAAATAGTCACCGCATAAAATAGAAGTTCCTAGATTTGGAATTTGGAGCTTGAATTCTAGTTCTGGCTGGAACTCTGAGCTATGTGACCTTATACCTCCTCATAACTTAAGTGTTCACATTAGAACAATGATGAGATTGCACAAAATATTATTTGTGAACCATTGCCAGCTCAACATCCTTACAAATATTAAATAACAACACAGTCAGAACTTTGTTTAGGAACCATAACCATATATGATGATTTTTGTGCTTGATGGGAATGTGGGTGCAGGTTTAGACATGTGCCTAGGCATTATTTCCAGACTTTTTACCTATTTCTGAAACTAAGTTATAGTTTAAGATAATAAACTCTTTGGAAGACTTATGTTCTGCTTCTAACTGTTAGAAGCATCTTCCAGGGGGAATTATTGACAAGGGCTTGTCATATTGAAGCCACATAATGGATAGTGTGTGTTAAAAGAGTCAGGGAATGAATGAATGAATCAATCAATCAATCAATGAACAAAACAAACGAACAACCTAGTGTAGGTGCCTGTTCCAGGTGCTACCACTTTCAAGTCTATAAGAGGCTAGGAGAATTATAACCTTCAGCTAAATGTTGGAAGACTGCCAGTGAAAATAACTTTTAAATACATATAAATGGTCCTGGCTTGGGATTGTTACAAAGCTATATGGAAACTACTTGGCTGGGGGCAACAGTAAAAATAGGAAAGGGAGAAAATGCCACTCTGGAGTTTTGAAGGTGGAAACAGAGAAGTATAGTGCTAGAGGTTTACGTTTCTTAAACTCCCTTGTCAGCTCAGCATGTCCTCAGTGTAAATACACATGTGACAGTGGCCTATGCACTCATTCACACTTCAGAGAAGCCCTTGGTTTCCTTTTCTCCCTCCATTTTAGCAGTGGGCAGCCTGCAGCCTTTTGATGCAGCTGACTTTGTACATTACATGACTGAACTCAGCTATGCCAAACATCCTCGAGGAAGTTGACATTTGTGTACTTTGAAAGAAAAAAAAAGAAAAGTGAATCCCAACTGCTTCCTCCTGCCCTTTTGATTAAGAGAACGGTAAGTCAGCAGGAGAGGTGCTGCTTTTAACAAGCAGGGGTGTGCAGAACTGATTGGTATCTTTCTTTGAAAAAAAGTAGAAAAGATTGATGTTAAACAACACTAATCAGAGTTGATTACAGGGACTGAATGAATTCATTGATGGGAAAGAGCCATGGTTCCAGAGACAACAAAAGAGATTAGATAATAGTCAGGGGAATAGTATTTGCAATTGTTCTGCTCATCTCTGACACCCAGGAATCAGTGCCCCTAGCTCTTTAACCACTCCTTGGAATAGACTTACCTGTACACCAAGTGCTCTTCTCTGCTGGGAATGCTCTTCTCCCCAAGCTTTGCATGGCTGACTATTTCTCTTCATCGAGGTCTCAGCCCTCCCTGACCATCTTATCTAAAGTTGTGCTTCCATTACAACTTGGGTGGGCCCTACCCACCTCTGAAAGTTCATTTCCTGCTATTCCCAAACATCACCTAAGTACTCTGTCTGGAACTACCTGTGGTTTCCTGAATGGATTATACTCTACCTTTCTCTGTAATTAAATTTTTTTAAATTTTATTTTGTATTTTTTCTTTTACGATTACCTGGTGTATCTTTCCATTCTCTTCAGTCTTTGCCTGATCAACTCCTCCCATTATATAAGCTTCAGCTCCAGGCATTATCTCCTAAACTTATTATTGAACCTTGTATTAAAAGTTAGGGTCCCATGCCTTAATTCAAGTACAGCAGCTATCACCCTATGTCATGACTAATTGGATTTTGCTTTCCTTTCTCCCCAAAAGACTAAGATATTTGAGGGCAGGGACTATGTTTTTTTTTTTTTTTAATCTCTGTATCTCTAATGCTAGCAAAAGAACCTGAACATATTGAGTCTTTAATTAATAAAGAATCAATCAATCAATACTTCCTTCCTACATTCCTCTATGTTTTATTTTTTTCCTACATGTTTTAAAATAATTGACTCATGTAAATAACAACCCAGAAGAAGAAATTCTTACACAAAATGGATAGCTCATCAGTTACCTGTTCATCAAAAAAAAAAATTAAAAATTAAAAAAATAAAAGGACAAAAGAAATAGAGAATCAAATTTGGGAACTTTTATAAATTGTTCCAGATAGCACTCTAACTGTAAATGAGGAAACCTTTGGGGAAACAGCTTGGTGGATTAATGCTTTAATTTCTGACCAGTGAATGAATGTGTTGCTTATTATACAAAACTTAGGCTGCTGTTATTAAACTTCTAATTAATTATAATGTATTGTTTACATAGATTTCTCCTTTATGAACCCCCAACATAGATCATCAGCCTAATGTTAATAATCTGCCTCATGTTAATAATCTTATGCATCCTTGAATATACCACCTGAGTACCTTAGAATCTCGACAAATATTATCTAGCAAATGAATATATTATACTCATTATTTTTAATAATCTCCTACATCTAAACTCCTACAGAAATGTGTTTTCTTCTGATATAGCAACAGGTAGATAGTCCTATCTCCACTCAACACAGGAAAGCAGAACATATGGAGAATCACCCCAGGCTTTTTTTTTTTTTTTTTTTAAGATTTGTTTATTTGATACAGACAGAGAGAGTGAGAGCGAGAGCGAGAGAGAGAGAGAGGGAGAGCAAGCAGTAGGGAAGGGCAGAGGAAGAGAATCTTTAAGCAGGCTCCCCACTGAGCACAGAGCCTGACACAGAGCTCAATCTCATGACCCATGAGATCATGACCTGAGCTGAAACCACGGGTCAGCCCCCTAACCAACTGTGCCACCCAGGCACCCCTCACCCAAGGCTTTTAAATGGAATTTGTCCCAACTAGTTCATGATTGCAACATTTGATTTATTTCTTTTTTAAATTCTAGTTAGTAAACACATACTGTAATTTTGGTTTCAAGAGTAAAATTTAGTGATTCATCACTTATGTACAACATCCAGTGCTCATCACAGATGCCCTTCTTAATCCCCAGCACCCATTTAGCCCATCCCCTGTCTACCTCCCCTCCAGAAACCCTCAATTTGTTCTCTATAGTTAAAAGTCTCTTAAAATTTGCCTCCCTCTCTTTTTTCCTTTCCCCTATGTTCATCTCTTTGTTTCTTAAATTCCACATATGAGTGAAATCATCTGATATTTGTCTTTCTCTGACTGATTTATTTCACCTAATACACTCTAACTCCATCCATGTCATTGCAAATAGCAAGATTTCATTCTTTTTGATGGCTAAGTAATATTCCTGTGTGTGTGTGTGTGTGTGTGTGTGCATGTGTGAGATCTTCTTTATCCATTCATCAGTTGATGGACATTTGAGTTATTTCTGTAATTTGGCTATTGCTAATAATGCCATGATTGCAACATTTTAATATTATTTTAGATTTGACTAGTAATTCCATTGGGCCCAGAAAGGAGCAGCCATTTAATAACAACATAAGAATGCTGTGGAACTAAGGAAATAAGAACCTGAAGCATTTTATGATTCAAGGTAATAGAGTCCCAAGGAAGCCAAATACTGGTTTACCACATCTGCTGAAATGTTGGTTGCACCACTGGCTACAAGATGGGGGAGCTCTGGACCACTGTATTATTGCCATGAAACTCTCATTTTCACTTTCATATGAGATTATTCTTGAATTGGTCAATCTCATATTTTTCAATGTAGTTCTCAGTCTTACTTTTCCCAATATATCTTGGAGACCTTTCCATATCAAAACAGGCAGAGCTACCTTAACTTTTTATTCAGCTGCACAGTATCCCATTACATAAATGTGTCATAGCTTTATCCTACCATTCTCTATTTGTAAACAATTTTTGTGATTTCAAACAATGCTCTAGTGAAAAACTTTGTACATTAATCATTTTGTAGATGTGCTGGTTTTCAGCAGGATAAATCCTAAGAAGTAAAATTGCTTGTTCAAAGGGTTATATTCATCTTAAATTTCAAGAAGTTTTGGGCATCTAGGTGCCTCAGTCAGTTAAGCATCTGCCTCCAGCTTAGGTCATGATCCCAGGGTCCTGGATTAAGCCCCATGTCTGGCTCTCTGCTCATCAGAGAATCTGCTTTTCCCTTTCCTTCTGTCCCTCCCCCTGTTCTTGCTCACCCTCTCTTGTTCACTCTCTCACACATAAATAAATAAAATCTTTTTTAAAATTTCAAGAAATTTTGCCAAATTCATTTCCAGAAGGGTAGTATTAATGAGCAGCCCCATTGGTAATGTTTGAAAGTAACCCTTTACCTCTAACCTCTAACTTCTGAAACAGAATCTTTTTAGATTTTGGATTTTTGCCAAATGTATAGGTAAAAGATGATATCTCATTATATTTTTAATTTGCATTTTCCTTACTATGAGTGATTCTGAGCATCTTTTAATGTGTTCGATAATTTGGGTGTTTATTTTTCTAAATTGTGTCTATGGTTCATCTCCTTTACTTTCTGTTGAATTCTTGGTCTTTTTTTATTGATTTATTGCTATTTATACATTAAGGAGATAATCTGCTCACCTATATGAATATTGAAAATTATTTTATCTACATGAAAATATGTAAAATCTTTCCCATTTACTTTTTAAAAAATTAGTGTTTGTGGTGCATATATTTTTTGCCATATGGAAGTTTTTTTTTTATTTAATGCAGTCTTTTCTATTATGGCTTCTAGATATTGAGGCATAGGTAGAAAGTCCTTCCCATACCAAGATTTTGAAAGGATTTACCAATGTTTTCTTTTAGTACTTTGATAATTTGGATTTTTATTTTGAAAATTTTGATTTATTGAATGAGATTTTTAATCCAGAAGATATTTTCAGGATAAAGGAGGCTCTGGGGAAAATGAAGCCATAATGTGCCCAGAGCTTACTGAGTTGTAGCTGACTTACTATCATTTGCATAGTATACTAAATCTCATTCCTTTCTGCCAATAAGAAACAATACAATTATGATGAAAAAGAATAATCTGGATTTTAAGTTAAACTTAAAAATGACCATGTTTAGAGCAGCCCCAGTGGCACAGCGGTTTAGCGCCGCCTGCAGCCCGGAGCCTGATCCTGGATTCCCAGGATCGAGTCCCACATCAGGCTCCTGCATGGAGCCTGCTTCTCCCTCTGCCTGTGTCTCTGCCTCTCTCTGTGTGTCTCTATGAATAAATAAATAAAATCTTTTTAAAAAATGACCATGTTTAGCCTTTTGAGGTGTTCACCTTTCTTCTTTCTATGTTGCTCTTTGTTTTATTTTTTTGTTTGTTTCATCATTTCTGTGAGAAGGCTGTCCACTAACAGAGAGGCTCTAAGCTAATGGCATTATTTATTGGTTCAAATTCTAGCATCCTATGCAATTCAGCACTAAACACTTATTGCTTGTAAAATATAAACTGGTATAAAATATGCACAGAACTTAGCTCTTGGTGTCAGAGACCCTGAATTCATTTACTGTACCCCAGAGCTTCTCTCTTTGCCATGATTTCCATCTATATAAAATGGAAAGAATGAAGTCATTATTTCAATAACGGTAGAAAGCAAATAGGTGCATTTAAAAAGTGCTTTGAGTACTATGGAAAATTAGTTCATGAAGTTATTAGTTGATATCTTCAAATTATAGGATACATGAATTTTTGGAGGGAGGCTTTACTTAGAAAGCTTTTTTCTCCCATACTCCAGTTAATATTTGCTTATCATCTTCCATATTTTGCTTTCATTTTCAAAAGTGGTTTTCCAACAAGTATCTGTTCTAGGTTCTGGGGTAAGAAAAATAGACCTATACAAAAAGTTGTTATCTTCAAAGAGCTAATATTTGGAGGGGAAGGGCAGAAAATAAACAAATGCACATGTAAAATAGAAAGCATATTAGAAGTCAGTAAGTGCAATAGTGAGCAATAAAGAGAGAAAGAGAGGGGAAGTGTTGTGAAAGGGCTATTTCTATGATGTCTAAAACCAGGAATTCTACACAATTTATCAGTGAACCTTAAAGGGTATCTCAGAGTTCTAAATACACTGAAATGACAATTTGTATCATAGGGAGAACCAGAACTAAATATAGGTAAATAACCAATTCTTAGTGAACATATTAGCTCTATTCAAATAGAATAGAGTCAAATAATAGCTTATGTCAAACTTCTCTACAGATATTATACATGTGCACTGATACTCCTCTTTATCATTTGAGCCAGACTCACCATCAGCCTTTAAGCAATTCTGTAAAATTTGTTATTGAGAATGAAGGACCAATGTTGATGTGATGAGGATGTGATTAGGAGCTGGTGAGATTCTTAAGTCATGTGATGTGATTAACCTCAATAGATGGAGTATAATAATCTTAGCTGGAGTAAGACTCATTAGAAATGAAGACCTTTTCTCTACCACTAATGTATCATCTCCCTGTGGAGTCTAAAGCCTCAGACGTTGTGACAGGTTGTAATTCTCTACTGAAATTATGACACTAGTGGGTTGTTTACTGAACTTTCTTTAAATTTATATTCTTGACAGAGTAATGTTCTTTGGTTGGCACTTAAGGGGCACTTAAGGTCCCCTGTTAACTAGTCTTAATTTATCTAAAAATTATCAATTTTATTTCTTACTACTCCCTTTCACAAATTAAATTATTTGCTTCACCCAATGCATGATGACCTTTTTGTTCATATGTTTTATTCTACTTGAAATGCTCTCTTTCCTTCCTGTATTTTGAAATCCCATTTATCCTTTAATACTTCTGCATCTGGAATCTCCTTCCTTAGCTATTTCTTAAGATTATGACTCATGCATATTTAATCTAGGTAGCTATTATTTATCTGTCTACCTATCTATCGATCTATCAGTCATCTATCATATGACTATCTATTCATTCTCCTAAGGTCCTTGGTATTTATTGTATAATGAATAAATAGATGAGTGGTGAAATGGGAATAGAAGATAACTATGGAAATATGAATGAGTAGTAAAATAAATTGTTCTTAAGTAGATCCTATAGTCTGCTTATGACAAAACATTAAATGAAATGTAGGTGTAACCTTGTATGAATTGGTCTAGAACCAGGGAGGCTGTCTGGTAGTTTCCCGAGCTGCTGTCATGTATAAGATAATCTGGAACAAGGTCTCCTCTTAGAATTTATAAAGGATACTTCTAGCTGATGTGTCCAAGCTACCTTATAAGAATATAGACTCTGCTAACCTCTCTCACTTGATACCTGTTGTCATGCTAAGGTTGGATCTTGTTTCCTACTTGAGCTCTAAACATAAGAAAGCTAACACATTTAATAAGGCTTTTGTGCCCCTAATTAGTTGAATCTAGCATTTTCAAACATCACTGCTTTTCTCAGGATCTGAGCAACAGATGGTTTATTTTTAAAATTTCATTCTTTCTGAATATTTTCCACAAATAAAGGATGTCCTGAGAGAAGAAGAATTGAGGCATTAATTTAAGAATAAGTCTTAGTTCCTCAAGAAAAGGCAAGCACCAAGATGCAGCTAGTTGTTAGAAAGAAGTGAATTGTGGGAGCATATAGGTTGGCCTCAGTCAGTAACATAACACAATCATGTCTGATGAGACTAGAGAGTGAAAATAGCACTTCAAGCCCAGAGTCAGGTTTAGTTATGAGTTAGAGGTGAAGTCAGTACTATTTAAAGTTTCATTTTATTTATAGGACTCATTAGTAAGTATAGAGTTTCCAAGAAAGTAGAAGATGTGGTTCCTGACCCAGAAGGCTTTCAATATAATGAATATGATTAATCTAATACAAGTATTATTAATACATATTACCTAAACCTATAACCAAACATACAGAATAAGTAGGGTACCAATGGATTTATCTAATTGGAAATCTCAAATTAGAGGAATTTTCTATTTTCTATCATGTATAGGATAGAACTGTCAGGTAAAGTATTATTATTTCATACAAATTCCAATGGAGCTCATAACTAGCAAAAATAAAACAATGAAATCACTTCTAGAAACTGATAGAATAGAATCAGGAATTACCAAACCAAGGAGACTAAATAGAGGGAGACAAGAGGTCCTAGAAAGTCATGCCAACACACAGACTGCTTCCCGTATAATACTCATAGGCACAACCTCCACCTGAACCCCTGCCTTACATCAAGTCTTCATCACAATCTGTTAGGAATCTTTTTTTCTATGATTTTATAATGTAATTGCTCTGTGATTTGATAATAGAAGTTAAGCCTATACATTTCCATAATCACCTTCTCCAGAACACATCCATTATGCAAAGGAGGGAAACATGTATAGCAATAATGATAATGTTTTATTTTAGGTGTACTAAGTACTTTCATGTATATTATCCCATTTGATCCTCATAATAAATCTCTGAGATAGGTGCTATCCATTTTAGAGGTGAGGAAAATGGAGTCCTAGAGAAAGAAATTTTATAACATTTTATTCGAGTTCTCTCTCTCACACAGTCACACAGTAATAGAAAGATAAGAAAGTAAAAAAGAAATCTCTAAGCATGGTTTGCACTCTTGAGTAAGGAGTCCTGTAAATCTACTCTGAAAAATTATCTTAAGGGAGGTTTCAATCAGCCCAAGGTAGATGTGAGTCGTATCTGCCTATTAATGAATTTGTGATATTTGACAAGTTTTTCAACATTTCTAAGTCTGGGTTTTTTAATCTATAAAATAATAAAAACAACAATAGTGGTATTTTGAGAACTAAATAAAAATAGTGTATGTAAACTGCCCAACCCATAAAATCAATCAATGAAAGTTAGCCATAATAAAAATGATGATTATCATTATTATCTTATTTTCAAGAACAGCAATAACAAAGGTGGAAAAATTCTTAAATGTGTTGAAAAGAGGATAAAGTACTTAAAAGATGAATGGTAACACCCAGGTGTTTGCATGGTAGAGAGAGTTACCTCAGAAAATAATCCTCAACAAATAAAGTAATGAAAAGTATTGTAATCTATAAGTCAGTTACCTAAGAAATAATAGCAAGTATATCACCTCTCTACGTGCTTTCAACTTCCTTAGTTTTGAATAAATTCTAAGGCACCAGTACCTTGCAGGGAAGCATCTCTATATGTTCAGAAAAACAGAGCATTTCTGAGCCCTCCAGAAACTATTTTGGTGCAAACACTATAATAATTGTGGAGCATGATGAAGTCGCTTTGGCTTCCAACTCCACGGAGATCACAAGATCTCTATAATGAGTTTCCAGATACTATTATAAAGTAGTAGAAGGATCATGCATTTTAGGGAGCAATATCAGGAAGGAAGACCTGTGCACTTATAAGAAGCGTCACATATAGCTTAGGCTGCTCCAGCAGCATCCTAGCAATCAAAAACAGTGTGTTGATGAAGGGTATCCAGAAAGATATACAGCAGAACAGTTCATAAGGCTCTTTTGGGTCCCTCCACCTAAAAGAATCTAAAGAATCTTTCTACTTTCCCCAAATTGAGGGGAGAAAAGACTTCACAAACTGGACACAACCCACCAAAAATTCAAAAGTGGTTATTGTTGAGCCAAAGAATTACAGGTTTTTTAATGCTTTTTTAACTACTTTCAAATTTCTTATGATTACTTTTATAGAACCTATTTTAAAGATGATTCACTTTAAAATATCATATAAGTTTTTTTAATACAGATGAAAAATTTAAAAATTCCTCATACCTTTCCTTACCAAGAATTTTGTCACTCAAAATTCTTACTGGAATATTTTTTAAGCATATATTAGATATTTAAACAGAGTAGAAAAAATATATATAATCAAAAGTAAACTTCCCTGGTCCCTCTAATCAATAGTGTCTTGTATGCTCTCCCATAAAAAATGTGTATTTATATACCAGTAATATGCACATATGTCTTCATTTTATTCATGCAAAAAGAATTATCATACATGTAGTATAGCTTATCATATAACATATAAAACTACCTTATTCTCTTTTGGCAACTTCATAGTATTCCTTGTAGTATTCCTTGTAGGGATGTACTACAGTTGTTTAACCAGTCATTGAATATTTAGTGAACACAATTACGTTTATAATCAGAACAATTTTCATATACTTTCTTTATGTGTTTGTTAGACCTAACCCTAGTGTAAACTAAAACCTTCTTGTTTATTATATGGTCATAGGAGAAAAATTACTATATCCGTATGTATGTGTGTGTGTATATTTGTGCGTAACATATTAGAGAGTACTGCCTTGTTCTATAATTTTACAGTATAATATGTCAGAATGGCCACAGGAAAAGTGGACAATGTTTCTTTATAATTTTGGTTGAATTGTGGCCTCATGTGGAAGTTGACATACTTCTAGGGAGTTTTAATGCAGTCACTGATTAACAGGTTCTGAGATTTTACACAATTTCCATTGAGTTAAAACTCATTTTGTTTTTAAAACAAGTCGGACTTCTGCAAGATGGCAGGAAGATCCTGATCTCACTTCCTCCCATGGAGACACCAAATCTACAACTTCATATGAATCATTTCCCTCTGAGAAAGATTGGAAAATTATATTAACTATTCTCTACACACAGGATAAAAGTACCACATCGAGATGGATCAGAGAGGCAAAGACACAGTCTTACCAAAAACTCCACTGCTGGTGTGGCAACCCAGAATGGGAAGGATCTCACAGTCTGGCACTTCCCCTAGAGGAATAAGGCATTGATACCCCACATGAGATGCTCCAGCCCCTGGAATCTGCACCAGAGGGATAAGCCCTCAAATTTTCTGGTTTAGAAATCCCAACAGGGCTGACTCTTTTAAGGGTTCATATGCTATGTCACTTGCCCTGAGATCCAGAGAAAAAACAGCAATATGAAAAGCACTTAGACTATAAGGAAAGGGCAATTATTTGCTAATATTTAAAATCTTATGCTAGGTGGGCAGGGATCAGATGAAACATGGCCTGGGGATGGAGACCCTAGTAGATACTATTTTTGCACTCTCCACGTACCCTGTGGCACAGGCAGGTGAGTTCAGACATGGCAACCTCCAACCATCTTAGTAATACAGGCAGGGTAGTGGTCACAGCACTATTCTGCTGTATACTGAAGCAGGATAGTGCAGGTCATTGAAGTACTACCTCGCTCCCAGCACAGTTGCAATATGCTCCCAGCCTAAAGTTGGCATGTGCAGACGGACAAGACACTGTTCCACTGCATTCTTGAATTTTGTGGGTGCACCCAGTCAAGACATTTACCTGCTGCCTTTCTGAAGCTGGCAAGTATTTCCTGGCCTTACACTCTCCAGCTACCTAAGTAAAGCCAGTAGGTATGCCAATCCACACAAGGGATACCCCTTGATGGCCTGGCCCTAAAAACCAAGGGCTCTGGCATTCATGAGCTCCATGGATTCAGAAAGACAGTTCTTGGCAGTCCACTATCCCCAGGGCACTGAACAGACAACTGACTGAAACACAAGTCTTCCTGTGTAAATGGCCTATACTCTTAGCTTGGAGCTTCAGCCTAAGTGATAGGCTTTAGTTTTCCCCCAATCTAGAAATGAATGCACTGTTCTCAGGGAATGTAAGCAGAGAAACACCATCCTTGTACACCCCCTTGGCCTCACTACAGATTGACAAAACTCCAGAAAGGAGCTTATATATTCATTTGGAGTCCCAATTTTTGCAGTTGTTGCCCAGGGGACACCTCCAGAACTCCTGATCTGCAGGCCAGCAGGGATTTTGATTACAGACTCACAGGACTATATATGTTTATATACTTTAAAAGCTACTGCCTGAGGATCTGGCTTTCAATTATCCAGAAACTAGATGCTCAATTAAATTCCTTCCCTTGGAACACTGCCAGGTCTTGACATTCCTTCAACAATGGGGATATATCAAGAAAATCAAGTGGTTTAGATAATCACAAATGTCTGAGGGGCAACCAAAAACTAGGGCAAAGTTGAACAATAAAGTTAATTACCCACATAGGCCACATAGACTGAAGGAGATAGCTATTTTGCCTCAGACATAAAAACAAGCAGATAGTCAAGAAAAAATGAGGTAACAGAGTAAATGTTTCAAATGAATAAACAAGACAAAACCCAGAAAAAGATCTTAAAGATAGGTAGATCACTTATCTACCTCATAAAGAATTCAAAGTAATGGTCATAAAGATGCTCACCAAACAGGGGGAAAGAATAGATGAGCACACTGAGAACTTCAACAAAGATATAAAAATATATAAGAAAGTACCAAACAGAAATTATATCACAGAGATTCAACAGCAGACTGGATGAAGCAGAAGAATGGGTCAGCAAGCTGGAAGACAAAGCAATGAAATCACCCAGAAAGAGCAGAAAAAGAAAAACAAAATAAACGAAGACAACTAAAGGATCTACAGGACAGCATCAAGCAGAATAACATTTGCATTATAGGAGTCATAGAAAGAGGGGAGAGAAAGGAGCAGAAAACCTATTTGAAGAAATAGTAGTTGAAAATGTCCCTAATCTAGGGGAGAAACAGACACCCAGATCCAGGAAGCCCAGGAAGTTCAAAATAAGATGAACCCAAAAAGATCCACACCAACACATTATAATTAAAATGTCAGAAGTTAATGATAAAGAGAGAATCTTAAAAGCAGCAAGAGAAAAATAGTAACATACAAGGAAAACCCAGTAGGCCATCACAGATTTCTCAGCAGAAATCTTGCACACCAGAAGAGGATGGAATGACATATTCTCAAAGTGCTGAAAGGAAAACATTTCCAACCAAGAATAATCTACCCAGTATGGCTATCATTCAGATGCAAAAGAGAAATAAAGAGTTGTTCAGACAAGCAAAAGCTAAAGGAGTCTGTCACTGCTAAACTAGTTTTACTAGCAAGTTAAAGAGACTTTAAGAAATGACCCTAATTAATAGTAAGAAAATCTATGAAAGTAAAAATCTCAATGGGAAAGATAAATATATAGTAATGTAGTAGATTAATCACTTAGAAAGTTACTATGAAAGTTAAAAGAAAAAATAGTAAAAATTAGAACTATAATAATTTGTTAGAGGAGACATAAATAAAAAGATGTAAAATGTAGCATCAAAAATATGTAATGGTGGGGAGTAAAATATAGAGCTTTAGAATGTGTTTCAACTTAAGTTATTATCAATTTTAAATAGACTATTGCACATATTTTTTTTTTGTCACCACAAAGCAAAGACTTATAGTAGATACACAAAGATTAAGAGAAAAGAATCTAAGTATACCAGTAAGACAGTCATCAAAACACAAAACACAAAGGAGCAAGAGAAGAAGAAAGGAACAGAAAAACTTTAAAATAACCAGAAAACAATTAACAAAATGGCAATAAGTACATACCTATCAGTAATTTACATTTACTTTAAATGTAAATGGATTAAATTCTCCAATCAGAAGAGAAAGAGTGGATGAATGAATCTTAAAAAAAAAAAAAAAAAAAAAAAGGATAAGACCTATCTATGTGCTGCTTACAAGAGACTCATTTCAGTATAAGGACACACACAGACTAAAAGTGAAAGGGCGGAAAAAGATATGCCATGAAAATAAATATAAAAAGAGAGCTAGTATATCTATACTCATATCAAACAGGGTGGACTTTAAAAAGACTGCAATCAAAGACAAAGAGGGGCAGGGTGGTACATAACGATAAATGAAAGGTCAACCCAGCTTATAATGCAAATGGGTTTATAAGCTGGGTTAATATATATGAACCCAACATAGGAGCACGAAAATATATAAATCAAATGTTAACAGACCTAAAGAGAGAATTTTTCAGTAGTACAATAATAGTAGTGTGCTTTAACACCCCCATCTACATCAATGAATAGATTATCCTGGCAGAAAATCAATAAGGAAATATTAGCCTTAAATAACACATTAGACCAGATTAACTTAATAGGTATATACAGAAAATTCTATCCAAAAGCAGCAGAATATACATTCTTCTCAATTGCACATAGAACATTCTCCAGGATAGATCATATATTAGTCCACAAAAGAAATCTCATTAAATTAAAGATGATTGAAATCATATCAGAAATATTTTGGGGACACAAAAAATTAGGGGTACAATGGTATCAACTCAAGAAACCTAGAGAACCTACAAATAATTGGAGACTAAACGACATATTACTGAACAACTATCAGGTCATAGAAGAAATCAAAAGAGAAATCAAAAAATACCAAGAGACAAATGAAAACAGAAATATGTATACTAAGATCTATGGGATGTAGCAAAAGTGGTTCTAGGAGGGGACAACACAATCCTACTTCCAGAAATAAGAAAATTTTTTTAAAAAATTTTTCACATAATTGTGTGAAAGAACCAATGAAGTCCAGAGCCAATAGAAGGAAGGAAAAGAACCAATGAAGTCCAGAGCCAGTAGAGGGAAGGAAATAATTGATTGGAGCATAAATAATGAAATAAAAACTAAAAAGACAATAGAAAAGATTAACAAAACTAAGAGCTAGTTCTCTGAAAAGATAAAATTTTGTCACTTTGGTTTGACTAGACTCACCAAGAAAAAGAGAGAGGGTGCAAATAAATAAAATCAGAAGTTAAAAAGGAAACATCACAACTGATACCACAGAAATACAGAAGATCATAAGACTACTGTGAAAAATTATAAGCCAACAATTTGGATGACCTAGGGGAAATGGATAAATACCTAGAAACTTAGTCTTCCCAGACTGAATCATAAGTAGAAAATCCGAATATACCAATTGTTAGTAAAGAGATTGAATTGGTAATAAAAAGCCTCCCCTGCAAAAAAAAGTTCAAGACCAGACAACTTCACTGGTAAATTCTACAAAACATTCAAAGAAGAATTAATACTGATTTTTCTCAAACTCTCCCCCCCCGCAAAAGAGAGTAAGAGTGAACATTTCCAAATTCATTTTTTGAGGCCAGCTTTACCCTGAAACCAAAAGCAGACAGGGATATAAAAGAGAGAGAGAGAGAGAGAGACGGAGAGACAGAGAGAGGGAGAGGAAGAAGGAGGAGGAGGAGGAAGAGGAAGAGGAAGAGGGAAGGGAAGGGAAGGGAAGGGAAGGGAAGGGAAGGGAAGGGAAGGGAAGGGAAGGGAAGGGAAGAGAGAGGAGAAGAGAAGAGAAGAAGAGAAGAGAAGAGAAGAGAAGAGAAGAGAAGAGAAGAGAAGAGAAGAGAAGAGAAGAGAAGAGAAGGAAAACTATAGGCCAATATCCCTGATTAAAAATAGATACAGAAATCCTCAATAAAATATTAGCAAACCAAATTCAATAGTGCATTAAAAGTATCATACATCATGATCAAATGGGGTTTATTCCAAGGATGCAAGGATGGTTCAACACACACAAATCAATCAACATGTCACACACATTAACAAAATGAAGGATAAAAATCATATTATCATCTCAATGCATGCAGAGATTGCATTCAACAAAATTCAGCATTCATTTGTGATAAAAACTCTCTACAAAGTGGTTATAGGCAGGACATACCTCAACAGAATAAAAACTTTGTATGACAAGCCCACAACTAACATTATACTTAATGGTATAAAATGTGAAAAAGACAAAAATGTTTCCTCTAAGAACAAGAACAAGACAAAGATGCCTATTCACCTTATTTTTATTTTTTAATATTATTTATTTATTTATTCATGGGAGACACACAGAGAGAGAGAGGGGGCGGTGGGCAGAGGCACAGGCAGAGGAAGAAGCAGGCTCCATGAAGGGAGCCCGATGTGGGACTCGATCCCGGATCTCCAGGACCACGCCCTAGGCCAAAGGCAGGCACTAAACCTCTGAGCCATCCAGGGATCCCCACCTTATTTTTATTAAATATACTATGGCAAGTCCCAGGCAGAGGAGTTAGGCAAGAATATACTATGGCATAATATACTATGACAAGTCCCAGCCAGAGAAATTAGGCAATAAAAAGAAATAAAAGGTATTCAATTTGGAAAGAAAGAAGTAAAATTGTCACTATACACAATTTCTATGCTATATATGGAAGACCCTAAAGACTCCACCAAAAAACAAGAATAAAAACAGCTATGGCTCAGGCTGCTTGGAATTCTTTCCCTCTCCTTTTCCCTCCCCCTCTGCTCCTCCCCCTGCTCACAGTCTCTTTCTCTAAAACAGATAAATAAAATACATTAAAAAAAACTATTAAATGAATGAATTCAGTAAGTTTGAAGTGTACAAAATCAATATACAAAATTGTAGCATTTCTATACTCTAATAATGAACTACCATAAACTGAAATCAAGAGAACAATACTACTCAAAATCTCATCAAAAAGAATAAAATACCTCGAAATAAATTTAACCAAGGAGATGAAAGACTTATACATTAAAACTGTAAAACACTGATAAAAGAAATTGAAGGAAACACAAATATATGGGAAGATATTCTGTGCTTGTGGATTGAGAAAATTGATGTCATTAAAATGTACCTACTCCCCAAAACAATCTATAGATTCAGTGCAATGCCTACTAAAATTTCCATGACATTTTTTCACAGAATTAGAACAAATAATTCAAAAATTCATATGGAACCACCAAAGACCCTGAATAACAAAAAAAAATCTTGAAAAAGAACAAAGCTAGAGGTATCATGCTTCCTGTTTTCAGACTATACTACAAAGCTATATGATATTGGCATAAAAACAGACACATAGATCACTGAAACACAATAGAGAGCTCAGAAATAAACACACATGTATATGGTTAATTAATTTACAATAAAGGAGGCAAGAATAATGCCTCTTTTATAATGGCATGGGGGGTTAATGTAAAGCATAGAGAATATAGTCAATGAGGAAAGGATAGTCTATTCAATAAATGGTGTTGGGGAAACTGGACAGCTACATGCAAACAAATGGAACTGGACCATTACCTTACATTATAAACAAAAGTCAAAATGGATTAAAAACTTTAATTTTTTTAAACTTTAATTTTTTAAAAAACTTTAAGACCTGAAAACAAAATTTCTAGAAGAAAACATAGGCAGTAATAAGTTACTTGACATTGGTCCCTAGTGATAGTTTTTTGGATCCAACTCGAAAAGCAAAGAAATAAAATTGAACTATATCAAACTAAAAGCTTCTGCGCAGCGAAAGAAACCATCAACAAATAAAAGGCAACTTACTGAATGGGAGAAGATGTTTATAAATCATATATCCAGGGCAACCCAGGTGGCTCAGTGGTTTAGTGCCGCCTTCAGCCCGGGGCCTGATCCTGGAGACCCAGGATCGAGTCCCACATCAGGCTCCCTGCATGGAGCCTGCTTCTCCCTCTGCCTGTGTCTCTGCCTCTCTCTCTCTCTCTCTCTCTTTCTGTGTGTGTCTCTCATGAATAAATAAATAAAGTCTTTAAAAAAATCATATATCCAATAAGGGATTAGTATCCAAAATAATATAAAGAATGCATACAACTCAACAACAGTATGATAAACAATACAATTTAAAAATAGGCAGAGGACCTAAATAGATGTTTTCTAAAGAATATATTCAGATGGACAACAGGTGCGTGAAAAGATATTCAACATCATTAATCATCAAAGAGATGCAAATCAAAACAAGATATCATCTTACATCTGTTAGAATTATAAAAAAAGATAAGAAATAACAAGTGTTGGCTAGGATATAGATAAAAGGGAACCTTCATGCAATGTTAGTGGGAATGTAAATTGGTGTAGCCACTGTGGAAAACAGTATGAAGGTTTTTCAAAAAAATTAAAAATAGAACTACCATATGATCCAGCAGTTTCACTACTCTCTATCCGCTGTATCTATCTGAAGAAAACAAAAACATTAACAAAAAGATATACGCACCATTTTGTTTCTTGCAGCATTATTTACAATAGCCAAATATGGAAGCAACCTGTGTCCATCCATAGATGAATGGATAAAAAGGACATGGTGTGTATACATGAAGGAATACTAAGAAAATAAAATCTAACCATTTGAAACAATATGGATGGACCTTGAGGGTATTATGCCAAGTGAAATAAGTCAGAGAAAAACAAATATCACATGATTTTTCCTTTTATGTAGAATCTAAAAAGCAAAACTAAACAAAACTCAGATTCATAGATACAGAACACAGATTGTGGTTGCCAGAGGAGAGGGGTTGAGGGTATAAAATGAGTGAAGATCAAGTACAAACTTCTAGTTATAAATTAAATGGCATATAAAGAATATAGTCAATAACATTGTATTACTTTTTTACAGTAGCAGATGGTAACTAGACTTACTGTGGTAAAGATTTCACAATGTATACAAATGTCAAATCACTAACTTGCACACCTAAAACTAATATAATAAGTATGTCAATTATGCCTCAAGAAAAATAAAAAACAGAAAATAATTTTATTCCCATGGCAGAAAGGCTAATTCCTTTCGTATTATCTCCAACATAAACAAAGAAAGCTACTAAGAAATCATTAAAAAGCTGATGTAAAAACAAAACCCCTTAGAATATATGAGCTACATAACTTTATTCTCCAAGTACTTGCTAAGGTCCCAGCTACCCAAGACAGAGCCAGGAAAATAATGTAAACCAAGACTTATTGTAATGCTAGTAGAAAGGCAGTTGATGCTTTTTGAAACCATATTGCAGCAGGTTGAAAAAAAAATAACCTGTGTGCTTTTGAATAGAAGGAAGAATTTTGTTTGTGGGTATTGGCATGATTGCTCTATGTAAAATGTGGAGATTGCACAACTCTAACACGGAAAAGAAAGTGCGCAAGCAAGCCGTATTCTAACCTTGAATATGTGGTTGCTTTTAATGACACAGTGCATCAAGGTCAAGAGAAGGTGCCCTCGGCAGATGGAAGACTTTCAAAATGAAAAAGCTTCATTTACATTTAAAATATATTGTGTTTCGCCTGATTTCTGAGGAACACTTGGCTGTTCTAGTTATAACCATGGCTCATTTCTATAATCATGTGTCAAGTAACTGACTTACCTCATATGCTTCCCTGACAAGTGTTTTTCTATGGAGAGGCAGGGAGAAAGAGGTGGAGGAAGGTGCTCCTTAATATCTTGTTATAAACCCACTAGGTGTCACTGCTTTCAGTGGGACTCTGGAGAGGAGACTCAGAGGGACAAGTCTGTGTCTTGGCAAAAAATAGATTTCATGGCACCTTGACTTTTAATCTCTAAAATACATGGAGAACTGCTTAGGAGACTTTCTCATGTTCATTTGTGCCTGCGGTTCCTTTATTTTGAATTTTTTTCTAAGATTCAGTTTTGCAGTATTTGTATTTGAATCCTATTTTGTTCAGAAATAGTTTGTTGAAGCTATTCTAAAACAAGTATCCACCTTAACTTTTTAAATATACAATGGAATTATTAAAGGCGTTTGAGTGCTTTGGTAACACAGAATGCATTCAGAAGATTTGATCTCCCATCGTTTACAAGGCACTTTAGAGATGAGATGCCGCATGCTTTCGTGCCCGAAAAGCACAAGGATTTTCTTCTTTCTCTTTTCTTATCCTGCCTCTCATTCTGTGTTCTTTTTCTCTTCTTGCTCTTCCTTTCTCTCTCCCAGTTTCATGAAAATTCATTTATCTGTGACATTTAAAGACTCTGTCTGAGAGGTGTCTGGAGCTGTGGCTGGCTGTGTACATCAATAGTTTCTTGGAATCTGGCACTCTGTCAATATTTGGGGGCCTCAGTAACCGCACTTAAATGCACTGCCTGCCAGCCATCACTCTCTTGGTGTCTCAGTAACGAGTCCGAATGAATGGATATTAGCATGTCAACTTCTTTTACAACTGGCAAGACTTTGTTGACAGTATACGGGCAACTTACATTTGCCTGCTGCACCTTTCTGTTTGTGTGCTTCATTTATATGATGTCATTTTTCCCTCTGTGTACAAAAACAGGAATCTCTAAAACATACTATTATGAAACCAAAATAAATGGCATCATTGTACAATCTTGATTTGGTGAGTTTTATAGGATATAGCTATATGCTATGGCTTTAGGTATTTCTTTCTTGCTTAGGTTGTATTTGGACCAAAATTGTTGTTGTTAATTCATTGTAGAAATATATATGTTGAGACTTTATAGGTGAAGTCTCCATAGTTTATATATGAGCCTCATATAATAGAGATTTAGCTACATAAAGAAGAAATATTAGTAGGTAGGAGAGATAAGATTATTCTCTGAAACAGAAACAATTTACATTTTCAAACATATCTCAGTTATTCTTTCTACTCATCAGTGAAATGGCTCATTTATAAATTAAATCATAAAGCATTATTATGTCAACTTTCCCATGAACTGCTCTAGATAACAGCATATGGGCCTTTCAAGGTTTGCATAAGAGACCACTATTATGGCAACATTTTAGCTACTAAAATGTTGTGTGCTCTCAACCTGTGTATAATCTTGACCATATCCTATAATGAGAATATGTCAGGAATCTGGACTTTAAAGAAAGAAACATGGAAGATGAGAGTTGACCAGTGACCAGTCTTACCTTGGAAATCTGCACCCAATCTAGGATAAACAGAAGGATTTTCCAAGCTATAGGTCATGTTCAGATTAAATAATCCAGGTTCTTATATACAAGAGTCTATCTTAGAACTATTCCCCTGGATATAATTATGAACTTCTGCTCCCTTGGACTCATGGGACCAGTAATAACTCTTAAGTTGAATGAATTCACCCAATCTTCTTTGTATTCATGAATCTTTCCCATTCTGGATTTTCAATTCAGGTCCTAACATATGAGTACCTGCTTTCATATAGCATCTGCTATATACCATGGCAAAAGCTCTTCTTAGGACTGAGAAAAAAAGTACCTAATGAACAGTATTAATGCAGTTTCAGTACAACTGAACACAAACTCAGGACTTCTGGGGCCTTTAGTTATTCTTCAGAAAGGGAAATACACATATTTATTTGCCTCATAATTATGAGTCATATGTAAGGCTAAAAGTTCACTTGATCAGCCATAAATGCTGCCTCCAGATTTTATGTCATAATATGTAAATCATCGTTTAAGTCCAATCAATCATCATCTTTGGTAGGATGAAGGCGTCTTGGGAGTGTTGTATTAAACTAGACAGCATGGATGGACAAAGAAATGTCACAAGGACTCCAGCCACCAAAAATCATCTGGCAGTATAAGAGCAGGTCTTGAATTCAAAAAAGAAAAAAAATAAGCACAAGGATTGAAAGAACAGGAAAAACGAAAGCATAGGTATCCATGGAATTGTAATATGGTCGGCACCAAGGAATTTGGTGTTTTTCTTCATAATTCATTTACAAAAGAATATAGTAACATGTAGGGATTCTAATGAAGAAATAAATAAACATGCTCCTGTGTATACTTATATTGTTTTTGTGGTCCCACAGAGGAAGGGGAATATATGGCATTAATAGTAAGATTTTTATACTATCGAAACTTCATTTCAGGATTCAATAGAGAACATTTTCAGCACCTTCTATGAATTAATTACAAATATCTCTATTAATATCAGCAAGACTCATCTGCGGGGCTAAGGACTTAACCTCCTCTTGCTCTGGATTCAGAATTTTATGAATATACATTATATCTGTTCTTTATTATATACTGTTTGTTTAATGTTAGACACTAATCCTTTCTGGGGCAGAGGAAGAAACCAGAATAAGATGAGAACATAGAATCATCCTGCAGAATTTATAGCTAAGGACAGAAGGAATTTTGTTTTCTTTTGGATCACTTTAGACACACTTTGGAACTGTAGTTGAAATTTGATGGGCTGCAATTTAACCATCTCTTTTTATTAATACTAAAATGTTCTCTTGCCTGAAGCAGGAAAGATTTGGGTTCTTCTTCCTTAGAAATCCTAGCAACTTCTACAGCTCTTTCTTTGCTGGTGTACCTTTTGTCTACTGATCAGAGTGAAATGACAGAAATGAGGGCAGTGGGACAGAAGTGCTGAGGAAATACCTCTGATCCCACCCCAGCAGGCACAGATATTGACTCTTTAGCCTTGACTGCTCCGGCAGAAAACAAATAGTTGCCTGACTAGATGGCTAATAAGCAACAGAACACTTGAAGGAGTTGTTTACAAGGTCTATTTTAATACGAAGTGAAACCTACTATTGTCATGGAGATGAACTGTGTTGGTGATAGACATCACTCAAAGAGAGACCCTCCACCCCAAACCCAAATGGCACAGGAGGTAAATGGCCTATCTAGTTCTAGTTATGTCCCCATCGGGACATCTTTACTCAGAAATCTGTCTCCCTCTATTTTTAGCCAATAAATTGTCATTCTTATTTTTAGTTTATGAATGATTGAATGATTTATATAATGATTACAGCCTCAATTTTCCTAAAAAGTCTACTTGGCAACTTTTCACTGAAAAGGACCCCAGCTAAGAAGCATTATTACTACTAAAGGAGTGCTTTTAAAGACTCACCTTCAGATCCAGTGTAATGAAAAAGTGAATACTGAATTCCTGATGTACATTCACTAGAATGGGGGCCATTGCCTTTGTTCTTTTTGAAAAAAAATGAGCTTTTGAAAAAACAATAGTCTTCTCTATAGTCAAATCCCTCTATTCCCCAATAATTACAAAGTATATATACTTTTCAAGTTTCTACTCATGTAATAGTGACTTGGAAGCTACCTGTTTAACTAGCTGTCATGGATCCAATGACCATCTATATGTCCAGCAGTAATGAATGTTTGGTGTTCAGTTTTGTGGGTGAATCTCTTAGAATTGTATGCTGGGAATAGACTAGATTAGGGCTTAGATTAATAGATTATATTATAATAGGCGTAAGAATAGATTATGTTGTTAGAAAATATACAGTATAGACTTGTGGCTAGTCAAAAATTGAAAACAGGTTGGATAAAAGGATAGAACTAAGTATTTTAGAGGAAGGTTCTCTAGAAATTTAATAAATGAGCTGCTTATTAAAAACATTGCTATATTTATACTTAATGTCATTTAAAAATAAGATCAGCATAGAAATTCAAACTCTTGGCCATAAATGGTGCTCTGTGGCTGATCACCCAGGAAGGAAGGCTGCAGTTATTCTCTATCTCAATTGGTGGGTGATGATACTTTCACATCTACGTTCATTGCCTCTTCTCTGCCAAGATGAAACTATTTGGAAAACTGTACCTGAAAATAACCATTTTAATACTTCTATCTGCAAATTATTGACGCAGAATCTAACCTTCATGCAAGGAAATATGCCAGGAAAACCCTGCTAAACTGATTTGCCAGTCCTCTGACAATATGAGGACACTAGGTAATAACCAGCACAATGTTATGATGATATGTTTTCTTTCTTGGTCCAAAGAGAGTCCTGCTGAACTCAGGCAAAGCTAGAATTATGATCTCACTCCACTTAACTAGCAGACCTTTAAATTTTGTCTCTAAATGACAGTCAATCAATCAAATTTCTAATCTATTTCTTTGGTGCCAAGCACTTCAGAATTCTCAGAGAATGTTTATTAGGAGACCAGTCAATATGGAGAAATGGAGAAATGGTATGTCATTGATGTCCATCCTGGATTCTGGTCTTTGATTGCCTTGATTATCTAGACACATGGTTTCCAATATGACCAAACTCAGTGTGGTCTAAATTATTGGTAGCAACATTTTGATATGTCAAAACAAAATTCATTTTAATTTAAAATTATATTTTAAGAAGGAGTAAGCAGGGAAAAGTGATGCAAAATCACATTAACAACAGGACACCAGAGATTCTAAATGGTTGTAAATCATTATTTTAGATCTTGAGGATAAGGAATGCATGCTTTCAAAGTGCAGTGCTTTTATGCACAGTGCCCAAAGAGCAATAATTTGAGACTTCAGAGAGAGGATAATCATTTGAAATAAACAGTAAAACAGAAAATAAATAGAATGTCGCTAAATAACAGTTGACTTTAGCATTCTTCACAGGAGGGAAAGCAAACCTCCCAAGTGGCAGTTCATTCCACTACTCCCTCATCACACATATATATAGAATTTCGTGGGATCCCTGGGTGGCGCAGCGGTTTAGCGCCTGCCTTTGGCCCAGGGCGCGATCCTGGAGACCCAGGATCGAATCCCACATCAGGCTCCCGGTGCATGGAGCCTGCTTCTCCCTCTGCCTGTCTCTGCCTCTCTCTCTCTCTGTGTGTGTGTGTGACTATCATAAATAAATAAAATAAAATAAAAGAATTTCGTAATAACTGTACTAGCTTTCATATGTTAATAACTGCTAAACCAACACCACATACCTGAAGATACATATCCATGTTGCTTTCTTTATTCAGGACTGTCGTCTTTTTCTACAAATTAAAGAGTTTGCAAGGGAAGGCATATAACTTTGTTTCTTCTGAATCTTTTTTTTTTTTTTTCTTCTGAATCTTCTTGTAAGTCTTGTATTTTCCGTTACCCATGATGGTTTGGTAAATGTCACTGATGGACTGAAAATAAAGAATCACTAGCTCTATGGGCAAAATAGCATCTAGAGCATAGAAAGTTAATCAAGAGTGTGAAAGGTAAAACAGAAATTTAAAAATAGCTGTAATAGTGAAATGTGTAAGAAGCATGCAGAATATAGATATCTCTGCTATTTCCTCTGAGCATAGATCAGATACTTAATCATGCTTGTTCTGAATTCACTAAAATTTGAATGAGCATCCGAGAGAGAAAGAGTTATAAAACCCCTCCCAATAAAATTTAAATTTAACATTTTGAGAAAAAAAAAGTTCTTTAAGGAAAAGTCAAAGACATTGAAACTTTTTTACTCTTTTTAGAAAAAGGAAGGTTGAGATACTGATACCAGTTTTTAAGCAAGTTAAGGGAAATAAGAAACGAGACTTTCTTTTTTTTTGCTGACAAATCATAGTAATAAAAACACTTATCCTGCAACAGAAAATCTTTAGGTTTGATAATGAAGTAAGTTCTTGATAGTGAGGCTTCTGACTACTGCAAGAGAAGCTGTGGGATAGTCTTCTGTGAAGGTCTTTAACTTAAACCAGATAGACTCACAATCTTTCTATCAGGGAAAAATGATTTCTCTAGGTGGTTCATATTTTTCAGGAATTTCTTCTCTCTCTCTCTCTCTCTCTCTCTCTCTGTCTCTCTCTCCTCTCTCGCTCTCTTTCTCTCTCAGAAAAAGAGAGTCTTAAGCAGGCTCCAGTATGGACATCCAGTGTGGAGCCTGAGGCAGGACTTGATCTCATGACCCTAAGATTATGACTTGAGCCAAAATCAAGAATCCGAAGCTTAACCAACTGAGCCATCCAGGCACTCCAACTTCTCTCTCTTTTTTAAAGTCACTCTTAGTGCCTGGGTGGCTCAATCGGTTAAGCATCTGCCTTTAGCTCAGGTCCTGATCCCAGGGTCCTGGAATCAAGTCCCACATCTGGTGCCCTGCTCAGCCGGGAGTGTGCTTTTCCCTCTGCCCCTCCCCCTACTTGTGCTCTCTCATGCTCTTTCTCTCAAATAAATAAATAAAAATCTTAAAAAAAAAATGAAGTCACTGTTATTTAGAGGAAAAAACTGCTGGAAGCTACAGGAACTTCTAAATGTGCTTGGCAAATGTGAAAGCAATAGCAGTGCCAACCAAAGTTTTAGTGGACAATTCTTAGGGATCACAAAATGCTATCCTTTGTTACATATGGTCACATATGCAGCCATCACACTATGTTCCAGTTATTTTCTATAACAACTGATTTACTACAAACTTGGAACCGTGGGTACGGCTGCTGAAAAAAAATGTGCTTGTGAACAAGGGGATCAGAGCATATTGTTCAGTGTTCTGTAAAAAGTTAGAAACTTTTAGTGGAAAAGTTACCACACTTCACCCTCTGCTTGTTGCTTTCAGTACTCAAAGTCAAACCCATTACCATTTTACTTACACCATTCCCTTCCTATTGTACTAATTTTTTGATTCATCCCCAAAAGCATGAAGCCAGTAAATGTTGGTGGTATTTGCTATAAATAAGAGCAGAGGCCCACCGAATGCAATTAGGAAAAAGACATCCTCTATTAGGAAAAAAAAAATCTTTAAGCTCTTCCTACTTGCCTAGCACTCATCTAGGAACTGGAGGTACTTAGGTAAATAAGTTTCCATCAGTAAAGAGTGCTCACAGACTATTGAGAGAAACAGACGGGTAAATAGGCAACTCTGGTGCAAAGAGATATGTATTGGAGTGAAGGTATGTGCAAGGTACTGTATGGATTTGCCTGGGACAATTCTGGCTTAGCCTATGGTCTTGGTATAATTATTCACAGGGCCTTTCACAAAATATGCCCTGGTTTGGACAATACATTATATGGTTACCCTATAAATAGCTATAACCATCAAATCTGCCTGAGGTTGTCTAGCAAGATTTTCCACAGATTAGGACAGAGAATCAAAGAGATTAAGAATGCTTTGCCACACATGTTGTCTACATCCAAATGGAAATGAAAAACTTAGTAGAATGACTGACTCTCATTTCTTCCAGCATTGTCAGAGGAATAGAGTGGGAATTTAACTCTTGTGGGGTGAGGAAGGAGGAACAAGGCAGGACTATCTAAACACACGTATTGGTATATGATATGCACAAGGGGTATCTTTAAATGAGCCATTAGATTATGGATCCTCTAAAGCTCTCAGCCTTGAAAGGTGGTGTGAGTAAAAGACTAGAAGTCATGGAGGGAATTTTAGAAAGACAACTTTAAGGTTCAACATAAGGAACCTTATTTGGTGTCAAATTTTGTAAAGAAGCATTCCAAGCAGGATTGGTTTGCCAGTGAGGCCCAGAGCCCTATGCCCCTGGTAGTAGCAGCAAAGGCTGAATGAACACTTGTGAGCAAACCCAGGCACTACTAGGTCAAAACTCGGGCCACTGGTTATTTAGGCTTCTGAACATATTGCTGATCCTATGGTTTTACATTATGCATGGGGTCTTTTTGAGTAGCTTTTAAGTAAGAATCCTATGCTTGGGGAAATCCCTATAAGCTAAAAAAAAAAAAAAAAAAAAAAAAAAAAAAAAGTAGAAATAACATGAAAAACAAACAAAACACAGTTTGTGTGAGCTAAATGCTCTTGTGACCCCCTCTGAACACACACTAATAGAGAACAGGGAGTGTCAATACAGATCTCACTGAGCTTATTCTTTGCCACTTTTACAAGGAAAGCAGCTATTAGACACAAAATATTCAGAAGACATGCCGCCCTCAGAGGCCCCTACCTCTTGGACACATACTCATTTGAAGACCCAGTTGCCACCAAGTCTTGCTTCCCGGTTTGATTTGCATAGCTCTGGATTGGGACCTGTGGCAAAGCTATCATTAAAGAGAAACAAAGCAGAAGACTGAACAAAGGATACATTCTGTGCAAAGTTTGAGGTTCACACTGTTTCAGTGATCCTTGTCCTGGTAAGAAAGATGTCCGCCCCTCCCCCCACCTAAAAAGAAGAGCAGAGACTGACAAAAGGAGGCTCCCTGGAGGTACCAGGGGAGCAAAGAGGGGAACTAAAGACCGTACACATGAAGAGAGAGAAAGGGGTTGGCATGGACACAGGAGATGCGGCCAAACACCCTGCATTCACAGCAGAGATACGTGATTTAGGTTGGAATCACTTTTCACCTCTTCCCCAGGGTATGCGAGTAGGAGAGGCTGGGGCAAAAGGAATGACATCTTGACGAGGCTCAGCTTTCCCAGGGGCCTAAGAAAGGTGGCAATATAGGTAGAGCCAGAATATTCTCACTGGCCCTTTTATATGAAATCTTGAATATCTGCATTTACAGATTAAAATGTTTTCCAGCACACCAGAGAGAGAAAAGTCTTCTGAAGGTAGTGGAAATGACTTTAGTTCTCCCATGGTTAAGGGTATAAGGGCTCAAGAGTGAGGAAAGCTAGTTTCAAATCTCTGCTACTTTAACAGATTTATGGTAAAGTATTTAAATTTCTCTAAGTTTTAACTTCCACATGTTAAAAAAAATGGTAATGCATACACCACTGAGCTCACGTAAAGACTGTATTACACATGTAAATTGTGTAACATATGTAATGTCTGGCAAATAATTATTGACAATAAAATTTTTATTCAGTGAGGACTGTTATCCATTTCCGTAACATTCTCTGGTTACCCATACCAAGCTCTGCCTCATTTTACGTCATTGCTTTCTGTCTGGTCCTTGACATTCCACGCTGTTTCAGCTTTGACCTACTTCCCCAGATACTGTGGTATCTCTCTGCTTCAAAACTTCATGCTTCTGTGTTCTTTAAAAGGTATACCTGCAGTGATATGTAAATTCAGTGCTAACAATGTGCAAATATTTTAAATCATAAAAAAAGAAACATGGCTTCCAGGAAATGCAGTTCTTGTTCTTGAACTCTGAAGGCATTCTTCATCTCTGATAATATTGACCCTGAGCCCAATTCACGTCCAGTGAACAAGGTATTATTATTTTATACCCTCTTCCAAGGGGGTTAAAACGACTCACCAAAACCTACTCCATGATCTCAGATGAGGAATCCAATGAATCAATCTTGAAATCTTGATCTAAAATCTGCCAGGGTCTCCATTTAGTGAGAAAAAGTCAGCCTAGGGAGGATGATCCCCAGTAAATTTTATATCATGATATTATTTTTAACCACATGCTTAAACTGTTTTCTGGATTTGAACTGGCCCTCCGATTACCCACAGAATACAGGGAGAAAGCTGCGTAAGCTCCCTTCTTCCACAGTTAAAACAGTCCTTGTCACTAAAACTATCATATGTTAGATCACATGTCAGTGTCTGTGACATAGTCAGGCCTTGGCTTCTCAGGATCCACTCATTACAAGTGAGTTTATGTGCCTTGAAGCATATGGCCTTGATATATGATCCCAGAGCAAAAGAGCAAGGTATTTCAAGCTGGCCACAATTTTATTGACTCTCACAGGCTTGCTTTGTAGTCATTCCAATAAACTAGACGAGAAATTTCTGATGCTCCAAGCTATCCAGTCTGCAGGACTCCATTTCATGATTCAGAGTCCAACTAAACAACTCAAGAGTGCTTTTGTGTGACACTCTGACCACAGGAATAAATAATTGCTTAGTAATTCTCTTTGAGGCAGAAAATTCTAAACATGGAGGAACCATTTCCCCTTAATGGGAGCCAGAAATCCTGTAAGTGCTTGAAATGGCATTCACAAGTCTGAATGGTAAACAGATAAAAACAGGAGCGCACCAGTTGCACAAATGACTTGCTTGTCACAAACTTGTCATTGCAGTAATCTAACATTTCTTTCACAGAGCCCGATGGAAAGGATGGAACAAACAGGCCCTGCTGACGTTTTGGCTCTGCTAAGCCTTCCTCGGAGCTAAAGCATCTGCAGCATCTTCCCATTCTAGATCCTTTATCTGCTGAAGTTAGCTGATACTGTACATGTCAAAGAAATGTTTGACTATTGCATTAACAAGTTGATGACAAGCAAGTTATCCCTGCAAATGAAATACTGCTGCTTTTAGCAGGCTGCCATCTTGACCTTCATCTCCTCCTACAGAAGAACCCCTAACAGAGCAGAGCACTAGGGAGAGGCCAGTTTTGTCACCCTAGGCTGTACAGATAAACGAGGACCACTTGGTGGTCCTTAGGTGCAGCGGTGTCAGGGACACACCAGGCAATTCCATTCGGGTTGTGGGTAGGATTTCTCGGTAAAACATAAACGTTGCAAACACCCTGCACTGTCCCAAGGATGCTCTTGCTGGGATAAAGGAGCTGCACAGAAATGCATTTCCTACTGCACCTCCTCCGTTCCCCATACATGGGGGGGGGGCACCTGTATAAACTTTATAAAGTGTTAATAGCTGGGAAAGTTATTGAAAAGTGTATTCCAGCTTCAAGCATGGTTTTTGCCAATTCTTGGAGTTCCCCCCATCAGGAGCCTCTCTCCTAGCCTCCTACTTCTTCAGGATAGCAACTGGAACTATCTAGACCTAGTCAGAACCAGGCTCTTGTCCCTGAAAAGTCAGGTATGTCCTTCAGCCTCCTCCCGGAAACCTTGGGCAGCCCTAAGACACCACCAGTTCACCTCCAACCTTGGCTGCCAGCAGGGAGTGCTCAGACACTGCACAACTTCCAATTCTTGCCTTGCCGTTGCAGTAGCCCTCCTGCCCTGGGGGACCCCCCTCGGTGTTCTTGAGTGTGCAGAGCGGTGGGCCATGGGCTTAGCAGCATACAGAGCTGAGCTAGAGCCTGTAACAGGAGCCTGGCCCGTCGTGCCTGGGTACTCGGCTTCTGCTGGGGCTTTGGGCCTATCAGCACTGGAAACAATGGCGTTTCGCCCTCAGACTTTGGCCTTTTCATAAAGCTGAGCTTCTCTTATTCATCAGGGTGTCAGGTGCCCTGTATTTTTTTCTTTTTAGACCCTTGGTTAAAGGTGCATCAATACTGTCTTGTCTGCTTTAAATATCGACGGGAAAAACTTGCATTCTCAGACTTATTTTCTGCTGTTGCCTCAGGTGCTTTCATTTTTAAAAGTCTTGTGTAAAAACGGTTATCATCATTCAGCCATGAGAACCCATATTTCTTGCCAAAGTAGCGACGGGGCTTCCCTTTCTCTGAGATCTGGCAAACGGACCATAGTACTGTCTCCCAGGTGAAATGTTCTACTCCCATCCCAAATATCTCATGCTGCAATCTATACCTCAGCTTTGTTACTTCAGAAGACAGGTGGGAAGGGTATAAGAGAGGGTCCTGTGTTTTCCACAGTTAAAGTTATTACCCCTGGAAAAGGAGGTGAAGGTAGTTTGAGGCGGGACACTTGTATTTTCTGTAAAAGAATACATGCAAAGGAACTATTTGAATTTTAAATGGAGTTTTAGTGACTTTTTCTTTCTTTTTAAAGTTCCTAATAGGATTTCTGCAATGATTTTGTGTTTTATTTTTTAATAGAACTTAAATGGCAAAGAAATAATATGCTATTTTTGATTCGGGAAAAAAATAAAACCTTTTTTTTTTTTATGGGAACTCTCTTTTTAAATACACATTAGGGAATAGATAATGGCACCAACGATAAAAAATGTTCTCTCTTCCTATTCAGAGGGATAGCTGATTAGAGTATGTGTATGTGTTTTTAATATGTATTTACTTACTTATTTGATTGTCTATTTATTTTAAGAAAGAAAGGAAGAGAGAAAAGTCAAATTCTTATGCTAGAGTAATCTCATTAGATTCATAGGATTTTAGGGCTGGAAAAGAACTCAATGATAGGCTATGACTTTGTATCACACTCCTGCCTAAGCGATGTGGATACTGAGACCAAAGATGCTGAATACCATAACAAAGATACACAACAAGGTTGTGACAGAGCTAGGCCTAAAATTTTCTTTTAAATGAACAGTCTCATTTGAATAATTAGCATTGATATACTTAAGTCTAATAAGGCATTTGTTTTTGGAATAATTGGGGTTGTGTCCTGGCTAAGCCAATTTAGGGATATACATTTGAATAGTTTGGAGATATTTCTTTCTAAGTTGTATTTTATTTGAGTCACGAAAGGAACCATTACAATTTCCACTAATTTTTTTCTCTTATAAGATTTCAAAGAAATACTTTGTCCATTCCCATTTTGGCACCTGAAAACACATATTTTTAAATGGGTCTGTTCCTTTAATAGGTATTAATTTAAGTAGATCATAATCTAACATTCTTGGAGATAAAAAATCTTTTATCAGATTAAAAGAAATCTGGTTTTTATTCCCACTTTTAGCCATGTTTGAGTTGGTCCTTGTTAATTGTCAGTTTCAACAAAACACTGATTAAAGTTAAAAACATCAATGTTTTTGTTTGTTTTGGTTAGTTTAGTTTAGCACAAGGGGAAAATAAAAAATGCATTTACCTTTTTTGCAGCCATGATAATTATATACTCTATTTTTGATTTATGCAAAACTTTATTTTTGAGGGTTTTCTTTTTGTTTCATTTCTCCGTTTTTGCATTTTCCAAACATCTGTACCGTGGCTGGTGGCGAGAGTAGCAGTGGCTGGCACTTTTCCTCCATGCTTTGAGAGAAAGAGAATTGGCTGGAATAAAACCTTGCTTTCCATATGGTCGACTTGAAATACAGCATTGAAAAGGTATCGTCTCTTTTTTCTTTTCTGAAACCAGAGGTTCAATGCACCAGCAAATAGCAATGTTGATGCCAAACCACCTGTTGATTCATATCAGAAAAGTCCTTGGCAAGGCACCCCCCCACACTTCGTCCGTTGAAAACCCGACTAGATGATCTTTGTGCCTTGGTAGCATCATATCAACAACATATGCTGCTGGTCATTCACTTAAAAAGCCTAGATTCTACACATAGTCGGGGGATTAATTGAAAATTTTGCTTTTGCTTTGACAAAATGAACACTTTTTAAGTATGTTTGGCTATGATGTGCTTGCTGATTCCTTGCTGGATCTATTGTCAGAAACAGTGAAAAGGTGACACTAGTGCTTTCTTTCACCTTGATTAATTCTAATTAGGAAAAGCAGAGGTCTTTGTCTTATCAATTATTTTAAAGTAAAATACTTCAAGCACATCAAAATATCAAGAATAATGTGAACACACAAGAACCCACACCCAAATTAAACAAATATTTGGCACACTTATTCCTAAACCTGTTTTTTTGTCTTTTATTATTCTAAGCTATGTACAATGATGTACACAAATTGTCTATAGCTTGATGAGCTTTTATGTAAGTATATATATCCATGTGACAGTGCACAATCCAAAATACAAAACATTTACAGTACCTAAAAAAAGTCCCTTGTGCCCTCTTGTGTGTGATACTCTCCAAAGCTTTAACAAAAGATTAAAAACGAGCAAAACTATTGTGACTTCCACCATTATGCATTAGTTTTACATAAGCCATAAGCCATAGTATAGGTTTATATAAAATATATATTATACTGTAGGTATCACTAAAATTTATTTGTTGAGTCTTTCATTGTTAGATGTTATTTCTAGTATTTCCCAATCACAACTAATACTACAGTTAACATCTTTATACATATTTTTACATAGAGGAGGAATTGCCTAACTACAAGAAACATGAATTTTCAATTTCACTAGGAATGTAAAATTTCTCTCCAAAGTGGTAGTAGTAATTTATATTCTCATTAGCCATCTGTGAAAACTTCTCCGTGTACTTCACAACATTTGAGATGGCTAGACTTTTAAATTTTTTGCCAATTTGATAGTTATTAAATAATATCTCATTTAAGAATTGCTTTACTTATAAGCCATTGGGATTTCCTTGTGTGTGTTGTCTGTTTGCATCTTTACCCATCTTTCTGTTAGGTTATTTGTTTGGGTATTGTTATTTGGACCAAGTTAGGTTTTGGTTTTGGTTTTGGTTGTGGTTGTAGTATTTTGGATTCTCGTCCTTTGAGCAATAGAAATTACAAGCTTATTTTCCTCATCTGTGTCTGTAATAGCTTATTTTTAAAACTTTCTAATTTTAATGCAGTTATTAATATTTTAACCTTTATAGTTTATGCTAGGACTCCTGACTGGCTCAGTCAGTGAAGCATGCAACTCTTTTGATCTCAGGATAGTGAGTTCAAACCCCATGATGTGTATGTCACTTAAGAAATCCTTCCATATGACAACCTTCCTTTATTTTTTTCCTAACAGTTTAAGAGTTTGGCCTTTTATGTTTCGATCTCTAAGTTTCTTAGCATTTACTTTTGTATGTTATATCTTACATGTACCCTATTTTATTCTTTTTCCATGGATAACCCAATTATCCCAGCACCATTTATAAGTTAGCCATCCTTAGCCACTAATTTATAATGTCATCTCTTGCCTACATTAAATCTCTTTTTAGAATCTTTGTGTCAACCAGTAAACTATTTCTCTATTCTTGTGCTGACATGACAGTGCCTTAATTATCATAGTTTTATAATATTCTTGCTATCTGGTAAGGCAAATCTCTCTACATTGTTCTTTAAAATTCTCTTGGCTCCTCTTGGCCTTTTGCTATTCAATATAAATTTTAGGATTAGTTGGTCAAGTTTTGCAAAACCTTTGCTGAATTTTATTTGTAACACTAACTTTAGAGAACAACCTGCGGGAGAATTAATGTTTTTATAATATTGTGTCTTTCTACCTATTAACAGACCATATTCCTCTACTAAGTCAGATCTTCCTTCATGTTCTTTAATAATATTTTATAAGTTTTACTGTAAAGGTCTTGCGAGAACCAATTATGTCAGATTTCTTCTCATATTACTTAGATTTTTCTTCTATTATGTATAGAGTCTGTTTTCCATTTCATTGTTTATTGGTCATTATTGGTATATATTCAGCAACTTTGCTGAACTCTCTTATTAGTTCTAATAACTAAACTTAAAATTCTCTTAGATTTTTTACATTGGCATCTATATCATCAGTAAATAATGACAGCTTTTCTCTTAAATTCTAATTCTTAAGTGTCAATTTCTTTTTCCTGTCATATCATGTGACTAAGACCTCAATATAGTGTTGAATAAAAGCAATGATATTATGAATACTGTTCTGTTTCTTACTTTAATGGTAATTTGGGGAATGTGATATTTGCTTAGGATCTTGATAAATCAAAACTTATTGTGTTAAGGAAGTTTCCACCATCTATTTACAGTTTGCCACTCATTTTTAATCAGGAATACTAGTCAAATTTTATCTAATGCATTTTCTGCATCAATACTATGATAAAATTACCCCTTAACATGTTGATATTTTATATGCTATTAATACATTTCCTGACATTAAACATTTCTTATATTCCTGGAAAAAAAAAACTTTACTGGTCCTGGTGTATTTTTTTAATCCACTATTGAATTTAATTTGCTGATATTTTATGTAATATGTTTGTACAGGGAGATCAGTCTTTAATTTTCCTTTCTTAAACTGTTATTGTAGAGTTTTGGTGTCATGGTGATATTAGCCTCATAAAATAAGTTGAGCAACATTCATTTCTTTCTTTCTTTTTTTTCCTATTTCTGAAATAGTAGTCATATTAATAGGGATTACCTATTCTGAAAATTTTATTAAACTTGCCTGAAAAATCATCTGGACCTAGTATTTTCTGTCCAAAGTGGGTAGGTAAAGTAGGGTGGACTTCTGATTATCAGTTCAATTTCTACCATGGTTATTGGTTTATTCTAGTGTTCTATTTCATCTTAAGTGAATTTTTTTTAAAGATTGTATTTATTCATGAGAGACACAGAGAGAGAGGTAGAGACGTAGGCAAAGGGAGAAGCAGGTGCCACCCAGGTGCCCCCTTAAGTCAATTTTAGTAAATTTTTTTAGAAAAATATGCAATTAACAGTTAATCTACAATTTCAAACTTATTTGCATAAAATTATTCATAATGGTCTTATGATTTTTAACTTTATCTTTAATATCCCCCTCTTATTCCTAATTTAATTTATCTGAGCCTTTTTATTGCTCATGTTAGAAATTTTTCTGTTTAATTTACTTTTTTTAAACCTGTCTTTTGATTTAATCTACTTTATTGTGTCTTTGTATTCTATATCATTATTTTGTGCTTTTATCAACATTATTTTCTTCAGTCTACTTTCTTATAGTTTAGACCATCTTCTTTTAGATTCCTGAGTTCAAATATTACTCATTTAATTTCACTGCTTTTTCTTATTTTAAAAGATAAACTTTAGTCTCTAAATTTTCTTCCAAGTTTTTCATTAGCTGCATATCTTGGTTTTGATATGTAGTTTGTTCAATTTTAAATATTTTGTAATGTCTGCTTGATTTATTTTTAGCCCTTGAGTTACTTAAAAGTGTAGTTTTTACTTTCTATACATAAAGTTACTCTACTGATTCAGAATTTAATTGCATTAGAATGAGAGGATATATTTTATATGGATTCAATTAAAAGTTGTTTTTAATTTTTTTTGTGACCTGGGACATGGATTTTACTGCTGACTTGAAAACTCTAGGTGGCTTATCTATTTATTCAGTGCTCATATTAAAATTTTTATATGTATGCCGAACTATATATTTTTCTAATAAAAAATAAAATCCACTTTTTAGTATTTCTGACTTTCTCCTTAATGTAAAAAACACTGCCTTGCATGTTTTATCTACTTACTGATTATCAACCTGTTATAGTTATTGAATGGAATTTGTTTTACCTATTTGTTTTAAGCATATGCAAAAGTGGTTATCATTGATTTTTATAGTTAATACCTAATTATATTTACTCATATATTTTAGCTATTGCTGTGTCCACCATTATTATTGGATGATACAGCTTCCTTTCTGGGTTCATTTTTCTTCTTGTTGAATTACATCTTTCAGTAATTCTTTTGAGAGAGCCCTGGGGAGTATACTCTTTTTATATATCTAAAAATGTTTTTATTTTATCTTTTATATTAAATAGCAGCTTATCTATTTTTGTTCAGCAGTTGAGGATATTACTCAATTAATCTTACACAATTATTTTTCGACTATCATTACTTAAGAGAAATCTGCTATCAGTCTAGTTTTCATCTCTTTGTAGGTGGTCTGCTTTTTCCCTCTGGTGACTTTTAAAAAGTTTTTCTATATTCTTGATGTCTTATAGTTTCTCTAAAATGTAGCTAGATATGGATTTATTTTGAGTTATCAGTCATGAACTCAGGGTATACTTTCTAATCTCGGGACTCTAGTGTTAGAGAAAATTCTCAGTTATTATCTTTTCCTTTATTGTTTCTTTGTTATTACATCCATTTTCTTTAGGGATTCTTATAAGATATATCCTGGTGTTTCCTAGTCAATTTACATATCTCAATTGCTCTTTCATTTTCTAAAACTATATTTTACTTTCTGTGATTTTTTTTCTGAATGCATTCCTTATTACCTACCAACTCACTAATGCTCTTCTTGAAATTGCCAAATCTTATTCTTTGCCCAATCTTAAATTATCCCATCTATTGCATTTTTAATGTCAATGAACATATTTTTCATTTTTAAGATCTCTGATTGGTTCTTTATTCACCTATCTTTATCTCACAGCTCTGTTTTTATTTAATAATTTCTTACTCTCTTATAAGTATGATTTTTTTTTTGTCTCCGAGCGTTATAAACATATTCATGTTGAGGTCATTGTCAGACAATTCTATAATATCAAATTCACTTGTAGTGAATGTTCTAATTATTAATGTTGTTTGTTTTTCTTATCATTAGATTTCTTGCTATGTTTTAGAATTTTTTTTTTTTTTTTGCAGGTTAATGTGGATTGTAAGTCTTTTTTTTTCTTCTTTTTTTACTTGTATCTTGGTTCTTTTTTCCTCTTTTTTTCTTCGTTCATATATCCCTGACTAGTGATTTTGCAATTGCCTCTGCCGGGATTCCTGGGTACCTAGTCCCAATTCAAATGTTGTAGCTTTCAGGTTTTTCTCTTTAAGGATACTTGATCATGTGTCTCTATCTTTCCACCTCTTAGTGCCTGCAGCTCTGTATAAGCTATTGCCCCGGAAAGCAGTTGGCCAAATTTTTTGCAGCCTCTTGCTGAACTAGTGAGCTAGTCTCAGGCCCACCATTTCATATGGAGCCTTTTGGCTTCATTACTCCAAGAGCTAGACTCCCAGATACCTCTGTGTGCTTCTGGATCCAGATCTGAGCAGGCTTATGGCTTTAGCCCCCTTTGCTGCCTTTAGTTTCTTTATAAAAATGATCACTTTATTTTTAAATTTTATTCTCTTAAGAGAAATCTGCTAGTAAATATGTGTTGAGTATGAAATGAATGTACCTGTTTTGTGTATACACACATGCATACAGAGAAAGAAAATGTAGCTGAAATGTCATTAGAGTCTCCCTCTACTGCTAGATAACCCATCTATTCATTTAAACTTTGGATTTTATAAACTGTTGGGCCAACATATAATTTAATAAGGACTCTTTCATTCAATTCTTTTGTGAGGCAAACATACTTTGTGAACCAACCCTTTGCAATTAGTGTGCCTCTGTCCCACTCATAGCTAGTTCCACCTTAGCCACTTCTATCCTATCTTCCCCTTACAAATAATAAAATATATCTGGCCACTCCATTCTCACGTCAGCAACTACCATTAAGTCTTCATTTGCCAAATACTGTGTGATTCTTGAATATGAAATCGTGATGAAATATCAATAATTGTATCATATTCAATTGCTAATAGCCTGTGTTCTTCCAGAATTCTTCATGTTGTTTACTATTTAAATAGAAGCATTTTGAAGTACTTATCGCTTTATTTTTTAAAGATGATTCTTAAAATCCCCAATTATAGTCAAAGAATTCTTTATAGAAGTTGCTAGGAAAATTGAATTTTCCTTTGAATACCATTAGATATTAACAAGAAACTTAATGATGATCTGTAACATGCTAAAAAAAATATGATGCTTCTATTGTAGATTAAATAAAACAATGTAGATTAACAAGAAAAAAGCAAACTAGTATAAAGTGGGTCATTGCTGATGTGCAAATTTTATGGAAATTTTAATGGCACATTTGATCAATTTATAAGAAGTGCATATTTGTGTTTATAAGAACACTCCTATATGGCATGATTTTAACAATCTTTCATATGTAATAACAGATTGAAATTAAACTGTCTTCCTAGCTGTTTCTATTCTTTAAATTGTAAAAAAGATTTTTATTATTCTCTATTTAAAAGTCACTGAACTGGGAATCAAGAGACTTGGTTTCTGGTCCCAGTTATGTCGTTTTACTAGCTCTATTCTCTTGAGTAAGTTATTGAAATCTTTGAGTCAATTTTTTTTATTTATTTATAAATATAAAGAGTTGGGCTTAATACTCTGTAAAGCCCCTTCCAATTTTTGTATATAGTATTCGGCATTGTATCTGTCTGTATCTGTATTATATAAATACCCACATATAAAAACTTCACTGTGTATAGGTTCCATACATCGTGTATAGGTTCCATACATCAACAGCCTGTGTTATTCTAGAGAATTCATAAGGAAGTATCCAAGAATGAGATTAATTATCCCCTGAATAAGGCAGTTGAATTTATCTGATAGATAAATAACTGGGAGCTACAATAGGTTCTTGATCAAGATAAAAGCAGTATGATATTTTCAAAAGTAATATTAGGCAGCAGTATATCAAATGGATCAGAATGGAAGAAATCTGGGATACACAGACCGAATAAGGCCGTGGTTCAGGATGAGATAAAGGGGTCCCAGAATGTAGTGATAACATCAGATAGAGTGGAAGCAAAAGATATGAAGTTACTGAGATAAATATTTGTTTTAAAAAATCTAAGAAGATTATGAAAAGAAAAATCATAAAAGAAGAAATACAAATACCTAATGAACATATGAAAAAGTATTATAACTTGCTAGCACTTCAAGACATTGTTTATAAAATAATAATTCTCAAAGCTAGTAAATGTGCAGTTTAACTGGCACACATACAGTGATGGTGGAACTATGTATTGACATAAAATTCTACAAAGTAAAATGGCTTTATATTATCAAGAACCTTTCTTTAAAAATATATCTTTTGGGGGCACCTGGGTGGCTCAGTGGTTGAGCGTCTGCTTTTGGCTCAGGTTGTGATCCTGGGGTCCTGGGATTGAGTCCTGCATTGGGCTCCCCATGAGGAGCCTGCTTCTCCCTCTGCTTATGTCTCTGCCTCTCTCTCTGTCTCTCACAAATAAACAAATTATATGCATATATACACACACACCTATATATGTATGTATATCACTTATATATATCTTTTGACTTAGTTTTACTTCTAGGAATCTGTTGGGAATAGAAACTCTACACCAAGATATATGTATAAAGACGTTCATCACAAAAGTGGAAGAAGAAAAAAACAATCCTAAATATTTAATTGAAATTATTATCCAAATTATGGGACATTCATAGATATCATTGCATATATAGTTATTGAAGATATTTTTAAAAATTCTTTACTAGAACTTTTTTAATGAAGCAATGTAACAGAAATACCTGATCCAGAAGAAACTTGTACACCTAACATGATCCTAAATTTTAAAAAGTACATGTAGTATATGGTTATAATAGAAGGAAATACATTAAAATGTGAACATCTATATGGTAGAATTTTTTTTAAAGATTTTATTTATTTATTCATGAGATACACAGAGAGAGAGGCAAAGACACAGGCAGAGGGAGAAGCAGGCTCCATGCAGGGAGCCTGACGGGGGACTCGATCCCGGGTCTCCAGGATCACGCCCTGGGCTGAAGGCAGACGCTCAACCTCTGAGCCACCTAGGCATCCCTCTATATGGTAGCATTAAGTGATATTTTATTTCTTCTTTTCTTCAACTTTCTAAATGTTCAACAAATACTATACTAATTAGAAAAATTTAAAATTTAAGCAAACAGCAAATAATTTAAATAAAATTCACTCCAAATTTAATGATAATTCAAGAGATGAATACATGTTTACTATTTATCACCCCTTACTGGAGTTAAAATGTTTTGCTTTTCCAATTTATTAAGCTTTTGAAATATCTGTGATACAGATTTTTGGAATCATATCATATTGAATATAATATGGCTTGTATTTTCTGAATCTGATCACGTTGTTTCTATTGGCCAGTACTTCTCAGAGTCAGTTTTTTTGTTTTTTGGGTTTTTTTGATTCTTGTGCATTTGTCTCAGTTATCAGCTTGTGCTCTGACATTCTAGAACCTCATTTTCTTTAGTCCATCAGTCAGTTCTGACATTAATACACTCAAAGCACATGTACATGTATATGAGATTATCGTAAGGGAAGAAATCTAGATCACTCTTTATATTTTCAATTGTTTTTAACTTCCAAATTTCTCATCCTGTAAAAATTTCATAATCTAATCATAATAGCATTTTGAGTAATTGAAACACGAAAATGAAGTAATGGGCACAGCCAATATGTCAGTATAAAGTCACTTTTATTGGTAGAATAAACTACTACTGATAAAATTTATCAGGCACCCATCTCAGGAATAGAATTTTGGCTACTCTATGTAAAGAATGAATAAACATAACAACCTACTTGGCCCTATACACAGGACTTAGCCAAAAAAGATACCCAGTTAGATGCCAGAAAGAATGAACCAGACAAAGTTTTATTGGCTCAAAATATACAAGTAACTTAGTCCACTCCTTTTCTAATGAAACTGTATAAGTAAAAATGTAATCTTTAAAATCTAAATTCCTTACACTAGCCAATGGCAAAGTACAGGAATAACTAAATGTTCCCAGACCTCACCCTCTTTCTTTCTGCCAAGAGAGTGAACCACTCTCTCTCCAGCTCAGGCCTCCACTAACTACAGGTTAACCCAGAACTACTTATACACAGCTCATCTTTTTTTCAGAACTGTAATTCCAGTGAAGGTAGAAGCTAGGTACTATTTATCTTTGTCACCTCAGATTCTGGCAAAGCACATGATTGTTGAATGAACTAATGAAAGATACCAGCTACTCTTTAGATGATTTTAGTATCTACAAAGATAAATGAAGGAAAAGTTAACTTGGTTTCAAATGTTTGCATCCTATGTATTCTTCTGTAACCAGTCTCACTAGCATTTAGGCAAGCTCCTTCACAATGCTACTATCACCAAATTATGAACATCCTTGAGAGTAAACATCTTTCAAGAGCATATTTGTCATGGAGCCTGGTTAAGCGATCAGTAAAGGGACTAACTTGATTTCGGCTCAGGTCATGATCTCAGAGTCCTGGAATCCAGCCCTATGTCAGGCCCCAAGCTCAGCGGGGAGTCTCCTTAAGGATTTCTCTCCCTCTCATTCTGCCCCTATTCCCTTTCTCTCTCTCTCTCTCTCTCTCTCTCTCTCTCTCTCTCTCTCTTTCTAATAAAATAAGCAAATCTTGCCTGGCTAAGCCCTTGGACTATTATTACTAGAATTAATTCCTCACAGGACAGCTGGTTGTACTTGCACATGTTTCTTGACACCTGGGACAGAGGGTAGGTATACCAGCATGGCTCACATTGGATATAGAATCAGAGAGCTGAAGTACATATGCCAGTGCTTTTCAGGCTTTAGTAGCATAAGAATTACTTGGGAAGCTCATTTAAAAGGTAGATCTTTGAGTTTCACCTCAAGACATACTAATTTAGTTGATTTGCTCTGTGATGTGACCCTAATATATGGTTTTTTACGTTCTCCTCAGGTGATTCTGGTGTAGCTGGTCCCAAACCAAACTCTATGTAACCCTGGCACCATGACTCTATCCCATCCTCAATTGCATATCACCTCCAGCCCCATAGCATCATTCCCCAGGACTTACCCTGCTGAATACTTCTGTGGTTTTGCTGCCCCCACTCCTTCATCCTACCCCATTAAAAGCAGAGAGGAGAATAGGGAAGACAACGTCAATAAGGAAAACTTGAGTAGCTGCAGTAAATTGTTATTTTGTATTAGTTGGACTAATGGTCCTTTGCATTAGTCCAAAAGTGAGCTGACTTGACAGGTAAGCTTGAACTTTAGAGCAATAGTTTTCCTCCAATAATTGTAGAATGATTGGCTATGAAGTTTACCTCCTGGGTTTTTTTTTTTTGTTTTTTGTTTTTTTTTTTTTGGAACTGCTATCTATAGAACTTAGATGAATAAGCACAATTGAAGTGCAAAGTGTTAAATGCATGCTTCGATTTAGTCAATGCATTTGCACATTGAAGTAATTAAGATGTATTTAAAAGCATTCTGCCTGCAATACTTTGTTCTCCATTTCCTACAAATCAAATTAGTGAGGGTAGATTTGATTTTGACATCATTTTGAAAATATTTTCTTTTTCTTTTTTAAATTTTCTCAGTATTACATTTTTACAAAGTTCAAAACACAACCAACTGTGACTAAATTCATAAAAACAAAACAAAAAGTCCAAAGTGCAAGAAAATGAAAAACAGCACAGAGTAATATGCAGTAGAACAACATAAATCGTACCTCACAAATATAGTTGTAATAATACACCTTATCCATGTCTGATCAATTAATAACAAATACATATTCAAAGAGCAAATAGCTCATTCTCCTCCTTTGATAGAGAGCCCCAAATTTAATTATTCATCTCAGTCCAAATAAATATGAAAAGGTAGCCAGACCTTCTTACAAAAATCTTAACCATCTTCTATTTTCATTGTAGTATATATAATGCAATGAATGAATATGAAGAAAGAATATAAAGGTGTTTTCCTTGTTTGCTAACAAAGCAACAAAGCATTCAAGCAAGATTATTTATTTTTTAAATAAAGTTAGACTTGGTAGAACCAAGAAATGTTTATGGCAGTATTTTCACCAAGACAGACTGGAGTTTAAATCCCAACTCTGCATACTGTCTGTATGGTCTTTGACAAGTTATTTCACCTCCCATGAGCCTCAGTTTTTACATCTGTAAAGTGAGAGTAATAATGTCTACATTACATAATTGCTTTCTTAACATTAAATGATGTATTGGAAGTGCCTGGAATTTAATATGTACCCAACAAATGGCAGTTATTATTGTTAATTCAGGAAAGAAAATTTGAAGGGATAAGAACCCTACATCCGCTGAGGAAAAAAAGACTAAACAAAAATATTCTGTGGTCTCACTTTCTCAGAGGTTATTTACAGGATTCTCAGATTTTATCCCAGAATTTTACCTACAGAAGAGATAGTTTTACCTTTATAATTTTCTTGCCACCCAAATTGTTGTCCTTAATGTAAATCAGTGACCTCAAAACACATGTTGAGAAATACCATTTATACTATTGAAGTGCATCTTTGAATGACTATAATTTTCTAATGCAAATTATTATCATATTCTTGTGTTGAAGATAAACAGTACTTTGGACTGGGTACAGATTAGATAAATCTAAGTCCTCTTATTTTTTTCTATACTAATTTTGTAGATTTAGAAGTATATGTGTTTATGCATGGAAGTGAAGGGGAGAGAGAGAGAGATAATAGACAAGAACAGTAGATTCATTTGTGTTTCTTAGGAAGTAGAGACTACTTTGTTCAATCCTGTTGTCAGCTCTGTGTTTCACATATAGAAAGTGCTCGATAAATGATTTTTGAATTAATACATGGGGAGAAAGAAAATGCTAAGAAAATATCTGTATAGCAGAAAGGAGCCAGCTCAAAAGTAGTGTGTGCAGATAGTAAGCAGAGAGCTTAAAACTTACTTATGGTTGTCAACACTCCTTTAGTTAGGAAGGCTCCATGTGGAATTACTGGTAGCCATTTTTATTCAGAACTTCTAATTTTAGCTGGAGAAAGCAGCGAAATCAGAAGAGCCAACTGATCCTTAGTCAGAGAGCCATGACATGACCTTCATGTTAGAGCTGCAGGGAACCATAGAGATGTGCTAGTACAGGGTCCTCACTTTCCAGCTGAAGGAAACGAATGATTTCCCCAAGCACTTGGTAACAAAGTTTACTGATACTCAAACTTGTGTTTCCTAATTCTGGTCCAATTCATTTTATATTGTACCGTGTTGCCTCTGTCTTGGCACACTCTCCCCTGAGGGTTTCCATATATCTACAGTGGTTTCTCATCTTTTGACCAAGACAGTGCAATGGAACATCTACCAATGCCTCTGATTAGAATCTTCTCACCTTGTCTGGCATTTTCCTTAGAGCCTAAGAGGCCTCAATAAAGAGATTCTTCCTTTGACTCTTAAATTCACTTTTTTAGAATCAAGAAATAACCTATATTAAATGATTATTAACCATAAAAAGCTCATCCAAACTACTTTAGCTCCTTTCAAATGATTATCAGTTGGAGCTAAAAGGAATGAAGAATAAAGAACCATTATAATTTGATTGGAGGAAGAAAAGGAAGAACTCTGTCTTGAGGTGTTAGCTAGGGCAAGGCAAGGTCAAATGGGCTGTGATGGGCAGAGGGCAGGGGGATCCAGATTACTCAGGAGGTCACTGAAAGATGTGAGTATCAGAGAAGAGGGGAGGGAAGAAGAGGTGAAGGGATAGAAAGAAGAGGTAAAAGGAGGAGAGTGCTGCAGGTAGACTTCATCATTTGGTTTTTGGCTCATTATTTACTGTATTTGTAACCCTTGGGCTCAATGGATAAGGAAACCTCGGATTCAGGTCATTCGTGTCCTTGTGATAATTTATATTGCTACTGTCAAGCAATAGCTAGGATTCCTTGAATCAAGTGTTAACGACATCCATGAAAGAAGAAATAAAGCATTTAATAGGTAAATATCTTCCCTTTCCAGCCTAAAGAAAGGAGGAAGTGTTGATGGGCTGTTGATGGTGAGCTAAACTGGCATACCAGGAATTTTTATAAATGGTTTTCCCATGCTCCATTGAATCTGTGGCTGAGACTTTAGTTGTATACCAGCTGTGCGTGCAAAATCTCATAATTATTCTTACTGTATTAAGCATTTTATAGCAATTTTAGCTCTAAAATGCTATGCAATAGTTTTTATGCAAGTGTACCAGACATGTAAGCTGTTCCAATGAAAACATTTCCTTTCATTTAGACACGTGGTTTTAGGTTTCCAAACTTAGCTCTTTGCATTGATGGAAGAATCTTTAGGCCAGACATCAGGGTTTTTGGTGGGTAGTTGGATTTTCTTGCACATACTTTATTTCTTCAAGCAGCCTCATCAGAAAAGGGGCATTTCAGTGAGTATACAATTATGATTTTAGTGAATACTGCTGCTGAGTACTAGTTCCTCCACAGCCTGTCCTGTTGAGAAAGGCACTGGAGAGGAAGCTAGGGTTATCTCGGCATCCCTCTGGGGTGTAATGACAAGCAGGCAGAAGGACTTGGACTTAACCTCTCTGCAGAAGGCTGACACCTTTAACACCGCCGCACATGCTGCTGCGCCCTGCAGTGGCAAGTCTTGGGCCTGAGCCCAAAGCTGGTGTGGAGTTTGAACCCTTGGCATTCTGGCCCAGGGCCAAGTGCTATCAATGGAACCCCACTGACACCTTTAGTTATTCTTCCTAGATTAGGATAGTAATTTACTTGTCTCTTTGATTTCAAGTGTCTGGTTTTGTTTCCAGATGCCTCCCAGCTCATCTGTATTCCAGGGGTTTCAAAAGACTTTAACCTCATTGGTTCTTTCCTTTGTCAGTTCCATTTGGTGAACACAGGAGGGATACAGAGACTATAGAGAGGCGAGGGAGGGGGCTGTGTGCGCGTGATGTAGGGGGCATGTGGGGAGGGCTTGGTGAGACTGCAGGAATAAATGAAAGGCATATTCAGTTTCAGAACATCAGCTATTGTACCAGAGCAAGTCAGGGTGGAGTATAAGAGGTGATGTGTAGGACAATGTAGTGAAAAGTGTCATTAGATGGATTCATGTGTAAAAGCCCTCCAAACAGCAGTAATCTCAAACTCCCGCAAACGACTGCAATATATGAAAGAGATAGAGAGACCATAGAAATTTTATCCCAATGCCAATAAGGTAACAGCACTTGGATTTTAACATGCTATCGTAGGAAAAGGCATTTATGCAGGGGTGTCATTTCATGTTTACAAGGGCCTGTCTAGCACTGTTTATTGATTTTACTGCAATTCTTTCCCCAGGACCCTGTAGATAGATAATTGCTAGAAATGTCCATCATTAGCAGAGCAACGAGTACAACCATCACACCAGGAAAAAGATACACATAGGACCCTGCAAGCAGGCATCAAATGGGGGTAAGAGTCACACAATAACACGTGCAGCTATAACTCCAGGCAAACACACACACACAACACCCTGTGTAGCCGTTGCACTGAGAAAATACACACAGCCCCCTGTGCAGCCATCACACATCAGGAAAATACACACATGACACCCCTATGCAACCATCACACCAGGCAAAAGCACAGACATAAAATGCTAAGTCAATAGGAATGAACAGCTCATAAAAGCCTACTGGAATAGATCACATCACAGCCAGGTACATCTGTTCTCAGCACTAACCATTATCGTTAGCTTAAAATGCTTAAAATCACTGCGCATCCTCAGGTCTAGGGACAGATTATTCCAAGAAGATTCTGCTAAATAGATTTGGCAATGCAGTGAAGGGGACCTCTACTACATTAAAGTGATGCATTTTGCATCTCAAAGGCTGTCAACTGTATTTAGAGGAACTATGTGATTGAAGAACAATGCTCTAGGATGGAATAGCAATTTTTTCCAGCCCTTCTAAATCTGAGGGTGATTTTTACCCCAACTTGAGTTAAGTGTACAATTGAATGGGCAGTTATCGGTTTGGGAAGTGACTAATAAAAGCAGAATTGGAAACAGCTTTCATCTGTGCTGCAAAGTAAGCTACTCCAACCTGTTTTAAACTGGAACTCTCAGGTGGGATATGATATCCAGAGGTCTTGGTGAGGTCAGACTTCAAGCAATCAACTTGAGATAAATAAGTAGGAGCTACAGTCCTTGCTTCAGAGGGTTGCCTGCCCAACTGGGGGGAATAAAGGAACCACCCACCTCTTCTTTTGCCAGAGCCTTCTCTTTATCCATTTGCCTTGGTCTGTGATGTTATCCTAACTGTGTGACACAGGGGTTACAGCACTGCAAGGGAAGCTCTGTGTGTCCTTCTGAAGAGTGGCCCAAAAAAATAGTTAGAAAGAGTTTCAAGCGCGCAGTTCCATGTTTCAATTACAGTGGCGTTATATGTTTCTACTGAGTGAGACAAGTTTCAAGCTAGCTTGTTAAGAATGATTTACACCATAATTCCAGGAAAAAACAAATGTGAGTGACTGAGATTTGAAAGGGAAGAGTAGGGGGGAAGTGCCAGACTAAACGAATCCTAAGTAAATAGGGTGGGGTGGAGTGGTGGGGTGTTTTTTGTTTTTTTGGGTTTTTGGTGGGGTTGGGTTTGTTTTTTGTTTTTTTTTTTTTTTTTTTTTTGGTATTTTTCTGTTTGCTACTTTGCTTTTTTAGAAAAAAAAAAGAAAGAAAATGTATGTATTGTTGGTAATTACTTCCTCACCTGGGTGGAATGAAGCAAAAGAAAACAGAATTGCTCCATTTGCTCCTTAACCAAAATTTTAAGAGAGGACAGGTGTTTCTCTTAATTCATATGACATCTTACTGGGAATGAGCAGTACTAGAAATGAGAACTAAGAATCCCACTTTTTTTTTTTTTTTCAAATGTAGTGGAAAGGTTTTGCTAAGGAGAGATAAGCATTTTCCATAAAACAATGCAGTAGTGACATGAGGTAATTACATGGTGACTGGGACACACCGCATGGCATACTGGAGAAATTGCATGATACCTACGTGATAACTATAGTAACTCTAGTTATCGCTACCGTATTATCTCCTGATAACTATATAATTAGTTTGTGTCACAAAAGCACCCTAAACGTATGCCTGTTCCAGCTACTCTGGTAGGAAAAAAAAATAAACTTTTTTTGCAAGGGGGAAAAAAAGCTAATGAAGAAAGTTGCCAAGAACAGATATTTTGTAATCTGTGCTAAATCTCTGCTGGAAAACATGAACAGTAACGAAGCTGAGAAGACAGTAAAAGAAATTCGGGGCAAGGTGCCAGACGCCCAGACGGAAGGAGAATGTGGACCAAAAGATTGCGACAATCGGGTAATTATGGTTTATGAATTTCAGCTTTAATCTGTAGTTCAGTGAGTCCTGATTAAATATCTGTTAAACACAATTAAAGTTTGTTTTTGTATTTCACCGTCTTGATCAGAATAATTAGAGACTGCGTGTTTCATGTCAAAAGTAGCAAGAGGAATTTTAGTGAATGAACATCGTTTTTAAAAGCCATTTGTAGCACCAGCTGTTGGCATTATTTTATATTTTAGTGTTATCAGCATAAAGATGGTCCTCTGGATGCTGAATAGTTTCCAGCAGGACAAGGATGTTAGGCTGTCACGATGGGCCTGTGCTGCCGAGGCATCAGTGTTGGAGGGCTCATGTTCACAGGAGGTAGTGGACAGGGGAGATGTAGGTCAGGGAAGCAGATATTTGAGGTGAGGGAGGAAGAAAGACATTTGAGTTACATTTATCCAAACAAGGAGCTGGAAGAGGGGATTTCTCATGGTGTAGTCGTTTGTGTTAACACCTGAAAATGCTGGTTAGCCTAGAGACAGGTTGTCTATATGTAGTGCCCGAGGGAAGGGCACGAGAAAGGTGTGATGAGCTATGCTGGAACTCTGTCCTCATTGGCTCTTGGCTAAAAACCTGGATCTTTTATTCCTGGAGTTGGTAGAAGGTAGTGCTGAGAGAATTTACCATCCTAATCATTCTTTGGCTAGGGATAGCAGTATGAATTCTGCAAAAAGGACAAGTTGGAATCTAAGAAGGATTAACTAAAACTGGGTAAAGGAGCAAAATAAGACTCTGCAAACCAAAACTAAGACTATGATTTCCACATGCATGTGCCAAAAGGGAAGCTGGGGAGTTGTAAATTACTATCTCTTAAAACTTATGCGAGGGTATATGTGAACACTTCTATGCAGCTTACCATGATATGAGCTTTAAAGAAATAAAATAGTATCTTGCTTGCTATGTGAAATGTTGATCCTTGTGATTGACAGAATGATAACCACCTCCCCCCCCCCCCAATACTAATCCTCAGAACCTGTAAATGGATACATTGCCTTTCATGGCAAAAAGGACTTTGCAGGTGTTAGCTATGGATCTTCAGATGGTAAGATGACTGCAGATTATCTGGGCTCCTAATATAGTCCCAACAGCCCTTATAAGAAGAAGGAAGCTGTAGGGTCAGAGTCAGAGAAGATGTGACGATGAATCAGAAACTGAGATGGAAGATGTGGCACTGCTGCCTCTGAGGAGGAGGAAGGGCCATGAGCCAAGGCATGCAGGCTGTGTCTAGAAGCTGGAGAAGACAGGAAATGGGGACTCTCCTCTGGAGTCTCCAAAAAGAGTGCAGTCTAGCACCTTGATTTAAGGACTTCTGACTTCCAGAACTGTAATCATTCCTGTTTTGTAAGCCATAAGCAGCAATAGGAAACCAATATAAAACCCATGAATCTGCTCCATGGATTTGGTCTCCATGTAAAAGTTGTCCAGTTAAAAGTGAATCCAGGGATGCAAAAAAACAACCAGCCTCTATGAATCTCATCTTCTAAAGCCCATTCTCCAGACTGTCTCTGTGGTGTCACTTGGAGGTAGCTGCCTAGGTATTATCAATTAAATTATTGGGCAAATTCAACCCTATCCCCTAACACCACTTACCAATAATACATTCCTCATGAGTAGAAATATTTACAGGAAGGGAAGACTATAAAGTGAAAATAACTTCTCCAACAGCAATAGCAGTTGACATTTGAACACTTAGCCACAGGTTGAACTATTTCACTTTGTCAATTTCCACCTGCAGAAACAGCAATTTCATATGGTTCAACATACCCTGTGTTACCTCATTTAAACCTCTAGGACTAAGATTAAAAATCTCTCCCAAGATTGTAAAATTAATAAATGTCAGATTTATGTAGAGGTTAGGCTAATAAAATGCTTACGTCCAACATATTCAGGTAAAAATGAGATTAAATCCCAACTGGCCAAAGGTGTTTCGCAGAGTTGAGGATGCAAACATGTATCTCCTGTGCTATTCCAAAAAGTAATAGCTTGAGTCATGAGAAAGTTGTAGGGTAAAGTGAACATAACCCAAATAGACGAAGACAATGATTGAAATTTGCCACCTAACATCTTTGTATTCTAAAGAGCATATACTACCACAGAGGAAGATGGCATAGCAAGTGTTTTTGAATGGTATTGCTTAAAAGGCTTTCTAGCTTCTTTTAGTTTAAGGCTTCCACTAATAATCTCATGAAAACTGTGAACCCTCTGCCCACAAAAGGACAGCATCTTGTCAAAGGATTCACAGGCCCCCTCAAGCCTATTGACGGACCTCAGATTAATTATGCTTGGTTTACAATTGTGTTCCAAGAAAAACACTGTGGGACTGTCTGGTCTGACATGATGTAAGACATAATTATGTGATACTTAATTTGCCACATGATTTTGGACCAGTCATCAATGTACACTAAGGTCCAGGCTTTTAATTTAGTAAAATTAGTACTTTTGATGCTAAACTGATAGGCAAGTACATTTTTGTTTTTGAAACATTGGAGGTGTATTGAAAGACCGGCTAAAAAACACTGGTATTGCTCTTGCTTGCTGTCCATTCTTTTATCATTTAGTCATTTATTCATTCATTCAGCAAATATTTGTTGAGCCCTTACTGCTATACGCACTAGGAATATAATAGTGAACAGGACTTACAAGGTCTTCTTTCCTCATGGAACATTCTAGTTAGAGGAAGTAGTTAATAAATAGGTAAGCATAAGATGCCCGAAATTGAAGATAGCAAGCAAGTAGTCTCATGGCCACGTAATATATTGTCTCATAGAAGATTTCAGATTATGTTGAGCAGCCAAGAGAGCAGAAACATTTATAAAGTATAGCATCTTTTATGTTTTTGGTTGACTAAAGGATTGTTTTGGGCTAAAAATGTTCTTCCTGAGAGGAAGAGGAAAAGGAAAAAGAAATCTGAGCACAGTCTAATATTGGCAAATGAAGCAGTTATGTGGTAGGGAGAGGATTGTTAAGGTAACTGAGAAAGTCACCAGCAATGAGGAACCTCAATAAATAAGGGTGTTTTTGAGAGTTTGGGCCCATTTCACTAAGGTTCATTACAAGTCTGCTTTGCCTTCGCCTAAGGCGAGCTTAAGATCACAAGTTTCATGAACTCTTTTCGCCCCTTTTAAATGTGGGCTTAGGATTAGAAATGACAAATACCCACCATTTGCTTCAATGTGGATGGAACTGGAGGGTATTATGCTGAGTGAAGTAAGTCAATCGGAGAAGGACAAACATTATATGTTCTCATTCATTTGGGGAATATAAATAATAGTGAAAGGGAATATAAGGGAAGGGAGAAGAAATGTGTGGGAAATATCAGAAAGGGAGACAGAACATAAAGACTCCTAACTCTGGGAAACAAACTAGGGGTGGTGGAAGGGGAGGAGGGCGGGGGGTGGGGGTGAATGGGTGATAGGCACTGAGGGGGGCACTTGACGGGATGAGCACTGGGTGTTATTCTGTATGTTGGTAAATTGAACACCAATAAAAAATAAATTTATTATAAAATAAATAAAAAATAAATAAATAAATGTGGGCTTAGGGGCACCTGGGTGACTGAGTCATTTAAGCATTAACATTAACATTTAAGCATTAATGACTTAACATTAAGTTAAGTCATTTAACTCTTGATTTCAGCTCAGGTCCTAAAATCGAGCCCCATGTCTAGCTCCACCCTCATCACAGAATTTGCTTGAGATTCTCTCTCCCTCTCCTTCTCCTCCCCCTGCTTGTGCTCTCTAAATAAATAAAATAAAATCTTTTTAGAAACAAAATAAATGTGGATTTAAATGTCCTTCTTCTTACCACCATCTCCCCCTCAAAGTAGTCCATAGAGAAGGTCACTACAGGGATTAGGAGCAAATGTAATGTAACTTGAAAAAACATTAGGAAAGGAAGAAATCCTGTTGTTTATAGGTGCTTCCCAGTAGAATTAAGAGATTAAGTCCAGGAGTAGAAATTTGTGCAATGTATTGGGGCTTCGGTGAGTCACCAATATTACTTGAAAGAAGTTTAGTTCAATTATACTTTGCCAACCAGCTGAAATCCTTTAATAAATGGTGAACTATAATAAATACACCCAAAAATAAAAATAGTGATGTAGTGTTAGTTTATGAACAACTTATTTTCACTAATAAGCTGGAAAATTATATTAATCATTGCTCAATGACATTCATAAATAATGCAAATTGGTAAAATATGCAAGTATATAAAAATGTATCTGAAAATCATTCAAAAGGCAAGGGGCAGGAGACTTTTCCAACTGGCATTCCTATGAGACTATATGTTACAGCTTCAGGGTTAAATGTGATGAGGTGAAAAAACTGCCCTAGAGTGAAGGGTAACCAACCGAAAGTGATGCTGAATTTCATAATCAGAGTTCCTAGAATGAATATAATGCAAATTATATTTCGGGGGGAACAGGAGTGTAATAGCTGTATATGGAGTAGCTGTATTCCATGGACCAGAAACAATTAGGTATTATATTTGAAAGACCTGTTGCAAAAATACAACATGCAAGGAGTTTATGTTAAGTGGAGGCTTAACAAATGGTTATTGCTGTTGTTGTTTGCTGTTGTTGTTGTTTTAATTAAAGTTGAAATCCTGTAATAGAATTTCCTGCCCTTTTGCCATCTCAGGTCTTTATGCTATTTTAAACCCTTCCCTCCCTCCAGTTCCCAAACTGCCCTTTCTCTGGGGAACAGAATATAAATTATCCTATCTAAATTTCAAGAATGACTATTCCCACGTGAGAGAATATCAAAGCTGAGAAGAGAATACAGAACTCTTAACAACCAGTACTATTCACGCCAGCTCATCTGCTACCTCCTAATAAAACTGGTTGTTAATCTTCCCTGATTTGTCTACATCTTTCAGGTAATAAAAGTGTCTAAACCATAATGCATTCTTCCAGAGAAGATAATCAGGTAACTTAATACCTCTCTGCTCAGCAACACAATGTCCCTTTGTATCCAGTCCTGAATTGGATTGACATTTCTAGCTGACGCTTTACATCAAAGGTCATTTTGCTCAGTTCACTATCTGATCTTTTTTATTGTCTTCTAGCATATTCCTAATTCTCAAAAAAATTTCTCCATCTCTGGCAGTATAACTGAGAGCTCCCAATTTCATTATCTCATTGGTATATTTCATTAATTATTAAGATCTCTCTAATTGGGAGTTTCTCTTCCCAAGAAAGTGTCTAAGTCTCATCATTAGAGATATTAATAAGCAGAATTTTGTGAACACCCAAAGTATAGTTAAGTTGGGCATAACCCTGAACTGCCAAGGGAACAGAGATCTCCCAAGTACGAAAGCTCCCCAAACTGTAAGGATTTCATAAGAGTGATTCATTACTTGGTAAATTTTCATAAAAATGGAATGAGTCAATGTGAGAAAAAAGATTTGGTTCCTTTCATTTATTTATCTTGAGCCATTCCACTCATACAGATTGGAAAAAAATTCCCCAGGCAAGACCAACCAATGTTTTGTGAGTTAATATAGATGCTACATCCTGAAGGGTACCATTTATTTTCTCTTCGGTTTTCGCTGTCTCTGTTTTGCACCCTAAAAAAGGAAAAGCATAAAAATCTATAAAATAGCAGGACTAATAAATAGGATCTAATAAAATAGCAGGACTTTCAAAACTTATTTACTAAAAATTAAACTGTACTGATTAAGTGTTTAATACTATTAAGGTTGTCAACAAAAAAAGATAGAACAGAAATTAGAAGTCAAAAATGTATTAGGAAATCACATCACAGAAATATGAAAAATATGGTGCCCTTTCTAGAATCTAAAAGCCCTGAAGAGGTAGTACTACTACTAGAATGAGGGAGATAGGATCAAGCGAGATCACAAGAGAATATCTAGGTTTCAAAAGAATGAGAGCTGAGGAAGAGAGATATTTTGGATGAAGCTTTCATAGTGATAGAGCATTTACCAAGGTACGAATAGTCTATAGAATGCAAGATAGCCTATCTTGCAACAAGATTTGATAGTAAATGCAGTTGAGATTGAGAGGGTAGGGAGGATTGAAAGAAAAAGGCCCACATAGGTTAGTGAGGAAACAAGACTTGTGGGAGATACTTTGAAAATAATGAGTTCATATTACGTAACTGTTCATCTTTATCCTACTTTGTAGAAGCAATGTGTGAACAAATCCAGAAGTAGAGGGAAACCCACAGGTAGGAAACAGTTAACTTCTCACTGGCATGCTTATTCTGTTTTTTTTTTTTTTTAAATTGTGTTTATATTGGATGGTGGGGTGTTGTTACCTTCCATTGAGAGAGGATAAAAAAAGGAAAAGCAGAGGAGTGGAAGGCAACAATACCTGTGTTATCTTCCAACATATTTTTGAATGACTCTGATCTAACTTCAGTTTCAAGCTGTTTAAATCTATCTCACTGACGGGTCCAAATCTAGTGCTCACATGTTTGGGACAATTAAAATCAGCAGGGTCTGTGGCTCCCTAACCCAGGCTTTATTGTATAAGGGGTAAACAGCCACTTGTAATTTAGTGAGTAAGTGCAGGTCTTTCATGATGCACATACCAGCCCCACTGAAAACCGATCAATTTCTGCGCTTGGCAGTGGCATTCATAAGGCCCCTATGGAGCATTATCCCATGCCTGAGGGTCATTACTCTTCCACAGAAGCACTGACAGTTGTGATGAATGGCAGTACCTGGGAAGAGGAGTGTTTGGATGTTTAAACAGATTACATTTTCCTTTTAGAGCAGTAGACATTAGATCACATCTTAGACTGTCTACTCATGTGGACAGTGAGGATGAAATCAGAGCAACTCGTATGTGACCCAGTGAGATTCAGGTGTACCAATCATCTTTTCTATTGGGGGAAATGGACTTGACTTTGCATCCTGTCACGATATTGTATGTGCTGCCAAGCAATGGGTGATAGCCATATACAGCTGCTGAGATGCTAGGCTGTCAACAGGCATGAGATTCCGTCCATCACTATTATCTACAACAAGACTCATTACCTGCCAGCCAGTAAACATCCCATTTACACCATCTGCAATGAATTAAAAAGTGACGAAAAGAATCAGTATCTGTTTGAGTTGCAACATGATTGTCAAGTTCATTTTCATCTCTGGAAGCCCTTCAGTTCTACGAGAGACTTTGGGGAAAAATATATGATGAAGAAACCCAGGAATAGCCTGGCAGTGACAGTTGTCACTGACAATTGTCAGGCTTTTAACTAGGCATTTACAAATACAATTAGCTCCTTAAAGTGTAAGAAAAGTCCAGGCCTTTGTCAATTCCCTTTTTCAGTTGTTCCCTCTCTGGTTTTCTGGTGTGCTAGAACTGGGATTCAGTGTTTGATACTCCTAAATTGATGCTGACTACAGTGAGAAATATTTCATAAAAATGTATATTTCAACATAAACTCTGAGGCAAAGCTGCCACTGTATCCAGAGAGGAAGTGATGATTAGTTTCTAATTTACACGTGCAGTGATTTCTTTGGCAAGTGCGAATTCCATGTCCTACAGTAAGGTTCTCTGTAACTGTTCCTACTTGAAGCAGTTATTGGGGTATTAAAAAGATGCAGAGGTCTGCTGGCACTTGAGGCTATTTAATTTATATATAAGCAATCTAGCTGTCTGTCCAGATTACATGTGTAGGTGGTCAGGCGGTGGGAACTGCAGAGCAAAAGATCAAATAGAGGTGTCACACACAAACCACGTGAGAAATAGCAGAAAGATTTGACATTTATTCTTATGCATCACCTTTTATTAGCAGAATCTCTTGTGTTGTTTTTTTTTTTTATCTTCCTTTTTCTTCATCAGATATTTCAACAGCAAGGAATCGACTCTCATTCTTACCTTGAGGATAGGGGTTTCTCAGTGCTGCTCCAGGTACTGCTCTGAGCAGAGAGACCAATTCTGAAATGAGGGTATTGAAGATAAGCCCTTCTGAAAATAGCCCTGGCTATGCCGTAGGATTTCACTCCCAGAAATCCATCTCTTCCTCCCACAAATTGCCCTTGTGGTAGTAATATAGGAAGGAGATTATATATTACCTCATCTCCTTACAGAGAAAAGGACAAGTGCTATGGGAAAGCTTTGTTTCTTTTAATCATTCCAGGCATCCCCTGCCTTCAATATTTCACTAAAGAGGTCCTCGGTTGCCTCTAGAAAGACACTCTAGTGAGAGAGAAAGAAACAGAGTAATGAAAATGATGACCTCATCTGGAAAGGCTTTCTAACCCAAAGGGATAAGCTAGCTGTGACCCCCATCCTCAAATCTGTGAAGCAGACTGGGATAGAAAGGTAGTATGAAGTTATGACTACCTCCTCAAAATTGTGCTTGGTAACTGTTCAATCTGATACTACAGTTTAGCAGAAAACATCTTTTTCTAGCAAGCTCATCTTTATGTTTTTATAAAGACGGGAAGACACAAACCTCTATGTAGAAGATTTTTAAGGCTAGTGACTTTGTGCTAGAAATAAGGAAGAGAAATGTCACATTATGGGAATAAGGAAGCTATTTTGCAGAACCTAGCAAGGGAGTGAATAAGTTTCATTCTCCCTTCCTCTTCTCATCTACCCATTCCTGAACTTGTACACTGTATTAATTCCATTAGGGCAAAGTTAATTGATGATGGACTCTGTGCTTCTCTTGAAATAAAATCTTTTTATATTTGAGTCATTTCAGTGCTGAACAGCACATTTTCAAACTATAGGAAGAAGGAATGTACCAAACAAGTTATACTGTGAATTTATGGTATTTAAATAAATTTGACCAGCCTCACAGTAAGGTTGGGTTAGGAAAGCTAGAATCCATTTCTAATAGCATAAGAAAAAAGGAAGCCTGGTATATTTGTAGTAAATGTACACATAATCAAACACAAAATTCTGTTTTCACTGATCTGCCAAATATCAAAGAAACACTTTAAGAAGGATGGTAAGAAGAGATTACATGTTTGGAAAAAGTAAAGCTAAATTATGCTTTAATCTGTTATATTTTTCCTACAAAATAACTTAATGTACCTGCCAGAAATTGATCAAAGTTGAGCTACTGTGCTCATAAAGTGTTAATACTTTGCACACCACATCATACATCTATATAGAATACAATACAGTAGAGCTCTTAAAGTCTTTTACGTGTCACTAAGAGCCAGTTGTTTTGGCAGTCCTATGGTAAAGTCTTCACTGGATTGCTTCTTGAGTCTAAATGCCCAACTGAACATGAGGCATTGCTCCCAGTTGTTTTATTGACAAGATACCATATAACTGTCCCATGAAATAATTTGGAACAAAGAAGGTAAATTTTTGAAGCTATCTTGAGAACACATCTTGAGGTGACCCAATAACAGTTGTCCAACTTGGACTAATTTTCTGTTTATATTAAACAGTGTTATTGAAAACAATCATTCTGAGGGCAAAAAGCTAATACAAAGCAATAGCACCATCTTCACATGTATTAAACTCCTAAGCTTCTGTCTTGAGGGCAAATAGAGAAAGACCATATTGAAATACTTGGCCTTTGTGCCTAGCTTTGTCTTACTCTACCAAACCCAAGGAGATTGTATGTAAATGTGTGTGTGTGTGTGTGTGTGTGTGTGTGTGTGTGTGTGTTTTGAAACAACTACAAACATGGATCAAATGGTCTGGTAGTGCAGCCAGTGGCCACATCTGCAGCAAAGACTTTTTTGTGGGAGCTCCTAAAGCTCATAACCATGGAGTGAACCATAATTATATTGTTTAGAAATCCATGTCAGAGAAAAAACTCTTTTGACTTTAACCATTTCCTCCATTAATTTCGGGCTATTTGGAAACTGGCCATAGGACTATTTACTTGAGTCTCTGTAACTTTTCTATTATTTCAATGGTTGTAGTGTAGAGTTCATTAGTGAATAACTAAAAGAAATTAAAAAACAGAAGGAGTCAAGTAAAACTTCAAAAAGGCACCACTGTCCTTAAACTTCATGATCTTTTTGGATGAGATTTGATAATCCTTGATGTCTAGTCCCAGAGAACTTTAGCTAGAGACAAAATAATAAGGAGATATGGTTAAGCTATAATAGTAAATAGATACCCAGGTATCTAGAATGTCCATGTTTTTAGCTGCATATGAGTTTCCATTTTTTTATAGAATGAAAAGTGTTCTAAAATAATAAAAGTTCTGTGAACTGTAGTTCTTGAAGACCATATTGAAAAGTTTACAAAAACATCTGGGCAAACGAAGGCTTGTCTAGTCACATTGTTACATCTATTTACAACCTTTCTGACTTCAAAAGTAGCATACCTTAGGGGCTGGAAGAACATTGTCCACTGAAAACCATGAGATAAATGGCAGCTTTGCTTAGAATAGTCTTTAAGAATAAAATCCAAAATATTATCTATGGTTTCCATAGAAGAGCATTTTCTTTTTCTGAATAGCCCACTTTTGGTCTCACACTCTTTACTTGATTGTTGGTATACACCCCATCTTCATTCCTCTGTGTCAAATGTTATCTATCCTTCAGACCCATCTCAAACGCCACTACCTTTATGAAGTTTTTGGCCTACGTCTCTTCAGCTCTCTCTGTAGCAAAAGTCATTCTTCCTACAAAGACCCCTTAACAACATTTTGGTGCTTCTTTTATGAAACTTAGTACTTAATTTGCATCATTTTCTGTAATTTCTCTACTCCCTCTGCAAGGTATGATTCTTCAGGTGAAATAACTACTTTATATAAAGTCTTAGAGGAGATTCTCAATAAATATTATTATATTTAAAAATTGTATTATAAATATTATAACAAATTGAATCTCTTTCATTAGAAGCAGAAATTTTTCTTGAGAATTTCCCATATTACTAATAAGATAGACTGATAAATAAGAATGTCTTTAAACTCAAAATTAGACAATAAAAATAATTTTTAATCCTTGTGAGTCTACAAGCTCTCTTTGTTTCAGATGCTCAGGCATCTTTTACTCCAGATCCTCTTTTAAAAAATCATCTTAAGACTTCATATGTTCAAAAGATAACTCATAAATTATGTCTTTTAAAAAGGAGAACAAATATATGAACTGGAAGGGAATTAAGAGATTAAGAATGGGACCAAAAAAAATTTAAAAATTATCATTTTCTTCCTAAAGAATGAATGAAAGCCTTTAAAGACAACGAAAAAACAAAACAAAACAAAAAACTAGAAAGCTAAAACAACATATTTGTCTTCAAGATTTCCTCCATAAATGAAGAGGAAATAAAATTGAAGAATGTCAGACTTGTCTGGTATGATGCTTACACAAAGCTTTAAACAAATCGACTTGCAATTTGGATTTCAATCCATTTGCAGTGAGTGTGAATCAGTTTGATAAATGTATATGCTCTTTGCAAGTCATCAACCAAACTATGGAATAATGATGTAAATACAACTAACCACTGAACCAAAATGTACTCAGGAAATATTTTAATTGTGTAAGAAAAATAAGATTGAATGTGATAAGTGAGGGAAAAATAATTAAGAAGATATATAGAAGTAGAAAGAACATTCTATGTTGGGAAAATGGTGGAAGCACGGTGATTAAAGCAAAAATAATAGAAATGGAATAGTTAGGATCCATCACTCAAACAAGAAAAATGTCAAGTTAGAAGTCATTGCTTAACTTACAGGTTCACCAAAGTCTAATATAAGCATCAATGAAAAAAATAAAAATTAAAAATAATCAACTTGTAACTCGTTATGGAATCAACCCTGCCCACAGCTTTCTAGGAAAGAATATTCTTAGTATGATGATTAGAGAAATGAAAAAAGAGAAGGCTCAAAGGAGGACAGCAGTAAATTGTTTATGTCCTAAATCGGGCATCATTAGCACTTTTATAGTTTGGTGGAAATTGCTGTGTGAAAGCCAAATTTCTGTTTACAAAAAGGAAACGATGCTGTAGAAGAGAATGGATTATACTGCATGGATTTAAGATATGAGGAGCCATGGTGGTACTAGTAATAGTACCATGGTGGAAAAATTTAGCAGTGAAGATACACGTTGAATATTTAACAGGATTTTGCCATTATTTCGGTAATACTCTAGTAAAGTAGGTAGAAATATAGGACTGATAGAAGAATTTTTGTATATAATTGTCCCACTCGATGAGATCATACCCTACAAAATTAGCAGTGACTCCCTCTTAAAGAAAATATTTAACACGCTAACACACAGGTGGCATGCTTAAGAAAAGGTATTATTTGTACCTTCGTTATAAGCACTGGGGAACTAGACTATCTAAAATCAATGCAAAATTCTCTTTGGTTGGATAGATATTTAGTGAAATTTCTTTTTTGTTTCCTTGAATAAGAGGAACCTCTGCCATTATATAGAATATTATAGAATCATCATTCGTCATATTTTCTCAGTAGCCAAAGGTCAGAAATAAATATAGTAGTGCCTTGGTATATTAAGAGGTTTTCATATGTTCATTTATTTCTTTGGGTACTCTTCCCTTTAACCTCTGTGAAGAAGTGATTCTCTTGTCCATGACTGATTTTCTTCAAAGTAAGTTTCAGATCTTAATAATTATGAAGTGTGATTCCTGCAAACATTTTCTGTGCTTTTTTTTTGCTTTATATTATTGTTGAAGGACTAATCTAGCCATTTTTTAAAACTTGGTTTCCTCTTGGTGCACTTGTAGATGAACTCTATTTTGAGATTAACTGATCTCCTGGAACTTTCTACTTCCTTAGGTATCAGCTGCGTAAGAAAAGTGAGTTGATATAAGAGATCAGTACTGTAGGTAGACTTCCCATAAGTTTTCATCATACCAAGTAAAGGATAAAGAGAAGCAAAGCCATTAGATTCCTGCACAGTGCTCTGTGCAAAATAAGCATGAATTTTCCTTTCTCCTCTCACCCCCAAACAAGCAGGAATCCACAATGTAAGTGACAGCAGTTCTGATTCCATGGCAATAAGCCCAAAATCTGAGTGAGGCATAGACCATGCACATACACATATATCCCTTCCAGGGAACCACATGGTTTTTGATCAGGACTGGTCTGCATATAAATTTAAACCTGCTGTAAAGGCACCTTATTCACTCGTTTCATGTAAATGCATAAAAGATATTTGAAAAAAAAAGATAGCCAAGTACCCTAAGAAAAATTACTTGCTTATAAACTGTCCTGAGATGGCACATCTGTCATCAATTAAAGCACTACTATGTCTTTGGCTTAAGAATTACAAACAATAGAAAATAATATAAAAAATGAAAATGCACCCTTTAAATAACATTGCAATTAGGCTTAAACCATTTTCCATAATGGTGGGACTTTTGAATCTCTTTACTGTAAACCTTAAGTATCATCATCTTGTAAACCTTACATATAGTCCTTACATATAGTGTAGGCACTTAATAAATACTTATTTAGTAAAGAATCGGGTAATTTAATGAAAATTGTAAGTTGTTACATAAAATTAGGGAAAATGAGGCATTACTCCTAACTCTGACCTGCGTGTCTGTAGTTTACACACATACCATGTGAATATCCGGTCACTGCCCAAAGCATCTTCCACTCCAGCCATCCATTTTCTTTCCCAGTTACTGTCCTTAGGCCCTAGCACTAGGATCACTCCAAAAGTCTCTTTTCTTGCCCCTCCCTTCCCATTCAGTGAATCCCAAAATTCTGTCAATTTCCCCTTCAACAATCTCTCTTCAGTTGGCCTCTTTCTTTTCATTGCCAAGACTTCACAGTGGGCCTTGGAAAGGATGGCCCTTATCTCCTTTCTGAATTTAGAAATAGGTCATCCTTCCTTCATGATGTTTTCATAAAACCTTTAAGCACCTAAAATAATTGTTCCCACCATCATTTTCCTCATCTCACTTCTTGACGCAGGAACCTACACTGTTTCACTCTACCTATAAATTAAAACCCAAATTCCTCATCTGGCTCTACAGTTCCTCTCTTACGAGTTATTCACCTTGTCCTCTTTTTCTTCCCAAACTCCAAGGTCCCCATCATCTTCTGTTTCCTCTAACATAGAATGACCAAGGGCTCCAGTTGGACCTCCAGAGGGACATGAGTCAGTCCCTTATCTATCTCCATGCACCTGCAGTGACCCTTCTGTTCATTACCCTGCTTTAGCATGTTGGGGGGATTCACTCTTTCCCACTTCCCTTTGTTTATGCTCTTTCCACTATATGATGCTCTTCTCTCTCACTTCAGTAAACATATCCTATCCACCACTCCCTTCCACATTTTTTTATCAATTGATTACCCTAAAGACTTTATATATTTTGTGCACTCATTTTTATGTTAATCTGAAAGCCGTTTTTCCTGTATACATTATGTCATTTCCTCATTCTCAGCAAGACTATAGGCCTCTTACGGAAGTAGAGAACATTTTCTTAAGTATGATACAGAACTCTGCATAAAAAAAAACTTCTACAGCAGCAAACAAATGTTTGCTGCTGGCTTCTTAATGAAATATGTGACCATTAGATCTCATTAAGACATTTGGATTCTTCAGTTATGATTAAAAATAGTTGTATGTTGTAGAAAGACTTGCTGCACATCCATAATCTCCTGGTCCAGACCAGGAGCTTAAAAATGTTGGAGGAACAGGTAAAGCACTCAGGACTGTTAGGCAGGGTGTTGAGTTGGGAGGCCTTGAATGTGTTCTACTCTGTGAAGAACATCAAAGGTCTTAGGTTTCCCAGACAAGCAGTAGTTCTCAGAGGCAGTAGGGGGCAGGTTCACAATTTGGTAGAGGAAGCTTGCCAAACGTTGTTATCATATCAGATGGGTTTGTCCTTAAATGAGCACATCTGACGAGCATCCCCACCCAAGCTGCTCTCTGAAGATGTAAGTGGGCAACAAAGCACAAGTGTGACTCAGTCAGCTGCCAGAGACTGACTGGCTCCCAAAACATCCACACCCACCACTTTACACTGTGCAAAATGTACTATTTTGCTCTGGTTTGTGCCAGCCCAGTGTTTGAGATTTATCAATGAATCAGGAAAGGAGAGAAGCCATCAATATTACAGATTTCAAACATTCTTCATTAGAAAATTTAACAGACTCTCTAGAGGTCCCGTGGGGTCAACTGATATGTAAGGAAGTCTTCTTCTGATTATTTTAGCCCACCTAATAAAATCTGATGGCCATGCATGGGTTGCTTCAGGGAATATAATTTTATGTTAGGGTTAAAAAAGAATGAGAATTAAATTTTATATCTTGGTCCCAAAGAATGTCTTTCTGAGGGTATATGGAAAGGCCTTTTTGGCCATGAGTTAACCATTTTATGACACTATCTGTGAGAGCGGAAACCTGGACTCTCTTATTCACTGCCTTACCTGGTGCCAGACATAGTAGGTGCTCAATAAATAGTTGCTGAATTAATGAATGAATTGCATCTAATTCATTTGTCATTTAGTTTTGTAAGATTTCCTGGAATAAGAAGGAGGTATTTAAATTAACAATATTTATCTATTTTCTGAGACTTGTCATGCTTACTCTTAAAGGTAAATTTTGCATGAAAATCTCTAAAGAAAAAAAAAAGAAAATCTCTAAAGAAAAAGACCTCAAAAGACTTTTGAGTTAAGCTATTATAAACAGAGAACTGTTTTCTTTCTTGGAAAATAGTTATTACTTTCATTTCTGTTTTTATGACCATTGAAACCTTACCTTTAGTCTTGGTCTTAAAAGTATAAAGTGTATTATTATAAATATATGCTGATGTTGTTAAAAAGCTTGGGAAATATGTCTTGGGTGTAGATAGCCATAGTCCTTGGGTTATTCTGGAAACAGCCCATTTTCTAATAGGATTTATATCACCTAAAGGTTTTATAGTGAATTTACTACATGTTGTCTAGAAAATCAAGTGCCAAGAAGAATGGCAACTTGGACCATAGGTAGTCAGAGATGATACGTGATGCTGACCTCACCGATCCAATTCTTCACCCTATTCTTCCATTCAAAAATCTCATCTACACCATTTATTTACATTGGAAAAGCCAATAGGACTCGGAAATTATTGGTTATTTATGTTTTTCTGGGTACTGTATGTATGTGAGATTTTTTGGTTTCAATCATTGTTATCAAGTTGTGATTCACAGTTTCAGTATAGCTATCTCTGCCTTTCATTTAAACCACTCCCCCCCCCCTTTTTTTTTTTGCATTGTAGTACTCCCAGGAGCAAATCCTGGCTGTGAATGTGCCAGGAACTATGCAATAAGTTATCTGTCTGTTGAATAAAGCTATTGAAGAATCAGTATTTATACCTTTGGAAGGGAATTTGGCTATGTTATTCTGAGTGGGTCTGATTCGCCCGAAACCCTGCCTGTGTACCTCACTGCCAAAGGAGAGAAACCAAGTAGGTGGAACACATGTATCTTTTGTGTACCAGTCTGCTAGACCTCAAACAAGATTACTGTTGACAGGGAAAAACAAATTTCCTTTTCATTCCACAGGATAACTTAGCTGCTTTCAGATGCAAAAGCCCTTCCCCCCAACCTCCATTCTCCCTCCTGAACCCCCTCCCCTTTAATTCCTGTCTGGAATGGATTCCTCCCAAATGAGGATAATCCTGCCTTAGCTGTTTACTCACTTGGTTACCTTCCTGGGCTCTGCACCGTCCACAACAGGCTTTGCTGCTTGTATTTATTCCTGCCAGAATGCACTTAGGAGTTTTTATTATTGTTTTGGTTGAGGTGGCACTTTAGCTTTAAGCCCTTATATTTATGATTTATAACTTTCTGTCGAAATTGCATGTTGGACTAGAATTTCCCCGGCATATTCTCTATTTAAACACAAATGTTTCATAAAATTTGAAGAAAATGTTGGGCATGGCAGTCCAGTATTCAAGAATTCATTTCACTCACCTGCCTTCAGAAGTAGCTGACATACCTCGATGCATTATGTACTGAACATATCTGGACACTCAATAATAAGCCGTAGACACATACTTAACCTTAGGAAACTATTATGAAAAAGAATTCTATGAACCTTTTAATAAAATGAATTTTCGATGATCATTGTTTTGTGTTTCAAAAGTACCTATGGATAGCTACATGATAGTTAAATTATGGTTATTCATTCTTTAATGGTAATAGTTGCTATGGTGCTATAAACTCCAAGAGAGCTTTGCAAAGCCTGTCTCACATATATTACTTCATTTCATCTTCATAATCACCCTACAAAGTGGGTATGATTACTCTTGTAACTTGCTCAAAGTCACCTTGGCTGGTAAGTAACATTAAAGGATTTGAATCCCTATCTACCCATCTCTAGAGCCTTTGTTTATTCTATTAGATGTACCCATAAACCTGAGTAGTCTGAGTTACTTATTCTTCTTAAATAATAGTCCCACATGAATACCTTTTGTCATGTGTTGAAAGAATTGGCACATGTATACTATCACAACCCACAGGTTGTTTTGTTTGTTTTTTAAATATAAATTCTCTTTCCTTCACCAGGGAATAGCTAGTTTGTAATCAGAAGTGAAAGTTAAAGGATTTGTAAGGGAAATGGGTAAATTCCTAAACAGGAATATGATAATCACTCAAATGGGGCATCATAATTTTAAAATAATTGCACTTTCCCAGTGTTGTTGGTTACATAAAACTCTAAGCAGACATCTACAAGTTCAGTTCTAATCTATTGTGTTTTATATTCTTTCCAAGGAACTCCATCACTGACACATTTAAGTTAAACATATATTGTAAAAAATCATGTGAGGAATGTTGTAGAACTGACAGAGAGTGGCACTAGACACCTTAATTTTAAATTTCATGACTTTTGTGCAATTAGAAGCTCAACCTTAACATTGCATTAACTTAGCTTTTTTGCATTTAATTATAGATATTGGGTTAAAGCTATGGAAGTTAATATTTTAAGCCTCCATTAATGGTTGTAATCGATTTTTTGTATTATTTTTTGCTATAATAATCAAAAGAGCACTTAACCTGGACAGGAAATAAATCTGGGATTCTGGAGATTAATGTTAAATCTGCTAATGTATTGTCCTACCATTCCCTGGAAGCCTAGGTTATCTGATGCTATATGCAAGTGCTTACAGGTGACAAGAGTCTCTTCTAGGTTTCAGTATTTCTCTTTGAATTGTCATAACAGCATTGTTTTTTGTTTTTTTTCAGTTTCACAGTAGGATGCATTTTAAGCAAATGGAGGGTGGGGATTCCAAGATGAAAGGAATTGACATAAAAAAACTAAAGGAATTGCTTAATTTGTAAATTTAATCCTGTATCATGATTCCTCATTAGGGATATTTGCTGTTCTGATTCCGTACCAAGCACAGGGGGCAAATGGGACAGAAAGGGCACTAACTGTATTGAAGATGGCACTAGAAATTTGGAGGGCTCTTAATAATTAGGTACTTAAGCTCACCTAGAGAAGTGATTAGTGTTTAGAAGTGGAGACATGGCTACAGGAACACAGATAAATTAGAAAGGAACAAAATGTCCAGTTTACCACAGTTCTTTTAAATAATCGTAGCCTGTACCAGGGATGTGGCAACACTGTCCATGCTGCTCACACAGCCTTCCCAGTCTTCTGAGTCCCAGTGCCTTTGACTGTGGCACAGAGACAGCCTGAGCATGAAGAGCCCTGGCTTCGTTTTTGCCTTTCTGTAGGTCTCTGTCACAAACTCACTGGATACTCTCAAATAAGCTATTCACTCCCCTGATTTTCCATTCTTCTCCTCAAGACATGGATGAAATGCCTCCCTCTCAAATAGTGTGAACGTTTACAGCATTTTCTTAAAAAGCGTGGGTCGAAAACAGTTTAGGACCAAGAGAAGATGAACACTTATAGCTCAGAGCCACTCAGCAAACACGTAGTAGGATCTCACCAGAGCCTTCGAGGTACAGGCATGGATGCAACATTGTCCTCGAGTAGCTCTAAGTGAGGACTGTGTGAACCAGAAGGGTGGATACAGTCTAGAAAGAGATCAAATAAATATGACAGGAGTGATACTAGTGCAGGGCAGAGGAGAGCATGATGGTTGGATATTTGAAAAGCAAGAATAAGTAAATAATGGTCATATGATGTAGAGGAAAGAACACAGGAATAGGAGTTTGTTCTGGCCTTGGTTGCTTACCGTGCATGCTCCAGAATAATATTCTTTGTTCCTGTGTTTCTTTATCTATAAAATGGGTGTGCTGTCTGATTGCTTAGCCACAATGTATGCTGGGAGTCAAATAAGAACTTTGCAGCAGCACTTTGAACACTTTACAGTGCTTTGCAAATGTCTAGCAACATAACTAGCATATCACCACAAATGGTGGAGAATCAACATAAATCAGTAGGTGATTCGACCAAAACTTATTTTGCCAAAAATGCCAAACAGTTGCACCAGAAGTAAACATTGATGCTTAATGAATCATGCCTCTGACTGAAATTTTGTTGTATGGAATTGAAATGTTCTGGCCACAGACTAACAAAGTAATTCTGACTTTCCAAAATTATAATCTCTTGAAGCTAGGAAAGAGAAACTTGAAATTGGAAAAAGGCTGGACACTTATACATTAAAAATGACAAGATGAAAAAGAAGGAGGATTGTGCTTTTCCAAATGTCAAAATTTGAAATGCTAATAAAATCCAATAAATAGGATATTTACCATGGCTACAACAACTAGCAAAGGTTAACATGGACAAGGACTAGAAACCATTAAAGGCACTGAAGGACAACAATCAATGATAGTGCCAACCCTGGAAGAGTTTTAATTTCACTGGCATGTGCTCAAGTCATGGAGCATCTTTCATAGACTGAAACCAACTGTAATCATTATTTAGAAGAGATTTTTTTTAATACACATATTATTTCTTTACTGTGTTTTTTTTTTTTTTTTGCATAGCTGAAGTTACTTTTGAATCAAAGTAAAAAAAAAAAAAAAACTGTTTTTACATGATTTAACTCCAACAGTTTGAGTCAGAAGACAGAATGCTCAGACACAAACAGGACCTGTCTCTACACATCTTAGACAGAGAGCAGAATATTCAAACATGTGTATCTTGCACTTAATTTAAACTGCGTGCTTGGTTACCTATCTCTTTGGCAATTCAGTATAAAGTTTTATTACTGTGAAATAGAATAGGGTAGGGATTTATGTCACACAAAAATGAATTTCCATGGATGGGAACACACATGAAATAATTTAGGTAAGCAGTATGTCAAATGAAAATTTAAGATGTTAGAGCTGGTGGTGCAAAGGGAGGAAGCAAAGAGGAGGTTTGTGTAATAGATGATAAATACATCACCAGGGAAAGAAAAAGGACCGCAGTTGCTATAGAAAGTTATTACTGATGTTGAAGAATTGTGGAAAACATTGAAGAATGAATTTTAGGACCAAGAAATCAAAGCAACTGATTAGATGAAAGGAAATCTCATTTGAATGTCAATGGAAAACCTAACACTTAAAATAATTGCGAGCTTTTATTATAGTTAGATCCAGGAATGAATGAAAATCTTGAGCCTAGAGGTTGTGTAGGTTTAGCCCTCAGGGACATTCTTCAAACTCTTTTTTTGCCAAGGTCACTGAAAGAATGGTGATGAGCAAAAAGCTCCTGTCACTTCTGCAAAAATCCTTCCTTTCGTTGATTCAGTTTCATTTCAAAGCAGTCCCAGTTTTGAGAAATGGAACGTGATAATGTTTACTCTTGTGCTTCTCTGCTGGTTTCTAGTATACCTCAGGTATAATGGAAGGGTCTGAAAATCTTCTTTTTGTCTTTCCATACTTCTGGGATTTTCTATGTGTTTGTGTGAAGAAATTTATAGTAGCAAGTCTCTGACATTGAGGTAAAAGAAGTCCAATTTTTAATTGGCCTTCAACTCTCTCCAGTCCTCAAACCTAGGCTAAAAGTCTCAAAAGAACCATAAAGTCACTATTAGGATTTAGAACTTAAGTAGCTAATTTAGATAAGGGGCAGAAGAGAAGGATAAGGAAAGTTTAAAGTGTCTAACTTGATGTCATCTGCCAAGAGAGATAGCAGGGGAGGAAAAAGAAGAGATTTGCCAAGAAAGGCAAGTGATGCTTTTGATTTGGGACTTGTATTTAAGATGGCTGCAAGATGTTTAGATTTTCTCAAAATATCCAGGGACCATAGACAACACGTCTGGAGCTCCAGAGAAAGTGCTGCACTGGAGGCAGAAATTTGGGAGTTACTTGTCAGGAAGTAGTAGGTGAAGCCATAAAAGACTAGATGACGTGATTCTAGAAGTTGTGAGGAGAAAACTCAGTGCAGAATAGAAAAAAATTCTAGTACTCAACGAATGGACAAGAAAGTGGAGCCAAAGAAAAGACGAGAGAGGACTGTCAGTGACAGAGAGTGGGAAAACGAGGCCAATATTGAGGAAACCAAGGGTGAGGTGCTGCAGAGAGGGCCTGTGGTGAGACCAACTAAATATAAAACAGAAAATGTCTAAGGAATTTGGCTCAAAAGAGGTTAATACTGACACTGAGAGTAAGGTACCAAACATACAGTGCTTTATTTGAGGTAATAGTTTAAGGCAAATAATTTCATTAGTGGTAGTGGTAGTAGAAGCCCCATAGAACTTATGGCATTTTTTTTAAATCCCTTAGTTCTCATATTTCTCAATTTATCTCTTCACTTATCCCTCCCTTTGGTGTTGTTTTAACTTTTCAAAATATTTAATGTGCACTTTATTTTGGGAGCACAGTTCGTAGGAAGGTAGTCCACAAGATGCATTAAAAGGCTGTGGATATCATAGTAACATTTCAATGCCAGAAAAACCCACCATCCCTACCTGCTACCTAAATAGGACAAGACAAAAAGCTAGAATTTTTTTTTAACCACCTTATATAATTTCCAAACCAGTTATGTTGTATTCAACGTTTTTTCAACTACAGTTCTGTGGAGGATGAGAAAGTAAATAAAACATGTACTGTCCTTGAAGATCTTACACACCAGTGAGGAATTCATTACATTGTGAAAATTCGTTTCTTGGTCAAAGAAACAAATAAAGTATCTTGGAGAGAAAGCCAATCTCTGGTTTAGGGGAGTTCTTAGTTAAGGTGATATTGGTTTTTATAACACATAAACCTCCAAATCTTCGTGGCTTAACCTAATAGAAGTTTCTCTTTTGCTCATGTAGAGACTGGCCAAGGAACCAGGTTGACAGAAGTTCTGTCATCTTCACTCAGTTTCCAAGGTCACCTTGGGTGTGACTTCCAGTCAGAACACTCATAAGAGAAAGAGCAATCATGGCAAAGGAATGTTTTGGGACCAGGGCAGGAGCAGCTCATGTCATGTCTACTGACATCCCACTGGCCAGAATTTGGTCACAAGGCTATAGCCATCTGCAGAGAGGGCTGGGAAATGGAGTTGAGCTATATGCCAAGTGGAAAAGCAAAGGGCTTTTTTCATGCCTGAGCTCAGGGAGGTTCCCAAGGTTGGGATTTAGACTTAACATGCAATGGGGGGAATCCACAGAAGAGTGATACAGAAGGGGAAAAGGGAGGGTTGAAGGAAGGAGCTGTTCTAACCTCACCTCCATGGGTAGGGTCCTCAATGGTGGTAGGGACATGTTAGCTTTCAATATAAGCTCCCTGATGACACTCTTCTCTCATCTAAGAGAATTCATCTATTTCAGAGGGAAAAAAATCTCCAATGCATACTAATTTACCTCACTGGATAGTAAACGTTAAAACAGAGAGGAATCACAGGCTTTCTCCTTAATTCCCTTAATTCCCTACCTCATTTCAGAGGTAAGAAAGAAGAGCCCAGGGAGCTCATGCCATCCGGGCCTCACCCTGGGAGGCATTGTCGAAACCAGGGTAGAACCCAGGCCTCAGCTGACCTTCCAGAGCTCTTTCTATGAGGAAGGTACAAGTTGTAGCATTTTTGTAGGAGAGGAACAAGGGTTAAATTCCAGTCACCACAATTATGTAGAAATAACCATGGAGCCTCATCATAATTTTTTTTCTGTCATCGTATTTTAAATTCTACTGCCAAGCTCAAGGAAGTCAGCTAGTGCTGACGTAAAATCTCTTCTATGATAATCAGGATAGTCCATATTTACTTCTTATGAAAAAAAATCTTTTTTTTTTTTTTAATTCTGAAGGCCAGTGTATATGTCCTATTCTTCTCATGTCTCGTGTAGGTATTTAACAGTCCAAATATAAGAGCAAGTGTAGATGCAATCAGCATGCTTAATGTTAGTCTTTCACCTAAATTTTAAAAGAAAGAGGAAACCAGAGGTTAGTGGTTAGTTAGTCAGATGGCTATAATTGAGTTTGTGTTGCTTTCATTGTTATAAAATTTTAATTGGCATCAATGCTTAAATGTATATCAGAATGCATGTCACAGCTTTTGTACAAAAATACAATTGACTTTAGAACATATTTTCTTAAATGAGAATGATAAATTATCTCAGACTTGTGATTCTTTACTTTTAAAAACCATAAGGTCAGTTCTTTAATTAAAAGATAAAGAAAAGTGCTCAGTGTCCATGTAGTAAAATCATTTATATCAGGACAATCTGCTAACAAAAAAAAAAAAAAAGATAAAGAAAACTATGGAGGGAGGGATTCAATCTATCTGCATAATAATTCGCCTCAGACTGACTTCTTTTATGGTCTCATAAGATCCACTTCTTGAAGCCCCCTCTTTCAGTGCAAAAAAAATGGAAATGATACAAAGTACAACAAAGAATTTGTCCTAAATTTATTCATGTCAGTTTCAATCATGAGTCTTAATTATTTTTCTATTAAATAATACGTCTCTTATATATAAACATTCTTTTTTTTAAAAAACAACATGAATATATTGTAAGTCTCTGTTATAGAAAACATAGATATAGGGGCTCCTGGGTGGCTCAGTCAGTTAAACGTCCAATTGTCGAGGTTATGGGATAGATCCCCAAGTCAGGCTCCATGCTCAGCATAGAGTCTGCTTAAGATTCTCTCTCGCTCCCCCTACCACTCATTTTCTCTTTATTGAATAAATAAATAAATAAAATCTTTAAAGAAAAAAGAAGCTATAGATACAGGTATAGATGCAGATAGGTATACACAGAGATACAAAACACTCAATTGGATCTACTGGTAAATAGATATTAAGTATGGTACAGAGTACAGACATGTGTTTTGCCCACCCAGCCTGTTTGATGGTCTTCTCCATGTGTCTCTACAGAGGCAGGTTAGTTAGATACTTACTTTTTATACCTTTGAGATTATGGCAAGGTATTACAAAGACCATTAGATAATGAAATACAGCGGAACATTTATAAACACTAGATCTGAAAATGTTTGTTGATGGAAGGCTCAAGATCCAGCTGTATCTGGGTTGGAAAATGTGAACACTAATGTGCTCCTCCTCCAATAAGGAATCACGTGGCACATTCAGGATTAATGACGAGGGTTTGTGAGTATTGTGATGACAGACCTTGCTGTTAAAAGGCTTCCCTGTGAAGTAATGTGGATATTGTCTTATCCACCCAATGTTTGGCAAAGAGAAGAGGCTCTTTGATAAACCAATACCAGACTATATGCCAGAAACATTCTATTTCCCATGTAAGATTTGCCCTTTTGAGAGGCTCCAGTCAGATTTTTGGACCTGCCATCTAGTGGCCACTGCAGTAACAAGGCAATCGGCACATTTTGGTTTTCACTTGAAGACTGAGCTCATCCACAGGTAAATAGGGAGGCGCTCCAGCCATTAGGCACAGTCCTCTCTTTTTTTCCTTAGACATACTGCCATTTTCATAGAGCAGCTTCAAGCAGAACATTTGTTATATCCACAGGAAAACAGATTTTTCACATGAAGTTATATACTTCCCACCTAAAATTTAAGAAAGAAGAGATTGAGAGAGAGAAAGACAAGAGAGAGCAGAGGAGGAAGGGGAGGGAAGGGGAGGGAAAGGAAGGGAAGGGAAAGAGGAGAGAGGGAAGGAAAGAGGGAGGGAGGAAAGGAGGAAGGAAGGAAAGAAAGAAGGAAGGAAGGAAGGAAAGAAGGAAGGAAGTCAGTCTTCCATTATTGAAAAAAGCTGTGGAGTGCTGAAGGAAGAGGGGAGGGGAGAGGGAAGCTGGAGAGCAGGCACATTTTCTGTCAAGTAGTTCTACTTGTGAGACTAATTCTGACAAACTGTGCACCCAGCAGAGTAAACCTCTTATTTTGCTGCTTTTGCTCCGATCCCCCACATAGCTGTAATGTTCTACTTGTTTTTCCCTGTCCTATAAACCACATAGGCATTTGATATGATACATAATGTTGGCAAAGGAACAATTTACAAATGACTTAAGTAGGTAATTATTTATTAGAATATCGGTCTATAGAAGTCTATGTTACTGTAGCAAAACCTGGTAAGAGGTTAGTTTTGTCTCAGTGTTTCTATTATAATCCCTGTTTATTAGTTTTCCTTTTTCCAGGGACTTATGAGTGGAATGTAAAAATGCACAGTGGGCTATTATTATTATTTATTATTTGTCAAAGAAGCATGAATATATAGAGCAAAGGCCAGTTTGTGAACTATGCCAGACAGGCTCTAGCCTCAAAGACCTCACAATACAACTCTTAAGCAGGTCCTGAAAAATGCAAGACAGAATGAAAACAGATGGATGAATGATACTTATTCAATATCTTAAATATAGAACTCAGTGGTGCAGGTGCATCTTCAGATGTTATTTGAAAGAAGAGACAGCATATCTTGGCATTGTGTCATTTATTCATAAATATTATAAATTTTATATTATTTGAGAAACTATTCTAAATATACAGGGTGGTTTGAAAGAAGGTGTGAAAGCTGATCCCTCAAATGAGACAAAGGGCAAATCAAGTGAAAAGCAGGGACCCAACATACTAAAAAAAAAAGTGGAGGAGAACCAGTCCAAGGATGGAGCCAAGGAAAAATAAACCCCAAGGGGATACATAAAATTTGATGAAAAAGAATTTCAAGGATTAAAAAAAAAAAAAAAAAGAATCAAATCAACCAAGAAGAAAGATGATCTTGGCAGCTATGTCCTGAATATACTAAAATTGCCAAGAGACTCCATGAACAATAATGGCAAAGACAATGATTTAGTTATGGAAATTGCAGCGCAAGGCTGTAGAATTCTCTGTGGTGGACAGAGGGCCTGGTCTCAAACACAATATCTATATAGCAGGAAGAATAGTCAGATTTAGGTAAAAGCAGAATAAAAGATGGGACAGGAGTCAAGTTTGTCAGTTGAGGAAGAGAGAAGCCAGTGAAACTATCCAATGCAACCATGGTATTTTTTTGAACATCCATTATCTGTCCTACATTATGTTAGTCATTAGGGAGTGTACTATAGATATAAGTCAGGACCCTGAGCCAAAAACAAACCTCTGTTCAAAGTGAAAAGATAAAACTGACACACCTGCAACAATTAGAAAAGATAAGGCAGCTGATGTTATTAGGCATAGCAGAATTTTCTGGAAGAGAGAAATCAGCCGGCCTTAGAGTAATTGTGGAAAAGCCATCCAGGAGATGAGCCCCAAGCTGAGACTTGAATCGGTGTGTGGAGAACTGACATTAAAAACAGGGAGAAATGTGATGCAATTGTCAGGATGGAAATCAACAGAGTGCTTGAGGGAAGCTATAAAACACCCCTGGTGAGTGGAGATGGATGGTTTGAGCAGGAGCGTAAGGAGAAACAGGTAGGATGGTAAAGTGAGGCCAGTGTCTGTGTTTAAATACATAATCCTCCCAATACCTTGCATTTCAATTCCTTGATTGTCTCATCATCTGCCCTCCACCCTACTGTAGCTTTTCACTTCTGTGGTTACATTTTTGACCTTTTCATTAGTGATAATGACAACTTTTCCACGATCTCAATTTCAAGCATCCCACTCTTCAACCACCACCTAATATTTTCGCAGCTCCCCTTACTGCAACAACTCCAGAACACACAGGGACCTTTCATTCATCAGCTCTACCCTTAACCCCTCGTATTCTCACTTCCTTGTATAGTTTAGATTCTTTGGACAATGACTGTAATCTTTTTCTTGCACACGCCTTAACTTCCTTGACCTTCTCTTGCTTCACTGTCCTCTCCTGGCAAATCCTAATCATAGTGATCGTATGCAACTCCATGCCTGTTGTAGGCCTGCATGCCAGCTGACTGTGGCTGGGGAAAAGCATAGAAGTAAACTGATGACTCTCCCTGTAAACTCTCGATCACTCCAAGAGGTTCTTAGTGCTGCCCTGCACTAATATTGTCCTTCTCCATATCCTACAAGAGCATTTCATCTCTTTTCCTCTCTCAGACTTCCAACAATTCCTTCCCTATTCTCACTCTCAACTTATGACCCTCCTTCCTACTTCATGGAGAAAATAGAAACAGTCAAAAAAGAACTTGTATGAACGCTGGCTCTCCAGCACACCTACCCTCCCATCTGCATGCATGCCCACACACTGCCTTCTCCCCTATAACTATGGACAAACCCTGTGCGCTCCTGTCTCAGCACACCCCTCGCTGTGCCTTCAGTCCCCACCCCGCTCACATATTCATAAACAGTGCTCCCGAAAAACCTCCCCTCTCTCTCATTTTACCAATTTCCCCCTATCTTCCAAATACTCCCTATATAGCATACGAACATGTTGTAAGTTCTCTCATTCTAAAAAAGACCCTTTTTTAAGCCCCCACACCCTGCCAGCTGCTACCCCATATCTTTGATTCCCGCTATAAGCCAAGGTTCTTGAGAAATGCTTATCATCACTACTGACATTCTCCACTTCTACTCTAATTCTCTCTTGACTCTAATTAGCACCTGCACCCACCATTAAGATTCACCAGCAACTTCCATGTTGCCAAATCCATGAACTAATTCAGTCTTTGTTTTTTCCCATCTGCCAGCATTGTTTTCCATGGTTCCTTCTTCTTGTACCATTAAAACACTTTCTTCACTTGGCAGGCTTTCAGTCCCCCACACTCATTTGACTTTTTCCCCATCTTACAGGCCATTCTTTCTCAGTCTCCTTTGCTAGTATATTCTCATCTCTGCAACATGTAAACACCGAGGGTCCTAGAGCTCAGTCCTTGAACCTCCTCTCTTCTTTATCTCCATTCACTTCCTTCAGAGTCACACCCCAGGTTATAGTTCAAGTTCATACCTCTGGTCCAGGCCTTTACCCTGAATTCTAGGGTCACATATCTAACAGTCTACTCAACACCTCCACTGTGAGCCTAATGGACATCGGGTACCCAATATCCCCCCAATGGAATTATTCATTGTATTCAGCAAATATGGTTTTCCCCATCTTAGTAAATAGCACCTCCATCCTCCATCCTCCAAGTCAAAGTTTTTATTTCTCTCCTAGCTTTTTATTTCTGGCACAAATTCAATTTATCAATTAATTCTGCAGTTCTACCTCCAAAACACATTCAGAATCTTACCACTTCTTATCCTCACCACCACTACTACCTTGATTCAAGCTACCACCATCTCTTGCCTGGATTATTTGATAGCCTCCTAATTATCTTCCCTGCTTCTGGCCTTGCCACTTATAGTCTACTCACAAAACAGTAGCCAGAGTGCTTCTTTGTAATGTATGTAATGTAACTCAGACCATGTCACTCCTCTGCTCAGAAGTCTCCAATGGCCCCTGTCTACTCAAAGGAAAAGCGAAAGCCTTTATGGTAGTCCAAAACGCCATACACATTGTTTACCATATTAACTTGTGTCCTTCAACACTTGATCTCTCATTCACTCCTCTCAAGCTTCCTTGACCTTTTTGCTTTCCATACCTATCATATATGATTTCACTTCAGGGCCTTTGCACCAGCTTTCTTTGCCTGTAATGCTTTTCCCAGATAAGTCTTATTTACTCACCACCCTCAGGTCTTTGCTCAATTTTCATTTCTAAGAATGTCCTTCATAACCACCATGTTTAAAAATGTACTCCCTGCCCCCCACTTTGCTTCATTTCTTTTCACAGCATTTACTCCCTTTAGATATATGTTTTATTCGCTTATTTACTTCCCCCTGCCATGGAATGTAAGCCCAATGATTACTGGGTTTTGTTGTATGGTTTTTGAGGTTTTCGTCTGTTTTATACTTTAAGAAATCCCCAGTGTCTAGAACAGTACCTGGTGTATAAAGGTGTTCAGTAAATATTTGCTGGAAGAATGAAAAAAGAATGAGTGCTTCTTTCCCTGACTTTGCAGGTGTTTTTATTAAATGCAAAACTTAATATCGTGGCATGGGCCCCTTGATTCTCCATGGCAAAATTTTTAGATTCTTCAAAATTAATTTTGAAAGTAAGTGCACTTTTTTCAGGTTTATCCAGAATATTAGATAAGCCACTATTTCTGTTCAGCACCCAAAGCAGCAACATCTAAAGTACTTGTTTTTTTTTTTCATTTGGTAAATGTTTATCAGGGAATATGAGCATTCTAGACACAGGTAGCGAGTTGTGCAAAGGCTCCGTAATATAAGAGAACATAGTACAGTGGACTGTTAAAATATCACAAGTGACAGATAACAGAGGCCTGAGTTAATGTGGTACAATGGGAACAGGAGACCTAGAAAAGTGAGAAACATCCATAAGTAAAAGGTCACTAGAATGAAGAAGCCTGGTTGATGGGGAAAACAAAATACTGCCTATCTTTATCAGGCTATAAAGTGGAAAGTGATTGTGAAAGAAGTGCGTAAGTGTGAAACAAGTTGAACTTAGAAGACGTGAGTTGCGAAAGTCCCTTTGTAGGACATAGACGGAGAATCCCTCATTGTTAGAGTTACTGTGAAGACATTCAGTGTATCCACTGGTGACCTTGTTAGAATCATTCCAGAAGATATTCCCAGATCAGGCCCTAACTCTCATTCTTCCAATTGCCTGACTGACAGTTGAAATAGTTTGAAGTTCCAAATTTTCTACCTAGTGACCTCATCCTTCCTGAAAGTTTTTTTTCTTCTTATTTTATACTGAAATTACTAGACCAAGAGAGTCTAGTACACATGTACAAAGAGGTATACACACACACATAATAGTTTTAAACCCAATTAACTGTAAATATCGCTCTCTATGCACAAAAGCCTCCCTCAGTTATTAAAAGAAATTACATGAGAATTACAAATCTGGTGATTATTTGAGGGGTGATGAAAAAGCAACAGATGGTTCTCAGGTATGGGGCTTGGGCAGATGGGTGATTGGTAATGCTATTTGCTCACATAAGGAACATAAGAAGAGAAAGTTTGAAGAAGAGGATGATTCAACTTTGGCCATGTTGAGATATCCGATTGGAATTGTCCAGTAGGTCTTTTGATATAGAGAGCTAGAGGTCAGGACAGAACTAATGGCTCAAGCTCCTGATTTGAGAGACATTAACATATTGATGATCATTAAAACTGGGAATCATAGGTATCCAGTGGGCAGTGGACATAGCAGTGTGAAGTATGTGTGATAAAACATTGCTAGATGTGACCTGGACATCAAGGAACTTCTAATCACTTATCTGACATTTTCCTAGACTAATTTCCTCTTATATGCATTCTCATACATCCCCTACACCAGCCCACATCCTATCCCCAGCCTTCTATTTATTTAAAAACATCTCTAATTAAACACTTGAACCCTTTACATTGATATTTGCGTGATCTCTGTAACAAAACACCTCAAAATTGAATGCAGAGAGAAAGCTCATACATAAGATCCCACCATTAGTGAACTCTAAGCTCTCATTATTTTAAGAAACTATAGAATAAGCCTATTTACATCATGAACAATGTCCCCTAATTTACCCTGTCTCTAAGAGTTTTTGTCATATTTTCTTTGACTGGCAAGGGTCATATTCATGTGTCATAACACAAACCATTGGGATATTTAAGGAGATCTCTGTAAACAAATGAGAGGGAGGTCATCTTTATTTTTTTTTTCTTTCCATTTGCAGTAAAGGAACCAGAGGCACTCAGAACTTAAGTTACTCCCTGAGGGCCAGCCTCTCTGTAAGTCAGCCATCCTACAGAAATATAACTTCCAATTTTATTGAGCTTAGATTACTTATTTTTTTCTTGACTTGAATTATTTAAATAAGTTTTCTGGCCATACCACTTTTGTCACCTCTATACTTTAGTAGGTTCATTTATTTACCTTTTAATTTTAAAATATTTTGTATGTGTTCTCTCACCTCATACTTGGAATTTTCCCAATAGAGGCAGCCTTTGAATGGAAAATGTATGTTGGTTCTATAGTAGTAGTTGTTATCTCTGTGGTCCTGAATTTCTAGAATCTATGATTGTCAGGGACTTCTCTTTGCTGTGCCTCTTTATTGGCAGTCTCACTTTCTTTCTTGTGTCTTATCTTTATCCCTCCAAAAAAGCTTCTGTGAAATGTGTCTTCCCCACCAATCTTAATGCTACACTGTTAGTGTATGCAGTCTCTATGGTAACTGGGACACATGCCACAATACCAAGATTACTGGAGCAACCATCATAGTGGGGAAATCGGCACATGCACTCCTTTGGCACCATGGAGGTTTCCCCATTGAAACTGGAATCAGATAGTAATATTTTAATATGCAGGGCAAGGAAGGGAGCAGAGGAAATACTATAAACCCAGTCTTTCTACAGGCACATTATTGGGTTTTGTTGGAATTTGTGAAGTTGAGCTAATTGATCATGAGTAAAGCTAGACTGATGCATATAGCTTCTGACCGGACATGGATAAACTGGTTGAATTAGGAGAGGGCGACATTTCTTATTCTTAGAGATACATGACTAATCTGTAAACAAGCTAATTTTACTGAAGTTAAGATATAATCTTAGGTAGACTCAGGGAAAATTACCAATAAACTATAAAATTATTCACTACTGTTATAGGGACAGACTTTTTCAGGTGGTTTCCCCAGCAACTGCTATTGACCCGGTGGGGGGCTAAAGGCAAAATGACTATCTCCCAGTGTGCCTTACGTAGGCTGGAGCAGTTCTGTTGGGAAGAAGGAAGGAGAATGAAGCAAGAACGCACTTTTGGTTGCTTCCTCTAGCACTCAACCTCCTCTCAAATATATGGAAGATTGTACTCCCAAGTTCACCCAATAGAAACAAAGGGCCTACAGCAGCATTTTGTAACCTTGGCCCTGTTGACATTTGGGGGTCAGATAAATCCTTGTTTTGTAGGATGGTCCTATACATAGTAAGTTTTATAGCAGCATCTCTGACTTCTACCTACTAGATGTCAGTGGCAACTTCTTCAGTCTTGACAACCCACAATGTCTCTAGACACTGCCAGATGTCTCATGTGGGGGGCAAAAACCGCCCCAGGGTAAGAACCACCTGCCTAAAGCAAGATCTGACTTGGGTGAGAAAAGAAAGTTGGTGAATTCCTTTAAAGGCCCAGAATATTCATTCAGTGGATACTTCAGCACATATTTGATGAATCTCTACTACCTTCCAGGCACTTTTCTGTGTTTCAGGGATGAAATGATGAACAAAGAAAGCCCTGGTCTCCAGGAGCTTACATTCTGGTGAATGTGTACCAAATGTTCCTAACCAGCTGGAACCCTTTCCCTCAACACAGCCTAACAGCAGATACTTCAAGCCAGCTGAGGGCCAAGAAAAGAAAAACCAAGTTCATATTTGAAGACTCTTTCTCAGTTTATGAACCTCAAAAACGGCACTGATTTAAAAATGAAACTTGGCAAGTGATTAGTTCATATGTTTTAGTTTATAATATGTTTTAATCATTTGGGGTGTTTTCAAAACAAATGGTGAGATTAGGGTTTTTTTTTTTTCCCTTCTATTTTTGGCCTCTTTCCTTTGGAGAGTCCTTCTCTTGTGTTTAGTTTTGGTGTTCTTAGTATATTTGAAGAATGCTTTTAAGTGTTTGAAATGTGTGCACGTGGATGAAAGGAGATGAGGAAGAAGAAACATAAGACTTTGTGATCCCTGATCAAACAAATACCCTTACCTTAGCCCCAAAGCAGTGTTCAGGCATCACTTCCTCAAGAAAGCCTTGTCACAAAACCCTCGTGGCAAAGTCCCCTACCCATCCCAGGTGTTCTTCTAATGTTCTTCATATATCCTTAGCATAAGCGAAATTAAGAAATGGACTGTGAAATTAGTTGTTCAGGTGTTTCCTTGTAGATTATAAGCTCAGTGTGGCTCAGCATCATGCCTGTTCTCCCCAGAGTTCTATTATCTTCAGCACAGGGGCTGGCACACAGCAAGTGCTTAAGAAATATGTGTTAACTGACCAAGAAACCCAGTTTTTGAGGTGTGCTGTCCACACACTTTTAACCCATGCACTGCCTGTGGATTACCCTACCCCACTATCAGACTTAATTGTCTTGATCATTATTTTGTAGGCCATAACGTAACATGTAAATTCTTAAAATCATGCTTAAATCAGAAAGTCTAGAGAACAGCTTAAGTTCATTAATCTTAGGGATATTTCAGGCTTATTTAGAGATTGCAGGAATGTAAGGGAAAGAACAGGGCATGGTATTTAGGAATATTTTAAAGTATTACTGATGCCCTGAGCATTGTTCAAGAATTACAGGGTTTATAGGATAAGAGTGTATAATTGTCAGTATGGGACACAGAGAGAAATTATGTGATTTATTTATACGTTTTCTTGGTTGATGTCTGTTTCTCCCACTAGATTTTAAGCTCCATGAAGGTGGAGAACTTGTTCTATCCATACTTTATTCTCTGCGCCCAGAATGATATTTGACACATAGTAAGTATTCAGTAAATATTTGTTGAATGAATAAGTATAAGCATCCGTTAAACCAATCCTATGTTGATTGATAGATTAATTGCTTATTACTGCATCAAAAATGCAGGAACACGATCAAGTTCTTATTCATTCATTCAACAAGTGTATTTTGATGCCTTGCATCCTAACATCCTTGAACAGTGTCTAGCACATAGTAGGCACGCAGTATTTGGTAAGTGAATGAGATAATGAGTATTCACATATACTCAAAGAGTGTTCATTCACTAAGTGAATCCATTTACTAGGGCTGCCATAAAAATGTGCCATAAACTGGAGACTTACAATAAATTTATGTCTTACGGTTCTAGAGGCTAGACACCCAAGATCAAAGTGTCCACAGAATTGGTCCCTTCTGAGGGCTCTAAGTTGAATCTGCCCCATGCTTCTCTCCTAATTTCTTGTGGCAATCTTTGGTGTTTTTTGGCTTATGGCAACATCACCCTGATCTCTCTGCCTTCATCTTTGCATGGTGTTCACCATGTGTTCATGTCTAAGTCCAAACTTCCCCTTTTAGAAGGACCCTAATCACACTAGATTAGGAGCCCACCCCACTCCAATGTTACTTGATCTTAACTTTATTAGTCACATCTGCAATGACCCTATTCCCAAATATAGGCATGTTCTGTGGTACTAGGATTAGAACTTCAACATATGAATTTGGAGAGGAGATAGTTCAGCTCAGTAACACTAAAATAACAAATCTTCAAGTAATACCATTTTGATGGTTAATTTCTATTTTGGAAACATAAACTTCTCAAAATAACATCTAGTTTCATGAGTCTATATGGAAATTAATATGATGATATTAATAGCATTTACTATATTACACAAAAACTTGTATGTTTATAATATAGAAAGGGAACATGAAGAAAGTCCAAGAGGCATGAATGTACATAGCACATTGTGTCGAATAATGTGTGACCAACAATGGGTTTTGTGAGGAAGGCTGCTAAAGATTCTGAAGGAAATTGTATATGAATCAAAGGCATTTGGTCTTTATTTTACAGACATCAAGGAACCAGCACAGAATTCAAAACTTATTGAACTATAGAAGTGTATAAAAAAGGTGAATCATATTAAATTATTCATCAAGGGACCTGACTTTAAAAAGAAAGGAATAAAATGATGAGGTTGAAGAATGGACCTTGGGAACTAGCAATTCAGAGGTTTTTAGTGACCTTGGCAGTTTAATTAGAAACAGCTAGGAAATCAGATTTTAATGCGTTGAGGAATAAATTTTGGTTTTAGGAAGCTTGGAGGTGGTACAAAGGAGGGAAAGACCAGGTCCACGGAAGATGGTTTGTTATTTGTTAATTTGTTATGGTTGCTATTATTTGTCTTAAATGAGGACAGCTGAAGCATGTTGACAGGCAGTAAAAAAAAAAAAAAAAAAAAAAAAACAGAAGAAAAGAGTAATTGATATAATAAGATCCTGGAACAGGTCATCAGTACTAGAGAGAAAGGTCTCTGAGATGTGATAGGTAGATTCTTGACAGAGGTGGAGGGAGGAGATGCTATTTGATGACCTCTGTTTCTCTGTGAGAAAAGAGACAAGGTCAGTTGAGAATGAAGAGTAAGAAGATAGAAGGAGTTAATTAGAGTGATAAATGGAAGATGGGGAGTCAAAAAAGAAAAAGACTGGGAACAATAAAAGAACTATAAAGCACTTCTGAAACACCAGCTGGAAACCAGGACTCTGGAGAGGCCCCAAACTATACAGTTTGGGAAGACCAGCATTGTTCAGCAGCCTGGGAGCTGAGGACAACACACATGAGTGGGTTCATGTGGGCTCAAGAACTAGCTAGGTTCACTTGAGAACCAGAGGAGAGGGAATTAATGGGGCTGGTATGTCTTTTAAAGTTAACAGCTTTGGAATCCTGGATGGTAGAGAAGAAACTGGAGGTTAGTAGTCTGGAAGAAAAATGAAGGAAAAAGTGAAAGTTGAAAAGCCTTTGGTAACAAGGTAGAGTACTTGCTTTCTGGAGGCATGTATATACCAATAAGGACGACTGCCCCTACCACACGTGTCTTTGGGTCCGAAAGAAATCACAGAAAGCAGCCTGAACACTTTGGAGGACATATAGTAGGCCCAGAAAAAGCCTGCAGGTTAGGATTTCATTCCCAGCTCTGCCACCAACTTAACTTTGTGTGACTTAAGGACTTTGTCATCATTACCACCGTTGTTGCAGTTTGCAGATCCTTAGGGAAAGAGTGTTACTTGTGTATATAAAAGTAGAATAAATGGGACAATGGTGGTAATTGACAAGAGCCAAGTATTTTTACTTTTTGCCTCATATTCCAAAAGCATACTGATGTTTCCCTCAAAGCATGCTTATTTATTTCTCTCATTCTAAGATTCTCTATTTATTCTGTTAGTGAGTCTCCAGAGCTGGCACTGACTTCTTTGGCACTCACTCTCCCTTTCTGTGTCTCTTTCCTTGCTTCCTCCTGCCTTTAGGCGTTGAATGTGGTGGTTTGTCTCAGCAACCTCCCCCCACCCAGTGACCAAATAAAGTATTCTCATAAGCTTTGTGTTGGAATTATTTTCCAAGAAGACAGAGCTAAAAAGTTGGTGCTTGGTTAGAGAATACTTTTAGGGACCTCCCAGATGACCCTGTACAGCTAACCCCTCTGGCCCTGTGCATTCAGATGAACCTGAGTGTCTCTCCATGGTATTCATAAAGAGAGCCCTGTTCCTGTGGGCCCAGTCTCCATATGTCAGACTGGTGAAGTAGCCAACCATGTTATTCACTGTGAGATACCATGTTCTACTTATCCTCTACTTGCTTAAATGACTGTGATGGACATAATATACAGGATTTAGTACTTTCCTAAACCCTGTGAGAATTTTTAGACTCCTTCTCTTGATATTGTCCATGTATAAGTTCAAAACATAATTTGGGGGCAATTCCAATAGACAACTCTAAAGAAGTTCCTTTTTTCCTCGCAAATATAAATCCTTACAAGATTCCATTTTTCCCACTACTCATGACTCTATTAAAGCTCTTTCTAGCACTGCTAAAAACCAGCTGGTCTAGAGATTAATATGACCAGACATACCATGAATTTTTTAAATCTCAAAAGTCCCAGTTTCTAGTTCTTGGTCAATCAAATGTAGGTTGTATTTCCTTGTATATGTGATGTAAAGTATATTGTCACAAGTCTTTAATGTCTTTTTTGGTTTCACTGTCCCCTAAAATTGTCCCCACATGCTTCTGTTACAGAGAAGCAAAGGAGAGAACCTGAAGAATGCAGGGGAGAGAGTATGTAGTTATGGAAAGAGAAAGCACACTAGGGAAGAAGGAAAACCAATGAGGAGATGGAATGAGTAGTGATTTCCCTTTTCCCTAGTCCCCTGATGGTGTTTTTATGTTTGGTTTTTGATATTTCTCTCACCAAAGGCCCCAAATGACCTCCTCCTAGCCAGTTGTTCTACAAAAATAACCTTTTTCACCGCCAGCAAATATTTCCTACCTACCTAACAGGTCAGAATCTCCTGCTCTAGTACCTTAACATCCTCTCCAGCCCCTCAACCTCTTTACCCATAGACTCTGGGGACTGGGACCCACTGCCATTAGTTCCTCCCTCCCCCTATCCTTTGCTGGCATGGAGAGTGTTAATGGCTGGTGTAAATCTGAAAAGAACTCTAACAATAATTTGGTTTTACTTTATTAACATTCAAAAAATAAACAGGTAAACCACAAATTGAATTCATTAATTCTTCCTCTACGATTTGGAAAGATGAAAACTGCATTTTTAAAGAAGGGATTGATTGGTGTCATGTACGTATTTATTCACTTCTGTTTATGCAAGATAATAAGAGTATTAACATGGAGGTAAAACAATGGTATTTATAATTCCATCACCACTGTTTATAATAGAAAGTATCTGAAAAGAAATGGGGAGAGAACATTTGCTGCTCTGTACATATATTAAGTTCTTCCATTTTTGTTTAAAAGGCACATGAGGAAGAAAAAGTTAAGTAAATTGAGGAGGAGTTAGTGTTCTGTATATCATGTTCACTGACACTGACCTAAGATTGCTAAGTTTAGAAAAGACTAAAATATAATGGAGGGATACTTCCTTATAAGGAGCATAGAGACCAAAGACATGTGCTCCATTAAATCCTCTCTGAGATTGAGATTAGTTGAATAAGACTAGGATCCTCTTTTGGGTGCTAAAATGTCCTATCCTGGAGGTAGTGAGTGCTGTGTCTGGCACGCTTGACTCGTAATTTGCCTATAAATCAAGATATGCTTCCTAGGGGCTGATGAAGCCCCATTAATTGTTCCAAAAAAGAAAAAAAAACGATGTTTCAAATAAGTTTGTTAGGACCCATTTCTAACATTTAAATAGTTCTGGGCAGACTTTTATAATATTTTCTTGGCTGTTTCAGAAAGAAAATGTAATTGGTGGTGGGGAAAGGGTGTCTTACCTAAGTAGGAATTGGCAGATTTGATAATATCGACTATAAACAGGTCATTCACGAGGGCTTAGTGGGTGTCACAGGGCAAATGGAAAGAATGAATGAGGAACAAGAAGAGAGGTTTTTAAGTTTATGCTAACTTACCTAAGTGGGCTAATAACCTGTCAGTGACAATGGAGGCATAACTTTCTAAAGCATACATTAGAGTGAAAGGTCCTTGAGAGCAGGTTTGGAATCCAATTAGCAGAGTGATTAATAATAGACTCTGAAAAAAACATCTGTTAAATTAATGAATTAACATATGCCTCCACCTGGGCAATTCTTTGCAAAGTCTCCTTTATCTAACCAGTTCTCAAGGAAAGTTCAGACACTTTGTTAGGTTCTCCAGTGAGATAGTTGAATTTTAACAAGGGCATAAAGTGACTAATTTTTGTTGATTTATTCATTTTAAGCCCATTCACATTCCTGTTCTTGCTCATCCACCTGGGTAATCACATCCTATTGGTAGTTGGACCAATTTTACGTGAGTTCAGAGAAGTGGTGAGAGATTGGGCTTCATAGGTAATGGTAAGGGCTTCAGAATCCCAAGCATCAGTGAAGCTGAAAAAAATCTGATGGGCAAGTCTTTGAAATCATAACCCAACTATAGGATTACCAGATGCAGCAGTTTCAGCCGAAGGCTGGAGGCATACATGTAAGAGCTTGATTTAGGCTCTATCTTAAATATAAAATTTCTGACCACTGTAAATTAAAAAAAAAAAAAAAAACTACCTCATTGGACTCTCTTCTTTGCCTATTGAATCAGTTATACCCACCTAACACTCCCAGTTGGCAGTCATACCCATGAAAAGCTTAGGGAGCAATAGTGAATATGTTTTAGAATTTTCATAAGGTCTTTGGTTCCAAAGCATAGTATTTAAGACACTTCAAAGAAGAATTTTAAATATTAGATAGGTTTCCCCTTGTACTGACTGCTGTGCTAAGAATTATGGAATTCTCGGGCATTTACTAGTGTGTGCATAAATCACTTTGCAGAGGAAGAAAGGTTGAAAGTTCACACAAGACGTGCACGCTCTATGGCCAATTCATACCAGAATGAGCCAATTTGGCACACGTGCTTTTGAGAATGAAAGAGAGCTGATAGTTTGCCCAATATGGGACATTCAGGGGAGGTCATTTTCTTGTCCATCTATGTATAAATCTTTAAAATTCTGAAGCCATAGACTAGAATAACTGAAGGAAATAGCCCAGAATTTTTCTTATCATGTAGCAGAGATGACAGACTTAAAATCTGATGGCTCTTTCGATAGCTTCTGAGAGAACTAGAACTTGTCTGGCTCCATTTATCTGACCAAGAAGTATTTCCGTGATTTATCCATGAGGATTTCTAGCAGAACCTTATACTTACTGTCTAAATTAATGACGCTCCTTTCTTTTGCCATGACAAAAACCACTCTATGCTATATACATTATGTTAAAACTTTTTTATTTTAGCATGTGGACATATTCTATAAAAACATTTTCAGTTTCATCACATTGACAAGCTGATTCCATTAAATCACCCACCATCATCATGTTCACTTTTTTTCCTTTTTGAAAAGTTAGAAAACAGTGATCATCTCGCAGTTTTCAAGGCATTCACTTCGGCAAAAATAAATCTAGAAAAACCTGAGCCTATTCCTTGAAGTGAAAAAAAAAAAAAAAAAAAAAAAAGATGGGTTATATCATTCCGTATCTCATTGGCCCTTCTCTTGAAGCTGTTAAAGACAAGGAAGGAGGCTGGGTCTTTTTTATCTTTCCTGGTAAAATGAGACGTTAAAAAAAAATTCTGGATCTAGATCAAACTTTTCTGCCTCAGTATTTATTATGTATTATTTGTTATTTAAAATAGAGACCTCAGCAAGTCGAATGAATAACATGAAAGGGTTTAATTCAAGCATTTTTGAGCATTTCTGCACCCTCTGATAAAATGTCATTTGGTAATATTTTCGAGTTACACTGCTGTTTTGAATTAGAGCAAATATATCCTAGCTCTCCCATCACTGTGCTTTCCTCACTGAGAAGGGAAAAAAAAAAATTATCTGATCATGCCACTGCTGGGTCATTTAAAGCATTGAGTGGATGTGTGAAATGAGGGGAAAAAAACCACTCGGTATGGGGTTAATTAGCTCTGTGGCGTTGTGGGTGGGTCACTTCCTCAGGACCAAATCATGCAGGAGGAACCATGCATGTGCCGACTTGTAAAATTAAAAGAAAGCTATGAACCCTCAGACTCTGGGGACCCAAACTGATTGCCTTTGGAGACAAGAAAGGAACCCTTCTGCACGACGAGTCCTTTGGGCTACACTGGTCAGGGACAAACGGACTTCCCTCCAAGGGTCTGGCGTTGACCACTGTCAGGCCCTGAAAATGAAGCTGCCAGTGGAGAGAGGCCTGGCCAATCTGCACTTTTTGACATTTACCTCTGCTGGACTCCTTTTAAAATCCTATCATCTCGCTCACTTTCTTTATCGGGCCTTCTTTTCTGGGCCTCCTCTTGGAAACAACATACTCTCTTGCTGAAAGTATGAGTGAATCCTTTCTATTTTCCTAATTGTGTCGTGCAGACCGCCACAGGTTCCCTGGCTGCTGGGAGCCCCGAGGGTCCCCGCCAGCCTGTTTACCGACTAGGCCCTTCTCGAAGTCGGAGGTGCAAGAGCAGGCAAGAAACATCCTCCAGGCCTAGATCCTTAATAGGTGAATCTGAGAATTCGGGCCTTTACAGGGAAATGTCACAGGCAGGGATTTCTAGGGAAGGAAGATCTCGTGAAAAAAAGACTCCCAGAGCATATGCTAACCAAGAGACGGAACCGGTGGAGATGAATGTGAGGAAATCACTACCGGAGAATATGCTAGTCAAGTGTCAGCGCAAAACATTCATGTTTTCTTCCGCTTCTGCCTCAGTCACTCTGACATGAGTAGAAACAATTCATGGAGTGTATGGACAGAAAAATCCCAAAATGGGTGTTATAACTTTTGAGAGGAAAAAAAAAAAATATGTGGCGCAGGCACATATATGTATATATCTTTATTTGCATTTAAACTATAAGCGACATCTGCTTCTTGAGTTGGGGAAGCAGTGAAAATGCAAAATTTGAAAAGTCCAAAGCAGAATCCGCCACCGCCACCACCACCACATACAAACATAATTGCCATATTTCCTCTATCGCCTGTGGAAAAACCTGAACCTAGATCTTGTAAAGGCCATTAAGTAAACGCAGATTCCACTGAGAGGGAGGTACTGAATTAAACTCACAGATTTTCGGATGACTGAGAGCAAGTTGGATTTGAGGAGGACAGAGAGCTGACTTAGCGTGTCCCCATAGTGACAGTCCCAGTCACACGTGTTCCTTTTTCTTCAACTGCCTGGTATAATGGGCGTGTGGATGTGGAAATATGGCTGTGGGGATAAGAAGACTTGGAGGGAGACAAGCCATGAGTAAGCCCTATGAATTATTTTGTTGTTGTTGTTGACGTATAATGGACATACCTTATATTAGAATAATATATTGGTTTCAGGTATACAACATCGTGAGTCAATATTTATATATATTCCAAAATGGCCTCACAAGATTGGTTAATGCCTGTCACCATATATAGTTACAGAATTTTTTTATTGTGATGAGAACTTTTATGATTTCCTCTCTTAACAACTTTCAAATACTCAGTACAGTATGATTAACTATACTCACCATGCTATTATATCCCCATCACTTATTTATTTTATAAATGGAGGATGGTACCTTTTGACTACTTGCACCCATTTTGTCTACCCCCCTACCTCCCACCTCTGGCAACCACCAGTCTGTTCTCTGTACTTATGAGCTTCGCTTTTGTTTTGGTTTTGGTTTTTTGGTTTTTTGAATACCACATATAAATGAGATCATGTGGTATTTGTCTTTTTTCTTCACTTAACATCATGGCCTTAAGTTTTATCCGTGTTGACACAAATGTCATTTTTTGATATAACTGAATAATATTCCATTATGTGTATATACCGCATCCTCTTTATTCATTCATCCACTGAGGAACACTCAGGTTGTTTTCATATTCGGGCTGTTAATTTAAAAAAAAATACCGCATTGAACAAGGGAATGCATATATATTTTTGATTAGTATGTTCATTTTCTTCGGATAAATACCCAGAGTAGAATTGCTAGGTCATATAATAGTCCTATTTTTAATTTTTTTAAGAAGTTTCATGCTATTTTCCATATGACTACACTTATTTACATTCCCACCAACAGTGCACAATGGTTCCCTTTTTTTCCACATCCATGCCATCACTTATTTCTTATCATTTTGATAAATAACCACTCTAACAGATGTGAGGTGAATTTCATTGTGGTTTTGATTTGCATTTTCTTGATGATTAGTAACATTGAGCATTTTTTCATTGTACGTATTGGCCATCTGCATGTCTTCTTTAGAAAAATGTCTATTTGGGGCACCTGAGTGGCTCAGTCAGTTAAGTGTCTTACTCTTAGTCTTAGCTCAGGTCATGGTCTCAGAGTCATGAGACGGAGCCCCAAGTTGAGCTCTGTGATCAGTGTGAAGTCTGCTTCAGATTCTTTTCCCTCCGCCTCCACCCATCCCCCTGCTCACACACATGCATGTGCTCTCTCTCTCGCTCTCTCGCTCTCTCTCTCTTAAATAAATAAAATCTTTTTTTAAAAAGGGGGGAAATGTCTATTCAAATCCCCTGCCCACTTCTTTAATCAGATTTTTTGATATTAAATTGTATTAGTAAAAAATAAATAAATAAATAAATAAATAAATAAATAGTATTAGTTCTTTATATTTTTAGATATTAATCCCTTATCAGATATATAATTAGCAAATATTTTCTCCCATTCAGTAAGCTGTCTTCTCATTTTGTTGATGGTTTTCTTTACTATGCAGAATATTTTTAGTGTGACATAGCCTCACTTGTTTATTTTAGCTTCTGTTGCCTTTATTGCTTTTGGTATCAAATTCAAAAAGTCATTGCCAAGACCAATGTCAAGAAGCTTACCACCTATGTTTTCTTCTAGGAGTTTCTTCTATATTCAGGTCTTTAATCAATTTTGAATTAGTTTTTGTATATGGTATAAGGTAGTGGTCTAGTTTCATTCTTTTATGTATGGCTATCCAGTTTTCCCAACATCATCTACTGAAGCTACTGTCCTTCCCCCATTGCATATTCTTGGCCTCTTTGTCATAAATTAATTGACCATATATGAGTGAGTTTATTTCTGGGATCTCTGTTTATTTCTGTTCTGTTAATTTATGTGTCTGTTTTAATGCCAATACCATACTGTTTTGATTACTATAGCTTTGTAATAGAGTTTGAAATCAGGGAGCATGAAGAACCAAACTTCCTGCTTTGTCCTTCTTTCTCCAGATTTCTTTGGTTATTTGGGGTCTTCATATTTCCATACAAATTTTAGAATTCTTTGTTCTATTTTTGTGAAAAATGCAATTATAATTTTGATGAGATTGCATTGAACCTATATATTGCTTTGGGTAGTGTGAACATTTTAACAATATTAATTATTATAACTCACAAACACAGAATATCTTACCATTTATTTGTGTTTTCATTTCTTTCCTCAACATCTTATAGTTTTCAGGGTACAGGTCTTTCACTTCCTTGGTTAAATTTATTCCTGAGTGTTTTATTCTTTTTGATGTAACTATAAATGGAATTGTTTCCTTACTTTATCTGATAGTTTGTTGTTAGTGTATAGAAACACACCTGATTTCTATGTATTGATTTTGCATCCTGCAACTTTACTGAATTCATTATTCTAACAGGTTTTTTGTTTGTTTTGTTTTGTTTTGTTTTCTGGCGGAGTCTTTGATCTTTTCTGTATATAGTATCATGTCATCTGCAAATAGTGACAGTTTTACTTCTTCCTCTCCAATACCATTGCCTTTTATTTCTTTTTCTTGACTGATTGCTCTGGCTAGGATTTCCAATACTATGTTGAATAAAAATGGCACAAGTGGGCATCCTTGTTTTGTTCCCAATCCTAGAGGAAAAGCTTTCAGCTGCATCAATTGAGATGGTCATACCATTTTTATCCTTTATTTTGTTTTTTTTAATTTTTATTTATTTATGATAGTCACACAGAGAGAGGAGAGAGGCTGAGACACAGGCAGAGGGAGAAGCAGGCTCCATGCACCGGGAGCCCGACGTGGGATTCGATCCCGGGTCTCCAGGATCGCGCCCTGGGCCAAAGGCAGGCGCCAAACCGCTGCACCACCCAGGGATCCCCTTTATTTTGTTAATGTGGTGTATCACACTGGTTGATTTGCAGATATCCTTGCATCCCTGAAATAAATCCTACCTGATTGTGGTGTATGTACCTTTTAATGTACTGTTGAATTGGGTTTGCTAATGTTTTGTGGAGGAATTTTGCATCTCTATTCATTGGGGATATTGGCCTGTAATTTTCTTTTCTTGTGGTCTCTTTGTCTTGTTTTGGTATCAGGTTAATGTTGGCCTCAAAATGAGTTTGGAAATGTTCCCTCCTCTTTTCTTTCTATGAGTTTGAGAATAATCAGTATTAATTTTTCTTTGTTACTATCTGGTCCTGGACTTTTATTTGTGGAGAGTTTTTAAAATACTGACTTAATCTCTTTACTAGTAATTAGTCTGTTTGGATTTTCTATTTCTTCATGATTCAGGTTGCATGCTTCCAGAAATCTATCCATTTTTTCTAAGTTGTGCAATTTATTGGCATATAATTGTTCATAGTAGTCACCTAGATGTTTTGTATTTATGTGGTATCAGTTTTAATGTCTCCTCTTTCCTTTCTGATTTTATTTCTTTGAGGCTTCTCTCTTTTTTTCTTGGTGAGTTTAGTTAAAAATTGTCAATTTTGTTTCTCTTTTTGAAGAACCAGCTCTTGGTTTTATTGATTTTTTTTTTGTCTCTATTTCATTTATTTCTGCTTTGTTCTTTGCCTTTTCCTTTCTTTTGCTAGCCTGGGCTCTGTTTGTTCTTTTTCTGGTTCCTTAAAGTGTAAAGTTAGGTCATTTATTTGAGATTTTTCTTGTTTGTTTGAGATTTTTCTTATTTCTTGAGGTAGACATTTATCACTATGAACTTTTCTCAAAGAACTGCTTTTGCTGCATCCATAATTCTGGTGTAAGTTTTATGAATTCTAACAACTGACATTACCACCCATTGTACCAGAACTTTTCAAAATTCAAGTTCATGGTTAGCTTGATGCCTTTGCTGTTTAGTTCATTCCTGTCACTTGAAACGGTATAAGCAATGGCTACATGCAGCAACCATTATCCTAGTTAGGTTGTCAAAGTCAGCTTAATGCTCCTTTTTCTGTAGTGATTCTGAACTATAACAAAAATGTTTCTTTTGAAAGGTCTTAGACTTCTATCCTTCCAAATCCTGATCACAGCATAACCACCCTCAAGCAGTCATTAGTGAAGACTAGGACAGTATCTCACAACAAGTCAGCTATGAAGAAATTGGCATAGTTTATGTTTTTGATTCATGTTCTTATGACAATAATGTGTTGCAAAATAAAACTATATTTCTTTCTCCCAATCTTTTTTCACCAGATTATTACAAGTTACATTGGGATTGATTTTTTTCCTAACAAAGGTTGAATAATACTCAAAGGCTTTAATTGCCAAAGTCCATCTTCAGAAATAGCTTTCTTCTATAATGTACTGCCAATTTCTTATGTGTGTGTATTTTGACCTTCCTGATGCCTCTGCTATGGGCTGCCTGTTGATTGGTACATGTTAGTGCTTTGCTTATAAGAGTTGGGCAATAGTTCAGTGATCCAGTCCAAATGTGGGCCATAGATAGAATAGGCTCATCTTCTATTTAAGAAATGTAGCAAACTGCTTTAAATGAAGTTGGTTCAGACAAGGTCATTGGAACTGTTCATCTAACCCTGTGTGCAGTATGTAATGGACACTTCTGCTGAGCTCCAAAGCTGCAAGGTAAATAGACAAGAAAGCCAGTAACTTGCCACCTCTGTGGGAGCTTTCTCTAAGTCTGTTATTAGATTTACATTCTTAATCATATGGGGCCCATTTTGGTCATTTAGAAGGACTTGTTCACTGGTTCTCCTGATGTCTTTGAAGATAGTCCTGGGAATAATAATAGTGAGTTCCTATATTATTTTCTGGTCTTTTCTAACTTTTTTTTTAAATTGGAGATTGATGCATATTCATACCAGGTTTATGAAATATTCAGCTAAATTTCTTAGACATGAAAGAATTAATTGTTAGAATGTTTTACTCTGGCTAATCATTATGTTTAAACTATAGTAGGTTCAAGTACATTTTTCCTCAGTTCTATTTGTGACATATACACTTGGCAAATTAAATTGAGACGTAAGCATTACAGATACTATTTTGAATTTAGTAACTTACAGATTTTTGTATTGCCTAATCCTCTCCAAACTGTAGAATGTATTTTACTCAACTGTGTTGTGATTCTGTATAGTTTTTAGGATCAACATGTTACAGGATTTTGTAGTCATAAAGAGCAAATCACTCTGAGAGAAGGTATTGAATCCATCTCCTGACTGGAGGCAGAGCAGCAATTTTTCCATCCAAAATAGATGAAGATCTTCCTATTTTTAAATAGCCATGTTGATAGAAATTTCATAACTGCTCTTAGCAATCTATTTGATTATTTACCACTTGCATTTAGGATGCTCATCTTTAAGTCTTAACTTAAATTCTTCAGTGGACAGTTTAATATCATTATGCCCTAGGACAAAAATGTCGATCGTTATCTTCTTTATAACAACTCTCATAGTCAGAAAACCATGAAGCTATACCTTAGCTTTTTCTTTCCAAAACAAAATTATCCCACCGTTTTTTTTTAAATATTTATTTTTGTTTTTATAGCTCTTTCTGTATGAGAGTGGCACAGGGGACTATTTTAAAAAGTTCTGTCATATATGATGCCTCTGAGAAAGACACTGCATATTTTAATTTCACTGTGCTGATGTGGAAATAGCCACAGCTTTTTCATTATATGCTGATGGACAGAGCATTTGTGTTCATTTAACCTTGAGGTTGAAACTTGTTCCCAAAAAAGTAACTGACTCATAGCATTGGCTAGACCCAAGAATAAAGAGCATCAGTTTTCCTAATCTTAAAGCTCATCTTGCCCCCACTCCTAAAACGCACTAAAATTAACTTTTCCTTGACCTCTCTCTTGTGCTATTTATTTACTGATTTAACAACTTTTTTCTATCATCTTTGTCTCCTAAAATAGACAGACAGCATTTATTCAACAAATGTTGGAGTGTCATGCTGTGTTTAGGACACTATGCTAGGCTTGGGAGATTCAAGTGTGAACTGTTAGCAAAGGCTCAAAGACAAAGATGTCCTAGGCATGTTCAGGGAGGAGCCAATAGTCTGTCACAGTATATAAGGAAGCAGCGGTGGGGGGAAAAAAGCCAGAAACAAACAAACAAACAAAAAACAAGAGGGGTGGATTGGGGCCAGATTGTGAAAGATCTTGGATTCTCTTAAGCAAATAGTTGATGGTGACAAGGACGAAAGTAACATTTTTTCAATCTATATTGTGGAAGTTCTTTCCAAGTCTTTAAAACACATACTGTGCCCATGCTGTCTTCTTGGTTTAGTATCTAACAGATCATTAGGTATAAGTACCTGCTTAATTTATATCTTTTGGTATAAATTTTATGTCATGATTTTTCCCTTTGAGTTAAAAAAATTGAGGGAACCATTTGAGTAAAGACAGCCTTCTGTTCACACTGATCTGGATGTTTCTTTCTCCTGCTGTGCCCGTATTTATTCCAAAGCCCTCTGTACCACTAACATGTTACTTTCTGTGTTTATACACTGAGGGATCTCAGGATGAGTTTCCCTTGTAATAGACACAACCTTTTTGTGCCAAAAGGCATTCATGGCGGTCTCTGAGCAGCATTATGACCAGGTATTTCTAATTGATTCGACCATGTGATAACATTGCCAGACCTATTTAGCATTCCCTAAGGGATATCACTGTACTATAGTCAAAGGTCCTGGTAGACCAATCTGTCTTAAACCCGTGAAACTACAACTTCAGGAGTTCAAGATACAGAAGGAAAAGTTGTTTGGGTTCAGGTCATAGAGAGCTCTTGACTGTCTTCATAACAGAGTTAGATCTGTTTGAGGAACTGTAAGAAATCATCCTGAATGTATTAAACAAGTTCAGTCCCTGACATTACCTCCTGCCCTGCCCTGCCACCCCCCTCAGCTCTCCAGCATTTGTTTCATTCTTATCTTTCAGGTCCTATACCTGTAAGACTCAGGAAAACTAGGGAGGATTTATATGGGGTGGGGTGGAGTGTCAAGTTCTATCTCAGCAATATCTCAGACCTAGAAACAGGCCTAGACCTAAATGCTAAACTTTAGTTTTTGAGTTATCTCTTTCTGTTGATCATTATTTTATCATCTAAGTTTTTTTAAGGTAGATGTTTTTCAGATTTAACATAGCATATTAAGGAGAGCAAGGCATCATTTTGATTTCCTTATCATCTTTCTCAAGATGGATCCAAAAAAATGGCTGGTCTTGAAAAGCAGACCCTAAGATATGAAAGGCCATTGTGGCATTTATGGTCTTCATAAGACGGACCAAAAGGAATGAAAATATTTCAAGAGACTTGTCTTCAGGAGACCCCAAAATCTAGCTAGTGGGAGATTGCACATGCTCTATACACACATCCGAATAACCCTTCCATCTGACTTTAACTTGTAAACCTTTTGCCAGATAGAAAATAGAGAATTAAAAACCTCCAAATTCAGGGAGCATGAAATGTCATTAAATCTAGCATAAAATTTCTTGAATCTGTCAGATAAAGGAAATCATGTATCCATAGAGAAGATGGAATATCAATTGACAGGAACCTATGAAGCTGGCACTTATTCTGAGAGACATATGAATCTAAAAATCCAATAGTGCCTCAGCCTTTGAAAACACAGAAGCCAGAAAGGTATTAGGGAAATCAATAAGGTAAAAATCTTCATCCTACTATTTGGAATGACTCCCACATAAGAATTAATTAATACAATACTTCTAGAACATTAAAAGGATGTTAAAATGTTATCTCTACCCATAGAAAACAAAGATATAAACCCACATGATTTCTAGAGAGAAGGTTGAAGAAAAAAGATTGGAAAGATTAAAGGCACATGGAAGAGGTCATTTCTGCCCTGTTGTCACACCATTTACCCTCTTCAGATAGAAGGATAAGTGTTGAACTTCAGTTCATCTGAATTCCTCAGCTCTATCATCAATGCTGTGACACATTCTAATTTTCTGATTCATTTGTGATGAATAAGCTCTCTCTTTTCTATTCACAGTGCTAAAAGTAACCAATTTTTGCGAGTGAGTTATGATTACTTATTTTCCATTTTCGTATTGCACGATTATTTTCCCCTTGCAAAGTTTCTCTCACTCTTTCTCCACCAGTGTGAATCCCGTGTACAAAAAAGCCTTTGGACAGTACTGCTGCCTAGGCTTCAGTCAGTCAAGAGGAATGAAAGACTGACAACCCGATTCCGTTTTTAACCCAGCCAGATACCTCAGCTGGCAAGTGGCTCAGCTTCCGCACCATAAAATGGGTATAATAATAGCTTTCCCTTACCACTGTAAAATATTTAGAATACAAATCAAGCCAAACCTGTCTCCTTCCAAAGGAGAAGCTTAAACTAGCCTACAAAATCCTGAATGAGCCCAGATTTCAAGGGGAAACATAAAATGGGAAATACCTAGATGTAGTATAATTTAGTGGTGAAAAATATGTAGACTTTGGAATGGTACAAACCTATTCAGATCCCAGCAGCTGTGGGATTTGGGGTAAGTTTCCTAATTTCTCAAATCTCCCTTGTTCTATAGTAAATTGGAAGTTAACAGTATTTACTCTTCTAGTCAGGATGAAATGATCTACGGCTAATGCTGCTTTTCGAACTCTTCCACAGAGGTGATCCTCTGGTTACAGAGAGTGATCCAGCACTCAGGGTGCAAGCCATTGCCTGAAGCAGTCTGCCACAGATGAGACTTTTCAGTGAGCTCTCAGGGTTCATCCTACAAATGACACATTCTGCATTCCTCTTCCTCACTACGTTCTTATTTGTTTCATTGAACTAGAAGTTCCACAAGGACAAGAACAGTGGCTGTTTTCTCTTCTCTAATATCCAAGTTATCGGATTAATAAACATATGTACAAATAACAGTTTAAATGACTTAGCCACAGGGACAACTGACCCTCCAAAAAGACAGTCATGTCTTTATTATTTATTCCATGACTTGGTGCGCTCCTGTGACGTTGCTCCACATCCCTGGACATGCCCACATTCAAATTTGAGAAGCATTTACTTAACAGGATGCCTGCAACTGCAGAAGGTGCTGAGTAAATAGTAACTGTTCTCATTTCTCTGCTCACTATTCCTTTACCTCACTGTTCCTAAGCTTCTGTGGACTCGTTTAAAAAGGAATTGTAAAGAACTAAGTAAGTCAGAGTCTGGTAGTCTGGGTGTCCCTAGCCATACACACACACACACCCATGTAGTGCTCTATTTTCTATATCTTTTGTTTTCTTCTGGCTTCAGCTTATAGCAACTTGCTCATCTCCCTAGAGGTGATAGCAGTGGGATTTCACAGGTGTTCTCTCACCTCTCCCCTAGGCCAAGGGTGGCTTTAACTGGACTTCATGGATAACCTTTCTGGAGTCTGGAAGTTTCTTGAAACTTGGTGTTGGTAAGGAGTTTCTTTGGGGAGGGATTTTCATAGGGATCCATATCACCTCAAAATGTTGGAAACCATTGCCCTTGAACATTACATAAACTGAAATCAGAGTAGACTAATCTTTATTAATAATACATTTAGTTCCTTAGAGATTGACACTATACAATAATTTCTGTGGAGAAATCACAGGATGCAATTAGACTTCACCATAAACCACCCCCTTACCCCACTCTACTCTTACCTCCCCCACCATGTTTTAGGGTCCTGATTCATTTGGACTTTATAGTTATATATTCTTTGCTAGGTAGCCTAGCATGCTTAATGCAAATGTTTTTCATCGTATGCAAAATTACCATGGATAATTCTTTGCATTTCAGATGAAAACAACTTACAGACATATAAGGTGAATATTACTTAGGCAGAAAGGGCGCATATCAATAAAATAACAATTTGAACAGAACAGGAATAAACCTATGTAGATTAATACATATTCTCAAAATTGCAGATTGTAATTCAATCAAGAAGTAGGGGCCTTTTGACGTTTATGAACATTTATAAATTGTATAAGAACTCTGAGATTAAATTTTTAGCCTTAATATTAAATTTGGAATAGGTATTACTGTTTTTCATTAATATATAAAGACAACAATTATATCCAATAACATCTTCAATTTAATTTGGCTTTAATTTGTCTTAGACTGTGACATACACACTGTGATTTTTCTCTCCATCTTGGATTCCTGTCATTGACAGCCTGTGTGTCACTTGACATCCAGAAAAGATATTTCTTCTTCATTCCAGACCTTGGATGTAATAATCAATCTGGGTACAATTTACATTGATCTCTTTTGATCACATCAAAAGTTTAATTTTGACTGATTAACTTTTATGAATAAATGCTTCTTGAAATTTGAAAAGGAAAGTTATGTGCTTAGATATAAGAATATAAATGCTAAGTATAGTTTTTAAAAAGCATAATGTATTATTGAGAGCTATTGGGCTTATAACATGCAACAGAGAAATAAGTGGGAATATTTCATAAAAAACCATGAATCATATTTTTCTCCTTTTTCCCAAAGGTTGGGGGGAAAGAGCAAGCTCAAAAAAGTTGGAAGAAAAGGAAAAAAGGGAAAAGGAGGGAGGAAGGAAGGAGATTTAAAAAATAGACTGGTGCAACGGTCTAGGATCCTGGTTTATAAAAGGGACTAGAATGTAGCAAAACCTAGAATTTTAAAGTCTCTGAAGACTAATCAATCTTTATATATATTTTAAGTTTGTGTGTACTTCCAATGAATCATATATAATCTAATTATCTTGCTTAAAGTTTTCATTAAACTCATCAATTTTGTAAAATAATTTGAAAGCAGTGTAGACTCCCAGCCTCTCTTGTGTTAGCATACATTATTATCCAGGCTGCAGATTTTCATCTTAACTCTTCTTGTTCAAGGACGGGAATACCTTCCTTAACACTTACAGGTGCATGGCCAGGGTCTCACATTAGCCATAAAGAGAAAACTTTTCTTTTGGAGGAAAGTCTGTGATAGGGCACTAGTCTAGAAAACTTGTTGAGAAGTGAAATCTCTCTGACTGGTTTGTTTGTTTCTTTGTGTTTGCTTTAGCCTTATTCTAGGCTAAGTTATATAATCAGATCCCTCTACTTGATCTTAGTATGATTTGTTTTGCATACTTCTGGAGCCTTCTATGAAGTAGTTAAAATCATGGTGTCAGAGAGGCAAGAATCCAATCAGCATATATTAAGTCCTTGATATATTTGAGTGGGGTATGGGTAGAGAGACCTGCTTTTTTAGTATCCCTGCTTGGTTTATTAATTTCTCATGGATCTTCAGTTTTATTTTACTCTAAGAGAAGTTGTCAAAACAGTGGTGAGCAGGCCAATCCCATTATAGCTCATTTGGCTTGTAAGTTGAAGATTGCAAAGGAGAATTATCTGATTTGAAATACAGAAGGAGAAACTATTAAGATCTACTCCCTGCAAACCTGAGGCTTTCATCATTAGTGATGCGTTTGGGGAGACAGATGCTTTCATTTAAAATCATTTTGTCAGAGGGGACACTCCTAGGCTGGAGAGAAGAGGCAGAGGAGGTGGTATATGGTTCTCAGTCAAGCCAACATGAGGCTGCATCACATCAAGTCTTCAGCTGAGGGGCGACGGGGCATGTAGGTGTTAAATGTGTCCATAGGATCTTTGGGACGTTAAACATACTGAATTTACCCTTAAAAGAGCCAAAGCTTATCAGAGTTTTATCCATCTTTGTTGTAATTCGATAAAACTTTCCCTGTACTATACGGTAAAGCCTTAACCTATTCTAGTCAGTGCTGCCCAAATAGACATTTATGCAGTGATAGAAATGTTCTACCTATAAGGCAACCACCAGCCACAAGTGGCTACTGAGCACTTGAAATGTGGCTAATGTGACTAGGAACTAAATATTTATGGTTTTTTTATTAAAATTTAACTAATTTATTTATTTTTAAAAGATTTTATTTATTCATGAGAGACACAGAGAGAGAGGTAGAGACACAGGCAGAGGGAGAAGCAGGACTCGATCCTGGGACTCCAGGATCATGCCCTGGGCCAAAGGCAGGCACTAAACTGCTGAGCCACCCAGGGATCCCCAAAATTTAACTAATTTAAATAGATAAGTGTAGATGGGGGCTACTGTATTGAAAAGCATAACTCTAGAAAATACTCGTACCATACAGATCAGAATGAAGTCGACAAAGGAAAAGGTTGTCTCTCAGTGTACTGGGAAGTACTGTGTTGGTCATATAGCAGAACATCACACCTTTGGAAAATTTTATGGAGCTGGATCTTTTCTCTTGGGCTACATGTAATAAAACACGCTCCTACTACTCATCCTTAGGAGCAACCGGTTTTCTATTACCTAGATTTCCTTGTAGTATCCTTGGATTTATTTTTAATTCCTTGTTTTTGTTTTTGTTTTTCCAGTTCCTTGACCAGCAGTCTGTGGCCTGCCCTTTCTCTTTATGTAAGTAAAATTGGTTTCTTTACTTTTCAAGAAAGTGTCATATTTGGGAAATTTGGATCTTTATTGGCATGTTTTCTAGTTGACTTTGTTGTGGTTTCCAGCACGTCTTTGCTATGTGTTAGCTTCATTTGGGTTTGGAATTGATGCTATTGGTGGTGGTAGTAGTTGCCATCCATGAGGGGGCTGAAAAGACCAGGGCCTCAGGCATTGGACTTATATAAAGACTGCCTTTTACTAAGCCGCAGCTGCTGTTTGCAGAAGTCACTGCTTCTCTAAACTAGAGCTTACATTCTTCAGCCAGATATCAGCAACAGTTGGGCTTTTGCTCCACTGTCAATCAATGGGCAATTATGTATTCTTCAGTTATACACCCATCTCTAGGTCCAATAGTTAATTTCAACTTCTCGGTCAGAGCTTTCATTTATGGCCAAAATTTCCAATACTCTTTTACTTAAGAAGTACAAGCGTGATCTATAAAGCTTGATCCATTTGGGCTAAAATAGTGTCTGTAATCACAAGTCCAGGAAAAAAAAAAAGAGAGAGAAATCTGGGATTACATGTGCCAAGAGGTTTGTAGAAGGTACCATCCTTTTTGAGAAAAGATGGGAAGTCATTTGAAAAGGGAGGGGAAAAAAAAGAGAGAGGAAAAAACTTGATTTCTTGATTTCAGATGAAAAGAGGGAACATTTGTTCTTTAAAGCCCAAACCAGGCTGTACTGAATGGGTAGGATAAGCTTTACCTCGGGCTGCTTGTAAGAGATTCTGCAGCAATGAACCCAAATAATCCTAGTCACTCACTACATGAGACACTGCCCGAGACATGCTACAGGTAGGGGCAATCACCTTATGTGATAAATAATCATCAGCATCTTCCCAGCTGCTTCTAGCTCTCTGGTGAGTGCTGTCCCTTATTCACAACATCTGTCTTATTTCACTGACTTCTCACTCGGAGGTATTTCTTGTGTGGTAATCATTTGCTCAGAAAGGGGGTCCCCATGGCTCGCTTGTATGTGTGTGTGGCTTCCACGAACATTCCTGGAAGCTAGTTGCAAATATATTCCGGGGAGCACAATCCCCCAAAGGATGGACAGTAAGGCTAAAGTCCAAAGTGACAGCCATTTGACAGAGAAAGGAGATTGGTTAAACTCCCCAAAGACAACCGGTACTGTGTGTAATGCATTTATACAGCAGGAGTGGATCCTCCCTGCCCCTGACAAGTCGTGTTATTCCTTATCCTCTGTGTTGATAGAGCAGGTCTGTCAATGCTTGGGAGGGTGTCAACGTGCATGCTTGTGGTTACCACTTTATGTCTCTGCATCGCTACTTCAGTTACCTAGCACTGCATATTTCTAGTCCTCTGACTGGCAAATCATTTTTGTTACAGTTCTTTTGTGTAAAAACAGTTCACATAATAGCTCCGTGTTAGACAAGGCATTAATCCTCACATCACCGGGGATGAGTCAGCACAGTGCACTCCTGCCCGCACGGCTCAGCTATTATGACGTCAGCACTGTAGGGCAAGCCTCAGACACAAGCGGTACAGGGGACTGGGGACCTGTGTCACAGATTAGAAATCGAGGGGGAGACCTTTGAGATAAAAACGTAATTGAAAGGCTGTTTCTGGCTCATAGGAAAATGTGAAACTGATTCTATGCTACATCAACCATCAATCAGGCAGCTTCTAGAGAGATCCTAGTTTTTAACCAGAGATAGGGCTGAGAGGATGACCTGTAATGGGCTGACAGCCCGTGCCTATACCCACGATCCTTGTCCCAGCCCCCCTCCCTGGGCCGGGCTTCATGCTTGCTTGGGTTGTTCCAAATCCTGAGGCTGCTTTTGTTTCGAGGGTGACGGGGCCTGTGACAGTCCTGCTGTCCTCAAGTGCCCCACAGACACAGCTGATGGCTTCAGGGGTGGTGTCCCAGATACCTATCAAAGGGAAAAGAAAAGCTCCTTGGGAACAGATCAGAACATTATCCCCCGGTGTCTCTAGCTCCCAGGGCCTCTTCCATGGCCTTCTCCAGACAGGTGCGAATTCCACCCTCCCTCCCTGGCCCTGCATTTGGTCCAAAGTCCCAATCTGGATTTGACACAGATTTCAATGAGAACGGAATAGCTTCCAGATGTTCCCCCCAAGAGTTTTCCATTCCATGACTCTTCAGCAGAAACAAAGAGGAGCCCTCCATAGCCTGCCACGCTGCCTTGTAGCAGGTAGCACAGACTTTGCCTATTTGAGAAACCAGGTTATTATAAATTAGACCTCTCCACAATTCAGACTCAGATTCATTCTCAGAACAATACCTTTCAGTACTGAAAAGGCTAAAAATTCACTGCCTCCGTGACATTCTCTCCTAACAAGACATTCTTCCATCACACCCTCTATCCCTCACTCTTCCTTTCACCCCATGATAACCGTCAGAGAGAGCCTTACTGCTGCGATCTTCTGCCTTCATTAGATTGCTAATAGGCTCCATGCTTAGCTTATAGAAGCTAATGCTACTGCTTGGCTTAGTTTTGATTAATTATCATGCACAGCTCTTTATTCAGTTTTCAGTCAACAAACATTTATAGAAAGCTAGTCACTATGCTTCGTTCCTGGAACTCCAAGATAAATAAGAAATGCTCCCTGTTGCTAAGAACCTCACAGTCTGGTGGGGGTGATAAAGAGTAAATAAAGGCTGTAGCTTGTGATGGACGCTGGAGTGGAGGTATAAACAAGATGTAGCAAGAGGAACAAGAAAGGAGTGCCACCTGCAAGCTGGGTCTAAAAGTCTACAAAATGAATTGCAGTTTGGGGAGTCAATGTTGGGGAAGGGGAGGAAAAAGGGATCCAAATCCAAAAAACAAAGCAAGAGTATTTTCAAAATCAAGAGGCGTTGAGCAGCAGCCAACTCTAGAGGACATTAGTTCAGTATGGCTGGGGCATGGCGGCCAAAAGGGGATCCTGGGAGGTGACGCTGGAAAGTGGGTAGAAGGCAGATTGCGAAGGGTCTTGGAAATCACGTGGGGGAATTTGGATGTGATGTGTGGCAGGCTTGTGGAAGCTTTGAAAAATTTTAAGCAGATGTATGTTCTAGAAAAAAGAGCACTCTAGCTACATAGACATGGATGGTTGAGAAAAGGGAGACCAGGTCAAAGGTAAAAACCAAAGGCCTGGACTGTGCAGTGGGGGTGTGAGTGGAGAGGAGAGGCCCTCTGGTAGTGTCGACATAGACACTGACATCTGCGTAATGCCAGCATATCTTGGCCTAGTACACAATCCCTGCCTTCTAGGAGAAAGGTTCATGAGTTGTGATTTCAAACCAAAGCACTCTTTACAGGAGCTTTACAGGAGACCTGAATTTGAATCTGAAGTCACTCTGAGCTGCTGCCTGCTGGTCACAGAGATGTGTGACTTCTCCTCCCACAGTAGATTTGGGGGAGTATCAGGCGGATAAGGAAGAAGCCATTTCCAGTGTCTTGCTTTTCCCTTCTTTCACTTGAAATTGAAACATTTCTTAATAGCATCCCCTTAAAGTCAAGCAATACCCAATTTCTATCAGTTTCCTATGCTGTCTTTTTCTAAGGAGTTCCAAGCCATTGAGCTGAATGGCAATGTATATACTGCCGGTCTTTAAACAGTTCAGTATGTCTCTTAGCTCTTTCTGAATTAGAGTTCACCATAAATGTGCTTTTCTCTTGTTCACTTTGGGCTGCCAGGACAATTTAAAGGAAATTTTCAACAGCTTATGTTTCATGGGCCATGTTCTCTTTTGCAAATGGGAGGGTATGTGTGGGTGTGTTTAAGTCTTCTCTATATTGCTTTCTGAAGAAAGGTTTGAGAAGATGAACAAGATGAGGAGTAGGGACCTATTGAAAGCCCAGGTCCCCCCAGTGACCTGAATGCAGACTGTAGGCTGGTGATCAGATGGTCAATTATGTGTTTGTCAAAACATAGTGGGCTGCATTCCAGACTGCCAGCTTTGGAAGCCCAGCTTCTGCCAACCAAATGTCATCTGGGAACATGCAACACTGGGCACTGTGAAGGAGTTTGAAATAGACCATGCCACAGCCAACCTACTGCCAGTCTTATAGCACCAATATGGCATGCACAGCCGGGCCCCATGTTTCAGAGCTCAGGAATTCACTGTACTAAATTCAAGAGGTCAGATGGGTTCATGTTTTCAAAGCCCCTATTCTCCGCTTTGAACATTGTGACTTGCTCCTCAGTGATTTCCAAGTGATTTTTCTAGTCATATCTCTGTGGAAACCACCCTTTTTATGATGGTTATGAGAGCCTTGTAGAAGTCCCAGAGGAAAGAAAAAAAATAAACTCGCTCTGACAATGACTGTGATTCCAACAGAGGGATTCCAACTCTTAGGAAATTACATTAAAGGTGCATAGCTTTTAAAATATCAGGAACCACCTTGGCAACTTATAAAAAGCAGAAGGGCTTTGCCTATTTTATAAAGTGATTTGCATATACCTGCATAAATAATGTCCCCACCTGTACTTTTATGCATTTAGGTTGAATAAATTAAATTCAGTGATCTTTAAAATATTCACTGTCTTTCATTGCTCAGATACCATTTTCAGGACCTTTCCTTCTAATTTATTTCCTGTGGTAGTAGTGGCTATTTTTTTCATCTTTCGACTAATTCAGAGAATCAAAACACTCTGCACACCAGCCTACCACACCTAAGAGCATTACCTCCCTCTGCTTGCATTTCTCTTAGCCTTTCTGCCTATCAGACCATGTATTCCATATGCCTTTCATAAAGGAAAATGGAGGAGTATATTACCAGGATGAAAACTCAGCACATAATAGGATTAAGCTTCACTACCTGTATATATCTAAACAGTGCTCATAACACAGTTCAGGGACATACTCATAGTAGCATTTTTTTTTCCTTTGGCCACTGCCACCACCCCTTCAGAAACCATCCAGCCACTAAACCATATTAATTGTAACTTGATCCTTCAAATCACAGCCTGGTCAGTGGGCCAGCCTCAAGCACAATCATCCCATAAGATATTATTAAGAACTTACTACATAAGAAGAAATCGTGTTTAGTGGAGAGCTAAAACATAAATCTAGGACACTGCCCTTGCTTGCTCTTAAGGAACTCAAAATTGGATTAGGAAAAGAAGTTACACTGTTGAGTATGCCATATGTATATGAGACAATAAGTGACAATTCCAAAAGAAATGATACAGTCCAGTAAGTACTATAAGATTTCATTCATGAAAGAGAACCTTGAGGGCTGGAAAGTGTCATGTAAAATGTGATTTAGCTGGGTCTTGAAAAATGGCTAGAATATATATATAAAGATGAGAGCAAACAAATGATATCCCAAGCAAAAGCATAAACCTCAGTGTTTGAATCTTTGACAGGGTCCAATAAATGTCACTACTCTTTCCCACTAAAGTTGTAAGCCCATTAAAAAATGAGACGAAATAACTGCTAGGTAAGGAAAAAAATTTTTCACTAGGCTTGGTTGAAGGATGTATGAAAGGTAAGATGGGCTCATTGATTCCCTTCCCTTCTATCTAAATTTTAGAAAAGCCCTCCCAAGGGAAAATTTGGATCTGCGTAAGAGCAATGCTCTTCCAGGCCACTAACTCCCATTCACCTCTATGGGGAAGTATAAGGAATGAGACAGAGAAAAGTTGTGTTTAGAAAACTTCTTTCTAAAAAAACAAAACAAAAAACTTCTTTCTGGAAACTAGGAATCGGAAAGAAGCATTCCTACCAGTCTTCTGATCCACAGGCTGGAAAACAAGAGGAGGAAGTACTGAGTGAGATGAAAATGAGAACCACAGCCAAGAGACCAAACAAGGTATTCACCTAAGGAGACATACCTTGGCTTGGAACCTGTAGTCATAGAATTATCAGAGATCTAAACTAAGGGTTCTTTTTCAGACTCTCAGAGTTCCCTGAATCAGAACCCCAGGAACAGGCAAGGAATTAAGATAATGGACTAAAACCTCATTGGGGAAAAAAATACAAAAACTCTTATCTTTAGTTAAACTAATAATCACAATAAGAAATAGCATGTGTCGAGTGCTTGCCTTGCTTTAGGCACTGGACAAAATACTTTTAACAGCTATGTGATTTAACTTTTAAAATTATTCTTGTTAATTAGATGCTGTTGTAATCGTAATTTTGAAGATGAAACAGAGATTGTGCATGTTTGAGTAATTTTTTCAAGGATGCCTAGTAAGTAAAATAGAACTTGAATCCAAAACTATCTGTCTTAAAAACTTTGGCTAAATTTCATCAAGCACAGAGTGACTGTCTACTAAATGCTGAAGATATAATGGCAAGCAAAATAGACATGGTCTCTGCTCTACTCAGTTTACAGTCTCGGGGATGGAAGCCATATTAATCAAATGACCATACAAAATAACTTATAATTACAAACTGTGCTTTCTGCTGTGAAATAAAAGTTCCAGGAGCTCTAGGAGCAATTATAAGAGGGGGTTCTAAGTTAGTCTACAAGTTCACAAAGAGCTCCCCTGGGAAGTGATATTTGAGCTAACATCTGAAGATAAGACAAGAAGTGAGATTAGGTGGTGGTAGAGGTTTCTAAGCAGAGAGTTCAGCATAGGTGAAGGCATCAAATATAGCTGGATGGAGAGATTTTGGTAATGAGCAGCCCAGATTGAGGTTGAAAAGATATATGATGATGTCATGATCTTTGTAGGCCATGTTAAAGACCTTCTTCAGGGCAATGGGAAAGCAAACTTAAGAAGGAATATGATATGATCAATTTTGTATTCTAAAAAGATCATGTGACCCTTATATATTTATCACAGACAGATGGAAACATATCCACACACAAACCTGTACACCAATGTTTATAACATCTTTTTTCATACTAATCCCACACTGGAAACAACCCAAATTACCATCAATGAGTGAGTGGTTAAACAAACTGTGGTATATCCATGCCATGGAATACTTCTCAACATTAAAGAGTAACCCTCAATACATACAACAATTTGTGTTCATCACAAAGGTATTATGCTGAGTGAAAAAAAGCCAACCTCAAGATTACATACTTTATAATTCTATTTATATGGCATTCTTGAAATAACAAAATTATAAGGATGAAGGAAAGATTAGTGATTGACAAAGGTTAAGGAGTGGCGGAGAGATGGAGCTCCCTACGGCTATCAAGGGTAGCACAAAAGAGCCTTATGATGGCACTATCATGTATCTTGACTGTGGTGGTGATCGTGCAAATGTATATAGGTGATACAGTTGCATAGAACTAAATACACGCATATACATACACACACAAAATGCATATAAAACTGGTAAGATCTAAATAAGGTAGATGGATTGTACCACTGTAAAACCAAGGTCAATTTCCTGATTGTGATATCCTACTACAGTTATATAAAATATTACTATTGGGTGAAACTGGGTAAAGGGTATACCAAATCTCTCTGTATTATCTCTTACAACTGCATGCTAATCTGCAGTCATCTTAAAATTAAAAATTAAAAACAAAAAAGATCAAGTTAGTGCATCGTGGTGAACGGTTTTGCAGGAGCAAAAGAAAGGAAGCTATTGTAGCATAGCAGATAAGAGATCAACTAGGATAATGACTAGGAATGGAAGAAAAATAAATGGAACTGAGAGATAATACAGAAGCAAGATATACAGGATGTTCTCAAGGACTGGATGTAGGAGATGGAGGAGAGAAAAACAGCAACGGTGACTACTGGTTTTATGCTCATAAAATTGTATGGAGGTCGGTACCATTCACGGTTACACGAAATAACAAAGAAAAACAGGAATTGAGGGAAGATTGAAAGATCTGTTTTTGAGATGTCTGGAGTGAGGTGTTTTTGATAAAGATAACTGAGCATATTGACTAGGCAGGAAATCAGAAGTTAAGTCAAGGCAAATGAGACTTCAGGCGAGGATGATACTGCCTCGGACCAGGGGGAAGACTGAGGAAAAAGCCCAAACCAAGACTTTAGGAACTCTTACTATTTAATCACCTGGGAACAAAAAAAAAAAAAAAAAAAAAGAGCCATGAAATAGCCTCAGAAGGAACAGCTAAGGGAGTACAAGGAAAACCAGAAAACAGTGGCATAGAGGCCAAGAGAAGAGAGTGTTCCAAGAGGGTGGTCAGTAGTGAGATGTGCTGCTGTGAAGTCAAGTCAGTCAGGAACTGAAAAATGCATTTATATATTAATGTGGAGGTTGTGGACTTCGGCAAAAGCCATTTTGTTGGGACTCCTGGGTGGCTCAGTGGTTGAGCATCTGCCTTTAGTTCAGGGCATGATCCAGGGGTCCTGGGATCGAGTCCCACATCAGGCTCCCTGCAGGGGTTCTCCCTCTGCCTATGTCTCTGCCTCTCTCTGTGTGTGTCTTACATGAATAAGTGAATAAAATCTTTAAAAAAAAAAAAAAAGCTGTATCGTTGAAGTGGTAGAAGCGATAACCTGTTTGTAATGGTACGGGGAAAGAGTGAAAGGTTAAGAAATAGAGAACACAAATATAGATAACTCTCAGAAGTTTTCCTGTAAAGAAAAGGAGAATGAACTACTGTAATAACTTGGGAATGAGGGAGTGAGGTCAAAGAAAGGTTTGAGAAAAATGGAAATACTGGTGTGTCTGTATGCATTTGGGAAGCATACAGTAGAGAGGGGAGATTCAGTTTATGGAAGAAAGAGAAGAGGTCGGGATGATTAGTAGTGTAAGATTCCTGGTAAGGCTAGGGACATGGAATCCTGAGCATATATGGGAGTATTGGAGGAGGGACATCTCCTATTGTTACAAGAAAGAGGAAGGAAAGGATGGGGGCAGATGTGCGCCGTGTCCTGAGAGGTTGAGTGGTTTCCAAAACGATAGCTACTAGGGGGCAGAGTCCTGCGAAGAATAAGTGAGGTGGAGATTTGAGGAAAGAGAAAGTTTAAAATAGTTCTTGGGGGCAGCCCTGGTGGCTCAGCGGTCTAGTGCCACCTTCAGCCCAGGGCCTGATCCTGGAGACCCGGGATTCAGTCCCACGTCAGGCTACCTGCATGGAGCCTGCTTTTCCCTCTGTCTGTGTCTCTGCCTCTGTCTTTCTCTGTGCCTCTCATGAATAAAATAAAATAAAATAAAATAAAATAAATAAAATAAAATAAAATAAAATAAAATAATAAAATAAATTTAAAAAAAATAGTTCTTGGGACCAAGGGACAACAAGTTGACCAGAAAAACCTAGTAGGATTCTCCTTGGCAGTATGGAAGGCCTAGGTGAATCTGGTGGGTTAATGTTGATACCCATCTGCCTTGGGTACTTTTTTTTTTCCAGCAGTTCAGTGACCAAGGTGGAAGCTCAGAAAAGATATATATTTGAGTACAAATTAAATTGGAGTTTTACCCAGTATGTGTGAAAAGACATTAGGGGTTTTAGTTTCTTTCTTTCTTTCTTTCTTTCTTTCTTTCTTTCTTTCTTTCTTTCTTCTTTCTTTCTTTTTTTCTCTTTTTCTTTCTCTCTTCTTTCCTAGCTGAGGTTAATAAAAGGCAGTAAAAAGGCTCAGTTAAATTTTCCAAGTAGCTAGTGAGCATCTATATTACACCAGGCACTGTGTTGCATACAGGAAAAAAAAAAAAAAAAAAAAAAAAAAAAAAAAAAAACAGAGATAAATAAAGTACCATCCCTGCTGTCAAATAGCTCCTAGTAATGGAAGATTGAAAGTTGCCATTTGGTCCAAAAGGCCAGGAACACGTGGTTAGACAACTTTAGTCAAAGGACACAGAAACCCACGTCGATCCTTCTTTCTTGAGCCTGCTCCTTCCCCCCATCCTGGCATTACCTACTTACTTTCTTGCATTCTCAAAAATATCTACTGCCTGCCTTATTGCCAAGCCTCAACATGCATTGTATACATATGAATGACAATTCTGACTTCTCCCATCATCATTTTGCCAAAATATGATCATTTTGGAACAATCAGATGATCTACTTGAAATGTGGCATTGGTACTATGTGAATTTTCTCTAAATTTTAAGAGCTGGCATCCAACTGTACAGAAAGGCTATTTATTTAAAAGAGGGAGGGAGACAGGAGAAGTGTGTAGGTAAGTGGAGGAAGGAAAGAAAGAGGGAAAGAAGGAAGAGGGAAGGTAATGAAGGAAAGAAAACTAATTAACTACAGAAGATCTTATGTAGCGACCTATCCTTATATTTCAAAGAACTCCAATTTGAAATAAATAACTGAGCCTCCGTTTCTAGTGGTGACCTATACCATCAGCCCCCAAAAACAACTTCCAGACCTGGACACATACCAGAGTACTATAGTGTACCTAAATCCCAGTATCTGGCAACATAAGGCAAGATAGGAAGAGGATCTGAAGAACATGGAAATTCCTAATTTCCAGGAGAAGCAGGATTCCTTACTCAGATTTATTCTAAGCATTAAGAAATGGTGACAGAAAGAGGTGGTGGCAATGGTAGCTTTCCTTTATTTGAACACATTCCATTCTGCTAGATTCCTTTAGGAAATGACATTAGGGCCATTTGACTCAAAACTACATTGCAGATACATCTGGGGTAAGGATTTGGCAGCTGTTGAGCAAAGCAGCTGTATTTTTTTAATATTTACTTCTTTCATGGCTCTATAATTCACACATACTGTAAAATATTAAGAAAGTATAGAGTACAGAGAAAACATCTATAATGCCACTATACAGAAACAACTATTATTAACAATTTTTTTTTAGACTCCCTTCTAGTCTCTCCTCTGGATTTTAGCATAATTGGGCATACATTGTATATATAGAGTTATATCCTATTTTCTAACTAAATATTACATTAAGTGCTTCCTTTTTTACATAAGTGTTCTTTTTTTAAATGCCACTGTTAATGTCTGCATGATTATTTATCAATCATATAACCCTCTAGAATTTACCCAACTGTGCCCTATATATAAATATTTGGATTATTTCCAATATCTCAGTTTCAAAGTCCTCTAAGGCAAGAACTACAATGTATCACCTGCAATTGCCTGACCTGGAGGGAAGTTGAGGTAGGCAGTGATGTCGTCCTATTAAGAGAGTTTCTAATTGCTAATGACCGAGAAACTCATATTTGAACTTTCAAGTAGCTGTTGCGGGGTGTGTCTAAGCTCTTTTTCCCCCAAAGTAAAAGTTCTGATTTTTATTTCTAAAGAGTATACATTTAGTTTTGTTTGAATTTGTTACAATTATAATATAAAAAGAAGAATATAAAATCCATTCAAAATTTCACTGCCCAGGGAGTGAAATTTACTATTAACACTTCGGGAAATATATTTCCATATTTATCCACTCATCTGTCTCTTTTTCTTTCTCTTTGTCTTTGAAAATGAAAGGAAGAGTTGTTTGCTGTCCAGTAATCTACTTTTTGACTAAACATTATAATAGGCATTTTCCATTTCATAAGTACAGATCTACATTACCTTTTTGATAGCTACACTGTACTCCAGTTTATGGATAATTTATTGAGTCAGTCACTTTTTGATGGACATTTAGGATACTTGGACTTTTTTTCTAACTAAATAATGCTACAATATCTATCTTTATACACATATACATTTTCAAAAATGCGCTTTCCTAATTTATCTCCTTAGGATAAATTTCTAGTAGTGAAACGGTGAAAGTAAAATTTATCTATTGCTAAACTGTCCTCCAGTAAACACGTATCAAATTATACCTCCACCGATGAAAAAAGAGATTGCCCATTTTCTTGCATCTTCACTAATTTCGTAAATGTCAATTTTGGTAATTTGTGCATGTGAATATTTCATGTTGGGAGTATGGGATGCTTTTTCCAAGCATAAAACCAAAGCCTGAAATATTTTATTTAATGTAATCTTTTTTTTTTAAGTGAGGGAAGGGGGAGAGGCAGAGAGAGAGGAGAGATGCAGGGCTCAGTCTCACAACCCTGAGATCATGACCTGCGCCGAAATCAGAGTCAGATGCTTAACCAGTTGAGCTACCCAGGTGCCCCAAAGTCTAAAATCTTCAAGAAAATATATTAAATTTTATTACCTGAAAATAAAAATCACTGTGATAGAAAAAAAAATTTTTTTAAACTGGGAAAAAAATTGTGACATGTCCTAATATTTTAAGAGTGGTTATAAATCAACAATGAAAAGGTGAGTGACACAGTAGAAATTTGAAAGGGCAAACGAGCAGCCTCACACATGTTTAGCTGCTTCCTCTCATTCTTCCTGCACAGGCAGTGCTCCCTGAAGTCCTACGAGGGCAGCTCCAGTGCGGTTTCCTATGCCCCTGTGCCCCGGTGGCATCACCCACCCTCACTGGCCCCCTGGGAAATATGATGGGGACCCAACAACAGTCAAGGGACCTGAGGAGTCTCTGGGTGGGGGGACAACAGTTAGTACTTCCCTTGATTACATATATTTATATTTATTTGGCATGACCATCCCCCAAAGAGACAAGCTAATTGTTCACTCACATGAGTGTAGAAGTGATCATCTGAGCTCTGCCATCAGACCAAAATCAGTAAATTATTGGGAAGGGAAAAATACACACTGGCAACATTGCCTGATCCATGTCTCCAGGGCAGAATTGACACTATTCTTCTACCAGATGTAGATAGAGATTTCTGGATGTTCTCATAAATAAAGTGCTAGAGGCCATGTCATCAAATGTCCTCCACCTTTCCCTCTCTCTTTCTAACTCCCATGTGTATTACTACATACTTAATGACATGGAATATTTTTCAGCCACTTCAGGGAGCGTGAAAGACGCTGGAGAGACAGAAATGCCACAGTGACAGCATCAGCCCCTGCCTCCACAGTACAAACTGTGACAGGGCGTCTTCCCTGTGTTTTGGGCTAGGGAGCGTCTGGGTTCTTGGAGTGAGTTCCCTGAGTCTTTTAGAGGAGCAGGAGTTGTGCAAAGCTGTTCTGAGTGGTAACTGGAGCTTTCTTTCAGCACAAGAAGTTTATTTGCAGATGATAAGGGATGGCATGTGCTCCGGGGCATTCTTTCTCTGTCTTCAGAAAAAAAAAAAAAAAGTGTGTACAAGAAAGTTGTGTGTGTCTAAATCCTTAGCATCCAGAAAGAAAGACAAAAGGCAAAACTTATCAAAGATTATATGGAAACCCCTTCAGGCCAAGCAAGGCAAGTGGTGGGTACCAGGCCTAGTCAACAGCTCGTTCTCCACCTGAACAAACTCCCCGGGAAGGGTGAGATGTGGTTAAGAGGTGCCGGATGCTGCTAGAGGCCACACAGCTGGCTCAGGGTACCCAGGGCTCAGACTACTGAATGTCTGGCTTTCTTATGCTCTTAGAAAACTTCACGTATTATATACACCTGCCTCTATAACATAGCTTCTACTTGGAGACCAAATGGGGACACAGTAATGATGATTAACGTGGAGTGCTATTAATTAACATTATGAGTATTCCTTGTGTCGTTTATCACCCTTCTTTATCACCCTTCTCTTTTCTTCCCCAAAATGATGATTGCCTGCTCAAAGCCGGGGAGGGATATATATGGTACCTACACAATCTACTTATTCAAAGAAGCTTTCTACTAGGGCACTTGCAGGGGCATCTTGTACCAGAGATCTTTGTGGTGATAAAATTAAGATTTTTTTCTTTCATGAGATTCTTCTTTTACACATTCTTTCTCTAGTCTTTTTGTAATTCCTCGTTTCTCCTAATTTGAAGATACTCAAGACAAATCAAGCCTAACTTCCTTATCCCAGAGAATCATTTCCAGGTATTTATTTAGAATGGGCCGCCTTAACCCCTCACAATGTGGTAGGCTAAAGTGAATTCCACCTTTAGTTCCTCCTTGTAGATTTCTGGGCTTTTTGGTATGTGGAAAATAATTATCACCTCTAATTTAAAATTAACCCTGTATTTTGGGTAAGAGAAGCGTGTCTCATGACAGAATTTGAGTAAAAGGTACACCTAAATCCTTTAATAATATCCTTTGATCTGGTCCTCACAAGCAAGTCTAGCATGCATAAGAGAAGTAATAGGAAATCTCCAGTGAAAATCCTCTTCTGGGGGGTACCTGGGGGGGGGGGGAGCACAGTCGGTTAGGCGTCTGACTTTTGAGTTTTGGCTCAGGTTGTGATCTGAGGGTCATGAGATCAAGCCCCATGTCAGGCTCCATGCTCAGCTCAGAGTATGTTTAAGATTCTCTCTCTCCCTCTCCCTCTGCCCCTCCCCCTCTCAAATAAATAAATGAATCTTTAAAAAATAAAATAAAATAAAATAAAATAAAATAAAATAAAATAAAATAAAATAAAATAAAATAAAATAAAATAAAATAAAACAAAATCCTCTCCTGCGGTTTGTTTTGCCTTCTTGCTTCCATCATCACAAGGCTTGAATAATGTCCACTATATTGGTTCTTCACTAATAGCTTCCACATATTCCTCTAACCAGTTTTATAACCGTACATTTCAGTAAACATTAGAAAGAATCTTAATACTGTTTACTTTTCCCAAAACGCATGAAGTATCTGTTAACAGGATGTCTGCATACGATCTATCCCACTATGTATAAAGAATCATCTTATTACTGCCAGTCATTAACATCACTCATCTAGAATAGGTTCAGAGGCCTGCCACCCCATAGCAGGCTGTGTGTCTACCACTCTGGCCTAGCTCTGTAATATACCTAGGGAAAGAGTTTCAGAAATGTATACTAACATCCAGAAAACTACTTCAGAGATCTGAATCTTGGTGCAGAAATCCAAGAGAAATCTTCTTGGCCACTATTATTTGGAATTTTTCCCTTTTACCCAAACAACAAAGAACTACAGCCAAAATACTTAGAAGAATTCCTTTTGAGCCATTTCGGTGTTGGATTCTGGTTTATTCCTTCTTAGAACATGGGGGATTACATTCAAATTCCAGATAAATGTTTTTACCTAATAAGAAACGAATGTGTCATTTTTGACTGTTGTAATAAAATGATCTTTCATGAACTGCAGCATTTAACACTCATCTCTACTCTTGGATGACCAAGAGATGAAGGTCTTCTTTAGAGAGGAGACAGAGAGGCTAGTCCCCCGAATGAATTTGAACCTTAAAACAGGATGCAACTAGAAATGAGAAAAACAACAGAGCACAGTGTGCACATTAACAGCACCAGCAACCCTAAAATGAATTAGGCTTTAGTTAAGGTGGAATAAAAAACATGCACTCTAGATATTCATCCATTTCGAGGCTTGTGCAGTTTCATTTCTTCTCAACTCTTAGCAAAATTCTTTTTGTAAAAATAACTCGATCTCAGAAGAAAGATTTCCCCACACCCCAGTCAGATTATTTCATGGGAACACTACACCCATTGGCAGACCACACTGACTTGTGGACCAGCCTGAGGATCCAGGGAAAATAGACTGAGTGACCCAGAGGGACAGAGTCAGGGCCAGCTGTGGACAGGAGTCTTCACCATCTTCCAAAAGCTACCCAAAATCAGCCATTTATTTCCTTTCTCGACAATAGGCATTGGAAATCTTAAAGATCAAGGTTCCTTTTAAGGCCAGAGCTATTGATGTATTTATATAGAGATTATTTCTAGGTCAGCTGCAACTACCTCTGTCTGTGGCTCAGGACCTCAAAGCAGTCCCATTCAGGAACACATGCACGCCACATACACACGTGCACCCGCAGTCTACCCATATGAGCTTTTTCTCCTGCCTATTAGATGCATTACAAATTTACTTTTAATGGGGCCTCTCTGCATTCCAACAGAAATATTTCTGGATCTCTCCTGGCTCCCACCACATTTGCGGGGTGCACATTTAATATGTTTTAGCTTTACTGCCTGAAGATGGAATCAGGGACATCTACCTGCACATGACAGTGCTTTGGCTCTTGCAGTTGCAGAACTTAATGTATGTATCAGTAATGAAAATCTTAATTAAGAAAGCTGCATCATTGTCCATGAACACTCATTTTTCTCCCCCTGCAAAGCCCTTTGTGTAGTGCAGTATATACCTGGTCCAGACAGACAGAGCCCTCGAAGAGCTTGTCTGGCAGATCTTCTCTTGATTATTAACAGCCAGCAAATGACAAAGTCTCACTCTCCTTTTGTCTTGAAGCTGAGGCTTGGAACAGCAGAGCACACAATGTACTGTAGGGTTTGTTTGTGTTTTTTTAAACTTGCTTTTATTACGTTGGTGGGTTTAAAAATCCGACAGTGTTGATCAAAACTAATTTAGGTAACTTAGAGTTGCCAAAACACTAGCAGATGCATATTTACACATATACTCTCAGAGAAATGTAATTTTCCATATAGAAACAATGCACAAACATAAGAAAGGACAATTTTAAGCTGTCTGCCCATGTTTCTGGTGCCTTTGGCCTCCAGTGCTCAAAGCCTGCCATATCCCTACTAGGGGCCCTTAGCAGATACTTCCTCCCCCATGCCAACGTGTATGTGCCAATTTGTCACTTGTGCAGACAGTAAGAAGCTTTGGAAAATGGAATAACTTTAGGGAGGCAACTAACTATACCCATCAAAAATTGAAAGAATTATTAAGAAGGTCCTTTGGAAAGGTGGCCTGTAATTATGTTTATGAACCCATGTCCAATTAATAATACTTTAATAATGCCCAAATGATAATTCCCAAAACATAAAGTTAATTTATTTAAAATTCCCTTAAAAGGGGTGGCGCAGTCAGTTGAGCATCCAACTCTTGGTTTCGGCTCAGGTCATGATCTCAGGGTCGTGGGATCCAGCCCCACGTCGGGCTCTGCACTCAGTAAGGAGTCTAAGATTCTCTTTCTCACTTTCCCTCTGCCCTTCCCGTATGGTCTCCCCTAAAATAAATAAATAAATAAGTCTTTAAAAATAAATACATAAAAATAAATTCCCTTAAAAGCCTCAAAGCATTTCACTCTTCAAAAGTAGCAACTCCTACTATTAATTCCATGACCTTGAGCCATGACCTACACAATGAGGAGAGAGACTAATGTCTCATCCACTTGCATATTGTTCAGTCTTCTGCATTTTCTAAGTCTCTAGTCTATAGCATGAACCATTTTCTGGAAAGGCCATGTAAATAATTGAATTGGGCTCTACCCATATATTTATATATCACTTCTACTGGCATGGGAGGGCATGGCCACCTAAATGAGTCTAAGTAATAAATATTTAGGACCTGTCTTCTTATCGTATATATACTGCTCTCATCAAGAGGGAGCAGACACACTGTCTGATGGCACTAGTGTGATCTATTTATTTACTCTACTTCTTAGAACTTAACATGCTTTAGCTCATTTATTTTCAGAATCACTGTAAAGTAGGTAATGGTCAATTTTCTGCATTTCTGTATCATAAAAAAAATTGTATGAATTTTCTCTATGGATCATATGTGAGGAAGACCTTATGGGAAAGTTGTTTTTGAATATTCTGATATTAAAAGCTCATGATTGCACTGAGTATTTTTAATTAAGCTTAAATATGAAAAGTAAATATAACTAGACTTCTGATTTTATACTAGAACCATAATAAGAGGTTAGAAGAGATGCTACCAGGACTCTTGGTTACTAGATAGGAAACACTGAACAGGTTGTTTTACTCTGGAAGATTTTCCTTTTCAAGAACCATCTGGCCAACTCTGACATAAATCCTAAAGCAACTGTTAAAGTAATTGGGCTAGAAATACATTGCAGGTATGTATTGTAAGGCATATAGTTGGCTATCAGTAAATGTTTGGAAAATGACTACATTAATAACTTATGAATGAGTAAGGGAAAAATGAATTTGTTGGCATTTCAAAGATTAAACCAGAAGATCTGGTACTTTCCCTAATTTTGGAAAGTCCTTGATTAGAAGATTGATGTGTACTGAATTCTAGACTTTGATATTTAACTCTCCAAACAATAAAACACTCAGTAGGATTATGAGGAATCTTTTAAGATTTGAAGTTTGGGTAGATCAGTTACTTTCCTCTGAAACCACATACACGCACATACATACATATATACGCCCTTATTTCAATGAGATAGATCTAGATGAGTGGATAGATCGATAGGTATCAATTTATGTGTGTAAACAAACAATCACTGGATCACAGTGTAAAACATACAATAAAAATGTTTGCAAAAAATTGGGCAGACAAGATAGTATCTTTTCTCATTCAGCAGTCTACAATTTGCTTAAAATTGAAGAGCGACTAGGCCCATTAAAAATGGCAGGTGGCAGGCCTCCTGATAATTTACCCTCATCTCTGCCTTGCTGCTGTACCTCAATGTGTTTCTCCATCGTTTTTGTGCTTGAAATACCATATGTTGTATCAACTTTGGCCCAGTCAAGAAGCTGAGGAATCAAGCAGGTCTAGGGCCAAGAAGTCTCATGCAACTGAAGTAAAAGGTCTTTCAAAAGCATATTGACTCTAGAAATGCTCTTCAGTTCAAACCTGGCTGCCCTTTGCTCTCACGCAGAAATACATTCACTAGCAGTGTTATAAGTGATCCTGTCAGCAAACGTGTATCAGCAGTCCACCAAAACATCGTATTTATGTGTGCGCCCAATGAGATGTTGGTGATGCAACATACAGTTTATTATATATTTAAGTGCCTAAGACTTCTTTATTTCAAAAGCAAGTACCTTTAAACATAGTAATGGCATTTCTCTATATGCAAACCTCTGTACATAAAAAAGGTTTACATTTTAAAACAAACATGTTTTTGAGTTTTATCCAAATTCAAAAAAAGCATCTGAAAAATTTAACAGCTGAAAAACACTTTCTCCTTGCTGGGAAAACTTAAACCTTGCTAGGCTTTATGCAACTTAAAAAAAAAAAAATCACTTCTGTGCTGAGAACTAGCATGAGAAATCTCAGCATGAAAGGTTGTTGGAATTTTTTTTTTCTTCATAAGCTAAAACCAATCGGTTTTAGAGTGATACCACAATATGCATATGCTTTGTCAGGAATAAGTATGATCTAATTTCAAGGGCATCCTCACCAAAAATCAGGTGGTAGGGGCGGGAGGATGATATAGGCTACTTTGGCAGGAATCCAGTCTCTGGAAGCAAAGGTTGAGAATATCATTGACCATCAAGGTCTAGAAAGGCTGCTAACCCTGAGCTGGTTGTTACCCCTTAAAAAGCCTATAAGTATCAGTTTCATTATTGTCTCCCTTGATCCTTCCTTAGCCAAGAGGATCTCACAAGGAAGCGCTGCTCTGTGATGCTGTCCAGGACTTCGTTTTCTATTTGTTTCAGCCCCGCAATAAATGGTCTAGTACCTGCCCTGGTGACCGGTATGCAGTTTCTGAGCAGTGTTTCAAGTCAGAACAAATTATATGGCTGCATTTCTAAAAAGTTGAACCACCTTCAGGATAGTATGCAATTGGAAACACACATAGCCATGTCCACGCAATTGTATGTTTATACTGGACACATATGTTCAGGCATATTCAGAAAAACAGGAAAAAAAGAAAACAGAGTGGACAGTGCCGACGTGGGAAGTACAGCTTGTTCAAACACATGCAGCCCATGCTCCTGAGGGTGTACATGTGGAGAAGTGACTTTCTAAAGCAGGCCCACACTCAAGCTTAGTCCTCTTAATCCTCGCCCTGGAAATAAAGAACAAGATGTGATTTTGTTCACAGCATATTGGCTACCTTTCGATTGTGATCCTTCTGGTAGTGACCTAGGAGGCCAGGGATGCAGAGGAGACAAATGCATACCTCTATTATTTACAGGGTGATTTTTGAGAGAAATAAGTCCTTCCTTGAAGACAGGCTTCGATATTTCAAGACCTCCTCAGAAAAATTTTTCAGCACCTTCTGTGCTCCAAACTGAGGCAGTTTGTATCATGTTTCAATATAACTGAGTAACAGGCTGGCAAATTCCCTGCTTTCTTATTCACCAAAATCCAAAATAGAACTCACAAAAACTCCCTCTTTCAAACCCCCACCCCACAAAAAACACCCCCACTGTGGCCCCCCAGGGAGGAACAGACCAGTAAAAAACAACCAGTAAATAGAGCCAGCCCTGAAAGACAAATCCCCAGCTGTAACTGTAGCACTTTGCTCAGTACTGTGAGCTTGCTAGAGCTGGCACATTTTTTAGAATACAGATGCATAAATGCGCTGTCTGAGGCAGAGGGGCGGCTGCAGCCCCTTTGGTGTTTCTGGTTTAGAGTCTATTGCAGAGGAGTAGCCTCCCTCCACCCAGAATAAAAGACCTAATTTGCCATTGGACTGGTTTTGTTGTTTGTTTGTTTGTTTTTTAATTATGACCTGTGACTTAATTTTCATGATCTTTGTAGGAAACCACCTTTTTCAGACTTTCACAGTATTTGCAAAATTCAGACTTCCGCTCTCTCTGTCTTACACATACGTACATATGCACACACATTTACAGATTACAAATTTAAGGTGAAGTGTCAATATGGACAACTTGATAGTCTTTCTAAAGAGCATGTGTATGTGTGTGTCGGGTAATGAATTATTTTACAGTGAACATAAGATAATCAGACCGATGGGAAATCATTGTTCAAAACCAAGATGGGTATTAATCTCTCCAGACCATGAGATTCACATTCTTGAAAGGGCAGCATATGTTACGGAGTACCCCTTTGTCGTCTCTAAAATTATTTTCTTTTTTTTTAAGATTTTATTTATTTATTCACAAGAGACACACACACAGAGAGAGAGAGAGGCAGAGACACAGGCAGAGGGAGAAGCAGGCTCCATGCAGGAGGCCCGACGTGGGACTCGATCCCAGGACTCCAGGATCATGCCCTGGGCCGAAGGCAGGCACTAAACCACTGAGCCACCCAGGGATCCCCCTAAAATATTTTCTAGATTAAAATGTTTTGAATAAATAATGCTGATTAAAGTACAAGGAAGAAAAAAATATGCTCCAGCCACAGATACAGTTAAACTTCCAAAATAGGGCCGAAATGTCCCAAATTCAAATCTGCCCTCTAAAGGATACAGATTAGAAATGCTGAGGTCTGTGCAAAAGAATCCAAGATCCAAAGGCCATTTTCAATAACTCAGGGACAAATTCCAGGGGCTCTGAGTTGTGTTTGACGATAGTCCCTGCCTGTCCCTGTGTCCTTTGGGACAAATTGATTAATCTTTAAACCTCAATTCCCTGAGCTATAAAATGAGAATAATAATAGTAATTCCTTCACAGAATTCTTGAGAAGATGAAATGAGATGATCCTTGTGAAGCGTTTAGCCCAGGATCAGCCACATAGAACATGCTCCATAAGGGTAATTATTCATCCAGATTATTTTAGCCTTGGCAGCATCTTTGAAGTAAGTGCCTCACCTGGACATGGAGGTGATGCACACTTTAGTTATCGCTGCCATGTTTCTCAGTTTATACATGATGATTTTTTTGAATAAACGCAATACATACAATGACATAACCAGCATTTTGTCTCTTCAAGGTGGTATTAATTGCCCACTAACAATGTGCCAGGCACTGTGAAAGGCATTTGATGCCCACCATCTCATATAATGCTTACAGTGGTCTTCTAAGTTACCATTATCATACCCATTTTGCAGATGAGGGAGCCGAAGCTGAGAAGGCATTAGCCGCTTGCCACAGTTTCATAACTACATAATGGTGGAGTCAGACTTTGAACCAGCCAGTTAGTACAAAACTCTAAGAAAATGATCACAAATAAATAGGAACCATTGTAAACAAGATACTTATCATAGATAAATATATTTTTATCTTTTTATTATAGACATTTCACATTTGCAAAGTAGGAAGAACATCATAGAGAACCCTCATAAGTGTCTCACTCCACTTCAACAATTTATCAGCACACAGCAAATCTTGTTAGCTACATCTATATTATAAAACTATATTATAAAATAATAATATATATTATTTATATATAAATAAACTATATAGTCAACTCTAGGGGCATGATTAAGTGTATTATGACAAATATACTAGATAGAATTTTTTTTTAAGATTTTGTTTATTTATTCATGAGAGACACAGAGAGAGGGGCAGAGACACAGGCATAGGGAGAAGCAGGCTCCACACAGGGAGCCCGATATGAGACTCGATCCTAGGACTCCAGGATCAGGCCCTGAACCGAAGTCAGATGCTTAACGGCTGAGCCACCCAGGCGTCCCTAGATAGAATTTTTTGAATCATTAAAATGTTGATAAAAAGCTTATAGTAACCTGGACTTTTATGCTAATTTTAAATTAAAAGGTGACATACATAATTTACATATTGTATAATCACAACTACTTATTTTAAATAATAGATTGTGGACCTTGGAAATCTAAGATTTTTTTAAATTGTTTTGTCTTGATTACTTTCTGACATTTCCTAAATTATATATCATAGGAATATTTCATTTTTAATGATACAGGAATTATTTCTCCAATATTTAGGAAAATATATAGGTGTACTCAAGTGTAAAGAGAGAGATTACTTATCGGACATCACTATGGAAATCAGTTTATGTAACAGAATATTCCATATAGCCAATAAACAGAAGTTTATCTCCTCTTAATTATCAAAAGATTTTTTAAATTTTATTAATGTGAAATTTTGATGAATAGTGTCTAAATTTATGTGCATACCCAGCTTTCTGATAATATGCGTACCATAATTCAAACATTTCTTAATGACTCGGGGTCATCATTTTATTTATTTATTATCTATCTTTAGGGTCATTATTTTAAACAACAATTGTGTTGCGCATCTACTGGTGCTAATGGGGATGTGGAAGTACAAAAATAATGCTGTATATTTGAATATTGTTTTGTGGTTTCCAAGCAGTTCCATGTGGCATTAACCATTTGTCCTTAGTCTATAAGATTATTTACTTCTCTGCTTATTCACCCCCAGATAGCTATAATATTTTTAGTCCTCATCTCTTCTTTTTATAGTTTTTATTTCTCCTCTTTAGCTATCAAGTTACTTCTTGTGAAAGCCTGTAAGATCCTCATTCCTTCTCAAACGCACTACTTCTGATCTGGTTTGGGATAGGAAAACAAACAGCCAATGTTGTTTAGGTTGCATATAAAGCCCATGCATTCACTCCTTCACTCAACAAATATTTGTGAGCAGCATACTATGTATTGAGCAATGGGAAGGATACACAGGTAAAAAAGCACCAATCCTGCCCTCAGAAAATTTTAATCTAGCAGCATTGGGAGGCATGGGCCTCCTTTGCTAGTGTCCAGAGTAGGTGCTGTGCTCTATGAAAGTAGTACAGATAAACTATTACTGGAATCCCAGAGCAGGGCTAACTGGAAGATTTACCAGAAGAGCAGATGCTGGATTGGGGTCTTGAAAGGCAAAGAGAACTCAAGCACTCACAGATAGAAAGAAAAACATTTCTGAAACCATGAGCAATGCCTAGAAGAATCAGAGGGGAAAGATTCTGCAGAGAAGTAGTTGAGTTTAACTAGAGCATGTCGTGTATAGAGGCGAGTAGTGGGAAATAAAGCAGTGAAAGCAGATCGGGACCAGTAAGTGAGAGGGCTTGATTAGCAGGCCAAGGAATTTGGACTTTATTCAGTAGACAATGGGGAGCTATTGAAAGTTTTTAGTAGGAGAGTTAAATAATCAGAGCTGTGCCTCCGAAAGATTAATCTGGCAAGAGTGAATAAAGTGGATCCGAGTGGGGAATGACCAGGGGGGACACAGGTCAGGTAGGAGACAATCACAGCAGTCCAGAAAGAGGCAGTGAGGGCCCTAACTAGGGCAGAGGCAGAGGGAGCGGGCCGAGCTGGTGAGCTGATTTATGAGACATGGCAGAAAGAGGATTAATCCATCATATTTGGGGAGCAAGGGGGAGAAAACCACCGAAGACATCACTACGATTTGGAGCCAGAGTGGGACCATAAACAGAAGCAGAGGGCTGCAGAGCAGGAGCAGATAGAGGAGGGGAAGACGCTAGTTTAATTCTGAACACACTGAGTGAAGGTACTGATTGGGTATCCGTGAGAGGTCCTCTGGGCTTTAGGAGGCGTGAGACTACAGCACAGCACAAAGTCAGGCTTGGAGATGGAGCGGTTGAGCCATCTCGGTCTCCCAGACCAAGAGGCAGAGCCCATCACAGAAACTTGAGGGATTTCTGTGTGATTTACCTGATGGGCTGCTCTGCAGATCTTTTTCACATCCTTCCTCTTCTTAACCAGATTAGGAATGCCGCATAAGTGACTTGCAGATGAAGGAATTATTGCATTATACAGACAAACATACAAATACTTTCTAAAGCAGTAACTTGGACTACAGCTAATGGGGTCCCTTACATGTTATTCACAGTCTTTATCTTCATACGTGGTATATTCCTGTGTGACCTTAGAGAAGTCACTGTTTCTCTCTGAGTCTCAGATCCCTTGTCAGCTAAATGAAAAAGTTGACGAAGATCCTTGGTCCCCATAACTGGCTGCAAGCCGCCAACACTGACATTTTATCAGAATCACTTGGAGAAGACAGGGAAGGGGGCCAAGGCTCAGGACTTTTATTTTTTAAACCAAAGTGCTATCAATATTTAGACCAAATGTGCTTTTTTAGCCACAACTCACAAATAAGAATCCAAAATAAATTTACTGTCAAATTCGGTTCATCTATAACAAAATACTCCCCCTCTCCCCTTTAAGTTAGGAGTGAAATACAAAGTGTATTTGAGAAGCGCTGAATTTAGAAGTCTCCTGTGATGTTATAAAATGTGAAAGATGTGTGTATGGAGAAGATGGAAGGGGAGGAAACCAAGGAGGATATGACTATGCACACGTACAGCGTGCTGTCCTCCGGCCACATCCGGGGATCATCCACGTACCCATCATTCAAGCCTGCCTGGGCTCCAGAGTTGATTTTAATGCTCCAGCGGTGCTCGTTGAAGCGCGTGGTCCTCGTGCTGCCTCTGATTGTACCTGTCAGGTTGTATATATAAGCATTTCTGAAGTACCTGTGCAGACTGTCTTAGTCGTCCAGGCTGCTGTAACAAAATACCACAGACTCGGTAGCTTATTTAAAAAAAAAAAAAAAAAAAACCAGAGATGTGTTTCTCACAGTTATGGAGGCTGAAAGTCTGAGATCAGGGAGCCAGCAAGGTCGGGTGATGGTCCTCTTCTGAGTAGAAGCCTTCTGTTTGCATCCTCACATGGCAGAAGGAGCTAGGGAGCTCTGTGGGGCCTCTTTTATAAGAACACTGATCCCATTCAGGAGAGCTCTGCCCTCATGACCTGAGCACCTCCCAAGGGCGTCACTTCCTAACAGCATCACATTGGGGATCAGGACTCCATTGTGTGAATCTGGGGAGTCTCCTCAAACCTTCACACCACAGCACAGACCCAGCACAGGTCCAGAATGGGATAAAGGACCATAATGAGATTCTAGTGGGGGCAGATGAGCTTTCTCATTAATGAGCTCGTCCTTACCGTATCTCTTTGTTTTTCATCATACACCTCACAATTTAACTTTAATGTAGCTCCTTTGTCGCCTCAGCATTCACAGGAGCTACATTCTGAAGTCCTCACAAAATCTAGAGCAAGCTGTACTAGGCCACACAGGCAGAAGGAAAGAAGGAGGAAAGGTATCAGTCCTTTTCCCCCTCTTGATATTCTTTCTCCCTTCCTTCCACTGAGGAAACTGTGCTGAACCTGACAGGTTGGGCTGAATTAACCTAGACTGGAGAAGAGACAGGTTGGAATTCGGGAAATCTGAGAGTTTCCAACTTCCAAACTAATTTTGACATCCCAGTCATTCAACAATTATTTATGGAGGAACTGCATATTATGGAGTATGGCATTCTGCTCACTATTTACGTGAGAAATTAACAACCAATTGTGATTTGGGTTTCGCACTGGGTGCTACCAAGATTCTGAACATAAGTACAGAGTAGAATTGATGATAATAACTCTAGTCGTTTCTACCTACAGAGATCTTAACAGTATTTGTGCAGAATTATATATGGTGCCCTCCCACTCCCCTAGGGAAATCCTTCTCTTTTGTATCACCTCCCACCACCCTGCTTCCACGCTCCAGCTCCAGTTAGCCGTTACCTTTCCTCAAACTGTGACTTCGCGACTTTAATTACACTCAGGCGGTTTGGTAACCTTAAAGCAGTTTCCTCCAAGGCCTAAATGATGCTTAACCCTCTTGGAGAAATTTGTGTTTTTTTTTTAAGATTTTATGTTATTTATTCATGAGAGACACAGGGATTGAGGCAGAGACACAGGCAGAGGGAGAAGCAGGCTCCCTGTAGGGAGCCCAATGTGGGACTCTATCCTGGAACCCCAGGATCACACCCTGAGCCAAAGGCAAAAGCTCCACCACTGAGCCACCCAGCTGTCCCGAAATTTGTATTTTAAAAAAAGAAGTTTGTTAGACTGCTGGGTTTCTTCCCCGCCTCCAGTTAGTGACGTGTGAAAAGAGATGTTTCTGAGTAGGTCTTTCAGACACATCCGCTCTGCCCTCTTGTCCTTGCAACACACAAAACTTTACTTACATTTGTAAAAGAGAACAACATAGGCAACAGCCAAACATCCTAATTTATCTCAGCTCCCACCTATTCTCTCTTTCTGTCACTCAGCTCTACATGCTGCTATACTTTTAATGTCACATGACCCCCCTACATCAGACACCTGCTGACCTCCACCATGCTGGACTCCCTACCTTCATTCCTACTATGTCCCCACTCAAAATCCTGAGTCATACTCCATCTCCTATTTATAATCTTATAACTGCTCTTTAAATTTGCCTTTTTAAATCTTGTTCCCCACTTTGGGAAATAGTTTAGTAAAGTAAGTGAAGCTTAAACACTGGAGACAGATGCTACTCACTAGGCACATGAACATATGCAAGTAAATTATCATCTCTAAGCCTCTGTTTTCTCATACATAAAATGGACATATTGTGAAGATTAAATATGATATGTAGAATCAGCAACCTTTTTTTTAAGTGTCCAATACATGTAGTTACTACTATTCCTATTATTTATCATCTCCACTCCCCTCAACAACTTTGATTTGGATTCCTTCTACTGGTTCTACCTTGGAGGATCCAATTCTTCAGTGTTCTGTACTGATCAGAACTACTTTCCTGGACTCTTTTGGCTTTACACACAAAGTAGATAATGAGAGACCTTATTTTCTGAACATAGGACCTAATTTTATAAATACAAGCGTATTTATGGGTATAATAAAAGGCAAGATTTGAAACCAGGTCTGTCCAGGACATCAGAAACTTTTGGCTTCTATATGTTTTCTTAGAATATGAATTTTATACTCTGAATGAATATGAATTCCAGAATCACAAGGTAGTGCTAAATGTAATTAATAATGTGACCTCCCTGATAACCTATTGTATCCAGAAAGCAAGGTCGATTACACGAGGAAAAGTGTCTACGTTTCAAGGAGACATTTTTCTTCCCCCAAAAGAGAAAGCAGGGGCTTTGAAGTCAGATCTGGGGTTGCCTCCAAACTCCCTCATTTAAGATCCATGGACAAAAAAGAGTCCAAACCCCCTATCATTAATCTGTTACCGATAAAGCAACTGAGGCTCTGATAAATCAGATAACTTGACCAAGATTAATGATATCCATCTTGCAGGTATGTTATGAAGATTAGAAATTACATATAAAAGCTGGGCATGTTGTTTAGTCTAAATAAATAAATACATTTCCTGGAAATCTAGAGGCAAGTTTCTCTTCAAGATGAAAAGGGACTGAAATCATGCCCACGTTCTATATAACCAGTCTCTATATTTAAAAACAAACAAAAACTTAGGTGGGGTTTAATGATGGAAATAAAGATTTTGTACATTTACATGCTTCCTCTCAATTTGCCCAATAAATAATTCAGATAGGATGAATATAAACTAAGTACTTGGCAACAATGACTTCTAAAAAGAAAGTTTTCAAAGGATTCCTGATGCACTTTAGCAGTATAGAAGCATCTTTTGTATATAAGGGAAACATAGAGTGATCTGAGGCTAGTGTCATAAAAAAGCCATAAAAGGTCACTTAACATTTTATGGAGAAATATGGAGCCACTTGTGAAACCTCACAAAAAAAGAAACTCTGTATTTCAATATATTTAATGCCTAATTTCCAAGTAGAAATATTACTTTTATCTAAATAAACCTTGAACGTTTTACATAAATTGAGAAATTGTATGCTGAGTGGTTTTTGTTTCTTATTTCTAATGAATCAGTAATTTTGACTCATGTTCTATATGCCACTTTAATTTATAGTAAAGTCATACTGATTTTTCAAAAATTAATATACAATCTCAAGTCACAGAGTTTTCCAAATTATATTTCCAATGGCAACTGAATAACATGTTGTCCGTGCAGTTAGTGAGTTGAGGCAATTTGAACATAATGATAAAAGTGGGAGGGGGGATTACAAGCAGTGTTATAATTAAAGGTCTGTTGATTCTTCAGTTTAAATGCCATTGTTGAAAGATTTTTCACTCAGATGTCAAAGTCTGTGGCCAGCCAAAACTTGGCATGCTAGAACTCAGCCCAGAGAAACATTGTGTTCTACAGATTTAAAAACCAAAATCTGTTAAGAACAGAAATGTTGGGCTTGGGCTGATTTCTCCTGAATCAGAACCAGAGCATAGCGAAATACCACCTCCCCTTTACGAAAAGAAGTAGTGCAGGTGGATGTTAATGGGAAATGTTTGTTCAGAAGGGGAATTAGCATTAGATGTCATAATGCAGAGCACTGGGTTAGAGATTTATATAATTAAAGCATCTTTCCTTGAGAAGTCTGTAACATTTTAGAAGCTTCTAGTTTAATGAGGAGCAATATATACTCACCTTCCAAGATATGCATATAGAGGTTCAGTTTCTCCATATCGCATCCCTTGTTACTGGAAAAACTTGAAGTGAAACTTTATTTGCTTAACTCCCTATATACTCCCTATATAAAAATGTTTTCCAAACATGTTTCCCTTTCTTTAATTTGAGGGTTAGAAACTAGTGGCCTGTGTGCTGTGCTTGGCTAGCCCATAGATTTGGGGATGAGGGATCCATTGAATATTTTAAAATAATTTGGGACTTTGAGCCAACCTTTTAAAGATCAATAAATCTTCCCCCCCCCCAAAAAAAAAAATCTAGCTTTTTTCAACTTCTGCTGATAATTTGGAGATCTGGCACTATTAGATCTGCATTCTTACATGGCACCAATATCCAGGCTGCTCCCTGCAGATAAGTCATGTCCTTTTCACTTTGACAGAGTCCCTCTCACCCCATATTTTATGCCATACACACTTCATTCATTTACTTTATCATCCTGGCTCCTAGAAGCATCTGACTTTTCTTTCTTTGCTTATGGAAGATGTATTAAGCAAGTTCTTCCCTTTCTTTGCTTGTAGTATGAAGATTTAAACCTTCAAAAATTTCTTTCCAGTAAATAATAGCATTGCAAAGGCTATGCACAATGGTACTCAACAAAGCATTATTGAAAATGATAAAAATTGGAATGTAACCAACCTGTCCAAAATTAGGGAATTGCTTAAATATATGTTGATATACCTATAGAATGGAATATTATGCTGGATTTAAAAATATATGTCTTAAAAGAATGCAGGTTACAAAACAATGTATACAGCAAGATTCCTATTTTATAGGAAAAAAATTTTGCTTACAAGAAAAGGGTTACAGTGCTATCTCAGAGTGGTATTAGAAAAATATATACATATGCAAAAATATAAGCAAATAAGCTAATAAATAAGCCCCAACAGTAGCTTTTATCAATTCCCTTCCCCAAAGCTTTTATATTCCATTTTTTTAAAGATTTTTATTTATTTATTCATGAGAGACACAGAGAGAGAGAGAAGCAGAGACACACAGGCAGAGAGAGAAGCAGGCTCCATTCAAGTAGCCTAATATAGGACTCGATCCCGGGTCTCCAGGCTCACACCCTGGGCTGAAGGTGGCGCTAAACCCCTGAGCCACCCGGGCTGCCCCTATATTCCTTTTTTTTCCCCTATATTCCATTTTAACCCAAGAGTTGGCACAAACATATACTGAGCTATTTTTCAATTTTCTTTTAAAACTGATTTTTTTTTTTTTGCTTTTATACCTTAGAGAATACAATCAAGAATAAGATTTCCATAGTTGTTTTAAATACTTGAAGAATATTCCTGCTTGGCCATATACTAGACTATCATCATGGCAAAGCAAGAGCATCAGTTCCTGTGTTGGCCTGGAGTGGGTTTGTTCTTCTATAGCACCTTATGCCAATACCAAAAATTATTCAAAAAAATTTTAAAAACATCGCAGAACAGAAAAATTACACAGAAATATGCACTTTAAAAAAATGAGCATAAAAACTCTTAGGGCGCCAGAACTGAAACTCATAATCACAAAGGCATCAGTTGTGTCCCAGTTAGCCACCCATAGGAAGCAAAGCTCACAGGTAAAAGTCATCTATGCATTTATGGAAGTTCTTCTGATGCCAGCACTTAGCACAATACTTGGCAAATAAGAAAGTCCCTAAAAGTATTTGTTGAATAAAATATGAATAAATTTGTACTCCCACCAAGGAACAATTGACCCACATGTCAAAAACTAAGTCATCTTTTAAATACAACTTGAGCAAAAAATATTCAGACTTTACTCATAAAACTTCCAGATATAGTTTGAATTAGTAATGCCATAGCTTTTTTTTTTTTTTTCCCAGAAAAGGAAAATGTTTGTTTATATGTGTGGCTGAGTATATGTATGAGTTTGGAGAAAAAAAATATAAAGGAATAAGAGGTGGTTCTTTCAAGGAAGGGTACAGTGGTGAAGACTCCAGCTCGTAAATGTCTCTTTTCCTCCTGGCAGTGCTAGCTTTATTGTTTCTGATCGGCTGTTCCGTCCATCTATCTTCACTTCTCTAGAGCATTCTTTACCCTTAGGCTCCACTGCATGTTGTTTTCATAATTCTTCTGTTCCCATGAATGATCCTTATTGCTCCTTCATCCATTGTCCCCTTCATGTGCCCACAAGATGTAAGTTAGCCCCCCTTTCTTCCCTCAATGTTTCCTGAAGTCTGTGGGCAGTTTCATGGACCCCATACAGCTGGAACCCAACATTCATATCACCTCCCTGAAGATTTGAGTATCTAGTTCTAATGTGTCAGTTCTAGTACTATGAAGATGGGTTTCCAGCTGCCACTAGACACTTCCACTGGATGTGCCACCCACAACATTTCAAACTCCTGCTGCTATCTTTAAGTATTCTAGAAGTAATGAAATCAACCCCAAATACCCCCTATGCTTTCCTGTCCCCATGCTTTTATTCTGTGCCCCTTGCCTAAAACCTCTCTTTCCAAATTCAAACTGTTGGAACTTTCCCCCATAGTCCAAGGTCCACCTCAAACCCTGCTTTCTTCAATAACTTTCTTCAGTGTCCATCATCAAATGATATTCCTCAAGCCACTAAACCTACAGACTTCTGTTGGCAACCTTTTATGGTATTTGCCTTCTTTTGTGTTGTATTTTAGTTATGTGGTGTTTATTTTCTTCCAGATTCTAAATATTAGGTTTATGGCTTCTTATTTATCTTTGTAGCTGTTTTCTAGAGTTTAGCTCCTAGCAGAGTCTTTTGCTCATAGCAGGCCCTCATTAAATATTAAATTGGTTTTATGCAATAAATTAAATTAGGTTTATGTATTAATGACTATACGTGTGTTACAATTTGAAAGACCCAGAAAGTCTACCCACCCAGTGTCTCCCCTACTTTCCGAGCCATAATATGTTGCTTTTGGGACTTTCTCTTCTACAAATGGGGATTTTTCCACGCAGTTTGTGTCTTTTTGTTCCCTAGCAATAAACTATTGACTAGTTACTACTTGAGTTCCCCCACTTTCCAAAACTAACTCATTATCACCTAAGAGGAAACAAAGTCTTAAAAGAATAGACCAGACGTGAGGTATATTCGCAAGGAGATAACAAATAAGTAGAGGTCTGTGAGAGAGGTAGGGTCATGGAAAGTGCCCTGGGTGCCACTTACTAGTTGTATGCCTTAGTTTTCTCATCTATAAAACTGGATGATAATAGTAATTTCTACCTTATAGAGATGTTACAAGAACTAATATTACTAAATACTAAATAACAAAATACTTAGAATAATATCTGGCACACTGTAAGTGCTGACAAGTGCTGGCTGTTAAGTATTCATATATGTGGTATATACATAGCATATACGATCATATGTATAGTAAGTATATATACTTAACGGATAATACATATGTATAATATATATGTGTATTACATATAATATATATATTTAACAACTATCATCATTATTTAATTTTATTTCACCCCGTGTACCCAATGGCAGATTGCAAAGAAACTCCTGGATAGCCAGAGACCTTGAGTGTCTGGGGATGGAACATTTAAAAGAAAAGAGAACAAGCTTGGTCAGACAGATGAGGATTTGATACACAAGTCAGCCACCTCTGAACTGTGCACATTGAGGAAGTTACTTAACCTCTCTGAGCCTCGGATTTTTCATCTATAAAATCTGACCGCCTATCTTTTACATTTACTTTGAGGATTAAGCGAACTTTTGTTCTCCTAATCATTTTGAGATTCAGTCTCATTCTTTTGGTGATTCCTCTCCTTTTGCTGAACTTCACATTTGTTTTCTTGACAAATCAGATTCCAGACTTTGCATTTTGGACCAAGCATAGAAGAAAGAGGTAGCATTGCTTCGGGAAAACGGTGGCAGTACCAGCTAATAATTTGAAATTATTAATAATTTAATGCAGTAGTGAAATGTTAAAATATGTACCAATTAATATGCACCAAGCCTAATAGAGAACAAATACTTACCAAACTGTGGCTAAATCCTTAATCTAGAACAAATTTAGCAGCCTGACCGGGTTTTTTTTTTTTTTTTTTTTTTTTAATGAAATATGTTCTACCTATGGAAATAATTAGCTGTACTAATCCACAGGTTTTACAGTTGGTCATTTTTTAAAAGTACAAGAATTTAGATTTTCACTGAAAAACAAAAAGTCCTTTCCACACAGTCCTGCTTGAAAGGAGTGTGTGAGCGTTGGGGGAGGTGGGGAGAGGGAAAAACAAAGGAGAAAAAAGCAGTCATGAAAATATCTACAAACTCCTGGATATTTGGATCTGAAAGCAAAAGAACCTTCTCACATTTAGTCCTGTTCTTGTAGTGCTGTGATGTGGCATTTAATGCTCTAGGGGACCTAGAGCAAGTGTTACAAATGCAACCAAAAGTCTCATGAAAATGAGCCTCTTAACAGTGTGTGAGCTGGTCTGCAATGGCCTCAGGAAATCCCCCCAGCTATTCACGTCCTTTTTATCCACTACATTCTCTGACTCAAAGGGAAACCTCACTTCACCTCCTTGACCAGAATTGAGCAGACATTGATTTGGTTACCCGGTGCTTTATTTATTCCTTTATTAGCCTTCATCATTTGTATTCCACTGGAACAAAAGAATATATCTTTTCTTTGCATTAATTTAAGTTTAAGGATGTGCAAATGTGTGTTTGTGGGAGAGTGCATATTTATGTTTGTGTAAGTTTATGGGTAGCTTGCTTTAATTTAAAATATTTTCCATCAAAGCTGTAGTACTCAAAGCTTCACCATCACCATCATTGTACCGAACGACTCTCCTTGACATATTAGCTGAATTCCTAAACCATTGCATGAAAAGTGAGCTCTTTAAAAGAGAATCATGTTTTTCTATTCGTTTTTATAATTAGTCAGGTCAAGTGTCACATGGGAAAAATAAGTGGCCCCATGCATAATTTAAAAAATATATAAGAATCACAACTTCTATCTCAGTAATAATGATGCGTTTATCTATGGGCATTTTATGTGTCTTAATTGCCCCCAAGAAAAGCCGATAAGAAGTTAACCCAATTAAACAGCAGATATGTTGGAAGCAAATGCTATGGATAAACCACTGTACTGGAGGCAATGGGAAATTCAGAGAAGTAGAGGCCAGCGTTTATCCTCAGGCAGCCTACAGTCTAGTTAAGGATACATGACAGAAAAAGTGGAATTGCACACAACAGCTAAAGACTTAAATAACAGTTCAGGGTATTCAGATATGTTTTTTGCACAATTATATTAATAATTTATGTTCAAATATACCACAGAGTTCATTTCTGTTCATTTCTGTTGGAAAGACTCGCTGATTGGGTAGCGTCTATCTGTATAGGCATGAAAATAGCAACAGTCCATGAGATCTTCATCTAAACTTGAGTCACAGATTTGTTTAAACAATGTTTGGACAATTCAGAAATTCAAATTTGCGTTGTAGCAGAATACATGCTCCTGTCCTTTTAAATGTTGAGCGCCTGGTAGCTTTACCACAAATTTTCCTTCAGGAATGCTCGTTGAACCAAGAGATATTTCTAAGTAGATATTTGATGGAAAAGCAACCAAGGAATGGCCTTTGAAGATATTTTCACTACTCCATACCAGCTTTGGATGCCACGCTTTCTTCAATTTTATAATAGTGAATTTGTTCTTACTCAGGGAATACGTTCAAAGTAGAGTTGGCCAGAACACAGCCATAATAAATTCTGCAGCAGCGTCTATTTAATGTATAAGTGATCATAATCAACCCAGAGATCATATAGGGACTTAAAGGAAGTAACTTCTTTAGTTACCACTTTAGTCATAATCTGACAAAGAGATTCATGCAAGTTCAGGGGAAAACCATGGAGGTAGGCACAATGTAAGTGTCTAAAAGTATGCAAACTACCATGCCCAACAATTCTGTATCTACCTTTACTCTTCTGCTGAAGTGTAAATAATAATAACATCAATAATGCGAAGCAAACGGGTTTCTTAGCTTACAAAGCATTCTAGATACATCATGCCTTTTGATCCTCAGTGTGTGATCTCAACAACCTGTGAGATTGGCACGGCACATACTATCCACATTGTACAAACGGAAAATCCATGAAGTTTAAAAGTTTAAAAGGACAGATGACTTCCTTAAAGACATAGAGCTCTTAAAAGCTCCTTCTGATGCTCACATTGTGACTGGCTCAGAGGAGAAAGCAACCCCGACAGAGTCTTTGCCTCCCCGCAACTGTCCTGCAAGGTACACAGGAGTTGCCAAAGTGCAACCTGTAGACTTAAATCTTCAGAGGATGGAAGAGCCCTCAGGCCAAAAGGCATACCTGCTATGATTTCATGCGAGAAGGAAAAGGGATGGTTAGCTGCCTTTTATAGTGTTTTCTCCCCCCACTGATACAGAGTCCTGGGTAAATTCTGAAAGTTTTCATACTTACTGATTGGATAAAATCCTGATGATTTGCCACAAAATCATAGTTATATCTGATCTGGTTGTGTCGGAGTTTTTCCCAGCCCCCTAAAAATTGGGATTTGAGGGATCCCTGGGTGGCGCAGCGGTTTGGCGCCTGCCTTTGGCCCAGGGCACAATCCTGGAGACCCGGGATCGAATCCCACGTCGGGCTCCCGGTGCATGGAGCCTGCTTCTCCCTCTGCCTGTGTCTCTGCCTCTCTCTTTCTCTCTGTGTGACTATCATAAATAAATTTTTAAAAAAATTTTTAAAAACTTGGGATTTGATATTTTTAAAAAGTTGCAATTCTTAAAAAAAAAAAAAAAAGTTGCAATTCTGATCTAAATAGTCCTTCCCACCTGTCAAGATTTATGGCTTTTCTGTTGAAAATCTTGTGAATAAAATCAGTTGTCTTTAGGCTGGCTTCCTGGACCGTCTTACTTATTTAAAAATATGGTATGGAAATGATGGAGATCATGGGCCACTCTACTAAAACTGAATGTCCCTGGGAATTGATAAGGAAGTGTGGTTCTGAATCCTAGAAGCTGCGAGCCTTCATTGGCAATATAGAATTCAGAGCTGTCACTAAATTTTGCTACCTGATGAATAGAAAGGTAGAGTTTCAAATCAAGAAATTCAGCACTTAGTTCCAGAAAGTAATAACGTCAGTGGCTCCTCTGCTCAATATCGCATCCTTTACAAGTCTTCAGACTTCCAGCCTTCATTTTAGCTTGCAGAATTAGACCTGGCATCTTGAGTTTGTCGAATTTTTACTATTATTACTTCGGAGCCCCAGCTAATGCAAAAAAGCAAGGCAATATCCCCAACACCTTGGTCTCAGGACATTCGCAATCCAAATTAATGGTTCTTCGATAATGATAGTCCTGCAGTTATAACATATTTTCATATTCATGATCTTATTAAGTCTTACATTAGCCTTATACATAGACAGGAGGCCCATTATTATTATTATTATTATTATTATTATTGTCATCAACACCATCATTTCCATTTTGTAGATGAGATAAACAGACTAAGAACATGATCTGTGGTCACATCACTGGTGACAGAGCCACAGTTAGGTCCAGATGAGCAGGTGACCTCATTCATAGTGCGTATTTTTCACTAGGCTTGCCAAGGCTCATAGATTCATCCTATGACAATGGTTCTCAGCCAGGTTTCAAAATTACCTGAGGGGATCTTTAAAACATAGGCACTGACATACCCACTTCTGTGTGTCTGATTCACTAGGTCTGGAGTAGAGCCCAAGAATTTTCCAACAATTTTCTGGGCAATGCTGATGTTGCCAAGGAGCACTGTTTTAGGAGCGCTGTTCTATAGATTGTATGCAGTAACTGAATGGCAATGATACATTAAGACAAGATAGTCTTATAAGAAGGAAGTCTATTTGCATGACGCTGCCTCATGTCTCATTCTTTTCTCTATTTCTGACTTCTACTGGGGAAGAACAGAAAAAATTGGGGGAGAGAAGCTGATAAGAAGGCACCTCACTGTTTAGAATAGTTTAAATCTTCTGGCACTTAAGAATTGGACAGCAAATCCGTTCAGTTTGCTTCTAACTAGAACCTGCTGTTGTAGATTAACTTGGAGGTATGATTGTCAACCTAGCAATGAAGAGCTGCTCTAAGACTGGACATGGGCAAATGTATTTAGATAAATCTGTAGACAACTGATCCATTAATCAATAATCTTTAGATCAATTTCTCCATGTCAACCTAGAAGGATGTTCTTAATAGCAAGAGAGAGAGACCCATTCTTGACCTATCCTAGTCAATATTTTTCTGAAGACTGGTGAGAAGTCCTTATATCATAGGCTCGGTTTGAGTCAACAAGGTAATACATCTGCTAAATATATATATATATATATGTAAAATATAAATATATTTACATATATATATATGTAAATATACAAATATATATTTTTATTATATATATAATAAAAAGAAGCTTGCCTTTTCTCGCTTCTGGAGGCCATCTGAACTCCTTGGCTTCTGACCCCTTCCACAAGTGACTCCAACTTCTTATCGTCATCATATCTCCTACAACTAGCTCTCCTCCTCCTGGCCCTCTCTTATATGAACCCCTGTGATTACATCTAGAGCCTACCTAGATAATATAGGTTAATCTTCTCATCTAAGTATCCTTAATTTAACCACATCTGCAAGAGCCCACTGCCATATAAGGTAACATCCATAGTTTCTTGGGGTTAGAACAAGGATATTTTGTGTGGGGTCATTATTCAGCCCCTTTGTGATATGTTTCTTGAACTACATGAAGAATATGGTACTTTTTTCTTGGCACGAGTATTTGAGAGGTTTTTTAATAAAGAAGAGGGCATGGGACCAGGAAACAGAAGAACTGTGTTCCAGTACTAGTTTCGCTTCTACCAACTTGGTACCAAGTTGTGTAACCTTAAGCTCGTCTGACAAAATGTCTGAAGAATCTTTCAACTCTTCTCTAAACTGACAGAACCAGAGAGTCTCCTAAATACTTCCTACATCTGAGATTCTATGCTGCCTTAAATCTATTTGCCTGTTTCTAGATGATATTTAAATTTAAAAGCAAGAGCTTGCTTACCATTTCTAATATTCAGAATAAATCTTGTTCACTTTTCTTTTGAATTCACTTAAATTTTGAATTTAGAATGTGCTACCGAGGACTTCCTGCTGTAAAAGTCACAGTGAGGCTAGGAAAATCACCAATACAAGTGCTTTTTGCTAGTTAATTCTTAAACATCCTATCCAGTAGTACAACTTCAGTCTAAGCATCAAATCACTAGTCTTGTACTTATTGGACTCTTGAAACACAGAAAGAATAAATTGTAATTGCATATGAAGAACTAAGAGAGAACAGTCGTGGCTGCCAGCTTTCCTGAGATACCATTTACCACCATGGGCAGGTGTGATACTGGACAATATGTTAAAAATGCCAAGCAGAGTATAAAGACATTGTCCCAGAGATCTTAGTGTCAAGGTGGGAGTGACACACTAGAGGACAGTCACTGAGGGGCTATTGTTATTTCTACAAGGGGACAAAGAAGTGGGAAAGGGCTGGGGTCTTATTCATTGTTGTTCTTTTTGTTGTTGTTGTTGTTAATTTTCGTCTTCTCAGATAAGGGCATGGAACTTGACCACTGATTCTCAAAAGGAAATAGGGCTAGTTCGATACAAATCTCTCTACCGTGTTAGAGTCATCCCACAAACACCTATTTTAAATGATGATTTACAGAGGGCCACATAGAATAATTTGGAGGAAGTTTATAGGAAGGAAAGCTTTGAGAGCTGAACCAGAAAAGGTGCTTGAAAGTAAATCAAATTATGGCATACATTGAATTATGGCATTTATTATTATGTGCAGAGTATGCATGGAATTTTGAACTAAAAGCCGAAGAAGCAAAGGTCTAGAAACTCTCATGCATAGTAAATAAATTAACCCTTTATTCTCTTAACTTTCTACATTCCCTATATTTGGTGACTCGTTCATACAAATATACGCTGAAAAGGACTGATAAACCATGCTCCACCTTTGGTACATTCAACTATTTGTGCACATGACTCAAATACATGCCTCCAGGAGATTTTCTTTGGTATCATGTAGACACAGTCAGTATTTCAAAGGCCAAGAATTCTTTGGGAAAAGAAGAAGGGTTATGTGTGTTTATGACTGTCAAACTTTCCTAAGCATATTAAGTTGGGATCCTTTGTCCTTTCCTTCTACAATTTGAAGATTATTCTAGTAATATGTTTGGCAGAGAAAAAAACCTGCCAGATAAGTCGGGGTCTAATAACTCTTTAATGACTATTCTAAAACCATGAGTTCAGTATACTATACCATTCAGAACCTGGTGTTACTTTCCACTTTAAAAAATCAGTTTTCATTGCTATTTTTTTATGCTAGAAACTATATATATATATATATATATATATATATATATATATATATGGAAATCAGCTTATCGTGAGCAGGTCATCAGCTCTTGATATATCTGCCCGTGAGAAAAAAATATATATATGATTGGGATCCTGTCACCAAGGATATGGTTTAAAAATCTGTTTATTTCAAATATTAGCTTCAACTAGTTATCTTTATTTTGCAATGGCTTTAATTCTTTTGCCCACTCATTCATTTATTACATGGCCACTATACAGTAATCATTTAGAAAAAAAGAACACCCTATATTATTATGCAAACCTTAAATATAACTATATGTTTTTGTGTGTTCACATGCTTTTTTAAAGAGCACATTTGTGACAGGAAATGAAGAATGGCATAGTCGGGGAAAAATTAAAGAGACACGATGTAATTATCCGAACTGGAATTAAGCCAATTAATAACCCGTGTGCTAACACTACCCTCAAAGTGCTGAAAATGCCGTCAGATATTTAAATGCCCTGGGTGGTCATAGCTAGCAATCTTCACCTCATCCATTTTCAACACCACACGGGGACATGGCTCACCCTGGCTTCTGAGGAAGGGCCACCTGAAGTGAGCTGCTGAAGAGACACAGGTACAGAGTGTATCATTCGAGCACAAGATTCTCTCAAGTGATCGTGCACAGATTTCCACTTATTTTTTTAATGAAATCAAAACACTGGTGTTTTATGCAATTTGCTCATTTATTCAACACATATTTACTGAATAATACGGTAGGTGTGCCAGCCCGGCATCATGGCTAGGAAACAGGCTTCAGAGTCGGATTGCCTGGATTTTCCTCCCCAGTTCCACACTCACTAGCTGTGTGCTCTTGAGCATGTGACCTAACCCTTCTATTCCTCAGTTTCCTTTTCTATGAAAAGAAGCTTCAGAGTGCCTAGTTCTTAGGGTTGCTGTGACACTAAAGGATGACACAAATGTAAAGTACTTAGCAGAGTGCTTGGCACAAATCAAGTACTCGGTAATATGTTGGTTATTATTATGAGCTGAGAAATATACCAAAGTCTGTGTAGAAAGAGATCAAATAGTCCTCCGGTGATCTTTGAAGTTTAAATTCTAGAACTTTGGAGTTCTAAACTTTATAGTCTCTACTGCCAACCCTTTCTAATAGAAATCTGTATATTAGATCCTTGCTTTGCTGGGAGTATTCCTGTCCTGAACCTACATGCTTTGAATATAATACGCTCAGCTCATCTAGAGTATGCAGTTTTATTTATCTACACCCTCATTTTATGCCTACGTCAATAATAACTGCCATGTAATACCATCCATGGACTTTATATATGTGAGCTCATGTCACGCTCAAAACAACCTTATGGGATGAACATAATCGCCTTTTACAGATAGGGAAACTGAGGCTCTGAGAGTGGCCATGACGTCTGCAGTGTTCTAGAGGTCTGTCTCACTCTAAAACACATTCCTTTTTCACCCAGTTCACCCAGCACGCATTTACTAAGCACCTCACTGCTCTGCCCTGGGCTCTTGCCGTTCAGGTGCTTTGAGACCTACAGGAGGACCCACCAAGGTCAAAAGCGGTGGTCCCTCCTCCCCCTAAATTGACTGACTGTGGACCTTGTGTTTTAGAGAAGTCACAGTATCCATTGTTAAAGGTTGATGTGCCAATAAAACTAAATGACTGACTATGGCTTCTCTCAGCTCACTTGCCGTCCAGTGGGCTCCCAGGTGCCTGACATTTCTTTCAGTTTTCTCCTTCCACCCTAAGTAGCAACATCGTCACCCAAGTGTGACCCAGAGGGAGTTTTCGCTTTTATATACAGCATGTTTTAGGACCAGAGACTTAATCTCTCCAGTAACATCTGATGGCACTGTTCTCTTCATAAGCACCTCTTCCTCCTTTATTTAAATTAAAAAAAAAAAAGTATCTTCAATTATCTGTTGTCAAGAGGGAGATCCATAATGAATACGATCATACGTGTCCAAAAAAAAAAAAATAGCATCAAATATGTGGGCAGATAATACCCTTTCCCCTTTCTATTTTAGAAGCTCAACTCAATCGAAATATACAGGAAAAGTTGCCCACAGCTAATCTTCCAGGTAGCAAATCCCATCAGTGATTTAGAAGGACGTTGTGGGCTGAAAGCCTCAATCTCTTTCACCCATAGTGTGCCTATATTTTAAAAATGAGTTGTAGGAAAGAACGACATCTTCCTTCATGGTGATATACAGCAGATGATACACACAGAGAGAACTGCAAACTCTGGGAGGGGTCTTTGTAGATGGATCCACGGGCCTTCCTTAGCTTGGAATGTGGCAACCCCAGCTATCCCTGGCTGAGACCAGGCCTCCACAAAGCCATATTTTTCTGCTTTTCTCTGAGACCGAATTAAGACTTAAATCCCTGTCCCTAGAATTCAAAACGGACAAGAAAATATTTCCACTTAGCTATTTAGACATTTTAAAAACTGGAGCTCTGTGCACTAACTGTAGAGGTGGAGAAATCTTGTTATTCTGGAGACAAGGGCGATCACCATACCTGTTGGGCCAGGGTCTGTGCAGAAAGCAGGAGGTTAGCTGGTATGATGGCCAGAGCACCAGCCTGGTGAGCCGCCGGGGCCCTGGGTTCCAGTGTCGACCTTGCTACTGCCTTTGTGATTTATTAGCCTGAGTCTCTGGGCCTCAGTTTCCTCGTCTGCTAAATGAGGGCGTTGGGGAGATTGATCTCCGTGGCTTTCTCCGGCTCTAGTATTCTCTGGGTCTGCGAGTCGCCTTCAGTGTCTGCCATAGTGTGCCTTGCCAGCTCTGTTTGTCACAAAGATTAATCCATTTTAACTGTACCTTAGAGTGCTCCCGGGAGAGAGGATGGATGGATTGTTTTGCACCTATTATTGCATCAGAACTTTTGCCTTTTTAGACGAGATCGTGCCGTGCCTAAAATCCGTCTGCCTGTCTGCCCACTGACTTTGTCTGTGCTGATCTCTTGCCACGGTGCCTCTTCTTCCAGCATCCATCTCCCTCCAAGATCTAGACTCGGCATCTGACTGTACCTGTCTTGTTCTCTGCAGCATCTGTCTGCTACACTCCTAGACCATCGTTAATAAACTTTCACACATTACACGCAGACCCTAAGATGCTGGCACCTGCACATAAATATCTACCGTTCCCAGGACTGGGGGAGAAAACTCCCATTTTTTTAAAGACCTCTATCTAGTGCCATTTGTATTTGCACTTTTTGTTTAGTTGTAAGTTTTAATAGTTCCCCCTTTGAGGATTTGTCAGTACGAGCAGTATTGCTTATCAGAACACACCAACAGTCTTTTTGTAATATTCGCTTTTCCCCTTTGGTTCAGCCGAGCCTGCTGACAGATCATTCAAATTCAATTGTTTTATGTCTAAGCCGAACAGCTAATTAAAGTAGGGATGATTAACCTGACTGGCACTGTCGCTCTCCCTCGCGCTCTCTCTCCCTCTCCCTTTCTCTCTCTCCCTCCCTCCTGTTCCAATCAGTCTTTTTCTCACACTCTCTCTCTCTCCTTCCGTGTCTCTCTCTCTCTCTCTTCCCCTCTCTCTCTCCCCCCCCTCCCTCCTCTCCCTCTCCCTCTCTCCCCCCTCTCTCTTCCTCTCTCGGTCTCTCTCTCCCTCCTTCGGTTGGTCTCTCTCTCTCTCTCTCTCTCTCTCTGTCTCTTGCTCTACTGTTTTTTTTTTTCCTCTCTCTCTCTCCTAAACGTGGTCTGCTTGCTGATGGCAGAATGGCACTCGGAGATTTGTGCATTGTGTCTGGTTTCCTACGGGCAGGCTGACCCAGTGCCTCCAGGGACTTATCAATAGACCACTCAGAAGAGACACAGACAGGAGAGAGGAGGAGGGGTGGGGGGAGAGAGAGAGAATCAATATCAAGAATAGAAGGAGCTCCGAAGCCATTTTTTTTTTAAAGAAGTATCGGGACTTGGGAGAGGGTGACAAAGAAGGTTTTTCAAAGAGGCAGTGGAGGAGGTTCTAATAAATTTGGAAGGAAACAGTTCCCTGTCTTGGGAAAAGGAGAACTCCTGACTGATTAGCATTCACACCAGGTATGAGATGTTCGCTACCCCTTATCACTGTGTCGCAACCGAGATGGAAAAGCCTTTTTTTTTTTTTTTTTTTTTCCAGGAGACTGAGGGAGCATGTATTTCGCTGTGTTTGTTGTTGGGGGGTAAGGGGGGTGGCGTGAGATCTGTGGGCATTTGTGTATGGGAGCAGAGAGAATGGAAGCAGTACAACGGGGGGTGGGAAAGAGTATGGAGTGTGTTACTGTCTTCCCTGTCTTTGTGCACCCCTGGGGGGTTACCCAAGTTCATTTCTAGCAGGTGGATTTGGACGGGAGTTACTTAACGCTTGACCGCCAGTTTTGAAAAAAAAGAAAAAGAAAAAAAAAAAAAACGTTGCTTCCTATGTCTATTAAAGGAAGCTCCAATTTCTCTCTCTCTCTCTCTCTCTTCCCTTCTCTCTCTCTCTTCCCTTCTCTCTCTCTCCCCTTCTCTCTCTCTCCCTCTCTCCCTCTCTCTCTCTCCCTCTCTCTCTCTCTCTCTCCCTCTGCCCCCCCATCTCTCTTCCCCTCTCTCCCTCTCCCTCTCTCTTCTTTTTTTCCTCTTCTAACCAGACAGCGGGAGGGTTCCTGGCTCCCAGCCAGCCCAAAAGCCTCTAAGTGTTTTGCACTTGTTTCAGGGAGTAGCTGCCCGGGGATTTTTCAGCATTTTCACTAGAGAACAAAGAGTTCTTTACAAAGGGAAGGGGGGGGGGGGAAGTGAGCTTAATGTCTGATATATGTTTTTCTATTTTTATTAGTTTTTCGCCTAAAAAGAAAGAGACAGGAACAGAACATTCACTCTATAAAGACACAAAGACATTCAAAAGAAATCCAGTTATCTTTTCTCCCCATCACCCCAATATATATACGTACAAAATAAAAAGGAAAAAGACTAATGAAGTTGGATATGTTGCTCTTTTCTCCTCTTTTAATCTTTCTAAATCCAACTGTTCTTATGCTCACTCTATGCTATTTTTTTCTACTCACAATAAAAGTTGCTCAGGATGCATCTTCTCTTACCATCTCTTTACCCTGTCTGGGTCCCCAAAATCCTGTGGAGGAGAGGATGAGAGTACGCCAAATAATCAATGTAGTGGCGAGAACATCTTCTACTTTTGCCACTTGGGTAAAAAGTTAATTAAGGAATTTGGGCTCCCCAAATACCAATGGGGTGCATTAGTTCATCCAGCCTCACAAGTTCTTGCATCCATCTGTTTAAAAGGTACCGCCTGTGTCACTTGTCAGTTATTAAGAAAAGGTACTAAGGGAGCAGATACTTGTATTTTATTTTTGTTTCCATCTAATTACGTAAATGACAAAAACCCCCAGAGAGATTACTTGCCCCATCCGTGATACACTAGTTCAAGCGAAATATAGTCTAGACAGAGATTTTTCAACGATTCTGATTGCCATGTAGCTTTGTGTTCTCTACTTGATTTTTTGCCTATGCTTGTATATTTTTACCATGAATTTGTGTTTGTAGCAAACATTCCAGAATGCTTATCATTTTCAAATTAATGCTCCGACAAAAGGAAAAAGAAATCAGCATGTGAACTGTATGTGCAAAATGTACTAAACAGTCCCATCGTTTATAAATGGATTTATATCTTTATCCTAATATTCTTGAATTGTAAACTCAAGTAAATGTTTTCTTGCTGAAAGTTCTCCCCCTAATGCATTTGTATCTCGATTGTCATTTGGAAATCTTTTTAAGGTACATAATAGACATAAACTGAATAAGGGGGAAAATGCAAAAGCACCAGAAAAATGCTTAAATATATATTATGTACAGTACCTAAGTACAGATAACTATTTTACTAAGTGAAAATGAGCTACAACAGTTGTTTCAAGATTCAGAAACTCTTTTCTTTCTTTTCTTTTCTTTTTTTTCCATTCACTGAAAATATAATCTATTCCTGTCCCTGGGGAGAAAAACTGTAGGGAAAATATAGATATATACATTTTTCCATATTTTTAGAATGCATTTATGTAACTGCTTCTTAAGAGTGTAACACATATCAGGGCAGAGTGTGATGTCTACTAGTCAGTAAACCCTTCTGGCTGGGAGGTGTGAGCGCCTTATGTTTGAAGTAACTTGATAACAAGGAGTCTTTTCGGGAAACCTTACTGTGTATGTGTTGCCTCAGTAATGACCCTCAGAGAAAAAACAAGAGCTAGGTGGCCACTTGAACTCGCTGAAAGACATTAGATTTAGGGGAACTTTTGACAAATCCAAAATTTTTTAGGGTAGCTCCCTTCTTACAGTTGTGTGTTTTCTTCGGGAAAATTCTTGTATTGCCTCCAGACTTTTCTATCTTTTTTTGTAAAGATTTTTCATGCTGCTAATAGTGCTTCAGGAGAAAAGGATCTTTAAAAAGAAAGTCATCAAAATAAGAGAAAAGAAACTCGATCTTTAAAAAGTTTTATATTGAAGGCAAGAGCTTCCCCCCCACACACCCCACCCCCTTTTGGCTTGTTTCTGATTTTTTTCCCCTGAACTCTTTTGTTGCTGTGGGCTGTTGTGCTTACATTTTTGTTTTTTGTTTTGTTTTGGGTTTTCTTTCTTTTTTTTTTCTTTTTCTTTCTTTCTTTTTTTTTTTTTTTTTTTTTGTTTTTTTTCTTTTTTTTTTTTCTCCTGCTCTATTTTTTTTATGTGACCAAGGGGGTCTAGGGAAGGGGCAGAAGGGGTCTGGTAAGAGGCTGTTACTGAAAGCTGTACTAGCCTCTCTTGATCCCAACTCAGGCAGCTCCTATCAGCTAGTTGTGCCGCCAAGAGTACAGTGAAAGGTGATAGCTGTCATTCTGGGATTCTTCGTGGATCTGACCTGAGAGTAACACATTCACAGTCGAGGAGAAAAGGGAAAAAAAAAAAATAGAGGAGGAGGAAAGAAAAGCTCTTTGAGCTGGAATACACTGGCCCTTTCTTCCTGTAGGCAATCCGCTCCAGTTCTTGGCGACGTGTCCTGCACTATCAGATATCATATGACTTTTTATTTAGATTCCTTTTCGGAGAATGGCCTGTTAGGACTCTGTTTGTTTTCTTTTATTTAATTTCCTTCTCCCCTCACCCGCTAGTTTTGTGTATCTGTGTGTGTGAGAGAGAGTGTGTGCGCGCATGCATATGTGTGTGCAATTTTTATCTTTGTTTTTGTTCTGTTGATCTGATGCTTTATTTAAGGACAAAGCTTTAATTATTTCAGTATACTGGTTTAATCATTTGCCAAAAAGAAACCTCATTCTAGGCTTTTTGGGGGGTCCATTTTTAAACACATCCATTAACACAGGAGGCTAGAGATCCTAAATGCCTGCTGGTCGGCCCCTGGCCCGCTCCCTCACCTTCACTTAACCCTCCCTTCATCAGCATGCACGGCAGTGTGAGTTAGGAAACACCTGTGCTGAGTTCAGAGGGAAATAAAAGTAGAAGCAACTTCTTCAAATCTGCACTCCTAGTTTCACTTTAATAAACTTTTTTTTTTAATCGTTGGCTTTTTTTTTTTTTTTTTTTTGGCACCCTCTGCTGAGTTTGAAAGCATCAGAGATACTGAACGATGTGTCTGTGGAGCTTTTGTGAGGTCAGCTGAGCACCCCTGGAAAGTAGAGCAGGGGCTGAAAGTCATTCAGAGACTTCAGAATTAAGTGGGAGATTTCAATAAGATCTGTGAGATCTGTGGGCCGTGCAGGGCTTGGTGATAGATGGTGAAATGGAATACTTGGGGATCCTCAAGGAGGAGAAAGAGAGACATTTCCAGGGAGGGCAACACAGGCATTCCTGCTGCATGGAGTACTTTGAGAATCATAGTTAATCACATTTTTATTTTGTGTAACTTGCAGTTTAGCCAATTGATATGCGATTGCCTTCCTTCCATGCTTCTTGTATAAAACAGAGGAATTAAACTGACATTATTACAGGGTTTCTCCTAAATTTTTGATGTCTTTCTTTTTCAGTTTTGCAGAGTTCAGATTTTAGTTAGCAAAAGAAAACAGAACTTCTCTGGGTGTGTAACTGGTTGGTTGCCTATACATTATCCTCCACATGCTATACCTTATCTATACATAATATGACATATCCTGTTTGTATCAGGATCCTTTTTTTTTTAAATAGTAAATAGTAGTAACAAGCTAGACTGCTCTGAACGTTCAGATGACCATTACATTCTTTAAATCCATAGTTCTTAGTTCCTTGTTACTTTCCCTAAGATGATTTTTCACAGACCTTAAATTTCTAATGCTTATCTCAGCCAGAGGTGAGTTCTGTTGAAACTTGGAGGGAAATTTATTCCACCCCTTTAAGAGTACCCAAAAGGGAAGGGAGAAGTATTTTTTCGTTCAACAAAAAATTTTAGAAGCCTTTTTTTCCCCCAGCGGAAAACTCTAAAACAGCTTTGTCTCAGAACGTTAAACTTGGCATGGATAAGAAATGTGAGTTTTGCTTTGTTTGAGGAAATTTGTTTTTGAAACAACAATGTTATAAATATTTTTAAATTGCCTGCTGAGCATGCGCTGTATCTGACTTTATTCATAGTTTTAAACACACACCAAAGTGCAGTCTTCTGAATGGCCACAGGTAAGGCTGTTGATTTGTATGATCTTTCTCAGAGCTACCTCCAGTGAGTCTACTCAGTTTTCCAGAAGGGAAAAGGGCGAGAGCTGAGTTTAGACCTGGACTCCCTTCTAAAAATCATAGAGCAAAAGTAGATTCCCCCAGTAAAGCTTGCACATTATACTTAGGGTAAGTACTGTTCAACTTTCCTTTCTTATAGGAGTCGCTTGCCTTAACTTTTCGGCTTAATAGTAGCAAAGTAAATTAGCAAAAAATTTAACTCAATGAGGTATTTGACTAAATTAGAAAATTTGCAGATTTTTAAAGGCATCTCTTGTGCATAAATTTGGGGATACGAGGATTTGCCAGTGAAATGATAGCAGCTCTGTGCTTACAGAGCAAAGATGTGCTAGTCTGAACATGCCTGATCTCATCTGGAATCGAAAGCTAAATCTAGGTGGGCCTGTAATAATACCAGAAAAGGAACACATGTATCTTTTGTGCAGCCTTTAAAAAAAAAAAAAAAAAGCCAGGCTTCCAAAGGGAATGACAAAGAAGTAGGTTCTCCTCTTGCTTAATAAGTAGTCATATTTTGCTTCTGGAGCTATGTGTTTCCAGTTGTTTTGGGTTGTTTTGTTTTGTTTTGTTGTTGTCACTGCTGTTGAAGTATATTCTTTCCTGTCAGTGATTGTTAACACTTTCCATATTTCAGAAGGGCTTTATCTCCATTAATTCCGTTTGATGTTTCCTCACTTGGTTACCTTTCTCAAGTCTGCGATGACCCTTCCAGGCTTTGCAGTTCTGATCGATTCTTGCCAGAATATATTCACTCATTAGCTGTTTGTTATAGTTATGATGGAGATAATCTTGTTTTTCAGGCCTTTATAACTCGCCAAACAAATTTCATTTTGAGGTGAAATTTCTCATAGTTGTTCTTGACTCAGAACTGAACTTGTCTTGGAAAGGCTTGAAAAAAAAAAATGCAACTAGCCGTTGAGGGTTTTTTTTTTTTTAAGGACTAAATATTTCAATAAATGCAGAGGGATTATTTTACAAATAACGTTGATATGCAATGTTTTTCTAATTTTTCTTTTCATGCTTTAAAACAGAACCTGAAAATTAAATGTATAAAAAAAAGAAAAAAAGAAAAAACCTGCCAGGTTAATGCTGATATTTTAAATACCCAATTTAAAATAATTCAAAGTTTTGATTTCTATGCAGCATATCACCTTTCAATGTCAGTCAGTAATACTTTGTGCAGACATACATATATCTACACACATGCACACACAGAGACGCAACTCCACTTTACATCTATATTAATTTTATTTTTACATAAAACACGATTAGTATTAATGCAAACTTTTATTAATTTATTATATTCTATTTTTTATAATTTAGAAATCCAGTTAACTATTGCCTCTGATTATTTAATATATGTATATGCTTATTAATATCTATTTGTAGTTTAATAAAGTATCTTAATTTATAGAGTATTTTATAAGTCTTTCACACTTGAATTTTATGCAGCTACATTAACATTTGAGTTTTCTCAGATACGCTTTGCTTTTTGTTCCATATCTGTTACTATGTTAAGAAGTTTTTTACTTTCCCAATCTAGAAAGACTATGGCCATTTTCCCCTATATATGATTTCTATATATCTTCAGTATTCTGAAGAAGAAACTTTCCAACCTTTTGATGTCCTGGAAAGCCTTCAAACAAGTGGGAGAAGTAATCTTTACCTTGCTACTCCCCAAAACTCCTGCAATATCTGCCCTCACTGTACCACCCCTCACCACCAGCAACCCTGAAAAAACAACAATAATAAACATGATATAATTTTTCTGATCACAGAACCAGGAAATACCAAAGAAAATTGTGGCATATGTAGGCAAATGCCAAGAGCTCCTCCAGTAAGATCAGCTGTTTTTGTACTTTTTTTTTTCTCTCCTGAATTTTGTTTGTGACTCTTTTGGCTTGCTGAAGCATATCCCCATAATCTTACGAAGCCACAGCAAATTCCCAATGCCACAACAACACTGTGCAGCTGGGGAGAGCCCAGAAGAACTGATCCTGGGTGGCTGCAGACTTCCCCAGCAATGATGCAAAGCAGGAGGAGTAAGTAGGCTATACACTTCTCTTTGCTTTTTACCTGGGCTGCTCCACCGGCCAGGTAGAGTGATTTTCTTTCGGTAGCTTTAGCTTAGCTATGTAGGGCTTTTCCTTAGCTATCTAGGGCTTTTCCTTCTGTAACCAATGGCTTTCTGCCTCTTTCCAAGGATGGTTTATATAGCAAAGCATCCCATTTTCCTTTTATACTGGAATATGGAAAGCTTTGGAGATTAGGAAGGGTAAAGGAAAGGGGGCTCAGAGTATCTGGGAAATACTCTGAATGGCCTCAAACTCAAAAGCGTTTGGGGGGGCTGTAACTTTTTCATTCTCTCCAGAGCCTTTAAGAGATGGAAAGTAGTGAATGGGATAACTGTAGGGTGCGAACCATGATCTAACTGATGCAGTAGATGGAGCTCTTCCCCCTAAGTCTGTATTTAAATTAACGTCCCACTCTAGTTTGTGGGGCTCTCTGTTTCAAGGTGTGTCATTACTACACACGTAAAATCAAGGGCCCAGAGAATTGGAGAAGAGGTTTCCTGGCACTTTTCAAAAGAGATGAAGCATTTGTTCTGAAACACAAAGCATAGTGCAGGTGAGAAGTAAGACTGGGGTGGGAAATGAAGTTTACATATCTAAATTTCTCCCTATGTTTGTTGATAGCCCTAAGTGTGAAGTTAAATCCTAACACTTACTATACAAGTGATTATTACTTTAAATGCAGAAAAATGTAGGGAACCTGTAGGATTTGGGGCTGTGTTCATTACAGACCTTCCAGGCTATCTGAACCGGGCAGATCTCCTCTCATTTTATTCTGCAAAGGAATCTTAAGACTGAAAAGGTAATTGTTTCATCCAATTAGTCTAGAGAACCTGGCTGAAATGTTACAAATTCTGAATTGTGACAGCGCAGAGGAGGGCAAAGCAGCTGTGTTAGGAAGGTGCCTTTATGGAAGCCAAAATATTTTCAGCAATAACTGAAAATAGATCTCCAGTATCTGTTTGAATATGGAAAGAACTACTTGTTTATTTCTCTCTAAATTAACTGAAATGAATAATTGCCATAAAATTTGTGTCGCTGTCGTTATTCTCAGCACCAATAGGATAAGTTCGATTGTGTCCCTCTCTGCTTCCGGGAGGGAAAATATATGTATTCTGTAGGTAGTAAATTATCTTCCTTAGTGAATATCTGCTCACAGATTGGAGATATTACTGCATATCTCTTGTTAAATCTTGATAAGATCATTTGGCCAAAGTAGAACTCGGCTTGGCTTTAGTACCCAGAGAAATAGCATTTTTAAGGGACTTGGATTTCCTTTGCATACCACGTGTCTGAGTCCGATACGGTCCAGGAAAATAGAGAGGATGAGACAAAATTATTCCTAAGCAGCCGCCGTAGGCCAAACACTGAAACAGTGCCAACCTGGACCAATCAGGCCGGCTTCTCAGAAGATACATGCTTTTGTCGAACACTTACATGAAGAGAAAGAGGGAGGAAGCCCTTGAAATTGCATTCATATGAATGATTCCTCACTAATTTCAATAAAGTCCCTGGTAATAAATTCACGATTTTTATTCTTTTGTAAAGTAGAAAACGTGAGCTTTCTTGTCCAGCTAAGGATCTCTAAATGTTGTACTCTGACATCTTTTGAACAAACCTATCCTTTTGAATTTAAGCAAGTGAAAAACTTCTCACAGAGAGCAAAGAGTAAAATTGATGGAAACTCAAAATCAATTCCAAACCCATTTCTGGCATGATGAGAATAACATTTGTGCTGTGTTTAAAGCAGTTTAAAACAAGAAAATGATAAAATGATCAATATACTTAAAGCCAAAAATAACCAGGACAGAACGATCTGTAATCCATTCCCATTCCTGAAACTCTCCCTCTTGATCGAATGTGAAAATAAACGAATGTATCTTTTATAAGGTGGCATTGTCAGCCTTATAATATAAAGCAATGATGAGATGCCAAGCTTTCAAGTCTATTATGCTATATTTTCAGAGTTTAGCCAAATTTCTAGATTTAAACTATTGTAGATTTATTTATTTGTGCATGCCCTGACCTCTGACCATAGAAAGAGCAAAGTTGAGGAACATATAGAATGTGACAGTGAACCACATTGCTACTTCACAGTCCATGTACTCTATTTATTAAAAAAAAAAAAAGAAAGAAGAAAGAAAGAAAAGAAAGAAATAAAGAAAGAAGAAAAGAAAAAGTTTAAGACACAACAGAAAGAATATTTTCAGCTCTATCTGAAAATTGGTGGATTAGTCAATATGGAACAGGCTGGAGATTTCTTTTAAAATACCTGACTCTCGACGAGTTTATTAAATTCAACACACACATAAATACAAATCATGCATATTTTATGCTTATTGCTTTAATAGACTGAAAGACTAAGTTCACACTAATAAATTTTGGACTTGTGGATTCAAGGTCAGTAAAATGCCACTGTCCAGGTTTATAAAAACCTACCTAGATGTAAGATTTTGCCCCAGTGAATGATTTTCTACCAATTTCCTAGAGTCATTTGACTGACTGGTTATATATTGATCAGATAAAATAAATTGTCCTTCTGGATGAAGAAGTCCTAGCTGAAAAAATTAAAATGACAACAACTTGCATAAGCACGTTTAATTCCGTTGACCTAGGGTGCAGTAGGAATGACGATAATTCTAAATGAGCACTGTGACGAATGTCACTACAAAGAAGCATGTATGATTACATCAGTAAGAGTGAACTCAGTGGGCAAGGTTAGGAGGGTGAGACACAGGAGCTATGACAGTAGGGACTAGTGATTAAAGTTATTGGAGATGTTTAAAGCCGGTGGCTGGCTGGAAAATTAACATATCGAAGAAATGAGTCGGTCAACTTTATAAGTAGGTAGGAAGGCAGTACTTTTTCCTATAGGATATAATTAACTGAAGAATTCACCTTTGCTGAGAATTTTAACAACTTCCTAAAGCTTTGGCTGTCCAGTGTGATACTAGTTGTAAAGAGCTGTTGTGCACATCTGCTTAAAGATTCATATAAGTGTAATTGTTATAGCAACTTGTTATGCTATTGTTTGAAGTTGAAAAGCTCTGCCTTAAGTGTCGACAAAGCAAATGTCAGCATCATAGAATCATAATCATTGCATCTTAGAGCTTGAAGGAGCCTTAGATATCTCAATATGGGTGAGTGGGTTAGCAAACTCTCCAGAAAAAAATACTGAATATCTGTTTGCAGCACCACATAGGATTTGAGAAAAATATGTATTTTTATGTATTACAATGACTTATATTTGGAAAACAATTTAAAAGGAAAGCTTAAAAAAAAATAAAGAATGTAAAGCTCCACAAATTCATCTTGACTAGTGGTGCTGTACAATGGATTCTGTGAACCAGGGGTCTAACTAGAGAAGAGTGAAAAAAATTTCAGAAAAGCATAAGGTTTTATTTTCATCAAAAGGGGCAGGGAGAGGTTAACAGATTAAGAAATGCTGTTTGGGCTTAAACCATTTACTTTGCTGATAAGAAAATTTAAACAGAGAAGTGACAAAACTTTCTCAAGATGAGAAAGGTAAATTGTATTAGAACTCAGGTTTTCTAGCTACCACTCCTACACCACATCCTGACCTCTAACACAATTTTTATAAAAATTAAAAGTAGATGATATTCCAGAAGTAATTGAGGAAGAGAACAAAAGAGCCAAGCCCTTTGGGCTCCTACTGCTGTACCAATAATCTTACCGTAATGGGGCAGGGGCAAATAAATGTGCTAAGGATAAGGCATTCTGGGGAATAAAAGAAAATGTAACCAGATCTTGCACTTCTTGGATACCCTTTGCTGTCAACACTGTTCCCCTCACACTCATATGTCCTCTAGGATAATTCAAGGTAACTTTTATTTCATTTCTCTTCTTCCATCTGCCCCCACCAAAAAAAGGGGGGGGGGAGAAACAAACAAAGAAAAAAGAAAGGAAAAGAAAAAAAAATTACAAGAAATTGTAGTCAGATCTTTTAGAAAGAAGGCCTTCTTCCTAGAAATCTTTTTGTACAGATGGATGTATCTTAGTATCTTATCAAAGTATGAGTTCTAATCCGAGGGCACTGAGTCAACAAGTTTAAACGCATTACAGACTGGGCTACTCCTTATTTCCTAAGCACACACCACATTTTCACATCCCTGTTCCTTTTCCCCTGGTGTTCTTTATTGCTACAATACTCTATCTTTTAATGTCTCTTGCCATATTCTATCTTATAGGTTAGTCATCTGTGTATCTGTTTGTAACATATGGAACAGGTCTATGTAATTTGGGGCAATGCACTTAATTTCACTGGGCCTCTGTGAAATCCACATCTGTAAATAGGAAAATAATAACTATCTTGCTGAAATATTGTTAAGAATTTTTATGAAATGCAGTGTATAAAGTGCTTGGCACAAAGACTAGCATGTGGCCATCAGTCAATATCATTGCTGCTGTTACTACTACTATTATTAATATTCCCTTGTCTGCAGTTCTTTCCCAACAACATTCTTCGTGGGGTCATAGGTTGATCTCATTGAGTTCATTATCTCCTCAAGCAACAAACACAAACACCATGACTTTTACATAATAGGAACTGAATAAAATGTACTAAATCTTATGCAAGTCTATAGGGTCTATCACTCCTTTACTGAGATCCTTACGTTGTTTCCTGGAAGTGGAGAATAGTGGCTGGTGTTGGCCAGTGCCGACCTGCGTACACCATAAAAGATGGGAGTGTCGCTCACTGTACACTAGCAGGGCCGCATTCTCTTTCAGGTTCCCCACAGACCCCCAACCACTTAGGATTGCTCTTTGCAACATCCCCAGGAGTGTCAGCTTATAGTTCTGGTTCATGTGATTAATGAGCTTGTTATACCTCTGTCTGTAGCCTGAACTAGAAACTTTCACTTTAGAGAGCAGGTCAAGATATCGAATTTAATTTTAGTTGCATCTGTTATAAGCCAATTGTGTATTCATTACATTTATAGATTCCCTCTCCAGCCATATATTTTCATGGCTGTTGAGAGCACCTGAATCTGTGTTGAATGTCCTTAGATTTTACTTTGGGGACCTGACAATGAGGCAGTGAGACAATTTTGATAGCTAGCTATCATCTTGGCATTTTTTCCCCCTTTATGTCTAATCTGGTCTGTTTGAAGAAGGGGGCACATATAGACTTTTTCTCTAACTTGGCATATGCCATGGTAATTTCTGTATTAATGATGGCTGTGGTCAACGTAGTTCACCTACGTCTCTGTTTGTCCTGGCATGCAACCACATCCTGTGGAAATGGGAAACTGGAAAAATGCAAGTGAGAAATTAACTTGTGGCGGGGTCAGGGTGGAGATGTAGCATTAAATGCGTGGGTTCGGCTGCGGCGCTGTGGCATGCAAGGTGGGCCCGGGGAGTCCATGGGCCTTGTTGGTCCTTCAGGTTTACAGCGAATAATGAGAACATTTTAAAGGAGCAGGTCAGGTGATCATGGCCGAGGAGAGACTGACTGATGGGAGGGTATGCTCAAGTCAGAAAGAATGTTGCTTCTTACTCAGCCAAAAGTTCCATGTCTTTGAGAGTGTTGCTGGTATTCAGGAGGGGAAAGGGTCACACTTAGTGGAGCTGGTAATTCAATAAAGGGTTCTGACTTTGCCAGAGTAATGGTGTTGGCATCAAGAGAAGAAAGTTTTGCAGATTTCTGCGTGTGCACTTGCTGTTACTGGTGTTCCTGGTGGGTGGCTGAATCATCCTGATGGTATTCAACAGGAACCAGCTGCTGAGAATATTAAAATGCAAGCATTTATTCCTCTAGAGAGACAGTAGCATCTGCAAAGTTTTCCTATCTTGATAGTACAGATAATCCCAGGGAGCATTCTCTAGTAGTTTTAACTTTCTATTTATTTATACGTTTTCTTTTCATCATTATTGTCAGAATCTCAAGTTCCAACTGGAGAGTCCACACCAGGTTGTGGAGACGGATAGTAAGCACTTGGCCCAGGGACATGGTATTGCTTCTCGGGCTTTATCTTGAATTCTGATTCTCTAGAGGAGAAATGGGTATTTCCTTCCCTTGGCCTGTCTTCCCAGCAAAGTGCTGCCCAAAATCCTAAGTCCTCGGTGAGCCCCACTAGCAGGAAGGGAAGGCCTCGGACCTCCCCACCCTCAATACAGGCTTCTTCTTTGGAGCTTTCCTTTTTACTTGTAAAAATTGTGAATTTGTTGCTTTTCCTGTGTGATTTGTTGTTGTCGCTGTTGTTTTGAGCAAGCATCAACAGTTGGGGGAAATGGAGGTGCGGAAAGGCGGTTTGGTCTCAGTAATCTACTAGGTCTTTTCCATCTCTAATATTTATGAATAATGTATTGAACTGATGGAAAAATGTTGAATATGTTCATTATGAATTATATTCACCGGCGTGTTGCCTGGAATATAAAAGAGCAAAGCCGTTGCAGCATAACTAGTTCCTTACAATAACTGCACTGGTACAACAGAGCCTTGTCCCTTCCTGGCCCATTGTGTGTCACACACACACACACACACACACACACACAACACACACACACAGGGGCTCTCCGTGTCTGAGTGGCAGCTGCAGACTGGGTACCTGATGGGATGACAGCCAGCCAAGGTTCTGAGGGGCCCGGAGACACCCTTTGTGGAGTCTGGGTTCTAAACAGAAGTAGCTTTCCTGAACATGTTGATGGGGTGGTCTCCTCCAGGAGGACTCACCGAAGCTGGCTCCATGCAGCAGATGGTTCTCAGGTGCTAGTGTGCTGCAGGGGTTGTAGCTCTCCTCACCGGAAAGGAAACTTATCATTCTGTCCCTTCTTTAAAAAAAAAAAAAAGAAAAGAAAAAAAACACCTTCACCCGGATAACTACTTTGTCAGCAACGTTACATTCTGATGATATAAACAAATAAGAATGGCAGATATTTCAGAATTAAGGAACTTATACCATTTAGCTTCAAAATTCATTATATATGTTCTTCTCTCTTGCTTCTCTTTCACAATTATGTTTTATTTGGGATGCATTAAAGTAAAATTGTGTTTCCGAAGCATTAACCGATATCATTGGGAAACATTAACCAGAAGCATGAGAAGTGGCAAGAAACCTAATATTCTTTTTTTATTCCCATAAATAATCAACAAAATACATAATAAGGAGTTAAAACAATACTGAAATAGTCTTTCCGTGGCTAAATAACAGTCTGGCCCAGGTTTTTTTTGTTGTTGTTGTTGTTGCTTTAATCAAATATAGCTCTGTAAGTGACATGCAAATATGTACCAAAATAGAGAAAGACTATCTAAGGTCAGGAACTTAGAGGATGCAGCCCTGATGTACAGTAGACAGCAGTTGCAAGTTGAAGCAGAAAGAGGCAGCGAAAATTCTGACCCTCATCTGAGATCCCAAGAGAACAACAGTGTACCGATGAGCAAGTCGTGCCTCCGAGAAGCTTTTGCTCCTGTTGTATCACTTCAGAGCCATGGACTAGCTCTTGTGAGAGGGGATTCTAAGACCTCACTTGTACCAATATTCTAAGACCCCCAATATCACTTGTACCAATACCAATTTTCTTGGGGACATTAACTCAAACAAACTGTCCCAGCTTTATTTATCATTATAACATTTTGGAGGTGATTTTTTTCCCTATGTCTGTCCTCTTAAGAGCTAAAACCCATCAGAGCCCATGAAGAGCAAGTATAAACATAGAGCAGCCACGTTTATCAATAGTTTATAATAGTCTCAGAGGGAAGAGAGAGCAAGGAAGCATGAGAAAGAGAAGAAAGAGTTAAACTCTTTTTTTCAGAAAATTGCCTTGTCCAACCTTTCAGTCAGGTAGCCCGAAAACAGTAGTGGTTGCCCGGTTCCAGAGTGATATAATAGGAGAAAAGATATGGCAGGGTTTTGTTTTTTGTTTTTTTGTTTTTTTCTCCAGCTCCACCCTTCCTTACAGGACAAATCTCCTAACCCAGCTCTGTAATAGTACATTTGTCAAATAAATAGAAAACCATCTATCCTCATCTCCCTCACAGCAGTATTGCTAAGGCTGATTGTACACATGTATATAAATGTATATATTATAGCTATCTATTTACAGCAGGGGAGAATGATTTAAAAATAAACAAATTGGGATTTCATACATGCAACTGTTGCGAAGGTCAATCACTTTTTTTTTAAGACCTTCTTAGCTAATTACCGATTGTTAAAACATTTGCAAATGATGACTGGGCCTAAATCACCTCTGTGAAATGGAAGATTTTTAGAAATCTAAGCATGATTATAGAGATTCAAAGACATTTCTATCTACTTATGGACCCGTGTGGCCTTACTAAAGGCAGTACAAGCCTACCAAGCAAAATAAATGATTAGCTTTGCCAATAGATACCATTAAAAAAAAAAAATCTAAATCGAGGTGTGGTATCAAAGTACAATTCTGGCTGTAGGAATGAACTGGTTCTCTATATTAGACAGCTATCTTTTAGAAAATGGGACAAGGATAAGGAGAGGATAAGCTTCAACCTATACAAACATTCTGGGCACCTGCCCAGGCCACTGGTCTGTCCCAGTGAGAATCAGACTCAGTATACATAAAGCCCTTAAGATCATTGGAAAAGAGGCCACATTCATCTATTTTGTACGGCCACTATTCTTCTGATGTTCTTCCTAGGGTAAGGACGTTCATTTGCTTCTTGTTCAATCTCTGCTTCTTGTTCAATCTCTGCTTTCTCTATCCAGACCTCAATGGGATGGCAATGACATGAGGGGGGCAGGTGAAAATAAATAAATGTGATGTTTTGGTGGGTTTTTTTTAAAGATTTTATTTATTTATTCATGAGAGACACAGAGAGAGAGAGAAGCAGGCTCTGTGCAGGGAGCCCGATGCGGGACTCGATCTCGGGACCCCAGGATCACACCCTGAGCCAAAGGCAGGCACTAAACCGCTGAGCCACCAAGGGATCCCTCAAATGTGATGTTTTTAACAGGACTGGTACCCTCTGCTTGCTTTTCTCTGGTCCATTCCCAGCACCCAGAGAAGGGAAACTGGCTTCCATGGAAAGTGAAGTCACAGTTCCAACTTAGCATAATAAGGAGTGAAAAAGAGAGAGAGAGGCAGCAGGCATACTGTTAGCGAAACAAGGAGTTTCTACTGGGCTATGACCAGGTTCTCTTGTTTCCTCTGTTTTTCCCCCAAACTGAAAAGAGTCATTGTGGTAATTCACCTGTGCTTTGAGCCTGTGTGCACATGTCCAAGAACTGCTCAAGGTAAGGCCAGAAAGAAATCGGGGACAGGACTTCCATCCAGGAAACTCCTTCTTTTTAGTAACTTCTGCTTGTTTTGTTGCGTGTGCATGCGCGCGCGCACGTGTGTGTGCATGTGTGTGTTTTCAGGGAATTTGTGTTTTTAGAAAATATGTTTCAATTCCCAGACATTGATATCCTGGGCATCTTTGGGTTGTGACAGAAGCGGGGATTAGTGCCTGTGACAAATGTAGCAGAAGCCAGTGCAGTTGCAATCTATCAAACATGTTGGCAGACCCCAGATTTTTCTGATCCTTGCTGCAGGATTCAGTTGCGTCCTTACCCTAGGAAGACAGGATTCACTGAGAATTTTGAGAGCAATGGTGCACCTTTCTTAATTTTGGTCTTGGTAATTATGGGACTGGACTCTGAAAACAGTAACTAGAATCAGGACCGCCCTCCTGGGAGGTAAACCTGCACAATTGCTCATGGTCCCATGATTACGAGGGCCGTGTGCTTGGTTTAATGCTCTGCTGTTGCTGTCTTGAAATTCTTAACGATTTTCAAATAAGGGGCCCTCCACTTCCATTTTTCCTTGAGCCCTACAAATTATATAGCTGGTCCTATCTGGAATGCAAATTCTCCTGGCATGCCCACTGGAGGTAACAGGCACATGTCTTTTCTTACTGAAAACGATCCTCTTCTGATTCCTCAGAAGCTAATTCCTGTGTTAAACTTGGAAGATTTCTGTCCATATAATGTGGTTCCGAAGAACCCATCACTCCTTCCATCCTCCAGACAACTTGAGATGATTATAATCAAGATGGTCTTGTCTTGTAATCAGAAACTCAGTAGTAGTTGTCTCAGCCAAGTATCTTTTTGCTAGAGGTTGATATTTGGAAGAAATAGTTGTGGTAGGGAAGTCTTTGCCCTTTATTGGATGATTAAAATAGGCGTCAACCATTAAATGAAGATTGAAGAAACAACATCGAACATTCAGGTTACTTTAGACCAGGACTTCCCAAGCATTATGTGATCAAACACACTAGGGTATTCTAAAAACAAATTGATCTCCCAGCTCCGGCCCTGGGCTTCTGTCTCTTAGACTCCCACCATGGCAGGCCACAGTAGCTCTGTTTCCTCTGTGCTCCACACCTCCCCTCCTGCCTTCAGCCCAGGGCAGTCCTTTCATCCTGCTTACTCAACACTGGCATCAGGAGGATGAAGTTCCTCTACATATGGCATCTAATAAGACTGATTTTTGCTGGGCATCTGGGTGGCTCAGTGGTTGAGTGTCTGCTCTTGGTTCGGGTCGTGATCCCAGCATGGCATCCTAGGATCCAGGCCTGCCTCAGGGGAGCCTGCTTCTCCTTCCGCCTATGTCTCTGCTTCTCTCTGTGTCTCTCATGAATAAAATAAGAATGGTTTTGCTAAATTTTGTACATGCACACTAACCCCTACTACCACCCTGGAGAGTACGAATGACAGAAATTTAAGACCGGTCTGGATTAGACCCCAGGGAGATGTGGGGACCTGTCCCCAGTGACAGTCTGTTAGAACGAGGCTTTCACCAGAAGAATCCAAGCCTCCAGACTCCTAGCAGGGTTTGCTTTTGACGACTCAGGGCATCGGCAACATTTTTAAAAGACCTATTCTAAATGACGGGCCCATACCCCAATATCTAAGCGCCCATTAGCAGGAGGAGGAGGAGGAAAGCAGCAGGGAGAGGTATGTGTGAAAAAGAACCTGACTGGTCACCTGAAGTGAGCTAGCTTCTCTGCACCTATAAAAATACTTCCTACCACTAATAATGCCTCCTGGCTTGCTGGGAAGATCCAGAGAGAGGTTCACTTAACGTGGGAAGCCTCGCTGGCGGCAGAAACCCCGGTGGGGTTAGCTTCCTCCACCCTCTCTGCTCCTTCCCTGCACCCTCTTTTCTCCCTGCCTCTTCTCCCTTCCTGCGTAAGGAAGGAAAGCCAGAGGAGTCTGGTGGGGGGGTCCTAGACTGCGGAGTCTTTTCACATTTTTAAAAAATATTTTATTTATTTATTCATGAGAGACACAGAGACACAGGCAGAGGGAGAAGCAGGCTCCATGTGGGACTCGATCCCGGGACCCTGGGATCAGGCCCTGAGCCAAAGGCATATGCCCAACCACTGAGCCACCCAGGTGTCCCCAATCTTTGCGAGTTTAAGCCTCAGATGAGAATAACCTATCCTTGCCTGAACCAGGTAGGCCGAAGTTTGCTAGGTTTTAAATCAGTGCCAATCTCTGCCTGCCCCGGCACAGTCATGGCACCGCAGAAGGGCCAGAAGCTTTGCTCAGAAACCCGAGCATCTCCAGACAAGGCCCAGGGCAAAAATGGCAAAAGGAAATTGAGTCCTTTTCAGTCATGGCCACTCCCTTCCTCCTTTCCTCTGCCTTGGGGCCCAAAGTCCTTGTGTTAATCTGACCTCCTTCTCCTACACCCCACCCCCCCATCCCTTCCCCTAGCTCCAATTCAAAGCTACTTTAAACTGCAGTAGCCCTCTTGGGGTTGAAGTGCTTAGAGCTTGAGGCATGAATGGCTTAACCCCCCAACAGGATGTTTGCATTTCAGAAGAAGTGTTGGAGATTGAAATGTACCTCATTCACAGGGGGGCTTGGGCTCCTTGCTTTCTGTATGTGGCTGTCCTTCCCAGCCAAACTCCTCTGCCTAGAATCAGCCACGTCCTAATGCAACTGTCCCCACCCACCCCCATCTTTATCTTTGGTCACATATGTGATGTGAACTCAGAAAAGCTAACTTTCTTCCGGGGGGGGGGGCGGGAAATGTAGGTTTACACAGTGAATAATCAAACCCCAGATGATTGCAGAGGGTCTCTGTTACAAAAATATGCCACAGTAACATTTTTTTTGATATGAAAATAAGTTTCTATCTTGGATAGTCAAGGCCCTAATGGGTATGGTTATGAAAGTAGAGCAAATAAGTGTAAAACTGACTGCTTTGTGATAAATCAAGGCTCCTACCTCCTGTGAACTCAGAGCATTTTGCAAATTTGAATAATCAGTCACCTTGAGTTTCCTCTTTTGCAGAGATGGGTGTTAGGCTTAGATGGGACGTGGCTTTTTTCCCCTGGTCACCCAACTCACATGCGAAGCCAGGTTTGGGGCCCTCAGCTGCAAGGAAAATATAGCTCCTCTAGCCAACCATCCAGGGAACTCCTAAGGGCACCTCCATCTGCCATAGCGAGCTCCTCCACGTTCTAGTCTTTTCACTAGTTGTTGCTGCTGTGATGTGAGAGAAAACGTTAGCAGGAGAATCAAAGGCAGGCGATGGAGCATTAGGAGAACATTAGCAACTATTGAAAAGACATTTTGACCTATTTCTGTAGTTATCAATGTAATAGTATTTGTTGCCAGGAAATGCGCTGATGGCAGGTGGGAGGTTGGATTGCACGAGCAGCCTGCTCTCAGGGGCCCTCCAGTTACAGGAGGTGGTAATTCTAGTTAATAAAAGGGTGAACTTCAAACACATTTTAACCAAATCAAATTGTAGCGGGAAATATCATATTACTGATGTTCAAGCCGACTCACAGCTGGTAACATTAGTCCGCGGATAGGCCCCAAATTCTGGCTTTTCAGCATTTTCAGATGAGTTTCTGGCACTGAGAGAGTTCCCCGGGTGCAATGTTATATAGGAAGAGGAGATTTTTTAACTAATGTAGGAGCTAGCATAAATGAAAAAATTCTTTATTCTTGTTAGACTTTCTATAAGATTGTCAGATACTCAATATGTAACCAAGCCAAACTTCAGGTGGTGGATAGGAAATCTCCTAGAGCCAGGAGTTTTAATTTTTTTGTTGTTTTGGTTTTTTTCTATGACATGTTGGCAAATGATAAAAGCGATTCACTCTGCTAACCAGAGATGCTGGGCAGAGTTCCCCCAACACTGATTCCGTGCCACGAAAAGCACAAGGCATGGCGAGGAGCACAGGCTTTGTGTCTTACCGCTTGGATTGGACTCCCAGCTTAGCCCCTGCTGTGTGGCCAGAGGAGAGTCACCTAACCTCTCTGAACCCTAAGCTCCTTACAGAGAAAATGGGCAAAATATAAATCTTTCCTATTTGTTATAGGATCAAATAGAGTGTGTATGTAGAGAAATACACATATTAAAAAAAAAAAAAAACTGCCGGGCATGTAGCAAGATTCAGAGGTGATCATTCTTACCTTCTACCATTTTTTGCTTCTGTTGTTTGCAAGTCTTTTTTTTTAAGAGCTCCCCCCCCCTCCCAGTAAAATGCACAGTTTTTAATATGATAATAAAAGCCATGGGGTGCCAGGGTGGCTGCATTGGTTGGTTAAGCATCTCCCTTCAGCTCAGGTTTGATCCCAGGGTCCTGCTCAGCAGGATGTCTGTTTCTCCCTCTCCCTCTGCCCCTGTCCACAGCTTGTGCATTCTCTCAAATAAATAAATAAAACCTAAAGGGAAAAAAAAAAGTGAACACTGCTGCAGATACTCTGCAGGCCGTTCTGGTCAGTTCTTTCTGAGTGAATAGCTGTTGGCCACTTTATCTTGGCCTCAGTTAGCCTAGACTTCTTAGTTAGCCTCCTCTGGGTCCATACAGTCAAACCATAGGACACATAGGAACTAAATCAGCTGGACCCCAGTTGTATGGGTGCAGGTGAGACAATGGATCATATGAGCAACTGGAATTCCCCATGCCCCTTCCTCATCTGCCCTACTCCAGCTCACCTGGAATTAGGGAAGATGTCAGACATCTTTCTGTGGGATTGCCTTCTTGCCTGGATTCTTTTCTAAACTTTTTCCATGTGCCTGAATCTCCATTTTCACAGAGATTAATTCTGATTTGGTTCGCCTACACTTTTGAAGCTCTAAAAGCTTTCCATTGTGGGCAGATTGTCTCAAATACTGTATCTGAGGATGGAAAAAGAAAACTCTGCCCAAATGTAAGCACCAATGAATCAAAGAAATGGTATTCTTTTTTCAAATGCATTCTTTGAGGATCCAGACAACCTTGAATCCTTTACAAAAGCACATCAGTAAAGCCATCCTCCCCCTTAAAAAGACACACACACATACACACACATACACACCAACTACAGAAGGCCACTATTCATGATGCAGAGGGCTGGAGTATCCAAGAAGAAGAAAAATTGAAAAAGAAGGTGATTCTATAGATAGAACCTAGACCTAGAAGCCACACCATCCAAATTCTGTTTCCTTTTGCATGATACCGACCTTCTTGTATGGACCACCACATATCGGCTGAGGCCCTGCTCCACTATCATTATTTCTAGAGTGTGTGGGTTCTGACACCCCATGCACATCCCACGCATCCTCCTGAGGGGCTAGCGGGGAGTTCATTTGTTGCTGTTCTGACAGACATTGTGATACCTGTACCATGGGCAAAGTGCTTCCTCACGTGGAAGGATGAAACCCTGAAAGGCACCTTCTATCACTCTAGAGTGGATAAAGGACTCAAGTTTTCACATTTTGGTAGGAAGAAAATCACGTCATAACAATGCCAACTTCTACCCGGTATTAATAATCATTAATATCCAGGAGTGATGCAGAACCACTGACCTGGCCTATCGTCCATATTGACTCATCTTTCATCCATGCATCCTTTGGGTAAACATTAGTGTGAGAGGTGTTGTGGATACAGGGTGCATTTCCCTCCCCTCGCAGCCTACCTAAATCCCGATGTGCACTGGTAGCTAGTTGCCTTGAAGCTTGGTCCAGGCCCTTTCCTTTCTGTGCGTTGAACCATTTTAGTAAGTCTGTGGAAGGGCTGTTCCACAGCCAGAAGGTCTTGCTTCTTCCCAACTGTTAAAGCACTTATTTCTATGTCTCATGTGGCACTGATTACATACTCTTCTATACTAGAGTATGTTTATCTGTGTCTCATTCCTCCTACTACTGCACAGTAAGCTTCATAAATACAGAGATTGTGTTTATACACAGTTGGTATCCCCTTCAACACCTAGAAAGTACCAGCAGAATTAAAAGGTACATAGTAAATACAGTCATTCTAATGAGTCAAATTAACAATAGCATATAAGTATTTGGCAGCAGACTCTTTGAGCTCTATAAATGCCTACCCAGAAGCTAGCCTACAGAGAACAGCACTCAGTTGTATCTGTAAAGCTTAAGGATTTTTTTTTTTTGAATCTAGTATTTATAGATTTCATTCTTCCCTCCTCTTGGCTGGCAGTATTTGCACACAGTAGGTTTTTAACAAATGATTATCGATTTATTAATTTAAATCATAGAATAAAGCAGCGATTTCCCACTTCTTTACGCTAAAATAGTCATTTTGATCCCCATCTACATCTTTGTGTTCTGACCCTGTCAACCTCCACAATACAAATATCCTGAGATTTCATTCTAAGTGGCACCTGGCATAGGCTTAAGAATGGTCGTGAGTTTCAATTTGGCCTCTTTCTCAACCCTTTTACAAGGCAGAGGAAATTCTTTTTTTTTTTTTTTTCTGTCTGTCTCCTCTTCCTCATAGAACTGTTATATAGAGTAATGAGTAATGAGACCCATGTCTGTATAAAAATCTTTTAATTCCTGGAACAAACATAATAGATTCATAATGTCAGATTGGGGAAGCTTTGGCATCCCAGCACACCAAATAATTTCGTACATCCTATGTTTTGAACTTTCTCATGGACTTTTAGGGGTGAGGGGCATATTCCTCTAAGCTATCGGGTTGGGTGCGTATGATCTGTACCAGCTACAAACGAGACAGCCGATTTAATAGGGTCTCTCCAGCCACACAAAAGCACCACCATTACCCTCTAACTCGATTAAATCCTAAATTTCATCCACACAAAATGATCTGAAACCAGTCACTTTCGTGCTAGGTCACAGGACGTGATGTGGCAAAGAATTCCAAAATAGATACATTATTCCAGTTTTTCCTTGGTTCTTCCTCAGAGAATCTGTCTCACAAAAAGCCGGGGGAGCCAGTCCCTCCTAGGCTAGACATTCTGTTGAGTCATGTTTACTGTCCCCCTCAGAAAGGTTCCAAAAGCAAATGCGAGAGGTTGCCGAATGCAGGGACATGTGGCGTGCACGCTACCGAAGTGAGAGGCATAGCGTACACCTGCTTTTTGGCTGTGGCAGGCCATCTTGACTGTGCCATGCCACAAGTTAGCATTTTGGATGAGCAATTGCCATTCTGTTGTTTTCTTCTCAACACATGGTGTTCAAAAACAGTTAAAAGAAAACTGTACCCATTTGCTCATCCCAGAAATCTAAAATTTCAAAGAAGCATGCCAAATTAATTTTCACATAATATTTTCCAAGCTTTTTCTTTGCACTGAGAAATGATATTTCACTTTTTGAACTCTTGGTGTCCCGGCCTGAGGTAAATGGGTGCAGTTTCTCTTTAAATGGCATTAAACATATCAAAGCAGGATTATATCTGTCACCGTCTTTTTTTTTTTTTTTTTCTAATGGAATCAAAATCCTTCAGGGAGTGTCCTAAATCCACATTAATGTCTTTGAGTGCTAATGTTTCCACTGGGACTTTTACATTAGCAAAATACAAGTGTGTGGTTTCCCCCCACCTCTGCTGTCTGTATAAGAGAGAGACGAGTGCACATCCCTTATTCTCCATGGCCTTCAGCTAACCCGTGTCAAGATGGTTGAAGATGACTGGAGATTTTGGTGCTCAGGCTTCCTTCTCTACCCTTTCCTTCCCACGGGTGGCTCACTTGCAAAGCTAACATGAGTGCTCTTTCCAGCAAGGGTGAATCTTTGGCACCCCAACCGCCAAATTTTATTCAGAAAAGGCTAACCTGCAGTGGCCATCAGTACTGTCTTTTGAGGGCCTGTTACAACCTAAATTTCACCTGTAGCTCTGATCGTGGAAAAATTCAACAGAGATCCAGGGGTTTAGGACCTCGCTATTGACATTTTTGTTGCTGATTTGGGGATATCGGTCTTGCGTTCTTATTATCGCAGGACAATTAATTCCTGTCTACCTGAACCGTTCTTTTTTTATTTCTTTAACAAGCCAGTGGAAGTGGCATGCTGTCAACTCTTGATTACCAAGGGGCAAGGAAAGCCCGCAGGGTCGTAGTTAGATAATAATTATAAATAAAGAATTGGGGCATAATAAATAATGAATTATTCTCACGTCACATTTCATGTTAGAGTGCACCTTTTTCTTGCATTTGAAGGTACTCTGGAAAGTTACAGCATTTCCAGAATAATTGTTTTTTTATATGTGGCATAGAAGGGGCTGGAAAACTGAGTAGCATCACTCTCCAGCCTCTGTCCAGGGCCTGCCTTCTTCCAGTGGGATCCTGGCCACAGAGGGCTTTAGTTCTGGAGCTGATGGAGGCACCCCTCCCTGTCCCCAGGGATCTGGGAGGAGCCCTGCTGCCTCAGCTCTGCTCTTTGCATACTTTCACTTCGGGCAGCCCTCTGGAGGCCACCACCACTTCCCCTGACTCTCCTCCTGTCCCCTCCTCTTTCTTCCTCTTCTACACCCTTCCGTGCTTTTTCTTTCCTTCCTTTTCTTTTTCTCCCGTGCATGAAACTAAGGAGAGGGAGCTTGTGTGCCTGGCTGGCGGAGCGCAGGCAGGAGGAGGACCTCCCAATGCCCCAGCCGGCCACTAGGAAAGAAACGGTGCTTTCACTTAAACAACCTGTCCCCACAGCTAAGCCTTTATTATGTGGAAGAAACACCCAAACCTTTCCCTTTCCACGCTTTACGAAAGACAAGGTAAGCAGAGGCAGTGATAATGTCAACCTTGGACCGAATGTGAAGCCTTTAAGTACAAACTAGATGCTCACCTTTAAATATTTTTGAGGATAAATCCCTATCTATTGGCAATTAATGAAGAATTGGCTGTGCTAGATTTTTGTGGGGATTGTGCGTGTTTTTCTGTTGTTGAAAGAGTTTAGGGGGGTTGTTTGTTTATGTTTTTAAGCATTAGCTGCACAAAAGCTTTGCAATGTCAGGTAGACTGTCTGTCTTTAGAACTGGAAAAAGTCCCCTTTTGTACATGAGTCATTTGAATTTTCCACATTAATATTCTTTTTGGTGGGTCCAATGTCAGTTTGTTCATGTTAGCATATTTAAATGTCAAGGTGGCAGAAAATGTGTGTTTATATTTGTATAAACTTCTGCACACAATTTAGCACTATATAGCAGACACTCACTAAAAATACTGCCAGTGGCATTCACAGTTGTTTCATCTTTGGGTTTCCCTCTTAGTAAACTTTGGCAAAGAACGCAGGCTTTGTAGACGGACACACTTGGATCCGCACGTGAGTGCCATAAATTACGTCCTGCTTTGTGAGTCTGATCAAACCACAATCTTGCTGAGCCTCAGTTTCTTTACCTGAAGAAATGGGGATAATAATCTCTACTCTGGAAGGTTTTTATAAGGATGAAATGAGATGATATGTGCAAATCCCCTAGTATAGTCTCTGAACATGGTAGGCCCTCAAATGTTACTACTCCTTTCCCTCCTTTTTAAGAGAAATGCCTGGATGACATGATCACTTCTTTGGTCGTAAGCTTACTATTCATGATTTTTCTCCATAACGAGATTACTTCAACCCAGCATATTCATCAGGTTTTAGCCACTCAGTTTCTGTTGATCTCAAAGGAAATCATTGTGCTCTGCCATAGACTAAAATATAAGTGAAATGACTTAGAGGTTAGGTAGTGTGTGGAGCTGATAGACACAGGCTCAGCCAGGTTCCTTGCTTTATCCCCAGCTCCACCCTCATCCTTGACCTAAATACCCTCTCCGAGACCACGCAGAAGCAGAGCAGCAAGGTCTACAGAGCCTGTTTCCAAGCTACTTAGGGCAGTGAATTTGGTAGATTCTGAAGGGAAAAACACGTCCAAATGCTGGGAACAGCTGAAATCAATGGCTCAACCTCTAGATTTGTGGGGTTAGAAACATTCCAAATTATTTCCAGTCTCTGACTAAAGTATAGTGCAGAGTTTATGCCTTCTCTCCTGATTCAAAAATCAATGATTATGTTTTAGATTCATCCAGAATGGCTACTCGATTATTTTAGGTGGTTGTGTTGCAGATGGAAACTCTTTGAAACAACACAACCATGCCTAAAAATCATACACTCTTCACTTCATAATACTTGCACATAATCGGAGCTCAATAAATGTTTGTCTAATTAATAAATTAATCTAGCCAGTGGCTTCTTGACCACAGTAGTGATAATGTTACAACACAGGATCCTATTTTTACTGCCCAGTAGTATATTTTATACACATGTCTATATCTATAGATCTCTCCCCCTCTCTGTATGTCTATGTGTGTGTGTGTGTGTGTGTGTGTTTATTTATTTAAATAAAAGGCCTTAAGGGACCCAATTCCATTGGATCACTATTAGTCCTGGATCAGTCTATAGACTCATTACTGGTAAAATTGCCAGCTACTTAATTAACTCTGTGACCACTGGCAAGTCCTCAGTTTCCTTATTTACACAATGACTAGATTAAATAATCACAAAGGTAGGAAAGTCTTCCAATTCCCTAATTCTATTCTTTCTCTCTAGTGAGAAATGTCATGTGTTTTTGAGAGATGTGCTATTGTTTGAACTTTGCGCAAGTTTTTCCCCTAATGCAAGAATCACAAATGGAATCTACTGGGGGCCTAGAAACTTTTACTTGCTTTTAAATCTCAGGGCAGCCATTGAAATAGGTGTCTTTTCATTTCAATTACTTATCATTTAGACATGGACTCAACATGGTGTGGTCAGCGTGACCCCCAGAGGAGCCTGCCCTATTTCTGTCATTCCAGAAAAGAGAGAGAAAGCTTCCCGGTCCCCCTTCTGGAAGCTTTAAGTGCACTTCCTCACTGGTGGAAATGAGGCCTGCCAGTTCCAGTGTAGATTCATAGACGCTTTTGTAGATCACAGAGTGTGGTTGGTGCTTGATATTAATGGCACAGTCTGCCTTAGTCAGCTGCAATATTTCCAGAGTGGGGTGTTCCTGGTGGGTTGTTTTTTCCCGTTTAATACCTGTGTATTTAATGTGTGTGATAGGGTCTGATTGTCTTCATCAGGCAGGTAGGTTTTCATGTCATTAATACACTGATTTGGTTCATTAAAGAGAGAGCAAACTGCCCCGTATGATGTAACAGTTCTGGGAGTTATTTTCTCCCTCTCCTTTTCCCTATTCCTTTCACTGGAAGAAAAAGACTCTAAATTGTGCCCTTTGGATTATTGGCTTCTCCATATGCGTTTGCATTTCAAAATCCTCTTTAAATGAACAATTCTCAAGGTTTCCATTATGATGGTTGCCCCTGGGTGTGTCCCTGGTGACTTTATGGCTGTAGACACGTCTCCCCTTCAGCTCTTTGTAAATTTTCTGTGTCCTGGCCCTCTCAGAGTCACACTGGCATCCAAACAGTAACTTTTTCCCTAGCTGGTGCTTCTTGTTACCAAAATGACCATGCCATCTCTATTGATTTATCCCTTTTCAAATGCTCCCCACATTCCTGAAGAAAAAAAATGTCTTAACATTTAATTTCTTCCATGATAAGTTTTGATAAGCACCCAAGTATTCAATTTTGATGACTGCCAAGGAGAAGACCCAGACAACAGACACCAAATCTTATTTTTGTAGACTGCTTTATAATATAAATGTACACCACTAGGGAGTACCTAAGTCTTGCACATTTGAATGAAAGAAAAGGGTTGCTACCTCGTCCGTGTCAGGATCTCCTCCTCTTTGGCCTGCAATGCAGTCCTGCTTTGGTTTAATTAATCCATTAAGGTCTATCTTAACCCTAGTCAGTAATGATGGAGGGGCTCACCGGAGCCATCTAGAATGGGAGAAATTAGATGGATAATGATTTTTGTGCTGATGATGTGTTCTGTCTTTTTATATAGTTGATCCCGTGAGGGGCATATTTCTTTGGTGTATTCCTGCTGATGTTCTCAAGACAGATATATTACAGAGAAATAAATCAGACTATGGGATTTTGCTAGTGTCTAATTCTTGGTGTGTAAATTTAGTGTCTCAAAATCAAAGCTATTTTTAAAAGTATATTTTTATCAATGTAATATCAAATAAGAGAATAAGAAATTTAAGAAACTCTTATTTGGGTATTATTTTTCATTACACTTAGATGTCGTTATGGAATATTTATGTTAATAGTCGTCTTCTGACTACTCCTTCCTTCATGAGTAAACTGTTTAAGATGATTCCTCCTCAATCCAATTCAACAAGTGTTTACTGATACCTACCACATGCATAGCAATTGACAGTTCTCAAAAACCAGGAGATTTAAATGGCTTTATATGTCTTAAGGTAATAAAACAGGACAGTTGGAGCTTTTTATATATACTTGTTTGAAATCAAGACCTAAGGTTGCAAGGTAACCAATTAATCATAACTATTGGTTGAGTACCCACAGTATTTTTTCCTGTCATCAGTGGAATTTATAAGCAACTGCAATATACATTTAAAATACAATGAGTTTTTTAAGTATGATGAGGTATATGGAGTCACTTTTACTTTGTTTTCATTGGGTGATAGTAATCCTGGAAGTCTCTCTAAGAGAAGCAGGGTATAAGTTATAACTTGAAGGAAGGAAAGATATTCTACAGTGGATGAGGAATTATTCCACAGTTGCAGGCTTATGGGGGAAAGGTTCCAAGATGAACTTTCCCCACATAAAGGGAAGACTCTCAATGGCAAGAAGCCAGAAGGCAAAGGAGATTTGCTTCGGGGAAACAAGTGGGCTTTCGTGGTACCATTTTCTGACAGATCAGATGAGCAAACCTAGAGAGGGCTTTCAGTGCTGGGAGTTTGGAATTCACAGTTGATCTGAAGTAGGATGGGAATCCACTGGAGGACTGAGAGGGAACTGTGCCACTCAAACCACTGAGAATATGTTTGCCGTGAGGAGGCAATTTTCACATCTTAGATACAGTGTGATCAGAAGCTGCCCAGGGATCGTATTTTAAAATGTATATTTGAATTAAGATCATTACAAGAAATGCTCTAGCGGTGCCTGGGTGGCTTAGTTGGTCAAGCATCTGACTCTTGATTTCGGCTCAAGTTATAATCTCAGGGTCATGAGGTCAAGTCCCACATCAGGCTTCATGCTTGGTGGGGAATCTGCTTGTCCCTATGTTTCTTCCCCTGCTCTCTCTCTCCCTCAAATAAATAAATAAATACAGTCTATTTAAAAAAAAAAAAGAAATTTTCTAGATATGATCATTTTCTATATATGAGAAGCAAAATATTTTAAAATACGAAAGTTTAGCAGAAGTTTGGGACATTGGATCGTGTCACAGACTGTGGTTGTATAAAATTTGGATTGAAGAATGATTTAAAAGGAGAGAGAGAATGTTCTAGATGGAATGTGAGCTGCTGGCAGATCTGATCAGGGGTATTCTGAAGAGGAAGGGTTAACTAAGTAAACTTAACCCTAACTAATAATCGTAGCTTATAGGAAATGATAGAGGAGTGCACCAACCCCTTGAATCCATGATTGTCAAATAAAATACAATCATGGGAATGGGGGCTTTTTGTGGGACAGCATATTTAGGAGACAGTAAAGGAAGAGCGAGGGAATAATTGAAGATTGAGCCAAGATTTTAAACTATAGAACCACCAAAGACATGAAAAGGCAGCCATTTTGGGAAGATTTTAGGAGAGAAACAAGCTTGAGGGAGCCTTGCAGAATCGTCTCAGCCAATGCCCAAATTCTGTGTCTGGGGAGAAGGGGGCCTAGAAGAGAGAAGTGGAAGAATTTGTAACTTGTAGAAGAACCAGGACTTGGGCACAGGGGTCTCTGATGGTGGTCAGGTGCTCCCGCCACTGTGCGATGCCGCCTCAGTGAAGGACTTGCCCACTCACCTCTTGCAAATGTCAAGAGTCAAGCAAAGAAATGCTGAATCTGTAGTGGGCCAAGCTAGCACAAGATGGTTTGTGTAAACCTATTGAGAAAAGGAGAAAGCAATACTAAAATCTCTGTCACTATTTAAGCTGTGGCCAGGATGGTCCCCAGAAGAAGGAGAATGAAGCCTTTTGAGTATTTCAGAGCAACTTCTTATTCTCCACTAAGTATCTGTCCCACATCTGTAAGAGGGCACTTAGGGAATCAGAGCTACACAGCCTTGCAAACGTCAAGGCGTATTTATATTTTACCTAAAGATCACTCTTCAACTTGGTCCTTAGTGGTGAGGGAAAATTCTAGGGGTTGCTTGAGTTAGAATAGTTAAAATTGAACTTCGATTTAGTTGGTTAAAACAAAACAAAAATGACAGGAAAACTGAAGAATCCTTCACTCAAACCTAAACGGAGAAACTGGTTTGCTTTGGACCTTGACTGGCTTTCTTCCGTGTAGCCGTGCAAAGACTCGGCCAACGTATAATTCAGAAAACATGCTTTGCTTGCTAAATATTTTTAAATTGGCCCCTTTTCTTCAGGAAGACCTCCTAGGTTTTGCATGAGTAAGGACCATAAACTTGAGCCCACGCTAACTACAACTGTTAAGGTCTTACAAGGGACGGAGGAGATTCTGTGCAACTGTGACACATTGAAGGGGGCTCCCCTGCATAATGTGATCTATGTCTTCAGGAATAGAGCTTTGCTCCCATGTTAATACATTCTGGAAATTGCTCAAGAGGCAGCTTTGGCATTAGAATAGCAACTTTCAAAGCAGTGAACGTCAGCACTTCTATTTCTCCTTCTTCTTGGCGTGCATTACATGAAGCTGGAAAGACTAATTGGCTAAATGAAGGGACTCAGTGTCGCAGAGTTGAAATCCTGGCATGCAAATGGGGAGGTGGGGAGAGACTTTGCATGCATATCTCTATGGCCTCCCTTTGTGAATTATCATAATAGGAATGGTCCTGCCCCTCCTCTAGTTTCCCTGCGAAATGAGTTGGGGTGTGAAGTGCATGGCACAGAAATTCACCATGCTTTGTATCTATGATTACTTGTCTCTGTGTGCATCTTTCTACTCCTCAATTACATGTTTACCTGAGGTTGCTGAATAATACATTGTTTTAAAAGATGTGTCCCTGAATTAAGGTTATTGTATGACAATTATAATATGGCTGCATGCAAGCTGAATACTGTAAACGAAAAAAAATCAGTAAATGCCATTTTTTAAAGCAAACAAGGAAATCTCTTATTTGTTTTATAGGTATTGGATTTGTTTCCTTGACCTCTGCAAAGCATTTATAAAGACTGATCAATAATGGAACCAAACAGTCCATATGAGATTGGTTCCCTGTGATGGTAGTCAACTTAGCATATGAGCTGTTTCAGTCACTGTGCCCCATGTATGCTTTTTGTGAAAGAGTATTTCAAGATAAGCTCTACGACTCATTTTTAACTTTTATAAAAAGCCGAAGTCTAGAACTCATTTGGTTCAGCTGCCCTGCCTTCTAGCAACACTTTACCTAAATTGTCACAGACAAAAGGAGACCAAATGTATTTCATAAAACTTATAATAGGACATCACAATATTTCATACGAGGATTTAACATCTCCTGAAATATGTCAGAATTTTATAACTAAACCAAATCCCTGATGCTGCTTAAGCCCCCTTTTTAAATGTTTAATCAGAATTATAGATAAAGAACATCTATTAACACATCATCTTACTGATAACCATTATCAAATCACCTCTTAAAATATTTTGGGCAAGGAAGGAGGGAAAGTTCTTTGACCTCTGCCTTGAACCCTCTCTAAGCTCTTCCCATTTCCATTAATTATAGAACTCTGAATCCCAAGGTTGATATAAAACACAGGGTGAATTTAAGTTATCCATTCCTTGTTAACTTTGGTCATCATTTTATTTATAAAGCGTATTTTATGATTAGTGGAATTTATGAGAGCTAAACTTGATACAGCGACAGTCTATAATAGAAACACCTCACAAACTAATCATTGTTAAGCTGTTGATCATTGAGAAAATAGTTCAGTCAGTGGGTACCCTTGTATGAAATCTTATGGTTCAAGAGTGTAGCTCAGCGTTGGAAGAGGGCCTTGGTGACTTAACTGAAAGTTAAGCAAGCTTTGAATGTTGTTAAAACCAACCTCAAAAATACCAATTTTGATTAAAAAAATCAAATAATAAATGTTGCCCTCTGACCCCAGAAGAAAGGGGTTTGCCTTATGGGTAGGGCCAGGTGCTTGCAGCCAATAGATAGAAACTGCCATTCCTAGCAGACAGGCGATAAAATGCAGTGAACTTTGAGTATGGCCAGTCAGGGGTCAGGCCACTCCTAACTGTGTGACTGACCTTAAATATATATAACAACTTTTTGTCTGGTATAAATTCATTCATCTCATCAGTACATAAATATGGATGAATATAAATATAAATGAGGGTGAATGGCCAGAGAGCATGCTCCCCAGATGGGAAATGGGAAAGCTAAGATTCACAAGCTTCAGTGCCTTGTTTACTGTTACCTGTATAACCAATAGTAAAATCAAGAGCAGAACCAGGCTGGATGTTTGGAATCTACAGAGTGTTGTTTTCAGGGCCGAGTGGAGCAAGTTATGTTTAGTTTGGTCTTAATCCACTTCAGAATCTGGACAACATCTTACAAAATGTCTGATTGTATCCTGTTTTTCCTGTAGGTTTCTAGAAAGGGAGCTACAATCGGGGGTGGAGTGTAAATCTATTTTCTGACAACGGGGTGTTTTTGCTCTTATAATTTCATCAGCCGAATTTCCCAAAAAAAAATTCATATTCTGTGTCAAACTCACATAAGGTGAGTAATGACAGGTAGCAATAAATTCACAGAATGTACCTTCTTGCCCTGTGTTCCTCACACGTTGGGCTAAAATGGCTTTTGCAGAGCTCTAACTGGTGATTATATAAGGTCCTACCTCACTGCCACGAGGTCTGGAGATCTTTGACACCACAGAAGTGGCAGCAACAACCCCAAAGGGGCCTCTGCCCTTTGTTGTCTTAGAGCAACTGACTGCCTGGTGTGCTCTGAATCCCATTGTGAGAAATCCCGGGACCAGGGAGGAAAGCCAGAGTTGGAGCAGAAGATAACAGTGGTCGAAGCAAAATATAGTTAGGCTTCTACTTCTCTTCATTTTTTTACCCTGCTGTCCTGCCTGAGGGACAGAGAAACCGGATTTAAAAGGAATAAGCATTCCTCCAAACTTGACCTACCTCTCTGCTCAGCAGGGCTAGGGAGGGGGCCGTGGGACAGAGGAACACCCGTGCCCGGCCCATTCCCTGCAGCAGATTATTCTTCGGGTCCTTCTGCGAGAGATTGCATGATGATACGGGCAGAAACGAAGTGGGGGTGGGGGTGGAGGATAAGAGACAGATGTCAACCAGATGAGGGACACTGAGAGAGGGGATATTTTCCCTGAGAGCTTCACCAACCACAGAGAGTTTAAAAAACAACAACTGTAGCCTTAAAATGACTATAATGTCTTGTTTTCCCCCCTTCATCAGGAAATTAGCATTCTGAAAGTTATGTTTCTGAGTGTGGCCTGATGTACGTCTAAATCACGAGTGCATTTTTATGGCTGGGTTGTAAACCCATCACAGTAGTGAGGGGTTAAAATGGAATGCCTTCAAAAGATAACCTATACCTACTGCAGGCTTGAAACTCGATTAGCCCAGCTATTAAAACCAGGAGGACAAACTGTTTCTTCCCTGGATACAAAAGCTGTTAGGCTACGGCCTGACCCAGTACAAAAGTTTTCTGAATCTCTCTCCACTTTACAAAACGTCGGCTCATTGCTGCCGGCTGCAGTGAAGCTGTTTACAGCTCTGTGCTAAGTGGAAAGTTCAAATCAATTATTGTCCATTAGAGTTTAGGTATAACTGATGAAATATCCCCAGAGGAGTATTGTAAATGTATCAAGACGTCCTTCCCCATTATAGAAATGGGGACGCATAGTGAATTACTTACCTTCTCTCTTACCCTTAATGCCTCTGAAAGGCTGCTGGGCAGACAGAGTTTATCTTGTCTTGCTGGGGTTTAAAGTGAGAACTTTACCATTTGGTGAACATGTGTAGTAAGCTGACAGAAATTCCAGGTTCCAACTCCCTTTATACCTTCCATAAACTTCCCTGTGGACGTAAAGGACGAAGAAACAAAAGATATAAAAGAAAACCCTAAAAAATATATATATGAAAACTGTAACCCAGAAGTCTCCTACCACCAGATTCTTTTAGAAATAGTAAGTTTCTTATTAACAATCAAATAGGAAACGCTTTGACTCCAAATCCTCAACAAGTGACAGTGAGATTTAATGCCAGATAGCTTGTGCCAGGATGCTTTCTTTCATAAAGTGAGGTCTCTACATCAAGGGTCAGCAGGGCAGAAAAGGAGACCCACTCACTGCTCGTCTGTGAGAGGGATTCATTTCCCAGATTCTGTTCTTCAGTTACAGAATCAAACAGTCCTTTCACCCTGTCAAGACCAGAGCTGAGAGGGAAAAGAGGGTCTGATTTGTGATCTGCCATGACAGGAGATGGAATAGAGGTTCTTGACTTCCTTTTAAAGTTGTCTTTACTTACTCTCTCCCTTAGTTCTGCCCCATAGCAGTCTCTGTGCCCTAGAGATCCAAAGGCTGAAATGCCTGTGGCCTCATCTTGTCATGGAAAAGCTTGGATATTATTCCTCAGAGCACTGTGATTGGTCAAAAACCAGAAAGTGACAGAGAAAGGTCGAGGGAACATCATTCTTCTACGTCAACCTTGCCTCATCCACATGTCCAGGTGGGCAAGCCATCTTTTTATTTAAAGCTGGCCCCGTTTGGCTCCAACGGCTGCACCGTGGGGAAGCAGTGGGACACAATTCCGACACGGTTCCACAATCGAGTCCTACTGGGGAGAAGCAGCATCTTTAAATGCAGCACTGATTTGTGTAGATTCTCTAACTCCAAGGATGTTTCTTTCCACTGACAGCTCTGTCCGTGGTGCTAAGTAGGAAATTGGCTGAATTTCTTCCCTGTGGCCCATACTGCTTACCCCCAACTCTCCTGGGGCTTCCAGTCATCTGTCTATAGAGATGCTAATTGCTGTATGGAAATCTGGTTGAGATGAAAACCAAGCTTCCAGGATATTTATTGGGTCAGATTTTCTTCTAGGTCACTCAGGTAATGAGAGATTTCGTGTTGTTTTTCACCTTTATCTAGATAGATCTGTTGCTTTTTTTTTTTTTTTAAGTTGAAAAGGAGAAGTCATTTGGAATCTACCTTTGGTAGGTAAACCATGGCTCCTTACCAGATCTTGTACTGTGAAAACTGCCGCTCACTCAAAGGGAGCAATCTGGCTCCACGCCCAACTAGATCTGCACCTCCCTTGACTGTACATCTAGGCCCACATCGCTGGCTTCTAATAATTTATGGTATTTAAATAATTAGTCCATCTCTTTCCTCCACATTCATAGTAATGGCCATTGCCTTGCTTCACTCAGCACGCATAGGGTATGTTTCTCTTCGTTCAGATCTCGTCTGCCCAATCCAGAATATCAGTTGTTTTCTCAACTCAGATTGTACAATTGGGTCCTCTCAGTATTGGGGGGGGAATTATTTCCCATGCTAAGTTTGAGGCTTAAATTTAGTGATCAGGTCTAAATCCTTTAAAATAATAATATTATACAGAGAGATCTGCCTTCAGATTTATCCTGTGACTTAATGACAAAATTCCACAGAACTCTACAGATCAGTATCTTTCTTTACTGGAGGAGGGCATCTGGATTCTATACCCGAAAAGCAGCTTAAATGTGATAGCATTAAATAGATACCCCAGGACCAAATGTGTGTTCAGACTTATTTTCTTCCCCCATTACTATTGATAAGAGTGCATCTAGTCAGTCCTTTTCAGATCAGCTTCCCTGTGCTGAGCCTGTTTTCCTGCCCTCTTCTGAGTCTCAGCCAGCACACCCCTAGATTGCTAATATCGCTTGCTTAGATTTAAGGAGCAGTCCTGATTTTCAAGTTTCTTCTAGCCATTATTTGTGTTCCAAATTATCTTACTGCATCTGTATTAATTTTCTGTTTCCAAAAGTAAACTCCATGTATTTCAAGGCAGCACGGTTTCTTTTTTACATTTTCCAGGGAACTGGTGTTTTTAATGTCATGTGAGGACAACATTACACAATGGATCTTTGGCAGGGATACCCAGAAATGAATACCGTGTGCGAACAAACATTAAATGGCAGTCTTAATTACAGAGTTTGACTCTGTTGTTTTTAATGCCCTTCAATTTTATAATTTGATGGAAAATGCATCAACACAGCTATTTTCTTTCTACCCTAAATGATTAAGGATTGATAGACCCCCCAAGCCAGAGTAGCTGGTTAGATGGGTCCGATCAGGTAGGTCTTACATTTCATCCACTAGAGGGCAGTAGGGATACACATCCACACCAACATGTGCAACATATGGTCGATGTGGAAACATAGTAGCCATAGCTTTCGTGTGTATGAAAAATTCCCATTACAGTGTTGCTTCACTTATAATTATATTGAAAGTAAACACTAATTCACAGACGGACTACGCATATTTTATTTCAACATACCCCACTAGTGTTTTGTCTATTCTGGTTTAAAATGCCCTGAGTAATGAAACTTCCGACTACTTCCCCTGGGAAGTTGTATCAAACCCCAACTGTTCTCGCTGCTTGATTTTTTTTTTTTAATATACTCAACATCTATTAGTCCTCGTTCGAGTTCATCTAGAACTCTGTTATGCACTGCCTTCTCCCTTGCAACAAGGCTAGGTCTATCCTGGAAAGCAAGTGTTTATTGAGCTGCTATTAGGCATAAGGCACCAGTAAGTGAATGAGTGGCTACAATTAACAAAGGTTGCAGCAACGCTTTGGGTGAATTGGCATGAGTCAGAAAGCTAAAGGGGAAGCTTTCCTAGGTCAAACATCCAAAGGGAAGTTCGTCTAAATTCTAAAATGAGTGATATCCATAAAGCTGTCACAGCTTGGGGAAATGTTTATTTGTGCTTGGGTTTCTGCATCAGAACTCAAAAGGTATTACAAATGCATGATGGTATCAGATATCACCTAGAGAACTGTGAGGTGTGCGGCTGACGTGGCAGTGGCTTCATGCCAAGCAAATGACCTGGATATTTACTAATGAAGGTTTGATCCTTCTTCCTTTTGCAGCTGGTTGTCAGATTAGCCTAGAAACTTCAGAATTTACACTGGGGCTCTTTAGACCCAGTTATGAAGGACAGGAAATGGGTCTTTGAATCTCCCCAAGATAGTGGCACTTTGCTGTGTATCATGTTGTATTGTCTCTTCGCTATCATTGACTCTCTGGATCCAATCTTAGTCACACTGTACACACTACACAATGGAGAAGAGGTCCAAGTTCATGTGCAATACTCTGGTTTGCATCATTAGTTTCTTGGCATATACTTCGATTATTAAGTATCTGAGAGGGAGGTTGGAAGAAATCTAAGCCAAGAAAGTTCCTTTAAGGCTAGAACTCACAATTACACAGTTGTTAAAAAGTCTTTTTTCCCCCTTACATTAGAGACATAGCACAATTTTTTGCTCTATTGGGTATATTCATCTGGAAGGATTTCCATAAGCTGTCCCGATCACCAAGAGCAATCCCCAGATAGACATGTATGCAAACAAGAACTGTTCAGACTCTAAGAGCAAAAATTGAACATTGCAATAATTCTAGAAATTATACTATTTATTATTAACATCCTTTGAGCCTCTGCACGAAGTAACCTATTCTCCAGAGTTTTTGAAATAAAGTGCTTTCCTTTGCCAATTAAGAAGGCAAGAATGCAGTTCCATAGACTGTCTTTCTTTGGGAAAATAATAGGGAAGGGTAGAGAGTCTACACATTCCCATAGCCCAGGTTTCTATCACAAACAAAGCTTAGACATGAAATTTATGTCACCTGTAATAAAATCCACACGGGTATTTTACATGGAAGTAATTAAGTACAACTGTGCAACAGCCATTTTTGTGTTTTTGTTTGTTTCAAAATACCAGAGGTGATTAGGCCATATTATGAACTAATTACTTACTTAATTTATTTAAGTTGAAATGAGTTTTTGAGTTATACAGGGGCCAAAAACAAGAACTCATTAATCCATTCTGCACATCACTGAAAGGAACAAAACAAAGAAGTTAACGCCTTTATTTTATTATGTTACAACACACCAATATTGTGAACACTGATGAAGACCCAAGTGGTCAAAACATCTGTATTTGGTAAGAAACTAAAACAAATAAACTCTTTTTTTCCCCCACCACTTGGTCCTTTCAGTGGTGTGCTGAAATTCAGAATGAATCATTAAAGGTATTAACATGGCGTGTCTTTTTTAGTGCATTTTCCTATGGAAAGTTTAAAAGACTCTTCAAACATATTTGAAAACAGTAAATAAATAACCTACAAAACTCAATATTTTCTTAAATGTGGAGGCAAACCACAGTCATTCTGGGGCTTGGGACTCTGTGCACCAAGTTTCAAACCAGAGCATATTTTGGTATTTTGATGGTTGAGTTACAACCCCCTGAAAAGAGGGACTGCTTGTGTGCAGTAAGGACAGCTGCCCGCGGAAGTACAACAGAGCTACTAAAATAAAACCAGTGTTTACTTGTCACTGCTGACCAGGAGATGGGAGACTCAGTAGATCTGTTCTGTCAGCCATAAGAGGAGCTCTGTCAACACCGTGTGACTGGCTTTCACCCTCCACGTCTGTGCTTGGCCAGGTTCTGGAAGGAAAGGAGAAGGAGTTCACAATCCTCTCATGGCACCAAAAACAAAAGAAAACAAAACCAAACCCTAGTGTTGGAAGCAAACTGAGGATGTCAAAGAACATTTATGACCCCGGGTTATTTGGTCTAATGTTCGAGTTTTCATCTTTCTGATTCTAATTCCTCTTTATTAGTTGGTTTTGCAGGTATTGCTAACGAATTCGAAGTATGGGATATCTGACCACACTGACCAGGTGGTTGATAATATCATCTCAATTTGTATGTTTACCTGTTCTTTTATGAGGCCTGTGATTGCTGCCTCAATCGTGGGGTATGCTAAACATGGGCAAAGTCTATGCTCAAATATTTTACAAAGAGGTAGAGCTTTAGTACTGGTTGACTTGTTTCCCTCGTCTGTAGGAACTAAGGTGACCTGTAGTAGAAGCAGTCTTCTCTTTTCCCGCCAGAGAAATGGAGAGCAAAAGAGCTGTGCTTTGCATACCTCAACCGAACATTGTGAGGAATTGATGAGCTGTTCATATAATCTTAAATTCAGGGAATTCTCTTAGGATTACTATCTTTCTGGAAGAGGGTTTGGGGAAGTTTACTCTCAGCTGATCTGAGGAGTAACAAATACTAACCTTGTTCTTATACCACAGCTAGCTATATAGCAATACCATGGGCTTAACATCAGTGACACCCGCGTTTTGAAATTCTTTTCTCAGTGGCTCAGATGCATTGGTACCAAGTCCTACGGTGTCTCTCAGCTCTCCATTTTAACCTAAATAAGAATCTTTGATTATGAAATAGAGTTTTTCTTTATACCAAGACATTTATTCATTGAACAAATATCTATTGAGCCAGTACTATGTGTGAAGCACTATACAGGGCCATCTTATGTGTATGAGAACTGAATTTATGATGTTAACCTCATGAAACCCACGTTCTAACCAAGAAAACCAGCCAGACAAGACTCACAAAATCACAACTTTAGATTTGAAAGGAGTCCTTCACTTTGCAGAGGAAGGCATTTAGCCTAGACAGTTCAGTCATTTTGTCCATTTTGCCCAACACATCTAATTAGCATCAAGAGCCAGAACCAGAGCTCAGAGCTGCTGGTCATCACTCTAATGCTCTGTCTACTATACGCCCCTCCTCCCCTGAGTCAAAGGACATGAGCCAAGCAGAGACCAACCCCAGCAACTTAGTGTTGTCAGGATTCAATCCAAGGGGCTGAGCTAACCAGTTTTCACTGGGGTTTTATCATTAGGAAGAGGCTATGAAAATTAAGTATTATAGTCAAGATTGCTGCATGGAAGGAGAGAGTCCAATCAGTGCATGATGCTGTGAGCCTTTTAATACATTTAAGGCCTTCACTGAGGAGTTTGTTTCTGAGTCTAGACAATAACCCCTGACATCTTCCTCATACTCTCTTTCTTCTTTGGCACTCATCAGTTCCTTTAGTTCAGTTAAGCAATGACATCATGATACAGCCTGGCCAGGCACAGTGATGCCACAATCCCACTGCAATCCCTCACTTGCAGTGAGATTGGCAACTTTGTGTTGAGGGAAAGTAAGTCTTTAAGTAGGAAGTGTTCGTAAAGAATGAAAGAATTTCTGCTCAGAGAATTATTTCAGTCCTTTCTAAATAATATCAAACCACACTGATTTTTCATCGGCCAGTGATCATCACTATTCAGAGCGCCCAGCTCCGAGGGAAAATTGGTGAAAGCAATAAGTTGCCAGTCAGTGTTACATCTGTGCTAAAATCCTGGAGGTGGGGATGAGAGGAAGAAAAAAAAAGGGAGCAGAAATATAAAAGAAGGAAAAGGAAAAGAACCCTGCAAAACAGATTATAGGTGACTTTACCTGAACTTTTCATAATACACATAAATAGCTCCTCTTTGCTGTAAACATACACAGTAATTTTGAGTATATTTTTTTTAAATGGTCTCATTTGACAAGGACAGACTTTAGGATATAAGTACTCACCAACATATTCAAAGGCATCAATAATTTTGAAAGGCTTTTTATTTTTGTTATGAGGGACAGAAAACTCCTTAAATATGTTATCACAGCCTTTAGGTTGGCAATACTCTTGTATGACAAAACCTCCTGCAACTGAATTTAAAATCCTCAAAATATGAAGAAAACCAGACTCGGGAGGATTAAATCACCCAGAGTTGGGGAAAGTAAATTCTGGCTATTTCTCTAATTTCTCTTCTCCTCCCAATGCTTCTCCTCACCACCCAGACATTTCTTGCACTTTTCATCTTCCATTTTGATCTTCCATCCAACATCAGAACTGGTCAATCAAGGATGTTTTTCGGATCCATGATATTCACGCACTTCCTGGATATTACTTTTATTGAAATCCGTGGGTTTAGATTAGGAAAACTGCGAATGAATCTGTAGATGAGTTGTTAGAGGAAGTTGCCATTCATTCACACTGTAGTCTGTGGTACTCCATCGCATCCCGTATTGCCAGCTACATGTTTTTACCTTCTCGCGATCTGCTTGCTTCTCTCATTCCCTCTTAACAAGAGCTGGAGACATCTTAAGGTAAAGTCGTAGATGTTTACGTGGTTTCTTAGCAAGAAGCCACTGCACACACCATTTAGATACTGAGGGAAATTAAGAACAAGACTTTATATAGCTTTAATAGACTACGCAGGCTACATGGCCAAAAACAGAAGCAGTATGATAGCATAGCTCTGGAAACAGATTATCCTGGGTTCAAACCCCACTTGCCAGCTGTGTGACTTTTGTCAAATGACTTTTCCTCTTTGAACTTCTCTCATCCGTAGTTTTCTCATCTGTAACATGGAGACAATCACAATTTCTGCAGAGAGGGAGTGGCATGGCTTAGGCAGTATGACATGTGGGAATGTAGGCTCAAGAATTTGTGACCCTTCCAGGCCCAGCATCTCAGCATCTCAGTTGGCCTCTAATTTCTTATGACAATATGGTTATAAGAAAAGCCCCCACTGGCTGGGTCCCTTGGACCTTTCAGCTCAACCTTCACCTTCTGATTACAGGCCCAGGAACTTGTTTTGTAAGACACAATTGTCCTTGTTGCTAACTTCAGGAATTAGAGTGACTTTTCTCCAGACATCCTAGTTTCCATGAGTAAACCACCATAGACTTGCTATCTGTGAGTTTAGCTAAACCTTTGTGATACTGTTTCTGTCATCAACTTTTAATGAATTTTATAAGGTTACTGCCTACTGTGTCAAATAGTTGTTTTACTTTGTCTTAAATGCTTTGTTTTAAAGAAGAATAAGATGACTTCTAATTCACATATATTGGAATTGGATAAACGAATCTATATTCACTTTACCGTAGCCTTTCATTTCCCCCATAGACATGTATACCCCATCCCTTTCTGGATTTGATCATTATGAATGGAAATCCTCATCTTATATCATGGTTATCACATTGATTCTGAGCTTTCTCCTGTCCGTCCATATGTGTGTCTGCATGCCGGTGTGCATATATTGAAGCGCTCCATCCAGAAACATTGTCCCACACATGCCCTGCCACTGTCTCCTTCCAGAGTTGTTGTGATTTAACTCTCCCCTTCCTCTGTCAAAATTATATCCTAAGGAGGCTTTGGGCTCTAACCAAAATAACCTTAATGTGAATGCAATCATATATGGGCCAAGGTTCAGCTTACAAGCAGCTGGCAAAATGTTCAATCAACCTGACCAAAAGGAAGAATGGCAACAGAAAATGTGATTCATTCTATTGCAAAGTGAGAAAGTCGCCTTAAGAAAAGGTAGAGACTGAAATTGTCTGCCCATTTTGGAGATCCTAACAAAGAGGTACGAGGTAATGCTGCCTAGCCAATTTGTTCCGCTGGAACTGGAAGTTGATCTTGGCACACCCAGGGGTGCAGAACCAAGTGTAGGTTGGGCTAGGTGGCCTGTGTTGCGGTGAGAGGCTGAGGCTACCATTTCTATAATACCGGCAGAAACCTGCTGTAAAAAACCCTAAAACTACCTACCTCTACATTAGCATCGCTAGCACGAAGTAAGATTGAACTTTACATGACTCATTGTGAGTGGGTGGCAACCTACTGTGGAGGCAATCTGTGAACCCAAGGTCAACATCCCCGGTGAGAAATCCCTGCTGGTAGCGAGTCATACAACCAGTCAGCACTGAGATAGGAGATCCGCGTCCTCCTCAGCTTTGTCAGAGCCTTTTCTGCTTTGTTTCCAATCCTGTTTCTAAGCATATTTGGCATGCTGTTTGGCATGTACTGGGCTCCAAGGTCTTTAGGAAATAGGAATGTCTTATGTGTGTACAGTGCTTTTACATAGATCATCTCACTTCCCAACTCTGCTCATGTGCCCATTTTATGGATGAGGAAAACTGATTAAATTATGTGTGCAAATGTAGCTAGTAAACCATTGAGCGAAGACGATCTTATGATACTAATTTTTTTTGTCCTTTTCATGTCACTAACACATAATAACCAGGTCATCTCTGGACACCAAAAATAGACTTTCTTCCATTTTCCCTTAAATGTATCACATTTTACTTGCTTCTGATAAAGTCGATCTGAAGTCTTTTGGACAATGGCAAGGCTCCTGAGATCATTGGGCAGATTCGACCTTTTGATACCCGGAATACCAATAACACGGAGATTTCCCTGTGTTATCCCGAGTGGAGAACGTGCATACCACGTAAGCCCAGGATAAACCTCGTGTGTGAACATGCAACCCAGAGAAGAGGTCATTTTGCTTCTTTTCCTGACCTTCCTTTCCATAGTCAAATCCCACTCCCGCCCCTTAATTCGAATGTGTTCCAACATTAGTTTAATGACTGAGAGGCGTCCCTACCTTACGTCTTTCTGCACCCTTCCCTTCCTCCCGAGGAGTAGAACCCCTGAATGATCCTAGTAAGTTCTGAAAAGCCTTAGCGGGGTAGATAATGGGTAAAGATCATTGCGTTTCAGCTCCCCGATCCATTACACTCCCGCCTTTCACCAGCATGCAGAGTGTTGTGTTTTTTTTTTTTTCTAACAGAATAAATTAAATATGAAAGAGAAGGACTAATGTAATTCAAATAAACATGTTAATGACCCTATTTTTCCATTTGGTAACTAGACCGGATGCGGTGGAATGCCAGTTTTTTACTGAGCCTGTAATTTAAAACTTTCAACAAGGACACTTTTTTCCCCTTTTATTTCCATCCTCCACTCCCACCCCCTTGTACTCATACAGACACTCCTTACTGTCCAATTAGTTTTGGAACAGGAAAGCTGTCCTCACTGCTGCCTGGAGTCATCGGGGACCTGGGCTGGTTTATCTCCGGAGGAAGGCCTGCAAGCCTCCGCTTTCACTGGCGGTTACCCTGGCCCAGCTCTGTGCTGTTGGGGGCTGTGGGCCAGGGGGTGACTGGTGCCTTTCACCAACCTCCTCTCTAGCCCTGACACCCCCCCACCCCCGTTTTGTGGATTGTTTTTGTTTTGTTTTGTGTGTACATGCTTGCTGCTGTAGGCAGTACTTGGAAGCTCGGATTTAGGAACTTTAGGAGGAGCTTGAAGATGTTAACCCCGCAGATAGCCATCTGTTCCAGCACCAGTTTTCTGAGTCACAGCCATGTCCTGGGAGCTTGTTACCATCCAAACTGAAATCCCGACTGACCCCCTGTGCCCCAGATCGCTCCCCAGTTTATCACCTCTCCTCTAAGACCCCCGCCTCCGCACCCAAAGAGTGGTCATTTGCCCCCAGGACCTCCCAACCCTCCGTCAGAAAACTGCCCAAAATGAAGCCCTTCCTCTCCCGCAGAATTCGAATTTGCCACCTGTCTGCTACATCAGTCAGCTGCAGAGCCTGACTTTTCTCCAAAGCGAGCTTGCAGGTCTAATCTCCAATTTCTCTTCCACCTTCAAAGTCTGCTGTCCTTTGGCATTTTACCGGCTACAACTAGCTCTCCCTTATTTCTTTGGCTTTGGTCACTTTTCCCGTGTTTGAAGGAAGACTTTTTGATCTGAACTCATTTCGGGTTTGTTTTGTTTTGTTTTGTTTTTCCAGTTTACCCGAGAGGGAGGAATGGAGGGGAGAGGGGGCTCTGGCCCTGTTACTTCCTGTTTGTTTTTGTTCTGGAGAATGCAGACCATCTGTGTCTCTCACAAGCTAGTCCACAGCCATCGTGCTGATTTTGATATTTGACTTAGTTCTTCTTTCCCTCATTTCTCTCTAAATAATTTTCTATTCCTCTTCCCCCGAACTACTAAGCCCCTCATTGAATCTGTCTTCCTGAAATTTCTTAGCTTAATAGTACCTCTGGATACATTTCAGTCTCCATTAAGGCCAGGATTCAAATTAAGTAAACAATAATCGCAGAGAAAAGAGAGAGAGAGAGAAAGAGAGAGAGAGAGAGAGAGAGAGAGAGAGATGGGGGCAGGAGGAAGCAGTAGGCAGAAAAAAAAAAAAAAAGGTAGATTCACATATTAAAACTGGATTCACTTTTTAAAACTGGATTTCACAAATTCCCAGATCTAATTCCTGGGTCCTTGGAGCCATAGTGGAACTACGGCCTCACCTGTCAGATGGGCTTTGCATTTTCTGAAGAAACATCTGTGGCTATTAGGTATCTTTAAGAGTAACCTGGAAGGAGCACCTGAGTGGCTCAGTGGGTCGAGAGTAACCTGGAGGAGTCCCTCCAGAGTATACGTTTCCAGCTTCCACTTTACTTAAGGCTGTGCTTTCTCATAATAATCCAGGTGGTTATTTCTCAGAACCAGTGGAGATCTTCTCACTTTTCTGTGGGCTGCCAATAAATCCCAACGTATAGTCACCCTACATAAAAGTCCTAGATTCTTTCTTTGTTCCTTTTTCATGCAACTTCACCAACAGGGTGGTCTCTTACTAGATCCCCTTCGGGTAGATGACTCTAACTCTGTAACTTAGGAAAATTTAACTTTTTCATAGCACAGTTAAATAGGCTGGTTCCTGAGAAGCCAATTTCCACCTTCGTTTCAGATGTCATTGCAACTTAGGACACAATATTATATTCCCCCATCCGTATTTTTAAAAAATCAAAGGACTTTTTTTTTTTTCCCCTTGAATTCTTAGGGTCAGAATTAAAAAGCTTAAATGAATTCCAGGTTTCCAACTCCCAAAATTATATTTCAGCTGGTTCAAGTCCTCAGCGTGCTATCTGCAGGGCCCTGGTGAAGTGCTAGTAGCTGTGGCCTTCGTGGAGTACCAAGAACGGACTTTCTGGAGCTGTGGGCTTTGGTTTACCATCTCTATTCCTTCAGCAGCTGCTGCTTGTTCCTGCTGTAGTGCCTTCAGCCATGAACATACCATTTAATCAGTGGTGTATTAAAATGGACCTGGTGCAGTCAGCAATAGCGAGGCCAAAATCGATTGGCTATTTTTAAAAGGGAAAAAAAAAAGAGGATAGAAAATTGCTCTTTTAATCTAGGTAAATCAAATCGTGCCTGCCTGCTTTCCACCTGTAGCTAAGTGTAGGCAAGAGCATTCAGATTGCTGATCGTACTTTTTTTGTGCTTCTTTATTCATTCTTATCCACTTGGGGTAAAAGCACCAGGGTATCTTCAGAACTGAGTTTTCACATTCACATGAGAAAGCTTGTGCCCTTTTTCTCTTAGGGGAAAAAAATTTATCTTCCCTTTTGCCCTCTCTTAGAAGATTGGAATAAAAGCAGAACACATTCAACCTTTTCTGCCTTTTTGTTTTTTTTTTCCTGCCATGAAATCATATCTGCCTGTGACATCACAGTGTGTGGCTTTGGGCAGCCTTGTGATGTACGAAGGCGAGGACCTTAATTGGGTTAACAGGGCGCACCAGGAGCCATGGCAGCCGAGCGCTGCTCTCCCACTAGGCAGGTCTCTGCTTTAGGCGGTGAGAAAGCAGCAGAGACCAGCTTGGGAGGAGCTCTTTTTCCCACGGATTTTTTTTTTTTTTTTTTTTTTGTAACTCTAGGGCTTTCTCTTCTTTTAGTATATTACTAACCAATGAAATTAATTTTTAAAAAGAAGACGGTGCTTTGTTTTTCAAACTGCAAGTGGGGGGATAGGGGAGGTGGGAATGTGCTGGCAGGTTTATTCTATAGCATTGATTTGTAACCAACAAAGGAAATGTCTACTTATGAGACACAAATCAATGCAACCAGACTGCGAAAGTGCAAACAGAGATGTGAGAAAATTATTCAATCATTAGTCTTCTACGGAATTTCGAAACGTAGTCTTTTGATTGTTTCAATGAAAGAGAGAGAGAGAGAGAGAAAGAAAGAGAGAAAGAAAGAAAGAAAGAGAAAGAAAGAAAGAAAGAAAGAAAGAAAGAAAGAAAGAAAGAAAGAAAAAGAAAGAAGGAAGAAAGAAAGAACAGAAAGTGAATAACTAGAAGAAAGGAAGGCAGGACATGACAACTGGTTCTAATTTTCTCTCACGATTATGGAAAGGTCAGGCAAGGTTATGAGATTCCTAAAAGATTAACAATGTTGTGAATGAATTTCGGAACTCATTAACCATGTCCTCAGATGATATTGTGGAAAACTGGTAGACCAGTTTATGCCTGAATTTCTGCTTTAGTCTCCAATAACCTTGGCTGCTGTAAAATCGACACTTTCTCAAAAACTCTCTTTATCCAAAAATAATCTGTAACAAGTAGAGCTAGCTCTTCGTAGTATTTTTTTTAATTGTATAAACGTGTTACAAAAATTAACAAATCAAACGAGTACAAAATGTAACTCTAGGAAGCTAAAGATGTTTATTTTGTAAAACTTCACCAGTTCAGACCCACTAGAAAATAGACAACTGATCTGAATTAGCTGAAAGTATGAATCCTCATGGAGTATTTTTATGTAGTTTGAACTGAGATTTCAAACTGTTAACAACTAGAGTTTCTTGAGAACTGACTTCAAAATAAAAATTGTCGACAGCTTATCACATACGCGTATTTTAAAATATTTAAGAAGTTTTTCCCCCTCCTATAGGTTAAACATGGTTCTCTCTTTTCCTTCCCCAACGTTCTTAACGCTATTTTCTTAGAAAACTAAAAATCTCTATTGCTTAAAAATCTGTGTTTTCAGAGATAGGGAAAAGGTAAATTTCAACACAATCCCTATCCTAACCATCACAGATTGTGAATTATGCTGATTTGCCCTTGAGGGAAAAGGAGAAAAGATGATCAGATGTTACTTTTCTGAACACTTAAATTAATATAAATAGCTTCACAAATTTTAAAATCTTTTCATGTGTTCAGTGAGGCCAGAGTCCTGTTCAAAATCTAGGGAAAAACTGGAAGTCCAGAGAAATGTTCTCACTTGCTTATATGTCTTTGCTTTTGTCCCTGTGATGAATTTCCAAGACTCTCACTTTACCCTAAGAAAGTGTAGTATTTCTTTACTTCTCAAAGTGATCATGTTAGTCGCATTGCCTGTAGAAATGAAATGAATGAAGTGGAATGGGTCAGAAACCTATAAGCAAAGTGAACAAGAATAGATTACTGAGCCTCAGTGGCTCAGTTGGTTAAGCCCAAGACTCTTGATTTTGGCTCAGGTCATGAATTTAGGATGGTGAGATTGAGCCCCGTCATGATCTCAAGGTCATGAGATGGAGCCCCACCTGGGGCTCTGCCCTAGGCCTTGAGCTTGCTTGAGATTCTCTCTCTCCTTCTCCCTTGCACCCTCTCCCCCCTCCCCCACTCCCTCTCTCCTCTCCCCCACTCCCTCTCTAAAAAACAAAACAAAAAGTTTTTTTTTTTTTTTTAAAGAATGGATTACTAAGCAACTTCTTTATTTTTGGTTTGTTTTTTTTTTTTTAAGATTTTATTTATTTTAGGGATGCTTGGGTGGCTCAGTGGTTGAGCATCTGCCTTTGGCTCAGGGCATAATCCCGGGATCTGGGATCAAGTCCTGCATCGGGCTTCCTGCTAGGAGCCCTGCTTCTCCCTCTACCTGTGTCTCTGCTTCTCTCTCTCTGTGTCTCTCATGAGTAAATAAATAAATCTTAAAAAAAAAAAAAAAAGATTTATTTTAGAGAAAGAGAGAGTATGCAGAGGCACAGGGATGGGGGGCAGAGAGAGAAGGAGAGAGAATGTCGAACAGATTCTCCACTGAGCACGGAGCCCAAAACGGGGCTCAATCCCACAACCCCTCGACCATAACCTGAGCTGAAACCAAAACTTGGTCGCCCAACCAACTAAGCCACCCAGTCATCGCAACTGAGCTATTTCTTTGAAAATGAGAATGCTTGCAACAAAAGAGCATAAGTATCACGCTCTGTGTTACACAATAACACCTCATAGTTTGATTTCTGGCAGTTCAGACTTCTGAATCACAACCCTTAACAAAGTAGTAAATAAAGACCTTCAAACACCCAAATGAGTGTCCCCAAAGTCTCTGACCAAACCCTGCTTCCAAGCAATATTGTCTCTGTAACACGTATGTACCTGACATTCTAACCCAAAGTAGACTAGAAAATATACCTAGCATAGAGGTTTGGAAGGAGATGGCCCTTAAAAACTAGGACAGTGCCACCAATGAGCTGCAGCAGTGGATAGTGGGCCACAGCTTAGTCTATGGCCGTTAGACTGAGCATTGAGGCAGGAGTCCAATTCTCAAGGAAAATAAAAGTGTATTACTGAAAAAACAGGAGCAATGAGTATTCACAAGGATGACCCTGTATCATATGAAAAAATGTAAATGACGTCAGCATCTCTGTTTATAAAAACGGGGATGTGTAAAAGTTTTCCATGGGAAAAAAAAAGTGTAAAATGTGGTTTATTGCTTAAAGAGGCAAATTGATGTCATTAAAACATATATATGGGACATTTTATTCCCCAGTATGGTTCTTTTTGTTGTTGGTGGTGGTGTTCTTTTTTTTTTTTTTTTTTTAATTCGGAAAAAATCAGAGAGTTTTGCACTGCCATTAAAAGCCCAGAATCTAGCCAGAACTATTAAGAAAAACACCTTAGAAGGAAGGCTATTTATTCTTGAATAGTTTTTCAAGTACAGATCTTTTAAAATAAAGATGTTCGCTGTCATTGATCTTAGTTATATAATGTATGGTGTCATCTGGCGTAAGGCACAGTTGCTCATATTTAGCTGGTTTACTTTGTAATGCGTCATTATAAGTGACCAAAAACATGGTACAGGAAGTTGTTTGTGTGTTTTTTTTCATTGCTTATGCAACTTCCAAGCAGAAAATGTTCTTGAGACCAGATGGTAAAGAACAGTCAAGTGCAAGTTCTATTCTCCAGATGTATTGATGTTTCGTGTCTTCTTGAAGCCAGTTCAAATACATTTGTAAATTCGAGTCTTAACTTCTAGTAACCCTTTCACGTCTGTCAGCCCCTATTTCAATTGACAAAGAATTGGGCTGGAATATTTAATTATAGGCTCTCTGAAGCCAGCTGTACCATGGAGTGGCAATGCCATGGCCACATAACTTCAGCTGAGTAAAAGTTGATCACATGTGCTTTGGCACGGATCTAGTTGCTGTGCTACAGTGATGGCTGTGTGTTTATGTTTATGGTACCAAACCTCTTTTCAACTTTGTCTTTTCCAATAGTGCACTTTGTAAGACAATTAAAACACACACACACACACATACACACACACATACATACACACATTTACCCAGTGTTTCTACTTGGCATGTGGGTGGGTTTTTTTTTTTTTTTTTTAATCTGCTCAGCAATTTGGGAGTTTGCTTGGAACACAGATGAGTTAAGATAAAAAGCTGTTTTTCAAAAAATGTCCCTAGTAAGTAAAAATGAAGATACTATATCTGAATGAATGTGAAAAGTTGTCCCCTTGTATATTTTTAAAGCTTCCCAAACCATCCCCAGTTCTCAGCCAAACGCAGCCTACCCAGATTGTCTTTAGGAAAGTAGCAATTCACAGAGATTTGCAGTGAACCGTGCATCAAACTGCACTCTCTCTTCAGTTCCTGCTCACAGCTCCACCATTTTAGAATATGGTGAGATTTGCCAGAGCCCTACCATCTGTTTAATGGGCTAATTATGTTTACCACATGCCTACTTCACAGGAATACCATGAGTGAGGTTGCCAAACATCATACAAATATATATGTTTGTATATATAGATATAAAAATATACACATAAATAAAATCATATACATATATAACAGCATCCAGCATTTCTGAGCTTCATTCTATCTCTTACTATCAGAATATATCATGGCCCATCACTTCAGCCCCGCCAGGCACCGTCAGAGTTTGTCATAATTCACGGTGTGGCCATCAGACCCAGGGCGCTTGGGGGCAGATGAAATCCAGATTCTACACATATACCTCTGTCTGCCCATCTTCACGGAGCCCCGTATTCTCTCTGTTAAAAGCTTGACAGTTTAGCTTCATCATTAGTACAATCAAACCCTATGACACTATATGTTGCTATATGCAATGTCTCAGCTCCTTTCAAGAAAGAGTACTTCTCTTCCTTTATTAAAAAAATTAAAAAAAAAAAAAAGAAAAGTGAAAGAAGGGTCAGGCCATTCAAAAACAATCCCTTTTGTACAAGGCTACAACTTTCCTTTATAAGGCCACAACTTTTATTTACAAGGCTACAGCTCTTCTCTTACATCCCACAGCTTCTATATTGGGCTTGTTCTTAAAGCCCTTTTTCCTTTTATGAGGACTCTGCAAGTCTTCATAGTCTTTTTTTTCTCTGGTGTTCCCCAAGCACTTCCCAGATAGGTGATCCCAGTAACTCCCCTTGTCACATAGGCTAGTTATCACTTGCCAGCCATGAAAATTATCCCTGGGTCCCAAGTTGGATCAGCCTGTTGCTTCTTGGAAAAGGGGTGTGAGCTAGGTGGGTCTCGAAAGATAGGAGGAATCATGGGCAAGAAAGGGAGTCACACGGAGGACATCCTAGGTGTCAGGAATTAAACCAGCAAAGGAACAGGAGAGAGATGGAAAGGAGTGAGTCATGAGTAACTTGCAGCACCTAGTCAGGATATGATATAAGCTCCAGGTACCGGGTTTTCTATGTGGCTCCTTTGTCTACGTAAAACTAGCTCAGCATGCTCTGGGCCTCCTTGGCATCCAGGAGGCAGTGGCCTGAGGAATATTGGGAGATCTAGCCATGTCTTTACACAGACTATAAACCCAATATGTAGCATTCTCTTTGAAAATGGAAAACAGTAACAACAGATGAGACTATCATTGATGTAACATTTTATTTGGTCTTTTCTAAGATACAGGAGTATTTTAAAAAGCTTTTCTTTTTCCTTGAGTGTTACAGTGTTTTCTTACATTGCTTAAACTGAAGTAAATTATTCAAACAGAGCTGTTTTGTTTTATTTGTTTGTTTTTGTTTTTGCAGCTCTATGCTTACCAGAGATTTCAACGAGTTGAAAGAGAAAAAATAGCCAGGACATAAATATAGAAATAACCCAATCAGATAAGCTTGCATGAACATGAGAGAGGGCCTGGGATGAGGATGAGAAAGAGCCTTCCTCAGAGCTAGGATGATCATATTCTTACTCAGTTTGTCAATCTGATTGAGAGGAGACACCAACATAGAGAGAAAAGGAGAACTATTTGCCTATTATTTTCCTACATATACAAGGAAAAAAATGACTTATTTACTGTGGGACATCTAGAACCCAGAAACCTAAACCTAAATCAAATCACATAGACACAGATCAAAATAAGGGGAAGAGGAAATTACTCTGTCATCTTTCCCATCTTTAAAATCAGCAAATGTTAAACTAGAAAGAAACTTCGAATCCACCACTCCCATTTTACAGATGAGGAAGGTGAGGTGAGGCTCAAGAGACGTTTCACTACTCGTAAGATCGTGCAGAGTGGACAAACATGCCTGGGGACCCAGGTCCTCTAATTTATAGTCAGATGTCTTCCAGCAGAACCACTCTGCCATTTCTTCAGTTTCCCTGAAATGGGTTTAGAGAACTCTAACTTTGCCTTATCCCACCAATGTTGCTTCATGTCTCTTTATTGTCAACAAGCATCTCCAGTAATTGCTCTGGACTGAAGTTTAGTTTACAATAATAAATTGTTGGATTCTTATAAAGGATTCTAAAAATTACAATGTGTTCTCAGAAGTATTCTGAGTATGCTCCAAATAGGGAGAAGCTTACTAGATAAACATATATGCCTCTTTTTCATAAGAATCTTAGTATTCTTGTAAAAATGGCATGATCATATGATTAGATTTTTAAAAGTTTCTGGAGTTCCAGACATTTGTTGGAATACATGAAGCAGACCAGATCTGCTCATTTACCCCCTCCAAATTGTCCCTGAGATGTTCTTAAACTGCTGTGCCTTGATAAGGACGTCATTCCCACTGCCATCAGTATCACCAGCGCCTACCATCGTCAGTGTGGCCAGCCACTGCACACTGATTGCCTATCAGGTTCAAAAAAAAAAAAAGCTGTACTTGGTTTTACTGATATTTGGTTCAGTGTTAGAGGAGAAAGAACATGGTGAGAGCCTGGCATAGCCCAGCTCCCTTCTGTGACCAAAGAGTACATCACTGACAATAGGCATTCTATAAATGCTTAATGAAAGGGGGGAAGGAGCATCCATTTCTCTTTTGAAAAAAAAAAAAACCCTCTAGATTATTTGATTATTTGAAGATGTGAACTCTAAGCTTCTGATACAATGTCTTGTGGTTTATTGCACACATATGGTTATTATGATCTAGTTGTCAGCAACATCCAGAAATACTCTTATTATTGCAATGCAAATAATAAAATAACCCACTTGTACATTTTAAATGCGTCTGGCCCTTGCTCAGGTGCCAAACACACTACTGTGAAGGAACCAGCTGACGTAGTGCCCTGAAATTTCAGGTAAATATAATCACCTAATGAACATATAGGAGAGGCTAGTGTGTGAGGCCAAGAGGAGGAGAAGAGGCAACGGCCCCCCTGCTCTTCCAGAAGCAGGAATCATTCAGCAATATATTCACAGTAGTTAGAAGGGAAAGGCTTTTACAAAGAAAACAGTGGTGTCTCGTGGCTGTTTTTATTAAAACATCTAGTCGACCATTGTACCAACTCTAAGATCAATTTACTTCAGTAAACTGTGAATGAAATAAGCAGAAGATTCTAGCCCCATCAGCCACATCCCACCACTGTGGTCCTGTTGTTATGTGGGGTGAAGTAGTGGTGACGATCCCTCCTGTTCTGCATTTGTATATTTGTGAGAAAAACCTAGAACTCATTTCCTCCAGAAACCACATCCATATGGCACATAGCAAAGACCATCAGAGAACAGCAGTGGAGGTTTCGTTATATGCTCCAACCAGGTTTGCAAGTGGGGATAAGGAAACATTAGTGATTTTCCTCCCTCTTCCTCTCTCTTTTCTTCTTTTTTTATTCTTTCTCTTCTTTCTTCTATTTAAAACTCTTTTCCTTATGGATTTAGAAAGTGTTCTAAAAGGAAAATCGGCAAAGTCCTATTTTGAGGGAACACACACCATTTTGACATATAACTATATCCATATGCCTTTTTTATATCACTACACAACTGTCAAGTGGCAGATGAGACCGGGTGCTGGTCTTCAAAGTGGGTGTCTCCAAGGACATTCTTTGGTTTGAACTAGCTTAGTTCACCATTTCATGTTATCCAACAACCAAAACAGAGAAGAAAGTTTTCCTTCTGTAGTCCTGGCCCAAATGAGTGGCAGGGTGTAGCCTCCATCTGCAATTTTCCATAAAGTCCTCCCCGGGTCCAATTTACATGATATCTAGAGTTCTGGGGCTCCGGGGAATGCATGCTCAAAAAATAATGCCTGCGGTGATTGATCTCAGATTGACCAGGATGAGGTAGTGAGCAACTGAAGCCATGCATGTGGCAAATTTATATATATTATTTTTCCCTCATACACTTTTTAATTTGCTGTCTGGAGCCTAATTTTTTTCCCCCCTCACATGGGTGGTTTAAAGGAAAACTCACCTTTATGATTTTCCAGCCATTTTTTTTTTCAGCCTGTCCTATTATTTGCTTTTTGGTAATCACCTTAACGGGTGGCTGAGTGGGGCTCATGTATGAAAAGACCTCCTCATGTTGTACAAGGCAGAGATTATGCTCATGGGAAAAATACAAGTCTTCAGATGCAAGGTTCTCTCTCCCAAAGTGAGCAGCTCAGGTTACAATGCCCGACACTGTATCACCTGCATAGTGGGCCACGGCAGCCGTGTTTTCAGTTGCTTTTCACTGTCTGGAATTTTATGCAGTGACTGTAGCCAAGAACCTTTGGAATATCTCTCTCTGGTCAAGCCAAAAGGATAGGAGGAAAAGTCCTTTGAAAATTAAACCTATCTGGTGCTAGCTAGTAGCCAATCCAGCAAAACTTCTAACCCAGCTCCTACCCTTTATACCCTGCTTTCATCTTTGGGGTTTGGGGTTTTTATACAGTCGTAGAGTGGTAGAGAAGGTGGCTGTCTGGTGTGTTTAGGGTTCCTTGCTATTTCAAATTCTTTGAAGAACGCTTGTTTCCTTCAGTTTATTAAACTAGCTCATAAACACACCCATCATCAAGCCTCATGATGTGTGATTACTCGATATATTTTAAAATATTAAAAAAAATCAATTGTGCTGTCCCCTTTCTCCTTCTGCCTCCTCCTTGTCTGTCTCACTCTACTGTGAGGCACTGGGAGTAGAGTGTGTGTGTGTGTGTGTGTGTGTGTGTGTGTGTGTGTGTGTGTGTCTGGGAGGAAGACAGACTCCCTACCTGTAAATGGCTTGCTATTATTAGACGTTCAGTTACCAGGGGTTATGTAAGACAATTGAAGCTCTGTTTTTTAACAGAGACATGATTCATGCTGCTTGTAGTAACAGTAACCACCTCCAAACGAGACAGAAACCAGACGCAGACAAAGGCTGGAGAAATCAATGCGGACTCGGTGCAGCCATTCTGCTGATACCCTCTGCCTTTCAATCAGAGCAGCACTTAGGTTATCAGGAGAGGAGGCTCCTGCTCATTCTGGGTCTTTTCTGTCTCCTGGGGCTGCCGGGTAAAATCATGTGGGCTGGCGAGGCGTGCGAGAGAAAACCAGGCCTTGGGAGCAGTGCAGTCTGACCTTCCTCCCCAGCTCCCTGGACGGACTGTCCCCGGGGTCTCCCCAGTGTTTCAGATACACTGAAGGAACAGGGATTGTCACCTGCCCTGTGGCTTAGGATCCTCTGGAGCTCCTGCTCAGAAAGGTTTGGAACTGGGAGGTTTGGCTCACCCACTCAAGGAACTTTGCTCGAGTGAGGCTCTGCGGCAGGCCGACAGAGTGGGATTTGACTGATTTATTACCGTTTCTCCAAAAACCTGAATGGAAATGGACTGCGCTGTCAACTCCCACACACACAGGGGACCCATTGCTAATTCTTCCAGTATTCATTCTTCGAGACTACAGTGATTCAGTACTTCGCAGAATGCAAAGTCCTTGCACATGTTCAGCTGACTTGAGCCTCACAACTTCATATAAGATAGGCAAAGCACACATGTTTAATCAATACTATTTTACAGGTGAGAGGTTTTATGGCTGGAAGGTAATTATGCTATTCATTGATTCCTTGCTCTTGATTTTATAAGGTTCAGGAAAGTTGACTTGACCATCGTCACAACAGCTAGTTCTTATCAGATCCAGAAGATGAGGCAGGCCTTCTGATTCTCCACCTAGTTCTCTGCTACTCAGACTTGCTACAGAGCTCTTTGGCAGCCATGGTATTTTCAGAAAAAAAGGGGGGTGGTGGTGAGGTTTCCTCTAAAAACCTTGGTTTTAGACTAAGCTGTACTCTTCATTATCTGGGCAACCCAGAACGTAAAAGTAAACACCTATTTTTACCACAAAAAGAAGAGACTAAGATATTTTACCATAGAAATGGCCCATGGCTCTCAGAAAGCAGTAGCCTTGACCCAGTGGCCTCTCACACATCTAAAAGGCAGGCCACCGTTCATTTTCACTCTCAAATGTGTAAATTGTCCAAAAAGGCAACTCTAAACAGGAGCATGACAGAAAATATCAAAGCCATTTAGCTTCACTAACCCAAAATCTCCCCTAATAAAAATTCCAGTTTTAAAAATATTTCTTCATTGACTACTACTACTAATAAATATTGTAATACACTCTTAGGAATTTTAACTAAGGACCAACACAGAGTTTTCTTTTACAGAATCTTTACCATTATCCTACTATTTTTCACACATTACATAATACAGTCTATACCTATTTTAGAGTAAACATAAGTAAACATTCTCATTTATAAATAGTTTTTAACTAAATCTTTTGTTTGTATAACACTTTTTATCCAGGAAGGTAGCAAAATACTTCACAGACTGTACTTTAATTAAATACATTTTCTCTTTTGCTAAAACATGAAATCATTTGTTGCTGCAGTTTGAAGAAAGGAAGCTATACTGACTTCTCTCACGTAATAAAACTCCCTGACTAGGTATCAAGGCATTAAATTTCTAGTCCTAGACTCACTATGAACTCTCGACCAGGGAACCTGTTCAGACCCAACTTCAGATAACATCTAATCTGAAAAACTCAAAGCCCTTTAATATCTGGTTATTGCGCACTTGCCTGAGACGTATAGCTGCTGTATGCTCTTATGTCCTGTGGCAATAAGAAGTTTATGGGAAAGAGGGAATTCATCATTTGGGGGCTGCATGTTGTGCTGCTGGTAGCCAAGCCGCCTCGACCTCTCCAGTGTAATATGTCTCCACACGGATCCAAAGAGAGAGTTGGAATATGAGTGGAAGGAAGAGCGCATGCAATCCTCTGACATTCGGCAGGTGGCTGCCTGGTCTATTCTGTATACCAGGCACATTGTGAGCAGTGGGTCCTTGCACAATACTGCCCCTGACTTCCCTGCATAGGGGAACAACCTTTTCTTCTTCATTAGGTTACCATGATTTAATGACCATGAATGGTAATCTCACCATTGGTAGAGAGGCATTCCAGAGATACCTTTCATGGGTCCTTTGATGATCCTAGGTGATTTTACCCTTCTCCCCATTTGGTGTCAACTAATGCAAATTCCTGTTTTCACTTAAAGACAGAGCTGCCTTTGCTCATCTCCATCTACTCTTCATCTCCTCAAAGCATGTGTGTTATCATTTGAAGAGGTGATAATAGTGAGGGTAGGTGGTATTTCTTCCCAACAAGGTGATAGTACATTTCACCTGGGTCTGTAGCATAATAAACTATCCCAATAGCTACAGAAATCACATTCTGTTCACCCATGTCCCAAATGTCCTCTGCCTCTATCTACAGTAACCTTTACTATGGTTAGAGACCCATAGCATGCACAGAGGACTGCATAGTGTGCTGGAGTTTCTGTAACGTGTAAAACAAGATCCACGCCCTACAGAATCGACATTCTCCCCAAAAATATAGAAAATAGGTGTTAGACAATAGCCATTTATTTTAGTGCTCACTGAGTGGCAGAGCTCAATATGGGCAGAGACCGTTTTCACAAGGAAAGGTTTCATAAGGAATACATCATTTCGTGTGGGTCTTGAAGAGGAACGGCCTAGCTGAGGCAAAGGAGATAAAGGCACTTTAAACAGCCAAAATACTATGTTCAGGGTCTCAGAAATACAAATGTGCTCAGTCTTTCCGACACCCTGTAAGTCAACTGGGTTAGACCAAATGGAGTATTGACAGAAAGGAAATCTGAGAGGGCCTATTTGATATAGATTCAGTGAACTTACATACCCAGGCTAAAGTATTTGGAACCAGGGAAATCCATTAAAACATCTTTGTCTAAGTATATTCTGAGGTCGATAAGTGTTCCATTGAAAAGGGCGGGGGATGGTCTGTAATCTAATAAGTTTGGGCAGTGCTGGGGTCTTCAGCACCTTTAATGTCTTTATGTGCCTTATATAAGTTTGCAAGAGAAACATATTGCATGCAGCGTTTCCCATATTTCTTTAAACAAGGAACTTTCTTTGAGGTGCATCTTGAAGTTCTAGTGTTCTATAAAACCCATCTTGAGATATCCACCTGGAAATATTCTGAAGGGCAGGAGTTGAAGGTGGGACAAAACACTGTATTGTGATGATTAATCTGGTACTATTATAAATGGACATGTCATCGGCTACGGAGAACAAGATATGATTGACAGAACCAAAGGGAAGAAGAAAGATCAGAAGTTAAGAGGACAACCTCCAAGATAGGAAGAGAATGTGGAAAGAGGTGTAGGTATATCCTGAGGAAACAAAATGATGAAAACTCAGAGATACTGGACATGAGAGCCAGTAAGCTTACCACACTGGATGGTCTAGATTGTCTTACAAATGTGGGAGGCAAGGTCATCAACTGAAGAAGAAAATGGAGAATAAGCTTGATAAAGTAGGACGTGCTAAGAAAACTATTGGAGGCTTGTATTAAGAAGCAACCCTGAGCAGGAGTGAGGGTCCAGATGACATGCATGTGTCAGGTTTTGTTCTGAGAGTGCGAGAGAATGACAAGTGGTGATATGGATTCAGGGTTGCAGAACATGAGAAAAAAGACCCTGTATACAGAAGGTCAGGGAGCAAGGAAATCTGGAGCGTTCTTGAGAACAGTGTTGAAATGGTTGATCCTGGAGTAAAGTCAGACTGGACAAAGACATCCAGTGAAGCCAGCAGGAGCCGACTAGTAGGCCAGGAGCAAAGAGGAGATTCCTTGGGCTTTGAGGAAGGGGAGTTCTCCAGCTGGGGTTGGAACACTTAATGTCAAATGTGAAACCTGGAAAGAGTCCATTGGAATGAAGATGAGGGCTACAAAGTAGCTGAAGAAGGATGGTGGTAAAGATCTATGGAAACAATGGTAATGAGTTTTGGATTGAAGCATCGATCAAAGTAGAGGGAGGGAACATAAATCAAATGTGGAAGGTTTTGAAGAAAGGTTAAAACAGGTACAAGAAGGCAGCAGAGGACTATGATGGAGAGTTGAGTACAAACCCCTGGCGAGGAGCTCAATGAACAGGGGTGGGATGCAGGCAGGAGAGCACTAGCTAGGTGTAGATTAAGATGTAGAGCTCTGTGGCTAAAACCTGGCCTTAAAGCCCTGCTTTGCTACCCTCTGGCTCTATGACTATGGTAAATATTCTTATTTTTCCTAAAATGTCAGTTTCTTCATCTGTAAAATCAGAATATAATTCCTACTCCTAAGGAATGATTATAAGAAATAAAGTTAAGCAAGGGCACCTAGGTGGCTCAGTCAATTAAGTGTCTGCCTTCAGCTCAGATCATGATCCCAGGGATCATGCCCTGCATCGGACTCCCTGCTTGGTGGGGAGTCTGCTTCTCTCTCTCTTCTCTGCTTGAGCTGTCTCTCACTATCTCTGTCGCTATATCTCTCTCTCTCTCTCAAATAAATAAATAAATAAATAAATAAATAAATAAATAAATAAATAAATAAATAAAATCGAGGGACACCTGTGTGGGTCAGTGGTTGAGTGTCTGCCTTTGGCTCAGGGCATGATCCTAGGGCTCTGGGATCGAGTTCCAAATCAGGCTTCCCGCAGGGAGCCTGCTTATCCCTCTGCCTGTGTCTCTGCCTCTCTCTGCGTGTCTCTCATGAATAAATAAATAAAATCTTTATAAATAAATAACTAAATCTTTTTTTTAAAAAAAAAAAAGGAAAAGAAAGCTAAACAATGTATGGAAAGTGCCCAACATAAACACCTGCCACCCAGTCAGCACTCAGTTAATGGTACGGTAGAGATGATGGAAGCAGGAAAAGGGGAGTGATGTTCACTTGGAGACGGTGGCAGTGTGTGTTCTTCAGGATAATGTCACTTTGATGTTTCTCAGTACTTGTTTCTCCATTTAGCCAGAAACCGTAATGACTAGTCCAGAACATGTACTCCGTGCAAGAAGCAAGGTACAGATAACTCCGATATTACACAAATAACACGCTGCACCATAAGTCATGTCCCTGTTGGAATCCTCATTACATAGTTTAAAATGGCCTTCTAACCAGGACCTGTGGCAGGCTTGCTGATGGGGAAGATTCCAGTGCAAAGTGACTTAGAGAAGGAGTTCCCATTGCCAGTTATCCATTAAAACCAGAAAAATTATTACTGCCTATATGTGTGTGTCTACATAGGGATATGTGATATGTATATGAGTATTGAAATAGATATCTCTCACCTGATGCAGAGATCTCTTAGTTTAAAATTAAGAATCAACTGTACCTGATAGCTCAAAGTCTCCTGGGACATGCAAGTGTTATTAGCAGAGTTTGTGAATTGTCAAAGAGGAATCAAGAGGTCTCTATGGAGAAAATTAACATAGATTTAATGTGACAAACAGCAGGACCTTCTATTGGCAAGGCCATCCCAGGGGTCTTCAAGCCATCAGACGTATTTCTTCTGGACATGGGTATTAACTAGTGATTAATTAAAGAGCTAAAAAAAAATTTTTTTTAAAAGGACCTAAAGTATTTTAAAGTAAAACATTTATTATAGCATTGGAAAGTGAAGATGGGGCTGATGACTTGTTTGTCTGGCCGTGATGACTTTGGTGCCTTATTAAACGGTTTTTATTACCACTTTCCAGAGAGGTGGGGTTAGTGATGTGGACTTGGGAATTCATTTCAGGTAATTAGTTAAAAAGTTAAAAGTCAAATAGATTTCCTTACAGGTTTAATGGTTTAACAGGTTGATGAGCTACTTAATCTCCACATCTTTCTTCTCGAGGGACTACTGTAGTTTTAAGGACCCTTAAAAATCATAAAATCCACATTTTCTTACAGATGGAAAAGCTGAGCCACCTAGAGGTTAAATGACTCATCCAAGGTCATTGGGCTAGTTCTATAATTTCACTTTCTTCATCCTCTTATTCCCCTTAACTCTCCTTCCTTTTTTCTCTCACCAATATTTTGTGCCCTACTACCACCTCTCTGCTGACTATTTCTTAGATTTACTTTGCCTTTATAAAATTTCTAATGCCTCAAATTATGAGACGTGGGTCTTTGCCAATTAGTAAACCTCCACCACTAATTCATCACTACATTTGGGGCAAAGAAAGGAGGGAAGTGGAACAATTTTAAATTTACTGTGATCTTTGAGACAGCTTTATCTACACCTGGGAATTGCTGTTAGACAATTAAGGTTAGCAAAGCTCATTGAATCTCTCAGAGGAAAGGTGTTATTTGAATTATTACCAGATAATTATTGTTAAAAATAACAATAATGTAAAAAAATAGGAATTTTACATGTTAGAGACATTATCATTTTAATTTCCAATGGGGGTACAGTAGAGCCCTGGGGGATCTAGGAACAATTTTTTTTCATAATGTGCTCTATGCCAGAAACTCCTTGAATTCTATCTAATGCCTGATGACCTGACAAACTGGCCCAGAATCAGAAGCCAGTCGTGCCGTGTGAGCTGTTAGCCAAGTTGTTCAGCTTGAACTCCTCCTTCCAAAACAGTAGGAAGGCAAGTGTCAGACATGAGACCTGTGGTACCCAGACCAGTGTCATCAGTATCACTTGGGAGCTTTCTAGAAATGCAGAATCACAGACTCATTCCCAGACATGCTGACTCAGAAATCCTGCATGATTCATTTGTTCATTAGTCTGAGAAGACCGATAAAAGATCTTCTCGTCTTCAAATAGAAAGGAACTTAGGAAGGAGCTCCACTTACTGATAGTTGCTGAAAGAGCTCCTTCACGTGAGGTCTGTGCTCCTAGTTTTTTCAGTAGCTCTGAATCATCATGGAAATAGCATAAGCATCTTTCTTATGCTGATGTCACAGTAGGAACTAGAAACATGTCGCTGTGATGGAACAGTTGTTGTAGAGTAAGGAAAACAACAACAACAACAACAAACAAAAACAGAACAACTCCCTCCTCCCAGATTTAAAGTCAGAGCAATCTGGCTCAGATCTGACCTTGAATTCTGACCTCACTATCCACAGAATGGATACTTGAGCTCTCTTCGTCTCACTTTTCCTCATCTGTAAAATGGGCATACTAATACCTACAGCACAGCATTGCTGTGAGGATTCAAGGAGCATGTATTTGCATGTAAAAATATTCCCCATCCAGTGCCTAACAAAATGTAGCCATCTAACAAATGGTAGCTATTATTGTTACTATTATCTTTTTTGTAAGCTTTGGTCATGAAGGGGCCCCATCTGTCATTTTAGAATGATTTGGTGTGATTTCCAAAGAATGGGAAGAGCCACATTGAAATGAGACCTCCACAGAAAATTCCTTGAGGTGATGTGTGGCCTTGTGTTACATAACAGCTCTGCTCTCCAAGGGCTTCCAAGGCAGAGCTGCAGAGACGTCAACAATAAAACAGACTGGAATGGAAATGACCCACTGTCTCCTCTGCCTCTGACACCATCAAGAACTCTGCCAGCTGGGTTCCAAGAGCAGATTCTTTATTACAGTGATGATGTAAGAGGCACAGAGAACAGCTGGATTTCCAGACTCCGGGAAGAATGTGTAGCCCCAGCAGCCTCTCAGAATTATCCTTTGACTTAAAAACTATGTACATTGGATATGGAAGTCATTGCAAGAGAATAAATATGAAACCTCATGAAGTCATTCTCACCGAGTCTTTTTTAGAGCATCCCCACCCTTTAAGCAGTAAAACATGACACACTACGCAGTAGTTCTGATTAATAGGCCCCTAGGTGTGTGCTGAGGCGTGCAGGGAAGTGAGGAGAGGGGGAGAGGTGACCGTTTGCCAAAAAATGAAAGGAAGATTACAGCAGCAGGATGTGGGGCTGGGAAAGAGTTTAGATTCAAGGACAGAAAGATTATGTCTCCATTTAATTATAAAATGCACAGTTTAAGCCAAATGTTAGGCATATTTAAAATGCACATTTATCTAATTACACAATGGATTCGTATGCTTCCAGGTGATTTTTCATTGCAATGTACTAGACACATCGGTCAGTGATATCCTTTATCGTTTTAACGTAGTTGCCGTGGGGAGAAAAGAGAAAGGAAGCTGTGTCTGGTGAAGTGTTGATAACCTGTCCAGCCATAAGATGGTTTAGTAAGAACTATAGAGAGCTCTTGAGCCCAGTTTGCCATTTACGTGGCTACTGGGGTGTTGCTATTGAATAGATGTCTCAGTGCATAGCATGGCTCCCCCATATTGGCCAAAAAGGATCTGATTCATAGTACCGAGTTCTTCCTCTGGTGAGTAACACTAAGTTAAGTACTCACCTGGGAGAGGCAGATGAAGTCATGTAGTGCTGGAGGGCTAACATTTAAGAGCTGAGCTTTCCTGGCCAAGGAAACACCACCGTGATTCCCTGGCAAAGTCTGGTTTTCTCACCTAGGTAAACGCCGTTATCCCACATGTTTTCTGGGGAGAGCTTTTCATCTTTGGGCAAAAGGAAAGAATTCTGCTTGAGGATGAGGATAGAAAGGAGATTAAACAATGATACTTCTTCTATCGGGAGGGGAAAAGAAGGGAAGAAAGTTAGGGCAGACTTGGGAGCACTCATCTATGCCTTTCCCCAGGTAAATTGATGATACAGTGAAAGAAAAATCAGGGAAAATTTAGCCAAACTTATAAGATCAACCCCAGGCAAAAACTAGGTGGAAAAGACACGCTGACGTGAGTCGCATAATAGCAGGATTGCCAGTGGCCTCTGTTTCCACAAGGTCAGAATTTAACCAGAGAATTACTGGGGCATGTTTTCACCAAGAACTTCAGCTGAACCCACTGCTTCTGTAAAGCGTGAGAAATTCCTTCATCCTGGTTTTCACCCTGAGTTTATCACCCTGTGGTAGCATTTGCAATATTGTCATAATTGTTTCTGCTGACGGTGTTAGAAAGGTTCGCTTCCTTGTTCTTTAAATCCACCCTCATTTTTTAACATTATTTATCTACAAAAGGATATTTATTATTTCAGTGTACTGAAGTGAATAAGTGAAGCACATTTCTTTATATTTTGGGACCCAATATATCCTTGCTGGCTGTGCACCCCCCCGAGCCCCTCATTCTCTCTGGTCCGGTCACTATTGATGGTCTACTGGGCCTGTTGGTGCTGAGCAAGCACTGGCAGATGTTTAAAGATCTGTGACCTTTTCTATCAGTGATAGCTGTTCAACCAGGAGCAAGGATGTGGCCTTGAGCAAGTCCGTTCCCTTAATCTCATCTGAAAAATGAGAGGCGATGAGCTTTCAGGTCTTTCCAATTCAGTCTCAGTTTCCATGACTCGAAGTAAGAATCTTGATTCCTTTTAACTTTGGCTCAGCAGACATCAGCTGAGCACAAATCTCCGTGTAAGGCACTGCATACTTTAGAGTACGCAAAGTAAAAATCGTCTCTGCTTCCTAGGAGCTTATAGAGGGGGAGCCAAGTTGCACAAATAATTACTAGAGTTCACAGAACATGCAAAGCGAGTCATGCAGAAAGTGCCTGAGGACTCAGCTAGGGCACTTTCCTTTGGGAAATGCTTCATAAGTGAGGTGGTATCTGGATGGGAAAGAGTGGGACTTCACTTCCACTGCAAAAAATGGAAATTAGATTGAGGCTACATTGTGGGGGCCTTGAATGCCAAACTGAGAAGTTTGAATTTAATCCAGTGGGCAAAGAGCAAAGGAGTGATATATTTAGAATGGTATTCAAGAAAAATTAATGTGGTAGTGGTGTGAAGGATGGGCTAAAAGTAAAAAGAACCCGGAAGAAGTGAAGCCATTGAGAGGCTCTCATGAAAGTCCTGGCATAGGTGACAGAGGGATAAACAGGTGTTGGGATAGAAAGTAGGTACTGATTTAGGAAGCACAGCCTCAGCACAAACCACATCTCTTGGCCATCGATTGACATTGAGAAGCAAAAGAGAAGGAGGACTTGAAGCTGACTCCTCCATTGTAGGACCAAGTAACTGGGTGGAGATGGTAGGAAATGGAACATGGCAGGAAATGGGAACATATTTTCAGGGAGAGACCATGAATTCTGTTTTAAAATTCTGAATTAGAAGTGCCTGTGCAGTATTTGATGGAGGTGTGAGCTTCTCAGAGTGAGAAGCCCTGTCTTATTCATCTTTTCCAGGTGCCTGATAGATGCTATGCAAACACTGAATGAATGAATGAATGAATGAATGAACAAGCAAATGAGTGAATGAACCAATAACCAGAGGTTATTAAGAATATGGATCTGGAGCTCTGCAGACAAGCAGGAACTAAAGATAGCCATGTGGGTGTTCTCTATGGAGAAGTGATTGTTGAGGTCATGCAGGGTGGGTGTAGGCAAAGATGAAGAAGACAGTCCTGAGGGATATCTACATTTAGGGAACAGGAGGGAGAAGACAAGCCAGGAAAGGAGGCAGATGAGCTGAGGGGTAGAAGGAAAGTCAGGGTAATGCGGTGTCCTGGTGAGAAAGGAGGACAGTTTGGGGAATAATGTGGTCATCGGGGCTCAGTGTGGCCCAAAGGCCAAGGCCTGGGATATGGACCTCTGGGTGCGAGGCTGGAGACGATGGTCGGCCCAGGAGCCCCTAAGGCTGAGCGCCACGTGTGAGGACACAGGAGACAGCGGAGACCTTGAAGTGAGGGGCAGGGGCACAGCACAAGCTCAGACGTGGCCAGCTCAGTGACGTTTTTAGAGCAGAAGAGAACTGGGCACTAAAGTAGGGGAGGCTACCGTGGAGCCAAGAACACCGAAACAGTCGTGACAAGGTGGAAGGACACCTCCCCCTTACACCCCAGCTTCCATCTCCCCACCACGAAATCAAGCCCGTGTGCACAGACAGGGTGCTGCTGAAGATCTCAGACCCCCCGGAGCCCGGGCCACATCCTCTCTTCTGCCCCCACCACCCCTGCTGTCCCACTCGCCGGTGCAAAGGGGCAGGAGCAGACTCGCACCCAAGTCCCTGGGCTCGGTCTCCATGGACACAACTGGTCACCATCACCTGTCGTTTAACGGCCTTATCTTTCTTCCTTGTCTGCTCTAGATGCAGCCGCTCTCTATTCCCTGCCCCAATGAACATCTGCACTAGGCCCAAGCCTCGGAGTGATTTACCTGAAGAGTGACACCATTTATTTGGAAACTACTGTGAGTACATTATGCCTCCAGTGAAAGGCTTCTTAATTCACTTAGTTTGATTTAAAAAAAAAAAAATCCGCCTCCCACAATTGTAAATGCAGGTGAAATTTCTGATGGCTTCATGTCTTGATCGCAGTGAGGTTGCAAGACCCAATGCCGAGGTGCCCACAGCGGCCCTTAGCTGCCAGCCTGCGGTGCCCGCCCTGAGCAGCACATGCCCTTCTCACCAGATGACTGTGCGGGGCCGGATCCAGATGTTCTTTGCAGGGACTGGGGCTGTTCCGCTTGGTCGTCTGCACCCTCCCCGGAATGGTGGCAACTCCCACCCGATCTCTTGGCCCCTTGTCACCTTCCGTGCCATTCTGTTGAATTGCACTGCTACTTGTCATTTCATGGCACCCTGGTCAAGGCCAGGAGCCGGCTTCCCTCATCGGCATCTCCCTGTCGTCGGAGTTGCATCTCTGAGCCAGCGTTGTTGTTTCCTCGCCACTCTGTGGGGCCATGGCCCAGCCTGGGGACTCGGGGCTCCTTCAGCCACGTCTCTCGCCATTGCCCCCAGCTCAGCCCTGCCCTCCGGATGCATGGCTCTGTGCGTGAGGCTGTTCCCTCCATGCCAGGCATTTACATAGAAGTACAGCCCTTACAAGGCAAGGTGCAGAAACAAGTTGGGTTGGGAGGTATGATGCCTACAGGACGATACTTACGAAAGATTGATATCAAGTATTCATTAACCATTGCTAAAAGTAACAGATGAATATATGCTTTTTTAAATGAAAAAGCCAGAAATCTGAATTATTTAGAGGCTATGCATGCAAAATAACTTAATTATATATTTTAAGACAACACCTCATTCTAGTTGTAGTCTCAGGTTTTCCTATATATGGTATGAGGCAGGTGATGGGATGGGGTTTGACAGACATCTCTGTTACTGGAAAACAGTAACCCTGGGAGAGCCACATCCCTCTTAGGCTTTCAGGTAGGATTTTCACATTCAGATTTTCCCTGTCTTCAGTTATTTGGGCATAAATCACACCCAAAGGGACAAAGTCTGAGTTTCTGTTTTGCTTTGTTTTGTATTGCTTTTCATCTTTAATGCTTTGAGTCACCAGGATTGTAATGAGTGGTAGTAGAGTGTGAGTGGCAGGCAGGCTTGCCTGGCCAGCACGGGGATGGGGACCACCAGAGTGATGTGCAGTACTACTGGGTCAGGGCGCTGGGAACTAAAGACGTGACAGAAAATAAAAACTAATTTCTCCATACCCATGCAAGAAACTTACTTGTATATTTTCATCCTCAAGTTGAAGTGCAAGGAGTGCCTTAGAAATTCCCACATCTGGATGGTGTTCTGGGGTTTTCTGCATTACGGGGTCACTGTACTGGAGTAAGTAGCACCACTGGGCTAGGGTGTAAACTGGGTTCCCAGGTTCTTTTGTTTTTAAGATTTTATTTATTTATTCATGAGAGACACAAAGAGGCAGGCAAAGACATAAGCAGAGGGAGAATCAGGCTCCATACAGGAAGCCTGATGTGGGACTCGATCCTGGGACCGTGGAATCACGCCCTGAGTGGAAGGCAGGTGCTCAACGCTGAGCCACCCAGGCATCCCGGCTCCCAGGTTCTGTTCCTTTGGTAGAGGGAAGAGTCTTTACCACTCCTACCTTCCTGCAGAAAACTCAAATCCAGACCCAGAAATTACAACCTAGAGTTTCCTGAAAATCACGGGGAGACCTACCAGTGAGCCTCCGTTTCTGCCCTAGGAAGCATTTTACCTGTGCACAACACCACGTCCTACCTGTGCAACAGGTCCTACCAGTGACAGACTGGGCTTTCAATTTTGCAGGCTCTGCTTTTCAGAAACTCAGCTCTTTCATATAGAAAGAAGAAACAAGAGTAAAGCTTACATACTGGCTAGATACAAAAGCAATAAGGTGAATAAAGCACAAAAATGTGGACTAACCACAAAATTCCTGAGGGTTGACCATGTCCTGGGCCAGGTGTCAAGGCTTGGGGGTGGGCAGGGAGGGGACAAGTGTTAGATTTTAAAACCTACCCACTCCCACACCGCTTGCACAACTATGCTAAGCAGCTGCCTACTTATTTGGACTGTTGTGATCGTTAAATGAGATAATATGTGTATAATGTCTAGCACAGCAGAAGTGAATATATTTACTTGACCAACTGAAATTCACGGGGCAGTTTGCTACGTGCCGGACACTGTTCTGGAAACTAGGGATGTGGCAGCAAAGAAAACACACAAATAGGGCAGCCTCAGTGGCACAGCGGTTTAGTGCCACCTGCAGCCCAGGGTGTGATCCTGGAGGCCGGGGTTCGAGTCCCTCGTCAGGCTCCCTGCATGGATCCTGCTTCTCCCTCTGCCTGTGTCTCTGCCTCCCTCTGTCTCTTTCTGTGTCTCTCATGAATAAATAAATAAAATCTTTAAACAAAAAAAAAGAAAAGAAAACACACAAATATCCCGGCTCTCACAGAGCCCACATGCAGTCTTCATCCCCCACAAAGGGCAAATAGACCAGATAGGTTCATGGACCCTGAGAGAACTGACTTCATTTTCTTTTGCTGTGTCTTTCTTTCCAGAAAGTAAGATCGAGAGGGAAGGGTAAAGGCAAGGGAGAAGAGTAAGAAGCGGCCTGCTGATTAGTCTCCCCTCTACACACACACAAAACCCCTGAGCCCTCCTCTGCCCTGGTATGTGGCCCAGGAGGCCGCCTTTCTGGACTGCACTCCCCAGGCTCTCTTTCACTCTGGCTTCCCTTTGAATTTGGCCAAAAGGAACATCCGTGAAGGATGTGCGAGGAGGAGGAGAGTGAGGGCACGGTATTGATTCGTCCAGACCCCCTTCTAACTGCAGTTCTGACTGGACGCAGAGAATGCCATGCCTTCCTTGCCCCTTGGATTTAACAGTTGAAAGCTGAGATTTAAAGTCCTCCCCCCGCCCCCACCCGCTGCTAGTGCTAGTGCTGGTGCTTCACCCTCCCTCGGGCACCCCTTTACCTCCTCTGCACCTTACTGTACAGTCCTTACATTCAACTCTCTCCAGCTAAAACCTGTGAGTGTGCCAGCTGTTTCTTGCCAGGATCCTGACTGATACAGCGAGGGAGAAATACACTGAAAAACACTATAAATCAGCCTTGCCAAGAAGGTAAAAAAAAAAAAAAAAAATTGAGAGAATAAAATGTTTTAATTATGAAAACATCTTCAATTGGTCTGGGAACATTAGACCAAGTGGTAAAAGGATAAATTGTAAAAGGACGTAATAAGCGAAAGTGCCAAAGGTTGGCTTCGACGAACAGACCATGGTGCCCAGGCTCGATGGGCTTCTCCGGCCCAAGTGTAGCTTGCTCGATCCTCAAGTTCAAGAGGAGTTCTTGGTAGAGCAGCAGCAAAGGCAAACACGTGAACAGAAAGACGGTGTCAGGAAGGTAATACAGTAAGATCAAAGTGTTGAAGAAGAGATGGCTTATCCTTACGTTCTTTCCACCTCTGCAACAATTACAGTCCATTTGCCCCTGCCAAAGTCTTGACACTAGAAAAAGATTACTAAGACCAAGGAAGTGCCTCCTTAGAGCTGATGAGAACCATAGAACTGATGCCGTCTCATAGCTACCATCATTGAGCACTGACCATGGGCCATCATCACTCTGCCAATCGCTTGGCATGAATTATCTCATTTACTCCTCACATCAGCGCAAGGAGGTAGGTATTATTTCCCCATTATTTCCACCGAGGCCCAGAGAAGCACAGTGACCTGCCTAGGGCCCACAGCTACTTGATGGGAGAGCTGGCTTCCACTGGGGTGGTTTCTTACACCTCTGCTCTCTGCCCCCTCTCCCCAAACACTCTCCTGAGCCTTTTCAGTGTTTTGTTGGGAAAGAGAATAAAGAAATGGTTACCATTCAAAAAAAAAAAAAAATTGGGGGAGGGCATCATGGGGCTAAATTGTCATGATTCAATGACTGAGTAATTATTTATCAAAAGGAGGTTCTGACTAATTCTTTCCTATCCAACCAGGCTGATAAGTGGAAGGCATGTTAATGTGCAGGAGAGGGTGGGGGCCCAGTGAAGAGAGAAAATTGGGAGAGCGAGAAAGAAGAGAGCACTCTCCTCTCAACAGCCCCGGGAGCCTGATAAGAGCTCACACAGATAAAATATTTATTTTCCATATGTTGCAGAAGGCATTGCCATCACTGTGTGTGTGCAATATGTGCAAAGAAGTGTGAAATATATACATCAAATGCCACCGATCTGGTTAATTTCCACGCATTTAACATGCCTAATACCTACCATCTCATCAATATGTTTCAATGCATATTTCTTTCCACATGCAATATGTCTAGTCAGGAAAGAGCCAACATCATCCACAACCTCACTCACTGCTACCTTTCAGCCCAAAACTTGTTGCCAGGACCAGCACAATGAGAGTTAAAAACCAGCCACCAGTCACCTTAAAACGCCTTTCCAGTTCCTGAAGCAGCCCTTTTTTTCTCATAAGAGAAACGTTTCCAGTGGGGAGATGAAAATGTTTTTGTTCTCTGTGGACAATCGGGAGATATTCAGTGAGAATGTCAGAACTGACCGTTGAAAGGCAGGTGCCTGCAGCCACACTTTTTTTTTTCTTTTTCTTTTTCTTTCTTTCTTTCTTTTTTTTTTTTTTTTTTTTTTTTGAATGCAGGGCTCCACCAGTGTGGCGGGAGGAAGTGCACAATGATTGGTCTGTTCCTCTGTGGAAGTGTTGAGGGTACACCCAGTTTGGGTTTGCATATATTTACGAAACATCTGCCCTTCTCTTGTTCTTAAATCCTTCTCCCTCACCAGCCCCCTTTCCCCTTTCTCCCGGTTTCTTTCTTTGTTGTTGTTGTTGGCTTGTCTAACTTTTTCATTGGAGCTTTCATTTTCCGGTTGAGGGGCGACTTCATCAGAGTGTATAATTTTAACATTGAGGGAGGGAGGGAGGGAGAGAGGGAGGGGAGAGAGAGAGAGAGACAGAGACAGAGACAGAGACAGAGAGAGAGACAGAATGAGAACTGAAAAGAAAGAAAGAGGCTGAGCGGCCAGAGCTTGGCAAACCAACCTTTGGCATGATGACCGAGAGGAAGGTTCTGGTCTGGTGGGGAGTGTGCCTCTCCGCGGCGCTGCCCCGAGTTGCCTGTGTGCTGCTGCCCTCTAAAGGCTCCAGGGAATAATGCATAGCCAGGGAGGCTTGGACAGGCTTGCCCTCAGATGTGCCATGTTTATGTGATTCGTTTTGCACAGCTAAGGAAGGTATTTTCAATTAATTACCGCAAGATTTGCTCTTTCCTCCTTAATAAACTATGGACTGACTGCAAAAATGGAGTCAACATAGCAGCACCTGTGCATGTCTGCACAGACTGCTGCTGCACTTCCGTGTTTCCGCATTTCTCAGCTCCAGAAAAAGGAGTCCCACCGAACTATTAGGGTGAGCGGGGGAAATGAATTGCTTCTAAGGACAGTGAGTGGCCCTCTGTTATCTGTGCAGGTGGAAAACGCCCAGTGGTATCAGGATAAGCAAATGAGGGGGTGAGCCGAAAGGTTGAATTTTCAATATTTTCACTTGTAGAGGTGGCTTCCGATGCCTCCGTGCTGCAGGTGTTTTCTGTAGGTGATCCTTGAGACAACAAACAGAAGGGTGTGGTGTAAAATGTCAGGTGGGAAGCAGGATCAAATCCAGGGAAGGAAGCAAGGGCATTTATATACAAGACAATACCATTTTTGCAGTGTTAAAAGAGTGAGGTTGGTTGTTTGGCCATGCACTCATGTTTGAAAGAGGGCTTTTTTTCAGTTTCCTGAAACAAAAATCCAAAACTAGCCTAGGCCTTGTCTATAAGCGTCAGAAATAAGTATTAAAAATTTTTTTTTTCTATTAAGTGATATCTATCAATAGAATTTCATCCTGATATTTAAAGGGCTCATGAGGACCAGCCCAGCTTTGTTGAGCAAAATGATCCTACTCTTATCAAATGCCCGTCCTGGATTCAAAGAAAAAGCAGCCAGTCAAGGTAGATTTCACCGCTGCATAAAGAGTAGGAAAACTTAATTGGGATTTACACTATGACCATTCTCAAAACATACCTTGATTTCAATTCTGCTTTATCCCATCAACAAACAAATATTGAATGACAGCTTTGCCTAAGCTACTCTGCTTAACAGTACGCTCTAGAGAGCAAACTCTGGGAGGAGAGCAACCAGGCTTGCGGCATTCCCTAACCTATGTTGGCCCACCATAGGTGCATGATATTTTAAGATGAATATGTGAAAAGATGAATGGTGGGAAGAAAGGAAAAAGGAAAGAAAGGACGAACATAGGGAATTAAAGAATAACTAATATAGTTCCCTCAGAGAATTTACAGTCTCACGGGATGGATAACCAAGTAAATAAATAACGATTATGAAAACAAAATTTAGTGAGTAAAAAAGAGAGAAGTAAAATTTTGGCGGAGGGGAATTTCAGAGAAAGGTGGGAGGGAGTTGAGTTTCAAAGAAAGAGACCTTCTATCTGGTAGAGGTAAATCAAGATGGTTACAAGATGGAGACAACCTTTAATAAGTAAGGATAAATATGATTTCAACAGAGTTGTAAAACAGACAACGCAAGGGAACTAATTTGAACAAAGATGTAGAGCCAAGGATGTAGATGGCCCAAGATGCTCTGGGAATTTTCAAGAACTTTGAGAGTCCTGTATGGCCAACCAGACTCAGCTAGAGCATCTATAGAACTCATCTGGGGTGTTGGGCTAACCTGGTTCCTCAGAGGGGTCTAAGAGGATAGAGAGCCAGTCAATAAACAGTCTAAATGAAAGTGTCAAGGGATAGCAGTAGAAATGGAAAGGAAACATGGACGTGAAAAAATAAGGAAACAGAATTGTCAGGACTTGATGAGTCGGCTTTAAGGCAGAGGAAGGCTCTGCTTGCCTACAGTTTCAGCCGGTTTCAGCCAGTGATAGCCAACAGTAATGGAAATGAGGAGGGACCTTAGAGGGGGCGCTGGCTTCCAAGGATAAAAAAAGGGTTAAGCTCTGGAGACTTTGATCTTGAATATTTTCTCAAACTGCACACCAGAAACCAGGGTCTTGGAGGTCCATGTAGATGCTGAAGACTTGGGGGTTGGTTCTACAGTCACCCATCCAACAAACAGTTGGTAAAGCATTGCAATTTTTGCTTCTCTTATATTGGCTTCCTCCATGCTGAAAAATATGTCTGAAAGCTTCTCCTCTCTCATCATCTTTACCATGCCATCTCTGCCTCCTGCCCTCTGAAAAAAGCAGATTTGATTTCGCAACCTGTTGGACCAGAAACACAGCATGCTAATCATAACACCATATTCTGCGAGGGCAGATTTAACTACCCCGTACCACAAATTTCGATACAAAATATTCTGCATGACAAGTCCACTGCCAGGCTTATAGAAACAAGAAAAACATGGAAACAGAGCTACTTACAACAAATTCTGTCATACACATAGTCTTCCACCAAAAAATAAAATAAAATAATTTCTCTGGTCACCATCCACATAATGATAGAAAAGAGACACAGAGACAAGGAAATTGGAAGGCACGTTCCAATTCAGGATATGCCTAATAACCCAGTATGGCTGGGACCTAGAGTACATGCAGTATTTCTGTGTTTATGGCAATTTTATTGTCCCAGGCGGGGGGGGGGGGGGGGGGAGACACCCACAATACCTGAGCTCTTTTGCTTCCTGTTCCTGACCCCAAGCAACAGTGGGCAATAATTGCTTTCTGGTTCCCTTCACCCATCTCTTCCTCACACCCCCAAACACACAGTCCAAGTCCCATACTCCAGGGTCTTGTGCTAAATCAACAAACAAAGGGCATTTTCAGCTTTGGATGAGTAAAGAGTTGGAATAGAGGATATCCATGTGTTACCGCTTTACCTGCTAGAAGCTAAGCTCATCTGTTTCACTTTTCATTTGCTACTTTCACAAAAATCTCCATCACTACCCTCTCATCTCTATGGCCTGCAAATTCAGACTGTGATTGGGAATTATGTGTTAATCTAAAGTGAAATCTAATAACAGCAAGAAACTTGAATGTTCCATGATGCGTTCCATGAATAGAAACTTCAAGCTGGAAGGAACCTTCAAGGCCTTCTAATCCAAGCCCTTTATTTTACAGATGAGGAAACTGAAGCCCAGAGAGGTGAAGTGAGGTGCCCAAGGCCACACAGCAAGTTAGAGGCACAGCTAGTACCATAGCTCAAGTCTCCTGACTCCCAGTCCAGTGCTCCTCCCATTACTCCACGGGTCCTGTCTCTAAGCTTCCTGACAAATGCTAGAACGGTAAACCTCCACTAGTATTTTTCCAGACCATGTTAAAACTCTTAAGGGGGAAAAAAGGATGCTTTCTTGGATAATGTCAGCCATACGTAGCTCAATCTGTCTAAAGTTCTGGGACAGGGTCTTTTTATGCAGCCAACAGAGTCCAAATGTGGTGCTGTTTGCTTGGCCCATATGCTTTCATGTGTTCCCAGTTAGGCCATTACTGGAGGGAAAAAAACAAGAATCAGCTTGTTTTAAAACAAGGGACATACTGGACTCCCTCCCATCCCCCCTCAGAAAAAAAAAATCAAGTTATCTTTAACAGATTCTAAAAATGCCTTTTCCCAAATATGCAGTCAGTTCCTTCAAAGGGCCCTTTGTTTATTTTCAGGAAGAAACCCAAGACAGCTGAAAACCAGAAGGCATCTGAGGAGAATGAGATTACTCAGCCGGGTGGATCCAGCGCCAAGCCGGGCCTTCCCTGCCTGAACTTTGAAGCTGTTTTGTCTCCAGACCCAGCCCTCATCCACTCAACACATTCACTGACAAACTCTCACGCTCACACCGGGTCATCTGATTGTGAGTACACCAGTAAGGTGATGGTGTCTTCGCGGCACTTGGAGCGTGCTTCTCCCCCGGGTTCTGGCTTTTTTGCGTTCCGAACAAGCCATTTCCGTTTGGTCTTCTAGAGTAGTCAAAAGGAACTTGCCTCCATTTTGATTCAGCCAACCGTCTATATTTTCAAACTAGCGTGTATTTTAAAACCAAGTGTCCAGCCACTTGACCTCAAAAGGCTGACTGATTAGATGGACCACATTTTCTTTCATAACATTCACTCAAAAAAAAAAAAAAAAAAAAAAAGTTAGGTTACTGTTTTCTAATTATTCCTTTGTCCCCTCGATCTGAATAACAGCACTTCCACCATGACTAAACTGAACCACCAAATATGGACCTCAAAAAGCCAGTTAGACACAGGAAACATCCATTTTGAAATTACATAATACAAGTCAGCTTTGCATTAGTTATTGGAGTCTCATTTGGCTTGGCTGAATTTCCGTCCTTCCAGTTTTTAATTTATTTTGAAGTGGTTAAAGGATAGCATAAATTTACAGAAGAAAAGAGAATGGCTTCCAAGAATTCAGAATCCACCCAGACTTCACGTAGCCAATAAGAATTCAGGTTAAAAATATTTTTTAATTAAAAAAACTGCCTACGGGCTAAATTTGGAAATGGGCAGCTTAATGAGATCGTCGCTATTGAAATCACTCCATTGCTGTTTATTTTTGCTGTCTTCCCACTAATCTGGGAGTCACTTCTTCAAATTCTATTTTAAGAAAGTTGATAAATCATGTTTAGGAGCTTTTCTCTTTTTGAAGTGTAACCCAATACTTCAAAGAGAAAGGAACATGTGTGTTGACAATGGAAAGGAATAGAATAATTTTGGGGCCCAATCAGAAAGAATATTCCTTTTGGTCTTAAGATACCCAACAAGTATTCTGAAGTGATCTCCATAAAGGATGTCTAGTAACAGGCAAAGAGCTGGCATGTTCTTCTTTAGAAGGAAGAAGAGTAAGACCAAGACAGTTTGTTTTCAGAAAAGAGCTCCATTTATCCTGTCCATGAACACAAGCATTATTAATTAAGAAATGAGAATCTAAATTTCCTTTTGTTATTTTTCTGACAAAACAAATGGAAAACTCTGCAAAGTGGGCAAGAAATGGATGCTTCTGGGAGATTCCCTTCCCTACTTGCTTCATCATAATTAGTGTCTTGAGTAAAGGGATAAAACCCGGGGGTTGAAGTTGGGGTGAAAGGAGCTCATCCTACATGGTGGCTGGGCTGAGACCCTGCCCCAGCTATCACTACTAGAAAATTAAACGAGAAAGAATGAGATCCCAATCTCTAGAGCCCGTGTGATTTGTACCAAGTTGCTGCTTCTCTGGAGAAACCTGGGGATCAGAAGCAAGGACTATGTTCTGTGGCCCATCGTAATAATAACATCCTTGGCCCTTCTTGCCTGGCAGTCTCCAGCCTAATAGTAATTACAGGAAGAATTGGAAAATAGCATGGCACGGTGCCCGTAGACATGTGCACACTGTCCCTACCTACCAGGAAGGTAGCCCGTTCCTGTGGAGAAGGGCCTGGAGCTCCTGCATGCCGACCTTCATTGCCTGGCTCTCTGCCACACCTTATGGGGAAGATTACATAGAATGGCCTTAGCCCAGAAATCCCCTGTTGCAGTAAAATGAATGTTTTGCGGAATAGAGAAGGCGCCCGGCTTCATTTATTGTACTTTATCATAAGCATCCTCCAGCCAGGTCTTGGCATTAGCGTGGAATACGTACAAGAAACTGTATGAGCATGACACTGCCGTACAGCTCCTTGGTGACCCTGAGGGAGCCCGTAGATCTGAGCTCACAGTGAGGTGTCTGAACGTGCTTGGAAGGAGAACAAATAGGGAGGAGTCACCTAATCTCCAGCTGCTTAGAACGTCATTCTGATTTTGCCATTAAGATGTGTAAGTCTTCTCCCTTCTGACCTGTTGTTTAAATTGATTAGACTTTTCTCCAAATATATTTGGATTGTAGTTTGTCCTGATTTGAGCCTACACTTAGAAGAAAATTGTTTTTAGGAAAGATTCACAGAAATCTGTCCATTTGGAGATTGCTTGAGAGAAGACAGGAAAGAGGTTTATTTTAAGCTGTTAAATTTTTTGGATGCTCTTCTTGCATTCAAGAAGGTTTTTTTGTTTTTTTTTTTTCTTTCAAATGTCATTCGTACCATAGATTAATTTAAAAGCCTAATTTCTTTAAGGTAAAATATTCAGTTCCTATTTAGAACTAACAGATTTGGGGCATTTAAAAATAGTGCCCTTGACTTGTTAGTCTCTTTAACTTCAGAAACATTCCACCAGTGTGTGGTGTTCCAAGCTTTCACAAGTGCCTGAATTTTTATAGCACCTTTTTATTTGTTATGTGTTTAGCAAAATTATTCTTAGTCATGCTCTAATGCCCATTTCCTGACAATCATTATAATTCTTCCCAATTTACGGAGGAGAAGACTGAGAAAATTGACACTTCTGTAGATGAATGACTTGCTTGGCACTTAACTCCTTCAGACACCCAGGGATGTTTATGGAATTGCTCTCCCAGGGAGCAGGCTGCATGCTCTGTTCCAGGCCCATAAATGGCATCCTTGCAAATGTGCAGCTACTCATATTGGTTAGTGAGTTCTAAAACACAATGGGTCACCATCCCCACAAAGGAAGAGCCAGCTCTGCCTCCGACCCGGGGCAGGGTGGGTAAGATGTACTGCTGTCGTACCCGAAGGACCCAGGCCAATGTTGTAGACACTTCTGATCCCTAAAATTCTCAGTTGGCTATTTAACCTGCTGAGCCACTTCACATTTTACAGAAGATCCCAGTAATATTCAAAACAAGAAGGAATATGGCTGAGAAATGCTTCCCTTTGTGAGATGATGAGGTTAATACTGCTACGGAACTGTGTGCTGCTTCGCAGTGCACCCACTAAGTGACCTCTTGGCGACATTCCCCCATGACCTCCGAGCTTGTCGCCTCTCCACCATTTCCAAGCAAACTCAGATGGTGAGAACGCAAGGCACAAAGCGTTGAGATGACTTTTGGAATGCAGAGGGTCCAAAAGCCCTAGGTGTTTGACAGAACCGTTCCCTGCCGAGGAACAGGCTGAGGATGAGCTGAGCCAAGCTCTCTCTTCAAACGCGTCAACAGGCCTAAACCAAGTCAGCAGAGCAGACGAAGCCCTCTCTATCTTGACAACTATCAAGCTGTAGCACGTCACAGTCATACATGTGACAGACCCGACCAGAACTTTGACTTGCGTGCTTCTCCCATTTTGTTTTCCCCCAAATAAGGCTCCCATAGAAGGGAGAAGTGGTTCTCTTTGCCCCTCCTTTGGCAGTGCTCCCTACCTTGGGCTGTAGATGCACCTATTCTGGTGTCTTTTTTTTGTTGGAAGCTGACGTCGTCCGTGGTTACTTACCTTCCAGTGTTTTGCACTGGCCTCAGCAGGCTGTCTCATTTTTTTGTGTCCTTGCCAAGGCGCACTTATGCATTAACAGTTTTTATTTATTTTTAATTTAACCTTTACACATTACCAAACTGTTGTGTGGGTGGGTTTAACTTTAGCTCTGTAGGTATAGCATGACTCTGCTGGGGCTGAGCTCTGTCGAGGAGACGGCCGGGCCCTTCTTTTCTCTGGCCTTCTACCTTCGTGGGTCTTTCCCCTCCCAACCCTTGGCTCCCCCCATCCCACCCACCCCCCACCAGGCCAAGTCCTCGAGTTTACAATTTTTAGTACACTTGGTTCAGTTTGAACTTTTAAGCAATTTTTTAGAGAACACAAGAAAGAGGATTTTTTATGGCAAACTCCATTAATGCCACATTAAGGCTGACATTTTAATTACCCCAAAGTCAGGAAATGCAAAGTTCAGGTTCCCACAGCAACAGAAACTGTCCCCTTGAGTGCCAGCACCACAGCAGATTCTTTCACTCCCTGATTACACAACACCAGGCGTGGTGACATTGTTTTCTATCCACATATGTGGAAAGGAGCACGGTTTTCACCCTTTGTTTTTTTCCTGTAACTACAGTTGAGGATATGGGCCTTTAGCTTCCCTTCCCAGACCATCTATACGTATTATCCTGGAGCGGAAGACTGTTACGGCCCTACATGTGCACACGGACAGAATTAAAGTTGCCGTGGGAACGTTAACTCTGATTTCCGGACTTCCGTGCCAGTCACATTTAAACCATAATGTTGTAATTTTTGGCATGTAATAAATGTGCATTTCATGTACACAGACAGAAAGAAGCATAAAATGTATTTTAAAGAGCAATTAATTACTAACTTTGTGATTAAAAAACATTTGGTGCATGTTCCTTCCCATTTAGCATCAGCTGCTGGTCTTAGCCAGGCCTAATAGATGACATACTGTGCCTCATCCTGTATCTCAGATGTACTTACTGTATGTTCCTGTTCTTCAAGATAATTAATTCCCTTAGTAAAGCTGTAGGGGGAAAACAAAATGGAAGGAATATGCAAGCATGTAAATAGGGTAAAGGATATTTTGAAGGAAATGATTCATTTCTGCAAATAAACCTCTTAGTCCCTGATAGAGAGCCAGAAATCTGCTAAGTGGGTGTAGACAAAGGTTTCTGGCCACCTTAGAGCATCTGGTCCAGGGCTGTAAGAACAACTTGAAAGCAAATTTCCCCCCTGAATTCCGGGCATGCCCAATGGGGGAGTGATTTTACTCCATAATAACTTTTCAGGCTGACGGCTCAAAAAGTTATTTTACTCTGCCTCCACTTTTCAGTTTATGTTCAAACTGGAAAAGAAACCTTGTAAGGAACCAGGTAAAATAAGGGCTTTGTCAAAAAACCCGTTTTAGAGAGTAGAGGTATTTGCTCTTCCTGGATTTGAATCTGGTTGGCCCGTTTGTGTTGGAGAAGGAGGTGTTTCAAAATAAATGTTTGAACAAGTTTGGGAGTAAAAGGGATGGGCAGCAATCCCCTAAAGGTACAGTGTTCAAAATCCCAGATGCTCTGGGCATGCGTTCGAAACTGGGCGAGAGAGGGTATGTGGCTTAAACTCTCCAGTAAAAAAAAAAAAAAAAAAAAACTCTCCAGTAATGCTTTAAGGGGAAAACACTCGGGAAGAGTTTGAGCCTCTGTTCTCGCTATTGGTTCATTCTCTCTCCAGTCACACATTCCTTTTTGTTCAGTTTGGTTGCGTCTGGTATTTAACCTTTAAGAAAGACACTTGAGTTTTACAGGGCTCTGAGTTGCTTTTACGTGGGCTGTCTGTTATGTGTGAATGTATGTCTGTATGAGTGAAAACTGCTCAAGCAAGTTTGAAGGTCTCCTTGGCAAATCTGACTGTGCATTCAGAAAGTTTCCAATCAGAAAGCTGATGCAGTGTAAACCCTTCCAAAAACTTCCTGAGGCACCTGTTCACATGAAAAGATTGGATTTCGGCTAGAGGTGCTCAGAAGGCAGTGTTTATAACCGAAGATCTCTGTTTGGAGTGCCAAAAAATGAAAAACATTTTGGCCCCCAAAAACCCTCCATAAATGTTCAAAATGTATAATCAAACAAAAGCTTCATTTGGATTCAAATGCATGTATCTCAGCAGATGTGTCTAAACTAACTGGAATCCCACAGGAGCAGCTGAACTGGATTTGGGTATGTCTTGATAACTGAGAGAGTTATTCTTAGGCTTTGAAAGGACAAAAATGGTCCATCTGTGAAGAACCGTAATAGAGACATGGCAAAAAACAGCATCCTCTGAAAGAGTTTATTTATGGAATTTAGGACAAGTTGGACAACCCTGAAAACAATTTTGGGGTCACACTAATTTGCAGAAGAAATATAATCAAACTGGGATGGAATGAGCAACCACAGAGAGCTATTATCCTATGGCTTTGCTATTAATTTTCTACTGGATTCCATATCAGTTAAACAGTCAAATAGAACGTCTTTGATAATAACTAAGTGTTCTCGTTAGCCCCAGAGTGCCCTACATCCCTCTGTATTCTACTTCCCATAAAGAATTACATATTTACCTTTTCATACCTATCTTTCTGCTACATCATTAGCCAAGTAAACCTCTTACTTATTAAGTGTGGGTTCATTTCTTTTAGAGATAGTCTTTCCCTTTATAAACAGTCACCTTTCTGCCTCTGAGTTAATTGATACAGAATCTCTTTGGAATTACATTTATTATCTTTGATACCCTCTTATTTAGAGGTCTTGGTGCTTGGACCAGTGCTTATGCATCAGAAGGCCAGCTGATGTTTTTATTTGCTGTAATTCCTAGAGTCTCTACTTAGAATGCCCGGGGACACATTTCGTGTTAAAAGTCTCTTCCTTGAAGTTTCATGTCACAGTCTACCTCTTGGTAAAAAAGTGTGCCTCCTTTTAGTCAAACCTGTTCTCTCCCTATGCTGCTAATTTAACTTGGTGTCTTCCGTGGTCACTGAATGCAGTAATTTCTAGTAGCCCTTTACCTCATTCATGCGCACAGTCCTTCATTTAGTCGTTCATCAAATGCTATTGTGCCCCTGCTTCTATGCCAAGTCCTCAGTGAGGGCTAGGGGTGAAGACACCAACCAACAAGATGCCATCTCCCCACTTTAGGAGCTCAGTGTGCCCCAAGGACTGGCTAAAACTATAAACTCATCCAGGGGTAGGTACAAATGCAGTGTTAGAGAGTTTTTGAGGAGGGGGCCTGAAGGAGTGGAAAGGGGCCATTAGACCTAGATCATGAAAGAGCAAGTGTGTGCAAAGTAAAAGAAGGAGGGAATGGCATTCCAGGCAAAAGGAACAGAAGCAAAGCCACAGAGACAAAACAAACAAACAAAACAAGCATGATGTTTTCAGAAAACAGAGCATTTCAGTTACAATACTCAGACTTTCTCAGGCTTCACTTCATTTTTATATAAACCCATAGGGCAGTTTATATTTCAGTAACATTGCCTGTCATTAAAATTCAACTGGGCTGAATTGCACATCCTTTCTAGAGACATTTCCTTTCCATATAAAAAATAAAGCAAGACACTCATTTATTTTCTAATAGGTAAAAGTGCCCTCTTTCCTATAATCAGTAGATGTAGGAAAGTGTTGAGGGACCTAGTAATAATTTATTGATGAGCAGATTTCAAAATAACTTTTCCTATTGAGAAGTGTTCATTCTTGGAGCCACAGAGTCACCTGTGTGTCACATTGGAACTCCGTCACTTGGAGACTGGTGGTCTCCCCAGGTTCTAGCAATCTGTCCTTTTATGCAATCCTCTCAGTTCCCCTGGCACATCTGGTCTCGTGACCCATTGCCTCAAGTTACTCCATGCCGGATTGCTCTCCCAAATATTGCATGAAGGTGCCTATAATTGTCCACATATAATTGTTAAGACCGACTGCTGATTTTCAGGGCTCTGTTCTTCATCTCGCCATCCCATATCTTGCTAGAATACGTCTGTAATTCTTATCTGCAGCTGCTAGTGACAGTTTCCTATGCGTTTCCTCCACTCATGGCCAATTTCATTATATAAAATTAGTGTTCCTCCATAACTGTCAGGGCTTCTCACATCCTGACTTAAAAAACCAAAATTGCCTCAGAGAGGGATCGTTTCAGATCAAATGAGAGCATGCCTGAGGATTCTAGGAAATCCTCGCTTCAAGAAATTTCAAGTCAAATCCTTCCACCAATCGTGTCAAGTACCATAGTCAACCCAACCCCCTTGTTAACTCATCAGCTGAATAAGCACTTTGGCTTTTCTCCTGCCTCTGTATCCTTTGTTCTTTCTAGGGAATGTGTACCAGTGAGTACTTTTTATCAGCACTGGAAGAGATGAAAGGTTACCTGATCTAAATCCACTATTGTTTGGTTGAGGAAACTGAGGCCCATAGATAGCAAGTGTCTTACCAAAAGGTTTCCACATAGTGAGTTGAAGAGCCAAAAACAGAACCCTACTCCTTCTCCCACTGTACTGTGCTGCCTGCTACCCAGTCGGCTTCAAGGAGAACTTAACGTTTTCTGAGCAGAAAGAGAGTCAGGACTAGTCATCTATTTATTTACTAAATGCTTTCAATGTGGAGGTCTTGTGCAGGATGCAGTTTTATACACCGAAGCCCTATGTACAGAGGCTTGGAGTCTCGTAGACAAGATCAGATACTTTCACAAACAACTACCCCGTGGAGTAGTTGCTTCAAGATACGTCCTATACACCTGGTTGCACTGCAGCATTGATTCATGCCTGGCCCTACATGGAGTTCTTTGGGGGATACAAAGGTGGAGACAACCAGACCCTGCCACCAAGAATCTTAAAACTTAGTGTGTGTCCTCAGATCACCATTATCTGAGATAGAAGTGGGAAAGTGCATAAAATACATTATAATCTGGTTTGTGGTAATATCCAGTTTATCAGGAAAGGTTCCATTTGAGCTCTCTTGAAAAAGGAATAGGATTTCTTTGGAAGTAAAGCATGAGGGTAAGGGATAAGGAGTTTGCATTCTGGTGTAGAGTTGTGGACGGGTTTTAAGTAGGGGTTGCCATGCTCAAGACTTTGCTGTAGGAAGCTTTAATTTAGCAGCAATGGTGTGGAGGGTACATGGACATGCGAAGGGGTGGCTGGGAGCAGGAGAGAGCCAGGGAAGCTTTGTCAGTCGTTCAGACTTTGGGTACCCTGAAGGGGGCTAGGGATGAGGCAGGTTCAACAGACTTTGTAGATGAGAGTGGACAGCTCTAGGAACTGACTGTTAGTTAAGAGAGAGGAGATCATCAGAGATAACTCCAAGTTATCAAAAAGAGGAGAAAAAAAGGAAATGTTCAGAAGAGTAGAATATGGTTCAGTTTTAAACAACCCTGAGAATGAGACACCAGGGTAGACCCAACGGAGACAATTAACTCAGGGTCACAAATAGGGTAGTGGAGTACAGCAGGAAGATTTGAAATTAGGGCTAGTGAATGCTTTCACCAAGAAGCCAAACTTGACGCCATGAATAGGGAGTAGATTCAAAGAAGACATTGTTGAGAGAAAAAAAAAAAAGGAAAATAGAATACCTACAGTGAGTGATAAGAAAGAATGAGGAACAGCAAAGGAGAAGAAAAGAAAGTCTGAGATACAGAACGAACACCAGGATAGTACACAAAGACTCTCAGGGAGGAGAAGGGTCAGCAGCATTGGATGCTGCAGACACCAAGGCCTGGTAGCTTCCTGGCAGCTGTTAAGAGAGCAGAGTCTGATGCATCACAAAACACCATAAAAGCGGGTTCAAGGGTCACCTGGGTGGCCTGGTTAAGGTACCTGCCTTTGGCTTTGGTCAGGATCCCAAAGTCCTGAGATGGGGCCCCACATCGGGCTCCCTGCTTGATGGGCAGCCTACTTCTCTCTCCCTCCAGCTCTTGTGCTCTCTTGCAATCTCTCTATCTCCCTCTTTCAAAAAAATAAATAAAATCTCTTAAAAAGGGGGGGTGGTGGATTCAAGAGCAAAGAGAAGATAAATGAGAAAGAAAGAACTCTGCACTACTTTTTAAAGAAGTTTAATACTTTGCAAAGAAATAATGAACAGGTAATACAAAAGCAGGGTAGGGAATATTTTTATGATATAAGAGTCTCAAGCCCATTTATAGACTGAAGAATAGAAACCAGTGTTAGGGGAGACTGCAATTAAATAGGCGAGGTGAGAGAGAATTAGATCCTCTGTGTACACCACAATTGGAATGATAAATATATTAAAAAAGAAATGTGAAGTCACTACCCAAGCCGAACAAATCAGTAACTGTATCATATTAGTTTTTTTCTCTACTCCTCTCCAGCATGGCTTTCTCTTCCCTTTAGCTAATAAGAACTAATGCTCTGTAAGAATTGTGCACGGCTTCTTTGGATGCCTTCTCAAATATTCTCTCACCCTTAGTAATCTCTAAGCATTAGCCAGAGGACAGGTACCATATCCTTTGAGTACTAAAACTTTCCTTAAAATTTTAAAAAACTAGTTCTCTTAAAGCATAATCTTTTTGAAATGTCACATTCTAAGAAATTCTTTTTGTGATAGGTTCAAGTAGCTCTGTATTACCAGTAACAAACTTATGTGTTGTTCTCGCGTACTTCTTTATTTTCACAAGACATCGGCAAGTTCATTATTTTGTGGAAGTATTTTTTAACTTTTTACTTGGCCTGTATTGTTCTCTCTGATGGTTGAAGACATCCCTAAGGCCACTGTCACTTGGACACAGTATCTGCAATTACTTCTACTTCAAGATGGTGTTCTAGAACCAGCTAAATCAAGTGTTACTTTCCTCTGCTATTAAATTACCTCTAAAACACATAAGACAGTTAATTTATTACTACGAGAAATTACATAAACAACCACCTGGAAGAACTGTGAATATGAGTCTTTATCATTTCACAAGGAAGAACAAATTCATAGTTGATGCCAAAATGGACCTTGAGTTTTCCCTTTCCTCTCCAACTCCAAAAAAAGAATTTCTTCCTCCTCATTTACCTTCAGTGTTTTTAACTAGGTTCATGTTATCAGTTTTATACCAAGATCTCGTGCAGTGTTTAACCAGGCATACATAATTTTTTAAAAGATTTATTTATTTATTTATTTATTTATTTATTCATGAGAGAGAGAGAGAGAGAGAGAGAGGCAGAGACACAGGCAGAGGGAGAAGCAGGCTCCATGCAGGGAGCCCGACATGGGACTTGATCCCGGGTCTCCAGGATCGCGCCATGGGCCAAAGGCAAGCAGTAAACCACTGAGCCACCCAGGGATCCCCGGGGCATACATAATTTTTAAGAGTGCTTGGTGTGCCATGAAGAATACCACATGAAAAATTGCGAGAAGTGAAGTGAACTTTGTCATTAATTTTTTTCATATCATTTTCTTTTCTGTATAATATTTGCCTTGTATCTCAACTGGGTACTTAGATATAAAGGAGACAACAGAAGAACAGTGTACACGCATTTGAGCTACAGAGCATAATTCTGTGTCTTTACAGAATGTGTATTATAATACACATGCCAATTCTAGACTTTAACCATTAAATGTTAACTCCAAGTGAAAGGATGCATAGCCTTTTGTCAGGGAAAGCTGTAGGTTTCTGCATGCAGGATGGGGTGGTTTGGGGTTTTTTAAGGAAACTCCTGGAAATCTGGTCTATTCCATTTTGTTCCTGAGGGTCTCAGAGGAGTAGTTGGATCTTGGGCTTCTCAAGTAGACAGTAGTCCTGGGTTAACACACTGAGAGGCACTCTAAGCTGACCTCCTTGGGCAGTGATACAGGCAGAGGCGTCATGCAGAGGCTATTCTTTCCTTCCAGAAGAGGGACCCCTCCAGGAGAGGAGATGTTGACCTGGAGGCTTGGTATTATGGTACAATGACTGGGCCTTCCTCTCAGTCTATGAACCTCCTAAGAAGATACCCACACATGCATGCCTGTGTATGCGCTCTTTTTAACGTGAACTCCAGCCTGTGAATGCATTTTGCGTATCTACTTAACCTCCCTATATTTCCATTTCCTCATGTGCATAATGAGAATGCAAATAGTACCCATCTCATGGGGTTATTACAAGAATTAGATGGAATGCTATATGTAAAGCTCCTAAAACAGCACCAGAAAGATGGCCAACATACAGTGAATTTGAGCATTAGCTCTAGTTTAAATGTTTTACATTATTAAGTAAACATGTACTAAAATTGATGCAACATAAATGATGTATATGGTAGTAGCAGGGCCCGCATCCTTGCCCCTGAGAATGACTGGGAAGAGGTCTGGATCTGGAGGAGAACGTGTGGGGCAGTCGCCCTCCTCACCTCAGGAAAAGCCTAAAGGATGGCCCTCTCTTGGCCCCTTCTCAGATTCAGGACCAGGTCGACTGGGAAGCCTCTCCATTTTCTTTTTGCCTTCTTTCATGCCTTTGTTTGTCTTGGTGTGGGATTTTTTCCCTAAAAGTGGAAGAGGACTAATATTTACTAAGCATCCACCGTGTATCAAGTACATGCTATCATTCTTACAAAACGTTCCATTTTACTGATAAGGAAACTGCAGCTCAAACAAGTTAAAAAAAAAAACTTTGAATCTTTTCTTCTTGGTATAAGGAAGGTTTAGAGTATTATTTATATGCTGCGACAGTGGGATAGTATTGGCCTATTAATTCCTTTCTTGTCTTCAAGTGTGTTCCAGTCAGTGAGAGGTTTTCAAGTTATGGGGAACAGATCTGTGTGCTGTCTTAGCTCAGGCCCCGTGGTAGCACCTGTACCCGCCCCTGCTAGGCATCCTTCTTTCATCAGAAGCCCCTGCCAGCACCAATACCCGAAGAGGCCAAAACAGCAGTTCCTCACGACGGGCAAAAGGCTGTGCTGCTGCATCCCAGGGCCCTCTCCAAAGAGACATCCTTACAACTAAAGAAACTCATCTTTCAGCTTTTTGAAAGCCAGTCTGCCTGATGGCTTCAGAGTGTTTTGAAATAATTGAAAATAGAGGCAAAGTTAGAAGAGCAAATGTGTTTCACTGCAGAGGAGGATTGCTCTGAATCACCCAGCTCGCTTACCTTCTTCTGTTCCGAAGCCGTTTGCAGGAGTCGAAATAATGTATATAATCTTAAGAAATTCAGTTAAGACCTGTTGGCTCATTGTACCCAGTAAGCCTTTCCTGTCCCGTGGTGCCCACATCGTTTTTGGTAATGGAGATAATTGTGGACATTTGCTTTTCCTAAGTCCGGAGCACTTTTGCAGCTGAGTATAGCATTCCAGGGACACATGGGTATGGAACTTGAACCACAGGCCTCTTAGTAAAGAGGTGCAGATCAAATGCTTAACCTAGATTGTATGTATGAAGTCCGTATAAATCCCAAGTCAGAGCTTTAAAATAATGACGTACTGAGTGGCAATTTCTGCATCTCATATGCGATATTCCTTAAATCCTATGTTGACACCTAACCAGCAGAATCCAAAGATACAAATTACCTGGCGCAGTATTTACAGAGAAAATATATGTATAGCTTGAAAAGTAACAATCCCTCAGGGTTGCAGTCCCACCAAGAGAAAAAGAAAAAGAAAAAAGTAGCAGTTGCAATCTGAACTGTCAACATTGTAGCCAAGAAAGGACCCACTATAACAATAGACAAAGCGAGATTGGAGACAGAACATCTTAGTTGAAGGAGTCTGGACCTACAAGAAATATGTTTGAGAAAGATTCAGAAGAAATTCTAGGTAAGACAAATTATCCCCGTTCCTCAAATGACATGCTGGCAGTTAAATTATTAAATGCTTATTTGGGCCAAGCGGAAGAACTCGTGAGGGCAGAAATCTTTTCTTGTTCACTGCTTGATCCTTAGCACCTAGCAGAGTGCTTGGCTGTAGTAGGTGCTCAGCAAATATTTGTTGAATGACTAAATGCATGAATGAATGTGATGGGGGAAGAACAGGGCAAAAGCAAGGGGAGATCGCGTTTGTGAGCGTTTTGCCCATTTGCGAAAGTATAGGTGATTTTTTTTCCTGGATTTTTTCTTCTGCAGACCTGTAAAGCAAAGTGCATCATAGATACCCTCTGGTTTTTATGCTGGGAAAACAGAATGGTTTTCTGTTGGTTGTAGGCTGCTACATGTTTTGATTCTAGTAACAATATGGCAGGGTTAAGGTCAACTTTGTAGTATAATCTGGTGCCTGTTTTTGATAGATATCATGAAAATAGATACTTATTTTCAAGATGCTCAAACAGATGATTAGGCGAAAGCTCCAGCAAACCTTGAAACAAGAAAAAGGAAAGGTTTTCCCACTTCCACCTCGCATTCCTGTACCATCCTGCAGAGTTTCCTGCAACCCCACACCTCCTTGTTTCACCCTTTTTCCTGGTCTAATCCTCGCCTGTGCTGTCAGTCTAGCAAGGAGGCCGTTCTTGAGAAACCCACCCCCCACACAGTGCTCCCCAGCTCCTCTCACGGGGCTGGCGTGATTCGATCAACAGCAGGCAGAGCTGGCCCAGGGAAACAAGAGCTTGGCTTAGAGTCCCAGTGCCCTCCTGCTGGAAGGGCCCTCGAGAGAGTTCTTCACACCCATCCTCCCTCAACTGGCTGGACACTAGAAGAATGTGTAGGAAAACAAACTCCTGGCTGAATGAATAGAGGATTAAATGAATGAGAGATGAGTTCACTCCTCCAGAGTCTCCATCATCCCACTCGAATAGAAAGCTAACTTTGAAGCCACTCTGTTCTCCATGGCACGATTTTGTATATACTCAGCGTTGGAATATGGTTGCCATCTGTGGCCGGTGCATAGGACTAAGGAAGCACTGGGGTGAGTAGGAGGGGGCCAGGAGGGAAGAAAAGAGACACTTAAAACGAGCTAATGATCTCCTTTGTGTTGGAGTCTAGGTTTCAGAACTTCAGTCCTATACTTCAAGAACAAAACACCAGTGTGCCTTAGACCACACCAGGCGCCGGTACATCAGATAAAACCTGCCCTGTGTGGTGTTCAGCCACTGAGCCTCAAGAAGTTCTGAAAGTGAAATTAAAGGAGCAAACTGGGGAAACTGAAAGGAGTAAAAGCTTAGGGAAAAACACAATCGGGAGGGCTCCGCAGATACGCGTCTTTGGGGTTACCGTAGTTCAAAAATGAATCTACTAATTAAAGAGTTGGAAAATGCCATAAATCCCAGGAATTTAAGGATCTTTAGAAGAAATGAGATACTTCTCCATACACTCGGAGCACATTGTGATCCTTTAGTGGAATCTCAGGGTGCAAGTGACCTGGCTATTGTGTATTGCTGCGCATTTCAACGGTTGAGAGTTACAGACAGCTGTACTAGAGTCATGGGCGGGTGGTCTTTTAAAAACAGGAAAAAAGCTGTAAAGCAAAGTCAAATAAGACCAGAGAACATCTCTGAAAGGCAGTGAATAGTTCACACAGCTTCCTAGTTTCCCTGATATTATCTGTATGAATTGGTTATGGTACAGAATGATATTGATGATCTATATACTGAAATCACATGCCAGGGAACAATAATTAAGCTGAGGGTATACACTAGAGGGAAAAATTATTATGGTAAAGTTAACTTTGCTTTTGAAAAAGGTTAGCTAGGGCAGCCTGGGTGGCTCAGCGGTTTAGCACCACCTTCGGTCCAGGGCATGATCCTGGAGACCCGTGATCGAGTCCCAGGTCGGGCTCCCTGCATGGAGCCTGCTTCTCCCTCTGCCTGTGTCTCTGCTTCTCTCTCTCTCTCTCTCTCTCTCTCTCTCTCTGTGTCTCTCATGAATAAATAAATAAAATCTTTAAAAAAAATAAAAAGGTTAACTAGTTAGTTAAGCACCACGTTTGAAGGCAAATATTGTTATATGTTTAGCAGTAGTTCTATTATATCAAGTTTGAGGGATTTACAGGGTAGGGAGATGGAAATCCTTTTGGCCTTGCAGGGAAAGAATCTCATCAGGGATATATATATATAATGTATGTTTAGAAGCATTGACAATCCTAGGCATGCACAAATCACTTACGGGAGCACAAAGTGATAGCCTAGCAGTGCATCACGCTTGGTGCCTTAGAGTGGTTGAATCAGTAAATGTTTATTGGCTGCATGTGTCTGGCCTGGACTTTCTGTGTCTGCCATCAGTGACAAGACACACACCTGTGACTCAACAACAATTAGAATATTAGTACCACCCTAAAAATCTGTCGGGTCTACAGTTTCTTTTCCCAGGAACCCTAAGTGCCTCTATATTTGCATCCCTGTTAAGCATAAGGATCTTCATTTTACAGGTGGGATAACTGGTCTACAAAGAAATAATTTAATTCTTTGTCTTTAAATATGAAATGATTCATAGTCATTATATGACCCAACTCAATGTACTGTTTTTTTCCACATTATTTTAGGTTTCCAAGAAGAGAACATATTTTATCTTTCTCATTATTATTTTTAATTGGTTTTCAGAAAAACTGAGATAAAAACAGAATCTAACAAATATCCCATGGAGATATTTGGTGTTCTCTTTTCTCTTGAAGAATAAATTAAGACCTTCTCTGCCCCTCTCTCCTGGCTCTCTATGCAGATAGTCAAAATCCCATGCCAATTTTCAAACAAATAGGAGCTCATTCTAAAAGCTGGATCACAGTCCCCTCTGTTGAAGAAATGGCCTTGTAAATAAATTCTGTGTAGAACTTGCAAAAGTTACTTTGGTTCTAAACCTTACTAATTTTACCTGAGCATTTATAAACAGTACCAATTTCTGACCTGGTTGTAAGTTCAATAATACATTTATACCTAGTATGTGAAAGGCCAAAGAGAAACCTAGTGTCTAATTCCCACTGGTGACCTACAGTAAATAGTGTGTATTTACTTATTTACTTTGTAAATGAGGACACCCAGTGGCCACCAAGTGAAAATATTCTAAACAATCTCTGATACTGTTTATGCAAAAATGCATGCCCAGGTATTAAAGCTGATTGGTAGATATCTCTGTAACATCTGCGAGCAAGCAATTTAGCGTCCCTAAATTAGGCAAGAGGGGTGGGAGTTTGGCCTAACAATTTTTATGTCACATCAGAGATTGGTCGTCTCTTCTCACTTTGGGTTATAAGTTATGGCTCTGCTCTGAGCTCCACTGACTCCTCAGCTGACAGGAGGACCTAATGAACTGTCTCTTGGGTCAAATGGAATCCAGGAGATGAGGACAGTAAGACCTGTGTCAGAAACCATACTTGAATGAGCACAGTTTGTGAGAAACTCAGTGAATGCGTCAAAACCCAACTGCCTTAGACCTTAAATTCATACTGGAAATAGAACTATGGCTATTCCCTGATGAGAGACAGTAGATGGTAAAGGAGAGGGAGAAGAGCATTACCCAGAACCTCAGAGACAGAAAGACCCCCTGGGACTATAACATGCAGACATATCTCGGAGAAAAAATGCTGCCGGAAGTTCCCAGCTACATTGTCAGCATGTTTGGCCAGTTCAAAGGAGACTTGATCAAACAGATACTCAGTTAGGACCTACTCAATGTTAGGTAGTGTGAAGGCTCCAAAAATTCGTAGTTGCAGCTATAGTTAGAGCAAGATAAAGTACTAGCCTTCGGGAAGCTTGGAGTCTTCTTGTAGACATAGATAAGTGTGAATGAAAAGAGACAATAATCAATCATGTACTGAATTATGTGGTCCATGCATAAGATGTTTGGATTTATTCCTCAGCATTCGGTTGCAGAAAACATTTCCTTGCATTTCTAAAGCAAATTTAACCTGAGGCTGCTATCGTGAAGTTAGAAATTTCATGAAGCTTCAGGCTCCACTCCCTTCCCCAGATTTGTGCAGGACTCGTGAATTCAAGGGAGACGTCAGATCCTGAGTCCACAGTGGTCTCCATCATCCACATTGGTTGTCTACCGGACCAAGACCTGGGTCCATCTGACTACTAGTCACTGCTGCATTAGCTGTATTTAGAGATGCCCTCCCAGTGGTCCTTGCCCCCAAATCATCACTTTTCCTCTAGAGGCAGTGCCTTTTTCTGTCCAGCCTCCAGAAATGTACCAAGAACTTACCCCGATTACAGTTGTGTATAAGCAGAGACTTCAAACTTTATTACCTTCCCCATTTGAGGGGTAGTTGAGTATTTTTCTCCCGTCAGACTACCTCAGTCTAATTCCAAGGCACCAGTCACACCCACTTCTCCCTAGAAAGGGCCTAGCTTAATTCTCTTTAGAAGGCCTAGATTCCAAAAACAAAGCCCTCTGTCTCAGGGCTTTGTCTTTAAGGCTTAGCTTCTGAGTCAGACTCTGAGGCCACGACTTCCTTAGCCTTTCTTAATTGCCGTATTGTTAGGAAAGTCTTCTCATTCAGTTGGGGGGGGGGGTGGAGACCAAAAAAGAAATTAATGTTTCAATCTATTGCCTCATCAACCAGTTGGAACTAAGAAAAGAGAGAACTCAGGATGGACTCCAGTAATCAAAGAAGGCTCCACAGAGATGGAAGAACTTTGAATAGGGTTCTCGAATGGTACCTAAGGGTTAGTAAGTACAGAAAGCACAGTATTTTAGAACACAGGACAAATTCAACAGGAGAAGAGAATTAAGAATAAATGGATAAATGCAACACATGCAAGGGATGGCAAGATGTCCAATTCCTTATATTAGTGCGGAGATTTTATTCGGGGGAAAATGAGAAAATGAGATCAAACCAGTGACATAAGATGAGATCATTAGAATGTTTCCTATAGCTATAGAAGGCTCTTACAGCTTAATATCATTTTTCCTATGATATGTAAATAACATAAAAATATTTAATGAAAGAACACATAAAGAATACAATAAAAATAAAATAAAAATGAAATATCTTAGTCCTTATTAGAATAATTATACAGTATGCCTTCTGCTTAATTTACTTAACCAGTGTCTCCCAAGCTTTTGAGTTCCAACAACATTTATCTAGGCTCTTCATCTTAGCATGAGCCAGAAGGACTTACATCTTATTCTTTCTTAAAGAAATCCTGTGCTTGGCTTTATAATGGATCATCCTAGGTAGGCTGTTGAGATGTAGTTTCAGCTACTTGTCTTAAACTAGCCCACATCAAACCACCTCTGTGCTTCTCACTTCACTAGTAATCCAGAAAAACAAATTTACCTTTTTCCGTGGCTCTTCCTTGTTGCTTTGAGATAGAAGGCTTTCATTTTTTTCTGTAAAACGATCTATCATGGCTCAAGCCCATGCCCTCTATAGAGAAGTAGTGTAGCCCCTTCTATTGACAAACAGAACTATGCTTGAAAACCAGTTGTCACATTGGAAGTAACTTATTTTTTCTAGGAAGACATAAGCAAAGAGAACATTTGAACGTAAATCTGAAGATCTGCTTCAAAAGCAGTCTCAAAACAGTGCAGCAACAGAGGACCAAAGGAAGTTCTATGGATTGGGAAGCCCTGTGATTATTTTAGTAAAAAGGCTTTTTTAAAACGACGCTATGGGGTTCTGTTTTCTCAGTCGTTGAAGTTCAGATAAAAGTTTTCCCAAAGTCAAAAAAATTAATTTCTTACCTAACCATACTTTAACAACCAGTTGATATTTCCCAAAGGAATGTCATTCCTGGGAGTTATGCTGATCTTTGAACTCACTAAAGATAAAACTTTGTTTTTCCTTTAAGATAAGTATACGATGGTATAGAGATCAAAAGAAAAACAGACTAGTAAGTAAGAAGATGCTGGGTTTTATATAAACACTTTTAAAATGTATAATTTCTTTTCAAGCAGAAAAAAAAAAGGACCGAACTTATTAACTGTACATTTGAATATAAAGATTCTTCTTAAGGCCTATCCAAAGCAAAGTTCAAACTGCATACTTTCACCGTGAATTTAAGTAGATCCTTTTGTTCATTTTTGTATCCCACCCACGGATGCAGCATCTCTGTGTTTTTGTTCCCCAGATTTAGTGAACAAAAGAAAAGGTTACAATAGGGCAGCAGCTAAATTTGTAAGGAAAGAGCTTTATAAAAAAAAAAAAAATCAAACTCCTAAAAGGTGTCTCAAAAGGTTTATGATATAAGAGGATTTAAAGGCATCAACCTCAGATTTCATTGACTTTCCTCCTTAGTCCCAGCAGGTCCTCTCTCCTCAAGAAGAAACCATTTCATTTCAGCTTCAGAATGAGGGCATAGGTGTCTTTTAGAATGTTGTCTAGAATTATAGCTGTCCAATGCCTTTGTTCCCAGAGTTAAAACTTAGCTTTCACAAGCTGTACTATAAGAGAATAAAGAAGGTATTTGAACATTCCGTGTTTTATGCCACTGGAATCAGATGCTCAAAGTGTAGAAATTCATAAGGCATGTAGCTTGATAATACCCCAAGCTGAAGGTTTAACTTATATTTAGAATGGGTTCCATAAAGTTGATGTTCAATTACTTCTTGATTGTTTGATTATATCCTTACCTCATAACTAAAGGGATTTCAGTTGGCTTAAAAGAATACTTAATACATTAGTGAATATATAGGAAAATATACATAACTATAAAAAAGAAATCAGCCTTGAAGTAAAATAAGGAATCGACATTTGAGTGAGGCTAAGGAGTAAATTTTACTTAGAATAGCATACCATGAGGTTCCATATAGTTGCAAAAATGGAATCTAAATTTTGATTCTGAGCTCCAGGTATGATTTGCACAGGGTCCACAAAGATAAGAGTAGAACCAGCTTTTCCTGGGCAACGAGGTCTGAGAGAAGCTGATTGATTAATATACGTTTCAAATGTCAAAGGTCCTTACCGATGAATTTCTTCCACTTTTTTTTTATTTTTTATATTTTTTAAAGATTTTATTTATTTATTCATGAGATATATATATATAGAGAGAGAGAGAGGCAGAGACACAGGCAGAGGGAGAAGCAGGCTCCATGCAGGGAGCCGGACGTGGGACCCGATCCTGGGTCTCCAGGATCACACCCTGGACTGAAGGTGGTGCCAAACTGCTGAGCCACCCGCGCTGCCCTCTTCCACTGTTTTAGATTTCAGATCATCTATGGCCTTCTGTATCCATTTACACAAGGGTATTCTCAGTAAATGCTTCACTCATGAATTGGTGAAAATTCAAGTGACCCCCAAAACAACTGCTTTCATATCATTGTATTCACAATGCTAGATGCATAGTCAGGCACTTCTTAGTCCCTGCTTGGAGGTAACAGACTGAGTGTGGAATCAAGCAAACCAAAGGCCTGGGCTCTGAGGGAGACTGTGACAGCCTCCAGAGCCTAGTAAAAAAGCTTCCCTGGGACTTTTCCTTTGGCCCTGAAAATCCTACCGGTATTATCAGTCTCTTCCTATCCATGAGACAAAGCATAAAGCTTACTTTTTGGTAGAGTGAAGAGAGTGGAAGGACGACAAGAATGGAGACTTGGTCCAGATTTGGGGATGGGCCTGAAGATCATGGGGCAAATGTGTTCCTAGTTCACAATTTTGCCCGCTTGTTCACCATTCTTGAAGCTTAGGAAAACTGAATGGTATAGCAGAAAGAAAGAAGGAAGAAAGGAGTGAGGCAGGGGGGAGAGAGGAAGGAAGGAAGGAAGGAAGGAAGGAAGGAAGGAAGGAAGGAAGGAAGGAAGGAAGGAAGGAAGGAAGGAAGGAAGGAAGGAAGGAAGGAAGGGAGGGAGGGGCGAGAGAGGGAGGGAAAGAGGGAAGGGAGGGAGGGTCATGAAGGGAGAGAGAAAAACAAAGAAAGAAAAGCCAACTGCTGGGGCACCAGGGTAGCTCAGTGGCTGAGCATCAATCTTTGGCTCAGGTGGTGATCCCGGGGTCCTGGGATCGAGTCCTGCATCAGGCTCCCCGCAGGGAGCCTGCTTCTCTCTCTGCCTATGTCTCTGCCTCTTTCTGTGTTTCTCATGAATAAATAAATAAAATCTTAAAAAAAAAAAAAAAGCCAACTGCCAGTTTGAAGTACTACAGAGCTTTCAGGTGAACTCTATCTTGTTGGCTAGATTAGAAGTGCATATTAAGTTAAAAAAAAAAAGAAAGAAAAGTGCATATTAAGTTTATATTTTTAAATTCAATTTATACCACAATGTCTCATTCTTAACAGTCAAAAAACATTAAAGGATGTTTCCTAGTTCTTCCATGGATCTGTGTTAACCGTCAAAGGGGATCCACTCTGACTAAAACCTGTGGTTGGCCTCATCAACTGTCAAACTATCTAGCTCTGTTACATTCCTCCAGGTGTCAGCCAACATTAGTACTTTATCATCTACATTCCTGTTCTCTTTTTTCTCTCTTCCTTTTCAATCCTCTTTTTATTTTTAAACCATTCTCTTCAGAAAGGTAACTGCTGTCATTTTGGCTAAGACTGTTGAGTTTATCACATAAGTTAGCATCCGATCAGCCTCAGTACATGGGAAGTATCAGCCCACTAGGCCCGCTGCATCAGATGCAGGATGAGGCAGCACCAGTTTCAGAGGCTCTGATTAGTCAGAGTGGTTAAGAGCAGCCTAAAGAGAGATACTGATCCTCAATTCATGGGTCTCAATTTGGGAGGAGGAGGGAGACACAGACCTCTTAGGGATTCTAATGAAAGACACTGACCTTATCCTATGAAAGTAGAAACATACCCATTCATGAAAACATGTGGACACTCCTAAAGTCCAACACATGTACTTCCCAAAGACCTTTTAGTACTTACACTATACTCCCGAATGAATGAAAGTTCATTGTGTGTATGAATGAAAGTTCAAGGAATAGGAAAGACAAACCCAAGTACAGTACTGAGATCATAGATAGAATGGTGTTATAATCACTTTAAGCAAGTTAGAGGGTTGACTATCTCTGTCCATCTAAAATAATAACCATTTACTACAAAAGTATATACAGCCTGTTTCCAATATTCATAGGTGCTGTCCTCCAGAAAATATGTTTGGAAGTCAAATTGCTGAAAGGTGAACAGTTGATTTATGTTGTATGAGAACAATTCTGTTACCAGTGCTAAAAAAGAAAAGAAGGGGAAAAAAAGAAAACAGCCTCTAATGGTTCCTGTACCTTGGGCTTAGATGACTGGGAAGATAGAGGACAACTCTCACTCACCGGGAGACAGCCCAAACACGCCCCCTTTACACCCAGGAGTGGGTGCATAACGCAGTGCAGCTGATGACCCTCCCACGGTCCCCACTTCCAGGAGGCAATGACAGCTGGACTATGCTAGGTGTATGGAGCCAAGGTGAGAGAAAGAGTCTTGTTATACAACCTGCCACCTTTTGTTTGTGTGTTTTCCCCAGTGCCCCCGGCCACCCTCCAAATGATACTGGCAGGCCGGTTCATGGACCCAGAGGCAGTCCCGCAGGATCAGCCAAGAGGATCCTTGCCTGTGTTCAGGATAGAAATCAAACACAAGCCAACAGGAGGTGAAAGCAGAGTTAATTGAAGGTATAGAGAGAGTGCAGGTTAGAGACAGAATGTCTGGAACAGTCAGAAAGGAAAGGAGGGAGTCTCATCTTCACTTAGAGTCTGGGGGTTTTTTATTGACAATTGTGGTCTGGTGTCTGTGTCCTCTCAGGCATCCAGAAACTGGTCAGAACAAGGACAGAGTCCAGGTGTCCATCATAAGTGACTTATTCCCTAGAGCCAGGGGGTCTTGGCGTCGATATGTCTAGCGCCGGTGGTCTGGAATATGCACATGATGGCCATGCCTGGTCACTCCTTAGATGTTATCTGTTGTGCTGGAAGACTCCAAAGAAATCATTAACTCCTTGTCCCTTATATGGAGGACATACATGAAGGCATGTGTAGGGCAGGGGCGTAGGCCCTAACAAGATTTAGAAGCAGGAAAGGGAGCCAAAAGCAGGTTTTTATGGAGTTCTTCAGTTTCTCTGTCTCATAAAGATTGTGAAGATGCCAGTGAGATAGAAAGTATGTGGAGGGACATGTGCTTCAGATGGTGAAAGCTGTGAGCAAGAAAGCTCTATCCTCCCATGATGCAGAGGCTCTGTAGTTGACCACCACCCCTGCACCCTGCATGTAGGTCAAATGGATATGACCGAAGTCTTGGCCCTGGCAGGGGCAACAGATGTAGATCTGGGGAGGAAGGGACCTGAATCTTCCCCAGGAGAAGAATGGGCCTTTCCGAGCATGACCCACTTGGTATGTAACACCAACACACAGTAGCTTAGGACCGTCACTAATCACCTAATATATGAGAGAGCAACCTCAGCAGGATAATGGTATTGGTGTGCAGTGTGGGAAAGAGTGGGATATGAGAGCCTGGGCTGGGGAGGCCTGGCCACCCTAGCCCTAGTTCGTGAGCTGACCCACTTACCTCATGTGAGCCTGGTGACCCAGATTGAATGCTCAAGGGCTTTTCAGCCCTGCCATTTGACTTAGACGTGTTGACTTGACCGAAATTCATGTGGGTTTTAATTTGAGAGCTGGTGTTTCCTCCCAAATCACAGAGACTTCAAATTCCCGTCTCCCTCTGTAGCACCTCACCCTTGCACTGGTCTCATTTTATATATCCGGGCTGAGAAAGGACTGGATTTCACACCTAATTAAAGGAGATTGTATTGCCTGCTGTTTCCTTTCTTGTTCATTCTCCCTTGTGCACAAGCAGCTTTTCATTCTCATGCTAAGTCCTACCCCCCGGACGCCCGCAGTTGAGGAGACAGGCAGGAGCTGGGTTCCTGCAAGGCAGAGCCAGGCCCTCCACCACCTCTTTCACTACAAGCCCATTTCTCCTTCGGTACTCACCCTGGGTCCGCCCCATCCGCATTGTGCGGGCTCACAGAACAGTCATTCAGGACACATGACCACTCTCGGTGGTAGGATTCCTTGCGTGTTTCCAGTGAATGCCATCTCAGGCTGACTCTGTATTTTCACTCTAGTGGAAAGAAGGTCAGTTATTATTTTTAAACACACAGAGAACCATTGTCATCACTCTTTTCATTTTACCCCATCAGTTCTATGTTCAACACCACCTTGGGGGTATTTTTGGGGTGAGGTGATGTCCCCAGATATACATGATCTTTGTAAAGTTGTATGGTTTTGTGGAGTTGAGAGAGTGGTTGGTGTTTTCTTTCTTCTTTCTTTCTTTCTTTCTTTCTTTCTTTCTTTCTTTCTTCTTCTTCTTCTTCTTCTTCTTCTTCTTCTTCTTCTTCTTCTTCTTCTTCTTCTCTCTCTCTCTCTCACTCTCTCTCCCTCTTTTTTTTTTTTTGAATAGCCCAAATGCCTATTCAGTGTCAATCTAAGAAAGAATGGAGTCAGCATTTTCACACCATTCCTTCCTATACAGTCCGTGAATAACCATCTAATCAAGATTTGTTTTCAATGGGGAACAAATCTTCTACAGTAGAGTATTTCAGATTTATTCCATTGGAATCTATACATTAATGCCCATTGGATGAAAGGACCTGCTTCACAAAAGCCTGGACATTGCCTTGCTGTGGCAGAAACTTTTTCCCACTGTATTAGTGCTAAATATAAAAGAAAGCCTGGGAAAGAATTGCTTCAGCATTGTGTGCAGGAGGAACCAGGCGTGCTTGAATGGAAAGGCAGGGTCCCCCATCGCATCTGTACCCGTATCAGCAAAGCCCATTCAGCCTTTCATAGCTGCTCACTGCCGTGTGGGACCAGTGTACTCGGGGAGATGTTTAAAAATTGTGTCTATAAAAATCTAACTAGGCTTGTCTCGGGTCAGGTTGTACATGTGTGCAAGTTTGAGTTTTAAAAACCGTCTCTGTGGTTTCTAATGAAGTTGGTGACAGTACTGCAATAATCATAATTGAGACTATTTAACAACTTTTAGTGATTATCTCTATAGGGTTACCTGATTGTTTAGATAGATTCGACCAAACAAGCACTTTCAATTTTTCTCATGAGATTTTAAGTGTGTGTGTTTGTGTGTGTGTGTGTGTGTATGAGTATGTGTAGTATGAGGACAGCTTTTGCTGTTGACCGTTTCCTACTCTAGAGCAACCTCCATCATCGCTTTCAGTGTTTTTATCTTTTCTTCTATGTCCTGAGGATTAGGATGGCCTTAGATCCCTAGGCAATCCGAGTTTCATCCTTCAGTGACCCAGTGTTATGCAGTGAGAAAAGCATCAAGGGGTATGGGTTCTAATCCCAACCCTGCCTCTTACTAGCTGTGTAAAATTTAGGATAAGTCACTTCAACACTTTGATGGCCTCAACCTTTTTCTTACATCAAATAATAATAATAGGACTTGTCCTAAAAACATAAGGATGGCTTTAAGAAAAGACTAAGATGTTGTATGTGAAAGAGTTTTGTACGCTATGAAATGTTATGTGGATATTAATGATTATGATACTTGTCATAGAGTTTCTTCCCAGAATTATCAGAAAGAAGATGAGTCTTCATCATAAGTGACAAGCCTAGTGATATTGCTGTGACTGGGCTAAGAGCAAATGTGTGTTTAAAGAGTGTTTTCACCTGTGTGGAAAAAAGTTACTTAATAAATCCATCCTACTCAGAGATGGTGACTTTATTAGAGACTCAACCAATTTTAGTGCTTACTGTTTTACTTAAATAAAAAAGACTTTAGTGATAGTAAAACTGTATATAGAAAACTCTACATTTTAGTGCCAGGACAAGTTGTTTGATCTCTTGCATTATTCCATTTATAAACTAAAAAAAAAAAAAAAAAAAAAAGTCTTTTAAGTTAGATTTACTGAGACTACGTTGATGTCCCAAGGCCTAGAAACATGAACACCATGCTAATTCAAGGGTAGGTGTAGAAGCAGCTGGAGAACATATTGAACAAACTTTTTTTACACAGCTTTACAGTGGATCTATGGACACCTAAGGGCCAGACTTCATTTGGGGCAAAACATGCAATGCAATGAAGCAGGTAAGAGTGTGAACTCTAGAGCCAGACCCCCTGTATTCAAATGCCAGCTCTACCACCAATTGCCTCTGTGGCCTTGAATGAGTTTCTTAATTTGTCCAGCCTCAGTTTTCTCATTTGAAAAATGGGGATAATAATAATACTACCTACATGATAAGGGTTGCTGTGATGATTAAATGAAATAATATGTTAATACATGGTAAGCATTAAATAAAGGAGGGTTTACTCTTGTTCTCATGCTCTATGTGCATGGGGGACTCAGCAAGAACTTAGAATTTGGTCTGCTGATTGATTTCCTGAATACCTTCCTGGGTTATTGGGGCCTTCCTCTGGGGCTGTACTTTGTATTAGCACAGTTATAGAGGATTCACCATGATTCTTTAATCTGGCAATGACAATTTGCTTTTACAACAGTGAAAAAAAAAAAAAAACAACCTAGAAACTGTAGCCCAGTGCAATATTTTAGGCACATCACAGACCTAATGGAAGTCAGGACAAGAAGGAATTCTCTTCTGTAAAAATCTTATGCAAATCATATGACTGAAAGTGAGCATAAGAGCCTCTAGGCATGTCTTAAGGTAACTGGATATGTGTGAGGCTGACTAAATGTAAAGATGGGAACAAAGGAAATAAATGAGTATATGAAAGGATGCGGCCGCACCTCCTGAGCTCAGACAGCATGCAGAGATTGAGTGCAGCAAGGTAGAGCTGGTGTGTTCCGACTCTCTTGAACTGGTCCTCTCTCCTAAGGCAGAGGAGAAAGAACCTGAGGAGGTGGGCATTCCTCCTATCCCTCAGATCATTACCTCTGGGGGCTGCTCCTCGCAAGACACAGGGATGCCTGGTCACAGGCCAACAATCAGTGTTTGGGCCACCCTGGTTGTGAAAGGCCCACTCGCGTGGCCTCTCTCAAGGGGACTGTTCACCTACGAAGGCAAGAATGGGGACTCTAAGTGAAGAATGGTTCCGAAAGAGGGATTCTTTAGAGCCATTTGAGAAGTGAAGTAGAAAAATAGGAAAGCCCTAAAACTTAGTGGTATAGCCACCCATTTTAATTCTCAGTCTGTGATCCAAATGTAACCATTTCCCCCGTGTGCAGAGCGCTGGGTGTTAGGGTGGCAATGGGTCAGGCTATGGACAGCCTCTGCATAGCTGACTGTTGCCTTCCCACTGGGAGCCCTTTGATACTTCCCTGGAGCAAGTGCATAGAACACGGTATTGCCTAGGGTGATCACACAGCCCATTCCTGGTTTACTCCTGCTGTCCTCACCTAATTATGAACAGTGCTCCCTTTCACTCACAGAAGTGCCCAGCTGGAACTCTAAATATGATCACCTAGGATACTAAAGTCTCCCAGGTCAGTGCTGCCATATCCGACCTTTTTAAACACTCCTTCCTCGTTCAGCTTTAGGAAATGCAGAAAACGACCCATGTCACATACCACCACTCTAGAAAGTCCTCAAACAGGTTGTCGGAGATGCCAAGAAGAGTGTGTAGATACAGAAATCAGTGGGTGAGTGCCGCTTTAGCTCACAGGCTGCAGCCTATAGCCTGTCCCTCAAGTGGAAAACATGGTGACAGCTGTTTGGTGGATATCTTAGTGTGGATTGGATTTTCCAAGGGTTTTTGCATACATGATGTGGATTCGGAAATAGACATATAAATTAATAGGAAGGGAGGCAAATTTTTGAACTATGAATATTGTTGCTGTCTATGGATAAAATCAGAAACTGTGGAAACCTGGAGAAAATACAAGCCTTCCCAAAGGACCTCAGCTTAGACCTGTGTAGGGTAGAGCGTTCCATGAGAACCTGTCTTCCATTTGTTTCTCAGGTCTTGTGTGCTGAAGCTGTAGGAAGAGCAGGCAAGTGACCCATCTGTTTATTAGGCTGTCCTACTTCAACTGGCAACCCTGGCTGCAGCTCTAGGGCATTAATAGAGATTCGATACCCAAAATAGCTGGGGTATTGTTGGAGCCAAATTGAAGGCCTTTTTCTCATAGGCGGTCATCCCGGCAGCCCGATCCCCGTGCAAGGCATGTCCGTCTCGCCGCAGAGCCCGCTTGTGTGTGCAAGGTCAGGGGTGGGGGTGCTTCCAGGAGCCATGAGCGTAACCCACCTGAGACCTGGGCGTTAGGCATGCAGTCAGCTAGCTCTGACCCATACACCCTGTCTTGTGTCTTCTGTCTTGCCACCGTGCAGGTGACATCAGTTGCAAGGGGATGACCGAGCGCATTCACAGCATCAACCTTCACAACTTCAGCAATTCCGTGCTCGAGACCCTCAACGAGCAGCGCAACCGTGGCCACTTCTGTGACGTGACGGTGCGCATCCACGGGAGCATGCTGCGCGCACACCGCTGCGTGCTGGCAGCCGGCAGCCCCTTCTTCCAGGACAAGCTGCTGCTGGGCTACAGCGACATCGAGATCCCGTCCGTGGTGTCGGTGCAGTCGGTGCAAAAGCTCATTGACTTCATGTACAGCGGCGTGCTGCGCGTCTCGCAGTCGGAAGCCCTGCAGATCCTCACGGCCGCCAGCATCCTGCAGATCAAAACCGTCATCGATGAGTGCACGCGCATTGTGTCACAGAATGTGGGTGACGTGTTCCCGGGGATCCAGGACTCGGGCCAGGACACGCCACGGGGCACCCCCGAGTCCGGCACTTCGGGCCAGAGCAGCGACACCGAGTCGGGCTACTTGCAGAGCCACCCGCAGCACAGCGTGGACAGGATCTACTCGGCGCTCTATGCGTGCTCCATGCAGAACGGCAGCGGCGAGCGCTCCTTCTACAGCGGTGCGGTGGTCAGCCACCACGAGACGGCCCTGGGCCTGCCCCGCGACCACCACATGGAGGACCCCAGCTGGATCACGCGCATCCACGAGCGCTCGCAGCAGATGGAGCGCTACCTGTCCACCACCCCCGAGACCACGCACTGCCGCAAGCAGCCCCGGCCCGTGCGCATCCAGACCCTGGTGGGCAACATCCACATCAAGCAGGAGATGGAGGACGACTACGACTACTATGGGCAGCAAAGGGTGCAGATCCTGGAGCGCAACGAGTCCGAGGAGTGCACGGAAGACACCGACCAGGCGGAGGGCACTGAGAGCGAGCCCAAGGGCGAAAGCTTCGACTCGGGCGTCAGTTCCTCCATAGGCACCGAGCCTGACTCGGTGGAGCAGCAGTTCGGGCCCGGGGCGGCGCGGGATGGCCAGGCCGAACCCGCCCAAGCCGAGCAGGCCGCAGAGGCTCCTGCCGAGGGCGGCCCGCAGCCGCACCAGCTCGAGACAGGTGCCTCCTCCCCGGAAAGAAGCAACGAGGTGGAGATGGACAGCACGGTCATCACTGTCAGCAACAGCTCCGACAAGAGCGTCCTGCAGCAGCCTTCGGTCAACACGTCCATCGGGCAGCCATTGCCAAGTACCCAGCTCTACTTACGCCAGACAGAAACCCTCACCAGCAACCTGAGGATGCCTCTGACCTTGACCAGCAACACACAGGTCATTGGCACAGCCGGCAACACCTACCTGCCGGCCCTCTTCACTACCCAGCCCGCGGGCAGTGGCCCCAAGCCTTTCCTCTTCAGCCTGCCACAGCCCCTGGCAGGCCAGCAGACCCAGTTTGTGACAGTGTCCCAGCCTGGCCTGTCGACCTTTACTGCACAGCTGCCAGCGCCACAGCCCCTGGCCCCATCCGCAGGCCACAGCACAGCCAGTGGGCAGGGCGAAAAAAAGCCTTATGAGTGCACTCTCTGCAACAAGACTTTCACCGCCAAACAGAACTACGTCAAGCACATGTTCGTACACACAGGTGAGTACAGGCTCCCCCTGGGGGCCTGGAAGCAGGCCGTGGGTATGAGGGGGCTGTAGGAAGAAGGGAGGGGCAGACAGCAAGGGGAAGGGAAGGTTTGGAGTCATCTTTCAGATTTGCAGGAGACCCCGCTGTCAGCCATCTTCTAGAAGCCCCAACAGTACCCCCATTGTAGGAATGAAGCATCCTGCCACCAAAGCTCAAAATGACAGAAACCCTAGGGAGAAGGGCCCAATGGGGAAAAGTCTGACAAAGAATCTACAGGCACAACATCCCTTAAATATGCTGAACTCTGCGATACATTCTTTGATTCTAGCTGTTTCGAACTGGAAAAGTCCTTGGAGATTATATACTCCAGTCACTTCATTTTACAGATCAAAGTCATACAGGCAGAACAGGGATGCGAGTTGCAGTGTGTAGTAAATTCTGTATGAACCATCAGCTTGAAGAGGCCACAACAAGGCTGATGCAGGCTTATGCTGTATTTGTGGTCCCTGAAATGAAGAAACGTGATAGTTTCACTCTATTTTCAATTGCTTATTCTCTCTTTTTGACATCTAGAGACCACAGTCTGGTCTGGGCACTACCTTTTCAAAAAACAGTAGACTGATTGGGACATATTCAGAGGAGTATAATCGGGATGCAAAGGAATGCAAAGCCATGGTGTATCATGGTTGAAGGTCCTAGGGCTGTTCAACCTGCAAAAAAGAAGACTCAGAGTGTCTTATAAGCCACATCCAAGTATTTGAGCTTTGGGGGCAGCATAATATAGTAAGCTGGAGCTCTGGAGACACATTGCCTAGACTTGCAATTAGACTTAGCCACTACTGATGTCTGTCACCTTTCTGTACTTGTTTCCTTGTCTATATAATGGGGATGGTAATAATATATCTCCCTTAGAGTATCGTCTTCAGGATTAAGTGAATTAATATATGAAACTCTTAAAACAATTCCTGGCACATAATCAGCACTCTATAAATGGTAGCTGACATTAGCACTGTTAACTTTATTTAAATGGTTGGGAGGAGAGAAACATTAAGCTTGTCTTGGAGCAGGTGGAGCACTACTTGTCCACCACCCTTCAAAAGGTAGAACTGGACCAACGATTGGAAGCTATAAAGGAGACTCTTTCAACTAAATAAAAGAAGCTGCTCTAAGATAGGATAGACAGCCTCCAAAGGGATTGAGTTTCTATAATTAGAGGTGGTCAGAGAGAGAATGATCATTTCATCTCAGGGATGTTGTAGCGGGGCCTCAGTCATTAGGTGACTAGTTGGGTGGGCTGGTGTTTCATCCCTGGATTCTGTGGTTCTAGAGCTAAGATCTCCTGACTGCCAGCTAGTGCGCTTTTCCGGCTCAATTATGGAACATAGAAGTGGGAACTTCATGGATGCTCCTCCATATAAGTGACCACATATGAGATATGATTTCACATAGATTCTCTTGTATCTGAAAATACTTATCCCAGTGGTGATCCCCGTATTTGAAATTCCTATCATGAGCCCCTCTTCTGGTGTACCTCTGGTTCCAGAGCACCCCTGTTAAATGACAAATAAATTGCCAAAAAAAAAATTACCTACTAGAATTACAATGCATGAAAACAAATTAGTTCCTCCAAGCAACCTTGTTTCTCAGTTCAGCTAGCTGATGATAGGACATAAGGCAGATAAAAATTTAAGTTGGAAAATAGAATGGAAGGAAAACAACAGACACTGAGACAAGGTACCCAACGTAGAAGTGAACAACTAAAACAGAACATTCCTTACGATGCACTTTGCCTTCTTCACAGTCAACTTAAGACAGTAGGTAAATCTGTATGTGCCTTTGTGTGAATCAGTTGTTCTAAAGGAGGATGTTTTCACAACTCCAAAGCAACATAGTAACTCACTACTGAATTCAGGAAGGAAATCAGGTAGTGATAAGTCACCATGTTTATTTAGGGTAAATGTGAATGTACTGATAACCTGAGATCAATCAAGGACAATTTCCCATGTGGTATAGGCATCATCATCATCATTTGGCAAATTGACCAAATAGTAATATTTTTAGTTATGTGGCACTTTATGGTTTACAGAGTGCTCTCACATCATTTGTCATTTCTTCTTCTGAATTATTGTCATACAAACCATCAAATTAAAGGTTAGTGAGGAAAAAGAGACCATTTGTGGAAGTGTCTCATTAGCCAAAGTTCACTTTGCTGGTCTTGGATCCATAAACATTTCTATTCTCCCTCTCCCAGACCATGCATCTCATCCAGTAGACCTACATGGGTATAAAACTCACTTTTCTTTAAGATCACATACTGAAATAAGGCTGTAAATTTGCAACACAAAATTTTCAGTGCACTATCAAAAATTGTTTTTTTGCTATATAAACGCATTTATCCAGTGGATTCACTAAAGGATTCTGTGGTTAACCCAAATAACTAGATTTGCCCATGAGAAAACCAGTAATGGGTTTGTACATTTAGACCTCGTAGATACAAAAACTATGAATAAAGTCATTTTCTAAATCTGAGTTATGCTCAAAGTGTAGCCTTCAGATTTCTAGTAAACTATGAAGATCCTCAGTAAATCATGAAGGTTTTATATTGGTGTGTATAACATGGCAACATCTGGGAACAATTAATAATACACAGATATCACTTGAGCACCTCATTTAGAAGAAGAGACACTCTTCCCATTCACCCTGAATTATTTGGCAGTGGCAGTTTGGAAGGGCCATCTGTCTATCAAGACTTTTTTGTCTAGCTGAAGTGAAGGAGTCCATAACCTAACAAAGTTAAAGAACAATTGGTCTAGATTTTTCAAAAGGCAAGACAGCCTGAACATATGGAAGTAATTCAGGACCTGGATTCACTGCGGCCTCCATTTCAAAACAGAGTTCTCTCCAATTTCTTGGGGGAAAAAAAAAAAAAAACAACAACCCAGGGCCTCCCAACTTCATAAGAGCCCAGTGGAAATGATAAAAATCCAGAGCAAAAAGTCTAAATGTTGGTCTGAAAAGATTCTAGAAAGTATTAGGGACACTTGGAAGGATAGGGATGGTTTCAGTATTCTCACCTATAACCTAATTTAAAAGAATCTTACTAAGAAAGAGTAGCTTGACAGAGCTAAAAGGAAGGAGATTTGGGTTCTCTGCATCACAGCTATTATGCATGCTACCTGGCTTTGCATTTCAGTCACTCCAACATTTAACGTAAATAGTACTTACTATCCACAGCTGCAGGGAATCTATTCTGAGATGTGGACTCCAAATAAAATTCTGTGGAGCTCTGTGTTAATGATCTACATATTCACTGAAAGGAAGTATTTGAAACAAATAAGTAGGCTATTGTATTGACTTTGGAGCTAAGCTCTGCGGTAGAGAACCAGGCAGCCCTGGCTGTAATGCATATTCCATAATGATTATAACACTGAAACTTACAATGGGGACATAAGTGAAATTTATACTAGAATTCGATTATTTGGGTTCTGTTTTGATTCCTTTAATTGGCTGCATGGACTTAAGCAAGTCACTTAATTGTATAACCCTCAGTTTCTTTGAGTTTATAATGGAAAGAATAATTTTCCTGCCTTTTGAGTAGCTGTAAAGGTATCATGCATTTAAGAGGTTTTCATAAAAGGTAAAGTACTAGTTAATGTTTAAAAAAGCCCATCATCATTATTACCTGAGCCCCCTCCACCCAAGAGACATTGACTTTCTTTGCTCTATCTCACATCTCTGAATAATAAGCTCTTGACAGATTTCCTTCCTCTACGGAATTCAAACGCTATAGCCACGTGATACTTCTTGGGTTTCCCCCGAACTTCCTTCATAACATCAGCATTTTTTTTTTCACTTCTGAATGATTTTTTTAAGAGTATAAGAAAATCCCTCACCTAACTACTTTCTCTACTCCCCAACAAACCACAGCGGTACTCCATTTCTCCCAGGAGTGTCTCAAGATCACTTTACTACGGCTTCACAAAAGTTGTGAGATACGAAACTAAGAGTTAAGGATGTATTTGAAAACAAGAGAGTCAGAGAAAAACAGATAACACAAACCATCCTGTCATTGAACCAAGCAGGGCTCCTCTATGTCCCCTCCCCTCAAGAGAAAAAACAAAAGTCAAAAGAATGGGAATAGAAGGGAAAGACAGAGGACATAGAAGGACAAGCTTTGGTGTCAATGTGGATACAGAAGGCAAGCAATAGGGAAAATTCAAAGATAACCCTGAAACAGTGGTTTTCACCACGTGATTCCCATTCCAGCAGCATACAGATTCACAGGCCCATCCAGACCTGAATCATCCATCCAACAATCTGTGTTTCAACAAGCTCTGATTCAGTGTAGGTTGGGAATCATTTCCCTAGATGGCTGGGAAACAGGCAAGGATAGCATCAGGTTGTTTGTGTTATGTAACATGGTTCTCTAAAATTCCACTCTTAAGAACCTATGCATTTGGAAAAAGTAAATCAGTTGAAAATAACAGCTTGATTTTATCGTGGATAAGTTATAATATGGGGGCAAACACCTCATTTATGAGAAATGAGCTAAGTTTCTCAAACTGCACAAGTGACCACAGCAAATACTGCCTTCTGGCACTTAGAAGTACTGACTTGTATTATCATTATGCAATTGTCTCTACACCTTCCCATTATAATGTGAATTCTGTGAGCCAGAAATAACTGATAGGTAGGTAGATAGCCAGAGATAAAGATCGTTATATATCTTATATATCAGCATACCCATCATAATACCTTACATATGATGAACATTCAATAAATATTTGATCAGTGAATGAATCAAATGACCATGATGGCTTTGGAGGATTTATCTACCCCCAAGTATAGGGGGTATTTATTACCCTCAGGATATATATATATATATATATATATATATATATATATAATATATTTAGGACATATATATAGGACATCCAGTTAAATTTGAATTTTGGATAAACAATTGTATTTCTAAACTAAGTATGTCCCATGCAGTCCCATTCATTGCTTTCCTGAAAGTCAGATTTAATTGGGTGTCATGCATTTTATCTCGCAGTACTATCCAAGTAGAACTTTCTTTTAGGACCCAATCTTAGGACTTCTTGCTTTTTAACCTATATATGGGGGCACCTGGGTGGCTCAGTTGGTTAAGTATCCAACTCTTGATCTCAGCTCAGGTCTCGATCTCAGGGTCATGAGTTCAAGCCCCTTCCATGCCCAGTGTGGACCCTACTTAAACAAACAAACAAAAATTATAAATAAATAAACAAATAAAATCTGAATATGAATACAGGCTGGCATATGTAATTGCTTAACAAATACTTTTTGAGTAAGTGAATGAATGTTCAGAAATGTAGGCACACGTTCCAGGAGAATTTAATTCAAGGGACTTATACATAAATGCATTATTTTCTAGCAATACTTACATTTCTCTTTCTTTCTTTTTCTTTTTTTATTTGCTGGGGAATTTATTGTATCCTCATTTCTACTTGCGTTTTCTTCCCTAACATGTGGTAGATGTTTGAGCGTTTTTCGGAATCATACTATCAACAGCCCGGTTTATCGGTGACTGGCTTTAGTCCATTAGGGTCATCTGCATATATGATAATCTTGTGTGTTACTTTGAGAAGCTCAGCTCTTTCAGCCATGAATTTGATATAAAAAAATATGGGAATAATAGTAACATAACAAAAGTCAGAAATAGTGTAAAAATACTGAGATCAAGATAATAACGGGATAATCCTCATGCAGAATTTGGGCTATTAATTATATCAAGCCAGTGGAGTAATAAACAAATATCATATTTGAAGTAAGAGAGGCTTGTTTTTACCACTCTCTGAGTGACCTTCAATAAATTCTACAATCAACCTGAGCCTTAGTGTTTTTGCCACAAAATATATAGATCTTAATAATTCCTACTTTACACAGTTGCTATAAGAATCAAATAACATTATTTCTGTGAAAGCACTTAATCACAAGTACTGTAAAATTATCAAAGCCATTTAAGAACATATATGTTATTAACATCATAACATTTTGTCACATAATCCAGAGAGCCGGAAATCGTTAACAGGAGGAGGAGGTGATAATCTGGCTAAGCTGGTATCATCCTCTCATCTGTTACTGACTTTTTGGATGACCCTCAGGATGTTACTGTACCTCTTTAAGGGAGATCCCATCTTCTGAGGATATTAATGTCTACCCCGCTCATAAAGTTGTAAGAAAAATGAAGTAACGTAGATGAAGTTCCCTGAGGTCTTCAAATTCTGCCTAACACCAAACTGTTAGTTGTCACTGAGGCCAGAGATGTTTTGTGAATACAGTATGTCCCCCAGTAGGCAGTCCCATCCCCCACCCCACCCTGATCAGCCTTACAGTCCCAGCTGGCACCAGAATCACACCTTCAGAGCTGGAGAGAAAGGCTGGCCCTCAGTCACACCAGCCGCATCTCAGGAATGTAGGCCTCCCTTCAACTAGACTTCTCCAGTGGAAAGCAGACTCTTCAGCCAGTGAAAGCTCTGCGTGACTCTGAGCACCCTTCCATTCTTGCCACTGAAGCTTTCCCATTTTCTGTTGTAACCTTGATGTTCTCCATTCAAGGACTCCTGCTCTCCTCGCCAGTGGCCATCTTCCCCTACCCATACTCTCCTCTTCCTTCCCTACCACCTGCCGTCTCACCAGGCTCCCAGCCTCAGTTGGCTGGCCCCTCACCAGACTCCCCTGAAGAGGAGGGTGTTATGCTAAAGCAGGTGATAGAGAGGCCAAGAGAATGGGAGAGACGGGTGGGAACGGTGCTTCTAGAAAACATCCTGGTAACAGCATTCACTGTACCTTCTGCAAGCCAGTAGAAGCCTGGTAAGAATGAGAAAGAATCAGCCGAATAAATGGGTCCTTGCTAAGCCCCCACTACAGAAGTCACTATTCAGAATTGGGGTGTTGTTCTCGCTTCAGCAGCACATATACCAGAATTGGGGTATCCTTTACTTGAACTTTGGGCAGACCCTCTGTATCTATTAACCTAGCAGTATCTCTCTTCTTCTTTCTTCTTTCTTCTCTTTTTTTTTTCCTGACTTGAAATCATGGTAGAGTGTCAGTGCTAGCCCACAAGGAGTTTAAAAGAGGCCCTTTAGAGAATAGCATCTCTGAAAAAAACTGAAGAAAAGTCTATGTGTCCACCACCCTACCCCCCTACTGTAGGAATTGTAAAGGACACTGCCCTCCCTATGGTTTCTCCACGTTGGACAGTTTCTTGACCTCCAGAGCTCAGTTGTCACTTGCTCAGAACCCCTCTGTCAGTGCTAGGTGCTGATATTTTACTCATGGTGCCAATTCTTTGATTAGCATATGTAACTGAGAGCAGACCATACTCTTAACTCTGAATTACATAGCTTCATTGATTATCTGAAAGTTTTTTGTTTGTTTTTTTAAAATCCTGAGTTGGCTTCCCCATGCAGTGCAAGTTATTTCTCAATTGGTTTCATCTATCATCAGTTCCTTTCTACTGAAAGAACAGTTGTTTTTTTTTTTTTTTCCCTTAAAATAACCGCATACTCTGGCTAAGTGCTTTATCTCTTTAATTTTCAAAATACCTTCACAAGACAGGTATTTATTGTAGTACTCTCAAGTTACAGATAAGGAAACTGAGGCTTCTAGAGGTTAAGTTACATACTCAAGTCATTCAGCCAAGGAAATGGAATTCATATCTGACTCCCACATCTGGATAGCCCCAAATGGAGCATTTTAAAGTGAAGGGGCTTATATGAGCTTCTCCCTCATGTTATAATTCCGGTGTCTGCTTTGGACTTCGTATCCCTTCCTAACACAGTGATAGATTTGCCATTCCTGGCTCTAGACTCAGACCTGAAAAGCCGTCCACTTCCACTCATCTTAACTCTTCATTTCTCCACATCGAGAACAACAATTAGCAGACCTCATCTATTTCATGTATAATGTTGAAAGCCCTTTTGGGGTCCCTATAAGTAAAATGCAGGAGAACAACAAGAAAGAAAAATAGTAACATTTCTACAGAGTGCTATTATTTCAGATCCACACACATATATAAGTGAAAGTTGCAGCTGGCTGACTAATCTGAAAATAAACCCCATTTAGTAAGACAGTTCTGAAATACCTCTGCTCTACCAACACGGCACCCTAATAATTATAGAGAGCATTTTCCTTTAAGGAGCTCCCAAGTGCTTTGCAAATGTTTTTCCTCATTAACTGTCATACCATTTTTTGCGGCAGGGAAGGGAACAGGATACCTTGTCCTATTTAAAATGTGGGACTGCTTATGCTGTGAATGATTGAAGCAGGTTGCCCTCAGGTCATGTGCTGACAAGGCCTAGACCAGAGTCCTCAGGGGTTGTGGGTCAGGATGGGCAGAAGGCCACTGAATCTGCAAAGGGCCATGGCAAGTGCTCCGTCCAGCTCCTCACTTTCCGAAAGGGAGACAAACCCAGGGAGACTTAGAAAGCCCAGGGTCACACAGATAATTAACAGCTGAGCCAATACTACGTGCATACAAACAACATACAGACGTATGCTATGAAGGGAAAGATAACAACTGTGAAGAATCAATTTATAGTCAGATTAGAAGGTTGTGAAAGCAAAAAACCTTCAGAGTGACCTTGCCTAGAGGAAAAACACACTGTAAGAAGGTGAAAGTTTCAAACAGCAAGAGCATTTTAACATAAAGTTTCAACTTCCTAGCAGCCAAAATACCATCTGGAACTTAAGAAGGCAAGCTTCCCATTAAAGGTGACGGGTGGCTGTGTTTTAAAAGTTAGTTGACCAGCCTATCACAGCCTCTAGAAAGTGTACTCCTAGCACAAGGATGGCAAAGACCAGCTCGAGTTCAAGCATGTGTACAGCTGACAGAAATGTTCCAACTAAAAATAACATGCATGACTGTCTCAGGGAATCTCTCATTTCAAAAGAATGTACTTCCATCAACACCATGCGTAGCCTAAATGCGTCGTTTGGGAATGAGGCTTCCCCAAACTCCCCGCTTTGTCTAAAAGTGAACTTCTTCTCTTCTACCCCTGTGATCCTACTGACCATACTGTCCTATCTGTGAAAATAAAGGGAAAGAAACCAGAGAAGAGTCGAGAGGAGAGGGAGTTAGGCCAAAATGTTTGCAAATAACTAAGGGAAAAAGAGCTCGAAGACCAATGGCATTAGTTAAGAAATTTGTGGCGTGAGTCCTGAACAAATTAGCCATTTCTTCCTATCATGTGCTTCGAAACATATCCTTTTAGGTTTATAAACACAATTAGAAAGGTTTCTGATGAGATAAAGTTCCATGAAACAGATCATGGACATAATATAGCACTACACTGAGCCTGACACACACTAAGCACCGAATATGTGCCGATTGTTTTCACTGCCGTTATTACCGTGATGACTCAGACCTCTCCTGTTTCAGAATGGGAAACATGGGAACACAGTCAAGGCACATATTTTCATTGGAAGTTAAGTCCATTTTAAGAAATAGATTTCCTACCCTGATAGTCCACTAATTGAACAATGACCCTAGAGAGTTTCAAAGGCTTTGGGCTTTATGCTGGGTTATGGAAGGGTACGTAGAAGGACTTTCTTCTCCGAGGTGGGTGTCTCCACTAGGCAAATCAGTAATGAGGTGGGACAGATGGAAAGACCCTACCTAATGCATTTCATCTCACCTGTCCAGAGTAGAGCTGAGAACTAACAGCACCAACAAAAACAAGGCTCTGCTTATCCAAAAACATGTCAGAGGCCCATGGACATGACTTACAGAGGAATACTTATATGTGGCCAGTTAGTAACAATATTTTTATTTACCTTAGTCTTTTCAACAAGCTTGATCGTTTGGTTTCTACGCCAACAGCAAACCAGAGCATTATACTGAGGAGAAAAGAAGGGTTTCGGCCAACAGCCTGAGAACAAAGAAAGAGAAAACTATTTTCTAAATTGACCTGAGAGTTCAGAAATGCGTATGGAACCATTTAATTGGGGTGGGGGGGGGGAGAATAGTTTTATAATAAGAATACCATGCAAGTATTCCCACACCACCCTTGGTGGTCTGCAAAGTGATTTCATATGTATTTATGTCAACACCAGCGCAGTGAGGTAAGTACGGCTGTATACCTCAGAGGCATCTGGAGATTTGTCAGAGTGCCATGCCGAATGTTGGTGCCCAGATTTGGACAGGACCGTTGGACTCTGAGATCACTGTGTTGTCCACCACCTACCCTACCTCCACACCAGGCAAGACCCATTTGCAGCTCAGGGCAGTCAAGATGGAAATAGCCAATTAACTATAACGCTACATTTCAGGAAGATTTTTGTGTAAAATAAATAAAATCGAAAGCGTAGCTCATCAGAACGACTTGCTCCTACGTTGGACAGTATTTTCCAGACCCATCAAGGCAAAATACATTTCCTAGACAGAATACTGGAAATGGAAACTATCCCCGAAGAGCCAAGCTACGTAAACACTGTCTTTAGTTTCTAAAGATTGCAAAGAACCCTAATTCTTGGACGACCTTTCCCCCTCTCTTATTTCTTGCATGTGTTTGATCGAATTAATGGGAAACACATAGTTAAATCCACACATTCACGAGGAGGCTGAAAATGACCCCCCTAGAAGTAGCCCTCCCTTTTCTCCACAGAATGACCTTTGAAAACCTTTGGTGGGGAATAGCTTGCGGTTTTCCAAGAGAGCCATTTTTTCTGGCATGGGGAGGTGGAAGGCCAGACTGTCCTGGCATCCCCTGAAAGCAAGGTTTCTCAGCACATGAGAAGCCAGGAAGGACTGGATCTTTCCACCCAAGGGTGAACCAATCGGATTTTTTTTTTTAATTTTTCTGTTTTTGTTTTTTGTTGTCTTCGTTTTTCTGTCTCTCATTCTCCCTCCCTCGCTGTGTCTCGCCCTGTTCTGCTTGCTGTCTCTCCCCACCTCAACAGGTGAGAAGCCCCACCAATGCAGCATCTGTTGGCGCTCCTTCTCCTTAAAAGATTACCTTATCAAGCACATGGTGACACACACAGGAGTGAGGGCATACCAGTGCAGTATCTGCAACAAGCGCTTCACCCAGAAGAGCTCCCTCAACGTGCACATGCGCCTCCACCGGGGGGAGAAGTCCTACGAGTGCTACATCTGCAAAAAGAAGTTCTCCCACAAGACCCTCCTGGAGCGACACGTGGCCCTGCACAGTGCCAGCAACGGGACCCCTCCTGCGGGTACACCCCCAGGTGCCCGCGCTGGCCCCCCTGGGGTGGTGGCCTGCACGGAGGGGACCACTTACGTCTGCTCCGTCTGTCCAGCAAAGTTTGACCAAATCGAGCAGTTCAACGACCACATGAGGATGCATGTGTCTGACGGATAAGTAGTCTCTTTCTCTCTTTCTTATGAACAAAACCACAAAAAAGAAACAAACAAACAAACAAACAAAAAAAGCTATGGCACTAGAATTTAAGAAATGTTTTTGGTTTCGTTTTGACTTTCTGTTTTCGTTTTTGTTTCGTTTCATTTTGTACTACATGAAGAACTGTTTTTGCCTGCTGGTACATTACATTTCCGGAGGCTCGGGTGAATGATAGTTTTCCCAGCCTCCCTCGGATGGTGGCCTTAAGGCCTGGTAGTGCTTCAAGAGGTCCACTGGTTGGATCTCTAGCTACTGGCCTCTAAATACAACCCTTCTTTACAAAAAAAAAAAAAAAAAATCTTTAAAAAAAAAAAAAGTAAAAAAAAAATTTTTTTTTCACTTGTGAAGAGCACTACAAAAATATATAACAAAATCTAAAAGGCCTACTGTCTTTAAGTACACCGCTTGCAGTGTTTCAGTGGACATTTTAACAATTCTGGCCGCTTGGACTTCACAGTAACCAGTTAAAACTGTGGAATATCACTTCTGGTCGAAAACCCAGAGGAAAGGCCCTGCTGTTTTCCACCTACCACATTGTCTGATTTCATAAAAGGGCTGGGGGGGTGGGAAGGGGCAGTGGGTTCGGTGGTGTGGGAAAGGCGAATGGCAGGCTTCTCCCCCAGATTCTGCTCAAGTCCACACACCCTGGCCCACCTCCTCCATATCCCCCCTTTCAGCAGAAGCCAGGAAGACTTGGACAAGCATCAAGCAACAGTGGCTATCGTATTTATTCAGTGTCTTCGCTGAGCCACAGCCTCAGCACAATCAAGAGGGACTTTCATGAAAGGCAGGAATGCAGATAAAACAAAGATATCAGAGGTTTGCACCTACGTTTCTAGGTACAAGAGAAGGATTCTTTCCAACAATCTTTGCAAAAAACAAAAACAAAAAAAAAAAGTGTCAGGATATATTCTTGTGGAAGAGAAAAAGAAAGAGAAATGGAGGGTGGGGGGAATAATAAAAAGTTCTTGAGGCTTTTTTAATTCAAAATTTTATAGAGGGGCAAAAGTGACGTTTACCAGATAGAATGCTGATTTTTTTAATATATTTGCAACAGTATTTGTGTAAAAAAAAAAACAAAAAAAAGTGAGATTGTTAAAAGTAATTTTTTTTTCATTTTGGTTTTGCATACACTGCCACCAATCCCTTCTCTTTTATTTTATTTCACACACATATATATATTTTTTGGTAAGTCAAGACTGTTAAGGTTAGCGATACTGCTTCCAGATAGAAAGAATAAAAGGCAATTAAAGTTATATTTGAAAGAGAGGAAGGATATTTTCTTCATATTTTTTTTAATTTTTCTTAATTTTTATTATTTTTAAGTATTGCCTGGGTTGATGAGGGCCTCTGTGGCCAGCCCATCCCTGCTGTAATTTGAACTGCTGCTTTGTATTTTGATATGTAGTTCTTTGACTTTTAGCAAGCTTAAGTTGCTCCACTGACTATTTTTTTCAACTGATCCATCTAGAATTCTGTTCTTTTTCATGGGAGGACTTTATCTTTCAGAAACAGATTTCTTGCTTCTCTAAAAAGTTCATTGAGATCTTATGATTCTAGAATTTCTATTGCCTTTACTTCTTTTCTTTAATGAAACACTAGTAGTCTAGAGGTCGTGACAAATGGGTTTTCTTTTTGTGGTCAGCCAGGAGGAGGAGTTCATGCCTCCTCACCCTTCACAACTACAGAGAGCAGAAGCCTGGTACAGATCGGGAGGGCTTGATGCCAAAATTACTTTCTTCCTTCCAAATACCACCTTCTGACTATTTCCACCATGGTTGAGAGGGCTAAATAAGATGAGCGTCCTTTAGATGATTTATTAACCCTTGCTTTTTGGAACAGTTTTAAGGAAATTAACAAAAATTTCTCAGATACCACCATCCATCATTCAAAAGGCCACCAGTTCATTGCATCATCCTAGATGCCACTCTCTCTTCCTAGTTGGGATTTCTCTCCTCGGTCCTAATCAAAGTATTGAAATAGGGATTTTTCCATTATAGACAGTGTCCTGAAGGGATTCCAAGTCAAATATAAAAATTCTTAAGCCTAACAAAGACTCCAAAGGTGATTTCATTGCTGGGCATATTTTAACACTCTTAAGGGGGAAAACTAAATCTTTAAACAAAGCAGAAACACCAAACTGTAATTTTTAAAAAGAAGCAAAGACAGTATTTTAGTTTCAAAATTTCTTTGCATTTTAATTTTCTTGTCAGCAACGTATTTGCAAAAACTGTGCAACAAATGAGGAGAAATCTTCCAAGGAAAGCAACTCTATAGTAACTAAATGGTTTTACTCATATATTTTAGATACCGGTTAACTTGGATCTTTCCCATAAGTTCTTGGTGATGTTTAGTAGGGTTAGTGCAACTGGAGTACATGTGGGTTTTATTTGGTCCTCTGTCCTTAATTCAGTAAATATTTTGCTGGAAGTTTAATGTAGACTTGGATGGTTAACTGACTATTGGTTAACACTCATGATTTCTAAGAGGAATCCTATCAAGAACTATGTGTCCAAAATTGACCTGTTTTAAAAGTTAGTGGGAAACAGCTTCAAAACTAAGAAAAAGTCCATTTTTCTCTTGCTAATTTTCCTTTTTTAAAATAGCAGTGTTGTAAGACTTTAATATTTCCACTTACTACCAACAGAGGGAGCATTAGTTAGTTAACCATGTCAGGGAATTGTTTTGGTATCTTGAAAAACAAGTCGTTCAAACCATAATATAAAAAGGAAAAAATTGATATTAACTAACCAACTTGTCTAATCTAGAGGAAAAATGATATTAAATCACTTAGTATATGTTACAAATGATGAAGGCCAAAAGCCACTTTAAAATATTTTCACTTATTTGACAGCAGCTGATTTAAGATAGGGTCCTTATTCCAACCTTTGCGAAATAGGCAGGATTTATAGTACCTCTAGAAAAGTTGATCATGGGTGCCATTATGGGCCACGGTTAGCTGTCTGCTTCTCAGTTCAGACGGAGACCCACTTGCCTTAATGTTGATTTGCCACGTGAGAAGCAAAGCAAATTGGGTTCAAATAAAATCCACATTTTGATACAGACATGTAGAGGAAAAAAAAATCCAGTTGGGTTTGAAACGCTAATATTCATCCTTTCCCTTCAAATGAAGTATCTCTTTTCTAAAAATGTTGAAGAACTCGCAGAGAACTCTTGGTGAGGTGATGTAATCATTATAACCACATGGACTCTCCAGGTTTGCATAGTGGTAGACTTCTTCTTACCGTATGTCTATTCCTCCCAAACATTCATAGTCTAAAATAGTTGACAGATTTGTTCTCCGGAGAGAGGGAGAAGCTAGACTGCAGTGGAAGGTCTAATCTGGAGAGCAGTGAACTTGCTTTGGGGTCATTACTATATGCTTTGACCTTCTGAAAGGGCTACTTTCCCAACTGATGTAAGCCAGACTGTACCTATTTCAAAAGGATAGAGATGCTTTCTGATTGCCAGTCCTTACTTTTCAATTAAATAATTACCAACATCTTGGGAAATGGGAAAACATATTTTGCTTCAAGAATAGAGGATGAGCATGAATCCTTTTATTTTTTAGTTTCAAATCCAACAATCTTCTTACATTTAGAACTTCATGCTAGGATGCTATGAGTGCTAAAAAAAAATTTTTTTTCAGTAGTCAGGGGAAAAAATAGATAAAATGGAAGCAAATGTTCCAGATTTAAGACCTCTTAGGAGGAATACAGGGAACAAGAACTGGTTTGGAAAAGCACATTTTTTTTAGTAATTTGTGATTTAAAACTGGGTTAGCTGAACAAGGGAAGGGAAAAAAGTCAAAGGGGAATATTTATCTCGAGACATTTAGATACAGTTTATGAAAAATAAAATTGCCCTGCACTGAAAACATTGGTAGCATCTCAGTATGGTAGGCGACTTTCCCCTTATTACTATAATAAATGCCAATATTTGTACTAAAAAAAAACCCAAGTGGTAAAATATGGCCCCCAAAGAGGAAGGAATTGAAACAGATGGATCTGATACAAATCTACACACATGGGGAAAGATTAAGAAACAAGCCAGGCAAAAATAATTTGAAATGAAAGTCTCTGTACCAAAATGGTTTTTACTATATATTTTAATGGAGTTGTAAACTTCGGCTCCTAATAATAGTTTATAGACTTTTTCCTGCCCAAATTCCTAATGCTCTGAAACTGTCTATGCCATGAGTAAGTGTGGTAGATAACTTCCTTCTCGTGTTCCCGCTTTAGTCCATTCCTTCTTCATAGGCGTCTTGGAGGTCGCAATAGCTCCCAGCTTTATAAGGAAAGACTTGGATTTGCTTTGTTGAAAAATCATGGGTTTCATTTTGTATCATCCCAATATTCTTACAAGGACCAAGAAAACCCTTTGTAACCCATGAACAGTTAGAATGTGTGCACTCTGTTAGAAGAAAAAAGGTTTCCTCTGGGTGTATGAATTACTTTCAAGTAAGCCCGAATGCCTTGACCTACATGTCCCTCCATCACACAACCACACCAATAGTATGCGCCAGCCCATACCCCAAATCTGTTTTCCCTCAGCAGTTGAAAATGAGGTGTGTCCCTTATAAAGTCCCTCGGGTCCTCAACAGAACATAATAAAAGGTTCGTGTTGCTTCCTAGATGTGCTTCCTCCATAACGCTCCCAACACCTGTTGCCTTTAGGAAAGGGAGCAGTGAGCTAGATCTGGCCAAGATTCATACTCAACCTGTCCATTCAGGAACCTTCCTCTGTTGTTATAGAAGATGTTATTTAATTAGCTGAGGCTGGGAGCAGAGGATATGTGATTCTGCAGCAAAGATATCAGATAACCAAATCAGGTCTGCCTCTGCTAGGCAGAAAGAAACAAAACGAAGGTACAATGCAAGAGCAGACACAACCTGAGATGCCCTTGGGATTTGGGAGAAGGGAGGGTGCCCTTTCTGTTGTGACCTGACTCTTAAAAGAAATCTTCTGAAAGAATTCTTTAATTTAGTAATGAGTTGAAGTCCAGGGTAATGGAAGCCCTGGGGAAGAGAACAAAAGGACTGCAAAGTGTATTCAGCACCCAATAATGCGAAACCAAAAAACATCCAATCACAACACTAGGAAGTTTGGCAAGAAGTATTTAGAGAAATCTCTGGGCTTTTCCATGGGTAGTAGGGTCGACAGACTTTCTTTTGAGTGATTTCTGGCTCTGAGAAACCTCTTTACTCACTAGAAAAGAACTTTCTTTAAATGGCCAATTTTATCCCCCAGAAAAAGAAATTTAAAAAAATAAAATAAAAATAGGACACTAAAGACAGAACCATGTGACCTGGTAGCAAACAAAAGGAAGGGCCCACTAGAATTTCAATAGGCTCCCTAATTCCTTAGAAAAAAGCAAGGCAACCCAACGCCTCTCCATCTGCAGTGCTTGAAGAGAGGGTCGCCCTGGCCCAGCCACCTGGGCTTGCTGGGACTCTGGGCAGGACTGCCCCACTGGGGTGGCTGCAGCCCCTTCCTCTTCACCTCGACATGAAGGAAAGAACTGTTCTCTTAGGTGCCCGGAAAATAGATTGCACGGGCCAAAATCTCAAAAACTATCTTCGCCCTGGTGCTCAGGCAGCACATGGAGACAGAGGGGGGCCACAGAGGAGCTCTTGCTCCAGTGAGAATATTCTCGGATTCCCAAGGGCTCTCTGTGTGGAGTTGCCATTTCTAATACCACTTAAATCGCCACAAGAGGAAAAGCCGTGGTGACTCAGTGTTGGTATAAACACAAAACGTGAAAATTGCTAACCCAGAGCATCATTTCTAGCAAGAGGGATTAAGGTGATTAGCTTAACCAAAGTTTCCCAAAGATGTTTCTAAGTCTCCAAACAATCTTTTTTTCCCCCTTGAACACTGAATCCACAGTGGTCAGCGGTGTACATTCACAGATCCCAGAAAATGGTTTGGAACACCAGGGTTTGTTTTCAGTTCTTTTTAGGTTGAAGAAGTAGAAGGTGAGGGCTGCATAGCACGGGTTCTTTTTCAGAACTAGGGATTCCACTGAAAAACTGCTAAAAATGCCCCGGGGTTGAAGCAACCAACTACAACCCCTGGATTCCAGTGGTTTCTCAGGGCCAGCCTATTGCTCCACAAACTAAACAGACTAAAATCTAATCTGAAGCGACCTCAGTTGAGGTGTTTTCACCAGAAGCCACTTATAGTAAAGAATTATTGCCTTAAGTCAGAAAGCCCAGGGAAGAGAACAGAGGACAGAGAGGTTGGAAGGATGTGAAGACATAGACATTTCTTGTTTTTAATTCCGCTTCGTTATCAAAATGGGCCCTCTTCATGAGTGAAGACGATGGAAACCTTGGCTTTGCAGGGACGTGTCAGACTTGTCTGGGACTGACAGTTCTCAGGAAGTGGTTGCTCTTTTTTATATCCTCTTTCAGTGACTTAGGTCTGGGCTGGCTGTAAAATAGGCATCATATTAGTCAAAGAATAAATCCCATAAGACATGATCACAGGTGCCAAGGATGCCAGTTTTAATCATTTCCTTCACAGGGAGAACAGTCTGTACTAAAAGCTTTCATTCCCTATACAGTATATATTTCTAAACTCGGTTTTCCTCGGTTTTAGTGAGCATCTGGTTTATCTGGTGGTACTTTGTTTAAATGCAAACTCACAACTTACAAATCTTCAAGGAGGGAGCATAATCTTCAGATCATAGAGGAAATCTAGCCACACTTGTGGGAGTCCTGGCTTTTGAGACACCTAATTAGGGTATAAAAAGTTCCTACCAGCCGTCTTTCAAATTCAGGGGTTTCCTTGGTTCAAATGCCTCAATGAGATTCTGATAGACCTAAGATAGAAAAACAAAAACAAAAACAAATTTGACCCCACAGGAGACATCTGTTTCTACTACTGTCACAACAGTCACAGCTGCTGTCCAAAATGTCTATAAATGAGTACATGTCATGCAGGTACACACGCAGTGTGAGGTCCTCTCACTGCAGAACTGTTGCATGTCCGTATTCCCCAGTGGTAGATTCTGGAACTTCTAGTTAGTCAAAGGTCTCACATATCTCCTGCCTGCTTCTGCTCTGTTGCCTTAGTTGGGTGCATCAGTGCCGTCCGCTGTCTGTGATGAGGTTCTAGGGCATTCTGAAGGAGCCCCACCATCAGTAATTTCTATTGTACCAGTTTCATGAGAAACTTAAATCTGCTGCGTGGAGTAGAGTGCACTTAACAAACTCTGCACATCCGCTGCATTTACCGACGTGTGCACGGGCGCGTTTGCGTGGATATTTGTAGTGTGCGTGCCTCTCAGAAAGCACACGTGGGCATAGGTCCTGGTGCCTGATACGGTTGCCTCTTCCCACCATTGCGCTCCAGACTTGTGGCTCCCTGCCCAGGAAGCAGTCACCTGCCCACTCTGTTGCTTTTCGTAGCGTGTCAGAGTTGGGAGAAACAAAGGCAGCTTGTTGGATCCACAGCAAACCTACGGTGACAGGCTGTTTTCCTCCAGAAGAAGGTAGAACAGAAGTAGTCAAGTGGTGAGCAGACACAGAGAGAGGCAGTCCGGGCACCCCTCCGGGTCTTCTGGGGAGGAGGAGCACCGAGGCCAGGGAGGGGAGGCCCAGTCCATGGCTCAAAGGCCTTCAGTGCTTTCCTCCGCGCAGCCCAGTGTGTGCACCCAAACACCTGCTCCCCTGTAACTTTCACTCCCAAACCAGAGTTTCCCCATCCTGCCTGCATCTGCAGAACATCATCAGAATTCCAAACCGCGTCTCCTGAAGCCACCGTGGCCTCCGCAAAGTCTTTCCAGCAGCAGGTCGTTTACCGTGTCTAGCAAGCCAGTAGACTCCCGGGGGAATCATGTTTGGTAATCTCTAAGAATCGACAGCTCCGGCCCATCTCCGACGTGAAAGTAGAAGGCCACATGCACTCTCGTGCACGATTCTGAACAAATGGACCTGGCTCTCGTAGCTGACCTTAAAGATTGGCCTGGAAACAGTCGGATTCAGTTTGCTCACCCCCACGCCCTTCTTTCACTAGGTGGCTTATTATTTTTTGTGACATGTAGATTATTTCTGCTGATTTACAGAATTCAGAGGACATTTTCTTGCCTCTTCTATTTTGGTGACTTTTTCCCCTACCCCATTAAGTAAGGCTACTTACAGTTAGAATCTTTTCATTGTTGTTATTTTTAAAAATGTATATTGTCTTTCTATATCCAAAAGAAGTCTGTGACTGTAACCATAGGTATTTCTTTTTACTGGAAAAAAGAGTTGTTTTTTTTTTGTTTTTTTGTTTGTTTGTTTTTTTTTTTTGTTTGTTTGTTTTAATTAACAGTACTAGTGACTTTGTGGAAGAACATGAGTTACATTTAGGTATGCTTACTTAAGTACAGTACACTACATTGCAGTATTTCTGAAAGCTAGAACATACACATTATATATAACTCTATATTGAAATATATATTACATTATATTCATTTTAACTTTTGAATCTGCCTATGATCATGAGTTGATTGAAATATTATTTCTTTGCATTTATCACCCATCACCATCCTGCTGCAGTTAATCTGGTGCATTTAATAATAATCATTACTGCTCTAGTTCGCTTTTTATATTATCAGCTTCAGTATTGTCTTTACAGGATTTTAGGATTTTTTTAAGCTCAGACTTAGCAAATGTAGGAAAGTGAAAACTTTTTTTAAGAAAACTTTTTTTTTTTTTCGGTGTGGCCGATACAAAGAGGTTCGTATTCAAAGTGATCTTGTTTAGCTGACCCGCTCAATATCTGAAGAACAAAAGAAGTGCATATGAATGTATCTGTGATTTTCCCTTTTAGGACTGTCACTGTCTATATTTGCTTTTGAAAACATGACCAAAAGGGGCTGCTCCACCTCCATAGATCTGACCAACAATTGCAGGCTGCCATTCGAAGGGCTGCTCATCTGAAAAGCTTAAGGGAATGAAATGCCTAAGCTGTCCCAACTGGATTTTCAGACGTTGATTTTAATACTGCTTCTTTGCAGACTACTTTCTGTTTTCAGCATGCTTTACGATGATTTTTAACTAGTCTTCAATGCTTCCCTGGAGGCAGCTTGGCAATATAACATTCATTTTCCTAGGAGATTTTCTTTCTTAAATAAAGCCAGAATTTGAGGAAATCTTTCATGACAGAGGCTGAGAGAAATAGAAGCGAGAAATAGAGATCTCATTTTTTTCCATCTGCAGAATCCATAAAATGGTGGCTCTTGGGGTCTCTGGCCCCCCGTATCTCCATTTGTCTGTGAAGGTGGGGATCTGGTGCCAGGCCATCATGGAAGCTTCAGAAATCAGGCATCCTGTCTTCCTAGCAAGAAATATTTTCAAGTAGTATTTTCAGATAAAGAGCTTCTTCTCCTTCCCTTAGCTACTCAACCCAATGCCTGGAATCTCCGCAGTTGGATAAACTTTACACCCATCCTGGAGACCTAAAATCAGATTCATTCTCTCAGTTCTCCATTCAGGGCAAAATGGAAACAGTGGTTTATAATAGTGTGAAAACCCTTCCCACACTGGACCAATATTAAGGCCTCAGCATGAGTAACAAACACCAACTCCTTCCTTTCTTCTCTCCTAGTAAATTTTTATTTCCAAATCCCATCCCATTCTGCTGTGCCCACCCCCCAACCACTGGCAGCAACAAATCTTTCCTGACCTCCCCTTATGCAAGCCCCCAGAAGTGCCCTCCACTTGTAAAGCCTCGTAGACCTACCCCAAGCCTACTTTGAAGAGGTTACCATTGAGTCTGGTAGCAAAATTCTGAGTCTGTTTCTCCACAGTTTTCAACTAAAAATATTTCTACAGGCACCAGACATAATTGTGAATTGGGATTCACCGAGCCTGTTGCTTTCCCAGTGACCTTGTAATACCCAAATCGTATCAGTTTAATTATTTTCCTCCTTCCTTTTCCTAACTATGTTCCTTTATTTCTTGTTTCTCTTCAGGACTGTTTAAATTACTTTTTCTCCTCCTCACCACCTGAAGAACTTAAACAGTTATGACCCCTGAGTGCTCATTTCCCTCCCTCTCCCACCTGTCCTGAATGTCCTCTAACTTTTGTGCAGTTAAAGAGCATTGACAGGAGTCAGCTCATCAACTTGAGACTCGTAGGCAGAGCGAAGAAGCATGTCTTCACTGTACCTTCAAATTTTAAAAGTTATCAATATTCTTTTGAGAGTGGGAGGACCTGAGTCACAATTTTAAATGTCAGCTGAGCTAGTGAGGTCATTAATTCCTTTCACCTTCACATCTGGCCAAAGGTAAAGAGGAGAAAATATTTTCTGAGGGTTTTTTTTTTCTTTAAATATCACAGTGTTCAAATTCCTGATACGAAGAGACCATTTCTGAGAGGGGAAAAAATTTTTATCAATGTTGACTGTCTCAAGTCCTGCTGATATTTAGTCAAATGACATATTTACCACATACTAGATTTACAGAAGTCTAACAGAAGAGGTACCATTTTAAAATAATTTTGATAACTGCTCGAGCCTTAGTGAACTCTCTTAAAACAAGCAAAGCCACTTCTGCTAAAGTAGGAAGAAACAACTAGGAAGAATTTTTTCATATGTCATCTTTCTGAAAAAACAAATAATTGTTGATTGATTTAGAACTTTAAGCAGTGATCTGTTGAGGGATGGAAAGATGCATAAAGTGTCTAAAGTATCTATCTCACAAGCAGTTGTTTTTAAAATGTAAACCATGTGTGTATATAAAATAGGGCTGACCAGATACTTGAAGGGCCATGTAATACACTCCCCAGTACCTAAACATTCAACATGTAATTTAGTCATCATGCTAGATCTCATTTCAATGAGTTACAACTGCCTTGTTGCCAAAATGTTGCCCCAAAACTGATACCATTCTGGATCTATCCCTTTACAGGTTGTTCATAATGTAATACCTTCTTTCCTGACTTCCAGTCCAACGTTCTTGCTGTGCTCCTACATTGCCTCTTGGCTCCCATGAAGACAAATTCTGTGTCATTTAGAGTATTACCTGGTTCTGAGTGCCCAGAAGAAGGACGCTATCTCATTTCTTGCTTTACTCACTGACAAACAGAATCAACATTTAGTATGAGAAATGCATTCCTGATGTGACCAGAGGCCTGACCCATCTCCTACCTTAATTAAACCAGTTTATAACATCAACTCACACCACAGAAAGCAATGAAATAAGAGATAGTTCAAACCCTTCCTGGGTTATATTATACATCTAGTAGGAAATCAACATTTCTTAAAGCCAGTATTTATGCTGCCTAGGATGGTGAGCTTCACTTGGTTTCCCCAGTCAATCCCATCTTCCCTTCCTTTGTCTGTTCTCCCTCTATCTTTTTTGTAAAAGTGCTCTTTATCTAAAGTACTCTTCTCCTCAGGCTTTGGCTTCTGAAACAGGAGAAGACTCTCTTTTAAATCCTAATTACTATTGTCTAAAGGATAGTGTAGAGTAGGAGAGGATCTAGTTCTGACAGGTCCCATTTGGTCCAGTCAATCACAGGGATTCCTCCAGGATGCCTTCTTGATATTATTCCTTCTGGTTTCCTGAGAAGAGCTCTAACCCTGAGATGAGGATTTCTCACCGCAACCTCTGCATTAGTCTGGAATTATGTGCAAATCCCGGTAATATTCTAGAGACTCCAGGGTGTGAATTTCTTATTGCTCATGAGCCTCCTGCTTTTCTAAACTGACACCTGTCAGGAACTCCAAGAGCCCCACCAGTAACTAATGCAGCAAAATGATGGTCAGAAACATTATAGTACATAATAGGGAGGATGGGAAGAGATTTGTTTCTTCTTTTCTCCCACAAAAAGCTTGCTTCCCCACCCCACCCCACCACCACCACCATGCGTTTCAGAAAGTCTGCATCTCATTTTACAGATATGTAGTTTTAGGATTTGCAAATATAGCTTAGGAAATGTTCTGAGATTGAAGCTGGTGGCAAACCAGTTTATTTTCTGCACTGGACTTTAGGACAAGTGTGCACAGATACAATTCCTTCAAAGAAAGTGAAACTAATATAGTAAAGCAAAGGGATAATACTTTTACACATTAAAACAGTTGTTTGCTATCTGTAAACCTTGATTTAAGCATAATTATTATTTTTAGAAACCTGAAACTGGAGGAATGTGTATTTTAGTAAAGTTTGTTTGTCGATTTGTTTGTTTCCCTTTATCTCTTTCTTCTCAAGATAGTAAAAGATTTGGATTCTTTAATTTGATACTGTCCCTGGCCATAGGTATCAGTCAAATAATGCCTGCCCTGACCATACTCTTTTCCTTTTAGAGTAAGAGCCTTCCTGCCTGCCATTAAGGAGCCTTTTCTCCTTGAAAATCTTATCTTCCTTTTCAATTAGTATGTGAGCTTTGAGGAGAAAATCTCTCCCTGCACTTTGAGAGTAGAATAGTTAAAAACTGTTTCTTGAGAGAAACCCCATTTAGCTAAACTAACAAGTCTGAGGCCAAAGAATGGGAATTGATTGCAGATGAAGGTCATGTATTTTACACTACAAATCTTTATTGCCTCTTCCAATTTTTGGAATAAGGCTGAGAATAAATTAATTTCATGAAAATCTGCTTTGGATGTTTCTTATTAATAACTAATGCAAAATACCCAGAAAAGACAAAGAAAGATGCTACTAAATGCAAAGTCAATCTATAGATTTTTATAATTATTCAGATTTCTTTTCTACTCATTTTCAAAAATATGTGTCCATGAGATCTTAAGTAGAGAAACATCTGCTTTTCCATTGCTTCTCATCTCCCCCACCTAGCACTGGAGATGAGAGTCACAGAGGGAGACCGGCAATGCATTGCCAGTCCTACACCCATTTGTACCACCCCACCACCACCACTACCACAAAATAAGGAAAAACTAAATTAGAAACTTTTTTTTGAAAAAAAGGAAATTGTAGTGCTTCATTTGAAAGCATACAGTTTTTAACTCAATTTACAGATAGCCTGACAACCTTTTTATAACCTGTCTTTTGTGCTATAATTTGCATTTTTAACTCAATCTTTAAAATAATTGCCATTTCAATTAAGTGAACAGAAGAAAAGCAAAGAGGGGAGACAGGGCAATGTGATGGGGCTAAATCTGATACAGTTCTGGATTCATAAAGCCAGTTCTCAGAGTTACCAGAGAAAGCTAATACCACTCACCCTTTGCCATTCTTGCCCATCCTTACTATTCTAGTCTTAAGAATTGGTCAGGAAACCTCACTTCTTTAGGATTTAAGACTTTTCTTATTTCTGTCAAACCCATTCAGAGAAATCATACAAACCCTTGACTGCTCCTATACCTAATCTGCTCTCCAGGGCATATGCAGAGAGATATCTGAAAAAAAAAAGTGATGGTTCAAATTTGGTACAAGATTTAGACATAGTCTAAAATACTTTGTGTACCTTCACTGCGGAGAGGTTCTTTGACAGATAAGGCTAGTTTCTCTGCTTCCTACTCTCCCTGGGACAAATTTGATTTGGAACCATCTGTATGAAGATTTGTAGGAAAAAATTCTCAAAAGCACTGTCAGCAGTTAAACTCCTTCCTTAGTTCCAATGATTTGAACCTCAGTTTTCCTGGGAGGGGCCTATTAATATAGACATTAAGGGTAACTTTCATATATTGAATTAAAATTGGTTTTTTGCCCCCTGTTGAAAGAATTGTGGTTTTCAGAAAAAAAAAAAAAAATGAAAGCAGGATTTCTTCGTAATCCTCCGTGTGGCAAAACAAAGGCAAGAAGTTGATAGGGTAGAGAAAATCTATGGTAACTTTATGTCTTAAAGTAATTTGACTGTACTAGCCCCACTATGCCAAACACCTTTGTTTCCACAATGTATTCAATACTACGTCTTGATTCTCCTGAGACTTCCAGCATGCATGTGTGGGTAGGAGCAGACAAGCAGATTTACATTTGGAGAATGGAGACCCAGACAAACCAAAAAAATCCACTCTTAGAGGAGTATCAAATACAAAATATTTCCCCAGAATCACTCAGCACTGCGGTATCCCAAACCAATTCCAGATTGATCGTTAAGTGAGAAGTAAGCTCCCTAAGATATCCTACTATGAATGTTTTTTTCTTACAGAATAATACAAGAAGAGGTACAATGCAGATTCTTAATTTGGGTGTAATTATAATTCACTTTTATATTTAATAGCTGTACTTTTGTGTGAGTGTGTCATTGAGCTATTCGTACCAGTTTTCAATCTATCATCCTGAGAGGGGCCTCGAAAATTTCTGCTTATGTGTATGTAGATCTGTATTTCTGTGTAGTCAGAAAACAAAGCAAACGGGAGGAACGAGAGGAGGGAGTAGGCAGTCAATGTGAAGAAGTGAGTGCTCCTAGCGTCCCTATTTATGTTAGGTAAGGTGGCTGCTGCCAGAAGCCCTCCAGGAAGAGTTGATTGCACTATTCTAAAATAAGAGCCCAGCACTGTTCAATTTAGAACCATGTTTTGGGAAACAGGAAAGTTTTATCTTTTTCTGTACCCATTCTCTTTAGCATCAGAGCCATTTGACGTGATGAAAACCATTCAGTAAAAACCACTACTGACCTTTGCATTAAATAGCTATTTTCCTCTTCTAAATACTACCCCTGGTTTCAACTCATCTACTTCCCTTTATTCTCTGCCTATTGATTTAACATTTTACAGAATAATACATAGGCGCATGCTACTTGTTTCTCTCTTTGGAGCTGAAACAAACAGGGGCAACAAGAGATGACTCACAGAAGTGTGAGGTAAAGACTGAACTTCCCACTTGTGTGGCACTGGTAACCTTTACTAAGAACTGTTTAGGGTTGAGCTTGGGTCTATAATAGGGCTTTTTTTTTTATTTTTTTTTTTTTGTTGTTGGGGGATATTTTTTTTTGTTTTGAGGTTTGGTTTTTTTGTTTTGTTTTTGTTTTTTTTGTTTTTGTTTTTTTTTGCACTAAATATGACTGCACTGCATTGCACTACTGAACTGTATTTACTTGTGCTGGGAGAGAGTGTGTGAGGTATGGGGAAGAAAGAGGCAGTTATGAAACAGGAAGCATCACAAAATGGAGAATTCTTTCCATCGTGCTTGGTCTTAGCAGGGTTGGTGAGAATCTGTGAATCTACTAACTCTTGATCAGGCCCAGAAACTGCCATGCTGATAGGATTTATTGTCTTATTATAAAGAAGCAGGGCTAGTACAGTAAATTGAAGATGTTCAAGGAAAAGTTTGCCCAATGTTGTCTCCAACTAAGCTTTCAGTAACAGTTGCAATGGTAAGGGAGCCAGCTGAGGTGAGGTTGAAGTCTTCACCTTGGCCTCACCACAAATCCCCTTGATGACGCACATTCCAGTGTGGCAGAGGGCAGTGGCATTTCCTACATTCAAGAAAAAAAAAAACAAAAACAAAACAAAACCTAGCCTTGTGTGTATAGGAGATATCCATTCAGCCTGAGCATGCTTTTCCATCCCTGGGTGAGACCTAGGTCAGGCTAACCAAAGAGGAAGGCCATGCACGTGGAAAAATCCTTTAAGATGGCAGTAAGGGAACAGTGCAATAAACACTGAAAACCAGTGAGGTGAAAGGTTTATTTTGAAACAAGTTAGACCAACATTGAAATTGAAGGGAGGGTTGGAGAAGTGATCAGAACCTACTTACTAGCTGCTCCATCATAGACTATCCTTTATTAAGCGGAAGACCTTAACAGTGCCTAAAAGTTTAGTTTTGAAGTTGCTGAATCTTTTCCACTTTTTTATTGGGTTTATTTTTATTGCCTTTGTAAACCTGAGAAGTAATTAGCATGTGACAGCTCTTCAGTGACTATTCGTAAAAGAATCTTGCACCACAGGAAAACAATAGATTCTGTAAAGGAAGTAGATTCTGTAGGGCACAAGAGTAAAGATGCTTGAAGAGCTCTTCCAGAATCCAAGGTGACAGCTTTGAAGATTCTGGTTCCGTAGGAAAGGGTCACAACACATATAAATGGCTAATGTTGAATTTTTCCGAACACTATCACATGTGGGGACATCAATTTGGAAAACTGTCAGTTGAGGTCTCTTTCCTAAGATTACAACATTGCTACCTATCTCTCGCTCGCTCTCCTCCTTAGCATCCATCCAAGTCTACTATTAGAAGGAAAAAAAATTGTAAGAGAACTGTCAGCCTTACGAATTAGGAAAAAACACCACCCCAGGGCTTTCAGAACTAACGTAAGCAATCCCTTAAGCACTCAAAGCATTATCTCAGTTTTAAATAGGAACCTCTAATTCAGAGCTCTTCACAGGTACTTAGAGATGTGTATTGCGTAAGCACTAAGACGGTATTGACTGCACCAAACCAAAGGTATAGAAAGAAATAATTGACCTTTTAAAATACACTCACATTAACTGTCCTAGTATACTTCTCTTGAGGCTTTGCGGAAACAACTTCTCTTGTGAAACTTGCATACCCACTCCAGTTTTGTCACCAAAGATTTTAATCACCAGAGCCTAATCTCCTCTCTCCCACACAAAAATAATACGACAGGCTCGACGGGTATGCTTTGGTGGTCAAAGGAGGACACTTTGGTTTTCATTCTGTTCACGGTGATATTTACAGGGAACTCATTATTAGAGGAGCTACTGAACTGTCTTTGTGACTTAGGGTTTAGTCAGAGGTTTAAAAAAAGTAGGGGGAAAAACTACAATTGTACTTTGACACTGTAAACTGGTCTTTAATAGAGTCATGACCTGAAGACTGATGGAGAGAAAGAAACATCCATGGAAGAGAGTGAGCTAAATCACATAGAACCAAACAAGGTCATTGGTGAAATGTGGGGCAGTGTAGACAACAGAGCAGATCGCTGCTCTTTGTGGCCAGAGCCAACAACAACGGCCAGAGGGAGAGTCAGATAACCGGCAAGTGAATTCAAGTACCGAAAAGGCCACGATCTGGGTTTCACTGTGGTTGCTGGAGTGGTTAAAATGCCCATGCCCATGGCAAGGACAGTGCTGAGGCTGACCTGTTGTGATAGTGCCTTTCTTGTAGCAAGTACTCAATAATTTGTTCAGTTAGGCTTTTCTGGACCATTACCCCCAGTCTTCTGAGGAGGTCTGAAGGGATAGTATTCACTTTGGATGAAGGGACAGGATATTGCTCCTGGGATGATGTGATTTGATGATATTTGCACTAGATTCTAAACTCTACTTTAAACTGGAGCAACTGAATAAGAGAAAAACCAAGGATGGTTCAATGTTAAAAGAAACCAAAAGCAGTATTTTCTGACTGATGCCTCTTCTCTTTCTTCTCTTTATTCTCATTCTTCTCCTTCTCCTTCTTCTTCTTTTCCCTTGAAGGAAGCTTCATACTTGCTGATTACCAAGCCCAACCCTTACCAATTCTTTTCCTTCATTATTTTTTCTCCCCACACTGAACCTTCCGTGTGAATTAACCATCAGGTAGGAATGGTCAACGTAAAGGGCATCTGTCCTTACAACTTTGCATGGGTCCTCTGTGTCATCGAGGGCATGAGGCATTGGAGGTGGGGGTGGGAGTCTCCTCCAGAGCCACCTGGCCCTTAGGAAGGCTGAAAAGCAGAGATCTCATATGGAGAGCTGAGCTGACACATATTTGCCCAGAGGACATTAGAGCCTGTGGTTAATCCTAACAAATGCTTAGAAAGAGAAGGAAACCCATGTGTTGGAGAAAAACAAGGAAGGTGGTGCGCACTGTGCCCGTTTCCCCTCTCTCTTCTCTCTCCCACCTCACCTCCTATCCTCTCTATCATAATTATATTTCATCTCATTTATTTATGTTACCAGAAGAATTATTGGGTTCCTTGGTTTTTCTCTTTATCAGTGGGCTGGGAACTCTTCCAAAATTAAAAGCAGATCCCATCAGCGGCTCCCCTGTAGCCTACCAGTTTCTCAAATGCTGTCCACCTGGTCTTGACCCAGTCAACTAAGATAACTTGGAAGCTTTGGCTGGCTCAACCACCTGTCACTTTATTTTCATTTTGTTTTCATTTCCATTTGAATTCTGAGTGATCCTATGAGAAGGTGGAAATCACAGAAAAGGTTTAGAGGCTGCAATTCTAGGGCATAGCTTGTCAAGAGTTTGTATTATCCAAAATATAGCTTTCTACGCCTGTTTTTCTGTTGAATCTGTTGCCCTGATTATAATTTCTATTATATTTGTGGTTATTTTTATAAGAATAGAGTCCATTTGCTATGTCTATTTGAGTACTTTTTTTCTATTTTCCCCACATGGATGCAGTACCAACCTGTTAATGAAATATCTTTTTATTATATTATTAATATGTAATTCTACTGTAGACCAAAAATATAAAAACAAATTTGCTCATTTTAAAGATATAAAGAACTAGTGAGTAAAAGATTAAGAGTTGAAGGAAAAGACAGAAGAGCAGTGGTTAACTATGTTGAGTTAGAAATCTAAGAGTAGCCTTACCTATTTTTTAACCAGTGCTTGCCAATCATACCATAGTTGGGATTATATAGTCTTGGCTCCTTCATGCTTATGTTCTATAATTTTTGTTTGTCTGTTTGTTTTTCTTTGATGTAATTGAGGTTGCACATCATGCTATTTTTGGCGATGCCTGATTTTATTATATTGTACTTTTATCAGTCATTTCCTTTAGAAGGATGGGGGGAAAAGTTTTATTTCTTTTTTTAATTTAAAATTTGTTTAATGCACTGGAAATAAAATTGGACACATTTCACTGTTCAAAAATTCAAAAACAAAACAGAACAAACACCACAAAGAAAAAACCAGCAACCAAATAAGCAACAGGAGAAAAAAAAAAAAGCTATGAGAAAAATCATCTAGTCCTACTGAATTCCCATACAAAATCCATCTCACACAAAAGACAAACATCATCAAATAAGAAAGATAAGTCCTAAAAGTGACCGTGCTGAAAATATAAAAGAAACCTGGGCTCAGTGGGGATGGGGAAAATGAGGCATTCCTTTGAGATCTGAGATCTTACCATTGTCCCAGTGAATGCCAAAAGAGTTAAATGTGGGAGAGACCATGATGGGGGAAATAAACCCAGCATTTCTGAAACTCTCTCTCTCACCATTTATCCTATGCTCGGGCTCCATTTTGGGGGGGAGGGGGGAGATGTGCTATGATTGAAAAATTGGCTTGTAGAGAGGTGTGTGTACAGTACACAGGTGCACCCAGTTCGGTCCTCCGCCCACGTACTACCTCACGTGTTTCTTTTCCCCGTGAGGATTGCAGGGGGGAGACCCACAACATGGGAGTCCATAAGTGACCCACTAGAACATCAGCTAGTGCTAAAGAACCTCTTGACTCCAAGTCGACCCTCCTTCTTCAGCATTCCCGATACCAACAGAGCCAGTTAACCCATTCAAATGCACAGTGAGAGGAACGACAGAGATCATTTGCCTAGCCAAGTGGTTATATCATTTGTTTCACGTTTGCTGGGTTTTTCTGGTTTTGTTTTGTTTTGGAGTAGGGGTGGGAGTGGATGTAACTTCACAATCCTAATACAGTAATTGTTTTGCATCTTCCATGTTTTATGCAAAAACAGACATTTGAATCAATAACTAATTGTGCCCTAGACTGAAAGTTAATGTTTAGGAGAGGAAAAAAATTGTTGGAATTTTTTCTACATTTTTTTGTGAAGAATCTTTTTTGGAAAGGAAGGATACATATTTTTGTTGTGTAATATTTTCTATTTTTGAATGCATTTTATTGGTACAAGACTGTTTTTTTGGTGAAGACATTATTTAAAAAAAAAAAAAGAAAAAAACTAATCGAAAAGTTTGCCCTTAAGGATATGCTGCAGTTTTGAGGTTAAAAAAAAAAAAATAACTGATTCAAGATGCGTGTTAAAAGTTGGGATTATATTGTTGTTTTTTGTAATTGTTACAAGAAGAAGTTTGTACCCACTGCTGTTTATTTTGTTTCAGATGAGTAAGTAAAGGGATTGTTCTTGTTTTATTCTTTTTTTAGAGAAAAAAAAGCTATTTATGAAATGTCAAAAACACTGGACTGTGAGTTTAAGTGTGGAAGCATTTTACCACCCTGTGTCTTCGACCAATTATGGGAAACCCCTTTTCTCTTTCCCCCCGCCTTAGCCTTGCCAAATGAGAAAAAATATAACAGCTGTCAGATGATGAAAGCCACTGAAGCCCTGCTTTAATTTTTACGGTTCGAAAAAGTCAGAAAACCAAAGTTCAATTTGTTTCTGAAATCCCACTGTCTGTAGCCCTTTTTTGTATGACACAGCCAGCCGGCTCTGCCTCTCCGTCTTGGATCATTGCCTTCTTAAGGACTGGGGGCCAACTGTGATGCAAAGAGAAGCATGAAGGTGGTGGGCCTGGGGGCTGAGGTCTCATGAAGTCCATGTGAGTGGGACCTCAGCCTCCCGGTGGGCAACCACGCTTCCCCAGCCAGTGGCCAGGCTGCTCAGAGGGCGCAGCGCTCTCCCTGCCGGAGGAGAGAGCCCGATGCCTCCACCCTCAGCTTCTGAGACCTTCTGTGACCATCGCTCTCCAGAATGGCTTCGCCTTTCTCGGCAGCCCAAGTTCCGTGGACGGGCTGGAAGAGGGAGGATCCAGTTGAAAGAAATGGGGAAGGTAGGGCAAGGGACCATCGAGCACAAGGGATCTTGTCTGCCTCATCTTTGATTCTGTGGATTGTCCATCCATCTGCTCACTGTGAAGACGGAGAGGCAGAGTGCCCTAAGGCTGTCCAATAGCTTTCCATATTTTTTCAACATTGAAAAAATAATTTTTAAAAACTGTGATTTTTTTAAAAAAAAAATCATTTGGCTGGAGGGAAGGGAAAAGGGAAACACCAAAAGCTGTAACATGATTAACTGGAGATATTTAACTGGGGGCACTTTCTAGACCAAGACAAATGAATTCCATTCTGGACCCTAAAGCAGCCAAATCTTGAGACTGTCAATGACAGAAAGCTGAAGAGAGGCCTCCACTTCCTCCTTTCTCCTTTCTTCTCTCTGTCTTAGAACTCTCTCTGTTCTCCTTTTCCGACTTCCCCTGGACTACTGCCCCGGTGGCCCTCAGACTCCCATTTCATGTGTGTGTGTGTGTGAGCGCATGCACGTGCACACACACACACACACACACACACTTGGAAAATACCATTTTTCTTAAGGATTGTGGGACCGAATAAAATCATGTGCCTTCATTTTTTTCCTTTTATAGTTAGATGAACCTCTTCCTTTTTACAGTGCTTAAAAAAAATAGGGGAGGTTGAAGTGTTAGTGGAGGACTTGGGCATCGTTTTGAGAAGTGATTTTTGTTGAACACATTCCCCCTAACTATTAACACAGACACGCCAACCCCTTCGTGATGCTCCTTGGACATTTAGAGCATTACCTAGCCAGATACACGACAGCCTGAACCCATTTGACTTTAGAGCAATTCCTGAAAAGTCTATTTCGTACGCTTCTTTCATTTTTATCAAAAATGAGGTGAACAACGGCAAGCGGCCTTGTTCTCCGGATTTGGTGCTTCTGAGTGTGGCATGGGATGGGCGTGGGGGTGGGGGAGTGGGTGTGTTTCGATAAAGGGTGCATTCCTATAGCTCTCTGGTGCTGAAGGGCCTCAAGTTCCTTCCAGAGACTTGCATTTGACACACTTTAAGTACACACAAATGAATGGTATCACATGCAATATTTTAATGGAGCAACGGGAGAGGCTCTTTGAAACGGGGTTTTGCATCTTTTTGTAACATTTTGATTTCTCTGGTGCCTTATTCCTACTTGATGCTGGCACTCACATACCCACAGGAAGGGACACGGAAGTCAGCCTGGGGAGTGGGGACGCTCCAGCGATGCTGGGGCGTGCGGGCGCGGGGGGCGGTGGGGGGTTGGTGTCAGGTGGCGGGGAAGGGACTAGATGGCATCTCTTAGCTGAAGCCAAGAAGGAACTGCACAAACCCATACAAAGTGAACAATTCCGACCTGCAAACACACCGCAACCCCATCCTTCCTCATCTGAGCTTTCCTTCCTTCTTCCTCTTTGATCTCCGCCTTCTCGTAAAGGTGCTGCTGCTGCTGCTGCTAGGTGCCCGGAGTCCAGAATGCCCAGTAATCACTCAGGCACAAGCCTGGCACTGCCACGTCAGCCCCCGGCATGACCAAACCCAGGTTTCTCTTGCTTGGGGCTGAGAACTGTCAGATTTTTCTCATCAAAAATGTTTTCCAAGGAATCAGTGGATTACAGTTATTCTGCATTGAAAATGCACTTTAAAAAATAAATAAAAGCTCCAGACTGTTTAAAATGTACAGAGGGAGCAGGGGAAAGATAAACATGTGCTAGTGTCTGAACCCAGTTCAGTTTATCTCCAGTTGAAACAATATACACTATATTATGTATAAATGTATACACACTTCCTATATATATCCATATATATATAGTGTATATATTATACATGTATAGGTGTGTATATGTGCATATACACACACATGCACATAACAAAATCAGATGCTCATTATAAATCCAGATGCTCATTACAGATGCTACACAAACAGCAGCAGAGGAAACAAGGTTGGACTCTTGCAACAGATCACAAAAAATAAAAACAGCCACTTGCAGTGATTTTGGTTACTTCTGTATGTTCACAAGGAACGGATTGTAACAAAGAAAAAAAAGGAACAGTGTTAGCGAAAGAGGAAAAAATGGGCGAAACCATCTTGATCCAATGGGAATGCAGTAATGTTCTATACCATTTCATCTGTTATTTCTTTTAGTCATGTTGATTTGATTTCAGTTTTTGGCCATTTAAAAAAAAAATCTTTAGACTCAAGTGACCCACAACAAACTGAATAAAACTACAGTGAAAGCCCTTTTCAATGGAAGATGTCAGAAATCTCAAAACCCTTGGCCTGGCTCAGAACTACCATGTGCAAATCAGTACTCTCTTAATGTTTGAAATAAAAACTGAAAAAAAAAAAAAAAAACTTTTTTGAAGCACCTTAAATGTGGCCATCCATTCGAAGAGTGGGTGCCACTTTTTTCTTTGAGCACCTTATTGACGTGTTTTGCTATCTGCTGTCTTTCTGTTACCTGTTGGCTGAATGGCTAGCTGTTAACATACGCATGTGCGCAGACCAGATGTCTGAGCATGTGTGTTCTCAATGAAGTTTACTGTGGTGACTGCTGAAAGGTGAACCCATTTCCTGATTTTCCCGCCACAGTGTTGTGATAAGATTCAAAGAAACCCTATTCCCTGCACAGAAATGTTTCTTATCACATTGTATCTTAGTATGGAAAGGAATATGGTCCCTTTTCTGCAATTGCTACTGTACACACACGCACGCACGCGCGCACACACACACACATGCACATATTCATTCGTCCAAGTGGTATTTTCAACGTCTGTGTGGGTGTCACTGTTCATGCAGTATCTATTTCCCAGCGAACTTTGAATGGAGGGCAACTTTTCTAACCAGATTGTCTTTTCAGACCGAAGACCTGGGAACTGGGGAAGAGTTTGGAAAGAGGGAAAGGCAAGGAAAGAGTGAGCTTTAAATTGAAAGAATAATTTCCCAACAGGAACTTGGGCTCGATGACTGCAGAGACTATAACCCTCCGATCTTTGCAGGTGGGCATGGAACACTGCTTGTATCAATCTGTGTACCCTATAAACCCATGTATACACACACACATCCATCCATCCATCAGTATATACGTGGTTTGGGATGAGCAGGTCAATAGTTTTGAGAGGGAGTTTGTTCCTTTTTTTTTTTCCTCATTATACTCTTAAATTGTTGTCAGTTATCAAACAAACAAAAAATTGTTTTGAAAAACCTTGCATACGCCTTTTCTATCAAGTGCTTTAAAATATAGACTAAATACACACATCCTGCCAGTTTTTTCTTACAGTGACAGTATCCTTACCTGCCATTTAATATTAGCCTCGTATTTTTCTCACGTATATTTACCTGTGACTTGTATTTGTTATTTAAACAGGAAAAAAAAAACATTCAAAAAAAGAAAAATTAACTGTAGCGCTTCATTATACTATTATATTATTATTATTATTGTGACATTTTGGAATACTGTGAAGTTTTATCTCTTGCATATACTTTATACGGAAGTATTACGCCTTAAAAATACGAAAATAAATTTTACAAGGTTTCTGTTTTGTGTGGAAGAGTAATTGATGTTGCTAAGAATGATGTTTGTTTTTTGGGGTTTTTGTTGTTTTTTTTTAAATGTTACCAGCACTTTTTTTGTAAGTTTCACTTTCCGAGGTATTGTACAAGTTCACACTGTTTGTGAAGTTTGAATATGAAGGAATAATTAAAAAAAAAAAAACTCTTCTCTGGGTTTCCTATTGCGTCTTTATGTTGTGGCAGGGTCTCTGTTTCAGGTGGTCCTTCACAGTCTCTCATACCCTGTGATCAAGGTCTAGCTGGAAATTATCCAAACTGAGGATTATACCCAAAGACCAGAGAAATTTTCAATACATCAGTCCTCTTGATATAAGACATAAAAATCCCAGAATTGGTGATATCATTTTGGGGTTACAAAGGCAAATTTGGGCATTTTCGTCCTCCCGTCCAAAGCTCACGTGTAATCATGTGACTCAATTAGTGTTGTCTAAACTGATTCACCATTTTTTTTCCTTCCCATGTGCAAATCAGTATCTATCTGCCTCCCATGGAAATAACCATGTGACACTACACCCTTCTATCCTTGTATTGAAGGAAAACTCATGGCTCAAAATATGTCCCCATTTGATGATTTGGGGGACCTCCAAGAGGCTTCTATTTGCTCCATAACCCCCTTCTCGTATACCTACACGTAAGAGCTCTCAATCTCATGGTCCTCACGGAAATTACTGGCATGATGAAGAAAACGTACATCTTATTTGTCCCTAGGGCAGTCAACGCGACAAGTAAATTCACCAAGTCTTCAGTAAGCACCTATATTTCACTCAACATTGTGCAGTTTGTGAAGGGAATGAAGACAATTAACCCTGACAAGCTTTGAAATCTAACAACTAGGAGTAAAGATTCCATAAGATCAAGAGCTAGGTTGTACTGTTCAGATTGTCGGTGCCACGGAAGTTCATGAACTAACAGAAAGATATACGGGCTGGGTTCATCAAAGAGGGGTCCAAGGAATGAGCAGTTTGGGGACTCCCAGGTACTTGCAAGCTTTGGGTTGGAGGAGGTGAGTGTGGATGGACATTTCCACCAATGTGAGAAACACGGATGCCTTGGCAGGGGCTTGGGATGGGGAGAGTCTGAAGGAGAACTCTGGGCTGAAAGGTGACTTCTATGAATTTAAATATTGACTTCTTGCATCTCAGTCACTGAACCCCTAAGTTCTCCTGATACTCTAGCAAGTCGAAAATAAAGAAAAGCAAACATTTCACAATGCATGATTTGCCCGTATTTGATTTTTTGTGAACCCAAAAAAACACCTTGATGAATTATTTATTTTAATAATTTGAAATAACAATTTCATATGTTGGATGATGCTTTGCTGCTCACAAAGTTAGAGCCCTGCTTCGGCCCATGTCCTTCTGAGGACGGCATCCCTATAGTGTGCAAGGTGAAGACAACTCTCTAATCACTTTCCTACTCTTTCAACTACTGCAAAATCTTCCACTATTCCACACCCCCCCCCCCGGAGCAAATGAATCATTTATGAGTTAAATTTCCATGTCTTGAGATCAACTTAATTGTAAACACAAATACAGAGACTGAAGGCAATGACAATACTCTGCTTTAAAAAGTCATCGATATCCAAGATATGTTCGACTTATTAAAAGTTTATCTCACTTAAAACACAAAATTTTAAAATACAGAGAACTTGTAGACCCCAAGGATACATCTGCAACTCTTAGCATTCCTTACATCCCAGTTTTCAAGAGTTCGATAATTCCAGACACCTGGGTTGCTCCCAACAAGGTTTGATGCCCCCTCAGGGACCTCTGTGGCATCAGCAGCAGTGCCGTGGAACAATAATGAGAACATTAATTCTGCATTTTTAGCTTACAAAGACTCAACCACATTTTCTTCGTCTTCCCGAGAACCTTAAGAAGTAGGTATTATTATCACCATTTTACAAATGAGGAAACATTTATAATGAGGATCAGGAGGTTAAGTGGCTTATCCAATGTCATAAAACTAAATAGCAGCACTTAGCACTTAACCAAGTATCCTCTCTGTCCATAACACATCCTAGCTACTTCTCTTTTGATCTCTGCAAAATCAATTAGACTTTTAGCACCAGAGGAAGTATTCTTCACATGAAGTCAGAATAAGTGTAGTCTAGGGCAAATCCTGTGATACGAGTCTATTCCTGCATAACACCTACGAGTTGCAAACCTTTTGACAACGATGACCCTGTTTACCTGAACTCGATCCCTTAGCTAATTCAGATACCTTTTGGGAAGAGTCTGAAATAAACAAATACACAGTCTGTTTTTTGGGCTCATGCTTTGTTTTGATCAAAGGAAGGACACAGCAAAAGAAAAACGAAGGACACGGAGAATAGAAGAAGACCTCCATGTTTATTCCTGGTGGGAGCCCTTTCAAATGCACAGCATCTCTACACCCACCCAATGGCTTCTAAACATATCTCTTCTGTGTTTTCTCCATACGCAAGGGAATTACTAGAATTGTGATGTCTAATATAGTAGCCATGCCATTATTTACACTTAAGTTAATTAAAATGAAAAGAAATTTAAAATTCAGTTCCTTAGTCACATTCACCACGTTTCAAGTGCTCAAGAGTCACATGTGGCTGGTGGCTGCCATATTGAATGGCACAGATACAAAACATTTCTATCATCATGGAAAGTTCTATTGGGTAGTATTATCCTAGACTCTACTTTCTAAAAAAAAAAAAAAAAAAAAAAATTCTATCAAACATCAAAGTACCTAATTCTGATTTCTTGAAAGCTCAGGCTCTTGCACACATAAGAATCCTTTGGGCCTCTTGGCAGGTGTACTTTGGAGTGGATGTGGAAGTTTACTAGTTACAGCCATGAATTAGGATTGGGAAGAACTGGAAGATGGAATAAAACTCACAGCCCACAGCTGGCAGCCACAGCCATGCTGCTGAGTCCTTCCCCTTTGTGGGTATAGTGTGCCCACCAGAATGCTGCCAAGCGTACGCAGCACACACAGCCACCCTGTCTGTCCAGCTTAGCACTGACGGAAACTGTATGCACCTGAGTATATGATGAAGCACCTCAAAATCACAGGTGAGAAGGAATGAGTCATGAAATAAAATTGTATGGGAAAATACTGTCTACTCATGAAGATCACCTACCTCAAAACTCCATGAATCAAAATTCCTCATATTTATTCAGGGCAATTCTCTGGATTATAGATCAGACTCTAGATGCCGAGGCTTAGAATGTGAAGTAATAAAGGGTTGGGAATCAATACGTTTATTCCTTCCCAAACTCTCATTCATTAATTCATTTTTTCTCCCCTTCTCCTACCATGAAATCCAAGAGGGGATCCAAGAGGGGATCCAAGAGAGCGTAGGATCACTTCCTGTGTGCACTTAACAGTCTCCCACCTCCATCTCCCCTGTAATACTTTCCTATGTGTTTTTTTCAAATGTCATAGTAGGAGGGAAAAGCCTCCTCAAACTCTATTTTGAATTAGAGAAAAAGAGAGAGCCCACCAGTCAGAGATAGACACCCTTCCTTGGTGCCAGCTTGGCTTGGGTGTAGGGTCTAGTGCTGCGTGGTCCAATAAAAACATAATGGGAGCCACATACACAGTTTTAGATTTTCCAGTAGCCACATTAAGAAAGTAAAAAAAGAAACAGGTGAAATCAATTTTAATAATTTTATTTAACCGACTATATCCCAAATACATCCTCTCAACATGTAATCAATATTTTTAAATTACTAACATGATAGTTTATATTCTGATTATTCACACTAAGCCTTCAAAATCTAGCGTGTATTTTACACGTCTAGCACAGTACATCTCAATTCAGATTAACCACATCTCATACACTAGACGGCTACCCATGCAGAGTGGCTATCCCACTGGACAGCCCATGTGTCCAGGAACCCGGCTTTATGGGATCATCTTCTCTGGTCCTCCATGGAAGATCCACTTCAATGAATTCCATTTTAAAATGTATTTTCTAATTCAATCTCATTTTAGCAACCTGACCTATTTATAACATCTATGGGTCCTTTTATATTTTTATTACCATCCAAATGGCATTTCCTGTTTACCATAACCACGTTAACACTGCGACTCTCAGTCTAGCCGAGACCCAGTCGCCATCTCTCCATCAAACTGCCACTCCCTTTTGTCATGACATTTTAGTTCCTCTCCAACTCATGAATTGGGTTCTACTCCCAAGCAGTTTGCAGGAGTTCAGCAAGAAGAGTGGGGTGACCTGCCCTGGCACATCACAGCATCTTACGTGCATCTGTCTGTCTTCCGAAAGATTTAGCACTCTGGACAGATTTCAGCTCCTTGCTCCTAACTACATACGTATTTGGTAGAGTGACCAAAATCCAAATCCAAATCCAAGGAGCAGGAGTTGAATCGTCTTCTTGCTCAGGCTGCCTAATTCTTAGGGAGCAGAGCAGAGCTTGATTTCAACCACCAGTAAGACAGCCTTCTTCCCATCCTCACTCAGTTCCTATGGCCGTGGAAGAAAACCTGTCACCTGTAAGCCCACCTTCCCTCCTCACTCCTGTAAGAGAAGTGGTGGCAGGATAGAGGCCGGATGCCAGTTAAACAGAAACTGGCACTTAGATGCCACCCAAACCCCAGCACGAAGAGCTCAAGGGGTGAATTTAAGGGTTCAGAGAAGCTAGGGAGAGGGCATTCACCTTAAACCCTCGATCCCCCTCTTTCTTCTTTTTCTTAGGAAGAGTCCCTATGTTTTAAAATCCAGGTTTTCCTTTTGGTAGGACACAGATTCCTTCCTCACAAGCTCAATGGTGGATTGATAGAGAAAAGGTGGGTCCTGGCCGGGGGCTAGGATGCAGCTCCTATAGTGGACCAGCACTCCTGCGCATGTCCCTGGCAGGCATCTGGAAGGCCTCGAGTCCCCTGAGCAGGCCATCCCTGGACTCCAGGCCCACCCAACAGAAGGAGTCCTGAAGGATCTGCCCGAGGAATAAAATCCCAAGCACTCTCAGCTCCCTTGGTTCTTCCATGTGGGAATTTCATCAGCTCTGCTTCAGTTTCTCCACCCTCCCTAGACACAATTCCTGATCTCACCACACTAGCCTCACTGTTCCCTCCATCCTCCCGAGCCACTTCACCCAGGCAAGCTTGGCCTGATGACCACAGCCTACGCCAGTGGCTCTTCCCAAAGGCCTGCGTCTTATATCTCTGTTTTCGCACTACCTTTCATGGAAATGTCATTACCCTCACTTATCTGTATGGTCTAAGGGGGCTGAGATCCGAAAGCCTGGTGTAGTCCTGTCCGAACCTCCCCTTGGCAGCCAGTGCCAGGCCTTGTTCATAAAATGCTTTGAAAAAAAAATAATAAAATAAAATAAAATGTTTTGAATGCGTGGTTGCTGATGAAAATGACTGGGAGAAATGAGATGAGTCTTACCATCATCATCGTCGTTGTCATCACCATCATCCACGACAAAACTGCCACTTGCCAGGACCACCAAAGCCCTGCCCGGTGCTACGAGGGGGAATGCGTTCCTCAGAGCCACAGGGTCTGCCCACACTGCCCGATTCAGAACCGACTCATTGTTTCTTGACTCTGCATTCACAACCAAGATACAAGCTGCCCACTGTGGGTCTGCCACAAGGGAGGGGAGGGAAGGGCGGGGACGAGGATGACATTCACTCACTCAACTGAACACACACTCACATGCACACACAGCAGCGATGGAGACCGCAGACCCTTATGTCACCACCTGTCACAGCAGGGACAGGAATGCGTCTCCCAGAAGATGCCTCTGCGAGCTAACCAGTCTCGGCCAGGAAGCTGAAGCTTCCAAGGCTCCTGTAGCTCAGGACGTTGAAGTAGTCGTGTGGCTCAGCATAGTCGTCTGCCCTCTGCTCCGTGTAGAGGCCCACGGGCACCATCTCTACCTGGATGGCCCTTCCAGTGGACGACAGGATGCAGGGACTCTGTTCCTCCTGTTCATACGTCATCGTCCTGAGGCCACTTTCCCCACAATGGACTCTGCGACATTTCTTCTAAAAACAAACAAACTAGTAAGTGAGGATGTAGGGATGTTATTCAGAAGTTACTTCTCAGCATAATACATAGTTATGATCTCTCTCTTCCTTTCTTACACACACACACACACACACACACACACACTAACAAGGTTGTGTTCTTACCGACACCAATTCCCCAACCCTTAATTGCTCAACGTCATTACAACTAGATTTCAGGACTAACCGCTCCAGTGAACCTACACTTGCTCCACATGCAATGAGCCCTGCACCCCATTACTTACTACTCTCTAAGGCCAGTGAGGTGGCTTTCTGCCTCAAACTCGCTTGTTCTCTTTACTGCATCTGACGCTGTCGACTTCTTCCCTTATAAAATGTTCTCCTTCCCTGGCTTCCATGGCATCACTCTCTCTTGGTTCTCCTCTTCCTGAACTCCCACTTTCACCCTCAGCTAGCCCTGCTTTTCTTCTGCCCCCACACTGGCTCCCCAAATAAAGGGGTTCCCCAGAGCTCGACTTTCTGTTTCCTCACACTCAACACCCTCTCTGAGTCACTTCATCCAACGTCCCTCTACAAGCACCATCGGCCCTCTGAAGATTCCCGATCTCTACCCAAACTAACCCAGGCTTCTGCCCTGAGCTCCAGGCCTAGGCAGTCATAGCAAGTCATCATAGCAAGCCCAGACTCACCATGTCTCAAATGAGACCATCATGTTCCCTCCTCTACAAACTGTTCCTGTCTCTGCATTCTCTACTGGCTCATGGCACCAGCTGACCAGAAACCTGAAGCCCGATGTTAAACTCCAATCAGCCTAATCCCATCCAATTGTACTCCTAAGTCACCCTGAAATCACTTCTCACTTCTTTATTCCCACCCTCGTGTTTTATCTCACCCTATGCTTCTACGCCTGCCTGCCTCTGGACTCCCTCTTTCTTCTGGTCTGACTTTCAAATGGCCACCAGCATAGTGATAGTTCACGACTGGGAGTTGGAAAAGCTGTGCTTCTGCCTACAGCCCTTTGATGGCTCTCCTTGTCTGCTGAAGGATGCTTAATCTTGTATAGAAGCTACAGGTAGATGTCAAGGGGTTTGTAAAACCCCACAAGTCAGTCCATAACTTCACTACATTCCCTGCAGGAGATTGTATGTGATGCCCCCTAAAATGCCTTTTGTGATTTGGTCACACTTACCTTTCCAGCTACACCTCCTGCAGTGTTTCCCCACTCAACACCCCAACTTTTGGTATAGGGCCTGGGTGCCAGAGAGATGCCATTTTTTGAGAAGCTGCTATGAGTATGCACTGGCTCACAGCATATGTAATCTCAGCAACAATCTTATTGAAGTTTCTACTTTTGAATAAGTAAAGAGGCACCTTGTCCTGGACCAAGTTCTGAGTTGGGGCCAGGCCATGCTCTGTCTCCTCGGCCAGGCTGTCTCTCATCTGATAGCTTCTTGAATGCCATGCACTGTTTCCGACCTCCCCAATTTTATATATGCTACTACCACTGTCCATTTCTTGTAGTTCCCCAAAAAGTTGTCTCTTCTTTCCTCCCAACTCAGCTCTATAGCACATTGTCCAAGAAGCCTTCTTTGACCTTTCTGGGAGAGTGACATTCTCCCTGGATGCTAGAATATGTTCCTGGATGTTCTCTGTTACAACATTCAGTGCTATCCTGAACTTATTATTACTCCTCTCACCTCTTCAGCCCCAAACTGTGAGCCTCCTGAGGGAAGGATCTCTTCTCTATTCCCCTTTGCAACCTCATAGCCCATACAGACATTCAATATATGTCTTAGGACTGAAATGTGTGTGTACTCACACATGTGTGCACACACACATATGCACATGCAAGCATTCTTCCTCAGCACCATACCTCAAAGTCCCAAGCAGGGACTCATGGTCAGATAACTATGATTGCTCTTTTGGGAAAATAGAATAGACAGCAAAATCTGTTTGGGAAAATAAAGGGTGTGAAATCAGCCATTACCCCATAGAAGAGCATCACAGGGGAAGGTTGTCCTAAGCCAAGGAAATCAAAGACTAATAAGCACAAGCAGGATGGCAGAAGAAATACCTGATAACATCCCAATGTAAAGGTAACACCCTCTTGGTCTTTCTGGAAACTGTTCTAAACATGTCCTCATCCCCACCATAGGTCTGGATAACAAAATCCCAAAAAGCCACACACAGGCTTAGAAAATAACAGCAAACACAAACCAAATCTCATTCTTCCCACCTTCATTGCTTCCTGGGATAGGAAGCAGCAGCATCATGGGCTAGAGCCAAGCTCAGCAGTGCACAAATAAAAGCGAACAGGTAGGGTGAGTGGGCTGCATAGATGTACATCATGAATAAATATCAAAAATTAGGGTAGGTGCCACACTGCAGACCCTGAGGAACCTGGCCTAGAGAGAGGCCATCATCTCAAAAGCACACATAGGAGCCAGGTGGTCTCTCTCCACTGTGTCATTCATTCCTTTTCAATAGCAATGGCTGCACCCTAACCACAGGTATGAAGAAAGAGCATGGTCATCATGGATCGTGCTGATGCTGGACTTCAAAGAGTACTACATCCCTTGATGCAACCCAGTCCATTTAAAAAATATAAATACCCAATTCTTTCTCAAAGAACTGATTGTGACCTCTGATGCTGGTGTGTTCTCATTTCCATTCTTAGACTAGCCACACTTGCCCTGGAATATTAAGACCATTTTGGTTTCCAAGGTCTTCTGAGAAATGTAAACATGCCTGAAATGGGTCTGTCAACTGTCCGGTTTTCATTTCACCCCGCCTAGGGGACTCTGTAATTGTCAGTATAAAAAATAAGCCTGGGACTGATGTCCTAAAGGACCAAAGGGAGCTACAGAGATTGCAGCTGGGTCCTAGGAGGACAAACATTGCCCCTAGGAGAATGTGAGGAGGACGGACAGTTGGCAGTCATTGTTATGGAGCTGGACACACCCATCCCTCCTTTCTCAGAAGGTCCCGTAGGGGAATTTTTTTTTTCAATAGCTGCTTAGCAAACAATATCCATTCATTTAGTCATAATCAATCCATGCAGGATCCATATTTTTGAGTACCAAGTATTATGAAGTGCCACGGTAAATAAAATTCATAATAAGAACTTAATCACCAATACTTATTACTACATGCCAGGAAAAATGCCAAGTGCCTTACATGAATTATTTGACTCAAGTTTTCCCACAACCCTACAAATCATAATTATTCCCATTTTACAGATACTACCACAGCAACTCAAGTGGTAGAGCCAGGATCCAAAACTAGGTCTGATTCCAAAGTCTATGCTCCTAAATAATGCAATCAACAGGCTCTCCGGGTCCGTAAGGAAGGCTGTTGGTACCCCGCTCAGATCCTCCCTACCTAACCAGTGCTCCCACTCCCCAGACACTGGGACTATCGGCTACCGGTGGCTCATAGCTGCCCCTTCTCTGGAGAATGGCTTTTGGGCCCTTTCTGGTGAGTAGCCAATGGGCAGTGATGACCGAGGTGAGTGTTCAAAAAGCCAGCTCCCTGCCTCAAGGTACAACCAACTCTGCATAAAATCTTACTGCAACCAAGTCTCCTGCTGAGACCACGTCAAGCAGAGCTTTCTTCCCTCAGCCTTATCCTGATTCCCTCACTACCCTTTACCTGAGAGTCCATCCCAATAAATCACTGTCACCAGAATTCGCATGTCAGGCTCTATTTCTGATTTAAAAGGGTGTTCCCACTAGACGGGATGAGCACTAGGTGATATGCTATATGTTGGCAAATTGAACTCCAATAAATAGATAGATAGATAGATAAATAAATAAATAAATAAATAAATGCTCCCGTAAGTGACCCTAGAAGCAGAAGCAGACACAGGATGGGATTATGGAGGAGAACCTCCCCCTCTCCCGAGGTGGATGGGAATATAAACCCCACTACCAGTTGTGAAATGGGATGGGACACAGATGGAAGGGGATTAATGGGATGGGACACAGATGGAAGGGGATTCTCAGCTGGTGTCACATCTCTAATATCTGAGATATATGGGAAAATAGTATTAGAACTGTGTAACTTGAGACACCTGGGTGGCTCAGGGGTTGAGCACCTGCCTTCTGCCCAGGTCATGATCCTGGAGTCCCAGGACCAAGTCCCACGTCGGGCTCCGTGCATGGAACCTACTTCTCCCTCTGCCTGTGTCTCTGCCTCTCTCTTTGTGCCTCTCATGAATAAGTAAATAAAATCTTTGAGAAAAAAAAACAAGAAGAACTGTGGGACTGAGTAGCTTTTACTTAATTCCCCCAGATGCACTGAGGACAGATCAGGATAGGCTCAGATCTATCAGCACCTGGAAGCAGCACCTGGAAGCAAGAAGTACCTGGCAGCTTCAGGTGAAACTTGGATGTTTCAGGAAACATCCATCTCCAGCACTAAAGGCCAGGCACAGGACCTACCTGTAAGAGAGAGAGAACTTCAAAGCAGAGCTGGATTCTAAGCTTGGGCAAGCCTCCTATGTCTAGAAAAGAAGAGATCTCTATGACTCGGGAGGAGGATCCCTGGGTAGATGCATTTGAAAGCCACCTGCTTCTCTCCTATCATCTGGAGCTGCCAAAATGGCCCACTTCCCCTTCATGGAAGGTAAGGCCCTCTTAGGACCTGTCTCCACCTCTTGTATGGGCCATCAGCCCCATATTTAGGGCAAGACTACAGCCTGGACTAGCTGAGAGAATGTCGGGAATCCTGAGGGAGGAGAGAGGTTTTACCTAAAGGACATGGGTAACGTGTACTGGCAACAATGGGAGAACGTGTCTGGGAGTGAATCCTGAGAGTGATGGTCTGGGCTGGGCAAGTAGATTATGAGACTGGGCGAGGTGTAACTTGTCAATATTGAGACCTATCTCATGACTGAAGATGTAACACCCGCACAAGGGTCCCAGAAGATAAGGCTAATATACTACTGTCAAGAGAGATGCTAATACTGCTTTGGCAAATTATGGAAGAGAAAAACAAAATGCTCAAAGAGGTGGGGGTGCTATAATGGATATGTGCAAAATCATAAGGAACATATATCTATTGGTCCCTACCCTCAGTTTCTACTAATGTTTGGTCTTTAATCCTGGCTCCTGACACAGTGCTCCTTAAACCCTTATAATCTCCTGGGTGATAGGAATGTCTGACACAGGACTCCTAAATCTCTTGGAATTTCCTGGTGATAGGAATGTCTTTTTGTTCCAGTGAGGCAATGTTGGCTGGGCTCCTGGATGGAGGCTGGTGACCAGAAAGACCAAGCCATGATTAGAAACTTAGAACTGTCAGCCTCACTCGACTCTCATACTCCAGAGAGAGGAGAGAGGCTGGAAAATGAGTTCATAATCAATCATGCTTCTGCGATGAAGTCTCCATAAAAATCTCCCAAGTGTGGGGTTCAAAAGGCTTCCAGTTTTCTGACAACATCCACACGCCAGGAGGGTAGCATACCCCAACTCTCCAGGGACAGAAGCTCCTGTGCTTGAGACCTTTCTTGACTTCGTCTTGTGTACCTCCTTCATCTGGCTATTCATCTGTATCCCTTATCATATTCTTTATTATATAATAAACCAGTAAATGTAAGTGTTCCTCTGAGTTCTGTGAGCTGTCAGCAACTTATCAAATCCAAGAAGGGGGTTGTAGGAACTTCAATTTATAGCCGGTCAGTCAGAAGTACAGGTGACAATCTGGGACTTGCAGTTGGTGTCTGAAGTGAGGGCAGTCTTGTAGGACTGAGTCCTTAATTTGTGGGTTCTCATGTTAATTCCAAGCAGATAGTGTCAGAACTGAATTGATTGTAGGACACCCAGATGGTGTAGAAGAATTGGTCAGTGTGGGAATAAACCCACCCATCTGGTGTTTAGAAGTGTTCTGTGCAGTGTTAAGAGTAGAGAAGAGGAAAAAAACAGAGTTTTCCCCAATATAACCTACTAAATCAGGGATTGGCAAACTAAGGCCCATGGCTCAAATCTGGCCCACCACAGATTTTTGTACTGCCCGGGAGCTAAAAATGATTTTTATATTTTTAAGTGGTTGAAAACAAATTCAAAAGAAGAATAATATTTCATGACACATGAAAATTATATGAAATTCAAATTTCAGTGTTTATAAATAAAAGTTTGTTGGAACACAGCCATACTCATCCATTTGCATATTGTCTGTGGTGCTTCATGCTACAGCGGCAGCGTTGAATTGTTGCAACAGAGACCATATAGCCCACAAAGCCTAAAAGATTTACTATCTGGCCCTTTACAGAGAAACTTGGCCCTTCCCTGTACTACGTAATTTTGAAAATCCAATAGCTAATTATGTTTCTAGGGAGGAGCCAGAGGACACTCTTGGAATTTCCTGGTGATAGGAGTGTCTTTCCCAAAGGTGGGAAGGAATGTGCTAGGGAAGAGAGCAACGGGCATCACTAGGAGGCTTCGTGGTATCTCTCGTCTCTATGCTGGGGCTCAATGCTTTCATAGAACTGGATCAACACGAATGAGAAGACCCCCAAATAATATAGGGGCAGTGGCAGCTTAAGAAACAAAGTGGATGCAATTACTGCAATGGCAGCCAGGGAAGCCTGACCCACGGGGATATTAAAATGGTTAATAAAGCAGTGTTCCTAAGAGAGATAGAGATGGACAGCCAATAAGGGGCGTTACTTATATATGTAATCAAGAGATCAAGAATACATGAGAGAAGGCCGAGGTCAGCACCCCCTAGAAAGTCAAGACCTCTTGCCCAGTTTCCAGGTCTTTGAGCGACACTGGGTTGAATATCATCTGTTCACCCCTCAACTCCATCCTCCAACCAGCCTTCTGTTTCCTTCCATCCTGATTGTTTCCTAAGGAGACTGAACTAGAGGTGTTGCATCAGTGGGCTCCCTTGCTGTCAGGCTTGAGTTGGGTTCAGCCAATGCAGTAGGGGAATGCAGGGAAGGAGAGTGAGGTGAGGGTATATTGTCACCTGGCATTCTGTGTGCCAAGGGTGGCCTTAGGCTGGCTATAACCTTCCCTCAGGACTACAGAACTTCTCAAGGTAGTCCCGTCCACAAATCTCTCTCTATCCAGGTTCTGGTAATCATCCTCTCCCCTAAAGACTAAGGGTGACACCAACATGCTGCTACATCCTCCTTAATGCCCAGTCCTTTGTAAATGTCTGTTTTAAACTGTCCTTAACCTACCCACCTTAAAAGCCCTACATGGTCCCTTCTACATCTAATTATATCACTGTACAGTTGCTGAAAATCAAAGAGAAAGAAAAATTTAAAAGAAGCAGAAGAAAAAGCCATGTCTGCAAAGGAGCAAAAATAAGATTCACATAATTTCTCAACAGAAATATAGGAAGCCAGAGCCCATGGAAAAATGTTCTCCATGTGCTGAAACACAGAAACGTAGACCAGCAAAACAGATACATCACTTTTAAATTAAGGAAAAATATATTTTCAGACAAACAAAAACCAGGATGACTCATCACCAGCACAAAAGGAAATACTAAATAATATTCTTCAGACAGAAGGAAAATGATCCTAGTTACAAGATAGGAAATGCAGGAAGTGAAGAGCAACAGAAAAGATAAGTCTAAGTGAATATTAACTTTATATTAACTAATAACTATAATATTAACTATTAACATTTCCTAAGATTCTTGCATAATCCAAGAAATGATAAAAGCACTCATTTATACTAGACCTTAATAAGTCAAGGGTATATTTTGTAAACTCCAGTGTAACCACTAAAAGAATAGCAAAAAATGCCTCATTACCAAATAGGTCTTTTTTTTTTGTCATAAAAGACAGCAAGAAAGACCAGGGGGAAAAAAAAAACAGGCAAAACAAATATGAAGAAAATAAGGTGGTGGCTATAAATCCACTTATATCAGTACCAACAGCAGCAAGTACACATTCCAGAGAAAAAAAAGTCAGGGATGAAGAGTTAGGTTGTTAACTGAGTGGAACCCAGGTTGGGGAGAAGTGAATCAGGAACTAGGGAGGGGGGTCTGGATGAGGCGGAAAATAATGTTGGCAATCCCATTCTTGCCTTCCCCAAAATGTTTGGTGACTAGAATGAGGGTGACCAGGGAAGTCTTCAAAAGTCCAAAAGGGCAGACAAAACAAGTGGTGGAAATCCCTTCACTCATCAGTAGCTACGGTTACAATACAAGCACGTGACAACGTGCCACTTGTTCACCACAACCCTGTGACAGAAAGCAAGCAGAGTCACCATCGTCCCCACTTTCTGTACGAGGAAGTGGAGGCTCAGGAGATTCAGCAGCTTCTCTGTAGTCACACTCGGTGCTGACATTAGAAACTACATCATCCGCTTCCCCATCCAGGGCTCTTTCAGCTGAGTCGCCCTCTTAAGCTGGAGTCACAGAGGATTTGCAGTCTGCTGATCCTGCCATGGACCTTTCACTCCTCAATCTGGGGAGTGCTTATTACACACCCTACGGAAGTGCTACGTAGCCCAAGAATCTGGAAATGTTGTTAAAGATTTAAAAAGCTAACATACAAGACTCCCTAGATGCCCAAGATGCATCCAACTCACAAGAGATCAATCGAACTCTCAAGGGAGTAGCTTTAGGGACAGGCAGGAACTACAAACTGTTAGGTGATAGCAAGATGGGAAGCATACCCCAGGCTTTCTGGGGTCCCCAGACAGAAGGGGGGCAAGGAGACAGAAGAAGAATGGAAACAGCTTCCCTGAAAGGCAGAGCAAGGACCATAGAAAAGCATGAAGAGCAGTGGGAGAGTTTACATCTAGATATTTCTCTGGGCAGAAGGGGACATGGAAGGACAGGGATGGGGTGCCCATGACCGAGACGTGCAGCCAGAATCATTACCTTTCTGGTCCAGAGGCCCCCCAGGATGACTGCCACACAGATGACGGCCAGCACTGAGGCCATGGCTCCCAGCAGTGGGATCTGGAACGCAGCGCTGCGCTCAGCCACTGGAGGGATGACAAGGTAAAGAGGACGGGGTCAAAACCAGAGTAAGAGGCACCCACCACACAGTGAAGCCCCTGTGTCGGGGCACTGAGATGGGGGCTCGCCAGACCTTTCTCGAACCCCAGGACAGGGGTTCGAGAAAGCCCAGCTCTTCGGACAGCAGGGCATCAGCTGGCCTGTCGTGACATCAACAGCGGATCTCCCGAGCAGTGGCGCACCGCTGCTCCACCTTGACGTCAGAGCTGACCACTGTTAACACCCCTTCCTCTAATCGATAAAATCCACTTTCTATAATAATCGTGAAATGAAACAAACAATAACATCCAGGATTTAAAATAAAAAAAACCAGAAAGTGCATGTTTGCTTTTTATTAAATTTCACATTTACAACCATACTAAGTAAAAAAAAAAAGTTTAATTAAAAATTAAAATAACGTTAATATTAAAATACCAAAAAAAAGAGAGCAAAAAGCATATAATCTTTCACCTTAAGCCAGTAACATTATTCCTGCTGTGAGATCCTAAAGAGAATAAAGATCTAGAGCTTTATTCTTCACTTCTTCTCAGCACCTGGCACGTAGCAGGTGCTTAGTGAATATTTGTGACATGAATTAAAGCGTGAACAAATGAACTTCTATTAAGATGTAAAATGTAAGGAGGAGAAGCAGAAAGAGGGTTTTGAAGAGAAGAGGGGAACACCTGGGTGGCTCAGGGGTTAAGCGTCTGCCTTTGGCTCAGGCCATGCTCCCGGGGTCCTGGGATCGAGTCCGGCATAGGGCTCCCTGCATGGAGCCTGCTTCTCCCTCTGCCTGTGTCTCTTATGAATTTAAAAAAAAAAAAAAAAAAAAAGAGGGATAGCTGACCCAAGGGGAGTGTGAAAGGAACAGGACAACTGCCAAGATGTGAGCTATACTGTCGATGGAGGAGTTTCCAGGCACTTAGTCCCCCCGCCCCAACCCCCCCACCCCTCCTTCCCAGAAGTTCTGGAAGATCTCAGGTGTCCAGGGAAGTCTTGAAAGAATGGCCTAGCGGAGGCTATCCCCTCTAACTAAGGGGTTACAGTGTGGGAAAGGCGGCTAAGGGATGCAGTCACTTAGGGCAAGGCAGTGCTCACCGTACCCAAGTGCGAGGGCGAGAGCCCTAGCTCCCCAGATGAGTTCCTTGCCCCGCAGGTGGGGAAGGGGGCAGGTGGGGAGCCAAGTGGTCATGCGGAACACAGCTCCCGGGCCAGAAAGGGCGCAGGCTCTCACCCCCCTGCTGCGTTGACCTATGTCAGAGCCAGCCAAGGAGCAGCATTTGAAAGGAAACTTTAAAGTGGCCTTTCATCTTCTCAGTCATAAAATTTAATCTCTAACACAATAGATGGCAGCAGATAGAAGTTCTGAGGCTGGGGCAGCCCGGGTGGCTCAGCGGTTTAGCGCCGCCTTCAGCCCGGGGCGTGATCCTGGAGACAGGGGATGGAGTCCCATATTGGGCTCCCTACATGGAGCCTGCTTCTCCCTCTGCCTGTGTCTCTGCCTCTCTCTTTCTCTGTGTCTCTCATGAATAAATAAAATCTTAAAAAAAAAAAAAAAAGTTCTGAGGGTGTAGTTTAGTGAAACCAGAGGCTCTGTGTTAAAACCAGCTCGGCTGCCCTGAGCAACAGAGCTAGTAAAGCTCAGGCCCTGCCTCCATCAGGCAATCCCATGTGAGTGGCCGGCACTCAGAGCTAACGCTTGGCGCTTACCGTGTTCAAGCCCCTGGTAGCACCTCATAAGGTTACATTTATTTCCATTTCACAGATGAGAAAACTGAGGCGCGGAGAAGCTAAGTAATCTTGTCTGAAGTCAACTGCTGTTGACCAGGCTTTGGACCCAAGCTGTCAGGTGCCCGAGTCTGACCTCATGAGCACTCTGCTCTACTGTCTCTCAGGTCAGTAATCTCTTCCCACTTTCCAGAGAACTGGTTTAGGTGTTCGGGTGGATAATGAATGTGAGAGCATTCTGGAAAGTGTGAAGTACCATACAGATGTAAATTACTGTACTTGGGCATTTAGCGCACACTGTGTCTAAATCCTTTATCAAGGGATCCCTGGGTGGCGCAGCGGTTTGGCGCCTGCCTTTGGCTCAGGGCGCGATCCTGGAGACTCGGAATCGAATCCCACGTCGGGTTCCCGGTGCATGGAGCCTGCTTCTCCCTCTGCCTATGTCTCTGCCTCTCTCTCTCTCTCTCTCTGTGTGTGTGACTATCATAAATAAATAAAAAATTTAAAATAAATAAATAAATCCTTTATCAAGCTTTGATGCTAATTTTAATTTGCATGATTGAAGCTAAACTAATAAGCAAGAATGACCTTCCCAAATGACCCCAAAGACTATTCTTCCTAACCAACACACATAAAATGCACCTCTTACCCAAAACAGTGGTTCTCAATTCTGGCTGTGCACTTGAACCACCAGGCTTTTAGGGCCTATGACATCCCAACCTTGCCCCTGGAGGTTCTGATTAGGCTGGTCGGCAATGGGGCTCCAGCAGCAGTACCACTGGCGCTCCCCAGTGATTTGAATGTGAACCAAGGTTGAGAAACTCTGCTCTTGCACACTGTTTGGCAGAAACACATTTTCTATCCTGGAGCATGAAGGTCATCAGCCACCCTGCTCCAGAGGGCATACCTGAGCTTTGCAGGACCTCCAGAAAGAACGTCCCTCTGTAAATCCCATCAGGGTAGGTGTGATAGGTACAGAGGTACTCCCCCGTGTCATTCCTGGTCAGCGACTGCAGGGTGAGGCCCAAGTTGGGGCCTGGGGCCACTCGCTCCCTGAAGGCCGGATAGATGTGCCACCCCAAGTCAGTGTGATGAACGGCCAGAAGTTGGTCCTGCTTCTCCCAGTTGACCTGAGTCACGTTGGCAGTGGTGGAGGAGAGGTGACATTGCAAGGTGACAGAGCCACCTTCCTTAGCAGAAATGTTCCCCATTGTCATTATCCTGCCTGACACAGCTCCTAGGGAAGAGGAGAAAGCGAGCATGAGTCCCAGGTCAACAGCTCTCCTTGAATCTTCCCATAGAAATCCCAAAGGGCTTTAAGGCTCGAATTGGTTTCGGGGATGACAGACTTTCCTGTCCATCCTGTCACTCCCCACGTGGACTATAACTGCTACGTAATGGGGCACTTCACCCACTCAGGATATCCTGCTGTAATCTAGCTCCATGACGAGCCCATTGATTATTTCCATACTTACTCTGTGTCCCTACCTAGAATATAAACCCTTTATCTTTCAGCAGCCAGTTCTGTGCTGGGCACATTGTCCTTTGAAAGAAAACCTGGCTGTTTGGTTGACTGCCATTTGGGGTGCCTGGAAAAAACCTTCAGGAAAGCCACAAACTCCAAAGGAAAGGAGGACTGGAGAGAAACTCTTTCTCCCAGACCAAAGCGCCCTCCTTGGCACTGACCACCCCCAGCACCTTGGGCTTAGCTCCAGCCTCAAATGGTTCAAAAAACAAGATAAAAATGAAATTATATTATAGTTTCTCAGTATCTGTGTCAGATATCTCAGAAACATTTGTCTATGATTTTCAATACCGAAGGAAACAGATGTAAAAATTCAATCTATAATGAATCTCTGGAATCCATGAAGAAGACATTATTGATCCCCAGAAAACAGTGCCCTTCTAAAAGTCTCCTCAAGGACAGGACACAGAATGATGGAGCAGAAGTGAACTCCTACAAACGAACGGATCCTTCCTCCCCCTTGTCCCTTTCTTTCCCTCAATTTCCTTTCTTGGGTTGGCCAGTCAGGCACCCCAACCCAAGTCCTTCATCCGCCCCCCAAAACAGAACCGGACCTCCTTCCCCAACGCTGCCTTTTCTCACCCAGCAGGACACAGGAAGGACCCTGACAACCATGTGTTTCCTCCCCTCGCTTCCCCTCTGCTCCCAACCTCCCTTTCCTCTTCCTCTTCCTCCAGATCCAAGCTGGCTTTTTAGGCCTTACCTGAGGTAGGGAGGGGAGCCTGCCCCAGCCCCTGGGCCCAAATCAGGAGGAGATACCATTGCATGTTTCCACCCAGCGAGGGGGCCCACAGGAAGCAGCCGAGGCCTCTTCTGCCGCCGAAACCTGTGGACTGCAGCTGCGAGGCCAGAACTGAGCCTATGAGGAGAGAGGGTCTCGGAAAAACTGAGTTCAGCGAAAACAATGTCAGAGGCATATATGAAACGCTCTCAACAAGTACACAAACTGCATAGGGCAAGCCCACAAGAAAGACCATGAAGGAAACACACTAAAAAATAAACAAAAATGTGGTTAGAGGCACACTGGTCTTTGGGTTACTATTAGTCAATCTACTGTTTTTTTAAAGTCCTGTCTTAATGCGCTTGTTTTGTATCAACCTTTGTCTCCCGAACCCGAGGGCCCTGTGTATCTGTGTGATGCCCAAGATTCTGACATTCTTGTTACTGATGGAGTTCACTGGGCTCCCCCTGGCTTCATCCAAGAAAGGAAGGTGTGCCCGTAAGAGAAACCGAGGCATGCACACTTACAGACCAGGACCCGGGCCTGAAATCTAATGAGCCAGTGAACTAGAGGCATTGACTTCAGAGATGAGTTGTGGGCAGGACAAAAAGTCTTGGACAATAGGCCAACTTTCCTTTGAATGAGGTTCTGTTCCTGAATCTGATTTCTTCCGTCTTTGTTTATCTGGACTGAGACTTTGTTGAACTCTGGCTTAGTTTTTTCCAATCCAGCAGAATCAGAGGAGACCAGAGGAGTGAGCGTTCTTGTGACTCTTGACCCACCATGGAAACCAGCAATGCAGAGAAGGGTGAGCCCCAGTTACCTGACCCTGGGAAGGGGTTCGTTGACACTAGCCTGGAGTCCCTGACTCATTATCAAGTCTTACTGTTGACCCATCCCTCTTCCTTCCCTCCCTCTGTCTGTTCCTGCATCTATTTGAAAGTCCCGAAGGCCTATGAAGCACCAGACTCAGCACCAGGCTCTGGGGATACAAGGGTGAATGATCATAGACCCTGCCTTCAGGCAGTCAGAGCTTGCTCTCTGGTGAAGCTACATTCTGGGGAAAGCAGGTGGAGGGTCTCCATTGACCTGCCTCTAGGGCCGCCCTCTGCTACCTTGGGCATGTTTCCTGATATATGTCCTGAAAATCTGCTCCTCCCCCAGGGAAACATCTTCTGCTTCCTTCCAGGAAAGCACCTGGAGCATTCCACACCGTCCAGGCTCCTGGCCTCCACCTCCCCTTCTCCCTGCAGGGTGCTCCATCTCCAATCAGTCTCCTCTCCTCTCTGGGTTCCACCCATTCCCAGCTGGAAACCATGACCCATGCACCCCCTACAGCCCACCTCCAGCCTCTTAGACAACATACACCTCATCAACCTCACTCTACCCTAATTCAACCTGCCCTTCGAGGCTCAGGTCAAGATACACCTCCTCCACCTCCTTTCAGTGGTCCGAGGGCCTGTAGCCAAAGAAGTTGCAATACCTCTGTGTGTCCCAGGGAGGGTGCACAGTAGGACTGGTAGAGTGTTTCCAAAACCAGCTGTCCAGGTAGAGGAGCCAGGGCTGGGAGAGCTGAGAGCAGCTAGTAGAAACAGCACAAAGAGGAGGACATGGGGGTTTGGGCTATGAAAAATTTACAGTCTATGTTTCCATGGTTTGTATAGGTGGGTGAAAGCCAGAGGCAGGACCTGTCTTATATAATGAGAAATCCCAAGAAACTTAGACTAAGTTAAAAAAAAAAAATGGTTAAAGAATGTCTCTGTTTCTAAGCAGTCTGGAAAGGAACACAGTCAAGTCCATTTTGACCAGTGACGCTCTCCAGAGCTATTTGAGGGTGATGATTAATAGACTATGGTGAAAAAGATAGGTAGGGCCAGATTCAATTTGGTTTGGTGATCTATGGAAAATTGCTCAATCTTCATAAGCCTCAGTTTCCTCCTCTGTAAACAAGAACCATAGTGCCCCCTTCACCTCCCTCCCCACTGCCTTGTAGGCTGATGAGGATTCAGGGAACTAATTTGTTTGGTAAGCTGTTAAGCACAGCACCTGGAACACAGGAAGGGTTCCATACATCAGTAATCATATTGATAATAATATTAATTCAAGAAGTATGGGGCGCCTGGGTGGCTCAGTGGTTGAGCATCTGCCTTCGGTTCAGGTTGCGATCCCAGGGTCCTGGAATCCAGTCCCGCGTCTGGCTCCCTGCGGGGAGCCCGCTTCTCCCTCTGCCTTTGTCTCTGCATCTTTGTGTCTCTCATGAATAAATAAATAAAATCTTAAAGAAGTAAAAGGAAAATTAGAGGAGACTATCCCTCTTCTATGTCATGCATTTGGGAGGAATAAAGCCCTGGTCTCTGGATTCCAAGGCCAAGGTTCTAGCTACCCTCTTTATCCAGTCATATGCAAATAATACACGAATATCAGAACAAAATATGCCTGCAGAGAAGTGGCCACTGGACCAAACAGCCCCTGAGGAGGCCTTGGAGAAATGTGAATGACCGAAGAGTCTGTCCAGGAAACCTTCCCGAAGTCCATCGAGGAGCCTCCTTTCTGGGGCTCCATCTGGAAGCCCAGCTGGTATGGCCACTCCCTGAGCAGGCCCCAAACAGAGCTGAGCAGGCCAGGGGTGAGGAGCAGGTCTGGGCCAATCCTAGGGCCACCCTGAGCCTTGAAGATAGTCGTCGGTTTCTGTAGCACAGTATGAACCTCTGTGGTCAGTTAGGTGCTAACTCACATCTCTTTTGCAGAGTCTAAAAGGAGCCACTAGTTTTCCCCCCACTTTTGCAGTTGTGGGCTGGACAAGCTTGGCCAGCTCTGATACGGAGGCGTGCTGGGGAAGGGATTCCATTTGCATCTAAAGGGTAAAGAAGTGCTGGCCTGGAACATAGATCACCCCCCAGATGCCCCAAGTCCTCTCATGGCCCAGCCTTCCTCTCACCCTGCAAGCCCACTGTAGGGTCCCCTGCTCCAGCAAGAAGCCTGCAGCCTGGCAGGGTCATAGCACTGGGTGCTGGGGGAGTGGTCCCACTTTCCACAAGACCCACAACAGGAAGCATGACCTGAGGCACAGAAGAATCTCCCGGCAGTGCCTTTGAGCTTCAGCTTCTCTCAGAAGTCTTCCCTCTGGCTCAGAAGTGGTGAGGAGCTTCAGGGATATCACAGCTTCCTCTCCCTCCCCCTCCCTGCCTCTAATCAAGCACAACATCCTGCAGCTGCCAGAGAGGTGACATGTTTTGGCCAAGGGCTCCCACTCTCTACCTCACAGACCAGCACTTCCTGCTGGTAGGCTGTTGGGGGGGGGGGGCGGCGGCAAGGAGACCCCTGACTCCTACAGGTCCACAGAGGGCTGAGGGAGCAGGGAGACAGGAAGTAGGGGAAAGGAGGGGGCACCTGGAAGAGCCTGCCCCCATCCACCATTTGCCATAGCAAAGCCCACCTCATAGCAGAGCTATGGTTGTTCCAAAGCCCTTGTGGAGAGACCTGCCTCAGAAAATAAAAGATTCAACGTGAAAGGAATGTGTATAACCTCAGGATTTTGGATAAGTCTGTGAACTGCAGGGCTTGTTGGCTGAAACTGGCTCAGGACAAATGTAAATGAGGAGATTTGGGGGGTAGGATTGCTGACTGTTGTTCTAAGCTCCATCAGGTGAGGTGACTCAGAGGACCTCCCCCACGGAGGCTGTCAAGGGGTTCAGTGGACCATGGGAAATTTCCTTTGCCTTCTCAGCTGTGAAAATAGGACAGAGACCCCCCAGGAGAGGTTGGAATGCAGAGTCAGAAGAGAAGTCTGGGAAGAAGCAGCTGATCTTTCCTCAGTTTGGGCCTCTCTGGCATCTACTCACAGCCCGCCCACCCAACACAACTCCCCTCTTGTCTCTTCTCTATCCTAGAGGTGATTATACTATCCATCCATCCCCAGGCTCCATCTGCCTTGAGAAAGGTATCTTCTATCCCTGGGACCTTACTTCCTACTTCCTGCTACCCAGAGCCCTCAGCATCCCAGACAACTAGGATGGGGAATTGCAGTACAAAGAACTTATCATTCCCAGCTCCTCACCATCAAGAGCTCTTCCTCCCCGACTGAAAAGAATGCCACACCTAGATGATTTCACAGAGAGACTATAACAAGCCTTTAGAGAGCAGATCATTTCAATGTTACTTAAAATATACAAATAACACAAAAGAAAACTTCCAAATTAATTTTATGAAGTGAATTTCAAACTGATATAAAAATGATTAAGATTGCACATGGTAAAGGAAAATCAGATCCTAATCTCTTATAAATATGGAAGGAAAGTTCTTTTTTTTAAGATTTTATTTATTTATTTACTCGTGAGACACACACACAGAGAGAGAGAGAGAGAGAGAGAGAGAGGCAGAGACACAGGCAGAGGGAGAAGCAGGCTCCATGCAAGGAGCCCAACGTGGGACTGGATCCCAGGTCTCTAGGATCATGCCCTGGGCTGAAGGCAGTGCTAAACCGCTGAGCAACCCAGGGATCCCCTTGAAGGAAAAATTCTAAATAAAAATTGTCACACAAATGCCAAGAGCATGTTACACAAAATACATAAGCACCAGGTACAATCTATTCCTCAATCTCAAAGATGATTCAATGCCAAAAAATTCATTCGCATTAAGTACTATATCTACATAGAAAAAGCAAATGGTCATTTTCTTTGATGCTGAAAAGAAAATTCAATCCCATGGCTGATTAAAAAAAAATACCACTCAGCAAAATAAAAATCAATTATTGTTTTCTTAATTACACACACACACACACACACCCCAGCCCCAAAGCCAACATCTTTTTTGATGGGAACACACTAGAGGTATTCCCACTAAAATCAGGAATAAGACCAGGTACTCACTATTGCTGCAATTAATCACTTATCAGGAGGATTAGCCAATTTGACTAAATAAGAGGAGCAGTTAGAGGCATAAGAATTAGAAATAAAGGTATAAAAACTATCTCTAGTTATCAATGTTAAATCAGCAAGGTATAAAATTAATATAAATAAACAGTCTTCCTATATATCATCAACCAGTTAGAAGACATTTGGAAGAGAACCCTCATTCACAATAGCAGCGAGAGAGAGAGAGAGAGAGAGAGAGAGAGAGAGAGAAAGAAAGAAAGAAAGAAAGAAAGAAAGAAAGAAAGAAAGAAGGAAGAGAGGAAAGGAAGGAAGAAAGGAAGGAAAAGAAAAGATACTTAGGAATAAATTTAACAAGAAATGTGCAAAAGCCACAAAAAAAAAACTTTCCTAAATGATCAGCTATTCAAATATACTTTTAAATTAAACCATATAAATACTAAAAGAAAACATGGGTGAATTGCTTTAAAACCTGGAAGTGTAGACAATCTTTTTAACTGTGACTCAACATCTAGAATCAATAAATAATTTGGTGAATAATCTGACTACATAATTTTTTTAAAAAGACTTGCATTAAAAAAAACCATAAAGGTGAAAAGACAAATGACACAGTAGGAACAAATATTTGGAACTTATTTCACAGCCAAATGATTCATCTTCTTAACTAAAGAGTTCCCAGAAATCAAAAAAGAAAAAGACCAACAATCCTAAACATGCCAAGATACACGAACTGATGGTTTATAGAAAAAGAAATACAAATGTTTCTTAAACATACGGAAAAATCCTCAACTCCAGTTGTAAAGGAGAGATGCGTGTTAAAGCTACACTGTAGGAAAAAAAAAAAAAAAAAAAAGCTACACTGTAGGAGGCGCCTGGTGGCTCTGTCCCTTGGCCTGACTCTTGATTTCGGCTCAGGTCATGATCTCAGAGGCCTGGGATCAAGTCTGGGTGGGGTTCCCGGCTCCCCAGGGAGTCGGCCAGGGACTTTACATATACACTCTCACCCTCTCCCTCTGCCCCTCCCCTCATGCTGGCTCTCTCTCTCTCTCAAAATAAAAATAAAAATAAAACAAAATAAGCTACACAGTGATACCATGTCTCCCCCATCCCCCATTGGATTGGGCAAAGTTGGAATTGTAGCAGTAGGCTTTACTAGTGAGGCTGTGGAGAAGCGAGTGCTGCTACAGAATGTTGTTGGGAATATGAAATGATATCATTCCTTTGGAGGAGAATTTGTCAGTATCTATCACGACTACAGCTGCATTTACCTTTTGACCAAGGAGTCCCACTTCTGGAAATCTTCTCTAAGGATATAACTTCGCAAACATGAAATGTCATATGCACAACGTTACTCATGGAGGCATCATGGATACTAGCAAAAAAAAAAAAAAAAAAACACGAAATGGCTCAAATTTCCACAAGAGTCTTGTTGAATACACTGTGACACCCAGTCGCTTATTGAGTAAACTCTAGTACCTTCATGCGAAGCACACGAGGCAACCATAAAAAGAATGAGAGTAATCTCGATGTATGAATATGGAGCCATCTCCAGACTTGTTAAGAGAAAACATGTGGTCCAAAAAGAATGTATAATAGGTAACCCACATGGGAAAGGATAGAGGGGAATAAGAAGACGAGCACAATCTCACCTATGTTTGTAATAAGAAACACTGTAAGAATTAATCAGAACTCAATTTTTTAAATTAGTTAACAGATGGCAGAGGAGGGGGTGGAGAGAGAGGGGACTGGGATGGAAGGGAAACTTCTTTGGATATAGCTTTTAACTTCTAGGATCTAAATGTTTTACATCTCTAAAAAATACATATTATATAAAAATAAAAACAGAAGGCCATACCTAAAACTGAAGGGAAAAAAAAACAAATTAATCTAATTGCATTAAAAATTAACAGCAGAACCACATAGAGAAATAGTTTAACTGAGTTTAAAACTTAGTATGTTGTATGCCCTTAGTGATTGATTCTAGGATAAACAAATATATTCTGGTCATTCAGTTTCCTTATTGTTTTGAAATAATATATATAACAAATAAGTAATTATATTAAGTAATATATTAAATATATTAATATATTAACATTATATTAATGTTTCAGCATAAGAGGAAATAGAAGTATAAATTCAAGTAAATAAAGCCCTGTAACATTAAATTCAAAATTGAACTATCAATACAATTGATTTTAAATCAATACATGATTTACACATATACATAATATATGGATACATATACTCTTGAATGAATGGATTCTGGAGTCAGTGTATACAATATATTCTTTTAAATCATATATTTAACCAAATATATATATTCCTTTAAATCATCTCCTGCAAGCCAAGGAGAGAAGCCTCAGAAGAAACCAAACCTGCCCACAACTTGATCTTGAACTTCTAGCCTCCAGAGCCACGAGAAGATAAATTTCTGTTGTGTAAGCCACACGGTCGTGGTTATCTATGGGTGTTATACTTGCCTTAGGAAATAAGTATGGTGTGATAATGACATTGCAGTTACATAGGAAAAATTTTTTCAAAACTTTTACTGAAGTTTTTAAGTGTGAAATGTCATAATGTCTGTGATTTTAAAATCCTTAAAAATAATTTTTTAAAAGGTACATAATGTTGATTGCTCAATATAGGTGATATGGGTATTTAGTATTATCTATTTCTCTGTAAGTTCAAAGTTCATAGTAAGAAGTCAAAATTGAAGGGCAGGAACACTCAGGTCCAGCTGCGAGAAGGTGGGCACCAGGTGGGATGCACAACTAGGATGGAGAAGCCCAAGGACTAAGAGCCAGTGCTGGGGAAGAAGGAAGGGCAGATCCCTTACAAAGAGGCCCTGCCTGTTTCAGGATTGAACTCAGGGCCTCCGTCTTCTAACCCACCTGAACATGCCAAAGGGTGATTAGAATTCAAGGGCACAATGCATCAGGGGAATTGCCAATAGGAAGGCTGAGAGAACAGAACAATTAAAAATGAATTTGGTTAGGCTGTAAAACATTACTAATCTCAGTCGCTTACATTAACTACCAAACATTTCAGCATAAATACTGTTTAGCATAATAATAATTATGCATAAAACTGAAAAATACAGTTGGAAATATATAATTAATTTAAAATGTCATAATAACCAAAGGAGCTTTTCAGTATTTAGCCAAATTCCTCATATTGGGTAGGCAGTTCCTAGTCTGAGCTAAGTCTGCTTGATTCTCTGTCATAACAAATCTAGCAGCCCTAACACATTTCTTCGTGTCAATCAATCAACAAATATTGAGCACTTACTTTGCAAAACTGCTATGCTAGGCATTATGGTCGATACGAAAAAGAAGAAGTTTTTTCAAGGAGTTCACAATCTAAGGAGAAAGGCTTAGACCTAAAGAAACAGAACATAAAATATAAAGTAGGCTGCACACGCGAATGATCGGCAGAGACCAGCAGAAGTAGATTTACAGGATAGTCATCTGCATTAGGTAAAAGAAGCAAAAGGTAGTTGTGTGGTTGAAGCAAGGATATCTAATCTTAGAGCAAGGAGATATATCTAAATAATATAAAGGCACATGGGGAAGCAGTAATAAATGTTGGCATGCAGCCAATGCCTGGACAGAGCCGCGATGACAGTGTTAATTCACATACCGAGATTCATGTGCTCCTAGGCAACACTTCAGAAATATGGTGGGACACTCGGGCATGCTTAGACTGAATGTTTACAAACATATACTATGAAAAACAAAACATTATGGATGTGGATGGTGTCCTGGCTCAAGGACAGATATGATCGAAGTCTCAGTAAAAGTGGAGACCATTGATTTGCAAGTCCCCACCCGATCTCACAATGGTTGATGTGCATAGCCCGCTCCCTTGGTCAAGCAGGTCAAGTGGTAACACAAATGCTTGGTGCTCCTTTAAAGGTAGCTGGGTACACCATGCCTCCTGCAGGGCTGGAGGGTGAGTGGAAGTGTCAGACTGTGGCACACGTCATCCTGCCCTAAAACAGCCACACATTCTCTTGGCCTTCTAGAATCTAAACTACATTTCCAGAGTGTCCTAGAAGACTTCGAAAGAAAGGACAGACGTGATCTGAGGGATGAATTACCAAGAGCATGTAGAATTTTTCCAGTTGGGGGAAGACAGTCAAAATGGAGGTATGGCCTCCAGAGCTTGATTTGGCTCTTGGTAAGACCTTCCCCAGCCCCTCCAGCAAGCCAAACCACCCCCTGCTTCACCATAACAATCGGCTGTAAAGATTGTCACCAGCAAGGAGACTACACACAGAGCTAAAGCCCAGCATGGCTTATATCCCTGCTTATCTTAACTAGGACCACAAGTCCAAGGCTCCTAGGTCAACACTTCTCACTTGGGCTCTTCTTTCTTTAAGGCTTTAATCTGATCCAGTTTCCCAGCCTTCCTGCCCACCCCACTCAAAATGCTTCTGTTCTCCCTTCTGCGTCTCATGGATTGCCATCAGCAACATCCCTATCACCTTCAAAAGATAAAATTCTTCTTTAAATCACTTGTTTGCAAAGTATGAGCCTAGTCCAACATCATCACATCGCTTAAAACTTGGAAGAAAGGCAAATTCTCCTGGCCTATCCCAGCCTGACTGAATCCCAGTCTCTGGGGGCGGGGCCAGCAGTCCTCCAGGTAACAAGCCCTCCAAGTTGTGAAATCCTCCTGCAAAGACTCCCCAGATCCAAGAGCTGTTCGTCTCACCGCCTTGATGGCCTTGATCACTGCAGTGGCCCACCTTCCTTCTTGCATGTTAATTAATCAACACATCCCACCCTAAAATAGCGATGAGGCCACCTTTTCTACTTCTTATCTTCAGCTCTAACTTCTAGTTTCACTACCACCACCCCGACATACATACCCTACTTCTACATCATCCTACCTGGATTTCTTAGAGCCAATCCTCTTTTCTCCTACCCTAAAACAGTGGTCTTCCCATTTTGTCCATTTAATTTCATATACCATCAGTTAAAAAAATTTAAGCAATGACCTCCCAAATGTGTGTGAAGTCTGTAGACATAAGACTATAGTAATATATTTTATACATTATAAAACAAAACCTGAGATTAGAAAAAAAAACCTATTATATAAAAAGATTTAAATAACAAATGTGGGATCTTCTTTATGTACCCCAATGACTCATCTTGTACAAATCGTGTTGCAGATATCAGCTTTGAAGGAATTAAGACATTGCAAGAGCCGTGCTTCTACAAGTTTCTAGACCCAGAGACACGTGGGCCCTCTGACTAGGAATACACGTTAGATTTTTGCAGTTGTGTGGTAGTAATACAGTGAGCAACGTGCTCCTAGGAAAAAGTCCCAAGTTTGTAGCCTTTGTCAATGTCAGGGGTATAAATACTCCCACGGTGGGGGAAGTCAAGCTGCCAACACCATGTCACTGAATGTGAAGTTTGAAAGGTGCACAATCGTCTCAAATCAGCCAGTTCTAGCTAGTTCCCGTGCTGGATTTTTGCGCCCAAAACTTCTTGATTAAGGTCTATTTTTCAATTAATTCCCTTTCTTCTAGGGAACTGGTTTCCTAATTAAGCATTTTCTAATTAACATGCTCCCTTTTAATTTCTCAAAGCCCTGGCTCTGGCTGGGGTAGATCTTCAGTCCTTCTGGCTTTGGTGGGGGCCTCCACATCTGATACAGGAGCAGATGGCCACCTGGGATTTGTCCACTTGGGGGTGAGAGCAGTGAGTGAGAGAAACAGTGACAGCCCTGCCTTGGAAATCCTTGCCATGTGGCCCTATGTCAAAGACATGGGCTTATGCAAATTCATCCAGCCGATACAGGGGGAAGCTGGGGTTTAGAGTTCTCCAGATCCCATGCTCTTTAACTGCAATTGCTACTGCCTCTCTGTTCCCCTCCCCACATGCAAACCCCAAACCTGACAGCAGTGAGTGGGTAGGAGCTCTTAAACTTTTAGAGCCAAATGGAAGTAAAAAATCTACATATATTTAGAAAGAGATACTGAGCGCCTGTGCATACACACGCACACATGATGGGGAGGGGTAGGGCCAGAGAGAGAGAGAATCTTAAGCAGGTTCCAGTTCATATTTCTACCTGGGGTTCTATCCCATGACCCTGAGATCATGACCTGAGCCAAAATCAAGAGCCTGGCGCTTGACCAACTGAGCCACCCAGGTGCCCCTAAAAAATAATTATTAAGATGAGAACTTTTTAATGTGAATGAAGCATTTACGTCCTTCAGTTCCAACTGTACATGCACACTGGTTTATTAGGTAGGTACTGTTAGTATTTCTATTTTGCAGATAAGGATACAGGTTTGGAGAAATTAGATAATTTTTCCAAGGTCACAAAGCTAATAGGAAAAAAAATTTGGATTTGAACCCAACAAGGCTGACCCCAGAGCCCAGTGACTCAATACAGTGACTCATATTCTACTGTCTATCTCTACTATCCAGTGTCTGTGGGGTAACTGGTACTGAAGAGGGCTCTGCATGGGGTAGAAAACCCAGAGAAGTGTGCCCCTGTCCTCAAGATGCTTTCCAAAGGCTTACAGGATCCTTAAGAAAGCAAGACTAATGTAAGTGAAGTAATTAGAAAATCTTAGCAGACAGCCTGTAATTAGCTGTAATGTAATATCCCCCACGGCTAAGAAAAGTGCTTCCTGGTGGAGACCATGAGACTTAACCCCTGCCTCCAGAGCTATAATCACTCTTTTAAAAAATCAGAATCTAGGTCAGACGGGGCCCTCGGCCTGCAATCTGGTACTGTAATTCTCTCTCCCAAGGAATCCCACCTGACCAAATGACATAGACATAGAATAACTGTATGAAGTTGCATTTTATGCACAGTTCTTCCCATTTTTCTCAGACTAATGAAAAAAATAGTTTTAAACCTCTGTTTTAAAAGTTTCTGGTTCTCAAGTGCCACAGAAGCTGGAAGTCTGAGCTCTGACTTTTCACTGCATCCTCTCTCTGGTAGTACCGATTCTTGAAGGTCACCTGCTATGCATCCTAAATTAACAATGTGGTTAGAAGCTAGATATCCCTAGAGGAAGAGGAACTTTAGAAATCCAGATTTGTTCCTTTTCCCACTGCTGTGGGATAAACTATCTGAAAACTCAATGACTTAAAACAATTGCTATTTAAGTATCTTTCACAATTTCTGTAAGGTAAGAAATTCGTAGCTGGGTGAATATATCAATTTGCTAGGGCTGCCATGACAAAGTACCACAGAGTGGGTGGTTTAAACAACAGAAACTAATTTTCTCACAATTCTGAAGGCTGGAAATCTAAGACTAAGGTATTGTCAGGCAAGGTGGATTTCTTCTGACGCCTCTTAAAGTAACCAGATTAGGTCCAATATGGTGTCACTCATGCTAAGCCTCACATCAGCAAACCAATACTTCACTCAGCTTCCATGTTAGGCTCTCCCAGAAAAGGAAGACCTAGATCAACCAATCAGCACAAGTTACCTGACCTGGCTCTAAGACTTATCTTTGCTCCATATAAGGAAAGCAATTGTGCTTTGACCAGTCGGCAAATGCCCAGTACAAAGCCCTCGTTCCTGCTCACTTTGGTCTTTAAAAACCCTCTTGCTTTGTACAATTCTTTGGAATGCCTTTCTAACTTCTAGACTGGATGCTGATTCACAAGTCGTTGAATAAAAGCCTACTAGACCAATAAATTAGCTGTCAAAAAAGTTATTTTAACAGGTTTCTCTTCCTGCCATGTAGAGGGCCATCTTCTCCATAGGCCTTCACATAGTCTTCCTCTGTATGTGTCCACACCCTAATCTCCTCTTCTTAGAAGGACACTAGTCATATTGGATTATGGCCCACTCATGTAACCTCATTTTACCTTTTTTTCCACTTTAAAGACCCTCTTTCCAAATATAGTCACAGAAGCTGGAAGTCTGAGCTCTGAGGTACATTCTCAACTACTGATGGTTAGGATTTCAACATCGGAATTTGGCAGGGGGATACAATTTGGGCCATCACAATAAGTTTTTTGCTTCTGATGTATTGACTGATATCATTCCTTGGAACTCAGTTGGCAGATAGGATGGTCTGGAGGTTCCAAAATGTCTTCAGTTGCATATCTGGTGCCTTGGTGAGGATGGCTGGAAGGTGAGCTCTCAGTTGACCAGAGAGCCTTCACATGGCATATTCATCCTGGCTGTCTTAGGGTGGTTGGATATTTTTATAGATACTAGTACCTCAAAAGAACCAGGCATGACTTTTTATGACCTAGCCTCAAAAGCTACAGAGCACTGCTTCTTAGGTCAAAGTAGTAACAACCTGCCCTGACTTGAGAGGAGGGGACATAGACCCCACCTCTCAATGTAAGGAGTCTCAATGAATATTGGGCCATTTTTTAATTGCTGTAAGTTATTTATAGTTCATCCATATCATCTATAAAGTTTCCTACCACTCAGCCATCTTGACCCAAAGGAAAAGAGCTTGATGAACAGCATAGTTATTCTGTCTTATGGGTTCTTATCTACTTCTTGAGGGCTAATGAAGGTGGCTCGGGTTTATAAGAACCAAATGGTCCCTTTCTGGTCTTATCTGTCATTTGAACTCATTGATTCTTCAGAATCTTTCCTAGGGGTCCAAACACTCCAATTTTGGCATACTGGATTCCTGTTCACTAATTTGACTGCTGTGTCAGGTCATAGGAAGTCCTGACTTCCTATAGTTTCTATCCCGACCCCATCTCTTCATCATGCCTGGAAGATATTTTGTGGTGCCCTCTGTTTCCTTTTTAGAGCTATCTTACTGGACTCAGATCTCTCCTATATCTCAGAACTACCAATTTTCTACCATGCATGCCACTTGCCCTCCTCCCATCTCAGTCCCTTCTTTTTATTGTAAAAAAATTGACATTTCAATATGTCCTGACCCAGGTGGGGCAGGTCTTCCAAGAAAGACTGAAAAATTTGCTGAAAAGACTGGACGGCCCAGAACATGAGACTCTGTATGAGAAGACAGAATGAGGCACTGGCAGTCTGATTTAGGAACTGTCAACATGCTCATTCTTGTGCTCCTCATCTTAGTTGGTGGCATCCATCTAAACAGTCATCCAAGTTAGAAACCTATAAGTCCTTCTTGACACCAAATTTTTCTTTGCCACTACCCAACATCCAATTACCAAGTCCTTTAATTTTGGGAATTTTCTCCCACTTCCACATTTCCAATGTCCCTGCCAGAATGGAAGCTTTCATCACCTGTCACTTGGAATACTTCAGTTGCCTCCTGTCAGCCCTTGATGTGATCCACCTACCACTCAGATATGAACCTGTTGTTATTTCCTTAAATCATGTCTGCAGTGCCTCTAAATCTATAAAATAGAGCCTAAAGATTTTCAGCAAAGGTGCTTCATTGAGCACTCAAGCTCTCCCACGTGTGTAGGCCCTGCTTACATCTTCAGTCTACCTCTCTCCATTCACTCTTGCGCTTTATACATCTACTACCACAAATTGATTGTTCTTTTTCCAGCATATTGGTTATTAGCTGGAGTAAGCCAGGTGGTATCAAAAAGATTTTCCATACTCCTAGGCTGCTCTTTTGGCTAAAAAGAAGAATGGGGGTGGGGGAGTTGTTTATTGTTCTGGTTTGGTTCAGTTTGGTCCTGCTGGGGGTTTCAGGTTGAAGACTTTAGCATCCTGTAGTTTGGGACATACTGGAGGCAAAATCAAACAAACCAACCCAGGGAACTCATCATTGTGTCATTTGTGAAGTCTTGGGTTTCAAGGCAGTGCACCTTTTCCTTTTACTTTGCAGAGTTTCTCTGTGTTTGTTGTGTTATGTGAGGAGTTTTTTAGCTCTAAGAGAGAGAACAGGTGAGAAAAGGAACTATCCTATCTTGGCCAGAACCAGAGTCCATTAATTAAGCTTTAATGAATAAATCAAAGAGGCTTCTTGAGAAATATTTAGGGGAAACACCAATTGGGTATTTTGAAGGATGTACACTCTTCTATTATGAAAAATGTTGAAGAGAGGCTTCCCCAGTGAAGCATTGCCCTGGGTTCTGGGATGTACTCTGCATATTGGAGTAAGCTACTCTCTATCAACAACTAGAGAAGAATTTCAAACTGTGAACACAATAGAAACCTATAAAACTGAGCACTGTCTTACAGTGGGCTAGAGAGATAGTGGGCTGGAATACATCAAGCTATCTTATATCAGGCTAGTTCTAGAGAGCAGGACCACAATAATCAGTCCTATCTCTACCAAAAGTCAAAACAGTTCTAGGACATTTCCAGATGAGCTCTATCAGTTCCCATTGTGGAAGGGAGACCCAAAAATCTTCAGGACAGTTGAAGGTCTCAACTAGTAACAACCACACCTCTCCAGTCACTGATAGAAGAGACTTCAAGTTGGCAGCTGTAGGCAACCATATGGAGCAGCCCTTAATGGATAAGAAAATAAGAAGCCTAGGACAGCCAAGACTGGGAAAGCATTGTTTGGGAGATCCCCTAGTTAGGCTTTAGTAAAGGCAGTATTCAGAATCCCTCAGTCCTTATCCTAGCCCACCTTCTGCAGGTGGGAGTGATGGGTTGGGAAGGACGGGAATGGGAGGAGTTACTTAATGAGTTCTTAGGGGTGGAATATCATCCATCCAGACTCTTAGAGACAGCCAACACTGGACCAGACTTTTTGGCAAAGGACTTTGAAAGTTTTGAGGTGAAAAATTCTAAGATATTTTGAATTAAAATAGAGCATAGTGGTCCACATGATATTTGCTCTTTAAATCCCAAATTGGAGTTATAAATGTAATTATGGTTTTATGAATTCATGAATTCTGCTTCTGATGGCATTTTCTCTTTAATATCCCTTTCCTATTCTGAGATTTATGCTTTTTTTTTTTTTCACCCTTGGATCCATATTGTCCCATATCCCACAGTCTCACTGAAGACCTAAATAGCCCAACACTGGTGAGGGGGGAGTACATAGATCCAGATAAGCTGAGCTAATCCCTCATTTTCCAAATGAAGAAACTGATGGGTGAAGTGAATTTCCTGAGGTTATCCCACAAGTCATACTATCTCAAACCTAGATCTCCCCAAGAAACAATAAAGCTTTCTCTCTGGTTTCCTAGTCCTGAATCTTTTTAGTGGGATATAACAGAGTGAAACTTTGACATCTCATGACAACCTGTGAAGAATTTGCTGTTGGCCTGGTAATGGGAAACACGCCAATGAAGAAATAAATAAATTTTATTTATTTATATATAAGTATATGAATAATTGAGGAGACGGGCAACCTGTCAGCAAATGGTAGACAAGTAGAACAGACAAGAAGCACATGGGAAACCTCAAGTCAGAAAGAATATTTTCTGAGGAAAACAGAAATTCATCCTTCCTTACAGCAACCACCGTGGGGAGGGACTGCAGAATCCACTGGGCATCTGAGAGGCAGGTGTTCAGCTCGCTGCAACAGCTCCAGGGCCCAGAGGCAACTCCCACAGCCAGAAAGGAGGAGGGGCGGGTCCTAACTGGGGCAGGGGTAACGACTTGCTTTTGCATTGGAAGTGGGCTGCTCCCTGGTGAGGCCGAAACAGAGCTGTCCCACACAAAGGGAAGTTGGCTTCCCAGACAGAAAACCAATGGCTACACTTCACTGAGTTTCATGCTTTGGTATTTTTCTTTGTTGTCTGTTAGACTTAATATCGCCTAAAACAGTAGCAGTGGTAACAGACTTCTCCGTGGGCAGGTCATTCTCATCTTTGGGCCACGGGAACATAGTCCGGAATACCGTAATAGCTTTGTACAGTGACAGATGATCACTAGACTTCTGTTGGGAACATTTTGGCATCAAATCACTGTGACGTACCCCTGAAACTAACAGGATACTGTAGGACAATTATACTTCAATGAAAATGAGGGGGGTGGGTACTAAGCACCTTTTTCTGATTTATAAAAGGAATCAAATTAGACAGGACGTGTATTCATTCAAGGGCCACATGCAAGGCACAGTGTTTCCTACTCCGGGAGATATAAAGATGAATTCAACAGGAATCATGTTCTTGTGAACTCGGGGGGGGGGGGGGGGGGGGGGGGGGGGGGGGGAGTGGGGAGGGTCAGGCTGAGCACCTTAGCCTTGTCACCAGGCAGGAGGCGAAAAGCCATATGAGCTAAAGGATAAAGGCCTAGGGAGATACAAAGGAGAGTTTATTCCTAATGCGGAGAATCCACGTGTTTAGAGGAAGGGCATTTTAGGTGGGTCTCGCACATTTTGAGAAGGAATAAAAACTTGCCAGGCTGGAAAGGATGGGTACTTCAAGAGGCCTTACTACAGGAGGAAGAAGGAAATTGAGTTAACAAGTTTCTAGAATCTGGCTGGCCACCAGAAGTGCCTGGGGAGATTTAGTTGTCTCTTTGTTTCCTTTCCCTTTAAATAGAGTCTTAAGCTCCCAAAGGCTTCCCTCCTCTAGGAGCCTAGGCTGGGGGGAGGGAGCAATCAAAAGACCACCAGGGCTTAAAGCGGTTTGAACTCCCCTCTAAAAACATTTCAAGACCTTTCTGTGCCATTGGACTTTTCTCCCAGATGCAAAATATGTGCGAGCATTGAACTACATCACTCATGTCAGTGTCTTGAAAAGTCACCGATTTGATTTTCATTTTCCTGCCCGCAGGTCAGGAGACCTGTTGCTAAGAGCCCAGGGCCCATCAGCTTTTATAGTTTCTCCTCCTCATCTCCTTCTGGAAGCATTGAAAGGGCAGCAGGCAGGCTTGCTGTGGTGGGAGGGGTGGGACTGTGCTGCATTCAAGAAATCTGTAGGTGCTCCTGAGGGCAGGCATCAGTGCCCCACTAGACAATGGGGTGTGGGGTTGTAGCAGCCGGCCCAGGGAGGCTCCGAGCAGGGCTGTGAGCCCTCTGGTTCTCTTCCATCTCTGCTCCCCTCCTCTCTACCAGCACAGAGGGAAAAGGGGAGAAGAGGTCTGGCTCCACTGTAAGGCCCTGGATGTTTTCACACTGTAAATTCTTCTTCCTCCTCCTACTCTGTTTTATGCAGAGCCATGGTAGACAGATCTGACAAGGGAGGGATGATCCCTCTGGCATGAACATTTGAATAGGAGACATTTGGAGCTGACTTTAGGCTTAGCAGCCCAGATGAACCCATGAAGGACCTTGAGCCGAGTGGGAAAAAAGTCAAAGGGCAAACCTACCATGTTTAGGGACTTCCCAGGTAGAAATAACCTGTTCCAGTTCTTCTTAGAGAAGGAACTGTGGCCCTCTGCTGCTATAGCCGGATCCAGGAATCAGATTCTATGTTGAAAAGATGGGAATACTTCTATTTCTGCTAACTGGCAACAGAAGAGATCTGGAAAACAAAGCACATATTTTCAAGATTAGGTGAAACGCAGCATTTACCAGTGGAAAGTTAATCCTATGGAAACACCTTCTAGAAGAAATGGACACCAGAGATAAGCAGAGGTCATGGAACTACTCTGGTGCCAAGAAGCTAAATTTTCTGTGTGGTCCTATGGAGCTTTACCTGCATAGTAGACAAGCGTGGACCTCAGCAGACCCTGTCTGCAGAAGGATGGGTTTAGACTCTTGAGAGAACTGCAAGGCAGGTGATCTCCACTCACTCAGGGCTTCTGGAAGGGGATCCCCACAAAGCTTTGTGGAAATGCAGCCTGGATCACACAGTGGATGTCCTATTTAAAACAAAACAACCTAGCCTTTGGGAAGGTTGAAATGGTAAAAGTTAAAATGGTATCTCCACCTTTAAATTTTTGAGGAACTACTGGGCTGTTTTCCAAAATGGCTAAACCATTTTACATTCTCACCAGCAGTGCACGAGGCTTGCAATTTCTCCACGTCCCCACCAACAGTTGTTATTGTCTTTTCAACTGAGTCATCCCACTAAGTGTGAAATAGTATCTCATTGCGGTTTTGATTTTCACTGTCCTAGTGGCTAATGACATTGAACATCTTTTCATGTGCTATTGGCTTTTTGTATATACTTTATGAAGAAATAGCTTTTCAAATTCTTTGCCCATTTTGATTAGGTTTTTTGTCTTCTGATTATTAAGTTATAAGAGTTATACAATTGTGCACATAAAATTTGTAAATATTTGTTTCTATTCTGTGGGTCCTCTTTTCACTTTATCAGTGGCATCCTTTGAAGCACAGAAGCTTCTAATTTGAATGAAGCCCAACTTACCTATTTTCTCTTTTGTTGCTCATTCTTGTGGTGTCATGTCTAAGAAGCGAATACCTAAACCAAGACCACAGAAATTTACAACTATGTTTTCTTCTAAGAGTTTTATAGTTTTAGCTCTTACATTTTGGTCTATGACCCATTTTGAGTAAATTTTTGTGTATTACATGAGGTAAGAATCCAAGTTCTTTCTTTTGCATGTGGATCTAGTTGTCTCAGTACTGTTTGTTGAAAACACTACTTTTTCCCATCATAATCATTCTTTTTAATGAATGAAAAGAGCTCTTTTTTCCAAAAGCTTTTTATAAGGACAAGTCATATTAGTCTAGGACCTACCCTAATGACCTCAATCTTAACTTGATCATTTGCAAAGATCCTATTTCCAAATGAATCACATTCACATGTACTGGGGTTAGAACTTCAACATCTTTTGCAGAAGATGCTATCAACCCCTAAGAGTATGTATATTTTACATAAATATTGCTCTATTTTGTCCTGAAGGGATGTACTAATGGAGACATAAGGTAATATTGTGTGGGTGGGGTCAGAGTCTCCACTAAAGGAAGCAGATACTACACCCAGCAGTCCTCCTTAATAGTAAAAGACAGGAACAGAAAATGGGGAAGACAGTCCTAAGATGGAGCTGAGAAGGAAACTCCTTCCTCTCCCAGCTCCTTGACTTGGGCCTAGACTCTGGGGAATTAAGGCATGTTTGAGGTGTTTCTGGGTGTTGGAGAAAACCTAGATTCTTCCTTAAGGGGGAAGAGTATGCTCTGAACAGAAATGCAGTCCTATAGAGGCCCCAGGAGGACAGATTAGGAACTGAGGGCTTTAAGAACAACCATAGCTAGTAGTCAATTGTAAGTTATTCTTTGCGTGAAAGCCCCTTGCAATCCCCAGCCTTCAGCAAAGTCTTAATAAACTCACAGACTGGTCTAATATCAGAGAAAAAGTCTATATTCATGTGGGGACTACAGTGCTAAAGGGAGGCAGAGGAAGAGTGGCGGACACTCTCCCCATGAGTGTGTCCAAGGACCAAAACTTGCAGGTGACAGCTGCACTCACCATGGTTGTGGACTGGAGTAGCCCCAGCTGACACAGGAGCCTCCTGAGAAGCCCTTGAGAACTGCTGGTAGGAGACTCTGAGTAGAGCATAGTTTCTGACCTAATTGATACAAACTCCCAGCTAAGATACTCAGGCTACTTAAAAGCATTGCTACTGAAGGGCTCAAATGACTGCACGTATCAATCATTTCAGAAATTGCTCTGTAACCTTGAAACCATGTACAGAAAGATAGACTCACTAAGGAAAAAAGTACTTTTTCAAGAAGCAAAGCTACCTCAATTGCCCACACTATCATGGTTATGACGTCGGTATCAAGTGGTCAGCTTTCTTGAACTCTTAAAAGTGGATACAATTGAGAACAAGGGCCACACTCGGAGAACCAGTGCCGGAGATAACTTTGTCTCAAGTGTGTAGCATCCTTAGACTGATGGAGTCACCTGTCCTGGGCAAGACAGTCCAGCACCTATTCAGACCAGCTCATGCATAGCAGCCTTACACATGGCCATCCACTATTGCTTCCCATTCTAGAAAATGCAGCTGACCTCTCTGCCTTGTATTCTCACTGCACTGACTTCCAATGAATCCCATGGTTGAGAACACACTATTGGCTTTTCCCAGGTGATAGGTTTGTCGAGTCCTTCACTTCTCTGACCTTAATATTTACATATGCTATGAAAGTGATCAAGCCGGTGATACCAACAAAAATCAATACTAAACACAATCTTGGGGCACCTGGGTGGTTCAGTGGTGGAGTGTCTGCCTTTGGCTTGGGTCGTGATCCTGGGGTCCTGGAATGGAGTCCCTGCAGGGAGCCTGCTTCTCCCTCTGCCTATGCCTCTGTCTCACTCTGTGCAGGTCTCTCATGAATAAATAAAATCTTTAAAAATAAGTAAATAAACACAATCTCAATTATGCAAAAATAGATTTTTTTTTTGACATCAGGGAAATGCAAAGAGCATCTGCTATCGCCCCTTCTCTTCAACGTCGTGGATGGAGGTTTTTGGCCAGCACAGAAGACAGAAAAATGAAACAAAATTTAAGTATTGGCTGAATGTCAGCCTGTCTAGCCATTTCACCGGAGGTCCTGTAATGGGCAGTATCTTTGGCTCTCTTGTCTTGAGATGATCATACTCTCAGAGAAGACCAGTCCAAACAGCTACAAGAAGATTAACAATGGGCAGAGGTCCCAAAACCCAAAGTGTTAATGACCATCAATCCTTTTATAAGAAACTTCAAATTAGCCTCTCCTTCTCTAGTTCCAAGATCTTCTCTTCACGGTCATAACCAGTTCCAGCTTGGGCAGGGAAGACAGCGAATTGGGGTCCTGCTCAAACTGCTCTCCCCATCTTCCCCACGATGGCATCCGCTCTTCACCAATTCCAGAGGGACTTGGCACTTCCCAGGATTCTGCAATGCCGATTGCAATGCTTCCAATTCCTTGCTACAGCCTAGGCTAGAACACTCTTGAACTGCTGAGTAATGTTCCATTCTGTGGAGAAGCCATTTATCTACCCTCTTTCCTGGACTCCCTCCAGGTGTTTGCTATTGTAAACATTCTTATACATGTCTCCTGAGGCATATGTGGAAAATCTTCTCTTTGGAAAGACTGGTAGGAAGCAGCCAAACTTTTTCAAAGTGGTTTTACAAATAATAACAGAACCACATACAACATGAAAGAGATCTTGAATTTCCATGCCTCCTCCAACACCCAGTATTTGGACTGGACTGACTTTAATACCCAGCCCATACAGTTTTCTGTGGGCCAGTGCAGAGAATAAAGCAGCAAATAAAATTTGCCCCAGACCCTGCATGACCAAATTCCTTGCATGCATGTTCACATATATATCTGGGTGCGTGTTTGTAGTTTCTCCCCGACACAACTTGAGTGCACTTGCTACTGCTATATGAACTTCCTTCCAGGGCAACTGAAGTTTCAATTCCCAGAAATTAAAAAAAAAATAAAAAAGTGAAACTGAAGCCCCCTGGGAGTTATAGTCCCAATGCTTGGCTGGGCACAGTGCTCTCTGGTATCTGCAGTCACAGGCATGCGCTGTGCTGGTGGAAGCAGTGCTACATACACCTTTTGTCTTGTTAGATTGTGGTGGTGTTCCAGGCAGCAGTGTTTGGACCTGCCCGTGACCTTCCCTTGGAAGGACTGAGGGCCGGTGGACCAGGCCCAGAGGACTCTATTCTGGGAAATACCACGAGAGACCTGCAGACCCATGGTCTCACTGGAGCATGCAGTTCTTGAACCAGAGTGGATCTAACAGCTTGCAGCATCAGTAAGAGACAGAAAGAGGTCTTTGCTGAAGCACTTGGCCAGGTGACCCGTTAAACTCAAGACTAGCCTGCTTTGTCTAAGGAGGCCTTGCTTCGGGGAAAGACTTACTCAGGAAGCCAGAAGGTCCTCCAGGTTGGGGCAAGCCAGAGATCAGGAAAGGTTGTTGGAAATGCAGGAAGGGCACTTGAGACCAGTTATAGTCTCCCACAAGGAGACCCTCCTGGAGAAGATGAGCCTTCAACACAACAGGGTGGGGACAGATGAGAGTCTGTACTCGAGGGTTTTAACAGAAGTAAGACACTGCAGGAGATGCTATTCATGACTCTGACTCATAGGAACCAAGTATAGACACTCGGGTTCAGGCAGCGAAGACCCTCTACAAATGCAAAGGAGGTGGGAAAGTGTTCAACAAGATCTGCCTCTCCTTGTTCAGCATCAGCAGATTCACACTGGAGTGAAGTCTGATGAATGCCACGGTGTAGGAAAGCCTTTTGTGAAAAGGTAGACTTTGCTTGACACTTGAGGATTCACACCAGAGAGAAACCCTACCAGGGCAGCGAATGTGGAAAGACTTTCCCCTTCCACTCTGTTTTTATCTGATACAGTATGACCCTCACTGCCCAAAAGCCCTGTGAGGGTAAAGAATGTGGGGAAGATTTATACTACAGCTTCTCCCTCACTCGACACACCAGGAGTCACGCTGGAGAGAAGCTCTATGTGAACATGGAAAGGCCTTTGCCTACTACTCTGCTTTCAGCCGACGTATGATGATCCACACTAGAGAAGCAAAACGTTGAGTGCAAATAGTGTGGGAAAGGCTTCGTAACACCTTTTCTTTCCCTTGACACTTGAGGAGTGGTGCTGGGGAGAAGCACTCTGAATGCAGTAAGTGTAGGAAAGCCTTAAGCTGCTGCTCGTGGCTCACTCAGCTCACTCATTCATGCTGCAGAGCAACTCCTTGAGCCTAGGATACGTGGGTACGTGCCTTTTGCACCTGCCTACCTCAGTCAACATCCAAGAACTTGTACAAGGAAAAGACCTCTTGAATATAACTACTACAGAAAATCGCTTGGTCACAGGAAACATCTTACTTGGCATCTGAGAATTCACATAGGAGAGAGACCTCTTGATTACTGCACACTTAGAAGAAAGGTCAGCCACACATCTCCCCAAAGGCTGTATCACTAAGCCATCTCAGGATTATTTCAAAGAACAAGGAGGAGGGAGCAGTAGAAAAGAAAAAGAAATGAGTGCACAGCTTCTCTCAGACTTCTCTGAAAGCCATGTGTATGAAAATGTGCATACTTTTCTTTCTTCGGGGCTGTCTGAGAACTAACAGGGCTTTGCCCCTTTCTTTGTGCTTGATATTTGTGTTCACTCATGTCTAGTGACAGGGGAGTTGGACTGTTGAGAGCAGCTCTACAAAGATTTGTTGAAAGCACTCTTTATTGCAAAACATTGTCTTTAGTCTTAATGAGCATAAGTCTATATGAGAAATATGAAGTTTGTAAGAAGTTAGAATATTAAAAGTACTGCCACGTAAGATTATTTTATATTTAAGGAGATGAGGATCTACATATGAATAGGCACATCTTAATGCATCATTTAAGACTATGGAAGGTTTTAATTTTTAAAACAGTAGTTCTTCATGTGGTTTTGAACACCCAGGGACACTGGAGCTACGTGGCTTTCACAAGTGAGCTTGCAGTCTTTCCCTCATGGTTTCTCAGCTTCTTTCGTCCTCTGTAGAGGGGCTTCTCCAAAACAATGTCAGCAGTTTTCTAGAGGTTACACTGGAGCTGGTTAAACAAACAAAAAATATAGCTACCTTAAACTAATGAAAAACTCAGAAAGAAATTTTTAAAAAAATGTTTAAATGAATACAATGTATTAAAATGTGAAACATGCATGGAGATCCTTTGACATATTAATGCAATTTCTAGAAATCTAGTCAAGAGAAATATTCTGACAAATGTGCAGAGATATGTGTACAAAAATAACTGCCAAAAATGTGTTTTTATATATGAAACAGTGAAAACAACCTAAATGTCTATCAGTAAAGAAATAAATTATGGCACATCTGTTCTATGAAATACCATGGAAGGATAAAATATCTCTGTGTGTATTGAGGTTAGAATATCTCCCAGATACAGTGTTAGGTAAAAAAGCAAGTTGCAGGAAATGAAATTAGATCTGGAAGGAGAAACATAACACTGTTAACAGTGGCTCTCAGTGGGAAGTGGGGTGGATCATGGATATAGGGAACTTGCAGTTTTTACTTTATACATTTAAACATTGTTTGCAAGTTTTTAAATAAAGAACGTGTATTATTTTTGTACTAATGTTTCAAATATTTTAATCAAAATGGTGCCTTGCAATAAAAGTGACTCCTATTATTTCTTATGAGGCATGGATTTTACAGGATGTTTCAAAGTTCTGGTGTTATTATGCCTTAAAAAAAAAAAAACCAAATCAAAGATTCAGAGCTATTTGACAATATCTAATAAATGATAAGGAAGTTTAAAAACATTGAGACCAGACGTATGTAGAATAACATGTAAAAAAAAAATGAGAGCTCAGCATAGGCTACTCTTCAACAAATAACAAACACTCATTTTTCTTTAAAATCCTGGTAACTTGGGGCACCTGGGTGGCTCAGTGGTTGAGCGTCTGCCTTTGGCTCAGGGCGTGATCCCGGAGTCCCAGGATCCAGTCCTCCATGGGGCTCCCCACAGAGAGTCTGCTTCTCCCTCTGCCTGTGTCTCTGCCTCTGTGTGTCTCTCATGAATAAATAAAATCTTTTAAAAATATAAAATAAAAAATAAAATGTCCTTTTACAAGTGGTTACGTTTTAGGTGTCAGGTTTTAATCTCCTTGGAGCTGATCACAAGGGAAGTACTCTGATTGCTAGTAATGTCAGTGTATCCTGTGTATATACACACATATACACACAAACATAAAGACACGTGTACTGGCCACAGCTGGTTCTAGATGTTTGCTGCAGAATGAATGTGGTTAGGTGTACTGGATTTACTTTCAGTCCTCATGATACAGGTCAGTTTTCTGAATGGAGAGAAGCATGGCTGCTTCTGTCCAACATAATATTCATGCCAAGCAATCAGACCTTTTTTCCAGAAAAGAACACGAGTTTGATATCTAATGATTTAATATAATCTTAAGATTTGTCTGCAGCCGCCCCCACAACATATTTGAATATTTGTTAACATCATGCATTGAGAATCATGAACTGAGAATCATGAACCATCGGACATACTTCCCTTGTTTAGAAATAAGGATGGGGCGTCTGGGTGGCTCAGTCAGTTAAGTGTCTGCCTTCGGCTCAGGTCATGATCCCAGGGTCCTGAGATCGAGCCCCGTGTTGGGCTCTGTGCTCAGCAGGATGTCTGCTTCTCCCTCTCTCTCTTAGCACTCATTCTCTCTGTCTCTGTCTCTCCTCTCTCAAGTAAATAAATAAATAAATCTTTTAAGAAAGAAGAGGAAAGGAGAGAGTGAGATTTTCACACAAGCATACCTGTAACCCACAGGTAAAAGTCTGTCCAGGCAAATTGTAGTTTGCCTGACAGAGTTGTCCCACCAGAAACTGTGAGTTTTGTTCTCTTCTAACAGGAGAAGTTGGCAGCTACAGCATGGTACAAGTGGATCCTACCCATTTGGGGTCAGTCGCTGAAAGTGGACTGTGAATGAGAAGCCAAGTGACCTTTTCCTTTAGAAGAATGTCTTAGTCCAGGTTACAATACCAAAATACCATAAACTAGGTGGCTTATAAACAACAGAAATCTATTTCTCACAGTTCTGGAAGCTGGCAAGTCCAAGATCAAAGTCCCAGCAGATTGGGTGCCTGGTGAAAACCATTTCCTTGTTCACAGACAGTTGTCTTCTCACTGTGCCCTCACATGGTGGGAGGAACAAGGGAGCCCTCATGGGTTTCTTTTACCAGAGAACCAATCCCATTCATGAGGCTTCCACACTCATGACCTAATTACCTCCAAAATCGTCACTTCCAAATATCATCACCCTGGGGGTTAGAGTTCAACATGGATTTCAAGGGGACATGCACAGTCTGTAACAGAGGAGAAAAGATCACCTGGAGAAGATACCGTGAAGATCATCGAGTAGTCCCCCTGGTCATATAAGGGTAGACTAAGCAGGTGTCATGGCCTTGGGAGAGATGAATACAAGATCTTTGGTATTTCCTACGGTTTTAAAACTCTGCCTCCACCCTGAGAAGGAAGGTGGCCACCCTGAGAAATAAGGACAGTAATTTTGCATCTGAGAATGGTGGTGGTGGTGATGGTAGTCAGGGTGACCCACTGTTTTCCAGGAGGTTATGATTGTCACTCAAGAAAGTTATAAGCAAAAGTGATTATGCAATGATCTGAACTCATCAAAATGTCCTTGTAATGGAAAAATAGCCACAGAAATTTTCAGGGCCAAATTCAACGGCAGTACATAACATACAGCAGTGAACAAGTTACTGCACAGCGGGTGTAAACTGACCAAATTTCATTTCCCTCTACATCTGACTTTAGGACTAATCCCCTTTGGAGTATAAGTATCCAGTGTTCTTAGACAACTCAATTTAAGGGACATGGGAACCCTCAAAGCAAGACACTGAGCTCCACGGTAATGAAGCACATGGGACATGTGAGTGATCAAGTGGCTATGTGAAAATATAGGGGGGAAAAGTTCTGTATTTCAAATTTGTGGGCCAATTCATTCCAGTTATAGGTAAAAATGTGTTTTCTTAAGGCTAAGACAATCTAAGCCTTTTGAAGAGCTAATTCGTTAGATATTACCTTTGGCTTCTTACTGACTTTTCAATGAAGGATTGTGAATGTCTGTCTCTTCTTTGATTTCCATAGCTGCTGCTGCCAGCTATCAACATATTAGCATTCTTTCATAGCTTTTCTCTTTTCTGTAGCTTTTTCCAGATCTATTTATCTTTATATTCTACAGCTTCAATATAGTAGGTCTAGATGGGGCTCTCCAGTTTATCATGTTTGGTATTTATAGGGATTTCTGAATCTAAAGGTTCCTCTATTTCATCAATTCTGGAAATGTTTCCTTCATTATAACGTTGGGCATGCATCTCCTTCATTACCTCTATTACTCTATTATTACTTTCCATAATTCTCAAATGTATATTGTACCTTCTTACTCTTTTCTTTCTCTTACCCTATCTCCCTTATTTTCAACCTCATCCTTCTTTGCTTTCAGAGTAGTTATTTCATATCTATCTCCCAGTTCACTAATTCTCTCTTCACCTGTGTAAGTAAAATGCCAGTGGTTATATTTTTCATTTATACAAGCCCTAATTGGTTCTTTTTCAAAATATATAGTTGCTAATTTCTTACACTTTTAATACCTCTTTTATATTTTATATCCAACATTTCTAATATCTGAAATTTTGATTAAACTTCTGATTTTGTTTCTTGATGGTTCTTTTGATTTCAAACCAGGACGTCTTATTTCCTCATATATTTTGTGATTTTTAATTCTGAGCTAATGTTAATTGGAATTATATCTGTAGGAATTCTTTAAGGCCTGAAATCAAGATGCACACCTTCAGAGAAAATTTACTTGCTCCTATCAGGCCCCTGGAGACACTACCTAACAGACTATTTTGGATTCTCAGCTTGGGATTTTTCAGTTCATATTAGTAATGGGGATTCTAGCTTAAATCCAAAGAGAATGACTCATGGTTATGAATTCCTCAAGAGAAATTTATCCTTCCTAGCATCCCAAAGGTAAGACAGGCAGTTATATTTACTGGGCTTCCCCTAAGGGGCACTTTTTTCCCTACTTCCTCTTTTCACCAAGGATAGCACCTTTTGGGAGCTCTGGCTTTAGGCAAAAGTCTTTGACCCTATTTCCCACATTACACACACCTTGAGTCTTGTCTTTCCCAAATGTAGTTTTCTCTGATTTGTGCTTTCCTGTCATTTTTGGACTCTTAAGAATTTTCCTTTCTTAAAAAAAAAAAAAAAAAAAAAAAGAGAGAATTTTCCTTTCTTGCCAATACAACTAGGCATTTTTTAAATATATAATTCTTCTAATTTTACGTTCTTTTTAGGCATTTTGCACTGAGAGACCTTTTTTTTTAACACCTAGTATTTCATACTGCCAGAAACAGGGCTTCATTATTCATTTCATTAGCTAAATCATGTTCCCCCAACCTTTTGAATTTACCAAACAGTAAATTGTAACAAAAGATGAATTGACACACATAGGCTCACCAGTTTTTTATTTTGTAAAATAATAATTTAAAAAACAAATGTAATGTGTTGAGCACTGGGTATTATACTATATGTTGGCAAGTTGAATTTATTTTTAAAAAATGCCTAACTACCTTTTACTTTCATCATCTCATAAAAAATAAGTTGAGAAGACATTATGAGGGAAACAGCTTTTAACTTAAATTTATTTTGCATTTTGCTGAGATTGATGACAACTTTGTCATAGACCATCATTGCTCCACGGATTTAGCAACTGGGAACCACTAAGCTATGTCGTATGCCATTTCAGACAACTGTATCTAAAAGTGTACTCACCATAAAATCTATTAACTGGGAACTCCAAGCACCACCAACAAACTAACTGGGCTAATGTCATTAAATTTACTTATTTGCAGTTGAGCAAATAACTCCCAGTTTATGAAAAACAGAAATAAAAAATGGCATGCAAAGTCCAAATCCTGAATCCCTCCTCCATTTGGGAAAATCACTTAAGCTCTCAGCCTCATTGTCTTCATCTGTGACAATACATACTCACAGATACTTTGAAGACTGATAAGAGGAGTGTTCTTCAGAGTGATGAACTTCTCTATTGTTCCCCTCCCTTTCATTCCTATCATGGAGGAAGAAGTTAGGGCCAACTGAGACGTCCAGGAGAATAAAATTGGCTGACAAGAAAGATAGCCCAGCAAAATTTAAGCTCTACAGAAGCTGAGATTGTGTTCGTGGAAATATCCCGAATACCTGTAACAGTGCTTGGCACACTGTGAGTGGTCAATGAATGAGGACTGAGAAAACAGATCGGAGCTTTACACCAAAATGAGCCACAATGAAACTATTACCAACATTACCCAAAAGGAGCAGAAATCCTGTGTCCCACATCATAGTCTCCCTTCTCATCAATACTTTTCCCTCACTCCTCCCTATCCTCCCATGCATCCTACCATGCAATGCTTCTCCAACAGGTTCTACGGTCCCAGAGACAGAACCTGGCTTTAGGAGAGAACAGCAGAATTAAAGAATATCCTAAACCTTTTTAGAGTCCTTGCAATCTGTGCATAAGCCTGTCTTGCAATAATATCTTTGTACAGTGCTCTGCGGTGACTCTGAAGGCCTGCAGGACCATCAGCCAACTGTGTGGAGGCTGGTCAGATAATATCTATGAATAACAATGCTGGTTAACATTCATTGAGCATTTTAATTACACCAGGCTCTATGCTAGTGCCTTTATATATGGATTATCTCATTTAATTCTCAGAGCAACCCACTGAGTTTGGTACTATTAAGCCTCATTTTATAGACACTGAATCTGAAGCTTAGAAAGGTGAAATAGCCCATCTGAGGTCACATAGCTAATACTCTGTCTGCAAAATCCATGCTCTTAACCATGGCATTGTATATAATACAGACTATATACCACTCCAAAGTCTTTGGCATGGATTATATGTAAGCATATCCATATTGTGATGTGACATTTCTTAAATGAATCTATGCCTTTTGATTTTCTTATGCTAGTGTACAAGTTGAAAAGATAAATATGAAAAAAGAAAACCACGTCTAAAAGTGAAAATAGTGTTTGAAGTGACTAGAGAGAAAAGAACAAAACTGTCCCTTTCTTATATTGTTTTCTTCCTCCTCTATCGAAATGTCTCTTCCTCACCATCACCACCCTCTGTCTGATTATGATTTCTTAGCTTCACGATGACTGCAAAGCTTTCCACATGATCTCCCTATATCAACTTTAGCCCCTCCCCATCTTATCAATCCCTCAAGAAAGCAAGTATGGGACTGATAATAAAGCATCATCTAATCCATCTTCCCAACTAAAACCCTTTTCAATGGTTTCCCTATACCTTTAGGAGAAGGTAAAAGTCCCTAACAGAGCCAATAAAGCCATACCTGTCCGGCCCCTACCCATCTACCCAGCCACGCTGCATTTCGTTACTTCTACTTCAGCAACAAGGCTTGTGCACATCCTGCTCTCTCTTGCAGGATATGCTCTTCCATCACTTCTCCACCTAATAGAGTCTGACTCATCTTTCAGACTGCTTGCCATTATGTCACCCTGCAGACTGTGCACATGCCTGCTGCATAAGAGGCTCAATAGGTAATGGTTAAGTGAGTGAATAAAGGGAATTAACCCATGGTGGTCTACAAGCCAGGTCTGTTGGCATCTAGTTTTCACTCTGAATCTTCTTGAATGATGATGCTGGAATTCTTTTACCTCCTGCCTCTGCCACAGTTGGCTCAGGATCTGGTTCAGACTGAGCTTGCAGGTAAAACTCATGATCCAATCCCACTGGGGAAGACAAAGCCTATCTCAGAGGAAAGCTGCTCGGTGAAGCAATCTCAAGAAATCTTGAGGCTTAAGTCAACGACTGAGTGACTAGAAAGTTGGGAGGACACTGGGCAGTATGCATATGCCCTCCTAATTAACTCAGTAATAAATCAACTTCTAGCACAATTAGAAAAACCAAGAGCCATTCCTGAATTCCTGCTCTTGGAATTTCAACTGCTTTCTCTGGCCTCTGAGGCTCAGCTACCCCTCTGAATTCTGTACCTCCATTACTCCTCATTCATCTCTCACTGTACTCTGTTGGCTGTGCCTGGCCCTTCCTCTCACATCCTCATCAGCTCCATGGCTATCCTTCTCCAAGTCCCACAGTCCTTGAAAAGGTACCCAAATCCCTGACCCTTCAGGGCCAGAAGGATCCAATATTCCATCCCCACCCTTTTAATTAAAATGATGGGAATTGGGTATGTTCTTTGGCTTCAAATCTCCCCATTGTACTTGATTAGACCTTGGAGGCATACACACCCAGGAGTATACTGTAGGAGATACTGTAATTAGCTTGCTCCAAATTTATTCTAACCCCCTCCTACTGTGCCTTCCTGTGCTGAAGAGTCCAGAAAGCCAAAAACTACATTTCCCAAACTGCCTTACAGGTGGGATTCCATAAAGACTCCTGTTTCACCATATAAACTTGAAATGAGGAAGATTGAAAGCACCCATTCAGTTGCTGGCATGGGCTGAGGCAGAGGCAGCATAACCTGTAGTCAGCAGCCCCCTATAATTCAGGGTCCTCCTGCAGCAGAAATGCAACTGCTTGAATTATGGCTGAGGTTTGTATGACTTTGGAATCTGGAAGTGTTTTTGGAAGCTCAGCCTAGAACCAGCTCTTCTAACCAGTATCCAGTGATATTAGTATCTGGTAATATTTCTGCTTAAATTCACTAGAGTGGTTTCTGTTGTATGAAGCTGAATTCACCAATAGAAAGCTCAAAGAGTGACTGTAAATCCCTGGGACACCAGGTACAGATTTATTCAGTCTACCTGACCTTGTTCCAGGCCCAGGCAATTTCCCATCTGTAAGCATCAGTCGCTGGGCAACACCCTAAAGACACCATGCCACACAGCAACCCATGTCCAGCCTTACACCAAACTAAAGGATCATTCCCAGGAACGATCACTCAGAGGCCAGTCCTTAAATTGTTGACTCTAATTGCCTTTTTTGCTGTCCCTATTTACAGACTCTGCACTCTGTTTGTCCCATGAGTCAGCTTATGGGCCCTCCCAAACACCTTGTTACCCCTACTTCTTAGGCCATGAAACAAAGTCTCAAACTACTTTAACGAATCACTTCAAATGTAAATTGATATCCCTCTTATGTGCCCATAGCACTCTATATCCACTCCAAGGTAGAGTTTGTCACATTGGGTTAAAATTACCTGTCCACTCCTCTGTAACTCCTACTAGAAGGTATCCACATGAGAGTAAGTTCAGGGCCCATTTCATGGAGTATTAACTCCTAGTGCTGAACACTATGCTTGGTACATAGTAGGTGCTCAACAAATAGTTCAGAAGTTCTTAATGAATATATAAATGTTATGTTAACATGGTGTTTCTAGCTAAATTCCAAGGGGCTTTCCCTAGATCTCTAAATAAATCCTCAGCCAATCTACAAAGCACTACTATAAGGAGAGAGAGAATTACCAAAAGTCCACTATTTGGACAAATAGACTATTCTGGAATTGATCAATCGTATAAAAATTGTATAATTTCATGCTTCCTCTGAAAGATGTCAAAATTCCACAAAGGTCAGTTATTGTGTAACCTCTACAGAGCCTTCTCTCCATGTTATGATTTTCTTGGGCTGGGAATTGAATATATCTCACTATTGTCTATTAAAGCATAATTGTAATGAGATTTCTGAAATGCAAAATAAAATTCTTTGGCCATATCAAAGCCCTCCTTGGCAGCTCCTTGTCTTGAAGATTGGCATTCACAGATCTCCAGTTACACCCATGTTCCTGTTCATAGCAAGCAATACACAAATGAATAGCAAATGGTGTCAGAAAAACAATCCTGAACACCTGTGTATGTTTGTTTGCTTTTGGCATTTCATTCAACTGCTAGCTATAAATTAATTATCCCAGTCAAAATTAATTTCTCCCTCTTCTGTTGCCCAATAGCACTTTCTTTATTCTGCAATTATAGCACCTCGCACATTTTCCCATGTATTGCAGAATTAGGTTCACCACTATCCTTGTCTAGGAAATATTATACCATTTATTCAAAGACTAGAAGAGAACCACAAACTACCATTATAGAGATGAGGGTCCTAGATGGTTAATTAACTTTACTAAGTGGCTGGTTCTCACACACCAGGCTCAAAGCACTTGGATTCAAATTTATTCTACGGCAATATTATAAATGATATTCATTACATTCATATAAGCTGTAGGCTTACTATACTGTTACCCAAAGAGTGTGTCTCCAGCCATTTAAATCAGAATCACCCAGGGTTGTAATTAGTACATGCAGATTCCCAGGGTCTACAGTGGAGCTACAGAAACAGAGGTCTCATCTGGAAGAGGGAACACACTAACAAAAAATACATTCTGTGACCAGTCTGTTGGATAGTCCACTATTTTACCAATCCTGGACCTGCACATTATAGTGTCCAATAATTGTTGTTGCTGCTTTTAAATTCTTTTGCCCACCGAGGTTTGAGGGCTACTAATCAAGTAGATAACCCACCACAATAAGTGAAGTAAGTATAGATAATAAAGGCAAATAATAAGTAAGCAAAATGTTACTAAAAGAAAAAAGAAAATAGGACAGATACGTATGAACCAAGTCTTAGGAAACACCAAGGTGGAGGCAATCAATTCTATGTGGAAGGCTCTAGGAAGACATTTATAGCAGATTATAGTTGAATTTGGGTCATTCTGAAGGCACTGGAATTAGCCAATTAGAGAAGCAATACAAAAACACTGGATGGGAGCGCGTGAGCTAGCTTGGAGAGAGAAACATGTCTTGGGTGTCAGAGACAAGCAGAGAGCTTGGGAGGCAGGGGGCAAAATGCAGGGAAAGGAGATTGGTAGGAGGTGAGGCTGAGCTGTAATGACTGGGGCCAGACTGTGAGGCATCTTGGCCATCTATGCTTTCCCCCGTATTCTCAGAGCTGCTGGGGATCTCAAGAGGTAAACTGGCATAGCTATAGTCTCACCTACCAACAGGGTGCTCTCAGACATGAAACTTCCACATACTTGGGCGGGGGGCGGGGGGGGGGAGTTTCAGTGTGTAGTTGTCCTTATACAGCCTCCAGATGACCATTTTCAGTGACTTGGAGGCCTGTTTCATTAACCAGCCAAGTCAGAGAACCTAAATATGCTGAGATCTGCAGTGGCCACTGCAACTTTCAAACATACTAGATGTGTCTGGCTTGTGATTTATCTGAAAAGGAATCACAAATGTGGCCATGAGTTATTTTCGGTGTCCATGATTTTAGAGCCCAACAGTCAATTCTGAGAAACCAATTTCCACCATGGGCAGAACCCAGCTCCCCGTGACTGATCATTTGTTCAAGCTGCAGAAGGAAGAAAGTTGAGGAAAGATCGGGTAACAGGTGCAACCTGCCTAGATTTGCTCAGGGCATTGTAGATCTCGGCAAAGGGTGGGCTCCCTTATCTCCCTGCCTCCCAGCAGGGAGGGTGAGGCAAGTCCCCTCCTAAGACATTCATACTCCAGTCCCAAGAAGTCAGGTAGAAGTGATGTCTGTAGAAGGACAGAGAAAGCTCACTGGACCTCAAGAAAGATGGGCAAGAACTCAAATTGAAGGGTTATTCTGGACCTTTTCCCTGTGGTTCCACTGAGAGAGGAAAAGCACCCTGAGCAGGGTCCTGACACTATTCTCATATCCCCACTGGTGTTTCTGCCTCCTGGTGGGTCCTGTCCCTCCAATCCTAGATGGAAACAGCAAAGCATAGTCCTTTGCTCAACATCAATCTACCTACCTATGCCCCTGAGCTCAATTGTTTCCTGTAAGGAGGTCCACACTCAACAATTCCTAAATCATGACCGTACCCTCTGCACGAAGGCTGAATCCTCCCAACAACCTCATGGGGTCCAAACTATCTCTGTGTGACTGTCTCTGTGTTGCAAATGAGGCAACCATGACACAGGGAGTGGATGATTTCATCCATTCATGGTCTCCAGCCACTGCACGGGATGTGAACTCAGGTGTTCTGACTCCACAGCCATATGCTTAGCTTCTTTCTACATATGGTAGAGCTGCTGCATATGCCGTGCTGCTTCCCAGGCAGAAAGGAAGCTTGACCGTGACAGCAACATAGATCCATTATGGGGAACTTGGAAAGATATTGAAAAGGTACAAAAAGGAAATAAAAATCACCCACAAACCCACTACTTCTACCTTTTGGGGGAATGATGCAAAGTAAAAACTGAAAATTCCTGCTTATCTCTAACTTTAGCTCTCAAAGGTATCCACTGTCTTCCCAGACTTTTTTCTTTAATGTTTACACAAATATGTGTAGGTATATACATACAGCAATTTTTAAATAAGAGTAAGACCACACTTGCACATTACACAATAAGATTATTCTGCGCACTTTCTCAATATAACATCTATTCAAGCCCTTTTTAATGACTGCATAGTAATCCACTGTCTGCTGACCCACAATGTCTTCAGCCAGTCCTATATAATAAATACCTTTGTCCATATATCTTTATGTACCCGTGCTAGTAGTTCCGTAAGATACATTCCAACAAGGGGCTCACAGAACATGTGCGCTTTTCATTTTGCTAATTGTCAGATTACTCAGTGGATCTTTAATTCTTGACTTGATGACGGCAAAGAGAGGGTTGATGAGAATGAAGCTATATTAGCTAATGAGAATCACATGAAGCTGGGCTAAGCATCGTCTACGACGCTGGATGAGTGACATGAAAGGGGTTCCTCATGCACATCTCAAACTCTTTCTCACTAAGAAACCACTGGAGAAATGCCCTCCCTTGCTCTGGCTAAGAGAATATGTCTCTTTCTGGCCTCTCTAGAATTCTCTTCTCCACTGGGCACTGCTCTTGCCCCCACATGAGTCCACACTAAGGTATGGATGTCTTGTGTCTGTGACTTATTGTTTTCTGAAAATGCACCTCCTTGATACCCATACGTGCCCAACATTTATTTCAAATACCAAATCTTTGCCAACAGGTCCCCTTAATGTCTGCTCCCTGCAATTTCCTCGGCGAATGCTCACCACTGATTCTCCTGCCTGTCTGCCCTGCCTGCATGTTTGCTCCAGAGCCGTCAAATCCAAGGACCCCTGGCCTCTGACCAGTGAGAGAAGGGCACTGTTCTTTCAGAAACAATAACTTCCAGATTAAGTTGGACCTGGTCAGACCCTTCCAAGTTCCCTCCTGAGGGCTGTCACCCCCACACTTTTCCTCTTAACCTGCTCCTACTCCCCACCCTGCCCGCCAAAAGCCCCTCTCCTCAGGGGCCCTCTGCCGTCAGCCAAAGCCGGGATGCCCACTTTTCCAACAAACATAATCCCCTTTACTAGACACACACCTCCTGATATTAGTTATTCCTCCCGCCTGAAAGGCAGTGTAGCCAAATGCAGAGAGCATAGGACTCTGGACTCAGAAAGTTAGGGGTTTGAATCTTGGCTCTAACCCTGTTTGGCTGTGTGATCTCAAGCAAGGCATTAGCCTCTCTGCACCTGAACTCCCTCAGTTATAAATTAGGGGTAAGGAGAAAAAGAAAACACAGAACTGTTGAAAGCACCTGGTGTAGAGTGCCTGCACCCACAGACCTAATAATCAGCTATTCTTAATATCCTTCCACAGCCAAACTTCTGAAGTGAGGCGTTACTGGTAGTGTCATATAAAATTTTACGATAGTTTCAAATTTGGGGATCTTATCAAGTTCCTTTCACACACAAGCCTTGGAAGAGGTTCCGAATCTTAAGCTCCATTAGCCTTAGATCCAATCCCCCTCTGCCGGTGGTATGCAATGAAGCGGGACACTTCTGCATGGCTGGAGCAGTGTGACTAACACAACCCTTTCCGAGGAGGGCACATCTCCAAGGAGGGGGACAGTCAGGACCGTAATCTTTAAATACTTGTTCGACTCTGAGAAGTCACTCTGCCGGGCTCCCCCACTTCAGAACCCGGATCAGGGTGACGGGGCTGAGGTCAGGCGGCTGGCCAGCTGGCTGCTGTGCAGGGCCATGGGCAGGGAGGATAGTCCAAGCTCATCGTCGTTCCTCATACTGCCCTTCCCAACCTGGGGAGGTTGGGAGACCTTTTGGTTATTGCTGCACTGCTGAGGTAAGACGCTCTACTGACAGGACTGAGGCAGGGGCCTCAGGTACGTATATCCTGCATTGCTTGGGGCAGGCCTACTCATTGAAGAATTGTCACACACACACACACAAATGCCAATAGCACTCCTCTTGAGAACCGTCTGTCGGGCTTGGACCTCAACAAGGCTTTATTATTGTTCCCCACCCCGGTGACCTGGGCTGGACCCTCTAGCCTGGAGGCTAGTTTTATACCCAGTCCGTGTCTCCCTCCCTGGGGGGCACATCAGTGCTCACTGAGCTACCGGCACACGGGGGCAGAAGGCAAATGCATATTATCTGATCTACAAAGTTTTTACTTCAAACCCTTAGGTAACACCCCTGCTGGTGAACTGCCACTTGGCATCCTGCCCACAGGCCTAAACCAGTCCACTCAAGGAAAAACTCCCGCCACTGAACCTCGGGTGTCCCAAGGGGCATATAACCCACTAGTTCCACGGCCCTATAGGGCCACTGACCCTCTCTGGGCTCTCTCCCCCCCACATCCCCAGGGCTGGGAGCGTGCCACATACGAGCGGCCTCTAAGTCTTATCAGAAGAACGAACCCAAGAAAATAATAACTAATGAGCCAACGCTTTCCGAGTGCTTGCTATGTGCCAAGCCCTGACACTTTACATACATTATCACACTTAATCCCAAGTAGCATAAAATAAAGCTCACTTTAGAGAAAGGCGATGGGGTCCGTGTCAATCCCGCCCCTCGGCCTCTGTGGGTGAGTCACTGTTGGACGGAAGCTGTTCTCTGGGCGCCTGCGCCCCCAGAACCCCTCAGGTTCTCAGGGACTCGGGGGCCCACACGGGGACGCCTTATCGCCCACATGTCTCCTGCCATTACCAGAGATAAATCCAGGGACTGTCATTACGGTAATGGCCTCTGTGACTAAGAGGAGTTAAACAGAAAGTCAGTGAATGTCACATATCTTGAAAAATCTATTCACCATGAAGTCACCTTCTAATGTGTTCTGAGGAAACAATAACATCCATTTTCACTCCAGACACTACTCTCCATGGTAAATAATATCACGAGGTGACTCTATCCTGTAAGTCCCCAGAAATTGTTTCTAATTATTGTCAGAGGCACATCAATTACCAATAGAGCCTCCAGGCGGCCCTCGTCGTGGCTCTGATTAGCAACATGTTTTACTTCCATTTCTTCTGTCAAGCCTCTCAGCCGTCTACGTGGTTACTTGCTCCGTCTTGGCTGCAGGCCTGCTCCGCTCACCCTCCTCCGGGCGCTGCGGCCCTCACGGCTCAGGCCCGCACCTCACCTTCCGCGAGCGGCTCCTCAGCACCTGCCAACGACTCATTCCGTCCCTTCAAAACACAAGAGCTCCGCTGACCCATATTGAAGCTGATAAAACCGCCTCCGTTGAAAAGCAGACAAGCCAGCGGCGCTGGGCCGCGACCTGTGACAGGCACATCTCCTGCGTCCTCATCAAACCCTCAGAACGTCCCTGCGAGGGAGGCACAGCTACCGTCTCCGTTTTCCATCTGACAGAACCAAGGCACAACGAGGTCAAGTAACTCCCCCCGAGTCACATAACCAACAGGTGGAGGACCAGCTGCCCCCCAGACGGAGTCGTCTTCGCTTCCATTCCTCTCCAGCCCTGTGGCGAGCCAGACTTCCTCTTTACTGTCCCTCTCTCTCCTTTCTCCGCACCTCTGCATCCCTCCCACTTAGTCTTGGAAGATTCTAGTTTAGTTGGACTCTTTCCAAAGCCACTTCTATCACAATTCTTGGTGCTTTCAACATCCAACCAGACTCCACAGCGTTGGGCTTCGGGGAGCGCCACCATGTACACTACAACAGGAAGCTGATTCTGTTCTACCCCAAGTCAGCAGGCGCCCCCCCCCAAGTTCCTGCCGCTGCCTAGACATCACCACCAACTACAACTGCAACTGTACTGTTTCAGACCCCCCTCTCGGACCACGGCCTCTACTCTTTCCAGCTCATCCTTTCCAGCGTCCCAGCCCCAACAGTTTTTGGGCCACACCAGGACCTACGAACCATGGTTGCTGGCACCTACCTTTCATTGTCTCTCACGCCTTCATGACCTCCTGCGCTCCTTACCCAACTTTCATGGGCCGTCATGGTGTCACCCCCTGAGTATACCCATCTCCACCCACTTTCCCTTCATTGTGCTCAGCTGGTAAAACCCAAAGCTGAGTTCAAGCCAACTGTCCCCTTCCTCCACGTCTATATGAGGGCAGCCAAGTGCAACTGAAGAAAACGACCGCCCCGCCAGGTCTCCCTTTGGTTGTTACCACAAACCTCACGTGGACCCCGCGCTCCCTGGCAGCCCACCTTATCACCCACGTCCACTCACCTTCCCAGGACTCTTTCACCTCTTCTCCCTCCAAACCTCCAATACCCTTTTTTTCCCTTCAGGAGCTCACAGCTAGTAACTTCACTTCCCACTCCACTGAGAAACTGGAGCATTATTCCAGCAACTGGAATAATGAGTTTCTACTGCCACACCTGCCCATCTTTCTGCATTTCTGCCCATGTGCTTTCCCTGCCCTCTTGTGGCTCTGGGTGGACTGTCTGTATGGTGTCTAAAGCCAACTCTTCTCCACTTTGCACGAGATCCCACCCCCTCCTGCCTTCCTACCCAAGGACGTTGCTTTAGTACCAATTTCCTTGTCTTAGGATCCATTTGCAAACATGATGTTATTTCTTCAATCACAAACAACTTCTGACTCCATATCTAAATCAACCTGCTAACTCCGTTTCTGTTCCCCCTTACAACTAAACTCCCTAAAATGATTGTCTTAATGCCCTCTCTCCCATCCTTCTATTTTTTTCTTGAACACATCCCAGGTAGGCTTCTGTTGCCTCCATCCCTTGTCAAGGGCACCAGTGACCTTCCATTGCTGAGTGTGGTGGTAAATTCTCATTCAAATGGAACTGCCAGTAGTATTTGACTCAGGTGTTCACACCTTCCTTCTTAAGATGCTTTTTATCCTTCTATTCAGAACAACGCTCTCACCAGTTGACCACCTCAGTTTCCTGCAGTTATTCCTTCCAGTTTCCTTCAACATTTAGCTGTTGCCATTTCCCAGGGTTTCAGATCTTTCCCTTCCTCTAGCTACAGTCATTCCTCGGGTGACAGGTCTGGCCTAGACCCCTCCTTTGCTATCCACACTCATGTAGTCAACCGGCCTCCTCACTGTTCCTGGGACACACCAAGCATACTCCTGCCTCCATGGCTTTGTGCCTACTGCTCTCTCTTCTTCCATTCATTTCCCCCACCCCCCACCCCACAGGACTTGTCCCTGTCAGTGTCTACTAAAGTATCACCGCAGAAGTGAGTTTTGTATTTGCAACAACATGGATAGACAACCCTAGAGGGTATTATGTAGGTGAAATAAGTCAGACACAGAGAGACCGTATGATCTCATTTATACGTGGAATCTAAAAAACAAAACAAATGAACTAACCAAATAGAAACAGACTCACAGTTACAGGAAACAAACTGCTGGCTCCCAGAGTAGGGGGGAGTTGGGGGCCTGGTGAAGTAACTGAGGGGATTGAGAGGTACAAACTTCCAGTTATAAAATAAGTAAGTTGAAGGGATGTAATGTACAGCATAGGGAATATAGTCAGTAATATCGTAATAACTTTGTATGGTGACAGATGGTAACTAGACTTATCGTGGGGATCATTTCATAATGTATAAAAATATTGAATCACTGTGATGTACACCTGAAACTAATAGGATATTGTATGTCAATTATACTTCAATTAAAAAAAAAAAGAAGTGAGCCCTTCACTGCCTAATTGGTCTAACATCGAACCAACATTACCTCCACCACCTGTTCTCTCTACCCCCCTATGCCAATGTATTTTTCTCCATAGCATTTATCCCTATCTGGTATCTTATACATTCAGTTGCTTATTTATTTATATTTGTTCCCTTCACTGGAACCTAAATTACAAGGAGAGCTTGGACTGCATTTTTCTTAGCTTCTAGAATAGTGCCAGGTTCATAGTGGGCACTCCCTTTAAGTGCATGTTGAATGAATGAATTTGGGATTCGAACCCATGCAGTCTAACTCTAATGGCATGGAGTCAGAACAAAAGAGGGACATCCTTGCCACCAGGGTTTCCAAGAACTGTTGGAGAATAGGAAAGACTGGAGGTTCCACCGAGTAAGGGCAGAGCTCAAAGAACAAAAGCTGTTTTTTATAACCTTATTTTTGCCCTGTCTGGCAGGTGAACCCAAGTTACATATCTGTATTATTATGAAATTCAAAAAACTCTGTATCCTGAGAACATCTTGTTTGGCCTGACATGTAACTGCATCCATATATCACTATGGGTTTCTTCTGAGTCATTTTTTTTTTTTTTGAACTCAGCAGTTTCTATCCCAACTGCCATATGTTCACCCCGCCGCCAAACCTGCCCTGAGGTCTCTTTCCCCATCTGAGCACACCTGTGCGCATCCATGGGTAAATGTGGCCCATGCAGACGGTGACATCTTGCCCTGCTTGGATGGGAAATGCATCTGTAACACTATAATCACAACCACCATCTGAGCAGAGCTAGATAGAATCAGAACATTCATTGGTCTATTAAAATAAGGATGGGCTCTTCAGCCCTGCTTGCTCTTCAAAAAAAAAAAAAAGCTAACTTTTTTTTTTCTTTGCATTCACCTAGATATTCATGCCAGGACTTGCATGAGAAAAACACTTCTTTCTGACCCCTGTAGTGATCAACTGATGCCTTGAAGCAGGAAATTTGATTGCCCTCATCTCAGGCTGAGTCTCTGTTTACCAATCACAAAATGACTCAACCCCTTTTTAAAAGCCAGCTGTGACCATTGACTCTGTGACCTCCTGTGGTGCTGAACTCAGTTTAAAAAATAATAATGATAAAATAACAAAGGTTATCGAAGCCATTATGCCTCCATTCCCAACCCTTTGGGGGCAGGAGGAAATAAAGCAAGTCAGCCAGACCTGAGGACTTGATGACACATTCTCTTGCTCCAGAAGCTTCCTGTAACTTGTCCCACACCAGCAGTGACTTCCCAGTACAGCTCTCCTCCCTGCTGTTCCCCATCAGCAAGAGCGTGCTGACACACAGGCTGATGAGCTGCACCGAAACTTATCGAGTGTGTCCTTCCTGCCTCAACCCTCACAGCCTGTCAGCCCCTGTTGTCACAGGGCTCTTGCTCATTCACTCGCTGCTCACACTAATCTAGAAGATGATCAAAGAAAAACTCCACTGACTCACCCCTGCCTAGACCAGCACAGGGATTGGTCAAGCATGTGCATTAAATAGGACCAGATTCGAATCTATTCTTTTCACCCAGCTCACTGGCTCTCTTTCTCTCTCTCTCTCTCTCTCTCTCTCTCTCCCCTCCTCTCCCTCTCTCTCTCTTTCTCTCTCTTCCTCTCTTTCATTTTTCAAAAAATAAATAAATGAATTCTGGGTTGGCTGAAGATTTCAGCAATGTGACTGCTGTGCAGATGGATCCTGCTGAAGCTGGTGCTGGCTCTCTGGGGAGTAGCATGAAATGCTGGTTTTCAAAACCTGAGCAGCGTGTAAATGGCAGCTAAAAAGGAAATGCAGATTGGTGCTGAGTGTTAATTGTCTCTTCCTCTCTTCTTCACACACTTCAGAGACTGAATGGTGGCGGAAGACAGGGAAGCGGGCCTGCCCCCTCGTGGGGTGGGCTCTTTTCTTTCAAGCTGGACTGAGAGAATAACACCTAGAGTCCAAGTCAAAACATGGAACGGGATTTTTTTTTCTTTATTCTTTTTTTTTTTCAAGTTCTCATCTGATGAAAGTCAGGGAGGTGGCACCAAGCTTGTAATGAAAGTAAGATTCTGCCGAGAATGAGTCGATGAGATGTGACACAGAAAGGAGAAGCAGGATGTCTTTGTTTTGAAATGACAGGCGATAAGCTATGGGGGTGCCTGGTGAGATTTTAGTCCATAACTAGGTAGCAACCTGTCAAATGCAGGCCCTTAAATGCATCACAAGAATTCTCACTTGAGATGATTTCAATTCCAGCTCCGTGTGTGTGAGTGTGTGAGTGCATGCACGCACGCAGAGCAAACATAATTGAATGCCAAAGCCACCGCCATGTCCTGTTAAGGGTACAACTGTAATCACACTGGGACGGGAGCTCCAATTCCCTCCTCTGCCTTCCTCACTTAGGCAGCGCCAAGGTCAGCCTTAGGACCACAGCCCAGGCTCAGAGCCATTTATTTTCATCCCTGAAGACTCACGTTAGCTTTCTCCCGAGACGTTAATCAAGCAGATTCCTGATTGACTGTCTTTTCCTTTTATGTTTTTGCCTAGATGAAGGGGGATTATTTGAATTTGGGCAGTTTTGAATAAGAGGGGGGCCAATAGAGAAACAACTGGGAAGACTGACTATCATTTGGCATGGGGGGGAAAAGAAGAATCTAGGATCTTTTTTTAAAGCCATGAAATCCCTGGGCCCCACCGGAAGCCATTGTACCCTGTACCTGCTAATGCCTTATTTCTCCACGCATTTATGAAAAGGCTATGACTCCCTGCTGCTGTTGCCGGAGTGCCAGCTCCATTCTAGCTTGCCAGTTGGAGACGAAGATAGGCAATGACAAATGAAAACAAGTTTCTGTCTGGATCCATTCTCTCTTTCATAACCAGGAATGTGTAGGTGAAATGATCCCCACCCCTGCACTTCATTAGCATGACCAAGAAGAGCATGTGCTGAAAACTTTCCAAAAAAAAAAAGGCTCTCTCCTGCTGCTGCCCCCGACTTAGCTGGACAGTGTGCTCTACCTTCCAGCTTCTCCTAGCCCCTTTCCTAACCAGGACAGAGAGAATGAGCTCAGGCTAGGATGGGAAAACCATGAGCAGGATCTTGCTCCAAGTACAAAATGGCTTCGCTCTAGCTGTGTGTGTAAAGGAAGCAAAGAGTATCCTTTCAAGGAAAGGCAAGAAAGACAGTTTTGGGGTGGAGGGAAAACATCCTGGCTGACCCTCCTCCCCTGAATGAGCTTCCCTGGCTAGAAATGGGCCTGAGGTTTGGGACACCGTACTGAGAAGCCAGGCATCTCTCCTTAGATGTATCTCCTAAGTCCGGTCCAGTCACTTACCTGTCACCTTCTGGCTATTATCCAATTCTCAGACCTATTTCCTTCCCAAAAGGAGTGGCCTCACATGCATGTCACTGCAGACAGAATCAACACAGAGTCACGACTAATAAATGGGAGTAGGGTGGCTGCCATTGAAGACGATGTTGGCTAATGGACATTAGGGAGTAACTCCTCTTCCCATCCCCGTATGCAGGGTAAAATCTGTGCCTGAGGAGGAGCCCTAGAGTAGACATCTATGCGCTTACAACCCACTCTCCCCAAAGGTGGAATAGGATGGGGGTAATATTTTATTTTGTCTCAACATTAACTGGATTCCAGTGGTATGTTATGTGTGAGCAAACAAAAGCTGCAGGCAAGGTCTTAAAGCTGTTTAAATGTCACTCACTGCCTAGTGAATGCAGAAGGGAGTTATTGTCACAGAGACAATGCCTCTGTTCAGTGATAAAGTTGGCAGACCCAACCAAGTGGCTCACATGTAGCCTGATTCCAGGTTGACCATGGCAACCAAGAGATGACACAGCCACTACTGCCTGTGACAGTGCCATTGGTGACCAAAACAGAACCACCATAAACCAGTTCTCCAAATCCATGGGACAGAAATTACAATGGAGGTTATTTGGCAGGAGAATGTTATTGAGAGGACTGGTGGGGAAGGAGGGAGAGATTGATTGAGAAGGGTATGAAGTGATGGAAATGTTCCTGGAGTGATGGGAATGTTCTGCATCTTGATTGTATGTGGGTTACACGAGTATCTGCATTTGTCAAAACTGATCAAACTGTACACTTAGCGTCTGTGCATTTCACTGTATGTAAATTATGCTCTCATTATTAAAAAAAAGCTATTGTTTCTCTTACAGGAAGCCAAAAGAGGGGCAATTCTGATACTCCTTATCTCCAACCTACTTTTCTGGTACTAGTTGGGAAAGAACAGCCCCAAAGTTCCATTCCTGGCTCACTATACCCCACGCTGTGCAGTGGTAGATGGCACCCAGGATTAGGAATCCCCCTGCGCTGGAAGCCCCCGCCGCCCACCTCTACCACCACTCACCAAGTCTATGATTTTGGAAAGTCCCTTGATCTCTCTGAGGCTCTGCTTCTTCATCTGTAAAATAGAGGGTAATGATCCCTGCCTACACTATAAGAACATTGGAGAAAACAAAAAAAAAAAAGTCTTATAAGTTGGGAAGAGCTTCAGAAATACAAATTGTATACTGTCTTGAAAAGACCATCACTGTTTGGACCCATACCTGAAATGGACAAGCTCCTTGGTATAGTGTTAAAACTCTAATTGGACAATATGGTACAAAAACTCCCATAAACAAAGATGCAACTAAATAGTCATAAATGGTATGAAGCACCCCATGGTGCTCAGTCTTTATATAATGTTAGAACTCCTTATTTCTTTAATCATATGATCTATTCCAAGCTTTCACTGGCCTGAGAGGCAGGAAGTTTACTTTCAGTCAGTTTGGGGGTACCCTGATCAACCCCTGCATAGACACTGCCTTCTGATACCCTCAGATTAATTATATACTATGGTACTGAGAAATACATGTTCTATGCTCTCTCCACCACCCCTCCCACAGTGGAGATGGTCGAGTAAGATTTTACCACAGTGATGGCTTCTCTTTATAAAGTGGGGAAATGAGATGTTAACACTTGCTGGTAATAGTATACAAATATGTGTGCATAAACATAACATATGTAAACATATACACATATGTGTAAACATAATATTAGCAACATCTTCTCCAGCATTTAAAGCCTGTCACTGACAAATCACAGTACAAAATGAAAGCAAGGTAGACTTAATGGATACAAGTCATTTCAAGAAGCATGAAGTGAAAAGAAAAACACTCTCCTTAACTGTAGACAATCAGTACTTTCAGATTGGATGAGATGAGGGGGCTCAAAAATATGACATAAACAAATTCTGAAAGTAACTCAAGAGCTTTCTTCAATTATTAAAATGATTGCCAATGTGGGAGAAGAAAGAACAACCTTAGGATCATCCTAGGGAGAGAACAAAGACCAATCCATATAAGTCACAGAAAACATAGAGAACCTAAAAGTTTAAAAAAAGAAAAAAGTATTTCAACAAAAGCTGTCTAACAATGGATTCAGCTTTTTTCATTGGTGATAGAAATTCCTCAACACTGGAGAGTGTCAAGAAGACTATGATAATATAATAGAGATTTGGACTAGAGGCCTTATACATTCAGTGTTTCTTTTTAATTAATTAATTTGTTTATTCATGAGTGATACAAAAAAAGAGGCAGAGACATAGGCAGAGGGAGAAGCAGGCTCCCTGTGGGGAACCCTATGCAGGACAGCATCCCAGGACCCCAGGATCATGCCCTAAGCCAAAGGCAGATGCTCAACCACTGAGCCATCCAGGTGCCCTACATTCAATGCTGTTTGTCATTCTGACACTAGACAAAAGATTGAAATTTGCCAAAGTCTCTTCTTGAAATTATTAAGTATGTTTAAGACTAAATTGCTTTGGGAGAGAAGCAACAACATCGAGGAGACTACAGCAGGGAGAAGGATTTAGACTCTACTGACTGGACCAGAGGTCCTATTAGGAGAGTGTCTGGCCATCCCAGGAACAGTATTTTGAAAGACTGTGGCTACTTTGGGCCACGGTGAGTTGCTGTCGGTATCCAAACAGTCTAGTTTAGTGATCTGAAAAACAACAAGAGGCTCTAGACATCATAAAAGATCCACACTGATCTGAGATTCCAGACAGGAGTAGGCATGCCAGTAAGAAACTCAAGCAGTCGTTTTTCACTGTTTCAGGATCCCGTACCCCTTTGAGAATCTATGAAAGCTATGGTCCCTCTCTGCAGAAAAATGTACATTTGTGCAAACATTACACCATCATGCTTATAATTTCAAGGGCTTCTTTGAACCCCCTATAGTTCATTCAAGAACTACAGGTTCATATTACCAATCACCATCAATAGTTGTTACTGATGCTGTTGTTGAAGATGATGATGATGGACTGGCCTTCTTGTATAATTCAGTCTTCCCGAAGCCTAAACAACAACTTCTCAAAGACTGAACAACACAGTAAATAACGTTGCAATCCAACAAGTTCTAAAGTAGGAAGAAATCATAACCCATTTATTCCTCTCCTTAGTATCTTTCCACCCAATGGTAGAACAAAGAGAAGCAGGTAAAGCTATTTCAGAAGATAGCTCTCTGTGCTCCCAGGGAAACTACAGTATAGGCTGAACCTGAACCATCTAGAGACCCATACACAAATATATTCTGTATACTATTCACAACCACGGATTGCTCAACTATTCCCACTTCCCAGTTTAGCTCTTCTTCAGGCTGGCCCTGGATGCTGTGCCCAAATAAGTCCCCAGAGATTACTTTTTCCATTATTTTAAGTGTCTTTGGCTGGCATTTAAACCAATTTCAGGTCCTCACCAAAAGAACAGTAAACATGGCGTGTTAGTTATAGGTTGCTGTATAAGTAATTACTCCAAAACTTAGCAGCTTAAAACAGTAAACAGCTATTATCTCACAAATTTAGTGGATCAAGAATGTGGGGACAGATTACCTAGAAGCCTCTATCTCAAGGTCTCTCACAAGGCTACAATCAAAGTGCTGGCTAGGACTAGCAGTCTCATCTGAAGGCTTGACTGAGGAAAGATCCACTTCTAAGCACTTCACACAGTCACGGGGAGAATTAAGTTCCTCAGAGTATTCATTCTGAACTAAAGCCTCACCTCCCCACTGGCTGCTGACCAGAGGCCTCCCTTGGTTCCTTGCCACATAAGCCTCTCTATCACATAGCTCACAGCATGGCAACTCTCTTCCCTCAGAGCAAACAAGCAAGAGAAGGAAGGAGGGCAAATAAGGTGGAAGTTACATTTTTCTGCAGCCTAATCTCAGAAGTGACATCCCATCTCTTTCGCCCCATTCTATTCATTGTAAGTGAGTCATTAACATCAGCCCACACTCAAGGGGAAAGGATTATACAAGGGCATGAATACCAGGAGGTGGGCATCATGGGAGCCATCCTAGAGACCATCGACCACATATGACTTCATATTCTGGCTTGGCCACTTATTGTAGGATCTCAAGCAAGTAACCCAACCTCCCCCAGCCTTGGTTTTCTCCTCTGTGAAGTTAGAGTAATAAAGCCTAATTTGCAGGGCTGTGATGAAGATTCAAGATACCAAATGTAACTCCTACAGCTCACAAACAAAAAGGTGACAACTCCATTTAAAAATGTGCAAAATTGCTTGACTGAGCAATTCTCCAAAGAAGATATACGAATGGCCAATAACACACAAAAGGATGCTCAACATCATTAGTCATTAGGGAAATGCAAGTCAAAATCAAAATGAGATGCCATTTCATAAATACGAAGTTGACTATCATTTTTTTAAAAGGGAAATGAGGGTTGGTAAGGATGTAGAGAAATTGAAACCTTTGTACAGAAGAGGTAAATTCATAGAAGCTATCAGGGACTGGTTACCAGGGACTGGGGGGAGAGAGGAATGGAAAGTTAATGCTCAAGAGATACAGAGTTTCTGTGTGGGATGATGAAAGGGGTTTTAGAGACAGAGAGTAGTGTTGGTTGCATGGCATTATGAATGTAATTAAAACCATTAATCTGTACACTTAAAATGGCAAGTTTTATGTTATATCTATTTTACCACAATTTAAGAAAAAATAAATATGGTATAGTATGGTAGTTGCTCAACAAATTATAGAATTAAATACTTAACCATCAGCAGAGGCCATCCAGGCAATAGTATGGATGCCTTGGACAATGGTCCTGCCAGATCTTCGATATGAAAGAGGTTGTAAGGGGGAGGTCAGATTTGCTTCCACCAACAGTTACTTCCCTGGTTGCCATTTTTTGGAGCTCTAAATTTTCCACAAATTCTCAGCTCTAATAATCTGAGAAGGGATTAGGGGAAGGGACTACCATACTGCCTACAAGAATTTAGGAGATAGATACACACTCAGTGTTAGGTAAAATTTATACAAAAGCAAAATCTACCTTCAAGAGATCATCCTTTTTTCACTTCTGTTTCCCTCAGGATTTGAAGTGATTTCACAGCGTTCTAAAGTTACTCATCTGTCTCTCCATAGTAGCTATTTCCCTACAGCAATCAGTGGTTAAGGGCTCAGACTTGAAGCCAGGTGTTCTGAGGTTCAAATCCTGGCTCTGCTGCTCCTTGAGACAGTGATCATGAGCTGGTTACTCAATTTCTCTGATGCTTCAGTCTCTTTCTCCGTAAAATGAAGATAACAATGCCTAGCTCATAAGGTATTATAAAGCATAAATGAAATTATGCATATAAATTATTTAGGAAGGGGCCTGACACATATCAAAGTGTACATTAAATGGCAGCTAATATTATTTTAGAGCACTATTACTTTCCTACCAAAGCTTATAAACATCTGTCTGTGCAACTTTAAATGAGAGAATTATTTAACTTTAGTTTCCAGGTACCTGATGCATAAAACAGACCATTCATTTCTCCATGCAAATATGTAATGGACACTTCCTATGTGAATGGCATTCAATTGTACTATTATGCAATCTTGCTTTGTTCAACTAATGAAGTGGGGGCAGGGAAGGGAGGGAGGGAGGTGTGAATTGAATAATAGCCATGACTGAAGTGACTGTAAGAATTAGGTGAAATCCCCAAAGCAATTAAAATCTCCCAGGTAGTTTCTAGTGTCCAGATCACCTTATGCTTACAAATGTTTTTGAAAAGTCAATATGACTGTGCCAACATCTTTAGATAAAACATAGTACTTCCTGAGTATGACTAATTATGAACACTAAGTCTGTTCTAACCTTTCTTGATAGGAAATAAGACTCATTTTGGTACTGTTTATGATGATTATCTGATAGCTAGACCAGAAGGCAAAGAACACCTGTTTGAGTGTTCAAATTGTGTAACACTCCATCAGATAGCTTTTCCTTTGAAAATATAAAGAACTAGCAAAAGAAAGAGAGTTGAGCATATGAATGCTTCAAGGTTCTGAGAGCATGCCATAGGCCATCCCATCACAATTCAAATTTCTTCTACAGGGATAATTTCAAATTATTTTAAAACAGGTATTTTCAGTTTCACATGCTGATTGTTTCAAATAACTGATTGTAATCAAATAATTGCTTTAAAAAATGTTCTAATACCCTGTTCATGCCCCCTTCCACCAGAATATTCTAAAGTCATTAGACAATATCTGCCCTAGTTCTTTAATCCTTGCTCTTCAAAATGTAAAATACCTAGCCATACAGCTGGGGGGGTGGGGGGTGGACCTCTTTTTTGATTCATTCATGCAATAAATTCAATAAATATTTGTTTATACAATATTTAGTCATTGAGTGCCTGCTATGTGCCAGGGAGAACACAGTAACATGTTCTCCCACTACCCCCCATAATAAAAGTAGAGGTAATTAGAAGAAAGCATGGATGATCATTAAGCTTCCATTTGAACGATTCCAGTGATAAACAACCCACTATATATGTGGGGTCAAACTCAGTATTGGCAAGATCTAATTGTTAGAAAGTTAATTCATATATTGAGCTGAGTACAGGCAAGGCTTAATTCCAACATAATATCTGGCAGAGGTTGCCCTGCCAGGCAAAAAGTCAGAAACATTGCTAAGGTCATCCCATACCAAACACAAGAGAGAAATCCTCTGTCACAGAGGCAAAATTGCCTGTAGAGTTTGCTCCTGGCTCCAGCAACTTCTTCATTCCCTGAAGTCCTTCAATAGCTCTACAATAATAACATAGATTTACAAGATAAGTAAACTTTCACTTTATACTTTTTTTTTTCCATTTTGCACTTGGGGGTTGAGAAACTGACCACATCAACCTCTTAAAGACGTCATTCCAACTCTTGCTTTAAAGCAAGCTAATAAAATGTCAAACATAAACTGACTTCCTAAAGATGAGTAAGCACAGGAAAATTACTGTCTTTAAAAGATTCTGTGATTCAAAAGAAAAGAATTTGGTTCCAATTCTGCTTATGACAAAGTAAGTTCCACCCAGACTGATTCTCTTGCAGATGACAGCTGTAAACTTTGCACAAAATACCAAAAGTGAACTATCTGAAGGCACTGGAGAATGAATAAAAGCAGGTAGCTTCTGGAGGAGTGTGAAAGGAATGAGCACATGTCAAATTTCCCCTTTTTATGATGGTGAGCTCGAAGGCAGACTGCATTGAGTAACTGCTCAGAGCAGCTACAACTCCAATAGAATATCATATTCTGTCTCGTCTGAAGAACCAGATGACAGTGTTGGAGACCTGCAGCCACTGGAAATTGAGGGATGAATCCCAGGAAAAAAAGAAGCCAGAGTGGAAGGACCCCAAATTCCGTGTATAAATTCAGTCTAAATCTCTGGCTCACTCCTGAACCACACATATTTATGGAGCAAACTCCAACTAAAGATAAAAGAAATGAATTAAAATTTGATTTGCCACCTAAAAGACAGAATTTGCATTTTAGCACAATTAGGTCACTTGCCAAATTAAATAGTACCAGCAAAATAAATTTGTAGAGTATAACAGAATCCATACCTACCATTTGCAATGTCAGGGATGAAATTACTCAACACACATAGAACCGAGAAAATGTGACTTATTTCCAAGAGAAAAATAAATGAAAAACAACTACCAAATGGCTCAAATGTTGGATTAGCAGCTATAATAACTATGCTTGACGAGTTAAAGAAAATCATGCTTGAAAAAAAAAAAAAAAAGATAGGAAACCTCATCAGACATATAGAAGCTATATTTTAAAGACCAAATGTAAATTCAAGAACTGAAAAATTAAAACATTTTTTTAAGGAAGCTTGGGTGGCTCAGCAGTTGAGCATCTGCCTTCATCTCAGGGCGTGATGCTGGAGTTCCAGGATCCAGTCTCACATCCAGCTTCCTGCAGGAAGCCTGCTCTGTCTCTGCCTGTGTCTCTGCCTCTCTCTGTGTGTCTCTCATGAATAAATAAATAAAATCTTTTTTAAAAAGTCATTTTTAAAAAAATCACTGCGTGGATCTACAATAGAATGGAGATGACAAAGGAAGAATAAAGATGAGTCAATAGAAATTGCTATCTGAAGAAGTAAGAAAAAGTATTGGGAGAAAAAAATAAGTAGAGTTTTCAAAGATCCATGGGACAATACCAAAAGGTTTGACACACATATAATTAGTGTCTCTGAAGGAGAAAAGTGTGAAAAGGGGTAATAAAAATATTTGAAAAAATAATGCCCTAATGTTTCCTCAAGTTAGTGAAAAACGTAACTTTACAAACTCAACTTTAGGCACATTCAACTCTAGGCAGAATAAATACAAAAAAAAAAAACCATTGGTAGTAGTATTATAGTCAAACGGCTAACTATCAAAGATAAAGAGATAATCAATCACTTTAAAGTCCTGAAAGGAAAAAAAAGTCAATCCAGGATTCTATGTCCAACAAAAATATCCTTCAAAAAAGAAGACAAAATAAAGAAAGTTAAAAGAATTAATTGGCAGTAGATGTGAACTATCAGAAAATATAAAGGAAGTTCTTTAGGCTAAAGGAAAGTGAAACCAAAAATCTTCAGCAAGAAATAAAAAGCATTAGAAACTGTTAATACTTGGTAAATATACAGGACTACTTATTCCTCACACTTCCTTAAAATACATCAAGTTGCTCAAAGCAAAAACAATAGCATTATCTTGTTGGAGTTTATAATGTATGTAGATGAAATACATATAACCACCATAGCCTAAAGAATATGGTTGGGAATAAATGGAACTTTATGGTTGAAATATTTTTACATTTCATGTGAAGTGAATATTGTTCATGTTAATATTAATTCTAGACAGATGATGAAAAGTTACAGATATATATTATAAACCCTATAGCAACCAATAAAATGTGATACAAATACATGTTGCTAAAAGGCCAATAAAAAATTAAAATATAATTCAAAAACACATATAAATAACCTGAAAGAAGACCCTTCAACCAGAGGGGAAAAAAATGTCTTCTTTAAAGGAGGAATTTCCCTGGTTTCTTTAAGAAGTCTCGAGAAAGAACATTTTATTTAGGAAACTAAAACCATTAATAATAAAGAGAAAGCAGTATAAAAGGAAGAAAGATTTCATGGAGACTTAAAACAAGTAAACCATTATTATGAGAATTAAAAACATCCATAAAAACAAATGAATAACAGATTGAATATTGTGGAAAGCTGAAGGACAAAATTGAAAACATTTCAATTACAGGAAATCGCAGTGATGGTGGCATTTGGGGAGGGGAAGCATAAAAGAGAAGATGCAGGAAATCTTCTCTAGGAACAAGAGTCCTGGAAAGCAGGATTGGGCCAAGGAACAAGTTGAACTATGCTGTATCTCGAAGTCTGCTTCGAGGGAAAACCACCTACAGTACTGTCTAATAAAAAAGAATTGCTATTCACTATTTCTAGAAGTAATGGTAATGCCAAATATAATTCTTTAGTCACAAAGATAATAAATAATCTAAAAGATAACAAAAATAATCTGAATATAAGATGTCCAATTTTTTTTTAAATGTTTGGTTTCTAAGTCTCCACTTTATTTTTTTTTATTTTTAAAGATTTTACTTATTTATTCATGAGAGACACAGAGAGAGAGAGAGAAACAGAGAGAGAGAAGTAGAGGGAGAAGCAGGCTCCATGCAGGGAGCCTGACGTGGGACTCGATCCTGCATCTCCAGGATCATGCCCTGGGCCGAAGGTGGGCGCCCAACCACAGAGCCACCCAGGGATCCCCAAGATGTCCAATTTTATTAATAAAATCTAGGACTTGAGAGAAGAGACAGGAAAGAAACAAAAGAATGATAAATTTTTCACCTAACACAAAGGTTGTCAATATATATGTCTTGTCTTCTTAAATAAAAACTATGAGATATAATTTTATTTAAATGTGTCAAAAACAATGACCTAAAAGGAACACTTAGGCATCACTGAACTTCAGAAAACAATTTCTTTGAAACAAGAACTAATCCATCCAAAAATGTTTTCTTTGATGTTAAAAAAATTAAGAAAAAACATTAAGAGGGTTAAGTGGTTGTGTGAGAGTTTTTCAATATGTGTTTCTTAATGGGCATGAGTTTAAGTTTCCAAGAAGTAACACTTCATCAAATGTCTGTTAAGCATCTGAAGATACCACTAAGATTAAACAGCAAGAACAAAAGTATTTTTTTATTTAAAAAGAGAACAAAGCTTGAAACTTTGGAGGAAATTAATAGGGACAGGTTGTCCTGAAAGAAACATAGCCTATAAAAAAGACAAATTAGTTTCAAGAGGGAAAACTAAACACATTACAGGAATATTATTAAATCTCACAATTATGACAAGCCCAAAGAAACGACACAAGAATACAAAACATCAGTTGGTCCTCTTCATCTTTGTGAAATATCTGAAATTTTGCTTCATTATTTCAGAATATTCTGCTTTTCCATCTATTGCTCAAATCATATAGTGTAATTTACTTCATTGTTATAACATGACTTTCTCATGTGCACTTAGTATTCTCTGAATATCGAATTGTATTTCTCTGTTGTTGCTGCTCTTGTCACTTCTCATTCATCACCTTCTTGTCATCAGTAACATGCTTTGTACTCCCAGGTTCCTAACAATCAACTCATAATGTACATGCCTCTCTTTAAAGACATTCTTCATGGCTATTCTGATTTACGTTATAATTTGGACTGTTTAATTTTTGGCCTGATAATCAGCTGTTAAACCAAGAAATTTTTAAATGTCACTCAGTGGTTAGTTCCAATAGTTATTAACTCCCTATAATGAAGGAGAGTGTTGGAATCATTACAAAATGACCCAGAACTGATCCAGATATTAAATTTGACAGATAAGGACATTAATATCATCACTACAATTGCATTCTTTTTTTTTTAAAGATTTTATTTATTCATGAGAGACACACAGAGAGGCAGAGACATAGGCAGAGAGAGAAGCAGGCTCCCTGTGAGAAGCCTGATGTGGGAGTTGATCCAGGGACTCTGGGATCACACCCTGAGCCTAAGATGCTAACCATTGAGTTACACAGGTGTCCCTTAAACTGCATTCTTGATGCAGAAAGTTAAGTACAGGCATGCAAAGGGAAAAGTCTGCATTTCTAGATGAAAACTATGATTTGGGATATGAAAAATGTATTGAATGGGATTAATGGCAGGTTAGACATCACAGAAAAAGATTAGTAAATTTGACATTAAAAACAGAAACTATAGGGAAGCCTGGGTGGCTCAGTGGTTGGGTGTCTGCCTTTGGTTTGGGGTGTGATCCTGGGGTTCCGGGATCCGGTCCTGCATCGGGCTCCTGCGGGGAGTCTGCTTCTCCGTCTGCCTGTGTCTCTGCCTTCTCTCTGTGTCTCTCTTCTAAAAATATTTTTAATATTTTTTAAAAAATAAATAAAATCTTCTAAAAATATTTTTAAAAACAACCAGAAACTATCAAAAACAAAACACAGTGTGAATTTTTAAATATTTATTTAGGAAGAAAGAGAAATAAAAGTCAGCCAGATTGGAAAAAAATAAAACTCATTATTTTCAAATGACACAATCATCTCTATAAAATCCAAACACATCTACATTTAAAAAGTACTAGAACTAGTAAGTTCAAAGTTGCAAGATATGAGATCAGTATATAAAAAGCAATTATATTTCTATATACTATCAACAAGCAACTAGAAATTGGAATTATAAAATATCATTGCCAATAGCATTGAGAATATAAAATACTTGGGCAGCCTGGGTGGCTCACCGGTTTAGCGCAGCCTTCAGCCCAGGGCATGAGCCTAGAGACCAGGGATCGAGTCCCACAAGCCTGGAACCAGGGATCGAGTCCCATGTCTGTCTCTGCATGGAGCCTGCTTCTCAGTCTGCCTGTGTCTCCGCCTCTCTCTCTCTGTAGGTCTCTAATGAATAAATAAAAATCTTTTTTAAAAAAAGAATATAAAATACTTAAAGATATAGCTGACAAAAATGAAATATCTATACACTAAAAAGTACAAAATATTGCTGTGAAAAACTAAGACCTAAAAAGTGAAGAGCTATATCTTTATTCATGTGTTGAAATTTTCAATATTGATTTATAAGGAAAACCCCAAATTGATCTATGGAGTACATGTAATTCCAATCAAAATCCCTGCAGACCTTTTTGGTAAAAAGTAAAAACTAATTATGAACTTTGTATGGAAATGCAAATACAAAGTACCTAGAATAGGCAAACAACTTTGAAAAATAAGAGAAGTCTGACACTACCTGAGCTCAAGCCTTATACACCCAGAGTAATCAAGACACTGTGGTCCTGGTGTCAAGATAAACAGAGTAATGGAATTAAAGAGAGTCCAGAAACACAGCTATACATATAAGGACACTTATTTTGGACAAAGGGGCAAAACCAATTCAGTGAAGAAAAAAAATAGCTTTTACAACATATAGTAGTACAAAAAAATATGAACTCCAATCTAGGTCTTGTACCATAAACATAAATTACCTCAAAATGTATCATAGACCTAACTATACAACCTAATATTATGAAACTTCTAGAAAAGAAGAGGAAGAAGAAGAAGAAGAAGAAGAAGAAGAAGAAGAAGAAGAAGAAGAAGAAGAAGAAAGAGAAGAAGAAGAAGAAGAAAGAGAAGAAGAAGAAGAAGAAGAAGAAGAAGAAGAAGAAGAAGAAGAAGAAAGAGAAGAAGAAGAAGAAGAAAGAGAAGAAGAAGAAGAAGAAAGAGAAGAAGAAGAAGAAGAAGAAGAAGAAGAAGAAGAAGAAGAAGAAGAAAGAGAAGAAGAAGAAGAAGAAAGAGAAGAAGAAGAAGAAGAAGAAGAAGAAGAAGAAGAAGAAGAAGAAAGAGAAGAAGAAGAAGAAGAAAGAGAAGAAGAAGAAGAAGAAGAAGAAGAAGAAGAAGAAGAAGAAGAAGAAGAAGAAGAAGAAGAAGAAGAAGAGAAGAAGAAGAAGAAGAAGAAGAAGAAGAAGAAGAAGAAGAAGAAGAAGAAGAAGAAGAAAGAAGAAGAAGAAGAAGAAGAAGAAGAAGAAGAAGAAGAAGAAGAAGAAGAAGGAAGAAGAAGAAGGAGGAGGAGGAGGAGGAGGAGGAGGAGAAGAAGATGATCTTGTGCCCTGGGTTAAGCAAAATTTCTTATAAGTCACCAAATTACAATCCACTGAAAAGAAAATGTTGATAAATTGGACTTCACCAAAGTGTTCAACTTTTGCTCTTCAAAAGACACTATTTAAAAAATGAAAGACAGACACAGACTGGAAAAATATATTAGCAAAGCAAGTACCAGGTAAAATATTTGTATCCAGAATGTATCGTGAACTTTCAAAACTCAATAATCAGAAAATAAATGCTCAATATAAAATGAAAAAAAGATTTGAATGGACACTTCACCTACATGAAGATATACGGATGGTAAATAAGACATGAAAATATGCTCAATATCATTATTCATTAGGAAAACACAAGTTAAAACCACAATGAGTGGGACACCTGGGTGGCTCAGGGGTTGAGCGTCTGCCTTTGGCTCAGGTTATGATTCCAGGATCCTGGGATCAAGTCCTATATCAGGCTCCCCTCAGAGAGCCTGTTTTTCCCTCTTCCTGTGTCTCTCCTCATGTCGCTCATGACGGATCACGAATAAATAAGTTTATTTATTTATTCCCGTGAATAAATAAATAAAATATTTAAACACACACACACAATAAGCTATCACCTCACATCTATTGAGACAACAAAACTAAAAAGATTGGCCATACAAGGATCAGTAAGGTTGTGGCAGAGCTAGAACTTTCATACACTGTAGTGGGAATGTAAAATAGTATCACCTCTTTAAAAATAATTTTATTATAAGACTTTTATAGTATAAATAGAATTTTTTCTATTTAACTCTTTGGGCAACTAAGATATTTTATTGTGAAACATCATCTTATTATAAAATTATTATAAAATAATTTTATTATAAAATTGTTTTATAGTATAAATAGAAATGTTTTCAATTTATCTCTTTGAATCCTAATTGCAATGACCAACACTACAATACACTAGCTACCCTGCCCCACTTTGAATTAACTTTAGACTGGAAAGCAAAACTATCTCGATTTTTCAATCAGAAGGCCACTAACTTTTAAAAGTACTTTATGTCTTATCGTCTCTCTTTGTCAGTTTCTGTTACCATATGAGCAAAAAAGACTGCTATGGAACTTAGTTACTTTGTTTAGTCAACTTGTGAAAAATTGAAGTCTTTCCATAATGTTGTACATTTTATTGACTATGTGATTACAGACATTTAACTCTGCCTCATTTTGACGTTCATGCTTTTACTAGGGTGCATCATCATCTTTGGACATATCAGCTTAGCATCCCTTAACTAAACTAGGGTTGTATACACTTGGTCTCTATTTTAAAGAGACTTCTGAAAGTATCTCCCAGTTGTTGAAAATAAGACAAAAATAAAACATAAGTTTTATTACATGAAATAACATTCTCCTTCTTAGAATTCAGGAGGTCTTCCACAGAAAGGGCTTTACTGGTATTTAGTAGCAGATTCATAACCCCGTGCATTGCCACCCCCTTCCTTACCCACCTTTTTTCCCTTCTTCCATGCTCCCCAAAAGGCCTGAAGCACTTGACAAGCCTCTGGCTCAGCCTCAAGTGGTTCTTTTAGAAGAAAAATCACTAATGAGTAGATTAGAGCTGATTGGAGATACCTGCCTGGGGTAATTTCCTAAGAATTGAGAGCAGACAGGCTTCCCCAAGTCTTAGGAGCTGTTCCTCTTTCAAGAAGCAGATTTTGCTCTGAACATTAGTGGCAAATGACTTGAAAGCAAGAAGAGACTTTGTTTTCCTTGAATGATTTCAAAAGAAAAAAAGCAGGAGTTGGGAGAGGGGTGCCTAGGTGGCTCAGTCAATCAAGCATCTGACTCTCGATCTTATTCAGATCTTTGTCTCAGGGTCACGAGTTCAAGTCCCACATTGGGCTCCATGCCCAGTCAAAAGAAACACACGCACACTCAAAAGACAAAATAATAATAGACTTTGCAATATGTTCCAAGACCACATTAGTCTTTCCTGTGGAAGGATGCAAGGTAAGAAGTGACTTTTGTGAAACAAGACAACATGCCTTCCTTCAAAGGAATGGAGAAAAGCAGGTAGTCGATCACTGCAAGGTCATCCCATGGAAAGCTGATGACAGAATGTACTATGAACTTGTGAGATCAGAAATGCTGACATTCCTGACATGTCTTCAGAGGTGTAGAGGACAGAAAGCACAATGGATTCAGGATCCAGGGGAACCTGTCAGGTTTTGAAACACAACTTGACAAAAAAACCACCAGTTGGATAGAAATATAAGGAGTAAACTGATTCTAAAACATTGACTTAGAGAAGGACAAAAGTCACACTGTCATTTTGGGATATCCTTTAGGACATCCTACCTCAGTCACTGAGGTGACCAGGGATGGAAGCTGATTGACACCTTAACCATAGTCTACAAATCAAAAATGAGAATACATGATTGGACAGATATGAATTTACTTATAGGATAGAATATTTTAAATTAGAACTGACTGAGGGAACCCAGAATCTGTAATGGAAGAGGAATAGGGCAACAAGACAATCTAAGTTGTATCTATTTAGTGAACGCAACAAAAAAAGCTAACATTCAAACTATGCATGTGCATTCATTTATCCACAGAAAAACTGAATAAACGAAACTTAGGATGCTTATTTTAAGATTTTTTTTCTAGACTTTGATGTTGTATGCCACTATGTCTTTAAAATATAAAGGACTCCAAGGCTTAGATACACACGAACCCCAAGAACAAGAGGTGCAAGTGTTTGAGAAAGACTTCAGTTAGGATACCAGGGTATTCATCTTCTTCCTGCCTTCCCACCCCACTTCAGCCTGCCAAGCCAGAAGAGGCTCTCAGACACACTAGGGATGCTCTGCGGTGGTCAAACTTGAGAAACAGAAGTCCAGTGTAGGTTCGGTTGACTCAGGAACCCTTCTGAGAGGTAGGAAGAGGGAGCCTTCCAAGCTGGAGAAGTAGCCTTTCCTCAGTCAACTCAGCCACTGTCTCCAACCCTACATGGAAGCATCAACTGTTTGTTATCCTCTTTCATTCCTCTTCTCATTTTAATTAGTTTAATATCAGCCTCTCAACTTCCCTAATGATTTTCCCCACTTCCAACTTAGAACCAAACACAGAAAGCCAAGTATGCACCCCTAACCAATCACACAGGACACCCCACTCTGGCCTAGGTGGAGCTTCCCCATGCCAACAGCCTCCTATCAGGGCACACCTAAAGCTTTCCCCCATTTCACTATAAAGCTGCCTGTCTTTGAGTCTCTGCCACAACTAGTGACAGTGGCTGACGCCCTTTCTCTTAGAGAGCTTTTAATAAATAACCCTTGGTTTGCCCATTTGGTTGGTCTTTCTTTCCACAATACGCTTACTTTTGTTTGGAGAGCTCAATGTTGTGGTAGAGCTTCCATAAGCAATTCAGAGAAACCAGCACATTCTTGATAAGTGAGCCCAGTTCTGTCACTGTCCTGGAAACTCTGTTTCCCTCATGGCCACATACAATCTAATGTTAAGTCGTGTCAACTCTATATCCAAAAAAGTAACCCACAGGTAATCACTTCTCCCCCATCTCCAGTACCACCACTGGACTCCAAGGAACTCCAGTGTGCTCCTGGATTGCCACACTGGCCCCTTCACAGGCCATGATTCCTCTCTTCCTCCTCTTGTGACCCATTCTTGTATACAGCAGCCAGAGGGATCTGCGTCTTAAATATATCATTTCTCTGTTTAAGCCTTCAAACGTCTTCCATCCCACTTAGAATAAAATCCAAACTCCTATACCATCTGGCATATTCCCCCTCCAGTCCCACCTTGTCCCACCCCTCCTGTCATCCACTACACTCCAGTGACACTGGCCTCCTCAAATGTGCCAAACATGTTCCCATCTCAGGGCCTCTGCACCAGCTGTTCCCTCTGCCAGGAACGCTCTTCCCCCTGACCTTTGCACGGCTGGCTGCTTTCTGTCGTTCAGATGGTCGCTTAGCCATCATCTCTTCAGAGAAGCAAAGAAAGCACCTACTCTGTTGTAGTCACCCAATCACTGTCACATCCCCCAGTCCTACCTCTCTCTGCCTAATGCTAATCACTACCTGAAACTTTCCTTTGTTCGCTGGTTTTATTCTCTGTCTCCCTTATCAGAGCAGGGATTTGTCTGTCATGATCAACCGCTGTATCCCCCAGCCTAAAACAGGCCTGGCATTGAACTGGTGCTCAATAAGTATGTTGGACAAATGAATGAATGCACGCACGCATGACTAAGTGAATAACTGAATTGCCTGAGACTTTGGACTCTAGGATGTGAAATTCTCCCTTACTGCATGCATAGCTCAAACCCTTCTCCCTTACTGCACACATAGCACTGATGCAAATCAATTCCCAGCTTGTCTGGGGAGTTTTATTCCACTCAGAAGATGTGCCTTTCCCCCCTCACGCACAGCGCTGTCTGTAGAGTTCCTTTGGATTTAATCACATCCTACCTGGACGCCTGTCCCTTGTAGCCTGCTGCCCCGTCCTGTTCAATTTGTCCCCTGCTTCTTAGTTCAGCACATGCGCAGATTCGGCCCATCCAAACACATTTCTTTGTACCTTTTATAAAACAGTGCCATAAACATAGTGGAGACTCAACTAGCTTGTTGAATACACTTTTTAATGCATATCAAGTAAAGTTAGGATAATATAATGCTAAGTCGTGCAAGACCAAGCCAACAAGAAATGAAGCTAAAGAGGCGACCCCCAGAGCACGTCCTTGGGTCCACATGGATTCCCTGTTGGTGTAAATAGCCCACGTTTCCCATTGCCCATTCACTGGTTTGCTTTGTACAAAATCAATTTTATCTCTCTTTTTTATTTCTCTCTCTCTAAGTTGCCTTCTGTGCTCCACAGGCAGTGCTATGGATGGCCTGGGATAACACTCACTGAGGATACGTTTATATGCCCTGTGGGCAGCCAGCCAGGAATTGCAGTTTGAATGACATTTTTTTTGCTTGGCAAAAAAAGAGTTGCCTCACCACCTCAGAGCTCAAACACCAGTTCACCTGGTTGTTGAAGGCTCCTTGCTATTTTATTGAAATTATACTCCTGAAAACTCATAGAGTAGGCACTCCCCTAGAGCCTGGTTTGTGATACTGGCTCTTTCTAAAGTATGTAAAAGAAGTAAAATAATGTTCTTAGGAGTGAATTTTCAAAAAGGATCAGCAATTCCACAGGTTACTCCGGCTTTTTTCCCCATCTGCTGTGACAGCAGGTGTGATTTCACAAGCCCACTCCCATCAATCATCCTCTCCAACCTGTCTCTGGTGCCTGACAAGGTGTTTATGTGCGTAACATGGAAACCATCACTGGATCTTGCGAGCAAATAAAGCTGCCTTTCAACAATACTCCAAAGGAAAAGTTCCATGGAAACTAGGTGCTGAGTGCAGGTAGGTGATTCATTTAATCACCAGTCTCACCTTCTTCCAGGGGTTGCAAACTCAAAGCCCTTCAGGGGCAAAACAAGTACTATGAGACTATGAAGCATCCTTATGTAAAACAACAGTGAGAGGGATGCCTGAGTGGCTCAGTGGTTGAGCATCTGCCTTTGGCTCAGGGCGTGATCTCAGAGTCCTGGGATCAAGTCCCACATCGGGCTCCCTGCAGGGAGCCCACTTCTCCCTCTCCCTATGTCTCTGCTTCTCTCTGTGTGTCTCTCATGAATAAATAAATAAAATCTTTAAAAAATAAAAAATAAATAAAACAACAGTGAGAACACTGTGATCTAAATGGATAGTGCATGCTCTATAGAAAAAGTACTTGCATTCACTTTACATGAAAATGAGCTGACTAAACCCAAGTTTTCCGCAGGCATAATGTGGCCACCAGTGTTCCGTCTTGATGCCTCTACTAAGTCAGTATTCTAGCCTGAGGCCCAAGCACTCATGCTTTTCAGAGGATTTTAGCACTCAAAATTATAGACAATGGGAGCTAGAAATGATCTTAGATGTTGTTTATTCCAAATTCATTTTTTCCAAGAAAGGACACTGAGGCCCAAAAGATTAATAAGCCAGTCAAAAGGAACACAGCAAACATAGCAGGATTAAGACAAGACTTTCATCTCAGACTCCAAGTCAGCTATTTGCTCTTGCTCTTCCTAACATGCTAATAACAACTTCATGCTTCAGGTTTGTTTAATGTAAATATCCCCTTTAAAGTTTTCTGGAAGTTGTGTTAATGACAGTAAAAGTTCGAATGATAGAAGCTAGATTAAAATAAACTCAATAAAAGAGAATTTAGTCATCAAAGGTGGTAACAATAATGTGAAATGTGTACAAATATTATTCATGATGATTTGCATGGTAAACAGACTATAAAATGAAGATTTCAACTATGTAAACGTACACAACATGTGGACAAAGACTAGGATGAAATTTGCATAATGAAATTAATTAGAGTGGCATGGCATGATTGTTGTCCTTTTAAAAATCATTTTAATGCTACTATAATATTCTTCATACCGTTTTAGGTGATTTTCTTTAACAACATTGCTGGTCCATTTTAATTTCAAGGGTAGCTATTCACCACTTCCTACCCTCTTCTCCCTAGCAAAACTTCATTTTTTGTTCAGGTATCCAGTCTTTTCCCCTGTGACTCAGGATTGTCCTGATAAATCTATCAATAGCAGTGTTCTCATCTCTTTGCCAGTAATTGTTTCAAGCATGGGCATGTGATGTAAATCTGGCAAATGAAACATAAAGGGAATCTGCTGAGGGACTTCTGGGACAGGGCTTATTCAATCTTTTTTTTATTATTTATTTTATTTACTAATTGAGAGATTTGAGAGAGAATGTGAGTGCAGTGGGGGTAGGGGAAGATGGAGAAGAAGAGAGAGAATCTTAAGCAGGCTCCATGCCCAGCATAGAGCCAGACATGGGCTTGATTTCACAACCCTGAGAGCATGACTTGAGCCAAAATCAAGAGTCAGACGCTTAACTGACTGAGCCACCCAGGTGACCTAAGGCTTCTTCAATCTTACAAGCAGATCTCTTTCTCCACCTCTGGATGTTGTGTGAGAATATAAAGACCTAGGTCTGATTCAGCCATCTTGTGATCATGCAGCAAGCATAAACATATGCTAAGATTGGCAGAAAAGAAGGAAAGAAATTATTTCTGATGAATTAGTATGAAGTCATCTACCTCTGAATTTCTTCTATGAGATAATCAACTTCTTATCGTTTAGTCCAGTTTTAAGAAGTGGGGTTTTCTGTTGTTTGCCAAAGCCCCAGCCAAAATAATAAACTTGATTCTGCTCTTTGTATATTGGAAAGCACACTTGGATGCCTTTATGGAAGGAGAATATACTCACATATTTTCCTCTCTTTTTCTAATCCTAAGGCATAGGCAGCATGACTACATTGAAATTGTCTAGTGCCTCATTTCTGAGGTGTGGTCAGGACGGATATAACCACAATCTGCTTCATTAAGCTACCAGTTATGGTTCTACTAAGTGCCCTAATATAATCAGAACTTTATGAGCATCAACACTTTTATATGGCATATTTAAGAAATAAAGAGTTGAAACCAGTTTGAGAGAGAAATCCTCTCTTAAGAGAAAATAAGGTAGGAAAGAGGAGGAAATAACCATTTCCAGGAATAAGGATACCATCCCAATAAATTTGAGCTTTTAACTCTCCCAAGAGCTCTAATGACACCAAATACCCCTGTTTTGATGGTTGCATTTGTCCTTTTTCAAACCAGCCAATTTTTAATTATCTGTTATTTTTCTCTAGAAGTGACCGTATTTCAATCATAGCAGTGTAGTATCTGAACATCAATGGCAAGGTTGCTAAGGGGTGTGGAAGGAACAAAAGCTACCGCTGAATGCAAAATTATTGTCATTAACATACAAAGTTCTACAAGTCCTGTCTGCTGGTGAGAACTAAATTTTTGAGGATTAGAAAATGTAACCTGTAGAGATGGGCTATAGATATACTTTATACACGCTGAGTATCTTGAAAAATCAGATATGAAGATAAACGGGCTCCTTTGTACTCTAGGGCAGGGTTCAAACCATTATAAAGTCACTTACCCAAGACAGGCATATTGTGTGAACACTCAAACCTCAACTTATGGCAAAAATAATAATAGTCTATTTCCAATCTCCGAGAACATTTCCTCCTGGGAATTCCTAAAGGGCTTTAAAACTATTTTTACAAAATAAACATATATATTATCTTCAAGAAAAGCACAGTCTATTCTATAATAGAATGTTGTCAATTATGAAAAAAGTAAAGTACCTTTACTATCTCTCCATCTTATTCCCTGTAATGTCCCAAATCCCCACGAGTAAAACAATTGAAACATGCCTAACACAGTCAGGAGTCTCAAGGCCACTGTTGGGACCCAGGTCTGCACTTTCCGAGCCATTTCTGTTTCTGTTGCAACACTTGTCCTCCATCTCCTTCATCCCTCACCTCCCACACATAAAGCCTCCTGACTTCTAGGGTGGCAATAAAAGCAAATGGAAAACAGCAGATTGTCTAGTGTCTATACCTGCATCTGCTTTACAAGCTTGTTCTTCAAACCAATGCTTCTCTCAAACTTCAGTGAGTATCCTGGACATCTTGTTAAGATGCAGATTCTGGATTCAGTAAGTCTGGTATGGGGCCCAAGATTCTCTATTTCTAGCAGCTTCCAAAGTGAAGCTGATGCTGCTGGTCCTGGCCCATGGTCCATACTTTGAGTAACAAGGTTTTATAAAATTTCTCAGAGAAATAGCATCTGAGATTCAAGCAAAACACACTAAATAACAAAATAGTAATTGTTTCAAAATGTGTTAGGATGTAATAGAATTTGAGATGTGCTTTTCTGAACACTAAATACAAGTTCTAGAAAGATTGAGCCTCAGTATATCTATTATCTATTGCTATACCAATAAAATTATTAACTTAAAACAGTATCAAACATTTCTTTTGGGCCACCTGGGTGGCTCAGTGGTTTAGTGCCAGCCTTCGGCTCATGGCGTGATCCTGGAGTCCTGGGATCAAGTCCCACATCGGGCTCCCTCCATGGAGCCTGCTTCTCCTTCTGCCTATGTCTCTGCCTCTCTCTCTCTATGTCTCTTGTGAGTAAATAAAATCTTAAAAATAAAAAAATAATTTAAAAAACATTTATTTTGCTCATGAATCTGAAATTTGGGCAGAGCTTTGCCATGACAGTTTGTCTCTGTTCTACATGCCCTCAACTGGGATAGTTCAGTTGGAGATTGGAGGAGGCACTTTCAAAATGACTCACTCTTATGGGTGGTAGGTTAGTTCTGGCTTTCAGTTGGAAGCTCAGCCAGGTCTGTGGGACAATTATCCTGATTTCTCTCAATGTAGGCTCCTCCTTGGGCTTTCTCATAGCATGATGACTGAGTTCCAAAAGCAAATGTCTCACAAAAACAATGGAAGTATGGGGTATTTTCATAGCCTGGCCTCGGAAATAATTTAGTGTCCTTTTTGCCATACTTTATTAGTTAAGGCAGTTAGGAAGGCCTGCCAGGTTCAAGAAAAAAGACAAATTAAGACCAACAAGACTCTACTTCTTGATGGCAAAATAACAAAATTCTAGAATAGCATGAAGGATGGGAGATAAAATTGTGGTCATCTTTGAGAAATATAATCTGCCACATTCATCAACCCAAAATTCTTTTTTAACAAGTGATGTTAATCATGATAGAAATTTTCTAATTCTACCCCAACCCCATTCGCATTTATATGAATTTTGGGGAAGAAGAAAAGAAATATAGAATACACTGGAAGAAATTGAGGAAAAGGTAAAAGAATAAAAGATTATCTGATACAGGGTAGAAGAAAATAGTTGGAAAAGTGAAGAAGGAGGTATAAAAAAGAAAGTAGGATCAAGTACATAGAACAGTAGATCTGAATATAAAGACAAATATCACTTTCTTCCCTACCCTCAGTCTGGTACCTGTAAAAAAAAGCAGAGCAGATACCAATCTGACTGGTTGTGAAGCCTAATATGCTATTTACTGTCATTCTTTGGTAGAAGGGAATCAAGATTGAAGCTTTGTATTGGCCAATAATTAATGAATTGAGCTATTTTTTTCTTTCAAAAAAAAATTCATGATAGCAGCAGAGTGAATTCAAATATAAGACCTAAGTCTTTCTCAGACAGTTCTCATCTATGGCAAGACCACAGTGTCATTGGAGAGGAATAGGGGCTGGGGTCAAGAAGAAGCAACCATATTGTCAGGACCGTTTACCAGATTTGCCAACTTGCACTCTACAACATGAGGTCTGATTCCAGTGAAAAGCACACCAAGGGGCTAGATAGGTACTCATGCAATTTAAGATCCTCATAATTGAATCTTCCAGTTCTAGGGAGAAATATTACTTATGGTGAGACATGGAAACAAAATGTCCCTCTGTTCATACAAGGCCCTCTAAATTGGCTCCCCACACCTCCATATTTGGTTTTCGCACTGTCTTGCTGGTGAGCTCTGTGCAAATTTAAAGTGGTGCAAAAAGGCATGTTGCACTCGACCTTTGGTGCTGAAAGCAAGATTTCAGTGATGAAACCAAACAATTACTACCCTGGAACAGTAATCACAAAAATGATAAAGATTATTTCTATCATAAAATTCACACCAATTCCCTTTGAAACAAAACCATTGAGCATGCCTATGTATTAGAAACCCATCGCCTCTTAACTCTTGCTCTAAAACTCCCATTGCAGGTTCAAAAGATAAAGACTTCCTTCATGAAGCACTGTTGGCTGGTACATGAGAATGTTCCAGTCATGCTATTGAGATGGGTTCCTGGAAGGAAGATGAGGAAAATGATCTGCATTTTTCTTGATTTTTGCCCAAGCATGTCTGTTTTGTAGGCGTCCTGGAGTTCTTCCCAGAAGGCAGATCTCAAAATCTTCAATGCCAATCATGAATAAGAGTTCCATTTACTTAAAATAATTAAACTTGTTCAATGTTGTATGAATGAAAAGTGCCAGATTAAAAGGAGCAATTGCTGATCTTCACCTACACTGATGTCCTAAGAGAAAGGACCACCTCATTCACCACCACCCCCTTTCATTTCCTACACCAATTCCCTTCTATCCACCAAAGCAGTCAGAGAGTCTACCAGAGAGACACCTGATCCAGCCTGAGGTGACTGCCTAGATCTGTGACTTTGGGCATGGTGGTTAACTCCTCGATCCATTGCTCCTGCTTAGAATTAGAATGTTTGTCCCTGGTTACCTTCCTTTGAACTTTGCCCAAAAAAGGCATTACAAATATGCTGAGGGAAATTTTGCCAGCAACACTTACAGCTGCCCTGTGGGATACACTAAGGGATCCCAACACAGAAAGTTCAGAAATGTGGCCTTCCTTGCTACATTCATGCATTATCAGAGCACCATTATCATTAGACACAATATCTTCAAGTGTTAAAGAAGATAAACATAGAGTCCTCAAAGGTGGCACTATGGTACTCAAAATAAGCAGTTATGACCGTGAACTTTTTTTAAAAAAAGATTGCCTTTTAAAAAGGTTTTTAAAAGATTTTATTTGACACAGAGACAGAGAGAGCATGAACAGGCTTAGGGCCAGAGGGAAAGAGAGAGAAGGAGAAGCAGACTCCCCATTGAGTATGGAGCCTGATGCGGGACTCAGTCCCAGGACCTTGAAATCATGACTTGAGCAGAAGTCAGATGCCAAACTAACTGAACCACTCAGGCACCCAAGACCTTGTACTTTGAGTACAACTCTACTTCAATCTACTCACACACTGTTTCTAATTTGGTATATCAGACATGCCAGCCCTGGACAGTACATATTCTCTTGATCCCCTAACCAAAAGAAGAGACTAAGGGTTCACATTCAAGTTAGGAGTTCTGGTTTTAGGGCATGTTCCGGACCATTATGCCACATAATATATGTATGCACTGTAAATCATTAGCAACCTTTGATATGGGGTCTAATCTCTGTAAGTCTCTGTATTAGTTTCCTAGAGATGACATAACAATATACCACAGATTGGGTAGTGTAAACAACATAAATTAATTTTTTCACAGTTCTGAAGGCCAGAAGTCCAAGTTCAACATGTCAGCAGGTTTGGTTTCTCCCGGGGCCTCTTTCATTGGCTTACAGATGGCTGCCTTCTTGCTGTGTCCTCACACAGCCTTTTCTCTGTGTGTCTCCCTGGTATCTCTTTGACTTCTTATAAAAACAACAATCAGATTGGATTAAGGACACCATTTTAACTTAGTCAACTCTTCAAAAATTTTATCTCTAAGTATAGTCATATTCTGAGTCTAAGGATTTTAATATATGAATTTGGGGTGAGAGTGGGGGGGGTGGAGGGATGCAGTTCAATCCATAACAGCCTATGTAAAAAGGGCATCATAAGGATTTATGTAAGATGCAAACAAGAATATGAATTAGAAAATGCTTTATAAAAAAAAGAAAATGCTTTATAAATTCTAAGTCACCATACAAATATTGTATCAATGATATCATCATTTTTGTCATTATAATTATTATTCTCTATGACACATTGTCAGTCTCCTGGGAAATCTCAGTTTTTCACCTTTTGAAGAATTATATCACAGTGGTTAAGAGAACATGCTCCAGAATTAAGACGTCTGGATCCAAATCTGGGCTCCACTTTTAAAAATTATTTTAACCTCTCTAAGCCTCAGCTTTCCTATCTGTAAGTTAGGGATGTAAAAATAGTACCTACCTTTTAGGACTGTTGAAAAAATTAAACAAGACAGTGCATCAAAATGACCGATTAATAGTATATGCTCATTTAATGTGGTTGTTAGCAAGAGCCATGTTTAAACCTTGCTGCTGCTGCTTCTTTCTCAGCCAGTAGAGGTCTCCAACATAATCAACCTGGACTAGCTTCCCCATGACAGTGTGCACAGCAGCTGCCAAGCACATCCACTGCTGGCGGAGAAAGGAGTGAAAGAATTCCCACCCTGTCTGAAGGAAGAAGAACTCAAAAACAAGAGAACAGGGAATAGGTAGGGTTCCATGGTAAGATGTTATATGAACAGGTGACCATAGTAAGATTAAGTTCTAGGGCTGCTTCAGAAACTGACTTACTGACATTGCCCTTAATTGCCCCCCACTTCAGCCAGTTCTAAAGTTGAGTTAAGAAAACTTACTCACGTATACCCCAGAAGAGCAGTGAAAATGAATCGGTAAATGTTTTTGTAAAGTTCTTTGAATGCAAGGAGTGCTGTTAAACAAATATTTAACATTTCTCACAGTATTAAGCTTATCTCATCTTTATTACCAGTTATATTCCATGCCTCGGTTTTGCTTCCACTGTAATATATTTCCTTTAACCTTCTTTCCCAGACAGGCTTACACCTCCAAGTTCAATTATTCTGTCAATTGTATTTTAAATTATACGGATTTATATTAACCACTTGTCGTATCAATTTGTTGATCTGTTGCTTTTTCTGTACCAATCATCTTTACACCCACCAAAAGCTGCCCTGGCAATTAAGCTGAGGAAGGTTGGAGTTATTCAAGAGAAATTAAAGCACAGAAAGAAAGACAGTGGAATAAGTGGGATAAAAAGAGCACTGGGGGGAAAACACACATGTACTAAAAAAGCATAGCACGCAGCAGATAGAGGCTCAGAGGGAAAAGAGGAGAGCGATAGAAAACGGATCCTGCTTGTGCCTGCGGTACCTCGCTTTCAGCACCAAGGACAGTGCCTCTGAAGGGCTGACCCAAGCACCGACCAGTTTTAGGGTCCCTCCCAAATCCTCTAGAGAAAACGCATGAATTTGAAAGCAGCTATGAAGCATGCAGTAAGGTCTAATAGGAAAGCTGTAAGAGCAGCCCACAAGTGATTTCACCTTAGAGGCAAAAATGGGTGATTTTTTTTTCTGTTCATTTCCACAGTTTCTGTGTCCTTGGAAAGACAAAGTTTGCTTTGCTTGGGCATGTCTGCTGTCAGTAAGTGACTGCAGGAGCTGAGGTGCTAAACTCCACAGTCTCCAGAAATCAGAAGAAATTTTCAGGGTAAGTAATTTTGCTTTTTTGTTTCTAATTTAATACACAGCATTTTCCTGGAAGGTTATTTAACCAGCTTGGGGTTCTGTGGTTCTCTAAGAATATGCATTAAAACTCTGTACCCCCTCTTATTTAAAAACCTGAAACCCTGAGGAAACTGTTTTCATTTTTTCCTCATTTTTAACAATAGAAACCTGTTCTCTTTCTCTTTTTCTCCCAAAATTAGATCCTCATGGGCTCTAGAAGCTATATCAAGGCAGAATTAAAAGATGAAAAATAAAAAGCTGTTACTATCCCTGGGATTTGTATGGAAGTTGATTGTATTCCCCTTAAGGGTCTTACTTAATTGTAAGGGTCTGTTATTTTAAACTCCCCAATTTAGCATCCTGGTAATCCAGGGCTGAGGGTTTGGAGAGGCACTGTTTTCAATGGTCTATTTAAAGTCAGGCTGTTTCCAAGTCAGAATCCAATTATTCCCAACAGAGATATGCAGTACTTGAGATGATGATTGTGTATGTTTTCATTAATAATAGCATATGATTTTGAGGGTATTGTTGTTTTTTAATTGTTGGACTTTCATCACTTATTGTAGCTTATTGGGTCAATGGAAGTCGATGCAATTAGGCATTTGTTCCAGTTCATGCATTTAGTTTAATCGAACACTATCAAAATGCACGCACAAATAATAAAGCAGCAATAACAAAGTGGAACTTGGATTCTAAACTCAATCTGCATGCCTGTTTGCACTTTATAGGGGAAGCCCTTTGCTTACTGATACTAAAAGGTCAGTAAGATGTCTGTCCTTGGGTGAGTGAAGAATCACTGCTTGACACACCATTGGATCTCTTGTAGCCTAAGAGAAGCAAAAATGATATGAAAAAGATTTTTGCTCAGATTCTTGTTTATTTTTAGTTGAACACTTTCAAAGGGCTGCATGGTTAGTAGTGAGCAGGGGTGTCAAGCAAGGAAAATACTAATAGTATCCAAATGAATGCCTGATATTAAAGCATCTACAAAGAAGGCTGCTTATTATGGAATATGAATTAAAGCAAATACCAAATAGATCTTACTCATTATTAAATTCAATATCTAATGCACTGAAGTTTGCCATTGGTTAATATTTGCTTATTGATTGATCCATTGAGTTCCCATTTTATCTCTGATTAAAATAATAAAATTCTTGGTGATCAAAGTTGTTATGAAAAGTGGGAATTCTCTGCTTTATGGGGCAGGTTTAATTATAGAAGAAATGTATATAACCTTAGTTACTGGATCTCGTTGGCCAGCTATGGTTTTTCTTTGTAAATACGTTCAAATATATAAATTTGCTATGTATTTTAATGGATTTGTGAATCTTCATTAGGAAACTAAACTAAAAAAAAAAACTTAAAAAAAAAAGGGAACTACACAGCAATTTTCAAGAATAAAGTGCCATAGAAATGCTAAAGACTACCTCTAATAATAATGACAATGTAACTCCCACTGTTTCCATGTGCAGTGTGCACCTGCATTAACTTCACTGAGCTTGGTCAGGTGCTCTGAAAAAGCAAGGTTTAAAAATGAGTCTCCATTTCAGGTTTGTTCCTCACCCCAATAGTGGAGTAGTTAAGAACATAAGGTCTAGAAACAGATAGATCTTGGGTTGAATTAGCTCCATCATTTATTGTTGTATGACCCCAGTAAGATAATTAACCTCTCTATTACTTACTTTATTCATCTGCAAAATGGGAGTATTAATAACACCTATTTCCTTTATCAGGTTGTTGTGAGGTTTAAATATGATAATGATTATAAAATTTAGCTCTAATTATTAACTTTTTCAGACAATTTAGCAAGTCTGCATTGAAGCCCAGAACCAGAAAAGCTTTGCAGACTAGAGGTCAGTATGTAATTGGTGGCAAAAGACCGGGTTCTATGACACAAATGAAGATTTGGTCATAGAACCCTGCTATTAAGGTATTTTGTTTTGTTTTGTTTTGTTTAAAAAAAAAAAAAGGTGTTTTGTTAGGAAAAATCATCTCTAATTGGAAACGACTCCATACATCAATGTCCACCCCCAACACAGACACATTGAATAAGCTTCAAGTTTGATATTTAAGGCGACCCAAGATCAAAGCTAGGCTCAATACAGCCCCCTACACATTTATAATCTTTTTTTTTTAAGATTGTATTTATTTATTCACAAGAGACACACAGAAAGAAGCAGAGACATAGGCAGAGGAGAAGCAGGATCCCTGCGGGGAGCCCAATGTGGGACTCAATCCCCGGACTCTGGGATCATGCCCTGAGCCAAAGGCAGACACTCAACCACTGAGCCACCCAGGTGTCCCTATACATTTATACTCTTGAGAAAGTTACTGAACCTCTTGTTGATTCAGTTTTTTAATCTATAAAAAAGGGATATCAAGGGCTGCTATAAATATTAAAATGAGATAATAATGTAAAGCACTAGTGCCTGGTACACAGTAGAAAACAGAAGAGATGGTGACTACTGTCTTCAGAAGGAGATTGAGAACTCAAGTGTCTTTGCTTTACAGTGTTTAGTTTTTTGCCTAATTCAATACTTAAGGAAGAGGAACAAATCATTAAAACCTGGTATACCTTAATGAGTATCTTCCTAACACGCCTGATATGGAACCAACTGCCGAGGAGGTGCCCTACAAATGTTCCAGGCAGAATGTCCCTCAGCACCAAGGGATTGAATATCAGTGAAGCAGGATGTATGTCACTGCAGATAGGGACCTGACCACTCTCTGTCCCTCTGCTTTTTAAAATAAATTATGCACTCACTTTCAGAGATGCTAGAATAAACTCTAAAGACCAAGATAAATCAATACTTTGTAAGAAGTTCAAAGGCTCATTAAAATTTGTAAGTAGTGTTATGTATCATAAATCTTAAAAGAATAAGACCAGCCATAATCTTCTAGTCCTTGCCTTCTCCACTTTCTCACCGTCCGCCCCCCCATCCATTCTTAACTACTAACACTCTTTGCTGAGGTCACAAGTAACCTCCTAATTTCCAAGTCCATTAGCCACTCTGCAACTGTAGCTTACTTGACCCCTTCACTTATTCCCACTTTCCCTTTAAAAATAAAAACAACAGTACTTCAAGTGTTTGTGCCAGACATTATGTTAGAGCCAGGATTCTCAATTGGAAGAACAATTTTGTCCCTCAAAGGACATTTGACAATATCTGGAGACATTTTTGGTTGTTACAACCTGGGTGAAGGTGAGTACTACATGTCCGGGATGCTGCTAAACATCCTATAATGCACAGGACAATGTCCCCTCGCCCCCCAAAAGAATTATCCAGCCCAAATTGTCAGTAGTGCCAAGACTTTACATATATAATATTATTTGATCTTCAGAATAACCCCATGGAGTCCACATGATATCCTCATTTTACTGATGAGGAGACCAGGTTATCTGTATGAATTACTTAAAGAGTAATTATTAAGTTAAAATTCTCCAGGCTTCCCACTTCTTCCTACCTGAAACAAGTTTGCTATCTGGTAATATAATTATTAGAGGGGGAAAGAGAGGAAAAAGCCCAACCCAGCTCTGTGTTACATAAGCAATGCTAGGAAAGGAAAGGAAAGGAAAGGAAAGGAAAGGAAAGGAAAGGAAAGGAAAGGAAAGGAAAGGAAAGGAAAGGAAAGGAAAGGAAAGGAAAGGAAAGGAAAGGAAAGGAAAGGAAAGGAAAGGAAAGGAAAGGAAAGGAAAGGAAAGGAAAGGAAAGGAAAGGAAAGGAAAGGAAAGGAAAGGAAAGGAAAGGAAAGGAAAGGAAAGGAAAGGAAAGGAAAGGAAAGGAGAAGAAAGAGAGAGAGAGAAGAAAGAAAGAAAGAAAGAAAGAAAGAAAGAAAGAAAGAAAGAAAGAAAGAAAGAAAGAAAGAAAGAAAGAAAGAAAGAAAGAAAGAAAGAGGTCTAAGGAGGGAGAAAGTTGAAACAATTAGCTGAGAGGCAGAGAGCAATCCAGCATCTCATTCACTTACTGCTTCCATCCCCCACACAAACTCATCAGGAACGGCTTGGACAACCAAGACTTACACCCACCCTCTACTCTAAAGAACCTAAGACCAGAGACGGTACAAAGCAAAAATAATATTAAGTCAGAAATCCATGCAATTATGATTCCAACAGCAGGCACACAACTGATTTTCAGGGTTGAGGGTTTTCTTTTGTTTAATTAGTCATTGACACAGACCTGTACTATTTTTAAGTAGCTGTCAAACCTCAACAGACTAAAAAGTCTAAGATGGTAACAAATATCCCAAGGTTTTCTGCTTCCATCATACCTGACAGGCAAGATGAGCCCAAGCCATCATTAGCCAACTACAGACTCCATGAAAGATTGATTTCCAGCCACTGTTTTCCTAACTGGTCCAGTTGCAGAAAGAAAGGTGTTCTGGGTCTGAGCTGGCCTCAAAGGTAGAAATATCCTTGAACAATCAGAAACCATTGTATTTTTCAAAAAGCTCTTGGCAGCAGCATTGCTATCTCTGGGGTAGCAGCTGCCCTTTCCAAATAATGAGAAAATTATAATTATTATCAAAAACTATTATTATGTTTTAAAATATATTGAGTACAAACAGTGTGCCAAGATAAAGAACAATTTTCTTTAAAACAATTCTCTGAATTCATTCCAAGTCAGCCCCTTACAATCATTTGTTCATTTTAACACTTTCACATTCCAGGATGAAACTATTCAAAATGAGGCACAAAATGACATACATGATTAGGCCAATTCCCTCACCAAAGGAGAGCTTCAGATACCAGGATTGAGAATAAATCCTGGCTACCAAGCCAGCCTCTGCCTCTGCCAGGGCCTAGAGCAAGTGTTCCCATGGAGGCCCATATATTCCATGTCTAAGTATTTTAGTTATAGCCAACAAACCAGTGAATAAAATGTTTAATACTCCTGCCTTGAAAAATATACTTCTGTAACCATCTGGAAGGCCAGGTTTGAAATTATGATTCCTGGGTTTCTTAAGAGTTCAAAACAAAACGTGAGAGGGCAGGAGAAGCTACTTTCCACCCCAAATCCTGCCCCAGGGACTCCATCCTCTTCCCTTGCCATTCAGGGTGTGCCCAAGCTACTCATCTGAGCTCCCCCAAAGAGCTACCTCTTGAGCTCAGGGGCATCAAAGACAAATGACACAGTCTACCCTCAGGGTGACAGATCCAGATTAGGATCTGTGCCTTGGAAACAGACTCCATGCAGTTTGGGCAGAAAATTATGTGATCTTGGTGCCCAGAGTGTGGTTTAGAATGAGAGTATGGACTCTTGGTGGACCTGCTCCTTGGCACTGTGGGAGGGCATGACCTTATCCCATGGGGAGGATATAATAGAGGGGGTCCAGAGTGGGACCCTTTTAAAGCACAGATGCCAGGACAGGAGCCCCTCTACCAGCACACAAGGCTTTAATGCACAGGCATTTCCATATTTTTCTACAGGACATGGTGATTTTTGTCACTTCCCTCCCCACCGCCACCCCTACCCCAGACACACACAGACCTGGTTGTAAGAGCCCAGAGTCCCTTCTTTAGTGCTGGCCCCAACAGGCTGGTGTCACAGAGGCAGCTGATGGGCTCTGATGCCTTTCCCATCCTAACTCCAAAGTCCTCACAGGTTGAGGATTAGTTCATCCTAAGTTCATCCTAGTGGGATAGTGACATGACAGTTGTTATGGTTTTCAGATGCCAAAGGAGAGTTTTGGAAAAATCATGCTAGTTCTGCCCCTAATAAGTTTTGTGACTTAAGATGTGTTACTCATCTTTCTGGGTCTCAAATCCTCTATTTGAAAAGTGAGAGCTTTGAGCTACATCAGAGGTTTAAAATTTATGGTCATGGGCCGTTGGCCTATGGATGTGGGATTTGGGGGGTGGGGGGAGAAGAGACTTCATAGGGTTTAAACACTTCTTTAATTGGTACCAATCTTTTAAAATTAGGAGGTTTCAAATAAAATTCCACACATGGACTTTTCCCTAAATATAAAAACCACTGCCCTGCCTCTATATTCCATTACTCTTGAGTCTTTCTCAAGCCAGCATCCCACACCTACCATGCCCCACACAAGACACAACAGAAAGATAAGAAACTAAAGGAAGAGACAGAGGGAGGCATGGGAAAAGGCAAATGGGGGCAATAGAAGAGAGAAGAGAGGAAATAAGGCAAGAGGAATGGCAAGATAAGAGAAACAGACCAGTATAGAAAAAGAGATCACACTTAGCTTTCTAGGGATCATACCTTTCACTGTCTTACATATTTAATAGCTCACTTAATCCTCACAAAACCCCTGTGGGATGGATTCCATTATTTCTTCCACTTTACAGAGGAGGAGAATGAAGCTCAGAGAGGTGCGGTAACATGCTTAAGGCCCAACAGTGGCAAGTGGCAGAGCTGGGATCCTAACCCTGCAACAGCTCTCCGTCTCACTCAGAGCCCAAGCACAGCTCGTTCAATGGCCCTGCACAATCTCTCAGTCTTACACCCTTCCACTCTGTACCTGCCTCACTTGCCTCCAGCCGCTCTGGTCTCCATGCTGCCTTCCACACACCAGCCTGTCCTGCCTCTGTACCTGCTATCCCTTCTGCTTGGACAGACACCTGCATGGTTAACTTCCTCATGTCCTCCAGGTCTTGACTCAGTTGTCACCTTCTCTGCAAGGGCTACCTGAATACCCTGATTAAAAATTGCCCTCAGATATCCTACGCACACACACATAATCCTTCCCATCTCCTTACCTCCTTCTCTGGTTTATCGTTCTCTAAAATGCCTATTATTATCAAACATACTACATCCTCTGTTTATCTTATTTCTTACTGTACTCTCCTCCCCCAGTGGGCCCCAACATGACAGCAGGAATGTGTATCCCTTTTGTTCATTGCTGTATTTCCAGTGCTTAGAATAGTATGAAGTGCTTGATAAGTATTTGTTGAAGCAATACATAAAAATGTACCAAAGCAGCCAATCTCCCAAGAATCAAGTTTTACCGACATTGTTTTCTGTCTCTTCCCAGGAAATCCACCAGGGTCACTCTTCTCCCTCTGGGCCATGACGCCTCTGAGCCAGCTGAGTGGAAACATCAACTCCACCTGTGGGGCAGAGAACTCCACAGGTGCCAGCCGGGCCCGTCCACATGCCTACTATGCCCTCTCCTACTGCGCGCTCATCCTGGCCATCATCTTCGGCAATGGTCTGGTGTGTGTGGCCGTGCTGAAGGAACGGGCTTTGCAGACCACCACCAACTATCTGGTGGTGAGCCTGGCCGTGGCAGACCTGCTGGTGGCCACCTTGGTGATGCCCTGGGTGGTATACCTGGAGGTGAGTGGGCCCCAGCCGCCTGTGTGACCATACTTGTCTTTGTCTTCCCTGAGTTCTTGGCCTTCTGAGCTCAAAATGTTCCCTGCCATGATTCAAGGACTAAGAAGGAAAGAGAGCTCCTGTCATTCTCCCTTTCATGAGGGAACTGAAGGCCTGAGAGCAGCCATTATCCAACATCACTTGCCCACATTAGAACCAAGGATCCAGGAATGATTTTGTTCCTGGGTCTCCAGCATCCAGGTGACTGGACTAGAGCGGTGGGACTCATCCTAAAAATGCATCAGGGTTTTTTTTTTTTAAGATTTTATTTATTTATTCATGAGACACACACATAGAGGCAGAGACACTGGCAGAGGGAGAAGCAGGCTCCCTTCAGGGAGCCTAATGTGTGACTCAATACAAGGACCCTGGGATCACGACCTGAGCCAAAGGCAGACGCTCAACCATTGAGCCACCCAGGTGCCCCTTGCGTCAGGTTCAATCTCTGTGCCAATCACGTCTCAAAGATGTGGGGGCTTGGGGGAGGCAGTCAGTGGGCACCTTTATCAGTATTTCAATGTATATAGAGGGGTGGGGATGCACAGGAAGGATGTGGGACAACGGTGAGGGTGGAGGGGGATGCAGTAGGAATTATAGAAAAACCAAAAAAAAATTTTTTTAATGAATAAGAGGAAAAGAAAGAAAAAAAAACAGTCTGCAAATAGATCAGACTTCTTTTGATAGTGCAGTTACCCTCAGACTCAGCTCTTTCCTCCTGGGTACCAGCTCTCTACAGACTCTGCTACCAAACAGACCAAACCTTCACATTTATATTTTTGATCCCTCCATTAATAGCACAGAGCCCTCACCAGTCAGATAATGCAGCAGACCCTGGAGAATTCTTCTGGAGAGGAAACATTTCTTAAATGTGAAAGTATTTTCATTTGAAAGTGCAAAACAGAGTCAGGAGGTGATCAAGACAAAACATCCATTTGCTAACAAAGGAATCAGGGTGCCTACACCTGTTCAAGGAACAGATATTCTTACTGAGAAAACATTCAATTACTAAAGAGTTTTTTAAAAACACTTTAATGTACTATTAATATGTCTCTCGTGCACTGTGTACCATGCATCATTTTAAAGAGGTATCCAATGAAGGATCAAAATGATGCTATGATTAAGAGAAATTAAAATTCATCAAATTAATATCTCAGTTAATATTAATAGTGAAGGTGACAGTTAATTAAGTATGACATATCACAGGAGAGCAAAAACCTCAAACATAGGCTGCCTAGACTGGTATCCCTATTAAAGAATGATTGGGAACTAAAATTAGACTTATGATCTCAAAGGGGAAACATAAAGGAGAGAAATCAAGGAAATAGAAAAGGAAACGAAAAGCAGAAAAACATCTGGGCTGATTGGGATAGATATAAAGGTTAAGGGAAGACCTGGAGGAGAACAAAAAGCATTAATTTTTCCCAGTTAGGATAATCCTGATTGTAAAAGATCTTGCAATTATCTTGACTTTTCTGTCAACCCAAACTGACTGAGACAACCTTGAAGTCAGAAGCTATGTCTTTGTTCTTTTTTTTCTGTAGTCCAAACACACTATCTGGCACATAATATATGCTAAATAAATATTTGATATATGAATGATTAAATGAATCTTTCTGTAATGTATGCATTAGATGGGCAATTCCTGCTTATACCATCTGTAGCCATATCTATTGTTTCATTGAGCTGTTTATCTTTTTTACATTCAATAATAATGAGACTGAAAAGGAGTTAGACACCTATGATATTTCTGTTCAAGAGTTAAGGCAGATCAAGTGCTACAAACTAGTATGGATTAGTTAGGGATTCCTAACACCATCATCCCACACCTCAAAGTGTTTCGGTCCACACCTATACATTACAAGGATTCTCACGTCTTTCAGAAGGCTGACTGTCAGAAAGAAATACAGGATGAGGAATTTCACTCTAATAAACATTTTAATTTAATTGCCTCTGAAATAAAACCAGTCATCTGGTATCTATAACAAAGCCACTCAACTGTCCCTTTGTGGTTGCTTCCAGGACTCTGGATAGACCACATTGGAAAATCTCTATAGATACTGGTGTAGGATATTGACCTGGGGATTTTTCCACAGTAGACACCTATGGCATCCCCTTCAAGCCACACCTGCCAAAATTGATGATGTCCCCCTTCTGATGAGCATAGAAAAGCAACTGAGCCCACATAGAGCCAGCATGAAATCTTGCCAAAGGCTTACTGAACTCTCTGCAGGTTGGATCTATGAGTTTTCCCCTATGAGATGAGCTCTGGTAGAGCTCTTGGTTCCCCCTCACAAAATTCAATGTGCATTCCGTCCAATAGGTTAGTTGGTGCAAGTGTTCAGTAATGAAGAGTATGGTCAAATAAGTCTACAAACATATAAAGCAGATTTGGGAGACGTCGCTCCATTGGGAAATGGGCTTTGGGACCTCTTTGGTCTTCCCTAGTTGCTTTAAAGCTCTAGTCAATGCAACTTAATATTTCTGTACCACTTTGCCAACAGTCCACTAAGGTGGACTCTCAATAAAAGATAGAACATGACTTAAAGCAGCCCTAATTAATAGACAACCAGTTAAGATATTAGAAGGTTCTAATCCAAAGGACAGGTCTCTCTAACCCACCACAGTATATATTTTTCTTTTCTTTTTTTAAAGATTTTATTTATTTATTTATTCATGAGAGACATACAGAGAGAGAGAGAGAGGCAGAGACACAGGAAGAGGGAGAAGCAGGCTCCATGCAGGGAGTCCGATGTGGGACTCGATCCCAGGATCATGCCCCGGGCCAAAGGCAGGCGCTAAACCACTGAGCCATCCAGGGATCCCTCTATTTTTCTTCACCTTAAATATTTGCCTGCTTTCTGTGGACCTCAGAAGCAGATAGGGTATCTCAATGAGAGAAAAGAGTAGTTTGAGCCCTTAAAGGGACTATGAATGTATCTCAGAGAAGAGCACAGCATTATTCTCACTAACTTATCTAATGGTGGTACAGTTTGAGTAACTGGCCTAGTAATTACAAGCTTATACCTAAGAGCTCCCTTGAAAGAGGAAAGGATGCAGTGTTGACCACAGCACAGAGACCACTGTAGGCTTGAGGGCCCCCAAGAGGACAGCACAGAAATGAGAACACCATGTGGTAGCCACATTAACTGCCAAATTCACAGCTTCCTGTGCTTTGATTTGAATACATCTATCTTCTTTGAAGGAAATATTGGCTCATACTGGCCAGATACCTTCCCTCGAAGGAAATTTGCCTAATTTTTCCAGGCACCAGTGTGTATGGCTATAAACATTGGAAAACTTTACTAGGCATGGCTTAAACAAATAGGAGTAACTTCTCTCACACAACCAGAATTCTGGAGGAAGGTTGTTGGTGTTGATTCAGCTGTCCCATGGTGTCATGAAAGACCAATCTCTTCTACCCGTGGCAAACTGGCTTACTTCCTTATGCTCTTCATAGGGTGGCTGCCATGGCCCTCAGCATCATGGCAGTATTCATAAATAGGATGGGTGAGGACAGCAAAGAAGGAAACGGGAGGAGCCCTTTCCTGGGACGCCTGGGTAGCTCAGTGGCTGAGCATCTGCCTTTGGTTCAGGTCACGATCCCGTGGTCTTGGGATCAATTCCCACATCAGGTTCCTCTCAAGGAGCCTGCTTCTCCCTCTGCTTATGTCTCTGCTTCTCTCTCTCTCTCTCTGTCTCTCATGAATAAATAAATAAAATCTTAAAAAAAAAAAAAAAAGCCCTTTGCCTGGAGTGCCTCAAAGCATCCCCTAAGGGACTTCACTTAAGTTTAATTAGCCGAAATTGGATCATAAGGGAAGGATACAGGGGAGGATAGAAAAGAAAGTGAAAATATGGGTTTTACTTAAAAAGAAGACGTGGTATGGGGAACTGCTGTGAGATAGACAAATAAAATGTCATAGGACATTGTGCTTCTGGAATTCACCAGGATGAATGTTACCCTGCACAGCATTATGCTATGAGAAAGACTCAGAACTGGGCGTCAGAAGTCTTGGAATCAAGGGAATAAGATGGAGGTGACAAGCATACTTAACCTATCTCATAGCTTGATGTTAGGCTTCACCATTGCCAATGGAGAAAGTGCCTTGATAACTAAAAAATGTGAGCTATAAACATCTTAGTTAAGACACTTTTAACATTAAGTAAAAGAAAACTTAATTCTAATTGACTTAAACAATAAACAGAATGCATTGTTCTTTAAAAGTCCTGTGGTAGGGTGGGCTGCAGGCATAGTTTGAGCAGGATCCCAGCTCCATTTCTCTACAGTTCTCTCAGCTTCCTTCTATGTGTTGACATTATCCACAACATAGGGCAAGCTGTAGACCTCACATGTGTGCACCACACCATTCACACCAAGACAGAAAATCTTTGTCCAGAATTTCTAGTAGAAGTGTCAAGGAGTACTTTGATTGGACTGGCTTCTGGCACTTGATTTTCTCTAATCACTGGATAGAAGAGTTGGTTTAGCACATGGAAGGAACACATCAAAGACCTGCTCAGGAATTTCATGGATTCCCAGTGGAATTCAAGGACTATTGCAATGAAGGCAGAGGACAGCCAGCAAGTACATACCACAGTGGCTTTCACCGTACCATTCTCATCATTAAGGCACACAGGAGCGTGGGCTTGGCCTGGGAGACTAGCAGGGGCTGGTCACTGACATTCATCGGTTTTCTTTGTCCTCAGGCCTAGCAGAGGAATTCAGGATGAAAATCATGCAAGTAATCTCAGGGTAGGTTATATGGCAGAGGGCCCTCGCCTGGCTCTCTTTAATTCAGCTTGCCGCATTTTCTCGAAAACTCGCTTCTGTGCCATAACAAATAGTTCTATCTCTGATTCCCTCTCAAGTTTTTAATTTCCTGCTTTAGAAGCTGCAGTCTGTGTGGAGCTCCCTCTCCAAGCACAAACATCCCATTTTGTTCCACTCGGTTAAGCACCTTTTGTGATGTTTAATGCACTTATATCAGGGCAGAAAGGCAACGCAAGCAGCCAGAGGAACATTTAGAATACTAAACTCAGAATACTTGGGTCCCAGTGTGGACAGGAAAAAAGATGTGAGAATAGAGTAATATAGACCAAGCCAAAAAGAGTGGGGGCGGAGGGGGGGCATTCAGACAGAGAGTCCCACCACAGGCAGTGATCAAGGTCAGATAGTGATGATGGGAAAGAGCAACACTATTTTGGGAGAGACGAACCTTTGGGCCTTGTAATGACATTGATTGTTTTTTTTTTTTTTTTTTTGACATTGATTGTTAAAAATAAAGGAGGGTCTGCATTTTCAATGGGTTCTCCCATGACTCTTACACATCTAAACGCATCTAAACTTTGAGCAGTTCTGAGCAAAACCTTTATTACAGAGAGCTGCTTGTTCAAAATACAGACTGCTGGGTCTACCCCAGATCTACCAAACCCGAATTTCCAGGGGAAAGTCTGCAGTAATTGTACCAGTGCCCCTCCCCAGCCCTGGGTAATTTGTGCAGGCACCTGGTCACCTGCTACAAACTGACATTTAGGAACCACTAATCTATAAACCACCCCCCATCTCACAGATGAGGAAATTGAAATTCAGATCATTGGATCCCCTATCTTGCCTCACAACAATCTCTCTGCCCCCCAAAAAGATTCCAAACGTAGCAAACAAAAGTGGACTGAAGAGGCTAGAGAAGTCCATTTTTGTGCCTTGGACACCTCCCCAAACAACTAAAAATCCATCTGCTAGAGCAGGAATTCTTAATCAGGGGAGTCCATCAACTTGGACGTAAATAAAATCACTTCTTTATTTTCACTAAACTGAAATTTAGTATTTTCTTCAAGTATGAATATAGGCATTAACCAGAGCAGAAGAAATCCTTAGTGTCACCAGTTGAAATCACAGATATTTATATTTTCAAATCACATTACAATTGTCGCAGATACCTTGAAATACCATTGACATTCACCAGTACTTTGAAATCATGAGAATTTTGGACCGGTCGCTATGTTTTGTTACTTAATGCATTATTAAAGAAGCACATATATTCAAATACTTTGGTCATTACATTTCAATATAATTGGTATTCTTTGTGATCCGTTATATTTTATTATATTCACTTAAAAATATTCTTCTGAGAAGGGAACCATGAGACCAAAGGGATCCATGGGACACAGAATGCTCAAGGAGCCCTGCTTTTAGGGATGACCATTTCTGAAGACAATATCATGCCCCTGGATCCCAGACCAGTGTTTCCCAAACCTCCTTAGGAAGCAGAAGAATTCACTGGAGGGACTTATTATTCTGAGTGGGGCCTGGGAATCATTTTGTTTAATAAGAGCCTTAGGTGATTTGGGAAATGCTGCCTTATAATCAGTAAATTTGGGAAATGCTGCCTTAGGCTGTGTCTGTTGGAAATCAATAGCCAACTTCAGTACCTGAAGACACTTTCTTGCTTACTCCCACCTTCTGTATTGCCAAAGGGAGTTAGTTATATTCATTAGCAAGTGAGAGTTAACACCACCTGGCTACTGAGAATTCTGTAGTGAGCTACTCATTAGAATTTAGGAGAAAGGTAAAATCATGTCTCTAAAGAGCCCTAAACCCATCAGATTTTGGTCTTGCTTTTTTTTTTTTTTTTCTGCTTTAATTTCAAAATTCCCTTTCCCTTTTATGTTCCCCCCCACACTCTGCCCTTACCTCACCATCTGCACTGTTCTCATTGTATCACAGTTATTTTCTTAGTGTCTCTCTCCTGGGCCCTCTCTTCACCCACACCCACTCACACGTGAGCCCCCAGCAGTGGCGTGGCAAGGTGCTACCCACTGAAAAGCAAAATAGAGCGATCGGGAATATGAAGAATCTGAAATTCCAGCTTCTTTACCAGCTACGTGTCCTTAGGCAAAGCACTCAACCGTTCTCAGTCTCCATTTCTTTACCTATAACATTGGAAATAATATTTACCTCATCAGGTTGCTATGAGACCATGTGTGAGAGTTGCTTAAGCATGGTGTTGGCCCTTTGCAGCTCTATGGACTGCTTACTATTATTTACTTGATGTGCAGGACTCCAGTAATTTTTTTTAAGTTTTTCCATTACACGTGCCACCAGTTAGAGACTCACCTTAAGGAGTAAGCTCCAGGGAAGGTTAAATGATGGCATCTTAGTGGGAGTTACTTCAATCTGCTGATCAGATCATTTGGGGGTTTTTTTTGTTTTTGTTTTGTTTTGTTTTGTTTTTTTGACACTTAGCTGAGATTAAGGAGAATGGGACTTTTTCTAGCAGAATTGGAGATGGGAGAAGAGGACAGTCAAAATAGGGTGGCACAGGAGAAGCCAAGGGACAGCTAGAAGGGCTTTGGCCCTGCGGGGCAAAAGAAGCAGGGTACCAAAAACCTTGCCAACTGTGTGCTTTCACTAGACCCCAAGGCCAGCAGCCACCTCTATCTTTTGCACTATTTTTGGAACTCTGTGATGAAGGCAATCAGAGAGAAAGGAGTGCCATTTCCTAGAAGGGAGGTGATGCAGCGTGTCACACAAAAATCCTTGATGAGCGCATGGTTTTCTCCCTGCCCCTTGCGTCTGCCCATTCCCATCATTTTCCAACAACTGCCCCCTCCTGACTCGACGCTCAAGCATAGCAGGGCAGGTCACAGCCTACATTCCAATGCCCTGTCTGCCTCTGCTAGCTGTGCCACCCCTGGTGAAGTACTAGACCCTTTCCCAGGTTTTGTCCCTTTTTCTGCAGTGAAAACAGTAGCCACCTGTCACGGGATTATAAGCAGCAATAGAGGCATTGTATGTAAAGTGCTTTGTAGAACATCAGACTTTGTAAGCATTCAGTAAACGTTAGCTAGTAGTATTAATACAGATTATGTCAGAGACCATTCACTCTTCCAGAATATACTTGCCCGCTGGGTACTGCTCTAGGAGCCGAGGATGCAACAGCAAACAAGTCAAAGTCCCTGCTCCTACAGAATTAAGTAACAGCCATTTACTTTCCTAGCAAGTAAGTATATAATTTGTTCCCAAAAAGCTTTAAGAGCATATACAGTTAAAAACAAATTCAGTTTTCAGAATCTAAACTTTCAAAACTATAGAAATTCCCCAAATGGGGATCCCTGGGTGGTTCAGCAGTTTAGCGCCTGCCTTTGGCCCTGTGATCCTGGAGACCTGGGATCGAGTCCCATGTCAGGTCCCTGCATGGAGCCTGCTTCTCCCTCTGTGTCTCTGCCTCTCTCTCTCTCTCTCTCTCTCTGTGTGTGTGTGTGTGTGTCTCATGAATAAATAAATAAAATCTTTAAAAAAAGAAAAGAAATTCCCCAAATGGGTCATGTGGGTAAGTGACCCATGGAAAAGTAAGTTCTCAATAAACATTAGATTGTATTAACGATGTTAAGACCTCATGATGATCTCTGGTTATTTTATTTAAGAATACCTTGCTCCTCAGTCATCATATAAATTCTTCAAGGACAGGACCCGAAGTACATTTTTAAAACTTCTTAAAACACATAACAAATCCTCCTTCTATGAACTAAGTATCAGGGGCTTCACAACTACTTGCTTTATGAATGAATGAATTAACTAATTAATTAACTAACCATCAAATAAACCCACAGCAAGCACTGGAGCTTGCTGTCGTCATAACTATCCTCTCTCACCTACATTTTTACTCTCAGCTTACAGACACAGACAGATTTTCACAACTTTGCAAAACAAAAAGTGAGGTTTACCCAATTTAATACATAAATTAAGTAATAGACACATGTTAAAATGAGACCTAGTATACAAAATTCAACCTCTGCAAGAAGCTTTTACAGCATACAACCATCCTATGTACTGAGAAAACCATCCTTTATTCTCCTGGATCCCTTAAATCGTAGTGCTATTATGACTATACAGTTCCCTTTTTATGAGTTTCTCATTCTCAGAATTCCTATAAATTCATATTAGGCCTTATTTATACAAAGCCAAACGGCTGAACTAAAAGAAAGTGAATCTGCAACCTAATGAACAAAAATAATGACTTCTTCACTAGTTTGAACTTTTCATTGTTGCTTTTCAGCAAAATATCTTTGGTCAGGGTTTCTCAAAATAGAGTCTGGAGATGACTAACTATAGGGCTAAAATCAGATGCTGAAAAGAAATAAGTCTAAGGGGAAAGACGTGATTGGGGTGAGAGGCTTTCAGAACCTTTCTTTAGTGGGCTAAATCAGGAATGAACAGGAAAGTGTCCTGGCCATGTAATAAGAATCTTGGGTGACAAAAAGTCACCAGAGCAACAGCACCATCTTTACACACTCTCTCGTTTGCTCAATATCTGTTTTTCCCTTAAGAAGCTACTTTAGAGGCTACTGTACCTATTTTTCACTCCCGTTCCTCTTAAATAGCCATCGGTCCAGCCCAGCAGGGATATCATGAGCACAGCTACAGCTGGGGGCACGAAGCTTCATGGGGTTTCTCTTTGAGAACCATAGTCACCGCAGACAGGAAGCTGGCAAACGCACAAAGGCCTCAGGACCCAAGAATTGGAGTCTATGGACACTCTGAAAGTGACAATCTCCCTGACATATCGCTCTGGTTTGATTAGATGATGTTAAACATTTCAAAATAAGATAGAAATGTGCTAGAATCTATATTCAATTACCTAAGTTCCTGACTCTGTAAGCATTACTGGGAGGAAGTTTCAGAGCTTGGAACATACGTGTAAATGCGTGAAGTTGGGACTGTCCTCACTGGTGCTATGAGTGGTAGAGAGGACCTGAGCGCCTTTCCAATGCCCTGGACCCCTTCCCCACCCCCACCCCCCAGCTCCTGGGAACTGAAACCAGGGTGTTCAAGGCAGGCACACTGGCACAGACTTATTTCACAGAGGTTCTTACAGATATGCTTCCAAGCTTTAAAAACAGAAGCCAGCTAGATTTTCATTTTAGAGGTAAGTTCTATGACAAATGTGCCCTCTGCTTATTTCCTGAGTATATGGTGAGCTTTCCGCTGTGGGGAGGGCTTCAGAAAGGCAGTGTGGGCACAGTGCACACATCTGGCTCTCACCCAAGCTCTTTCACTACCAGCTGGACATCTATGGGCATCACTTAACCACAATGAGCTTTAGTTGCCTCCTGAGTTTGAACTAGATCAGTAATTCTCAAGCCTTGGTGGATGGGTATGGGGACAGGGGGAACTGGAGGGAGTATTTAAAAAATGAAAATTCATTGGCTCCAGCTTCAGAGATTCTGACTCAGTTGGCCTAGAGAAGGGTTCAGAAACTGTATCTTTAATGAGCACCCCACTGTGGACCACACTTTGAGAGACATTGGACTAATTCCAGCTCTAATGTTCTAACATTCTGTGAATTTGTCCTTCCTTGAACAACCATCTTGAGCAGCCGGGCACTCCCTCAGCATCTGCCTGCCCTTGGCAACAAGAGTACTGACCACATGGAGGGTATGTGGAGGGTAGCCTCAGGAAGACAGCAGAGTTGACTGGGTTTTGTGGGGGAGGTGGCGGTGGGGGGGCTATACTAACAGCCTTGTCTCTGCCGCTCAGGTGACAGGTGGAGTCTGGAACTTCAGCCGTATCTGCTGCGATGTTTTCGTCACCCTGGATGTCATGATGTGTACAGCCAGCATCCTGAACCTCTGTGCCATCAGCATCGACAGGTAGGGCTGGGATTCCCCTTCCAGCAGGTTCAGGCTGCTAGGTGGTACAGGAAACCAGCCTGGGGAAACTGCTCCTGCTGTGTATGATGCCCAGGCTTTGCCTTGGAGGGCCCTGGGGTCTCTGCCAAGTAGGACTTAATCACTAGGACATTTTCTCCTCTCTCTTTTTCTTTTAAACTATGATTTGCAGTAGAGAAGGGACCCCTGTGGCAGGAGAAAAACAATCATCCTATAAGCTTTCCTGGCCTTTCCTGCTTCCCAGACCCCTAAAGAGGATTCTGGTTTTGCCTTTTTGCCATCCTTTAGGGCTTTTGTGATTCCTCATGGAGAGCAAATGAGGGATGGAGGAGGGGGAACAAGGCCAGAAGGTGAGCCAACAAGAGTTGGGAGGAAAGTTTCTTGTGACTATTTTGTTGCTTTTTTGGTAAAGTGGAGGAAGAAAGGAGGGGGAAGAGGGAGAGAAGAGAGAAAACCTTGGGAGGATTTGCAAGGAGGCAGAGAGGAGAGAAGTGGATGGGAGAAGGGCAATCACAGGAACTATGGCTGTGATCTAGCTATTTATTAATATCCTTCATAGAGTTTAAGGTAAATAAGTAAACAATGATGTTCGTTTTGAATTGCTTTTTGGTTGCTGGTGTGGATCTTTGTGATTGTGACTCAAACTGGCACATGTTCCACCTGAGTGGCATGGCTTTCCATCCCGAGGAATGAAGAGTGTGCTGCCCTGGCCCTGGGGCACCTCTCTTCCTCGCTTCTCCTCTTGTTGTGTTTTTTTCCCTCTTTTCCCTTTTCCCAGCCTGGGCCTTGGACGTCCCCAGGGCTCCCCTGGACATCTCCAGGCCCACAGAGAGCCCTGGGAAAGGAGTTTGCTCTCTGCAGCCCAGGGCCTCTGTTGCCACTCAAGGGCCTCCAACCTTCCCTTCTTTGGGTCCCCTCTCACTGTCCTCCCCACCCACTGTCCACCTCTTCTCTGTCCTCCACTCCTCCCAGAAGTACCATATACCCACTCCTTAGCCTGAACAGGGGAGCCCAAACAAGGTCTGCCAATCATTGAGAACTTACCACCCAGTGCTAAGGCTCTGACACACACTCACTCCTTCATTCTATCTTCACAACAACTCAACTGCTACTATTGACTTCATTTCCAGTTTCTTAGGGGAAGGAAGGAATTTGCCTAAAGTCACATCCTCATAGGGAGCCGTGCCAGCACTGGAATTCATGTCTATCTGACTCCAAGTTCATAACCTCAGGCTTTGTGCTAAGCCTCCTCAAATCTCTAGCTACACCTCTACGATCTCCCCTGAGTTTCAAGCCACCTTACCACCTGGATAGCTCACTGGCTCCTTAAAATGTTAAAAGCCAAACCCTCAAACCCTCAAAGCACCAAACCATCTTGACTTGATCATCCCTTATTGGCAGCATCATTGCCTCATAATCTCAGGTTTGGTTCCACTCCTCTCTCTTCCTCATCTAAGCAGACAAGGCTTATAGACTCTATTTTTGCCATTTCTTCCCCAAATTTGCCCCTATCTTTCCTTTCTTTTTTTTTTTTTTTTTTTTTTTTTTTTTTTTTTTTTTATCTTTCCTTTCTTACCGTGCCTGCTTATTTTAGGTTCCTATGACCTCTCACTGGACTTTTACCACAGCCTCCTAACTGGTCCTACACGCCACTCTCAGAATTATTCCCCCAGCAATAAAGTCCAAATGTCCATTGCGCTCCCTCCATGGAGCACTGTCTTCTTCGCCATCTCCTTGGCCTGTGGAATAAATGTTAGAATTACCTTCCCAGCCTAGGATTTTAAGTTTTCTGCACTATGGCCTCAATCTATCTTTCATTCTCGTCTCTTTCTGGGTTGCTCCATGGCCTCTCTTCCTTCAAAGTCTACCACACCCTGGCCCACGAAGCCCTGGCAAATTTCTACCACTTGATTCCATTGCCCCTGAACTCTCATAGTGCTTTCTCTGTAACTATCATAAGGCATCTCTAGCCTCCCTTTAGCTAGAGGTCCTAAAGCAGGTCTTCCTCATTTCCCCTCCTTTGACATTTACACACCCCCACCCCCGGGGTTGTGTCCTCTCCATCAACAGCCTAAACTCCCTTTCATGTGCTAAGTTGAGAATCTTGAATAACAACCAAAGAATGAACCTGGAAACCCCACCCTCTAATGATACTACTGCAGACCATCCATCCAGCGAACTGGATAGTCTTTTGACTTTTATCACTTGATTGGCTCTCCAACTGAGAAAGAAAATCAAAGAACATGGCCAGAAGGCTGGGACTCACACCATTAAAGAATGTGTTTAAAAATAAAGGGAGATAGTTGCATAGTTCTATAAATACACCCCAAAACACTGAATTGTACGCTTTAAATGAATGAATTGTGTGATATGTGAATTATATCTTGATAAAGCTGTTTTAAAATGAGGGGATCGTTAGGGATTTTATAATATTTTTAGCTCTCTGAGAATAGAACTCTGCTTATAACATGTAAGCCTTTTGTGTGATTTCCGGACATTTAGTACCTAAATATATAAGTGACATAAGTAGCAGCCTGCATCTGGTTTGCTGTATCATCACCTCTACCACCCAAAAACTCTTACAGTAGTCCTAGCTCTTCATCACCCATGTGCCTCCCTGCTGTGCCAAGTACAGACGTTGAACAAAGAATATTAAACTGAATCGAGTGGTCCTTGCCTGAGGTAGCCAGGGTTTAGAGCACAGATATGCCCCTTCAGAAAGAACATGAGCGACTGGGTGAAGATGAGCCTTGGAGCAGGGAGCTTAGAGGCAGCCCCCCTCCTGGCTTCCCAGTTCCCAGCCTTCCTCTGTACTCTCTTAAGATTGTGCCTCCACACTCCACCCACACACAGTCGCACACGTGGGGCCTGCAGGTGAGGTGGTACGGGCTGTGTCCCGCACAAGCGTTTGGGAACTGAGTTCAGCCAGTGTTTCTTTGCAAACCTTGAGTCGGCCAGGAGAGGGTGCCTTTTTCCAACCTGCACGAGAGCACCATTTCACTGGCAGCAGCTGCCCTTGACATACACTTCCACTTTTCACCACAACCAACAAGAATAAACCTTGAATTGGCTTCTGTCCCATGGAGGAAAAGCCCCAGAATGCATTGCCCTCACCACCTGAAATCTGAAGAACAAGCCATGCCTTGGCCCCAAGGGAGAAGGAAGCTTTCTTCTTGTATGTTGACATGAACCCATCCTCATCAAACCTAAAGATGGAGCCTCTTCTCTGTTCTAGGAGTGAGACTCGGCCTTGGAAAAGCTGTCTCCATCATCCTTCACGGCAGCGTGCAGTACACAGCATTAAATTCTGTTCATGGGATGCCAAATAGCTGGTCAATTCATTAAAAATGCAGTCATTCATGCAGACCTTTGGTCTGCACACAATGCTACTCACCAGTCTGACACACTTGACCAAATGGATTCAGCATTTTTTGGCCATGAAGCCCTGGTATGTAATAACAGGGTAGTAAGAGCTAGGAAAGGAAACGAAATGATAAAAAGAGGTTTTGAAAGCAAGTAATACTATTGTCATTAGATTCTTAGGCATAGCCCTGGATGCTTGGATTAATGCTGCCTTTTCTTTTTTAAAAAGCACAAGCCCCTACCACCACCACCCCCCTTGGCGCCTTGCCTCCCCAGGGGGCCAGCCCCCTCCCACAGCATCCTGGGTCAGAACTAGCTCAGGGAGAGGGCTGAGAAAGTGTCAGAGGAGGAGGACGCGTTCTGATCGGTGAGAATTAGAGTCCTCCGCTAGGGGCCCAGGAATAATGCAACCAAATTCATTCACCAGGGAGTTCTTTAAGTGGCTCTCAAATGGCACCCATCACACAGGCAAGCCTCCGCGTCTTTGCAGCAAGCACAATAGGTACCAGATGAGTCACAGGCACCTTGGATTTTTCGTTTGCATCTAAATAAGCACTTTATATTTGCAAAGGGCTTTCCAGTCATTTGCAAAAAGCTTTCTCCTTCAACAATTCCACGAGGGGAGTCCACAGAACTAAAGATTTATTGAGCCCCCTGTCTGACCAAATAAAAGGTGGTGAAAAGCAGCCCGCACAGAGCTCCGGGGCTCATTAAACCCAGGCAGGGAGTTAGACTCCGGCCCTCCCACCCAGGCCAGCCTCCTTCCTCCCCCACTGCCCACTTCCTGAGGGGGCACCCCAATCGGTCCCCCCCCCACACACACACCTCCTGCCCTAGGACAGGGCTTCAGGTGGTCACATTTTGCCAGGATCCCAAGACTTTTGGTAGAGTGACAAGCCTACGACCCCCAGTCGCAGACTTGGGAGTCAGAGATGTCACAGAGGCTCCCAGGGGCTCCCGCAGCCTCTTGGCCGAGTCTGGGGCTAGAACCCGGGCCTCCCGACTCCACTACAGTGAGTGCCCGTCACTGGCCGCAGTAGGGCGAGGGCACCAACGGCGCGCCCCTGGCCATGCCAGCACCCGCCACTGACGTGCTATTTCCTGAAGTAGAAGAAGCATATTGCCCACGTCTTCGTGCCCTGGCTCCTCCGGCTCATCTCAACTTGCATGAGTCTAAACGCAGCTACCATTTCTGGAGCACGTACACGGGCCAAGCAAAGAGCTTTTCACTATTGCTAACCCTCACGATACCCCGGCAAGATAGGGGTGTTATCCTCACTTCACAAGTGAGGAGTGTGAGGCTAGACTGTGTAGCCTGCCCAGCTCACACCACTGGTAGGCGCGGGAGTCACAATGCAGTCGCCGGGTCACCGTCTTTCTTGAACAGCCCAGAGCTGCAGGCCGCAGGGGCGCCTACCACCCTCTGGGCCCCCAGCTCTGGAGCCCCCCGCTGCCTGGCTATGCCCTCTGGGCCCCCAGCTCTGGAGCCCCCCCTGCTGCCTGGCAACCCCTCTGGGTCCCCCAGCTCTGGAGCCCCCCCCCACCCCCCCGCTGCCTGGCTACGCCCTCTGGGCCCCCAGCTCTGGACACCACCCCACCACTGCCTGGCTATGCCCTCTGGGCCCCCCCAGCTCTGGAGCCCCCCTGCTGCCTGGCTACGCCTCTGGGCCCCCCAGCTCTGGAGCCCCCCCGCCTGGCAACCCCTCTGGGCCCCCCAGCTCTGGACACTCCCCCCCCGCCTGGCAACCCCTCTGGGCCCCCCAGCTCTGGAGCGCCCCCCCCGCCTGGCAACCCCTCTGGGCCCCCCCAGCTCTGGAGCCCCCTGCTGCCTGGCTATGCCCTCTGGGCCCCCCAGCTCTGGAGCCCCCTGCTGCCTGGCTATGCCCTCTGGGCCCCCCAGCTCTGGAGCCTCCCCCCCGCCTGGCAACCCCTCTGGGCCCCCCAACTCTGGAGCCCCCTGCTGTCTGGCTATGCCCTCTGGGCCCCCCAGCTCTGGAGCCCCCCCCCCCCCCCCGCTGCCTGGCTACGCCCTCTGGGCCCCCAGCTCTGGACACCACCCCACCACTGCCTGGCTATGCCCTCTGGGCCCCCCCAGCTCTGGAGCCCCCCTGCTGCCTGGCTACGCCTCTGGGCCCCCCAGCTCTGGAGCCCCCCCGCCTGGCAACCCCTCTGGGCCCCCCAGCTCTGGACACTCCCCCCCCCGCCTGGCAACCCCTCTGGGCCCCCCAGCTCTGGAGCGCCCCCCCCGCCTGGCAACCCCTCTGGGCCCCCCCAGCTCTGGAGCCCCCTGCTGCCTGGCTATGCCCTCTGGGCCCCCCAGCTCTGGAGCCCCCTGCTGCCTGGCTATGCCCTCTGGGCCCCCCAGCTCTGGAGCCTCCCCCCCGCCTGGCAACCCCTCTGGGCCCCCCAACTCTGGAGCCCCCTGCTGTCTGGCTATGCCCTCTGGGCCCCCCAGCTCTGGAGCCCCCCCCCCCCCCCCCCCCCCGGCCTGGCAACCCCTCTGGGCCCCCCAGCTCTGGAGCCCCCTGCTGCCTGGCTATGCCCTCTGGGCCCCCCAGCTCTGGAGCCCCACCCCCACCCCCCCACCCCCGCCTGGCAACCCCTCTGGGCCCCCCAGCTCTGGAGCCCCCTGCTGCCTGGCTATGCCCTCTGGGCCCCCAGCTCTGGAGCCCCCACCGCCTGGCTACAAAATCCGCCTCTACCTCCTAATAGCAGTGTGACCCGCAGCAAGGCCGTCAGCCTCTCTGGGCCTCAGCTCCCCTCACTGCTCCGTGGAGATCATAGCAACAAGAGTTAGCACAAGGATTAAATAAGTTCATATATGTGAAGCACTTCAACAGTTGCCTGGCATAGAGAAAGTTGACATACTTGTTTGTTTGATCAATACCTTCAACGTTCCTTTTAAGGTTCCCAGGAGCAAGGGGACAGATACCCATAAATGCATGGATAGGAAGAATCACAGATCCCTCGGGGCCGGCACCGCAAGATGACAACAATAACAACACTGGTTTTTTGGATGCTGAATAGGTACCAGGCATGGTGCTAAAGGACTTCGCAGAATAATCTTTTTTTTTTTTTTTTTTTTTTTTTTTTTTTTAATGCATGAGAGACACAGAGAGAGGCAGAGGGAGAAGCAGGCTCCATGCAGGACTGGATCCCGGGTCCCCAGGGTCACGCCCTGGGCCAAGGCAGCAGCTCAACCGCTGAGGCCCCGGGCCCCCCCGCAGAGCTCAGCTTAGGCAACGTTCCTAACAGCCGTCTCCTGCTGCATCGTTTCCCCTAAGGTGCAGATAAGGACACTGAGTCTCAGGGCAGCCTTAGTGCCCCCCGCCCCCCCCCCCCCCCCCCAGGCCACACCGCTAAGCGCAAGAACGGGGATTCCCAGCTCCCGGGCTCAAGCACCTTGCGCCCCGCCGGGGTCCTGGCCACGCCAGGGAGCGCGCAGCGAGCCAGGGGAGCCCGGGCCAGGGGGCGAGGGGGCGAGGGGGGCCCGTCCGGGGGGCCGAGGCGGAGCAGCCGGCTCCCCTCCCCCTCCCCGCCCCCCCACCCGGCCCGGGAAGCCCGCAGGTGCGCGGCGCCGGCAGCTCTCGCTGCGTTAGGGTGCCCTCCGATGGCCGGCTGCGGAACTGCACCCGCTGCGACCCCGCGGGCGGGCTCCGGGCCGCGCATCCTGCGCGCAGGCCTATCGGGGGCGCGGTGCTCCCCGTTGATTCCAAAGTTTCCGTCGTGTCTCCCTCCCCCACCAAAAAAATACAAGGAAAAAAATGAAACGTGATGATGCTAAATGTATTTCATCTCTCACCTCTTCACCCGAGTTAAGGATTTCCCGCACTGACTCACGTGCGTCTGCAAGCTGCGCTCCCCTGGTCCACATGCAGTTCTGGGCTCCCCTCCCCGAGGGCTTGATCAAGGTAGCGTGGCCTGGGAATCTGCATTTTCACAGGCCCCTCTTCCTCTCCCCCCCCCCCCTCGCCTCCGCCCCAGGTAATTAATAGACTCTAATTGGGGGAAGTTCTGGGAATCCAAAGCGGTCTCACAGAGAATGCCCCCGCTCATGCCACCTGTCCTGAGGGAGCCCTCGTCCCCATGAGGCCTCAGAGGCCCTGCAGCGCCCCTGAGAGGGAGCGGGGTGTGCAGGAGAACCGCAGACCTCAGGTGGGAGACCGGGCTCTTCCGCCCCCCTGTGGGACCTTGGGGTTCATCAGGTACCCTCTCTAGGTCTCCCATTCCTCCTCTCTACCGTGGAGCCCGTGGTCCTTAACTCCACTGAATTAACAGGGACTTCTAAGGAGTTGCTGAACATGAATTAAAGTGCACCTGGGACGATGCACTCAGCGGTGTGCTGGGAGCCAGCTCATGAGGACTCGCAAGAGCTGGAAGGCAAGATTCTAGGAATTTTTTGAGCCTGGGATTAAATCTTTGGTGTAGCTTTAAATAGGCAATGGTGAGAGTATTTATACCATGAAAATTGACAAATGGTACAGATGAGAGCCGTTTTCACCTGGAGAACCAGTTGTTAGCTATTTAGCAGCACAGCACTGAATGTATGCGATGGTCAGGCTCCTTTTGTTTTTTTTTTTTTTTTTTTTTTTAAGATTTTTATTTGTTTATGTGACACAGAGAGAGAAAGCACAAATGGGGAGCAGCAGACAGAGGGAGGAGAAGCAGGCTCCCCGCTGAGCAGAGAGCCCGACATGGGGCTGGATCCCAGGACCCTGGGATCACCACCTGAGCCCAAGGCAGATGCTTAACTGACTGAGCCACCCAGGCACCTCGGTCGGGCTCTTTTTCATCAAAGGGTGTTAGGTGAAGAGAAGGTAAGGGGACAACTGCAGGTGTGGACAGAAGGAAGCCTTTCCGACCCCAGCTCCCATCAGCTGTTTGGTCACCAGAGTGGTTTGGGCTCAAGGCTAAACCTCTCTTCCAAGGCACCTGTGGGATCACTGCTGGGGGCCAGACATATTTGACTTGAAGCCCAGCCCACTGCCCCAGCAGTGTCTGAAGTCCTAAGGAGAGTGACAGGCCTAGAGGAACACCAGGTACTACTCGGCTGCTCCTTGATCAAAGGGAGGATTTACAACACGTGCATCAGAAGAGGGGAACTGAGTTCTCACGGCCCCCTTTGGGGTGGATGCTTGGATCTTTTTTTTTTTTTTAAGATCTTTTATCTATTTATTCATGAGAGACATGGAAAGAGAGAGGGAGAGACACAGGCAGAGGGAGAAGCAGGCTCCATGCAGAGAGCCCGATGTGGGACTCGATCCCGGGACTCCAGGATCACGCCCTGGGCCAAAGGCAGGCACTAAACCGCTGAGCCACCCAGGGATCCCCGGTTGCTTGGATCTTAATCTGACTTTATTAAACACGGACCTGTTTCTCCCTCTTGAGAAAAAAGCTACCTCTGTCACACATCACGGTACCAAGGTCAAGTCCTGTAGAGCTGACTCTGAAGCTGCTCTTGTAGAAATAAAAATCCTAACACACAAACCCTAAAGCCAGATGCACAAGAGGTGATGGCACAGAGAGGAGCACGTGTGCCACAACCCTTCCAACCCAGGGTCTGTTCTTCCCTTCCTCAGCCCCAAGCCTAGATGGACACACAAGAGGAGCTAAGAAGGATCCTGCTCTGAATCTGGCCTTTAGCTTCCGTGAACCCTGAAGATGACAAAACTTGAGCCACAGCTACACACACTAGATTCCTTGAGCTTGGTTTAGAATTGTCCTCTTATGGGGAAGGCCTTCAGGATCCACGAGGCAAGCAATCAACAGCTTCTTACCACTTGCTTGGCACAAGGACCTCTGAGGAATACCAAGGCTATCACATGTTTTGAGTCACCAAGTAACAAATCATATGGGAGCTACGTCTCTCCAGCCATAAGGCATGCAGTTGTCTAGCCTCCTTATTGAACTTGCCCAGTCTCTTTTAAGGGATTACCTGGTTAAGCCAGGCCCACCCAGGATAATCTCCCTTTAAAGGATTAACTCAGTCTATTGATTAGTTATCTAATCACAGCAATGACATCACATGTTATTCTCAGGTTCAGCCAACAGTCGATGCAGAGGATTGAATACGGGGCAGGAATCTTGGAGTCCATTTTAGAATTCTGCTTTTCTCAAGCAGTTTCCAGCTGGGGGGTCAGGGATGGGGAGGACATGATGAAATCTACTTTTAGAGCCTGGCAACAGGGACCAACCAGGAGGCTGTGGCCATCACAGGGAGCAACTGGTAGGAAAGAGATGCATGGATAAATGGGGAAGACATAAAAAGCATATGTATAGGGCCAGCTATCTTTCTGCTCAGTAGCTGGAAATGTGTGAGAGGAGTTGCCACAGAAAAGACAACATCCAATAACACGAGGAACTATGCATTGACCGTGCAAAAGCATGTGCTGTAGACCGAATGTTTGTGGCTCCCCCAAATTCATATGTTGAAATCCTACCCCCCAAAGTGATGGTATTAGGAGGTGGGAACTTTGGGTGATGATGAGGTCATGAGAGTGGAGCCCTCACGAATTGGATCAACGCCCTTAGTAAAGAGACCCCATAGGGTTCTCCTTCGCCCCTTCTGCCGTGTGAGGCCACAGTGAGGAAACAGCCATCTATGAACAAGGAAGTGGGCTCCGACCAGACATTGAATCCGCTAGCGCCTTGCTCTTGGACCTCTCAGCCTTCTGAACTCTGAGAAACAAACGTTTGTTGTTTAAGCCACCGAGTCTATGCTATTTCTGATATAGCAGCCTCAACGGACAAAGAGAGCATGAACACTGGATTTTGAAATAAGCCTTCACTGGATATTACTCATCTCTATTTTTAAAATCTCCACCACTTGGAATAGTTGTCACTATGAGGTTTAGAACTTATATTAGGATGCAAGCAGGGGTAAGCGTCCTCTTTGGGCACAGTTCTATCATGATCTGACAAAGCATGGGAGAAAAGTAAAGGCACACAGACCAGCACCCAGGGGCTCGGGGTGTCAGAGTATGTGATTACAAGTTTCAGGTATGCTGGGCCTCAGCCACCACCAGCAAAGAAGCCTTCCAGCTGCCCAGTCTGTTCTTTACTAACTTTATTCTTCTCCTTTTCCCTGCTCAGGGAGTTCTTCATCCCTCTCATCTCAACCTTTCTACATTTTTACTCAAATACCCTTTCTCTCTTTCTCCAACCAAACTCTTTTTCTCCTGCCACACGTATCACCTAGATTAGTTCTCTAGGAACCTCTACATGAACTTGTCTTTTGAACAATTCCCCCAACCCTCCTCCTCACATCTGTCCCTCTGTGCTTCCTTTCACAGGTACACCGCGGTGGTCATGCCAGTCCACTACCAACACGGCACAGGACAGAGCTCCTGCCGGCGCGTGGCCCTCATGATTACGGCCGTCTGGGTACTGGCCTTTGCTGTGTCTTGCCCTCTCCTCTTTGGCTTCAACACCACAGGTAACAATGAACACCCCTATGGTTGGTTCAGAGCACACCTGAGAGGCCGTGGGGGGTGCTTAGCCTGGAAATTTCTGACCTTGATCAGCATACATCATAGTGAAATAGGGCTGCCATGGACAGCAAAGCTTTGGGTTTTGATTGAAGTACAAAGAAAAAACTTCATCAATTACGGGCCCGTAAAGTCTGGCCTCTCCTTATTTTGAAAGAAATGTCACGGTATTCATTTGAAGCAATGTGCCAGTTAAAAAATTAAACTATATTAATAATTCACGTGAGATTTGCTAATGAAAAGAGGACAGTTCACAATGGACTTACAATGCAAAATAACATTATACAAGCCCTCAGACAGGATATATATTTCTAATTTTTTACTAAATAAAAATCATTTCTGCATCTGGGAACTAGTATAGATCCCTAAATTATTGGAGACTATATTTCTTTTATCTTGATACACAAAAAATTCTGGCTGAGATGGTTGGCATGTGGTACATCTTCTATTGGATGGATGGATGGATGGATGGATGGATGGATGGATGGATGGATGGATGGGCAATGTGAATATCTGAGATGTTTGGTTTTTAGGCATAAGACACCGATCCAAATTTACACCTCATATGGATCAGTGCCTTCTTTGGCTGTTCCATATACGTCTTTCAGCCTCAGGAATTTCATGTGTTGAGTGAAAACTATTAGCACATATAATAAAATTACAGGTATTGACAATAAACACTGAGTATTTGCCGAGAACTAAATGAGTCATGTTCTAGTGTTCATCTGGATTTGTTTAAGTCCTACTATCTTCCAAGTTCATTAGTTTCTAGTATATATGTCACACAGCTGTGCATTTATATGCATACAGGTATTATATATAACACCTTGCATATAAATATGGGCAAATCCTAATTTATAGAGAGTCATCAAAGACTCATCTGCTGGCCAATGATTTCAAAGTCAAAACACATTTATGAAGCCAGATAGCAGCTCTGGAGTAAGAAAAACCTCCATTCAAACTTCAGTTCTACTACTTACCAGCTGTGCTCCTTGAACAAGTTAAACTTTTCTAGGTTTTCTTATTGATAAATTTGGGATAATAATACCCTAAAGCATAAACTTGAGCAAATTTAAATATATAAACTGAGTCTCTATATTTAGTCAGAATGTTTCCAACATTTATTTTTATATATGGCCCCCCTGCCTAGCAGCCCAACAACTTCATTTCTAAAAACGCCATGTTGTGTTTGAACTCTTCATAATACATGACATATCAATGTATGTATCATACATCTTTACTCACTACTCTTCAGGGCTGTAATAAAACTGTCTATATCTTTGCATGTGATTCAGGAGATTTTTCAAAGCAAATTTCAGCTCTATATGGTGTTCACTTTAATCACTGACTTTAGAATCTGACACTACATATGATATAATTCCATGGTACTTGCTTCATAGAGCTTTTTTTTGTGATTAAGTGAGGATTAAATTGGAATAACATGTAGACCTGCCAAACACACACCACACGCTCAAGGTCAGGCTTCTTGTCTGCTACGTTGAAGGGTAAGTAGCTGAGTTATCCAACAAGTATTTGCCTAGTTAACTCAGGGTGTTCCTAAAACATGATGTTACTATCACGTTTGCATTACTCTTTACCATTAGTTACTTTGTCATTTTCACTGACCACACTTTCTACACACACACATGGTTGTGGACACACACATATTCCCCAAAGCAATATTTCCTAACTCTAACATTTCCAACTCTAAGAGGCTACCTGGTGTTAAAATGTTCTTTTTGATGAGTGTTAAATATGCTTTTGGGGTTAGTCTGATAACTAAGCCACCTTCTATATCTTAGTTTCTATACAAAAAATATTATTCTTTTTTTTAAAGATTTTATTCATTTATTCATGAGAGACAAACACAGAGAGAGAAAGAGAGGCAAAGACACAGGCAGAGTAAGAACCAGGCTCCATGCCTCCCCATGCAGGGAGCCCAATGCAGGATTTGATTCCGGGTCTCCAGGATCACGACCTGAGCCAAAGGCAGGCGCTAAACCACTGAGCCACCCAAGGATCCCCCCAAATATATTATTCTAAGTTAGAATCTGTAGTATGGGAACTCACTACCACTGGTAGACCACTGCACTGCTTACCCCTAGCCGGCAGCAAATCCCCACCAATACTCACTCAGCTGAGTGGCTCCTCTTATTCATCCTGGGAGGTCGGCGGGGGCTGTTTTACTCAGTTCCACAGATACAGACACACACACAAACCTCGTAACAGTTAAAAACAGTCTCAAAATCTGACATTAGACAGAGTTCCCAGTTAATGTCAACATCTAAAGTGAAGATGAATGATGAGCTAATTGCAGTGTTGTTGCCACCAGTGAGATCATTATTATTCCAGAAACAAAACTCAGAAAAATCTCTCCAAAAGGATTTTCAAATATAGAATTGAGAAGACAAAAAAATGCCTGTGGCTTAGCATGTACACTCTCACTTCCCTCTCATCTCTTTAAATCTCTCTCTTACTTTAAAGAAGTACATGATTATTCTATTGCAACCTTTTAAAGTTATTTATTTATTTATTTATTTATTTATTTATTTATTTATTTATTTATTTATTATAGTGATTTCTACACCCAACATGGGGCTTGAATTCACAACTCCAAGATCAAGAATCACATGTTCTTCTGACCAAGGCACCCAGGCGCTCCTCTCTCTTGCTCTCTCTCTTTCTCTTCTCTCTCTCTTACTTTTAAGTTAATTAATAAGACTATAGGAAGCCCTCCATCTATTCATATATCACATCCAAGTGTCAGGTCCATAGTAAAGGCCCAATGGATATTAGCTATTGTTATCATTGTTATTACTGTATATTAGAAAAGATTTCTGTGTATCAAAATTTAACTATGCACACCTGCTTCAAAGAAAATCTGAGCGGCAATAGCTCTGCTGGTGGTTCTAGAGACCAATCACCTCGTCCTAGAACACAGTTCAGGAAACTAGTGAGCAGAACTCAAACCCAGCCGTCATTCTCTGCTTCGGTCTGACCTTCACAGTACAGCTTCATTAGCTTGATGGATGTGGGTTCCTCTAGCACCTCTTCCATCTATAAGGAAGTTCCCAAGTTCATTCGAAAGCCCAATATAAATGACTTCTCTCAGCCATTTGTTTCTAGTCACCCTGTGAAAAGAAAAGCAGAAAAGGGCAGGATACTGCCAATGACACCTGATATCAAAAGTGGCTGGATTTTTCACTAAGCAGTGCCACACAAAAGAACTTTCTAGCAGAGCTCTTTTTAATGAAATGAGCTGCCATGTTTGATTGTGAACTGTCAGACAACACAAGGCAGAAAAAGTTGAACTTCAGTTTCTTCCTCTTGGCATTGTTCTTATTGTCCAAGAAAAGGGCTACACGCATTTCTGGATGTGCACGTAAGGCAGGATCTTGGGTCACAGAGAGTTCCAAGGTTGGGGAGTGCCTGGCTTTTTCTCACCCAGAGTAGGTGCCCCATAAACTTCTATTGAATGAGTGAGTGGATGAGTTCTTCTTTATCATCCTTTTTTCCTTAAATGTTGAGATTTCTTGGGGGTAAACATCCTCGATCTCAGAGAAGGAGAGTAACCCTCTGGTGTTCCTCATTATCCTCCAGCCAGCGACTGCTTATGTGTTTATGTAAAATGCTCATTTGTCTGCTTTGCTCAGGTATTCACCATTCTTGTATTCATCCAATAACTACTGTACTAATAGCAACAGTACTATGTTGGTTAAATAATCAAGACAAGGCATTTCATCTCCTCATCTGGGACTCAGCAGAGAGAAAATTCTGGAATTGCTGTCCTGACGACAGGATACATACCTAGGCCAGGCCCATTGGGGAACTGAGGCAGGGCCTCACTCACTGGCCATCAGCCTCCAGTGTCACTTTCAAGGCCTGGAGAAATTGTGAGAGAGGCCACAGAGCTCAGTCTAAGGATGGGCAGCGGTTTACTCAGATAAGAGAGGAAGGAGGGGATGACAGTGCAGGCTCAGTGATTGTACACTGAGGGCCTTCAGTGGCCAACGATTCTGAATTAGCTCTGTGTTCTCTCTTTGCTCTTTCTCATATGTAAGCTTTCACTATTTTAATGGAAAAAATAAATACTCACTCATATAAAACATAAGGTGTAAGAGGATACAGATACACACATATATGTAGGTCTCCCTTCTACCCTAGATCGTTAGCTGCCCTGTGACCCTCCCTGGAAGCAAACACTAATAATCTTAAAGATAATGCTTAAGATAAGTATGTACACACACAGAGGTGTACGTGCATGTGTGGGCGTATCCACTTTTTACACAAATAGGCATACTATACCCACTTTGGCTCCTGGCTTTTTAAAAATAGGAATTAATACCCATAGGTATTAAGGAGGGTATGTGCTGTGATGAGCACTGGGTGTCATATGTAAGTGATGAATCACTAAATTCTACACCTGAAACTCCTATTACACTGTACGTTAACTAACTGGAACTTAAATAAAAACCTGAGGATAAAAAAGTAGGGGTTAATATGTAAAATCTAGAGGTCAGCTTCCCAGAACCCAGGGGAGGGTAGAGAAGGGTGGAAGGTATATCTGGAGGGATGAATGGGGAGTACCCCGCACACCAGCAATGGCAGCCAGACAAATAGTGGGAAATACTACTCTCACCAGTAAAACATGCTGAGGTATCTCCTCAGGGGAGGCATTTAAATCATGGTAAAAAATAAAAAAGAATAAATAAATAAATAAATAAATAAATAAATAAATAAATAAATAAATAAATAAATAAATCATGGTCAGATGCTGACAACAGAGGAGCTGATTTCAGAAAGAAGACTGATCATTGCCAAATGACTCCCTATAGATTCAGAAAGACCAGCAGCTGCCACCCTCTCCTACCTCCAACCCTGTCTCCCCCAGAATGCCAGAAGATGCCGATTTGGTGACCACTGCTCAAAGTTTTCTAAGCCATTTTCTAAAGGATGCTGACACAGACTTGGTGAGATGACATTAATTTTACCCTCCTCCCAAGAGAATAAAAAACTTTGGGAGCAGCTCATAAAGATCCTGGTGCCAGTGCTATCATTAAAATGCCTCACTGAGCACTGAGTACACATTTTTTTTTTAATTATTAGCTGGTTCTCCCTTCTCTCCCCCACAGACATTGTGCTTTATAAGTCTCTCTACAAGTTTCCATTCCAAATGACACCTTGCCTTTTAAATTTGAACAGCTCAGGGAGGTGTATAATAAATAATAATAGTAGAGAATAAATAATAATAATAATAGCTACCATTTATTCTCATTTGGTCTCACAACCACTACATGAGACCTTATTTTTATCCTTCTTTTCAGATAATGAAGTTGCAGCCTGTCACAGTTAAGAAATGTGCCCAAGTTCACATAGTAAGCTAAGACGCAGATCTGGGTCTCACCTCCCAGGCCTGGCCTCTGCCTACCTCAGAAGACCAAAAGGCAGAATGAGGGGCCCATATGTCTGATGTCTGGCTGCTGCCCTCTCCCCACTAGCTCACACCTATGGCTCTATCTTCTGAGGCCAGATCTGGGGTTGCTGAGAATCCCCAACCCTTTATGAAGATTGGTTGGGTGTGCCGACAGCTGTTGCTGACAGTGCTGGGCAAAATGTAAATTTGCCATTCCCGGTGGTAGAGGGAGGTCAGTCAACGTGGTAGAGGGAGGCGAGTCAAAGTGGTAGAGGGAGATGAGTCAAAATCACAGAAAGAACATTGGTTGTAAGTCGAATGACTGGAGAAACATATCCAGGCTCTGCCCCTTTCAGGCTATGGTATGCTGGGCCACTTCCTGAACTTCCCTGAGCCTTAGTCTGCTCACTTGAGAATAGAGTCAGTAATGGCTCTTGTGTCACATAATGTTGCCGTGATGATTAGGTAAGATGATGTGTATAAAGTCCTTGGCACACCATTTGGAGGATAAGTTTTCTTCCCTTTCCTCTTCCATATGGGACAAGTTACAGGCCCTATCCTGGGCATTGGAAGAATTTCAACATCTGCTAGCAAAAAAGGCAAAACTACAGAGATTCTCTAAAGTGTAGTAACAGTTGTATTTTAGGACACAAGCAGGGACAAAGGTGTTCCTCATCTCACATTGTCCACAGTAACACTATCCTTAACAGCCTGCTTCCCATGCTGCCCCTGACCAGTCCTAGAATTCCCTAAAAAAGAGAATTGCCTGTATTCACCCACCACCTGCCCTCCACCTCAGATTCAAATTAGAGACCTGGCATCCTTAACAAAGATGTCTTAAGAAGCCTTCCTCTCTTTGCTTTCAACCTTTTTTTTTTTTTTAAGATTTTATTTATCCATGAGAGACATACAGAGAGAAAGAGAGAGAGAGAGGAAGAGACATGGGCAGAGGGAGAAGCAGGCTCCATGCAGGGAGCCCGATGTGGGACTCGATCCTGGGTCTCCAGGATCACACCCTGGGCTGAAGGTGGTGCTAAACCACTGAGCCACCCAGGCTGCCCTCTTCAACAACCTTTTAATGCCTCCATACCAGCACTTTTCTGGGGGCTGCCTCATTCCCAGGAGCCTCTGGCCTGTTGCTCTATGACATCTCCTACCCCCAGCCTCCCAGGCCACATAGCTCTGTGACACTTAACACAGCATTCAGAAAGATCCACCTGTCTGTCTAGACTGAGCCCTTCAAGGACAGACATGTTTGCAGTCCCAGCGTAGAGCAGTGTCTAGCATGTAATCACTGGGTAATTTTCTTTCTAAGTGAACTGTGAGCAACACAAAGATGAATTGGACCTCCACCCCTCAAGGAACTGACAACATAATCTCCCCCCACCACCCTCACAACTTAATGATCCTCTGTGTGTGCTAACACTACCAAAGAGGCAAGGCAAGTGCTGTGGGCCAGAGAGAAAGAATTCCTTCTGACTGAGGAACTGGTGGAAGCCTCCATGAATGAGGCAGCATATGAATGAGACATAGTGAGGGGGTAGGTGGGTCCAGCCCTTGCTTCCCAGAGCTCCGTGTAGATTCAACGGTGGAGACACCACACATGATATGGGGCCATACTGTGTGCTCTCCACTGATGTCTCATAGTTGGCAAATGGCTTTGCTTTCTCCTCTTCTCTCACTCACAGGAGACCCCACTGTGTGCTCCATCTCCAACCCTGACTTTGTCATCTACTCTTCAGTGGTGTCCTTCTATGTGCCCTTTGGAGTGACCGTCCTCGTCTATGCCAGGATCTACGTGGTGTTGAGACAGAGGAGACGGAAACGGATCCTCACTCGACAGAACAGTCAGTGTATCAGTGTCAGACCCAGCTTCCCTCAACAAGTAAGCACCCTGGAGGGGCAGAGGGAGAAAATACCCAACCCTGTAGCTTCCCAGCCTTGTGTCCGGCAGTACGTGTGTTTGCTTGTATTGCCACACTGGAGACACACAGCTGACACCCACCTTCTAACCTGCTGCTATGCTTTAGAGTAGGAAATTGAATCAAAAAGGTGCATTATAATCTTCCCTAGAGCTCACGTTGCTTGGCACAATGATAGGATAGTTTCTGGACTTCTGCTTCCCATCAGAGCTTTTCCATTGCCCCCAAATGGCCAAGGGTACAAATGTCACACAAGATTGGCTGTTTTAGTGTGACAGTTGTACTGTGCACTGCTGGCAGGTCCCCAGGATTGACTTTTTAGCAGACCACTTGTTCCAAGAATCACTGGGTCCATGGAACCTCTTTTCCTTACTAGATCTGCCACTGTGTCAAGGTGCTGACCAGCTTGTGAAATAGAAGGCTGATGACGTGTGTGTTACTGGGCCTTTCAAGGTGCTGAAGAGGAGAGCTGTCTCAGCACCAATCTTCCATTTGCTTGGGCTGGAAAGTCTGCTTATCCCAGTGTCTGGCACATGCCTGCCAACTGCTTGGGAAGGGACAGCGGGAATATTATACAGCCCTTATGGAGTTTAGACTCTAGACAAGCAGATAAAGCACACCTCTCCCTGAAGTTAACTAACAGCCCTGGGATGTTTGCAAAATGAGATGAAGACAATTAAGCCCCAAAAGAGAAGTGCTGTAGAAGTTGTGAGAGGTCAATGTGCTCAGGAAAGGGCTTCCTAGACAGAGTAAGAACTGAATTTGATCTTGAAGGCAGGTGCAATGTGGATGGCGAGATTAACCTATAATGACCTGAGTAAGAGTCAGTCTCTCAAAGTTCAAGTCGTATGGTTTAGGTAGAACAAGAATATTGGTTCCCATGAAATAGAAGGCAAGGACCTGAAGCTGAGGATATGAACAAACATTAAAGGTATTTGAAAAATTGGCATCTATATGGTTCATCCATGTAGAACTTGACCTACAGCTCTTTCTCCTTCAACCCACCCTAGTCTTCCTGTCTGAGGCTGCACCCCATTCGGCAGTTTTCAATAAGGGACAGATTTCCATCAGATGCTACGGGGCAAATGGTAAGTAAGCCATGTCTTTAATCATAGGAAAAAAATAAGATACCTTTTCACAACACTCTGAGTTGACTTGCTTCCACGTCTACCTCAAAATGGCCCCAATCCCTTACTTATATCTATTATATATAACAAATATGAGATCCTAATTTGAGCTTCAGAATACGAATCACCCAATGATATGCAGAGAGCATATCACTACTGAGCTAGATTCCAATGACTGGAGCCAATGACTCTTGGACATGGTGTTAGGATGCTATCCAGAGTCATCTGCCTAGAGGGAACAGGATGTCAATGAAACACACATGGTCAGAGCCAAGAAAAGCAGAGAAGAGAGGCTAATGTGAGACTTTCAAGTGTCCCATTTCCCACTTTATATGAAAGAAAACCAAGACAATTTCATGGTCACCCTTATCCTTGTCCTTTCAATTCAAGACAGCCCTGCCTCCCCAAGCAAGCTGAGTGCAGAATGGAGGTGTTAGAAAGAAGATCAATATTCCTCCCCCTGAACTCCAAGTAAATATTAGGAATAAAATTTCAAAAACTCATGATGATGAAGGTCCAAGCTTTGTCCCATTTTTGTATAGTTAGCCACGTTTCCCAGAGGCCTGGTGTAGCAGTGAGAGCTTCTTGCTGATAATTTTTTAATAGGTAAGAATTTTAAAGTTGCCAATAGCAGATCTAAGGTCTGAGGAGTTTCCAAGGCCAAAAGGAAAAGAGTGGAGACTACTGAAGAGAGAATAGGGAAGCAGGAGGCTGGTGTTGCCAGGAGTATGGAAAAATAGGTTCTATCCTAGCATCTGGTAGTGAAAGGCTCTGGCAACCAGACCCAAAAGAATCCAGTGTTCCTGCATGCCAGTCATAGAAGTATTGATGAGGGTTTGCAGAGAGATGAAAAATATGTAATCTGGGAAGGATCACTTTCCTTCTGTAGGACTGAATTTCCACATCTGTAAACTAGAGACAAGTTAGACTAGGTCGATGTTCTAAAACCTTAGATTTCATAAGGACAGTAAGAATTTGTCCCAGTCCCTTAGTTTCAGAAATAATGCATTTGAAGTTAAATATTGTCACTTTTAGAAGATTACTAGATACCAACACAATCATAATCTTAGTTACAAATGGCCATTCAGATAAAACACAATATGTTTATATTAATTATTTAAAAACCCCATCTAAGGTGCCTGGGTGGCTCAGTCTGTTAAGCATCTACCGTCAGCTCAGGTCATGATCCTAGGGTCCTGGGATGAGTCCCACTCTGGGCTCCCTGCTCAGTGGGGAACCTGCTTCTCCCTCTCCCTCTGCCTGCCACTCCCCCTGCTTGTGCTCTCTCTCTCTCTCTCTCATATAAATAAATAAAATCTTTTTTTAAAAAATCCATCAAAATGAAAATCAAAAATGTTTAAGTATACTAGAATCCTGATGAATACCTCTGTGAGGCACATTTTCAAAAATACCATATCGTTTTAAAGGCCTATTGCATTCATTCATTCAGCAATGTTTCTGAGTGTGTACAGTGCACTAGTACTATGATTCCTTGAACTACAGAGATATGAGCATTCTTGGTTGTTGACACTAACATATAGACAAAGGAATTTACCGGAAGGATATCAAGTAGCTCAGACTCATTGAGAAGGCTGAGAGTAACTTCAGACAATGCTGTTCATGCCTAAGGAAGAATCTGGTTGGAAGACCTGGGACACTGGACACTAATTGCCACCACTCCTAGACAAATTCTGAAGTCTCCTGGCTTCACAATCAAGGTCTTAGATGCAAATCTCTAATTGGCTGGGCGTGATTTATGTGCCAGAGGTCTAGATGACTGGTGGGAATGTGGGGAGAGTGTATATATGGCTTTTATAGCTTCAGTAATGGGAGCTAAGGGGCCCTGCCTGCTACTTGAGATTGACACAGTGTCTGATTCTTCAAATATGGAAAGTTCAGATGTTGAATACACATAAATCCTCACCAAATACCAGAAATGTCCACATACTCTCAGGGTCTATTCATCCTAAACCTATTTTTTCCAACTTCTTTTCCATTTTACAAATGAGACTCAAAGACATTTCATTAATGCCCAAGGATACATCTAATAAGTAGGAAAGCTGAGGTGAAAATACTAAGTTTTCTTTCTTTCTTTCTTTCTTTCTTTCTTTCTTTCTTTCTTTCTTTCTCTTTCCTTCTTTCTTTCTTTCTACTTTTTATTATAGAAGATTTTCAAAATTAAAAAAGTAGAAAGACAAATATAAGGGATCCTTCAGTAGCCATGAGCCGGCTTCAGCAATTCACTCATGGCCAATCTTCTTTCATTTCACCGACACTCCCACCTACACTCATCCATGCACATTGGATTCTTCTGAGGCAAATCCCAAACATCATAACATTTCAGCCACAAATATTTCTGTAAGACTCCCTAAGGGATACAGACTCTTTATAAAATGTATTACTGCGATACATCATCCTAAGCAAATAAATAACTCCCTAGTATCATTAAATATCCAAAATATCAAATAATGTTCACATTATCCCAGTTGTCTTTATAGTTGGTTTATTTGAATCAAAATTCAAATAAGACCTATACTTTGCAACTGTTTAGTGGTATTGTTGTTGAAATTTATTTGTTGAAAAAAAAAAAACTGAGTCATTTGTCTTACAGAGTTCACCACATTCCAGATTTTGTGGTTTACATCTTAGTAGCTTCATTTCATGTGTTCTTCTATACATCCAGGTCATTCTAACTGAAAAAGGATGTAATATAATCCTATACTATAATCCTATACTACCCTCCTCAAGGGATTACTGTGATTCTCAAATGTTCTATATCTGGTAGGAGTCTTTTAGCTGTCAAGTCAGAAGCAGACTTCATGTACCTTAACTTTCATGATCCCACTACTCTCAAGTGACCCTCAGTATGTTTCACAAAATGATCGTTTCCTTGAACTTCTTTACAAACTCTTTTCTTTTCAGGAACATTCAGAAGATAAAAGGTATCCCCAGAAATGTCAGGACCCTCTCTTGTCCCAACTGCAGCCACTCTCCCCTAGCCGGGCCCACATGGAGCTGAAGCGCTACTACAGCATCTGCCAAGATACTGCCCTGGGGCAGCCAGGCTTCCAAGAAGCAGGAGGGGAGTTGAAAAGGGAGGGGAGGACTCGAAACTCCCTCAGCCCCACCATGGCACCTAAGCTCAGCTTAGAGGTTCGAAAACTCAGTAATGGCAGGTTGTCGACATCTCTGAAGCTGGGGCCCTTGCAACCTCGTGGAGTGCCACTCCGGGAGAAGAAGGCAACGCAGATGCTGGCCATTGTGCTTGGTGAGTTGGAGCCACGTTGGACTGGGATGAATTGGGTTAAATTTGGTTAGGTTAGGTCGAGTTTGGAAAACCTGGCAGAGCACCACATTTGTCAGCAATGAAAGTCCAATAATTATGATATTTATGAATGTTCATGATACAATTGAAAAGGGTTTGCGCGTAAACGATAAATCTGGTGAAAATCCAAAGGCCTAGGCTGAAATTCACAAAATAAAAAACTGAACAAGTGACCTAACTGAGCTCTGTTTCTCTATTGTGTTTGTTGTCTGTCACATGAAATTATAATGGATAAATCGAATAATAAATAAGATCATCATTCAATAAAAGTGTCTGGCACATATTGGATATTTAATAAATGCTTACTTATTCTAAAATATTAAGTGGAAAAAAATAGGGATGCAAAAACTGCTGTCATATGGTGTGATAACATCTAGATCATTTCAAATACGGAGAAAGGAAAAACATGAAAATTAATTCACCAAGATGTCAAAAGTGATTGTCTTCGAGTGGTGGGTGGTTATTTTTTTCTTTGTACTTTTCTGTATTTACCAAGTTTTCCATAATGTACAAAATCGGGGTTAATTTTTACAGTAGAATAATAGAAAATGTATTCAAAAAAGAAAAAAAAATTTTAAAAAAAACAAAAAAGAAAAAAATTGGCAAGTCGCAGGTAGCATATAGAGTTCGTGAAGGCAATGCTTCCAGTTCACTGCCACTGACAAAGCTCACTTTCTCATATCTCAGGGACTTTGTGAGCACATCTGGCTGTCATCTCAACAGCAGGACTGTCAGCCATGTCTTTGAGGTCGTCTTTACTATCAGTGCCCAGGATCATGCCTTGCACAGCTAGACATTAAATAAATATTTGAATTGACTTGAGACGTAGAAAACACTAGTAAAGAGCTAAATACCAAACTTGATAAATTGATTTAGGAACAAAGGCCTGAGATGAATCAAAGATGTAAGCATGTAATTTTCTCTTCCAAAAGAAAGGGGAAAAAAAGTGGCTGATCACACCTATTTCGTAGGGTTGGTGGAAAAATTAAATGGGTCTATAAAATTCCAGCATGGTGGCTGGCACAAAGCAAACAACCATGAGTCATTTTCATGTTGTAACAAAAGGAAAAGCAAACCCCTTACCAATGTCTCTCTTCCTTTGCAACCCAGGGGCCTTCATTGTCTGCTGGCTGCCCTTCTTTTTGACCCACGTTCTCAATACGCACTGCGGAGCCTGCCACGTGTCCCCAGAGCTTTACAGCGCCACTACGTGGCTGGGCTACGTGAACAGTGCCCTCAACCCTGTGATCTATACCACCTTCAATGTGGAGTTCCGCAAAGCCTTTCTCAAGATCCTGTCTTGCTGAAGGAGAGGAGAGCATACTCCCTGTGCCCACCCTTAGCTGCCAGGCCATTGGGCCACTGGCCAGGACCTGCGCAGAAAGACTGTGCTATGTTCTCTGGCATGGTGTAGGAAGGAGACTCCTGGAGCCAGGACACCTCTGAGTGGCAGGTGTAACCAACTGCTTCTTCCCGGTCAGAATGTTTACATCCCAGCAAAAATCTGACTTCATCCTGGCAATCTTCAAGTGGTTGGGAGGTCCCTGAGTTATAAGTAATAATTCAGAAAGAAGCTGATAAAACATGACCCTCCACACACACAAAATTGTCATTAGAGGCATGATTCATCACAGTGAAGGAGAAATGAACAGATCTCATAATTGTCAACTTGCCAGGGGTCCTTGAAATCCCAGCCAGTAAACCATCTTGCAGAAATAGACAGTCTCTCTTCCTTCAAGCCTATAACTAAACTATCAGGCTGACCTTGTACTTTTGCAGGCCCACACCCTTTTGGTCATTCCTTTTGTTCATTGTTTGCTGAATTATAAGGGCACAGCCAGTGCTTCTACCTCTCCGTAGAATCTGGCTGCAACTGGGGAGAGAAATTCTGAAGGAGACACTGTCCCACATTGGGACCTGGGCTTCCTTTCAAACCTTGCTACTCCTGTATTATAGCTCTCGCTATAAAGGCCCTTTGACTCCAACCCCCTGTTCTTAGAGATTCAATTCCAGAGTAATTCGGAATGAGTATGTCAAGTGAAAAAGGAGTGATGGCTCCCACTGTAGTATCACTTTAAACCATGTGGTTCATAACATGCCTTCGGTATGCTTTTCATAACACTATAAGGTGTTCCTATCCAGGCATCTTCATCTCCTGCTTAACAGAGACCCAATACTTTCAGGCCCTAAACCCATTAAGTCTTAAGTGTCCACAAAGTGCCCGTCACCTCCCAGGCTCTGGATATATGACAATGAATAAGACAGCTCCTGCCCTCAAGGGCTCAAGGAGCCCACCACCTGCTCCTGCGTTTGTTCACTTGCTTATAAGAGTGGTAGAGACTCTTCTAGACTGCCAGAGGACCTCAGAACTGAAGGCACTGGGCAGAGTAGCTGTCCAAAGACCTCACAGGGACAGTCTTCATAAAGGCCTAGTGCAGAACCTGAACAAGACCACTCCGACAACTGAAATTAAAGGCATTATAGAAATAATGTGTCGATGTCATTCAAAATTGCATTTAGAGGGACCTCAAATATTCTCACCACTTACCTTTTCACCTATAGAAGCTACGTCTTATTGACTAGAGAATCAAGATACAATTTATGGATGATTTATGAAGGGTTATCATCCTGAACTTCAATAAATTTACTATTAAGTAAGAGCTATTAGTGCACAGGTGTAACAGATGCCCACTGCAATGCTGTTAAAATTTTAAAGTTCACACGAACTTTACAAAGAATCCAAGACTTCTTTGCCCCATATTTATTCCTCTAACCTTTAAGTGTATAAGAAGGAAATATATACCCCCAGTGACTTAGTTACCTGTTACTCCTGAATGCTTTTAATGCCAGCATTTTAAAAATGTTATTGCCTATAGCAGTATTTATGTTGCAACTCTAGTGGAAAAATTCTGTGTGCCCACTAGCTCTTGTACCTCATGCTATCTAGCTCAAAGGTTTATAATGCAAGCAGAAATAGGGACTGAGACAGTTACATATCTGAAGAAGTACAAGTACATGATTCCTAGGTTTTTCCATGCAAAATACACAAAAAACAAGCAGGATAATGGGTTAACATTCATAAAATTTCATGTCAAAATTAGAGTTCTAAAAATAAAAACGTAGACAGCGTCCATATTAATACATTTATGAGGAAGAATGATAGCAAATATTGTGTATCCTTCCTTTACATCAAGTCGTTAAAACTTATGATAACCTTAGGAAGATAAACTCAGTTTTGGAGGTGAGGAAACAGGCTAAGGGAGGTCAAGAAATTTGCCCCAGGGCACACACAGTAAGTAGCAGAGCTGGGATTCGAGTGCACGTCTACTCATTTGCAAGCCCATGCAACTAACCACTATGACACACTGCTTTCTACCAGAGAGGTAAAGAGGTGGGAGGAAAAAAGTGGGGAGAAAAAAAATGGAACAAAGGTCCCTGGGAGAGCCGCAGCCTACCTGACCCACCTCCACCCCTAAACTTTCTGGAGACCCAGCCCAAGGCACTGCTCTCACTCTCCTGCCATGTTCAACTTCCAAAACAGTCACACAGGAAATTCATAATCTGTTTTTATAAAATCATGTAAGAGACCTTAGAGAGTATTTGGTTCTAGTATCTCCTTCATTTATATAAAAGGAAACTGAAGTCTAGTATCTCCTTCATTTATATAAAAGGAAACTATATCCCAGTTGGCTACTGAGAGACAAATGCTCCAGTATACTGAACTCTTCTATAAAAATGATAAACTCCATATTTATACAAGGAGAAAGTCATCCTATCACCTTCCCCATTAAACTAAGAGGCATCTTTTCCCTAGACAGCAGCTCTTATCTCTAATCTGAGATAACATCCCCTTCCCAGAATTTTCTTCTGATCCAGGAAGATCCTTCTAGGGAAATCCCAAACACTCACTTGAGCCTCTTCATCCTGGGATTCTTCATTCTACCCCCTATACCTCTATACTCCCCACCATGAGCCAGCACTTAACCTCAGACTTGCTACTTTCAGAGCCAACGTGACCAAAAATTCCAGGAGAGACATTAGCCTGAATGAAGTAGAGCAGAGTTCTTGGGGCAAACCTGTTCTAGGGCCCAAAGAAGGCTCAGAGCTGGCCATACTATTTGGGTGAAATGCAAATAGAACAGAAATCCAGATAGATCCAACTCTAGATCGTAAGTAAATATTTCCTTCTTCCAGAACCGCATCCTCTAAAACTCCTTTCATCACTCATTTACTAAATCAGTTACTTATTCAATAAATATTGATTTACCACCTTCTGTGTGCCAGGCAGAGTACTCAGTGCTGGGAAACACCATCAAGGGAGACAGAGTCCATGACCCCAAACTTGTAGTACAGTGGGGAGGGGAATTTGTGTGTACACTGATGACCTGCTTTTTGTCTACAGTAAAGGGAATTCATGGTTTTTGTAAGTCCTATATTCAGCCCTAAAAAGGCTTCCCAGACAAGTATTGTCAGGTTAAGACCTAATTAAAAAGTAGGAAGGGCATTCCAGGCAGAGAAAACCATTGAAGAGCCGAAGATATGAACAAGCAAGGAGCATGCAAGGAATCTCAAATAATTCCACCGGCTGTAGAGAAGAGACCATAGGACAGGCAAGGAAAGAGTCTCATCTTCGGAGACCTCCTCCAGCTCTGCTCAAGTGACAAGTGAGCTAGTGGTGATACCACTTGCAGAAAACCTCTGGATCTTTCCTCCACTTCCCTCCATGTGGGCAACACACATCACAGACGACTTACTTAACTGACTTATTTAATTACTTCCCTCTGAGCCACAGTGAATTTCAATAAATGCAGAATTCAATTTGAATTCTTTGCTCTTTTCTCTGCAAGAGGAGGAATGCCTGGCTGAATGGATGTAGAGTCAGAGATGGTTAAAATGAAGGCAGTTCAGAGAGTTTGGGTCAAAAATCGAGGGGAGGTCAGGCAAAGAGATTTGTTTTCCTGAATGCTTGGGTCAGAACTAAATAGTGAAGCAGAACAGTTCAGAGATTTGCTCAGAACTGGCTGTTTCCTGCAGGTCCTGACTCCCAGGCCTGTGCTCTCATCCTTTGGTATCTGCTGACATCAGAAAACTGAAAAAGCTTAATTTGAATCAACACACAAAGAGCAGAGAGGGGATGACAGGCAATTAACTTGATTCCTCCTTTCTACCTAATTCTCTCCTCATCAGCTTAGGAAGGGAGTGAGTTTCCATGACTACCTCCTGACACGGAGACTCAGTGGAGGGTGATACCAATGTCAGCTCAGCTCTGTTGCACACATTGACAGAGGCAGAACCTGGGAGTCGGTGCCAAGCATGAGTCTTGGGACCTCTTGCCCCACCCACCCCAGTAGCCTTCCTCACTAGACAAGGATTAGATGACATCATAAATTAGAAGTGCTTTGCCAACTATACGGTTCTACAAATGTGAGAGATTATCACTGATATCATGATCATGATCATCATCATCATCATCATCATCATCATCGTAAACATTACCCCCCCCCCAAGCAGCTATTTTTATCATTCCTATCTGGTTCACAGCCCATCTTTCTTTCTCTTTGCTGATTCTCTAATTGTCTCATGTTATCAGGCACAATCTGTTCAGCCTCCCACATGAAATCTGATTTTTCTCTTGTCTTTTATTCCCTACATGTGCCCAGGATACTTGGCTGAATTTGTAGTGAAGTTTTTAGGCAAATGGCTAGTCCCTAACAACACACCCTTTCCCTGCTCACCCAGTCACGTGCCCAAGTATAGCATGATCTGATGGTAGATGTGTGCTTGCTAAGGATGGCCTGGGGAGTTCCTGTTCCTCTCCTGGCTGGGGAATGATGAGCAGAAAGCATATATTCCTCAAGACTTTCCATCTTTGTTCCTCATGATGTCTGAACCTTTCCTCTTTCTCCATCTCTTCCTTCCTGAAAGAAGTGCACTGAATATAGTGCATGCATTTCCTAGGGCTGCTGTATCAAATGGCCACAAACTGTGTGGCTTTACACAACAGAGACTTCTCTCGTAGTTCCAGAAGCTCCAAGTCTAAAATCAAGGTGTTGGCAGGGCCACGCTCTCTCTGAAAGCTGTAGGGGGTGATCTTTGCCTCCTCCTAACTTCTGGTGGTTGCCAGCAATCTTTGGTGTCCCTAACTTGGGGCAGCAGAACTGCATTCTCTCCTCCATCTTCACATGGTATTGCTCTTTCATTTTGTCTATGTTGTGTTTTCCTCTTCTTCTAAGTCTTCAAATTAAAATCCACCCTGATCCAATGTGATCACATCTCAACTTGATTACATCTGCAAAGACCCTATTTCAAAATAAGTTTATATTTATAGATTCTGGGGGTTAGGGCCTCAACATATTTAGGGAGGGACACAAATCAATCCATAAAATACGGCAAAAGCATTCTGGAAGGGAAGAGGACTTGGAACTTGGATGACTAGGGAAAACACACAAAAGTTTGACAGAATTCAGAATGTAAGAGGTCAGATTCCAGCCTTGGCATATGATCTTTTTAGTATATGTGCTGCCGAAGCGAGCACGCATATGATCTTTTTAGTGGCCTGAGACAAGTGTGCAAACTTCCTGACGCTCAACTTTGTTATCAATAAAAGTGGTAAATTTGAATCCCTAAGCTATGATAAGACAAGCTAAAAATAATTCTAGAAGGACATAAATTATCTTCTGAGCCGTAAAAACCTACAAATATGCTTATTGTTAAAAGTTGAAACTGTTCAAAGAACCATCCTTAGTTGCTTCTCACTGTCTTAAAAATAAATAAATAAATAAAATAAAATAAAATGGAATTCAACAGCAAACTTATTGGAGCTTAGGAAAGCTGAGGGAATATCATGTAGTCCTACTTCATGCAGCACCACTCCAGATGGGCTAAGGTAAAGGATGGGGTTTTGCCTTTAAAAAAAAAAAAACTTACATAATGGGGTCTGGGGTCTTATATTACGTTGAGCAGATTCCAGAAGATTCTATATTTAAAGATGCTTGAAAATCTTGCAATTTATTACAACATTAAATCATGGGATTTGAAAGCTGGAAGGGACGTTAGCCCAGTCTCCAAGTTATTGCAGAAATTCTAACATCCCTGACCCATGATCATCAAGTAGCTGTATTAACAAGCTGGATCACTCCTTCCCAAGACATGTGACAGATTACCCTTTAGAAAATTCCTCCCTCCTTTAAGCCAGAATCTCCCTTCTTATAAAATCTACCTTTCTGCCCCTATTTTCTCCTCCAGCACAGAAACTTTTATTCCAACTTCCCAATGACAGTCTTTGTGTGATTAAGGCAGTTTGCCGAAGTCTCAATTTCTCTTTCTCTACTCCAAGTAACACTTTCTTACACTCTCCATCTCTGTTGATTTCTTCTGGATGTAGCCATGTTGTTAGTGTTTCTCTTAAAATATAAGGCCCCAGATAGAATATAATCTAAATGTTGTTTGTTTAAGCAGTTCAGAGTGCCATGGACTCATTTCTGCATTTTTGGAATATTTGTAATGGAATATTTGTAATGGAAAATTTGTGATATTTGTAATGGTAATATTACAAATATTTGTAATATTTGTAAATTACACAGACCCTTAGGGCTCTTACTGAAAACCTAAGAAGGAGATTTGCATGCTGAATGGATAACTTTAATAGGATATTCCTTAGGGATCGATACCTGTATGTGAAGGAAGTAGAACTCAGCAGAAGGAGAAGTTGAACTGTGATGTAGTCACACAAGGAACTCAGACAATCTTACTGAGATTTCTCAGGGGGTAGGGACTTTCATGGCCCCAGCCAGTAATTGGATGTGGACTACCTCTGGGAAGAAGGAGTGCCTCAGGCAAGGAGGCTCTGTGCAGTTGAAAGCTTTTGCTGTTAACTCTCCTGGGAACTGGGGGGAACAAAATCCTCAGTCATGAAGCGGGGATCTGGGTGCACACCACAGCATGCACTATATGCCATTTGGCTCCTCTTTCCTTACATAAAAAATTCTAGAAACAGCTTGGTCAGGAATCTAGTTGGTCTCTCTTTCTGTGGAAGCTGAGAGGGATGGACTATAATCTCTGACAAAGCAACTGGTCTCAATGCCAAAATTATTCTCATCTTGCCTTCTTCTGTCATCTATTCTAGATTCCTCTCACTACGATTAGCATTCTTCTGGTCTAGGGCCATATCTGATGGAGTGACCCTGAGGGATGTGGTGACTTTCTCAGGCCACAGCTGCTACACTTACTCACATGCTGTAAAATTAAACAAAGGAATACAAAAAGACACTTCAGTGGATCATCCAGGCATCAAATGTGTTCTTCCCTGTCCGCATTGTGTAACAACATCCTTAACTTCTCCCAATTACCGGGATTCAATTATCCTTGCCAGGAAGCTCCATCAACTTACCTGTTGGTCTCCTGGCACAAAGTGTACTCCAAATGACCAGATAAAAGCCACAATGTAAAGCTTAATGGGGTTTTCATCTCCTACTACACATATTCCTCCTTCAAGAACAAGAATCTTTACCTCAGAAAGTTAAACCTAGCATTACTCCATAATCCAGCAATTTCACTCCTAGGTATATATATCCCAAATAATTAGAAACAGGTATTCAAAAACAAAACACTTGCATAGAAATGTTCACAGCAGTACTATTCATAATAGCCCCAAATTTGGAAAGAATCCAAGCAGGCATCATCAACACATGAATGCATAAACAAATTGTGGTACATCCATATAATGTAATATTACTTGGCCATAAAAAGGAATGAAGTACTGATATATGCAGCAATGTGGATGAACCTCAGAAATATGCTAAGTGGAAGGAGCCAGACACAAAAGGTCACATATTGTACAATTTCATTTATATGAAATATCTAGAATAGTTAAATCCATAGAGATAAAAGTAAATTGGTTTCCAAAGGTGGGAGAGGAGGGTACAGGGAGTAACTGTTTAATGGTTTCTTTGGGGGTGATGAAAATCTTTGGAACTAGATAAAAGTAGTGGTCTCACAATAGAGGTACTAAATGCCACTGAATTACTTACTTTAAAATGGTTACTTTTGGGCAGCAGGGGTGGCTCAGTGGTTTAGCGCCACCTTCAGCCCAGGGCGTGATCCTGGAGACCCGGTATCGAGTCCCACATCGGGTTCCCAGCATGGAGGCTGCTTCTCCCTCTGCCTGTGTCTCTGCCTCTCCGTCTCTGTGTCTCCCATGAATAAATAAATAAAATCTTTAATAAAAATAAAATGGTTAATTTTATGCTATACGAATTTTGCCTAAATAAAAAAATTTTAATAAAAAAAAAAAAGAACAGGACCTGGAGTTTCCATGTTCTCTGATCAGAAGACTCAATATTGTTCAGATGGTAATTCTCTTGAAATTGATCCATATATGTAATGCAATCCTTCTCAAAAGTCCAACAGGCCTTCCCCCAACCCAGAAACTTATGAGCAGATTGTGAAATTTATATGGAACAATGCAGAATAGCCAAAATTATTTTGGAAAAGAACAAAGTTAGAGAACGTTTACTTCCCAACTTCAAAACTTACTATAAACCCACGGTTATCAAGAGTATGGTGTTGGCATAGGATAGATACATAGATCAATGAACAGAACTGAAAGTCTAGAGACAAATCCTTATATCTAAGGTCAATTGATTTTCAGCAAAGGCAATCTATTGAGGAAAGGAGATCCTTTTAAATAAATGGTGCTAGGACAATTAGATGTTCATGCAAAAACACAGATTTAGGCCCCACCTCATGCCATATCCTAAAATTAACTCAAAATGGATCATAGAATTAAATAAAAGAGCTAAACAATAAGACTTTAAAAAGAAAACATAAGAGAAAATCTTTGAGACCTTAACATTTTCATAAGATCCAATTTATCTTTTCTTTCTTTTTTTATGGTGCTTGTAGTGTCACATATAAGAAATCTTTGCCTACAATAAATTGGATCTTATGAAAATCTTAAAACTTTGTATGTCAAAAAAGACACCATTTAGAAACAATAAGACTGGTTTGTAGGTACGCCTGAGTGGCTCAGTGGTTGAGCATCTGCCTTTGGCTCAAATCTTAAATAAAAAGACTTGCTTTTAAAATATTTGCAAAACACATATCTGATAAAGGACTGCATCTGGAATACACAGGAATTGCCTAGCTGGCTCAGTCCATAGAGCATGCAACTCTTGATCTCTGGGTCATGAATTCAAGCCCCATGTTAGGGCATAGAGTTTACTTAAAGAAAAAAAAAGATATAATACAATATACAAATAACTTTTCCAATTCAATACTAAGAAGACAAACAACCAAATCACCCAATCCAAAAAAAAAAGGCAAAAAAAATTTTTAAAGATTTTATTTATTTATTCATGAGAGACATACAGAGAGAGGCAGAGACATAGGCAGAGGGAAAAGAAGGCTCCCTGCGGTGACCCTGATACGGGACCCCTGGGATCATGACCTGAACCAAAGATAGACTTCAACCACTGAGCCACCCAGATGTCCCAAAGCAAAATATTTTAATGGACATTTTAGTAAAGAAGATATAAAAATCACTTATAAACACATAAAAAAACATGACCAACATCATTAGTCATCCAAGAATGGCTAATTTTTTTTTTTTTTTTTTTTTTTTTTAGAGACAGAGAATAGCAAATGTTAGAAAGCAGGTAGAGAAGTGGGAATCCTCTCACACTGCTGATGAGAATGCAAAATGGTGCAGTCACTGTGGAAAACAGTTTGACAGTCCCTTAAAAAGTTAAACATAGATTTGCCATTTCATCCAATGATTCTGCTCCTGGGCATCTACCCAAAAAAAATGAAAACAAATATCTACAGAAAGACTTGTACATTAATATTCTTTACAGTATTATTCATAATAGTCAAAAGTTGGAAACAACCCAAACATCCATCAATTGGTGAAGAGATCGACAAAATGTGATGTATCCATATAACGAAATACTATTCAACAATGAAAAGTAACAAACTAATGATACATACTCTGACATAGATAAAACCTCAGAAACTTTTACTAAGTGAAAGAAGCAAGCCACAAGAGACTATATGTTGTATTATTCCATTTATATGAAATGTTCAGAAAAGGCAAATTTATACAGAGTAGATTAGTGGTTGCCTAAGGCAAAGGGTGGGAATGGGGATTAAATAGTGAATGGGCATGAGGATATTATTGGGATAATACTAACATTTTAAAGCTGATTTATTGTGATGGTTGTACAACTTCATAAACTTACTAAAAATTATTGAATTATATACTTCAAGTAGGTGAATTATATGCTATGTAAAATATGCCTCAATAAAGTTATTTTAAAAATAATAAGAACAAGGACCTCTAAATCTGTAGAGTCCAAAAGCACAGAGACAAGAAGTAGAAGTACACAACTCCTCAAGTGGGTCAGGGAAAATAATGTTAAACTGGGACACTTGTACTTGCATTTCTTGTTTCTTAGATCCATATATTCTAGTGAGTGGAGTAAGCACCATTAATGGTCTTTGGTTTAGAGTGTATCTTCTGTCTGAAGGCTGGTGCCCCATCATCAGAATATCATCTCCAAGCTGACCAAAAAGCTAATGCATATTCCATCAGACTAGCAGTTGTGCATCCAAAAAGCTAATGCATGTTCCATCAGACTAGCAGCTTCTGGGGGATGTAATACACAATAGAAGCAGTGGATCTCGTGGTCATGTGCACATAGCCATGCCTCCATTGATATAAGCAATTACCTTGGTCTGATACAACATTTGGCAGGATTCTATTCCAGTGGATCAAGTGCTACATAAGCACTGTCTGGCTGAGGTTGTATGAGTAGGAAAGGCAAGTCCTTATTGGAATATTAGTCAGTCCCAGTGAATTCCTATCAAGATGAATCACAATATGGAAGCGCCCTTTGTAATTAACTTGCCATTGAGAAGCTGGTTGATCTTTCAAGAGTTAGAGCCATATTAGGATCTCAGTGCAAGTGTCTGTTGCAAGGAGGTTGGATATTCAACAGTAGCAGTAATTAGATGAGCTTTATTAAGTGGGAGCCCATGGTTTGGGGCCACACATAGCCTCCACTTCCTTCCCACCATTTCTGAGGCCGTGTTTGTTGTATTTGTCCCTTACCATTGAAACTGGGCAAGGGAGTATTCTTTTCTGTCTCCATTATGTGAGAGCAGAATTCCTTCTCTTGATGATGAAGCTCAATTAGCCTTGCTAGGATGGTGACTCCATTTCTTCCTTAATATGCCTACTGTGCCAACACTGATAGAAGTTGACTGGCATCAATCAGCTAAGACATTATTTCCTAGATGGTATAGAGTACTGGCCAAGTCATTCACTACTGTCCATTAGTGATATATATTCTTACCTCAAAGTATTTCTCTTGACAGGCTTTGTCCATTAGGAAGAATTCCCCTCATCCCCATCTTTGAGAGACATTCCTAAATGGAGCTGCACCCATGAAGTACAGCAATAGTCTACTTTTGGTTTCAGCCATATACTGATCTTACTTACTCATAAACCAAATTCAGATTTTCCCCTCTCCCCATGGTAGCCATAAGTATAAGGTAGGGCTGAAGTATCAGTGCAAGAGTGGTGGGTGACGTAGAAGTCTGGGCCACCTACCATGCAGCTTATTATAGCTCTCTGGCTCTGCTCGTAACTGATCCCAGATGTACAACCTTCTTTCCTTCTGATCGTTGTTGGGGGTCTGACAGAAGTTATGATGGGCAGTTCCGGCTGCATGGACACTTGGTATCAGGTGGTCAGTTTCTCTGATTCTGCCAAGAACCAGTAGCATACACGGAGCTTGTTTTCAAAAGGTATATAGCTCCCCGCTATAGGTAGCTTGCCTCACTTCTGAATCCTAGGGGTCTCTTTGGGTTTTCCTATTGAGGCTTACCATAAAATCTACAGGGCATTTCTCCTCTCCATGATATTTCCTGTACCATAGAGTTCCCCAGGTCATATGAACCGAGTCACTCTGATTCAACTGTAACAAAGGCGTTAGCAGATCATACAGGGTTCTCTGGATCTAAGATGGCCTTTCGGACTTTTCCCACCTTTAGGTACATGGACCAGGCCTTTATACACCCATATTGATCAAGTCTGAAAAGCGGCTATCTCCAAGGAAGAGGCCCAACCGGGGGAGTGAAGGGCATGACTCTCCTCAGCTGAGGACCATGCCTAGAGAGGGACTTAGCTGAGAGCACTTGGCCGTTAGCCACCAATACACCCACAGCTGGGGGAATTGTTCCTTAGTTTTGAAAGAGGAATCTGGGCAGCAGACAATAGCATCCACAATCCATACTCACCTGAATTTCCCAGATGTCTTCTATTAAAGTTCTACTAAACCAAGTCTCACTCATCTTGAACTCCTGTGTCTTAAGATGTGTCCTAGATTTTTGGAGCCAGTGCGGACCTTGTATTTGTCATCTATTCAACTTGTTGGTTTTATCCTAGCATTCCAGCTTGCAAAGTCACTTTGAATTGTGACGCTATTTTCTGCCTTATACTAGATTGAGATTTGAATTATCTTCATGGAAGAAGATATCAAAGGGAATGTTGTCAAGTTATTGATAAGACATTGAGGCTTGAATCCTCAGAGCAAGCAATGTTTGTAGGATATGCACAGGTTAGCACCATTCTTTCAGCCATCCACAAGTACGCTTGCCATTGTTGCCTAGCCCCAAGTTAGTTGTACATCAAGGGGGCTATGAAAATATCATAATGTTTTGTTGAATTCAAGCCCCAAGTTAGTTGTATATCAAGGGAGCTATGAAACTATATGGGGGATCCCTGGGTGGCTCAGCGGTTTAGTGTCTGCCTTTGGCCCAGGGTGTGATCTTGGGGTCCTGGGATTGAGTTCCACATCAGGCTCTCTGCATGGAGCCTGCTTCTCCCTCGGCCTGTGTCTCTGCCTCTCTCTCTCTCTCTCTCTCTCTCTCTGTGTGTCTCTCATGAATAAATAAATAAATAAAATCTTAAAAAAAAAGAAAATATATGTAAAATGTTTTGAATTCAATATATATATCATTGTATCAGTTGGATTTCCTTGTCCCAAACAGCAAAAAACCTTACCTCAAATTGTCATAAGGAGAAAGTTTACTATTATCACTTATGAAGAACACTGTAGGTAGTATGAGCTTCAGGTTGGCAGATTCAGTGACTTGTCAATGTCATCGTGGATTTATGCTCTTTTTAGCTCACCTCTCTGCTCATCTTGGAGTACAGGTATCCCTCACTTTTTTAAATGTCAAGTTATGCCACTTTGCTCTCACAAAGACCTACATTAGTCCCTATTTTTGCTAACCAAAGAAATCCAAAGAGGATTTTCTCTTTCACAAAAAAGGGTGAAAAGCAAAAATAGCATTCAGAGTTTGTGCTGCAGCCAGCCATTACAGACGCTGCACCCACTTAGGGCAGCCAGCATGGCTTCACCAAGCTCCTTCCCCGGGGAACTCCATACAGCATCTCAGCATCAAGCTCTCAGAGCTTTGAACTGTATCTGTAAGCATCTGTGCTTTATGTTGATTTATTTCCTGCATCTGTTAGCAAGATGTGTCCTAAAGTATCAGAAAGGGCCTGAGAGTTTATTCCTGGGTTAGGGAATGCTCAAAATGTTTCCATACAAATTAATGGTCATTACTTCTTCACTTTACTCCACTTTGGCTTACAAAAGACATCATAGGAATAACTCCACTGTTAGATACCAGGGGAAACTTGTACTGGCTTTGTGCTCAAGCTGGCTCCTCACCCCGTACCTCTATTAGTCCGAGGTAATGATGGGGTAGTTCCAGGAGTCCTATCCCATACAACGATGTCCACCAGCAGCAGAACTACTCTGCTCTTCTTCATGTCATTTCTTTGCCTAGTACCCCCTAGGAGACTTCTGCTTGTGTCTTATGAACCAAGAGTAAGTCACTGTTGTATGCCAAAATTCATCCTGGCAAAGGGAATGGAATACCATGATTGGCTTAAGCTTATACTAATCATTTGCAGTAGAATGGATGTCAGAGCTTCCGGATCCATATTTGGTAGAACCTAACATGTTCCCCTTTGAGAAAAGCCTTCAGCCTTCAGGCACTTCTGCCATTAGCTGTAATTAGCAATAGATTACTAAGAGAGGCCGAGAAGCCCTCTGCGTTGCACATGATTTCAATTTCCTGGCATTTAATTCCTCTAGCACTAGAAACTTAAACCCACTTAGAGAGGTTCCCTGTTTTCTTACTTTCTCACCCATGTGGGACTTCAATTCTCATGGCACCTTCCTTTCAACATTGAAGGCAGTATATCGTGCTGTCCCTTTCCTCTGGCCCCAGCATCTGAAGGCTGGTTTTCATTTTCCCCACGTCCCCCTGGGAGCCAAGCTGAGTTCAATCTTCTTTTTCCATAAGAAATCCACTTAACACTAAGCAATTAGTAAGTTTTAGTGGAATTTACTCAAGATCTGAGCAGATTGTGGAAGAGGGAAGGGACAGATTACCGTCCTTGTGGCTTTGTCCCTCTCCTATGTCTTCTCCCCCACCTTTCTCCCAAATCTCCCCATGTCTTCTTCTGTCTTTGATGCCCAGACCCTGAGAATGTCCATTCCTTGCCCAGGTGGGCTAGTATCAATACACTCCTTCCATACTATCTAAGAAAAACCAATTTCCTCTGTCTTTCTGCACCTTAGAAAAGACAGAAGCAAAATAAATAAAACAAAACCATAGGAACTGAGACGCCTGAGTGGCTCGGGGGTTGCGTCTGCCTTTGGCTCAGGGCATGATCCTGGGGATCTGGGATGGAGTCACACATCACGCTCCTGTCATGGAGCCTGCTTCTCCCTCTGCCTGTGTCTCTGCCTCTCTCTGTGTGTCTCTCATGAATAAATAAATAAAACCTTTTTTTAAAAATTCATAAGAACTACCTAACTTCTGTTAACGTTGTATCATCTCACTTATTCAAAGAGCAAGTTGCCCCACGTTTGTTCTCCCAAGTCTAAGCAAAGCTTTTACATCCTTATAGCAGTCTTTAGCACTTTTTATAAAGCTCGGTTTATTCCTGACTTTAGCCTCCTTTATTTTGTTCTTGAAGGTGCATTGATAGTCTTTTGTGTTCAAGCTTATCTATAATCCCCTCTCTCTGTCTTTTGTTCATGTACCTTTTAAAAACCCGAGCTCTGCAGAGAGCACCCTGTACAACCACCTCTTTCTTTAGATGTCTCCCCCTTTATCTGTGGATTATTTCCCATTATATTATATAATCAGGATTTTATTGTTTAAATCTCCTCCCTCCCCCAAGTCAGATTCCTTTCTAAAGTCTCACATCACAGAATCACACCTGTGGTAAATACTCTTTAGAAGTGAAGAGTTAATTTGTAATGCAAATAATTACCTCTTTATTTATCTCATTTTCAAGTAGGAATTTTCATATATCAAATTTTCATAAAGACCAATTAGGGGCAAATTATTTCACACCTTTTTCCACCTCTGTCACTTATTCTCTTCCCCCTCCTACTTTGTTCCTGTCCTTTTCCCTTCCTTGCTTTCCTACTTCCTTCTAGGATGTGTGTAAGCCCTCTGGGCTTTTATCCCAGGCTCTGTTTTTGTTGAACTGAAATACTTTCTGTTCCTTCAATGGAGCAAGCCTTTGTTGGTACCTGGCAAACTCACCTACCATTGCCTCCAGAGAAGTCCAAATGGAGCAAGGGGGAAGAAAGCACTTCTAGAGGCAACTGGCTATCTCTGTAACCACTCACAACTGGGGATTTCCATTTCCTAAATGACCTGCTTCTATAAACTTCAATCAAAGTCCATATTCTTCTGCTGACAAACTCTAGAGTAAATCTTTCCATGCCTCAGTTTCTGGAGGAGTAAAATGAGGGTAATGATCTCTGTTCTGTTGACTTTACAGAGTTATTGGGGGGAAAATCATGTGTAAGAAAATTTAGATTAGAATGTGTGCTCTATCTATAAAAGAATATTTATTACTTGTGTTTAATCATAGGTATCTTGCCTGAAAATATCAAGGATGATATTTTGAGTTGAAACTGAGTAGAAATAAACTGTCTTGAGGGAGAATTTTTTAAATTTTATTTAAATTCAATTATTAACATATAATATATTATTGGTTCTGGTTCCAGGGGAGAGGTCAGTGATTCATCAGTCTTATATAATATCCAGTATTCATTATATCACATGCCCTCCTAAAGGTTCATAACTCAGTTACCCCATCCCCCTACCTCCAGTGACCCTCAGTTTGTTTCCTATGATTAAGAGTCTCTTATGGTTTGTCTCCCTCTCTCTCAAATCAGAGGAGTTTGTCTTATTTTATTTTGTCCTCTCTTCCCCTGTGATCCTGTTTTGTTTCTTAAATTTCACATATGAGTGAGATAATGTAATTGTCTTTCTCTGATTGACTTATTTTACTTGGCATAATATTCTCTTGTTCTGTCCATGTCATTGCAAATGGCAAGATTTCATTATTTACGATGGCTGAGTAGTAGTCCATTATATATATGAAATCTTCTTTATTCATTCACCTGTCAATGGACATCTGGGCTCTTTCCATAGTTTGGCTATTGTGGACATTGCTTCTATAAACATTGGGGGTGCAGGTGCCCCCACATCGGATCACTACATTTGTATCTTTTGGATAAATCCCTAGTAGTACAATTGCTGGGTCATAGGGTAGCTCTATTTTCAACTTTTTGAGGAACCCGAATACCGTTTTCCATAGTGGCTACACCAGCTTGCATTCTTGAAAGAGGATTTTGAGCAAGGAACATTGAGCACTGAGGGTATTTTTTTCTTTTTTCAAATTTTTGTTTAAATTCTAGTTAGGTAATTTACAGTGCAATATTGGTTTCAGGAGTAGAATTCAGTGGTTCATCACTTACATGCAACACCTAGTGCTCAATCATAACAAGGAACACAGTTTTTTAAATCAAGAATTGCCCTGTCCCCATGTATTCAGGGATCAAGAAAAGGCTGAAGAAGTAGAAGTGCTTAGAGATAACAATGTGATGATCTTCTTAGATGACTTATTTAACTTTTGAAAATATTATAAAGAAAATATTATAATATTAAAATATTAAAAAGCTGTCTAGAAGACTTAAATAGAGAAGAATGGAGAGAAGGGCAAAGCTTGCTCAAAATTTGCAGAGAGGTGAAGAATAGGAGCCAAATTGCCATGAGATAAGGCAAATTGTTCTTGTAGAGTAGAAATAGGAAAGAAGGAGGAAAATAGCTTTATTAAGTTATCAAGAAAATAAATGATGGTTTAGACACAAGAAAGAACAGCTGTGAGATATGTTAGTAAGAAAGAAAGAATTCAGTGACAATTCTAGAACAAAGATGGAAAACCGGGAGGAATAAATCCTTTTAATGAAGAAGAAAGCAAAAGTGTGCCTGATAACTCCATCCCACCTACCTCTCCACCCACACCATCGCCCTCAAACCTTTACCAGACTTTACCCTGGGGAAATGTAGGAGAAATTTCAAAGTTTTTAAATTTTTTGTTTTAATTGTGTCTAATCATAAGCAACATCATGGCGGTTGAAATCATAATGTATGTTTTAATTCTTGTCAAAGAAAACAAAAACAAGGAGAATAAATAAAAGAGTTGGTTCTTGTTATGTTGCCCTGGTAGTTACACAAACAGAACCCCACTCACTGTTTTGCCTTTGATTGAAGTTCTAATGTGACAGGAGTTGTTCTGGGCCCCAGAGACATAATGATGAATGATACAAGTGTGCTGTCTTCATGGAGCTGCTAACTTAGCAGGAGAAACAGACATTAAATAAAGATGCATACACATGAATATATAATTATCAGTTAGGGTAAATATTATTAAGGAGGTAAGGAGGCTTTTATGAGCAAGAATAATATAGGAAACTAACCTTCTATAGATTGAGGGGTCAAGGAAGGCCAATCTGAGGAAGCAATACATAGAGAAGTCTCTAGGATAGAAATAAGTTTTCAGTGAAATGAGTCTGGGGAAGATTGTTCCATGTAAAGCAATGAACATAAGTGAAGGTCCCAGAAGGGGGAAAAAAACACTTGTGAGTTCAAGCTTTTTTTTTTTTTTTTTTGAGTTCAAGCTTTTTAAAGAAACTCTGAAGGAAAGCTAGTGTGTCAAGAGTTGTGCTAGCTAATACAGTAGCCACTGGCCATATATGGCTATTTAAATTTAAATTAAATAAAATTAAGTAAAATTAAAAATTCTGTTCTTCAGTTGCACTAGACACATTTTCAGTACTCAAAAACCACCTGTGGCTAGTGGTCATTCTATAAACAGCACACATGAGAACGTTTCCATCATCACAAAAAGTTCTACTGGACAGCATTGGTCCAGAGCACATGTAGGGATTAAGAAAATATTTTAGATAATGTTTATACAGAATTTTCATAACATGGGAACCTTCTTATGATAAATCAAAGTTCAAAGGTTTTAAAAATATCAGTATACAAGTCAGAACAAAGAATGATCCCAAATATATTAAATGTGTAAGGACTTAGAATTTTAACTCCAGCATGTAAAAAGCTTAGTAGACATTACTGCCATAGTTACAACAAGAAAAAAATCTGAACAAACTGAAAATCAGCAACTTTTCTTGAACCTATTAGAGAATTGAGGTCTCTGGGCAATGCACTACCTAGAAACCTGGCAATACAAGCAAATCCAGAAAAGGACGGTTTTCTGATATCAGCTAACCTGGGGCAGAAGCTTCTAGAGCCATAAACTGATAGGAACTCTTAAATGGTGATTTAAAAATATTGCTGGAGGCTGAGTATGAACTAGTGTGAGAATGAGAGACTCCAAGGGGCCATAGTGCTGGGAGGCCCCACACCAGCTTTTCATGATAACCAAAAAAAAATCTCTTCATATCTCTTGCAGTGGAGGGTAATATAACCATTTTGAAATATGTCCAGAGTGTTCTTCACAGCAAAGGTCTATATTACAGAGGAAGACTTTTTACTGGAGTCTTATATCACCTTATGGGAATTAATCACCTTATGGGAATTAAACCAAAATCCTTTTCTAGCTTTCTTGTGTCATCTAATGGGCAAGGAGCAGGGAGACAGGGAGTAAAAACACTAAGAAGCATTCTGAAAGTCATCTCAAGGACATCTAAAGTCATCTCAAGCCCCAATAAAACACTGAGATTTAATGACAAAATTTTAGAATGTCTCCCCTCCCACACACCTTACTGCCGTATCAATAGAATTCCAGTGTAAGAACTGGATGATAGCTGAAAGAGCTGCAAGGCACAGACTCTATTTAAGAAGGTGTTCTTGGGCAGCCCTGGTGGCCCAGCGGCTTAGTGCCGCCTTCAGCTCAGGGCGTGATCCTGGAGACCCAGGATCGAGTCCCACACCGGGCTCCCTGCATGGAGCCTGCTTCTCTCTCTGCCTGTGTCTCTCTGCCTCTCTCTCTCTCTCTCTCTCTCTCTCTCTGTGTGTCTCTCATGAATAAGTAAACACAATCTTAAAAAAAAAAAAGAAAGAAACTAGGCAAGCAACAAGAGAATGGAATGGAATATTTAAAGTGCTGAAAGACAAAAAAAAATACCTTTATCTGGATTAAATATTCACAATAATAAGCAAATTCTAAAAATTAAATTTGACTATACCTCTCTAAGACATGTATACCTCTCCAAGAGCCTGAAGAATTATAGATAATTTTTAAATTGTTGTGAGATATCAGTTTGTCAGTAATAATGCTGAAGTTGTTATTCTGACACTATTCCATATGTATGTGTGTGGATGAGGCAAAATAAGTATTTAGACTGATGTCATCAGGACCTAAGTTTTTAGTGTAAAGAGATAAATATAAAATATGAAAGTTCTATAAAAACTCCATAATCTAAATTTGAATGTGAAATCACTGTATTTTCTCCTTTAAAAAATGTGTATTTCTTTTCTCTTCCCACTAAAGAACTTAGAAGCAATGACCATAAGTTTAGCAATAAATACTCTTAGAACCCAGATTATAGCCACTAAAAAAGCACTTTCCAATAAAAGGAATCAGAGCTTCTTTGGAAAATAATCAATTCCTGTTTGGGGGCAGGAAATCTAAAATGTGACCCTGGAACATCTTAGTATACCAGAAAGAAAAAACTTTAAAAAGATTGAGGTTGAGTCAGAAAGACCCAGAAGCCTATAGGATGGTCCCTCCACTGGCCAAAGTGGAAACAATTTGAGCATCAAAAAAGATAACTGGAATAGTTTTTAAAACAGTAAATGATTAAAATTCATGAGTTAATTATAATATTTAAAACAATTTTTTTCAAATCCTCTTTGGACACTTTTAGAAGATGCCAAAAAACCAACCCATTCTTTGACAACTGGTAAACATAGGAAAGAATCATTCATCCTGTATAATTTGAACTTCACTATAACCAAATCTTTGATGAAGGGAAGTTTTTTTTTTTTAATATAAAAAGGCAAAAAGAACAACAGACTGTCGACTCAGGCTGCCATACCAGAATATCATAGTCTGGGTGGCTTGAGCAGCAAGCACTGATTTCTCACAGCTCTGGAGGCTGGTGGTGCCAGCAGATTCAGGGCCTGGTGAGAGCCTTCTTCCTCTCACCAGGAAGTAGATGGCCACTTTCTTGCTGTATCCTCACAGGGTGGAGAGAGAGAGCTAGTTTTCTGGTTTTTTCTTCTAAGGACCCTAACCCCCTCATGAGGACTCTATTGTGATCTCATTTAACTCTAATTATCTCCCAAAGACCCCACCTCCATACTATCGATCACATTGGGGTTGGGGTTTAACAAGAATTTGGAGGAAAACACAAACATTTAGTCCATAACACCCTATAATGAAAGAGTGGATCTGGGGATTGATCACTAGTGGCTGCTCAAACCATTAGGTGGGAAGCTAATGGAGTATTAGACACAGGTGGATCAGGCTGTAACACTGGGACTCCTGATCGATCTTTAGCAGCACAAAAAGTGAACCAACCATTATGTGCCTCCCCATGGAAGAACACACTGCCATCTATGAAATCGTCTTGCCAAACATAAATAAATAAATAAATAAATAAATAAATAAATAAATAAATAAATCCTGAAACTGATCAAGCCTCTAGATCAGCACTAACCAATAGAAATAGGACGTAAGCTACATGGGTAATTTAAAATTTTCTACTAGCCACATATAAAATGTAAAAATAAATAGGTGAAATTAATTTTCATACTATATTCTAATTAGCCCAATATATAAAAGTATTATTATTGACACATATTATCAATGCAAAATTATTAATATTTAATATCTTTTTATGTGTTATTTCTAGCTCTCTTGTATATTTTACGCTTGCTTATCACAATTCTGAGCAGCCACATTTCAAGCACCATTCAATAGCTGTGTGGATGCTAATTCAAACAAAACAACTGTAAAAAAAATTATGAGAAGATGGAGGAAACTTTAATACCATCTGGGTATTTGGTTATAGCAAGGTATTATTCATTTTTTTGTATTATTCATTTTTTAAGTGAAATAATAGTACTGTGTTTGCATTTTTAAAAAGAGTCCTTATATTTTAAAGATACATACTGAAATATTTATGCATGAAATGATAAAATGTCTGAGATCTGCTTCAAAATAATCCAGATGGGAGTAAGGGGAAGGGATAAGAATAGGAAACACAAGACTGGCCATGAGCGGATTGGCTACCACTAAGAAAATGGCAGCAGTTTGCTGTTTAACTGTCAAGGAATGGAGAGGGTCTTGTTTACCGAACCCACTGCAAAGGAGATAATGGAGATAGAATCAGCTTTTAATACATCAATCACTTCTGACTCCAGGAATGATATAACATTGGCTGGAACACCTTCCCTGGCTTCGAAGCCAATTGTTGGCAGTATCTCCCCTATGTTCCCTCTGCCACCCTGCAGCATCCCCGGTGCTGAAGGGAAAAAAAGATTGTGGTTCTAAATCTGCTCGGTTATGTGAAAAAAATGAAATTTCAAAGGCTTTCTGGGAAGGAAACAAATGTTTCAAATCCAGCATGAGCCAGAGTGTTTCTCTGGGAGAAGCTCACAGGAAGGAGACAGCCTGAAACCTCCAGAGGAAGTTAAATCTCGGAGGGAGGATACCGGAACTACTAGCATCAGCTAACCACCCCCTCATGGAGCATCACCTTCCTCTGGTGCTAAACTTTGGAGGTTCTGGGTTTTTGTCTTATCAAAAAAAGGCAATGCTCCTTTCTTTTGTATCACTTACACTGCCTGACTAGTCAGTCAGCAAATTTTGGTTGAGTGAGTCTGTGATGAATAACAGAATGATAATCAGAGGCAACAGGGCACTGGGGAGAAAACACAGGCAAATCTGGGAGGAATTCTCAGACCACTTTATTAGTGGCCTGGAATATTCTTCCCTTGGCAAAACTCTACAAGTAAAGGGTGCTCCCTACGGCCCCCATAAGTAGATTCACAAACTACATGTTCTTATTTTGGTTCAAGAAACATGGTGAGAAAAACTTTCACACTTTCATACCATGGTGCTTTGTATATCCCACCAGCAAAGTGATTGCTGTGCTGTTTTGCAATGAAGCGTTTATTTTCTCCACTAAGCTGTGTTTTCAAAAGCAAAAACCCTGACATTTTCACCTTTGAATCTCCAACATGTTGCAAATGTGGGATATATGAGCAAGCAATACATGTTTGTAGAATGAATAGGTCATTCATCAACAAATATCACCTAAACAGGTTAATGCTATGAAATGGCAGCTTTTTGTGCTTTCTTAACCTCCAAATGCGGCTACGTGGCTAGGATCTTGTTATGGACTTCAACATCACACAAAAAAACCAGCAGTACATTACTTTGCAGTGACCTACCCACACCCTTTAAAAAAAATCATGACCAGAATTATTTAACTTGACCTTCTCATGAAACATGGACTTAAATGACCTTTTGTTATTTTCTAAAATTTAAAGCATGTATACAGTGTTTTCATTATAAATAGTCACTGATAATGCTTTCTGGTCTGAACTCCTTTCCCAAACTCAATTTCCAGATGTTGTTCCAAAAAGGTTTTAAGTAATCGCAGGGTCATTAGAAAAGGTCTCTTTCCCCATGATTATCTTCTTAGACATCAAGACTAAATTACTTTTTTCAAAAATTCGTTAGAAAAAAATCAGTGACATGGCTCCATAGAAACATGTTTGTTTGTTTGCTTAAAGACTTTATTTTCAAGTAATCTCTACATCCAGTGTGGGACTCAAACTCACACCGAAGACCAAGAGTCACACATTCCACTGACTGAGACAGCCAGGTGCCCTGAAACATGTTTATTAAGAGTGGGCAGGTTATATTATCTTTATACCCTTTGCAGCGGCTTACCTGAGCCCAAGCACCAGTGAGTGAAGAGGAGGTGAGGGTAGAAATAATAGCATAGGCTTCAGAACCAGATATTCCTGAAATCAAAGTAATTTTAAGCAGTTATTTGATTGTTTCATCCTGTCTCCTCAAATATAAAATGGGGATAATTATACTTTTTTTGAGGGATTATGGATTTGTTGGGAGCTTTACTAAGAATACAATGCAGACTGAATTAGTATGAGTGACCCAGCCACCAGCTCAGAGGCAAATTCAGCTCACTGATTGGCACATATGTTCCTTTGATGATGAACCGTAAAAATTTCTAACATTTTGATTTTATCTACCAATATTGTCATCTAGTGATTTCCCACATTTTCTCATCTCTGAGGACAGTTTTATAATCTTCTGTAGTTGGGATATGATTTAGATTATATGAGCAAAGTAAACTTTCTAATTCTGTAGAATACATGTAATTTTGGAGTTTGCTCCTGGTCTGAAAGTTCCAAGAAGGCTGGTGCTCTCTGTGGGTAGGATGTTTGTCATTGAATCCTAAGTGTCAAGAGTGCCTGACACTTATTTGGAAGTGGATAACTTTTTCTTGACTAGATACAAGGCCCCAGCAGATGGGGCCCTGGAAGAGGAGCACCACTGTTCCCTCCTTCCCCTCTCCTAAGACAAACCAGCAACCCACAAAAATTGGTGGGCTCTTTATAATTATGGGAGGGGCAAAGGGGATTATAAATGACATCATACTTTGGAAAGGGTTGGAGACAACTTTGCCAACTTCCATGATGTCCACAGTCAAAAGGAGGTCAATGAAGTCTTTTAAAAATGCATCTACAAACACAATAACCTCAGAAAGGAATCTACTCTAAAGTACCCCCACCCTCCAACCAAGCTGACAGACAAAATTCATAGATGTCTGCAATGTCCCTAACTCTTTGTTTTTCTAGGTCACGGGACCCTACATTCTCAGAGAATAGACCACAACTACAAAATATATTCTTCTCTAGTTTGACCACAACTCACATCTTGAATAAGTCCCAGACAAAGCCCCTTGAAAAACCTGCCATCTCCAGCTCTACCTGGCCAAGAGTCAACCCCCTTCTGATACTCTCCCGCATGGGCACAGCTAAAACCCTCTCACATCCTTCAAAAACCCTTAAAAGGCCTAGCCATATAGAAACTTGGGGACCTGCATTTCTCTAGATGTCTGGCCCCTCTCCTCCCTAGGAGAGAGAATAAATTCCGTCCTGCTTTTTGCTCCATCCACTCTTTGTGCATTTCTGTGCTACCAGTGTCCCCAGTCACCCTAACCACCTCTATATTCAAGAATCACTATTATCTCAGCAACTAAGAAGGCTATAGCCAATACCTGAGTGGTGAAATAATATTAGTTAGGGCTGTCCAGAGAAGTAGAGCCATTGGGAGATGATAAATAGATAGATGATAGATAGAGAGATAGGAGAGATTTATTATAGGAATTGGCTCATACAACTCTAGGAACCAAGAAGTCTCAAGATCTGATCTGTCATCTGCAAGCTGGAGGCCCAGAGAAGCTGAGGACCAGGGGAGACAATGGTAAAAGTTCTAATCCAAGTCTGAAGACGTGCGAACCAGGAGTTTCGATCCATCAAAGATAGATATCCCAGAACTAGTAAAAGAGCAAATTCACCCTTCCTCCACCTTTTGGTTTTATTCAGGCCCTTGACAGATTGGATGAAGCCCACTGAACTGGTGATAGTATCTTCTTTAGTCAGTCTACTGACTCCAATGCTAATTTTTTCCCCGAAATACCCTTACAGACATGGCCAGAAATAATGTGTTACTAACTTTCTGGGCATCTCTTAGCCCAGTCAACATATAAAATTAACCATCTTAATTAAGCACCTTGTAAATGATGAAGGAGCTGTAGAATACAGAGGCCACATCCAAGCAGACCAAAAGGTAGGGACAGGGAGAAGGGCTGGGGCTGAGAAAGGAAGTCTTGCTTTTCATGTCCTATTGGACTTTGGGTTAGTCATACTCTCTGTCTGGGCCTGGGCTCCACCTCTGTAAAATGAGGGAGTTGAATAGACGATCTGTAACATTCCTTCAGGTTCTAAAATTATATTTTCTGTGTCATCAAAGAAGTCTCTTTCTGAGGAGAAAGGCTAAGCTAATTTTTCCCCCTTTCTACAATTTACATGCCTTTTTGCTTTTCATTTATATGTAAATGTATGAGTCTTTGACCAAAACAAAATTATGATCTCTGGGTCATTCCTCAGCCCTCTCACCATTAAAATGCAGCTGCAAATTTCTGGGAACAAAAAAAGGGAAAAGAAAACAGTTACTAAGTCATCCTGACTTACCAGTTCTGGAATACCTCTAGGGGTAGCCCAGAGGACAACCAGGAGAGGTGATCTATCGCAGGAGGAAGTTTTGTTTGGCATAGGGCTTCATCTATCTCTGGCCTTTGTTCCTGAAGTAGAGCAGAAGCTCTATATAAGAAAAACACTAATTAGGGAGGTCAGGGAATGAAATGAGAAAATGCTGGGCTTCAGAGTCATAGTCCCTAGTTCAAATTCTGGGTCTCCTGCTTTGTATGCTTGAGCAAGTCACTTAAGTTCTCTGAGTCAGTTTCTTCTCTGTAAATGAGAGCATATCAATCTCAGAGGTCCGCCAGAGCAGTAAGGAAGGCAATATGCTATAAAGCAGAGGAATTATTAAACCAATTGTGATGCAAACAGGAATGAGACAAGCAATATGTTAAGACAGAGGAACAGAAGGCACACCACAGGTATGTAGTGGGAAGGAAACTAGTCACACACTCCTCTGTAATTATTTCAGTGGACACAACTGTTGCTGCTAGGGCAGGGGTGAGGACGCAGACAGGGAAAATATTCCTCTGTGAGGAATCATCCTTCCCTCGCAGAGCTGATAGTCTGGTTAAAGATGAGGCTTACAGTATTAAAGACCTAAGCAAACCAAATGCCTCAAAGCACTGGTTGTTGGTGCTTTGATAAACAAAGAAAACCAGAATAAAAAGCCCTCTTCTTTCAATCCTGAGTCTAGGATTCCAGAAAAGCAAGTTTTGTTTTTAAAGATCTTATTTATTTATTCATTCATGAGAGACACAGAAAGAGAGAGGCAGAGACACCAGCAGAGAGAGAAGTAGGCTCCATGCAGGCACTATGTGGGACTTGATCCCAGGACTGCAGGATCACGCCCTGGGCTGAAGGCAGGTGCTCAACCGCTGAGCCACCCAGGCATCCCCAGAAAACCAAGTTTTTATGGAAGATTTAGTTCTCAGGCTGGACCTTGAAGAATGATATGATTAGGATAAGACCATTGGATAAAACTGGGAGAACCCACAATGATTGGAGAGGGTCAGATTATGACAGGCCTCGGAATTCATTGGCCAACCCACCCATGCCCTGGATGGCACTGGGGAGCCATTGAAGGTTTTGAGTCAAAGAGTATCCTATGGAAGATAATACGACAGGTTAGCCGAGTAGCAGTGAATGATAAAGATAAAGGAGGGAAAGAGGAGTGAGGGAGGACAAGAAGGAGATGAGGGCAGGACAGTGGTAATCTATGATCAATCATGCCTTTGAGCCAGTTATCAAGTCTTGTTGATCTCTCCCCTGAAATATCTCATCCCCACTCCTTCTAGGAACTATATCATTCATCCAAGGAATAGGTTTTCCAGCTGGGTTGAGTGGAAGGCAGATGCCACTGACAGAGGTAAAGAAGTCGAAATTGAGAACCAGTGTGATTGATGACAGAGAATAAATCTGATTCTTGACACTTGGGATTTGGGGTAATAACTGAATGTTCAAGTAGAAAAGTAAAGTTGAATTGACTTTTTCAACATGACTAGAAGCAACTTTTCTACTCAAACAACATGAAATTGGAGAGTCTAACCAAAATCAGATAGAGGGTAAAAAAAGAAAAAATTGAACATACTCTGTCACTCTTCTTTTTTCTCTTTTGATGTGTAAATTACCATGTGGGGGAACTGAGTATATTTGCATAGCTTGTATTTTCTTCAGCATGGGAAATGATAAACGGAATTATGATGGAAATGTTATATAAGTTTGTTACACCAAAATAAAAATAAGTGAGTAGGGAATGCAAAATGCTGGATTATGTGGGTAAATATTTTTACTTTTCAGGGGGCATGATTTGAAAAACTCTTATACCTATTAGGTCACCAGAACCTATAAATGGATTTATGACTAATATAAATGATACTAGGATGGTGCCAAGCATTATTTTAACTATTTGGAAGGAAGACAAATCCTCAGAGGGGAAACCATCTTCCATTCCACCCATAAAAACTAGAGGAAAGGGCAGCCCAGGTGGCTCAGTGGTTTAGCGCCTCCTTCAGCCCCAGGTGTGATCCTGGAGACCCGGGATCGAGTTCCCCATCAGGCTCCTCTGCCTGTGTCTCTGCTTCTCTCCCTCTCTGTGTCTCTCATTAATAAATGAATAAAATCTTTAAAAAAAAAAAAAAACTAGAGGAAAACTTTACCAGACCACAGGGCTTATCATGTTCAGCTTGGAGGGCCAATATTGCCTGATTTCTTCATTCAAGAAGCCTCCTGAAGATGCTTGCCCTGTTTCTCAATTATTAGAGGATCCCTCACCAACCTCACCTTTTGGGTTCTCTCCCCTTACTTTTATCTCCTCCCTCTTGTGCCTTATTGGTAATAGCTCTAAGGCAGTAGTTATGAAAGGGTTAGGACATTTTTATTTGAAGCGAAGATGAGTATGTGGCTTGGGAGGGAAGGGAAAAGACTAAATAAAAAGAAGTGACTCTAAGCTGTTAGGAAAGAGACCATTAATAGCAACATCTTGATTTCGTTAGAAGGCAAGCTGAAGCCATCCGAAGCAAGCAGGGAACTAGGTGATAATAAAAGAAAATGTGTTTTTCAGACAAAGGAGTAGACAGCAGGGGACAGTGGTTCAGGGAAGGAGGCAGCCATCAGGGAGAGTGTGCAGAGAGGACGTGCTAATCCCTCTGAATCGTACCAGCGGAGGCTCGGGGCCGTTTGAACTCTTTGGCAGCTGCAGCCTGGTCTCAAAGTGCATCGTGAGGAATGAGAACAAAAGAAAAGTTCACTGCGAGTTCCTCTTGTCAAAGCAGGGGAAATTGCTTTGAGACCAGCACTGGGAAATGCTAATGGTAGAAAGCGAACCAGGTAAAAGAAGAAAAAAAAATGTGCCAGGTCACTGGGAGCCTGCCTGGCGTAGGGCGAGATAAAGCCACCACTGACAAGACATTGAGCCCAGGTCCCACCACGCACTGCCGTGCGAGTCACTTCTAACCAGTGCTCAGCTGGCTACAGTCCGAAGAGAAGGCCTCAGCTGCTCCAAGAATATCTGTTCACTTGACAAACCATAATTGAGCTCTCACTGTGTCAGCCAGGACTATTGCCTTTAATGCTGGAAGGTGCAATAGCAGCCCTGATGTCCTGGTACCGACTGGTTCTGTGAGTCAGAAAGGATCATTGGAAAGTGAGTACTGGGAAAATCACTGACCTGGAAGGGGTAGATGTTGAAGAGCCAAAGTTGTTAACTGGAAAGAAACATGTGTCTGTTTAAACTCCTGGAGAGGAAAGAACCCACTGACTGCTGCCCTTCCTTCTCCAGGCCGAGCAATTCTCATCCATAAAATTGGCTGAAGAGGATGATGCATTCCTTCCCTTTGAGCAGCTTTAGAATGGTGCTGGGAGTTCTCTAGGGATCGTGCCGTGGAGTCGGGACAACATGGGGATCTCTTAATGTGGGGATCTGTAATCAGCTGCAGGAGCTAGAAACCAGAGGTGCTTTTTCTGTATGTTGTGATCAATCACTGAGAAAATTCCAAAAGCCAACGATGTCAGAAAGCTTTCCCTCCAAATTCTAAACCTGAGGCTGCAAACTCGGCACACCTGGGTATTGTTAAGTTTCTGAAAATCCAGATTTTGGGCTTCGCTGAGAGATGGGATGATAAGACAGCAATGGTTCCACGTCAGCAAGTGGTGAGAGGCGGGTAGCAGCTGTCCCATTTAGAGGAGGCACCTGCTCTCTGGCTTGACCATCTCTACCACTATAATGGTGACCATATAATTTGTCATCCAAACTAGGCCATTTTTGAAAGTAAAAGAGGGTGCTGTTGGTAATTATGCCTGGGTGCACAGACACAAATCAGGGCTATTAGGGACAATGAGGACGTATGGTTACCCTAATTCATGTTGCTTACGCTGGGCTTGCTTTTCTTTTTTGCCCACTGTTATTTGGGTTATGTGGTCATGAGTCAGGGACTCCCCTGAGAAAGAAGGAGAGAAAAGGTGTAAAATAAGGATGAGATCTCAAAGTTGAAAAAAAGGGAAAGGAATGAAAAAGAATATTAAAATGAATGCCAATTACACAAAACCTTCAGGTAAAGGCAGAGCCTTGCTGGTGGCTGGCTCAGCATGTAAGTTTGACCTTCCCGGCTCCCTGCCCTCCACAGCACTGTCAGTTTTAATAAGCTGTAATCCCATAGCTACGAGCGAGACTAATCAAACTGCAGAGAGCAGCCTGTTCCTAATCAGGAAGGCACAGGATAATCATTTAACTCTGTGGTTTCTCAGTGAGCTCCAAGCTGCCTCGACAGGGAAAAAAAAAAAAAAATCCTGGATAAGATAGTTGCTTACACTCTAATCTTGACCTTTTGATGGTCTTTGTTTGAAATTTTTATGAAAATGCTTTAATTACGCAAGTCTTTGGCTCAAAAAATATTTTAGAAGAATCTTTTCCCTTTATTCCCAGAGAATAATAAAGTATCGCTCCCTCAAGGCATTTAGGGCACCTCCCACTGATTCCCTGAGTCCACTTGAACTGACTACAGACCTCAACCCTTTCACCACCACGCAGAGTGTGATTATAGTCCCCAGACTGGGGGTGGGAGAAACTGGGGGATGTGGGATGGCAACTCATGTTGAGCACCTAACAGGTGCCAGCAGGGAACTGTGGGCTACACATGCCAGGGCCAGCCATTCCCTGTTGGAGTGGGCGCCAGGCGGCAGAGCTGCAGTGAAGCTCCAGAAGCACCCCACACCTCAGGGTCACGCGGTGCTTATATCTTCTCCTCCCTTCTCTTAGCACCTTTCAACCCAGGGGCAAGTCACAAGAGGCTATTTAGTGCAATGGTTAACTGCAGAGTTTTAGTAGTTGCAGATGCAGCTAAAGTTTAGCTGACTAGTGGTAGGCCCTTAGGCAAACTACTCAGCCTTCCAGGAGTTCTGGTAGGCCCTCAGGCAGGCTCCTCAACCTTCCTGAAACTCAGTGCTTAACAAAGGAATAATAACAACACCTCACCTCATAACCACGCTCTGAGGGTCAATGAGATCTATATGGAAAATGTTTACTAAGGTGCCTGGTACATTAAAAATGCTCTCCATAGGTTATGGTTATTATTATTTTTATTATATGCTAACATGGCCTTAAGGCCCCTATTTCTATAATTTAGAGAGACAGGTACATTGCTGAATCTCCTTGGGTTCTGCATTTAGTGTGAGTGCACTTAAAACAATGACCACAGATGAAATAAATGTAGGAAAAAATTCTCTTCCAATGGAGAACATTGTTAGTACCATGGAAATTTAATAGTTTGTTTAATAGACTCGCTACTATTTACAGGAAACAAGACAGTATATTTTTTTAATTAAAAATGTTTATTGGCTATCGACTTTAATAGGCTTACATTAAAGGAAAAAAAACATTTTTTTCTCAAATGTGCTAATAAGAAAAAGAACCATAAAAATGAACAATGTTGAGCAGAACATTGTTCAGTGTTTTGAACATAAATAAAACTCATAAATTTTATATGGATTCTGGGATATTAATACTCCTCCAACAATGGATTTAGCGTTGAACAGGAATATAAACATATGAACAAATCTAATCCAATTTATTTCAAAGCAAGCAGATCCTTGAGAGCAGAAACTCTTTCATAACTACCCTTGCCATTCGTGGAGGAGAGATTATAGGAATGTCATGGACATACCTAAACCATCAAGAAAAGAAAAACAGATAGATACCTAACACATAAAAATATAGCAACCCCATAATAATTAAAAACAATGTTCAGTAATCCCCACTGAAATGACCAGACAGAAAGACATAGCCTAAGAATGCAAAACAAATATATTACACGCTCCTAAAAAAAACAAAGGCATTTTTTTGGTTCTGTTGGTTGTTTTTACAAAAACTTATGTATGAAGTCTTACAGAAAACATGACATAGAAAAGCCCAAAGAAAATAAGAATCACCTGTCACACTATCAACATGTGTGTCACTTCTTTGGTGAGAGCAGAAAAAATTCATAGAATCAGAGGTGATCCAGGAAGGTCTTCCCAGCCTCAGGATCTGCTGGTGCTAATTCACCAACCACTTCAAAATTCACAGGCCAAACCTCTTTCTAGGCTCTCAAATATCTCTACTGTTGCCTGATTCCTGGCACCACTGCATTTTTCACCAGGCCAACAGTGATCAGTAAACAAGGACACAAGGAGGCTACGACTAAAGTTTTTTATCCGCCCCGGCCCCCCGCCCCCCGCACATTACAGCTATACAGAATCTTGGAAGTTCATGTAGTCCTACCCACCATGCCTGTCCCTGTCTGTTCAGGAGGAAATCGGCACGGAGAGGTTAAGTGATTTGCCCGGGTGTCACAGCTGAGTAGAGCTGAAACCCAGTCTTCCAATTGCCAGGCCAGGGCTCCGTCCAAGTGAACACATGGTGAATGAATCTCCCCAAGTGATGGGGCTATAGTTATTATGTGCTTAGACTATTAATGAGCCTGAAGGGCAGACCACCGTGGATCTGCACGACCGGACGAAAGCGTCTAGGCAAACTTGCAGCTCATAACAGGCAATTGGATGGGCTCTCGGGAGTCAAGTCACACACAGGTCATGTGGTCAAATGAAGGCCAACTGAACACAGGAGCATCAAGTGAGCCCCATATTCCATGAAGATGCGAGTCTGGGTAAGTCACAAGAGCCTTTTCTGACTGACAGCAGCAGTGAGCAATTGGAAAGCAGAAGTGTCCAAGACACTCCTGAGAATATAAGGATTAAAACTAGGAAACTCTTAAATCAGCCAGGTTCCTTTTACAGTCAACAGCCATGTGTCTACAGAAGTCATGCTGCTCATGACCATTCATCTCTTTCCAAGCTCTAATCCAACTCAGCAAACCCACACAATCTCATCACCCCTGCTTCAAGGCTGTCTCTTCACAACTAAAGCTTTTGTCTTTGACTAAACGAATCTCCATTGACTATAAGAGTTAGCACTGAAATATTAAAGGTCATGGTTCAATTTTTTCTATCAGTGGGGGGTCACTTAAATCCTTAGAAGAAATCTCTTTTGCCTCATGTGGGCAGAGTCTGGTATAAACGTTCCTTATTTGAGCAGATGTTATTCTCAAATATAAATGATTAAAGCTAAGATCATCTCTTGTTCCCTTCTTCCCACATTACAACAGTGGGACAGGCTCAGTGTGAAGAGTCAGACTTGCGTATGCCAGGTCTCAAGATGCTTGCCTGCAGATGAGCTCTTTCAACTGTGCCAGTCTGTCGCTTTTTAGTGCTTCCCGGATGGAGTGGAAAAATCCAAAATAGTGCTCAAAGTTGTGCATCATAAGCAGGACCCCAGCCAACAGTTCGTTGGTCACCAGCAGATGGTGGATGTACGCACGAGTATGATTCTTACAGCAGTAACAGGAACACCCTCTCACAAGTGGATCAAAGTCCTCCTGGTACCTGAGAAAAGAAGTTTCAGTGATATTCCAGAAAATAGGGAATACGAGAAACCCACAGCCTAGGCTCTCTATTTATTCTGTGGGTACATAACCAATAATTAATAACATCACTGGCAAATGTGGCGCTGGTCACCTGCTTAGGATGACAGTGTGGTGAAAAGTTAACCTAGAGCACAAACGAGTCAGGAGATTCAGGAGTCTTCCCCTGACAGACATAACCTCCTGGACTGAGGCTTACACAAGAGCAGCAAGAGAGTCACGTGGTCACTCCCGCATGCTGAGCTTCGTTAGTCACACTGGAATGGCACACCATGGCAGTAAATGCTGTTCTGATGAATGACACACTTCTCCCACTCGCCACCAGAACTAGTATAGAAGACATGGTACAGCCTTCTACTTGCAGAGCTTTTCGTGATTTGCAAAGCACTTGGACATACACTGTCTCACTTAATCTCTGCAACCATCTTTGAAGACAGGCATTTTTATTGTCATTTCCCAACGAAGACTTACCTGGCGGGGGGGGGGGGGGGGGGGGGGTCGAGAGGAAGGGCTCCAGAGCTACCGTGCCTAGGTATGATGCCCAGCTCACAACTCACTCGGGTGAGTCAAAAACACTCCAGCACAAAAGTGAGAATACCAAACTCACAGAAAATCCACTCAGTGTCTCACTAATAATTACTACTTTGGGCCAAATACAAAGTTACAAGATTTCTTACTTCATTCTTTACAGAGGAAAATATTTTATTAAGATTTATAACCTGTATATAACTAAGATAACTTAAATTCCTTAGAATTGAAACACTTTTTTATCTTGAAATCTTTATTTTGCTCTGACATTATTTAAAGTAATCGGAAAGAATAAAAGACACCAGACAATGGATTTGGTCTAATCTTTCTGACAGTCCTTCTAAAACAACAGTTATCTAGCCTTGGTTTTCTGACAAGACAAAGTACACAAATTCATCTGCAGAAAAAAAGAGTTTCTGGAACTGAATTTAAGAAGGCCCAAATAATATTCAACTATAAATATTTTATGAAGTCATAAACTGAAAAGGGAACAGTTACATAAACTTTTAAAACAGACTGAAATTACAAAGTCAGATATCAAAATCTAAAAAAATTCCTTACTTTTTTTCCTTCAGATTAATTTCAAATGATGTCATTTCTTGGTTGCAACTGGTTGTTTTAATTTTCTTTGTCTGATCCACATATTTTATTTCTTCCTGTGTCCCATTTTGTTGTAATACTGGAGGACAAACGAATAAAAAGTCTTGAATGAGAATCAGATAAAGACTGGCTTTTGGGAGATTATTTTACATACATTTTATGCTCTTTGACCCTGTCATTCCACTCATAAGAATTTATCCTAAGGAAATGACACCAGAAAAGTAGTAATATGGACCAAGATGATCACTGACATATTCTCCATAATATCACGATTTGGGAGATTCAACAATGTCTAAGCAAATTATGGTTACAAGTACATAATATATAATCTTACTGTCAAGGAGTTTTTTTAAGAAAATAGTTGAGAGGGCAGCCCGGGTGGCTCAGCAGCTTAGCGTCGCCTTCAGTCCAAGATCTGATCCCGGAGACCCGGGATCGAGTACCATGTCAGGCTCCCTGCATGGAGCTTGCTTCTCCCTCTGCCTGTGTCTCTGCCTCTCTCTCTGTGTGTGTCTCTCATGAATAAATAAAATCTTAAAAAAAAAAAAAAAAAAAACAGTTGAGAGTGTAAGAGTGTGTGTGTGTGTGTGTGTGTTTGAGAGACAAATAAATTTGTGTGTGTATATCGGAGTTATGCCTTATCATCATTACAGGCAAATTAATTGTGCTTTGGAACTGCTTATGTTCCAAATAGATTAAAAGAAGAATATGTTGTTGTTGTTTTTTTTTTTAAAAAAGAAGAATATGGTTTTAATTTATGTATTCTATTTGGAGACCCTAGCCTCCAGGGAACTCAGATTATCCAGAACTAAATGGGGACTTGGGTTGTTCCCTTGAACTCTTTAAGAAAGAACACTTCTGATATATATGGGATACACCAATTACTATGCAAAGAGCCAGCTGTCTTGAACAGGGGCAAGTAGAGAAGTATTATTGGGAAGGAGTAATAACAAACTCAGGGTCGGCCCAAAGAGAATGGGCAGACAGTCCTAAGAAGGAATTTTGTCCTGATCAAAGGAAAAAGAGACGTGACCTGAGCATTGAGCACTGGGCTGTTTTAACTTTGCTGCCATGAATTTGCATGCTGACGTGGGAAACCACAATAATGCCCTGGCTTTTTGGAAAATCCTTGTCAGTAGGGAGAACTATATTGGTTCCTGTATTTGGCAACTTATTCTTTTGTAATTTTCACTTTGTAATTGGCAAAAGATTTTAATTTACCACATATATACACACAAATATGATTAACAATACTACTCTAATGGAAAATGTTCAAACTATTTCAGTTTTCCTAATCATGAAGAAAACAGCTTTCTCTAGCCAAAAAGGAATTTGTTTATTCCGGAGAACTCAATATCAGGTTGTTAAGTTTTAAATATTCACAGTACAGAATGACTAACAGTTATCCAAGTCCTTGTGGAAATAAGTAAGCTTATAAATGAACATTTACAGTGTTTGTGGTATGCTTTTTTATTCTTGTACATTATATTCTGGTCAATTTAAAGGACAGCAAAACTGACCTCCTATATATAAGAATCTGACCAATCTGATTTTGTTTCCAGAAGTAATTCAATTTAGATTGATGGTTAGGGGGCTTTACAAAAACTGTAACATCTTCTGGATGAAATTTTAATAACTTGTGGGGAATAAAATGAATCTTTAAGGAAGCCTCTGGCCCAAGTTATACGTAGGGCCGGCGGAATAAAGAGTTCCAAGGACAACAGGAAGCAGGAAAGGAAAGCACACCTGTGAAGGCCAGAGGGCAGACTGGGCGTGCAAATGTTCTCCAGAAAAACTGGCTAGATGCTCTAAGGGATCCCAGCTCATATCCCAATTCTTTTCCTACTGTCAATTAAATGTCACACTTTGAGACTGATTTTCTTGACTTCGGAATAAGCAATACAAGAAAAGCAATATTAGCAGAGGAAAACACCTCTCCTACCTCTTTGTGAAATAAACAAACAAATAAATAAACGGCCCATAAAAGCAAAAGTAGGGCAGCCTGGGTGGCTCAGTGGTTTAACACTGCCTTCAGCCCAGGGCATGATCCTGGGGACCCGGGATCGAGTCCTGCGTCAGGCTCCCTGCATGGAGCTTGCTTCTCCCTCTGCCTGTGTCTCTGCCTCTCTCCCTCTGTGTGTGTGTGTGTGTGTGTGTGTGTGTGTGTGTGTCTCATGAATAAATAAGTAAAATCTTTAAAAAAAAAAAAAAGCAAAAGTAACACTAGGATCAGAAGGGGTGAGACTCTCAGTATTTTGATAGCATGTGGTTTGCAAAAAGCAGGCAAGAGCTCTTTTGTGAAAAACTGAATTAACTTTTACTAAGTAGTTCAAAGGTGTTCTGTTCTTAGACTTGCATCACTATTCACTCTGAATGTTCTTTTTTCATATTGTTAATAGAAAGGGTTGTTTTTCTTGGTTCTGCTCACCATAAAATCACTTCCTAGTATTGATGAGCTACAGGTATAGCACTAAGTACCAGTGTTGTGTGCCGACATGCTAGAGCATAGACAACAAATAAACATGTAGTTTTATAAAAGGCTGGTGTTATAGTATGCACATATTTCTGGCTTGTGACTCAAGGCAATAATGAAACGGAAATAGAAGAAACTTGAAGATAACACCGAGACTAACTTCGGAAGACCTACGTGTCTCTTCAGGGTTCGGCTGGTAATCAAAGCTGAAAGTCAGGGCACATCCCCGCTCTGTCACTTGATAAGGGAAAAAACTCTCAAATATGTCCACTCCCCTTTCAATACACTCGAGCACCTCATCTGGCCGGCTGACTCCACAGATAAGCCTATACAAGAAAGAACAAGTAACAACAGTGACATGAGGACAATGCCAGGAACAGAAGCAGAGACTTTCCAGAGAGCATTAAAAGTAGTAATAATGAGGGTGCCTGGGTGGCTCAGTTGGCCAAGCTTCTGATTTTGGCTCAAGTCATGATCTCAGGATCCTGGGATCCAGCCCTGAGTTGGGCTCTATGCTCAGCGGGGAGTCTGCTTCTCCCTCTTCCCCGGTTTCCCTGCCCCTCCCCCTGTTCATGCTCTCTTTCTCTCAAATAAATAAATAAATAAAATATTTTTTAAAAAGCAGTAATAACAAAGCCCACCAATCACAGCTGCATGGCACATAACAGATAATAAGGTATGGTAGAAAGAACATGAGATTTTGGCAGCAGAGAGACCTGGGCTCTTATTGTGCTACTTTGGGAAGGTTTCTTAACCACTCTGGGTTTTAGTTTTCTAATCTTAGAAACAAGAGCAGTAATACAGACCTCAAAGATTTGTTGTGAAGATTAAGGAGATATTTGAAAAAGCAAACAGTGGAGTTTTGGGTCACAAAGAGAAGTTCAACGTAGTTTCCTTTCCCCTCCCATTCCTTCTAAACAACCTCTAGTCTTCAACTGAACTTTATAGCCTGTCACTACACAGATTTTTTTGAGGGTACAAAGCTATATGTCAACTATATGTCAAATTAAAAAAAAAAAATTTTTTAAACAGTGCAAAGCTGTGTGCTTTATTTCCCCCTTCAAAACTTTCCATGTTTTAACTGTATTTTGCCTAGGAATTCTTTTTTATAATTGGTTCAAAGAAAGACATTTTTTTTATCTACTGTAGTCTTCATAGATTCAGTTACAAAGCAACTCTAGCTCTCAGAATTTCAACTCTGCCCGTAAGATCTGAGACTACTTGGCTTTCTTTATTCTTCTTTTATTTTCTCCACTAATAAAAAGTCTGCATGGTGGAACGAGATGGTATTTTCAAAGGTAATAGGTAAGGCATTCTGGGAGTGATCATGCCACTCAACTAGGTTTTGCCACTGAAACAAGAAGGGGAGGTGCTCTAGATCAGGGCTGGCTGGCTGGCTGGCTGCTATTTTTTTTTTTTATGTTTGTTTTTCTACCCATAGTCCCTTTTATGAACTGGCAGAGAAAAGCTTACAGACTCCCTGATTTCTAGGAGAAGTCCAAAAAAGGCTTATGTAATATTAAACAACCAGAACACTTAAATAGATGCCGGCTTTTCTGACTACAGTTTCCTTCAACTAATGTAATGTTTTAGAAGTCCTCTCCAACTGAAGCTGGCATTTCTGCGCACATAGAGAATGAAAACAATCCCAGCCCTCAAATCCAGTAACAGACATCTGTGAGTACTTAGCTCAAAGAAGTCCAGAAAATGACTAGAAACACTAGTGCTGAACTGTTATCTGCACCAGAACAAAATCAGCACAGGAAGGGGAGCAAAGGACACAGGAGAGCTAGGTCAAAACTGTGGACCAAGTGCTGCTGGAAGTAGCCTATTCTGACTGATGTTTACAGGGTTACATATGTACGTAAAAATTCATTAAACTTTACATAAGATTCATACATTTTATTGCAAGTTATACCTGGATTTTTTTTTAAGTGGTAAAATTGACATATACTATACAGCATCTAAACAGAGGGCATAAAGTAGCATTCTATAACCAAACTTCTTGATAGATCTATACGAAAAAAGCAAGAATATTCATACCAAGTTGGATGAAAAACTAAGGATTGAAAACAAAAAAAGAAAAGGAAAAAAAGAAAAACGTGGGTAGTCTAATAAGACATCGGTGCATTCAGAACTTTGGGGTTTTGAGCTCTGAATCTTGCATATCATTTCTCTACACCAGTAAGTACATAGTGAATCTTGTGTATAAGGAAAGAACCGGTTCCGTCAATGTTGCCAGTCCTCTTGATTTCAAAAAGTGACTTAACTACCTGCCTCAAATCTAAGAACTTCCTCAACATCCTTATTATTACTACTGCCCACCTTCACTTTGCTGGGCACCCCAGATCTGTCCTCAGCTTTCCTTGATTAAGGCTAGAGTTCCACATGACTTTACACCTGTTCCCAGGCACCATGTTAAAATGAATAAAGAATAAAATTGGCATTTGGCACAAAAATGAGGGGAAACAGTATAACACTTGCCCTCACTTATGAGGATCAAATAAACTAATTCACACAGCAATTGCACTCATCTATGTTGTGAAATCAAAGGCAGGACATCTGTGATGGAAACTCTCCCCTGAGTCTGCCTTAGCAGACTCTGCACAGAAAGGACATAATCAGATCATCAAAAGACATGCCCAGTGTAGAGACTCCACATAATACACAATCACCAGCACTCCTGCTCTGCAGCCCACAAGGTGTGGCCTGCATCCTAACTGAACACTAGCCTTGGCTTGTCCTCCGGCAGTTCTGCAGTGACCGATGACAGCAAGTACAGTCTAGTTTCCAAGGTTGCCGGATTCCCTTGAAAGCCATCCAGAAGGAAGCCACCTACGGGACGCTTGGCTGTCTCTCGTGCTGACCTCAGTCTCTCCTCCATCACATCTCCACCTTCAATCACTCCGATGACGGTACTTTTCTGAAGGACCTAAGGGAAGAAAGGACTGAATGCTTTTAACTGTTTCCAGTAGTAGAGACCTTTGTTTAAATGAACTTCACATGGCAGAGATCTCAGTGCAGCTGCTACAGTTGAAACATGAAAAGGGGATGGGGCTCTCTCCTCCCCGAGAACCTCTAGGGCTCCAAAAAACACAATTGAAAGCCACTCAGATAGGTGAGAAAAGACTGAGGAGAAACTGATCAACACGTGGAGTCATGTTTGAGCTTAGATTAAATTAAACACAGGCTGAGCAAGTATGAGAGGGAAAGGACAAAAGGATCAGTTTTCATTTGTTAGCCCTGCTTCAGGCAACCTCCAAGTCTCTGAGCTAGAGATAACTTTGTGGTTGAGATAACTGACTATCCATTTGGAAAAAAATAAATAAAACTACACTGCATACCACCCACAAAAATAAATCCCACATGGCTAATCTAAAACATACAAGAGTTACACAAGTATCAAAAAGATATATTCAAGTTTTTATAATCTTGGGGTAAGGAAGGCCTCCTTAAGCAAGCTAAAGCTTACTAGAAAAGGCTAACCTATTTGAGTACAAAACTTCTCTAGTGAAATATACTCTCAACAAAGGCAAAGGAGAGTTTGCTGCTTGTTGGAATAGACAAATACTTATACTATAGGAAACCTCCAAGAAATCTTCTAAGGAAATGACAACCCCATAGAAATCTGGGCAGATATGTGACTATAAACTTCAGAAAAATAAATGTGAATGCCCTGTACATATATGGAGAGCTAACTCAACCTCACCAGCAAGAAAACACAAACTGGAAGCAGTTAGATACCACTTTTGCACATTGCTTAGACAAAATAATTAAAAGATAGCAACGCCATAGAGGTAAAAGTGTTATAGAAATGACACATACTCTGGTAACTAAAAAGAGTAAAAATTAGTTCAGCTTCTAGGAAAGGCAGGTAGACAATACTTCTCAAAATGACAATGCTTTTATCTTTATGTCCTAAAATTCCACTTCTAAGAATCTCTCCTACAAATATATTCATTCATATGCATCAAGATATATTTACAAAATGTTTAGAATGATGAAAAACGGGAAAACAGACATCAATAAAGGCTTAAATGAATTATGATACATTCATAGTATGGCTTCCCATGCAGGTGTTTTTCTTTTTTTTTTTTTTAAATGCAGTAGATATAGAAATATACGCATTGACAAGTTTTGAGAGATCACTGATTAAAAATAAACACATTTCTGAATGTGTTTGTGATCACATATCTGATCATATTCATGTAATGAAAACTCCATACAGTATGTATGTATGTAAAAACTATGTGTATGCAACTAAAAAGTAAGGCTTGCAAGGAAAAACGCAAATCAACAGTGGCTCTCTGGTAGGAGAGAGGAATGGGAAGGAAGCCTGGAATGTGAACAGGGAATCCCACTTCTCAATTTAAGCATGAGAGTCACAATCAGAAAGAATGCTTGGGCTGCTGTGTGGAGTATGATTTAGGAGTATGGCTAGAGGATATGTAGGAAGCAAGTTTAACATTTAACAGTTCAGGTGAGAGACAAAGAGGACGTGGGCTAAGGCAGTAGCAGTGGCAGAAGGGGAAAGCCCGGATCTGAAACTTCATCAAAAGGTATAATCAACAGGGGCGCCTGGGTGGCTCAGTAGGTTAAGTGTCTGCCTTCAGCTCAGGTCATGATTCTGGGGTCCTGGGATAGAGCCCCTTATCAGGCTCCCTGCTCAGCAGGGAGTCTGCTCCTCCCTCTCCCTGTGCCACTCCCCCATCCTGTGCTCTCTCTCTCTCCCCTGCTTGCTCACTCTCTCAAATAAATGAATAAAATCTTTTTAAAAGAGCAAAAAAAGGTACAATCAACAAACTTGACCAATTGGCCATGGAGAAGTTAAAAAGTCTAGGATGATTTCTGGCTCCTGTTTTGGAGGTCCGGAGAGACAATGGGAAGAGCAAAGACAGGGAATCCTAGGAAAATAGTGGAGGATGAGACAAGATAATCATTCTGTTTTGTGCATTCTGAGTTTGAGGTTATCAGCAGCTGAGTACACGGACCTAAAGTTATGGACATGTGTGATACAAATGTGACTACCCAGGCTAGAACAGCAGACACCTGGCACACTGCTGCCACTTCCCACGGCAGACAGGGCTGACAGATACTCTCTCCCTGCTGCACCCAGGCACAGCTCCAAGCACCTTGGGATGAAACCCCTTTGCCATCCTTGGCCTAGGAGATAGAGAAGAAAAGAAAGCCAACACTAGAACCTTGAGGAGCTTCAGTATTTAAGGGCATTCAGGATAGGAGGATCCAGTGAGTAAAAGAGGAAGAAATCATAGGAAAATGAAAAGATGTATGCAGACATACAAAGCAGGAAGTTTCATGGGCCTGCCCCTTTACATGACTGGCGCAGCCCTATCTATATGGGAAACCCCTTTTCACGGACTAAGAAGTATAATCATACAACTTACTATCTAAAATGGAACACATGTGCTCTCTCCACCAGCCATCCAAGATGCCAAAAGGAAAGAAGGCTAAGGGGAACACGGTGGCCCCAGCTCCCGCTGTCATGAAGCAGGAGGCAAGGTGGTCGATCCTGTTTGAAGAAAAGCCTAAGAATTTTGGCATTCAACAGGAATCCAGTCCAACAGGGACCTCACCCGCTTTGTCAAATGGCCCCACTACATCCAGCTGCAGCGGCAAAGGGCTTTTCTCTATAAATGTCTGAAAATACCTCCTACAATTAACCAGTTCACCCAAGACCTTGGCCTGAGACTGCCAAACAGCTACTCAACTGCTTAGGCTGACCCACAAACACAACCAGAGACAAAGCAAGAGAAGTAAAGACTGTTGGCCTGGGCTAAGAATAAAGCTGCCAGCAAAGAGGATGTCCCCACTAACATGCCACCTGTCCTTCAAGCAGGGGTGAATATTGTCACCATCTTGGTGGAAAACAGAAATTCTCAGCTGGTAGTGATTGCACATGCTATGGATCCCACTGAGCTGGTTGTTTTTCCTGCATGTCCTATATCATAAGATGGGGGTTCCCTACTACATTATCAGGGGGAAGACTAGGCTGGGACATCTGATCCACAGGAAATCTGCACCACTGTTGCCTTCACACAGGTTAACTCGGAAGACAGTAGCTCGGGCAAAGCTGCTGGAAGCTATCAGAAACAATTACAATGACGGATATGATGAGATCTGCCGTCACTGGGTAGGCAACGTCCTGGGCCCAAAGTCAGTGGTTCACGTGGTCAACCTGAAAAAGGCAGAGGCTAAAGAACTGGCCACCAAATTGGATTAAGTGTGCGTTCTTGAGTTTTCTGTATATAAAAGTAATAAAAAGTTATCTTTCAAAAAAAAAAAGGGACACATTTAAGAGTAAAGGGAGACGGTACTAAATAATCATGTCAAGACAACAGCATAATCATAGGGATAGAAAGAGGGACCAACACACAGCAATAATGTGAAATGGTAAGGCTGATTAGCACGGAAGAGGGACCTGAGGCTCATCCGGCAGTTCTAATAATCATGCTGTCATACCCCCTGTCCTCCTTTCTACTCATGTAAACATTACTCATCCTCCAATGATAATTACTGGCGCGGAACAATTGCTGGTGAGTAACACTAACAATTAGGACCCACGGCAATGTCCCAATGTCCCCACGCTGAACTCTCACTGCAGATATTGAGAGTTCTATTCAGAATGACAACTAAGTTTCTTCTAATCATTTTATGTATACTAACTTAATTATCCAATTAAAATTTTTTTATTGGCACACTCAAGATAACAATGTTCCTCAACCTCAACATGCTTTGTCACCATTGCTCAGGATTACTCCACATAAATGATCTCAACATTGAATTCTCCCCTTCGGTCACACCTTCCCTTCTCTCACCAGCTCTGGTCTCTCCTAGTGACAGCATTCTTTCTGAGCTTCATTCACTCTGCTACCATGATCTCTGAGCTACTGGCACAGTTTCATCCTCCCCACCCCATTATAACCAGCACCATCAACAAGCATTTACTGAGGACTTACGTATGTAGGGTATTCTGCTATGTGATGGAGATACAAAATAAAGACACTCAAAAATGGAGTTTAAGGAAGTCACAATCTAATATAGACAAACACGTAAAGAAATCATTGCATTATGCTATAACTGGAGCTATAGTGCAGCCATATACAAATTAAAGGGATAGCAAAGGAAGAACAGAACTTCCTGGAAGGGTCAGAGACAGTTCCCTAGATCGATGAATGGAATGGGATGAGCCAATGTGGAGCAAGAGAAGGAATATGGCTGGAGATAAGAAAAGAAACAATCCAGACAGAAGTCCCTGTACAGCATCCGAAGGATGAAATAGGGTAACACCTCAGGGAACTGCAGGGAATTGCAATTGCAGGGAACTGCAACTCAGAGGGGCCAGGGTGTTAGCCACAGGAAACAGCAGTAAGCACTGGGCTGGAAGAGCATGCAGAGGCCAGGTCACAGCAGCCCATCCATGCCACATAAGAGTTGACAAAAAGAGTCATTAAATTCTCTTAGGGAAGTGGATATGGGCTCCTATTTGTGTTTTAAGAAGATCTCTCAGATAGCAGGGCTGAAGATGGATTGCATAGAAATGAGAAAAGACAGAGAGAATTATTTTAAAGGATAATTGTCTACATAAGAGATGAGGAGGTTATGCCTCAAGGTGGTGATAAGAAAGATGGGGAGGTGGGGCAGATCCTAGATATATTTAAGGAGATAGAATCAAGAAGGAGTAAACAATTGGATTTTAAATGGGTATTAAAAGGAGCCTTGAATGTGGAATTTAAGAAACAAAATAGATGAACATAGGGAAAGGGAGGGAAACATAAAATATGATGAAATCAGAGGGAGACAAAACATACGAGACTCTTAACTACAGGAAACAAACTGAGGGCTGCTGGAGAGGAGGTGGGTGGCAGAATGGGGTCACTGGGTAAAGGGCATTAAGGAGGGCATGGGATGAAATGAGCACTGGGTGCAACTGATAAATCACTAAACTCTACTCCTGAAACTACTAATACACCATATGTTACTTAATTGATTTTATTTTATTTTATTTTTATTTTTTTTACTTAATTGATTTTAAATAAAATTTTCTTTTAAAAAAAGAGCCTTGGGGATCCCTGGGTGGCGCAGCGGTTTGGCGCCTGCCTTTGGCCCAGGGCGCGATCCTGGAGACCCGGGATCGAATCCCACATCGGGCTCCCGGTGCATGGAGCCTGCTTCTCCCTCTGCCTGTGTCTCTGCCTCTCTCTCTCTCACTGTGTGCCTATCATAAATAAATAAAAAAAATAAAAAATAAAAAAAGAGCCTTGAAAGACACAAATTTCTGGGCTGAAGAACATGGTGACTGCTATGAACAGAGACAGAAAGAAAAACAACAGGTCTGAGGAGATCAGATACTGAGTTTGGCTACCACTGAGTTCGAGGCGCACGTGAGGGATGCATTCTTAGAACCCAGCTGAAGTCCACTTGATGTAATTCTGAAGCTAAGCCAAGTGAGCTTGATTACCCATGTGATTTCAGAATTATTCACCAATTAAAACCAAGGGGAGGCTGCTCAGGGAAAACATCCAAAGTGGGGTGGAGAGCCTAAGGCAGAATCCTAGAGAGTCAGAATACTTACAGTTCAGGAAAAGAAAACAGGAGAGTAAAAGACGCGGGGAAGTGAGAAGCAGGAGGAGGAGCAGAGAAGGTGGTAGTATGAGAGCTTCAAACAGAAAGACGTGGTGGGTGGTGCAGCCTTACCTCTGACTCTTCCTGCAGCCGCAGACAATTATCCAGGAATAGAAGCGATCGATCAACAGACTTTCTGGCCCTTTTTATGGAAGCTGCTTCCTCGAAAGATGCCTCTCCATCTGAGAGACACTGGAACCAGTCTGGTTGAAGGGCCTGCTGAATTGCCATGAACTTGGAAGCAGTCATTTCTACTCGTCCCCCAATGCCCCAGACAGACACAGACTGCCATGAACAAAATGATTAGGAATCAGCAAGAGGAATATGCAAAGCAAAAGAGAATAATAAAATGATAAAGTAATACTGAATTTAATTCTTCTTTACAAACAGAGAGATGGTGGCAATTCATTATCTTGGACAGATTGGACTATATTCCAATTCTCCAAGGACCTTCTCTATAGCTCATAGAGACCCTTCAGTGGCTGCACAGCCAGCTTCCAAGCTAGCTCCAAGAATTCTCTGTTATACTTTTCCAGCCCAGTCTTCCATTCTCCGAGACCCCATTCCAACGCATGCTGTCCCTAAATACACCATACACTTTGATCTTTCTGTCTTCAATCACTGTTCCTTTTGGCTGAAATGCCCTTCCCTACTTCTCTGTCTGGTGAAATACCATGCATCTTTCAAGACAAAGTTCAAATATTATCTACTCTATTGTGCTCCAAAAACCTATCTGGGCATAATCCATCACTCACTCTTCCAAGCTCTTACAGCAATTTGTACTTAGTTCTTTTATAGAAATGATAGTACTTATAACTGTACCATTGTACATTGTCTGACTATAGAGTATCCCAATCTATGTTTGTGTCCCAAAAGCCTAATCTAGGTCCTCACACATTATTGAAGATTAATAAGTGTTTACTAGATTAAGTTAAATACAGATATAAAGAAGTCAGATACATACATAAGCATCTCTATATAATGTTCTTTCTTTGGGTACTCCTTCTTCTATATTATCTTTCTTCCCAGAAGAGATTGACAAGGACATAAATGGGGAACCCACAGACAGTCTTTATTCTGGCCTAAAGCTTAAGAACACTGTTCAAATGAATCCTTTCTCCCTTATAAATGGGGTAGATAACTGAGGTAAAAATATTTTCTTTCAGATTAAAACTACAAAATAAAAAGTTTAAAGCAGAAGAATAATTTAAAATACTTAGGTAAGATTAATAGATATCGTTGACATGAAAATGGGTGCAGGAAAAGTAGTTGCATTTGTAAAGCAGCAGCATACACCGAGGGCTTGCCAAAATGTAGTCCTCAGGGACAAGACCAATGTGCCATGTCTCAGGTGGAAACTTTTAATGAAATCTTTTTGATACTGTTCTTCACTAGCTAAAATCTCTGGCTGTGCACCCAGCTTTTCAAATTCTGTTCTAAAAGCAAGCAGTATTACACCGAGATTCTACTATATATAGTTATACATGTGATAACACTCATCAGCAACTTTCCTAGCGCTTCCTGAGGTTGTTAAAACTGCAAATAAAGCATGGCATAAAAAAATATTGCTTTCTACCATCATAGCAATTTCTTTTTTTGCCATGTACTTGACCCTCCTTCATCCCCAAATTTTTTGCAACAATGAAAATACTGAGGATATATTCCTTACCTTAACCTCATCTGCAGGTAGCCCTACTTTAATTCCTATAAACCACTCTATGTAGTGGGCTATTCATAAATAAGAAGGTATAAAGGGGTCAGGAATGCGCTAGCATCCAAGGCAGTGGGATTTAGCACTGGAGGGATGCAACAGGCTGACTTTCTGGGACAAAGCTGCAGCCCTGGACACCTTTCTGAGAAATCACCTTGTTTGTGACATAACCAGCTGGGCAGGGGCTGACCGGATCATGCAGGGAACAGTACAAGAGCGATTCAGGCATGCCTGTATAAACACACAAAAAAAGAACTCCTGAGAGCATTTATATTAACAATTATGCTGTGTTGTAACAGAGAGCAGTTTATATGTGTACTGCTGGATAAAGTCTCTCTAGACATGTTCAACTGTTCATACTCGATCTTAGAATTCTAAGAGGCCTTATCGACATGAATGAAAAGACCACCTTTAAAACCTACTCATCTGAAAAAAGGATTGAATGTTCATGTCTAAGGACTAATGAGTTGTTACAAAGGAATAGACAAAGGAATAGTATACATTAAAGTATGAAGTAGAATAAAAGTCTTTAGTGGCATCTTAACCCTACTTGATTTGAAGAAAAACTTAATATCAAGTATGTTTGTTGTAGGTACCATCCAAAGGAACTAGCGACTGGAAAAACAAAGTGATATGATCAAAAGGTAATCTTATTAATAATAAAACTATCCCATGTCATGGGACCTAGGAGCAGAATAAGGAAAGCTACAGCATACTGAAAATGGATCAAATTCTCTTTAAGTTTCATTGACTCAAGATGACAATTTCTTAGGTTCTTTAGTCAAAAATATAGTCATTAAAAAAAAAAATCCAAAAAAAAAATGCTTACTAGACCATATGTGCTTAAACTTCCTATGCTACCCTACATTTTCATTAAAAAAAAAAAAAAAGGATTTCACTGACAAAAAAAGACCCAGAAAATAAAGCAAGCTAAAAAACAAAAACAAAAAACAATTCTGCAGTTCTCTACCTATTTTCCACCATTTCAATTTTTACAGTTATCTCTAGAAAGCTTTTGCAGCTATTGTCACCTAATTATATGCTTGTATACTTTAAAGCTGGTTTCAGTCCAAGGAAAACATTACATAAATTCCTCTACTTAAAAACAGGGCCTTGTGACTACCAACAAGCCATCATGCAATTTCCTTCAGAAGCAGAGGACTGAATAACCAATGGAAACAGAATTCTCATTCACTTAAGTAACTCTTAGATATTGGAAGAAAGCTCAGGAGAAAGTGGTCTACAGAAGAACGGATTCTCTAGGTGCCTCTGCTATGCTTTTCCTATAAACAAATGGACACATTCATCTGCATATAAAATCCTACTTCCAGAACAAAAGATAGTATTAACATACGAGAAGATAGCTATATATAAATAACTTCATCTTCTGCTTTATGTTTTAGGCTCAAACACAGCTAGACTGCTTTGGATCTTAGATATGTCCTATGCAGTTTCTTACCTCTAGGTCTTTGCTCTGTGCCTGGGATGTCTGTCCACACCTGTCCACCACCACCATTGTGCCTACCTCTCAACCTGCCTAAGTCCTACTTTTCCTTGACTCGGATAAGGGACCACTTCTTCCTCCTCTCTCAAGAATCCTTTCTTTTTATCGCTTCTCAGCCTTTTGGCTAAGATCAAGTGAAGAATCCTTTCTTTAGTCTGACCTCCTTCCACCATTACCCTACAGCAAGTAATGTGCTCCCCCTCTGGGTTCTCATGTACATGTACACACCCCTAATCCTACAAATGTGGTCACTATACCCTACTACAATTATTTCTTTATCCCAGACAGGCTCTGAGCTCTATTGGGGAGGCAAGAGTTCTACTCATCTTTAAATCCCCAATATGTGGTTCTTAGATGCCCAATAAACGCTCATTAAATTAATGAACAAGTAAATGTATGAATGAAAGATCAGTCAACAGCACCTCCACACTTCAAATTAATACATCATAAGGCAAACACAAATAACTCGAGTTTTACCTATAAACTTTCCAATTCCTTCCTTATATTCTGCTAAGACTTCATGGTGTTCTGCCCTGAAAGCAAAACAGAAAAATGCGTAAAAATGAATTGTTCTACACATACTGTCTGAGACAACTGACACCCACTTCTCTACACTCAAATGAGCTACGTGACGGTAAACATAGTCTTGTACAACGAAGTACGCCGGTATTCAAGAGTCCCAACTCACTAGGCTGTGTTCTTCAGCCAGAAAACAGGTCTTCAACTTACAAGTAGTTCTGTGAGAACAGAAACTGGCAAAGATCAAGTGCTTTCAAATGCCTGATCTTCTTCCTCCCTTCTACCCTTTAAAATCACTGTGATTAAGACTGTATCACAGAGTTATTTCATCATATAGCAGAGGTTCTCCAATTAAGCATAAAGTCAGTATGTACATTACATCAAATGATCTAACTCCATCAGTTTTGTTTTCATAAGGTAGTACCAAGTACGGGTGCAGATACAGAGAAAGGTGTGAGGCTGGTGTGTGCAGACAGCCTCTGGAGTCCAAGTTTAGTTCTCACAGAGCATTCCCTGCTCCGTCACCTCTGGGAGTGGTGGCAATGAGGGTCACCATGCTGACACAGTTGAATCAGAGGAACAGTGATGCAGCTCTGACATGCAGGTCTGGCCTGTGGCTTCCAGATTAGGGCCAGAGGCTGTCTGATAGTAGACATCTCCTAATTTCATTCTGAAAATCTATAAATGTTGTGCATATAATCAAAAAAGTCTTTCTTTTTACTGTACCTTATTAAGGTATCTAAGCTGCTGCCAGAGTTGATACTTAAATGATCGGATCTAACACTTACAACGAGGACAGTGTAAGCTGAGCCATGGCAGGAACCCCGTGGATAGTGTGCAGTGTCTGATGGGTCAGGTGTGGGGCAGAGCCGGTCTTGGTGTACAGAAGGCAGGCTGGAATGTCCATGGTGCGGTCCCCTGTTTTGCCCAGGTTTTTTATTTTTCCTAGGCGACAGCCATTAACTACCTTGGTAAGATTCAGCTTCATCCTAAGTGATTCCTCTAGGTCCTGCTAAGAAAACAACAATAAACTCAGGAGTTACATGACATCTAAAGGCTAATTAAGCATTTTACAAAGAAAGTAAACGATTTACACGATGATAAATGACAACATGTTTATTACTACTTCCAGTGGATGATTGTTTTAGATATCAGGAAGAAGGAAATGGGAGAAGACACACAAGGGAATAAGACCCCTTCCCCCAAAGATCCAGAGCAAAAGGATGACATCAGCCACGTTAAAATTCAGTCATGCAATTTTTATGTGTGCTGATGAAAATCAAAGGAAGGACAAGAGTAGGGCTAATCTTTTTTTTTTTTTTTAATATTTTATTTACTTATTCATGAGAGACAGAGAGAGAGAGAGAGAGAGAGAGAGAGAGAGGCAGAGACACAGGCAGAGGGAGAAGCAGGCTCCATGCAGGGAGCCCGACGTGGGACTTGATCCTGGGTCTCCAGGATCCCACCCTGGGCTGAAGGCAGTTCTAAACTGCTGAGCCACCGGGGCTGCCCCAGGACTAATCTTTGGCAAAAGAGTCTGTACTCTTTTGCCAAAAGCTAGCTTTCAGCCCTGAAAATGCATATAGAAGAAGGCTACATTCTTTAGGCCATACTGATTACTGATTTGATCCAATTTTCCTTTCTCTAATTGAGAGAATACTAGGCAACACAACAATTTCTCCTAATATGTTATTAAGCAAAGAAAGCGGGTTACAAAATGGTATCCTGGTGTTTATTAAACTATATGGAACAATATACATCAAAAGATATACAGAGATTTTCTGAGAAGTGAGGTTATTTTCCAATTGTTCTTCTATGGTGTCCAAACAGAGGTGAGAAACCACATGAAACATACATGCAATTCATAAGCAATTTAGCATTACTTTTATCAGGGATCTTGGCAGACTAGACCCTAGTCCTTTTGTGTAGCAAGCCCTGGAGCTTGATCTTGTACATACACCTAGCACAGATCCACTCTCAGGGTCAGGCTCAAACAAAACAATCTCAAAGACTGAACTACAAAATCAGAATGCACATTATTTAATCTGAGAACCAAAAAAGGAAGGAGGACCAGTTATTGTATTCATGCCCTATGGGGTACTGCACAGGAATCTAAATGCCACACGATCATATTATCTGGAATAGGAAGGGTAAGTAATGATTACATACGTAAAGACAACTGAAAGGAAACTCACTGGTTCTCTAATATAACCAAACTCAGATTCCCCAAGGTTAGACACAGGGATTGTTCAAGAAGGAAGCAGCAGCTAAATCTGGAAGCCCAGATTCTTGGCTTCCAAGACTTAGCTTCCTCTTGGGGACTTCTTAGACCTATCCTTGTGGAAGGAAACAATGAACATGTTCTAGGAGTCCCCATATTTTAATAGAAAGAGCTTCAAATGTGATTGATCATTCATTCATTCAATTCTGAAAGCATATTCTATCTCCCCTTCTCACTCTTTCCTCAATTGAAGAAATAGCTTTCTTCATTCTTTTCCCCAAGTCCGTTATTTGCTCTAGAGACATGGGCCACCATGTTCTTAGATGCAGAGATGGATTCTCCTGTGATACAATGCATGAGGGTTTAACGCCCATATTTTTAAAGATAAAATTCAAAATCCTCAGTTTAGTATACTGAACTAGGTCAACTGGAGAGGAATATCCACTTGGCTTTCTCCACAGTGTAAGACTCTGATGCTATGTACTCACATCTGCTGTTTGGGGCTTCTCTCTCTCTCTCTCTATTTGAGAGAGAGAGCGTGCATGAGCACACATAAGCACGGGGAGAGGGAGAAGCTGGCTATCCTGCTGAGCAGGGAGTCGATGTCGGGCTCAATCCCAGGACCTTGGGATCATGACCTAAGCCGAAGGCCGACACTTAACTGACTGTGCCACACAGGCGCCCTTGTTTGGAGCTTCTTAAGAGTCCCATCCTAATGATGATAAATCAACATGTCACCAAAGAAAAAAGCAAACAAGGAAAAGTAGACAGCTGCATTTAAGAAAGAGTATTATAATAGATAAATTGCTATTGTCAGTGATTTTCTGTATCGTGAGAATGAATACAATTATCAGAAGGCATTTTCTAATGCTGGAAATCAACATTTAAAAAAAATAACAAGCAACTTTGCCCAGAGCTAGAAGAACCACACTTTTCTTTCCCCATTCACTGTTGAGTTTATGGTAATTTTTATAAGTGCACCCATTTTCTACGGCTCAAATACAGCAAGTTTTTATTACAGAGTAATGTAAGTATAAATACACATAAACATATATTCTCACACATGTTTTTTAAAACATGCTTTGGGAGGGATATAATCTAAACCAAGCAAATTTCTCAAGAAACAAAACCAATAGTCTCCAAAATGTTAACTAATTTTTATTTCCCCTCATCATCACCCTTTCCCTTGTGGGTCACTCACTGTAGGTATCTTCTAAGATTTGTGGTATTATGATTTCTAAATATACATTCACACTTCACTTCCACAAATGGAATTTCTGGAAAAGTCTTAAGGAAAAACCATTAAAAAAAAACTATCTGGAAATGGTTCATGGAAAAAACTTTAATAAGCTGTCAGTGGATCTAGGTCTTCTCAAGGGCTAACAAAGATTACCCCCACCTCTGGTAGCATTGTACCTGTCCTAATACTTTTAGAGCCACACATTCCCCGCCCCAACTCTCCAGCATTCCCTCAGGAAAGAAGGAATCTCTAAATGTTTTTTATATGAATTCTCTAAAGACTGTCATGGCAGATGACTATAACATGCTAAGGGAAAAGAGCAAGCTTAGGTGAGCACATTTTTTTGTGAAAGAAAAACTGGATACGTATTTATAAACACGTGTACACCCATACACCACAATGCTTCTATATGCATAGAAAAATGTCTGGGGACGCCTGGGTGGCTCAGCGGTTGAGCATCTGCCTTGGGCTCAGTCATGATCCCGCAGTCCCAGGATCGAGTACCACGTTGGGCTCCCTGCATGGAGCCGGCTTCTCCCTCTGCCTGTGTCTCTGCCTCTCTCTCTCTTTGTGTCCCTCATGAATGAATAAAATCTTGAAAGAAGAAAAGAAAGAAAAGAAAGAAAGAAAGAAGTCTGAAGGATTTCTAAACAACATGGCGCCCTGAGTTGAGTTAGAAAGATACAGAAATGATGGACTTTAGAATTCTAGAAAACAGTAACAGAAGATAGAGAGTATTCTAAAATCCTTACACTATTTGGGAGGGGGAGAGGGATAATGAATCATGTCAAGTATTAAGTATGTGTGTCAAAAATTTTAAAAGAAGCAAAATAAATAAATAAATAAATAAATGAAACACTAAAAGATTAATAGCAATGCTTAATTTCTGATCCCATTGGTGAGGGATGGGGGATGATAAAAAAGAACTGGTTAATAGAATAAAAGGCAAGAAAAAGGAAAAGAAACCAAAAAAAGCACATCAAATAGAGAAAATACAAAATAAGATGGTAGAAGTCAAATATGTCAGTGATCACAATAGAAGTCAACAACTTTACATAATGACAATTAGTAACAACTAACATTTATTGGGCATTTACTGTCCTTTACATATTAACCCTGCTAAAATGCATCATTATATCAACTCCATAAGTGCATTTTAAGATTTTTTTTTTAAAATTTATGATAGACATAGAGAAAGAGAGAGAGAAAGAGAGAGAGGCAGAGACCCAGGCAGAGGGAGAAGCAGGCCCCATGCAGGGAGCCTGACGTGGGACTCGATCCTGGGTCTCCAGGATCACACCCTGGGCCCAAGGCAGGTGCTAAACCACTGAGCCACCCAGGGATCCCCTGCCTAAGTGCATTTTAATATAAGAAAACTGAGGGTCATAGAGTCACCATCTGGGAAGTGTCAAGCCAGGACTCGAATCACAGAAGTCCAGCTTTAGAGGCTGACAGCCTCTTAGAAGCCCCATCTTGTCCATATACATACGCAATGATTACACATTAACTGTAACGTTAATATGCAATTTCATAGTCGTTATTTTCCATTTTGCTATGGTGTTGTCATTGTTTTTGTTTTCCCTTCTCTTCTTTCTCTGCCTCTATCCATCCTCCCAGCCTCCACAACCTTTCTCCACACTTCGTACAAACATTTAAACATACTCATATATGGGGTGGGGGTGGGGGAATTTTATTTTATTTTATTTTACTTTATTTTACTTCTTTATTTCACTTTATTTTACTTTACTATTTTATTTTATTTATTTTATTTTATTATTTTATTTTTATTAACAACGGAAACATACCGCAGTGTACGCAGGTCTCTGCAGCTTGCTTTTTCCCCAGGAGGAAAATGGATCTCCTTCCTGCAGAAGAGACACAGAACTAACTCACCGTTTTAAAAGAACTACGTCGTGGTATTACATAGCTCGGATGTGACACCCCTTACTCAACCATCACCCTTCTGATGGACGCTCGAGTGACAGAGCAAGTCCTACGACCTCTGCAAGAGTATGAGGGCGGGCACAGCTTCCCTCATCTCATTTTCACCAATCTCAAGTCCAGTGTAGTCTAGGTTTCCTGGCAGAGCGCTAGGTTGATGTTGATTTTTCGCCGTTACAGCCCTCCGATGATTTAAGTACCATCGCTTCCCGTTTGCAGGTAAGTAAACTGAGGGTCTGCGTTACTAAGAGTCTCGGGTCTTGGAGCCACAAAGCTGAGTTCAAAGCTCCCTGTGTAGACCACTGCCCTGCCTTACAAACCCACGTATCCTTTGCAGGTACCGTCTCCGAGAGCATCTAATAAGCTCAGTCTGTAAGCATGGCTTTTCCCTCGCCCCGAGGCCCCCTCCAGCGGCCTGGTCCCCGCGCAGCCCTCGGCTCAGGGATTCGAGGTGGCCCCAAGCCTCCCAAGCATCCAGGGCAGGCCAGAGAACACTTCCGGCTGACAGCTTGACTCTCGAGCAGAGGCCGGTCGAAGGAGGCCCTATTTCCTTAGAGATGCAGCGAAGCTTCCACGATTTGGGAGAATTTGGACTCCGAGAACCCAAGACCCACCAGGAGAGAGCCAGAACCGGGATGGAGACACAAGTCCGGGAGTAGCGCCCGGGTTGCTGCCACAGAACCGGAACGCGTCTGGCCGCGGCGCGACCCGTGCACCCACTGCAGCCCCCCCGCTCTAACAGGGAAACGGGGCACTTACCTGCACCCCTTCCGATTTATTCTGGCCTTGAGACCCCTCAAAACTCCTCGTAGTTCGCTACCACGTGTCCGGCCTGCAGCATTCTCGGCCCCCTAAACCACCGCCTCCGCTTCAGAGCCAATCAGGGAGCGCCGCGTCATCAGCCGGCGCCAGGAAAAAAAAAAGCAAAGGTAATATGAAAGCGAGCTCTGGGGACCGCGAGGCCACGGGAGCGCTGCCGTTGCCATGGGTTACGGAGCTACCGCGTTCCGTCCGCGCGAAGCCCCCTGGGAGTGGTGGTTCCGCGGCGCCCCCACACACGCCTTCCCTGCGGCCGGAGGAACTACAACTCCCAGGGAGACCCGGAAGCAGGCTCGGCAACGGAGCGCTCGTTCCAGCTTTGCGGTGGTCCGGGCCTGAACCTGCAAAATGCTGCCGGCGCCCCAGGAAGGGTGCTCCTCAAGGAAGAGGACAGGGCCGAATCGCTGGAAACGAATGACAAGGAAGCCGAGTCCCAAGGTGATCCATCCGAATCGGGAGCTCTAGGGGGGCGGGCGCCGGCCCCGAGGCCCGCCGGCCGGGCTGCGCTACCTCCGTCTTCCCCCAGGGGCATCCTTACCTGGCTCCCTCTCGCCCCGGCTGCCCTGGTGCAGGGGGCCTGTGCACTCCGGGGTCTGGCTACTTTATAGCTTTGGTGGGCTGTATAGTTGAAGATCTGTCTCCATCACATGGTTCCTTGAACGGGAGACGGCTGGGAGTGCGCATCCCGAACTCCCTGGCCTCCCATACCCACCCTCCCACAATTTTAGGAAAGTTCTTGCACTTTTTTTTTTTTTTTTTTCTAAACGTCTCCCAAATTTTAGATCTTTATTGGAGAGGGGAGATCTTCATGTTAGTCTTCTCCTCATATTCCTCTTCCAAATTTCCATGAAGTTGTCAAAAAGGAACTTGATCAGGTGTGTAAGTGGAGGGGGCACCTGGGTGGCCAGTGGTTGAGCATCTGCCTTCGGCCCAGGGCGTGACCCCGGGGTCCTGGGATCCAGTCCCGCATCGGGCTCCCTGCATGGAGCCCGCTTCTCCCTCTGCCTGTGTCTCTCATGAATAAATAAAATCTCTCTCTCTAAAAAAAAAAAAAAAAAAAAAAAAAAAAAAAAAAAGAATGTTAAGTGCATATTGGAGGTATCAACACTTGATTTACTTGAAATTTTCTGAATTCAACATTTCCCTTTTATACCTGTTACCTCCTTGGATGCATCAGCACCGAAAGACCCGGGAAACTGATAACCCCGTTTTGAACTTAAAAACGTACAAAAATGCTGTGTGCAAAGTCACAGTCACACGGTGTGTGCTTTCCGCAGACCACCTTTTTAACAGTCACAAAAATAAATGCTTTAAATGTAAGTGAGAGTACCAAAATGGAGTGGCTTCTCAGCTTTCAGCTCTAGAGCAGTTTCACCAGCTGTTTTCACCCTGAAGTTACACTTTCTTAAAAAAAAAATATATATCTGTAGACATGTGGCATTCTCTTAGGGCCCTAGGCGACTGTGCTTGCAGTTTATTCTAAATATACCAGCTAAATAATGCACCAGACACATTCCACTTGGTAAATATCTTGCCCTAGATACCAGAGGATGTAGATAGGAGCATTAGAGTTGGAAAGAGTCTGGTCCAATTGTAATGTAACTTGTGCCACAATAGATTGGATCCCAAATAGGTTATGGGTATAGACTTGATGATGGAAGGCGAAAATTTAGGACAATTTCGTGAGACTCTAAAAGGAAGGATTTTTCCTGCTAGTGCTCATTGTTACTGCCTAGGGGATAAAAAGGAAAAAGCACAAGAGCTTCTTGAAGTTCAGTTGAGTTTTAATACGATCAGCTCTTTTTTTGTTGCAGTGACAAAATTAATCAGCTGTACAGCTGCATTAATTAGTTATCTTAAGGTGCTTTGAAGGTTCAAAAAAAAAAAAAAGGTGCTTTGAAGGTGAAGTGTCATGTGAGAGAGTATTATACCTTTCCTTCCTCCATGTGACGGCATGCTAGTTTAGATATTCCCTTTTTTAAAGACCCACCTGAAATATTAGCAAAGCATATACTTCTATTTGTTAAGTGACTATTAGACCGACCCGGGTAGAAATATACGTGATCTTCACTTCATTTTCTGCTTTGTAAGACAGAAGATTGATTATCTCCCACCCCACTCCCCAGTTACTATTGGACCAAACAATATTCCTGTTATAGGTAAGATAGTAAAGCCCCTTACTACAAGTTATTCTTGAAAACTTGAACCGAGGAAAAGGGCATACCCTTCTCCAAGTACATTTGCTTCCATGACATTTGAATAAACTGGCTAATCAGTACTTATTTGGGTTTTTATAAGGAATATATCTAGCATTCCTCTATTTTGGCTCTGGAGAGCTTTATTTATTTATTTTTAAGATTTTTTTGTATTTACTAGAGAGAGGGAGAGCACGAGAGGAGGAGCAGAGGGAGAGAGACAAGCAGACCCATGCTGAGTGCAGAGACAGACGCAGGGCTTGATCCTATGACCCTGAGATCATGGCCCGAGCCAAAATCAAGTCAGCCTCGTAACAACTGAGTCACCCAGGTGCCCCTCTGGAGACCTTTAAAAAAAAAAAAAAAACAAAAAAAACTGACACCTGGGCACTATTCCAGACCAATTAAATTAGAATCTCCAGGTGGGCCTAGGTAGGAGATAAAAACAGAAGTCCCGGAGTAAGGCTTCATGTTTCTTCCTCTGATCATCATTCTGTGTGCTTGCTGAACTTGCTGATGAAATGGCTTGGCGAAAGAAAAAGGACACTTTTCCATATGCTTTAGTCAGAGGGATAGATTAAATTGGCAAAGTTGATAAAGTTATTGCTGTGTATTAATATTCTGTATATATTATCTCCAGCCTGCCTTTGACCCTGACAATGTGGAACACTGGATTAAGGTAAGGCTACAGCCTAGTTAAAATAGAGAGTTAAAAGTCAGACATAGCCTGATGGAAAGGAATACTAATAGATCTCTGTTTTGCACACGTCTTGCTATTTTTATTCTTATCTGGGTTACTTTAGTTTTATACCCTGTAGTATTTTGTTTGCATTATCCTGTTCATTCTCATGGAACTATGAATGACAAGAAAATGGGTATAGACATGCTCTTTGAAATGCTGTGAGGATCCCATGAAGAGGACTAAAGGAGCAGAGGGCAAGCTGTAAGAGGGAATGTGGTGGCCTCCCTCAGATACTGGAAGGACTGTACCATAGTTACAGTGCATCCCGTGCATGAGGTGAAAGCTGTGCATGCATCATAAGAATTTTCTAATAATTGGAGAGATCCAAAAATGGAGTGGACATCCTCATAAAGAGCTGTATTTCCTGTCAATGGAGGTATTCAAGTGGATTCTAAAATGGCCACTTAATTTTAGGACTAATGAAGAATATGTTTGAACATTCTGTGCGTGGGGGGGGTGGGGGAGGGAGAGGGCGGGGATTGAATTAGGTGACTTTCTGAGCTGTCTTCCAGGCCTGAGGTCTGTATTTTTGAGTCCAAGTACCATTTGAGTTGAAAGTACTATTAAACTCCTTCAGGTGCATGCCGCTGAGGGTCAGTTTGGCAACTTGCCATACTCAATTCATTTGTGCAGCATATGTTTCCAAATCATGCAGCCTTTTCCTGGGAAAATATCTTTCTGCCTGGTAGTATTTTGAAGAGCTTTTACTTATCTAAATTGACAGCCATTATAAGCACCAGGCCAGATGGAACCTAGGCCAGATGTAATCAATGTTAACTATTTATCCAGCCGGTATTTATTAAGAGCCTTCTAAGTGTTCGCCCTCTCCATTGGACACTGAAGATAAAACAGTGCTGGGGGCAGGTATAGTTCCTGCCTTCCCAGAGTTTATAGTCCAGTGGAGGTTAAACAACTTACTTAAAACCGTCGGGAGAATAAAGGATGTAATAGAAGCATGCAGTGGGGGACGCTAATGCAGACAGGCCGGGAAGGCTTCCTGGCTCTGCTGAAGGGCTGAATGGATCTGCCATTGCGGAGGCCAGCCCCTGGGAAACCCACTCCCCAGCCTCCTCCTAAGCCTAGTTTCCATGTCAGTGCTGAGAGTCCCAATGCCAACCCCCTGCAGGGCTTAATTGCACATTTAGTTACCGCCTCTAAGTGAAAGAGGTTAAAATTCTGCTCTGACTTATGCACTTGTCAGCCTGACCCGTTAGATTTTTATCATTCCTTTTATCATTTCTCTAAAACTTCTGCAGTAGCACTGTCTCCCTTATGCCCTCAAATCTCCCATCTCAAAAAAAAAAAAAAAAAAATCAGTAAGTCCTTACTTGACCCTGCTGGGTCCATTCTGATTATGGTGCAGCATCTTTTTCTTATCCAGTGTCTTTGGGAGTATAGCCTAGATTCCTGGCCCCTGCATCTTACTATCCTCTGGTGTCTATAGGAATTTTCTTCCTGCTCCTGTTTCTCACCACTCCACAGAAACAGCTCTCAGAAAGGACTTCCTGATCAAATCTGTTCTTCATCCCCGAACTTGTGTAAGGTTCATTTGATACAGTTATCACTTTTTTTTTATTCCAGAAATCCTGCTTCAGTATCTTTTTAAAACAGTGTTTTCTCTTTTTTCTCCTTTACTTTTTCGCTCATTGCTGTCATCTTTTCTGATTTTGTTCCCTGACCTATCCCACTCTGGGTGCATCCTAAACAGGTAGGACCTCTGGAACTAAGACTTCCAAATCCCTTTGAGTGCACCACTCTCTCAGAATCAGCTCAGATCTGGTTACGTGGAACAAGGGAGAGAATATGAAAGGGGTGTGGAGCATGTTGATGGTCAAGAAAGGGCTTTCTGGAGAACAGAAAAGATTACCAGGGCAGCACTGGGGACTTTGGCTGAAGTTGGTAACCAGAATTTTATGTGGTAGCAAAAACTGGTAGATCAGATTGATCCAGGTTTGAAGGTTTCACTGGAGGGGCAAAGAGAGAAGAGATTTGAGGGCTCTGTAAGAGAGTAGCTGAATATCCATGCAGAGTAGGAAGGAGAGGACGCTTTAAGGACTCCTAGGTTGGGAAGAGGAGACCCATAGTGACTGAGGATGTGATTAGGTGCAACACTAATGTAGTGGAGGAGGGGGACTAAAAGAGGGAGATGGACAGGAGGTGATGTTGGGGTGGGGGTTATCAGCTTTGGGGCTGAACAATGGAAAATTCTGTGATGTCCATGTCAGTGAGTTGCTGAAGTACAGTAGCAGGAAAGGCCATTGGAATATTGTAGATCAAGCAAACCTGGAGGCTCAACTGTTGGTGAGTCTTCCTCAGGGATGCTGAAGTCACTTAGACTCAGACAGATGCTTGAGTAGAACTGTGAATTGTGGGGAAGCTCACCCAAAATGCAACACTTCACCGTGATTTATAATTTATCCTCATCCTGATTTGATAAACTAACTCATCTCTTTACTACTGTGCATTCTGTTACTTTGATACTTGAGCTTTTTCTTTTTTTTTTTTTTTTTAAGATTATTTATTTATTCATGAGAGACACAAAGAGAGAGAGGCAGAGACACAGGCAGAGAGAGAAGCAGGCTCCGTGCAGGGAGCCCGACATGGGACCCAATCCCGGGTCTCCAGGATCATGCTCTGGGCTGAAGGTGGCGCTAAACCGCTGAGCCACCTGAGCTGCCCTGATACTTGAGCTTTCTAAACATTTTCATTGATTCTCTATTCTTGAACCTTCAGGGATTTTGTATGCCATCCAATGAAACTAAATTCTAGATGGGCATTTAAGGCTCTCTGTCAGTCAAACTATGATATCAATCTACCTGTAACGGCCCCTTTGCTGGGACTCTGTGTGCCTCTTGTCATGCCAGTCTCCTGCCTCCCTATCTTCCCTTTGCTCTGACTCACACTGATCCCCCAAACCTGGAATACCATTCCTCTCTGGGAGGCCAATCCTGATCATTCCCTTAAGGCTCAGCTTGAGATGCCCCTCTCAGTGAACAACTTCTCCTCGCCCACCTCAACCACCTAGTCCCATCTTCTAACACTTTTCCCCTCAGAATTATTTTGCCATTTATACATAACAGAGACCATGTCAAGCATTTGCTTGTATAGAGTGATGAAAAAACAATTGGGCACTTTCAAAAATCTATTACTCCCAAAACTGTTATTTATAAACATGCAGTTTGCACTTGAGGGCATATTAAGGAACTTGTGCTTCTACCTCCCAGCCTTGAGGAAATGAAGGAGTGCATTGTACCTGCTGTTTCTGCCATTGCGTGGGACAGTGGGATTGATGTGCATAGTGGGACATGAGGAGCTCATATTGAGCATTTATAAGATCATGGGAATAACTGGGATGCTTCCTTTACAAATCATATACTTACACATAACACAGTTACTGAGTAGTAAACTTTTGAAGGTATTCGGGGTTTCTTTCTAATCTCCCTGTGTTACTTTAGAGCTATTCTTGAGTGGTTTCTTGCACATGTGGCACATGACACAGTAAATAAGTAGGTATTGAGTAGGCAGGTAGATAAAAGGGAACTCTTTGGTCCTTTTTAGTTTTGTTTTCCCCTCAGTAGCCTTCAGGCCTTCAGTCAACTTGCTTAAAGAATTTGTTAAATTCACACTTTGTTTTATTGAACTTTAATGTAAGACCTTCTATATCTCACATATTTACTTTGTATGAAATGGTTAGAAAAAAAGAAAAATGGTTAGGATGGGATATCTTAAACAAGGAAATACAGAGACTTTCTAATCCTTAATATCATCTAGTATTTTTTTTTTTTTTTGCCAAAATTTTCATGTTAAGGGATATCCCAAACACTTGCTTTGTAAGAGCCAAGCAGACATTTCTCCTTACTCCCTTCCTTGTAACCATCCCGTGACCAAGTTCTTTAGAACCAACCTAAGTCTTTCCTTACCTCCAAACTCTCTCTCTGCCTCCTTTGCCAAGAATCTACCAATTGCAATTCAGGTGACATAACCTATCCTACAGATTTTTCTTTCACTCGTAGCCTGAGACACTAAGTCTGCAATCCTCTTTTTGTTATTTATTTTTTGTTTGTGAGTGTTGGGTTTATTTTTTTTTAAGATTTTATTTATTTCTTTATTTTTAAGAAAAGATTTTATTTATTCGTGAGAGACCCACACAGAGAGAGGCAGAGACATAGGCAGGGGGAGAAGCAGACTCCATGCAGGGAGCCGGACATGGGACTTGATCCCAGGACTCCAGGATCACGCCCTGGGCTGAAGGCAGGTGCTAAACCACTGAGCACCCAGGCATCCCTGTGAGTGTTGGTTTAAAAACTGAAAGTCGACCTATTTATTTGTACATTATTTACATATATGTGTATATAACATGCACACGTGATCTATGTGAAATTCAACTTACTGTCTTAGAATTTGAAAACCTTAAAGGGAAGGACTATGTGCCAAGCATCTTGTGACCATACAAGAAATGGCATATCGACCGTCCTCAATTTGGGCACATCAGAGGCCAAGAAATAATGTGGGAGACAGATCTCTCCAGAGTGACCTCATAAAGAGTGAATGATACTTTCTGTATTCTAACCTTGATTAGATCATGTTTTTATTTTTTTTCTGATTCATATCTTTTCCTGTGTGTTCTGTTTTCTACATGTTTTTCAAATTACCCTTGGCTTTTCAACTTTATTCCTTTGTTTCTAATTCAAACATAATATGTGAAACCCTTGAGAATTTAAAAGGTAAAGCCGCTGGCAAGTTTTGGCAGAGGTACTACCAGCCTTTCTATGAAGGGCAAGAGGAAAAATCATTTTCAAAATAGGTCAGGCAACAATATAAACTGTGGGAAAGTGCAGCTTTTAAAAATAAGTTTTAGGGGCACCTGGGTGGCCCAGTCAGTTGAGTGTCCAACTCTTGATTTCAGCTCAGGTTGTGATCTCAGGGTCTTGGGATCCAGCCCTGTGTCAGGTCCCTGCTCAGCAGGTAGTATGTCCCTCTCTTTTTGCCCCTCCCCCAGCACATGTGCCTTCTCTCTCTCTCAAATACAGCTTTCAAAAAATAAATTTTACATGTATTCGTTTTTGTTTTTGTTTTTGTTTTTTAACATTTATGGGCACCTATTGTCTGCCAAGCACTGTTATGGATACTGTGGGTTTCACGCATGAAGAGAACAAACATGCCTGCTCACATTCTACTAAGGGGGACAATAAATGGTAAAATATGTTATAAGGTCTTAAGTGCCATAGAGAAAATAAAGAAGGGGAATAGGGAGAGCTGTGAAGAGGGTGGTTACAGTTTCCTGTAGGGCAGTTGGACAAAGCCTTACTCTGAAGGTGACATTTGAGTAAGGTCAAGAGGAGGCCAGGAAAAGAGCTGTATGGCCATCGAGGGAGAGCAGTCCAGCAGAGAGGAAGTAAGCTCAAAGGTCACGAGATGGGGCCCTGCTTGGCATATATCTGAGGAGGGATGCACAAGGTGAGTGTGGCTGAAGTCGAGTGACTGTGGGGTGTAGTAGATAAGATTGGAGAGCTCACAGAGGGCCTGATGGTGCAGTGCCTTGAAGCACATTGTAAAGACTTTGATTTTTATTCTGCATGTGATAGAGAACCGTTAAAGGATTTTGAGCAGAGTTACATCTGGCTTTTATTTCAAAGGGATTGTCTGCTGTGGTGAGAGACTATCACAGAAAACCTATCAGGGAATTGGGGTGCCTTGGACCAGGTGATGACAGTAGAGGTGACAAGAAGGGGGGTCAGATCCCGGATATATTTTGAAAATAGAGGCAACAGATTTCCTGATAGGTTAGTTATGGGGTAGGAGGGAAGGAATAGAGGACTCCAAGAAGGACTCCAAGGTTTTCATTCCGAGAACTGAAAAAGTGGAATGGTAACTGCCCAGGTTGGAAGCTTGGGAACACAGCAGATGTGGAGGAAAGCAAGTTTGTGGGGAGAGAAAAAGTCGGGGATAATTGTAAAATACATTCTTTTATACTGTGCTGGTGAACCGACGTGCCAACACAGTTTGCACACCTCAACCAATCCCATGAATTAGGCCATATTTTTATTGTTAAGACATTCTGGATGATGACAGTTCAGCAACTCTGTCCCAATTTTATTGAGCCTACTGTTTATATGATGGGAAGTTCTTTTCAGGGCTAGTAATTTGAGGAAGTATAGCTAATCTGCCTCTTCATATTCATATGCAAATCGTAGTGACATTGGTAGCTAATAAAACACTGTTTTCTATTTAAAATATCCAGGTGTCAGGATCCCATTACTAATGCTGTAAACAAAAGTTATCTAAAGTTTAAATAACTTTTTGTTCAAAAATAAATGTTGTGAGTACATGTTAAAATTTGGTAAAATAATCCTGGGGTCCCAGGATGGAGTTCTGGATTGGGCTCCCTGCATGGAGCCTGCTTCTCCCTCTGCCTATGTGTCTGCCTTCCTCTCTGTGTGTGTGTGTCTCATGAATAAATAAATAAATAAATAAAATCTTTAAAATAAAATAATATTTGGTAAAATATTGGAATTCGTGTTTAAAAAAACGAAATTATTTGGGGTGTTTAAGCCTCAGTTCCTTCAAAAAATGGAAAAATGGAAGTATCTCAGTAGGTGATAGAAAATCCATTTCTTGGGACTCATGGGTGGCTCAGCGATTAAGCATGTCTGCTTCAGGTCGTGATCCTGGAGTCCTGGGATCGAGTCCCACATCGGGCTCCCTGCATGGAGCCTGCTTCTCCCTCTGCCTATGTCTCTGCCTCTCTCTGTATCTCTCATGAATACATAAATAAAATCTTTAAAAAAAAAAATCAGTTTCTTGAGTAGGAGAAAAGTTCCTTAGCCCTGAACAAAGTTGTGTCATCTTAATGGATTTTTTTGTTGTTGTTGTTATATTGAAGAGGGTGGAGAAAGCCTCAGAATTTGCAGTTTCGAAAGCATTTTCTGCTAGAAATTCCCATTTGCCCAGAAGGCTTTGGAACCAAATTGTAGATTTGGAAACATCGGAGCAAATAGAGGATCATGATGAAGTCTATGCAGAAGGTAAGACCATACATTTTTTTTGTTGCAGTGTTGACAGTTCTTTAGAATATAGCTTATTAAACATAACTTTTTAATGCATTTCTAAGTACAGAACAGCAACTATTCTTTCTCTTAATTTTTGTGTCTTTCAACCTCCCTGAAACTAATTTACTCTGGAGTGAACTCCAATATTACAGGTAAGGGGCAGCCCCGGTGGCGCAGCGGTTTAGCGCCGCCTGCAGCCCACGGTGTGATCCCGGAGACCTGGGATTGAGTCCCACGTCGGGCTCCCTGCATGGAGCCTGCTTCTCCCTCTGCCTGTGTCTCTGCCTCTCTCTCTCTCTCTCTCTCTCTCTGAATAAATAAATAAATAAATCTTAAAAAAAAAAAAATTACAGGTAAGGCTATATTTAAGGTCCATTTTGTCTCCTGAAATGGAATCCCATCTAGAGGCAGTTTGATATGATAGAGCTAACTGGTGAGTGTTATAAGGTATCAGTCCTGTGGCATGAAGGGCAGCGTAATAATCTGATCTAATATTATGAAATAATTTGACCACTGGGTTGTAAATCCACTTTATTCTTTATGAAGAGAGTCTAAAACTGATCTAACTTTCCTATCTCCCCAAAACATTTACTCCTCTGGAATTTAGTATTTTGGTGTTTAATGCTCTTGGGAACTCCAGCATTTAGGGGTGAAGAAATCAGGAGAAGCCAGAAAATAAGATTGGAAAGGAGAGGCAAGAGAGGTGGGAGGACAGTCAGAATGACCATGTCCTGGAAGCCAGCTTCCATTTGGATTATTTAGGTTTCCATTTACTCACAGTATGTCTTTATTCAAAAAAATATGTATTATATAACTATTGCCTTATATAATTTATTCATAATAAAAATTACATGTTTTAATATATGTATATATACGTATATATATACACACACCCATACATATGTATACATACATATGTATATACTATAATAGTCTGTGCCAGATACTATTTTAGACACTGGAGGAACAGATTTTGAACAAGAGAGGGGAAGCCCTTGCTTTCATGGAGTTTATATTCTGGTGTGGGAATAAAGAAAACTTAAAATAATTAAGTAGTGATAAATCATTCAAGTTTGGACCTGAATAATAAGAAGGAGCCAGTGATGGAAGAAGAGTAACCAAGAAAGAGGGAAAAGTAGCATCAAGACTTAAAGTACATACAAGCTTGAGGTGCTCGAGGAACGGAAAGAAGACCAGTGTGGCTGGAGCTTCCCAGTGGAGATGAGCTTGCAGGAGTGAGCAGAAGACCTATTACATACATAGGGCCTTATAGGCCTGGGGAAATAATTTAGATTTTATTCTGAGTATGATGAGACATCATTGAAGTGATTGAAGCAGAGGTACAACTGTACAACATTTTAAGTATGTGAAGAATGAATTATAGGGGAGAAAAAAGGGAGGAGGAAGATCAGCGGGAGGCTGGTGCAGTGGTCTGGGCGAGCAATAATGGCCCTTGGTCTTGGGGGGTTAGTAGAACTGGAGATGCAGAAAGGAGATTGGTTCAGAAATTGGCAAGGCTATGTCTTGCCGACCCCGTCTCCCAGCCCACTAGTGGGAATACACAATATACTTTAGCCTCTTGAAGTTTCTGAGAAATTCTGCTGTTTTAAAAAATGTTTACTTCATTTTCTAAGCTTTCTATATTATGAAACTCTTTGTATCCTGAAATCCATATTGATATCCTGAAGAATTAGTGATTTATATTAGAAAGTACCAGTGTATGGGAAGAATATGGTTTTCAAAGGTTTATATCCTCTTTTTCTCCTCTCCTCCATCATCTGTTAATATTCAGTAAGAACATGGGCAGCCTGGGTGGCTTAGCGGTTTAGTGCCGCCTTCAGCCTGGGGTGTGATCCTGGAGACCGGGATTGAGTCCCACGTCAGGCTCCCTGCATGGAGCCTGCTTCTCCCTCTGTCTCTCTGTCTCTGTCTCTATCTCATGAATAAATAAATAAAATCTTTAAAAAAATATTCAGTAAGAATCAATGTTCTGAGGAACATACTTTGAGAAGTTCTGCTTTAATACAGCCTTTAGAGCCTCTCCTCCAACAGGAGGTATTCCTACAGTTGAACCCTCCAATGGAAGTTCTATTTCTTTTTTCTTTTGGGGTACTTCATAGAAAACCCCTATTTACTAATGAATGGCACTTAATAGATCTGAATTATTCTACATATAAATTACTATACATGTAAATGTCTGAATTACTGCACACAGAGTTACTTGGTAAATATGTCAACTTTCTCTACCTTCCTCTGAAAGCCCACATTTGTTGCTAGTATACTTTTTATACTTGGTTCCTACTACCTTGATTCATTGTTGTTTAGTTTATATTTCCTACATTCCTATCTATATTAAATGCTTTTTGGCATCATTTAATGTAAGAAACATTCCATTCCTTCAGAGCTATGTGCTAGTGGTAACAATGATGAAGCTAATGCTGAAATACATACTTTTCTTCTTTGAAACCCTTATACCCTATGCATAGAGCTGTTGGATAATGAGGATAGTGATGAAGGTATTACTAAAGTAGACATTTTCTCCCGTACGTATACTTTTAAGAAGATTTTCCGAATATCACTAAGGAAGAAATCCAAATAGAAATTGGCTTCCAGGACAGCACATTATTTGGTTTTCCTCCTACCTCAGTAGCCTCTCCTTCCTAGTCTCTTCTTGGTTCGGCCTTATCTCTTCAATCCCTAAATACCAGAGTTCCTCAGGACTTACTCCTAGAACCGGTACTCTATCCATCTTCTTCCTTTGGTACTCTCATCTACTTCTGTGGCATTAAATCCACAGTGGTATAAGCCAATACCTATTTGACATCTTTTTTTTTTTTTTTTTTAAGATTTTTATTTGAGAGAGAGAGAGAGAGAGAGAGCACAAGCAGGCAGAGGGAGAAGAAGCAGGTTCCTGCTGAGCAGGGAGCATGATGTGGAGCTCAGTCCCAGGACCCTGGGATCATGACCTGAGCTGAAGGCAGACACTTAACCGACTGAGCCTCCCAGGTGCCCCACTATTTGACATTCTTATTTGTATGTCTCCTATGCATTTCAAACCAAACTAGTCTAAAACTGAATTCCTGATATTCTCCCTCGGCCTTCTCCATCTCAGTAAATGGCATCTCTATTTTTACAGTTGCTTAGGCCAAACAAAACCTTGTAGATTTCTTTCTCTCACTTCCCATATCTACTACATTAGCAAATCCTATCAATTCTATCTCAAAACAATACTTTCTAAAATTGGATCATTTGGGGGGCACCTGGGTGGCTTTGTGGTTGAACATATGCCTTTTCCCTCTGCCTATGTCTCTGCCTCTCTCTCTCTCTCTCATGAATAAATAAAATATTAGAAAAAAATAATAAAATTGGACCAATTTTAATAATTCCTCTGCAGATCCAGGCTACTATCACTTCTTTCCTGGATTATTACATTTGTCTCTTAATTGATGTTCACTACTTCTGTGCAAGGGATTTTCAACTTCAGCACTGTTGATGTTTTGGGCCAGATAATTATTTTGGGGGCAGTTGGGGGGCTATCCTCTGCATTATTGGATGTTTAGCAGCATATCTGGCCTCTGCCCACTAGATGTTAGTATCATTTATCCCTATTGTGATAACCAAAAATGGCTCCAGACATTGCCAGATGTCTCTTGGGGGGCAATATCATCCCTGATCTAGAATCACTGCTCTAAACCTGATCCCCACATTCCCACTTTACTTTATCTCTTCTATTCCCCCTTCACTCCTTTCCCATCACACTGCCTCCTTGCTATTTTTCTAACACTCCGGACATTCTCTTCCTAGGGCCTTTGCAATTGCTTTCCCTCTGCATGGAATAATATTTCCTTACATATTCATAGGCTCGCTTCCTCACTTTCTTCCCTTCTTTACCCAAATGTCTTCTCAGTGAGACCTCTTTGAACCCCTAGTTTAAAACTGTCAGTACCCACCTTTTATTTCTTACACACCATTTCTCCTTTGCCAACTCTGTTTTTCCTATTTACTTATGGTCTCTCTTCTCCAATTAGAATGTAAACTTCATTGGTGGTAGATTTTATTTGTCCTGTTTTGTTTGCTGCTCTATTCCCAGCATCTAGCACAGTACCTGACACATAATAGATGCTCAATTAATATTGACTGAGTGAATGAAGAAAGTCTCTGAAGTAACAGTAATATTAAAAAGACTTTTTCTGTTTTATTGATAGCTCAGGAGCTAGTCAATGACTGGTTAGACACCAAACTTAAGCAAGAACTAGTAAGTGATAGCGAAGGTGATGCTGAAGACACTGTGTCAAATATCCCTCCTGTGCTGGAAGCCAGTGGACATTTGAAATATGACAAGTTTGATGGTAAGAACTTGTCTCATTGTTCTAAGCTTTTAATCTAATGAATGTATCTAAGATGTCTTTTTAATGGTTTTAAAAAATAAACGATATATTATTTGACTTTTCTGGGTTTTACTTAGTTTTATAATTGGCTTTAGTTTTTCTTGGTTCAATATAAATTATCTATATCCTCAGTAAGTTCATGGTGTTTTTAAAGTTAACATATCCTATTTGTAATTCTTCTTATGATTATCATAGCAATTAATGCTCTGAGTGTCTCTTCCCATATATTCTTAGATGACTCTTTACTTTGAAGGGGGCCATATTTAAACATTTTATATTTATAAAATGTTTCATGTCATTAGGAGTCTATTGCTTGTACACAGAACTAGTGTGTGAGGGTTCCTCAAATATACTCAGAATTTGATTTGTTTTACTCAACATAAAGGTAGGCCTAGCAATGGTGGAGGCAGCTCCTCATGTGTGACTACTCCTACATCACTGGTAAACTCCTCTGGCAGTATTCCCCGTGTTTAGGACTCTACAGAAATCTCCTACAAAATCCCCAGCCCAGGAATGACAAAGTCTTGAGCTCTTAGCTAGAGAAATTCTTCAAGAACACCTAGTCGGATCTCTCCTCTTCACTCCGTCAGCTAGAGATCCTTCTGTAGTATCCCTCACATGGGGTGATATAATCTCTGCCAGCACATCTCCCAGGATAGGAGGAGCCCAGTCAGTTGTTATGGGGCTCTAATCCTCATACATTCTCTCTCAGGAGAATAAGGAGTTTGACCTCCGAAACTTTTACTTTTTAGTGCAAGAGAAAATATCATGTTGGTTTTTTGTGTGAGAGATATAATCGTCTCTCTCATATGTCGTGCTTCTAGCTTAAATACACCAGCTTACTCAACAGTTCTTCGTATCACATTGTTTCTAATCTTATCATGCTGGTTGCCATCTTCTAGATGTTTTCTATTTATCAATATCATTATTAAAGTGAGGCATTTGCATACTTCATATTTATTCTGAAGCATATATGGAATATAGTGAACTATTACTTGCTTTCATATGGTGCTAGTAGATGTAGTTATGTTTCTTTACTTAGATTGGCAATTATCATCTAGTATACCAGGCCTCACTCATCTTATGCATGTAGAGTTTTTTTGTTTTATTTTCTTGGTGTTTTTGGATCAAAATTGAACAAAAATATTATATAGCCATTAAAAAAGGATGTTTACTGAAAATATTAACATGTGATTATCTCAGTAGACACAGGAAAAGTACCTGACAAAATCTAACATCCATTCCTGATTAAAAACACACAGCAAAAAAAAAAAAAAAAAAGAAAAAACCACACAGCAAAATAGTAATAGAAGGTAGAGTCCTCAACCTGACAAAGGACATTTACAGAAGAAGAATTATGGAAAACAAAAACCAAAATACGTTATCAGGAATTACATCTAGGGATCCCTGGGTGGCGCAGCGGTTTAGTGCCTGCCTTTGGCCCAGGGCGCGATCCTGGAGACCCGGGATCGAATCCCATGTCGGGCTCCCGGTGCATGGAGCCTGCTTCTCCCTCTCCTCTGCCTGTGTCTCTGCCCCTCTCTGTCTCTCTCTCTCTGTGACTATCATAAATAAATAAAAATTTAAAAAAAAAGGAATTACATCTAATGTAAACAGATTAAATATTCCAATTAAAAGACAGGATTGGCAGAATGAATTTTAAAATAGGACATAACTATATGCTGTCCATAAGACACAATTTAGATTCAAAGACACAAACAGATTGAAAGTAAAAAGATGAGAAAAGATAGACCATGCAAGCAGTAACCACAAGAAAGTGAGAGCAGCTTACCAATATCAGTCAAAATAGGCATTAAGATAAAAAATTGTTACAATGGCCAAAGAAAGGCATTTTATAATGATAAAGGATCCACCGTCAAGAAAACACAGCAAGTCTAAACATATGTACACCTAATAAGAGCTCCAAAATACCTGAGGCAAAAACTAACAAAGTCGAAGGGAGAAATAGATAATTGCACAATTCTTCAAATTATCTGGAGACCTCATACCCCATTTTCAGTAATGTATGGAACTAAACAGAACATCAACAAGGAAAATGTTTTCATCACTAGTCATTGAGAAAATGCAAATTAAAACTACCTTGAGTAGGTACATACTTACCTATCAAAATGGCTTACATCCAAAGACTGACTATACTAAGTATCGATGAGGATGTGGAGGAACTAGAACACCCCTGTACTGCTGGGGAGAATATAAAATTGTGTAACCACTTTGGAAAACAGTTTGATAGGTTTTTAAGAAGTTAAACAGCTACTTCTATGATCCAGCCATTCCACTCCTAGGCATTTGCCCAAGGGAAAGGAAAGCGTATGTTCATATAAAAACTTGTACACAAATGTTTATAACAACTTTGTCATAGCCAAAATCTGGAAACAGCCCAAATGTCCATCCATGAATGAATGAACTAAATTATGGTATACCCATACAGTGGAATACTAATCAGCAATAAAAAGTGATAAACTATTGATAAAACACCACGATGAATCTCAGAAATAATTATGCTGAGTAAAAGAAGCCTGATCAAAAAAAGTACATAGTGTATGATTTAATTGATAAAAACAATTCTAGAAAATGTAAATTATAGTGAGAGAAAGAGGTCTGTGGTTGCCTGGGATAAGACAGAACATGGGGAGGAGTGGGAGGAGACGACTGCAAATCAGCATGAGGACCCTTTTGGAGCTGACAGACATCATGTTCCTTATCTTGATTATAGTGATGGTTTTATGGGTAGATGTATATATCAAAACTTATGGTAGACTTTAAATATTTACAGTGTATTGTATGTACATCAATTATACCTCAATAAATCCATTAAAAAAAAAAAAGCCATGGATTCTTCAAGGATGTTTAGACTGAAGTAGTAGCTTTTACATTTGGCAATAAGGAGTCTTTAGTGACTTGGGTGAGGATAATTCCTCATGAGTGGAGGGTTGTTTTTTGTTTTTTTTGTTTTTTTTCCTTTCAGTTGAAGGTAGTTAATTGCTCAGGGCTATCCTCATCCAGTTGGCATTATCAGTTACTATTTATTGAACACTCACAGCTTTGTATTTTTATTGTACCAGGATTATTTACATAAATATGGAAATTGTACTAAATTTTAAAAAATTTTCCCTTTTTTTGTTGTTGCTCTGTCTCCCCCAGAGTTGTGTGGCTATTTGGAGGAAGAAGAGGAAAGTACCACTGTTCAAAAATTTATAGACCATCTGCTCCATCAAGAAGTGGTGGATTCTGGAATGTTGGAAGATCTTGGAATGAATGGAAACCAAGACAAGCAGCAGCAGAAGGATCCTCGTCTTACCATGGAGATGAGACATAAGCAGGTGGGAGGGAAAAACAAAATTAAAATGGGTAACAGGAAGCAATCTTTGTGTAGCACATTTAATAAGCTTAAATAAAGACTTAGGCTTTATTATGAAAAAGGGTGCCATCTGTGGTTTGGTTAGAAAGAATAAAAATATAAGAACTTCAGAAGAAAAATAATGCTCATAAACTGAGGACAGGAAACAATTTATTTAAGAAAACCGAAAAAAGGAATAATTGATTTTTGAACAATGGAGTGGTGAACTAAATTTTATTAGTTTGTATATGGTACTATTATAAATATGTAGATTGGTTTTGTTTGAATTTGATTTTTGAACTGTGACATCAAAATATTAATATCATGAATATTCCAGTGAATGTTATAATGATAATTCTTTTCCAGACAACTGAAAAATTCACTCATTTTGTGATTATAATTTGAAAGGGAGGACAGATCTGAATTAAATCTAGTTCAGCTGTTTTGAATTAGAAAGGCATATGGGAACTTTCTTTTCTTCAAAGGGAATAAATAGTGGGTTATAGAAAAAAGATGCATCTCAACTCTTTGTAGGGAAGCTTCAGGAAATCAGAATGACCAAGTCTTTCCCACATGTCCAGAACTAAGCCTGAACTAGAACGGATGTCTATACATTGTATGTTGTCTTTCAAAACCCTGAATTTCTGATTGCTTTCAAATATTAAGGTATGCCAAAGCACTGAGGATGTTAGAAGAAGGGATAGAAGTATGATCCTAGTTTGGCTTTGTGATAAAAGGGAGGAGAGGAGGCTCAATAAGAGATTGTCAGTATCTAGAAGTCTTATTATAACTGGAGAGTAAGATAAAGTTGAAGGTAAGTGAAGTGGAAGGGAAAGGAGCACTCCTTAATTCATAGCTAGAAAAGCCTCTAGGGTCTAGGGAATTAATAGGTTTGAAAAATTGACTGTGCTTATTCAGAAATATCTGTGAAAGTCATGGTTTTGATTTCCAAATATGAGCCAGAATCATTGATATATTTAAATGATAAAAGTGAGTAGTGTTCCTCATGGCACTAAAGTATTGTTGTATCTTTCACAATGCAGCCTCCCCAGAATATCCATATTCTTTCTTAAATTATAATCAGAGTGCACACAGCAGTAGTGTACACCTTGGAAAATATTAGGGGTGGGAAGTCATTATTAAGAATCCAGAACTTGGTGTCTGACGCACTAGACTTTCAACTTTTCCATGATGCAAATCATTCCCAGAGTTCTGGGAGCCCTCTTACCTGACCTCATCTAGACTTGTATTGGTTCTTACCCAAGCAAAGAAGGGATTTCTTCCTATTCTTCCAATGAACAGTGGGGCTTCTGGGCCAGAATGTTTCAAACTGGGCATATCGTGAACTTGAAAATGTATTCTAAGCTTTTGCATATCCTTTTCTATTTGGAAGGCTGCATTTCACCCTCATTGTATTCTCTTTAAGGTGAAAGAGAATCGCATGAGACGTGAGAAAGAACTGGAGCGCCAGAGAATGGAAAAGATCCAGAAAAAATCAGTCTTCTTAGAGGCTCAGTGTTTGGTACAGGAAGAAAAGAAAAAGAAGGCTCTGGAGGCCAAGAAAGAGGAGGAGGAGATTCAAAGGGAGATGGTAAAGCTGCGGAGGGAGCTAATTGAGAGGAGACTTGCTGTGGAAGAAGCATGGAAAATGTAAGCCAGCCGTGGTGAGCAGTGTAGACTTTTTGTCTAAACGATCATTTTGGAAGTACTTGGAAGTTTAAAAACATGGACATTATGATAAACAAAACACCCAAGAGAAATCACCCACTATTTCATGATCTTAACAAATTAACTGTTTACATTTTTCTGTTTCCTCTGGGTCTTGATCCCTTTACATACGTAATTGCAACCATAAAGTACATTTAATTTATTTTGCTTCTTGTAATTAACACATTGCCCAGAGTCCTGAGGTCTCATACTATTTCTCCATTGAGTTCCTAGACCATAATTTATGTAATAACCTTCCCCCCCTTCTGATAAGCATTTCAACTATTTCAAATTTTTCACCATATAATAATGCAGTGAGCTTCCTTAAGCATAGAGCTTTTTATTTTCTTAGGAGTATAATTACTGAGGTAAATGGTATAGGCCTTTTGACGACTTTTGAAATATTGCCAAATTGCTTTCCAAATGGGTTGTACTTATTTACACTATTGTTGGCAGTGGGCCAGTTTACCTACCACATTCTTCTTTGCATGGAGAGTACTATCATTTTCAATATTTTTGCGCTTTTAATAGGTATTATGTTAGTTTGCATTTCTTTGGTTACCCAAACATTAAGATTAAACATGTTTCCTTACGCACGTTTGCTAATTGTGCCTCAGCCTATGTGAATCCTGTGGGTGTCTTATCTTCTGATAATCATACAGTGTTACCATTGCCTTCCAACCACTGATGAAGAATAGGAATACCTGACATAAGAGGAGAATCAAAATAGTCCTCATAGGATATAGTACGGTTATGTATCCTCATGCAGAAAATGAGCTTCTAAATGAAATAACTAACGTATGTATGCTGAGAAACAGCACTGATGGATGACCTGCAAAAGCCTTGGAGCAACGTGCCTGATGTGACTGAATCTCAAACACAGAGGCCAGAAAGACCTGTTAGATAATCCCTTCCACCCCCATCAGCCTACACAACTTTTCTGCCGGAATTCCTGATTGCTCTTACTCTGTCTATCCAATTTAAAACAGCTCACCAGTGCACATGTGCTTTACTCTCTCAAGAGCCAGGCTGAGGCCTCCTCCAGACCCCATTCCTTTCAGAAAACGATCACCAGTGTTTTAGTGAGTTCTTGCTAAGGTCAACCTTACTTTTCAGATTGCTCTCAAACCCTGAAAAATCTAGGCTGACCTAAAATGTGAAAACAAGTAACATTTGATGGTAATGGGATGCTCTGCTCATAGTGGGCACTCAACAAATGTTCACTGCCCACCCATTCCTTTTAAAAGTTTGGATCTTATCCACAGTGCCAGTGATGTGGATAATACACTCTACTGCTAGCAGATGAACTGATTTAAACGTTCCAGAAGGCAATTGGGTAATAAACAACAGGAGACATAACATGATATTACGATTGACCTAGAAATTCCAATATTGGGAAAACTATAAGAAAATGGTCAGAAATCCAGACAAAAATTTGTGCACAAAGATAATCAAGATGATATTATTTATAATGGACATTAATAAATACTGGAGAAATTAATGAAAATGGTTATACGATGAGACAGCACTGACATGTCAGTGTTTTGTTGTTTTTTTTTCCTGGCTTTTATATCCAGTATTTCACAGTGAGCAGCTATCACTTTCATGACAGATACATATTTTAATATTATTTTAGAAAATCAGATCCATAATTTTAGAACTGTATTTCTTTAAATGGCCACTATGCTCTGCCCATAACTATCTAACAACGTCATGGCATTTGGATAGAATCAGTACAATTTTATTATTGATAGGGCTTTTTAACTTATTTGTAAGCTATCCTAAATCTGCATCATTGCATAGTTTTAAAGTATCTTCTCTAAGAGCTTTATTAATTACAAAGGGAGAAATGGCAACTTTATATGGGAGAAGTCCCCTTAACCAAGTAATGGTTAACCTCACCAATAATAAGATGTAACATTGTATGTCCTCTCTGTATGTGAGGTTTAACATGTAGACTCTTCTGGCATCCCTCTCTCAATTTTCATTTCCACAAGTATAAAGTGAAATTCAGAAAGACAAGGTGATTTGTATGAGCTCTCACAGCTGATTTGTGGCCAAGGCCCAGGAATCCTGATTGCTGACTAGGTGCTATTTTTACTCTAGCATTGGTGGTATATATACCTTACACAAATACACATACATATACTTTAATACACTCCAATAAGAGAGCAGTGACTGTGAGCTTGCCTGAGTTGTCATGGGGAAGAGACCTGGATGAGAATGGATAGGTGGGTGAGATAGAGGATGACCAGAGAGATAAGCAACGAAGTTACTGGGCAATTCCTGTCACTTGCCTGAAAACTCTTTCTTCTTCTTTTCTTTCTTTTCTTTCTTTTTTCTTTTCTTTCTTTTTTCTTTTCTTTTCTTTCCTTTCTTTTCTTTCCTTTCTTTTCTTTCCTTTCTTTTCTTTCCTTTCTTTTCTTTCCTTTCTTTCCTTTCTTTCGATTTTATTTATTTATTCACAAGGGACACAGAGAGAGAGGCAGAGACACAGAAGAGAGACTCAGGCTCCCTGCGGGGAGCCCGATGCGATCCCCGGTCCCCAAGATCACGCTCCAAGCCAAAGGCAAATGCCCAACTGTTGAGCCACCCAGGCGTCCTGAAAGCTTTTTCCTTATTGTTATTAAATTCTATTTTTTCTCTTTTCAGCTATTTTAGAATTAATATAAATTCCACTGCCTCCTTATGCAAGAATATCTGATTCTTTCATTATTTTTCCTCCCTAGAAACCTTGTAAAAGCGTTGGGGCAAAAATTTTATCCCTTATCTGAGGGCCCTTTTCTGTTCCTCCCTTCGAAGAAAAGAGAGAACTTATGTCTACATGAGAGAATACCTAGGAGTTGTTAACTCTCAAATTTTTATCAAAGTATCACTCAATGGTAAACTCAATAAAAGTACTTTACCAAAATATCTATAGGGCTTTCTACTTTTCAGAGTGTAACACTCTTATTGAATCTATATTTTATGAAGGAATAAACTAAGGCTCAAAAAAATCTGTTTTCTGATGGAAAATGCAGTGTTTGTTCTACAATAGTACGTTGTAATTACCCGTCATTAAGTCTGTTGTTCATACATGTATTTTTAAAATTGTTAACAGAGAGCAGAAAAAGCAGGAAGAAAATTCTCCAAAAAATACAGAAAAAGGCTTGTGTCAAAGTGATTCTGTTCTTCTGTATGAAGAAAAAATGGCAAAAGAAAGAAAGAAGAAATTGAGAGCGTTGTTAATCCAAACATTCAAGGAAAATCGTCAGGTGGGACTTATAACTTCTCTTTGTTCAGCATTCTGTAGCATAAATGACAGAGGGCTCTATCAGAGGTGGGCCAGTATCACATGAAGCCCAACTGAACCTCACCGCAAATACTGAATAGCCCACGCTGTTTGTTCTGTGCTACCCAGCTGGCCTAGGGCATGGGGCAGTGCTCCATTCTCCTGTCTGGGGTCTATTCCTATAGATTCTCTGTGTGATCTTGGGAGACTGGGTGTTAATTTGAGGTGGCTTCCTAAATTACCCTTTTCAGCATAGCATGTAACTAACTACTCATGTAGATCTCTGGTAGGTTTTGAAAGCTTGGCTTCCATAGTCTTCTGGATTATTCAGAAGAATTACTCAGAAAAGTCACTTCCTTCTGATAGCTAGGATCTTAAAGCAATGATACACTTCTCCTTTTCATGGTCTGCACTTTATTTTACTCTTTTCTCCCTCTCTTTTACTTTCACTTTTTGTAAAAATTACTGGTCAATTTTTTTATTGACAAATGAGGATCCTCTCCAGTCCATTTAAGCAGAAGATTCTTTCAATGAAGTGGGATTGACAGCAGTATGCGTTTGGGATTTATAACATTTCAGGTGAAAGGGATTACTTGGAAGATTTGTAAAATGAGAGGGTTGGCTGAGAAAAGATAAATATGGATATTTTATATTTTTTATAACACCCACCCAGAGCCTTAGGCTTTGCTGAAATTCAATGAGAGCTAGTGGAATGAATGCAGGAAAGCACAGATTTGACAAGAGAAAGGACAATGTCACGATGGTATTGAGGGATCTTGATAAATATAGTACAGACTTATAGAAACCCTGGAAATCATAACAGGAATTTGAATATAATATTGAGAAGTGGGATATGAACAAGAGACCACAGTAGTCTAAGAAATTTAAAAGGAGAGAGACATGGGGTGCCTGGGTAGCTCAGTCACTTAAGCATCTTCCTTCAGCTTGGGTCATGATCTCAGGGTCCTGTGTTGGAACCCATGTCAGGCTCCCTGCTCAGTGAGAGCCTGCTTCTCCCTCATTCTCTCTCTCTCTCTCTCTCTCTCTCTCTCTCTCTCAAATAAATAAATAAAATTTTTGAAAAAATGTGGTGGAGGCATTTTGGACTGATGGGCAAGAAGTCATAATTATTGAGATATAAAACAAGGGTTTTGGGGAATCCCTGGGTGGTGCAGCGGTTTAGCGCCTGCCTTTGGCCCAGGGCGGGATCCTGGAGACCCGGGATCGAGTCCCACGTCGGGCTCCCGGTGCATGGAGCCTGCTTCTCCCTCTGCCTGTGTCTCTGCCCCTCTCTCTCTGTGTGACTATCATAAATAAATTAAAATAAATAAATATTTTTAAAAAAAAGGGTTTTGGTTAGAGTTTTGGCTTTAGGAATAGAGAAGGAAGAGTAGCAGGAGGAAATGTTAAGAGTTGGGATTAACATTTTGAGAAAGATTGGCAAGGACTCTAAGATGCTACATCCTTCGGGAGACCAATAGAATTGGTCTTACAATAACAGTTCAGATTTCTGAAGGAATATAGGAAAGGAGATGAGTACTCAGAGGGCCATTTAGAGAAGGGGTGAGGAAAACATGCCAAGAAATATTATCCAACCAATGAGAGATGAGTAAGACATTTTTTCCAGAAACTTAAAACTGAAGTTCACTGTACAGGAAGAAATAATGCATGTTTTAGATAGAAGTAGCTAGCTATGAATTTTAGACTTGTAAAGAGTTGTACAAAATTCATGGTCTACCTATTCAGCCATTGTAACTTAGAAATGCGAGATTATCATCTCTACTCCACAGAGATCTGCTTGATCTAAACCTATACTTTGTTTTTAAGTGCTTATTTTGAACTTATTTTAGACATATAGAAAAGTTGCAAAAACAACATGCAGAATGCTTGAATACGCTTCACACAGCTTTTTCCAACGTTAACATCTTATGTAAGCATATCATAATTATCAGATCTAGGAAATTAACCTTGGTACAATACCATTAGATACCATTAACTAAACTATAGACATTATTAGAAGGTCACCGGTTTTTCCACTAATGTCCTTTTTCTATTCCAGGACTCAGCCCATGATTCTATGTTAGAGTATACCTAGGAGTGTATACCTAGGACTCAGTCCATAATTCTGTTTTATTTATTTTTATTACTTTTTAAAAAGATTATTTATTTATTCATTAGAATACACAGAGAGGAGAGAGAGAGGCAGAGACACAGGCAGAGGGAGAAGCAGGCTCCATGCAGGGAGCCTGACGTGGGACTCGATCCTGGGTCCCCAGGATCAAGCCCTGGGCTGAAGGAGGCTCTAAACCACTGAGCTCCCCCCTCCCCGGGCTGCCCCATAATTCTGTTTTATATAGATGTCATGTCTCCTTTGTCTCTTCCAGTTTTGTGACAGCTCGTCAGTCATCCCTTGTCTTTTATGACCTTGACATTTTTTTTAAAGATTTTATTTATTTATTTATGAGAGACACAGAGAGAGAGAGAGAGAGAGAGAGAAGGGGGGTGGGCAGAGACACAGGCAGAGGGAGAAGGTTCCATGCAGGGAGCCTGACATGGGACTCAATCCTGGGTCTCCAGGATCACACCCTGGGCTGAAGGCAGTGCTAAACCGCTGAGCCACCCGGGCTGCCCGACCTTGACATTTTTTAAGGGTACTCATCAGATATTTTGTAGAGTGTCCCTCAATTCGGGTTCTCTGATACTGTCTCTTGCTTAGATTGAGATTATGCATTTTTGGCCGGATTATTACAAGAAGTGATGCTGTGCCCTTCTCAGTCATATCAGAGGGTACATACTGTTAGTATGCTGGATTTCTGTACTGTAAAGTTGTTTTAATTTTTTATTTTATTTATTTATTTATTTTTGAGCGAGATCAAGCACAAGCGAGCGTGAGTGGAGGGGGTGGGTGGGAGAGGGCAGGTGGGGAGAGAGAATCTTAAGCAGGCTCCATGCCCAGCGCAGAGCCTGCAGCATGGCTCAGTCTCACAATCCTAAAATCATGACCTGAGCTGAAACCAAGAATCAGATGCTTAACTGGCTGAGCCACCCAGGTGCCCCTGTACTATAAAGTTACTGTTTCTCCTTTGGAATGTCTTAGAGGAGATATTGTAAAACTATGCAAATATCCTGTTTCTCCTTAAACTTTCACTTATTAATTTTAGCATATATTGGAGGATCTTGCCGGCAACATTACTGCATTTATCTAATGATGATTTTGTACTTCCCCTCCTTTCTTCTCCATTTATTAACTGAAACTCTTCTACAGAAAGAAAACCTGTCCTTTCTCCCCATTTACTTATTTATTTATTCAGTTATTCAGTTATGTTCTTTTATCAGTATGAGCTCATGGATATTTATTTTATTCTGTGGGTGATAATCTCTTACTGTCATTCTTTACTGTTACTCAAATTGTTCTAACTTTGGCCAGTCTTTCAGGTTGACTTCTTTGTTCTTTCAAAATGCTTCCATCCTTTATTGAGCACTGCTTTTCTTCTGACACCATGGGGCATTCTAGGCCCATCTTGTGTTTTCCCTGTCCTAGCCCTGGAATCAACCACTTCTCTGGTTTCTTTATGAGAGAATAGTATTTAGAAAGCAAGATCTGAATACAGGATGCTCTCGTAGCTCCTGGGGTGTCACTACTCAGTAGACAGAGCTGGGAAATATATGTGGTATATACTAACCCACACATATACACATATTATATGTATTTCTTTGTCTATTTGTATACCTATTAAAATCCATGAATTCATACTGACATCTCTAACTCCAGTGCAGTAATGCAGGGGTCATGCCAGCTTTCCCTCTTCCTTATGTATAACTTACTTCTGTGACTATCTGTCTGCTTATTAAAATACTCATGAGTTCATAATGATACCTTCAACCCTAATCCAGTGCCACAGGTTTCAGAATGCCCTTCCCACTTTATTTATAATTCCTTTCTCTGGCAGTGGCACTCATTATCCAAAATATATTTACTTATTTAATCCTGATATACTATAAAAGTAGTTTCAGAATTGCTAGACATACTGCTATGTAAACAAGTTCACTAAAACCAGAGTATGATATTTGTACATTATTTTCATTTCTAGTCTCATTCAGCCAGAATGTTATTATTTATGTTAGTTAGTCCTCTTCTTCCCTCCCCCCTCAGTGTTGCTTATGTTTATTTGTAATATTGAGTAAATCTGTAATTTTGATTTCCCCTGTGTATGAGTGTAACTGAGACATGGAGAAAACCCACCTACCAGACTCCTCAGGCTTTTACTCGAACTTGGCTAGAGACCTGAAGGTCCTCTGGTAAATGCCACAAAGTAGCAGGCCCCCTGGGCTTGTTACCATGACCCCAAGCCACATTCCTAGCCTGGTTCTTGAAGGAGCCCAAAGCTGCCCTTGGATACTGAAACTTGAACACTCAGCAGCCTAACTATGATGGCAGGACAGAAAGGGGGAAAAGGCCTAGTTGTCTTGCAGTGAGCGGCTAGATAACAAGAAACTCTTGTCAGCACCCTCGCAGTGATTCACTGGCACAAACCCAACAGCAGGCTATATAGAGGATTTGTAGGAAGACTCTGAAGAGTCTATTTCTAGGAGGAGTTCTAGTTCAAGCTCCTTTAATTCTTATAATTCTTTGTGCTTTGACTCTGAATCGTATTTGTTCCCCCAAACAATCTCTTAACATCCCATTTAGGCCAAGTTATTTAATAGACTTTCTGAGAGAAACTGAGCAGGCCCTCCCATCCAAACATAGTTTCAGGTATGGCACTGTGCATGCATCTTCCCCACGTATTTCATTACCAGGTCTCTTTGTTTTATCAAAAATACCTGTTTTTGTATAGAAACTTTCTACTTCCATTTTCTATTCTATTTTCCCTTTGATCTTGCAGTGAAATCTCTTGGGGAGATTCAGCAATCCTCATGTCATTGCTAATTAGCAGAAACAACAAGGGATTAACTATGAAACTCTTATACAAATGGCCTTCTTAATTCTCACCCTGTTCTGAAATACATTTTATGTTTTCTTAAGGAAATAAGAAAGTCTGTGATCTTTCCTGCTTGTGAAAGTTGAAGAGAACCATGAAAGATGGCCTGATACTAACTTAAATCTTAATTCTGATGGGGGAAGGTTTTGGTTTACTTACTTGGTTGAGTTTTTCTGTTAGAGAGTAAGATAATAGTGACCCAAAGGAATCACTGTTAATGTTGTGCTTACGGCATAGCACCTTCCAAAAGGCCACGCCAGACTAAACCAGGGAGATCTATTGGAAAGGAAGCCTGGATTTTTCTGACAAGGTGATAAGAACTATAGTTAAGTACCTCATTTATATAGCACGATTCATCCCCAGAGATCTCCGTTCTGTTGGGACTGCCTACATGCCACCGAAGGAAAACCATTTCTGAGCAGAAACATAGCAACCATCCTCTCAGTAATGTCGTCTATATTTGGGGAAGGAAATGAAGGAAGAGCCTCTTTGCAAATAAAACTGTAGAGAAAGAAATGTCAGGCATACACATGAAGGACATCGAGATTCTTCTAACTCTCCCCTCTATGCTTATTGCCAAAGACCATGTGTGGTATGCATTTTAGGAGGGGTTTGAAACATAATTATGTATTACTTCATACAGTTAATTCCAAGAAGAAATTTCCAAGTAAAATTTTATCAGTAAAGAGGTTGTCTATTTTGTTCTCTTCTTCCTTACCCTCACCCTATGAGTCCCTCGCATGTCCCATTCTCAAGGAAGGGACAGTGAGGGCCATTTTACCAAAACATCGCATTGATGTTTGGCTTTTCAGAATGCCATGAAGCTGTTTTTGATCCAAAGGTTCCAATTCATGTATAAGTAATTTTTTTGTCTTTTGAAAAAAGTAACTGATTAAATTCTGCTTTTAAAAAAGTAAGAGCCTTTGGCATAAATGGAGCCCATTCTATAAAATTTTATAGTAGAATATCTTTTCCCCTAAATACTAGACATTTCAGGTGAATATTTATAAGGATCTTGAGAACCATATGCGTAGAAACAAATGACATCACATCACTGTCTTACTGTCAGGCTACCCTGGGGGTGAACCTAACATTTATCTAATATATTCTGAGATGAGCTGTACTCTTGGCTTAGTTTGAGTGTGTGTGGCTGGGGGTGGGGGAGAGTGGGCAGGGAGTGCATTGGTAGAGGGGGGAAGGAAGTCTGGAAGAGGAAGAAAGAGGAAAGGAGAGAAGACGTGGGAAGCAGCAGGTCTGCCTTCCCTAAAGACACAAGGCCCTGAAAACTGGTCTAAGCTACGTTGGAGAAAGAGCACTGTCCTAATGAATAGTCTGGTTATAGGCTGTATTATAATTATTCATCTTTAAAAGATCCCAGAGTGTTTTGCTGGTTAAGAATTTACTATGTGGTTAAGACTGAGCAATTACTTTCTGAAATTGTAGTATTTCTGAAGTGAGGCAGAGTTAGATTAATAAGCAGTATTATTGATTAAAGTTCTTTGCAGAATTAAGAATTTACAGAATGTCCTTATGTTGGCAAATACATACTCACATGTTTATGAGTGAAGTGTAATGATGTCTGATGTATGGGATTTATTTGTAAATAATCCAGAAAAAAAAATGCATGGAGAGATAAAACAAGATTAGCAAAATGTTGATAATTTTTAAAGCTAAATGAGGTGTTTATTTCTTCTTTCTGCTTTTGAGTATGTTAAATTTCTGTAATGAAAAAAAAATTTCTGTAATAATGGTGTTTTTGTTTTAAGTTTAAAAGGGGAAGGAGAAAAAAACAAATACAGAAATTAAAACATTGCATCTTCTGGGATATAACAAAAATAGCTTTTTGTCTGTAACCAGTGTTAACATTTTGCACAGCAGTGGTTGTCAAAGCTTGGGCCTCTGGGCTTTCCATGGAACCAGGCATGTCCAGGTCTTAGCACTGTGTGCAGAGAACTGAATGTATTTTCCTTAATGTAATCAGTTATAGGGATTTTTATTCCTTGAGACAGAGAGCACAATGACTTCCTTTCTTTTCTTTGGGGCATAATTATGAAAATCAGGAGTAGGGTGGGTCACAAGTTACTCCTTCCCAGGCTCATTCATTTTGCCTTGATAAGGATCCTCCTCTCCTCCTCTCCCCAACCCCCAGGGACTTCATACGTTCCTTGGGGCTTTTGCCTAGCTGTAGTGGTCCCCAAAAGGAAAAAGGTACTTCCTTATGTAGCTAGCTATGGAGTGCTTGTTCCCTTTTGGCCAGGGAGCAGCAAGGAAGTCACCTGGGGTCCTGGGGGGTGTGTGTAGCTTTCTTGCTGACATCGAGGCAAACCTTGGCCAGCTCCCCTCGACCACTAGTTGCACCACCGTTAGTTCTGTTCGGCAGAAATAAATTGTAAACTTGTTGACATTTTTGTCCTCTTTACAATGCATTGTTTATTTTTCCATGACTGAGAATTTTGATGCAATTATCACTGAGCTTTCTGACAAAAGGGAAATAGCTGAGGAATTTTGATGAGTTCCCCACTTCATTAATCAGAACAAGCATCTCTAGTGACAGGGTTAGAATTACAATGAAGATTAGATAGCAAATTGCTGTTCCACCTAACGTCAATCATTCTCCGTGACAGCAGTGTGATTACACTTCAGGGAAGAGCTTTTCTTGCCAACAGAACGAGGGCAACTCCAGTGCAGGTAATAAATTTAGCAGGGCGAGCTGTCATTTCTTCTCTTGAGTGGAATCCTTAACAATCAAATGCTGTCTTGTGGAAGATTTTGAAAGGAGGAGAGCATTTCCCTTAAAACTTTCTAAATTTCACTTTGTAGTATTTTGTAAATCATTACAGATCATGTATTTAGGAACAGTTCTTCCCACCGTGATTTTCAGGATTTTACTTACTTGTACGAAGCCTTTTTCACCACCACTTTGTTAAAGAGATGTGGAAATTAAGAATCCATGACTATATCTGGAAAACCTATCAGAAATAAAACATGGTACGGAAATAAAGGAGGTAGGTAAGAAATGGAGGGAGGTCAGCCTAGTTGTCTGGCTAGTTAGAACATTAAATTCTTTTTTTTTTTTTTTTTTTTTTTTTTTTAGAACATTAAATTCTGAAACAGAATTTATTAAATAGAATGTATTAGACAGAATGTATTCCTCTTCCAACCCAGTTGTGCTTTTTAATAGTAGTTCTCTTTTCAAAGAGCAAAAGGACAGAGCACTGCTGTAGTTCCAGAATCTAGTACTAAAGAGGAGGAGCAGGCCTGGGAACAGCAGGGACTCAGCTGGGGGGGGGGGTGGGGGGTGTTGGGAGAGGTAATAGAATAAATAGATCATGACCATGGAAGTATGCCACTTCTCATCTCTTCTAAATAAAAGCAGAGTGCTAGCATCTTCCAAAGAAGAGGGACTAAGAATATTTTCCTCCAAGCACATTTATGGGACTCTTGTTTGCCTAAATAACATTTGCTGTGAATCAAAATTAACTAAGTGGTGGGGCACCTGGGTGGCTCTGCCTTCAGCTCAGGTCATGATCCTGGGGTCCTGGTATCGAGTCCCGCATCGGGCTCCTTTCAGGGAACCTGCTTCTCTGCCTGTGTCTCTGCCTCTCTCTCTCTCTGTGTCTCTCATGAATAAAAAAATAATAATGTGTTTAAAAAAAAAAAGCAAAACTGGCTATTTTTGGTTCACATGTTAATTTTTTTTTAAGTTTTAATGGGATTGCCCTTTTGAATAGACAAGAAAAACCAATAAGTTGATTTGAGTCCATCACTTTGCTGTTACTTCCTTCTATGTAGTGCAACTGAATTATAGACCTTTAAAACTGATCATTTTGCTTTCAAAATCTAAACTATTTTAAAAAAATATATTGACTATGGCATTTATTAACTCAAATTTTCCCCTCTTAAATTCAGATATGCTTTAGCAGTACTCTACCATTGTCAGTTATGACTATGACTTCTTTCTCTTGCGGGATAAAAGTAGCAAAGAATATGCTCTTCATTTTTTGGAGACTTTTTGCCTAATAGATTGGGTCATCAGGATGCCAGAATGTTTCAGTATTAGCCTTTGGTGTACCACTTACTTTTCACTCTGAATTTCATCATTAACCCTTCTCTACTTGAAGTTTAGTTTGGTAATGTAAATCATGATAATATCTGCAGTCTCTATATTGTAATGATGGTCTGCAAAGTAATAAATAGTGCACGTAATATTGTGCTTACAGTAATGCTTGGAACTTTGTAGACACGGAATATAGAAAGCCAAGGACACTATTAATAGTGTTGTTATTGTCTAAGGTGGGTTATGTTTGTATTATTTCATCCTTAGAAATATTCTAGGAGTTTAAATTGGAGATAGCTGTACATAGAATATTTCAAGTCATTTGAGAGTCCTTTATTTTTTTTTTTTTTTTGAGAGTCCTTTAAATGAATCTGGTAGACATAGTATGTTTTCTTTTGACCATGACACACAAGTTAATTTTTTTTTTCCCATGCTCTATTTTGTGGGTTAGACAGGCAGGTAGTAATGCAAAAATTCTATCTAGCAGCTGTATGTCTCCCTTTTTATGACTGGAGGTATATCCTGTATTCAGCAAATCTCCCTTCCTCCTTCCCTCTCTTCTCTTCCCTCCCTTTCATGGGATCTAAGATGAAGGTCTAGACAGTGTGCCCTCATTTGACATAATGGAAAGGGAATGAGAACATTTTAAAGTTTGCCATGGTTTCTCCTGATAAATAATAATAAAGAGGATTTTGTAATTTGTCTAAATGGGAATAGAACTGAATTTTTGCATAAAAAAACATTGTTTGCCAAAAGGGCTATTTCTAAGAATTCTAGCATATGCTTACTTGCAATATTAGTCTTTTAATTTATATGCCCTCTTTCCCTAAACCTCTCAAAAGGAGAGATTAAATCTTTGTTCAGAGTTCCCAAATTTATTTTTATTTTTTTTTAACTTTTTTTTAATTTTTATTTATTTATGATAGTCACAGAGAGAGAGAGAGGCAGAGACATAGGCAGAGGGAGAAGCAGGCTCCATGCACCAGGAGCCTGATGTGGGATTCGATCCCGGGTCTCCAGGATCGCGCCCTGGGCCAAAGGCAGGCGCCAAACTGCTGCGCCACCCAGGGATCCCAGAGTTCCCAAATTTAAATCCAATGGTGGCTGCTTACTAAATGTTGAAGTAGCAAAAGGGTTGTTATACAGGTAGAAGCAGTAAATACAGTTGACCCTGACAGGGCTAGCAAGTGGTTGAGGCTGGTCATTTAGGCCACAGTGTCACTTTCTGTGAGGTTACATTCTGTTTTATTGCTACCAACACTTGATACAACTCTCAGATTTGCCATTTTCATTCATGGGACCCCGTCCCTTCCTTCTGGGGGCTCGTAGTCTAGTGGAAACCAGTAAACCGGGGATCGTAATACAGTATAATGAGTGTTGTGATGGAAGAAAGCAGAGATTGCTCTGGAAACAGTGGAAGGACACTTGTATTTGGGGAGAGTGGTTGGTAACAGGAGAACTTCCAGAAAGAAGGGAGTCCTGAAGTAGTCAAAGAGAGGGCAGAAAGGGAGGACTGAGAAATGAGCATGCACATAGGAAAGGTTAAAAGGTGTGGTTGAGGACAGCCCGGGTGGCGCAGCGGTTTAGCGCCGCCTGCAGCCCAGGGCGTGGTCCTGGGGACCCTGGTTCAAGTCCCACATCGGGCTCCCTGCATGGAGCCTGCTTCTCCCTCTGCCTGTGTCTCTGCCCCTCTCTCTCTCTCTCTCTCTCTCTCTCTCTGTCTCTATGAATAAATAAATAAAATCTTAAAAAAAATAAATTAATTAAAAGGTGTGGTTGAGGTAAGGGCAAAAACTGAAAGTTCTGTGATGTAGTGGGAACATTTAGTTTACTGTGAAGGTAGGAGATGTAGGCAGGGACTAGATTTCAGAGAGTTTCTTAGGCTAGGACCATAAGTAAACTTTTCTGGGGACATCCGTAGGCTCAGTGGAACTTCTCTCCCTTGTGATCACATGCAAGTAGCGGAAGATCCCAAACATCCTGAGCACCTAGTCTCTCTAGGCCTGCTCACCAAAGCTCTGTTGTGGTCAGTGGTAGCTCAGCTGTCACTGTTGTTTTAGCTATCTTATTTCCAAGGACCAGAGATCCCTATTCTGTCCTCATGGGATCTTCCATGTTCCTTTGTGCAGGACATCAGCAATGTTTGTAACAGGAATTAATTAATCAGTTGGTATTTTAAACTCCCAAGACAAGCTGGCAGTCCTACGGGAAGCAGGTATGTCAAGCTTCTCAAACAAGTCACTTAACCTGGGTCTTAGATGTGACTGTTCCTCCAACCCTCCAGAGGACCGATGCCTTACAGTGAGAACTAAGTATTACAGTTTAGGTCATGAGCCTGGGTACCTCAGCTGCATGACTTGAATACTTTCTGTCATTATTCGCATAAAGCAGTTATATTTTGTTCCCCTTCATCAAGACCACAGGCCCTAGATTTGTTAGAAGAAGTGTGAGGGGGAAATCTGAGGGGACCGCTCCCAGTGTTAGGTGTTAGAGACACTGAGGCTGGTCAGTGGTGATTTTCCACATGTTTCCGTTGCAGTGTCAGAAACGGTATTTCTCTGCCTGGCACAGTCTGATCCTTGATCGTAGGATTACGCTGGGAAAAGCTGGGACCCTGTCCGACTGGAAGTTTCAACTGAAGGTCCTGCGAGCCTGGAGAGACTACACAAGATCCCAGAAGTTGGCGCGGGAGACCCAAGCCCTGGAAAATGACCTTCGAGAAGCAAACAGGTACTTTTATTTGGATCACGAAAACCCCTCTGGTGTGTTTAGGACATTTTTCCTCCTGAGGAATCTTGAAGTAAACTCTAAAAATTCTATTCACTAGAATCATCTCATCTATTATAAAATGTGGGGATCACTGCTTTTTCTGCATTAACATCCCAAACTAGAAAATTTTAACTGACAATTACAAGCAAAAGAAAAATTTAATTCAAAAATACTAATGTATATGCTTTTTGTGAAGAAAACAATTGCTTTGCCTTTTCCCTCTCCCCTGAAGTCGTAGCATCGTACCTTGGACCATCTTACAATTTGGAAGACAGAGTTTGGTTAATATGCCAGTAATTCCCATTGATGTTTGAAATCCCTGCCTGCACGCAGAATGTTAATTAGGGGCATAGGGACCGTGCATCCGGGAGGGCAGACCTGCCGAGTTGCTTCTCCCACCTTCTGTTCCTTTCCTCCATCTTCTGTTCCACACCTTATTTAGAGGTTTTTGATACCTTTGTATCAGCATCCTCTTGTACCTGGGAATGACACAGAAATTGTCTTCAAGTAAAACTTACTTTGTCCCATCATCTTAAAATTACCAAGTGCAACTTTGTACCCTGGAACCCCAGTCACGGCTTTAAAAGGATCCATTTGTTTATTTGGGGGGCAAGGACAGTTTATGTTCTTATGTGTAATCACCTCTCCCGCTGGCAACTCTGTTACTCATTCAGGCTGAAAATTTGAATGAATGGTGTGGGAAATCATTGTTACGTGGGAGGAAAGGGTGCCCTCTAGAGTTGTGCTGCCCTGTGACGCCATCAGGCCCTGGGGTGGGTACACAGGAGCCTGACACATGGCCTCACAGTTGGTGGGGAAGACAAGGTCTAAAAACAGGACAGGTGTTGAGCGGCATGATAAACTGCATAATGCATCCCCTCTGCTGCTGAAAGCTTAGCAGAAGAAGTGTCAGGGATTGAGGAGGCTCCTACAAAATGCCAGGAAGGGCTTTATCAGGAAGGTGGGTGGTGAGCTGGACTCTGTATGGTAAGTAGGACGTTCCTCAGTGGGAATGGGGAGATGAGGCAATGGCTTGTAGGATAGCCATCCCGGTTGGAGATCATCAAGCAAGTGGTTCTCAAGTTCTCAGCTTGTAAAAGGCCTTGAATGCCAAGACAAGGAGTTTAGGAATTCTTTGTGAAATGAAGGTAAATTCTTGACTCTGTGTGTGTGTGTGTGTGTGTGTGTGTGTGTGTGTGTGTGTTTTAAGTTCTTGACAGCTTTTAAGTAGAAGGGTGTCCTACTCAATTTCTCTTTCTTTACAGTATGCTAGGGGGAGTCTTCAGGGGGAAAAAAAAAGGCAGCATTGAAAAACTCTTTCCCATAATTCATTTCTAAGTTCTCAAGACCCAGCGATTGATACAAGATATTGGGATGATAGCTTACTGAAAAAGGAATGGCTAGCAGGATTTCCTGGGTAAAGGAGGGGAACTGGAGGTGCTGTAAAGGGGAAGCAGTGTGAGTGAGGACACAAAGGGTGTGGAAAACTGAGGGTTGACATTAAAAGTGGCCTGTGAAGTGTACATGCTGAAAGAAACTTGTAGAAGAAAAATCTGAAGAACTTGATAATTTCATTCCAATTAAACTGTTTAAATATAAAAATCACTAAATGAGGATTTCATAATAGCATAAGGTGCCAATTTTTTTTAAGATCTTAGAACTTTTTGTCTCGTATCTGTGACTTATTTTCAGGTGTCTATTTTTAAATGTTCAGAATGGGTACTACATTTCTTTAAAGTGCCAGAGTTAGAAAATACATAACTTACAATCATTTTTTTTTTTTTTTTTTTACTACAAAACGTTACAGCAGGAAAATCTTAGAGCAGGAAGTCATCTCAAGGATCGTCTGATCCTGCCTGTCATTCTGTTGATGTTAAAAGCAAGGCTTGGAGAGAGTAAATGACTCTCTCGAGGTCATGAAGGTAAGAGTAGCTAGTCCACGACTAGAGTCTGGTCTTTCAGATTCTGAGTCAGATGCTTTTTCCTATACCACACTGCTTCTGTGTTAAATGTTAAACTGTATGTAGGTGGTGGTTCCCTGAGACAGCCGTATTTTTCGGTTACATGGCAATTTTAAATGGTTGTGGATGAAAAATAAAGCAGTAATCAACAAATGACAAGTCATGCTAGAAACGAAGGAGAAGAAAGGAGCTATGAAATACGAGCCATCCTTTGTGCTGCTTTCCTACAAATCCCAGGCTCTCTGCATGTTTCTCTTTGTTCTAGAAATTAAGTTGGGTGATTTTGTTCAAGGAAGGTTGGGATATTAAAGTTGGGGAAAGAGCTCACAGGTTTCTACTGTGGGCAGAAACCAAGAAATATCAGTGGGATGGAGGGTGTCTGGAGAGCCTCTTTCTGGTTTCATCAGAGTTTCTCCTAGTACCTCAGTGGACACGAAATACATACTTGTTGAATAATAAGTGAGTCAGTGAGTGAATGAGTTCATTTGCTTCCTCTCCTGCAATTTAACTTGATAGTGTTTTCAAGCATTTTTTTTTTCTACTAATGAGCTCAAGGAATATAACAGGTTACTCACTGTAGAAACTCTCACCAGATTGGCAAACACATTGGTTCTGTGGCTTATCCTGGACGTAGAAATCATTTGCTTTGCCCATTACTCAGATGTCAGCTGTGTCCTCATGCGCCAGCTCCTGTATCTACATTTGTTTTTGATACCCAGGGTTTCTCTTCACTGGCCTATCGCCCCACACAGGGCCCACTTTCCTGACTTCTTTCTTCCTTCTTTCCTTTCTTCCTTTCTCTCTTTACTTTTTTTTTTTTTTTTTTTTTTTTTTTTAAGATTTTATTTTATTCATGAGAGAGAAGGCAGAGACCTGGGCAGAGGGAGAAGCAGGCTCCCTGTGGGGAGCCCGACGTGGGACTGGATCCCAGGACCCCAGGATCACGACCTGAGCCAAAAGCAGATGCTCAGCCACTGAGCCATCCAGGTGCCCCTTCTTCCTTTCTTTTTCTTTCTTCTATTTTTATCTGTCTCTTTTCTTTTAAAAGTAGTTACAGAAATGGTATTATAAAATTTTGATACAGTATCCTGATACAATCTCAACATTAACAAGTATTCCCAGACCCTGAGGATTCAGTCACTTAGGTAACGCCACAAAACCCTGGTGCATACACCAAGTTAGATCCTCTGATGGGGTCGTATTGGCATTTGAACTGAATTTTTAATCTGCGTTGCATGTTCATGTTCAAAGCTGGCTTTGCTTCTGCTATTGCCCCTCTCTCCCTCCCTCTCTTCCATTTATGGCCAGCCGTGGATAAAATGAGGAAGAAGCAGGGTTCATTGCTGGCATCCTCCACCCCCAGGCCTCTGAGCCCCTGATATCTCGGTCCTTCCCTCAGTAACCCCCACACTGCCTGCAGTCTTGCCCTCCCTTGCACCGGAGCTCTGGGCCTTTCCTGGAGTATGCTTTGATCCCTGCCCTTTGTCCCTGGAGCTCCTCACACTGTTCCCTGTGACCATCAATTGATGTTATCCCTCTTGGGAAGCTTTCTGCACTTGCACAGGTGGTGTCTGCAAACGGAAGCGATGGGAGTGTGAGGGTACTGTGGAAGGCCCGGGGACAAACTGGCCCTTTGGTAGCCCTCCAGCCAGGGCATTCGTTCGTTCACTCATTCTTTCATTCTGTCGAATAGAATTTATTCTTTTTACCAACCAGCTTTACTTATGTTTACTGAGTACTGGGCTCTCTCTTGAGCACAGGGAGGGGGACTTGAGAAAAAGTGTCAAATACTTGCCTTCTAGGAGTTTTCAGTCTAAGTGAAGTGAAAAACGGTACCCAAATACTAAAAATAATTGCAACAGAAGGCACCATAAGAAAAATACTTAGGAGTGACATAGACTTGGCTATCATGCGTTATAATCCCCCGAGGAGCTTTTTAAAAATAGGAATTCAAGGGCCCTATCTTCTGAGAGAGAGGGAGAATGTGGCTAAGTAGAAGAGGGCGTTTTCAGTTCGGGGGGGAAAAAACTGGTAAACCAGCACATAAGCAGCTTGTGAGAGAGTGGGCTGGGGTGAGCCCACATGCTAGCCTGGGGGTGGGGAGGCTGAGCTGAAAATAGACTGTCAGGTATCCCCATATCCCCACTCCTCATTTGAGCATTCTTTAGGACAATCACTTATGGAGCCCCTCGGTGAATCATGCTTGATGCCCTTCCTTCCACGCGCACCTGGGTATCCAGGCGAGAGGCCAGAAAGTGCAGGGCATCTGAAGCTGGGCAAGCTCCTCATGTGTCTGTGAGACAGGCAGGGGGCCCAGACTTGCACTGCCTGGCTCACTTTTAAAACTTTCAGACAGAACCGTTGTCATCTTCCACTTTCTCCCTAGGGGCTACTTGAATGCATTAGCTTAACGTCCCCGTTCCTGCTCATCCCAAATGCAGCTGTTCATACCGCTGCTGTTTTCATGTTCTGTGCCAGATTTCTGCAGTCAATCAGATCACAAGTGTGTGGTTGTTTGTCATTTCTCATTTCCTTTTTTAAAAAATTCAAGACGCTTTTTAGTACCTGGTAGTCTTGTCCTAAGATAGTGTTATCTTCCATGAGAATTCGTCTACATATTCAGATGTGTGTGTCTGTGCGTGTGTGTGTGTGTGTGTTTAATGAAATCTTTTTTAAAAAAAATACACAATGTGTAGGGTTTTTTTGTTTGGTTTGGGTTTTTTTTTTAGGGTGACCCCATTTTTAAGGAGAAAACTGAGGCTTCCAAGTGCTTAATCTAGTGTCCCCCGTCTAGTTAGTATTCTTCTGACTTACAGGTTCTAGAACATGCACTGATCACTAAGCATCATTTGAGGTGTTGATTCTAAACAGCATGGTTGATTATTTAAATTCCTATTTAAACCTTTATATTTTATACTCTTAGGTCTGAGATAATAAAAAATATATATTGGTCTCTACACCTGGTTCCTGGAACAGAGCTTCTAAGACCCTTGTAATTTCCTAAATGATGATAGCACTAGGAACAGCTCTTGTTCTAATATTAGTCTTTGATCTCTGCTCCTGACACCTAACTCCTTGCTAATTACCTGAGTGATAGGAGTGTCTTTTGTCCTATGAGAGAGTTCTGGGTTGGCTCCTGAAGGGCTCTGGTATGGTCACCAGAAAGACCAAACCATGATCAGAAACTTGGAATTTTTGGCCTTGCTCCCCATCCTCTTGAAGAAGGAGAAAGGCTGAAATGGAGTTAACATCAATCATAGCTACATGATGAAGCCTCCATAAAATCCCAAAGTGCAAGGTTCAAGGGGCTTCCCAGCAGGTGAACACATCCACATTGACACCCCAAATATATGGGGACAGAAGCTCTTGTGCTCAGGACCTTTCCAGACCTCACCCTATGCATCTCTTCATCTGGCTGTTCCTCTGTATCCTTCATATCCTTTAATAAACTGATAAACATAAATGTTTCCCTGAGTTCTGTGAACTACCCTAGCAAATTAATTAAACCCCAGGAGTGGGTAGTTGGAATCTCTGATCTGTAGCAAATTGATCAGAAGCATGAGTGATAGATAACCTGGGTTTGTGACTAGCATCTGAAGGTGGTGGGTGGGGAGAATGGGAAGACTTTTATGGGACTGAGCCCTTAGCCTGTGGGATCTGACACTGTCTTTGGGGAGATAGTATCAGAATTGAGTTAATTCTTGGATATCCTGCTTGGTGTCCAAGAGTTGCTGTTGGTGTGGGGAAAAACCTTCACACGTTTGTAATCAAAGTGCCAGAAGTGAGGTGTTCTCAGAAAAGATAAAGGAGACACACAGGAGACACACACAGTGGGGGGAAGAACCAGGTTTTTCCTTATATAGGATGGAAAACAGTTTTTCCACTATATTTGGTCTTTAGGGACAGCCTTTCTGTGCATGTAGTTATTTAACTGTGATAATCAATTTATATGCTTTTGCCAGAACTTCCCAGATTTCAGCTTGGAGGCATACTGGGACAAGATGTTTTCCATAAGGGAACTCTGTCCTTCATTTTATGATTAGCTGGGAACTGTGTTTGAAACCATTTCTTTTGGTTAGCATACCTAAGTATTGCATCAGATTGAGATTTTAGGAGGTTTAAGTGATTTTTCACTTTCAGAAATATTTATGTTTTTAGTGTCATCTTTTTAAAAATATGGAAATTAGCTTATTTGGAATACCACTCTGCTGAAGTGAACTGCAGAGAAACAGGAGTAAGACCAGCTTTGTCTCTGGATCCCTAGACTCTGCATTTCTACCTTTCCATCTCAAAGCACAAATGTAGATATTTTAAATACACTTTGAAATCCCCTACATAACCACTAGAGAGTCAGCTCTACACACTATGGTCAATATGTAATTTTTACCCATTTTCTTACTGTTTAGTCATTTTGATATAGCTGCCGAAATATTTTTCTCTTTGTCTTTTATGGTGTCCAAATTATCTCTTCCATGATAGTCGAAACCCTAGTGCTCCTTTTGGCTGTTTATGCTATAAAAACATGAAATTAACACATCAGGTAAATTTCACACTCCCCCTTCCTGAGCAGATTGATGTAAATTGAATTTCACATTAATCAGAGAGGGCAATATATGTCTTCTATCCAGTGGAAATTTATTATTTTCACTTAAGAAAAGTGCTATAGGCTTTTTATTTGTTTCACTATTTAAACATTGATCTATTTGGAACTTTTTTCTTACCTTCTTTGCTACCTGATTTATTATCGTTACTTCCTCTAAAATTTTTATTTTATGGTTATTCAGTCCCATATTAGGTAATTTATTTCCATCAGATTAAATCCCATGTATAAATATTTATATTAGCACCTATATTGTACTTTTATTACAAAAACATCAGTTAAATTAATTGAGTACCTGTCATTAATACAGTAGAGGGAAGCAATTAAATACAATGAAATATGCTCTTGGCAGAGTTGTTGTGTTTATCCTGAATTTCACTATTTCAATCGACTCTACTCTCACTAATTGGTTGTTTCATCCAACTCTCTGACACAGGTTAACTTCTGTGACTTTAAAGTAGTCTTTTTCAAACTAAGGGTTTTAACCCATTAACGGGTCCTGAAATGAGGCCCAGATGAGCTATATTTTGTAAAGAAATGGAACAGAGCAGAAATGCTAGAATGCACCTAGATATTGTTTGGCGAGACCTTTGTTTCAATTATATATACTTTTGTTTCATACATACACACATAAACTTGTATATTGTGTCACAGTGTAACATTTTTCTTACTATAGATGCCAGTCAGGAAAGCTTTAAGTCCCTTAAGCATTTAAGAACTCTAGAAATGTTGTCCTGACCCATTGACCTAAGAACTTTGATTCTTTTTTTTTTTTTTTTTTTTAACCTATAACTCCAAAGAGTCCATGAGGAGAGTTAAACATTACGGATGTTTAACAGAAATGGGTATCCAAATAGTATTATAGAGAACTTGAGTCATCTTTACAAGATGAAATCAAGTAGTAGTAGATTTTCTCTAAATAATGGTAGATTTTCAACCTCAAAACTGATTCCTGATCTAATATAAAAAGTTCCAAACTCTACAGCTTACTTCTTCAGGAACAATAATCATCCACTTACAGATAGAATTTAGACCCCTCCATGCTCGAATTCTCGACTGGCTGCCCCAACGATGTCTCCTGATGGGGGTCCCCTTTGGGAAGGGAATAAAGCAAGCAGTTCCCAGCCTCACTCATTGATGTCCTCTAACATTATGAAGTTTCATAAGTCTTATACTTAATTCATTATTGACAGCTCACTTGTTAAATCTTGTTCCATTCCCTTTCTCCCAAACCTCTGTCTTCCTCACATTTGCAGACATGGCTGAAATCTTCCTCACATATCCATCTTTTTTAAAGTAGTTATTTATATGCCGATTTCTCTTGCTCCTTCCCCTCCAAAAGCTCTCAGAAACTCTTTTATGGTAATTTTTAAAAATGTAATATGCTCTGTGACGTGATAGAACTCTTAATTCTGAGATAATCTCTTAAGGTGCCAACGTCCTCTACAAGCAGACCTTTTGCACCAGGGGATTTGATAAAGCAATTCCATTTAGCTTAAATAAAAGGATATGCTGGATCTAAGATGGAACATTTCGGGGACTCTTTTAGACTTGTGTTTCGTTTATATGTTATCAGCTAACAAGCTGTAAATGGCTTCATCTTTTTAATGGAAATACTCTGTTGCTTAGAAAACAACAACTGGCCACTGAGTATAACCGGAAACAAGTTCTCCGACAGCACTTTACAGAATGGCAGCATTGGCACCGCACGGAAATCCTAAAGAGAGAGCTGGCCCTGACAAAAGAGGAAACTAGGAAGAAAATGAATGAGCTGCTGGAGGCAGCATCACTAGGGAAACTCAGCACAAATGGGTCATCAGGCATCGTTCTACTTGAGGAGGCAGCAACTATGGTGAATCCACTTAGAGGAAATGGAGGGGTACGTTGTTTTTCCTTTGCTTGGTCTTCTGCTTATTAAACACTGGCATTTGAGCTCTGCACTGGTATGGCCTGGGTTATATTAGCCATTGTCAGATTGCCTTGCCTGGACTATTTAGAAGATGTGAGCTGTTTGCGGTACACAGAGGTTATCTTTAAGTCAGTGTTTATTTTCTTGAACCAATTCTTTTTTTTTTTTTTTAAGATTTTATTTATTCATGAGAGACACACAGAGATAGAGACATAGGCAGAGGGAGGAGCAGACTCCCTGCAGGGACCCCAACGCAGGACTCGATCCCAGGACCCTGGGATCATGCCCTGAGCTGAAGGCAGACGCTCAACCATTGAGCCACCCAAGGCATCCCCCAAATCTTTTTGTATAGCATATATGAACTTTGGTATTCTTGAGACTTGGAGAGACATAATATAGAGAAGGAACTTAAAACAACTAAGTGAAAGACTCCTTCAGGAACAGTTATATAAAGCATTGTTTATAACTCTTTAACTCCTCTAACTTGATCACCAGACATTTCCTGTCTAAATGAGCTTGTGATACACACATACACACACACACACACGGGGAATTTTTAAGTTTTTATTTTTCTAATAAGAAAAATCATTTGTGTTAATTCTGGTAATTTGATAGGAGAAAATGACAGAGGAAAAAGCAAAGTAGCTTATAATTCTATCATCTGGAAATAACCACTAGTAATATGTTGAATAGCTGTATAGTCTTTTCTCTATTCAGGCATATGCAAATTTTTCTCTTTAATATTTTATTTAGCTTTTAAACTTTCTTTAGTCAAGCTATTGAGGGTATCTGCTTTTTCATAATACATAATACAGAAAAACTAAGGCCATTTTTTCTTAATAATGTAACTATCATGTTTTTTGAAAAAAAATTGCAATTTTACAATATAACCTGAGAATTTTCTATATCACTAAACTTCTGCAAGGTTAGTTCTCAGCTGACAGTAAACCACAGATCAGACCTGCTAAATCAAAATTTCTCGTTGTGGGGCGCCTGTATTTTTTTTTTTTTTTTTTTTTTTTAAGTTTCACGGGTGAACCTGATGAATACCCTTTGATTAAGGACTACCATCCTGTGACATCATTTTGTAATGGCTATAGGATATTCTATCATGAGCCATAGGCTAGAATCTACTTATCTTTTTCTGTATTGCTAGACATTTAAGTTTCCAGTTTGTCACTATTGCAAACAATGCTTCAGTGATCATCCTTATAAAGAAATCTTTGCACACATCCACTTTACTTAAATGCTTTCCTTAGGATAAATACCTAAAAATAGAATGCACATTTTAAAGAATAATACCAAATTGGCCCTCCAGAAAGGTTATGCCAAAAAAATGCCTATCTTCCTGCCTGGTAACACATTTTTCATTTTTGCTAAGTTGATGGTAAAATATTTTCATCATCTTATTGCTTCAGCATTTGCATTTTTTAATTAGTGAAGTTAAACATTTTTTTTTAAAGATTTTATTTATTCATGAGAGACAGAGAGAGAGAGAAAGGCAGAGACACAGGCAGAGAGAGAAGCAGGCTCCATAAAGGGAGCCCGATGTGGGACTCGATCCCGGGACTCCAGGATCATGCCCTGGGCCAAGGCAGACGCTCAACCACTGAGCCACCCAGGCATCCCTAAACATTTTTTATAATGGCCATTTACATATATATATGTATGTGAAAATGGTTTATTTCTAGAAAGATATTTAATGATTTGTCTCTTCATGCCCTTATACATTTTTCTATTTGATTATATATCTTTTTCTTATTTATAGGAGCTCTTTATATTTTTAAGACTACTGATGCTTACATTACTATATATTTTGCAAATTTTTTTTTATTTGCCCTTTTGGATAAGTTTTGGGGTTTGATACTATACAGAGTTGTTATAAAGTGAATCTATCAGTTTTTTCTTTCATAATTACACTGTCATATTTGAAAAACCCTTTGGGGAAGATCCTCTACCCTCTCACCTTCACCCCAGACCCCACCACATAATGCTATTGAGTACTTAACTTAGACATGTAAAATTAAAATGGGCACCAGAAGGACTGCAATCTTGCTTTTTACCTTGATTACTGCCAGCAAGTAGGCTGGTTTTAATTCGGGCCTAGTCTCTCTGCAGAGGGTATCATGATGTTTATTGGGACTTATGTAACATTTTAGTCCCTTCCTCTAGGCACTTTATCTACCTTTATGTCATATAATTTTGTTTCCATTAAGACCCAAGAGTCTTTTATCTTAGGAAATAGCTGTCTGAACTTTTTACTTTACAAAGTTAAACTGTTGTTATCTGTAAATTTGAAAAAAAGTCAACAAAGTATTTTTTACTTGCAGAAAACAGAAAAATTACTGTGTGTATATATAGTGTGTGTTTATATATATAAGCATATATATAGTGTGTGTATATATTTACATATATATACATATATGACTCAAGAAATAAAAGCCTTTAAATCTCTGAAATTAAGAACTCTGAAAAGGATTTTATTAAAAAAGGATATTATAAAAAATAGAACCAGTGAAAGTAAAAGGGTATATAATAGACTCTCTAGGTTATTAGATAAACTCTTTTTCCAGAGTATAAATATAATATGAACAAATAAAATATGGTATCTTTAGTTAGATGGCCACTAATTATACAGTTTTGGGGCTCATGTACCACCAATGCATACGTTATACTGTGGAATTTTTCAAAATTATCAGTTAGCTAATAGATTACTTTTGCTAATTATGCCAAGCTGTTCCGTCCTGTTCTGCTAAGTACAATCTGTACCATTAAGCTTCCTTTCATTCTCTTATTTTCATCTTGAAAAGTTACCGTGATCCAAAAGAAATCTTTTGGCTATACTCAAGGCTTTTACAGTCTTGCTGAGTTAATAACGTATCATTATCACAAAGTTTAAAAGGGCCTAAAACATAGACCCTGCTTGATGCTAAATTACTTAAGCGGGTGTTCTCATGAATAAATGTCCATTGACATTTCTGAAATAGAAGGTTATTTTTTAGTCTTTAGCACGTCAGAGTTCCCATATATCACATTTTTCACTTCAGCTGAGTCTATAGGAACTATTTCTATCACCATGAAAAGTATTTTTGAGTACCTTAGTATGGTACTCTCTTAGAACAAGAAACTTCTAAGATAAATAGTTCATTGGCTTGATCAGACCTTAGGCCATACAGTCAAACCATTCTAGGAGAGACATTTTAAGTTGCATTATTTTGGCCAGGATAAGTTTTTCCAATTAAGGATTCTGTTTCCTCCCCCTCTATATAGAACTTAAAATTGAGTCTGATACCTCAGTCTGTTAAGTGAGATCTGTTACATGATAAAGCTTTGAGGGAATCCCTCGGTGGTTCAGTGGTTTAGCACCTGCCTTTGGCCCAGGGCGTGATCCTGGAGTCCCGGGATTGAGTCCTGCATCAGGCTCCTTGCGTGAGGCCTGCATCTCCCTCTGCCTGTGTCTCTACCTCTCTCTCTCTCTCTGTGTCTTTTATGAATAAATGAATAAAATCTTAAAAAAAAAAAAAAAAACTTTGAAAACTATTAAGCCATATACTAAAATATAATATTATTGATAATATTCTTGTGTAAGCAGATATTTGCCCAGATAGTCGGGGAATAGTCTGGAGACCTGTAAGCTTTAATCCAGGCTGTGATCCTGAGAAGGAAGGAATGAATGAATGAGTTGAGTGAGTGAATAAGTACATACACACATCTGTACATATCCTGTGATTAATTTATTAGTGGCAAGAGAGGCATGGAGAGAATAGAGCTATTACTGATTTGTAAAGATATTTGTTAGTTTTCAAACGTTCTTTTTTTTTAATTTTTTTTTTTTAAGATTTTATTTATTCATGAGAGAGAGCGAGGGAGGGAGAGACACAGGCAGAGGGAGAGGGAGAGAAACAGGCTCCATGCAGGGAGCCTGATGTGGGACTCGATCCCGGGCCTCCAGGATCACACCCTGGGCTGAAGGCGGCACTAAACCGCTGGGCCACCGGGGCTGCCCAGTTCTCAAACATTCTTGAGGGAGAATATATCCTTCGCCACAAAATTCAGAGTTAATTCGTGTAGATTAGAATTCCTGTAATATAAAACTGAGGTAATCCTGCCTCATTCACAAATTGAACTATCCAAATTAGAAATTTCTTTTTTTTTAAGATTTTATTTATTCACGAGAGACACAGAGAGGAAGACCTAGAGGGAGAAGCAGGCTCCCCACAGGGAGCCCAATGCGGGACTCGATCCCAGGACCCTGGGATCACGATGAAGGCAGCCGGTCAACCACTGAGCCGCCACTCAGGCATCTCCAAATTAGAAATTTCTAGGAGCACAGCTTTCCTCCTGCAAAGGTCCTGGCCCATGGCAATGGTCTGCGCTGCAGCCACTCAGCCAAGCGGTTGCCGTGGTGAACAGCAGTGCACCTCCTGAGGAGAACCCCCAGAGCTAGCTGCGAGCCTCTGCCGTAGCCCGGCGGGGAGCCCAGGGCGGCTGTGCCACTGGGCCAAACAAGGCTGAGGAGAGGAGGCGAGATGTCGCCAACACCGTCCTTTAAGTAGCTGAGCGTAACCTGCTCCTCTCTCTCAGGTGCCTGCGGGGCCTCCCTCGGGGAGCCGAGATTGCGACCCCAGCCCCCACCCGGGGACAGCAACGAAGAGCCACTTGCAGGTTCCCCTCCAGCATGTCCCTCCGAACACACGTGACGATAAGCGCCCCGAGACCCCGGGGGTCGAGCCCCCCCAGCAGCCTGGCGCCTACAAGCAGCTCAGAACCACGAGCCGGAAAGCAGAATCCATCCGCAGGGGTCACCTCCACAACCGCCACGTCTTCCAGCAACAGTTGATCGAAAAGCAGAAGCAGCAGCTTCAGGAGCAGCAGAAAACCATCCTGGAGCTGAAGGAAAGCCGGCGGCTGGCGGAGGCCCGGTGGGCAGCAGAGCGGGCCGCGGCCGCCACGGAAGCGCAGAGCTGCCCGCTGACAAACCCCCGAGGGAAGGGACCCCCGAGAACCCGGCAGGTGCTTCCAAAGTATGTCCACTAATGTCAGAACATTCTTTGGACTCAGGATTTGGGGTTGTTCACGTTGTGGTCGAGAGGCCCCTGAACTGTTGCCCAACTTCCAGGCCTCCACGATCTCTCCCTTTCTTTTGTTGTGTACTTTCCAAACAAAGAGGCCCCCCTGCTTTGTGACTGGTGGGTGACGGGTACTAATAGTATCTGAGGCACCGGCTGCCTCTGAGTTGCACAGTTAGCACGTGTGTGGCGCTCCCTTAGGGAGGAGCTCTGTCACTAGACCAGTTAAAGAGAAAAATGCTTACTTGCTCTACCTCAAGGTTTCCGATTACGTTTAGTTCTGAGAAGCCAGGTTGTACAGTATCAGGTGCAGATGGAGCAGCCCCTGGGCTGGCTAATTACCTAGCTTACATTTGTAGTTGTTCTGGATGAAAGTAAACATCTTTGAGGCTGGACCAAGTCCAAATTTCTCAGAAGCCGCTTAACGATGGTTTCAGACGTGTTTGAGACCTACTCAGTACCTGGGATAAACGGTAGGATAAGAAGTGGGTGATAGATCCCTACTGATTTGAAGCACCGGGAAGGGAGTCACAGCCTCCGACTCACTGCAGACTCAGGCCAGTAACTCAACCTTTCCACCTCCACATGACACCAATTTATTGAGTGGGTTTGATACATAGCTGAGAGTAAAAACTAATTAAATTTTGTGAAATGCTTTGAGTTCCTCAGGCTCGAGAACTTCAGAGAAAGCTGGTTATTTGTCTGAATTCTTTTCCTTTAAATTTTTTTTTTTTCTTTTACCCCCAGTTCACCCGTTGCTTCCCCTGGGACCAACCATAGAGGAAATGACTCCCAGAATTCTCTCTCTGGACCCAGAAGGATTCCAAGGCAGCTGATGGCACCCCATCCCATACTGAAAGGCAGGGCGGACTTGGTGGTGGTCTGGTAGTGGTTATCCTCCTTCCTGAAACAGGATGTGCTGGGACTGTATCCTGGCAACTCAGGTTTTGAGACTTGGCAGATCCTGGTCAAAGATGGCTAGACATGTGAGGAGTGCATTGCACCAGAGTTCCATGCATTTTTTCCTGCCTCTTCTGCCAAACGTTTTGGCCTTCCCAAATAACACCATAAATAGATAGATAGATAGATAGATAGATAGATAGCTGAAGGGTATATCATTATCCTGTAATTTGAGGTTTAGATTATGGGGAAAAAAATGGGACAGTTACACAAATGAGAAAACTCCTGAGTAGCTGGTAAGGACAAAATTGATAATGATCTATGATTATATTCTGATAACCTTAAAATATTATTCCATTTATAGCAATCCACATCCTTTTATGCGTTGTACCTTGATGATATGCTTTTAGTAATGAAATCTGCAAACCAGACATTTTAATCTAATAACATTCTTGATGCATGTAGAAATCATTATCTAAACCAGACAATATTATGAGAAGAAAAGCATTTGCTACCTAGTGAGTCTGCTAATTGTTTTTACTTTATACGTCGTCAGGCACTGTACATTTGTTTGTGTAGAGGTAGGCATGTTGGCAATTATATTGTGGTTGTAAATCTGATTTTTCACCTTTGGCCAGATTGCTGCCCTAACAAGAAGTGACGTCAGCCGAAGCACACTATGCCCAAAGTCCATTCCTTTTAATGAAGAAATTAGCAGTCTCTGCGTTGACTCTCTGCCAGGATAGCAGTTTATGCCATCTTTGTCTACCACTGAGAATGATCAGGAAATGCCCAGTTCCAGTGAGACTATTTTTAAAAAATTGTTTGCTCAACGAGTTAATCATATTTTAGAACTCCAGGCCACTTTTCAAGTGGTCTTTAATGATTAGCTCTAGAAAAGATGGGGAATGCACTTATTACCAGAGACTCTGTTTCTCAGGGTTCTCACTTTAATCCTCTAGTTTATTTCTGCCTCTTTAAAGACAGCCTCACTGCCTCCATCTCTGGCACCCCCACACTTCTTTTTCTAGCGATGCAGCACTTAATATCTGTAAGAAATAGCCTTGTGAGTTTTTTGTTTATTAATTCTTGAAACTTGAACTTAAATTTTCTTCTTATAATATGGCACAAAGAAGCAAAAGCAATAACTGTTGGCTGACTTAGGTGAGCAGAACTTGCTACTCCTCCTACCCGTGTCGCTCTTCCTGTAAAAGCCCCGACTGATGACACAGTCATATTATCAGACCATCTTGCACATTTGCTGCTTTTGGATCGATATTTAATAGACTGTCAAGAACAGGAGTCTGACACTTGAATTCGTTCAGATGCCAGTTCTCCAAATGCCTAGTACAATTCCATTTCCTGCCCATCTGGATATCTATCCAGGCCTTAAAACTAGATTTTAATGTATTCATCGTGACCCTAAACTTTAGTTCGTTGTTGTTGTTGTTGTTACACATACAGACATAAGTATAATGACTCAGGGAAAAATAGCAGACTCAGTGAGATTTGAGGATTGATTGTATTGTCAAAGTATTTGTTAGCTATAATAAAGTTTTCTCCATTCATTAAAGAAATTATCAAATTAAAATTCTGGTTTCTGGGTTTCAGTAATAAAAGTATCAAGGCACATTGTGTTATTTAAACCAGTAAATTAGGGGCAGCCCTGGTGGCGCAGCGGTTTAGCGCCGCCTGCAGCCCAGGGCGTGATCCTGGAGACCCGGAATCGAGTCCCACATCGGGCTCTCTGTATGGTGCCTGCTTCTCCCTCTGCCTGTGTCTCTGCCTCTCTCTCTCTGTCTCTATGAATAAATAAATAAAATCTTAAAAAAAAAAAAAAACTGCTTGAGAAATATTTAAAATTTAAAAAATAAATAAACCAGTAAATTATTCTAATAGAAAAGTAAAAAACATAATTTTCAAATTATTCATCATTACTGAGGATAGGATCGTAGGTCTTTAACCTGTAGGGGGTATATAAATAACATATATATACTTATATATTTACAAATACAACTACAACTAATATTTTTAAAATAGACATTTTATATTTATATATTTATAAACAAGTAAAAAAAATGTTTTTGAAATTGTGAACCCTCAATTTGCAAGAAAACCCTAGCAATAACACTAAACTCTGCTATAAAATCTGGAGACATTTCTCTTGCAGTGTTCCTTATATTTTTGATATTGGAACTCTGTTACTATTTTCTAGCCATGGAAGAGAGAGCAGTTCAGCGAGCTGAACGTAGGCGGATCTTGGCAGAGAAGAAGAAAAAACAAGAAGAGGAGAAATTGGTAAATCAAGAATGAAACCTGAGGCAAGAAAAAGGATTTGTATAGGTCTTTATTTAAAAAAGAAATGAAGCCTAGAAGTACCTGGGTGGCTCAGTTGGTTAAGTGCCCAATTCTTGATTTTGGGCTCAAGGCATGATCTCAGGGTGGTGAGATCAAGAGCCCCGCATTAGGCTCCGTGCTGGGCATGGAGCCTGCTTAAGATTCTCTCTCTTTTCCTCCTTCTGCATCCCTACCTCCCTCTTAAAAAAAAAAAAAAAAAGAAAAAGAAAAAGAAAAAAAATGAAGCCTAGCTTGTTTAAGTGTCTTGAGACAATGGAGCTAGATCAACTTTGGTAATAGCTTTTTATCCATTGGCCTGAACTCCGAAGATTTTAGGAAAAGAAAGGGAGAAAACAATGACTCCATTAGTTTAGCAGGAAGGATATGTTATGAAACTTGATGGGAGCCAACAGTTGGGAAGATTTACTCATTTAGGTTTAGATGTCCAACGTGGTAAGTTGCAAAGGTGAGTAGTTCTTAGACAGTTTTGACCTAGACTATCAAAAATAAATTTTGTATCTATTAAGAAAAAAATAAATAGTTCCCATAGTTTGGGGGGGTTTTTCTGTGTGAAATGAAAGAAAAAAATTTTCCTATGCTGTTTGGAGTTTGGACTTACTATTTCACAGGTGAAAAGAACTAAAAAAGTATTTTTTGATGAGAAATTAATGTTCTTTTCTTAATATCACCTTCACAAGTAGAAGAGGATTCTTTTGGAGAAACTTTTAAGTTACACAACTGACCACCTGTTGGTTGGAGTTTCTACTTTTATCACGAAGTATAGGCTTCTTTCAGAGACAGGGTGGGCACTCTTGGTAGATACTTGACTTTCCTCAATATAAAAAAATCTTATTTCCATACAAACATAGTGTTCTTGTTTTTTACTGACCCTAATCTTGACCAGGCCCAGTTAAAGGCCCAAGAAGAGGAGCGTCAGAAGAGGGAAGCAGAAGAAAAGGAGGCTCAGCTTAAGAAAAAACGAGAAGAGAAGAGACTACAGAAAATGGTTCGTAGAGTCTGGCCAATCACCTGTCTCTTAAAGCCTACTGTGTGCAATACCGTGGCCCTGTGCACCTTCTCCATCCCCCAACTTCCCTCCAGAACATATTTCTCGCACCTCCACCCTTTTTCCACACCTTAGTGAAAAACTAAGGTGCTCATTCTTCAGATCGAAGCTTTTTGAAGATTTGAAATCTTCTCTCAGATTAGCTTTTCTTGCCTTTTATACTCTTCTCCAACCAAGGTTAGATTAAGTTCCCCATATTGACTCTGAAATAGATTTCCTCACAGCATTACCAGGGCTTATAATTCTGCATATGTTTTGTGATTGTCTTATTGATTTCAGCATCCCCAACTAAACTAGAATCTCCTGGAAGATAAAGGGAGCAGTCTGGTGTTGCTCATTATTGTATTGATTAGCAGTGTCCCTGGCATATAGTAGGAACTCAGCAAACTTGCAGAATAAGCAAGTAAATGAATGAACAAATGGAAGAAAATACACCCAGAAGAAATAAGAGATAAAACCCTTACTTTCAAGATTATTAAGTTCTAGTTGGAAAGATAAGGCCTAAAAATGCACAGTGTCAGACAATATATAGTACAGCATATGTTGTCTTGTGCCTCAAAGACCAAAGAAGAGGCACCTGGGTGGTTCAGTCGGTTATGGGTTCAACTCTTGATCTCAGTTCACGTCTTGATCTCAGGGTCATGAGTTCAAGGCTTGTTTTGGGCTCCATGCTGGGCATGAAGCCTACTTAAAAAACACCAAAGGAGGGATCCCTGGGTGGCGCAGCGGTTTGGCGCCTGCCTTTGGCCCAGGGCGTGATCCTGGAGACCCAGGATCGAATCCCACATCAGGCTCCCGGTGCATGGAGCCTGCTTCTCCCTCTGCCTGTGTCTCTGCCTCTCTCTCTCTCTCTCTGTGACTATCATAAATAAATAAAAATTAAAAAAAAAAAAAAAAAAACACCAAAGGGGCAGCCCCGGCGGCCCAGCAGTTTAGTGCCAACTTCAACCCGAGGTGTGATCCTGGAGACCTGGGATCAAGTCCCACGTCAGGCGCCCTGCATGGAGCCTGCTTCTCCCTCTGCCTGTGTCTCTGCCTTTCTCTCTGTCTATCATAAGTAAATAAATAAATCTTAAAAAAAAAAAAAATCTTTAAAAACACCAAAGGAGATCAAGAGAGCCATGTAAGGCAAGACCTATAAAGATTGGGGGAATATTTTCATAGAAAAGAGCTTCAAATTGGGAATTGTATTAGGATTCTACAGAGAAATAGAAGCAATAAGATGTATGTATAAGAAGGGATTTGTTATGAAGAATTGGCTCAAATGATTATACAGGCTGAGAAGTCCCACTGTCTGCCTCTGCATACCGGAGACCCAGGAAAGCCAGCAATGTAATTCCAGTCCTAGTCTGAATTGATAGTATAAACTCTAGTTTAAGGTCAGGAGACCAATGGCCCAGCTCAAGCAGGCAGTCAGGAATTAAAAAAGGAGTACATTTCTCCTTTTGTCTTTTGGGTCCTGTTTAGCCCTCAAGGGATTGGATGATGCCCACCCACATTTGGGAAGGCAGTCTAACAGAGTTCGTGGATTCAAATGCTAATCTCATCCCAAAACACATTCACCAACACACCCCTACATGTTTAATCTAGGCACCCTGTCGCACGTTCTAGTTGGCACATAAAATTAACCATCACGAGTCTACCCTTTATCAATTTGGCACCCATACACATCTCTTTAAACCATACTTAATCTCCAAATAAAGACAAGAAGATCATAATACATGATGCAACTATCCTGCATACAACCAAAAACGTGCTAACTCCCCTTCCCCAGAAGAGGAGATAAAGTCCTTGAGTGATGTTTATCCTTCTCATTGATATCCCATAACTTAAATATTATGATGTAAAATTAAAAATATTTAGACACAATGATACAAAGTCAATATATCTTATATTACTATTCATTGTGGAACATTTGAGAACTAGAAAAAAATGGAAAAAAATCTGAGCTCAGCACTAAGAGGTAACTAAATATCTAAGTATATTTTTCTCTAAGTAGCTCTCTCTTAATAGATAATTGGCGTGGAAGTGTATGTAGTTTTTAGTCTGCTTTTTTCATTTAAGAGTCTGTCATGAGTGTTTTCACTTGTCATCCAGAATTCTTCAAAACCTTTATATGTTGAAGGTCATTTTTTTTCAAGTTTTTCTGTAAATTCCAGTTAGTTAACATACAGTGTAATGTTAGTTTCAAGTGTAGAATTTAGCGATTCATCACTTTCATACAACATGCAACACTCATCTCAACAAGTGCCCTCCTTAATATTCCTTATTTTAAAAATAAACTTTTTATTTTGGTTTACTTAGGTTTACAAAAAAGTTGCAAATGTAGTACTAAGAGTTTTCCTAAACCCCTCACACAGTTTCAGTTTCTCCTTAATATTATATTACTATGGTATATCCGTCAAAACTAAGAAACCAACGTTAGTACATTACTGTGAAAACCAGGCTTTATTTAGATTTCACCAGTTTTTCCAGTTTTTCTGACTTCTCTCTGTCTTCACTTGGTAGGAGGAGCTAGGGAGCTTCACAGGGTCTGTTTTATGACAGCAGATCCCATTCGTGAGGGCTCCACCCTCAGACCCAAGCACTTTCCAAAGGCCTCACTTCCTAACACCACCACACTGGGCATTAGGACTTAAACATACAAATTTGGGAGGGGACACATTCAAACCATAGCACTTAGTCTTTCTCTGTTTTTTGTTTTGTTTTGTTTTTTTAATGGCCTTGGCAATTTAGAGGAGTACTGATAAGGTATTTTGTAGAATGTTCCTCAATTTGTGTTGGTTTGAATTTTTTTTTTTTTTGGTTTGATGTTTTTCTTATAAATCTTCTGGGGTTATGGTTTTTGTTTTAAGAATGCTACCTAGATGAGGGGCCCTTCTAATCTCATCACAGCAAGGGATATATGAAATTAAGATGACATCTCTGGTGATGCTAACTATGATGACTTGTATAAGGCAGTGTTTGACAAGTTTCTTCACTGTGAAGTTACTGTTTTTCCCTTTTCATACTCTCATCTTTGGAAGCATTTCATTAAGTCTGGTCTACTCCCAAGGTAGGGAGGAGTGGAAATTAAGTTCTGTCTCCTTGAGGGGTCGAATATCCACACATACTATTAGGGATTCTTCTGTGAGGAATATTTTTTTTTCCTTCTCCATTTGTTTATCTATTCAATCATTTATATCAGTGTGGACTCATGTATATTTATTTCATACTTTGAGTTATAAAAAAGTATTATTTATTATGTGTCTGAAATTATTCCCACTTTGGCTATGGGGAGCTCTTTAATGTTGGCTCCTGTGTCCCTCTGCCATGCCTTCATCCTTTTGGTGGGTATTTTACTTTCCAACGCTATTCATCTTGTATTTTCACTGCTGTGTGTTGGAATCAGCCATTTCTCCAAGGTGCGTGGTTCTAAATGGTATTTGGAAAGCAAGATCTGGGCAGTGAGGGTACTCATTGCTTCTGGGATGTCATTAATTCTAGCACCTCAGCAGAGAGAGCTAAGTAATCTACGTATGTATACTAAACCATGTACACACCTATCCATAATTATTTCTGTATCTGTCCATCTGAATAAACATTAAGCTAAACCCAAGATCATACTAAATCTCTGGCTCTAATCCTGCATCAGAGCCCTTCCCTTCTTGCTTATCTGTAAATCCCCTATTTGACAGTGTAAGATCTGGTTCCCACAATTTACCATCCATTTACCTAACTTGTTCAATTCCAGTATACATGTAAAGCAATTTCAGAACTGTACCCGCCATGAGAAAATTTGCCAACTGGAGTACAGTATTTATGTAGTTTCTTTTGCTTTAATACAGTTTCTAGTGTGGTTTTCTAATCACTTAGGTCAGCTTCTATTTTTCCCCACCTCCTTCCATTGTTTGTAAGAAGTTTATTTCTTTTGCATATAGACATTCAGATGATTCAGTATCATTTGTTGGAAGAGCAATCTTTTCTCTACTGAAATGCCTTTATACCTTTGTCGAAAATCAGTTGAATATATTTGTGCGGGTCTGTTTCTGGATCTTTGTTCTGTTGCTCGTTACGTATACTCCTTTGCCAATACCACTTGCCTTTGACTGTTGTACCTTTATAGTAAATCTTGAAATTGGGCAGTGTGAATTCTTCCACTTTATTTTTCCTCTTGTGAGTGATTTGGCTCTTCAGGTTTCTTTGCCTTTTTATGTAAGATTTAGACTAATCTTGTCAACATCTACAAAAAAACCTTTAAATTTTGATTGGGATCATATTGAATCTATAGATCAAATTGGGAGAATTGACAATAACATTGAGTCTAATCTATGAGCATGGTAATATCTCTCCATTGATTTAGATCTTTGTTTCATGAATGTTTTATAGTTTTTCATGACTATGTTTTGTTAGATTTATACCTAAGTACTTCTTTTTTGGTGCTATTATCAGTGGTGGGGTTTTCTTTATTTCAAATTCAATTTATTCATTGCTAATATATAGAAACAATTCCTTTCTGTATGTTGACCTTGTATTCTGCAACCTTGCTAAACTCACTTATTAGTTCTAAGAAGTTATTTTTGTGGATTCTTTGGAATTTTCTATAAGTTGTCTGCCAATAAAGGCAGTTTTATTTCTTTCTTTCCAATCTGTTGCCTTTTATTTTTCTTGCCTTATTGAACTAGCTAGGAATTCCAGTGCAAAGCTGAATAGAAGTAGTGAAAGAAGACATCTTTGCCTTCTTCCAGATCTCAGGGAGAAGATTCCATCTCTCATCTTTACCATCATATATGTCATATTTTTTAGTTTTATATATACTATAAATACCCAACACCTTCTTACCTGTATTGCTTTAAACAATTATATTTTAGTGTGATTAAAAATAAGCTAGGAGCACCTGGGTGGCTCAGTCAGTTAAGCACCCAACTCTTGATGAGCTCAGTCAGTTAAGCACCCAACTCTTAGATTCTCTCTCTCCTCCTCCCTCTCTGCCCTTCTCCCCCTAACCTCCCCTCCCCTCTCACACTCAGTCTCTCTCAAATAAATAAATCTTAAAAATAAGCTGTAGTTTTTCATTTTTCATTTCTGATGCTCCTTATTTCTTTGTATAGATTTAAGATTTTAACCTATATCATGTTCCCTTTGCCTGAAAAACCTCCTTTAACATTTCTTATAGGATAGGTCTACTGGTAGTGAATTCCTTTAGTTTTCATTTGTCTGAGAAGGTTTTTATTTCTCTTTCACTTTTTTTTTTAAGAGACAGAGAGCACGGGGCAGCCCTGGTGGCCCAGTGGTTTAGCGCCGCCTTCAGCCTGGAGTGTGATCCTGGAGACCTGGGATGGAGTCCCATGTCAGGCTCCCTGCATGGGGCCTGCTTCTCCCTCTGCCTGTGTCTCTGCCTCTCTCTGTGTGTGTCTGTCATGAATAAATAAATAAAATCTTAAAAAAAAAAAAAAAAGAGAGCACATGAGCAGGGGAGGGGTGGAGAGAGAGAATATGAATGAGAATCTTAAGCAGGCTTCATGCTCTGTGTGAAGCTGACATGGGGCACAATCTCACGACCCTGAGATCATGACCTGAGCCAAAATCAAGAGTAAGATGCTTAACTGACTAAGCCACCCCGGTGTCCCTCTCCTACACTTTTGAAAGTATTTTCACTGGATATAGAATTCTGGGTTGATAGTTTTTCTTTCAACACTTCATCTATGTCATTCTTTTGTCTTTTTGGTCACCTGGTTTGCTGTAATTCTTATCTTTGTTCCTTTATCATAGGTGTCTTAGTCTACTTACTTAGGTTGCCAGTTCTGTAGACTGGACATCTGAGATCGGGGTACCAGCATGGTTGGTTTCTGGTGAAGGCTCTCTTCTGGTCTTGTAGATGGCCACCTTCTCACTGTATCCTCCCGTGAACTTTCCTAGTGAGAAAGGAAGTACATGAGCTCTTTTAGTGAGTTATAAGGATACTAATCTCACCTTTAGGACCTCATTTTACCTTAATTACTTTCTCACAGACCCCGTGTCCAGATAGATCCATGCTGGTTGTTAGGACTTCAACATGAATCCAGAGGGGGGTATAAACATTTAGTCTATAAAGTAGGTAAGGTGGGTTCTTTTCCACCAGCTGCCTTCAAGATTTTTTTCTGTTTTTGGTTTTTAGCAGTTTGAATATGATCTGCCCAAATGTGATTTCTTTGTTTTTTTCCCCTGCTTGGTGGTCTCTAAGTGTCTTAGCTACTTGGCTTTGTGACTGTTACTAATTTTGGAATATGTTTACCCCTTATTTCTTTAAATATTTCACCTGTTTCATTCTTCTGCTCCTTCTGGGATTCCAGTCGCAATGCTTGCATTGCAGATTGTAATGCTTGCATTACACCGTTTGATACTATCCCACAGCTCTTGGATGCTCTGTTGTGGTTTTCATTCTTTTTTCTCTTTGCCTTTCAGTTTGTGTAATTTCTACTAACTTAACTTCAAGTCACCTGATTCTTTCCTTGGCTATACCAAGTCTAGTGATGAGCCCTTTGAACTCTCTTCATTTCTTTTTTTCTTTTTTTTAAGATTTTATGTATTTATTCATGAGAGAGGCAGAGACATAGGCAGAGGGAGAAGCAGGCTCCCTGCAAGGAGCCAGATGTGGGACTCAATCCCGGACTCCAGGATCACTCCCTGAGCCAAAGGCAGATGCTCAACCGCTGAGCCAGCCAGGTGTCCCTGAACTCTCAACATTTCTGTTACCATGTTTTTGATTTTGTAGCGTTTTCATTTGACTCTTTATTATAGTTTCCATATCTCTGTTAAAATTACATATCTGATCTTGAATAATAACTACCTTACCTATTAGAGCCTTGAATATTATTATAAGTTATTTAAAAATTAAAATTCCCTCTCTAGTAGTCACAACATCTCTGTCATATAGGAGTCTAGTTCTAAAGATTTATTTTTTTTAAACTGGGTTTATTGCTTGTCTTTGGTATGCCTTTGTTGTTGCAATTTGTTGAAAGCCAGGCTTATTTTGCAGGGCAATAGAAACTGAGATAAATAGGCCTTTGGTGTAGAGATTTGTGTTAATGTAGCCAGGAGTTCTGGTACATTTGAAGTTTGTGGTTGCCATGGTTCCCATTGTTGAGGTTTGCTGTTGCTGTGAGCACCATAGACTTCAATTTACACTAGCAACTTTGTTTTGTCTCTCTCTCTTTTTTTTTTTTTTTTGGCTTCAGGTCTTCCCTTTGTGCTGTTCCCCAGAGATTATCCATCTCTTGCAGGTCCCTCAGGTGTACCCCACTGTTATTACTGGAGGTTTGTTAGCATGCTGGTGGGGTATAGATGAGGAAAAGCATTTTATAACATTCTGATTAAGTCTGAGTCTTTGGAGTACACAGTATTGGGCAGTCAGAAGAATTTCTCCTACTCTTCTGTCTTCTTTTAGTATCTACTGGCTCAGTCTGTAACCTTAAAGCCCTTCCCTCTGTGAGGTTCCCTCTCCACTTAGATGAGATGGGGGGCTAGTCTGGGTAACCCTTCCCCCTAGCGGCAGTAGGATTCCACTAGTGCCCTCAGGTGGGGCCACTTGCAGATGAAGGCTTTTGTTTCTCAAGGGAGAATGGTCTAGGCAGATTTTACAGTGGTGGTTGTTCCTTTCCACCAGCCAGAACCATGGTAGGAACTTTATCTGGATTCTCTCTGATAGTCTCTGTGAGAGCCTAGTTGAGTTCCTAGAGCAAAAGCCTGCAAAAAAGGTAGGAACGTCCCTATGACTATGACCCCCCATTTGTCCCTCTCCCTCTGACCCTCCCCCTGCTTCTGCTCTCTCTCTCTCTCTCTCAAATAAAATTTTAAAGTGTCAGTGTTATCAGTGCTCTGAAAGTGAATGAAATCAACTTGGGAGATTGGGTAGAAAATATGAGGGTTTAAAACCAGTCCTCAAGTATATGAATAATTACTCAGGATGAGAGCTAATGAGGTAGAAAGAGAACCAGAAGAAACTTTTGTTGAAAATCTGAGGAAAAAAGTATTTGTGGAAGAGGCTGCTGATGGTTAACTAGACTAAATGCTGCTGAGTTCAGTTTAAAGGAGGACAGACATGAGTCTCTGATTTGGCAAGTTGGAGATCATTCATGACTTGTACAAGAATGTTTTCAGTGGAGTGCTGGTAAGGAGGTTCTATTCCAGTGAGTTGAGGAGAAAATAGAAAAGGAAATAGATACTGTGAGTATAATAGGGATCACATGGATCAAAAAAGATTCTTTTATAGTTATTGTTTTTTCTGGCTTATTTTGTTTTTTAAAGATGGAAGATACCAGCACATATTTGCATATTGATGGGAATGATCCAGTAGTGAGGGAGGAATTCATGATACCTGGAGAAAGGGTATAAATTACAGGAGTATATAAATAGGAATATGTTCCAGAGCACAATAAAAGGGTGGACAGAAGGCAGAAAGTTTCTTAATTCTTGCTGTAATACTTGGTCTTTCAAAGTTGTAGTGGTGGAGATCTATATACGTGCACCTATACACATTCAGATTAATCTTATTTCTTGCATATCATTTGTTGAATAATTTAAATCCATAGTCCGCTTTTTTATCCCTTTTTAGCCTGAGTGAACTATACTCTATAAAACCCTAGCAACATAGAGCCCCCAGTATAAGGGCCATCTCAAAGCAGACACCATCATTTCATGTAATCCTCTATTTTATGCACAAGGAAATGAAAATGTAATATTAATGAAATAAAGTGAACTCTTGAGGAATCCTTATTAAGAGATAGAATATATACTTAAAATGCTATATAATATAAAATTTTGGCTCAAGCAGATCTCTATTAAATGTTTTTCTATTTTTTTCCATGGAAAAGTTGACTTAAATAGGCTGTTTTTCCCCACTGCATCGGAAAATGGATTTCCTTTGGAGCCTACAGCCATTGAGGTGTAATTCTAGGAAAAGAATTACACTGTAATTTAGATGTGCATGCGAACAGGGTTGGAGAGCCTGAGGGTTTCTTCAAAGGCTTACTGTCTGTGTTAGATTCCTGTCTATAAGTCACAACTGCTACAGGGACATTTTCAATGGACATGAAAATGACTACTTTCTGTACCTCCCCATAATCCTGAGTTGGTCCTTGTTACTCATGAGAAAATCTTGTACATTTTTATTTCTGGCCATCCAGTTCAACATCTCGGGTGTCTGGAATAAGGATTATAAAGATTAATTTGGGGTTAGTGTGGACATTTCATCTTGAGGAATTTGTACTGAAACAGGTTGTTTGGATTGTCAGATTAGGGCAATTCTCCCTTCCATATTAGAAATATCCCATTGTGCTCTCATTTTTTTTTTCTTGCAGAAGACTTAGCAATTAATAGCTTGTCAGAATCAGCCAATTCACCGCACTTTTCCTGAAGTGAAATTGTGTGTATGTGGGGGGGGGGGGGGGGGATGTTATATGTGTTTTATATTTATACGACATAGATGACTTCTATTGTGAAGACAGTCTAAAGTCTTTGCTTTTGCTCTTGTGACTTTCCTAAGGGGTATCACTTGCTACCACTCACCATTTTTTAGTTTTTCTCTACTTGTATTATGGCCTATTTTTATTTAAAAGAAATCATGAGGGGATCCCTGGGTGGCGCAGCGGTTTAGCGCCTGCCTTTGGCCCAGGGCGCGATCCTGGAGACCCGGGATCAAATCCCACGTCGGGCTCCTGGTGCATGGGGCCTGCTTCTCCCTCTGCATGTGTCTCTGCCTCTCTCTCTCTCTCTGTGTGACTATCATGAATAAATAAATTAAATAAATCTTTAAAAAAAAAAAAAGAAATCATGATAGCTTTACAGTAAACCATTAAGCTTCTGTCATCTTTCTCAGTCAGCCCCTCAAGGGGTGCAGCTCTTCTTTGAGGAGGGAGGGCTGCCTAATGATCATCAAATACTTTTAGCTTTTTTCTGGACTTATTTGTTCATCACTTTAAAAAAGCCCAGGGTAACAATATTCTAGGCTTTTATTTTTTATTTATTTTTAAAAAGATTTTATTTATTTATTCATTTATGAGACACAGAGGCAGAGACAGGCAGAGGGAGAAGCAGGCTCCATGCAGGGAGCCTGATGTGGGACTCCATCCCTGGTCTCCAGGGTCACGCCGGGAGCTGAAAGCAGATGCTCAGCCACTGAGCCACCCCAGCATCCCTTATTCTAGGCTTTTAATGAAGTATGGAGAAACTTTAAATTTAAATAGGGTTCTTTACATAAAATTCTCTACCCTATAATCTAAATGAAGGGACTGTCTTGCTAGGTTTCCCATAATAATGAGGTGAGAAATACTGATTACTCTCCTAACTAGATACTTTATAGTAACTTAGGTATAAATCATGTGTGAACAACACTGAATCTGAGAATATGTACAGCACTCACTCTTGTACCCATGACCCCCTTTGCCTCACCAGCTTGGCTGAATTGTTTCTTTAATGCTCCAGAGTAGTGTTCCAGTGATTAGCCTACTGTTTAGTGGTTATATGTTCAAATTGAGTTAATTAGCTATTTGTTGAAATGAAATTCATTAGTGTTTTGATCATGGCATTTATACTTATTTTTTCAGTTTTGCTGAGGTATAATTTGCAAAATTGTAAGGTACCGAAAAATACACCAGGATGATTTGATATCCTTATGCATTATAAAAGGATTCCCACCATTGAATTAACACATCTGTCACCTCACATATTTACCTTTTGTGTGTACATTTAGATTCTCTCTTAGTGGGACACTTGGGTGGTTCAGTCAGTTTAAGGGTCTGCCTTTGGCTTAAGTCCTGATCCCAGAGTCCTAGGACTCAGTCGGGACACTGCTTCTCCCTCTCCCCCTGCTCCTCTCCTCTTTCTCTTGCTCATTCTCCATCTTTTTTAAAAAATCTGAAGAAAGAAAAACGCTCCGTGAAATGTTTTAAAGATTTTTTTATTTATATAAGAGAGAGCACAGTCAGAGGGCAGGGAGAAGCAGGTTCCCCACTGAGCAGGGAGCCCGATGCAGGGCTCGATCCCAGGCTCATGAGCTCAGCCGACAATAGCTACTTAACTGACTGAGCCACCCAGGCACCCCAGTAAATTTCAGTTATACAGTATAGTATTAACAATTACAGTCACCGTATTATGCATTAGGTCCTCAGGCTACCTTTATCTTACAACTAAAAGTTTGTACCCTTTCTCTGGGATCTCCCTTTCTCCCATTTACCCCTCAAGTATTTGCAACCACATTCTACTCGCTGTTTCTAAGAGTTCAACTTTTTTTTTTTTTTTTTTAAATAAAGATTACACAGATAAGTGACACCACCTAGTATTTGTTTTTCTCTGTCTGGCTTATTTTACTTGGCCTATAAATGGGCATAATGTCCTCAGGGTTCATCTGTGTTGTGAAAAATGGCCGGGTTTCCTTCTTTATTTAAGGCTGAATAATCTTCCACTGTATGTATATAGGATATTTTAAAAATTCATTTATCCATTGATGAAACTAAAGTTATTTCCATATCTTGGCTATTGTGAATAATGTTGCAATAAACATGGGGGTACAGATATCTCTTTCAGATAGTGATTTTGTTTTCTATGCATATATACTTAGAACTGGGATTTTGGGGAATGCCTGTGTGGCTCAGTGGTTAAGGGTCTGCCTTCAGCTCAGGGTATGGTCCTGGGGTCCGGGGACTGAGTCCCACATCAGGCCCCCTGTGAAGAGCCTCCTTCTCCCTCTGCCTATGTCTCTGCCTCTCTTGGTGTCTCTCATGAATAAATAAAATCCTAAAAAACAAAAACAAACTGGGATTGTTGGATAATTTGGTAGTTCCATTTTTAATTTCTTGAGGCACCTGCCAACTTTTTTCCATAGGGGTTGCTCCAGTTTACATTCCTAACAGCAGTGCACAATTGTTCCCTTTTCTCCACATCCTTGCCAGCATTTATTTCTTGTCTTTTTGATAATAGCCATTCCAGTAGTTGTGAGGTGATTGATAGATACCTCATTGTGGTTTTGATTTGCATTTCCCTGGTGACTAGTGATATTGAGTACCTTTTCATGTACCTGTTGACCATCTGTATGTCTTCTTTGGAAAAATGTCTATTCAGGTTCTTTATCCATTTTTTAAATGGGCTATTTGGGGTTTTTTGCTATTGAGCTATATGGGTTCCTTGTATATTTTAGGTATTAACCCTTTATTAGATATGTGGTTTGCAAATATTTTCTGTTCCACAGATTACCTTTTCTTTTTTTTTAATTTTTTTAAAATTTATTTATGATAGTCACAGAGAGAGAAAGTTTCAGGTCTTACATTCAAGTCTTTAATACATTTTTAGTTGATTTTTATGGATGGTATATAGTAAAGGTCCGGTTTTATTGTTTTGCATGAGGCGATCCAGTTTTCCCAGGACCATTTATTGAAGAGACTAACTTCCCCCATTTGTATATTCTTGGCAGCTCTGTTGAAAATTAATTGACCATATATGCATGGGTTTATTTCTGTGCTCTCTATCCTATTCCACTGATCTATGTGTCTTTTTTTTTTTTTTTTTAAATGCCAATACCGTAGTGTTTTAATCACTATAGCTTTGTGGTATAGTTTGAAATCAAGAAATATGATGCCTCCAACTTTGTTCTTTCTCAAGACTGCTTTGGCTATTCAGGACTTTTCATGGTCCCATACAGATTTTAGGATTGCTTTTTTTTTTTTTTTTTTTCCTGTGAAAAAATGCCACTGGAATTTTGATAGGGATTGCAATGAATCTGTAAATTGCTTTGGCTGGTATGGACATTTTAACAATATTCATTCTTCCAATCCATGAGCACGGTGTATCCTTCCAATTATTTGTTGTTCTGTGAAAAGATTCAGAACAGCCATGTTTTGGTTCCAAAAAGGAAAGAAAACTTCGTTATTATAGAAACAGAAGAGGAAAGCGAGCTACACATAGATAAAGGTAATAGTAGGCAATAAATGAGAATAAGGCAAAGTTACATCAAATTGGGTACTTACAACATCCAACCTCATTAGCTGGGGAAGCCCAGTGGAAATAGACGGGATAGAGTCCTGATTGAGAGGTCTGGGTGGACAGTCCTCCCCTCAGGTGAGACTTCCAACTGACTATCCCCATCTTTATAGGGGAAATAACAGGGTTTGAAGTTAAATATTTGTTTGTCTGCATGCAGTTTGGAATGAGCTGCATCTCTATGTTATCATATTTTTATATTTTCAAGGAGCCTGGGCTATGTGTGTTTGTCATCCAGGAATGGCCCTGGATTTCATTCCGGGGGTCCAGCCCAGTCTGGAGCAGGAGGGGAGAGTGAGACAAGATTTATAAATCTTGGTGTCCAGAACAAAAGGGCCAGTTCTGACCTGGAGGCCAGATAATCTATTTCAACAACCAGGCTCCCAAGGTTATTCACACAGCACAAGTCTCACAAACAGCATTCCTCAGCCTGCCTACATATGCGCAGGTCCATGTGGCTGGTTATGCAGGACAAATCAGAAACATCCATCCATATAGAACATTTGTGTCTTCTTCAAGTTTCTTTCACCAATATTTTATAGTTTCCGGTGTACAGATATTTTACTTCCTTGATTACATTTACTCCTAAGTAGTTTTTACTTGTTAATGCTATTGTAAATGGGATTCTTTTCTTAATTTCTCTTTCCAATAACTATTATTTATAGCCATGCAACTGATTTTTGTATATTGATTTTGTATCCTGCAATTTTACTAAATTTGTTTATTCTGACAGTTTCTGGTGGAGTCTTTAAGGTTTTCAATATATAATATCATGTCATCTGAAGAGAGAGACCATTTTATTTCTTCTAATTTGGATGTCTTTATTTTTCTTGCCTAATTGCTCTGACTAGCACTTCCAACACTATTTTGAATGAAATTGGTGACAGTCGGCATCCTTCTCTTGTTCATAATATTAGAGGAAAATCTTTTTTCAGTGTTGGGTATGACGTTAGCTGTGAACTTCTCAAGTTTTGGTCTTTTTTATATTTAGATACATTCCTTCTCTACCCGATTTCTGGAGAGGTTTTATTATGAAAAGATGTTGAATTGTGTCAGATACTTTTTCTGCACCTTGCAATAAATCCCACTTGATCATAGGTATAATCCTTTTAATGTACTGTTTAATTTGATTTGCTGATATTTTGTTGAGATTTTTTTGCATTTATATTCATCAGGGATACTGGCCTGTAATTTTCTTGTGTCCTAGACTGGCGTTGGCATCAGATTAATACTGACTTTTAAAATGATTTAGGAAGTATTCCCCTCTTTTACATTTTTTTCTGAAGAGTTTAAGAGGATTAATATTAATTCTTGAAATGTTTGGTAGAATTTACCAGTGAAGCCATCTGGTCTTGGACTTTTCTTTGTTGGAAGGATTTTGATTATTTATCCAGTCTCTTTACTGGTAATCAGTCTGTTCAGATTTTCTAATTCTTCATGATTCAGTCATAGTAAAAGCTGTATGTTTTTAGGAATTTATCAATTTGTAGATTATGTAAGTTTTGGCATATAATTGTTCATAGTAGTTTGTTGTTATCCTTACTATTTCTGTGTTATCTCTTTCATTTCTGATTTTATTTAAGTCTCTCTTTTTTTCTTGCTCCAGCCGCAAGTTTTTCTATTTTGTTTATCTTTTCAAAAAACCAGCTCATAGTTTCTTTGATCTTTTCTATTGTCTTTCTAGTCTCTTATTTCATTCCTCTGCTAACTTTGGACATAGTTATTTCTTTTTTTCTAGTTCCTTGAGATGTATGGTTGGGTTGTTTATTTGAGATCTTTTATTGTTTCTAATGTAATTGTTTACTGCTATAAACTTTCCTCTTAAAACTGATTTTGAGGCATCTCATAACTTTTGGTATATCTTGTTTCCATTTTCTTTTGCCTGGAGATGTTTTCTGATTTCCCTTTTAATTTTTTCTTTGACTCATTTGTTCTTTGTAAGCATGTTGTTAATCTCTACATATTTGTGCATTTTCCAGTTTTCCTCTTGTAATTGATTTTTTAAAAATTTTATTTATTTATTCATGAGAGACCCAGAGAGAGAGGCAGAGACATAGGCAGAGGGAGAAGCAGGCTCCACACAAGGAGCCCGATGCAGGAATCTGGGATCAGGACCTGAGCCAAAGGCAGATGCTAAACCAGTGAGCCACCCAGTAGTTGATTTTTATTTTGTAGCATCATGGTTGGAAAAGATGCTTGATACCAGTTTTTTTCAATTTATTAAGATTTGTTTTGTGGCATATAACATATGATCTATCCTGGAGAATGTTCCATGTGCACTTGAGAAAAATGTGTATTCTGCTGTTGTTGAATAAAATGTTCTGTGTATGTCTGTTGGGTCCATCTGGTCTAACATATAATTTAAGTCCAATGTTTCCATAGTGATTTTTCTGTCAGGGTGATCTATCCATTGTTTAAAGTGAGCTATTTAGGTTGCCTACTATTACTGTATCGCTGTCTATATCTCCCTTCAGAATGTTAGTATTTGTTTTATGTATTTAGGTGATTCAAAATTGGGTGAGTGACTTTTTTTTATTAGATGGACTAATTTGTTTGATCCATTAAATTAGGCAAAGAAAAATATATGCAGCTGAGTAAAAGAAGCACATTCTCATACTACTTGAACATATAGCAGCGGTCAAAAATAATGAATTATGGAATGGATCCCAAGATTTAATGTAAAAAAACACCCTGTACAGAAAACTTTAGGCTTCTAACTTCACCAAATCCAGTACTAAACATGTTTCCTTATATTCGTCAGCTTCTTGCAAGTCTTTTTTCACTCTTTACTAACTGCAGAAAATCAGTATATGCAGCTTCCAACCTGTGCTGGCAATCTGGAATGATCCACGACTCTTGTAAGATCTCTACCTGCTTTTTAATTGGATAATTTTCACAATCTTTAGCTTTCTTCTTCTTTTTAATCTTTTCTCTTGTTGTTTTGTTTCTTTTTTCATACATCATTTTTTCTTTGACCAATCCGGTCACCATGCCAGTTTTGATCTTGACCTGCCTCATTTGAGGATTGACCATGATCCATTGAGCATCACAGGAAGGGAGGGGTAGAGAGCCAAGGGAACTGTGGAGGAAGATAGTTGCATAAATACTTACAGTTCTTATATTATCTTGATGAATTGACTCTTTTTCTCTTGTTACAGTTTTTGGCTTAATGTCTATTTTGTCTAATTTAAGTCTAGCTACTCCTACTGTCTTTTGGCTTTCATGTGCATGGAATATCTTTTTTGCATCACTTCACTTTTAGTCTCTGTGTGTCCTTAAAGTTGAAATGAGCTGTTCATAGGCAGCAGGTTGGGTCCTGGTTTTTTTCATCCATTCACCACTGTATGGTTTTTTTATTGGAGAATTTAGTGTGTGTACATTTAAAATAATTGATAGGCATGGACTTACTATCACCACTTTAACTGTTTTCTGTTTTGTAGTTCCTTTGTTCCTTTCTTTCTCTCTTACTTTCTTCCTTTGTGATTTAATGATTCTCTGTAGTGTTACGCTTTGATTCCTTTTTCTTTATCCTTTTTTATTTATTATAGGTTTATGTTTTGTGGTTATCCTGAGGCTTACATAAGACACCCTGTAGTTTTAACAGTCTGTTTTCAGTTGATAACTTCATTTTTTTTTTTTTTAAGATTTTATTTATTTATACATGAGAGACACAGAGAAAGGCAGAGACCTAGAGGGAGAAGCAGACTCCATGCAGGGAACCCGATGTGGGACTCCAAGATCATGCCCTGAGCCAAAGAGAGATGCTCAACTGCTGAGCCACCCAGGCATCCCTAAGCTGATAACTTCAAAGTATACAAAACCTCTACATTTTTATTCTCCTGCTCCCACAGTTTGTGTTTGATGTCACAATTTATAAATTTTTTTCAAGATTTATTTATTTTAGAGAGCAAGAGCATGAGCAGGAGGGGCAAAAGGGGAGAGAGAGAGAAAGAGAATCTGAAGCGGACTTCATGCTGAGTGAGGAGCTCGACATGAGGCTCAGTCTCACAACTCTGAGATCACCATGTGAGTCAAAACCAAGAGTCTGACTACAGCACCCAGGTGCTCCACAATTTGCATCTTTTATAGTGTGTATCCATTAACAAGTTATTTTTATAGTTATTTTTTTTAAGATTTTTATTTATTCATGAGAGACACAGAGAGAGAGAGAGGCAGAGACACAGGCAGAGGGAGAAGCAGGCTCCATGCAGGGAGACCAATGTGGGACTTGATTCCGGGTCTCCAGAATCAGGCCCTGGGCTGAAGGCAGTGCTAAACTGCTGAGCCACCCGGGCTGCCCTATAGTTATTTTTAATATTTTTGTCTTTCAACCTTTACACTTGAGTTATAAGAGATTCACCTACCACCATTACCATATTAGAGTATTTTGATTAAACTATTTATATAAACACTTTTACCAGTGAATTTTATAGTTTCATATGTTTTCATGTTATTAATGTCCTTCACTTCAACTTGAAGTCTTTTTTAAAAAAAGATTTATTTTAGAGAGGAAAAAGTGTGCACAAGTTGGGAGAGGGGCAGAGAGAAAGAAAGAGAGCTCCTTGATGAACAAGGAGCCTGACTCAGGGCTTGATCTTAGGACTCTGAGATCATGACCTGAGCCAAACCAAGAGTCGAACAATTAACAGACTGAACCACCCACATGCCCTTTGAATTAGTCCTTTTCAGTGTTAAGTATGATATAAGGCTGGTCTAATAGTAATGAATTCATTTAGCTTTGGTTTGTCTGGAAAATTCTTTTATCTCTTCTTCAATTCTGAAGGACATCTTTGCTGGGTATTCTTGTATAGCAGGTTTTTTTTCTCCTAGCACTTTGAATATATCATCTCACTCCATCTGGCCTGCAAGGTTTCTGCTGAAAAACTTGATCGTCTTATGAGAGTGCCCTTATATGTAACAAGTTGCTTTTTTCTTGCTGCTTTTATGATTCTCTCTTTGTCTTTCATGTTTGACAATTTATAATGTGTCTTAGCGTGTGGCTCTTTAGATTCATTTTGTTTGGTATTCTTTGGGCTTCTTGGATATGGATGTCTATTTCGTTCCCCAGGAAAGGGAAGTTTTCAGCCAGTATTTCTTCTAATAAGCTTTTTGCCCCTTTCTCTCTTCTATGCATATATTTGTACCCTTGATGGTGTCGCATCACCCCTTAGGCTATGTTCATTCTTTTTTCTTTTTCCTCTGATTGGATGAATTCTCTGCACTGTCTTTAAGTTGACTGGTCCTTTCTTCTGCTGATATATTTGGCTGTTGAACCCCTTTATTGAACTTTTTGATTCAGTTACTGTAATCATCAGCTGATTTATGTTTGTTTTTTAATATTTTGTATCTCTTTTATGAAATTCTTCATTCATGCATTGCTCTCCTGACCTCAGTGAGAATCTTTATGATCACTGTTTCTGAACTGTCTACTGGGTAAGTCACTTATTTCATTAAGATTGGTTTCTGGAGATTCATCTTGTTTGTTTGCTTGGAAGACAGTCCCCTGTTTCTTTATTTTTCTTGGCTTCCCTGTTGGTTTCTGCACCCTAGATAAAGCAGCCACTCCTAGTCTTGACATAGTGGTCTCATGTGGGAGATAGACCTTGTAGTCAGCCTTGCTCAGGCTCTTGGTTGTCTCTCAAACTTTTGTGATCATCCAATCTGCTGTCCTTGTTCTTGACTCCTGGTAGTTGAGCATGTACCAACACCTGTCACTGTCCAAATGGGAGAGTCTCAGTCAGCACCTAGATGTAAGCTGATTAAAAACTGTACCCTCAGGCAGCAGCTGGGAATGTAGGTAACTAAGCCCCTTCCAGAGAGAAACTGTGAGATGTGTTTGTCTGCTCCCTCTGCACTGAGCCCTGGTAGATAGCCACAAGGGGAGAGGGGTACTCCTACACCCCTATAGGACTTGTGAATATAAGCTGCACTGGCTTTCAGAGTCAGGCAAACCAGGATCCCATCCCTCAGTGGTAATCACAAATGTGGGTAATGGACTGTGTCCTTGCTCCTTCCAGAGAGATGCTGGTGGTCTGGTTTTATTGTTAGACTGGCTAGAGGGAGAAGGCAGAGGAAGGGTCTATCAGGCACTTCCCTTTGGGGAGGACCACAGCCAGTCCCTAAACGTGTGCTTAGTTAGAAGCTAATAGGCATTAGTTTATTAAGGTATAAGTCAAACCCCTTTCAGAGAGACTGGGAGTGGGGCTAATTTGCCTGTTCCCTCAGGGCTAAGCCTTAGGGCAATAACCATAAGAAGTGTTCACACATCCTTGAAGAACCATTTCTCTGTTTCCTATAGTTTTATGATCTTATGGACACAAGCCTCAGTGGCTTTCAGAGCCAGTCATTTTAGGGGCCCATCCTTTGGGTGGTGGTTTTGAAAGTTGAGGTGCTAGATGTGCAGTCCAAATCCTTCATTCCTCAGAGAGAAGCTCTGAGTTGGGAGTTCCCTCCCTGTTGTGTGGTGCAGTGCCAGGGATTGGGTTTATGTCAAGAGTGTGTTGCAGCCTTTCCTACCCACTTTGATATGGGTATTTTCTCCTTCACTTGATAGGGAAGAGTCACTCAGGTCATTTCTAGATTTCTTTCAGAGCGAAATGCTTCATTTGTAGCTATACATTTGAGTGGATCTAAGGGAGGAGGGAAGTTGAGGACCTCCTGGGTCACCATCTTGGTCCCTCCTCAGCAGTTTTACTTTTTAATTTTTCCCAGAAAGAACTTGAGAAGCAGAAGAGAATTAAGAGGAACCAGCAGCTGGAAGCAGTAGCCAGAGAACATTATGAAAGAGTGTTGCTAAGAAAAAAAGGCCTGGAGCCTTGGAAGAGATTGAGAACGCAAAGCAAGCAAAACATCCAGGTATAGTGTGACACACTTCCTTCCAAGATTACAAAATGGACTTTTCAAATGGAATAAAACACCCAATTAGGATTTGAGGGTGGTTTGGCGATTTAAAAGCCAAAAAGTAAAAACTAATTGAGTGTATGTATTTTTTTGTTTTGGATAAGAGTTCCGATTTGGTCTTCAAACATGGAGAAAGATTTCTGTAACTGGATAGGTTGGAAACAGTACGAGTAGATTTTCTATTAAAGACTTTCAAAGTAATATGAATACAGGCCTTTCTCAATTTTAGCCATGTTTCTCATAAAGAAGAAATAATTGCCATAAAGTATTAGGTTTCTGTTTCAATAAAGCTACATAACAAACAGCCCTCAAAAATCAGTGGCTTACAATTTAGGCATTTATTTCTTACATGTCTGTGGGCCAGCTATGGATTACATTCAGGTCTCTCTCCACAGCCTCTTTCTGCCTTCAGTGGAAATTCAGGCCATGCTTTTCACCTGGCAGATGTCTAAGTGCAATAACTAAACCCAATGACATAAACCCATACAATACCTCTGCTCATATCATGTCCACCGACATCTCATTAGCCAAAGCAAATCATAGAGCCAGATTTAAGGTCATTAGGGGAGAAAAAAATTTCATCTACTTTATTGAGAGGTATTGTGAAATCATATACAAAGAGTAAGGATATATAATCCTATTATAGGGACCAATAACCTATTCTGCTACAGAGATATATAAAATTAAATAACATTAAACTTCAAATTTACCCAGTGTATAGGGCAAGGCATTCTAAACTAAATGATCAGAAGCTCAAAATAGGTGAAGTGTTATTTTAAGAGTTCTGCTTAAAAATAAGTACAATAATCTAATCTAGTTATGACCACTCTTCCGTATTTGGCCCAGTTAATACAGAAAAGTAAAACTAGCATTTTGGGTTATGAAAACCAAATATCATAAGTGTCCCACTAAATTGAGTAATGCTGCAGGTTATGCCTCTGTGAACCTGACTTAGGCTGCATTTTTTTTTTCCCCTCCCTACTTCATCTATTCATTCTTCATTCTCTGTGTTCTCTTCCTGTTTCTTACATTTTCTTTTCACCTTCCCAAGTACCCTTCTCACTGTTTTTTCCTCTGTCCCTGATTTTTTGTCCTCAGCATCCTTACTATTGTTTCCAGTATTATTGAGTATTCCAAACCAGCTGAGGAAGCCCATTTGTGGTGATCAGGCCTGAGGGCAAGAGGATCCATCTGTGCCCCCAAGCCATTGCTATTTTGCTTTGGCTTTTTCCCAAGTAATGAGATGGGAGGGCTGACTCTGTCTTCTGAGTGAATGAATCTGGAAATGAAATTTGACATTTGAATTGAAATTTTCTTCTTATAGTACACTACTACAAAGATTGTTTGCTATCCAACTTGAATGCTTCTAGTTTTATCTGACTTTTGTATATTTGGGGTGGGGGTTCATTTATTAGTTTACAAAAGAAAAGCAGACGGATTGGAAAGATTCATTCTTCTATTCCTATCAGCTCTTCTTTTTTGATCGTAGTTTTTGACTGGATAAAATCAAAAAAGATAGAAAATTCTAAACCAAAGTTGAATCTATGGGGTGAATAAGCAAATTAAAATTGTTTTAATTTATTTATTAGAATATAAAAATAGAAACAGGAGTTTGAGCTCAAAATGACAACTATAGACTTTAAAAGATATAGAAAAACCCAATTAAAATAAAAACAGGAAAACAGATCTGAAACCATTTCCAAACTTCTGTTCATAAAACTTGTTTTCTATTTATCTTGAGAACTTACAAAAATGCACACTCCTAGTTCCACCTCTAGGTATTCTCAGTAGGTATGAGTTGTTAGCTGCTGTGTGTCAGGGAATCTGCATTTTTAAAAAGTAGCCCAGGGGATTCTGAGTGGTCTGAGCGCCACATTTTGGGAATCACCTCTGTAGCTCATAGCAAGTGTATAAGCTTCCTATTGCTATTACAACAAAGTACCACAACCTTGGTGGCTTAAAATAACACAAGTTTATTAACTTAAAATTGGACTTGCTGGAGTAAGGTCAGAGTGTCAGCAATGCATGTTTCCTTCTGGTGGTTCCAGGGTGGTGGTGGTCGGGGGGGGGAATTGGTTTCCTTGCCTTTCTCACCTTCTAGGGGCCATCTGCATGCTAGTGCTCTCAGTTTCCTCCTTGAGTCACTCTGCTCTCTGCTTTCAGGTCACATGTACTGATGCTCACCGTCCCACCTCTCCCTGACAAGAATACTTGTGATTACATTTAGGGCTCTCACATATAATGCAAGATAATCTCTCCATTTTAAGATCCTTCACTTAATCATATTTGCAAAATCCCTTTTATACCACGTAAGGTAACTTATTTACAGGTTCCAGGGATCGGGACGTGGCCATAATAGAATTTTAGAACATTAGCAGTCCTCTCCATCTCCTTCCATTTGTAATAAGGGCACTGAGCCCTAGAGAGGAGAAGTGACTTACTTAAAGTCACATAACACATTGGTTACAGAGCTGAAGTGTGGCCTGCACCTGAGTCTGCCAGGAATGCTGCCCAGCTTGGGCCTGCCCTTGAGCTGTGCAAGAATCAGAGTGTTTATGTAGATGGCAACCACCAGTTGAAAGTTAAAAAATAAAAATAAGTAAAAGGAAAAGTTCTGGAGGACAGTGAAAGGAAGGGGTAGTAGCTTATCTACCATCTGAGTTCGCTTCCAGGAAGGGATAGGAAAAAAGAAAAAAAAGAAAGGTCCAAGTAAACAGTTCCTGCCTTATTTGTAACATTTTTTCAGAAGAGTTAATTAGCATTTTCCCTTAAACTCCTGTGTGCTCTATATTTATTCCAAAAACCATTTTCAGCACTTCCATGAGACCTTCTGGTCATCTTTTTTCTTCCTGGTTCTCTGTTTTCCCAGAGGATGAAGAATGGGGAGCACAGAAGGCTCCCCTTGCCTTTTGGCTCGAGGCTGGGATGAGTCAGGACCGAGACCAGTCTCAAGTACCAAAGGGGCCTCCTGGATGATCATCCTGGCCAATAGATTCACTTGGATCATTCCCATTCACGGTGCTGGGTGGCTAGACAAGGCTTAGAAAATTGTGTCTGGACAGGATTGAGAGAGAAGGGTTCCTGCCTCTTGAAAGAATATAAGTTACCTTTTAAAACTCATAAACTCTGAGTTATGTGTTTATTTTGAATAGATAGAATGATGCTCTCTGAACCTTTTAAGTTGGTAAGACATTAAATTATTCATGTTATTTTCCTATCAAATGGTTTTGTGGTTTATTGATAATGTCTGAAATGCAATGTGGATGACAGCTCATACTATAAAACTGATTGACAATATTGACATTTCCTCAATTAGATATGGTGGTTAAGTACATAATAGAGAGGTTTATCATGGAGTCCAAGCTCCAGGAGAACAAACTGAGAATGTCGTCAGCTACACAATTCAAAACTTGACGCAAGTGAAATAATGGCTTTGGAGGTTTATTCTATTTTCCTAATAACCAGCCAGTCGCTGTGTTCCTCAGGGAGTCAACGCAGAAAGGCTATGCATGATGTGAATCTAAAACCACCGTAAAATAAGGTCAGGAGTGACAGCTCCTAGGACATAGTCTGAATGTCCCTAAGATTACTCCCATAACTGCCCACATGTCGTCTCTAGCATCATTTGCCAAGGTAATGTGTGTTTCCTTAAATGATTAAACATATAAGGAATAATTGCCTTTTCTCATTTAAAAAATTGTCCAGGTGGCTGAAGAACATCACTCCTTAGCTCTCCAGAGAAAATGCCTGCTTTCCTGGTTCCAGTATAGTCAGGAAATCCTGACTAGGAAGACAGCCCGGGCTGATCAATTTTATTGCCAAATACTGCTTAGGAGAGTTATCCGGAGCTGGCTGCAGGTAAGGCCCCAGGGATGGAAGCTTTAAATACATCTCTCTGCTCAATCCTACGTAAGAAAATTAGATGCAATCCAGATGTCTACAACCATTGTTTTTTCAAAAATATAGAATAGTCCATCCAGTTCCTTGCTTCAAAATGAATATGAAAATGTCAAATCAATTCTTAGTATAAAACATTTTTCAGTGTTTCATAAACTGTTTGTAAACTGTAATGTATCATTACATCAGCTTTTGTTTTTATACTCGTTTCTTGTTTCTTGTCCCATAATTGCTCAAGTGATTTTACTAAAAACCTACCCTCTCCATCTTTTAACTGTTTCTATACCTCCGGCTCCATTGTTCTTTGAGTACATGGCACAGGATGTTATCTTGGCTGCCGTGTTCTCTCTCCCTTTCTGTGCCCCCAGTGTCTCTTGTTTTTCTGTTCTGTGTTTGTTGCAGTTATTTCCTTTTCCTTTTTCTTTGCAGTTCTCTTTCATACTGTTTATTTACCCTAAGACTTGGGATCCCTGGGTGGTTCAGCGGTTGAGCATCTGCTTTTGGCTCAGGGCGTGATCCCGGCCGGGGTCCTGGGATCGAGTCCCGCTTCGGACTCCCTGCATGGAACCTGCTTCTCCCTCTGCCTGTGTCTCTACCTCTCTCTCTCTTTCTCTGTGTCTCATGAATAAACAAAATCTTAAAAAAAAAAAAAAAAAAAAAAAGATTTATTTGCCCTAAGTCTTTGTGATACCCTCTGTCTCACTTCTGTTCCTGTCCTCTTCCCCAGTATCTGACTCATCTGGAGGAAGAAGCACAAGAACTGTGTGCACATTTTCTTCAGAAGAAGATATTTGGGGCCTGGTTTAATGTGGTCAGGGAGGCCAAGATCGATTCCCAAAGCAAGCACAAGACTGCAGTGGAGCACAGTGACAGGTGAGCCTATCTCTGAGGAAATTGGCTCAGACTTCACAGCTGTTCCAGAGTCTCTTCTCTGGCTGAAAGGCAGAGTGAGAGCTGGGCACTCCCCGATACCAGACAGTGGGGGGAGTCCCAGCTCACCCACTGGCTCTGTGGGTGAAGGCAAGACAGGTGACCCCTAGAACTCCAGGGCCCCCATCTTAAAATGGGGATGAGCAGGATGCCTGCTGCCTTCTCTGCCTCACAGGGGCTGCCCAGACTGTAAAATGGTAAGAAATACATGAAACACACACCTGAGCAAAGTGCATGGTCTACTTTATTAATAGTCGTACAGGTTTATCTTTGAAGTTCAATTGTTTTTAACCTTGTGAAATAGAATACAAATCTAGAAAAGTGCTTAAAGCAGACAGATACAGCTTAATGAGTTACTGTCAAGTGGGAACCGTGTCATCACCACTGAGGTCGAGAAACAGGCTCCTTCTCAGTTACAAGCCCTGCTCTGCCCTCCTAAAGGTCAACTGACCTGAGCCAAAGGCAGACGCTCAACCACTGAGCCACCCAGGCACCCTATCCTGACTTTTACCAGGAGCATGTCCTTGGGTTTCTTTTCACTTTGACGTAAGGATGAAGCCTTCAAGGCTGTAATTTCGTGTTGCCTGGTTTGGAACTGTATAGAAGTGGAATCCTAGTGTATGCCGTATTAATATTTATAATGCAGTGATGTCTTATTTGATCCAGTGTCCTTGGGGAATAAGTTATTCTATATTTGCTTTTTCTTGATTTTTCTAGTTTTAAGTGTTTTGGATAGAAATGTTCTAAATTTGATTACATCCTTCCCTTTGAGAGTAAAGAAATGATCTGGGTTTTGATGATCAGTTGTCATTGCTTATGAGCATGACATGGTGGTGGGCATATGCCTCCAAGCCATGAGGCGGGCATCCTGCTTTGGAGGTGGAGAGTGACCCCCCCCCCCGCCCCCACTACAGCCACAATACTGTTTGCTGCTTTGTTTTCGCTTGGGTGTCTGTGCCTGTGCAAGTGTCCGGTTTTTACGAAAGTGTTCCTACTGTGCTGCCGCTAGGGTGCCCACCACCAGCGAAGCCTGCTCAACCTTGTTTACTTTACAGGTTACTGATACCTGTGGGCTGGGAAAACATAAGCAGCTTGATTCTGATTTGGTCTAAAGTAAAATAAGCAACGAGTTAGGGTACTCAGTGGACTTGCCTTTGAATAAATGCTTCACTTTGAAGGGTGAAGTTTAAGACTCAGAGTCTTTGTGACCCTAGACAAATAACCTTTTGGAGCCTCCCCGTTCCTTTTTTATAAAGTGAGGGTAACGAAAGAACCGATGTTATGGAGTTGTTGAGACTAACCAGGGTAATGTACGTCACTAATGCATGCTTCCCCTGCAGACAGCTATGTTTTATTTCTTGTCGTTGTTCATGTGTTGTTACCAGACATCCTGTTTGTCCACCTTTATTTTCTTTCTATTGTTCAGCTGCCACGTACAGAGATTCACTGGGGCAGCTGCTTGATGTGGCACAGGACAGCTAGAAAGGGGAGGGGGCGGTGTAGATGTTTCCATTTTCAGGTGACGAAGCTGAGGCTATAAGCAGGCCAGTTGCCTGCGATACACAAATAAAAAAGGGTGGGACCTGGGCTTTGAGTCAGGCCTGCTGGCCTCAGCCCATTCTCTTCTTGCTGTAGCCCATCTCTTTTCCCAGTTTCCGAATTTAGTCTCGTTTGTAGATTCTAAGATCCCAGTGGTAAGGTAGTGATCCTATTCAGGGTTTGAAGTTGTGAGATCAGTAGGGGAATCCATGCCTTCAACAAGAAATAAATTCTCAGCCAGTGTCTAGTTGATAAAGCATCGCCGAGACTTCAGGCTTCCCTTTGCTCCATTCTCCATGGCCAGCCCCACTGGCCTCCTAGTGTTCCTCCTATAAACCTCACGTCTGCTTCAGAGCTTTCCCACAACCTGGATCAGTGCCCCTCCCTGACCGTCCCCATATCCCCGTCTGTCCTTGTCCTGCTCAATTTCCTTCACTGAAGACTCTCTGAAATGATATAATTTATTGTTTACACATTAATCGTCTGTCCCTCCCAACATGGAAGCACTACACCTTGCTCACTACTGGGTTCTCAGGGTGTGACGGTGCCCAGTATAGGTGCACAGTAGATACTTGGTACATAAATAAATGGATGGATTTTCTTAACAGGAGTCACACTATTATTTAGTCACAGGTCTTTTAAAAGGGAACTTTAACATTTAAAAACTGACATTCAAAGTTCTTATTCAGTGTTATATGAATGAAAGCTTATTGTCTAGAAAAGCCGTGGATGAAAAAGAAGGAAGGAGAGACATTTATTAGTGTGAGGCCTCATCTTAGAAATGCAGTAACACTTAGAAAGATGATCCCAATAAGGACATGAGGTATAATCTTACATATTTACATCACTTCTCAATATATTAATTTATAATTACATACAGATTTATAACTTTATAAATCTAGAATTTTATACTTGGCAGGACAAGATGTCAGCCAGACCCAAGTGTCTCATTATCAGGACTTCCTGTGTAGTTCTGCAGTTAGAGCTCAGCTGGATGCTTGTCCAGTTCCTCTCTGATGAACCACTACTTATATTTTTTATACTATAGATACCATTCTATTTATTTTACATATGTGATGGCATTGGATAAATGACATCTCTATGATTAAGCAATTATTATTGTTACCCTCCTTGTTTTATTGTCTTTTAATTCTGGGATAATCAACATACAGTGTTAGTTTCAGGTGTACAATATAGTAATTCAACAATTCTATACACTACTCAGTGCTTGTAACAGTAAGTGCACTCTTAATCCCCTTCACCCATGGCACCCATCCCCATACTCCTCTCCTGTCGGGCAACCACCAGCAGTTTGCATATTCAAGAGTCTAGGTTTGTTTTTTTTGGGGGGGGGGGGGGGCGTTGGTCTCCTTTGTTTCTTAAATTCCACATATAAGTGAAATCATATGGTATTTGCCTTTCTCTGACTTATTTCACTTAGCATTACCCTCTAGCTCCATCGATGTTATTGAAAATGGCAAGATTTCGTTCTTTTTATGGCTGAATAATAGTCCATTGTATATACATCTCTATTCATCTCTTGATACTTGTGTTGCTTCTATAATGTGGCTGTTGTAAATAATACTGCAGTGAACATAGGGATTCCTGTATCTTTTTGAATTAGTGTTTTGATATTCTTTAGGTAAACACCCAGTAGAATTACTGGATGATAAGGTAGTTCCATTTTTAATTTTTTGAGGAACATACATACTGTTTTCCACAGTGGCTGCACCAGTTACATTCCCACCAACAATGCACAAGGGTTCCTCTTTCTCCACATCCTCGCCATTTGTTGTTTGTTTGGTTTTTTATTTCAGCCACTCTGATAGGTGTGAAGTGATAACTCATTGTGGTTTTGATTTTCATTTCTCTGATGACGAATGATGTTTAGCATTTTTTCATTTGCTGGTTGGCCATCTGTATGTCTTCTTTGGAAAAAAAAAAGTCTGTGTTTTCTGTTTTTAATTTTATTATTTTTTTTGTGTTGAGTTGAAGTTCTTTATATATTTTGGATACTAACCCCTTATTGGACATAATCATATCATTCAGTAGGTTGTCTTTTTGTTTTGTTGATTGTTTCCTTTGGAGAAGCTATTTTTTTTTTTTTAAGATTTTAATTATTTATTCATGAGAGAGACACACACAGAGGCAGAAACACAGGCAGAGGGAGAGGCAGGCTCCATGGGGGGAGCCCGATGCGGGACTCGATCCCGGGTCTCCAGGATCATGTCCTGGGCTGAAGGTGGCGCTAAACCACTGAGCCACCCGGGCTGCCCCTGCAGAAGCTTTTTATTTTGATGCAGTCCCAACAGTTTATTTTTGCTTTTGTTTTCTTTGCCTTACCTGTCTAGGAAAATGTTTCTGTGGCTTATATCCAAGAAATTACTGCTGATACTCTCTTTTAGGATTTTCATGGTTTTGGTTCTCACATTTAGGTCTTCAGTCCATGTTAAGTTTTTCTGTGTAGTATAAGAAAATGGTCCAGTTTACCCAACACACTTGTTGAACAGACTTTCCTTTTCCCATTGCATATTCTTGCCTCCTTTATTGAAGATTAATTGCCTATATAATCATGGGTTTATTTCTGAGCTCTCTATTCTGTTCCATTGATCTGTGTGTCTGTTTTTCTGCCAATGCCATTCTGTATTGATTACTACAGCTTTGTAATGTATCTTGAAATTTGGGATTGTGATACCTCCAGTTTTGTTCTTTTTCAAGATGGCTTTCACTGTTCAGAGTCTTTTTTAAGGGCAGCCCAGGTCAGCGGTTTAGCACTGCTTCCAGGCCAAGGTGTGATCCTGGAGACCTGGGATTGAGTCCCATGTTGGGCTCCTTGTGTGGAAGCCTGCTTCTCCCTCTGTCTATGTCTCTGCCTCTCTCATTCTCTGTGTCTCTCATGAATAAATAAATAAAATCTTTTTTAAAAAAGTCTTTTTTAGTCTTTTTTAATTCTATACAAATTTTAGGATTATTCTAGTTCTGTGAGAAATGTTTATAGGGATTGCATTAGATCTCTAGATTAATTGGGTAGTACGGACATTTTAATGATATTTGTTCTCCCAATTCATGAGCATGGAAGATCTTTCCATTTTGTTTGTGTCCTCTTCAACTTTTTTCATCAGTGTTTTATAGTTTTCAGAGTATAGATCTTTCACCTCCTTAGTTAAAGCTATTCCTAGGTATTTTATTATTTTGGTGTAAATGGAATCGTTTTAATTTTTCTTTCTGGAACTTCATTACTAGTGTGTAGAAATGCAGCAGATTTCTGTATAATGAGTTTGTATCCTGCAACCTTACTGAATCCATGTATCACTTCTATAGTTTTTTTGGTGGAGTCTTTAGGGTTTTCTATAAATAGTATGTCCTCTGCAAATAGTGAAAGTTTTATTTTCTTCCTCCTTGACAATTTGGATGATTTTTATTTCTTTTTCTTGTCTGATGGCTGTGGCTAGGACTTCCATCCAGTACTATGTTGAATAAAAACGGTGAGAGTGGGCATCCTTGTCTTGTTCCTGATTTAGGGGGAAAGCTCTCCATTTTTCCCCATTGAGTATGATGTTAGCTGTGGGTTTTTCATGTATGGCCTTTCTCTTTCTTTCCTTTTTTTCTTTCTTCTTTCCTTTCTTTCATATATGGCCTTTATTATGTTATGTTCCCACTAAACCTATGTTGTAGAGAATTTTTATCATGAATAGATGTTGTTACATTATCAAATGCTTTTTCTGCATCTACTAAGATGATTATATGGTTTTTATACTTTCTCATATTGATCTAATGTATCATATTGATTTGTGAATATTGAACCATGCTTGCACCCCAGGATTGTAGTCAATGATTTTTTTAATGTATTATTGGATTAGGTTTGCTAGTATTTTGTTGAGGATTTTTGTGTCTATGTTCATTAAAGATATTGGCCTGTAATTCTTTTTCGTAGTGGTGGTTTTGTTTGTTTTTTAAAGTAGGTCCATTCCCAGTATGGAGGCCAATGCCGGGCTTGAACTCATGACCCTGAAATCGAGACCTGGATTTGATTTTAACCAAATGAGCCACCCAGATGCCCCTTTTTTGTAGTGTCTGTTTGGTTTTGGTATCAGGGTAATGCTGGCCTCATAGAATGAATTTGGAAACTTTCTTTCTCTACTATTTTGTGGAATAGTTTGAGAAAAATAGGTATTAACTACTCTTTAAATATTTGAATTCACCTGTGAAGCCATCTTGTCCTGGACTTTTGTTTCTTGGGAGTTTTTTGGTTACTGATCCAATTTCATTGCTGGTAACTGGTTGGTTCAAATTTTCTATTTCTTCCTGATTCAGGAAGGTTATGTTTCCAAAATCAGGAAGATTTTGGGAGGTTATATGTCTCTAGGAATTTATCCATTTCTTCTAGGTTGTCCAATTTGTTGGCATATAGTCTTTCATAATATTCTCTTATAATCCTTTTTATTTCTGTGGTGTTGGTTATTTCTCTTTTCACTTCTGATTTTGAGTCCTCTTGTTGATGAGTCTGGCTAAGGCTTTATCAATTTTGTTATCTTTTTCCCCCCAAAGAACCAGCTCCTTGGTTTCACTGAATTGTTCTATTATGGGGATTTGGGGTTTAGTTTTTTTGTTTTTGTTTTTGTTTTTTCAGTTTTATTTATGTTCTAGTTTTTATTATTTCTTTCCTTCCTACTGGTTTGGGATTTTGTTTGTTCTTTTTCTGAGATTTTTCTTGCTTCTTGAGGTAGGCTTATAAACTTCCCATTTGGAACAGCTCTGGCTACATCCAGAGATTTTGGACTATTGTATTTTCATTTGTTTCCATGTAATGTTTTATTTCCTTTTTGATTTCTTGGTTGACCCATTCATTGTTTAGTAGCATGTTATTTAACCTCTTTGTATTTGTCATTTCTAGATTTTTTTTCTTGTGGTTGATTTCCAGTTTCATGGTATTGTATCAAAAAAGACGCATGGCATGACTTTGATCTTTTTGAATTGGGTGAGATCTGGTTTGTGTTCTAACATCCAATCTGTTCTGGAGAATGTTCTATGTGCAGTTGCAAAGAAAGTGTATTCTCCTGTTTTAGGGTAGAATGTTCTGACTATTAGACCCATCTGGTCAATGTGTCATTCTAAGCCACTGTTTCCTTGTTGATTTTCTGTTTGGATGATCTATTGATATAAGTGGGATGTTGAATTCTCCTATTATTGTACTACTATCAATTACTTTATTAGCTGCTTTATGTATTGAGTGCTCTCATGTTGGGTACATAACTGTTTACAATTGTTGTATGTTCCTTTGGGTTGTTCCCTTTATGATTACATAGTGTCCTCCTCCTTTGTCTCTTTTTACACCAAAACACAGGGTAATTAAAATGGCAAAAATGTAGTGAAAGCGAGTTTTTAAAATAGCAGAGAAAACAGTTACATATAAAGGAAAACCCCTACGGCTATCAGCTGATTTTTCAACAGAAATGTTGCAGGCCAGAAGAAAATGGCATGATACATTCAAAGTGCTGAAAGAAAAAATTTGCAGCCATGAATATTCTATCCAGCAAGGCTATCATTCAAAATAGGAAAGTAAGGGTTTCCCAGACAAACAAAAATTAAAGAAATTCATCACCACTAAACCAGCTTTACAAAAAACATTAAAAAAAGTTTTTTTTAAAATTTATTCATGGGGTGGGGGGCAGAGACACAGGGAGAGGGAAAGAAGCAGGCTCCATGCAGGGAGCCTGATGTGGGACTTGATCCTGGGTCTCCAGGATCACACCCTGGGCCAAAGTCAGTGTCAAACTGCTGGGCCACCAGGGCTGCCCGCCAGCTTTACAAAAATGCTAAAGGGGACTCTTTGGAAAGTCAAGAGTAAACAGGAATAAGAAAAGCAGGAAGTATAAAAGCAGCAAAATTAAGTATATCTATAAAAACCAGTCAAGAGATTCACAAAATAGGGCAGCCCTGATGGCCTAGTAGTAGGCTGACTCTCCCAGTGTGCAGAGACCACCTGCCTTAGCTTCACAGCCCTAGTGCAGGTAGTTGTTATCCTAAAAGGCCTCTGCAGGTCTCCCTATGGCAGCAGGTGATCCTCGCTTCAACATGGGACCCTCTAGAACCATAATTCCAGAACTTGACAATAGGGTAATCTTTTCCCAACTAAAATTCAGGGGTGGTGGTAGCTTATTGTTGGAGGTAATGTTACCAGTGGGCTTTTTAAACAACACACAGGCACCTCAGAGATACCGGGGGCTCAGTTCCAGAACACTGCAGTAAAGCGAGTATCGCAATATAATAAGTCCATTGCATTTTTTGGTTTCCCAGTACTTAACAAAATTTGTTTATACTATTAAATGTGCGATAGAATTATGTCTAAAGAAAAAAAAAAGAATTATGTCTAAAGAAACAATATACATACCTTAAGAAAACTTTATTCAAAAAGGCTAACAATCCTCTGAGCTTTCAGGGAGTCATAATCTTTTGGCTGCTCGATGGTCTTGCCTTGATATTAATGATTGCTGATTGACCACGATGGTGGTTGCTGAAGGTTGAGGTGACTGCAATTTCTTCAGAAAGACAACAACCAAGTTTACTGCCCCAACTGACTCTTCCTTTCATAAAGTTTCTCTGTAGCATATGATACTATTTGGTAGCCCTTTACCCACAGAACTTCTTTTAAAATTGGAATCAATCCTCCCATCCCCTGCTTGGTCAAGTTTATGTAATGTTGTAAATCCTTTGTTGTCACTTCAGCAGTCTTCACATCTTCACATCTTCACGAGGAGTATATTCCATCTCAAGAAACCACTTTCTTTGCTCATCTGTAAGTAGCAACCATTCATCTATTAAAGTTGTGTCATGAGACTGCAGCAGATCAGTCACATCTCCAGGCTCCACTTCTGATTCTAGGTCTCTTGCGGTTTCCCTCATATCTGCACACACTTTGTCCACTCAAGTCTTGAACCCTTCAACCCACGAGGATTGGAATCAACTTCTTCCACTCTCCTGTGAATGCTGATATTTTGACCTCTTCCCATGAATCATGAATGTTCTTAATGACATCTAAATGGTGAATCCTTTCCAGAAGGTTTTCAATCTACTTTGCCCAGATCCATCAAAAGAATCCCTATATGTGAGAGGTAGAGCCCTAAGAAAAGTGTTTCTTAAATAAGACTTGAAAGTCAAAATGACTCCTTGGCCCATGAGCTGCAGGACGGATGCTGTGTAGCAGGCATGAAAACCTTGATCTCGTTGTCCATCTCCATCAGAGCTCCCAGGTGACCAGGTGCATTATCCGTGAGCAGTCCTATCTTGCAAGGAATCTTTTTTTCCCAAGCAATAGGTCTCAACAGTGAGTTTAAAATATTCAGTAAACCTTGTTATAAACAGATGTGCTGTCATCCAGGCTTTGTTGTCCCATGTATAGAGCACAGGCTGAGTGGACTTCGCAGAATTCTTAAGGGCCCTGGTTTTTGGAATGATCAAGGAGCACTGGCTTCAACTTTAAGTCTCTAGCTGCCTTAGCCCCTAACATATCAGCCTGTTCTTTGTAGCTTTGTGAAGCCAGGCACTGACTTCTCCTAAGAAAGTCCTAGCTGGCATCTTCTTCCACAGTAAGACTGTTTCATCTATATTGCAAACCTATTGTTCAGTGTAGCCACCTTCACGAGTTATCTTGGCTGGGTCTTCCGGAAAACTTGCTGCAGCTTCTACATCAGCACCTGCTGCTTCACCGGGCACTTGGATCTTACTGAGCTGGTCATTTCCTTAAACCTTATGAACCAACCTCTGCTAGCTTCTAACTTTCCTTCTGCAGCTTCCTCACCTCTCAACCTTCCTAGAATTGAATAGTTAGGGCCTTGCCCTGGATTAGACTTTAGCTGAAGAGAATGTCGTACCTGGTTTGAAAGTCTTCTATCCAGATTTTCTCCATATTGGCAATAAGGCTGTTTTGCTTTCTTAGTATTTGTGTGTTCACTGGATTCACGCTTTTAATTTCCTTTGAGAACTTTTCCCTTGCACTCAGTTTGGCTTTTGGGCAAAAGATGTCTAGCTTTTGGCCCGTCTTGGCTTTTGACATGCCTTCTTCACTAAGCTTAATCAGTTTCAGCTTTTGATTTAAAGTGAGAGCTGTGAAAAAGTAAATAAATAAAATAAAATAAAAAATAAAAAAATAAAGTGAGAGCTGTGGCTCAGTCGGTTAAGCTCAGATCATGATCACAGGGTCCTGGTATCGAGCCCCGCATTGGGCTCCCTGCTCAGCAGAGAGAGCCTGCTTCTCCCTCTCTCTGCTTGCCACTCTGCCTACTTGTACTCTGTCAAATAAAATCTTTAAAAATAATAAAGAGAAAGACGTGTGACTCTTCCTTTCACTGGAACACATGGAAGCCAGTGCAGGGTTATTAACTGACCTCATTTCAATACCGTTGTAGCTCAGGGGCTAGGGAGGCCTGAGGAGAGGGGGAGAAGATGGGGGAGGGCTAGCCGAGCAATCAGGACACACATATTTAAGTTTGCTGTCTCATATGGGTGTGGTTCATGGGGCCCCAGTTACAGTATTCACATCAACGGTCACGGATCCCAAATCACCGTAACAAATACCACGATAATGAAAATGTCTGAAATATTGGGAGAACTACCAAACTGCAATGTAGAAACACAAATAAGCAAGTGCTATTGGAAAGGTGGTGCCAATAGACTTGCTCAAGGCAGGGCTGCTGTGGCAAATGCTCAATTTAGAAAACGTGCTGTCTGAAGTGCAGCACAGTGAAACACGCCTGTAAGTCTGAGCACCTGGGCCCCAGTGCCTGGACCTTGATGCTGCAATTGCTCTCCCAGCATCTCTACCTTCAGGGCTTCGGCTGCTGGAGCCTCCAGGCCGCTGGTCCCGTCTTGAGCACAGGTACAGGCTGTGACCAGATGACCTGGGGATGCCTCGTGGCCTGCATTTCCGGGGGCCCCTGGGTGCTCTGCCTCGGTGTCACCTCCAGAGGGTTTCTCTGACCCCCCGATGGAAAATAAAAGTAACTTGTCGGTCCCTCCATCCTCTTTCGCTGCTTTATTTTCTTCGTAGAATCCCAGTTTTGGCCTCTCCATCTTTTATAGAACATTATCTTTTTACTCCAAGAATTACTCTTCTGCGGTTTTTAATGTACCTCAGACGGAAAGTCAACCAGTCCATGGTGTTTAACTTTTTTTTCCTTTTGTGTTTAAAGGAGGATTCTCTGGATCACATTTGAGACCTGGAAGAAGTTTGTGAAGTTTATGAAAGAGGAAAGAAAAAAAGAAGAAAGGCGAGCGCAACTCCGCAGGAAGGTAGCCGAAATTCTCCCAGACTTCCAGCTGCTCGCCCCACCGTGAGCCTTGGGGGGCACAGTCGGAGGAGCCAGAGGAGCCTGTGGGGCACCAGGGGGGCGCCGGATGGGCACCCACGTACGCATGCGTCCCCCTGCTCCGCGTTGTGTCAACTACTTCTTAGATCAAAGGAATCTTCCAGGGACTTTGACTTCCTCCTCTGATTTCTCTTGGATTGCTAATTCATTCACGAGAGCATCCGTCTCCGCCGGTCCCTCAAAGACCAGGGTACAGCTCCACTACTCAAATGCATCCCTTCTATTTTCAGCATCATAAACTTTAAGAGGACAAGTGTGTGCCTGCCTGAGTCTGTGAAGGAAAATGTGTCCTTACAGCTTAACACGGGGTGTTGACAGATGTAACTTTAATAGAAACTAGAGGCAGCAAGTATGCAGAGAGGGAGTCACAGGGGGTCAGTCATCCAGCAGCTTGGCATCGCGGCAGGCGGGACACCACGGAGCCAACGGCCTATGGGCAGCCCCGTCTCATTTCAGGGAAACTGTGGCACCCAAGGCCCCTGTCTTCAGCACAACCTGCTAGGCCTGAGGGAAGTCCAAAGGCTGATGACTGTCCCGGGCGGTCCAGCAGTTCACGGAGGTGTCTGTCCGTGTTCCCAGCCGCTACTCCAGACAACACCTTCCGTCTCCTAGTCCTCGGCTCGGTTTGAGCCGCGCCTCCACGTACTTCTCTTGAATTCCAAGACCGATTCCATCTTTCAGGTGCGGATCACTATAAAGACTGACAAAATGCTCTTCTGTGAAATGTCTGAATTACCTGCTAGAAAAAAAAATGCTCATTCCAAAATACAGGTCTAGTAGTTGAATTTGTTATAACCAACCAGTGTACCCAGTATGACACAGTCCCTTGCAGCCCCGAGGCAACTACCATTGTTTGCTAAGTTGACCATTCTAGTTGGTAAAATAAAATGCTGTGTGTTCAATAAATTGTGATTGTCCTTACTTCCCAGAAGGGCGATCTAGCCCCGCTATCTGCATCTGCAGTGACTTACGTCCTCCTTCTGGGGGACACGTGTGAGGATTTACTCAAGAAAGGACACCACACTCTAAGCTGCACTTTATTCCCTCTCTATCCTGTCCCCCACACGTCTTTTCCTTTCATAGGATGATACAGTTGACCTCTAAAAACGGTTTAACAGCCGCTAATGAAAACAGGACTAAAAGTAACTCCTCTTGAATCCCTTTCCATCCAGATCACTCTCTGCTTATCCCTCCCGCAGCCAGGTTGCTACTGGAGCAGATGCTACCCAGCGACGTCAGCACCCAGACGTCAGTGCCAGGCCCCAGAGAAGGAAGGGTGGCTCCCTTACGTCATGTGCCAGGGGCCTAAAGAAACCTCAGAAAGCTTAAGTTTTCTCTCTCAAGCTCTTTTATTTTTACTTCACCTCAAGCATCAGTTAGTGTCTTTCGCACCCACATTCTGACTGGGCCAGTGGGGACCTCTTACCTCCCTAAGGGACCTCCTGAAGCCACAGGAACATCCCCTCGGTCAGCGGCCTGCACTTGTTGCTGGGTGGGCTGCCCGAGAAGCAGGACTGGAGATGTTCCTGCTAACCAAATGCCCACATAAGCACCGTCCCTGGCCTGCAAAACCAGCAAAGTAACCACAGGAAAAGCGCAGTGTAGGGCAAGGGGTAACTGCGGTCCATCCACAGGATGGGGACGCACCAGTGGGCGGAGGAGCAGCCCAGCTCTAACAGGCTTCTCTCAAAGCAAGAGTTCAGGAGACGCACGAAGAAACACCAGCTACTTCCCTTAAAGAAAGCACTTTATTTTCCATTTAAGCAACTTGGTCACAGTACGTTATTTTACATAAATGGCAGTAATTTTTTAAATCTCCATTTAAAAGGCCTTGTGTCTGAGTCTGAGGTGATAAGAGGATATGAATACAAGTATAAAAACAGTGCAAAACGTTTAGCCTGCAGCCTCCAGCGCCGGCGTCGGGAATCCCCTTTAGTGTTGCTGGGCCAGTGACATTAAGTATCGAATATTAAATATTCCCGGGCTTCCTTTAGCCTAACATCAGACCCAGAAATGTAATCAAATAAAAAGGTTCAAAAGCCCTAACAACGTAAGCCATCAAATCCCCCAGGCCACGGGATCAGAACAGACTGAGCTTGCAAGGTCTAGAACATGGCATCGTGTCAGCGGTGCCCCAAGAAGAAAGATGGGAGGGATGTCTGGTGCATCGGTCACTAGAATAGACTAAGCTCTGGTTTTAAAGCTTTGCCTTTAAAGTATGGATTTTCTAGACGTGAAGGTGCCACCAGGAAGGCTAGAGTGGCAGTAAGTCAAAAGCCCAACTCAGAAATAGCTGGAAATAGCCACAACCTCTAAGAAATTGGTCTCCGTTAACCATTCCGTCTTTGGCTGCTGCTGCTGCTACAGGAGAGCACTTGGTGCCAACTGAACTGGGGTAACAGTCCATTAGCAACAGGATCACATTTAGCTGGTTTTGCAAAACGTTTCTATTAATCACAGCAAACACCCACGAGAACGCAGGAGATTTTATTCCGCGCTAAGGTGAGCAGAGCTCTCCTTTCTTCCCTGCATCACCTTGGCAGTGTTTAATATAAAATGGCATACTTGCCAGGCTGACGAGAAGACCAGATTCCAAACAGGTGCTGCGACCAAAAGTCTCTATCATCCCTCGCTTGTTTGAGGAAATTCTCTTTTTTGCAAAGGCAGGGTACCTAAATATGGCTAAAATGAAGTCCTATAAACCTACTTACCTCGTTTAAAGAGACCCCTAAACGTCACAAAGCATGGTTAAACATCCTGGTTAAAACTGTGCTTCTAGATTTCGTATTTTTGCTTATGTTAGTTGAGTTTTGTAATAAAAAGCTAACGTCCTACCCAAAGGAAAGAGAGTCTCTGAAGCAGATGGTCGGTATTACAGAGAAACCGTCCTGGCATTGTGTTTTCTGGCAGTGGAAGATTCTAGTATAGAAAACTTTCTCTTACTAAAAATATTAGGAGTACCAAGGGCTATTGCATTAGAGGAGGCCTGCAGCAGTCTCTGCTAGGCAGGTGGCACAGTGGAAGACAGCAATTACTTTATTCACCAAGGGACAACACTACTTGAATGGCCAAGGTTCCCAGTATCCTAAGCAAACACAGCAGAGGCTGAGGTGACATGAGCGGCAGGGTCCCTAAAACTCACTTAAGGCTTCTTAATGGTCATTTCATTTCAGGTGGGCCCAGCTATGACCAAAGTACTTTTTGGGTATCATTAAAAACAAACAAAAAAAAAAACAAAAAAAAAAAAACCCCAACATTTTAGATACTGAAGGACCTTCTCCTTTCATTTGATCCTGATCGTCAACTATTTTTCCCTTAAATCTTCCAAAAGGACCCACTTCTCCTTCCCAGAAATTGTACACAATGGCGTGGCCGAAATGGAGGAGGTCAGAACGTAGATCATTTGCCGAGCTCCGTATCCCTATGTTTACTAACAGGCTGAGGAAGTGGAGGGGAGGGTGGGGGAGGAAAGGGAACTATGCTGGGGGTGGCGGAGGGCCTGCCCTCATGGCCAACAAACTGCCGGCTCATAGGTTTGCAGAGCACTGTCCCCACGGCTATCATCATCGTCGTCACCGTCACCACCACCACCACCACCACCACTGGTTTCTCTGGGACTCAGTCGTTCACAAGCCTTGTCCTTTAAAAGGACAAAATCCCTCAAATCGTTCCGGGTCATAAACAGATGTAAGAATCTAGAAGTGCAGACTTAGGAGGGTGTCCCAGGGCCTAGAGAAACCCTGCTCCCAGACGGCCCCTTGTTGGTTGCAAATACTTCAGTAGGCTTCTACCCCCACACAGCTACTGCACTTTTCAAACCCTTGGGCTTGCTCCTGCATATGCCAATCGCGAAGACCTCAAGGAACTGAAAACAAGCACCATGATTCCAACCAGCCAGAATCCTATAGAAGGAGTCCTCCCACAGGGGAGGGAATCTGAGTGGGGCCCCCGCAGGTAAGCCATGGGGGGAGGGGGGCGTGATAAAACCGGCAGTCGTTCCTAGCTCTCCCACCTGATCGTGGTCTTCTGGGTACCACTCATCTTTATCGTGTCCTGTTTTGATGGCTGTTAAAGATTCGGCAAGAGGCTAAAATCACTGTCTTATTGTTCCTAGGAATTTTTATCATCTAATGTTAGGAGATCAGAGTTGGCGGTACATCTGGCATCCAAGAGACCGCAACTAGGGATTCCTGGCCGCATGTGCTGGCCCTGACCTTATTCCTCTCTTATCACAAACCTAGCAGCAAGGAACTCGTTCTGTGGGATCCAACGTTAATTCCAAATGAATGCTTGACTCTGGGCCAGAGCAAGGGCATCACTGGAGAAACCGCAGACTGCTAACATCCCCAGACTTGCTCTTTGGCTCATCCCAGTGGAATACGGAGCCTCTCACTGGTTAAACAATCCATCTCTGGGGAGAGCAGCGACAAGCCTGTATAAAAATGTGGTGAGTGTCTGGAGGACAGCTTTGTTTCGCAGCAGGACTAGGGATGGTGCCAGCCACCGAGGGTAGAGTTGCAGGAAGTAGCAGTACTTCCTCGCAACACGTATGAACTTCTTACGACAGCAGCATGCACGCACAGACTGAAACAGCTGGCAGTATTTCCCCTACATTAAGCTATAAACCAAAGCAAATTTAGGGACTCATGAATTTTCTTTGGGATTGCAAAATTAGTACGTGTATAAAACCAAATATTTCAAGAGGGTATTTTCCCCATCCAAAAGTGCCTCATCTTACCTCTATGGCAGAACAGACCCGTTCTCTACAAATATTTAATCTTTCATATGTTTTCAGTTTTAAGATATGATTAAAATAACATGATCTTAGAAAGAGCCAGGGAAGAACCATAAGCCATGAATTAGCGGAAAGCACATATACCCTGTTTTTTCTCTCCAAGCGAGATTTCTAGGGAAAGGTCAATGAGAAGTCATGTGCAAGGATTGACCTCTTGGTCAATCAACTTCTCAGAGAGTTTGTGCCAGAAAACTGGTTTTTGCAACCGAGTGCTGTAACTGACGGCGTTTGCATTACTTCCTGGGGGTGCGGGGGGATAATCAAGCCCTTGATTATTAATCAGCCACATTACCCAGGAGCGAGAGTGAAGTGCTCCCCACAGGGGTGTCTGTTCTCCTCTTCCAGCCTCATCCTAAGTGTGCTAGCACCTTCCCAGGTGAAACACGGAAAGAGGAAATAAACAGTAATGCCTATTGGAGTTTGGAGCTATTTAGTGTAAATCCAAACAATAAATATAGAAACAAAGAGATAAACATAAGGACTCATCACCTAAACTCACAACCACTGTATTATCCTACCGATAATCGTAGCTTATCGACTGCGCCTTCAGGATCAGGGGACGATGTGCATCCATCCGACCATCCTGTCTGAGTAGTTAACGTCTCATACTTCAGAAAGAGAGATTCCCGCAACTGTACAATGTGGTATCGCAGGATCTTTCATTCTGAAATGCTGAAAATGGATTACTCTGGTAGTTTTGGCTTCAGTACTCTGACCTACAAACATTTCTCTCGGTCTTTGAGTTTTCCTAATAATACTTCATCCCTCTTGGGTGCTGCAGTCACTTCCCAGTGCTTCCCACATACCGCATCCCTCGCATGACCCTCATGCCGGTGAGGTGGCCGGGGCCGGCATCAGCACCCCGCTTATGGATGAACCTGAGACTTGGGGAAGCGACTCAACTGAGGGTCACATGGCTATCAGGAACTGAAAGAGGGACTGGAAACCCTCCTGATGCAAACTCTTTCTCCCCTAACTAACGGATGGGCATTGCTTCTACCAATCTGTGCACTAGCAATCCACATCCTTTTCCACTCCTGGTGACTGAGTTAACAAGGTGACTGGAAAAGAATGGCTCTACTTTCACTGCTTTGATATAAAAATCTCTTAAGTTGAAGTCAGAAAAATTCATTTCTTCCCAGTCCAGTGTCTAAACCTGAGCGTGGCCCTATATAGCCTTTTAAGAAACTGGGGATAAAAATGAACATCCTGCGCGGACACTGAAGTGTTCGATGGATGGGAGCAGAGGGCGGGCCACCCCTCACAGAGCCACACAGAAGGCACTTCAGACAATGTCCTCGGCGGGGTGGTGGAAGGGGGGGGCGCCCAGTGTGGAGAACTGGTGCCAGTTCCGCAGGAAGCCCCGATTGTACTGGCCTGTGTCCACGATGAGCCCGCAGAGGAGCCGGCGCCCCGTCTTCTGACGCAGGGCCTGCTGGACTTCCCTCTCGGTGACGTTGTAACTGATGTTAATCAGCTGAATGAGGAAGATGTAGGCCATGCCCGCCGTGACGATCACGGAGTACCACACGCAGGTGAAGGCCAGAGCCGAGCTGGAGGACAAAGAGGGGGTCAGGACTGCCCATCTCTCCAGTCAGAAAGCTGGCACCATCCCGACACTGGACGCACACGGTACCCATTACTGAGGACTCTGGCGCCTTCCCCGATTATCCTACTCGGAGGATACTTTTCTACCCTCAGGACCCTGAATGCTTACCTTATGACTACTTGCATGTCCTTTTCATACTAGAATTATTGGGGGGCTCTTTTTCTAGTACATTAGAACAGCCAGGACGTTTCTGCATTTTGTATCCCCCATACAACCAACACAGCGGCTGACATAACAGCATTTAGAATCTATCAAATGAACGAACAATTCTTAAATTATTCTTAACTGGGGAAAATCAAGGCACCAGGACACTGCTATACACGTCCTCAAGGAAGCCTGGATGGGGACCCAGGAACGGTGCTCAAGCATTTGTCTCCGCTCTCTTCGGCACAATGCTGGTGAACACAAGTGAGAAGACAACTCCCAACACTGCGAGTCCTTGACTTCTTTTTTTTTAAATTTTATTTAAATTCAATGTAGTTAATGTAGAAGTGTTATTATTTATTTCAGGGGTAGAATTTAGTGATTCACCAGTGCTCATTGCGTCAAGGACCCTCCCTAATGCCCATCACCCGGTTACCCCATCCTCCCAACCCCCTCCCCTCCAGCAACCTTCAGTTTGTTTCTTATGATTAAAAGTCTCTTATGGCTTGTCTCCCTCTCTGATTTCGTCTTGTTTCATATTTCCCTTCACTTCTACATAGAAGCACAATCACATTCCAGGTCCGGCTTCCTCAACCCGAACAATCACACAGGACAAGAAAGCTCCCTTCAGCTCCTTACTGAGACAGGAGAGGCTGCTGATTCATGTCCACCAATTGATTATTTTCAAACATTTGCAAATGAAGAGCTAACTGGAAATGAACCTATCCCGAATCTTCATTTGTTAAGGTGAAAGGGACCCAGAGGTGATGACCTCACCATAAAGATGAGGAACACCAGGGCTCAACAAGGCGACATGAAGCACCTGTACACTGGGTAGGTACCAATGGCAGCCTGGGTTCCTCATTCCGTGTCAGTGGCCCCCAGAAAGCCCACAAAACTCATGCTTCACCACATACAGCCATGCTCTGCTGGAGGACATTTATTACGCACAGTTGTGACTGCAGAATTTCACAACCTACTAGCACACTCAATACAGAAAAAGAAGGAACTTACCCTGAGGAGGAGGACCAACCTGTTCTAATAATGCCCACAAATATCTAGATCTATAATGGCAATGGGAGATCTGTCCACAGACTAATAAATACCTTCACAGGGGTGCTATGTGGGTAAAGCAGAGATTGTTCTGAGAAAAGAACCACGAAGGCAGCGCTGTCCTAGCTCAGAGCAGGTTGGGGGCGGGGGGAAAGGCACAGATACTACACAGCACCGCATCAGCGGAGACCGTGGAGGAGATGAAGAACAGAGGCAGGGGCCCGCAGCCATCTGCGGAGGGGCTGGCTGGGGCTGACGCAGCAAAGCACACAGAGATCTTTACAATACAGAAATGTGCCCCAGCCTAACTAAGGAAATTTTGACCTAGATACCACAGTAATCATGAGTGGTGATTTTTCAAAAAGTAGAACAGGAAAAACCAATGGAGGTTAGAAAGTAAAGACATGTCACAGAAACTGTGAGGCTCCACAAAGGGGTCAGAAGCAATGAATCAAGATAGGGCTAAAGAGCACGAGAAAGCTGCAATGAAGTGAGGACTTGCCGAGATGATTTATGACAAAACAGACTGCACACGTACCCTGGGACTGCTCGTTTACGGTCTTAGTTTCACTCTTGCCACCCTGGGCATGTACGTGGCCATCTGACTCTGGAAGTCCCTGACTGAACCCGGTCCTACTTGCAGGAGGGTACTAGTTCCTCACTCTGTAAGGGTCAACGATCCTTCTGACATCACCCTAGAAAAAGGCACAATTTTGTTGGCCATTTCAAGGATACCCAGCATCCAACAGCCTGTCCTCTCTTTTGGTTGGAAACTCCTACCCTGGCAGCAAATCACAGCCCCTTAGGTAACGGCAACACCCACCCATTCCCTCGTCTCTGTGCTCCGTGCCCCGGTAGCATCTCACCTGTAATCTGCATAAACTCCAGGACAATAGAAGAGAGCTGTGAAGACACTTCGGTCTCTACAGATGGTGTCCAAGGTCAGTGTGATCCCATACACCGAAGTGAGCAAGAAGACCGAAAGGGCAAGTATAAATGCTTGGTGATTTGATTCTCCAACACAGCTATTTATCCTCAAAACAGCATAGGGGGAAGAAAAAGCAGACATTTTTTAAGGTTCTTGATACTGATGGCAGCTAAAGCTATCACGGTGATCATTTCATAATGAATATACACGTTGAACAACTATGCCATGCACCTGTTAAGTTACAGAACATTGTAGATCAACTACAGTCCAACGAAAAAGAAAAAAAAAAGTTTTCCATATAATTCACATAATAAACAAGGAAGTTTCAAAAACAGGAATAATGTGGATTTCAGTAATTAAAAGGTTCTCTTATTTTTCACCTTTAGGGAATTAAAAACTTGCCCACTGAGAGGCGTAGCCTTATATTCTCTGCTCTTTCCAAAGTGAAACCATATCATTACTTTAAGGATGTAACCAAGTAAAAAGCAGAACCCGGCTAGGAATCTTTCTATATCCTAACGAGTCTATTACCCAATTATGAAGTGTGTTAATGCTGCAGCCACCACCACAAGGAAAGGGTGACATCAGTTAGCAAAACTTTAAAACCACAAGTATTACATAGTGTGTTAATATGTATGTTAAACACATATGTTAATACAAAGATTCCCAAGAGGTTAGAAACCGGGTTTGAGGTGAAGAACAATTCGCTGGTCAGGGAGAAAGAGTTCTGTATCATAGCCACTTGTAGGGCAGCGATCTTCCTTTACATGGAGCTGTCAGGCCCTCTGCAATCCAGCGCTTGTCGATGGGCCACCCCCCCCCACCAAACACACACACACACACGAATATATGACGAAGACTCAAAATCTGAGAGTGAAAATACCTGTTTACTCCTAAAGAAAGCCCCAGAAAAAAGCATCCCTGTGCCTGAGCCCCCCCTTGAGGTTCACTCCGAGGCCCTCCTGGCCTTGCTGCACCCTCTCCCTCCCCCACGTCCCCTTCTGTGGGCTGGCGGGGGGGGGGGGGGTAGTGCTATGTGACCAGAATCCTAGCCACAGAAGGCATAACTCACTGACCACAAGGGCCTTCAGAGCCAAGAGCTGCAGAGTAGCAAGCACGCTACTTCCAGCCTTGGCATCTGAATTAACTATACCCTCCCTCAGATTTGCTCAGTGAAGCAGCAACATCGTCTTTACAAGTTGCATGTCCTAGGGCAGGGCCCTTCCTGTGTCCTGGGTTGGCGCTGGCCAGCGGGCAGGTACCAAAATAGCCCGTTTCTCCGCAAAGAGCAAAACGGGGAGCTACGTGGCAGGGCCTCACCTCAACCCTGCGGACTGGGAGCCATCAGGGTGATGAAGGACACACGTGAGGGGACAAAGTCCCTAACAAATATGGGAATGCTTTCTTGAGCTCTGCGCTCAAAAGGCCCAGCACAGACGGGGGAAATATGCCTAGGCTGATTCTGATCCATTCTTAAAAAAAAAAATATATATATATATCTCTCTCACTCAACTGCAGAGACTTGTTTTACGGAGAAGAAAGTGAGTGAGGGGAGCCCGGAAGAGAAGAGCAAGACAGCAGCGACAGCGACCACCACAAGGGCCTTCAGGAAACGACTGAGGGACCCACGCGTGCGAAGCTGGGAGAACTGCCCACGAGGTGGGCACATCCAGCAGCCCCCGGCTACGTGCAGGTGTGCGGCTGGGAGGGCGCGGAGGCCGGAGAAGCCCGAGCTCGGCAGCGGCTGACGGGGCTTTGCCCTCCGCGAGCCTCCACGTTCTCCCAACATACCAGACACAGTGGTGATCCATTCTCCTCACGCAGATGCCGCAGATCCGGCAGTGCCACGCGCGGGCCGGTCGCACCAGCTGGCACTTGGCGCACCAGTCCTCCTTCACCTTGGCGGGGCTCCCGGCCGGCACCCCGGGGGGGCCCCGAAGCTCCTCCCTCGGCGCGCGGCTGCTGAGAGGCCCCCGGGCCTTGTCCTGGCCGCCGGGGCCCGGGCGCTCGGCGGGGCCGCCGCTCCCGGGCCGCTCGCTGCCCGCCGGGCTCCTGAGGTAGCCTGGATTCTTCTTGGCTCTGCACAAGGCTAAGAGTATCAGAAATAACCCGCAGGTAAGCAGAGCCAGCCGAGTGGGCCCCACGCGCCCTCTGGGGACCACCTCCTGCAGGAACACATAGTACATGTAGCCCAGAGAAAACAGTCCGAGGCTCAGGAAAAACAGAGTCTGTTCTTTCCTTCGGTGAGTGAGGTAGTAGTACCACAGGGCCAGCACGGGGAGGGAGGTCAAAACCACCACCCCCAGGAGGAAATGCCAGGAGGCCACGCGGAGGAAGACGGGCAGCAGGATGAGCGGGGGAATGATGCTAATGTTAACCTTCTTGGCCCCCCTCAGCCAAGGAATTCGGAGGCGATCAGAAACCGTGTCCATGATTCTCTCGCAGGTCTCTGGCTGCACCGACTTACACGTGATCCATCTATTCAGAAGAGCACAAAGAAGGCACTTCACTTGGGTTTGTTAAACTCAAAACCACGGAGCACTGCAGGCCAAACAGCAGGACACATGCTGGAAGGGGCCAAAGGCCAAGCTCTCTACTTCCAAACTACTAAACGTGAGCTCTTCGGATCACAGGTCATCTTTTTAACACGAAAGGGGAGATGATGTTCAGAAATACAACAGTTACAACTATTTCTCCACGAAGCAGATACATGGGAATGCAGGCGTATCCTGGGCAAGTACTGTTCGGACCCGGGTGACTCTAGAGACTTAAGATCCTCAGAACAATTCATCATCTGGTCGTGAAGACGACACGGGAGGTCGGGAAATATGAGAAGAGACAAAGCAGCAAAACCGCCCCATGAACTACTGTGGCCAAACACTGTGAGGCGCTCAGAGGAGACACCATGGGGTGGAGTCATTAGAGGGATCTCTGTGAAAAAGGTGGGGTGTGCACCCCACACCTGGACAGCTGGCGGGTAATGGTGCGGGGGGGGGGGGGTGGTGGGAGGCGTCCCAGGGGAGCGGCACGTGTGCAGCACACACCTGTCCCGCGCCCAGGGAGGAGCCAGTGTAGCGGGGCCAGGGGCTGCAGAAGGAAGAGGGGAGAGCGAGCTAGGAAGAGCCAAATGCCTGAGCTTCGTGGACACACGGGATTTGCTGACATGTTTGCACACTTAGGCTAACAAGACAATGAACAGTTTAAGGAATGGTAACTCTGGATTATAGACCAACAATTCAGAAAAGTAAGGCGACAACTTGGGCACAGGAGGAGATGAGAACACGGGAGTCACACCACAGCAGGACAGAGGGAGACTGGGAGCCTCTCTCCAGAGAAGGGTACGGAGGGAGCCAAGAGCTCAGGGATGGCCCAGGTCTCAAGGGCGAGGAGGGAGAAAGAGTTAGAAGGTTAATGGAAAAGCTGTGGTCTCGAGTGATGGAGGTTACGGAAACAGCATCATTTTTCCATTCATTAAAGCAGAGTGCTCCATTTTCTCCGTATGGATTTTAGACTAAATCAATTTAAAAATACCTGTAAAAAAAGACTCAAGACACAATCAAGGAATAATGACAAAAGAACTATAGGGGCTGCAGGGCTCTGCTAGTGAACTACGGTGGTCCCAAGACGCTTTTCACGTCTAGATGAATGCACCGAGCTCTAAGTCAGCAAGGTGCCACTACAGTGAGCTTTCGTAACCGGAAGTAATTATGATTGGGAAAAGCAAGTTCCCAACATCCTTATTTCCTCCCACACTATGCTTTCCATATGGCAACAATTTTTAGATATAGGATTATTTGGAAAATGGATCAAAACCTCGTTATTTCTGTTCGGTACAAAATTTTTTCTCTGATGTTAAATATCACCTTTTCGGATAGTAATTTCCAACACCTGGGATAATGGATTTGAAAATAAAAGCCAAATGCAATGATACTGGTCAAGACAGCGTTTCTGCTCGTGCTGAAAACAGCCAGTCCACGGCAGGGACATGGCTTCTGGACTGGATCGCCTCCCCAGGAACAAGGGTGAGGCCAATTCCAACAGCAGGAAAATGATCTTTCAACCCTCAAGGCCTTTTGTGGTCAGGTGCAGTCCAGCCTCAAGTACTCGATCCCTAGGCGCTGGGAACACAGAGAAGGCAGGAACCTCCTAGTAGTAACGTGTTCATTTTAAATTTACAGATTCTGGGGCACCTGCATGGCTCAGTTGGTTAAGCATCAGCCTTCCCGTCAGGTCATTATCCCAGGATCCTGGGATCGGGCTCCCTGCTCAAGGAGGCGAGCCTGCTTCTCCCTCTCCCCGTGCACTCACACGCGCGCTCTCTCTCTAATAAATAAATAAAATCTTTAAAAAAAAAAAAAAAAGGACACAGATAAGTAAATAAAATTTACAGATTCTGGTCTGCCCTTCATTTTTTTATACATTTAACCTGCCACTATCCCTTTATTTGCCTGTTCTCCCCACCGGCTTCTCCCTTTAAGTGAAAAATAATAATGTCCTACTAAACTGAGCTGAAGAGACAGCTGTGCGGTTGTGAGCTCCTGAGTAATTCACCTTTATGAAATCCTCACACCTGACGCGGACCACAGCTCTCTCTCAATCTTAGATGCCTGCAAACAGCAGCAAGAGCGAATCCAGCGTCCTGCATGCCGCGCCCGAGGGGCCAGCGGGGTCAGCTTCAGGCGGCCCTGCCCTTACCTGTCGCATCCGTCATCGAGATCTTGGCAGTCACACAAACAAGCAGCCACGTGGTTCTTTTCCCCGTTTCGATCTATGTACTCGCAGCAGCACAGGGGCTCCAATTCGGGCTCTTCGGCTTTGTTTTTCTTCCCCGGCTTCACACCGCCCTTCTGAGTCATGATCCCCACCTGCCGCCTCGAGGTGCGAGGAGCCCGCAGCAGGCAAAGGTGCAGAGCGCTCGGCTCCTACCTCGTACGCACGCACGCCGCTCCCGGATTATCCGCCGACGCCTGAAAGAGCAACCGGGAGGGGGAGGGGAGGGAGGGGGGGGAGGGGGGGGAGTCTCGTGTTCGCCAGGCGTTCCCGGCTCCGCTCGGCTCGGCTCGGCCCGACCCGGGTCCGGCCGCCCCCGCCGCCCCTTCCCAGCCGGGCCGCCGGCGCCCGGGCTCCCTCGCTCCCCGCCGGGCCGGCCGACCGCGCGGGCCCCACAGCTCACCTGCCGGCGCCGGCGGGGACGGCCCCGCGCAGGTGCAAACTCGCCCTCCGGGGGGCGCGGCGGGGGCGGCGGGGGCGGCGGCGCAGCGCCCCGGGTCGCCGTCCGGCCCGCGCCCCTGTCCCGCCCCCGTCCCCGCCGCCCGCGAGCGCCGCCCCGCCCCGCCCCGCCCCGCCCCGCCCCACGGATGACCTTGGAAGGGAAGTTACCTGCGCTCCGGGGCCGAGGTGCGGCGGCAGCCAGAGGCCGACGCGGGGGCGACCTCGGCCGGCTCCCCCCGAGGCGCGGCCGCGTCTGCAGAGCTCGGCTCCGCGGGGCTCCGGGGGCCCCGGCTCCGCGCCGCCGCCCACCTGTGCGCACGGGCGGCCCCGGCCCCGGCCCCGGCTCCGGCCCCGGCGGTGCGCCCGCCTCCCCGTCTCCCCGCCTCCCCGCCTCCCCGCCTCCCCGCCGCCCGCCGCCCGCCACCCGCCGGCCCCGCGTGGCCGCTCCGCGCGCTTCCGGGTGCCCCGCCCCCGGCGCCGGGGATCCCCGCCCGCCCGGCCCGCACGTGCGCCGCCCGCCCCCCCGCCGGGCCCGCCGCCCAGGCCCCGCCCCCGCAGCCCAGGCCCCGCCCCCGCCGCCCGGAGGACCGGAGGACCCGAGGACCCGCACCTGCGGGCTGGCCCGGCCCCCGAGCGGCCCCGGGCGGGACGTGGGCGGGGCAACCCCAGGCCCCGGGCCGCCGAGCGCCCGACCGAGAGACCGAGAGACCGAGACCCGGGGAGCCCGAGGATTCGCCCGGCGCCGGTCCCCGCTCGGACGCGGGCAACAGGCTTAGGTGGAGCTCTGCACCGCAAATTGTTCCCGGGGTGCCGCCCCCAAATCCTCCAGCCTTCCCTTAAAGGCCCATCGCTGTCCCTGAGCTGTTCATTCGGAAAGCTTGTTCGTTTTCACGATTTCTGGCGAGCAGATTCTACACTCGACCGGCCGGCCTACTAGTACTTTTGTTCCAACGGACCGCATATTTGAAATGAAACTGCCCTAATGGGAGTTCTCTCTGGGTTTTATTTTTGCACTAATTTTTGGTTTTTTTTGCACTGAATTTCTTAAAGAGTGTAGGCCCATATACACGGTTTCGCTATTGCATGGTTTCTACTTACTTTGTTTCTTAGGTTTTGGTTTTTTTTTTCCTTTTTTTGTTTTTTTTGTTTGTTTGTTTGTTTTGTTTGTTTTTGTTTTTTTGGTGGAGATGCTGGGGAACTTTTTTTTCCTTTTTAAACAGAAAAAGAAAAACTACAACTCAGACATTTTGGGTTTTATTGATACTCAATTTATATAACAGGCTCATACAATTAACTCAGTTCTGCCTACATACATGTTTAGTCAATCTATAAAGCAACTTTGGTAATTGTCTTTGAGGTATATTTACGAAGTACAGGTTTTTAAAGAAGCATCACAAAATATTCAGCTTGCCACTGATCATTTTTGTGAATTTAACAGAGAACAAAGTCTTCAAGTTTATAGTCCAGTGACTCTTGATCACAGCCACACTTCATAAATCAGAAAACTCCCAGGTAAGTACACTGGTACCCCAAGGTAGGTTTGTTGGGAATCACCCAGAGAAACCATTTCCCTGTAATCAAGTCAATACTGTCATTCTCTACAGGCATTTCAAAAATGACTTTAGCAACCTCATGGGGCTCTGGGGAAAGAAAGAAACACTTAACTAAAGGCAAGCATTGTCCAAACAGTAAGAATACATACAAATTATTCCACACTGTCCTTCTCTTGTTCCAGGTATCGAGACATATATGCCTAAAAACGTTTCATCAAAGAGCCAAAACTTCCATCTGACTTCAAACTTCAGTCAGTCAGTGCACTAGTATTGGGACACAGTGACCCCAAAAGTTTTTACTGAAGAGCTAAAGTTTGTGTCTGCTTATAACTTACCCACTGAAACAAGCCACACACATGAGTGAATAAATGGAGACATTATGTGGCTACTAAAAAGTAATCCACAATTTTCAACAAGGTGGTTCACTTCTACCATGAAAGAGTGCTAAGCTGAAGCCAAGCTTAGTTCAAGTATTCATTTGATATGTCACTAAATGCCCAGATTTTTACATAATCATCCGGTTTTTAAAATGAAAGCATGGTTCTTCATTTTGAGTGTTGGTATCCTTCATGTGTCCTTTTTCAGAATTGTCTCTTCTGCCATTTGAAACAAGAAAATCTCACCCCTGATAGCTACCTAAAGAAGAAACAACTATTTCTTCAAAAAGATACAATATGGCTCAAGAATGTTTCAGATAATAATTACCAACTTACAGTCTCAAAAGGTTGACAATTGAATATGCATGCTGAATAACTTCAGACACTATAATACAGTACACAAACTTGGAAATGTCAGAATATATGCCTGAAAAATGGTCCTTCAAAAGTAGTAATGATAAAGAGGTTCATTCTTCTATTGTCTTCTTTAGCCTCTTGAATGTATCTCAACTGGGAAAGCAGCCTACTGGAGACATACTGATTCTGTGCTAACAGATAAAGCATCAGACTTCAAACCTCACTGTAAAAATTAGGCCACACTACTCAATTCAGTGTCTCATTTTCTTTTTGTATCAGAAATTCAAATCCACAAATTTCATGCTTCACTGGAGAAATTCACTGCTTAGAATTATGTATAGGAAGTGAAAGAATGGATTGTTGAGGCCATCAGAAACTAGTTATCAAATTAATGTTATTAAAAAGAATGTTTATATTAGAAGTACCAATAATGAGAAAATGTGGAAATGTTCCCATGACAATTAAAATCTTCCATCCTCTGGCTTTCTTTAAGGTGTTTTCTTTTAGTTCCAAGTATCTCTACAATTTCAGGCCTTGAGATCACTAGCTTTCGACAGTCATACCAGTCTTGTTCTTATTTAGTAGATCAAAAGTTTTCTGAAGCATAATGAGTGAGCTCTTCAACTGCAAACAAAGTTAATTTCGAAAATCAGATTTTTTTTAACTTTTTTTCTGATTATTTTTATGCCAAAAGTTTACATTTATATTCAATATAGTTTTGTTTATACCTATACCCAAATAAAAGACTGAATCTATAAAACACCTAGCTACTTAGGGTGTCAGCGTGCCTGACAGGAAGTCAGCCCTGGTCCTGCACTTCTCCCTGTATTGGCCTGCTGTACAGTCTGCCTCCCAACAGGTGGTTTTCTTAAATGGCTTCTCTAGTTGCAGCAGTTTCTCTACTATCTCCTACACAACTCAAGTTCCACCTCTAGGCCTTTGCTTGCTTTTTTTTTTTTTTTTAAGATTTTATTTATTTATGAGAGACACACACGGAGAGAGAGAGAGAGAGAGGTAGAGACACAGGCAGAGGGAGAAGCAGGCTACATGCAGGGAGCCCGATGTGGGACTCGACCCTGGGTGTCCAGGATCACGTCCTTGGCTGAAGGCAGGAGCTAAACCACTGAACCACCCAGGGGTCCCCCTTTGCTTGCTATTATGCTCATGCTTGTCTTCACCCATTTAAAACTTACCTTCTTCTTGTTGCCTTCCCTAATCATCCTGTCTTTGAACTCCCAAAGCATTGCTACTTACTTGACATTTAACTTTGTACTTTTTAAATAGTTTTTAACAATACACATGGACATCTGTTTGCTCTAATAAGATTATAGGCAACTTGAAGGCAAGAATTATGTCTTATTCTTCTTTAAATTCATTCATTTGTTCATTCAGCAAATATTATACTTCCCTATTACATGCTGGATATGTACTAAGCCAAGCACTGGGTATACAATGGTAAACCAAATAGGTACTGTCCCTGCCCTGGTGGAGCTTACAGACTAGTGAGAAATAAAGAACTAAAACGGATCATCACAAAAATAAGTACATACTTCATAATGGATTAAGTTTTTGACTGGAGGATGGCAGCATCGCTTTCTGAAATACATCAACTAGAGGAGAATCAGCCTGGCTCAGGATGAAAACTGAATTCATGTTTTGGACATGATCAATCTGTGATGGCCTGTTAGCATCCAGGTGAAGATGCCAACTCCCCAGGTGACCGCGTGAGCCTGAAGCTCTGGGAAGAGGTCAGGGTAAGAGAGATGGATTTGGGAGTTCATGGCACATGTGGCTCAAGTTAGAGGAGTGGATGTAGAGAAGAAGGGAAGAGAATCTAACACAGAGAGCCTGGAGTACCAGGCCAGGAAGAGGTCAGCAGAGGAGATGATTTTATCAAGCAAAAGGTAGTTTTACTTTATGCTAAGTAAAAGAAGCCAGTCACAAAAGACCATATAGTATAATTCCATTTATATGAAATGTCCAGAATGGGCAAACCTAGAAATAAAAAGTAGATTAATAACTATAGGAGCTGAGAGACTGCTAATGGGTATAGGGTCTTATTTGGGGGTGATAAAAATGCTCTGGATTTAGACAGTGGTGGTGGTTGTACAACTTTGTGACTATGCGAATTCTTTAAATGGTGAATTTTATAGTATTTCATTTATATCACAATAAAGGGGGATTTTTTATGGTTTTAAAGAAGGCAAAATTAGATAATGCTCACTATAAGATGTAAACTTAAAAAATGGATATTAATTTTAAAAGCCAGGGGTTACTGGGGACCTTGAGCTTGAGCAATATCACTGGAAGATATGGGGAAGAAAACAAGACAGGAGTGAACTGAAGAGCAACTGGGTGGCTTATATACAGGCATCTAATTTCCTCCATCCTGAAACCTCATAAAAGCACAATAAAATTATTTTTAAAAAAGGCATAAATTCATGAGGACAGGGAGAACAGAAACGGCAAAAGCGGCAACACAATGTTAGAAACAAGAAAGCATTTGGATGACTTCGCAGACCAGACAAAGTGGAATCCTAAACTAACTGTGGAGAAAGCTGAGAACCAACCAAATCTACCCTGAAGAATCCTCAAAAGTCTTGGGAATTGACAGGAATCTCTGGAAGTCAGAATAAAGAGAAGGGGACTAAAAATGGGGATTATACAAAAAAGTGTTGAGATCATCCCCTGCCCCATGCCCTGCCCTCCTCCATACCTCTACTTTCACTCTAATTTCACTCCTAAAATGCTGGCAGCCCTTAATCCTTCAGATGGAAACTGGACAGCCTTTCTCTATGGAAATTGACCAATCTAAGAGGAAAGACCTAAAGATAGTGATATCAGGATTTCTCAACCAATAGCTGAACCAGATCTAGAGAGAAGTTCAGGGTACACCAGCCCAACCCACGTTAAGAGCATAAGAGCTTCTAACCCACAGAAGCAGGCAACCAAAAACTACAGACATCTAATGGAATCCTCTTACTCTAAGGATAGAAATCAAAACAGGAGGAAAGGATCTTGATGGAAAGTAAATAGGCAAAAAGGGAAAAAAAATTTAAGCATTAGTAACATGATCAGAGAGATAAAGATACTCATTTTTTAGATCACAATGACATAAAAAAATTCAGAGAAGTAATAGGTCTTTGAAATTAAAAAATTGTTAGCAAAAATCGAAAAATAGAAGAATGTGAAGATTAAGTTAAGGAACTCTGGGGAAGCAGAACAAAAAGGCAAAGAGATAGAAGCTGGAGAGAAAAAGTAAGAGTAGATAGCCTGTGCCAAAGAAGGCCAACATCTGAATTACAGGAGCCACAGAAAATCAGAAGAGAGGGAGTAGAGGTGAGGAGATCATCAATTGTGTAAGTCACTATTTCCCAGGACTAAAAGGCACAAGTTTCCAGATTCAAGGATGAGGAATGGTAACAGCCTCAAAATTCTCAATAGCAACACTAGAAGCTGAAAAACAATGGAACAATGCTGTGAAGGAACACTGTTTCCAAGCTAGAATTCTATCCCCAGTCAAACTTTAAAAAAAAAAAAAAAGATTTTTATTTATTTATTCATGAGAGACACACAGAGGCAGAGACATAGACAGAGGGAGAAGCAGGCTCCCTGTGGGGAGCCTGACGTGGGACTCGATCCCAGGACCCTGAGATCATGCCCTGAACTGAAGGCAGATGCTCAACCACTTAGCCACCCAGGGGCCCCCCTAGCCAAACTATTAATCATGGGAAAGGACAGAATAAAAACTTTTCACACTAATGAAGTCTTAAAATATTTACCTCCATGCTCTCTTTCTCAGAAAGCTACTAGAGGATATGCTCCATTAAAAGAAAGGAGTAAACCAAGAAAGCAGAAGACATGCTGGATATAGGAAACAGATGAGGTACTCCACAGGAGAGACCAGGACAAGAGCTGTGCACCTGCAGAGAGGGTCCCTGGTCCTGACTAGAGCCAGTCAGAAGGCTCCACTCAGAATACCTGAGGTGAATGAAGGTTAGGAGAGAAGACTTAGATGACAGAGCTTTAGGAGATGAGATACTTATAAATAGTATAATAATCAACTATCATATGATAATTCCAGGGATAAGAAAATGCACAGAAAAGAAAAGGTAGTCATGGTTTATTCCATGGCTCAGCTCAGGATAGCAAACTTAGTCAAAATAAAGCAAACACTGGACACTGATCTAACCAAAATTACAACTTCCTTGGGAGGATAGGGCAATCAGAAAAGAAGACAAGAAAAGATGAAAGAAAAGAAAACCCTTGTCTTCCATAATAGGAGGTCGAAAGATTATATGTAAAACTGAAAAATCAAGAAATATCAATACATGCTTGTTGTTTATAAATGGGGTAAACACACAAAAAAGAAACTAAAAGAATTAAGGATTGTTGTGTTTGGCAAAGTATATGGTAGGACTGCTGTTTTTCTGAACAAACCTTATAAAAAAGTTAACCATGTGAAGGTGTGACTTTGGTGAATACCAAACCTTAAAAAAGTGAATGGGTTATAAAGGATAAACTAGGGACAGCCACAGCAGACAACTCTGAAAGAGCCAGGCTATGAAAGTGACAGAGAGAGACGGGCAGACAGAAGAGGATATGGACAGCGGGCATGGCCATGTGCAGAGAGGAAAGATCCAGCTGAATGAGGGAGATGGAAAATAGGATGTTGGAGGGTGATAGAGGAAGTCTCCCACCAACACATGCTGGGCTCTCCTCACAGGCAGAGCAAAGCTCTGACAGGCACAGACAAGAGGACAGGGTGCAGCAGTCAGAAGATCTGCAGAGGGAGAGGAAAACTCGTTTCTCCTTGAGGCAGAGTTATCAGTTGAAAGTTGGGGAAATAGGAGGCAAAAAAGGGAAAGTGCAAATAAGACCCACTCTTGGTAAGCGTGAGGGGAGAACGTCACCAGAAGCTGTAGATAATGTGAATCTGGAGAATGCCTAGCTGAAGGTGTCACCTTGAATGCCCCACATGATATCCTGAGAAATGCTCAATAACTGGATCTTCTAAAAAACAAATCAATGTATAGAAGAAAAGGATGGAAGGAAACAAAGTATTAACAGTGACTGTCTGAATGTCTCTTCTACCACTCTCTAGTTTTCAATCTTGAAAAGTACACAGATAACGTATTATAATGGAAATAGTAATCTTTCTTTTTCAAAGGGGATCCTAAATGTTGGTTCATGGAACTGAGCAGCACTTATTGATGACACTGTGTTCAACAGATAAATGTCTATAGCAAAACCTCAAAATAATCTGCATGTTCATTCTTCAATGGAGAACTAGTAAAATCATTAATTATAGCACATTTATGTAGTTGAATTCTATGCAGTTGTTAAAAGAGGAGGAAGTGCTTTATATGCTAATATGGAAGCATCTCCAAAATACATGGTTAATAGATAAAAACAAAATAATCAATAGTATATCTACAAACTCTATAAAAAGAGTTAATATTAAGCATAAATTTTTATACAGAAGTATCGGTAAAAAGAATGAGGTAGATATATACAGTTGATCTTTGAACAACATGGGTTTGAATGTCATGGGACCACTTATACACAGATTTTTTACAGGACGACACTGTAAATGTATTTTCTCTATGATTTTCTTAAGAATATTTTCTTTATCTAGCTATAAAAATATGTAATACATATAACATACAAAATATGTGTTAATCATCTATGTTATCAGTAAGGCTTCTAGTCAACAGTAGGCTATCAAGTTGTTAAGTTTCTGGGGAGTCAAAAGTTATATGCAATTTTCGACGGTACAAGGGTCAGCCCCCCTAATTCCACCATTACTTAAGAGTCAAATGTACATGCTGATAAGGAAACATCTTCAATATATATTACAAATTATAAAATGAAGGTGTACAACAGTGTATAGTATGCTTCCATTTTGAAAAAAAATACAAGTGACTGTACACATAAATTCTGTATTCTGAATAATACAGAAACTCTAGGGTAACTGCCTCTAGGAGGGGGGTTTCTTCAAATAATGGTATAGTAAATATTTGTACACAGCCAGAGGAGCAACTGGTTCATAGTGCTATGAAAACACTAAGGACTATGGTACAGAGTTGCCTACCTGTTCAAGCATCATGACCGAGTCTCGGAGTACTCCTTTTAAACGACGGGCCTGATCTCTTTTCTTCTGAATATTTTCCACTTCTGACACCATATCAGAGGCTAAACTGAAAAAAAAAATCTTAAAAATCAGGAGGACAGCTTCTAATCTTTCATTTACAGAAATCATCTGTGTCCTATAAATTTGCAAACAAAACAAAAAATTAAACAAAAAAGTTTGTGACTACAAAACAGCAGATCCAAATCTCTGAACTAGAATTAAGTTTTCTGCAACAAAAGAATTATTGAAATAATAATAGGTTGGGGGAAAACAGACTTACTGTAAAGATTTCTCTTCTTGGAGATGGAGACGGTAAAAGGACTGAGCAGCATATTCTATCTTTGACAGCTTCAGAAACAGCGTCACATTCAACAGAACTAGCAACAGCAAACTAGGGCAAAGCATACCTGGTTAATCCATTCCTTAAGCACTGCTCATGTAGACTATACAGGTAAAAACTCTAAAACTGTATGTTGCCTAGTTTCCAATTATTGTTATATTATTTAAATCAGCTATCCCTACCTTATTGTATGAAACAACCACTTTTAGGAATTAAGTGGACAGTGAGGAAAAAGTTGGAAAGTAACTACAGTCACAATAAAGTCCTCAAAGAAAACAGATTGGGATTGTTCCTAATATCTCTCCTTTCTGCGAGGAATCCTGCCAGTGCTGATGTGTGACCACCAGCTTAGAAATCTACCAAGTAAGCTTTTGAGATCTATTTTTGGGTGCCTCTGGCTTAAGCCATATACACCCATAATGCTGCACTTCTAAAAAGGAAATGAAAATCAATATGGACTTGATCTTATGTAGATGAACATCCACCTTACTCCCACTGAAAACCAAATTTTTTACATTACTATTCAGCAAAAATTTCTTCTAGTTCAACTTAGATAAAGGAAGTATCAAATCCCAAATATATATGAATAGTATCATATATAAAATGTTACATGCTAAATGAACTACTCATTGGTTCTCATAGCAGTCTTTCAATTGAATGGATATACTTCTTATGATACATATATATGCAAATATATAGGTGGCATCATATCTCTCTTATTTTTTCTGTTAAAATATTAGCTTGCACTTAAAAATATATAGTATTCATCTTAACCTACTCAGAAGAGGATTTTTTTAAAAAATGAAAACTAAGGAACAAGAAAATCAAATCTATGAAATTATTGTGACACTGAAATAGTATACAGACCAACATTTCAACATCTGACTATAAATTTTCTGCATGGTAATACAAAAGATCACTGATAATATTTCATATTCAAAACTGTCATAGCAAACCAACTTAAGCAGAATATAAAACGTTTTATAAAACTCAAAGGTATATCAAACATTTTCTGGGCACCTGGGTGGCTCAGTTGTTGAGCATCTGCCTTCAACTTATCATGATCCCAGAGTCCCAGGATCAAGTCCCACATTGGGCTCCCTGCATGGAGCCTGCTTCTCCCTCTGCCTGTGTCTCTGCCTCTCTCTGTGTGTCTCTCATGAATAAATAAATAAAAATCTTAAAAAAAAAATTTTTTTTACATTCAGAAATCTACAATTAGAAAAAGCAGCTGATAAAAGAACTTCATTCCAGAAAATATTCACCAAGAGTATATCCCCAGTCAGAACCAATTCAATTAAATCTAATAGACTACCTCAATACTCAGATACAGCCATGTAGATAACAGTCGCCTACATATGATTGCCTGCATTGATTCCTATAGAATACTCCGAGATTCTTAATCTCTGCCCAAGGCCTACTGACTCAATCTCTGGGACTGGGGTGTAGAAATCTGCATTTTAGGAAATTAACCATAAAAGGTAAGGATCATTAGTCTAATCAAATAGAGCAAAACAGCACTACTGGGATTTCACCCACTTGCATATATAAATACTCTCTTTAAATTTATAGAACTTCCAATAAAAAAATGATGGTAGAAATAAGTCAGATTAATTCCGCCATATAGGGGTGGCCTGGGTGGTTCGGTGGGTTAAGCGTCCAATGCTTGATCTCACCTTAGTTCTTGATCTCAGGGTCATGTGTTCAAGCCCTGCATTGGGCTCCATGTGTGGATTAATTAGCTAATTAATTAAAAAACGTTTATTGAATGTGTACTTGGGTATTTCCTCAAATCTAATAATTCTCCTGAAAATCAAAAACTATCAGACTGAAGCATTTAAAATTAATGTTTTTGGAGACCAAAATTGGTCAAATAGTGGCAATTTCTGTACAATAACATACAAATGCATCAAATCCTTTTGGAAACTATTAAAAGATAAATGAAGACACAACCAAAATAAGCACTCAAAACAAATACTTACAAAATACTCATCACCACAATAAGGGCAAAGTTACAGTTTTCCATTTCCTTTTTCTTTCCTGTAGATCACAACACACAAAAATCTCTATTAGAACAGGACTGTGATTAACACTGGCTAAGATTTAATTTCATTTGAAAAGAACTGGAAAAGAAATTTTTTTACATGATTTATAAAGACAACTTGATGTAGGGTAAATTCCCAGCCCCCTTTGTTGATTTCTAATGGCTTGACTAATTTGAAACAAATTTACAAAAAGAAAATCTACACGAGTCCTGCAAATTTGGTCTACGTTACAGATTAATTTACTCTAAAATAAGCAATTCAATACATCATGTATGATCTCTAGCTAAGTTCCATCCCTGCAAATAATATTTGAGCTGGGTTTATGTACATTGTTTGCATTACAATCCTCACCTGTTCTCTTTTGCTCAAATTTATAAATTCCAAAGCTAAAGTGTTATTAAGCTAAAGTAGCAGATACATAGTCACACTAAGATATAAGCCTTAAAAGAGGATTTGATAATGTAGAAGGGTGAGAAGTGTAACAGTTTTATAGTTCCGAGAGGGAGGGAATAGAGAGGGAGGGAATAACAGTAGAGGCAAGATGTCTTCAAAATTGAGAGTGAGGATAATAAAAGTCAAATTCTATCTTTGCAATTTGCTGGGCTGGACCTGAGAGTACATAAAGGTTAAAGCATATAATCAGTTTAGTACTTTCAAGGGTAGAAATAAAATGTCTGTAAAGACTAGGAAATTCATGAGTGAATCATCCAGCAGCAAGGGACAGTGGTTGGGACTGGGGACTTGGGAAGCACATGCTCTGTCTGATGGAGCAGCTACTACTAAGCTCCAACTGATTGTTGCTGTGAAGGGATTTGAGTCCAGAGCTGTCAGATCTGAGTTTTTATATCAAAATGTCCAATTTTTAAAGTATCATGTGGGCCCAGTAAAATACATTAGATGGCCGTATGCCTGCCATTTTTACAACTGATTCTTTACACTTATTCCTTAGTTATTTTTAAGGAACGCAGAGTTTGATAAACATGATCAGAAAAGGAGAGGAAAAAGGGAGACCTCCTAACTGACATGTCAATAAATATAACCCATAGTCTACTTCATGTAAGTAAACTAAAATCTTCCATCTCTGTTTACCAGGTAACAGCTACCTGAAACATCCCCTTTGGCATCTAAGCCCACATCTCCAGAAGAACGCTGAGAAGAAAGTTTAGGAACTGTCTCTGCTGTTCGGTTGAATGTTCGCCTTCTCCTTCGCAAGCTGCTAAGTTTTCCAGTGTCCTCAATAGACTGATTTAACATAGATTCTTCCATTAACAAGTCTGATTCTAAGAAGGAAAAAAAAAAAATCTTTAGATAGTAGAGAAACCTTGACTATAAGATACGGGGGTGGGAGGGGTGTTTTGTTGTTTGTTTTTTAAGCCAAGCCTTGGTACCCTTCTTTATTACTTAGGTTCTCATGGCCTAGATTCAAACTTACTCTTAATAAAAACTTTTGGAAGGTAAAGTGATCCTACAATGAATGATTGTAGGAAGAATGATCTGTATTAATAAATGATGGGATCATCAGAGCAAATTCACCATGTGCTATATTAAATATTAACATAATGATTTCAGTTATGGAAACAACAGGCTACCCACTTACATTCGATCATTAGAAAGATTTCCAAGATAGATTGTGGTACTTGATTGTCAACATCAAAGGAAGAAGTAGCATATAATAGTTCTAGTTTTCAATAAGGGTTTGCAAAAAAGAAAGACTGGTAAGGAAAATCTGCAAACAACCTAAAAACCTCATTTTTGTCATTTGTTTCAACCTTTCCTTCACCAGATTTTTTATTAGAAGCTCATTATCCAGCGGCCAAACTAATTTCTGAATTTCATTTTCTTTGTTCCTGATTAGGAGTTTAATAATGAGTAGCCAAGAGAGAAGAGCAAGGAAAATAATCAACAAATTAAATGATGAAGCCTTAATTTACCCTGAACTGAATGACTGACCCCTAGTTTTTCTTTAACCAGAATTAAATTCATGTATGTATATATTTTTTCCTCATGTTTTATTTTAAGAAATATGCAAAAAAGAACAACTATATCACTTCTCCAGTCTAGTACCCACCACCACCAAATCCATAGATGTACATGATACCTACCATTGCTAAGTGTGCCTGCATAAACCCAAGGAAGATGCATTCATAAGGATTGCGGTGGGGGACGGGCACCAAGGAACACTAGGGCGTATTTGTGATGAAGTTACAGTCTCTCATGGCAGTCAGCTTCCTTGGCTCCTTGAAGAGGCTGTGATAGGCCCTTACTGTGTGATCTTAGACAAGCCACTTAACTTCTCTTTCTCTTTCAATATTTATTCTTAAAATGGAAAAAAAATACCAGTACCTTCCGCATAGGATTGTAAGGGGCTGACATTTATAAAACACACAGGACATGTCTGGCACATAATAAACATAATACAAGTGTTTGTTAGACGAATGAAAACGAAAAGTTTTCAAATTCCAAGTAGAGAATAGTTAGAACCACTTCAGTGGGAGTCAATCCAACATCGTCTACTAGTTCCAGCTATTGACCCAAATGGACAATCAGTTTTGTTAATAAATACTATCTTTACAAAAATAGATACATCAAGAAATTTACAAACCAAGCTGTTTGAAATAGTCCTCCAATGAACTCCAGGAATTCTTTTCAATTAGAGATTTGATAATGGCCCATGGTTGCTTTCTATATTTCAAATCTGTGGAAACTCTAATAAAATAAAGAGGAAAGAATATTTATTTAAAGGAAAGAATTTAGTTCTGTTAACATTGCAATTCAGTGTAAGATTATGTTGAATGGAAAGCCAAAAAGACCCAAAGTCATTAAGAGTATAAAAGAAAATCTGTTCACTGATTATGACTTATTTAAAAATTACTATATGCTGCTAATAACTTCATGAGATTTTCCAAGTACTTGGCATTTTATTCATTTCTTTCTCTAGCCCTAAATTTTCTTTACTTAAGTAGCAATAAAAGCTCAAAATAAATTCTAAATTTTCTAAATGCCTTGTGCAAAAAATCTCTAGTGGTCACAAATTAGGTGAAAGTAACTACAATAGCTAAGACCAGGCAAAGCACATGGTGGCCCGTCACTATCTTTGATTCACCAACATTTCTTATTTCCCATTGCAGCCATGTGCTCACCATGTGTTTCTTAAGAACTCACAGCCGCCTTGGCTTTAAACAGGGTCCTGTTACTAGTTCTGGCCACTGGACTGTGAACACAGTTCTACAACTCTCCCTGTAGGAACAGGAATGACACAGGAATGATTGTGTAGCTCCAGGATGTCAAAGCACTCATCCGCATGCGACCTTGAGTGAGGAACCCCATCCCTCTACTGACCACTAGTGGATGTGTAATTTGAGCAAGGAATAAAGCTTGGTTGTGTAAGGCTACAAAGATTTTAGGATTGATATGTTCCAGAATATAATCTCACCTAGCCTGACTAAAACACTCATTTACAATAGCTCACCTCAGCCGGCATTTCTGTTTTGAGGATCGGATGATATGGTATCTGTTTAAGGTATAGAAGTAATCATGGTAGGGAACATCATGTGTCACTACTTCTGAATCTACCAGATAAAATTGTGCTTCTCGACTTTCTTTATACAGTGTCTGCCAAAATAAGATTAGAAAAATTTTTGCATGTACAAGTTTAATATATTAAATTCCTTGCCAATTTAGAATATATACAAATTAGAATTCCTTCTCAAAAATAAAAGACATGAAAAGCCTACATACAGACCAGAAGAGCCTCTATGTTGGCTGTGCTATCTATGAATTGAGAAGATGTGACCTGCAGAAATAGGGTTTGCTGTTTCTCTGTCATTTCATTGTACAATTATTTTTTTTCTTTCTTTTAGGTTTGTGGAGGAGAGAGGAACCATATAGTCTCTTGTGTATGTTATTTAGTTTATAAAGAATGTTAAATGTTCCTGATAGGGGAACAATTCAAAATTCATTTGAACAAAGCAAAGATCCACTCCAAAACTCTTAAAAATGTAACAATCTCCCTTCACCAAAAAAGTGAAGGAAGAGGACAACCAAAGAAAACACTGCTTTCCCTAAACAAGATTTGGAGTGGCTTCACTCAAATTCCTTCCTCATTTTAACCATACCTTGTCAAGCTTATCTAAGAGTCCAATATAAAAATACCAATCTTTTCTTAAATGTTTGAAAATCTTTTTGGAAAAAAATCTTTTGGAAAAATTAATTCCTTTTTAACACTGGATGAAAGCCACAAGAACATAACTAGTTCAGATGTTAAGATATTTTCTAACTACTTGCAGAACAGATACACTATACTTCAACACAATTTGGTCAAACACAAACTCCACTATAAAGGCAGCACCACACTGGCCACTGAGCAGAGCACTGAATATCCTATAATCTCTTCCTGTACAGTACTGTAGCCCTCTAGTTATGTGGCCCTAACTCTTGATATGATCCTGTATATCAGATCCCAAAGTAGTGTTTTTAAACCATTTATCATGAAAAAGTTCAAACATACACAAGAGTAGAAATGAAGTATAATGAATCCTCAAAAACTCATCAGCCAGCTTCAACATTAACCCTTGCCTAGTCCTGCTTCATCTGTACCCTATCCCCACATTCCTTCCCTCCACCACGATGCTCTGCCTGGCTAGATTACTTTTAAAGGATACCCCAGACATCAGTATAATTTTATTCACAAATATGCCAGTGTATCTCTTTATAATTTCTTCATTGTGTCTCTTTAAAAGATAACTCTTTTCTTGGGGCGCCTGGGTAGCTCAGTGGTTTAGCATGTGCCTTTGGCTCAGGGTGTGATCCTGGAGTCCTGCATCGGGCTCCCTGCATACAGCCTGCTTCTCCCTCTGCCTGTGTCTCTGCCTCTTTCTGTGTCTCTCATGAATAAATAAATAGAATCTTTTAAAAAAAATACCCATTTCTTTAAAATATAAATATAATACAAAATAATACCGTAGTTACATGTAAAAATTAATTCCTTAAATCTTGTAACTATCTTTTTAGTTTGTTTCTTTAAATTAGGATTGGGTTGATTTGGTTGATATGCCTCTTAAGTCTCTTTTTAATCCGACAGTCTCTCCTCTCTTCTAAAAAATTTTTTTGCTACTTATTTCTGAAAATTGTCTTGTAAGCTGGTGAATGTGACAAGCATCTTCTCTCTTCTCACACATGATTATTTAGGAATACTGACACAGTAGACATACCTGCTTTTCAGTGGCAGCAGTGCACTTTCCAGTAAGTGGATTATTAAGGACTATAGTGTAGGTCATGGTTCTCAGTTGATCACCTCCAGGTTCTACTTTCCAAGGGGTGGACACCACATCTAATCACAGCAAATATAAAAAGAGAGTTGGTTCTAAAAATCTGAAAAGTATGATTTAAAATGTAATCAGAAGTAGATTTTTTTAAAAAAAATATAATTAACATACAGTGTTATATTAGTTTCAAGTATATCACATAATGATTCAACAAGTCTATGCTTTACCCATGACAAATGTACTCTTAATCCCCTTCATGTATTTCACACACACACCCCACCTTCCCTCTGGCAACCATCAGCTTGTTCTCTGTATTTGGGTCTGGTTTTTTGTCTCTTTTGTTCTTTGTTTTTTCTTTTGTTTTCTTAAATTCTGCATATGAGTAAAATTATATGGTATTTGTTTTTTTCTGTCTTACTTCACTTTGCATTATATCCCGCAGGTCCATCCATGTTGTTGGAAATGGCAAATTTTCATTCCTTTTTTAAGGCTGGGTAATATTCCATCACATATATTTCTACACACATACATACCACATCTTCTTTATCCATTCATCTATTGATGGACACCTGGGTGGCTTCCATATCTTTGCTATTATAAATAATGCTTCAGTAAACACAGGGGTGCATATATCTTTTTGACTTACTGATTTCATTTTATTTGGGTAAATATCCAGTAATGGAATTACTGGATCATATGGTAATTCTATTTTTAATTTTTTTCAGGAACCTCCATACTGTTTTCCACAGTGACTACACTAATTTGCATTCCTACCAACAGTGTACAACGGTTCCTTTTTCTCCACATCTTTGCCAACACTTGTTATTTCTTGTGTTTTTTATTCTAGCCATTCTGACAAGTGTGAGGTAATATCTCACTGTGCTTTTAATTTTCATTTCCCTGATGATTAATGAGAAGTAGTTTTTAATTATTTAAATTTTTATTTTTGGCCAGTCCTAACTTCTTTATGACTGTATTATCATTTCAACATTAAAGGAAAATAAAATTAAATGTGAGGCACTATTCTTGTATGTGACATATTCCCCAACTTTGATCCATTTACTTCTAAATTGTTGTCTATTAATACGCTTTTTTTCTTTTCTTTAGAAGAGAAAATTAAAAGGTGTTTCATCTGTAGTCTTCATTTTGAAGTCCCCAGTACCTGTGAAAAGAAGTAATGGCACCTGCCTTACCAAACACAAACAGAACAATACTTTAACTTTCCCATCATTGAGGACAAAACCTTGAAAGACATTTGCCATTATGCAAAAATAAGACCTTGATCCCAACTTGTGGAAAAATCATGTTAATAAGAAATTATGTAATGACAAAATATGTAATGTTAATGGCTTATTTGTCAAAATCTTTAATCAAGGAGGGGGCTGTGGAATATAAATAACTATATAATATTTCCATATTAAGAAAGCTGTAAGAAAATCTCTTTGTATTTATGGCAACATCTTGATTAAAATTCTCTCTTATTGGGGCATCTGGGTGGCTCAGTGGTTGAGTGTCTGCCTTCAGCTCAGGTCATGATCTCAGGATCCTGGAATCAAGTCCCACATCAGGCTCCCTGCATAGAGCCTACTTCTCCCTCTGCCTATTTCTCTGCCTCTCTCTCTCCGTGTTTCTCATGAATAAATAAATAAAATCTTTTTTAAAAATCTCTCTTATTTGCTTAATAATAACACGATGAGGGGCATCTGGAGGTCTCAGGTCATGACCTCAGAGATTGGCCAGCTTCAGGCTCTCTGCTCAGCAGGAAGTTTGGTTCTCCTTAGCCCTTTTCCTCTGCCCTCACCTCCACCTCCCCCCCCCCCAACCTTGTGCGCTCTCTCTCTCTCTCTCTCTCAAAGAAATAAAATCTTAAAAAAAAATAACACAGTGAGTAAAAATATACATTGAACAGAAATACATTTTTAGAACATAGCAGCATACAGTGAAGATCATTTAAGAAGCCAAAGACTAGGAATATATAGGTAACAGCATAGTGAACTCTTTTCAAAGATCTGACTAAATCACCAAATTCTGTTAGCACTCATGAATTTAAGCAATTAGTATGCTTGACTACTGTTTGTCAACATCTAAAATATAGAAGTCTTTAACCCATTACCCATCATTAAAAAAATGAAGCAAGCCTTTTGATACAGCCAATTTTACTCAACTTCTTTCATACAGGTAGGCCTCGAGATTTTTTGAGGGACCCCAAAGCTGCCTTTTGAGTATCTGGAAAAAATCTTTAAGCTAAACTAAAAAGGCATAATCATGGAATCTACCATACATAATTTTTAATATATTATTTATGATCAGTACACCCAACATGGGGCTTGAACTCATGACCCCAACATCAAGAGTTGCATGCTTTTCTGAGCCAGCCAGGCATCCCTACCATATATAATTTGCTCTAAAAAATAATTTAGTTAGTTGTACATGAAAGAAGATACAGGGGATCCCTGGGTGGCGCAGTGGTTTGGCGCCTGCCTTTGGCCCAGGGCGCGATCCTGGAGACCCGGGATCGAATCCCACGTCGGGCTCCTGGTGCATGGAGCCTGCTTCTCTCTCTGCCTGTGTCTCTGCCGTTCTCTCTCTCTCTCTCTGTGTGACTATCATAAATAAATAAAAATTTTAAAAAAAGAAGATACAAAATTTATTCTGAAATTTTCAAAAAATTATTTTGGTCCTATGTCAGTCTGTTTCAGAAAAATATACAAATAATCCATTGTTATTAGTAATATAAAATATTAGTAATAATATAATATTAGTAACATAATTTTAAGATATCATCAAATTCTGCTTTTAAAATTTCATATGGGATGCTTGGGTGGCTCAGCAGTTGAGCATCTGCCTTTAGCTCAGAGCGTGATCCTGGGGTTCTGGGATCGAGTCCCACATTGGGCTTCCTGCATGGAACTTGCCTCTCTCTCTCTCTGTATCTTTCATGAATAAATAAACAAAATCTTAAAAAAAAAAAAAACCTGCATACTATTCAACAAAGCAACTATTAACAAGGATAAAAAAGTATGTCTTCCAGTTATATTGTCACCAATGTTACCAACAAGCCTACTGAACATCATGTACCAAAACATCATATAATTAACAATATTTTGGAAAAGCCAAGACCTCCAATATCTAAGTAAAGCTCATCATGATAGGAAAAATCAGGGATGAAATTATAAGAAAAATGGCAACAATATACAAAGGACACATGCACCATTTTGATATATTGAGTTAAAGTAATAAAAAGCAGGAATTGCACAATACTTTATGAATCCTCTGATGTAATAAAGTTTTTAAATTGGTGAGTCTTCACACCTATCAGAATGGCCGTTACTATTACTGAAAATAACAAGTGCTGGCAACGATGTGGAGAAATTATAACCTTTATGCATTGCTGGGGGTGGGGGGCGGGATGTAAAATGATGTGGCCACTATGGAAAACAGTATGGCCATTCCTCACAAAGCTAACCATAGAATTACCTATGATCCAGTTATTCCACTTCTAGGTATATACCCATAGGAATTGAAAGCAGGAACTCAAATACATCAGTGTTCATAGCAGCATTATTCACAATAACTAAAAAGTAGAAACAACTCAAAATTCCATTAATGTATGAATGGATAAGCAACATGTGCTTTATATATACAATGGAATAGTATTCAACTTAAAAAGGAATGAAAGTCTGACACATGCTACAAGATAGATAAACCCTTAAGTGAAATAAGCCAGACACAAAGGGACATGTTGGGTGATTCCCCTTACGTGAGGCACCAAAAGTAGCCAAGTTCCTAGAGACAGAAAGGAGAATAGTAGTCATCAGCAGTTGGAGAAGGGGGGGAATGGAGACTTATGGTTTAATAGGTAGAGTTGCAGTTTGGGAAGATGCAACAGTTCTGGAGATGGACGGTGATGATGGTTGCATAATGTGGATGTACTTAATGCCACTGACCTGAACACTTAAAAGTGGTTCAAGTGGTATATTTTATGTTATGTACATTTTGCCACACACACACACACACAAATTGGTGTATCTTAGGAATGGCTATGCAGGTTTTATTATACTATTCATGCAACTTTTGTGAAGGTTTACAATTTTCAAAATTAAAAAGTTGAACAGAAAGACTTAAAACTGAGTTTTGAATTACAAAAGTAGTGTCACAGAGCTGTAAACAAAGATTTAAATGAACACCTATTTAAAAGCTCCTAATTAAAAAAAAATCCAATAGTACCATCTTAGTGCTGAAATTAGATTAAACCCACAAACAATTGACTATACACGAATCTTTCAGTTAAAAAAAGAAATATTTATTAATGTTCTTGAAAACAAGCCTCTGTGGGCCACCTGGGTGGCTCAGTTGGTTGTTTCTGCCTTTGGCTCAGGTCATGATCCCAGGGTCCTGGGATCAAGTCCCGTATTTGGCTCCCTGCTTGGCAGGGAGTCTCTCTCTGCTGCTCCCTCTGCTTATTCTTTCTTACTCTCTCTCTCTCTCTCTCTCATTGTGCTAAATAAAGAACTTTAAAAATTAAAATTAAAAAAATTTTTAAATAAAAATAAAAACTTTTGAAACCCATTCTCAAGAAATTGAACTTTGATGACCAGATAGCAAGTTCAGCAGATAGCAGAATGATGTGCAATCAATCATAAACAGATTATCTCTTTGGGAGCAAACCTGACTAATTCTAGTCTACATAGCAACATTCCTATTATTGTTTACACTTGTAATTAGCCAGAAGCCTTTGCTTCCAAAAGCCATTTAGAACATCAGATAGCAAATATAGTCATCCACATTGAAGCTAGATATGATATCAGACACCTAATACAGTTGTGAGTCAAAGAACAAACTCAGTCAGTGTCCTATTCTTGATTTTGGCTCAGGTCATGATCTCAGGGTTGTGGGATCAAGCACCACATTGAGCTCTGCACTCAGAGTTTGCTTGAGATTCTCTCTCTCCCCTCCTCCCTTTGTCCATCCCCCTGCTCTCCCCCTCTAATAAATATTTTTTTAAAAATAGAAGAAATAAAGAAAAAAAGAACAAACTTCATTTTGTACCAGCATGAATAACATGCTAGTTCTTCTTGGGCCTTGTCAGTCATAAAAATGGCAGTGCAATATTAATAGGCATCATTTTAGAAAATTAAGAAAATTAACATATCCAACTCTTCTAAAATATCAGGTTTTCCAGACAGACATGAATAGCAAGAAAATACAAAATAGATTCAGAAGAGATACAGTTAAACACAAGCTACTGAGTGAAGAGGAAAATTGATATCCCTTAGATATTCCACATTCTTAAAACTAGAACAGAAAAAAAAAAGATTTTTTAAACATAAAGTTCTTAACATAATCACAGGACTCAACAGCTATCATTGAGAAATCACTTTGCTATATCTCTGAATAAGAAAAAATTTTGTATATATCAATGAACAACCTATGAATATGTAGTTATGTTTACATAAAAGTTTCACAGAAAAACAATAATATTTAATCACTAGTAAAGTGGCTCAACTATAAATTGATTGTAGGATAACTTTCTCTTTGACTATATCAAATGACTCAACTTATATGAATCTCTGCTGCTTCTGTTTTATAATTTTATATAGCAAGCTAAACCATGTGCTCCCAAAATTTATAAAATATTTTGGAATATTTAGGATAAACTAAGTTTCAAACTAACTATAAACTCATTTGAGATGTTTACCAAAACAGAACTTTTAACACACAACCAATGGAATCCTTTTTATGAGTATAACTAATTTCCTAACTGGAATGTTTTTTCTGTTTTGGTATTTTCATTGAGATATACCACAGACACAGCAATCTGAGGCGTATAGCTCCAGGAGTTTGCACACACACACAAAAACACATATGTGTACCACTACCCAGATCAAAATAGACTTTACCAACATCCCAGAAGCTTCCTCCCACTCTTTACCCATCCAACTCTCCATCCAACTATGTACAACATAGTACAGTAAATACTATGCTGATTCTGTGCCCATAAATTAGTTTTGCCTGTTCAGAACTTTGTATCAAGAAATCACAGTATGTACTCTTTTGTGTCTGGCTTCTTGTGCTTAACATTAAATCTGTGGGATTATTGTTATAAGTAGCATCAACTGCTTTTGCATTGCTATACAGTATTCTTTTGTGTGAAGATACACAATTTGTTTATCCATTCTAGTAATTGGTAGATATTTGGGCTGTTTTGTTTTGAGACCATTGTAAACATGCTGCCATGAACACTGTAGTACATGTCATTCAGAGTACACATTTCCATTTCTGAAGGATATATACCTACTAGTAGAATTGTTGAGTCAGAGAGAATTTTTTATGTTCTGCTTACTGCCAAACCATTTCCAAAGTGACTGTACCAATTTATACCCCACTAGAATCCGATTGTTCCACAATGAAATTCTCTTAAATGGGTCCCACCCAACCAAACTGCTACATTAATAAATAAATGGAGTTTTAGTTTCAAAGAGTTTGACTTAATTGTAGGTAGGATCTGACTAACTGAACAATGAGTCAATGTTTGCATGTAAATTTAACTGAAATGCTTAAATACCAGCTTATATATCACCAAAATAAAATCAAACCCTAGTTTTTCCCCTGGCAGCATAAATAGGCTCAACTCTTAAAGGATAATAAAATTCTCCCTTATTTATCATTAGGTAAACACAAGACCAACCGATTATATTTCTAGAATTGGCAAATCTCTGCATAAAGCGTGAACTGGTGAAGAGCAATTCAAACATTCTCTCAGCACTGATACGAAAAACACGGTTGATATAAAGTCTTCCATGAAGATCTTTCTCAGGAACATTTTCTGGGGAAACAAACAAAAAAAACCACAGGACTGAAAGGGGAGAAACTAAAGAATGGTAATTTCAAGATTTTGTTTTGTTTTTGCACAAAATGGTTTTTTAAATGTGATTACAATGATCAGCACACTCCACACACTTTATTAAAACTCCAAATTGGCATTATATACATAAGCACTGTATACAAATATACATAGTATATATCTAATTAAACTATATATGATCAATATTTCAGTCATCAAACCCTAAAGATATAAAACTATCTAACCTGAATGATATCAAACTCCCATAATGTATCACTCAAAAGAGTATTTCAAAAGTGACAAGGTTAACAGTGGGACACACAAGGGTGTATCTACCACAGGAATTAGCAGGTCCTATTTCTGAATGCTCATACATTCAGTAAATATTAAGTCACGAATGGCTCTAACTCATTCACTCACTCGGTAGCCTGAATAATGTTTCCAGCCTGATTTAAAGCTGACTGCCCCAAGATAAGCATCATCATATTTACAACCTATTCTCAATACCACCCATTAAAAGAACTAAGAAACCCTTCTGAAAAATAATCTTCAAGTCAAGGAATATTACATTTCTCTGGGAACCTGATAATGATAGTGTTGAAAGCTACTGGCTGGTAGAAAATGAAGAAACAATATCTGCTCATCTCTCTTCACGTTCCCTAGAAACATTATATATAATAGCCCATGCTTATTTGGTACTTAATATAAGCCAGGAACTGTACTAAGCACCTTACAGGTATTCATTCCTCTTATCCTCACAGCAATCCTGAAAGGTGGATGGTATTATCATCATCTCATCATATAGATGAGGAAAATGAGGGAAAGAGAGAACTTCCAAAGCTCCATAGCTGATGAGTGACCGAAATGGAACTTGGATTCACTGCAGCTCCATGGCGTACCAACTTAACCTCTATTTTATACTGCTAGGAGTTTAACTTAGAAGAATCAAAAGGAAAGAAAAGAAGAGAGAAGAAAAAAAGTTGAGAAGAAATAAGATAGCTAGGAATAAGAGTCTGGTAAAAGAAATAGAGCAAAGCAATCCAATATGAAATTTTAATGATTTCAGGACTGGGATTATTTATTGTCTCAAGGATTATGTTCCATTGATACAGAATAAAAACTGTGACAAAAGCTCCCCCTATTACAGATATCATGCACTAAGATGCGTAGAGCATCTGTCAATATTAAACCATTGGGAAGCAGCCTGGTCAGGTAAAGGCAGGTAAATTCTTCTAGCTCTGCCTTTATCCCAACGATTGCTTTTTCTCCCTCATTAAATGATTTCTGTCTATCTATTTTGCTACAGGTGCAGAGAACTCAGGAGAATATTGATTTACCTTTCCCCTGCAACAATACTATGTGCAGGCAAAAGCCAGTCACAACAATTTCAAATAATGGCTCTTTGGTATAGAAATAAATCACTGAAACTAGGTAATGTGCTAAGGTCTTGTGAGATAACTTCCCAATTAGGCTTGAGAAATAGACTTTTCTGATACAGAATATACGTTCATTGTAAAAATAATTCATATTTCACAAAGAAAGAAAACAAGTAGAGGTAATTCTATTGATCCTGCTCATTTCCCTCACAGAACTTAACCTGAGTTGTAATTATATGTTTATTGGCTTATTGACTTATTTATTGCCTCTCTCCCCAGTAATAGTCTAAGTTCCATGTGAGTAGGGACCATGTCAATTTTAAACCCCTGTACACATTATGTATTTGGCACATAAGTGTTAAATAACTATTTTTGAAAGAATGAATAACTACTTAAGATGCTAAAAAAAGTGTCTTAGGATCAATTATTATTTAAAGGACTTTGATTTTACAGCCATATATTTTAGCTTTTTATTTGGGAATAATTTTTTGATTTACAATTAATGAAGCTGGGTATTATTCCTGCCCTTTCCCAGTAATATCCTTTTTCTGTACAAGGATCAAATCCAAAATACCACGATGTATTTAGTTATTTTATCTCCCTAGTCTCCTCCAATTGTGACAGTCTCTCATTCTTTCCTTGTTTTTTAATGGCCTTACACACTTGAAGAACACTGGTCAGGTATTTTGTAGAATGTCCCTCAACTTAGGGTTATCTGTTTTTTCATGATTAGACTGGGGTTGTGGATTTGGGGAAGAATGCCCACAAATGTAAGGTGCCCTTCTCGTCAAACTCAGGAGATTGGGGATCCAGGGTATCAACGTTATTTATGGTCAGCAGCCTGGTCAGGTAAAGGCAGGTAAATTCTTCTAGCTCTGCCTTTATCCCAACGATTGCTTTTGCTCCCTCATTAAATGATTTCTGTCAATCTATTTTGCTAAAGGTGCAGGGAATTTAGGAGAATATTGATTTACCTTTCCCCTGCAACAATACTATGTGGTTACCAACTATGTGGTTACCAATGGTAACCATGATCACTTGAGGTGGCATCTGGCAGGTTCTTCCACTGTAAAGTTACCATGTTCTGTTTGTTAGAAATGAGTCACTAAGTTCAGTCCAGTCCATACTCTAGAGAAGGAGAATTAAGTTCCACCTCCTGTAAAGGGAAGTATCTATGTATATTATTTGAAACTCTGTAAGGAAGACTTGTGCTTTCTCCCTCATTTACATATTTATTTGATCATTTATATCAGTATGAACTCATGAATAGTTATTTTACAGTTTAGTTTATACCAGTTCTATCATTATTTGTGTTGTTGATCAAATTTTTTTAGTTTGGCCATTAGGAGCTCTTTCAGGTTGACTCCTATGCCCTTCTGATATTCCTTTTTTTTAAAAAAAGCATTTCTTTATTTATGGCCCTACAAAAAACTCCAGCCTCATTTTGTGTATTCCCCGTCTCAGCCCTAGAAGCAGTCATTTCACTAAGGAGTTCTCAAACTATAATTTTTCAAAAGTAAGTTTCTTGTTCACATTTATGAAGAAAAGAACTTACACTCATATAAACATTTCAATACATTTTCATTTTTCATTTCAACTCCACTGTTAGATAAATTGTTTTGTATTATGACTGATACAATAGAATTCATGGTACTACTATTGGAAATTAATAATACCCTTTGTATGTAAACTAATTCAAAGAAGTAAGGACAGGAAATAAACTATTTCCACCTGGGATCATTAATTATGATAGTCAAGTACTTTAAAGCCTCCTTCCAAGCAACGTCACCAATAATACTGCTGTAACATATGAAACTAGCAAGTGGTATTTCAAGTGGGGAAAAGAACATCACTCAACCTGGTAGCAGTTACTATTTCCAATAAAGAAAAAAATATTTCTTAAATTGAAAATATTCAAACATATCAGTTTGAAAGTGGTCAGTGGAAATGATGGGGGAAATGAGACAGATAAATAAATATGAGAAGAACATGGGCATAAAGGAATAAACCATATGTTGACAGTGTTTTGAGGGTTCACAAAAAATGTACTAGGTAGGTGTACAAGAACAGCAGATGATTTGGGTTTTGAGTAAGTAAGGACACACCATTTGTTTTATCTTCTATCTACTAAAAACTGGCGACTTGCTATCTTCTTGACTCAGATGGAGGGCTTTCTTTGCATCTAAAAGATCAAGTTCAATTTGAGAGTGTTGTTCAAACACGTGACTCAGGTAACTATGTCAGGGTTACCTGGTTCAGTCTAATGGCTGCTTCCCTGACATACTAGACTATTTCATGGCTCTTTCTCAGCTTTCGATAGAGGTCTTCTTGTTCTCACCTTTGGTAATTAATAAGCATCACCTGATATTTGATTTCTGTTTTTCTTTGCTTGACTTTCCAATTCATCTTGTTCTGTCAGCTACAGGTCATGGATTCCAATTTTGCTATTCTTATGTCCTCCTCCCCCAGCCTAATCTTTACCTGACTTTACTTCCATTCTCAACACAAGTGACTTTGGCTAGGGAATCCTGTCACACCAAATTCTAATCTTAGCTATATAAAATCAAACTTAACTCTGTCATGACACAGCCCGGGTGTCTCATGCCATCAAGCCAGTTCATCAGCTTCCACTCAAGGCTGTACCCCCGGGGCAGATGTTTCACAGACTATCCATGATATGATAGAGCAGGGCAGGTGAAAGAAGTAAATCCTAACAGCAACAGAAATATATCTGTGGCCAAAAACATAGCCATAATTACTTTATACTTGTAGATGTGGATACATTGTGTCAACTCATGTTCATCTGCCAGGAAACCCCCAGCACCTTCTCATATGCTCTGAACTCCCCAAAACCAGGTATGTAGTTATTAAGCTGAGGAAAGCTTATCAGCAGCAACACTCTAGATAAACATGGTTCTACAGCTTATTCTGTGAAGTATCATATACCAAATTTTTAAGTTTGCATATGGTTTAACAGATTAAAACATAATGCTTAGCATTTTGCTCAGGAGCTGATGGCCCAGAACCCATTTCTGGAAGTACAGAAATATCCCTAAAAGGGCACCCTTCAATCTTGGTGGGTTTTAAAATGCCTACTATAGAATAAGAACATCAAAAAAAGAAGCCAGTCAAAGCAGATTCTAAGCTAACTTTCCCTGTATGGGCTTCAGTTAAACTCCACATCAAAGAGACTGAACTAGTTGTTTCAGGTCCCTCCATGAGATATTTCATGATGCTCTGCTTTGCTGATTCCTCTCAGGGATACATGAGTCTAGAGGGAGTCTCTACTTCAAAATGGTCTAGTGTCCCCCTCCTGAAGATTACAATCTATAGATGGCAGAAAAGAGGAAAAAAGGAAATCCTTTCATTTTCTCACTCAGAATGCTCACAATGGTGGATCAAAATACTACCATTTTAAATAAAACGATGTTGGGTTTAAAATAATCTGCCATTTACCTAACTCCCTCTAAATCCACACATAAATTCCTTTCTTTTGACCTTTCTTATTTTCCCCAGTTCACTGACTTCAAGTGTCTTCATAACCTCACAACTTCCAGAAAATAAAAAAATAGATTCATTATAATACTCACTTAATATGTATGATAAGCCTGAGATTTTGAAATCTGCTTAGGGAAAGCAAGAGATTTGTTATGTAATGATAATCGAATAAGAAAAAAGTCATTCCATGTACCTTAAAGAAAACATCCACAAAAGAAGGCTGGATAGTACATGTAAGGTCTTACTGCCATAAAATCAGTCTTTAAAGGGACACTAGCAAGGGAGGAAATGCGATCAGGGCTCACATGCAATACAACAACTACACTACTGTCATTCTTTATTTATAGATATGAACACAGCTTATATGAGATTTAATATCATCCTTTATGAATGTTAATTTTATAGGATCAATAAGGCAACTTATTTTTAAGGACTATTCTTGTAAAAAAAACAGGGAAGAAAGAGGAGGAAAAGAAATCCCTGTTTTGGCGTCACTTACCTATCTGGCCACTGGGTGACAGAGTAGATCTTCCTAAAGTCAGAGGTTTAGACAGGCAGGAAATTACTAATTCATCCTGCTACTTACTAATTCATCCTACTAAATCATCCAAAGCATGAATGGTTAGGACACCAAGAGAGTGGAGTCATTCATGGAGCGCAATCCTTTTAAAAACTTACTCTCAACTATCTTTTCAAAAGAACTCAAGGACTGTCTCTTAATGCATTCTGTGATTTTTAGGAACTACTGAATTTTTATATATGTTTTCAAGAGTATGGATTTAGTTTTCATTAAAGATACTTGCTATAGTATTCCCAAACCAAAGCTGATTTAGATTTGGTTTTCATAGATTTGGTCTCAGTTTGCTTTTAAATTTGGATTTGATTTTAAATTTGACTTGGATTTAGTTTTGGTTTTTATAGATTTGGTTTTCACTATAGTAAAAGACTTCAGGGGTTCCCACACCAGGCCTAATCTGAACAGTAACTAGACTAGCGAATACAATCATATCCCACAGATCCAAACAACTATAATGTCCCCCATTACTAATATCCTGAGCATTGCTGAACAGAAAGCAGATAGAGCAAAATCCACTGGCACTGCTCCCTTTCCTGAAATTGGAAAATAGTCACTCCACTGTATCTTTCCCAATGTCTCCCCACTTTCACAAACTTCAGATGTCAACAATCTTAGAATTAAAAAAAAAGATTCTTCAAAATGCCCACTTAATAAGTCTGATAAGCCCCAGGTACTAACTTAGAGAAAGTATGGAGAACATGATTTTTTATAAAGTTTCATTTAAGCAACTTGGTTTATTATAGTCTCTACTTTTGTAGCTCTCTCTCTCCCTTCCTTCCTTTTTTTTTCTTTCTTTCACTTCTTTCTTTCTTTCTTTTTTGGTAGTTCAAAGTATAATTATAGTATTTATAACAATATGCAGATTTGTATTCAGATTTGCTTTTCCATTGCTCAATCTTCACTGACTTAAGGCTTGGAACTTTAAAAGGTAAATGTGATAGAGATCTTCAAACTCTAGGCTTCTGAAAAGTGGAGCTGGGTTAGACCTAGCAGCTTCTTTCCCCTATTTTCTATTAACTTCCACCTTTCTTTTGGTTCTTTATAGAGTGAGAATGTATCTAATACAACTAAATTCTCAATCTGTATTCACCCAATACAAAGATAAGCATTAAGCATTAAAAGACACATTTTATTAAAATTTATAAGAAATTGTTTACCTTCGTCAACAGAATCTGAAGTACTGCTTTTGTCCAAAGAAAGATATTCATTTTTATTCAAGTCCAGTGATTTTGACGGCATTCTTCTTAACCTCTTTTCTGAAGTTAGTAAAGGACTCTTTTTGATCTGTTTCTCACTTTGAGGTTCCTCTTTCCCTAACCCCTAAAAGGCAAACAATCCAGTTTAAAAACAGATTATTGGCTTAGATTTTAAAGTGAGATCTTTAATAGATGCTTTGAAATACAGCTCTTTGAAAAATGTATTGATGTTTGCATCGCATTTCCAATACAGTCCATAAAATATTGGTAAATAATAATATAATATATTCTAAAGTCATCTTCTTTTATAGTAATGAATAATAAATTTATGAAGAACATCATATAAGAATTCACAGTTAACATCAAATGAATCACTTAAGCACAGGGAAAGGGGAGCAGAGGACAAAAATAATGTAACAGCAGGTGCTTTGGGGTGGGCAAAAGAGAGGAATCAAACCCAATTAGTGCCCCCAGACAATACCTGCCCCATCATCTCAAGGAAGAGAATTCCCCCATTCTCAAGACCAGTAACTACAGGGGAAAGGGAAAGAAAAGAGAGAGGTAAGAGTCATATAAGAATACAGTAGAGGAGATTAGATTAACAGGAAACATTAATTTCACAGCAAATTTGTAAAAACATAGTTGGTTTTGCTGTTAAGGGACTGAGGAGGTGGGGATTAAAATATATTCAATATATGATACTATCTATACTTTCTGGGGATAATTGAATCTAGATACATCATTTCTATAATAAATTTAATGTTAGGCATTAAAATATGAATGCTATTGCCATGTTAGTATTCAAGTAGAGCTGTATTATAATTAGGTTTAATAGAACAGTATAAAAATATAAACTATGCAGCAAAGTACCTTCTTGCATTATCTGTGTGTAAGTAGATGACACAGAGCATATTTCTAATTCTTACACTTCCTGCCCCATGAGATCTTTGAGTAGCACTGAAGGGCAGAAGCTCCAGGGAGGAGACAGGTTTCTATTTGCCACTCAGAGAGCAGAATAACAAGTGGGACCCAGGACACAATTTATGAAAGGATTATTCTACCCCAGTCAGAGAATTGATTCTCCAAGCAGAGGTTACTGCTAAAATTGAGATTTGATTTTATTTGGGAATTTGACACTACAAAGCAACATGCTTACTTAGCTGACCCAGAACCTCTTTAGCAAATGCTAACTAGAGTTAGTTTCCACATATATTTCTTCTGTTGTTTGTAATTAAGATATGGTTCCTATTATAAAAAAATACAGACAGATACTTTTAGGAAAAGTAATTGTGTGGTTGGTATCCGAACAATTTTTATTTCTTCGTATTCTTTTCTGTATTTCCTGAATTTTTAGAATGAATATTAATTTTATAATGTAAGAAAGATCTATTTCATCTTAAAAATGTTAAAAAAATGTTATTTTTCCCTTTGTTATTTCCAACTTTCTTGGAAGTAAAAATGAAACAAAGTAAGTGATATATGATATCTGTCGACATCTGAGAATCTCACCATACTGTACTTGAGTGTAAAAAAAGAGTGAACTTATATATTACTTATATGCCATAACCTGAAAACATCTATACTAAATGTCAATGAATGTATAATCAACCTTAAAACATTAAAGTCTTCCTCTACATTCCATTCCTTTTCCTTAAAGGAAACATGACAAATTAGAAGCAAGAACCAATGGATTAACTATTCCAAGAGCAGGAACAGAAGACAAAGCCAAGGTGGTTGTAGAAAGACTCAAGATTAGTAGTTTTGAGAATCCAGTCCTCAAAGTCAGGCTTTTGTAAAAGAATCAAGAGATTGCAAGAGATCTCTATCCTGTTACCTCTCTAAAACTGAGTAGTCTGGTTTTCTCCATGAGAACATATGAAGGAATTAGCATCCAGAATCACCTCCCTGTAGTAAATTCCTTAAGGGTCTCTAGATGGAACAGTTTTGCAAGAAATCCACAATACAAAATTAGACTGGGATACATGTATGACAGTTGCCTGAAACAAGTTGATAACTTTTTTAAATTAGGCCTTTTAAATATTCTGCTTCAGTGTTTTCCCAACACTTATTCACAGATGCTGGGAGCTCCATGGGAGAGGGGAGAAAAGGTCCCTTGCTGGCCATATGCAGATTCACCTTCAATTATAATAGCTTACGGTTATTGAATATTTAATGTGTGACAGGGATCATTCAAAGCACCTTCACATGTATTAATTTATTTAATCCTCATTTTAAGAAAAACAATCCTATGGGGTATTACTGTCCTCTTCTTATAGTTGAAAAAAAAAAAAGCATAGAAATGTTAAGTAAGTAAGTTAACTTCTTTAAGGGCATTCAGGTAGCACGTGGCAGAGGTAGGATTTGAAACCAATGCTCTGCTTTAAACCAAGAAATTCAGCTTTGGCTCAGACTTGCATCTGCAATCTACAGTAGGAGTACTCTCAGCACTCAGAATGTGGTCTCTAAATACCATTCTTTACTAACAAGTATGGTCCCTTAGGAGAATGGCTGATACTAAGTCTGGGATAGTAAGTATACAAAGTGAGCCTAGGACACATTGTTGTGCTAGAAAGAAAGGAACCCATGAAAGATTATTGATCATTTCAAAAAAAAAAAAACACAAACAAAAAAGCCAATCTAAAGGGGCTCCCATTGGCAGAGGAGACAAACTGAGTATTTAAACAAATAAATAAATAATGACTCAAATGATAGAAACTCATTGAAATACATTTTTTTTTTAAAAAAAGCAATAGACTTCTAATGATACTTGGAAAAATAAAGGAAGAAACTAAGTAACTACGAATTAACTGAACTATGAATTAATCAAACAGAACTATGAATTAACTAAACATGCCTGCTTTCATAGTCAGCTAAGGAAGCACCTATTGTTACTAAAGCATGCAGTGTGGGGTTCTCATCTCCCCCTTCAAAACAGATTCTTTCTACCACACATACCACTTAATCTGAGAAAAATTCTGCTAACTATGAATTCCTCTATCTTATTATATTTTTAATGATGTATATTCCCTTTATAGACTAATGCTCAGGAAACTGTCTGGTAATTCTGTACCATATCCAGCTCTTAACAAAACCACATATTTTTCCCATATAATCTCTGCTACTTATAGACTTAAAACCTTTCTTCTAAGATAAAGGTGTAGCCTAACATCTTAAATTTTTAAACATTTTGTACAGTGTATTTTTATTTGATCTCACATTATGATTAAAACATGGCAGCATCAGACGTATTTTAAAAGGGATATCATGCACTAACCCCTTTTGGTGGATTTGCATCAATTGATTCTGCTTCTGAAACCCGATTAACTGCTTCTCGGGTAAAACTGATGGACTTGGAAAATTTTTCATCTCTCTCCCCACAGTCATCCAAGCTACTTCTTCCTGGACTCCTATAGGAAACATGTCATTAAAAAAAATTTTTCATTATAGAAATATAATCAGTCTTCTGTACAAGTAAGTGATTTAGTCTCCCCACTGAGGTCCTCTGCCATTCTATTATAAAGCATTCGACAACAAATGGTTTTTTGTAATGTAACAAATAAGTCCCACTTATAACAAGCCCATCTTCTTAAATCACATGCAAAATGACTTTATTTCTGAAAACAAAATATGAGATTTTTATAAACTTCAGAAACCGTTAAAAAAAATTAACCAAGTACAAGCAGCTGTAACAGCAACTAATGCAATGGATATTACAGTTTGTTTAAATTTCAGTTATGGACCACCACAAAGCTTTGAAAGGTACAGGGTAGATGTTTGAGTTGAATGACAGTCAACACTAGAAGGCAGTTTCAGATCTCCTTCCTTCTGATTCAGTTCCAGCTGATATGGTGAGTCCCTCCCAGAAGGGGGAACTCCTGGTATCTGAGCACAGACCCCATCAATCAGTCCATGCCCACCTTCTTGTTCTTCTCATTCCTAAGGACAAAGTTTAAGGAACAGCTTTCAAATGATCATAGGTATGTGACTACAACAAACGCCCTGGGACCTACTTTTCCTCTCTCAGGGAGGAACATAAAGAAAGGAAAATCTATTAAACATAAAAGGAGTACAACTGATCTAATGTCCAGGTCTCAAATTTATTGAGTAATTATTCCTACATAACCATCGCTACATAGAGACTTAAAGCTTTTCTAAAATAAAGTAGCAGCCTAACATCTTCAGCTATGTTATCCTGAGGAAAGAACACCTCTACTCTACCCCACCCAAATAATACCTAGGTTAGCTGCTAAGTCACTCCTGGCCGGAGGGAATAGCAGGGCTGAGAGGACCAAACTAGAAAAATGGCCCCTCAAGCCTCTCCCAGCAGCTGAGTGTCTGCATGTGAGTATTTTAAGGGTGGGAGTGAGCTGTGGAGAATACAGAAAGAAAAAAGGAGGAGGGAGAGTGATGGAAAGACTAAAAATGAAGACAAAGAAGATAGAAGAGCTGATTAAATAAAGCCTTGAGACAGATACGCTTCTTTTGGTAATGGGAAGAAAGGGAAAAGGAGAAGAGGGAATAAGAATCTGGTCACATCTCTGAGAAAGCAGTCACCAGAAAACAGCAGCTTCTCTGGTGACTTCAAAAACCTGGACCTTAGAGCATATAAAGTATCTGGTCAAAAATATTTATTCTCTTCTTCAAAGACTAGAAACTCCTTCAGTTGGCAGGGAACTTGGAGCCCATCTAATTTAATGGCTTCATTTCAGAGATGAGTCGAGCGAGGATCAGAAAGGCTAACAGATTTGGTTGAGGATGTGCAGCTACTTGGTGGCCAAGTCCAGACTAGAACCCCGATCTTCTTCACCATAATCCAAGGCTCTCTGCATTATGTCAATTGCTTTTCTACCCAGCTCCAGGACCTAAGAGAGACTAGTAAACTTTACAAGAAGAGCAGTACAATGGAAATTTTTAACTTTACAGAAAACTAATAAAATATGTATGAGCAAACATGTAAAAAAGACTAAAATATTGATGCTGGGCTGAAACGATAGAAAGAAGATCAGCATAACTAGAGGCTACCTAAATAAAGGAAAAATTGTGTATATAGTGAGACTTCTGAAAGACTTCCATTTTAAGATTTATTTGCTATAGAATTTTTTTTAAGATTTTATTTATTTATTCATGATAGTCACAGAGAGAGAGAGAGAGAGAGAGGCAGAGACATAGGCAGAGGGAGAAGCAGGCTCCATGCAGGGAGCTCGACGTGGGATTCGATCCCAGGTCTCCAGGATCGTGCCCTGGGCCAAAGGCAGGCGCTAAACCGCTGCACCACCCAGGGATCCCTATTTGCTATAGAATTTTTAAGTAAGAGTTTTATTAGGATATAATTCACATATCATAAAATTCACCCCCTTTAAAGTGTACAATACAGTGGTTCATAGAGTTGCACAGCCATGATCACCACTATCTATCTAGTTTTAGAACATGTTCATCCCCAAAAAGAAATCCTATACCCGTTAGCAATAACTCCTCATTCTCCCTTCCCCCAAACTCTGGCAAGTACTAATCTACTGTCTGTGTCTATGGATCTACTCATTCTGGTCTCCATCTCATATAATGGAATCATACAACATGTCGTCTTTAGTGACTTACTCCTTTCACTTATAATGACTACTATAGAATTTTAATGTCTTATCATTAGTTGTTTTTATTGCTATGACCTCAATTACCATTGGACAAAAATGCACTTTCACTTGTACAGGTTAATAAAAATGTCTACTCATCTAAATGAATCCCCATCAGTCACAAATCTCTCTCATCTCTGAATTCCTTTATAACATTATCTATTGCTCCTTTTGGCCTTTATCTAATTTTCAACCTCATATTACAATCATTTGCATTCCCCAGAGTACTATCAGCTCCTTTCATCAATATATTCAATATTTACTGAGTGCCAACTACATGTCAAGCACTACACTAGCTTTTTCTTGAGGAAACATTATCTTTGTATCCCTCAAAATACCTACCAGCTAATTGATTTTATTGTTATCTAGATCAGAGACGTCACTAGGTACTTCTCCAGATTCTTAATAAAACGCTTTACTAAAACCACAACTTTAAGCAAATCCTAGATGACACAGTTACAAAACTAACATTTCCTTATATGTCCTGTATTTGTTTACCAATTTAGCAAACTATTCACCACCTTCACTTTTCACTGCATTCTACTGCAAAGAGGTAAATTCCACCCAAGGGTGAATGAATAGAAATTCTAAGTTAGTGAGTGTAAAATGATTCTACATTAATTAATGATTAATAAATTGTGAAATTTCAAGACACTTTGCTCTACCTTGGCTGCACGTTATCCTCAATCGACAGAGACAAGTTTTCCATCTCTTCAGCATTTAAGCCGAGCTCATTGCCATAGTTCTGCTGGAGCAACTGCCAAAATTCCTGTCTGGTCAAGCTCTAAAATGACAGAAAAATTACACTGAGTATCGGAAAATACAGGATTGAATAACACAGTGATTCAAAACATGAATTTTGAAGTCAAAATGACCTGTTGTACAGATTCTAAAGTGGAACTTCGGTAGTTATTTGACCTTTCTAGATGTCAGTTCTCTATATCTATAAAAAAATGGGTTAACAAAACTTATCTGACAGGGCTGACAGTGGGAGTAGACAAAATGCTGATTTTAAAGTGCATAACATAATAACTACTGTAAATGGGAAGTAAGATATTTAAAATGGCCTTTTCATAGAATAGTTTGTTCATGCTATCTGGCAGTCACTAATCTGCAATTTAAATTCTACAATTCAACCAGTCTACCGTGACCACTGCATCAGTAGTCAGAGTTCTAATCATCAATTCAGAACCATCCTCTTACTTCATAATGTATCTGAATATTTTGGCCATTTTAAAAACCTTATATATCAGTAAACTGTAAGTTATATTTTCATAAAGTATAAAAGGCAGCAGGCTAAAATTCGAGTATTTTCTTTGATTTATTTTTAACAAAATCCAGCGTGTTCTTTCTTTGTAGGTATCATAACAACTGATACAAAACACTCATGCATCACATAACAAAACAAAAACAATAATAGTATGATAACCAATGGTCTGATTTTTAGAAACATTTAAGGTGGTTAATACACTAGTAAGCAAGGTAGAGGGAGACAGCATAACACCTGAGGCAACTGTTGGCAAGATTCTTTATCTCTCTCATTCATTCAACAACTATTTATTTAGAACCTACCAAACATGTATCACTGCACTAGAGATGGAAGATAAAAATGATGTACTAGTTAAGCTTCCTGCTCTCAAACAACTTATAATATAGTTGAAGAAACATGAGAGATTTTAAGTTAAATATGATAGACTATAATATTAAGTACTAAAGTACCGATAGAATCACATACTTTAAAAGTCTAAAAGCAAGAAATATTACTGTGGATTAGGGTGATCAGATAAGGCTTCACACTGGAGAGGGTTTTCAGCAGAGCTGAAGGAAGGACATGAATGGGGAAAGTGGAGAAATGATATTTTGGGAGAGGGAAACCAACATACAAATACAGAATAAATAAAGAACATAGGTTAATACTTGCTTTTTAAAAAAGATTTATTTATTTTTATTTTAGAGAGAAAAACACACGCACATGCTTGCGTGGATGGGAGAGGGGCAGAGAGAGAGAAAGAAATAAAATCCTCAAGTGGACTCCCCACTGAGTGTGAAGCCCAACTTGGGGCTCTATCCCAGGACCCTGAAATCATGACCTGAGCCAAAATCAAGAGTCAGTCACTTAACTGACTGAGCCACTCAGGTGCCCCAGGTAATACTTGTTCAGAAGTCAGTTAATAGTTTTGCTATCTAACTGAAGTAAAAAACTTCAGTCAGAAAATAACAGGGATAAAAGACAGGGATATTTAATGGACCTAAAGCATACATATGCCTTAAATCCTTCCCTGATACTCCCCTTGATGAATGCCACTTCTTTTTTCTTTCTCCTTGTTTCTTCTCCCTATTTAGTGGCTATGGAATCTTTGTTACGTTACCCTAGATGACCTTCATTATATTTCATGGAAACTCAAAGAGATTAAGAATAAAATTTCTGCATTACTTTCGAATTTGCCATAGCCAGACTACTAGAATTCCTCAAGAGTAGTTGATGAAAATTCAGATATTATTATCAATACTTCAAAAAATCAAAAATATCCAAACAGTTACCTACAATAAAGTTATTCAAGCTAACTAAAATGTCAAGGCTCTTTGGATCTGAATTACATTAGCCTTGAGTAGTTATTTAAGGCTGATAAGACACTCTCATTGGAAATAATATTTGTCTAATAAACAATAGTGTTCTAACATTTTATTATTTAGTATACAGCATTTGTTTGATGACAAAGTCTTTTGAAGACTAGCATCCATAAAAAAAAAATAAAAAGGGTCACTAGCGGTAGTGAAAGTTAAGGAACCACTGTCCTTGATCCTAAAGATATCCCCCACACATTCCTTTTCTGACTCCCACTCCAGAAAAGCATTTGTGATTAGCAATTAGTTCATATTCAATAATTCAATTTTTCAAAGACATTATCTTTTAAATACCTTCAGTTCATAAATGGATGGTTAACTTTATAAAGAGAAACAAGAAATATTTCAATATACTTGTGGAAGATTGACCTTTTATAAAAACTTCTCTGGAATAATAAATATCAAACTATTCCAAAAACGCACTAAGGAAGTAGATAAACTAATGATAAATATTCAGACTGCTTCCTAAGAGTGACAGACATGAAACTTAGACGTAAAATATTAACAAAAACACAATCATACTTGACTACATAAATAAATGTTTAAAATCTATTATCAAATACTATCAAGAAATTAACAGTAAATAGGGTAATATATTTTATCTATTAATTTATACATATAGGACCTTTTATATATAAAGTATATATTTATATATACAAATATGAATATATAAAGTATGTATATATGTAAATTAATGGAAAACACAATAGAACTCATTTAGTCCACCATCTTTTTTTAAATTCACCATCTTATAGATCCGCTCATTTGTTAAAAACAATTTTTTCTACAAAGTTGATCAGAAGTGACAAATACTGTGGTTATAGTCATGCTGAATATTTAAACATTAAAACATATACCCAGACTGATATTCATAATTCTCTGAATAATGATTCTCTAAATAGGTTGTTCTAAAAAACAACCTAAATTTTAAACAAAGGCTGACCACCTACCTGCAAACAGTGGAGACTCTCCCCAGTTCAGCCTGCAGAGAGTACTTTAACAAAATAAAGATGAACCGAGCAGCAATCAGATAAGACTCAAAAGTCAGAAGATCAATTTCTGGCCCAGAAAGCTTTGTATTCTAAGTATTTTGCAGAGTCTGTATCTGCAGTAGAATTCCAAATATTTCATGACAACTATGTGAAATTACTGCTTCAATCTTCTCTTTTTGTTATGAGAGGCTTTTCCTTATGAAAGACCAGTTCTGGAGTTTAGAGCACATTTGTCACTTCCTGGTCGGTAGTATCAGCACTCTTTCCAAGGTTGCAGGTCAGAATGCACAAGTGGTAGTTAAACCTCACTCTACAGGTTTCTAAGCCACTCCTACTAGAAGAGGATAGGTAAACAGGGTTTTATTTAAAGGGACAGTTCTCAGTTTCTCAATAGAAACCATAAAATGCCAATGAAAATATCTTGCTTGTGCTCACTTACGTAAGATGACTACTGCAATATTATTTCAATCTCATTTTAGAGATTAAATATACTAAAGGTTAATTTTTTTTCTGCATGCTAACATTCTCTATTCAACTCTGGCAATGTCATCATTACTTCTTCATATGCCATTTCTTCAGTATTGATGTAGCAGCTCCATCAGACTTGTGCATTAATCCTTTACAACTATCACAGATTGTTATTTCTTGAGTATTATAAATTGGAATGGCAGGATATAGCAGGAAGAGCAAGCTATTCAGTCAGATTGAGCCATTCCAATAAGAAGCCGGCACATTATTCATCACTGAAAAGTTTACATCTTCATTACTCAATAGTTCTTTCCTTTAAAAATATGTTTTACTTTCTGCAGAATAATTTCCTGGCAGGGACCTGGTCTGTAATAAACACTACAGAGAGTTTCATCTACCCATTACAATTGATTTCCCTAAAGAAAAATTTTCTAAATGAAAAATAAAGCTTGCCCCAATTTCTACCTAGTTTTTCCATTTAATTTAGTAAGGTGTATAGACAACATCAAATGCTACTCAATGAACTGCAAAGATATCTTTTTGGGGGTTGCTAAAACCTAATCATCTTATGCAATAGCAGAATGAGGGACCAGAACACTGGAGAATACCCCTCCCTCAAACTGAAGAAGGCACATATGGGGGCTAGAGTCACTGTCTAAAAATTAGTGCTTTTGACATATTATGGTAGTGCTCACAGACTGAAACTATAGTAGAGATCCTTATCTACTATGGTAACCAAATTGCTATGAGAAAAATACACATTAGCTATACTGGAAATGATTTTACATACTTCTGCTAAATATAAAATTCCCTATAGTAAACGATGAGTATATAGCAAATTTAGTACTAAATTTAAGGGGGGAGGTAGAACCCAAGAGTGAGCCCCAAGAAAGCCTGGCATGCAAAAGGCTAACTAGAAGAGGAGTGTACAACAAAAACAGAATGAGGGAAATACCAGAAAGCTAAGAGGGAAGTCCAGAAAGAATGATGTCATGGAAATCAAGAGAAGAAGGTGCTTCAAAACGGAGGGAGTGTATAGTAGAGTGGAATGTTGCTGACAGATCAAGTACAAGCAACACAGAGATGGCAAGTACAAGTGTCCCAAGGAGTGAAGCAGCCTGGCAAACCAGCTCACCATGACTAGCACTGGTGGTGGGGAAAGGAGGAGAAGGCGTCAGTGGGGAAGGGGAAGCAGCCAGAGCATCAGGAGCCTCATATGCCCTGCGGAAGAACATGGAGTTTACACTGTTAAAATATAAAAAGCTACCTACTAGTTTCACGCAGAAAAGTAAAAAGTCCAAAACTGTATTTTTGAAAGATACACCTTTAAAACTATTATCACTTTGGTAACAGATTACAGTGTTAACAAAAAGATCATTCAGAGATTATTGTAGTGGTTCAAGCTAGTTAGTGAAAAACATGACATGGTTGGAAAAGAAGAGGTAAGGCGCAAGGACACATCCAGGTTTCTGGCTTCCTTCCAGGTAGAAGGAGGTACACTTCACTGACCAAAGGAAAATAGGTAGAGGAGCTCTACTAATCAAAAAGATAAAAAAGAGGGAACACTATAAGAATACAAACTTCTCCATCACCAGGCTATTCTATGGAAAATGTGACTAAAATAGTGATTTTACATTTATTTTTTCCAGGTAGGTCTGAATGTTGCACTACTGGAAAACTTCTAGATTTCCAAGTCATTCCAAAAGAAGTGAGATCACTGGGGAGAGGCACAAGAAAGAATAAGGGGATTTGATAAGGGTGAGGAGTCTGCAGGAGAAGGCTGGATAACACTCTGTCAAAAGGTTTCAGAATTGACATTAACTTCGTAAAGTGACCCCTTTTGTGAGAATGCCCTCAGCATGCCAGCGCCCTGGAGCTGCACTCAGAGCGGCTGACTGTAACAAGCCACACTCACAGACTGCATACATATATTCACTCAGTGGTAAACAGGCTAATGCACAATAGGGGGACAGTCCTTTCTAATCACCAGAAATCTTTCCTTCTGCCACACTGGGTGCCTCAACATCTATCTTGGCAGTCAGGTATTAGTAATCAGAAATTTGCATGATAAGCATGCAATCAGAGCAAAGGTGGACAGTTTTCAAGGTCCAACTGTGATGTTGGTGTGGCCTGATGATTCATCTCTGTGACTATTTTTCTGTCCTAAGTCCTAAGTTCTTGGCCTATGTCCAGCCAAGTCCCTTTCAGACTGATGTATTCTTTCTTTATATATACTAACACAATCAATCAACTGTTTTATTTTTTATGTTTTTTACATATATATATATATATATATGTATTTTATTGGAGTTCGATTTCAATTTGCCAACATATAGTATAACACCCAGTGCTCATCCCATCAAGTGCCCTCCTCAGTGCCCGTCAAACCAACTATTTTAAACCCATTTTTTTCCCCAATGCACCTGAGCAACAGGACACCCTTTTGTCATTCTCCTATTAGCAATTCCCAAAACAGAAGCTGGAATGACAGGCATCATAATTTGGAGAGGAAGGGTTGGTATACATCTGAAGAGCTCCTCTCATCACTACATCCCTAATTCTGACACATGCCCCTCCTTCTGCCCTTAAGGAGTAAATTTGAAAGCTATTCTTTTTAAGCCTTAGAATTTAAAATGGTGCAGACTTTTGCTCTCAAGAGGCCTTTGATTTAAATAACCACTCTCTAAGTATCCTCAGGGCACCTCAGGGGCTTAGTTGGTTAATGCTCCACTCTTGATTTTGACTTAGGTCTTGATCTCAGGGTCATGAGATTGAGCCCCAGGATGGGCTCTACTCATAGCATGGAGCCTGCTTAGAATTCTTTCTCTCACCCTCTCCCTCTGCCCCTCTCCCCACCCTCACACAGACACTCTCTCTCTCTCTCTCTAGAAAAAATAACAATAATTACTCTCAAATGTACTCTTATTTTTTTTTCAAATGTACTCTTAAATTTGCATGGAGAGCTAGCTTCATAGCAGCCCCCATGTACTGGCAACAGTGACCATTATTATCTGAGGAAAAAAAATAGTCAAAAAGAACATTTTGATTCTATGCACATCCTGTCTGTATTGTATCAATAATCCTAAATCCAATAATATGATAGTATCACTGGGAAAATGAAAGGATTAAGATTTGAGCCTTAAACAAAAAAACTTTTAAGTTTTTTTTTAATTTTTATTTATTTATGATAGTCACAGAGAGAGAGAGAGAGAGAGAGAGAGAGAGAGAGAGAGAGGCAGAGAGGCAGAGACACAGTCAGAGGGAGAAGCGGGCTCCATGCACCGGGAGCCCGACATGGGATTCGATCCCGAGTCTCCAGGATCGCGCCCTGGGCCAAAGGCAGGCGCCAAACCGCTGTGCCACCCAGGGATCCCAACTTTTAAGTTTTAAGCCTTGTTAAAAGGAATCATATATAATCCTGTTTTCTTAACAATTCAAGTATACAGAAAATAACATTCCTTTGGCAACTGAGGAATCTTTAGTGTATCAAGATAATCATTTGTTCTTAACTCAAGAAACTGAGTTAAATGAACAACTTAGGGCATACCTTGAATGATGTTTCTGTAACTAAATGCCTGTGTTTTCTCCCCATCATTTTGCATTTTCCTTGAGCAGAGAATTGAAAAAGTGTTGTTACTTAAATGTAATGATTATCTGGAGTCTAAATCATTGAGGTTTTACTAAATTGAGTCAAAAAGTATTTATTGAGCATCAGATATTTATAATATAACCCTATAACTTATTGTCCACTTTTGAGAATAAAGGGCACTATTGACAGAGTGCCAGATGATAGTGGGTAAATAAAGATGTATGGCAAACCAGCTATACAGTAAACACTGCACTTGTCACTGGACATAAAACAATGAACAAGACAGACATGATCCTTATCTTCAAGATGTTTATAGTCAAGCAAGGAGAACAAAGAATTATAAGTGTAATGAATATTACAGAGGAAAAGTGCAAGATGTTATATAGAAAGGTGAAGGAGGGATCCCTGGGTGGCGCAGTGGTTTAGCGCCTGCCTTTGGCCCAGGGCGCGATCCTGGAGACCCGGGATCGAATCCCACGTCGGGCTCCCGGTGCATGGAGCCTGCTTCTCCCTCTGCCTGTGTCTCTGACTCTCTCTTTCTCTCTCACTGTGTGCCTATCATAAATAAATAATAAAATAAAATAAATAAAATAAAATAAAGGTGAAGGAATGGACCTGATTAGTTTTATTAATAAGCATCACTTCAAACTAGAGGTGGCAAAAGAAACAGGCACAAAGACTGTGTTTGAAGATCTATTGTAGGGGGGAAAGGCAGAACATTTAAGAACAAGGAAGATGTATTGAGATGAAGCTGGAGTGGTGGCCCGGGGCCAGATCATGGGGTCTCTATAAAAAATTTTAGATTTTTATTCCAAGGGAAATGGGTATTAAGTAGGAAGCTAATATTAGCAGTTATACATTAAAAAAAAAAAGATAAATGTGGCTGTAGTATTGTTCACTTTCTGTGAAAGGTCATATAGCAAATATTTTAGGCTTTGTGGACCATTCGGTCTCTGTTGCAACTACTCAACTCTGCTGCTGCAGTGTGAAAGCAGCCATCCATATAATACATAAACAAATCAGCATGGCTATGTTTCAGTAAAATTTTATTCATGGAGAGTGAAATTTGAATTTATCATGAAATATTCCTTTTTTGATTTTTTAAAAAATGGTTTAAAAATGTAAAGCCAGGGGCCCTTGGTGGCTCAGTTGATTAAGTGTCCAACTCTTAATTTCAGCTCAGGTCATGATCTCAGGGGTGCGAGATCAAGCCCCACATCAGGCTCCACATCACTTAGTGCATAAGATTCTCTCTCTCCCTCTCCCTCTGTCCCTCACACCCCTAAAAAATAATAATTAATAAAAATATAAAAAAATGTAAAGCCATTCCTACTTGGCGGACCATACAGAAACAGGTGGCAAGATTGTTTGGCTCTGATATAGAGCATGGAAGGAGTAAGAACTTTAAACAAAATAGCTGAGAGTGGGGAAGGGCCTAGAGTCTTATCTTAAAACATGGTTGTATAGCTATTTACAAAAGACAGAATCAATGAATTGTTTGTATCAAAGAATGTAGCTGCCACTGTCTTTTTGCCCCACAAATCCCAGACACCCCATGTACTGTCTAAAAGAGAATACTAAGCTCAAAGGTTGTGAACTAAGCTGAAGCTATAAATTACTGCAAAAATAACCACAGTGACAGTTTAAACACATGTCTAAACATTGAGGATTTATGTTAAACTAAGTCAAATATCTGAAATAAACTGTTCTTTCTGAAGCAGTGCATCAGAGGAACCTTATGAATGAAAAAAATATAGTTTTATTTAAAAAATATTTTATTTATTCATTTGAGAGAGAGAGCATGAGTTGGAGGGTGGGGGGTGGCAGAGAGGGAGACTGAGAAGCAGACTCCCTGTTCAGCAGGACCCTGGGACCATGACCTGAGCCAAAGGCAGATGCTTAACTAACTGAGCCACCCAGGTACCCTGAAAAAAAATGTATTTTTAAAAGCATTCTTTCTCAAAGGCACCATATTTGTCTCCAGTTTTTTCCCTCTTTTTGTGGATTTATTTCATTGGAGAAATCAATAAAATACACACACACGATTTTAAAATCATTTTGTTGCATTTACCTAAATCTTTTTTCTAGATTAATGTGCTTTGTTTTTAAGACCTTCTCATGTAAGAAATAAGCTAAGCCATATTTACTCTTACTCTCAGATTCTGAATTACAAGTAATCATAAATATAATATTCTGAATTTAGACTCTCAAAATATTTTGAATATATATGACATGGTATTCAAAGGACTTGTGTGTTTTATAGAACTTTATAGTTATGCTGCATATTTTATGTTTCTTTCTTTTCTTTTTTTAATAGTATTACAAAAGATCAAGAAATCACTTTTAAAAACTAGAAGGATGGGGCACTTGGGTGGCTCAGTCGATTAAGCATCTGCCTTGGGCTCTGGTCATGACCCTGAGGTCCTGAGATCAAGCTCCACATCAGGCTCCCTCACGGAGAGCTTCTCCTCTCCCTCTGCCCCTTCCCCCTGTCCATGCTCTCTCTCTCTCTCTCTCTCTCTCTCTCAAATAAATAAATAAAATCTTTAAAAAAAATAAAAAGCGAGAAGGCAACTGAAGACTGTAAAACTGCAGACAATACTAAAACTGCACTAAGCACCTAGCATTGTGCCTGACACCTAACACTTCATAAGCAGGAATTGCTATTATTGTTACAGATATTAGTATGTTTGGGGAAAAAAAATGTTCAAAGGTCACTAGGAGAATACAGGAAGGGTAGTTTTGTTTTTGGTTTCTAGTTCCTTTTCTGGGTGAATTCTACAATGTTTAAAATTGAGTTAGGGCAGTTTTAAAACAGATCTCACCTCCAACTTTCATTATGTTATATATAGTACTAACATACAATATGCTTAAACATTGATTTTATTTTGGCAAAGAGCAAAAATGGTTACCATTCTGTTTATTAAAATGAGAGTATGGGGGAGGGTGCCTGGGTGGCTTAGTCGGCTAAGCATCTGCCTTTGGCTCAGGTCATGATCCTAGAGTTCCGGGATTAAGTCCCAAGTTGGGTTCCCTGCTCAATGGGGAGTCTGCTTCTCCCTCTGCTCCCCCCCGCCGCCCATGCTCTCTCTCTCTCTCTCTCTCCCTCCTCTTCTCTCTCAAATAACTAATATTTAAAAATAAATAAATAGGATCCCTGGGTGGCTCAGTGGTTTAGCGCCTGCCTTTGGCCCAGGGCACAATCCTGGAGTCCCGGGATCAAGTCCCATGTCCGGCTCCCGGCATGGAGCCTGCTTCTCCCTCCTCCTGTGTCTCTGCCTCTCTCTCTCTCTCTCTCTCTACCATAAATAAATAAATCTTTAAAAAAATAAAAATAAAAATGAATAAATAAAACAAAATGAGAGTATGGTGTCCACTTGAGATAAAGAGTTGCATGTTCAATGTGAAAAATAACCAAATATATCAAAGATTTGAAACAGATAACTATGGTAAAGATGGTGATACTCCTCTTGTACACACCAAGAACACAGGTGACATTACGACCTTTTCAAAGAGGGTTAGATTTTATTCTCAGCCAGTAAATGCTTTGGTAGCCTCAGAAGTACCTTGGAATTACCTTTCTTTCTTCCACTTCAAAGAGCTTTTAAACTTTTTTTTCATTAAAGTTCAGATTTCAGTTTCTTCCTTGACTCATCTGTAAACCTGAACTTTATCACTTCCCTGGAGTTACTTGTTTTCATAAGGATATATCCCAACTTTCTCACCTGTGATGAACTAAGTGGGATTTGGGGAGGACACACAGATCAGATGCATACCCAAATGCAGCAGCAGTCTTTAAATCCTTGTTAGAATGAGCAAATGCACCTGAAGGATTTCCAGAGCATTCAAAAAACTTGGCATTGGAGGGTAGCATTAGCCAGGTCCCTAGGGCAACAGTAAGAGCAGCCCACTGTAACTGTAACAATGCATCGGAACATGGCAGGCCTAACGTAGGAAAAGAGGCTTCCCCCAGCACAACCTGGAAAGGGCAACACAGGGCTGTAGGGCAGCAAGACTTCGTGAGGACACTCCATACTCCTGCAGGAGGCTGCCAAGGCCACCAGACCTGGCACCCCATGGCCCACCACCCTTAAGCATCGCCCAGGCCAGGAGCATGGGCAAGGGGCTCCAAGGAGCCAAGGTGGCCAAATACCAAGAAAGACTCACGAAAGTAGGACAAACTTGGACATGGTACTTCTCTGCCAGCCTGTCTCTTCCCTTAAGGAGGGAGGAGGGACTGGGCTTGAGGGATGGGACTCCCCCACCCCACCTCCTCCTCCATCTGGGGACATCCAAGCCACTTCATTTCCCCAGCACTCCAGGAAAGTGAAAGCATCCCAGTGGGGCACTGTTCAGAAGTCCTTGACCAGAGCAGCTGCCGCAAAGTTTGAAAAACATTCAACTCTAAGAGCCACGGAGGCACAATTTATCCACTCCAGTGAGGGGCTTAGCTGGAGAGTGGGGAGAAGAGGTAAAGTTCTGGCCTGCGGTGTTTAAATTCCAGCAGCAAAGGCACCTTTCTTTTTTCTTTTCTTTTTATTTTTTTTAATTTATTTAATCATGAGACACACACACACACACACATACACACAGAAAGAGAGAAGCAGAGACACAGGCAGAGGGAGAAGCAGTTTCCATGCAGGGAGCCAGACGTGGGACTCAATCCCGGGTCTCCAGCACCAGGCTCTGGGCTGAAGGCGGCACTAAACCGCTGAGCCACCTGGGCTGCCCTCTTTTTTCTTTTAAAGATTTTATTTATTCATTCATGAGAGACACAGAGAGCGAGACAGAGGCAGAGGCAGAGGGAGAAGCAGGCTCCATGCAGGGAGCCCTAAGTGGTACTCGATCTGGGAACTCCAGGATCACGCCCTGGGCCCAAGGCAGCCGCTCAACCACTGAGCTACCCAGGTGCCCCTAAAGGAGCCTTTCTCATTGGCTGAAAATCTCCATTCCACCCCCACCAAGCCATTTTTTTTAAAATGCCAGATTTATTGGGCTATAATTCACATACCATAAAATTTACTTTAAGTCTACAATTCAGAAGTTTTTAGCATATCCTGAGCTGTATAACTATCACCACAACTTTTAGAATATTTCATCCACCCAAAAGATACCCAAATCCATTAGCAGTCACTTTTCATTCCTTCCTCTTCCTGGAAACAAATTGACTCTCTACTTCCATGAATTTGCCCATTCTGGACATTTCATAAAAGCAGAATCATTCAATAAATGTTCTTTGGGGCCTGACTTTTCTTCACAAAGCATAATGCTTCAAGGTTCATCTATGTTGTAACATGTATCAGTACTTCACTCATTTTATTGATGAATAATGCTCCATTGTGTGAATACAATATACATTGTGCTCATTCATCATTGATGAACATTTAGGATGTTTCCACTTTTTGGCTTTCTGAATAAGAATATTCAAGCACAAGTTTCTATGTGAAGATACACTTTTCATTCTCCTGCGTAAAAGCCTAGGAGTGGAATTGCTGGGTCATGCAATAACTCTGTTTAACATTTTGAGAAACTGCCAAACTGTTCTTCAAAGTTTTCAAAATTTTACAACCTCACCCCATGAGAAATCCATTTCTCCATATCCTCAACATTTGTTAATGTCTTTTATTTCAGCCATCCCACTGGGTGTGAAGTGGTATCTTGTTGTGGTTTTATATTTCCCTAATGGCTAATGGCATTGCACATCTTTGCATGCACTTGTTGACCACTTGTATATCTTCTTTGGAGAAATGACTATTCAAATCCTTTGCCCATTTTTCTTAATGGATTGTCTTTTTCTTGTCGAGTTCTAAGAGTTTTTTTATATGTTCTGAATACAAATACCTGATCAGATATACAACTTGCAAATATTTTCTCCCAGTCCATGAGCTATCTTCACTTTCTTGATGGATACTTTCAAGCATAAAAGTTTTTTAATTTTGATGAAGTCCAATTTATCTATTTTTTTCTTTTGTCACTTGAGCTTTCGTGTCATATTTAAGAAACCACTGTCTAAAATCCAAAAGTTATGAAGATTTATGGCTACAGTTTCTCCTGAGAGTTTTATACTTTAAGATCTTACACTTAGGTCTATGATTCATTTTTAAATAATTTTAGTATATGGTCTGAAGCAGGAATCAAAATTCATTCTTTTGTATGTGTCAATTCAATGTATGTGTCTCAATACTATTTGGTGAAAAGACTTCTTTCCCTGTGGAACTGTTTTTGGCATCCTTGTCAAAAATCAATTTAGGGCTGATAAGTGTAAGATTTTATTTTCGGACTCTCAATTCTATCCCATTAGTGTATATGTCTACACTTATACCAGCTGCCTTGATTATTGCAGCTTTGTAAACATCAAAACAAAAAGTGCAAATCCTTCAATGTTATGGACTGCATTACATTCCCCTAAAATTGATATGTGAAGCCCTAAACCCCCAATGTGACTATATTTGGAGATAGGGGCCTTATGGAGAAAATTAACGTTAATGAGTTTGCTAGGGACTGAATTATGTCCTCTCAAAATTCATATGTTGAAACCCTAATTCCCAATGTAATGGTATTTGGAAGTGGGGCCTTTGGGAGATAATTAGGTTTAGATGAGGCAAAGGAGGGTGGGACTCTCATGATGGAATTAGTGCACTTATAAGAAGATGACAGAGAGTTTGCTTGCTCTGGCTCTGGCTCTCTCCTTCCTTCCCAAGCTGTGTCAGAACCCAATGAGAAAGCCAGGAAGTGTTCTCACCAGAACCCAACCAAAGCTGACATCCCAATCTCAGACTTCCTGCCTCTAGAACTATGAGGAAATAAATTTCTGTAGTTTAAGCCGCTGGGTCTACAGCACTTTGTTATTGCAGCCTGAGCTAAGACAGAAGTTGTGAGGGTGGAGCCCTACCTTAATAGGACTGGTATTTATATAAGAGATACCAGGAGTGTGCATGAACAGAGGGAAAGCCATGTGAGGACACAGTGAGCAAGCTGCAAGAAAACAAGAGGGGTCTCACCAAAAATTCACCCTGCCTAGTCCATGATCTAGGCCTCTAAGCATCCAGAAGTGTAAGAAAATAAATTTACATTGTTTAAACCACCCAGTCTGTAGTATTTTGTTATGGCAGCCATAACAGACTAATTAATCCAATTTTGTTCTTCTTTTTCAAGACTGTTTTGACTATTCTGGGTACCTTGCATTTCCATATGAATTTTAGGATCTGCTTTTTAATTTCTTTTAAAAAAAATGCCAGTTGGGATTTTGATAGGGATGCATTGCACTGAATCTGCAGATCAATTTGGGAAGTATCACCATCCTAACAATATCAAGTCCTCTTATCCATGAGCATGAGATTTTTTTTTCACTTGTCTTCTTTAATTTCTTTTAACAATATTTAATAGCTTTCAGTGTTCATCTTAAAGTTCTTTTATTAAATTTATTCCAAGTATTTTATTCTTCTTGATGTTATTATAAGTGAACTAATTTTTTGATTTTTGCACTGTTCATTGTGAGTGTATAAAGTATAACTGATTGCTGTATTTTGATCATATATTCTGCAACTTGCTGAACTTACTAGTTCTAATGGGTTTTTACTGACTTCCTTAGAATTTTACATATACAAAAACAAATCATCTGCCAGTGGAGATAGTTTTATTTCTTCAATTTTAATCTGGATGTCTTTTACTTATTTTTCTTCCCTATCTTCCCAGCTAGAACCTTCAACACACTGTTGAATAGAAATGGCAAGAAGGGACATCCTTGTCTTGCTCTCGACCGAAGGTGGGGAAGCATTAGTCTCTTGCCATTAAGTATGTCAGCTGTGAGCTTTATCATGTGAAAGAAATTCCCTGCTAGTCCTACTTTGTTTTGTTTTTATCATGAGAGGATGTTGGATATTGTCATATGTCTTTTCTGTATTGACTGAGATGATCACATGGTTTTTGTCCCTTATTCTACTAATATAGTATATTACATATACTAATTTTCATATGTTCAGTCAACCTTGTATAAATCCTACCTAGTCATGGCATAAAGTCTTTTTTTATATGTTGCTGAATTTGCTTTGCTAAATTGGTTTGGTTTTGTTGATGATTTTTATGTCTATATTCATAGACAAAATGAACATAGACACAATGAACATAAATATTGTCCTGTAGGTTTCTTGTGATGTTCTTTGTCTGGACTTGGTTATCAAAGTAATAGTGGCATCATAGACTGAATTGCAGCGAAGTGTTCTTTCCTCTTCTATTTTTTGAAATACTCTGTGAAGGACTGATGTTAATTCTACCGTAAACATTTACCAGTATTCACCATCTAGGCCTGAGCTTTCCTTTGTGGGCAGATTTTTTTATTGCTAATTCAATCTCTTTCCTTGTATAGGTCAATTCAGATTTTTTATTCCTACAGGAGTCCATTGCAATGGTTTATAACTTTCTAGTCACAAATCTGTCCATTTCACTTAGGTTAACTAATTTGTTGGCATACAACGTTCATAGTATGAACTGTTTTCATTTTGAAAGGTCAGTAGTAATGTTATCAATTTCATTTCTGAATTCAATAATTTTAATCTTTTTTTTCTTAGTCTAGTTCAATTTTATTGATCTTTTCAAAGAAAGAACTTTGGGTTCTGTTTATTGTCTCTGGTTTTTTTTGTTTTGTTTTTTTTGTTTGTTTTTTTTTACTATTACATTCATTCTGTTCTAGTATTTAGTATTTCCTTGCTTCTACTTGCTTTATGTTTAGTTTGTTTTCCTTGCTTTAATTTCTTACAGTGGAAAGTTAGGTTACTGATGTGAGGTCATTCTTCTTTTTTTAATATGGGTATTTATAGTTATAAAATCCCCTCTAGGTATTACTTTAACTGTACCTCATGAGTTTTGATATGTTGTGCTTTTGTTTTCATTTAACTCAAAGTATATTCTAAATTCTCTCGTGATTTTTTCTTTCACTCATTGGTTATTTAGGAATGTTCTGTTTAATATCCATTTTTTATGAATTTCCCAAATTCTGTTATTGATTTCTAATTTCATGACATTGAATTATTTCAATCCTCTTAAATCTATTAAAGTTTCTTTTATGATCTAGCATATGGTCTGTCTGGAGAGTGTTCCATGTGTACATGAGAAGGATGTATATTTTGTTTTGAATGGAGTGCCCCAGAGATGTTTTTTAGTTCTAGTTTATAGTTGTGTTCAAATCTTCTATCTCCTTGTTGATCTCTGTAGTTGTACTATCCATCATTGAAAGTGGAGTACTGAAATCTCCAACTATTATTGTTGAATCCTCTATTTCCCCTCTTTAATTGTGCTAGTTTTGTTTAATATATTTTAGGGCTCTGTTATTAGGTGCATATAAGTTTATAATTGTTATGAATTCCAAATGGATTGACCCTTTTTATTATTATGAAATATCATAACCTTGTCACTACTAAAGTTTTGTCTTAAAGTCTATTTTGTCTGATACTACTGCAGTCACTTTCACTGTCTTTTGGTTTCTATCTGTATGGTGTATTTTTTCCCATCTGTTTGTATCTTTAAATCTAACATGTTTCATATAAACATCATATAGTTAATGTTTTTTTTTTCATTCTTTCTGCCTACCTCTGCTTTCTGATTGAAGTGCCTAATCTATTTATGCTTAATGATTTAACATAATGTCTGCCATTTTGCTATTTGTTTTCGATGTACCTTATGCCTTTTTGTCCCTCTATTCCCCCATTACTGCCTTCTTATATGTTAAATAGATAGTTCTAGGGTACCATTTTAATGTACTATATACATTGGTGTTTCATTTACCATATATTTAAAGTTATTTTCTTGTGGTTACCCTGGGGATTACAGTAGTTTCCCCTTATCCACAGGTTCATTTGCCCCAGTTTTAGTTACCCACAGTCAAACACAGTCAAGAAGCAGATTGTCCTCCTTCCAGCATACCATCAGAATGTCAGTAGTAGCCTAAAGATACATCACAATGCCTGTCATTCACCTCACTTCACTTCATCATGCAGTCATTTTATCATCTCATATCATCACAAGAAGAAAGATGAGTATATTACAATAAAATATTTAGGGAGAGATATCACATTCACTTAAGTTTTATTACAGTATATTGTTATAATTATTCTATTTTATTATTAATTATTTTTATTAATCTCTTTTTGTGCCTCATTTGTAAATTAAATTTTATCATAGGTATGGATGTATAGGAGAAAACATAACATATATATTGGGCTCAGTACTATTTGCAGTTTCAGACATCCACTGTGGGTCTTGAAGGGGAGACTATAAAATTTTTTTTAAAGATTTTATTTATTATTCATGAGAAACAGAGAGAGAGAGAGAGGCAGAGACACAGGCAGAGGGAGAAGCAGGCTCCATGCAGGGAGCCTGACATGGGACTTGATCCCAGGTCTCCAGGATCACGCCTTGGGCTGAAGGTGGCACTAAACCACTGAGCCACCCAGGCTGCCCTAAAATTAACATCTTACCCTAACTATAGATTCTGTTTTGCTTCATGTTTCATCTTAGAATTTGAACAGTCTAGTCAAAATGAACTCCAGAAAAATAAAAAGGAGCTTTTCAAATCACACTGTTGAGGTACAGACTGCGAGGTTGCTATTATAAGCACCTGCCTCTGGGATGAACACTTACCTTGTCTAACAGTACATTCTGCCACAACCTAAAGATACTGAGGTAACTTCTATCTCTGGCACCAAAAGATGTAAAGAAAAACTGCAAAGAAAAATAGTAGGATAATTTTAGTGTCTTTAAAAAAAAGCAGGTGTGGGGGGCAGGGCAGAGTATCTATCATGAAAATCTGTTGGCACTTACTATGGTTAAAGCAACCTCATATATTATTTTTGTTTTACTCTTTGGTACCATAGGAGAAAAACAGGTAATTGGTGCATGAACAAGGTGTCTTTAAAAACTATCTTACAGGATCACCCACATGGCTCAGTCTGTTAAACATCAGACTCTGGTTTCAGCTCCAGTCATAATCTCAGGGTCGTGAGATTGAGCCCCACATTGGGCCCTGCACTAGCATGGAGTCGGCTTGAGATTCTCTCCTTCTCCCTCTACCTTTTCTCCCACATACTCACGCTCTATGTCTCTCAAATAAAATAAAAAATTTTTTAAACTGTATCTTACAGGAAATCTAATTTTCAAGAAGCCTGAAACAGGTATTTATGTAGATATAATTTAACTATTACAATAATCTTAAAAATTTATGAAAAAATAAAATTTATTAATTCTGAACTTTCCAAAGGATTTGGCGATCATTTGAACCAAGTATACATATAGAATTTTTTTAAAATACAAGTGGGGGCACATAGGTAGCTTTATTGGTTAAGTGACCAACTCTTGGTTTTTCAGCTGAGGTCACGATCTCATGGGTCATGAGATGGAGCCTGCCTTGGGCTTCAAGCTCAGCAGGGAGTCTGCTTGAAGATTCTCTCCCTCTGCCCCATCCCTCTACTCGCATACACATTCATATACACACTCTCTCTCAAAATAAATGAATAATCTTTTAAAAAATTCAAGCGGATTTCAGAGATCAACTTACAGATCTTAATTTCAAATCATATCATCTTTCATAGCCTTCTAAAAAAAATTCAAAAATGCTTAATTTCAACTAATTATAGATATAAAACAGCCATGTTAAAACTTAACTTTGCTTTGAATGCTATAGAAAAAAAATAGCATGTTTCAATCTATAATTCTATGTTTGCTTTTAGCCCCATCTCTTCCTCTGCATTTAATTGATTTTGCAAAGTCATGTTTTAAAATAGGCTTTTATGAGAAAATCTGACAAGTGACAGCACTAAATACAGTCTCACAGTATATCATCTCTTCCGACCCCATAGTTAGTGACTTTTCATGATTGAGTAGTTATTTTTAGGGATGAGAAAGCTCAGTTATATATTTGATTTGCTAAATAAAATGTCAAAGAAATAATATTTTGGTTATTTACACTTTTTATAGAAACACTTTAAAGTGCTATTTTCCAAATAATAAATTGAAATGTTGCTATGTAATACTCTTCATAAAGCAAAACTCTTCATAAAAAGGATATAGCTAGGAGATTTTCCAAATATAATTACATACGTAATATGTGGCCTAGTGATGACTACTTACTACCTTCTATTTCCTTTTCTTAGACCAAACTGTTTTGGTTTTTTGTATTATAATGTTCTTACAACATTTTGTTCAGATATGTAGATAAGAAAAATCTCCTAGTCCATCCAGTTCCCATTTCTTAAGCTAGACAACTTGCTATCAATTCTTGTACACATTCTTGTACACATTCTACCACTTAGCTCTATGACTTTGGGTCACTTTCCTTTTCCTTAGTTTCCTCATCTGAGAAAAATAAGAATAATCATAATAACAAATTTTTGTGAGAATTAAGTGGGAAAATATCTGTAAAGAATTTAAAACAGTATTTAGAACAGTATTTGTTTGGCAAATGCTAGTTGTTGTTGTTATTATTAAAATTAAAATGCTTGACCCTGAAATTTCACTACACATGTGAGAAACAGTCACACATGAGCTTAAGAAGGCAGCGTCAGGCTATTCACTGCAGCACTGTTGATAATAATAAAATATTGCAAGTGAACTAATGGTCAAGGAAACCATGGTAAATTCATTCTATGAAATAATATATATAGCACATGAATAAACAGAAATAGCTCCATCTATATGTGCTAACCTCCAAGAGATGTTCTTTTTAAGAAAGGAGAACCGAAAAACAACATGTATAAAATAGCATTACTTTAAAAACAAAGCAAAACTGTGTGTGTGTGTGTGTGTGTGTGTGTATGTGTGTGTGTGTATTTAAATTTGTGTATACACACACACACACACACACACACACACACACATAGACACACAAAGGAAAAAAGTCCAAAAGGATACATACCAAACTGCTAACAGTGTTTGCCTCTAGAGAAGCAATATGATTGGGGACCACAGGCATGGAAAGAAGATGTTAGTTTAAGAATTGTTTGGTGACTTTGTCGGGGAATGCAATGTATTCCTGTATTGACTACAAAATTAAGAATATGTATTTTTAGCTCTTCTTCCCTTCCTGAACAGTTCAGCCCTAAAGCTGTTGGTGGAACAGAGAAAAGTAGGTATCTACACTAGAGGTGAAAATAGGGAGAAAGAAGCTGCAGTAGCCCAAAACAATGTCAAAACCAGAAAAGTTGAGGAGGTTGTCCACATAGAAGGGTCGCCCTATGTGGAGTGTCAGAGCCCAAATAGGTAAGATGGGCCTCCATGTATGAGGATGATCTGGAGCGTGGCGTTAGAATAAGAACAGGGTGATGGGCATAAGTCAGAGCCCACAGAATGTGATGGTGTAAAGAGGTAGCCTGGTACGGGTGTCAGAGCCCAAGCATGGTGAAGAATGTGACCATGAATGGGAGCAGCCTACAAAAGCATGACAGATGAGGTGAAGTGTGATGGAGTCCATGAGAGTGGTTTTGTGATGGAGGGTCCGAAACTGAAGGGGTAAGAGGGGCAACCACATACAATGACAGATTAGCATAGAATATTGTGCACAAGCAGGGAATGGAGGGTATCCCTTTAGGAGGTGACTTGGCAGAGGGTAAAGTGAATACAAGGAAGGGACTTAGTACAGAGTGTCAGCCTAAGCAGAGTGAGGGGAGCTTTCACTTGGTGAGAGCTTCTGTGTTGTGATGGGATGGGCAGCAGCCTGACTTGAAGTGTCAGAAACCAAGTCACATAAAAGGGCATCCATGTTGGGGGGCATCTGGGTGGCACAGCCAGTTGAGCATCCAACTCTAGGTTTTAGCTCAGGTCATGATGTCAAGATCGTGAGATCAAGCCCCATGTCAGGCTCTGTGCTCAGCACAGAGTCTACTTAAGACTCTCTCTCTCTCAAATAAATAAATATTTTCAAAAAGAGGGGGGACATCCATGTGGGGAAGGAGTGGCAAAGGAGAGGAAGACTGGTTACACAGAGGCCAAATGATCAAATAAGTAAATATACTGAGGATAATGGGAGCCTGGTTTCTCACTCAGGGAAGGGACTTACAAATAGGAAAAAGTGAAAACAAAAATGAAGTGGTGTTTGATAGGAATTAGAGATATCACAGTAAATTCATGGCTTATGAAAGATAACTAGACAGACATTGATGTACAAGTGGGTATTTATGTGTGTATATTATGTAATTACATATGTATCACATATACCCTTATTCTGACCATTTAGCAGGCTCAGAAATAGTAATACCCCAATAGCAATGAACATACTGGCTTCTAATATCAGTCTCCCCTTAAAAGGAATCAGGACTCTTTGGAGAAATGACTGTTTCCAGGGCTTAGGTAGGGAAAGCCTGTAACATCTTATGCCAAAAAAAGCAAGGAAATGCTCAAGTAATGCTGAGAATAATCAGAAGGACATTGACAGCCTCCTGTTGCCCAAATTTGGGACTATTTAAGCATCAAAATAAATAATGATAGTAATAGAACTCACTGAATAAAACAAGCAACTATGAGGGCATACTGATATAAGTAAATGAATGCATAAATTTAAAGTCTGATGAGGAATCATATTTACATAGTTTCAAAGTAGCTGGCCACAAAATATTATTACAAAGGAAAACAGACTAACAGACTAACTTTATAGTAAAGTCTGGCAGACACCACCTGAATCAGGTGATCCAAGTGAATATAACCAAGGGAAGAAATTGAAATCACGGGCCATCTTTTTTTTTTTTGAAATCACGGGCCATCTGATAGGATGCAATGGAAAGAACAGAGCATCATTTTCATGTCATCTCTGCCAAAAGTGCATAACCTAAGTTTAATAACAAGGAAATATCAGATTAACACAATTTAGGGATATCCTACAAGATAACTTACCTGTAATCTTTAAAAGTGTCAAGGGCACAAAAGTCAAAAAAAGACTGAGGGACTAAGAATAAGGAAATTAAAGAGCTTGACAAGTAAATGTAATTATGTATTTCTAAACTGTGCCTATTTGCGATAAAGGATATTATTGGAAGAACAGGAGAAGGTGTGAGGACTGAACAGTGGCAATGATCAATGTTAACTTCTTGATTTTGATGGTTAGGTTGTGCTTATGCAGGAGAATGTCTTTGTTGGAAATACACGCTAGAATATTTGGGGTGATGAGGCTTCAAAGTGACAATTTACTCTCAAATAGTTCAGAGGGGAAACTTTTTGTACCATACTGGGAAGTATTCTGTAAGATTATTTAAAAATAAAAATAAAACGCAAAGTACATTTGAAAGAAACTACAAGATTTAGAAGTATCATTATAATGAATCAATGTCATGATAGTGTTTCTCTCCCCTGCTTCTCTTTTTTCGTTCATTGCCTGCCTCCCTTCCTTCTGTGCTTCCGTCCTTCCTTCCCTTTACTTCTCATTCCCTTCCATACTTTCCTTCTTTTCCTTATTTCTTCTTCTTTCTCAGCATTCTACTTCTAATGTCACACACACAGAGCCCTCATCAATCTTCCAGGTGGGTTCAAAAAGATTCTTCATATATCACCACAAAAAAAAAATGGCAGATATTGTAGGTAGATAATAAAAACAATGGCAGTTAGCTGCCATCCTAAAAAAAATTTATAGTGATTCTGTGTTTACCTGTAAGCTACCCAAATCTCTTTGTTCACCAGAACCATTTGTTTTTATCAGTTACTATGATGCAGGCACTATTGACTAAATATGGAATTTTTAGGGTATTCAGAATTATGATGTTTTACTAATGCTTATCCTACCTACCTCTTATAACGAAGTAAAATATATGGGAGAAAGTTCTCTGTGAACTATAAAGCACAAAAAATGTTAGCAGTCATTTAATTAGCAATAATTATTTAACTATACAGAAATCTAGTATTAAATACAACATATCTCTATCACAAATTCCTAACTCCAAGAAGAACCGCCTACATTACCAACACTGATGAATCAGTATGATGCAGATTTTCTCCACATTATATAATGGCAAAGATAGAAAAGTTTTTCATAAGTCAATCGGAGAAGGACAAACATTGTATGGTCTCATTCATTTGGGGAATATAAAGGATAGTGAAAGGGAATGAAGGGGAAAGGAGAAAAGATGAGTGGGAAATATCAGAAAGGGAGACAGAACATGAGAGACTCCTAATTCTGGGAAACGAATTAGGGGTGGTGGAAGGGGAGGTAGGCGGGGGGTGGAGGGTGACTGGGTGACGGGCACTGAGGGGGGTACTTGATGGGATGAGCACTGGTTGTTATTCTATATGTTGGCAAACTGAACACCAATAAAAAATAAATTTATTTTAAAAAAAAAACATTAAAAAAAAAAAAGAAAAGTTTTTCACCTTTTCACCCTCTGTGACAATCTGGATAGCATTTGGGATGAGTCGAGCAGTTTTCTCCTTGGTCATGAAGGTTATGTTCTTTAATGCAATACAAATCTAAACACACATAAAAATAAAAAATTATTAAATGGATTTTTCAGAAATATGTACAGCACAAAATATCAAGTATTACATCAATCTAATCCAGAACATTCTGTTGAAAAGCCTGAAGGAGTTAGTAATAATATAAGCACATGCTTGCATTCTCTGAGAAAAACAGGGTAAGCAGTCAGACATTCTCTCTCGTTGGTAATTTCCTCCGCAGCTCTTATCTCTAAGTTTAGGACAGAGTGTGAAAAGACATGTGGGTGTTCGTGTTCCATATTAACACATACACACACAAACAAAATTCAGACAGTCTGTCACATAAGACATGATTTTGGCAGTCAAATGGATGTATGTTCAATCTTTTTTTCAACCTGAAATCTCTTTCTCCAACTACATTAAATATGTACAAATGGAGCTTGATGTATTAAGAAAATAAGATTATAACTTCTAATATAAATTGTATATATATATATATTACAGGTATACACAAGTACAATACACAAATATATAAATTTACTTTGCAATCTAAAATACATTGTTTTTAGGAGGACTGTATACATTGCTACCTATGCAATTATTTGTATCAACAAATCAAATCAAAATAAATCTTACTGTAGTTTCCCATCTGAAGATGTTGCTATAGAAACACAGCCAGTTTTCTGAAAGATATAGACGTCCCTGCAGCAAAATGTCCCTCTGAAGAGCACAAGCATAATCTAGATACACAAGAAGAAGGAACAGCTTATTCACAAAAATCTGGCAATTTTATAATCTTATCTTACTTTAACACATGGAAAGTCATCACTCTTTGTTTATTGTTTGTCAATTCACTCACTCACTCATTCAGATACTTTGGTACCATATACCAGATATTTTGCTGGAAACCAGTGTTACCAAAAATGGACCTTGCTCTCGCAGAACACAGTCTAGAAGGGAAGGTATAAAATAAACAAATACAAAAATAAGTATAATGATCGAAGTGGAGAGACAGGTGTAAGAGAATATAATAGGAGTAAACAGGTAGGAGGGGATCGGGCAGGGAGAGAGTATATCAGGAAAAGTTCTCCAGAAAAAGTAGTCTTTAAACTGAGAACTAAAGGTCAATAAATGGTCAGCTGCACCATGAGGAAAGAGTATGTGCAAAGACTCTGTGGTAGAAAGAAAAAGCACATTTGAGCAACTTTACAAAGATCTTGGGCTACAGAAGCAGAAGAAACTAGGTCATGGAAGGTTCACAGGCTATAGTAGACCGTAGACTTTACAAAGAAGCCATTGACAGTTGTTCTGTTTTGTTTTGTTGACATTGACGAATTTTAAGTGGAACAGGCATGATCAGATGTATATTATTAAGGACCAATTTTTTCACTCTGTGAGAATGGATTCAGGTATCTATGAATTGGAAGTCCAGGGGAAAACTGACAGTGGCTCAGACCAAGAGATGACAGTATTAAGAGAAAGAAGTAATTAAATTCAGAGATATTTAAGAGGTAGTACTGATGGGAAATTAGTGATTAATTAATCACACATTGGAAAAGGGTGAGGAAGGGGACAAGAATTATTCCAGAAATTGTATACATTTTAAATTAGTTTCAAAGTTGATCCTCTCTACCTCAGTGTTAAAATCCAGCAAAATCAGGAGTACTCTAATAAGTGTCACTATACACCAGTAAATTAATACCATGGTTTAGATTTGGCTTTTTGGCTAATGGAAATAGTATGGCTAAATTATCAATAATTCAAGATATAAAGGGCTGTGAGGAGATTTGGTTTAATTGACAAATTTCAAAACTATATGAAGTACTAGCAATTTTAGGAAAAAGTTATTGAGGTTATGAGCCTCATAAAATTTAAATTTAATTATGTTAAATTTCTAGCAGATATTAAAAATTGAGCCAAGAAATTCAGTGTTTCAAAATGTTTCCTTCAGCAAAACAAAACCGAGATGCCCCCAAACAAAAATCCTAGTAAATAGTTAAGTATATTAAGTTACTCATTACTAGTACACATCTCTAAAACAGGGATTGGGCTAAAGGTTAAAGGTCACCTTGAGGTGTCCTGAAATTTTTATCTAAGCCACTGAAACATTTTATTAATTTAATGATTCTCTCATTTCAGATCAGAAAAACCTGGTGGACTTATCTAAAAACAGATTGCTAGGCCCCTCCCCAGAGTTTCTAACTAAACACATATAGAGCGATGTAGTTTCTTGTCTAACATGATCCCAGGTAACACCAACACTGCTAGTCTATGGACCACACTGTGAGAACCACTGCACTATTTTATATTAACTATGCTCAAAGCTATAGCAACCAACTGATTATTTTAACCGAAGACTATTTGACATAGCTTGACAGACTTTTTTCAGTAGTTTGAAAAAGGATTTCCCTGGGGCGCTGCCTGGCTCAGTCAGTTAAGCATCTGACTCTTGATTTTGGCTCAGGTCATAGTTTGGTGTAGTGGGATCAAGCCCCACATCTGGCTCCACACTCAGGAGTCTGCCGAAGATTCTCTCTCTCCCTCTCCCTCCGCTCCTCCCCCTTCACCTCTAGGATGGATAAATAAATCTTGGCGGGGGGGGGGGGGGGGGTCCTAAGACAGATATATTTTGTTGTAATAAACCTATACCTCAATAAAAACTTTTTTTAAAAAATGGCTTCCTAGCAATATGGCCTATTCAGGAAATGGAAAATAATTTTTTTTTAAGCCAAGAGATTTTACTTTTTTTACTCCCAATTTCCCTACTGATAAGCAAACATATAAGTATCATTTCAGAAGGCAAATATTCCACCTGATTTGAGTCAAATAACAATGTGATTCATCTAGAATAGAATAGAAAATGTTTATCAAAAATTGTTTTATGGATTTTATCACTTTATAAATTAGTGACTAGAAAGTTAGAATAAAATTAAGTAAATTAACCAAGCAACATAGGTCATTGTGATGTCAACTTACAAGCTTTTACATAATCAATTGTGGAACAATTGAATGGCTCCAATTCTTAAGGTTGTATTTTATTAACTATAACACAGCAAATTTATAGTAGAAATATGTACCAAGTGTTATGAAAATACAGATGGAGTGAATCAGTACCATATACTAGTAGAGTCAGATTGCACAATAAACAAACAAGATGTCCTATTTAGAGTTTTATCAAAGAATTTAGGCATATCTATCCATAAGGGAGATAACAGTCAATTAAAGGAATGTGTTTTTGAACAATCATATCAGGAAACACACATCCCAAAGTATTCTTTTCTAACAGCAATCATCTTTGGGAGCCCAATAATGCCAACATTGCTTTTAAAAAGACTCTCTGGAACATTTTTAGGATTGTTCTCAAATTTAATATTTAAATTATAAAAGAAACCATTATCTTTATTCTTTTATTTTTCTATTTTTTTAGAGACAGAGCGAGCAGGGAGGGGCAGAAGGAAAAGGATAGAAAGCATCCCAAGCAGGCTCCATACCCAGTGTGGAGCCCAATGCAGGGCTCCAACCCACAACCCAGGGACCATGACCGAAGCCAAAATCAAGAGTCAGACACCCCACTGACTGAGCCACCTAGGTGCCCCAACCATTCTCCATTTTTATAATTTACATTTTTTGTGTTATTTTGTTTGCTTTTTACCTGAGACAACTGTAGAGGTAAATACAAATTGAAAAAGAAAAAAATTTATTTTCCTTGGTGCAAAATGGGAAAAACACTCCCCCCTCACTTCTCATTGACCATTTTCTTTAGAAAATTTGTAAGTTCTTTCTTGCTCCTTTAAGATATATGTGAATCTTTTTAAAAGCAAAATAAGCCTCCGTGCCAGCTTTACAACCCAGGAATGTTTTCTCAAGGACCAAGTAGCCCTATCTCTGAAATGTAAACATCAAGAGAGATAGCAACCTTATCTCCCAGTTTCTGTAAGAGGGTAGGAGCTTAACTTTCGTGGGCATCTTGCTCCAAGTTACAAAACTAACTCTTGTCATAAAGATATGGATTTATTTTTCCTTTGCATAAAGCCAGTTAGCTAACACAGACAGTAGCCCCAATTATCAGGTAAATTTATGGTGAACTGTGTGTGTATGACAAATAGTACTATCAAGTCCTCTTACTTGAGGACTAGTTATCATTTATCTTTAGGACATGTGTAAAGGGTTGTATCTGCTTGATTATATAAAAGGGTGAGATTTCTTTCTATCTTCACAATCTCTTTTTGTTTGTTTGTTTGTTTGTTTTATTTATTTATTTATTCATGAGAAACACAGAGAGAGAGAGAGAGAGAGAGAGAGAAAGAGAGAGAGAAAAAACAGTAGAGACACAGGCAGAGGGAGAAGCAGGCTCCATGCAGGGAGCCCGATGTGGGACTCGATTCAGGGACTCCAGGATCACACCCTGAGCTGAAGGCAGACACTCAACTGCTAAGCCACCCAGGCGTCCCTCTTCACTATCTCTATTACAGATTACCTGTGATGCACATCCCATTCCAGTTGAATGCTTATTCAATAATAAAACTGGGCAGCAGCGCCATGGTGGTCGGCAAGAACAAGCGCCTTATGAAAGGCGGCAGAAAGGGAGCCAAGAAGAAAGTGGTTGATCCATTTTCTAAGAAAGATTGGTATGATGTGAAAGCGTCAGCTACGTTCAATATAAGAAATATTGGAAAAACACTAGTCACAAGAACTCAAGGAACCAAAATTGCGTCTGATGGTCTCAAGGGTCGCGTTTTTGAAGTTAGCCTTGCTGATCTGCAGAATGATGAAGTTGCATTTAGGAAATTCAAGCTAATCACTGAGGATGTGCAGGGCAAAAACTGCCTGACTAATTTCCATGGCATGGATCTTACCCGTGACAAAATGTGCTCCATGGTCAAAAAATGGCAGACCATGATTGAAGCTCATGTTGATGTAAAGACTACCGATGGTTATTTGCTTCGTCTATTTTGTGTTGGTTTTACTAAAAAACGCAAT